>NC_090824.1:148955327-151455327 GCF_028021215.1 Eschrichtius robustus | reverse complement strand
GGAAAATGTCATTTCGAATCACGGTTGTTCCATAGAGGAAGACATCTCATGACTGTTAAACTCACCAGGAGCCTCCTGAGGATGGAGCACCCCAAGCTTGGCACCCTGAAGAAGTGATGGTATTTAGCCCGCAGAGCTGTTGCAAAGATGAAATGAGCTAATAATTGTGAATCTCTTGACATAGTGCCTGCATATTACCTGTATACATGGTGTCAGATACTGTTATTATTTTGGGGTCAAACAGACCTGCTCACATCCCAGTAACACACTAGCTCTATGACCATGAACAAGTTTATTGATGGATATTTTATTTCAGAAAAGATTCAGTGTACCTTGTCAAGGTACCTCAGTTTCCTCAACCACACAATATGACTGTTTTGACTATTATATGAGAAGACACAGAACAAGAGTTGGTAATTTTTTTTTTCTTTTATTCCCCAAATCCATTCTCTGCTCTGTTCTGCTCTGTACCCCAGGAGGCTGACCCTGACAAGACACATCCCTGACTCCTTTGCTGGCTGACTTCCCTGTGGGTTTGGCTAATGGGAGGCCAGCAGGAAAGTGAGGATAGCAAGAGAGACAGGCAGGAGTATTTCTTCCTCTTGCCCTCCTTGCTTCAGTGCAACATCTCAAGAACCATCAGCATCTTCCATAGCTGCAGCTTCCTGGGAAGTGGTCCTTCCTCCAGGGCTCTGTCTATTACCAGGCTCTATAACACTCTTTCCCTTATCTTCCACTTCAGCCTCAGTGGTGACATCTCCCCACTATGGCCACTCTCTGGATGCCTCAACACCTCTTATTTGGTCTGTTAACACTGTCCATACCTCTGCAGGGAGTTCTTTCTTGAAAGTTGAAACAGTTGTTTCTTCTTCAACAATTGTTGTTTCTTGAAACAATTCTGACTGAATTGTTTCCTTACAGAACCTTGTATGTATCAAAAAACTGGGCCCCCAAAAAGGTGCTCAATTGGAGGAGACATAGTGTTAGGCTACCTGTCCAAACATCTGCCCTTCGTTTAGAATTGCTTTTCAGCCCCTTTGGAAGGGCAGGACACAATCCTAATCTAAAGAGAATGAATCCATAGGCAAGATGGAGCCTGTTAAATATATTCTGGAGGACTTGAACTAAGAGAAGCAAAGACTGAGTTGGTGAATGGTGGTCGGTGTCCCAGCCTGATAGGACAGAGGAAGAGAATTTGGGGACAGACCTTACAGTGTTGCTCATTAGTCGTAGCGCATAGATCATGACACTGCCTGGAATGGGGACCACCCCCCAGCTGGTTTCCAGAGTAGAGACTTGGGTAATTCAGGAGGAAAAGGGACAGGAATGGAGGTGGGCCACCAGGAAGAACATCATTGTCAGTGACATGCTAGGAAAAGGAAGTGAGGGTGCACAGAATTACAAAAAGCTAAAATGTGGCCTTGGTGCTGGAATCATCTAGCTATTGGACTTTGGGCATCTGTGGCGTCTTCGATTCTTCTAAACAAGACAAAGGGGTTATTTTACAGGCTAATCTCAAGACACTTGTTATCTCCAGTGGCCCCTATTTTAGGAGTCAGACTTTCCCTAGTTCATCCTACCTCCTTGAAACTTGCTCTCAAGTTTCTTCCTATCCTTTGTTTTCTGTTTCCCCGTCTACCCCAGAAAATCCCTCTTTTGAAAGGCAATTTGGACTTTAAAGCTATTGACTTAGTTCTGTGGCTGATGAAAGTATTTCTGCTAATGGATGTAGCTAGAACCAGATTTGCTTTTAAAATGCTGCCCTCTCAATAGTCACGTTTTGGCTTTCTACCTCCATTTTATTTATCTAGGTTGAGAACGAGTTTAATGTTTCAAGATGTTGGTTTCAGGGAAAATGTTTATAGAATTCTTTTATAGAGAGACAATGACCCATGTATAAGGAATATTTACTTAATCACTAGTTCAATCATTGACTCAATTTGGGAAAATGAAGCCTTTGGGGAACTCTGGTCCTCCTTTTGTCTTTGTTTGTTTAAAGATGGCCTTAAACGCCTTGTTGAAAATAAAGCACAGAAATGTGAAGTATGGATTTTCATTTGCATATATTCAATTCCTGAGTAGTAGAGGGGATACTGTGTATTGCTGCATATGCCCACAATTGAAACAAAAGATTTTGATTCTTTCTTAGAAGCATGACATTATTATTGCTATTTTTTTTAATAAATGATTTGGCATCAGATATCTGCTATGTGTATTAGAGTTCCAATTTAAATTTGCAACTTCTATGACTATTTGGTTATCATCAGAGGTGCCAAATATATTTTCTTGGTAGAGAAACCATAAAATATGATTGCTCCTCTGGTTCGCAAAATAAACTGAAGAAAGACAAAGTAGTTGTCACAGCCATAAGTCTCTACTGCAAGTAAAAGGAGAATATATATATATATATAAACTGAGGCTCAATTTTAAAAAATGAAAAATATCATAAATCAAATTTTAAAGATGAATACTTCCCCCATTCCCACTTAAGTTTGAAATGAGGTAGCTTATGTGTTGATTTCTTTTGGTTCAAATTCTGTTGTTTTCATTGTCAGTTCTAAGTGCTCTTAAAAATTATATGGCAATACAAGTTATAAATTAAGAAGCATGACAAGGAACTTTGACTCAGAGTCAGACTTCTGGGATGATAATTTTAAGAAATAACTAAAGAAACAAAACCCATGGAAATGAACATATTCATTTTAACATTATCTATTATATGGAAAAAGTTGAGACAGTTTATAAGTCAAATAATGAGACATTTAATAAGTAAAATACAGAACATAAAACTCAGTAGAATGACTTAGAGCCATTGAATGGAAATGGCTTTTGTAACAACATGGAAAATCTTTGGTATACAGAGTTCACCAGAAAGAACAGAATACAAAGTTATATGTTCACTATGATTATGACTATGTAAAGCTATGATCAGGTCTTATAAGGGAACATGTAAAAATGAAACCACTGTATTAGATTTATGGGATTAGAGGGTAATATATTTAAAAAAGAAATCTTTTACCACTGTGATAAAATTTCTCTTTACAATTTGAAATGGGAAACCTGAATCTAGAAGAAAGAATTCTCTGATAGGACTCTGAAGTTGGAAGGGAAAGAAATGAAGGTTTACTTCTGTCTTAGGGATTATTGGTTGCTGGAAGCAGAACACCACTCAACCCAGCTTAAGTAAAAGGGAATTTATTGCAAAGGGATAATATGAATACAGAAAGAGAATCCTAGCTGGGTTGCAGAACAGTGTGGGGCTACAAGTAGAGACGGAGCCACTGGCCCATCGTGGCTTCACCAGCCACATGAACAAAACATTTTAAATGAAGACCAGATCCAACCCTAGACTTGCATGACCCTGAGAGTGCAAGCCTCCCTGCCTCACCCTAATCACACCCATGGGTTCTGTATTTACAACTTTGACATTTTCTTCACTATGGATTTTGCATTAATTTTTATTTATTAAACTACTGTCATAAAATATTCTTTGGCTTCCTCTTTGAGGTTTTTTTTTTAACTCCCCCTTCAATTTTGTGCCCACAGAGAGTGCCTCACTCACCTCCTGCTAATCCCTACAGTGGTGTTTGAAATTCCTCCCTCCAAGCCTGTCCCTGGATCACGGTATTGTTTCCCAATAGGCTCTTTGCAATCTTCGTCCATTACTTGATAATAACAGAGGAACCCATTAGTAGGTATTTTCATGCCAGACTGGTTGTGTTCATCAGATGAGCTGAGAGTGAGCACAAGGCATAAAACTTTTGATTAGGAAGAGAATAAAGACAGGAAAACCTGTCAGGGAAAGCTCTGGCCCCTGGAGGGAGAGAATGGGCCAGAGCAAAGGCACACCATTTTTATAGCCTTTCCAGGGATGAGTAAAACCCTTGTGCATCCTCTTATCTTCCTTTCTCTACCAGCTCCCTATTAGGGTGAAAACTAGCCATCTGTGATGGATATGCCCATGACCTAGATGGATTTCCCCTGTATGAAGCAGTCCACCTAGAAGACCCCTGATGGTGGATTCCAATGTTGGCTTCCTTCACCTGCAGCCACCCCTGGACACCCAGCTCTGTGCTCGTGGAGCCCAGATAAGCCTTTCCTCTTGACTAAGGCTCTCACCCACAATCCCAGCATGAGTCCCACTTGCCCTCATGCACACTGATTGTTAAGGCATATCAGGAGGAAAGATTATGGATGATGTTGCTTGCTTTTATTCAAAGTGTGCTTCCCAAGAGAGAAATGTCACTTGTGCCCATTTGTTCTCATATTCATGAAAGTACTACATTTGCCGTTCTCTCCTCTTTTCTCTCTTCGTTTTCTAAACTTCTCCTCACACTTCTTCCTGCTCCCGCTCTTACCTCCCACTCCTCACCCTACCTCAATATATCTTTCTAAAACATGGCCCAGCAGCTAAGGGAGCTGTCATCTTTGGAACCTCTTGTCACAAGGGATGTGAGGAAGGATGTTTCTGACGTGAGAAGCCCAGATTTTCCCTGTGGGGCGAATCTCTCTACTCGGACCTGAAGGAGAGTCATTCACCTTCTCTCTGTGCATGTTTCTGAGTCTTCCCCTTGGGTTATTGGGTTAATCACTGCTCCTTCTTCCTCTAGGAAGGACCTGAGGCTGCTCTATGTGTCACATACTGCCCAATGGCAGATGAGAATAGGAAGTTACTGATAGGTCCAGCCTTTCCTGGGACTGGATGCCAAGAAGAGAAAGCACTTGGATTGAATTACCAAGCCCATGGAGAGTTCCAGGAATGTCCAGTCTTGGTGCCATCTTAAGATTTTCTCCTTTATTTGGTGGTTTCATTACCATATCTGTCAACTACATTTTTTTTAAATCAGTCATCACAATCTTGGATGCTTTTGGCTGATCTTTAAATGACTAAACTCTGTGGCCAAGATAATGGCATTCACCTTCCAATTTTCATTCTTTTATTTCATCTGCAAATCATTTGCCTTTGAAGAAAGTAACTGAATAATTCAAACTTTCTGATTCATCTGTATTAGCAGACCTTGTAGAGCCCCAATGGAATGATCTTACAAATCTTTCTCACCCCTCTCCACACAAACACACACACACACACACACACACACACACACCCCACACTCACAATCCCACACAGTGCCTATTTTGCAAGATAACACCAGAACCTAACAAAAAACTAGAGAAACAGAAAGACTTCAACTACAAGGTTTCCAACCTTAATTTCTCCCCCTCTTAATGCAGCAAGATCAGATACATTCAAGTGTGAAAGACATTGACCACTGTATCTAACAATTTTTCGGTGTTAAACCCATGAATTCATACTTACATATACAATAATTATGCTTCTTTAATTATATAAACAAAAGCTGTAAACATATTTCTTTTGAACAAACTCTGGAGGTGATGGCACTTTGGCTAAGTGACACATTGGGCTCCTTCCTAAGGAATAAAACCAGGAGTTGAAACCAATGCCCCTCCCCCACTGCTTCTCCCAGTCTCATTTCCATCCACCTCTTTGCAGCCTCCAAAATGGGGACACAGACCGTCTCAGCACATACTGCTGCCTTGCACTCTGCTGAGGGGCACTGTTTCCCTAAAACACAATGTGTGTTTTATGCAATGCAGCAACCATGTTTCCACCACCCTCTAATGACACAAACCTCCAATAGCCCAAATCAAATTCAGGACCAGACCAACGTGTGATCTTTTTTTTTGCTGTTGTGCCTTCAGATGGTCATCCACAAAGCCAAAAGTAAAAAATGTATAACTCAATAGTGGAATCGCTTCAGTGTGGGGTCAGACAGACCCAAGCCTGAACGCTGGCCATACCACTTAAAAACTGTGACCTTCGGCAATTCATCCTCATTTTCTAAACCTCAGTTTTCCTGTTGCTAACCTTGGGTAGATAATGCACACCATAGTGACCTCTAGCAGCTATAAATCACAAAGTACTGCTCCAGGAACATTTTAGAGGATCAGTAAATGTGAATCTGCTCCATGTCACACACTTTTCCTTTCCTCTTTGAATCCTCCATTCTGAGCAAGGATGGCCAAGTATCATCTTGCTGTAGGAGAAACTGCTTAGTATTACTAGCAGTGTGTGCATTAAACATGAATGATACAGCTACCCTGGGGCCCAGGAGCTTACCATGTCCTTTACATTTGGGGGATTGTCTAGCTTCCTATTTTGGGTAGAAGAGGACACCAAAGCATCATGTAGGTTTGGCATAACACAAACAACAGAGGTTTTAATGGCATCACCTCCCAAGGGAAGGACCAGCCAGCCTAAGGTAACCTGCTGTAGCCCTTTCTACACAATTTAACATCTGACAGTTTGCAGTGCCTAGCCAGCCATGGTGCTGTGTTTTATTACCAGCCATTGAAAATAATTAGTTGGTGACCCAGAAAACTGATATATAAAATCCTCTTAATCACCAATATGGCTTTCAATTATACAGCGTAAACTTATTAACCTTTTTACTGCTGAGACTTGATTTATGGAATGTATCTACATGACCATCACGAACAGAGATAAAAAGTATATTATCTGAGGTGTTGGCGTTAACAATAAAGAACTGCTTTTCCCTATCGTGGAGCCTTAGGTGGCGATGGCAGCCTCTTATGAAGTCTCTAGGGATTCACTTGTCTCCTGCAATCATTCAGTAATGGTTGACTGAGGACCTATTGTCTGTCTGTGTGGCTTTGTAACTTAACAGGCTAAAGTCCAAATACCTTAGCATGGCCCCAGCCTTATCTGGAGTTAATTTCACCCTAACCCAAACTTTTCCAGCTTCCTCTCCTAAAAATTCACCATCCTCCAATGAGCTGTGCTTCTCACCACTCCATTCTCTGGCCATGTGTATTTTCTATCTTTAATGGATCCACATATGTCTGCCAACAGCCACACACACACACACACAACTCATATCCACACACCCACAACCCTATACACACTCACACAGCCCTTCATACATAAAACCCCCAAAACACCCGTATGCAACCCCATACACACATACATACAACCCTTACACACTCACAACTCCCTCACAACCTCCCCCACAGCACTACACACCCAACCCATCACACACGCATATGATTCTCCCACACACACCCACAATCCTTCCATACATAGCACAATCCCTATACACATACCTACAGCCCCACGACACACATATAACTTCCTAACAAACCCCCAAAACCCACACCAACCACTTCGCACACACCTACACACACCATCTCCCTCACACATACAACACACACACACAACCCTCCCACACTCACACACACATGCGCAATCCCATGCCCACACACATACATAAAAACCCTCCCTTCCACACACACTGATACACAAACCCCTTCTCTAACTGAAGAGGTCCTTCTCGTTTGGGGTCTTGTGAAATTTCTCCAGTCTCCAGGGTAGAGTGTGTCACTGCCTCATTTCTGCTACTTCACTTTGCTCAGAGAGCTCACCGGGGATCAGAGTACATGTCATCCCAAGGGACTACACACTCCTTGTCATTAGGCGAGTGTGCCTCATTCATTGGTCACGCCCAGCAGAGGGGACTGCATCTCAATGAGCTGAGGTCACAAAGGAAGCAAGCAACAGGGCTCTGCTCCCAAGCGCCTTTGTCTATCTAAGTGTGTGTATGTGTATGCACTTGAAGCAAATTCAAACCAACCAATAAGAAAACAAGTTTTAAATAACATTATACATGAGACAGAGAGAGAGGATTCCCAAGAGTTATCAAAACACAAATTTTCTACTTCAGCAGTATGTGTGGTGATGGCCCAGAGCAGAGAAATGGCCCAAGGAAAGAACCAGCAAGAGGAGCACCTGAGTGATGCTTCAGGAAGTAACCAGACTGCTGGCTCACAGAAAGGGTCAACCGTGCATGAGAAGCCTGCAGGTGACAGGGTGAGCAAGTACTCAGAGGACATGCAAAGGCTTCAGCTTTGATCACCAGAGCCACTGCAGGCTCCAGAATTCCCAAAGTGCTTTGAACTCACGCTCACCATGGCCAGTGCCACGCACTCATGCCCATGCTCTGTGCTGTGTACCCAGTGGGCACACCCAGCATGAGTGCAAGTCACTAGGAAAGCATGGGCCCCAAAGACATGTTATTGAGAACAGTATTCCAGAATAGTATCACAATAGTCATCTCAGGGAAAATCAGAATTTTGTTGGCCTTCCTTACACTTATTTTATGGTTTAACATTGCTTTCATTCAGAATTCTTATAGGAAGGGACAGTGAGGGTGAAATCATAATTGCTTCACAGTTTAAGGACACTAAGGTCTTAATCTTGCTGGGATTAAGTTATATATTATACAACATTAATTTTATTAATTTTTTTTGTCCCAAGCCAGATTTTATAAATTCACTAATGGTAAGAACAGTATCATTTTGCAGTACAGCAATAATTAGCACAACATTGTAAATCAACTATACTTCAATAAAAAAATAAAAATAAAAGCTATTAAGCTTTATAAAATGTAAGTAACATCTCTCATTAATAAAGTTTAAATGACAAAAAATAAATAAAATGCAATTATTGGGCTATTAAAAATTAATTAATTTTAAAAAGATTGGGGTGATAAAATCGGATTGAATAAGGAAAAAAAAAAAGAACAGGACCATATTTTTCTCTGTATTCCTATATCTAGCCCAGGGCTAGAATAAATGCATAAATTAGTCATTTATTAGTCATAAGTGAACTAGTCATAAAATGAATAAATAAATAATTGGTATTCTTTAATCAGTCATTTCATTCTCCATTTCCTCCAATGGACTTCAACAGAACCCCAGTGAAATTGAGCCAAATTTTTCGACTTACCACGTTATATTGTAATTATCAATTTATTTGTGTCTCCTATATGGGACTACACATTGTGTTGGGGAAATAAATATCATAATACTAAGAAACTAAAATTTGTGGAGGCTTACTATAAATAAGGCACTGAACTAAATGTTCTACATAAGTTTTCTTGTTATTTCTTACACAAACCCTGTAGCATAGATACTTTTATCACTCCTATTTCACAGATGAAGGAACCTAACCTGAAAAGATTTAAGTGACTTATCCAGGAGCACACAGTGAGTAACTGGTTGAGCCTGGACTTGAACCAAGTAGCCTGGCTCCAGAGCTTCACCATGAACAAATAACTATCTGATTAGACTGCCCCCAAACAAAGAATTTCAACATGGATTCATTGCATAAACATTTGGTGCACATCCTCCCCATGCCAGGAAATGTGTTGGTATTTAGGATACAATGGCCAATACCATGGGTATGTTCGCTGCCCTCGGAGAGCTTGATGAATTATGTAATCACACAAGTTCATGATCATAAATTGTGTTAAGTGCGATCAAGGGAGCTCACAGATGTAATGAGGGTGACCACAGGGGCAGCTGAGGTGTGTAAGGATGGGAACCACCAGAGCAGCTTCCCTGAGAAAGTGGCAGTTGAGCTCCAAGCTACAGAATCTGTAGGAGTTTATGACACATTGTGTGAATGGAATCTGAAAATATTTGAGGGAGATGTTATTGATTGGCTCATTTCCTAACCCACCTTGCTCAAAAAAAAAAAAAAAATTCTTATTTGAAGTGGTTTGCAGAATTATGTAAAACACCCAATTACATGCACCAGAAGGAGAGGAGAAAGAAAAATGAAATGGTGGGAACATAAAATGCAGTTAATCCAAAATACATCACTTAGTGTCCCATACTCTTGCCCTAAGTAAACCATCAGCCTGGGAGCCACCATGGCAAGGAAAACTCATCAGTGATCAATTCCCAGTGCTCACAGAATTACAGACCAGTTTCTCTGGGCATGCTCTATGGGTATGAAAGTGTGAGTTAACAGAAGCTTTCAGGAGCAGCTAGCCTAGAGGTTTTCTAGACTTGTCTTCAGACAGCCCATGGGATCTCAGGGGCTGTGGACCAGGACAAGGAGGCCCGAGAAGTTTCCAGCTTAGGAGAAGGAGGCACAGTGCTCATTTCAACCAGATAGGTTCTACTCTCATCTGTTCTACATAGTTGAATTAATTCTGCATTCTTTTTCTTTTGAAGAAAGACTTACAATACCAGATTCTAAATACGTTTGGAAGTCTTAAATTCAACCCAATCCCTTCATTTTGCAGATGAGAGAGATTGAGATGTTTCGCCAAGGTCATTTGCTTGTTAGTCTGAGAGCTGGGACAGCCCCTTCCCATGGGACCTCCCAGAACACTCAACTGGGCAGCGTGAGGATTACAAGCCATAGAGCCTTTCAACCTCAGCTCTAACAGCCACGTATTCTAAACCTGGGATTAAATAGCCACCGTTGCATGTCTGGTAAAACCCCTTCCATGCAAACAAATACAGTAGTGCAATTTATTTGGTTTACTGGTTATTCACTTCATGAAATCATCGTGTCTCCAGTTTTCAAGCAGATACTCCCCCTAAACATCAGCTCCTCCCCATCCCTGTGTCTTAACCATAGAGATAGTTTCTGAGTTATCTTAATAACTGTATCTGCTTGTGATAAAGAAACACAGGGATTTCTCACTGGCCCAGGAATCCATAGTTTCCTCCATCTACTCACAGGGATTCCATTCCACAAGCCATCTGTTCTGGTGGATAAAAGCACAGACTTTGAAGCCTGAAGCCAGGAGGATGTGAATTCAATCCCAACTCTGCCTCTTTCTAGCTTATGACCTCCTACAAATTCTTTAACCTCTGATGTCCAACTTACTTGACTAAAATACAAATGGTAACCAGACCTATCGAATTGTTATGAGGTTCCAAATGAGATGATGAATGTAAAGCACTTACCTTTACAGGGTGTTTAGAACACAGTAAGCACTCAATAAATGTTTGCTATCATTGTTGCTCTACAAGTCGTTCCCCTTATAAATCTACAGCCTTTAGTAATGACACCAAACAGAGATGATTCAAATGGTTTTAAAAGAGATTTTGTGCAACAAGAGCAATAAAAAAAATCAACTGCACCACATAGTTCAGTCAGTGTCTTACTTCACTCACAAATCATCATCTGTTCAGCAGGGGAAACTATGAACTGTCTGGAAATAATATGGCAAAGATAGTCAATGACAATTAGAGCATAAAAGGTCTAATATAGACTTGGAGATGAATCTGGAATCTTCTATTCTACTAAAATCCATTTATTACAAAAAATTCTGGAACCACTTTACCATAAGTGGGCATCATTTAGTGCTCAATTACAATGAAATTCCACTGGAAATATATATTAAATGCAGAACATCTACATTAATACCAGGAGAATTTGGTAAGATTGATGTTACTGCAATGACTACCAGATGAATACTAAGTACCTTGCTTCAACCTTCCAGGTTCTTGGGCTCAGATACTGCCGTTCCCTCACTCCTGTCATCTCCATTTCTGAGGGTCTTTTATGGAGGCAGAGGGCAGGTTCAAAGTCCGTTTTATTTTCTTGTAATCTTGCTTAGAGCTAGATGGCTCTCAAACACTGATTAATCAAGACACATTATATAATAAAGTTAAAATCACAAACATTCCAACACCTCCATGAAAAGCAACTCATTTTCCAAAAGGCTATATACGTAACGGGAAAATTTGTAAAAGGTGGTAATTTCAGACTAAACACTAAAAAGACATTTTTAATAGCCCCAACATGGATTGAACTTAGCTGAGCAAAGAAATCTCAGTTGAAGAATTAGGACCTGCCTCATTCAAACTCAGGGCTGTTAATGACTCAGAAGTGGGCTCTGCAGGCTAAAGGAGGTTTCTGTTAACATCCTATTTCAACACAGATTACTTGAGCTGAGACTGAACTTCTCCTGCAGTCATTTTTTTTTGCTAATCAAGAAAATAAAGCTCTTCCTATGCAGGAATATATGCAAATGTGAGGTCAGATTCCCATTATAAAATTTGGGGTCATAAAAAATAGGTGGAAGCCATGATTTTCTTGCCATTTGTCATGATATATTCCTGGGCAAGGAGATAGGTGTATTATCCTGAGTTCAGGGTGGTGGGTCCCTTGCTTTCCTATCAAATAATCCAGATTCAGGTTCCAGCTCAACCACTTATTGACTGCTAAAACTCTCAGACCTTCAATTTCATCTTCAGCAAAATGGCAATAACCATCTCATCACGTTGTGTGTGGATTAAGTGAGATGCAGCATGTGAAAGCTCCTAGGACAAGTGGCCTCCACAAAGGGGATACAGCTAAGCCTTGCTCCTCCTGTTGTGGGTTGCAGGTACCTGCTCTATAGAAATCTACTGATGCCCCAAAATAAACACAGAAATTGCTCCAGATCCAACCACGATGAAGGGCTAGATTCATTCTCTCTAGTTAAATAATCAGTTTCAACCCATGTCACTTGTACATGGACCTCCTCCCAACTTTCTAGATGCCCACTAGGGTTTTGACCCTGCTTGTCCCCAGCCGGCCAGCCACTGCCTTAGGTTTTCACCACATGGACCCAGACAGGGAATGGGAACCCAAGCCCTCCACTGGACTAGGATGGGCAAGTGGCAAAGTTGGAGAAAATCCTACAGAAAGTCTATGCATGCTGTTATGCACTTATTCTGCTGTCTACTCTCTTTAAAAAAAAAAAAAAAAAGCTGGTAGATTGGTTCAGGCCAGAGGTTGCAAACCGGCAGCTGAGAGCCAGCCGGAGCTATCACCCAGAGGGTGGTTTGTTTCATTTTACAGTGCCTCCATTTTGAAATAAGGAAATTTCACATTTTAAAAATCTAGATTTGGGGTTCACTTCATAAAACCGGAAATTCTGGTTTCCACGTACCACAATCTGCTGGAAGTCAGTTGGGGCTGCCCCTTTAAATGGGTCCCACCGCCCCGAAGATCTCTGTCATCCAGAGCACCCCTGAGGCCTCAGAGGTTGACCCAATAATCTCACCATGTATCAGTCCAATTCCTGCCATTATTACTATAAGCTTGGTTAGTTCACAAATATTAATCCCTGCATAATCCTCCTAGCACAATGAAGCAAAACAAAGCCACATCCACAGAAATGTGACAAGGGAAAACCAACGGTGCTAAAAAATGAAATATGTGTTAAGTCCCCAAAGAAGTTCATTACCTGAAGGACGCATTATCCCCTTCCCTTCCCATGAGTCAGCACAGTCAGTAGTCATTCCTAATTGGTTTAAAGCTTAGTATGAAATATTAGGATGCCACGGTATGTGATGACACAGCTGTATTCCTGAGGGGATGTCTGAGACGAATCTGTGTACAGCGGAGACAGGTGGAGACAAAGGGAGCAGGTGGAAATGGGTTGTAAATATACTATAACTTAAAAAATAATGGGGTGTTTTTTCCCTACAGGTTTCTAGTGCTTCATCACTAATTAAATATTGAAACTACAAAAGGAGAAATAAAGTTTTGTGGCTCTTTGGATTTGGGGCATAAATGTAAATATTTTGTACCATTAACTGCAATTTCATTTGAAAAATACACACCTGGCCTTGGGAGCATTGAATTGTAGGCACATGAGCTGAGAAGGGGGTAGATTTAAGGAAAATATTAGCAACTAATGGTGACATCCTTTTTTTTTAGGCTATAAGGGGGTCAGGGGCTGTGCATTCCAGAGCAGCATTTTTCGAGTTTAGAAAACTGATGAGCCTTTTAAACAAAAGAAGAGATTCTATCCCACAGAGCAGATAGGCTGTTGCCAAACGCAGAAAATCAATAGGCAAATCACTGGGAATTCTTAGGAACAGTAGTTGAATCATTTATGGTCTCCATCCTCCAAGTTTGCAATGGTGAGGCACTTGGAACTCTGAGGCACTGATTCTCGATCTTGGCGTTAGGGTAGGATGATCTATAATTTTGTGAAAGGAAGCAAGAAACTTCTGGAACCACAAGAGTCATAGGTGCTTAGAGCTGGTTGGCCAACTTCCACCACGACTGATCGTACATTTAACCTCTTCACAGCTGCTCACAGGGCAGTGGCAGACCTCATGGTCAGCTCCCATTAGGGGTTCATTCTTCCTGTTTGTTCACCCCAAAATCTGTCTCTACCCCTTCCCTCTGGGTTCCACACTTCCTGCAGGATCACACGAGAAAGCGTCTCCCTCTTCTGGCTCCATGCAACAACTCCATTGGCTGGACTTAGGGTCAAAAGACTCAGTTCCCTAGCCCATTCTCCCACTCACAGCCAGGGAGCATCCACTTCCTCATCTGTAAAATGCCTTCCATGACTCCCTCCTGAGGTTTGGTTTGGCGCAACATCCAAGTAGGATAAACTGTGTGAGTATTTTGTCAAATGGGAGATTGTGTGGGTTAGCGGGTAGACCCCATGACTTACAGCCAGGTGTCCTTAAAGGTGAATATGGAGCTTCAGTGTGTGATCTGGAGGAAACCACTAGGGATCCTAAAATAATCAAACTCACAGAAGCAGAGAGGAGAATGGTGGTTGCCAGCAGCTAAGAGAGGGATGAGTAACAAGGTATAAAGTTTCAGTTATTCCAGATGACTGCGTCCTAGAGATGTACTGCACAGACCTATAGTTAACAATGTTACACTGTGTGCTTAAAGCTGTGCTGGAAGTGTAGGTCATATTAAGTACTCTTATAAAAAATAATAACAATAATAATAATAAGTAAAGAGGATGAGAACAAACTTTTGGACGTGATGGACTTGTCTTTGGCGTAGATTGCAGCAATAGGTTCAGGGATGCATATTTATCTCCAATGTCATCAAGTTATATACATTAAATACATACACATGTGTACATATATGTGTGCATTTAAATATGTACAGTCTTTTGTATGTCAATTGCATCTCAATAAAGTGGATTTTTTAAAGTTCAGGATATAATAGTTTGCACGGAGAGTTTATGTGGGAACTGAAGGAGATGACTCATAAAATCCCTGGCATGCACTGCTGTTCGGCAAGTTTTGGTCTTTCCCTTCCCCAAGCGTTATTAGTAAATATATGAACTGAGTCCAGCTGAGTGAGCGTGTCTGCAAACAAGACCATGAAAGTCACAACATCCTCTGGCACCTGTGGCTGACACTCGTGCCCCTGTGATCTGAGTGCCCCCATGATCTGAGTGCCCGCCCAGCTCCGGCCCCTGCCTCCTGTCTCCAGACTCGACTCACAGAAAGGGGTCAAAAGTTTAGGCTGGAGGCATCCAGGATGAACACAACCCCACCTTCCCTCCTCTTTGGGAAAACACCATAGATCTGGTGGTGGGAGATACTTGTAGGAAGAGTGAAGGGGCTTCAGAGAGAGCCATTTGGGGTCCTTTGGAGAGAAGTAGCTTTTGGTCTGCCAAGCCTCTTGGAGTTGGACTATTTTCCAGGTAGGAAGACCCTTGCCCTTGGAAGAAGCAAGAGAGGCCAGGACAGAATCTTAAGAAAAAGAATCTGAGTGATTAGGACTGATGTCTCTGAAGGGAGAAACTGAAAGAGAACCTTGGGATTTCCTCCTGTGCTTTCTAGTCCAGGGCTGGAGAGAAAGCAGGAATCAGGGGCAGAAGCCCCATTCAGGAAAAGCATGTACAAGTGGTGACCCTTCATGGCGCAGGATAAACGGGGCCCTCGGCTGGACATCCCAGAGTGGGGAGGAGCAAGGATCTCTGCCACTGCACAGAATTACTGAGCAATTGTGCTGATTTAGTACTGCTCAGGAGGAGCGGTCATCATGATGTGCACAGGTGAGAGAAACTTAATAGTGATGATTGGAACTGCCATGAAGAAAGCTTGGGCCCTTCCATTGAGCTCCACTGGGATGAGAGGTAATAGGGAGTGGGTAACATATAGTGGTTTATCATGAGGTTTTCAATATATCAGTTTTGGATCCCAAATGCAATGGTCAAGTCCATAGGGAAATACCAAAAGTCATGATGAAAAAGCAAAGATCGGGAGACAGTCAAAAGTCAGCATGATGTTATCCCACTTTTCAGAGAGATAAAGTAACTTCTCTGAGGTCACACAGCTATAAATGTGGGAACCAGGACTTAACTCTCAGTGTGCCTGTCTCCAGAGCAGAGCAGATGTTCTTTCTTCCAACACCACTGCCTCCCAAAACAGAGAGGGGTACCTGGTGGTGGTCCTCACCTCAAGCTGGTCATTTCTGAGACAGACCCCTTGTACACTTAACCCACCCCTAACAGTGCACTCACACTGTCTCACTTTCCTTTTAAGTCACCAGCTTGGCATTAATTAATGTTAGGAAAATTAACCAAACATGGTAGACTGCACAGTACAAATACTTTTATTAACATTCCATCTGCATGCCAGACATACCACCTGCATTCAACAGAGGTGGTCAGGTTAATAGCTCAACTATGGGCCTGGCACTAAGCAAAATAATAAGTCCCACCCTTCACACTAGTCATTCACACAGAGCCATGTTCACCATAATCCCATTCTCTTACCATATATGCTACAGAACAGGGCTCATCTTCCCTACATCTCTTCATTGCTCCTTCCTGGGTCAGACTCCATGTGCCGGCAGAGGGCGTGATCCCAACAACAACGTGGGGAGGTAGACACTTGTGTCCCCACTTTATAGATGTGCCCACTGAACATCAGAGAGGGAGGGGAACTTGTCTACATCCCACAGCAGAGTGTGGCAGTGGCAGGTTTCAGCCTCACTGGCCGCCTCTCCCAGCCCCGCTCTCTCCACCACCCCATTCTCCCACTCCTTCCCTACCTGCTCCTCATTCGTTTCCCCCTTTTTTCTATCCTTCTTTCTATCATTTTCTTTGTTAGAGATCATTTTCCTTACTCCTTGCCTGACTCATAATTCCTTTGAGGAAAATTGCAGTATTCGTAAAAATCCAGTTCTAAAATCCTAACAGGAATACAAATTCAAACTATTCCCATAAGAGTTAAAATTTTCCCTATGAGTTAAAAATGATGTTGTCAGTACCTAATGCTGACTTGTATTCTCTAGGAACGGATGCAACCAAACATCCATTGATGCAATAAGTGAATCTTTTGGACCCCTTCTTCCCCTGACTCTTGGGTAACTGTTCCATGGTCTAATGGCTTTGAGGTGGAAACGTTGCTCTAAATTTTCAAAATAACTTCCTTAAACCAGCCCCCCTCCCCATTTTTCCAACTAATCCAATGTTCTGTGTGGTCAGGCTGGAAAAAACATGTCCCTCCTTTGTATCTTTCAAAGTTTGGTAACTTACCAAATGTCCCATTAGTCACTTGACCAAGCTAAACCTTTAGTGTGTCCTAATATACAACAATTGCCTACAAATCATAATTTGATTCCTAAAATTCCTTATTATATGCAGATTAATGTCTATTGAAATAAACATTTCTTATCTAGTTTGGGAAAACCTGTAGGAAATATGCATTTTGTTTTTCCATGCTTCTATTACCTAATATTTTAAAATAGAAAATAACATATGTAATATATATACATATATATATATATATATATATATATATATATATATATATATATATGTATATATATAACTTTTTGCTGCTAAGAATAAGTCAGTTATTATAATTCTTGCACAGGTCTCCTGGTGCACCATGCATAGAATTTCTAAGGTAGATATTAAGAGTAGAAATGCTAAGCCATAGTATACATGAATATTCAACCTTCATAACAATAGCAGATTATTTTCCAAATCAGTTATACCTGATTATCCTTCAACCAGTTCATTAGAGAGACTTTTGTTCCACATCCCCTCCAAATTTGTATTATCTAAGTTTTTCATTTTTCCTCATCTAGTTGGTATGAAACAGTATCTCATAGTGCTTTGTAATTTCCCTGACTACTAATGAAGTTGAGTACGTTTTCATATGTTCATGCACTATTTGTGTTTCCTCTTCTGTGAGATGTGTGAGCTCAGTTTTTGCAAAAGGCACATGGAGTTTGCTTCTGCCAACAAGACTTCATTTGGAGAAACACCAATTTCCCACTCTCGTGGCTCTAACTAGGTAGTCAGCACCAGGAACCTGCCCTTACATCTCCCTGGCCCACAGGAGTCAGCACAGTAGGCAGGGAACCCAAGGAAACCCATTTCCCTGCTCCAAGCAGTCACCCAAACTGGGCCATTCCAAGTACACTTCCCTAGAACTAATGGGTAGGGGGAAGCAGCTCTCTGTCTGTTGAGTTATATGGTGATGTCAATAGCCATCCTCCCTGGATACATGAAAGAAACTTAAGCCCAAAGGAAAGAACATGCCCACTGACAGAGGGAAGCAGAACCAGAGACTGAGTGAGAGTCTTGATGAGATTGAGATCCTGGATCTCATTATGCCTGAAGACAGCTTTGACTTCCCAGTAAGATGAGACAGGTTCTCTTTTTCACTCAAGTTCTTTGAGCTGGATTTCTGTCAATTGTAACTAAAATAAAGCAAAGCTATTTGAGTAATAAGCAAAAAAACTATAAAAAAGTGAAGGTTACAATCTTTTTATTAGCTTGGGCCAAGAAACATAAGGAACACATTGGCATGAAGGTTGTGGTAACAAATGACATTTCTATAGTGTCTTATAATCTACAAAACACTCTCACGTCCATTGTCTAAATGGCTACTCCCTGCAATTCTGGGAGGTGGGCAAGGTGAATATTGTTATTATCATCCACATTTCACAAATGAGGGATTTGAGTCTTGAACATGGGACTTCTGTCATACGTCCTCTTTCGGCCATCTGGACTGCTCTTTAATCACTATCATTCACAAAACTCTCAGAACTCTTAAGATAAACAGTAACTTATTTACTTTACAGTTAGAGAAAGAAAATATGTTTGGGGGGAGAATTGGGTGCCGGCAGCATGTACTGATCACACATGGTGTCCAATAGTCAGCAAATAACTCACCTAATAGTATTCTTTGATTGAAAACTTTTGCTCCAAGCCCATTTACCTGAAAAACTGGAAAATATGAAACGTTTGGCTCTCAAACTTGAGAAAAAAATGCTTCCAGATGTCCTTGGATCTACTTTAGCAAACCAACTTCCAAGAATGTTCCAGAATCACTATTTTCAACCAGATTACAGATTGTGCTTTATGGCAGAAACACATTCTAGGTACATAATAACTTCTTAATAACTGAGCCATTGATTATCGAAAAGGGGCTTAGTGAGGCAGAAGAGAGGGCGTGGAACCCACAGAGCACAGGCAACCTTCCCCACAAGTTAATATGACATTTTTAAGGAGAGGTAGACTTAGTAAGTTTCAGCATTGCATGGACCAGTATGTCACTGGAACTAAAAAATGTAACATAATCATTTTGAAGGAAACGGTGAATCTGAGCCATTGCTGGTGGCAATTCTGAGAAATCTCTGCAATTAATATTTAAAAATCCTTAAAGTCCTAATTAAAGAAGCAACATTCTAAAGCAAAGGCAGAAGAAATGAACGATCTAAACAGAGAGAAAAGAGATAGGTGAGTATAACAGAATCTAAACTGGAATGGGACTGAGGAATTTTCTTTAGCCACATCCGACGAAGAATTTCAGTAATTTCTTCAAGAGAAGGGAGTAGCCATAATATATGTATGTGGGTACATATGCCTTTGATAGAATTTCAGTAATTTCTTCACGAGAAGGGAGTAGCCATAATATATGTATGTGGGTGCATATGTCTTTGTTAAATTTAACTCTATAGTAAACTTTGCATTCTTTATTCACTTTTTAACTCCTTTGTTGAATCTCTTAGCTCCAGATTAAATATTCCCTTCAGATTTTTCTTTAGATAGGTGTCTGGATCTGTGAACTTCAAGGAACCACTGCAGTCAGGATTCTGGTGACCAGAGAGGTAGGCCAAGTAGGCTGCATCAATTTTCATATGATGCTTTGCTCAAGCTTGCCCTTCTTTTGGTGGATCACATGCCTTGAGATCCCATACAATTACCCAGCAAAGCAATATGGCCACAAAGGCAAATAAGCATGCAGAAATAAAAACACCTACCCACCCACCTGCCAGTGTAAGGTTAATGATGGTACCCCCAAGGGGACTGGAATATGGTTGGGTTAAAAACTCAGATATCACCAGAGCCATCTATGCTCATTCCAAGCAGCATCGTAAGGACTTATATCCTGTTCTGTCACAGTGATGAATATCCAACACTTGTTGCTCTTAACATATATATATATAATATATTGATATATATAATAGAATTAGCATATACTATATATATACTGATATATATCAGTATGGGACATAAAATTAGGACTTTAAAGAATTTACATACACAGAATTTTATATTGAATATATTCAAAGTTGTGACAGAGACTTCAGTTTGCCACCCAATGGCCATTTTCTTCTTCTTGTGAATACAACCCCCCAGAGTTAACTCAGTCAAAAGACTGCATTTCCTCAACGTGATACATCATATTAACAAATTGAAGGAGAAAAACCATATGATCATCTCAATAGATGCAGAGAAAGCTTTCGACAAAATTCAACACCCATTTATGATACAAGCCCTACAGAAAGTAGGCATAGAGGGAACTTTCCTCAACATAATAAAGGCCATATATGACAAACCCACAGCCAACATTGTCCTCAATGGTGAAAAACTGAAACCATTTCCACTAAGATCAGGAACAAGACAAGGTTGCCCACTCTCACCACTATTATTCAACATAGTTTTGGAAGTGTTAGCCACAGCAATCAGAGAAGAAAAAGAAATAAAAGGAATCCAAATCGGAAAAGAAGAAGTAAAGCTGTCACTGTTTGCAGATGACATGATACTATACATAGAGAATCCTAAAACTAGCACCAGAAAACTACTAGAGCTAATCAATGAATTTGGTAAAGTAGCAGGATACAAACTTAATGCACAGAAATCTCTTCCATTCCTATATACTAATGATGAAAAATCTGAAAGTGAAATTAAGAGAACACTCCCATTTACCATTGCAACAAAAAGAATAAAATATCTAGGAATAAACCTACCTAAGGAGACAAAAAAACTGTATGCAGAAAATTATAGGACACTGATGAAAGAAATTAAAGATGATACAAATAGATGGAGAGATATACCATGTTCTTGGATTGGAAGAATCAACATTGTGAAAATGACTCTACTACCCAAAGCAATCTACAGATTCAATGCAACCCCTATCAAACTACCACTGGCATTTTTCACAGAACTAGAACAAAAAATTTCACAATTTGTATGGAGACACAAAAGACCCCGAATAGCCAAAGCAATCTTGAGAACGAAAAATGGAGCTGGAGGAATCAGGCTCCCTGACTTCAGACTATATTACAAAGCTACAGTAATCAAGACAGTTTGGTACTGGCACAAAAACAGAAATATAGATCAATGGAACAGGATAGAAAGCCCAGAGATAAACCCACGCACATATGGTCACCTTATCTTTGATAAAGGAGGCAAGCATATACAGTGGAGAAAAGACAGCCTCTTTAATAAGTGGTGCTGGGAAAATTGGACAGGTACATGTAAAAGTATGAAATTAGAACACTCCCTGACACCATACACAAAAATAAACTCAAAATGGATTAAAGACCTAAGTGTAAGGCCAGACACTATCAAACTCTTAGAGGAAAACATAGGCAGAACACTCTATGACATACATCACAGCAAGATCCTTTTTGACCCAGCTCCTAGAGAAATGGAAATAAGAACACAAATAAACAAATGGGACCTAATGAAACTTAAAAGCTTTTGCACAGCAAAGGAAACCATAAACAAGACCAAAAGACAACCCTCAGAATGGGAGAAAATATTTGCAAATGAAGCAGCTGACAAAGGATTAATCTCCAAGATTTACAAGCAGCTCATGCAGCTCAATAACAAAAAAACAAACAACCCAATCCAAAAATGGGCAGAAGACCTAAATAGACATTTCTGCAAAGAAGATATACAGATGGCCAACAGACACATGAAAGAATGCTCAACATCATTAATCATTAGAGAAATGCAAATCAAAACTACAATGAGATATCATCTCACACCAGTCAGAATGGCCATCATCAAAAAATCTACAAACAATAAATGCTGGAGAGGGTGTGGAGAAAAGGGAACACTCTTGCACTGTTGGTGGGAATGTAAATTGATACAGCCACTATGGAGAACAGTATGGAGGTTCCTTAAAAAACTAAAACTAGAACTACCATACAACCCAGCAATCCCACTACTGGGCATATACCCTGAGAAAACCATAATTCAAAAAGAGTCATGTACCAAAATGTTCATTGCAGCTCTATTTACAATAGCCAGGACATGGAAGCAACCTAAGTGTCCATCATCGGATGAATGGATAAAGAAGATGTGGCACATATATACAATGGAATATTACTCAGCCATAAAAAGAAATGAAATGGAGGTATTTGTAATGAGGTGGATGGAGTTAGAGTCTGTCATACAGAGTGAAGGAAGTCAGAAAGAGAAAAGCAAATACAGTATGCTAACACATATATATGGAATCTAAGGAAAAAAAAAAAAGGGCCATGAAGAACCTAGTGGCAAGATGGGAATAAAGACACAGACCTACTAAAGAATGGACTTGAGGATATGGGGAGGGGGAGGGGTGAGATGTGACAGGATGAGAGAGTGTCATGGACATATATACACTACCAAATGTAAAATAGATAGCTAGTGGGAAGCAGCCGCATAGCACAGGGAGATCAGCACGGTGCTTTGTGACCACCTGGGGGGGTGAGATGGGGAGGGTGGGAGGGAGGGAGATGCGGAAGGGAGGAGATATGGGAACGTGTGTATATCTGTAGCTGATTCACTTTGTTATAAAGCAGAAACTAACACACCATTGTGAAGCAATTATACTTCAATAAAGATGTTTAAAAAAAGACTGCATTTCCCAGACTCCCTTGCAAGGAGCTGTGGCCATGTGACTAAGTTATGGTCAATGAGTGGTAAGTGGAAATGTTGTGTAATTCTTCCAGGAAGTCTCCTTAAAAAGGAGGGGTTTGGGTTTTTGTTTTTTCCTTCAGACTGCTGTGATGTGACATAGTATGATGTGATTAGATGATGATGTAATGTGACATGATGAGTGATGAGATTGTTTCCATCTTGGAATAAGAAGATGAAAGCTACAATCTGAGAAGGCAGAATAGACAACTGGAAGTAAGCTGGGTCCCTGAAAAGTTTGTGTGGCTTCACATCATCCCTGGATTGCCCACCTCTGAACTTCCTTACCTGAGACAGAAACATCTAATTTTATTCTATTTTCTATTATATGCAGCTTAACCTAATCTTAATTTATACAAGGGATTAAATGTGCCAGGATTAAAGGAGAGAGGATGAATAGAATTTAAAAATGAGTGATAACTGAGTGAAAATATTTTGTTCCCTCTCCCTTTTTCCTGCATCTAAGGACAGCCATAAACGTCAAATGAAGGCCAGAACCCAGAAGTACTTTCCAGAGACTTTTGTCTTCAAATATCTAGCAATTTCAATGGGAGCTAAAACATGCTTCATCTTCCTAATGTTGATAATCTTTCTCCATCTTCATGGTTTAAGCAAAAGCAGAAGACATCACAGGGACACCTCAGATTTCTAGCTGGTAATCACCCTTAGTCATAGCAATAGAGATCCCATATTTCATTTTGATATCAAAATGCATTACAAAGCTACAGTAATCAAAAGAGTGTGGTACTGCCATAAAGATAGATATAAAGACCAATGTGCTAGAATAGAGAGCCCAGAAATAAGCCCTGGTCTATATCGTTAAATAATTTTTGACAAGGGTGCCAAGAATATTCAATAGGGAAAGGACAGTTTTTTCAACAAATGATGCTGGGAAAACTATATATCCACATGCAAGAGAATAAAGTTGGACCCCTACCTAATGCCATATACAAAAATTAACTCAAAATGGATCAAAGACCTAAGCATATGAGCTAAAACCATAAACTCTTAGAAAAAAACATAGGGGAAAACTTCATGATGGTGGGTTTTGCAATGATTTCTTGGATTCAGCAATAATTTATCAGATATAACACTAAAAGAAAGGACAACTATATGATTCCACTTATAAGAGGTACATAGAGTAGTCAAATTCATACAGACAGAAAGTAGAATGGTGGGTGCCAGGGGCTGAGGAGGGAGGATATGGAGTTATTATTAAGTGGATAAAAAGCTTCAGTTGGAGAAGATGAAAAAATTCTGGAGATAAACGGTGGTAATTGTTGTACAACAATGCGAATATACTTAATGCCATAGAACTATATACTCAAAAATAGTTAAAATGGAAATTTTAGTCTATTTATATATTTTACTGCAATTTTAAGAAAAAATGAATTTGTTGTAAACTTAGTAATTTACCCTCCCAAAAATATCCATGCCCTAATCCCTGGAACATGTCGAATATGTTACTTTACATGGTAAAAAGAACTTTGCAGATGTGATTAAAGTAAAATGGAGATATTACTCTGAATTATCTTGGTGGGCCTGATGTAATCATAAAGGTCCTTATTCAAAGGAGGCAGGAGAATCAGGGTCACTAGTAGATGTGACAAGGATAATAAGAGGTTCTATTGATACAAGGAAGGGCCCATGAGCCAAGGAATGAAGGACAGGTGGCCTCTAGAAACTAGAAACTGAAAAAGACAAGGAAATAGGCTCTTCCATGAAACCTCTAGATGGAACACAGCCCCACGACACCTTGACTTTAGATCTCTCACTTCCAGAACTGTAAGAGAGCAATTTGTGCTGTTTTAAGCCATTAGGTTCGTGGTAATTTGTTACAGCAGCGATAGGAAACTACTACATAAATTAAATAGTCTCTGCCCTTCAAACACTCATCATTTGGTTTCAGCTACTTCTTGTCAGCAGGTACTAAACTAGAAGAGCTCTGACTTTATCAAGAGCCAAGATGAACTTACAGAAAAGCTGTTGATATTTGATCTGTTGCCCCTCTCAATTCCTATGACTATGTCTTGGTCAAAGACGCCTGGCTTTTCTCCCCTCTCGGGTCTTCCCCATCCCCTCCTGACCAAGGATGAACAATTATGAGCTCAAAGATCACTATGGCATGTGCTGGGAGGACTAGCCAGTATGGTCTGTAGCTCTGAGTGCCTCGTCCTGGCAAATGGTCTATGCCAGATCATTCCCCTCAGTCCAGGCAGTCCAGTGAAATAGAACATGGCATTACTGACATCCATCTGACTCTGGGCTCAGTGCCTGGCACCACCTTGTGCAGATATTACCAGCAATCCTATTTTCCAGATGAAAGACACTGAGCCCCAAGGTTGCACAACCAGTAGTTGATGGAAGTGGTGTTTGGATTCAGTTAAGTCAGGCTTGAAGTCAGCCTACTCATATCCAGATTCTCTGAACTGAGGAACTCCAAAAAAAACACCACATGTGCTCCACCCAGTCCTTGGCCTGTTTTTATGCCCACTTGCCTATAACCCCACATTCTGATCATCACATACTTGGATAAGACCAGAGGTGAAGTCCTCTGCCAGAAGTGTCTTTTATGATACAACATGGAGCATCAAATGGGAAGACAGGAATGAAAGAGCATAGGGTTATCAAAGAGGTGATCTTGTGGGAAAGATGTGTTTTTATCTCAGTCAACAAGATGGTCCATGATGTGGCTAAGGAAACCTCTAAGGAAAGAAGAAAACAATCACGGAGATGAGGCAGAGTCTTTGGGAAGTTGCGGGTGGGTGGATTGGTGGGTTTGCTTTATTTCTTTTAAGGATTTTCACCTCTAATATTTATTAAATCAGTTTACTTTGTCTCCATTATCACCACCCTAATCCAGACTGTACTCACCGCTCACAAGACACTGTAAGACCCTAAAAGCCTGTGAATTGTTCTTTCCATATCTTATCTAGCCACCTCTAGCCCCCAAAATCTATTCTCCTTACTGGAAGCCATAGTAATCTTTTTAGAACTTTGAAGATATCATTCCACTGTCTTCTGGCTTCCATTGCTCCTGTTGAAAAGTCAGGTATCAAACTTATTATTGCTCCTTTGAAGGTAACGTGCATTATTTTTCTTTTGTCTTTGGTTTTCACTATCTTTTACTATCTTATCTTAGTCTTATTATCATACTTGCTTGAAATACAATACTGTGATATTGTATTTATACTTCTGGACATTACAGAGCTTCACGAACCTGTGGATTAATATCATTCATCAGTGTTGGAAAATATTCAGCCATTACCTCTTTAAATATTGCTCCTGCTCTTTTGACTACCATTTCCTTCTGGGATTCCATTTATATGTTAGATCTACTGACTGAGTCCCACATGTCTATGTCTCTTTTCTGTATTTTCTACTTTTTATCCCTGTGGCTGCAGCATGGAGATTTTCTGTTGACCTGCCTTCCAGTTCACCAATTCTACTTTCTATTATGTCCAGTAACTATTGCTGTTACTGATATTGTTTATTCAGTTCTAGAATTTGACATTTGATTTGATCTTATAGATTCAAATCTCTGATACATCCTCTATATTTCCAGCCATTTTCTCCATGTTCTTACCATATATATCTGGTTACTTAAAAGTCTTATTAACTAACTCCTATAGCTGGATCATGTGTGGGCCTATTCCCTTTAACCATTTTTCTCTTGGTTTTCAGTCATGTGATCCTGTGTTCTGGCATGTCTAGTAATTGTTGAATTCATGTGTATTGTTTATAAAACTTGTAGAGACTCAGGTGATGTTATTTTCCTCTTTAGACCATTTACCCCTCCCTCATTTAGGCAGATAGAGTAGTTGATGATCTTAATCTAATCAGAGATTATGCTATTACAAGGCTGTGTTGCCATCAAGGTAAAGCTCAATCTATTTCCTGTTGGCCTTTATTTAAGGCACAGCCTTCCAAGATTTTCACCTAAAGGACTGGCATACTCACTGCATCACCTCCCCATAATCAGTTCTGAGCTCTAATTTTCATCTCTTGAAACTATGAAGACTGTTGAAATGAAAACTCTGCTGTGCTTTTTTTTTCCAGAGGACTTGCCCTTAGGTTTTTTGCCTCCCGCTCCATGCAGCCTCAGAATTCAACTGAGGGGAAAACTGGTTGCAGGCATGAGGTCTCCTAAGTCTCTTCCACAAGCTCTACTGGTTTCCCTTTTCCCCAGGAACAGCCTTCCACTAGTGCAAATCTTGGATATTCAACCTCTTGCCTATATACCCAGAACCAGCAAATGGACCCAGGCTAAAAGAGGCTGCAGAAGTCAGTTCACTTTTCCAGAGTCCTAGCCACCCTTATCCTCTTTGCCTCAGCAGTTCTGTGCTGCCTTCAAACTGATAATTTCTATACTTTATCCATTTTTTTTCCAGTTGTTCTCTACAGGATGAAACTTTGCCACCAGCTACTCCTGGTAGTCACCCAATGTAAACTTTTAAAACTCACAGACTTACAAATCTAAGTATTCTTCTGCTTCACATCTCCAAATGTTCCTTACTAGTAATTAGAGTAAAAATCAAATTACTAGCCTTCTTTCTCCTGCATGTGTGCCTGCTACCTTCCCAGACTAACCTTTCATTCCTTGCACTCCCCGCCCCCACTGCACTGCAGCCAAACTGCAGATTTTATCCTCAATCCAGGCCTTGACATACAAGCTGTTCCCTACCTTGGATGTGCTGCTCGAAAAGCCTTCCTAGAAGAAGAGTCTGGCTTGATAGTAGTGATCCTCAACCTGATCCCTTGGTTTGGGGGGTAAGAGGTGGCGGCAAGGGATATCCCTTTACTCCCCAGTAGTCCTTAGGCAATTATTAGATGTACAACCTCAGAAAAAGTATTGCTCTCTCTGAGCCTCAATGCTCTCATCTGTAAAATGGGAAAAGCATTCAAAGCTCTCTGTGAAGACTAAATTAGGAGTTGCATTTTAAAGTGCCTGCCTTTACATGACTATGATCTTTCCTCTTTATTCCAAAGCACGTCAACCAAGAAGGAACATTTCCATCAGTAAGACTGGCTTGCGTTTCCACGGCAATGGTACATTTCCCTTTTCTCAGCAGTCTGGCCTCAGCCATCAGATATGTTTTGAGACATTGTAATAACATATAAACATTCCCATCTTAACAAGAACCATGCCCCCACTTAAAGCCAAGAAGATGCTCTTGTTACAAGCTATTATTTCTTGGAGAAACAAGAAAAAAAAATCCTTAGATGCAAGTATGTCTCATATTTTTAAAATATCCTAATCCTTGACTAACTTCAGTATGTCTGTAATTGCTTTTTTCTCCTCATGTTTTACGTCCATTATGTGGTTCTATTGTTCGAACGTCGCTTCAAATGAAATTGTGCCATTAAAAAGACATAGCGCCTTTGGATCCTTTTAGTCCAGCTGTGAACTTTAGACTTAATCCTTTAGGGCACTCTTGTCTGGTAGGGTTTAATTTATATTAAATTTTCTAAAAGGAAAGGCAGGATGGTCAAAGCAAGATAGCGAGACAGACAAGAGTCTGTATTTCATAAATTAATAAGCATCACCGACCGCCTTTCTTGACCCTTTAAACTCTGTGAAATTAATATAAGTAGACAACCAAGGCCCAATTGCCCCCTCCAGAGCCTTGCAAGTTCACTTAAGCAATCCAAGTTTACTTAAAGTTTTATAAGCCAGCTTTTAGAGCAAGTCCTTTGTACTTATTACTAGTGACAGTGAGCATTACAGCAGCCAATGAACCTTACTGACTTGCGACCCCAATATGGTCGAGCACTGTTATCAAGGGAAATATCAGAATCAATGCTTGTATATTACATTGAGGTCCTGACTTCTGAAAAAGCCCCCTATAGACCCTTCAGAATATGTCAGTGAAATAAACAGCTAATACTGTGAGACAATCTACCAACGATGGTCAGAAAGTGCTGCTTATTTAACCACTTTTCAACCATCTTAACCCTTCTATAAGGTGTATGTTTCCAAAAGAAAGAAATGACAAATTTTCATGCCCCCAATTCTTTTGCAATGGAACCACATTTATGCCCACTTTTTCAGGTGAAAACTCGTGTGGTCTTGCCATAGGGAGCAGGGAATGCCATGTCGTCTTCTTCCTCGATTAACAGGCTTGCATTATTAAACAGCTCTGGTGGAAGTGGTGAAGGTACCACACCTTTTCTCCCATGGCACCCCCCCCATATGAGCTTTCATTTACAACCAGCATTTGCTGGAAGAAAGCTGGGCTTACCACCACGTTTTACTTACTGGAATTACTCATGTCACTGCTTCAATAGTACCCTCTCCTGCATATATAATCACTAACTCTGTGCATGGAATTTTTATGTAACTTTTTTTAAAATTCTATTTCAGTCATACTCAGGTTTTTTTATTACTTAGTTGTCCTATCGGGCATAAGAGAACAATCTATAATTATTGTGATTTTCAGAGCATAAGTTTTTTGGGCTTTTTTCCCACTATAGTTGGTCAAAGAACTTAAAAATCTTACTAGAATACCAAAAATGAATATGTAAGATACTTCATATATAAAGAATACACCCCTTCCTTTCCAGGTGATAAGAAAGTAAACCTAAAATTCCTGAAGTCCTTCTAATGCTGGGATTTTCTCTTCTATTTTTTGATCTTATCTTTCCCCCCAATCACAGTGCACTGAGCCATTCAAACGTCCCCATCTGTAGAGTGCTGGTTCCTGAGGCTGGAAGTCTTCAAGAACACAACTTATAAACTTCAGCCCCTGGCAGTGCATTCGATCTGAGCTAACCTGCCCAGAATTCAATCCAGAAGTCAGAATTACCCGGGGGTGCCCAGTAGAAGATCAAAAGATGCTGTTTCTCCCTCTGCAAGTCCAATCATCTTGTTTTGGAAAAAAGTAATTCATATGCATTTAAGCTTTTATTGAGGGGCAGGCACTGTTTAGTGTTCCTCAAAGGAACCTGTTTGGACCAATCCAACAGCTGACTTACCTTAGGCATTTTATAAAGAGATAGTGCCCTTTGGATGCCTGGGAGTGGGGTGTGGGCCAAGCCCAGGGGTAGGAGAGAGGTCTGCTGACAGGGCTGAGAAGGGCAGGTGTTCTGTCACAGCAGAACAAGGTGATTCCTTCTGGGCAGCCACAAGGGTCATGGCTCAAAAGGCAGAGTTGCAAAGCCCCTGGATGAGAAGTTGGGCCAAACTGATAGAGATGGAGAGCAGAGAGAAAGACCAAGGGCAAAACAGCAGGTCCTATGCAGTCTCCAAAGGCCACATTCAAAGGCCCAGAAATTATTCTTATTGATATCCAAGCATGAGTTCCAAGGGGTGGATTGGATGAGGGTAGAAATTGGCTCAGATGAGCCAGAAGTGCCTTCCTGATATAACGCATTTACTAAGAAGATCCTTTTCCCTGTGAAAGGTACTCTCCGGGAAAGGAAGCATCCTAGCACATTATCCCTGAGGCAGCTATACCTCTACATAGAAGGCCTAATGTCAGTAAGTAGAGTCAAGGTCATCCTAACCCACATCACCAATGAGCCTTGGACTCCCCAAGACATTGACTATAAAGCATTGACTGTACCTTAGGATGACTTGGGAAGGGGGTGGCTTTTGCAAAAAATTAGGGCCAGGGGCTTCCCCTAACCAAGTGAAACGGGGTGTCAAGGGGTACTTTTTAAAATCTTCTAGGTGATTCTAATGTACAGCCATAGCTGAGAACCACTGACCTAATACAAACCTGACTTAAAGGAAAGATAAGGAAAGGAGATAGCAGGTCAACTTCATCAGACTCCCATGAAGCCCACCAGCACCAGTGCCACCACCACAGTTTATGCCAGGCACGTGCCTGAAACCTTCTGACTCAACCAACATCCAGCCTGCCTGCTTCTCAACAGGAAAAAAAAATGCATCTATAAAACCAAATCAACTCTGACACCCACAATTAATCCACCCTTCAGCATACCCCTCCTGAGAATGGGTCTAAAATAACTTGAACCACATCATCTTCTTTTTAATTTTTTAAATGCCCTTGGGGAGTATAACACCTCCCTACCCCACCCCTAAATACAAATCAAAATCAGAAAGGATCAAGTCCCTTGTCATAGAGAGAATTTTCTCCCTCCCGCCCTTATCTTTGGAGTCTTCATTATGCCTGTTAAACTTTATTTCTCTGGATGACCAGTTCATCTGCCTTACCACTTCTCTCTGTTTGACGGATTCCTACTTATCCTCTAACAAAAACAAAAATAATAGCCAGGATCATGATGACAGATCACATTTTTATGGGTGATTTGCTCTGTGCACAACTTGCATTAAGCATTTTGTTTGCAGACACATCTCATTTAAAGCTCACAACACCACTATGATGCTGTTATGCTCATTTACAAAAGTGGGAATGGCCAAAGTCACAAAGCTAGGAGGTGAGGAAGCAAGCTTACAGACCCATGCAGCCCCATCCCAGCTGGGCCCCTCACCCTGCTGCTAAATGCCTCTCTGAAAATTCAGCCCAGATGTCACTGTCTTCATTTTTTTTAATAATTGTAATCATTGCTAAAGCCATACCAGGCACTAGAAAATTTATTACACTGGTATCAAAAATATGTGTACATTTGAAATTTTTCATAACAGAAAGCTTTTTAAAATATTATGTAAATAATAATATTTTTAGAAATTTAAAATCTAGAGTTCCTCAATAAAATATTAGCAAATTTTTTAAAAAGTCACTGTCTTTATAAAGCCCATCATTTTCCCTTTAAACAGCCCAGAAAGGGGTCCTTCATTCCTGTAGTGTTCCCATCTCCTCTACATTGTATCTCAAATGGCATTGTCACATTTTTTGTTTAAACATATGTATTTGCCACAAGATTGTGAACCACACATGGGGGGCCCTCAATTTTATTCACCTTGGTTTATTCCAAAGACAGTCAGGGTCCAGCAGATAATAAGGTCTCAGTATCTGCTCAATGAATGAATGAATGGCCAAACAATTCATTCTTAAAGAAGAGTTCCTTCACTGTTAAAGTCTAAGCAGTCAGGGCACCATCAAGATGGTGGAGGAGTAAGACGTGGAGATCACCTTCCTCCCCACAAATACATCAAAACTACATCTACATGTGGAAAAACTCCTACAGAAAACCTACTGAATGCTGGCAGATGACCTCAGACTTCCCAAAAGGCAAAAATCTCCCCACATACCTGGACGCCCTCAGGCGACCTACACTCAGAGGCGGGGCCAAATCCAAAGCTGAACCCCAGGAGCTGTGTGAACAAAGAATAGAAAGGTAAATTTCTCCCAGCAGCTTCAGGAGCAGTGGATTAAATCTCCACAATCAACTTGATGTACGCTGCATCTGTGGAATACCTGAATAGACAAAGAATCATCCCAAAATTTAGGCAGTGGACTTTGGGAGCAATTGTAGACTTGGGGTTTGCTTTCTGCATCTAATTTGTTTCTGGTTTTATGTTTATCTTAATTTAGTATTTAGAGCTTATTATCACTGGTAGATTTGTTTATTGATTTGGTTGCTCTCTTCCTTTTTTTATTATTTTTTTTCCATTTTCTCTTTTTGTGAGTGTGTATGTGTATGCTTCTTTGTGTGATTTTGTCTGTATAGCTTTGCTTTTGCCATTTGTCCTAGAGTTCTGACTGTCTGTTTTTTGTTTATTTTTTTGTTTGTTTTTTAGAATAGTTTTTAGTGCTTGTTATCATTGGTGGATTTGTTTTTTTGGTTTGGTTGCTCTCTTCTTTCTTTCTCTCCTTTTATTTTTAATTACATGTTTTTACTTCTAATTTTTTTTTTATATTTTAATTATTTTATTTTATATTATTTTATTTATTTATTTATTCCTTCTTTCTTTCTTATTTTTTCTCCCTTTTCTTCTGAGCCATGTGGCTCACAGGGTCTTGGTTCTCTAGCCGGGTGTCAGGCCTGAGCCTTTGAATTGGGAGAGCCGAGTTCAGGACATTGGTCCACCAGAAACCTCCTGGCCCCATGTAATATCAAATGGTGAAAGGTCTCCCAGAGAGCTCCATCTCAATGCTAAGACCCAGCTTGACTCAACGACCAGCAAGCTACAGTGCTGGACACCCTATGCCAAACAACTAGGAATACAGGAACACAAACCCACCCCCTAGCAGAGAAAATGCCTAAAATCATAATGAGTTCACAGACACCCCAAAACACACCACCAGATGTGGTCCTGCCCACCAGAAGGACAAGATTCAGCCTCATCCACCAGAACACAGGCACCTGTCCCCTCTACCAGGAAGCCTACACAACCCACTGAACCAACCTTACCCACTGGGAGCAAACACCAAAAACAATGGGAACTACGAACCTGCAGCCTGCGAAACAGAGACCCCAAACACAGTAAGTTAAGCAAAATGAGAAGACAGAGAAACACACAGCAGATGAAGGAGCAAGGTAAAAACCCACCAGTCCAAACAAATGGAGAGGAAATAGGCAGTCCACCTGAAAAAGAATTCAGAATAATGATAGTAAAGATGAATCAAAATCTTGGAAAAAGAATGGAGAAAACACGAGAAACGTTTAATAAGGAACTAGAAGAACTAAAGAGAAAACATACAATGATGAACAACACAATAAATGAAATTAAAAATTCTCTAGAAGGAATCAATAGCAGAATAACTGAGGCAGAAGAACGGATAAGTGACCTGGACGATAAAATAGTGGAAATAACTACGACAGAGCAGATTAAGAAAAAACAATGAAAAGAATTGAGGACAATCTCAGAGACCTCTGGGACAACATTAAACATACCAACATTTGAATTATAGGGGTCCCAGAAGAAGAAGGGGAAAAAAAGGGACTGAGAAAATGTTTGAAGAGACAATAGTTGAAAACTTCCCTAATATAGGTAAGGAAATAGTCAGTCAAGTCCAGGAAGCACAGAGAGTCCCATACAGGATAAATCCAAGGAGAAACATGCCAAGACACATGTTAATCAAACTATAAAAAGTTAAATACAAAGAAAAAATATTAAAAGCAGCAAGGGAAAAGCAACAATTAACATACAAGGGAATCACATTAAGTTAACAGCTGATCTTTCAGCAGAAAATCTGCAAGCCAGAAGGGAGGGACAGGACATATTTAAAGTGATGAAAGGGACAAACCTACAACCAAGATTACTCTACCCAGCAAGAATCTCATTCACACTAGACAGAGAAATTAAAATCTTTACAGATAAGCAAAAGCTAAAAGAATTCAGCCCCACCAAACCAGCTTTACAACAAATGCTAAAGGAACTTCTCTAGGCAGGAAACACAAGAGAAGGAAAAGACTTACAATAACAAACACAAAACAATTAAGAAAATGGTAAAAGGAACATACATATCTATAACTACCTTAAATGTAAATGGATTAAATGCTCCAACCAAAAGACATAGACTGGCTGAATGGATACAAAGACAAGACCCACACATATGCTGTCTACAAGAGACCAACTTCAGACCTAGGGACACATACAGACTGAAAGTGAGGGGATGGAAAAAGATATTCCATGCAAATGGAAATCAAAAGAAAGCTGGAGTAGCAATTCTCATATCAGAACAAATAGACTTTAAAATAAAAATTACTACAAGAGACAAAGAAGGACACTACATAATGATCAAGGGATCAATCCAAGAAGAAGATACAACAATTGTAAATATTTATGCACCCAATATAGGAGCACCTCAATACATAAGGCAAATGCTAACAGCCATAAAAGGGGAAATCGACAGTAACACAATAATAGTAGGGGACTTTAACACCTCACTTTCACAAATGGACAGATCATCCAAAATGAAAATAAATAAGGAAACACAAGCTTTAAATAATACATCAAACAAGATGGACTTAATTGATATTTATAGGACAATCCATCCAAAAACAGCAGATTACACTTTCTTCTCAAGAGCTAATGGAACATTCTCCAGGATAGGTCATATCTTGGGTCATAAATCAAGTCTTGGTAAATGTTAGAAAATTGAAATTGTATCAAGTATCTTTTCCAACCATGTTATGAGACTAGATATCAATTACAGGAAAAAATCTGTAAAAAATACAAACACATGGAGGCTAAGCGATACACTGCTTAATAACCAAGAGATCACTGAAGAAATCAAAGAGGAAATCAAAAAATACCTAGAAACAAATGACAATGAAAACACAATGGCCCAAAACTTATGGGATGCAGCAAAAGCAGTTCTAAGAGGGAAGTTTATAGCAATACAATCCTACCTCAAGAAACAAGAAACAACTCAAATAAACAACCTAACCTTTCACCTAAAACAGTTAGAGAAAGAACAACAACAACAACAAAAAAAAAACCCCGAAGGTAGCAGAAGGAAAGAAGTCATAAAGATCAGCCAGAAATAAATGAAAAAGAAATGAAGGAAACAATAGCAAAGATCAATAAACCTAAAAGCTGGTTCTTTGAGAAGGTAAACAAAATTGACAAACCATTATTCAGACTCATCAAGAAAAAAAGGGAGAAGACTCAAATCAGTAGAATTAGAAATGAAAAAGGAGAAGTAACAACTGACACTGCAGAAATACAAAGGATCATGAAAGAATACTACAAGCAACTATATGCCAATAAAATGGACAACCTGGAAGAAATGGACAAATTCTTAGAAATGCACAACTTCTGAGACTGAACCAGGAAGAAATAGACAATATAAACAAACCAATCACAAACACTGAAATTGAGACTGTGATTTAAAATCTTCCAACAAACAAAAGTCCGGGACCAGATGGATTCACAGGCAAAGTCTATCAAACATTTAGAGAAGAGCTAACACCTATCCTTCTCAAACTCTTCCAAAATATAGCAGAGGGACGAACACTCCCAAACTCATTCTATGAGGTCACCCTCACCCTGACACCAAAATTAGGCAAAGATGTCACAAAAAAAGAAAACTACAGGCCAATATCACTGATGAACAGATCACACACCATGATCAAGTGTGGTTTCTCCCAGGAATGCAAGGATTGTTCAATATATGCAAATCAATCAATGTGATACACCATATTAACAAATTGAAGGATAAAAACCATATGATCATCTCAGTAGATGCAGAAAAAGCTTTTGACAAAATTCAACACCCATTTATGATAAAAACCCTCCAGAAAGTAGGCATGCAGGGAACTTACCTCAACATAATAAAGGCCATATATGACAAACCCACAGCCAACATAGTTCTCAATGGTGAAAAGCTGAAACCATTTCCACTAAGATCAGGAACAAGATAAGGTTGCCCACTCTCACCACTATTATTCAACATAGTTGTGGAAGTTTTAGCCACAGCAATCAGAGAAGAAAAACAAATAAAAGGAATCCAAATTGCAAAAGAAGAAGTAAAGTTGTCACTGTTTGCAGATGACTTGATACTATACATAGAGAATCCTAAAGATGCTACCAGAAACCTACTAGAGCTAATCAATGAATTTGGTAAAGTAGCAGGATACAAAATTAATGCACAGAAATCTCTTGCATTCCTATGCACTAGTGAAGAAAAATCTGAAAGAGAAATTAAGGAAGCACTCCCATTTACCCTTGCAACAAAAAGAATAAAATACCTAGAAATAAACCTACCTAAGGAGACAAAAGACCTGCCCTCAGAAAACTATAAGGCACTGATGAAAGAAATTAAAGATGATACAAACAGATGGAGAGAGATACCATGTACTTGGATTGGAAGAATCAACATTGTGAACATGACTCTACTACCCAAAGCAATCTACAGATTCAGTGCAATCCCTATCAAACTACCACTGGCATTTTTCACAGAACTAGAACAAAAAATTTCACAATTTGTATGGAAACACAAGAGACCCTGAATAGCCAAAGCAACCTTGAGAAAGAAAAATGGAGCTGGAGGAATCAGGCTCCCGGACTTCAGACTATACTACAAAGCCACAGTAATCAAGACAGTATGGAACTGCTACAAAAACAGAAATATAGATCAGTAGAACAGGATAGAAAGCTCAGAGGTAAACCCATGCACATATGGTCATCTTATCTTTGATAAAGGAGGTAAGAATATACAATGGAGAAAAGACAGCCTCTTCAATAAGTGGTGCTGGGAAAACTGGACAGCTACATGTAAAAGAATGAAATTAGAACACCTGCTAACACCATACTCAAAAGTAAACTCAAAATGGATTAAAGACCTAAATATAAGGCCAGACACTATAAAACTCTTAGAGGAAAATATAGGCAGAACACTTCATGACATAAATCACACCAAGATCTTTTTTGACCCACCTCCTAGAGAAATGGAAATAAAAACAAAAATAAACAAATGGGACCTAATGAAACTTAAAAGCTTTTGCACAGCAAAGGAAACCATAAACAAGACCAAAAGACAACCCTCAGAATGGGAGAAAATATTTGTCAACAAAGCAACAGACAAAGGATTAACCTCCAAAATATACAAGCAACTCATGCTGCTCAATATGGAAAAAACAAACAACCCAATCCAAAAAGGGCAGAAAACCTAAATAAACATTTCTCCAAAGAAGATATACAGATTGCCAACAAACACATGAAAGAATGCTCAACATCACTAATCATTAGAGAAATGCAAATCAAAATTACAATGAGCTATCACCTCACACAGGTCAGAATGGCCATCATCATATAGTCTACAAACAATAAATGCCGGAGAGGGTGTGGAGAAAAGGGAACCCTCTTTCACTGTTGGTGGGAATGTAAATGGATACAGCCACTATGGAGAACAGTATGGAGGTTCCTCAAAAAACTAAAAATAGAACTACCATATGACCCAGCAATCCCACTACTGGGCATATACCCTGAGAAAACCATAATTCAAAAAGAGTCATGTACCACAGTGTTCATTGCAGCACTATTTACAACAGCCAGGATGTGGAAGCATTCTAAGTGTCCATCAACAGATGAATGGATAAAGAAGATGTGGCACATATATACAGTGGAACATTAGTCATAGAAAGAAACGAAATTGAGTTATTTGTAGCAAGGTGGATGGACCTAGAGACTGTCATACAGAGTGAAGTAAGTCAGAAAGAGAAAAACAAATACTGTATGCTAACACATAGATATGGAATCTAAAAAAAAAAAAAAAAAAAAAAAAAAAAAACGGTTCTGAAGAACTTAGGGGCAGGACAGGAATAAAGATGCAGACATAGAGAATGGAGTTGAGGACACCGGGAGGGGGAAGGGTAAACTGGGACGAAGTGAGAGGGTAGCATTGACATATATATACTACCAAATGTAAAATAGATAGATAGTGGGAAGCAGCTGCATAGCACAGGTGCTTTGTGTCCACCTGGAGGGGTGGGATAGAGAGGGTGTTGGGAGATGCAAGAGGGAGGAGATATGGGGATATATGTATATGTATAGCTGATTCACTTTGTTATACGCAGAAACTAACACACCATTGTAAAGCAATTATACTCCAATAAAGTTGTTTAAAAAAAAAAAAAGCCTAAGCAGTCTATTCATCACAGAAGCTCAGTATTTACTTCCACGTTTTTTCCCTTTCCCTGCTCCTCATTTGGACAAAATAAAGAAAAATGCATTTTTCACAAAATTCCCCACACACACTTGCACTTTTTTTCTGCTTGGAAATGACAGCGTAGGCGTGCAGAAGCCAGTGGGATCTAGAAGGACATCAGTCACTTTCACAGCTGGAGTCATAGCACTTTCCTTAGGGGAAACTTTCTGCGGCAAGCAGAACTTGCTTCATCCTCACCAGGACAGGACAGGGGTCAGCAGTAGGAAGAGCCAACATCCCACCCACCAGACTTTGATGCCACTCTTGGGCCTGGTGGAGCAGACTTAGTCTTCTACCCAAGAATGGTCTGTATGCCTCCATTTCCCTTCTGAATTCAAGGAGGAGTACAGAAAACGCCATGAAGCCAGCTCCGAACAGAACAATGACTTAACTCCAATGCTATTCAAAAGTGGTCCCAGGGGAGAGTTCTCCAGTGGTCTCTCTGTCCTTCCTTCCCAGGGTCCAAAATACTTGAGTTCACCTCTCAAAATGCAAAGAAAAGGAAATCCTGAGTGCAGACATCAGGTTTTAAATTACTGAACATCCCAAAAGAAGTATAGTCTTGCTTCAAGCTTTTCTTCAAATGGGAAACGATTCACAAATCAGGAGGCCGTTGGGAAGAGTTTGGCAGATTATCACTTTCAAGCATTGAAATCATCAATCCTATCTGAGAGCTATTTCATTCTCGACAAAATCCTGTCAGCTCCCAAGATTATACCTAGAGACAATGAAGCCACCAGCCCTTTGGCAGATGGCAGAATCAACCTTTACAGGCTAGGCACTGAGTGCTGGGCTCTAGCCCTTCCTCCATGCACTACCCTCACTGACTGTTGGCCAGAGGCGCATTCCACAGATGGGAAAAGAACCCACAGACCCATCAGAAGTCACATTTACATGGCCAAGAGCAGGGCCTTTGTGGACAAGTGGATTTTTTTTTTTTTGAATTCAGAAATTACAGTGTATCTTTTTTTTTTTTCACACACACACACTGTATTTTATTTTTACAAGAGATAAATAGACTGACACCAAGCATTGTACATGGATGACCACAACAAAAGCAACAATGATTGCAATTACCAAACATGAAACACACTCATACTATGTCATAATATTGACATTCAGTCCAGTAATCCTCCACTGTAACAGCTCCTTTAGACAAGTGGATTTTGATTCCAATCCCAGTTGCTTCTTTACCAGGTAAGTCTCAGTTTCAGCACATGGGCCTCTCATACACGGTTCATAGGAAGAAGATCAGCTGGAATTGGACTATTTGTTTAATTATATGCCTAAATATAGTTTCTAATTACCTTATTGAATAAAGGCCATTAAATCCAAAAGGAACCCTGCAAATACCCATTGGTTGTTAATCAATAAATCTTAAAAGTTCTGGTAGTCCACAGAACATTATTTTTAGAAGAATACCATTGCTGTCTTATACAACGTCTGCTTGTCTGAATTTAGAGCACCCTAACATTTTCAAATCCTATTTCTAACACCTTCAATAGAAATGTGTATAAAACAGGAGAAATCTGTGAGTACTGTGTGTTATCAGAGCCTGATTATTTCTATTTATCCTTTTATTTGACACACTAGGGGTTTTCACATCCCAGCATAGGGCAATTGATCAAAGTGAGATTTGGAAGGGGTGAGAGGTGTACCTTTCTATTGGAAAGTGGAGAAGGGTTATTGCACATATGGACCTCTCAAGCAGAGCGATTCTAGGGAAACACATATCTGAATGTGGGGGATTTGGAAATAGATTCCCTTAAAACTGTCCATATATGTGAACTTCCCAGAAGAACTTCAACTACCAGGAGTACACACACACCCATTTAAAGATTGCAGCTTAAGATACCATGTGCTTTTACTAGTCTTATAGTTGCCATTAAATCTGTTTTGAATAGGTTTCTCCCACTTATATACTTAGCAAATTCATACTCACCTTTGGGGACACAGTTCAAATATTCCTCAGTGGATGGCCACAGTTAGTTGCTTTCCTTTTACTGTACTTTCCACCCACCTCCACTTTAGCGTGTACCTCATTGCCTGTTTCCATGCCTGTTTCCCCAGGGTTGGGGTGCCTGCTACACACAGCATCTGGAATACAGCAGATGATCGAGGGAAAAGGCTGTGACATGGATTCAGACACCACTGCAGAAATCTTGGCTAAAGTAATGGTCGCTTGGACAACAGTGGGGATGGAGATGATAAGAAATAGCAGGATTTGCTCATGGGTCCTACGTGATTTGAAGAAGAAATAAGAGCTAATGATAACTACTAGATCTCTGGCTTCAACAACTTCTCTGGTTGAAGGTGGTACAATTTCTTGCTGCAGAGAAGACTAGAGTGGCGAAGATTTATCATGTTGAGTAGGCCATTGGCTATATTAGTGTGGAGGACAGGGATGACAGGTCAAGGCTGTAAATATGAATTTAAGATTCAAAAGCATATAAAAGGTATTTAAAGCCAGAGGACTGGATAATGTCACTGAAGAAAAAAATTGTACAGTAGAAAGAGATGAGAACAAGGGCTGGGAAATTCCAACCAGTTGAAAGAGGGTTATCGGTAGGAACGACACATTCAGGTATGAAAGGCGTTCACTAAATAAAATATATCATATTTCTCTGAGCTGGAGATATAGAATTTTTATTTTTTTAATGTTTACTCTTTACTTCTTTTTATTATTATGTTATTTGTTTATTTAACATTTTCCTCTTACAGTTAACAGTGGTTTCCACAATGTTTTTTGCAGAGAAAACAATACTTTCATTCCAGTAAAGTAAATATTATTTTTCTCACTTATTGTCATGGTTTAGCCACAGAAACACCTTTCTTCATGCAAATGTGCCAAACTCATACACAGGAATAGGCAGTCATGCGATTTTCTAACATCACCTGTGAACATTCATTATCAAATCATTACTCTGCCTACAACTACGTTCACTCTCCCATTCCCAAAAAGCAACAGAAAATAGCCTTCTGTGGAATTCTACTTATACTGCCTCCTTTTTTAGTTTGTTGTTATGCTCTGCTTGTGCATTTCACTTTGAACGCAAAACCTTGTCAAACGAATATTAATCAGTTTTTCCCTTTGCCCACGGAGATGTCAAGGCTCCATGATTAATGGATGGTATTTACTTGACAGCAATGTTTATTTAAGTCAGTGACAGATCCTAGTTTTGCTTCTTCAGATCAGGAAATCTTATGAAATCTAGAAAAGCCTTGGGACTTGGCTACAGAAGAATAGGTCTTCTGCAGATGACACTTCATCTTGGAAGCTGAAAAAGGAAAACTTATTTTATCAGTCCCCCAGTGGTTAATTCATATTGAGAAGAGTCTATCCTTGTCCTCCCTTTTCAGATTCAGGTTTTGGAGTCTGAATTAGGACTACTGGATTGAGTTCCTACCACATACCTCTCCCCACCCATTAAACGATTAGCATTACCTGAGAACTTATGAGAATCTCTGTGCTAGAATGGCCACTATTTGTGACTTTGCTGATTTCTTCCTTCTGATCTCACCAAATCTGAAAGCAGACATTCAGCAACTAAGGGTTATGTGTAAAGACTTGAAGTTAAAAACTGAGAAGTAGTCATTATCCGTCAGTTGGAAAGTGATTAACTTTCCATTAAAATTATTTTAGATCCCTTAACCATTATTATTTAGGTCACCTAGCACCCAGGTTGTGGTCTCTAAATACCACTTCCCATTAAAAAATAAACCAGGGTTCCTAGTCCCAAGTCTGGAGCAGGAAATGGACAAAATGAATCTAGAACATTTTGTATCAGAAAGTTAAAAAACACTCAAATACCAATAGAATTGTGTCCAAAAGACACAAAAGCCAGCTTGAAGGACCTTCCACTGGCCAAGGAAGGTACAACTTGAGCATAAGAATAACTGCAATGGATTAAAACCTACCAAATGTGTTAATATAAGTTCATAGTAATAATTCTTTCTTTAAAACTTACTGGTCATCTTTGGAGGATGCTTGGTCATTAACTCATTGTTTTAAGAGTTAGGAAATAAAAGGAAAGAATCAAGTATTTATCCAACCTTTCCATATGAATGATACCTCAAGGTAATCTAATAACTGATAAGGGGAAGTCTCCTTTTAAGAGGTATTCAAGCTGCTAAAAAAAAAAATTTAATGATAACATTAGAACTACATAATTTTTCAAACCCTGATGAACTAATAGATCTAGGTAACAATCATTAGTGGGCTGCTAAAATCACAGAAAGAGAGACAACCAGTTTTTCTGTAACCCCTAATGGAAATACACACCACCACTGATAAAATACTTTTGAAAAACAAGTTTGAATTTGAAACAAATCAAGCCTCTAGAATTATCAGTTTATGGGGAAAAAAAGTGGATACAGTAGAATATGTTAAACGACACTACAAAAATGTAATCAACAAGATCCAGACTTGAAATTCTATAGCAATGCTACTCAAAGTGTGATCTATTGACAATGTAGTCCATAAACTGTTTATTACTGATCTATAATAAGTATAGAAATTGAAAGGAAGCATTTAGAAATGTTTATAGCAATTTAACATTATAATCTAACATCCAAGCCTCTGGACAGTGGACTCATCTTATTGAATAGAGTATAGCTATATTCAGGTCACCCGAAATCATATCTAACTTATATGATGAATCGTATGTACTGTGAACTATTTATTAGTCAGGAGCAATAGGACCATGTTACAATTTATCTCAGTTTAAGTATAATTAGTCAACTGTGGCCCCAAAATGTATAAAGTCTGGAATCTATTTCTTTCACCAAAAGATAATTTAATGTCAGAAAACAGATCAGTTGTTGCTAGGGTATGGGGTTATGGGGAGGATAGCGAGAGATACCTTATAGAGGGTACAAGGAACCTTGATTAATATGGTCATTATGTTGCCTATGAGGATGATTTCACAGGTGTACACATATGTCAAACTCATCAAATTGGATTCTCTAAATATGTGCATTTTATTGTACATAATTTATATCTTAAAAACTATAAACTTTTTTAAAAAGAAAAAAAAGTTTAGGGATATCTGCTTCTGTTTAGGATTTAGAAAACTGCAAAGCATATTACTCTGACATTAAAAACAAGAAAAAAGCTGAATAATCTACAAAGGCAGAACTTTTCATGAACCCATCATTAAGCTGTGGTCACTAGGCAACCAACTGATCCAGTTTTCACGAGTGACTAGTCCTTCCAAGGGGCTATAAGACACGTGAACTGTTTATATTTGGCAGTGCCTAGAAGAAAGAAGTGGGCACCACACAAGCCTGAAAGAAAGAAATCGAATAAATTTTAATGAATTCTTAAAGGCAAGTATGGACAAGCAGGTCACTGTGGAATGGCTGGGGGGCCCCAGACGTAAAGAAAGTTTGCAAGTGTTCACAAGTGCTTCTCTACCAGCTTTTGATGAGAAAGATCGGGGATTGGACAGGAGGCTGGGGAAAGACTCCCTCAGTAGCATGCAGCCATGCAGGCAGCAGGAGGTGATCAATGGAAGAAGAAGACAGGTAGGAAACCTCACCTTCATTCCCACACCTTCCCCTCCTGTGAATCAAAAGCCTAAGCCACTGGGAAAGGGGCATAAGCCCTTTGACTCACAAGGGCACAGACAAAGATCCATAGTTCTGGGAGATAAATAGAAGCAAAATTTGTCTTCTTTGGGGGAAAAGATAGAAAACTCTTTCCAAAGCACAGGCAAAAATCCCTCACTGCTGGAGGAATGGTAGAATCAAATCCTCTACCCCTGCTAGGGCCAAGAAATAGTCACACTCAGGATCTTACACCGATACAAAGCAGAGGGTTTTGGTTTTGAGTTTTTTGGGTTTGTTTTGAGTTTTTTGTTTTGTTTTGTTTACCACTAAGGAAGGATTATCATACCTTCCCACTCAAGACTAATTCTAAATGTAAGAGGTAGTGTGTTGGTAAAGGTTTAAGTACCAGTGCTCCAGGTTAGAAAGTCCAGATTTGCAGTTTTGTGGGAAATTTGCCTGAGGATTTGTAGGAAATCTGGCCAATCTCCATGATGCAAGTATGACCATAATCTCCTATTTCAAACTATGTCCTATGACATCACTGAACATGGAGTTAGAAAGAGAGGTGCACAGCTGGTTTTCATGAGCCCATGTGAGACAGCTCCAGCACATCATTGAACACAAAGAAGAGTTTAGAAGACTGCCTTTCACCCTCCCACCATGCTTCAGGGGTACAGAGACAACTTATAGCTAATTCAGAAGCAGGAACACTGAGAAAAAACCTCCAACACTCAAGCCCCAATGCTAAACACAAAGTAAGAGCAACCTACTGCTACAAAAACTTGAAGCCTTAGATGCACTAAAGATAACAACAATGAAAAGAAAACCCACAGAATGGGAGGAAATATTTTCAAACAAAGCGACCAACAAGGGATTAATCTCCAAAATATACAATCAGCTCATGCAGCTCAATATCAATAAAACAAACAACCCAGTCAGAAAATGGGCAGAAGATCTAAATAAACATTTCTCCAAAGAAGACATACAGATGGCCAAGAGGCACATGAAAAGAGGCTCAACATCACTAATTGTTAGAGAAATGCAAATCAAAACTACAAAGAGGTATTACCTCACACCAGTCAGAATGGCCATCATCAAAAAATCTACAAACAATAAATGCTGGAGAGGGTGTGGAGAAAAGGGAACCCTCCTACTCTGTTGGTGGGAATGTAAAGTGGTACAGCCACTACAGGGAACAGTATGGAGGTTCTTTTAAAAACTAAAAAGAAAGCTACCATATGATCCAGCAATCCCACTCCTAGGTGTATATCCGGAGAAAACCATAATTCAGAAGGATACATGCATCCCAGTGCTCACTGTATCACTATTTACAGTAGCCAGGACATGGAAGCAACCTAAATGTCCATTGACGGAGGAATGGATAAAGAAGATGTGGTACATATATACAGTGGAATATTACTCAGCAATAAAAATAAATAAAATAATGCCACTTGCAGCAACACAGGTGGACCTAGAGATTGTGATACTGAGTGAAGTAAGTCAGACAAAGACAAATGTCATATGATATCGCTTATATGTGGAATCTTAAAAAATGGTACAAATGAACCTATTTACAAAACAGAAATAGAGTCACAGATGTAGAAAACAAACTTACGGTTACCAAGGGGGAAAGGGAAGGAAGGATAAATTTGGAGATTGGGATTGACATATACACACTACTATATATAAAATAGATAACAAATAAGAACCTACTGTATAGCACAGGTAATTCTATTCAATACTCTGTAATGACCTACATGTATGGGAATAGAATCTAAAAAAAGAGTGGATATATGTATATGTATAACTGATTCACTTTGCTCTACAGCAGAAACTAACACAACATTGTAAATCAACTATAGTCCAATAAAAATTAATTTAAAAAAAAGATAACAACAGCAACGACAAACTCAACCCCAGATCAAGTTCTAACTATATTGGCTCAACTCCCCACACTAACAGCCTAAAAGCCTGGGTGTAACAATTTCCAGGCTACTATTACCTCAGAATCTACTGTTCTTCTAGACATAATGTCTAGCATTCAGTCAAATTTACACAACATACAAATAAGTCAGGTAAATCAAACCGTTGTCAAGAGGCAAAGCAATCAATACAACAGATGTTGGAACTACTGAACAGTGACTTTAAAAGAATTATGATTAATATGGTAATAGGCCCATTTTTAATGGTGGACAAAATATTAAAACAGGTAGGAAATTTCTAATTCATTATCCTCTTTTCATTATAGAAAAGAAAAATATCCTTTGCCATCAGTAGTAAAATATGTGTGTGTGTGTGTTTTCCCCCCTTCCTTCCAATTTCTGGTATTATTATTTCTGATATTATAAAACCAGAAATTGGAAGGAAAGGGGGAAAACACACACACACACACACACACACACACACACACACACTTTGGCTTTGGAGCCAGAGAGGAATTTGTCGCCACTAACTGTGTAACCTTAAGCAAGTTCATTTAACCTCTGAGAATTTCTTTTCCTTATTTCTGAGTTGCGTATAATCCAGAGAGTTGCTGTGAAGTTAAAACAACATGGTACATGTAAAGTCTTTAGCACGTATTAAATGCTAGAAAGAAAATGCACAGTAAACAGTGGTTGCTAATGCTGTCATCATTAGCAATTACTGAGTTTGAGTTCATTAAAAAGCAGAAATGGTGTTGACTTGATAGAGTAAGTGTTATAGTTAAGAATATTAATATCACACATCCAGTTTGGAAAATACTGCTTTGTGTCCAATGCATTTGGTGAAAACAACACAGTTTGAGGTAGTGAGAGAATGGGCTTTATGTCCAACAGATGTCGGGGGAAGCCCAGCCTTTCCACCAACAAATGGTGTGGTTCCGGGAAGTCCCAAGGCCCCAAGGTCTCCAGGCCCTTTGAGGATGCTGCAGGAGCAGGCTCAGTGACACACGTAACCCACGGTAGTGCCTCTTCTTCTTGCCTCCCCGCCCCCATCAACTCTCTGACCTCTGACTTAGCACGAATTGTAAGGGACGCTCACCCTGACGGGCACCCCCTCAAAGACAAGCCTCTTCCTCCCCGAAGCTTATCAGAGGAGGACTAGATGAGAAAAAGGAATTTAGTCCATCTGGTGAGCTGAAAAAAACACACAGATAAATGACAACTTTCAATTTTCTTATTAAAAGCAAAATCTTGTGTTCTGAAGTTTGATGAAATATCCACATGCACCCTTAAAATAATTGTGTTCACCCAAATGTTTCCAAATCCAAAAAAACGTGAAGAGCAGTCACCTGAACGTTATGATTTCTTTATTCCAAAGACTGAACTGATTCTCAACACTTCCGTTTTGAAATGAGCAACTGTAATCCACCTCTAATGGGCTGGATGAAAGGGACAAGAAACAGTTCAGTCATCTCCAGAGACTGCCATAATTTAAAAACAAAACAAAACAAAAAAACTCGAGATGTTCAGCCATATAGGAAGACAGCCTCTTGATAATAGAATGATCTCTGTATTTTCCATATGACTAATTTATAATTATTATCATGCCAGAGTATTATACTTCAACAGTAATAACAATTATAACAACAATAATAATAATAATACCAAAAATTGGAAGGAAAGGGGGAAACATACTCACACACACACACACACACACACACACACACACAAAGCTGTAAAGAGCTTTATTACCTGATTTTTTTGGTTGCCTTCAAACATTAATGATTTTTTTAGGTGTAATGCTTTTCTCTAGAAAATGTTCTTAAGCATTTGACATTTGCCAATGCTTGTTTGCTAACAAGCGCAGATAATAAAATGAAAGAATAAGCAGCCAATGAATTTAATAGAAAAACTCAGAAATATTAATTCTTAGAAAGTGTTGGGAGTTGCAGGGTATCTGTATGCACTTCTGGCTGACTGACTTTCTTCTAATACAATCGTTTCTAGTTGGTTGGAATTACATATGTTAATGTTAAATGCCCCCTCGGCCCGAAGCAGTTGGAAATCTTTGGACCAGACCTGGAGCTCACTTATTCAGGGAGCATCTCTACCGGAAAACTCTGGCAAGAAGAGTCCTCCTCCCTCCCCACCTGGCCCCCTTGTGGCCGCAGGGAGAAGCTTAAGAGAGGGAGGAAATGGAAATGGTGCTGGGAGGAAGCAGAAGCCCTATCTTCTTTCCTGCCTATCCTCCCTTCTTTCCCCTACCTTCCCTCCCACCTGGGAGCGGGTGGAGAAAGAGCCAAGGTGGATGGGCCCTAACGCTGGGCCGCCTGGGGCCACCCCTGCGTCCTGACTCCCGTGCAGTGGAGCCTGGCCCAGGGGACACAGCCAGCCCGGCCATATATCACCACATTTTTGTTGTAGTCCACTTTGGTGGAGACTTCTGCCCTCAACTTTATGCCAATGTCTCGTAAAATTTAATTCGTAACCTGAGAAAATGAAAATCAATCACTAAATGCGAAACCTCGCTTGACTAAACTATTCTAGTCTATTTAACTTAATGAGCAACATATTTTCATGAGAAAAACCAGACCATATATTAAAATGACCTTAGAAATTTAAAGAGCATTAAAATATAAGTGCTGAATTGGGTTTTTTTTCTTTTAATTTCCTAATTGGAATTAGTTTTTCACTGGAAAGGGAAGAAAATCATATATATATTATATATATATATATTTCTTTTTTTAGCATGCAGGATCTCAAAATTTATGAAAACTTTGAAGATCTACCAACAGTCTGGTCTACAACTGAGAAATGAGGAGGAAAGGAGGGCACACTGTCTAGAGTCGTGTCCGGGCCCTCCCGCCCCCAGGCACAGGCTGGTCACAGCACCTCTCAGAATCTGCATTCCTAAAACTAGAAGAGACGGCTTCTGTGCAAGACAGAGAACAGCGCTCCTGCTTGGGAGTCATCATACTGCTGTGGTGGGAAATACCTGCTCTAACAGTCACTCGCTGTGCAACTCTGGACAAGACCATAACCTCTCTGAGCTGTTACTTCCTCATCTATAAAATGGGGAAAATAGTCACTACAACATGGTGCTGTAGAGAAGATTAAACAAAATACTATAATGGGAACCATATGGTACAGATCCTGGCATCCTGCAGAAACTCCATCCGTGGTTATTAATGACCCCTCCCTGAATTAAATAGGCATGGTGAGAGCAGACATCCTTGCCATGTCACGTCCCAATCTTAATTATGATGTCCACTGTCAATTTTTCTCAGTTAGCTAGATTTTTGTTTTACAGTAAGGGAGCTGTCACCTCCCTATCTTACAAGATTGTTGTGAGACTCAGTGAGAGCACTTTGTAATCTACAGGTTATCGTACTTTAGTTATCAGCATTCATTAACTCCCAGTTAGCAAAGGAACAAAACAAAGTATAGAACAGTCCATGAAAATACGATTGCCGAAATTATGTATCGCAAAATACAAATCGAGAATAGATAGCGATTATTGTTTTTACTGATTAATAAAGTGGACCTATTATTTCCTCCATTGGTGGCTATTGGAAATTGATGATCCATTCAGAGCCAAATACTTTTTTTTTCATCAGAGAATGTTGTAATTTTTAAAAGCCACTTTCTATCAACCCTCCGCTAAAGAATAAAATTTAAGGCCAAGCCAGAGTTAATCATTTTGGGGTATCTGGCATGCCTTTTCTTGATTCAACATTTGATGAGAAATTAGTGTCTGAGTGGACTCTGCACAGGAAGAAATGGTCACCTAGTCCTGGACCTGATCTTAGCATGAGGCATGCTTTCCCTTTTTATCAGTCTCCATCTTAAGGCCATATTTTATCTCATTAGAGCAACATTCAAACTTGTCTACACACAGGAATTTGGTGTTTTCTACTCTCTCATTGCCTTGGTGAAAATTTACTTTCAAATCTATATTTTTTTTCCCCCTTCTTACATAGTTGGTAACAAAAAGCTCTTCTTCCCTTAGAAGGAGGAAAATCTCTTTGATGTCCAAATTTTCATTTGTGATTCAGAAACCTCCATGGCCCCAAGAATACTTCTAAATTCAAAGAGAAACTAGTTTGATAGGATTTTGCCTGCTTTTGTGTGTGTGTTGGGGGGACTGAAGAAACTTTTTTTAATAATGATCAAACACAGATATAAAACACTATAATTAGCTAATTCAATACCATGCCATCCAAGTGGTGCTCGCTTTGAATTTTCAACTTTCATAAGGCCATGTCTTCATGGCTTTATAAAATTACCCATTCTCACTCGAATACGCTGCCTTGATAACTAATTCTGCATGATCAGTGAAATCCATTGTGCCATTACTATGGTTATTAACAGGAAAGCATGCTAATTGGCAGTTGCTATCCAGAAATGAGTAGCCTAATGAAAACAGGCACTAAAAGGTAAAAGAGCTACCTTTCTAATGCCGCCAGGACAAAGTCTGAGAAGGCAGTGGAGGGAGGTGACTGGAGCCGTGATATCTTAGCAGCACAGGTGTTTCTGCTGGACCTGCCAAGGGGAACATGTACTTCCTGGGAGGGAGCCAGGGCTCAGTCTATTTGAAAGCTCTCCCAGTGCTATAGCAGGGCCCCAAGAGCAAGCCCTCCAAGCTGATGCCGGAGGCCAGGGCAGGCATTGGCAGGAAGTACACACTGGAGGAAAGCAAGACGCTGTGTGTTTCAGGAAGGTCCCTCAGCACCTTGAGTCTGGGGACAATTGCTATTAACCGTAGGTGGAGAGACTAAGGATTCCCCACACTGGGTACCGAAAGCACCAAGAAAGCAATTCATGCACACTCAGACTTGCACAGGAGGTGGGTGACGACACGGAAGACCAAAAGAGGCTCGGCAGAAATATCCAGCAGGCTGAGTTCTCAATGGGGCCAGGACAGTCCTGGAGCCACAGCAGGGACTGGAACTCAAGAGGGACTGGTTGATAACAGAAACAGCCCGCTAAGCACTTGCGGGCCCAATATTTGCTGAGTGGAATTTAGTCTGTTTTCTGAAGTAATAATTAGAAAGCTCCAAACTGCTCCAGGTGTTGCCAAAAATAAGCGCTTGGGCCATCTGCCAACTGAGTCAGTCTGTTAACGTTCCCTTCTGAAAAATGTTCAGAAGGGACCTCAAATCCCGGCCTCTCTGGATGTTTCGTGGGTTTCGAAGTCATTCCCACTGAAAGCTCCCTTCATGCTCCTGATGGTGGGAGCATGGGTGTCGCCTGGCCCTTACTTTCTCAGCCAAGATTCAGACAGGATTCATGGGAATTAACCTTTCTCATAAGCCCCTCAGGTAAAGGTCCACAAGAGGGTCTAAGCAGTTCCAGGTGGAGACCCCACCCTGCAGGGGCCAGGGGGACAGCCCTGAGGAGTTGCCCGGTGCACGGCCTGACAGCCACCTCTCCCACTGCACCCTCACAGATGCTGGAAGGCAGAAGGCTCCTAATTGTAATGTCAGCACAATTAGGAGGTTTCAACGTGGACCCAGCTTGTGCCCGTGAATGAATCTAGATCGGCCCAGAAGACAGTGCAGTGTCACGGGGCTCTCACCGGTTCAAAACCCTCATTGGCCTGGAATCAGCCAAAGGAGGAGACACACTTAGCAAAATTGAACCGAGCTGGGAGGGAGAGGAAATATATAAGGGGAATAGAACCAAAATCCAAAAATGAATGTCCATATAGACTGTCATGATTGCATACAATGAAGTCTAAAGTATGGATGAATACAAAGTTCTTCATGGGAATGTGAAAAACCAGGACACAATCATAGGAAGGGAAATGGGGGAAGGAATGGGGTCTCCAAGGAGGATGCGTGAAAAAGGCTCAAGGGTTTCTGATATAAGTGAACTGCAAATCTAATCACGCGACTTCCTTCTTACAAGGGCCTCCCTGGCTTTAGCAGAAGGCAGAACCCTTGTCTGAACTCACAGGCCCTCCCAAGACCATGCTGGCTCCAGTCTCCGGCCTCATCCTAACTCCTTCTCCCTTTGGTCCAGTTACTTCTATCCAGGACCTCTAGCCTTTTGTTTGGCACTCTCCACCCTTCCTCACCTCTGGAGTTTTGCACATGCTGTTCCCTCCCCAGGAACACACGCCACACCTCACTTACCACGCCTGCTTCACCCAGTGAGCACCTGCACAGCCTGCAGGTCTCAGCTTGAACATTTATTCCTCAGGGGGTTTTTACGCTCCACTGAACCTCATCCGAGCCCGTGCCCCGTAATCCCATCAATGCCCAGACCTCTCCTTCTCTAATGCCCATGACCGATTCCTCCACCCACGTGGACCTTCCTCACCACACTGTGAACTCCATGCAGGCAGGGGGCGTGTTTGTCTTGCTTGTCTCATTATTTCCAGTGCCCAGCACTTCACAGGACTCAATTTAGAGGGAGTAGAAACTGACGATGTTGTTTAGTGCTATGTACCTGGCAAAGAAATCAAGATGGTCTCGGGATACACTAAAAGAGGTATGTGTTCTATGACAAAGGAGGTGATAGAAAGGCCGTTTTTGTGCCAGTCAGGTCACACACCAGGGTTCATGTTGGGTGCCACACCAAGATGATGGTCAAATTGGGGAGCTCAAAACCATGCCCTCCCTAGAACATTAAAGGAACTAAGCACACTTAGGCTGGAAACAAGGCAAGGAAATTATGGTCAATGGATGCAGATATCTGAAGTGCTTTTCCATGACAGTGCAGGTCGTCTACTCAGCGGAGAGAGGCATGGGTGTGGGATGATGCAATAACACCTCCTGAGGCTCCCTGTTGCTGAAAGTGTTCAACCTGAGTCTTCCAGACACTTGACAAATTTCCCAGTGTGGGCTGGTCTATGAGATAGTTTCTCTTTTCCACTTTGTGGGGTCTATGCATTTCCAAGGAACTCCATTCTGGACCTCAAGATCTAATCAGCTAGATGAGAAATCTGGGCCAAATTCCCCCTGCAGTGTTCTCTGAGCTTATGCATCTGGTAGGCAGTGATTGGGGATTTATAATCTAGTAACTGAAATAGGCACTGGCCACTCAAAACTATCCTCACATTTAGAGGATCATTTCTTTAAATGGCCCATTTGTATCTGGTTTCTGGGAATTAATATTTGAGGAAGAAAATGATCAATTGGAATCCAAATCTCTGACCAAAAAATGTGTCCCCACTCAACATTTGCAAAGCATGACAACGAGGGAAAGTGTTCTGTCTCTGTTACTTTCTGGCCTATGAAGATTTGGACTCATCCTCCAAATCCCACATGGACCTCCCAACTTAGAGGGCATCCAACTGAGAAGCCTCAAGGCAGAAGCCCAAGAACGCTCTCGTTTCCAAATCACAGGAAATTTCCCTGCAGATTCCTTCACTTTTGTGCAAAAGATAGGGAGCACTTGAAATCGTATTTTGATTTCAAAGCCATGTTCCCTACCAGAGATCCAGTATTTTCCTCTCCCCAAAATGTCAGCGTCCATTTAAACCCTGGAGATTTGCTGGTCGGTTTTCCTATCTGCTTTGTCTTCCAGCCTGCAAGCCAGGCAGCCCTTCCTAAAAGCCTGTACACCTGACCCAGGAGATTTCTTTACTCCCCCCACCCCTCCCTGTAGTGTTAAAAGGCTACACTCTACTCTGAGACCCATCTCTCTCTTTTCCCCCCTTCAAGTACTTTCATCCCCATTTGTAACAGCCGCTAATATGCACTTCTATTCGATTTTCCTCACCCAGCTTGAAATCCTCTCATTCTAATTACCGTTTCAATTTTCTTATATTTCTCCCTTGAGATGTCTCAATTAGTGTACTTTTTCATACCGCCTGTCACCTCTGAGCCACAGGGTGGGTTTAACTCCAACCAAAACCAGGCAGAAAATAAATGAGAAGCCGTTCTGGACAGCCGGGCCGAAGGTGGGGTTACTTTACAAACTAGTGCACTCTTAATTGATGATAAATGGACAGGAAAGTAGCCTTATTAATACGGCAGCCCAGATTCGGTTGGCATGTGACGTCCTTTCATTATTCAAAGGTACAGGAGAGGCAGGCCACACTCTGTCCTGGGTGAGGAACTTCCATTCAGAGAAAGACAGAGCATAAGACTAATTAACATAGTTCTGGTCAAAGTCGGAAATTAACTCACCTCTTTAAGACCACAGCTCCAAATGCCATTTGTCTTCTCTGTAATTACACTTACAGGTAATTATACCTGATTGTAGCACACAGCAAGTTAAATGAAGGGAGGGCTCCCCCACCCCACCCCCATCACATAACTCTTTTCATTCCAGCCCTGTCAAAAGACTAAACAAAAATAAAGGTGCCTGCCTTGGTATATTTCTTCCATTAATGAGTGCTTTTTCGTCTTTTTTTTTTTTTTGATGTGGACCATTTTTAAAGTCTTTATTGAATTTGTTACAATATTGCTTCTGCTTTATGTTTTGGCTTTTTGGCCTTGAGGCACGTGGGATCTTAGCTCCCTGACCAGGGGTTGAACCTGCGCCCCCTGCATTGGAAGGCGAAGTCTTAACCACTGAACCGCCAGGGAGGTCTCTCGTTTTGTTATCTTAAGGCTTCTTGAGGAAGCAGCAATTGTGCGGTGTTTATTCCTTCACTCCCCTGGGAGTCCAGAGTCCTTATCTGGACCTCTCAGAATTTAGAAACACACAGAAGGCAAGTTGGACTTGAAAGCATTTTCCATCCACTAATACCTGCTGCAGTCTTTCAGGGAAGGTGGAAAGGACAAGGACCAGGAAGTCATCTCCCCTTCTGTCCATGGCTGTGCAGTAATTAGGTCTTGCTGACATAGCATCTCTAACTGAAACCGGGGTACAACCCCTTCCCATCACCTTAACTCTCTTCTATTACTATTATCTTTCTAAGGATCTCCGAGGGGCCAAAGAAATGAGAATGTGCATACAGAGGAGTGGCATTTAGCCCCATTCCATCTGGCTGTGTGCACACGGCCCTTATATCTAAGATGCTAGTGTGGGGCTCATTAGACGTGGCGGGGCTCAGCCCTCTGAGAACCGTGGCTGGCAGGGTCCCACTCCCCACATGCCACTGGGCAGAGAGTGAGAGGCCCATTTAGAATTCCACAGCTCCCTAGAGGATGTGGAGGGATCCTCAACAAGTCCCACAAATTAGCCCCTCAAGAATTGAAAGGGTCCAGTTTCCAGTGGTAAATCCTCAGAAGAGTTTAGGAATGGGCAAAGGTGACTTTGGGGCCTCCCACATGTGTCTGTGTCCTGCCTATCTGACCCTCTCTTGCCTTCTCGTTTGTTTCACACTGTCAGGATTTCTTCCTCCTGTTCACCCACCCCCAATCCCACCCAGGTCCCTTTTGGCCTCTCTATACCTTTGCAGATTCTGCTGATTGACAGTGAAGTTTGGGCTGAAAGATCAACTTGGGCTTGTCTAAATCCCCACTTGCTTTAAATGTTGCCCTGAAGCCACTTCGCAACCCAGAGGTAGCATTCTTCTTGCCTCTGACTTTCATCTCGCTGAGCTGAGTGATTCCCATGAAGAAATCCAGAATTAAAAAATAAACATCTCTAGTCACACATTTGCTGGATAATTATGTGTATGGCCCTCTCATGAAGCAATTTGGCAATATGTATTAAGAGCAATAAAAATATTGACTGTGAAACTTTCATGAGGAAATAATCTTTAATTCAGAAAAGCGTTCAGTACAGTGTAATAATATTACACAAAACAGCCGCAACAAAAAAGAAAATAACCTAAGTGTTCAGAATTGGAATATGTTCACTTAAGAGGCACATTCACTTGATGGATTGTTATGTGACCATTAAAAAAGGATGATTATGGAGATTATGCAAAATCTGAACAATTGGTTGCAATATTAGGTTTCAAAATTCAGAATATAAATCAGAAAAAAAAAACATGATCACAAAAGTCATACCAAAATACAAATAACAACTGGTTTAAAATAAGAGGATTTCCCTTTCCTTTATTGTCCAAATTTTCTGCAATGCGTTTATAGTCCTTCTAATGGAAATATATATATTAATCTGGTATGAAAAAGAAGAAAATCCATTACTCTTGTAAATGTGGCTCGTGCAAGCCTGTCAAATGAATCTAAACTGAGGGGTTGGTTGATGTATCCATCCCAGAACTGGCATTGCTGAGACCTGCCTCCTCTTCCACTGACAAGCTGGGTGATCAGAGGGAATCATTTAACTCTCTGAGCTTCAATTTTGTCATGAAAAGGAGCAAACTCTTCTCAAAGGTGATTGCACCCTCTCTGACTCTCCCTCCACCACCTGGGCTGCCCCTTCCCAATCACCTTCATGGAACTCTTTCCTCTGTCTGCCTGTTAAAAGTTGGGATCTGCCAGGATTCTGTCCTTTGCTTTCTCTCGCTCTTCCTATGTCCAAGGTGTCACCGACCCACCACCCACAACCCATCCACTCTGTCATCTCCTCTGTCACAGGCCTCCAGAGCATCAGACCTGCATTTCCAGAGGCCATCTGGTGGTCTGCACCCAGCATCTTCAAAACCAAACTCCTGACCTTTCCCCAGCAAGCCTGTCTCTGACCTCACATTCATTACCTGATGACAGAACCACCATCCAGTTTCTCGCCCCACTTGGGTAAGCTGGGATTCCACTTGGTCCCAACCTCATCACCTCTGAGACAGTCTGCTGACAGTCAAATCATGTCTGCCCCTCATCTATCCAGTCATCTTCTCAACTGTGTCCAGAGGAAACCTTTCTAAAGTGCAAATTGGCCTTGTCATTCACCACCCAACACCCTTGGGTATTTCCTGATCACATGCAGGGGGAAATCCAAGGTCTGGGACATGACGTCACAAGGCTCTTCCTAGATTCCCAGCCCTCCCACCTCTCACCTCTCAACCCACTCACCTGGACGGTCTCTCACCTCTCTCACCTTGCTCGTCTCTCAACCAGCTGGTCCTCCTGGTGCCTCCACTAAAGGCAAGGCAGTCCTGGATATTGGAGATAGTGCTGTAACGGCCTGGCCTCCCAACAAAGCCCAAGTGAATACCCAGCCACCTCCCCTCCCCAACCCAGTACTCTTTCCCATGAGAAGATACTCTGCCCAGTCTCGCCCCCTAGGAAATACCAGTGCAGAGTGGGTCTGTGCTTCTCAATGACGTCACATCTCTGTGACCCTGGGAATGCACCATTCCCCAAGGGTGGAATCTTCCCAGTGGTGCCTTAGTCAGAGAGACAGCCTAAGTCTGGTGGGATGCTCAGCAGGTCCCATCTTCAGGGTGGAGCTTCAGGGAGTCTTCGAGGGGCTGGTCGACACAAGCGTGGGCCCCCTTCTCCAAAATGATCAGCACAGAAAATGGAGAAACAGGAGGACTAGCCCCTTCCCTGTGACCTTTTCTGTGCCCCAGGTACCTTTGCCCAGGAACCTTAGCAATGAAGACGGGGCTTTACTACCTAAAATGCTTGGGCCAGTGCCTGGGGCAGGAGAAGGGGATAATCTAGTCCTGGAATTCTCAGGTCACATAACTGGTCATTTTGCCACTTGGGTCTTGAATGCAATTCCATCCCCCTTCTAATGCCCATGTCTCTCTTCCTCATGACCCTGTTCTATTTTTTGTAGCACTCCACTAGGAGTGGCTCTGATAAAATCTTACTTACTTGTCTCTGTTATTCATCGCTATTCAGTGCCTAGTAGGGGCTCAAATATCTGTCTATGAATAAATATTCACTGTCCCCTGAAAACAGGCCACTCTCTGGTCACAAGCCTTCACCCCTATTGCTTCTTCGTCTGATGTGCCCTTATTACCCCCTCAAGAAAGTTCTACTCATCCTGGAGCAAACCCAGATCAGCCCCTATTCCTCAGGGAGGCTTTCCCTGTGCTTATTCCCCAAACGGGATTCCCACTATCCCCTCTGCAATCTCCTGTCACCTACAAAGTGATACCCCACGTCTCAACCCATGCCACAATGGTGGCACTTCAAAAAGGGTATCATAACTCTTTACTTTAGGTCTCACCTTAAGTAGACTATGAACCTTGCCGGGCCAGTGCGTCTTATTAGGATGTCCCCAGGACCTGGGGCACGCCAGCCACAAAGCAGGTGCTCAGTAAATGTGGGTTGAAGGGGTTAACAGCTGACTCAGTTGGGGCGGCCACCTCCCCCGAATGCAGGGTACTGGGAACACTATCACTTTCCAGCTAACACAACAGAATAACAGGGAAGCGGTTGCCATTTGAGGTCCTGCTAAGCAACAATCACTGCTTTAAAAATATCAGTCCCTAGAAGAGTCCACCATGGCCACCCTGCTGTCTACAGCATCTACACAGGACCAATCTTTCCTTGGTAGGTGATGCCAAGGGACACTTCAGCCTCAGCATGGTCAAATTCTCAGATTCCAGATTAATGAGGTCTTACAATGCACAAGGTTAATTACCTCCCTCCTGAAGATATTCTGTTTCATCTAACACATGCTTTCTTAGGAAGTGATCAAGGTCCCACCACCTGTAGGACACAGTGTGCCTCGTGGAAATGGGGTGGGCTCTGAAACAAGACAGATTTGTGTTCAGATGTGCTACCTGTATGAGTTTGGGCAAGTTACTTAACCTCTCTGAGCCTGAGTATGTCATCTGTAAAACAGGGATAATACCCACTTCAAAGGTTCATTGTGAAGGCTGAACATGGCATGCACTAATCTGTGAGGAGTCTAACACAGAGCAGGTCCATGGGTGATCAATACAAGTCAGTTCTCAACATTTTCCTCGCTGTGCTAAATCTTTATTTTTTTTCCTTCCAGAAAAGAGAAAGCCTAGAGCAGGGTTTCCTAACTCCAGCACTATTGGCATTTGGGGCCTGATCATTCTTTGTTGGGTGGGAGAGAGGGAGCCTGTCCTGTGCATTATAGGGCATTTAGCAGACTCACTGGCCTCAGTAGCACTCCTCTCCCCAGCTGTGACAACCAAAAAATGTCTCCAGACTTTGCCAAATACCCTTTAGGGGGAAAATTTCCCCCAGCTGAGAACCACTGGTCTAGGGTTCTCTAACTCAAATGTCACCTAGAAAGAAAAGTTCCTTGATTTTCCTTTAGGACCTGTTCTGAAGGGTGCTGAAGGCACATGTGATGGAGTCCCCACCTGTCAACCTTCAGGACAAGAAAGGATGCATTCTTGATGTCACTGCAGTAGGATGCCACTGCTGTCAACAGCAACATCATTTGCTATGGACTGAATTGTGTTCCCTCAAAATTCATATTTGAAACTCTAACCCCCAGTGTGATTATATTTTGAGATAGAGCCTTTAGGAGGTAATTAAGGTTAAATGAGGTCATAAGGGTGGGACCCTGATCTGACAGGGTTAGTGTCTTTCTAAGAAGAGACAGCAAAGAGCTTGTTCTATTTCCATGCACACACCGAGATTAGGCCGTTTGAGGACATGGTGAGAAGGTGGCTGTCTGCAAACCGGAAAGAGAGCTTTCACCAGAAACCAAACTGGCCAGCACCTGATCTTGGATTTCTCAGTCTCCAGACTCTAAGAAGGTAAATATCTGTTGGTTAAGCCATACCATGTATGGTATTATGTTAGAGCAGCCCCGGCGGACTCAGACATCATCCTTTCAAACTGAAGATTGAATCACTCCATCCCATGTGTGCACCCCCAGAGACGGCTGTATTTTGGTCTTACCCGAAGGTTACTCCTACTCATAGTAACTAAGATAGTTACTAGAGACAAGAGGGTCCATCAGAGAAAGAAAAAGTCTGCGTTGTCCCTGCACCCACCCTGCAACACGTTGGTGGTACCAAGCTGTCAAAATTTTCTTAGGGGAAAAAACTAAAAAGCACACCAGAGTACATGGGTGCCAGTCCATCCTGGTGTATTCAATATAAAGAATATCATAACCATAGCTATACTGTTTTTTTATTTTTTATTTTTTATTTTTATTTTTTTTTATACTGTTTTTTAAAAAAAAAGGTGGAATTAACAGTTGTCCTGCTTTTGATTGGTGGGATTATAGTTGAATTTTACAAATTAATTATATCTTCATTGTTTAAAATGTCTACAAGGAGCATTATTTCTTATAATTAAAAAGTCTCATAAACTTTCTTAAAAGTGGGACAGGGTGGGGGGTTCTACCATGTCTGGTTTGATACTGATTTATAACCAGAGTTTCTCATCAATGAAGGAGGCTGCCACAGGAAGGAGGTGATTTACAACAGAGCTTTGTAATGTTTAAACATACCACATAGAAATGGAATTTTTAAAGCTTGAATTATTGGGTCCAACCCAGTGGAGCCATTCGAGCCAGTAGTGGGAAAACAGAGGGCACTTTTTAAAGTCTTTTGATCTGAAAGATTCCAGTGTCTCCTTTTGAAACTATTGCAATGACAACTTAAAATGTAAACCCTTCTTAATTTGCAAATTATTGACCCCAGAGCGCCTCGGGGTTGCAGGGCAGTGTCACATCCCCCAGTGCAGGCTCGAGGCTGGGCTGGCAACCCCAGAGGGGTCCAATCCCACACATATCCCGCTTCACTCCAGGAACAGGACAAGGGAAGGGCCTCACCAAGCCATCTCCGAGCTGAGAGCCGGTATGCTTTTTTTTCAGGAAAGTGTCGCTCCATACATACAGTAGCCATTGGACTCAGAACAGCTTCATTTTCTGTCCTTCTTTTCAACTGCAGATAACATTCTACTTCACAGTGCAGACTAAAGGATAAAAATGCACCCTCTGAAATATAGAAGGCAGAGGACGGAGGCGAGCACCGTCTTTGACTTGTAACTTCTGCCAGTTTTTCTGTGCCTGGCCAAGGCGCTGTGCCTGGGGCCTGGGGCTGTAGGGCTCCTGATATCAGGCCTTTGGTGGTGGCCCCAGGGCCAGGGTCCCCATGGTGGACTGGGGCATCCAGGCTGACTGTCTTTAGGTGTATACTCTTCTCCCCCCAAATGCAGCTCCAAGAACAGCTTCTGGGTTTACAGGTCACATGTGGGCAGACCCTGACCTCTCCTCCTTCACCTGCTAGCCTCTGAGAACCCCACTGCAGAAGCAGCTGCTCCTCTCCACCCGAGTGGGGCCCTTGGGGACATCAGAACCCAGAGGCTCTGTTCTCTGTTCTCTGATTCCTGTGCACCATCCCAGCTTATAGTCTGCATGGGACTGTTAAGAACATAATTATTTTAAGAATAACTATGCACTTCATAGGAAAATATCAGTACAAATTATGTCAAGCTTTGCAAATGTTGCTGGCATGAGAGAGAAAAAAATCAATTTTTTTTATTACTGTTTCCCATTTACCTCCTCATTTTCTCTTTTTCACTAATTGGCCAAAAAGAAACTAAAATGAGCCCACTTTTTAAAGTTCTTCAGTTGTGATGTAAATTTCTTGCCAGCCATTGCTCTTTTTCTCCCCCTGACTCGACCCTGATTATTCCTTTAGCTTGTTCTATAATAATACGTTTTTGTTTACAACTCTCTAATATTTTTGGCTTTGGGCTTTTTTTTCAAAAAGCATCCTCCCCAGAAGCTTTCTCGCAATCACTCTGAATCTGGTAGAGGTAATTTCTCTTAAGATCAACTGTCCCTTCCTCCCACACCCAGAGCATTTTGCCCCTAGAGCCACCGTCCAGTTCTGTGTGACATACGAGTCATTTCCAAGCGTGTCTTTCCACTAAACCAGGAGATCCTTGAGGGAGAAGCTTCGTGGATTCTCCATGCCAAGAACAAGTTCTGACGAACAGAAAGGGCTCAAAAACAGCCAAACGAACAAATGCTCAAAAGAGAGAGCCTTTGGATTTCCTTATTTGAAATTGACAATGTAGTGGATGCCATTTTGCTACAAACAGCAATGACAAAAAAAGTCACCTTTTTAATTAGAAGAAGCAAGGTGAGATTATTGCCACCAGATGGAAAAGGCTAAAACGCTACCAGAGCGCTACCAGGCTCATCTCAGCCTGGTGGTTGCTGCAACCACAGGGCTCCCTTCCCTCCACAGGGACATTGGATCCATTGCCTGAACTCAGAGGTTTGACCAGGAGCTCCAGTCCCAGCTCTCTGGGCAGCTTGGGATGGGGCCACACTGACTGTAGGAGTCCGGGCAAGTGCTGAGCCCCAAGATTAATCCCAACCATAATCACTGAAGGTCATTCCTAAAAGCCACAGAGTGGAAGTGAAAAGAATAGAGCCTTGGGGATTCAGCAGATACAGGTTCAAATCCCAAGTCTACCGCTTACAGAAGTGTGGCCTCTTCTCCATGCCCCAGCTTCCTCATCTGTAAAATAGGATAACAATGCAGGATCCAACTTTCAAGAGGTTTCCAAGGGTTGGATAGACCATCACACTTGTCTGACGTAAGTGTCTATTTCCATCCCATGAGAAGGTATCTGGGGTGAGGCTTGAAGGCTGAGTATGAGGACATCAGGTAAACCAGAGAGAGAGGGTGCTTGGGGTGGCCCTTTCTGCCCCAGAGCATTTAGATCTGCACCAGTGCTGAGACAGAGGTGAGGACAGGGGCGCTGCCTCTGAGTAACTGGCCACAAGAGGATGCTCAGTGAGCACGTGGTCAGTAACTGACCCTCCTCCTGCTCACAGCCCAGAGGGAAAGATAGACAAGCGAGGCGGGTGTAACACAACACAGAGCGGTGAGGGGTCCAAGAACAGTCCATCACGGTGTCTGGGGGCTTCGTTAAAGCCACAGTGTCATTTTCCAACCTGTCAAATGCATTCTTGTCATACAGCTGAGGGTAGAGCTGCAATCACAGCCACAAACTTGAAACTGGTCCATTCATTTCATCATCGCGGTCAAAATGAATCACTAAACCTAATCTATGTAAACATCGAGATCATTAAAACTGCCCATATTTTTTTGCCCAATAATTTTTCTTGTGGAATTTACCTAGAGGAAATAAAAGGTTCATGCAGAGATGTGTGTATAAAACTGGGTTTCTTCTCATCATGATTTATAAAATGAACCAATGCTTGGAAAGAGCATATAAATGCCTGAAGTTAGGAGACTGATTTTTAAAATATTCCTGTACACCTCCATAGGAAGGAATACTATGTAGTCATCAAAAACTTACTTATAATAACAATACGTAAAGTTATATGATAAAGCACACTGCAAACCAGCATATAGGATATGGTCCTGAGTTTGTAAATATGTATTATGTTTATATGCATTTTCAGAGGAAGAAAACCACATATTGTCTGTAGTCTTCCTCAGAGATACTAGAGCTGTGTGGCTAAAAATGCAGGTTCCCAAGCCAGATTGCCAGGGTTGAATCCTGACTCCATCACTTCTGAGTGCGAGACCCTGGAGAAGTTGTTTAACTTCAGTGTCTCGGTTTCCCCATGTTAAGAAAGTGGTTGCTAGTTGTTCCTACTTCATAGAGGGTTAGATTAATGTGCTAATAGAGCAATGGTTCTAGACAGAGCACGGCACCTACAGGCACTTGTAAATGTTATCTATTGTTATAAATTATTATTCATGGTGAGATTACTGGTCATTTCAAGTCTCTACTCTTCTTTATATTTTCTGCATGAAACTGTATGACTCTTACAATCATGGAAACGAAGGAACTTTTTAATCCATTTCAGTCAACAAGATGAATTCAGTGAAGAGATTAGTGAGAACTACTTTGCAGTAATTGACACAACAACTGCTATTTCTAGGGCTAAATCAAATAAAATAAACTCTTGATTCTGTGCAAGGCACGTTCATTTATCTGCGGCTAATCTTGCTTTCCTGTTTTTACTGGCCTCATTAAACATTGGATAGAACATCATATGTTTCAGCTCTATCTAGCGTCTATTTACTTTCTCCCCCACAGCCAACAGCTCAGCAAGAGCCTTGTAAACCAATTCTCTTAATGATCTTTCCAGTTGGGGAAGGTGTGAATCAATGAAACAGGGAACTTGGAGGCAAGGCCAGCGGCTCTAACTCAGAGAAGGGTCACTGTGGCACCAGTTCATAGGGTTAGGACTGAAGGCTTAGTGTGGCACTTTGTAGGCACCTGTCAGAGCCATCCCGGTCACACCCACCTGGCCACACACAGCAGTGACTGGAGGAAAAGGGTCTTTAACTTCGTGCTGTATGGAGATAAAGATGGAGAGGAAATGATTGACCCCACAGTCAGTGACGAAGGTCCACACTATTTACAACATGTGAACTTTTATAAAGCGTGTGTTAAAATGAGCAATTTCTACTGAGTTTCTGGTATCAGTGCTCCAGCCCTCTCTATTAAGTACACAGATCCCCTGCTCCTGGAGCAGGCCTAGAGGGGGGCTGTTGCTTCTCATTTCCGAGCCCACATTACCGGATTTTCCATCTTTGTATCATCCACAAACAAGGTTCCCTGCAAAAAGAGTTTGCCTGGAGATTTACTTCCCTCCCTCCTCGCCGTCCATCTCTCCCTGATGGAAGAGGCCAGCCCTGCATCTTGGCCCCCATTGCTGTTCTGTGTGCTGTGGAGATAAGGGAGGCTGTTCAAGACTGAGTATCAGTCACACCACACTGTCCTTGAAGTCAGTACACACCTCCCCCTGGCTGCAGCAGCCCCACTGGATTAACTATCCTCCCCCGCAGTGCTGGGCTGAGCATCTCCTCTGGACAAGCAATAGGGACAAGGGCTCTGGAGACAGATAAAACTCACTGGAGATTTGATTCTTATGTTTGGTAATTGGTCCTTCACACTAAACTAGTTGCTTGAACAAGGGACAATTATTCAATCCCAGTTTTCTCAACTGAAATGGTAATAAGGACACCAGTGTCTCTGATACCGCTTGAAATGACACAAGTGAAAGCTCAGTGCCTGGCTCGTGGTAGATACTCCAGAGAAATGTGGTTTTCTTCTCGGCTCTCTCCTAGTCAGCTTCTCACCATAATGTTCCATTTGAAAGTGTATTTGTTAAGAAATACTTGCCTACAAGTAACAGGTAACCTACTAGTGCTTTAAACAAATAGAGGCTTGCTTTTCCCCCATAATAACAAATCTAAAGGCAAGTCACTTCTGGGGTTGACTTGCTTAATCCATGGTCTCTCCTCTTCCCTTAGCCTTACCCTCAAGGTTGCAAGATAGCTGCATGAGTTCCAAGCATCACATCTACATTCAAGGCAAGAAGAAAGGGAAGTAGTGGTGGTCTTCCACATCTCTTTTAAGAGGAAAAAAAAACCTTTCCCAGAAACACCCAACAGTGGACTCGTCCTTACATTATGTTGACTAGCTCCATGTCACGTGGTCACCCACTGCATCATGCATTTATTTTGTTTCCTTAGTTTCTGTACTAGGAGGGGTCAAGGTGGGAAGTGACTGTCAGGCTAGGCAACCTGCAGGGTCTTCCCAGAGGATTAGACATTTTCAGATTAGAACTACCCAGGTAAATGTTAAGTAAAGTAAAAATAAACACACAAATAATAAACATGTCAAAGCCAAAGTATATGGTTTACCACCTACCAAGTGGGGTTCTGTCCTTCCTTGTTCTCAGCTCAGGAAGTTCTCCAGCCAGGATGCGCTTTATAATCACCCGTGGAACTTGTAAAACTCACTCACGTCTGGGTCTCCTCTCAGACCAACAAACCCTGTGGGCGTGGGGCCCAGGGATTGTGACTCAACGTGAAAGCTCAGGACCATAGGTTAGGCTCCCACAGAGAGTGCGTAGGTGAACCACCAGAGGGCGCAAGAGATAACTCAGCCCTGAGGAATCCTCTTGTCAAGGAGACTGCAGAGCAGGGATTCAGGTCCCTGGCGGCTTCCCATTTCCTTAGGGACAGTACCAAAGACTCAAAAGGCATTCTAACCTACATAAATTCACCCATCTTCCAGAACCCCTCACTAAGTCTTACTGAAGACTGGCCACGTAGAATACACTGCGTTGCTATTTTGTACTTTTGGTAATTTGGTAAACCAAGCCCAGAAAGGCTCTGAAGCCAACCCCACATGAGCTGGAGCATCAGCAAGGACTCCAATTAGCAGGCATCCTCTCTTTGGTGCCTCCCCTCCATCCCACAGAGAGCAGCCTGTCCCCTAGGTGCACCCAGCCGTGCCTGCTGTTCCTGGCTGCGTCCATCAGCTGCAGCTTCAGCAGGGCAACGGGTGGCTTCCCTGCACAAACCACCTTCATCTCCATCATCCCCACCTCCCTCAGAGGCAGCTAGTTTGCTAATGCTGCCTGGAAGCTCACCTCCCAGTTTCTAGGTGTAGTTTTCTCGAGCAGAGAGAAACGGGTGGTAAGAACCCTTGCCCAGCACACAGCACTATTCCTGATACGCAGGCAGCTCCCAACGCTTACGGTTTCTGTGAAGCTGCAAAGCCAGCATGAGAAGATCTAATTACCACGTGAATGAGTCAAAAAATAGATGCGAGGTTTACAGAAATGTCTGTATTTAGTAAATGGCCACAATTAATAGAGATATTGCAAAGACACACTGGAAACAAAGGCTGGCTCAAGGCACAGTTGCAACCTGAAATGTGCTGTCAACAGAGGCGCACTCTCAGCCCACACCACCCCCCCACCCCCAGTTCTGTTAAGTGAAAGAACTGGAAAATCGTCTGCAGGCAGCCATGTAATAGCCTGGTCCACGTGAACTGCAATTACCAACAACAAGCGCCACCCACAGACTCTGCAGGAACGTGTTCATGGTTAATCGATTTGATTGATCATTGTTTATTAAGTAAAAACCTGCTTTCTAAACTGTTCCTCCCTGAATGGTGTTTTTACAGGCTGCTAGAAAACAGGAGACTAATTAGAGCTTTTAATTTAAATCCAAGCAGGGGGATGCAAGAATGTACAATAGTAAAAGCATTAGGAGGGGGGCATGGAGATGAGGACCACCCCCAGCTCCCCAGAGTAGCAAGGCTAAAGCTGACACACTTCCATAAGCTCTCCCAAAGCTTCCTTTCATTCTTCAGATCAAGAAGCCACTGTGACCAGGTCAGATGAGGACATCAGGAAGGGAGCCCACTGATAATATAGATTATAGGAATGTTCAAGTTGCACCAGCGCTGTGAAATTGATCGGCTCCATTCAGCACCTTGCGAATCAAGATAGGAAATCAAGGTTGGCAGATGGGTAGGTGCCGAGATAAGTGCCTATAGAGTACTTTTGTTATCTCCTTACAGAGAATAATGATCTCAGCCTCCCTGAGCTCTAAATCTAAGCAAAATATACACACAAGTCCAATCCAGGCTTGGATGCGACACAGAGGGGTCAGGGCGATTATGTGACTGTGGCGCAATCCATAGATGGAGGGTCTGGCTTGCCCATGGTTAAGGTCTTTCTAACTTGGAAGTGCATGTCCTGTGCATTACCTGCGTCTCCTGCGAAGTCCTTACCTACAACTCACAAAGCTACCACAGAGTGACAAGCTTCCGCTGTTCCCATTATTTCTCATGAAGTTTGGTATTCAGGTCTTCGATGCCTGCCCAGCTTGGAAACCCCACCCTCTCTGAATGAGGATACTGCAAAGTCCCTCATATGTCCCATCCATCACAGATAGAACACCGATGAATAAGAGGCATTAATAAAAGGAAGCAAAAGTTTTTGCCTGCAACTGTACATGAAATTTCTGCAAGGACAAATACCCAAAACCTCAAGAATCCAAACCAGAAACAATGTTAGTTACTCTGAAAAGGCTCAAACCAAAGGAAATTGAAATTTTCTAGTGATGCTGACGTAAGTATTTTAATTTCCAATTGATAAGCCGTTTTGAGGTTCAGACCCCCAACTTCAACCGCCTCAGATGCAAATAACACTATTCCTTATTTGAGATACTAGTAGTAGTGTACTAGTAGCTAGTCTTGTGTATCTCCAAAAACAGGAATGAGAAACTCTGAAATTTCTAGACCATTGTTTCCACACAGTTTGGTCCGCCTGGGGTCTTTGCCAGCCCATATCCAGAGTTGTATTAAATCCATCTCTACCTCAGTTTCATAAAGAAATATAAACCAAATTATCACCATTTGATATCAAAGTGACAGGTACTTTTCTCCAGCTGGAAAAATGAACATCAAAAAATCTGGAGGGTAAGGAGAGGAGCATCCTCAGTTAAACTGCCTGAAATGTGACATTTTCGCTAGGAAATTGTAGGGCTGGGGTTGAAATATACACGTCACACTAACCACAGTTCTGCCGGAAAGAGGGATACTTTCAATAGGAGAGAGGCTGCATCAAAGCAACTCATAATTAGGTACAAATTTGGCTCATGGTTCAGCAATTTATACAGATTAGCTGTGCTGACCTTCCCGGCCCCAGGGTGCTTACTTCACATCTGCGGTGGCACAGTGACCTCTAGTGTTAAAAGGGAAGGAATTTATTTTTAAAATAACATCCAAAATCACCGTCTCTTACGCAGCCTTACTGTTCCTAGGAAATCTTCATAATGTACTAAGATAGAGATGTGATCTTTTCGTTCAGTGTTGAAATCATCTTTAGTTAGAGAATGTTCTAAACCTCTGTCATGGAAATTTCCAAAGGGTTTGTATAGTTCTTAGAAGATCTATATAATTTTTTCTCTTCATGATGTGTTGAGGTTATGTGAAATTTTATGCTTATAAATATGCATGCCTCAAGTACTCTGTGGCCTCCAGACAATTAGAGGCCTTATTATTCCTTCTTAAGGAGAATTGACACAGCTTTCACCCCAAACTAAATATGACGTTAGGGGAGTGTTTTGAAAATTCTCCTAACTCATTGAAAATAAGCGTGGAGTCGGGAATCACAGGGGAAGCACTCTGGGACAAGGGCTGCGCCCGTGGTGTTGACAAATTTCCCACTCAAACTCAGCTTTGTTGGGACTTGGTGAGGAGTGAGCAGGGCACAGTGTTTTGCTGACCAGGGTTGGCTACTTAATTTGCAGCACCCAGTGCAAAATGCAGAGGTGGGGCCCCTTCTTCAAAAAGCAGGAGGGGGCTTCCCTGGTGGCGCAGTGGTTGAGAGTCTGCCTGCCAATGCAGGGGACACGGGTTCGAGCCCTGGTTTGGGAAGATCCCACATGCCACGGAGCAACTGGGCCCGTGAGCCACAACTACTGAGCCAGCGCATCTGCAGCCTGTGCTCTGCAACAAGAGAGGCCGCGATGGTGAGAGGCACGCGCACCGCGATGAAAAGTGGCCCCTGCTCGCCGCAACTAGAGAAAGCCCTCGCACAGAAATGAAGACCCAACACAGCCAAAAATAAATAAATAAATAAATAAAATTTAAAAAAAAAAAGCAGGGGGAAATGAGCTATGAAATGTACTAAAATACAAAAACTTTTCCTTTCTTCTGTGGTCTGTCTCTTGACTCAATGTGGTGTTTTTATTTTCCATTAAATACATCCTAAGGGAAGAGAAATTTAAATCTTAAACTATTTTTTTTAATTTTACCATTTATCTTTACATTGTTCAATACCAGTTTAAAATGCAAATATATGAGCATTGAGTTCAAATGTGGAATCACTGAAATTACAGAATTCTACATCATTGCTTATACATATGTGTGCATTTGTTTTCCATACCAGTACGGAGAATTGAATTCTGAGGCACAACCATTATATAATCACTCAGACTCCTCTATTGTCCTGACCAGGCCTTTATTGGAAATCCTGCATGAAACAAACACTACTGTTTTCATTTCACTCCCTGATATGTGTACATTCCACCCAGGCTCTCTGTCTTTGATGAGTAAGGCAGGACTGGAAGAAAAATCTGGTTTTCTTCCATGCCATAACTCTCAGCACAAACGATTGGCTAACACAGCCAAGCAACAGGGGTTAGAAAGTGTATGATGGGTTCCTTGGCAGTTGGTGGAGAACATTCACCTCCTTTCTGTGTTCAAAGCAAGTTCTGGTTCAAACAGAAAGTGTGGCCTCTTGGAGCTGTAAGTGCCCCATGCACTAGGTCACACGTAGCAGGCGAGGGAAACCATTCATTCCTTTAGCGACCTCGTCTGATAGCAAACGGTGAGAGTGGTCCCAATCCCCACATTCCACCTGCACCTTGGTCCACCTGTTACTAAGCCAAAGAGAGAAGGCTGGCGTTAGGTTCACCGGATAGACAAATGACATTGCAGTGGATTCCAAATGAAGGGAAGGGACAAAAAAAGCATAAAAATACTGAGTGCCTCTGGGAACACCACGGAGCTTGGGAAAAAGAGAGAGAAAGAAAAATCAAGAGTGTTGGGGGCAGAGAAATGGCCAACTTCACCTGGGCCAGGTCCCTTTCACTTTCTGTTTTAGAATACACTTGGGATTTGTTTTAATCAGGTATGGTAAGACATTCAGACAAAGAAATGTTTGTCATGAAGAAGCTGTTACTCACAATTGCCTAGAAGGAGCGCTGTTATTACTCACAACATGCAGGGCCACAAGGGGAAGCACCAGGGTTGGTCAGGAGGCAAAAGGAGCAAAAGGAAAACATGGGCGAGAGTCTTTACTGTGGTTTCTGCTGGAAGGAACGGGCGAGGCAGGGTAAGCAGGCTTAGGACTGGCTGGTTAAAATAATTTCAGGGCTCTGGGTGTAGGCCTGTCCCTAGTTGTCTCACACTTGGCCCTGGGATGTTAGGAAAGGTGGATAATGGCCCAGAGTATAAGAGCCTAATTGTTTGCGGGGTGGGGTGGTGGGGGTGTTCTGAATTGGTTGGTTTGCACATGAAAGATGCACTCACAGGTGAGTCCTCCACTATCTCTAGAGATTAGCTAGTCTTGGGAAAGTCAGGCTCCTCAGGGTCAAAAAGTCCCCAGATGTCAAAACATCAGAATAGGGCTTCCCTGGTGGTGCAGTGGTTGAGAGTCTGCCTGCCAATGCAGGGGACACGGGTTCGAGCCCTGGTCTGGGAAGATCCCACATGCCGCGGAGCAACTAGGCCCATGAGCCACAACTACTGAGCCTGCGCGTCTGGAGCCTGTGCTCCGCAACAAGAGAGGCCACGATAGTGAGAGGCCCGCGCACCGCGATGAAGAGTGGACCCCGCTTGCCGCAACTGGAGAAAGCCCTCTCACAGAAACGAAGACCCGACACAGCCAAAAATAAATATAAAAATAAATTTAAAAAAACAAACAAACAAAAAAAACATCAGAATAAAAAGACATGCTTAATATACATCCAGGGTGCCCAGGCGTTCCCCCTCACCTGGCTCCCACTAACAGGCCATCGAGTTCTGAAGAGCCGAGAGCCACTTAGCTCTGCCGGGGGTGTGCCCCTTTCTCTGGATCCCACTCCACCCTCTCTTTCCAGGTCCATGTGGTCCCTGGGCCCTGCAGACCGTCCTCTCTGGGACCCCCGCCCTCCTACTGGACCCCACTGAGCTCTCCTTCAGCTCATTAAACCCCTTCAAAATGTCTCCAAAACAACATTTCTTCCCACTCCCAACCAAGCACCCCCTGATGCTACCAATAAGAATAAGGAAGGTGCCGTTTTATCTAAATATCTGTTCCGAAAAATGTCCTCCTTCTCCTCAGGCTTCCATTATCTGTTTTACAGCTTCATGCTCTTCCCTTCTTCTGGGGTGGGGGGTAAAGTTGGGGGGCTGGAGGAAGTAGAGGGGTGGACCTTCCATCGAGGCTGCCCCCATCCCACTGCATCCCATCCAAACTCACTCCCCACATACACACAGCTTGCTCTGTGTCAGTGTGTGCTGCGTGTGTGTGTATGCATGTGTGCTACAGGAAGAATTCAGAAACAAAATTCTGTTCAAACAGCTTTGTCCAGCTGTCTCCACCACTGGCACCTTTTCTTATTTTAAGCAGTTCTACTATAAGGATGAGATTCTTCAGCCATACTTTCCATGAAGGCAGCAGAAGACAGGGCAGGGCCTGGTTTTTAGACTCGTCTTCCTTGGGTGTCTGGAGGGAAATGCAGGTTCATAGATGAATACTGCTTTTTCTAGACAAGCCCTGATTTCAAATACACTGACCTGTATTCCACATAGGTGCTCTGAGACCCCAAAGACCATATGCCCAATCTATGGACTCAGGAAATACTATCACTTTAGACCTGAGTGGGTCGTTAATCTCTGTTTCTCACTGGAAGAGCAAGGACAAAGTGAATTAAGATATGTGAACTATGAAAAAGTAAAAAATGCTACAAAGCTATGAGACCTCTAACCAGCTTTCTGCTTCTGTTAGAAAAAACATGGACAGTAACCCTTCTCTATCCTGTAAGTTTAAAATGCTGGCTACAACACCACCAGTATTCTAATCATAGATTTGCACAGGCATTCTTTATGGGGCATTGCTAATCACAGTAACTGAAAACCTATCCCCAAAATAAGAATAGAATGGCACCAAAAAAAGGAAAAAAATGCCTCCAGCCATTTCCAACTAATGCAAACACACTGGTGTGTGTCCATCGATTGCATATATATAACAGAATTGTATCAAATTGTACTTGTTGTCCTGTCTTCTGCTTTTTCCCCTCAGCATTAGATTCTGAACATTTCCCCAGGTACATTCATGATTATTCATGGTTATCCTGGCTTACCATGATTTTCTTGATCTGCTTTAGTTGTACATCTTAGTTGTTTCCTTTTATTTTTTTTCTCTTCCTCTCCATAGCAGTATTACAGTACTACAATGAACATCCTTGAAAATGCATATTTGGCAATCTCTAATTAATTCCTTAATAATAGATTCCTGAAGTGCTGGAACAAAGGGTATCAAAAATTTTGAAATGCCTTCTTTTTTATTGTTGATGAGGCCATCTCGGTAACACACACCTGACCTTCAAATATGGGTGATAAATACAAAACACACCTGGACTCTGGCAAGTGGACCCAACAACCATGTGGCCCCTCCTTCCTGAACCCAAAGTGCCCAGCCAAGTCCCCCTTGTAATTGGAGAGCTTGACTCCAAACTATCACTGTTCCTTGCTCAGATTTGCACCACCGACTTGGAAACTTTAAAATCCAAACTGCAGGAGCAAGTGCCCCCAGTGCCGTGCAAGGAGCCCCTACTGGGTCCGATGGACACTGAGATTGTCTCCCTGTGCCAGGGTGTGTGAGGTCAACTGGATTTGGTTTTGGAAAGGGGTAGAAGCATTTATAATTATATGTATATGTATAGCTGATTCACTTTGTTATAAAGCAGAAGCTAACACACCATTGTAAGGCAATTATACACCAATAAAGATGTTAAAAAAAAAAAGAAGAAAAAGAAAAAGACAGGTCCACATGTATAGGGAAGTCCCCATCTCCTGAAGAGATGGTCTACCTTTCACCTAGGAAACCCAAAAGAGGACACCCATCACCCACACTGGCGGTCACTCGGCTTCTCCTTGGATTATCAACGCCTGTGGTGCTGAGAGGCCGAGGTCACAGAGCAAAGAAAGAACAATGGACACTAGCAAATGATTCCCTCCCTTAACACTCTAAGAGAAGGGATGGCAGTGAGAACACAGAGTATCCTCAGCCTTGAACTTAGGTCACAGGTTAGAAAGGGGATTCAGTTAGAACAAGCAAAAGACAAATCACAAGCCAAGTGCCACCCATGCGTGGATGGAGAACCTTGGCTGGTGTGGATCTGCTCCCTGTTCCGGGAAACAAATTTGATGCTCCTCCCACCTCCCCACTCCCGTCTGAGGAGACATCACTGAGAAGGGAAAGTGCAGCCCTTGAAGGGGAGCTGGAAAGGGAGAAGCAGGACACCTCTGAGCTGCAGCAGCAGTGAGGAAGATGCTTCCTGGTACCAGGGAACAGCAGGACATCATCACTTCTGCCTCATGGGAAATCTGTCTTCAGCTCAGACTTAATCTCACCAAAAAGACATTAGAAACAGCCTTTCCGTAATCAAGGATGGTGCGAACAGGTAGCCGCAGGGTGTTCACCCCGATATTGTTGGAAATATCAAAAGTTTGGAACCAACCTATATTGTCCAACAGAAGTCAGCTATGTACAGACCTTCCATACAATGACGTACTAAAAAATACGAGAGAGAAAAAAGATATCGCTACTTAAATAATAACTCCCCAAAACACAATGGCTTAGATTTTAAATAAACAAATTTTTTAAGTAGAGACTGACCTTAAAATAGGCTCAAGATGCCACTTAAGTGGAGAGAGCAGATTACAAGATGGCAGAATCAGCACGTGATGGAGACCAAAATGTTGACGTTTCTATTTCTGGGATGTGACCACAGAAGATACCCCTCTCCTGTCAGCTCATCTGTATTCTCTAACTTGTATAGTGCTTGTATTTATTACGTGTATGTTAGTGTATTTTTTAGAACTGCGCAATTGTATTATCCTTTCAATGAGTGAAGGAAGTGGCTGGTTCTTTGTGTTTGCTTTGCCTTCATCCTCCCTTCATCCCAGTGCCACCGAGAATTCCATGGGCCACAACGCTGACCCGGCAGACGGCCCAGGTCAGAGCACAGAACTGAAGTGTCAGGCAGGTTATTAATAAGCAATCAGTGGCTGGCACTTCTCAGGGCACTTTGGAAGAAAGTAATGCCTCCTTGTAAGCCTCACACAAAAGACTGCAGACTTGGAACTTTGAGCAAGTTTGAGCACAGACATCCACAGGGAACCATCCAGCCTGAGAGAGTTTGCTTCAATCCAGAACAGCATGAAACCCGGGAAAAGAACCCAGGTAAGGGCAAACAGAGGGACCAGGACAAGCCCTGCTCCTCTGAGAAGATTTCAGCCGTGTCTTAGAGGGAGCCGGACGCTTCCATCAGGACCCGACTGCATGGCATATATGGTCTGTGGCATGGGCACCAAATGGATCAATAGACCTGCCTGATTTGGGCAGTCATGGCTTTGGAACCCAGAATAAGTAAAGCAGGCCCTTACAGTCTGTTGCTTCAGCAAGAATTATTTCTCTCTGGGTACACTATGATTTACAAAAACAGTTTGGTTAAAGTGTGGATTCTACATAAGTACAGTTCTCATTCTACCTTTATTTTCTATTTCTGGAAAGGTATACATTTCGCCATTGATTCTGTGTTCATTTGAATAGCAGTGTAGGAAGCGAGGAGTCCCCAAGCACCAGTCCAGCTTGGCGGGGGGTGGTCCCCAGGGACTTGGACCCTAAACTACAGGGGGCCACAGGGCCACTGTGACATTGCAGCAGCTCCTTGCTGCTTCAGAAGGTATCAAAGCCTCAACTCAGAATGCAACCCACCCCAGAGAGACGATCAGCCCTGCAAAGTGATTGCAGTAAAATAAAATAAAGTAAAATAAAAGAAATGCAAAAGGAAAGTGTGGGGCAAGGAAGGGGGGGGCATCATTACAATAAAAGTAGTCTTCCTGATTAGGTTATTCAAAACAAAATGGAAAAAGATTTCTTTAGCTATGCTTAAACCTCCCCAGAATTCCCCAAACCTCAGGGGAACACTGATGTCCATGAATCCTGCACTCAACGATGCTGTGATGGTCTGACTCTTCCCAGGATGGGAGGGACATCATTATCGTGGCTTTACAAATGGGAACTGGAACTCCCAGTTCCTTAACTGGAGGGGTTAAGGAACCCTCTCTGAGCCAAGGGCTGGGCTGGGACCCAGGTCTCCCAGACCCTAACGCCTGGCTGCCCAGGAGCTCGGAAACTACGTTTCCAGAAAGAGCACCAGGGCCTCTCTGGTGGCGCAGTGGTTAAGAATCAGCCTGCCAATGCAGGGGACATGGGTTTGAGCCCTGGTCCGGGAAGATCCCACACGCCGCGGAGCAACTAAGCCTGTGCACCACAACTACTGAGCCTGTATTCTAGAATCCGCAAGCCACAACTACTGAGCCCACGTGCCACAACTACTGAAGCCTTCGCCCCTAGAGCCCGTGCTCTGCAACAAGAGAAGCCACTGCAATGAGAATCCCGCGCACAGCAACGAAGAGTAGCCCCCGTTCGCCGCAACTAGAGAAAGCCCACGCGCAGCAGTGAAGATCCAACACGGCCAAAAATAAATAAATAAAATAAATAAATTTATTTAAAAAAAAAAAGAAAGAAAGAGCACCAGATTTTCCACCCCATTCAAAAAACTTTTGAGTGTGAACAGTATCACATTTTATTAAGTGATTTTTTTTAATGAGTTGCAAATGGTAGGCACTTGACCTGAAGCCTCAGAGAGACTCACAGATTCAAATCGCTTTATCATTCAACTCCTTTGGTTTTGTATGTTACAACTACCTGTTAACTGATTCTGTGACCTTCCGCAGACCACTTAACCTCCTTTGTGGAGTTTCTTCATATATAACAAAATCCCTCTCCATCCAATAATGCAGAAGCTTTGTGACCTAGACTCTCAGTGCTCCGGGACGTTGGTGTTTCAAAGCTCCTCTGAGATTCCTGCCAAAAATGCAGACTCCACCTCCCAGAATTTCTGATTCTGTAGGTCTAGGTAAGGCCTGGAGAACTGCATTTTTAGAATAAGTGTCTCTGAAAGTATGGACGCATGTGGTCAGAGAACTTCGCATGAAAAAACAATTCATGGCTTTTTCTCATCCAACATTCTGTGGATCAACAAATTTGTAAACTATGGAGAAGAGAAAGTAACACAAGCAATAATAACAAATCAACAGTGTCTGCATAACTCTTTCATAGAAATAGTGAAAATGTATTTTGATGGTAAGTCATGAGCCTGGCAAACAGTAGGAGCTCAATAACCGCTGAATAGACGAGTCTTCCTTTTTTAGTGCTTTTTTTTTTAAATTTCCACAATCCCCTCCTCCAAAATACTAAATTATTTATCACCAGCAAAAGCAAGTTGAAGAAAGATTATGCAGGTCCAAGAAAAACAGACTGGGTTTCACACATAAAAGCTCTCAAAGAGAATTTTGACCCAACACCAATGACCTAATCCCAAGCTGCAATCTTCCAGCTCACAGGTGACAAAACTGAATGACAATGTACATTTAATACACTGCCAGCAGTGAGACCCAGGGTGAAGCGACATGTATTTTATATCTCATGAAAACACTCTTTTATTTTGTTATTATCAATTACATTGGGGTCAGCCACAGTGGAAATGCCACAAAACAGGATTTGAAAGGATAGGAATGGGAAGGGCCAGGATGAGGGTCCTTTGCTCTCCCAGACATCCCTGGCTTCTGACTTTTTTGCTAGAACCCTCAGTGGCCTTGAGGAAGGCAGGGGAAGATGGGGCCCAGTGTTCTAGTTCTCTTCCTGGTGTGACAGCTGTGTGTGTGAAAATAAAGTAAGACCAGCCAAAGGAGAAGAGGCAAAGGCATTTCAGAGCTTGCTGTAGACAGTGAATCAGCCACTGTCACTTGCATTTTGGCAGAGGAGTGGGGAAGCTTTATGGTGGATAAAGGGAAGCCTTCAGGTGTGCCCCAACTAGAGGCTGTTGACAGGGAAGCTGGAGGCAGCTAACTAGAAGGGGGGCGTCCTACGTGATAGGTTATGGGGGCATATCTGCCTTTCCCTGCTAAGTCCTAAATTGGAAGCATCAACAAAATTAAGGGAAGCTGTAAGTTATTAGTCAACTCCAAGCTATTTGGGGCCAGTTGTTCTGGATTGTCACTAGACATCGTTGTATGGCTTCCTGCAAATCTGACTTGTAGCAGGCTGGCTTCCTGGGCTGGTTACTATAGATAATAGGGTGGTTTCCTGGGCAGATTGCTACAGGTGGGGGGTCAGAGTTTTATTTTTATAGATGGTCTGGCCATTGTCTATTTGTATTTTAAGTGGCTCAGCTATACCAAACAATCCTATCTGTAGCAAAGGCCCCTGGATAAAGTCCCAGCAGAGGGGACAGCCACTCCTAGACTCTACTCTGCAAACTACACCTGTCACCCAGGCAGGAAGTGAGAAGTGGGGGAACGTTAAAGCTGGGAGGGGACAGGGGTCGGCTTGCCATAGCCTCGTGTCATAGATGAAGATCCTGGTCACCAGCTGGGGATGGCCGTGCAGGACTAGAACTCCAGTCTCCTGACTCCCAGCTCAGTGCTCCCCAGATCATGAAGTGGAGCCCGTGATTCTAACGCAAGAGGTCACTATTTATTCTGAGTATGTGTGGGTTATCTTTGAGTTCAGAAAGGTGCTTCCAGTGTTCCAGAACTCCAAATGAGCCACATTCCGGAGAGCAAGCTAGGGAGTATTATGTTACAAACATTTGACCACTCCAACCCCCCATTTCCTTCTCTGGAAAGCTACGTGGCTGAAAGAACACATTTCTAGGGAGCTTCCCAGGCTAACCTACCTATTCTATGATCTAAATGTGTCTACTGTGGGTGTTTCAAAGGAGATTCCTTCTGTCAGGAGCAACTAAAGGAGTTGCCAGTAGGACTAAAACATTCTACTCACCTATTGCCTCAGCTCATCTGAGTAGCTGCCCACTTCAAAATGAGGCCATAAAAATACAATTCCCATTTGCCTTCCACTACTGAAGCAACTTCCAAAAACAGAGCAATTTAATATTCCATCCTAACAAGCCACATCTGTGGTCATGCAAAGACGAAGTCTTTCCCAAAAGAGCAAACAACAGACAACATAAGAAAAAAAAGTAAAATAATAAAGGGCATCTCTAAATGTCACATAAAACTTTGACTCCGTCTCTTCATCTGCAGCTTATCAAAACCAGTAAATTTGACCTAGTATCCTGTTCCATCAGATCAGATAGTCAAGGAGAGAGAAGGTAGGTGTAGTTCAAGTTTAAGAGATTATCTCTGTATTTCATCCAATTGTTTTCCAATTCCAGGACCATGGATTTTACTAACAGATGTTCACTGCGTATGAACTGAGAGCAGCTCAGGGTTACATGATCACACAGTCAGAGCAAGTTTTTATATCTTTTTCACATGTTTATAACTTGGAGTTCATGAATGTTCCTTTCATAGTTGAGATGGCAACAGGGAATAAACCCACTTATTGCTTTAGGCAAATTCTCTGCTGGTCTTGGACCTTTACATCTTCTTATTCTTTAGGTTCTTGTTTCCTTCTCCCTTTCAGTTTTTACCACATCTGCATTTACATCCTATTGTTACCCTTTCATCTTTTCATTCTTTTATCCTTTCCAATAAAAGAATATCCTCCCCCCAAAATTGCTACAGTAGAGAACACAAGCATTAAAATCTAAAATAAGTCACACATAAAAAATATTTAACAAGTGGCCATGTGGATAAATCTAAGTAAGTGTAGATTGATTGACAATGATGGTGACAATGATGATGGTGATATGGCTAATGTGGGAGATCTAAAATAAGGAGTTAAATCCTAGAAAGTGTAACATGGAAGATGAAGAAATGTGAAAGGAATTTAAAACATTCCAAGGTCTTTGTAGTCTTCAGGAGAAGGGAAGCAATGACTATTACCTTTAGACTTGTTAAGTCAAATAGGCACGGTACAAAATTAAGGGTAGAAAAAAAGAGAATATATAACTTCAAGACAGGTAGATGAGGAAAAAGAATTTTTAAAAATACTCAGCCTCTAATAGAAAATAAAAAGATGTCCAAAACAAAGCATGGTAAATAGATAACCAAAAAAATGTGGTAGAAATACATCTAAAGATATTCACACTAAATGTAAATGGATTAAACTCTTCAGTTAAAGATCAATTTTTCCAGATTGGATATTTTAATTCAGCTACATGTAAAAATGAATCTACTAGATTTACTTATAAAAACATTAATAAATATCATAAATGCAATGTTCAGTGAAAACAGCAAATTGAAAAAAGAATAGAGCCCAATTGTGTGCAATTTTAAATGTATTAAACAATACTGATAGGTTGTTTATAGATACATGGAGAGGAATTTGATGGTGAGGGTGGGGACAGATGTGAATTTTATCTGTGCCTGTAAAGTTGTATTTTTTTTTAATTCTAGAGCAAACATGTAGCAAAATGTTAAAGTGGATTATATATGGATGATGGGTTCATGGGTAGCTGTTATATTCTATATTTGGGGGGTATGTTTAAAATATTTCTTGATTTAAAAAAGAATATTTTTCAATAACTGAATAAAACAAAGTTATATATATATATATATATATACACACATATATAGACACACACACACACATATATATATATATATATATATATACACATCACAATCCCAATTTGAGGTTTTATTTCCAAAGTGTTTTCTTGTTAAGAAAATATGAGAACACGGATGTTAGCTGAACCTACTGTGGTAATCACTTCACAATATATGTAATTCAAACCATCGTGCTGTACGTCTTAAATGTATACAGTGATGTGCGTTAATTATTTCTCAGTAAAGCTGGAAAGAAAGAAAGTATATGACATGATCCTTATACTTTTCTGTATTTTCTCAATTTTCCACAATGACAATGTTTTTTATACATTTTAAACATATCAGTTTTAAAATATAAAACATATTCTAGGCAGAAAAAAGTTTTAACATATTTTTCAAACTTTTTCACATTTTTACATTTTATGTATAAAGACCCTTTATACTTAAAAAGAACCATGGGAAGCAATTCATTCACTTTACCTCATCAAGACCAGACCCTTTACTGATGGTGCCTTGACCTAATACCTTTACTGGCCAGCAGGTGGCGGCGGCGCAATGGTCATTTTAAACCAAGAATTTAATATCCAGACCTCATTCTTAACGTGAAGTAGTCTTTAGATCACACCCGATTTTTGTACCAAAGTTCTATGTGGCTTATATGTGTTCTCCCCACATACACTTGTTTCTCTATATTCACTAAGAATGGTGTTCCAAAGCTCTGACTCTCACCATTCCATTTGCAGAAAAATCTCCTGGAGGAGAAAGAAAGTTTAAAAAAGGCACAGGTAATGCATCGTGGAGCTCCGCCCACCTGGTTCCTTTAGTCCAGTGAAAGGTTTCATCATTATTTTACATAAACCTGACCCAAAATAATGTTGTCGTTTTCAATTCAACATTTACCAGCTCGCTTAAAAAGATATATGAAACCAAATCCAAAAATTGGTCCTATCCTTCCAGCATTCTATGAAAAAAATAACTCTTTTCACCATCTAAACATCACCTCTGTACAACATGAAGTGCCCAGATCAAGAATTTTATGGACCATTAAGTTGTTTAGTGTGTGTTGGACGTGGAAACATCTCAGTCTACACTTGTGAATATTGCTAACTCAGATCCCACAGTAGCAGAGCTAACCTGCAGAAATGCGGTGTTTATGTCAACCCAGAAACCGGCAGCAGAAGATGATGGTTCTCTGCTCTGCTCTCCCTGATGGGCTTCCTGACTGTGCGAGCAAGGTTCTTCCCTGGAAATTCTCTGTCCACCCTCCTAGGGTCCTCCCAGAGACCACTTCCACCTCCTGTCTCCCTGGCTCTTAAAGACACAGAGAATTTTAGGCTCTGTCCCGGCCTCTTTGCACACTAACAGACCTAGAGGCCCAAGGCAGCATCCACCCAGCTTCCTCAAAAGAAGGGATTTTATGTTTGTTCTTATCATTCTTTCTCTGCCTCTTTTCTCTTATCTCCCGTTAGCCACGTCCAAGCTCCCTTGGGTCCTCTCTTTCTAACAACCTTCCCTGAGCTTCCTCCGATGGTAGTTTCCCATCCATAGAATGAGGATAACAGAAGGGAACCTTGTTTGCAACCACTGAAGCTGTTTTGAGCACGGTTGTGTGTAGGAGAAGCAGGTTATAGAAGCAGTTCGCGACTGATGAACCACATGACTGGGCGAGTGAGCTCCAGGGCTCAGAGACCCGATGCGATGTCAGTGCAGCCCACAGATATGCCCCCCATACAACCTCTTGCCCTTGGGTTCCATATTCATCCTCCTAGCTGCTCTATGAGGCGGGTACTACAAGTATGGACTACCTGAATCTCACTAGTAGAATATGTGTTAGAAAGCTTTGCAAAAAGGTTTACCCAAAAGTCACTGTTTGATGCTCCTGCATCTAATGAGAGGGTGTATGAAGCTGCTTGCAGTCATAGGACCGAGTCATGGTCACTCACTGATTTAATTTAAACATTGTTGAAATACGATGTGCCTTATTGCTTTCATCTTCCTTACATTACGGAGCAAAAATGCCTGCTAAGAAAGTAAACAATTCTGTGAGACTAAGAGGCCTAGAAAAGCACATACATTGGACAAAAAACGTGGAAGTGAAAGAAATGGACACATAAAGATATAACTCTGATCACATGCAAGCCCACAATGGCTTTATTTTTCTATGCACAGAAAAATAAAGAAAACTATAGAAGTGTGGTTGGTTGTGGAGAGCTTCACTATATTACTCAGGAAACCATGATATTTTTGAGAAACTGGAAAAAACCAGGTGAGGGGCTTGCTGGCCACCATGGGATGCCAGAACATTCTGTGGGAACAACAGAAGAGGCTAAGCATCTTCAAAGGTCAGAAGTAGGAGAAAGAGCATTCTGTGAAGAAGCTGAGTTCCAAACCAAGGCCTGGATAGTTGGAAAGATTAATGAAAGTATGAAATGTGAAAGAAAGGATATTTTCAAGATCACAGGTTGCAGCAGCTGCCACTGATGGTGAGGCTGCAGACACCCTCCCCTGAGAACGGCAGACAACCCTGAAGAAAGGCAGTTTACTGCAAAACAAAATTTTTATGTGGATGAAACTAGGTACTTTTAAAAAAATGGTTGACATTTTATATGTGCATTTCAAAAGACAAGAAAATGTGCCAGCTCATAAGGCCTCTAAAGAGAGGCTAACACTAATTTTTGGAGGAAAATGTAAGGCTTAAGCTCTGATTGGTGTATTCTTCCAACAACTCCAGTGTCCTTTAGAACCATGTTGAAGAGAATGAATGCATTGTCTGCCGTGTGGCGTCTGAATCATAAGGCCTTTAGCAGTGATGACATTAGGAGCTTTCTGTCACCATCCACTAAAGACTGTTCGAAGAATGAATTTCTGCAATCGGCACTCTTTTATTGATGGAGGTCACCCCTAATGCTGCTTATAATGAAGATAATGTCCAAGTCACTTTCCAGCCTATGGACCAAAGAGTCATTATATCTTCCAGACATTTCACACCCAAAAGAGACCACAACCTCTATCTCCCTCCTCTCACCTTCAAACCTTGCTCACCTTCAATCTGTATGACTTCAGTCTGTAAGGAATCATTTTTTTATTGTCTCATTGCTTGTTTTTTTCACTAAGTGTTTTTGGTATTTTTATATGTTTTTACCATATTATTTCATTGTTCATTTATGTCAGCATAAACGTATGATGAACTAATAGAGAGGAAATAATTCCTATAGCTGCTGGACAACAAACATACCCACCAATGAGTTAAGTGATTAAAAGGTGAGATAATTTTTTAAACACTTTTGTGTTGTGCAAAAATCATTAGTGCATTGTTATAAAGTGCTTGATTTTAGTGATTTGAGGGAGTCAGCTGGGATCCTCGGATGAGCTCAAAATGTACTCATTACTTTTTCCTATTTTAAATAATATGATATAGGTTTCTGCTCTATGAATATTCACTGTCTTATATGATTTCAGGAACAAATTTGTTTTAGATAATAAGGCATGCTTGCACTATTGTCCTCTTTATGCAGTCAATGCTCTACCCTGAGCTATACCCCCTCTGCTCTTATCCTGTTTTTTATAGTAGAAGAAACTAAAGCACAGAGCATTTTGTAACTTGTCCCAGATCACCCAGAGCAAATGGTAAAGCCAGGATTTGAGCCCCACTCAACTGCTTCTACGGCCCAGGCTATTACCACTACACAATACTTGCTCCTGGGTAACAGGGAAACATTTGCCAGGGTAAGAGAAAAAATCAGAGTCATGGCCCAATCGCTCAGGACTCACCAGGTTAAGGATAGGGTCCATCTAGTTTAAAAGTTTTCAGTAGTTGAAAAACCAAAGTGACAAGCTCCTTTGCATTGGGCAGAAGGGATTTTTTTAAATCATTGTTTGTCCAAAGGATTTATTTTAAAGTGCCTTGCCCAAGCATTCCTGGTTTGTTTAAACAGTAAATTGGTTATTAAATAGCACTATAATTTACCACAATCTAACTACACAGAACTTTTAAATTTAAAATTTAGGTGAAAGTCATAACTAGGAAAAAATATTAATTCCTATCATGGAGTTATCAAAAAGTTCAAACTTCAGAAAATGTCATGGAGTCAACATAGATGGGTTCTAACTTTACCTTACAAATCTAAAGGAGACAGCATTCATAGCTAAGAGACCAGGTTCACTGAAGAAAAAAATAAAACATGCTTTGTATGCTTTAATTAGTATATCACTGGGGAAAGACCATGTTATTTTACATTTTCTACTTGATGTTAAATGTCACTGACCTCTCTTCTCTAGAGCCAATAGACACAGTGCCTGGGGCCCATAATACTTCTGAGGGCCATGAAAATATTTTTGTTTCTTTTAAAATCAGAAGAAAACCAACACAAACCTTCAGGCAGAAGAAAAAGCTTTAGTATATAATATTAATAAGGTCATCTGTATAGCAACATGTAGTGAAATACACTTTTTCATATTTTTTTAATGGAAAAAGAGTCCCATGAAGGCAAAAGTGCCTAAAGCCCACAGAGTTCACACTGGATCCCTCCTCTTCTCCCCACATCATCTGCTCCACGTTCCAAGCATTTGGGGTCAGTCTCCATCTTACTGTTCCGGGCAGGAGGGAATAAGAGACAAAGGAAGGGAGTCATCTGGTGACTACTGATGCCCACGGGCCGGTGTCTCATAGTCAGCATCCTACGTGGGAGGACTGGGGAATTCTACAAGAAGACGAGTCTAGTGGGCCATGCTGCAACTGGATCATCAGTCTAAAGATAAATTAGCCTTTTATATCCAGAAAAGACAAAAACTAATTCCATAAGATACACACAACCTAATATTCATAGCAGCAATATTTACAGTAGCAAAGACACAGAAGCAACCTAAGTGTCCATTGACAGATGAATGGATAAAGAAGATGTGGTACATATATACAGTGGAATATTACTCAGCAGTAAAAAAAAAAAAAAAAGAATGAAATGGGGGACAGGGTGGTGGCTGTGGGATGAATTGGGAGATTGGGACTGACATATATACACTAATATGTGTAAAATAGATAACTAATAAGAACCTGCTGTATAAAAAAATAAATTAAATAAAATTCAAAAATTCAATAAATAAATAAATAAAATTCCAAAAAAATAAAATAAAATAAAAGTTAAAAAAGAACGGAATAATGCCATTGCAGCAATATGGATGGGCCTAGAGATTATCATACTAAGTGAAGTAAGTCAGACAAAGACAAATATCATATGATATCATTTATATGTGGAATCTAAGAAAAATGATGCAAATGAATTTATTTACAAAACAGAAACAGACTCACAGACATAGAAAACAAATTTATGGTTACCAAAGGGGAAAGGCTGGGGAATCAATAAATTAGGAGCTTGGGGTTAACAGATACACACTACTATATATAAAATAGGTAAACAAGGTCCTACTGTATAGCACAGGGAACTATATTCAGTATCTTGTATACCTATAATGGAAAAGAATCTGAAAAAGAATATATATATATTTATATATATAATATATTTTACATATATTTATATATATAAATCACTTTGCTGTACACCAGAAACTAACACAACATTGTAAATCAACTACACTTCAATAAAGATGATTAAAAATTTAAAAATTAGCCTGAGAGCAGAATGTCTGTCAGTGGGAAATGATATAGATATTGATGGGTACCTTGATTTGGGTGTAAATGGGGGTATACACCGAAAAGCCAAGTCAAGTGGTCATGGACACCCCACCATAACCAGCCACTGCACAGTCAAACCCTTGGACACTAGGCAGGCAATGTGGACAAAAGAAATCCAGAGCCTCATCAGAAACCATCTGAGTCTTACACACCGTCTCCTCTCCTCACACACAGTTTTACTTTCTTCTTGGAGAGAAAGGTCCCGCCGGGCCCTCACTGCTTTTTCCGCCCAACGTGACCCACCCTGACTTGAGGCTCCATTTCTGCAATGTCACAGTTGACCGACTGAACATCAAACCTGGTCCCCACGTGCGTGTCAGCTATAGGAGAAGCTGACATGAAGCTGTAGAAGCTGTAGGAGTCACCCTGACATGGACCCCCACCCATCGGCTGTGTGTGTCACCAGCCAGATCAATCCCACTCTGCTCCACATGCTTAGAAACCAAGACTAATAAATCATTTGCCCGCTCTCAGCCCACAGATGGTAAGTGTCGTTCAATGCAGGTAATTATTTTAAAAAATGACTTTGGGAGAAAAAATCAAAACTTGGGAGTTTGTGTCTAATAGAAAAGGCCTGCAAAGAGATTTGGGAGTTCTAACGACGCCAAGGAGCAGGTGAAAGGTCTCGGAGCCTGACAGTAGCTGGGCAGCCTGATTGACAGAATCGATCCTTCTCTCCAGCATCACCAAGCCCTGGATCTGTTCGCCCCTGGGTCCCCGTGCCAGGCGGCAGGAGGCGGAGCAAGAGTATTCCCTCCTGCTTCAATGCGTCTGCAGAAAACAGCCCCACCAACCGAACAATTACCAAGACTGTCAGCGCGAGAAGGTGTTGGGACAGTGACAGGGTTAGGTAAAAGCCTCAGGGGCTAAGTTGAAATGTTCCAACAAGACACATTAAACCACTCTTTATGTTTCCACCCCCATCTTCCCTCCAACACCCCCCTTTTCAAAACACATATTTTTCTTGTCCCTTTAACTTTCACAAGGATGTTATGGTTTCTGCAAAAAAAGTAGCATGAATGACATGTCTTTATTATCTCAGCTGTCACTCACTATTATGATCGGTCCTCCCCTAAGCTGGAAGCTCCCTCTCTGTTTCCCAACGTGAGCCGTTGGTTGATGCTTTGGCCTGCCGCTATTTCATAATGAAACCATCCTCTCCTAAGAGACTTCAAGGATTCCCTTGTTCTGTGAGAGGTAAAAGACTCAACCTCTTCTCAGATTCCCTCTGAACATTTTGTTTGTTTATCGCAGAAGGAGATTTTCTGGATGTCTTTCAGAGCTGAAATTTTCATATCAATTATCAGAAAGCTCTAATCCATTGTCTAGTAGAAAATGGCATTATGCCGAAGCAGAATTCAGCCATGGTTCTCTGGGCCCCTCGCAATCGAATGCCTCCAACAAACATTGTTAACCAAGGTGATTGTATTTTCTCCAGAAATGGATGAATATCCCCGATGCCCAAAGCAGCCCTCAAGTAGGTTCATTCAGTCAACCAATGAATTATGTGCATAAAATTAATTCAACTGATTGTTTGAGAGAACTGTTCCATCTTTACATCATTCAATAACTGTCTTTAATGTTTAAATTGTATATATTTAAGGTATACAATATGATGATTTGATATACATACACATAGTGAAATGATTACTACCATCAGGCTAATTAACATCTTCATCTCCTCACATAGTTACCATTCTTTCTTTCTTTTTTTTTTTTTTTTTTTTGTGGCAAAAGTTCCTGAAATCTACTCTTAGCAAATTTCCAGTATTCAAAACAGTATTATTAATTATAGTTATCATTGCTGTACGTTAGATCTTAGACTTAGCTATCCTACATAAATTCAGCTTTGTACATTTTGACCAACACTCTCCCATTCCCCCCACCTCCCTGCCCCCGGTGACCACCCTTCAACTCTCTGCTTCTCAATAACTGTTGAGTGTCTGCTTGGTTCTGGGCAATGTGATAGGCATTCAGGATACAAGGATTAAAACGTTCCAGTCCCACCTAACTTCAAGGAAATCAAAATCAAAAGTTTCACATCTATATGGAGAGCTTTGGCAACTTCTTTCAACCACAGCAAGAAAAATGGGATTCATGTAAACGGATGAATGGGATCTCAGAAAAATAGTGCTAGAACAAGGTAAAAGAAAAAAAACCCCAAGTAAAAGAAAAAAAAATCCTATAAATTCATGGTATAGAATTTACCTTGAGCTGTGAAAGATATGGAGTGGTGTGCTTTAGAAACTTGTTGACACTACAAGTTATATTCAAAGACATGGAAGCAAACCTAAGTACTTAGCTTCAGAAGAAATGCAGTCAGTGCCTGGGAACCAATTCCGGGTAGAACGTCATGGTTATCACCACCCAGGGGTGAGCGCACAGGGCCAGGCAGGGGCGTGAATTTACCTCATGTTTTAGACACTGATGAAATAGCAATCTCTTCATTACCATCCCAACATTAACAGGGCAAGTTGAGGAAGGAATTTAACACCTGTTTTCAGAATGCACATACTTCTCTGTAGATTCAGAAAATATTCAGCTTTAATGAACGTGGAATTATGATTACCACAAACTGCACAGCATGTAATTAACTGCCAAATTCCCTTTGAGTTGCTTCAGAGTCAACCCCATAGGTTGATTGAAGAACTTGTTGTGTTGATAAGCTCTAAATTAATTCTCACTGGTAACAATTCCTCAAAAAGCTGAAAACCGAACACACACACACACAAGCTAACCCAGGTCTTGTGCGTCCTGGAGCCACACCAACGACAGGGCCAATAATTGTAGCTTAATTAGCACCTTTTCATAGCAAAGCATGTCAAGGTGAGGAGCAGAAGATGCAGTAATCATGAAATCACTCAGCAGTGCCAAGGCAACAGGTGAGAAGGAACAAAGGAGAAAGAGAGGCTGCATCTTAAATGTGCCAAAGGAAGATGGCAGCAAACAAGCTCGAGTGTTTTTCAGGTGTATTATATGAATGGCATCCCAGAAAGAAAAAAAAACTGTATTAAAAGGCAACAACGGAGAAGATGGCGGAAGAGTAAGACGCGGAAATCACCTTCCTTCCCACAGATACAGTAGAAATACATCTACACGTGGAACTGCTCCTACAGAACACCCACTGAACGCTGGCAGAAAACGTCCGACCTCCAAAAAAGGCAAGAAACTCCCCCCCGTACTTGGGTAGGGCAAAAGAAAAAAGAAATAACAGAGACAAAAGAATAGGGACGGCACCTGCACCAGTGGGAGGGAGCTGTGAAGGAGGAAAGATTTCCACGCACTAGGAAGCCCCTTCACGGGCAGAGACTGCGGGTGGCAGAAGGGGGAAGCTTCGGAGCCACGGAGGAGAGCGCAGCCACAGGGGTGCGGAGGGCAAAGCGGAGAGGTTCCCGCACGGAGGAGCGGTGCCGACCAGCACTCACCAACCCGAGAGGCTTGTCTGCTCACCCGCCGGGGCGGGCGGGGCTGGGAGCTGAGGCTCGGGCTTCGGTCGGATCGCAGGGAGAGGACTGGGGCTGGCGGCGGCGTGAACACAGCCTGAAGGGGTTAGTGCACCACAGCTGGCTGGGAGGGAGACCGGGAAAAAGTCTGCAGCTGCCAGCTGCCGAAGAGGCAAGAGACTTTTTCTTGCCTCTTTGTTTCGCGGCGCGCAAGGAGAGGGGATTCAGAGCGCTGCCTAAACGAACTCCAGAGACAGACGCGAGCCGCGGCGATCAGCGCGGACCCCAGAGACGGGCGTGAGACGCTGGGGCTGCTGCTGCCGCCTCCAAAAAGCCTGTGTGTGAGCACAGGTCACTCTCCACACCGCCCCTCCCGGTAGCCTGTGCAGCCCGCCACTGCCAGGGTTCCGTGATCCGGGGACAACTTCCCTGGGAGAACGCACTGCGCGCCTCAGGCTAGTGCAACGTCACGCCGGCCTCTGCCGCCACAGGCTCGCCCCGCCTCCTCCGTACCGCTCCCTCCCCGCGGGCTGAGTGAGCCAGAGCCCCCGAAGCAGCTGCTCCTTTAACCCCGTTCTGTCTGGGCGGGGAACAGAGGCCCTCAGGCGACCTACACGCAGAGGCGGGTCCAAATCCAAAGCTGAACCCCAGGAGCTGTGCGAACAGAGAAGAGAAGGGGAAATCTCTCCCAGCAGCCTCAGAAGCAGCGGATTAAAACTCCACAAACAACTTGATGTGCCTGCATCTGTTGAATACCTGAATAGACAACGAATCATCCCAAATTCAGGAGGTGGACTTTGGGAGCAGGATATATTAATTTTTCCCCTTTTCCTTTTTGTTGTGAGTGTATATGTATATGCTTCTGGGTGAGATTTTGTCTGTATAGCTTTGCTTTACAATAGCTTTATTTTACTTCACTATATTATAGCCTCTTTCTTTCTTTCTTTCTATTTTTTCTCCCTTTTACTCTGAGCTGTGTGGACGAAAGGCTCTTGGTGCTCCAGCCAGGCATCAGGGCCGTGCCTCTGAGGTGGGAGAGCCAACTTCAGGACACTGGTCCACAAGAGACCTCCCAGCTCCACGTAATACCAAACGGCAAAAATCTCTCAGAGATCTCCATCTCAACATCAAGACCCAGCTTCACTCAACGACCAGCAAGCTACAGTGCTGGACACCCTATGCCAAACAACTAGCAAGACAGGAACACAGCCCCATCCATTAGCAGAGAGGCTGCCTAAAATCATAATAAGGCCACAGACACCCCAAAATACACCACCAGACGTGGACGTGCCCACCAGAAAGACAAGATCCAGCCTCATCCACCAGAGCTCAGGCACTAGTTCCCTCCACCAGGAAGCCTACACAACCCACTGAACCAACCTTAGCCACTGGGGACAGATACCAAAAACAACGGGAACTACGAACCTGCAGCCTGTGAAAAGGAGACCCCAAACACAGTAAGATAAGCAAAATGAGACGACAGAAAAACACACAGCAGATGAAGGAGAAAGGTAAAAACACACCAGACTTAACAAATGAAGAGGAAATAGGTAGTCTACCTGAAAAAGAATTCAGAATAATGATAGTAAGGATGATCCAAAATCTTGGAAATAGAATAGACAAAATGCAAGAAACATTTAACAAGGACGTAGAAGAACTAAAGAGGAACCAAGCAATGATGAAAAACACAATAAATGAAATTAAAAATACTCTAGATGGGATCAATAGCAGAATAACTGAGGCAGAAGAAAGGATAAGTGACCTGGAAGATAAAATGGTGGAAATAACTACTACAGAGCAGGATAAAGAAAAAAGAATGAAAAGAACTGAGGACAGTCTCAGAGACCTCTGGGACAACATTAAACGCACCAACATTCGAATTATAGGGGTCCCAGAAGAAGAAGAGAAAAAGAAAGGGACTGAGAAAATATTTGAAGAGATTATAGTTGAAAACTTCCCTAATATGGGAAAGGAAATAGTTAATCAAGTCCTGGAAGCACAGAGAGTCCCATACAGGATAAACCCAAGGAGAAACATGCCAAGACACATATTAATCAAACTGTCAAAAATTAAATATAAGGAAAACATGTTAAAGGCAGCAAGGGAAAAACAACAAATAACACACAAGGGAATCCCCATAAGGTTAACATCTGATCTTTCAGCAGAAACTCTGCAAGCCAGAAGGGAGTGGCAGGATATACTTAAAGTGATGAAGGGGAAAAACCTACAACCAAGATTACTCTACCCAGCAAGGATCTCATTCAGATTCGATGGAGAAATTAAAACCTTTACAGACAAGCAAAAGCTGAGAGAGTTCAGCACCACCAAACCAGCTTTAAAACACATGCTAAAGGAACTTCTCTAGGCAAGAAACACAAGAGAAGGAAAACACCTACAATAACAAACCCAAAACATTTAAGAAAATGGGAATAGGAACATACATATCGATAATTACGTTGAATGTAAATGGATTAAATGCTCCCACCAAAAGACACAGGCTGGCTGAATGGATACAAAAACAAGACCCATATATATGCTATCTACAAGAGACCCACTTCAGACCTAGAGACACATACAGACTGAAAGTGAGGGGATGGAAAAAGATATTCCATGCAAATGGAAATCAAAAGAAAGCTGGAGTAGCAATTCTCCTATCAGACAAAATAGACTTTAAAATAAAGACTATTACAAGAGACAAAGAACGACACTATATAATGATCAAGGGATCGATCCAAGAGGAAGGTATAACAATTGTAAATATTTATGCACCCAACATAGGAGCACCTCAATACATAAGGCAAATACTAACAGCCATAAAAGGGGAAATCGACAGCAACACAATCATAGTAGGGGACTTTAACACCCCACTTTCGCCAATGGACAGATCATCCAAAATGAAAATAAATAAGGAAACACGAGCTTTAAATGATACATTAAACAAGATGGACTTAATTGATATTTATAGGACATTCCAACCAAAAACAACAGAATACACATTTTTCTCAAGTGCTCATGGAACATTCTCCAGGATAGATCATATCTTGGGTCACAAATCAAGCCTTGGTAAATTTAAGAAAATTGAAATCGTATCAAGTATCTTTTCTGACCACAACGCTATGAGACTAGATATCAATTACAGGAAAAGATCTGTAAAAAATGCAAACACATGGAGGCTACACAATACACTACTTAATAACGAAGTGAACACTGAAGAAATCAAAGGGGAAATCAAAAAATACCTAGAAACAAATGACAATGGAGATACGACGACCCAAAACCTATGGGACGCAGCAAAAGCAGTGCTAAGAGGGAAGTTTATAGCAATACAAGCCTACCTCAAGAAGCAGGAAACATCTCGAATAAACAACCTAACCTTGCACCTAAAGCAATTAGAGAAAGAAGAACAAAAAAACCCCAAAGCCAGCAGAAGGAAAGAAATTATAAAGATCAGGTCAGAAATAAATGAAAAAGAAATGAAGGAAACAATAGCAAAAATCAATGAAACTAAAAGCTGGTTCTTTGAGAAGATAAACAAAATTGATAAACCATTAGCCAGACTCATCAAGAGAAAAAGGAAGAAGACTCAAATCAACAGAATTAGAAATGAAAAAGGAGAAGTAACCACTGACACTGCAGAAATACAAAAGATCATGAGAGATTACTACAAGCAACTCCATGCCAATAAAATGGACAATCTGGAAGAAATGGACAGATTCTTAGAAATGCACAACCTGCCAAGACTGAACCAGGAAGAAATAGAAAATATGAACAGACCAATCACAAGCACTGAAATTGAAACTGTGATTAAAAACCTTCCAACAAACAAAAGCCCAGGACCAGATGGCTTCACAGGTGAATTCTATCAAACATTTAGAGACGAGCTAACACCTATCCTTCTCAAACTCTTCCAAAATATTGTAGAGGGAGGAACACTCCCAAACTCATTCTACGAGGCCACCATCACCCTGATACCAAAACCAGACAAAGATGTCACGAAGAAAGAAAACTACAGGCCAATATCACTGATGAACATAGATGCAAAAATCCTCAACAAAATACAAGCAAACAGAATCCAACAGCACATTAAAAGGATCATACACCATGATCAAGTGGGGTTTATCCCAGGAATGCAAGGATTCTTCAATATACGCAAATCAATCAATGTGATGCACCATATTAACAAATTGAAGGAGAAAAACCATATGATCATCTCAATAGATGCAGAGAAAGCTTTCGACAAAATTCAACACCCATTTATGATAAAAGCCCTGCAGAAAGTAGGCATAGAGGGAACTTTCCTCAACATAATAAAGGCCATATATGACAAACCCACAGCCAACATTGTCCTCAATGGTGAAAAACTGAAACCATTTCCACTAAGATCAGGAACAAGACAATGTTGCCCACTCTCACCACTATTATTCAACATAGTTTTGGAAATGTTAGCCACAGCAATCAGAGAAGACAAAGAAATAAAAGGAATCCAAATCGGAAAAGAAGAAGTAAAGCTGTCACTATTTGCAGATGACATGATACTATACATAGAGAATCCTAAAGATGCTACCAGAAAACTCCTAGAGCTAATCAATGAATTTGGTAAAGTAGCAGGATACAAAATTAATGCACAGAAATCTCTTGCATTTCTATACACTAATGACGAAAAATCTGAAAGTGAAATTAAGAAAACACTCCCGTTTACCATTGCAACAAAAAGAATAAAATATCTAGGAATAAACCTACCTAAGGAGACAAAAGACCTGTATGCAGAAAATTATAAGACACTGATGAAAGAAATTAAAGATGATACAAATAGTTGGAGAGATATACCATGTTCCTGGATTGGAAGAATCAACATTGTGAAAATGACTCTACTACCCAAAGCAATCTACAGATTCAATGCAATCCCTATCAAACTACCACTGGCATTTTTCACAGAACTAGAACAAAAAATTTCACAATTTGTATGGAAACACAAAAGACCCCGAATAGCCAAAGCAATCCTGAGAACGAAAAATGGAGCTGGAGGAATCAGGCTCCCTGACTTCAGACTATATTACAAAGCTACAGTAATCAAGACAGTTTGGTACTGGCACAAAAAGAGAAATATAGATCAATGGAACAGGATAGAAAGCCCAGAGATAAACCCACGCACATATGGTCGCCTTACCTTTGATAAAGGAGGCAAGCATATACAGTGGAGAAAAGACAGCCTCTTCAATAAGTGGTGCTGGGAAAATTGGACAGATACATGTAAAAGTATGAAGTTAGAACACTCCCTGACACCATGCACAAAAATAAACTCACAATGGATTAAAGACCTAAGTGTAAGGCCAGACACTATCAAACTCTTAGAGGAAAACATAGGCAGAACACTCTATGACATACATCACAGCAAGATTCTTTTTGACCCAGCTCCCAGAGAAATGGAAATAAGAACACCAATAAACAAATGGGACCTAATGAAACTTAAAAGCTTTTGCACAGCAAAGGAAACCATAAACAAGACCAAAAGACAACCCTCAGAATGGGAGAAAATATTTGCAAATGAAGCAACTGACGAAGGATTAATCTCCAAGATTTACAAGCAGCTCATGCAGCTCAATAACAAAAAAACGAACAACCCAATCCAAAAATGGGCAGAAGACCTAAATAGACATTTCTCCAAAGAAGATATACAGATTGCCAACAGACACATGAAAGAATGCTCAACATCATTAATCATTAGAGAAATGCAAATCAAAACTACAATGAGATATCATCTCACACTGATCAGAATGGCCATCATCAAAAAATCTAGAAACAATAAATGCTGGAGAGGGTGTGGAGGAAAGGGAACACTCTTGCACTGTTGGTGGGAATGTAAATTGATACAGCCACTATGGAGAACAGTATGGAGGTTCCTTAAAAAACTACAAATAGAACTACCATATGACCCAGCAATCCCACTACTGGGCATATACCCTGAGAAAACCATAGTTCAAAAAGAGTCATGTACCAAAATGTTCATTGCAGCTCTATTTACAATAGCCAGGACATGGAAGTAACCTAAATGTCCATCAACAGATGAATGGATAAAGAAGATGTGGCACATATATACAATGGAATATTACTCAGCCATAAAAAGAAATGAAATGGAGGTATTTGTAATGTGGTGGATGGAGTTAGAGTCTGTCATACAGAGTGAAGTAAGTCAGAAAGAGAAAAACAAATACAGTATGCTAACACATATATACAGAATCTAAGGAAAAAAAAAAAAAAAGGCCATGAAGAACCTAGTGGCAAGACGGGAATAAAGACACAGACCTACTAGAGAATGGACTTGAGGATATGGGGAGGGGGTGGGGTGAGATGTGACAGGGTAAGAGAGTGTCATGGACATATATACACTACCAAATGTAAAATAGATAGCTAGTGGGAAGCAGCCACATAGCACAGGGAGATCAGCTCGGTGCTTTGTGACCACCTAGAGGGGTGGGGTGGGGAGTGTGGGAGGGAGGGAGATGCAAGAGGGAAGAGATATGGGAACATATTTTATGTGTATAACTGATTCACTTTGTTATAAAGCAGAAGCTAACACACCATTGTAAGGCAATTATACTTCAATAAAGATGTTTAAAAAAAAAAAAGGCAACAACAACAAAACAAGATCACATATAGACCAATCAAAACATTCTTAGGAAACAGCACTCTGAAAACTTTCAAGATTTTCTTCTTGGCCACTATCTGGACTTACCTGGGAGAGAATCAACCGTGGGAGTGCAGTTGGGATTGAGCACAAATTATTAGGAGACTGTGTAATTCACTCATATCGCACATCTCACCTCCGGGGTAGGAGGTTGCCTGGTTCAAGACCTGGAGTGCAACTCAAGGTCACTCCCAGTGAGGTCATTCTCTCCCCTCCCTGACCATCCAGGTGGAAATTAAAGATCCCAGGATACTTTTCAAAATAGCACAGAGGATCACTTAGCTGCCTGACTTCAGTCTCAATAAAACCCAACTTAATGTTCCTGACTGGGAATGAGTCCTTCTTGAATATGGGAAAGTCTGTGTTCTAGTCCACAATTATTAAGCTGTCCTTCGAGCACTGTAACTACCTTATAATCCACAGAGGACTTCAAGATACTTGGAGAGTGAGGGATTCTATGACAGCATTCAATTCTATTGTAATTTATAATTGAATTTATCCACAGAGAAACAGTTGGTCACTAAATGACAGTGTCGTCTAGGGAGAAAATTCACAGGTGTAGGCTTTACAACTATCAGAGGGCTTAGCTCCAAGAAAATTCAAACTCCAAAATAAGAACTTTCAAGAAAAACGTAGCTTTTGGGTTGAGTGTTCATATTTTCAAAAACATATTCTCCAAAAGTAACATTTTAATAACTCAATCCCGTATTAGTTTGATATATACTCAAATTTGGGGGAAATAGACCTGATGTGTAATGAAGATAAACCTAAACAGTTTCCATTAATTTCTCCTATTGAGGAGAAGTTTGTCCCTTGAATAACATTGGGTAGATGTATGTGCTTTGTTTTAAAAGAATTAAGAAAATTAAAAACCTACAAAATGCATTAATTTTATACTGACTTGTTGCAAGGAAAATAATAAGAAGTAAGTAAGTAAGAATGTCTTAAGTAAAGTAACCTCATTCTATACATCAGAGTTCATATGGACAGCCATAAAGGACATGTTTAAACTTAAATATTGCATCTGTAATCTATCTTTCAACCTGCTGATCTGAAAGATATTTCCATAATTGGAAATTAGCAGATTTCTAAGAGAAAAGAGCAAAGGATAGGATAATGTGGTATTTTATCTGTTGATTCATGAAAAAATTATCCCAACACTTAGCAGGTTTAAACAGCAAGCATTTATGTTCTCATAGTTTCTGTGGGTCAAGAATGCAGGTGTGGCTTAGCTGGGTGTCTTGAGGGAGCCCAGGGTCTCTCACAAGATTCAATCAAGATGCTGGTCAAGATATTGGTGTGGGTCTCATCTCAAGGCTCAGCTGGGGAGGGTTCTACTCTCAAACTTGCTCATGGTTTTTGTCAGGACTCAGTTCCTCACAGGCTGTTGGATTGACTAAAGTCCTCAGTGCCTTGCTGTCTGTTGGCGAGAGGTCTCCCTCACTTCCCCCACTCCCCCCTGCCATGGGCCTCTCCATAGGGAAGCCCACAACATGGCAGCTGGCTTCATCAATGCAAGAAGGGAGGCAGCAGGAGGGAAGCCAGAGTCTTTCTATAACCTAATCCCAGAAGTGACATCCATCACTTTCCAGAATTCCATTTACTAGAGATGTTTCACTGGGTCTAGCCCACATTCAAAGGAAGGGGATCACACAAGGAGGGGGGATCATTGGGGGCCACCTAAGAGGCTGCCAGCTGCAGGCATGTACCTATGTAGTGAAGAATGAACTTTACCCAAAGAGAGGTCTGGCTCTGTCCCAGCTCTGTCAGAGTTCATATGAACAGCCATAAAGGAGGTAACCTCTAAACCTGGGAATTTCCTGAGTGACAGTAACGTATTTGTTATTCATGGTAGGTCCCTGGATAGTTTATTCTAAGAAGGTGACTCAGGATGGGGGACTGGCTATGAGAAGGACCAACCATGTGATTAGAGAGTTTAGGCTTTGAGCCACCTGATACCAGCAGGCCTTCCAAGGAGAGGAGGGGGCCTAGAGATTGAGTCACATGGTCAAGGATTCAGTCAATCATGCCTACATAATGAAACCCTAAAAAAAAACTCTGGACTCTGAAACTTGGTGAGCTTCCCAGGTTGGCCATACTCCATGCATATTGTCACATGTCTACTACAGGAGGATAACACATCCCTGAGGACACTGAAGCTTTACATGTGAGACATTCCCAGTCTCAGATTCTGCCCTATGTGTCTCTTCCTTTGGCTGGTTCTGACTGGAATCCTTTTGTTATAATAAAACTTTAATTGCAAGTATAGTGCTTGCAAGTATAAAGTTCTGTGAGTTACTCTAGCAAATTACCAAACCAGAGGAAGCCCACAAAGACCCCCAAATTTATAACTAAATGGTTTCATGTGAGGGTGGCCCTGAGGACACTCACTCTTATAGCTGGTGTCAGAAGTCTTGGGCAGACTTGGCAGTCTTGGAGGACCGTGCCCTTCACCTTGAGTTTGGCTAACTGCAGGTAGTACCTAAGGGAATTTTGCCATTCTATTATTCCAAAAGGAATTGTCTATTTTGTTTGTGGGTTCATTCGTTTAGGTTTTGGCTCTATTTCTGTTTTTTAGGACAATCCCCTCCAAAGATGTCCTAGGTAAGAAAGTGGGGAAACTATTGCTATTCTTTAAAAGACCCCAGTCCCATCGAGTGAGCACTCCCAGTCTAAGGGAGCCTCCAGGACACTGGTGACCACTGTGTCAGAGCAGGAGAGCTGGAAAGTGAACAAGACAATGATATGAGTTTATCAATCCCACCAAATAAAATGGCAGCCAAAGTATTGAAATGTTTGCCAGTTCAATAGCATAGTAAATATTTTGAGATTTCTATCTCAGTATATTTTACTGAATATATTTTAGACAATTTGAAGTTTAGATTATTCCTTCATCGTATTCCCCCACAAAATAAATATTTACTGAGAGTCTTTTATGTGCCAAGCACTGACATAGTGCTTTCCAGCATGCCTCCATTTAATCCACAAAAATTATGCCATGAATTAGTTACTATTACTGTATCTTACATTGCATTTTACGTATGAGGAAACTGAGGAACAGAGAGATTAAGCTGGTGAGAAAAATAACGTTCTAAATTCATACTGAAAAGCAAGTTAGCAGATCCTATACCAATTCTTAGTAAGGTCATTTTTACTTAGGATGTAAAATTGATTGATAAACATTAGACTTTGACTTTTCATTGCTGTGGACAGATCCCTGTAAACTTAATTGGTTTTTACAGGCAATTGAAATTATGCATAAAATTTAAAAAATTTTTTAACTATCTTCTTATTACAAAGATTGCAAACTCAGAAGATGCAGGGGTTGGACAGATGATGTGAATGAGTGAGTGGGGCCTTGGTGAACCCAGGAATGCCAGCCCCATCTATAAGAAGCAAAGACCACATGGACCCCCATTGCAGCCTGTAGGAACTGGGTCCAGCATTTCCTGACTACAGGCTTTTCAAGAAAGTCCCAAAAACCTGGAGTTTCCTGTGAAGACTTCTGATTTTTAAATGTTGCCAACAAATTCATTTTTTTTAATTCTGTAAGCTAAGCAAAGCACATTGGTGGTTCAGCATTTTGACCTAGAAAAATTAGCAAAGAGAAAAGAAAGTTAATTTTTGTTCATTTGATCCCTGTGAAGAATCAAATCAGATATCCTGGTCCAGGATTGGTGCCATAATAGCTTGACTCCATGGAGTGGATCACTTCATAGAGTAACTCTCCGCCTCTCAAACGTTGCAGACACAGCACTGACAAGGGAAAGACAGCTAAGAAAGGTCCCATGAAGTCATGAGCTCTTGAGGTTTGGAGAAATCTTAGAAGATGAGATAGTCCACTGAAGGAATCCCTTCTACAAGTATTTCCAACAAATAATTACTCAGCTTCTTGAATCTCCTAGGGGACTAACTTGAAGGCAGCCCATCTCACATGTAAAGACCTGCAAATGTTATAAAAATTCTTCCTAATACTGGCTTGAAATGTGCCCTCCGCTCACTGGTCCTAGTTCAGTTTTCTGCAGCCACATGACAGCTCTTCTGATATTCATAGACATCTGGTATAACCCCAGTCTTCTCTTATCTCGACTTAGCAACTCTCAGCCTTTCCTCATACAAATGCTCTGGGAATTTCTCAGTACTCTGGCCACCCTCTTCTGGGCCAACTTCATGATGTAAGTCTCCCTTTTAAAACAAAGTACCTAGAAATAAACATGCAGATGAGCTCAAACTGCCCCTCGAAATAACATGACACTCCATACAAAGCCAGGCTACAGTCCCAGTGAGAAAAGCCTACAGCACACCATGTGACCAATGTGGATATATAACTGAGGGGTCAAGATGAAATAGTCAAACATCTACCTCAAATTTTTAATTTTAATTTTGTAATTTAAGAATTAAATGCCATGCTTATTCTGAATCCCATAGTTTATTATAATAGATTCACTTAGAATTGTGGCTTCTAAGAATTCCTACCCACTTGTCTTCACAAAAATTATTCACTCTCCATTTGCATCTTTGACGTCATCTTTGCTACCACTAGAGCCTCTTTTGGAATCATGTAAAAAAGTTTTCCAGAGCACACCATATTCTGTTCTAAGTTGTTCAAAATGAAGTCTTTTTAAAACGTTTCACTGACATACAACATGCATATACAGAAAAATACACAAATTCGTGTATGGCTTGTTGGTTTTGCACAAAGTGCACTGACCCTTGCACCCATCACATGGCCATCACCCCAGCAAACTCCCCCTTTCCCTCTTTCAGAAGGTGATCACTATCCTGACTTCTAACACAGTCGATCAGAGCTGCCTGGTTTGGAATTTTATATAAGTGCTTTTTTGTGTTTAGCTCCTTTGGTCAATGTTCACCTATAGTGTTTCATTTTGTAGTTGTAGTTCAAGGAATATGGCACTGTTTAAATCTGCGTGTGGTGCATTTACTAAAAATTTTCACCCAAGCCACAAAAGTCCATTTGCATAAAATTAGGCAGTTAGGATTTTTAAATGCATCTCATAGGTTTGGGTGTGTGATTTCCACAATATAACCCCTTACGGGTTGGGTTTTGTACAGTGATCTCTAAAACATCAGTGAAAGACTTGTTTAAACTAACATCCAGCTTTTAAAATTGTGAGGTCATACACCTGGGAATAATCACTAAATTGATGTTAAATTTCTTTGCCTCCTTTTTAAACTGATTCTATCAAGGGGCTCTGAAAGCATCAAAACTAGCATTAACTGAGGTATTTTTAGGGTAATATGTCTTCCTAATAATATTTTCTTCCTATAATATGAGAGACTTTGTTAGAACCTGAATATAAGGTGACTTTTTTTTCTGATGGATAACTTTGGTAGGAAAAAAAAAAACATGCATTCAGGCATAAATAGTGTCTCATATTGACCTCTTATCACTTGGGTCCCCCCATTGTCTCTTACTGAGTTTGTGATCAGTTAAAATACCCAGATGTTTTGCATATGAATTCCTATCAAGCTATTATCCCCAAAGTATGTACATTTATACTTATACTCACACTTTTAGCTAAATATAAATTTTTACATTAAAATTTTATATTGAGATCATCTTGTATGTATATAATGCTTAGGATTTTTCAAAGCACTTTCAAATGCATTATCACAACAATTTGATGCAGTAGCTCAGGGAATGAATTATTACGCACATTTTATAGATATGAACATAATTATCACTGCTAAGCTTCACTTTGTTTAAAGGGATAATGCTCATGTTTTATAAAAGGCTCATTCAAATGGAAAAAAATACTATATAGCAAAATCAGCAAAAAGTCACGGTATTTGAATATTCACCAAAAAACCACAAAGAGTAAGCAAGCACATGGGAAAATACCATTGCTATAAATAAAAGAAAAGCAAATTGAAATAATGAGTGCCATTTCAGACCTAGTACATGAACAAAAGAATGAGGCAAAATCCAACACTGATAAAATTGCAGTGAAACTGTTAAGCTTATTACTTGCTGGTGACAATATAAATTAGAATAATTCTCCTGAAAAAGTAAGTGGACAATATATTTTTAATGTCAAAAAAAGTCATATCCTTTAATCAGTTATTTCCATGTGTAAAATTTATACTTTAGGACATAATTTAGAAGAAGAAAACAAGTTATTTGCAGGAAGATGTTCATTGAAGAATTATTTACAATAATAAGAAAAGGAAACAATAATATTGTTTAAAATATTTTATTTTAAAAATAAACAATATTTATTTCAAATAAACAAAATAAAGCTTTGCTCAAATGACCTGATCACCCTATCTCTCTCTTACCCATATAATTCTATACTTTGGAAATATAGGAGAAAAAAATTGTTGTTTCTCCATCCTACCACAATTGTTTGTGCCCAATATTCCCAAAGAGGAATGCATTGCATTTCATACAAATACCTTCTCATCAAACTTCCTCATCTAATTATGCAGTTAAGTTTGCATTTGTCTCAGAACAGTCTCTGTTCAGCTCCTAGCCGGAGAAGGCTAATGGATTTCAAACCCACATGAGAATGGTGCTCCTCAAAGCAGAGAGTGGGCAGGGATGTCTGCCCACAGACAAATGAATTGTGTGATGAAAATACATTGGCATGAACCTCCAGACACCCTGAGCAATTGCTTATCCGATGACTGCGCCCTCTAAACACTTCAGAGGCTCACCATGTGAGCATGCACCCAGAAGGCACCTCTCTTGTGGTGTAAAATGCACAGTAGATTCCCAACACCTCACTCTTGGGGGAGAAAGGGCTCCATCTATGCCGTTCATAACAAGCACAGACCAAAGAAACATCATTTAGACTCTAACATGAAATTTGATTTTCTCCTAGAAGGGAAAATGTTTGGTTGTTTGGTATATTAGCTGGGATGTACAGGGACTACCTGGAGGAGGAAAGCAGGGTATTCGAGGGAGTTTTGCAACTCAAACAATCTAGTGCCTTAACTTCCCTTCCTAGGGCACAGCAGAATCCGCTCAGACCACAGAAACACTGTGCTCAAAGTCCCAACTGCACAGGTCCCTGGTCACTTCATGACATGTTGATTGTTCTTGACAGGCAAGGAATAGAGCAGGAAACTGCCACCTTGCACCCATCTGACTTGTCTCTGGGCAGACGAGCCTCGGTTTGGGCTTTGTTGAGCTCTACATGATGGCTGGAGCCCCGCCTTCTGTTAACCCCCCTCACATCCAATTCACTGTAAAACTCAGACCAGCAAGTCTAGGGCAGTTAAATATACAGCTTGGGTAATTAAACGGGTTACAGATGAATATTATTTAGTCTGCAAACTACCCTGCAAAAGGTTCCAGAGGGTTGTGTCTTGAGGGTTGTAGCTCATTTGTGTGGTTTTGCCAGGAAATGGCTAACACCTGCAAGCGTTTCTATGCAGTTGGGCCCCCGGGACTGGCTACCTTGTATATACAAATCAGCCTCGCCTCTAGGCCGGGGAGTCACGATAGTCTCACATGGCAGAGGATGGCAGTCAAACGGGGCCTTATTAGCAATGCCTTTGGAGAAAACAGCTCAGCTCACTGTGTGTGGAACTAGCATTTTCCACCCATGTATGTCTTCAGGCAACCAATCTTAGGGACATTGGCATTAAAATAAGCCCCTTGCATGCTCCCTATCCACCCCAGGCCTTCTGAAAGTGCACTAGTTTTTCATGAAAAAGCTACCTCACAGACGGAACCATTTTCAGAGAACAATTTCTCTGTCCCTCTAGATCAGGGTTTCTGCCTACAGCATCTGGGAATGCTCTCTAAACCGGCAGGTAGAACTGGCAACGGGTATAATGATGGGGAGAGGTTCTGTAGCTTTTGTTTCCCAAAGACTGTGACTTTGCTCTGCCTGGTGTAAATGCTCCAGTCTCTCAGAGCAGCGGGAATCTTATGAAGGACTTTAAGAGAGTGTGAGCAATCTCCTCCTCTTTCCAGGCATGCAGCAGACCCTGCTTCCCAGCATCCCTTGCTGGCAGGTGTGGCCACATGACTGGCTCCCAGCCAGTGCGATGTGGGAAGGAAGATGGCGTCTGACTTGGCCAAGGTTTTAAGAAGTGGCTGACCCTCTTTCACATCCTTTCTCCTTCTACCAGTGCTTGCAGAGGATGGCAAGTGTGTAGGGCATGTGGAACCAGAAGGCAAAAGGAACTGGATTCCTGAATCACTGTGTGGAAGAAAGCTTCCTGCTAGCCAGGAACAGCTGCCTCAAACTATGGAGCAAGAAATAAAGTTCTAAGGTGTTGAGTCATTATACATGTTACATGTATAATGTTACATTATACATGAGTAGGCTGATCTACTTTAACACAGAAAGTGAGCAACATGGTCAGATTTGCAATTTAGAATGGGCCTCACATTTCAAATATAGTTTTTGTGATGAAGAGAAACATCAGGCTTTCATTTTACTGCAATACTTTTTGTATTATCACTTTTCAAAGTGCCCGATACATCCCATCATTCCCAAAGCGCCAAAATCTTAGACAACAACAAAAAAAGCATTTTATTTATGGATTGGCTGCTGGGTCATCTCCTTCAGATATCGAACACAAGGGCAAAGAGTCTTCCCATGCTATTTCCCTAAGTATTACATCCAATTTTCCCTTGAATATCTCTAGTTCTAGTGTCTTGACAGCTTCCTGAGCAAAATTATTCTACTGCCTGATTGACCTTCATGGTTCAGAATGTTCTCTTTCCTCCGTGTCAGACTTTAGTTTTCCTTCTTCTAACTTAAGACTGGCCAGACTCCAGTGAATGAATTAGCTCTATAGTAAAACTCAGAAATATGGTTTTAAATGACTTAAATTAGTCTTGATTAAGTTCTCCCTGGATGAGATCTCATTTAATCATCATAACAAGGGTATGAACACGATCTCCATTTGATTGGCTCTGGGATTTCAAATAACTCGGCCATGGCTACAACACAAGGAGCGAGATCATGCCAGAGATGAGGGCTGATGAACACAAGCACAGACCCATCCCAACCTACTTGGCTTCCTCCCATGCAAGTGATAGAAGCACTTTGGCCACTGACTCGTGTTCAAGTTCCTCAACACTCTGGGGAGATAAAGCTTTGAATTCATTGAGTATTTTAAGAAGGGTCCATTTCCCAGGGTTGGAATGACCTTGTTTTCACAAGCACTGTAATTCTTTTGAGAGTGGACCAGGGAGAGCCTTTTGTAGGCAGGAGGTATATGAGGCAGTAGATTGAAAAAAATTTACTGTCTCATGGCTCAAAATGAGCTTCCAGAACTGATCTGAAAAGGAGTTGGGAAATTTGGAAATTTTATATTGGTCTTGATCGGGTCCCTCTGTTTATGAGTTAAGAATCTGAGACTGGGGACCTGGGTGTCTCTCATCTTCCCCTCCTTCCGTTCCTTGCCCTCCCATGAGTAAGAGGAATGGTGCCCCCAGCCTCCAGCACACCCTCACACTCCAGCAGTCCTTGTTCAGTGACCACAGCTGGTCTCTGCTGCAGGCAGGATCAGCCTTCCCAAGCCAGGAGAGAGGCATTCACACCCACCACGCTCCCCTCCCACGACAGAGGCGCTGGGACTCGGGGGCCAGGCAGCCCTGAGCGGCCGGTAGCTGTTAACGAGGTTGTTCCAAGCTCATCGCCAGGGCTGGGTAATGAGGTCAATATGAAAACAATTGGGAGACACGTTCACCAGGAAACACAGGCGCAGTGGAAACGGCCCAAACTTATGTCATAGAATCCAAACCCATGGAGTCAATTGCCAGGAAACGTGACATAACCTTTCAAACTCAGGGAACATCGCTCAGAGAGCAAGCTGCCCTGCTCTTTTCCATTTCACTGCTGCCCCCGAGGCTTCAAGTCACTGTAAATAATAGTCCAGTCTCCAAGCCTGTGCTCCTTTAATGAAACACGCACACGCAGCATCGAGTTTGACACTGGGGCACACACATGCACACACACACACACACACAAGCATACATGTGTATATATATATATATATATATATGCATACAAACATACATGTATATACATGTCCTGTGTATATACATTTTTAAATTTATTTCAATCCCTTCCAACTTAATATTTTATATCCTTTATTAGAATATTCATCCTAGCTTATATTTTGAACAGAAATCTTTGTGAGCCAGTGCATATTTTCAAATGAGAAAATAACCTTTACATCTTTGTACAGAGTAGGCTGATCTACTCCAATGCATATCATTCTCAGCAGAAGCCAGTGATCCCCGTATTGAGATCAGCAACAAAGCCATTTTCCAGACCAACACTGATCCAGCCCAGAAAGTCTACTCAGCCCTGCACTTCCCTTTTCTATCATCTTTCTTCCTTCCATCTTCTCCACACCCTGTTAGAATCCAGACCCAGAGCATTTTCTTCACGACCAGCAGTGTCATGTGTTCTCTCTTCAGAAAAGCTGTTTGTTAACTCTTGTGGTTGGGGTCTAAACCTCTAGCCAGGAACGCTTGCCTTGGAAACCTGAACAGGTTATACAAAGAAGCAGGAAAAAGAGCTAAATCATTTCTGATCAGGAAACTGCTTTTATGAATAATGTTAAGTCAAGGCCCACTACACATTACTGTAAACCCTTCGAAAGATTTTCAAAGAATCTATAGCTCTAAACTTTTTAACAGAAAAATACTTTCTCATAAGAAAATGGAAAATGCTTGCACTTCACTTGGAGTCTGAAAAGTGTGATCCTATTTTTTTAAAAAAGAAACTTGGGGTGGGGTAGGGGGGTCCAATATGCAATTCACACAATGTTTCATATTTGTTGCCAGGACAAAACAGCATCATCATGTACAGGCTGGCTAAACACAGGTTAATTGCATGAGTATTGCATATATTGAGTTCCCCAGAGGCTAATGTATGCCAAGATTGCTCTCCTCATATTCCACTCTACTTAAAGCTCAGAATGACAAGTAGAGGAACTGTGCGGGCTCCCAGGAGCTGTGAAATATATTCCCTATAGATTACAAAATACTTTGAGCAATCATGAGAAAATGTAATCACTATTTTATCATATAAAGCTGTTTCTCACTGTTGGAAGTTGATTTTTGTAGGTTTAATATAGCTCTAGGTCATGCTTTATGGATTGTTCTGCAGAAAGGCTTTGCTGGAAGTTTCTATCAAGGTTAGCTCAGCAACAAGGAGGGAAGGGGGCCTGCGCAGGGGTGTGGCCTTCCTTCCCACCAAGCTGGAAGAAGATCATAATTCTTGGGCCCCCTGAGAGGACTTAGCTTTGGAGATACGCCTGGCAGAGGAGCCCTGCTTTCTGTAGGTTAGCCCTGTGAAATTTATAAAATCAGCAAGTAGTGGAAAAATCATGTGGAGTCAGATTTGCCCTTGAAAATCCCTTAAGTATCTTAATGAGTTGAGTAAGAATAATTGCGATAATACCTAGCACCCAGTGAGAGCCATGTGCCAGCACTATTCTATTTTATCCTTAAGAAGTAGGTATGATTACGAGTTCCATTTTATAGCTGTGGGAAACTGAGGCACAGAGCAATTCAACTACACTCACCCAAGGTCACAGAGCCACCAAGTGGTGGAGTCAGGATTCGAACACTGGGAGTCTGGCTCCAGAGCACTCTCCCTAATCCCTCACTTTATTGCCTCTTAGTACACGTGGTTGGGTGTATACTACCCAGTACATTATTGTGTTTGCATAAAAATTGAATATCTGATCAACTGTGTGAAGGCAGATGAATCCTGTGTATCTTCCAGGGATGAGTCTTTCTCTTCCCAAAAATGCCATCTTGGAAGGAGCTCATCGAGTCGAATGTGAGTAAGTTAGGTGTGCATCCAACAGGATTCCAGTGTGCATGATGTGATTTTATCCAGCCAGAGATGAAAAAAACTGTAGACTGCCTGGGAGAGAGCTATATCCTGTCCAAACTGGGGCCATAAAGTCAAGGGCACAAGGCAGCACATGTGGTCTGAAAATGCATGATGGCTGTGACAGGGACTCTCACTCCTCCTCTGAAAAACATCAGGACCAAATTGTGACTCATGTAGGCATCCTTCTGGCTCAGGGTGCTGTTTGTTACACAACTAATGACAGCAGCATGCTTCATAAGCACTTCTGTTTTGAAGAGGCCACAGTTAACAGTGCTACCCCCATTTAACCAGGAAGGACCCCTGGAGAGCTTACAGGGTATTGTGTAATTATTGCTCTTGTCTTAAGACACCAGGCATGAGTAAAAGCAAAACTCATGCCTAGTTAAAAAAAAAAAGAAAGAAAGAAATTAGGCCTATCCAGGACAACAAAAGAAATATTTAAGTACTTCTTCCTTCATAGACTTACATAATTAATTAAATCTACAAAATCTTTTGCTTAATAGGAAAGATATGTTGTTCATTTGGAACACTTCCAGGAGAAAATGGAGTGGCATATCTCTTGAAGAATTCACCAGAGGGCTCTGCCAAAATCTTCAGTCTTAAAGGCTCAGAGTCCTGGTCTTGTCAACCTGCAGAAAGATTTGTCACCCAATGGTAGACTCACCATAGTCAAATTAACCAAGACTGATGAATAAACTCAATGCCTGTGGGTTAATGGCCTTGGCATGGTTGGACTGTTTTCTTGGGCATGGCCAGGAGAAAATACAGAATAGAAAATCAAATTACAATCAGAAACAGACTTGAAGAACATGAAATCAGAACCAAGACGTGAACCAGATCTATAGAGTGTAGCTCAGCTGAAGTGATGGAGGCACTCTTCCCCATGGCGAGAAGAACCTTGCCAAAGTCATCAGCCTAAACTCCTGCTGCCCAGTCCACAGCCTCACCACCCTGGGAACTGATTCCCTCCCTGCTGTACACATCATCCTTCAGTTACTCTCTTACCTTTAGAGTAAATTCCTCCTTCTTGTTTCAGAAGGTTTCTGTCACTTGCAACCAAATAAATTATAATGATGTCAGATGGAACCAGCCATCAGCTGCCTCTATAAGCAGTGCCTTTCTCTGAACCTCTGAACTGACTGGTCCCCCTTAAGATAAGTAAACACATTCAAATCTACTTCTGGTCCAGTCTGACGACACTTAGAGATACTTTCTTTAAGGTAACTGTGGGTCTCTGTCTCAGCTGCTATGTGTTGGATTAATCCTTTTAACTCTTTGAATACTGGTTATTAAACTATTGCCACTCAGCTCCAAACTCACCCTTCTATACTCTGCCCTGTGATGCTGGGTCTAGCATTCCTCCTTTGCTTGCTGCCCCTGTTAGGCTCTGCAAATGGCCGGGGGGTGGGGGGCGATAGTGGGAGATTGCAGGGTTGGAGACAGAATAACGGACTGGCTCCTTCACTGTTCCCATCAATGATGCCCAAGCCCTGGCACTTCACCCTGGCAGCAGCAATGGTTCCAACCTCCAGCTTTTTTGACATTCCCAGAACTAGCAGCATGCAATCTCTCTTTGGAGGTCTGAGTCCCAACTCCATGGTACCCGTTTTGCACTTTCCTGAAGTTCCATCAGCAGCCAGCTGTGCCTCCTCCTCCAAGATCTGAGTCCCAGCTCTGCAGGGCCCCACCTCTGAGCTCCTAGTTTTGATAACCCGAGGTTCTGGTAGTTGGTATCTCTGTGCTACTTCAGAATTTGTGTTTCACTATTTCAATCTTTCTGCATTTATTTAACCCCATATTAAATTATCCCTACTGAAGTACCTACTGTGATTTCTGTTTCTCTGTTTTCTTGACTGGGCCCCAACTATTACACAACTATCTTTATTTCATTTATAAGTTCTATAATGGACCTCCTTGGTTCTCCAATGTTGTTCCCAGACAATGTGATGCAATTTGCTTGGGGATGGTGGGGGACTGAACAAGGGGAAAGAAGCCAAAATCTTGCCCTATTTCTCCATGAGATGTGTTGGATTTATGGCCATCATCCAGAGTCTTCTGCAGTGGACCTATCAGAATAACCTTGGGAGTTTACTTAAACACACAGATGCCTGGGTCTTACATCAGATCCACTCACTGAGAATCTTCAGGAGTCAGACAAGGCAGCGACAGATTTTTAAAACTCCACAAATGACTAAGCTTAGTGACCTAGACTGAAAACCACCAAATGGACCAAGCTGTGCATGGTGACCGCAGGCTACTCTAGGCAGCACGGTGACAGACCCATCTCTGGACTTCAGCAGCTCACAACTGAAGACAGGTTAGACCAAACAGACTTCCAGTTTCAGCCCTGACATGTAAAGGGCTAGGAAGCTGTCTCTCTCCTTCTTACAAGAAAAGGCTGAACAAACTAAAAATCAACATCTTTTCTTGGAAACATCAGAGAACTGAGTTCTAGAAAGACAGGCGTATCCAGAGTCACAGTCAAGATCTGCTCATCTGGAGCAGAAGCCCCTGCAGCCATAAACTGGCTGCATCACTTAAATGGCAATTTTGAGGAATTGCTGGAGGCTGGGTGTAGTAGTTAAGAGTGAGGAATTCCTGGGGCTACAGTTTGGGGGCTCTCCATGCTTTCGTGCACTGTGCCATCAAATTCTCCGTATGGATCTGAGAAAGATCCCCTCATGGCTTGGCAGTAGCAAGGGAAGAGTCATCATTGTAAAATACCCCCAAGGGTTCTGAAGGCCAACTCTCCAAGGGGAAAGAGCCTCATCCCAGCTGGGGAAAGGGCATTCCTTCCACTCCAGCCCCTCAAGACGTCCAGTCCCACCCCAGTGGGTGGGAAGTGGGGGTGAATAATGTACACCACTGGAGAGACACTCGTGAAGGTCACAGCCCAGATATAGAGGCCCACTAAAATACTGAGATTTAATCATAAGATTAGAGAACACTCCCCATCCCCAACCAACTGGGCTCCAGAAGAACATGAGGGGATTACAGCTGAAAGAGCTGCAAGATTCAGACCAGTACTTATGGAAGCCCAAAGTCAACAGGAGACACAAAAATAAGGACACTGGGGGAATTTGAGGCCTCTGGTTTTTTAAAACTAAAAACAATTTTAAAAATAATATTATATACTATTCAAATGTAAACAAAATAAATCCTCTGGCACCTACAACTATAGCAAACATTAAACACAGCCCAGTTCCTAGCCAGATTAACATAAAATCTCACACCAAAAGCCTATTACCCAATATGACATGTCCAACTTTCAACAATTACTAAATATTCCAAAAGACAAGAAAAACACATAATGAAGAAATAAAGCAAGAATCAGAACCAGACTCAGATATGGCAGAGATTTGGGACTTATCACACCAGTAATTTAAAATAACTACGATTAGTATGCTGAGGGCTCTAGTGGATAAAGTATACAACATGGCTAACATGAGCAAAGAGATTGAAACTCTAATAAAAAAATCCAAAGGAAATGTTAAAAATAAAAAACACCATAACAAAAGTGAATGCTTTGATAAGCTCATCATTAGACTGAACTTGGCCAAGGAATCAGAGAGATTGAAGAAATGTCAAAAGAAATTTCTCAAACTGAAATACAAAGAGAAAAAGGAATTAAAAAAAAAAAAAAAAAAAACAGAACAGAACATCGAAGGGGACAATTTCAAAAAGTGTAACATATGAAAATTCAGAATACCAGAAAGACACAAAAAACAGAACAGAGCAGAAGTATTTGACATAATAATGGCTGAGAACTTTGCAAAATTAATGACAAACACCAAGCCACAGACCCAGGAAGCTCAGAGAACACCAAGCTGGTTAAATACCAAAATAACTACACCTAAGCATATCATATTCAAACTGCAGAAAACAAAAGACAAAGAGAAAATCTTTAAAGATTCATAGGCAACCTGTGACATGTGGACACAAACATTTTTAGAAATCACAGCAGCAGCATGAGAACCAAAGAGAAACTCAAAATTCCACTGAAGTGAATTAAATCTAACATAGCTCTTAATTAAAGTTATATAAGTAATGTTTTGCATACCATGCTTTAATAACTAGTGTGTTTCCAAATTTATTCACACTACACTCAGATGCACATTGAAAATGCACTTAATATATTTTCTCCCTGGTAGCAGAAAAATTTTAACATGCCAATTAACCATTCTCCTGTCTCTCCAGGTTTGAATAATCCCCTCTTGGTTTAAATAGCCACTCTCTGAAAAGTTTGACCTCAGGGCAGGAGCCTTTCTGTTGACTCCCTTTCATCAGGCAGAAGCTTGTCCTCTTCCTTAAGGTGGGCCTGCAGATGTGACGGAAGCTCACTGTGTCTTCATGGGCATGGGCTAGGGAAGGAGAAAAGGTCCTTGGACCTACAGTGTCTTCTGGATCTTCCTTGGTCTCTGCTACCAAAGTATCAATGGTCTCATGTGGCTTTTTGTCCTCAACGTGATGGAGCCTCCCTCTAGAGTCATGGCTAGGGTCAGTTACTACCAGTCTCAAAGGCCCAGCCCCTGGCCCCATCGCACCTGCACATCCCCTTGCTAGGGCACGGGAACCTCTGCATACCAGCCTCTGCCATGTTCAGGTCAATCTCAAGCTCACTGATCAAGCCCCCTCCTGCCAGTACTGCTACAGTATCAGTCTGTGTCTTGTTGGAAGTGACAGAAAACAGGCAGCTCCCTAGAGGATAAGTCAGGCAGGCATGCCATTAGCCCCACCACCTGTGAACCCCCCAAACCTATCTGGGTGTTTCTCTCTTTTTTTTTTAATCAGTCATCAGTTTTATACACATCACTGTATACATGTCAATCCCAATTGCCCAATTCTATCTGGGTGTTTCTAATGCACCGCTCATGCACCTCAAGGTACATGCCTCCATTCTATGACTCTGTCCCTTCTTTATCCCACACTCCACTGCCAGAGAGGCAGGCTTAACCTTTCTACTTCTACATGATATCCTCCTTCCTACTGGCCAATGAGCCTCAAGGTCTAGCCTTCATTACATGAAGGAGGACATTCTCCACATTACAGAAAAACTATGTGATCTGACACCTCCACTTTGTTCTAGTTCCACTAAAGAATTTGGATATCCTTTTTCCTTTGATGATGCCAATAGCATCAAACCAAAATCTAATTTGAAGGGCAAAGTTGAGCAATGACTCATTCTAGTAAATACTCATGCATGCCTAGAACACCTAGCACCCATTCTTTTGCCAGCATGAAGCCCGAAATCACAGAATAAGAAATTACAGAATACAGAAAAAGAGAACTATTCCACATAAAACAATGGCATGCTTGGGTAGCGCCTGCAGTTTGGATCTTTAGAAGTCTAGCATGATTACAGACTATATAATATGAGGTAAGGAAATTAACATCTTATTGAGCCCTTGCCATAAGCCAGGTACTAAACAAGGCACTTTATATCATGTTATTTAACTCACCAACAATCCTGAAAGGTAGATACTGTATTACTATCCCCGATTTTACAGATAAAATAACTGAGATCTCATCCCAGGTCTTACCTTTGATAAAAGGGTGGAGCTGAGTCTTGAACCCAGGTCTGTCTGGCTCTGATGCACTACATGAAGTTGCATTTTCTTTCCTGTCATCCCCTCCTCCCTTCACAGTAATCAAACAAGTAATAAGTGAAACAAGGCTGTTGATATTTGAACTTCTGACCGTTTCCAACAAATCTGGTAGAGAACCAATTTCAATACAACACTCCCTGGACAAATTTTTCAGATCAGAACAGGTAATTTGCTGGCTCTGTGTCTTGCACATCAGTCTTAGCTGCTGTGTTAATGGGCTGGGGATGTCCAGGCAGAGCTGACAGGTTGGCACCACCCAGAGCCCCCCAGTTAAATTGCTGGAAAGAGTAAAACTCATCTAGTTACTTTTGTGTCCTGCTTTCCTCACGGGGCAGTGCACAGAGCATAATTTTCAGAAGCCCATAATTAACACCTTCATTTGAAAGAACAAATTCTATAAATGGAGAACAGGGAGCTCCCTCAACACAGACCATTAATCCTACTCTGGAAGCCTCACCCTAATGAATGAGGAAAATGAAGTGGCGTTTCCTGCAGGCTGAAATGGGAATGCCCCTCCACATGGCAAACACAGTTATAACGAGGCACAGTCAGCCCAAACGCTTCTTTTCAGAGCATTTGGAGCATAATGTATATCTTAGGGGAAAGTGGAAGGAAAACGCACCAGTACAAAACCAAGGAAAATGCCCACCCTGTGATTTTTCTTGTTACAAGACTTTACATTTCAATTGTCCTTTTCTCACCTCACCCTTCTGGAATGTGAGTGTTGAACGATGCAAAATACACAGGCTGAGATTAAAAGTGCTCAGGCTGGAGAGTTCTGACTGACACCAGAGCCACGGAGACCCCCAGATTGGAGCAGATGATGTCAAAGAGACCAGGGAGAAGGGGAGTGGAGGTCCAGGACATGCAGGGAACCTGGTGGGACCCAAAAGTATGGGGAGCAGGAAGCGCCAAAATACCAGCAGGTGGGGCTGGCTTGGTGTATCAGGACCTGGCAGAGGAAACCAAGAAGAATAAAGGCAGGGATCCATCCGAGGGGTGCAGCCTTGGGACACACACACACGTACACACACACAGGAAGGCCTGCATCCTGCAGGCACAGGGAGAAGCTTGAGTGCCCCGGGGAAAGAGGTTGAAGTGTTGGCTCTCTCTGTCAGCCATGGGGCAGAATCTGGAGAAGTTCCCATCCCCCAATGCCAAGGTCTCCCCCACTGTCCCAGGATCCAGAACCTGCAAAGGGAGTCCACACTCGATAACAGGCAGGACAGAGGGGCCATAGAACTGGGCTCAGGTGTCCTCTACAGCACAGCTTTGGGTTCCATGTCTGGGAAAATGGCTCCAGCACATCCTTTCTGGAACCCTGTAATCAGCTCACTTGTATAAAGGAGTCAGAGAACAAGTCACAGACAATGAGATGAACAGCAGCTCTGCGTTAATTCCCCACAGCCACAACTACAGTCACAAAGAACCACAAGCCTTGTGGCTTAAAACAACACACATTCATTCCCTTATAGTTCTAGAGGTCAGAAGTGCAAAAGAAGTCTTATAGGGCTGACCTCAATGAGTCAGCAGGGTAGCAATCCTTTTTGGATATTCTAGGGAAGAATCTGTTTCCTTGATTTTTCCAACTTCCAGGGGCCACCTACATTCCTTGGCTTGTGGTCCCTTCCTCCATCTCCAAAACCAGCTTCCTGTCTCCCTCTTACAATGACCTTTTCATTACACTGGACCCACCTGACAATCCAAAATAATCTCCCCATGTCAAGGTCCTTAACTTAATCGCACCTTCAGCGTCTCTTTTACCATATAAGATAATATGTTCCCAGATTCCAGGAACTAGGAAGTGGATGTCTTTTTGGAGCCATTATTCATCCTACCATTTGTTCTTACATTTTTTGCATGTATTATTTTGCTAATTTTTTTCAGTACAGCATATACAGTCAAGCATACAAGTCTTTATTAAATAGCTCTGTCACAGGTCAGGTTTTCCTGTAGGAAGCAGCCTCTGACATGGAGATTTGTGTTCTGGTAGTTTACAGGGAGTGATCCCAGATCCACACCTGAGGCAGAGTGAGGTAATGACTAGACTAATGTTATATGAGGGGAAACGTCCAGCAGATCACCTTAGTGGTAATACATCAAAAGCCCAGAGGTAAACAGAAATGGCATCCAAGGAGACAACATACATGTCATAAAGTACAAAGACCAAAGACTCATAAATGTTAAGACTGGAGCTCTTATAACCTAACTCTGTCATTTTACAGGAGGGAAAACTGAGGTCCTGAGAGATATACACCAGCAGCTCTCAGTGCAGAGTTTGGGTCCACACACTTGAGTTCCCACACAGAGCCTAGGGTCTTGTTCCTAGCCACTGACTCTTTATTTAACATACAATACCAACAATATTAATTATCTATTTTTCAATCTCAAAGTTTACATTATGACTGTAGGGTGGAAGAGAGGGGAACATTAGACAGAAACAGCAGCAAAGAGAGAAAAATGAACAGCCTGGCAGTGCAGGAGACAAAAACAATGAATTAGAAGTTCTAGAAAGCAGTCTGGGAACGTTTAGTTTGAGAACATTTTGAAAACTCTTGAAGACATTGCTATGCTCCACAATTTAGGTGTGTAACAACTTTGAGTCATGAAGGAAAGATCAAATTATATTCATTTTATGAAATGGTGAGAAATGTGTCATTCTTATTAAAGTATTTTCCAACCAATACACTTTGTATAAGGTTTAGAGTAAAAAAAAAAAAAAAAAAAAAAAAATCCCTGTCCCAATCACCCCAAAATGGACAATAAGAGGTTCAAATGCAGTACCTTTACTGAATATAATGTATCTTGAAAAGTCTGTTGCTGTGGCATAAACATTTCATCACCCAAATACAACATTAAATAAAAACAGTTCTGGGAATGCAGCCCAGATTATGTAGGCCTCTAATCACATTTTATATTATATCCCAAAGTGATAAAGAATAAACTGATCAAAATTTTTTCAAGTGAGAAAAATACAGACAAAATGAGTCTAATCATATGCAGAGCTTCATTCACTTCTTGTATTATTTACTGAGGCATAAATTTATTATGTGTTTTATGTTGTTATCTGAACTCTTGGAATTTAAAAAGAAAAGAATCTGAAGCTTGGGAATATGGAGGAGACAAAAAACAGACACAGTAATAACCATAAATCCTGAAGCATGCAGATAAATGGAATGCTGATGCATTGAAATAAAAAGCCACAATAATGTGGTGTTAAAACAAATACAGACTCCTACATAATAGAAAAGAGGTCTCAAGTGAAAGGAGATCCGTTCATGTGAAAGGATCAGCAGATTTCTGCTCCATAATAACAACTGTTATTATTATTTATTAAGCACCTATCATATAATGGATGCCTGAGGCACTGTCCATAAATGAAAGAGAAAATCATTTTTTTAAAAAATCAGTGATAAAGGCCTTATGAAATAAGAAGATTCTACATCCAATTTAGCAAAGACGGTTATCAGAGCAATGTCCTTTTCCCTTATGCTCAATTTAATGGTTCCAATCAACACCAAAGTAAGCTTCTTGTCTTTCCTGGCCTTGGGGAAAAAAATCAATTATGAGTGCCTACAGTAACATGGGACTATAGGGCAGTTATCAAGGATCCACTGGATCTTCAAATATCACAAAAGTTCTACCTTTATTAATAACATGTACCTATTTATATATATTAAGAATGAATGGGGAATTCCCTGGTGGTCCAGTGGTTAAGACTTGGTGCTTTCACTGCCGTGGGCCTGGGTTCCATCCCTGGTTGGGGAACTAAGTTCCCAAGGCCATGTGGCACAGCCAAAAAAAAAAAAAAAATTAAATTAAAAAAAATTTTTTAAAGAATGAATGACATGACAAAAATGGAACTGAAGATAAAGACAGACCCCACTCAATATTTTTTTAATTGGGACTATGTGCTAATATTTTAGCTGGTTCTATATAACCAAAATAATTAATTTCATTGAATAACCAACGATGTTAACAAATGAGTCAACTCTAACTTGTTTTGCAGAAGAAAAAGTTCTGACAGCATGCCAGAAGGATGGATGGATGGATGGATGGATATAAGAAGAGAGAACGAGAGAGGGAGAGAGAGAATTTCTAGCTGCTAAAATCTCATCCAAACCTGTTCCTAATCCCAGGCTCCAGATTTGGGGCATCTTCATGTACCATGGGGGAGGTGACAGGAGGAAAAGCCAGACAGCTGTGGGCAGGGCCAGCTCATGGAGCATGTCAAATGTCATGAACAGAGAACATAAAACCAAAGAAGAGACTGAGAAGGATGAGCAACTTGACCTCAGAAGTTATTAGGGAGGAGGAGATGGGTTCCCACAGCGTTAATCCGGGGAAGCCTCATAGAAGGCAAGATGGGACTCAGAAGGGGCAATAAACTGCTCAGTTTTAGAGAAAAGGAGAAACTGTAAGCAAGGATTTCTTCCCAGCAAGAATACGTTTACCACCCATGGGACCACAAAGACTCAGGGAGGGACTCCTCCTCTGAGAGCCCACCTCAGGGAGTGGGGCAAGGACATGGCATCATGCCGTGTCGTTCAGGCCCCAGATCTCTTCATCTCGTGACCAGATGAGACTCATGCATCCCCCAAGGCAGAGCTATGGCATGAAATAGGTCAGGGCCCCCAAACGTTGTCTGAGTCTTAACTCTTACACTAAGACAGAAGAGGGACCAGAAGATAGGGATAATAAAAAGCCCTGGCATCTTTAGATAACAGGAGGCAGTACTATCCACAGGGAGCTAATTTGCTGCCATGAGAGTAGAAGGCAATTGTCAAACAGACTTCTAGCACCTTTGAGCTGGCTCAGCTCAGCCCTGGACAAGAGCAGCCATGAACCCCACGCCCCTACTCTGCCCACCACGGCATCCTGCTCACCTCTTACCTACCCGGTCTGCATCAAAGTCCAACAAAGGACACACACACGTACAAAGAAAGATCAGTTCAGACAGTGTTTAAACTCTTCATTCCTAATGAAGAACCCCTAAAGCATTTTAAGGTTACCTGCAGAGGGGGGCCTTGAGAGAAGGTGACCTGGCCCCTGAGAGAAAGTGACCCAGTTTCCTGGAGTCTTTCTTGGTGAAAAAGGCATTTAAATCTCACCTCCTCAACTCTCTATTTACATATACACAACAAATTTTTTCTTCTTTCTGTCCTCACCATTTCACAAAGCTCATTATCGGGTCTGTTTTCCACACTTTGCTGAGGAGAAATGTGGCTGCAGGCTCGGAGACCCCGGGGTTGGAGTCCCAGCTCTGCTCCAAAGTAGCTCTGATGTGGGCAAGATACTTGACTTCTCCAAGGCCCAGAGCCTCATCTGGGAAATGGGAGCCCTGACACCTACCTTTAGCGTTAGTGTGGGGTGTGTACAAAGTGTTGTATTCGCTTGCTCTTGCTTTGTAACAAGTCACCACAACCTAGAGGATTAAAACAGTGCACACTTATTATCTCACAGTGTCCCTGGGTCAAGAGTCCAGGCACAGCTAGCAGGGTCCTCTGCTCGGAGTCTGCAATCAAGGCTGAGGCTGTGGTCCCCTACGAAGCTCAGGGTCTTCTTCCAAGCTCATGTGGTTGTTGGCAGAAGTAGGTCCTCGTAGGGTTGAGGTCCTCGGCTCTTGAAGACTGCCTACAGGATCACGTCACAGCAAACTTCTCCCACAGCTTCATGCAGGCCAACAGGGGCACCACTCGCTCCAGTCTGCTGACACAGTTTTATATAATGCAAACAGTCACAGGAGTGACAGCCCATCACCTCTGAAGTCTATGGGTTAGAAGCAAGTCCCAAGTCCTGCCCATGTGCAAGGGGAGAGAATCACACAAAATCATGGACACCAAGAGGCAGGAATTTTTAGGGGCCACACTAGGGTCTGTCTGCCCCAGTGCCTACCACAGTGCCTGGATCTAATGTGTGTCCAAAAGTAGGTTTTATTTTCGTGTGTGATGATTAATTTTATGTGGCATCTTGGCTAGGTTACAGAGCCCAGTTGTTTGGTTAAACACCAGTCTAGATGTTTCCATGAAGGTATTTTTTTTTAAGATTTAAGATAATTTCTCCAATCAGTAGACTTTGAGTAAAATAGATTACTCTCCACTATGTGGGTGGGCCTTGTCTAATCAGTTGAAGGGCTTAGGAGCAAAGACTGGGGTATCCTGAAAAAGAAGCAATTCTGTCTCGAAACTGCGACATGGAAATCCTGCCTGAGTTTGCAGCCTGCTGCTCTGTGGAGTTCAGACTCAAGACTGCAACATCAATTCTTACCTAAATTTCCAACATGCTGGTCTGCCCTATAGATTCTGTATTTGCCAGACGCCAAAATCATGCAATCCAATTTCTTAAAAATAAATAAATAAATGAATAAAAATATGTATGTATGTGTTTCTCTAGGCGAATCCTGACTAATACAATGTCATTGTTTTCTTGTTGCTACTGTTAATGTTTTATAAAAATCCAGTCAATAACTAAAAACCTATTCATTCAGTCATTTCAAAATATATGTACAAATTATATATACATTTATATATTATATATTCACATATATATCACATACATATATACACATAACTTTAAGCACCTACTATGTGGCAGGCATAGTGCTAGATGCTAGAAACTAGAATACTTGACTGAATTAAAAGGCATACTCCATTTCTTGAGGTAAGGAAGACTCAATATTAAAAAGATATCTAGCCTTCTTAAATTAATACATAAATTTAATGCAATCTCAATATAAATACCAATCAAAAATTATAGAACACAATGTGATTGTAAAGTTCATATGGAAATACACAAAAAGCCAGAAAAAAATTGGAAATAAAAAGTTGAGGAAATACTTATCCTTCTAGGTATTAAAATATATTGTAAAACTACAGTTAAGATATTGTGGCACATGAATAATTAGATCAATGCAACCAGATAGAAATCCCAGAAATAGACCAAAATAACTATTAAAATCTAGCAGATTATTAAAATGGCATTGAATGTCAGGTAAAGGTGGGGAATTCAATACATAGATGGTTTTGAGCAACTGAGAAGGTATTTGGGGAAAATTAAGTTAGATCTCTATCTCAATCCTTAGACCAAATGAAATTAATTCCAGATGATGGAATATTTTTAATATAAAAATGAAACTGAAATCATACTGGAAAGAACATGGAGTCTTTTCTTTTAAGTTCTTAAAATGAGAAAGGCACGTTAGAAATTGTATTCTAGGAATATAGAGACTTAATCACAAAAGGATAGACCTGTGCTGCAGTTGGTTCAGGATATCAATGATATCAAGTATCAGGTCTCTGAAATTCTTTTGTCCCCTCCTTCACAAACCAAAGATGGCTGCTGAAGCTCCAGCCATGTTTTCTGCTTCCCAGGCAGCTGGAAGAGAAAGGTAAATTGACTTTCACTGAAGCCCCACAGTCTGCTTTAACTACTCTACTCTGCAAAGAAGCTGGAACATTGCCCAGGGTTCTATTAATAAGGAAGGAGGGTAAAATAAATATCAGTTAGACAGTTGGCATACTCTGCTAAAATTGCAAATTTTTAACTTTAAAACGTCTAGAAAGTTATAGAGAGTTTTTATATATCCCCCCCACCCAGCTTCCACTAATGTTAATGTCTTACATAACCATAATATAATTATCAGAACCAGAAAATTCATATTGGCACAACACTAAAGACCTTATTTCAATTTCACCAGTTTTTCCATCAATGTCCTTTTTCAGTTCCAGGTCCTGTTCAGGATACCATGTTGCAGTTAGTTGTTATTTTTCCTTAGTATGAAAAGTATTACATTATTTTGTCAAATGTTTCTCAATTTTGATTTGCCTGATGTTTTCTCATAAGTAGACTAAGGCTATATACAATTGCCAAATTTGATTAGATAAAAATTGAAATTTTCTGCATGAAAGAAACACTATAAACAAAGTCAAAAGATAAACCTCAAACGGAAGAAAATAATCTGAAAGACATAACCCAACAAAAAGCCTATTTCTTTAAAACATAGTGTCAACAAATCAATAGAACATACAATCCAATAGAAAAATTGACAAAATACACTATTAGATATTATAAATGGCTCTTAAATAAATGCAAATTTATCCATGTAAGAGAAATGCAAAATAAAACTATAATCATATCTCATTGTAGTTCTTTATCATTTTGGCAAAGAAGAAATAAGTTAGCGATATTCTATGCTGGCAAAAGGCTAGAGAGAGTTATGTTGATAGAAATGTAAACTGGTACAGCCCCCTTAAAGAACAACTTCACCATCTCATCCAAACTTAAAATGCCCATGTTCTTTTACCCAGAAATTCCACATATAGGAATTTATCTTTTAGATAGATAATAAACGCACACATAAAATGGCATGTGTATAGTATATGCATTCCATATCTGATGATAACCTAAACTTTCATCAGTAGAGCACTAGTTAAATAAATTTGGGTGTATTCTTATGACTGAACACTATGCAGCCATTATAAAGAACAAAGCATGTCTATGTAGAACAGTTCCTAAGACGTATTATTTTTTTTCAAGTGAGGGATAGTGTGTATAATATGCTGCTATTTCTCGGGGGAAGGAAAGTATAAACATACATGTTTGCATGTGTGTAATTTTCTCTAGAAGAAAGATAAGAAGTGCATATTACGCTGTAGTGGGAATCGGATTGCTAGGAGATAACAATGGTAAAAAGACATGTTTTACTGGAAACACAAAAAATAACTTATATAATCAAAGAAATGCAATCATAGTATGATATTTGGCTCTCCAGGAAACCGTAGTCATATAGACATAATGATATGGACAGTTTTCGTTGATTTAACTAACAGTTGTGATAGCATATAATCATATAGGGGAGAGGAGAGGAGAGGCCTGGTGGGGTGTGGTGGGGAGGTGCCAGGGAGATATTGCTCCTCCATATCACCAGGAAGACGTGGACCAGACTAAAGTGGGAACAATCAAGAAGGAGTAGCATGAGCATATTACTTAGAAATCGGGGAGTAACAACCAAAAGAGACAGCTGAAATAATTAAAAGTGATTGCCGGTAGGAAAGAGCAAGGCAGTGCCTCTTTTCTTCATTACAAATCTGTTTGGTAATACTAGATTTTTAACAATGGGCATGTTTTACTTTGATAAAATTAAAATGTTAATGCACAAATAATTTGTGGTAATAGGAATACAATCCAATGTTGTAAAATAATATTAATAATTGATATGCAGGTAAACTGTCCCCTTGTTCTCACCCCCCCCCCCGATAACCACACTCTCTTGAATGTACTTATCTTTGTATGCATTTCTCCATGCCTATGAGAACATAAGCACAGACACAAACAGATACACTATTTTTAACATATGTACCTGTCCATGTGTTTATACCTGTTTATATACATATTATTTACATATTTTTGTATATGTATATATTTATATATAACATACAAATACATATTACATAGGAACAAATACATATTACATAGGAATATAAATATAGAAAATCTTTGAAATTGAAAATTTTGTTTTTAAATTCTAGAAAATCTTCTTTTGCTCTACTGCAGGCCACTGAATTGACCTATATAGATATACAGATTTAAATATAGATGATATAGCTATAGATATATGAAAAACAGGGAGAGGGAAGATTATATACCGTATATATATATTACGTATATATATGGTATATATCTCCATCTTCATCTCTCTTCCTCATTGTCTCCTGTCTCCGTTCCTTCATTTAATTCCAGTTTGCAACCTGGTATTCCTCCCTCAAGTTACGGAGCCCACTTGCACAGTTATGCCATGCTGGCCTTTTCATGGTTGTATGGAGAATAGGCACAGTTCAGGTTGTTAGGGTCTTTCCAGCAGCACAAGCCAGAAAGCAGGAAGGCAAGGCAGACCTTGCTCTTCTGTTCTGGTAGCAAATGAGGGGATCAAGCTGTACCCCTTGTAGCAACCGCACAGTAGCTGTTCAGATGTCCCTGCAAGAACCTTCCACCAGGAGTGCAAGTAGCAGCCTTCAGCTGCAGTATATTTAGGATTTGCCACAGTGTTCAAGCCGAGGCCATAGTCTCCTCAGGCAGCTCACAGCCAGTGACTGAGCCCGGCCGAGGTACTAGGACTGGCCATTTCTGCCCTGCGACACTGTGAGCAATATTTGCTCTACAGCTCCATACTGGGATGACTCACTTTCTCCGAGTTGTTTCTCCACCCTTCTTCCCTCCCCTCTTCTGAGCAGATACAGCCCCACATCATGGTCTGAAGGTTTTCCTTGCCTAGTCCTGCTCCTTCTCTTTGCCTCTCGCAAGCATTAACTCCCAGAATATCTTGCACTTCTCACCGTGTCTTGCCAGCTGCTTCCTGGAGGACCCAAAACCAACTTATTTCTCAGCTGAGAAATACCAAAGAAGCCTCACTACTCAGGTTTAGTCCAATTCAACCATCATGTTGTCTCCCAACCAGAAGCCCACAAATGGTTTCCAGCCTCTTGGCTGGAAAGCTGGTTTCCAGCTTTCTGGGGTCAGCACTATGGGCAACCCCAGAGCAGAAGGTTCAGGAAGATCCCTAGGGAGGGTCCAGGCCTCTGCTAGCCGAGCCGTCTCAAGGAACACCATGTCTGCAGTCTTCCCTCTAGGCCACCAGGGGAGGCAGGCCTTCTCCTCTGTGCTGGTCCCTCCCAGTTCACCCCATGCCCCATGCCCTGGAGAATGCATTGCCTGTCTTCCTCAGAGAGCGCAGACAAACTCACAGGCAGGCCTGCATTGGTCATGGGTCATTGTGTTACTCCAAAGAGGAAGAGGGCTCAGAGATATGCATTCTAGCTGCTATCTTCCCAGAGTTCCTTAGGCATGACACAGGAAGTGAATAAGGAGAGTCCCAGGTACCTAGACGGTCAACAACCAGGAAGGACTATGGGGAGAGTGTCAGGGGTCACCAGGACAAATGTAACCCGCCACACAACGTGCCAAAGAACTGGCCTCTTGGACAGATCTCAGGCCAGCCTTCATGCCAAACAGTATGACACAGATCTTGGTCTAACAAGATAAATCTCACCAACTAATTACTTTCATTCTGTGGGTCTCCACATTCCCAAACCATCACAAGAGAACCAAGACTACACAGGATTTCCAAACTGACTTCCACTCCCTCAGAAGTTCTGAATCCTTTAAATTAGTATCTGTCAATGAGTCTTGTCAAATAATGGGGGAAAAAAATAGGTGGAAAGGGAATAAAGAAATAAAAGAAGCCCAACAGCAGTACTACGTTCTTTCTATTCAGTATTGATTGTACGTCATTAACGGTTGGACTGTTTTCCACCCTTTCACTTCAAAATTATTCCAGAAAGAAATGAATATTTTTCAGCAGCTGACGGAGATCATCAAACTTCTGAACTCATCTAATGAAAGACAATTACTTTACGTTGCCTTAGGCTCTTTCCAACCAACAGAATGTCAATGTCAATTTCTCCAATTAAAAGGGACATTTTTGGAAAAGACTAATAAAAATTTTAAAGAATAAAGTTGGGTTAGCAGCCATGCTAGCAATCAGAACTAGCATGGCTGCTACTGCTGTGTAGTGGAAAATACACTGAGATCTCCCAAGATCCTGGGTTTGAATCCCAAATCTGCCACATAAGCTCTACAACTTGAACAAAACACCTATCCCCACTAGGCCTTAGTTTCCTCACTTTTCAGATAACGAATTTTCAAAATACTTAACAAAAAACTTCTGTTTTCTAAGAAGTCTTATCCAAAGCTCCAATGTGTTATAGGCATCTGTTATGGGTTAAATAGTGTCCCCCCTAAAAAAGATATATTGGATTCCTAACCCCCACTACCTCAGAATGTGACCTTATTTAGAGAGAGTGTCTGTACAGAGGTAATCAAGTTAAAATGAGGTCATGTGGATGGGTCCTAATCCAATATGATTGATGTCCTTATAAGAAGGGAAATTTGGACACAGAGACATGCACAAAGGAAAGACGATGTGAAGAGACACAGGGAGAACATGATCTTCTACAAGCCTGAGGCTACCAGAAGCGAGGAGAGAGACGAAGAACAGATCCTTCCCCCTCACCCCCCTCCCCTGCATTCCCTAGCACCTCAGAGGGAGTATGGCCCTTCCATTGACTTTGAATTTCTGGACTCCAGAACTGTGAGACAATAAACTTCTATTGTTCTAACTCACTCACGGTGGTACTTTGCTATGGCAGCCCTAGCAAGCTAATCAGCATAAATGCCCAGGTTAACTCTTCCATTGTTTATAGAGTCCCACGGAGCACAACCCAAAATCCCCTGAATGAAACGTTGGCTAAGAGCCCTGTGCCTCTCCTCGTCCATGACAGCTAGTGTTCTTACATGACCCTGAGGCCATAAGACCTCTGAGTCCTCATCCACAGAAGGACCTTTCCTTCTATAACATTCAAATGTGAAGTGTATGCTTGGGGTGTCACTGTCCTTAAAAATTATTGAAGTGTGTCTAGTTTACCTGCTATTCTTTATTACAAAATTTAATTGACCTCAATATACTATGCCCTACTCATGACAGATAAAAGAGACACTGATTTGGACCCATTACTTAAATAACTGGTGACAGAGAGAGAGATATTAAGATTATATGTGTAGGGAATAGTTAATCAAGTCCAGGAAACTCAGAGAGTCCCATACAGGATAAATCCAAGGAGAAACATGCCAAGGCATATATTAATCAAGCTATCAAAAATTAAATACAAAGAAAAATATTAAAAGCAGCAACGGAAAAACAACAAACAACATACAAGGGAATCCCCATAAGCTTAACAGCTGATCTTTCAGTAGAAACTCTGCAAGCCAGAAGCGAGTGGCAGGACATATTTAAAGTGATTAAAGAGGAAACCTACAACCAAGATTACTCTACCCAGCAAGGACCTCATTCAGATTAGACGGAGAAATTAAAACCTTTACAGACAAGCAAAAGCTAAGAGAATTCAGCACCACCAAACCAGTTTTACAACAAATGCAAAAGGAACTTCCCTAGGCAGGAAACACAAGAGAAGGAAAAGACCTACAATAACAAACCCAAAACAATTAAGAAAATAGTAATAGGAACATACATATCGATAATTACCTTAAATGTAAATGGATTCAATACTCCAACCAAAAGACATAGACTGGCTGAATGGATCCAAAACCAGACCTGTATATATGCTGTCTACAAGAGACCCACTTCAGACCTAGGGACACATACAGACCAAAAGTAAGGGGATGGAAAAAGAAATTCCATGCAAATGGAAATCAGAAGAAAGCTGGAGTAGCAATTCTCATATCAGACAAAATAGACTTTAAAATAAAGACTATTACAAGAGACAAAGAAGGACACTACATAGTGATCAAGGGATCAGTCCAAGAAGAAGATATAACAATTGTAAATATTTATGCACCAAATATAGGAGCACCTCAATACATAAGGTGAATGCTAACACCATAAAAGGGGAAATCGACAGTAACACCATCATAGTAGGGGACTTTAACACCCCACTTTCACCAATGAACAGATCATCCAAAATGAGAATAAATAAGGAAATACGAGCTTTAAATGACACATTAAACAAGATGGACTTAATTGATATTTATAGGACATTCCATCCAAAAACAACAGAATACAGTTTCTTCTCAAGTGCTCATGGAACATTCTCCAGGATAGATCATATCTTGGGTCACAAATCAAGCCTTGGTAAATTTAAGAAAATTGAAATCATATCAAGTATCTTTTCTGACCACAACACTATGAGACAGGAAAAAATCTGTAAAAAAATAAAAACACATGGAGGCTAAACAATACACTACTTAATAACCAAGAGATCACTGAAAAAATCAAAGACGAAATTAAAAAATACCTAAAACAAATGACAATGAAAACACGACGACCCAAAACCTATGGGATGCAGCAAAAGCAGTTCTAAGAGGGAAGTTTATAGCAATACAATCCTACCTCAAGAAACAAGAAACATCTCAAATAAACAACATAACCTTACACCTAAAGCAATTAGAGAAGGAAGAACAGAAAAAACCCAAAGTTAGCAGAAGGAATGAAATCATAAAGATCAGATCAGAAATAAATGAAAAAGAAATGAAGGAAACAATAGCAAACATCAATAAACCTAAAAGCTGGTCCTTTGAGAAGATAAACAAAATTGATAAACCATTAGCCACACTCACCAAGAAAAAAAGCGAGAAGACTCAAATGAATAGACTTAGAAATGAAGAAGGAGAAGTAACAACTGACACTGCAGAAATACAAAGGATCATGAGAGAATACTACAAGCAATTATATGCCAATAAAGTAGACAACCTGGAAGAAATGGACAAATTCTTAGAAATGCACAGCCTTCCGAGACTGAACCAGGAAGAAATAGAAAACATAAACAGACCAATCACAAGCACTGAAATTGAGGCTGTGATTAAAAATCTTCCAACAAACAAAAGCCCAGGACCAGATGGCTTCACAGGCGAATTCTATCAAACATTTAGAGAAGAGCTAACACCTATCCTTCTCAAACTCTTCCAAAATATTGCAGAGGGAGGAACACTCCCAAACTCATTCTATGAAGCCACCATCACCCTGGTACCAAACCAAACAAAGATGTCACAAAGAAAGAAAACTACAGGCCAATATCACTGATAAACATAGATGCAAAAAATCCTCAACAAAATACGAGCAAACAGAATCCAACAGCACATTAAAAGGATCATACACCATGATCACGTGGGGTTTATCCCAGGAATGCAAGGATTCTTCAATATACACAAATCAATCAATGTGATACACCATATTAACAAATTAAAGGAAAAAATCATATGATCATCTCAATAGATGCAGAAAAAGCTTTTGACAAAATTCAACACCCATTTATGATAAAAAAAAAACTTCCAGAAAGTAGGCATAGAGGGAACTTACCTCAACATAATAAAGGCCATATATGACAAACCCACAACCAACATCTCTCTCAATGGTGAAAAACTGAACCCATTTCCGCTAATATCAGGAAGAAGACAAGGTTGCCCACTCTCACCACTATTATTCAACATAGTTTTGGAAGTTTTAGCCACAGCAATCAGAGAAGAAAAAGAAATAAAAAGAATCCAAGTTGGAAAAGAAGAAGTAAAGCTGTCACTGTTTGCAGATGACATGATACTATACATGGAGAATCCTAAAGATGCTACCAGAAAACTACTAAAGCTAATCAATGAATTTGGTAAAGTAGCAGGATACGAAATTAATGCACAGAAATCTCTTGCATTCCTCTACACCAATGATGAAAAAATCTGAAAGGGAAATTAAGGAAACACTCCCATTCACCATTGCAACAAAAAGAATAAAATACCTAGGAGGGGTTCCCTGGTGGTGCAGTGGTTGAGAATCTGCCTGCCAATGCAGGGGACATGGATTCGAGCCCTGGTCTGGGAAGATCCCACATGCCGCAGAGCAACAAGGCCCGTGAGCCATGACTACTGAGCCTGTGTGTCTGGAGCCTCTGTTCCTTAACAAGAGAGGCCGTGATAGTGAGAGGCCCGTGCACTGCGATGAGGAGTGGCCCCCACTTGCCGCAGCTAGAGAAAGCTCTCACACAGAAACGAAGACCCAACACAGCCAAAAATAAAAATGAATAAATTTAAAAAAAAAAGAGTAAAATACCTAGGAATAAACCTACCTAAGGAGACAAAAGACCTGTACTCAGAAAACTGTAAGACACTGATGAAAGAAATTAAAGATGATACAAACAGATGGAGAGAGATACCATGTACTTGAATTGGAAGAATCAACATTGTGAACATGACTCTACTACCCAAAGCAATCTACAGATTCAATGCAATCTCTATCAAACTACCAATGGCATTTTTCACAGAACTAGAACAAAAAATTTCACAATTTGTATTGAAACACAAAAGACCCCGAATAGCCAAAGCAATCTTGAGAAAGAAATACAGAGCTGGAGGAATCAGGCTTCCCGACTTCAGACTATACTACAAAGCTACAGTAATCAAGACAGTATGGTACTGGCACAAAAACAGAAATATAGAACATTGGAACAGGACAGAAAGCCCAGAGATAAACCCACGTACATATGGTCACCTTATTTTTGATAAAGGAGGCAAGAATATACAATGGAGAAAAGACAGCCTCTTCAATAAGTGGTGCTGGGAAAACTGGACAGCTACATGTAGAAGAATGAAATTAGAACACCTGCTAACACCATACACAAAAATAAACTCAAAATGGATTAAAGACCTAAATGTAAGGCCAGACACTATAAAGCTCTTAGAGGAAAACATAGGCAGAACACCCTATGACATAAATCACAGCAAGATCCTTTCTGACCCACCTCCTAGAGAAATGGAAATAAAAACAAAAATAAACAAATGGGACCTAATGAAACTTAAAAGCTTTTGCACAACAAGGGAAACCATAAACAAGACAAAAAGACAACCCTTAGAACGGGAGAAAATATTTGCAAATGAAGCAACTGACAAAAGATTACTCTCCAAAATTTACAAGCAGCTCATGCAGCTCAGTATCAAAAAAAACAAACAACCCAATCCAAAAATGGGCAGAAGACCTAAATAGACATTTCTCCAAAGAAGATATACAAATTGCCAGCAAACACATGAAAGAATGCTCAACATCATTAATCATTAGAGAAATGCAAATCAAAACTACAATAAGGTATCACCTCACACGAGTCAGAATGGCCATCATCAAAAAATCTACAAACAATAATTGCTTGAGAGGGTATGGAGAAAAGGGAACACCCATACACTGTTGGTGGGAATGTAAATTGATACAGCCACTATGGAGAACAGTATGGAGATTCCTTTAAAAACTAAAAATAGAACTACCATACGACCCAGCAATCCCACTACTGGGCATATACCCTGAGAAAACCATAATTCAAAAAGAGTCCTGTACCACAATGTTCATTGCAGCTCTATTTACAATAGCCAGGACATGGAAGCAACCTAAATGTCCATTGACAGATGAATGGATAAAGAAGATGTGGCACATATACACAATGGAATATTACTCAGCCATAAAAAGAAAGGAAATTGAGTTATTTGTAGTGAGGTGGATGAACCTAGAGTCTGTCATACAGAGTGAAGTAAGTCAGAATGAGAAAAACAAATACCATATGCTAACACATATATTTGGTATATTAAAAGAGAAAGGTTATGAAGACCCTAGGGGCAGGACAGGAATAAAGACGCAGACGTAGAGAATGGACTTGAGGACACGGTGAGGGGGGGAATGGTAAGCTTGGATGAAGTGAGAGAGTGGCATGGACATATATACACTATCAAATGTAAAATAGATAGCTAGTGGGAAGCAGTCGCACAGCACAGGGAAATCAGCTCAGTGCTTTGTGACCACCTAGAGGGGTGGGATAGGGAGGGTGAGAGGGAGACGCAAGAGGAGGAGATGTGGTGATATATATATATATGTATAGATGATTCACTTTGTTGTAAAGCAGGAAACTAACACACCATTGTAAAGCAATTATACTCCAATAAAGATGTTAACAACAACAAAAAAAATCATATGTGTAAACTCTTCGTTGTGTGAGCAAAGTCTAAAAGTTCTTGAAGGTACAATCCACTGCTGGAAAGAAATCTCACCATTATATGATCATAGTCACACACAACATTCAGTTCTTTACCTTTCCCATCCCTGCTTGACAGACCCCCAGCTCCCAGTCCACCAGATGGGAGGACTCACGAAAGATTCTTAAGAGACATCCTCTACGTCCTTCAGAATGAAACACCTGCAGGACCATCAATCATTGGTCACTTCTTACAGCACAGCTTAGACAAACTATAGTGTTAACAGACTCTTTCTAATTCCTGCCACCAAAAAAATATTTTAGGAAAGAACACAAGGCAGAGAAAAGAAGGGGACAGAAAAAGCCCATCCTGCCATCTATTTTATCTATGTTATATCTATATGGATATAAGTCTAGATAAATTTTTCCATACTTACACTCATGTCAGTACAAAGATAGGATATAAAACCCCAAGGGGGAAAAAAGTTGCTGAATTTAAAACTTGGTGATCAACTAAAAGAGAGAGACTGTTTCCGATGACAATAACTCCAAGTCATGATTGAAAGACATATATAGTGACATTAAATTTAAGCCATTGAACACTGTCATTGAGACTCTCATTGCTCCCAAGTGCCCTCTCTTAGGGAGGTCAGTGGTTCTCCAGTGAAATGGAGCCTTGAGTGCTGCACATCCTTGGCTCAGCTAGTCACCAACTCAATGAATATAAAACATGATGGCTGCCATGTTTTTAAAGTCTCCATTTTTGGAGCATTTTGTATTCATTGTTTCATTTCATCCACAGCATGCCTAGGGCACTATTTATCCTCATATATGGTCAAGAAGGAAACTAAGGATTGAGCCAGTGTCCCAAATTGCCTGAACAGAAGGACACTCTAGTTCTCAAGAGCCTTGGATGAGGACAAAGGCCGGCCACCCTCAACTTCCCACAGGAATTAGAACAACCCTCAATGTAGCTGTCATATCTTCAAGTCCAAGCCCGGGACCTTTCTCAGACCTGGAGCTTCTGTCCTCTTGGTGCCCAAGCTCTTATCCAAGAGACAGTTCAAGAAGCACCAGGAGTCAGATAGCCCTGGTGGAATGAATCTCTCAGCCACTTATTTTCTTGTAGATAGTGGAAAATGTTTTGTACTCCTTCAGAGCCTCGGATCCCTCATCTGCAAGGTGAAGATAAATTCTGCTCTCTGTGTGGCATGTTCTGAAAATTAAATGGGATAGCAAATAATGGGCGCAAAAAATGGAGGCATGACAACACAGCAAAAACAGCAATGATGCAGGATTTGTATTTATTTGGTGCGGATCTTTACCCAACCCAAAGATCTGCAACCCCCAGGCTCCATTTCACAGCAGGACCTCTCCAAGGAAGGACATATAAGAAGCCTGTAAAATTCTTTTCCAAAATTTCAGAGTCCCTCCAAGTATCACTGAAACCCTTACTGAGTAGTATTAGCAGTGAAAACAAGAGTACCTCTCACTGAGCCAGTTACCAAATGCAAATCCCTTAATGTCTATTGAGGGATTTTTTTTTTTTTTTTTGGAGTTTTCTGAACCTAACTTTATTGACATATCCTGCACTTTGAGACAAAAAAGAAATCTTGCTTGGTTTATATGAGTTTGAATCTTATTTTAACCATTTGGAGAGATGATTTACAATTCTTGAGGGATGCCCCATAGTACAAAACTAGAACAGAAAACATAATTCTAAACTCTTTTCTTCTTTCCCATCTTTCTTAAGAGACAGAGAGAGAGAGAGAGAGGAGAGAGAGAGAGAATCTGTCTGTCTATGGAGAAAGAGGTTGTCAGTGCAGAGAAATAAGAAGATAAAAGAGCAATTAAACTCTCCATTTAGAAAATGTTTATCAAGCACATACTTGTGGCCAGGGCCTGAGCATAGAAAACAGTGACACGTGTCTCTGCAGCCACAGTATAGCAGCAGAAGCAGCCCAGAAAGTTTATAAAGACAGAACAGTGTGGTAGAAATGAAGATGCTAGGAACCCCAGGGGCTAAGGAAAGTCAAAGAAGTAATGTTTAAATCCGAGGGTGGAGAGAGAAAACTGCTTCCCATCCTTTCTCAGTGGTAGTTATGTGCACAGTTCTGTGTTTCACAGGCTTATTCCTGCTTTGGGGTATGAGGTCAGTCTAATTCCTTGAAAGCTCATTCCAGCCCCTAATTCTTCTGCTGCTTCCATTAAAAAAAAAAAAAAAAAAAAAGCAGAGAGGGAATCTCCTTGCCAGAGAGCATTTCTCACATAGGACAGTCTCTAACAGGTTGTGATAGTCATGTTTGTTTGTCCTGGTTAATCCAGAAAATGTGTTGCTACTGACCCCTGCCAACTCTCAAAAGCTTTCACTTAGTGGCACTCCCAAGCAGAGCCTTCCCTGTGCTGCTCCAGCATCATGTGCCATCGTGAAATGAAGCCCTGCATGCCTGGCTCTGGAGCACCCAGCACCGGGGTGTCATTGTGAAAAGCAGCCTGGTCTTGAACCAGACCGTGGAATTTGGAGGCTCTGCACAAGGGCTCACTTCTCCATTTACAACCTGAGCACCATAAGCCCCCACTTCAATGGGTAGATACAAATGGTATTCTGGCTTCCAGGAATCAGCATCAATTCAGAGTCAGAAAATCCTGAAGGGTCTATGTATTTATTTTTCCTCAGTGTGGCATCATCCTTGTTAATGACCCCATGACATTAGAGCATTGGAGGAAGATTTACAGTCTATACTTGTGACAGTGCAGCAGTCCTCAAGGGGACCCCGCCTGCTCGCAATCAAGGGGCTCCCCCTCTGAGAACTGGCTTAGGCCTGGGATTGGAATGAGAGGTCAGAACTCTCCACTGCGGCACCTCTGTCCACAAGACCTGAAGTTTCCCCCATTATACAGATGTATTTTAGTAGGCTGCCCAGCTGTTTCATTCCTGAAGACACCAGGATTTTTACCAAACCCGGGTTCAGCTGCTCGCTGCTCATAAGCCAATACTTCAAGAGGCAAGTGTTAGTAGAAAGGAAAGGTGCTTTAATCAGAAAAGTCGGCAATCTGGGGAGAAGGAGGACTTGGGTCCAGAGACCAACCCTGAAGATTCTACTCAGCCATGACAGTTTTTAAAGGGGAAAATGGGGGAGGGGAAGAATCTCAGTGAATCATCGAGGCACAAGGCTGGGTTCTGCATCATGGTCCATTGCATGCAGACTGGCTGACTCTCTCTTCAGATGTTTATCTTGCCCGTGTGATCTGCCTGCAGGATTGCTTAGGGGGCGCTGTTGGGGTTAGAGAGCTATTCATCATTTTTTTTAACTGCTTAATTCTTCATTCTTACTTCTTTTTATCTAGGAAAAGGATCAACAGGTTAGACAAGGCATGGTGTGTATTCAGGAGAGAAGAAGTCAGGAGTTAGGTTAAATTGCCTAGTGATCTGATTCCTATAATTAGGTTCTCTTAAGGTTAGAGGGGAACAGAAATGGGCAAACAGGAAAGGGGCAAAAGAGCTGCTTTCAGAATCATTAGCCACTGCCAAAGTCCCTGTGGGGACAGCCATCCTTTTCTGCACAGCCCGCCTTGTCTCTGGTGTGAAGAGCAGCATTTGATCTCTGCTGCTCCGGGATCCCATCGTCCCCACTGGAGCCAGAGAGAGCACCTGAGCCACAGCATCTCCTGTAATCACATGGCCCACAGTGAAGACCAATCAGCAAAGCTTCTCAAGAATGCTAGCGCTCCCCTCACACCTGCATTTCTCAGACTCTTAAAAAAGGGGAGACACTCAGGGCTCTCATAAGAGCTGTAGTGAGGAGAGGAAACTGAAACTTTCACAAAATAAATCCACTTCAACTTCCCCACATCCCAACTCCTTTGGGTGCCTTCCTCTACATTATGCCAAGGAACTTCCGGCATCTCACTATCATTAAATGTGGGACACCACACCAATCCAAGCTTGAGTCATCCAACCAAATAAACCACTAGATCCAATTTCAGGTGCACATGAAATCCTGGATCCCTGGTAAGTGCAAGTGTGTAGAAAAATTTCCCCTCCAGGGTTGTATCCTATCTTCTTTGTCTAAAACCCTTAAAATACATGACTACACATATTCCCCAGGTTTCTGGTAATATAAATTAGCAAACTCTTGCAAATCTTTTGAAATATAGGCTGTTTCCTCCTGTGTAGACTTTTTACTTGTTCTCTGGAGCATGCTGAGCCATGAGAGGTGGTTGGTTAGGTGTTGGGGAGGGTGGGTCTACCTTGCAAGGCAACTTTCCCGCATGAGATTCTGACAGAGGTTTCAAGCAATAAAAGCCTGGTCTTCTTAGACACAGATGGCAAGTTGCTTCCACTGGAAAGGAAGGATCAAAGTGTCTCAGGGTTTCACAAGTATCAGCCTCATCTGAATCCATCTAGATGTCTGCATACCTGGCCTCGGGGTTCCAGTCCTTCCCAAACAGCACCTTAAATTTCATGTGAGAGAATTGTCATAGCTTTGAATTCACTGTAGGTTGTAATTCTGCATCCCGCACAATTAAATATGTTGTCTGATTTTCAGCAAGCTCAGCCCTGGGTCTACAAGAAAAACAGATTTGGGGTGGGTGGGTGGAGATTGGGGGTCACTCTCGAGGCTCTCTGGTTCTGCGTAAGACTTGAACTTAGAGTTTAAAGACCTGAACATGTTGATTTTCTTTCTGTAAGTGCCCCAGCACACTGAGAAAAAGCCATCCCATCTCACAGTCCTTGAGGTCATCATGACTGCCTGACAATCACAGGAAGTAGCCTGTGATTGAGTTGCATGGTCTTTGCTTCAGTAAGCATTGCACTACAAGCCAACACAGGGGGTACATAGATTACTCATGACACAACCACATACCACAACAAGGGCTCAGCACTTAGTCAAGTCCACGGACATATCAACTCATGCCTCAAATCCCAGCTTTAAGGATCTTTCTCTTGGGGTCACTCCTGGAAACATTTTCTGTATCATCAAGGGTTCAATCATGAGGCAGGAGCCACACCAATTATTTTAACAGAGAAAATTTGTTTCATTATATAAGTTTCGGGTGCACAGCATCATAGTTTGACATCTGTCTACACTGCAAAGCAATTACCACCACATCTAGTTACCATTCATAACCATGAAGTCCACCCCTTTCACACATTTCACCCATCCCCCAACTCCCTTCCCCTCTGGTAACCACCAATCTGATCTATTTAACTATGAATTTGTTTTTGTTTTGTTTGTTTTGTTTTGTTAATTTTTATTGGAGTATAGTTGCTTTACAATGTTGTGTTAGTTTCTACTGTACAGCAAAGTGAATCAGCTATACCTATACATATATCCCCTCTTTTGGGGGTTTTCCTTCCCCTTTAGTTCACCACAGAGCATTGAGTAGAGTTCCCTGTGCTACACAGTAGGTACTCATTAATTATCTATTTTATACATAGTAACAATAGTGTATATATGTCAACCCCAATATGAGTAAAATCATATGGCATTTGTCTTTCTTCCTCTGACTTATTTCACTTAGCATAATACCTTCAAGGTTCATCCATGTTGTTGCAAATGACAGGATTTCATTCTTCTTTATGGCTGAGCAGCATGCCATTGTGTATATATACCACATCTTTTTTTATTCATTCATCCATCCAAGGACAATTAGGTTGTTTCCGTATCTTGACAATTGTGAATAATGCTGCAGTAAACCTAGGGGTGCATATATCTTTTCCAATTAGTGTTTTCGTGTTCTTCAGATAAATACCCAGAAGTGGAATGGCTGGATCATATGGTAGTTCTGTTCTTAAGTTTTTGAGGAATCTCCATACTGTTGCTCATAGTGGCTGCACCAATTTATAGTCCCACCAACAAGTGTATGAGCGTTCCCTTCTCTCCACATCCTTTCCAATTCCTGTTATCTGTTGTCTTTTTGATAATAGCTATCCTAACAGGTGTGAGATGATATCTCATTGTGGTTATGATTTTCATTTCCCTAATAATTAGTGATGTTGAACATCTTTCCATATGCCTTTGGCCATCTGTATGTCTTCTTTGGAAAAATGTCTATTCAGATTCTCTGCTCATTTTTCAATCAGGTTGTTTTGCTGTTGTTGTTGTTGAGTTAATGAGTTCTTTATATTTTTTTCATATTAAAATCTTATTGAATATGTGATTTGGAAATATCTTCTCCCACTCAGTAGGTTGCCTTTATGTTTTGATGACGGTTTACTTCACTATATCGAAACTTTTTACTTTGATGTAGCTTCATTTGTTTACTTTTGCATTTGCTACCCTTGCCTTTGGAGTCAGATCCACAAAGACTGATATCAATAAGGTTACTGCCCATGTTTTCTTCTAGGAATTTTATGGTTTCAGGTCTTGCATTCAAGTCTTTAATCCATTTTCAGTTAATCTTTGTGTATGGTGTAAGATAGTGGTCTAATTTCATTCTTTTGTATGTGGCTGTACAGTTTACCCAACTTCATTTATTGAAGAGACTATCATATGTTCTTTGCTCCTTAGTAGTGAATTAATTGTCCATATATGTGTGGATTTATTTCTGGGCAATAATTTCTGTTCCATTGATCTGTGTGTCTGTTTCTGCACCAGTTGCTATACTGCTTTGATTACTATAGCTTTGTAGTATAGTTTGAAATCAGGGCATGTGTTACCTCCAGTTCTTCTTTCTCAATATCGTATTGGCTATTTGGGATTTTTCTGTGGTTCCATAAAAATTTTAGAAGTACTTGTTCTAGTTCTGTGAAATATGCCATTGGAATCCTGATAGGGATTGAATTGTATCTGTAGATTATTTTGGTTAGTATGGATATTTTAACAATATTAATTCTTCCAATCCATGAGCATGGAAAATCTCTTCATTTACTTGTGCCTTCTTCAGTTTCTTTCATCAGAGTCTTACAGTTTCAGTGTACAGTTCTTTCACCTCCTTGGTTAAACTTATGCCTAGGAGGGAATTCCCTGGCGGTTCAGTGGTTGGGACTCTGTGTTTTCACTGCCGAGGCTGTGGGTTCAATCCCTGGTCAGGGAACTAAGATCCCACAAGCCGTGTGGCACGGCCAAAAAAAAAAAATTATTCCTAGGACTTTCATTATTTTTAATGCAATTGTAAATGAGATTGTTTTCTTGATTTCTCTTTCTGATATTTCATTATTAGTGTATAGAAATGCCACAGATTTCTGTATATTGATTTTGCATCCTGTCACTTTACTGAATTAATTTATTAGTTTTAACAGTTTTTTGTGGGGTCTTTAGGGTTTTTATATACAGTATCATGTCATCTGCAAATAGTGACAGTTTCACTTCCTCCTTTCTAACCTGGATGTATTTTACTTCTTTTTCTTGCCTAATTGCTGTGGTTAGAACTTCCAGTACTAAGTTTAATAACAGTGGCAGGAATGGGCATCCTTGTCTTGTTCCAGATCTTACAGGAAAAGCTTTCAGCTTTTCACCATTGAGTATGATGTTAGCCGTGGGTTTGTCATACGCAAACTTTATTATGTTGAGGTACATTCCCTCTATACCCACTTTGTAGAGAGTTTTTATCATAAATAAATGTGGAATGTTGTCAAATGCTTTTTCTGCATCTATTGTGATGATCATATGATTTTTATTCTTCATTTTGTTAATGTGATGTATCACATCAATTGATTTGTGGATGTTGAACCATCCTTGCATCCCTGGAGTAAATCCCACTTGATCATGGTGTATGATCCTTTTAATGTATTGTTGGACTAGATTTGCTAACATTTTGTTGATGATTTTTGCATCTATGTTCATCAAGAATATAGGCTTATAATTTTCTTTTGTGTGTGTGTGGTGTCCTGGTTTTAGTATCAGGGTAATGCTGGCTTCATAAAATGTGTTTGGAAAGTTTTCCTCCTCTTCAATTTTTTGGAAGCATTTAAGAAGGATAGGTATTAAATATTCTTTGAATGTTTTGTAGAATTTGTCATGAAGCTGTCTTGTTCTGGGCTCTTGTTTGTCGGGAGATATTTTTATGACTGTTTTGATCTCTTTACTAGTAATCAGTCTATTCAGATTTTCTATTTCTTCATGATTCAGTTTTGGAAGACTGTATATTTCTAGGAATTTATCCATTTCTTCTAGGTTGTCCAAATTGCTAGCATATAGTGGTTCATAGTAAGCTCTTATGATCCTTTGTATTTCTGTGGTATCAGTTGTAACTTCTCTTTCATATCTGATTTTATTTGAGTCTTCAGTATCACCTCTATGCTTCCTTTATATTTTTACCACGTGTGTAGGCATCCCTAAACACTATAGTTTATTTTTTACCAGTTTTTAAACCTACAATATGTATGCTCTTATGCCTGAATTCTTTCACTCAACATGTAATTGTGTGTAGCTATAATTTATTCGTGTTTGTTGCTGTATAGTATTCCATTGTATGAATAGATCATCATTTATTATCCATTATAGTTAATGGACATTTAGGATGTGTCCTAAAAACCACTGATTTTTAAGGCACAAAAATATACATCAGTGCACTGGAAGAGATAACTAGGATAGTTATTCTCAAAACTCCTTTACACATTTAAAACTTACTGAGGACCCCAAAGCAATTTTGTTTATGTAGGCTTTATCTATCAATATTTACTATATTAAAAATTAAAACTAAGAAATGTTTAAATATTTATTAGTTCATTTTAAAATAACCATAATTAAACCCATTACATGTTAATATAAAAATATATTTATATTTTTGAAAGAAAAACTATATTTCCAAAAAAAATAGTGAGAAGAGGGGCATCATTTTACATTTTGCAAATCTCTTTAAAATCTAGTTTCATAGAAGACAGCTGTATCATTGGGTCTGCTTCTGTATTTAATCTGTTGTTTGGTTGAAGTATGTGAAGAAAATCCAGCCTCACACAGATATATAATTGGGAAAAGGAGGATCTTGCAGAATCTCTGAGAGTCTTGGGAATTTCCAAGGGTCCTCGGATCATCCTTCACAAAAGGCTGATTTAGAAGATGCTCTAGGAATGTAAATGCAATTCTTAAAGATTGTATGGAGGAAGGCCAGGCGCATTTTGGCAGTCCATATGATTCAAATGCTCTGGCTTAAGGTATCTCTTCTCCCTTATCAAGCCTCCTACTTTGCACCTCTGCAAAAAGAAAATGAATAGTAAATTCACACAGATAGACAGGCAGGGGCAGCGGGGAGGGACGTACATCATCCCACTTGTTGATCAGGCTCTGCCATATCTCAATCCCAGTTTAAACTCAGTAAGAGCATCTTCTCCAAGGGCATTTTGTGCCGTTTCTACAGAAAACACATAATACTTTTGCAATTAGAAAATGTGTTATTTTCTAGAAGAAAATAAAAGGAGGAGGGGGAGAGACAGAATATCCAGAAACTTCCCCCACTTTTCTCCTGGACAGTGGGATCCCCAAGGCAGAGAACAAGAGTGTGGCTGGGAGGGAAGAGCAGATTAGAAAAGAACAACAGAGCAGCCAAGAAGCCCAAGGCTCTGCTCACAGATGAGAAATGCACATGATACATGTCAGAATTGATTTCCTGTTCTGAAGGAAAGAGGAAGGTATTTTTCTGAGTTCATATGTCCCCATTCATGGGATTGAAATGCAAACCTAGAGTGCCAGGAATAGAAACAATGGGCAAGAAGCACGCATTAAGACCCTTCGACAGAGACCCTCAGTGCTGCCTCCCTTTACACATGACTCAGTGTCTCAGTTCCTGCTTGAGTGAGTCTAGTAATAACCCCCAAGATCCCAAAGCCATCCAGGAACTCAGATAAAGAAACCAGCCGCAGAGTAGAACCACATCAAAGCACAGAAGGTGGGTCCTCGCTAATGAACAGCAGCCGGGTTTGACAGCCTGGGCTGCTCGCCAAGCTCATTTGTTTCCAGGCCTTCGCTTGCCAACTGAAGTGGTTGAAAATTAATAGGTCCCCAAAATATTTCTTTGGATACATAATGTAAGAGCTGCCAACTCTGGCCACTACGACTGATGTTAGAAGAAGCAAAGTTAAAATGGTAATGAAAAGGAAGTACCAGGCACCATAAAGCAGCACTCCAAATGGAAGGGATCCCAAAAGAATGGCAAGTGTAGTTGCTGCGTTCATGGAGAGGAACATACATTCTAAATTCAGCTTCTGATCTCAAGTGTCAGCAGGCTGCTGCTGAGAATGTGAGAAGGGAAGCCTTCTTCTACTACCATAAATAATAAATAAGTGTTCAAATTTATGAGACTTTTCACTTAAAACAAGCCTCGTAGTATATACTAACCTGCCTTGAGGGGAATGATAGAAAGTCGATTTTAACTGAAACAGAGGATAAAGGGTGAAACACAATAATGGAAAAAAAGTCCTGGAAACCTGAGAAAATGTAATTCTTTTCAAAGCATTCAAAACCTCTTTTTAAAAATAGACTGTTTGAAGCAAATCAGTAGCTGCACTTCCTCTCAGATTAGATATATTCTCATTGCACACCTACTATCAAACTGCTATTTAACAACTTAAGAATCTCTGGATTTGCCCCACCCTGTGATTCAACTCTGGAGACAAGTCTGTGTAGTTAATAAGCATCAGATCCCCAGGTGGTAGAGCCCAGGAAGCTCAGTGCCCATGTTTTACCTACGTGATCACATTCTCTTCTCACAACAACCCAGAGACATGGGTATCTTTATCTCCATTTTCCCCATGAAGAAACCGAATTTCAGAAGTGAAGTAACTTGCACTGCACTCGTATATATAAACACAGTCTCAAACACACCGCTATTGGGAATCAAAACACAATATGACTTTAAATTCTGTGAGTGTGAGTGTGTGTGTTTGTGTATGTGTGTGTGTGATGGGGAGTGTGACAGAAGGTGATGAAGATGTCTAGAGCTACTTCTACAACTTGAGAATTCTCTATAAGCTAAGTTCAGGAAGTGGTTGCAAAAAAATCACTCTTATGTTTACAGAAAAACCCAAGGAAGAATTCAGTTTGGGGACTAAGTTATCATTAAGGGAAAACTCTAAGAGCCTAAAGACAGGCAGAACTGATAACTGGGGGCTGCAGGCTATATTCACACTTCAGTGGCTCCATCCCTAAAAACATTGCACATGTCAGCCATCTTCAGAGACACATAGTCACAGGAATCTCAAATTGTAAGAGAATGTCTCCACAAAAAACTTATACCCATCTCAGAATATCTGGGACGTGGTTTCTTCCCACTAACCAGTCATGACTTACAAGATCCAATACAAACATTTGTGTGTCAGCAACACCAGCCGCTTGTATTGGTCAAGGTTAGTAACACTAGCTGATGTAACAAACAGGCCCCAAATCTCTCACTGGTGTGACAGACCAGTATAAGTTAGGCAGCTGCATTCTAAGACACGTCTTGGATACCTTTTACCTTGTGGCTCTGCCACTGATAAAGGGACTTCTTAAAGTCCCTCTAAGACTTTAGATCCTCCACAGTCTGGGTCCTCATCACACAGGAATTTTTATGGGCCAGAACTGAAAGTAGCAGGAATCATTTCTGCCCACATCCTTGGACTGAATTCACTGTACCATCCAATACAAGGGAGGCCTGGGAAAGCGCAGTTTAGTTGTGTGTCCGGGAAGGAGTAGAAAACTAGATGTGTGAATGCAAGCAGCTCAGGCAACAGTCCCTGTGATTCCTGGGGTTGCAGCACAGGAATGTGTGCAGGGTGGGGGTGGGGAGGGCAGGGAGCCAGTGTGGAGGCAGAGGTGGGAGAAGGAAGAAGGTTCCACGGAATTCAGGCCCAGCTCTGCCTCAAAGGAGTAACTTTGAGACCCAGATGTCAAACCTCTTGCAGCCTCAGTTTCCCCATATGTGACTTGAGGCTAAAAATAACTAGCTCAAGTTGTTATGAGGACCGATTAAAGCAATGCATGGAAATGCAGGCTTTAAATGATGAAAGACCGAATACCAGACCCTTCAGCCAGGAAAGGACTTTGATGTCACCCAGCAAGTCTCAGGGAGCTGAAGGTTCCTGCTGGGGGGAGAACGGTTTTCAGGAAGCACCGGCCTGAGAGCTGTTCCCTGCCCAAATCCAGGAGGGCCTGGTCAGCACACACCCCTGCACCCCAGTCCCTCCTCAGAGCCAGCCCATCACAAAGAAAGCCAAGGCAGAGGCATGGCGCCCTGAGAAGGAAACCCAACCCCAGATAATAAGCAACTACAGTGGATCTTTCACAGAGATGCCTGGAAGGTGGGCAACATCCTCTGGCTCAGCTTTGCCTGCATCCAAACAGCAGCATCCTAGGAACAAGAGAATTGGCCATGCAGAAATCCAGTCCTCTCTGTCTAGACAGTGACCTTTGGATATTGACAAGGAGAAGGATTGAGGGGTTTTTTTCTATTAGTCCTAAAAGCACCAATACAACTATATCTCCTGTTCAACTCAGAATCCAGAGGGAAGGGAACTGATCAGGGCCCTGGAGGCAGCTGTGATACACCAAGGGTGACTAGAGAGACCCAGAGGGGACAAAAAGAGCCACATCCCTCAGCCACACATCAGAGGAAGCCATCAGCACCTCCTCCATTCTTCCTGTGCCCAGAGAATGCACCCCTGCGGGCCCAGCTCTTCCTCTCAGGGAAGATTCACACTGAGTCATCCCAAATGGCATCACCATGCTGCCCATGATTGGATTTCTTTAGGCTCTGTGCCTGAAACCAACAAAATGATTTTATTCTAAATCAAAAATTCATGACTTGGGGCTTGATCAGTTAAGATGCCTGATGGCAGGGCCTTCTCCTTTCCATTTGCCCAAGGAAATCACAAAGGAGCCAGGCTCCTTCTAGCTCCACCAACCTTAGGACAGAAACTTCATCCCTATGGTGACAAAAAGGCTACCCAACTTCCAGCCCTTCCATTGCTATTCCAGACAGGGAAAAGAGCAGAAAGGGAGGGCAAAAGGCACATGCCAGTCAACTAACTGACTTTGTCCCTTTTTATCAAGAAAAATAACTTTCCCAGAAGCCCCATCCAGTATATTTCCTTTTTTTTTTCTAATTTTTATTGGAGTATAGTTGATTTACAGTGTTGTGTTCAGTATATTTCCTCTTGCTTTTCTTTAGCCAGAGCATGCACACAGCCACCCCCAACTGCCAGACTGCCTGGCAATTACCTTCTTTGGTCTGTACACTGTCCACCTGAAAAAAAATCTGTTAGTAAAAAGAAGAAGGGAAATAGGTAAGCAGCCAGTAGCATTGACCGCAGGTTGTATCCAAAAGGCCCACAGAACTTCACTTTGGGGGAAAAAATTAAATCTAAAGTTGGGACTAAAGTGGGTACAATGCCCTGTTCAGCGTCCTCTGACGGTTCATCTCCACCAAGGCCCAAATGCGCGGGACAAGACTGTCGACTCATCAGCCACCTGACTCCCTCAAATAGCACAAAATGTGTGCATTTCCACATAATTACTGACTTCCTCAACAGATTTAGTGTCTAAGTTTATCTTCACTTTAATCCAATTTCATGCTTGGAGCAGAGGGGTTCCAGCAGCAGGTCTTTCTTAACCTTCTGATATCATTAATTATTGCTACACTGGGAGTTACTGCATGGAACAAGCAGGTTTTTAAATAGAAATCATTTGTCTCTCAGCAGGGAGACTCAGATTTATTTCCGAACCCTCGAACTGCTGCCCTTGAGTATCAGTTTCATGGTGATCTCCCTGCGCTCACCTCTGTGCAGGGTAAACCCTTCCTCTTTGGCATCCAGATCAACCCAATTTGCCACCTGTAGCGGGAGACGTCCATTTCCTCATTTAATTGGTGAATAGGGTTTTCTAGAAGGAAAGACCAGCCTTTCCCTGAGCTCTGGGCATTTGGTCATGCTTCCTGGTGATTTTCTGCTGAAGGAAATCCCCTAACTCATTAAAAAACAAAAAGATAGATTAATTGACCAGTTCAGTAACAAGTCGCTCCAGGACCCAATAAACCTGGCAAAGAATACATTCTAGTTACAACTGTGCTCAGCGGGAACCCAGTGGGCAAGCCGGTGTAATCTTTCTCCAGCACAGAGGAATTTTTACATTTTCTTCTCCATTCATGCCACTCTTTTGCCTAAGTGTAAAAGGGTCCTCATCTTGGACGCTAAGTGGGCCTCGGGTCCATCTGTGGTTCTCCCATCCTGTCACTCTACCTGCTGTTGTGACCCAGAGTGGCTGCAAATGACTCTGAAACCAAAGGGGGTCTCCGAAAGGGTCACTGCAGGCCTGAGTTTGCAGGAGCCCTTGCAGTGGGGCATTGGGGCTGAGGAGGGACCGTCGAACCTGGAGCACAGACATCTGGGAAGCTGTCGGGGTCCTGGCTGGCGGTGCAGCTGCAGCCCACCCTCCCCAGCAGGAGAAAGTCAGCAGGAAACAGGGACTTTGGTAACTAGCCTGATTGAGAAAGCAGGCAGAGTGGGAGCTAATGGCCTTGCTGGGAGTGTCCACGGAGGCTGCTTCTTCATGGCGTTGCTCCCTTTAGGATGTGCTCCCAATCACTTGGGAACCTTGGACACCGTAAAAAGATTCCCCCTGAAAGTGCACCAAGTAAAGAGTGTAAGAAATTTCACGCAAGACCAGGTTCCAAATCAAGTCAACAAATGTTTATTAAGCATCTTATGTGTCAGCTCTGAACCTACAACTCATGGACTGCCAGCAACTCAGTCAAGGCCCTTGCCTGCCTCTACAAATAAAATATGATGTAGAAATAAAATTTAAAGGACAGCTAGGCATTCTAAATTCAGTCTATCTTTTCTTAGCTGTTTTCCCTCAACTTTTTTTTTCCCATTCCAACTTCCCTGCTCTAGTCTCACTTCTCATGCAGGCCAAGAAAAGAGCTGGCCCAGCAGTGAAGGAAGGAAATGGCTTGTTTTTTCACATGAGAGAGAGCAGAGCAAACATCTTGGTCCATACATGGACTTGGGCATAGGCGCTCCTGTTTCTGGAAACACACAGCCTGCAGCCCTTCCTTGGCCCCCAGCTATGTGTCTCTAAGTCTGTCCTTGCTGTAGCTCACAAGTTCCTCAAGGCCACTGAGCAATTCTAATTTATGTCAATATTTCTAGTGATTGGCACAATGTCCAGAGCTGGTAGGTACTAAATCAGGGTTTCTCAGCCTCAGCACTATAGACATTTGGGGCCGGATGATTCTCTGCTGTGGGCTGTCCTGTGCACTGTAGGCTGTTTAGCAGCACCCCTGGCCTCTAGCCAGTAGATGCCACGCCAGGAGTACCCTCACAGCGGTTATGACAAGAAAAATGTCTCCCTCTGGACATCGTGTCTGGTTTGGAAACCACTGAATGAAATGAATGTTTGTTAAATCAACTAAATAAACGGGTGCTGCAGTGTCTGAGACTGTAGCTGCACCAATATTGCTTTTGAATTCTAATTTCCAATAATGTTTAACCTCACAATCTTCGTAGAAGACCCCAGGGTTGGTGGGTGGGGGTGATTTACTCCTTGTGGTCAATGGATCACAGAGTATTCAAGAGTTAAATGAAGTTCCCCTGCCACAGTGTTGATGCTACAGCCCATGAGTTGCTTATCTCAGAGACAGAGCCATCAGTGGCACTAGTGCACTGCCCCTAAGGAAGATCCCTTGGGCTGAAGTCCACAGTCCTTAGTGAACTTGCAAATTCTTCCATGATCTCGGGTCCCTGTGTCCTCGCCAGCCTCATGCCCCACCCCCTCCCGTGGGCCCCTCACCTGCCAGATGCCAAGCCAACATGCCAGCATTCCCCAAGTCGGCTCTGTCCTTCCTCCTTCTGCCTGGACCATCTTGGCTCCTCACACCCTGCAGGATGCCTCTGTGGACATTCAGCCATGGACTCTGAGCTCACTACCGCCCCCCTCAGGCAGGGGAAATACCTCTCCCAAGCCCCCAACTGCTGCTTTGCTGCAAATGCTGGCTGCCCTGCTCCAGCCCAGAGCCAGGAACACACGTGCTCCGTGAAGGACCTCATTCATGGGTTAAAGCCTGAATCGCAGCTGCTGTGTCCTCTTCTACACGACGTTGCACTGAGTGACAGACTCTCCCCGTGTTCCGAGGCAGTAACAAAAAGTTAACTCGGTTTTTTGGCATCATTTAGGGGGGGAAAAAAAAAAGTTGATTAACTGAATTTGGGGGGTTTTCTACTGGTTATTTGGGCACTGTGGATATACCATCAGAATTCTTGGTTCTTGGGACCTTACAATGGTATTCTAAGCATGCTATAGAGATTCAAAAATTACACACTGCAGTGGGAGGTGTTTAAAAAAACACGCACACATTAGTAAAATTGGATGTGCAGCACCAAGTGTTAGCAATGGTTTAAAATATTAATGCGTGTTGGATGCCAAGTTATTTTGAAGGCTCAACCAGACTTCTATTTGGCAGGAACAATTTCGCATAGGCAATTAGATACACGTGCAAATATTTAACTATAAATTGCTGCTTATACCATTGAAATATAGTGGTTCATCAGCTGGCCACCTGGTTAGCAGGGACAATTAAGGATTTGCCCAGATGACAACGAAATCCTCCCCACCTTCTAAAATCCTGCCACCTTTGCAGCATGCTAGGAATACAAACAGTTGTGCTCATTGTAGGGGGAAGATGAGAAAGTTTAAAAGATACCTCGGAATTCTAAATTCTCAGTGGAGTCCAAAGGGCTGGAGATATGCCAGCTGTATATGTGTATCTCTAAGTCACATGTCATGTCTCCTAAAAGATCATGAATCACTGAGTTGGCTAAACACACTCAAACTCATTCTTCGGTTTGGGTGGATTTTAAACAATTGCACATATTCAAAAAAATAACTAGCGTATATATGGAAGAACAACTTCCATCATCATATATATTAAATAGTAAGTGTTAATGTGTATATAAACACACACACGAATGTGGAAGACATATCTGTGGAAGATACTTCTATGGAAATGTGTAAGGAAACTGGAATTTTCTCTGACTTTACCACTTATCCTGAAGAACCAAATGACAGGAAATCCAGCGTAGCATGCAGGAACAAGAGCTGGACTCGGGCTCAGAATGTGGGACCACATCTGGCTATTTTGTTTACTAGTGTCTGACCCTCAGTGAGCTGACCCTTCTGATCCTCAGTTTCCTCCATGGGAAAGTGGACAAAACAATATCTATCTTAGAAGGTAGTGGTGAGGCTTGAAATAGACAAAGCCAAATGCTCATTTCCTTCCTTTCTTCTTTCCAGAATGAAGGAAGCCAGCTCTCCAACCCAGGTTTGGTCAGGGGCCCTGGTCTTCTGAGAGGCTCATTTACAGGGCAGGGAGCTTTCTCTGTGGTCCTTGAGCATGCTGTTGAGAGTGGTCCCTCAAAAGCCACACATGTCTCCTGGGACACATTTCTAAATTAATATGACATTTTATTCCAAATCAGCCTGACGTAGGATGAATGCTTTAACGAGTGTGATCTACAGGGAGGCAGCACTCACTTTCATGAACTATTCCAGAGTGAAGACACAGGCATTCCAGCAATTCCAAGACCAACAGTTTCCAAGAAAGCGATGGCCCATGTTAGCCATGATGCCCATATGTCCTGCTTCTAGTTTTAAAATATACAAGCCCTTCAAATTCCCTACCCCAAGTTCATCCAAAGAATTTTCAGATATATATATTCTTTCTCAGGAAGCCCAAAGCAGCCAACTTACAAAGCATTTTGTTTAAATGCTTCTGTGTCTTGCAAAGATGAATCTCAATGCTAGAATGTCTCTCATCTTTTTATCACTCAGCCATTTTGCATTCACAGTTGCATAGTTCACAATAGATAAAAGGTGAAAGCCATCCAAATGTCCATTGATGGATGACTGGTTAAACCAAAGGCCGTCCATCCATACAATGAAATATTATTCAGCCTTAAAAAGGAAGGAAATTCTGATGCCTGTTACAACATGGATGAACCTTGAGGACATCGTGCTAAGTGAAATAAGCCAGTCACAAAAGGACAAATACTGTATGATTCCACTTATATGAGATACCGAGAGTAGTCCAATTCATAGAGACAGAAAGTAGAAAGGTGGTTGCCAAGGTTTGGGGGCGGATGGAGGAATGAGGAGTTATTGTTTAATGTCTTCAGGGGTTCCATTTTGCAAAATGAAAAGAGCTCTGGAGGTTGGTTTACAACAATGTGAATATACTTAGCGCTACTGAACTGTACACCTAAAAATGGTCAAGATGGTAAATTTTACGTTATGTGTATCTTTACCATGATTCAAAATTTATAAAGATTAAAAATGCAAATAAAATTGATTATGATCATGTAGCCTGCACATTCTGGATAAACTTTGGTGTCATCCTGAGGAGGAGAAAGTATGAAAGAGCGGTTAAACACACAGCCCCTGGAATCAGGAAAACCTGGGTTCAGATCCCAGCCTGGGATATTTACCACCTATGTGGCTTCCGCCAGGCCCTTAACTATTCTGTGCCTCCATTTCCCCATCTGAAAATGGCAATAATTACAGAACATATCTCATGGGGTTTTAGGAAGATTAAATAACATAATGCTTTTAAAAGGTGCTTAGCCTGTGTTTCGTGCTCAGTGAATGCAAGACCTTGGCTTGTAAGACCATTGCCCTCCTTGTGGGCACCCCAAGACCTTCTTGCAAGATGGGACCTGGGGGTGGTACTAAAAGGGGCCGATCACCAAGCAGAGCAGGACCCCCATTGCCAGGTCAGCGCCTGCCCACTGAAGGACCTGGGAACCCCAACTCACCCCAGGAGTGCTCTGACTACCCACCCACCCCACTGCAGTTTTATCACATTTCTACTGATTTTAAGTCCAGACAGTTTTGTGGGTTTGTGCCATTTGCGTCCTAAATCCCACTTGCCCTGCATTGGTAGCTTAAAAAATGTGAGAGGTCAAGGAAAATATAGGCCAATGAAAATAACATTGCAGCAAGAAATTAATTGCAAAGCCTGTTTAATATGACAGGGGACTCCCTAAAATTCTATTATATCGTTCCCTGCTTCCCTTCGTCGTGTGCACTGATTCTGTGCACAAAGGCCAGGGCAGGCTCCCCAGTGCATTGCTGCATTAATTTGACATTTCTGGCTCCAATTAACCTTACGTTTCAGCTATTTTCTAAAGATTGTTCTTTTAATTTGCGATAAGGTTATTTTTTTTTTTTCTATTGGTGTTCACTGGCTTGTGCACAAAGGCCTGTTGTAGAAAAGTCAGCCAGTTTCTACATGTTTCAAGGTAACGCGCTGTCATCTGTACTGGGCCTATTGGTAAGCAGAAGAGTTAAGAGTCAGTTTCCTGCCATGTATGAGCATGGGACAGGTTTCCATTCTAGGAGAGCTGGGTGGGGTGACCCTACACTACACAGTGGCATTTTGAGCTAGTAGCCCACACTCCAAGGCAAGACCAAGGAAATCATAGTGTAAAAAGAACACTGGATCCTTACTCAGTAGATCTGCACTCAGATCGCACCTGCATCTCCTACCAGCTCTGTTGCCATGGGCAACTTGGCTGATGCTATGGCGCTTCGGTGTCCTCATCCACCAAATGGGGCAAGACCGCCTCCCTCCTTGAGTATGAAATGAGAGATCAGGAGGAAGGTTTCCTTTCAGAAGAGACCTTCAAGAATCTGTTCCCTATATGCCTCTCCTATTGGCACAAACAGTTTTAGAGCAGCAGTCAGCAAACTATGGCCCATTGGCCATATCTGGCCTACCACTTGGTTTAGTAAATAGTTTTATTGGAACACAGCCATGCTCACTCATTTATTGTCTGTGGCTGCTGGCTCACAAGAATGGCAGAGTTGAGAAGCTGTAACAGAGAACTTCTGGCCCTCAAAAACTAAAATATTTACTATCTGGCCCTTCATAGACAAAGTTTGCCAACTTATGTTCTAAAGGAACAAAAGAGAGCAAGGAAGCCACGGATGCACATGGCACCCCTCTCTGACCACTGTCTAGTGTTGGGTGGTGGCTGGACCCTAGAGGTCTGAGAACTGGGGAAGATGCCTATGAGGTCCCCCATCGCTGCTGTACCACAGCCTTGAAACAAGGCTTCAGCCGATACTGTGGATAACTCCCCCCACTCAGTTGGGACGCTAGGATTTAGAATTCTTAGTTTCCATCATTTATTTTCTGAGCTACCCTAATTTTAAAAAAATCATCTTTAGAGTTGAAGCCCATTACGGGACCAGGTTTAACTTTCGCAAACACAGAATGTATTTCCCATGAGATACTTTGAGTGAGGGAGTCTTCCTCCAACTTCCTCCGATAAACTGTCGCCTTTCAGCTGAGAGTTGTATCTGGGAAAAGCACTATGATATGAAGGACACGTGGAGGGGAACAAAAATGAACCAGACAGGGTTCCTTTTCCCCTTGACGGCTACACTCTAGCAGGGAATATACACCTAAAGTAAAACTTGTGATACAAAGTGCCACCCAGGTGGCAAACGAGGGCTCACTGTACTCAGTGTGTGGTCCAGGGACCAGCAGCCACACCTGGGAGCTGGTGAGAAATTGGGAATCACAGGCAGCTGACTGATGAACACACGTGTCAAGAGGTCTGTAAAGGGAACAGGGATCAGGAGCAGGATGGAGAGCCTTCAGTTTGCGATGCAGGTCTGACAGCTGGGAGAGAAGATGGGAAGGAAGGAGGGAGAACTGGGAAGGAAGCGCCTCCAATCCAGGTACCGCTTTGAGAAAGTCGTGGCCAGCCCCGCAGAAGGCTCGAATGAGCTAGAGGGTGTAGTAATCATTTCAGCGAAATAACGTGCCCTCCGTCTTTCTAATTGTGCTGACCTTCCTTTAGCCCTGATTTCCTCACCTGCTTCTTGTATATTTTTGTTTTGTTTTGTAAGCTTCAAAATCTATGTGTGTAATCACATGATTTTTTTTAAAGTCAGATAAATCTATTTTAATTTATCAAATTTGAGTAACCTTTTCTCAAAAGATTACCCCTGTCATTGAACATTTGGATCATTTTTTCTACCAAACCAATATTTATTGAAACAGTTTTATGGCTGAAATGTCAGGGATTGTTCCTAAATTCTTCTTGGAACAACAGAGAAGTTACCCTCACAACACTGACATTTTCTGTCAATGCTTTAGGTTCCCTGGTAAGTTAAGAAAAACTTTCCCAGCTTTTGGTATGCACATAAAGGATGAAAAATGTTTTTTTCACACCTCAGGCATCAGATTCTGGGTTTTTAAATACCCCGCCTGGTGTGAACTTAGCTTTCAACATCAAATGCAGCTTTTCCAAGTCTGAAACCAAGTGGCTGAGAAATAAAGATGTTGGACAGCAAAATGCACACCGCAGAGAGAGCATCACGGCACTACATCGACATAAGTGTGGGCTAGTGTGGCCATTCACACCCAAACAGACATCTGGAGGTCCTTATGTGATCCTTAATCATCCCCCTCACTGGGCATGCACACACGCACACACACACACACCCCCCATATCGGTTACCAGATAAGCCAGCTGAAGTGCTGTGTGTCTTTTGCATTAATATGTGATTCCATACGTGTATCCAACATCTGTATGGAATTGGGGCGGGGGTACTGCTGTGGAAATACCTGATGAAATAGAGTCGCTCTTCTTCCACTTTCAAAAAGAAATGACCCCGTACACCTTGGAAATCACTATGATTATGTATCATCCTGATTTGTTACATTCAAACAACCCAGAGTATCTAGGAATAAAATTTTTTTCAATAAAAAGCCTCAGCTGAGCATCTATTGGATGGGGGCCTTGCTGGCTGCCTGGAGGAGCACCCGAAGGTGACACTGCTGGTGACATGTGTCCCTGGACCCTACGCTCATTCCGCATTCCCAGTTTAGCCTCTGTGACCGGGCGTGTACTTGTGGCCATCCTGCGTACTAAGCCTCAAAGAAGGCAGGTGGGCAATGCAACAAAAAGGAACCCAACTTCGTGTCATAAGATCTGGCACCAGTCCTATCTCTCCCTGGGACTTCCTCTGTTTACCAAGTGAACCTCAATATCCTCATCTGGAAAATGGGCTCACGTCACTTCCTCACGTGGCTTAAGTAAGGATACAAGGAATGCAGGCGAATGAGCTTCATCAACCATACAGGAGCTCGCAAACCAAGGTATCCTTGGTGGCTGTCACCAAGGAAAGCACAGACCCGGGCCTGCCCAGATCTGAGAAAATTCAGGAAGCCAAAGTCCTTTCCTAGACTCGCCTTCCAAAGTGCTTCTTCCTAGAGAAAAACCAGTTTAATATTTAATAAAGTATGACAAAACCTTTTCAATGTATTTCCTTCCAACCTCATCTAGCCCTTGCAAAGCTCAATCTTTGGGGAAGTCAGACTCCTAGTTTTTGTCGTTTTTGAAGCTGATCAAATCCATCATTTTAAAGCTTTTAATAATAATACCATAATAGCTACAGTGATTGAGTGCTCACTGTATACTATGAAGCACTAATAAATGTTGTTTTAGGTTCTTTAACCCTCATAACAATCCCTATTTTACAGATGAGGAAAATTGAGGCACACGAGGTGAAATAAGTCACTTTAAGTCACAGAGTTAATAAGGGGTGATGCCAGGACGTGTCTCCTTAACCATTGTGCTCTTCTGCCTTCCAAGCGCTTCTTCAGGGGGACTCAGCACTACTGCTTTACACATTTTAGACCCTCAGGAATATCTTGGTGGAGAACCTGGAGCAAATATCAGGATGGTAAATGTAGAGACAAAGAAAGAAGAGGCCATGATTACACTGGTGTCTAGTTTCCTGAGAAACCGCTTCTGACAGTCCTGGTTAATGTCTGATGTCCCCACTTAATTACTAATAGCTTCCCCTTTCACGCTAAAGGTGGCCAGGCTAGGAGAGTGAACTACATGGTCATGCTAGGGTTAAAATTTTTGCAAAGATATATAGACTTTAAGTGAATAATAAAAGGAATTCCAGGAGACAGCCGTTATGGAAACTACTTTTTCCATGCAAAAACCCCAGGCGGACTTGACCTCATGCTGTGAGAGTCTTAGGTACCAAGTCCTTGAACCTAATCTGTATTATAAATTAGAGTATTTCTCTATAATTCAAATGTTCAGTGTCTTAGTATGCAACACCACAAATTCAGGGTCCTGGCGAGCGTAGGATTATTCCAAAATTGTTTTAAAACCTTGTCACTTCCTATTTTGAAACATAAGTTTGTGTGTGTGGCTCTGTTTTGTTTTGCTTACAAGTTATGTTCCAACTTCAGTTTACCTATTCCTTGCTAATGTATTCCATGAGTGCAGCTAGTAAATAAAGGAGCTAATTATCAAATCTTATTCTAATTGCATAGTTTAAGACAATGTTTACACTAAAACTGGTTAATGTTTATATTTAATTTGCATTAATAAAGAGTTCTGTTTTATAGAATTCTTTCCAGTTACCTCTGGACACTATAGCTAGTCCATAAGGAAAGTTGAACACAGAAGTATAATTCTCTAAATCTTTCCTACGTAAGATTTAAATGTAGTATTTGGGTTAGTAATTAGCTCATTGGTGTCAGGAAGATTTCTCTGTGTCAAAGGTGTACTTTGGTGGGAAGAACTTCCTGGAAAACCACCCCTTTGGGATCTTAGCACAAGGGATCACAGAGTCAATTCTATTGGCAAGAGGTGCCAGGGAGAATAAGGAACCCTCTGCATACAAACCTCACAATGCGAACTGGAGCCCCCAGAGGCCAGAATTCTCTCCAGAAGCCTACAGATTTGCTCCCTGAGACCTGGGAGCCAACCGATGCCTGCCCATTCCTGGTGATTCGCCCAGGACACTTGGAAACACGGCAGGGCCCCCTGGGGAAAATCACTCTGCTCGGTTCCTTGGCGGGAATGTCCACTCATCTAGGTTGGGGAAATTGCAGACAGGTAAAGAGTTCCAAATTCATCGACCTTAAATAAAGCATCTATTTTCCAGGAACAAGAATTTTCCTAAGTTGCCTTTTACATAATGAAATTATTCACATTTCAAATTCTTTTCTCAGAGCCCCAGAGCTGGAACATTAGTTTCCTGTGAAATTGGGACCTCTGCCCCTTCGATGTTGAAGTGTATCCCAGGTTGGGGCTACTGATTATCTCTTTTTTTATTTTAGCTAGTTTCACTCAAAGCGCAAACCATACTGGGCCTTGGGCGCTTGACCCTCCAGAAAATATTTAACATCTGAATTAAACCGACAGGCTTTGCCAGAAGTGCTCTTCGAATTCTATGTCTGAGGCTATTTTCCCCCAGCACCGAATCACTAAAACGTAAGTAGATAAAGACAGCTCTGATAAATTGTGTTTCCTGAACTAAATGCCATCAAGCAAATTCTTGATTTCCCCTTTTTCACAGCAAGTGTTATAAAGTGTTCTACACCCTTTGTATCCCCACTGAATTCAATTATTCTGGAAACAAACATTATTGTTTAAAATGAAGATCCAGGGGCTATTAGCGTGATCCAACAGCTGTACTAAGGGTGAACCCAGACGCAATGAGGCAGAGCTGTGGATGGAGGCGAGGAAGCCAGCTCTGATGGAGGATGAGAGACAATAAAATTATACAGCCATCTTTGTTTACTGCCCTTCTGGGATTAATGCCAAAAGGCCCATTCCACGACAATCGACTGCAAAAAGGAATAATGGGGCTTACTGGACGTTTCCAGAAGGCATGCCTGGACCACCTTTTTCCCAGTGAATCCATCAGAAATATTTATTAAGCACTTCTGTCGTATAAAACATGCTGCAAGGTGCTGTGGGGGTTAGGGAAAGCAAGCAAGCACAGTGCCTTTCTCAACAAAGATGTGCACTCTTCTCACCGGTAAACTAAGTACCTATCCCATGCAAAGTGATGGGCTGGACGCCAGGGACTGTGAAGAAAAATACCATCCAGCCCCAGGCTGCAGGAAGCATGTTCCAGAGGGCCTGCCCAGCTCTCGTCCCGTCTGTGGCTTCGGTGGCCATGTTTGGGCTGGTGGTCTTCTGGCCCCGGCCACAGCTGGGCTCAACAGGGCGAAATCCAGATCCCAGGTATGAAATTAACCCTTCTGAGGTCTGGCAGAAACCAGTGGTAGTCTTTCTTAGGAAGCTGCACCACAAGACAGAGCAGGTAGATGTGGTCCAGGCAGCAGCAGTAAAACCCCGTGGAATCAGGCTTGCAGAGGAGGAGTAGGTAAACGTGGACATGAGCAAGGTCACATGCAGCCTGCACGGCCGGAGCTGGGGGCCACCGTGCGGTCCCTGAGAAATGGGACAGGACTCCAGGTCCTGACCTCACCTGAGGCTTCAGCTGGCATGGCTTTCTCAAAGGGGGGCTTCAAGCAGATGATTGGCGAGCTAGGCAACAGCCCTGGAGTGGGGGATGCAGGGGGCTGAGTCTGGCCCGTGCCTAAGGGATCAGAAGGAGAGAGGCTGGAGCCGAGGTAGAGGGTCTTCCCTCCACAGGTGAGTCAAGGACCCAGATCGGAATCCACAGGTGGGAGCTTGTCCTGGGAACATTATTAAAGGGATCATACCACAAAGACGTCTGTGCAGGGAGACAGGTGGAGAAACTGGGCCTGAGGAGGGGCAAGAGCTGGAGGTGAGTACCACCTCTTCACAAGGACCATAGCCTCTGAAAGACCCACATCTGCATGATGGAGAGGCAGCTTTGAAGGTAGGCTAGACTCAGAGAGCTGCTAACATCTCCCAGTGGCATGAGTCAAATGCTATGGACTGAATCATGCCCACCCAAATCCACATGTGAAAGCCCTACCCCCAGTGTGATGGTATTTGGAAAAGGGACCTTTGGGAGATACTTAGGTTTAGATGAGGTCATGAGGGTGGAGCCCCCATGATGGGATTAATGCCCTTATAAGAAGGGACACCAGAGGGCTAGCTTCCTCTCTCTGCCATGTGAGAACGCAGTGAGAAGGCAGCTGTCTGCAAGTCAGGGAGAGAGCTCTCAGCAGAAACAGACCCTGATGGCACCTTGATCTTGGACTTGCAGCCTCCAGAACTGTGAGGAAACCAATTTCTAATGTTTAAGCCCCCCAGTCTGCGGGTTATTCCGCTCACACTGACCAAAACAGGTAAAGCTGTTCTTAGCTCCTTCCCACTCTCTCTCCATGCTCTAGCAGAACCAGCAAGCCAGGGGCAGAGCAGCAGGGAGGGCAAGCGAGGTACCCCTGTACACCGCCACCCCCGCCAGGGGGCAGGCAGAGAGGTTTTAACTTCAATCAGATTCAGAGCATTGAATATCACTCAAGACCGAGCATTTTCAGTCCTGGATGGAAACTCTGTTTGCTGTCAACACTGCAGGACCTTCTATTGCTTTAGAGTGGCTGGTGAGGTCATGGAGTCCAGCTGAGGCAGGAAATGGGGATAAAATCATTGCATTTTGATCATATCCCCAAGCCATGCATGTTCAAAAGAAACCGTGAGAGATTTTGGAAAAGCCTCCACTGGAGAGGTGGCCTTTGAGTGAGGTCGTGAGGAATGAACAAAGTCACGTAAGTCAGTGGTGGGGAAGTGAGAAGGTCAGGACAGGAAATTGGAAGGGTAATTTGTGGCCAGAATGTGAACTGATCTAAGCAGGGAAGTGGCATGAGGTGAGCCGTGTTTGGGGACAGTATCTCTGCAGAGAATGAGAGGGTTAAACAGTTAAACAGTTAAACAGTTAAACAGCTTTAAAAATTCTTTAGGCAAGAAATTATTAAGGCCTGAGGGACAGAAGTACAAACAGAGGAGAGTGGGCACAGCTGAGGCATTCAGAGGTGGACTCGGCAGAACCTAGTGACTGATGAGGGGTTGGGGGAGCGGACGTGACAGAGAAAAAACGGCCACCAGCTTTCCAGGCTTGAGGACTGGAAGGATGGGACACCATTACATGGAGAGAGAAAAGAGCAGATTTGAGAAAAAGGTCTGCATTAGTCAGGGTTCTCCAGAGAAACAGAACCAGTAGGAGGTGTATGGATATAGACAGAGATTTATTACACAGAATTTGCTCACACACTTATGGAGGCTGGGAATTCCACATCTGCATTGTGGGCAGGTAGGCAGAGACCTAGGAGAGCCAATGGTGCATTCCAGGCTGAAGACAGTCTGCTGGAGAATTTTTTTTTTTTTTTTTTTTTGGCTTGGAGAGGCCAGTCTTTCTGTTCTATTCTGGCCTTCAACTGATTGGATGAGGCCCACCCACATCATGGATGGCAACATATTTTACTCAAAATCTACCAATTTAAAAGTTAATCTCATCCAAAAACACCAAGTTTGATACATTAAATTAACCATCACAAATATCATCAAAGCATCCATGGGGCTCACTGTCCCTGAGCACAGTAAGAGCTGACTGCTCCCTCAGTGAAGAATGTTAAAGTTCTCAGCCTCCGAGGGCTGGAGACACATTTCCTTGAAGAACCAGGTGAGGGACTCCTGCTGACACCAACAGAAGTGGCACCCAGCCCTGTTGAGGTCCAAGCTGCTGCACAAAAGTCACAACCTCTCAGTGGAGTCTTTGGAAACTTTCCCTCTGTATCCATGAGCCGACCACAACTCCACCATTAATTTAAGGGGGAAGTGTCCAGAGTTCACAGTCACTATGGTGAAGGAATGTGGAAGGTGATATAGATTTGTGCAAATGATGGGGACTTCCCTGAAAAAGGAATGATGTCTTACCTAGCAAATATGAAATCTCTCTAGTACTCCGAGTTATCCAAACCCCTCTAACCAGCCTGCAGAGTTCACTTACTGGGTAATCTAAAGGAGACTCGGACAATTGTATAATCTTGCATCAGTTGGATGGTTTATAATAGGTGAAATGTATGCAGGCGCCTCCTCTCAGTCAAACCTTAAGACAGCTCTGACAGTTGGGTCATTATTCCCCATTTGGAAATTAGGAAAGGCAGCCAGGTTGCTAAATGAGAGCAAGTGAGGACTTCAGTCCACAGACTCTGGCTCCAACCCCAGGGCACCCCAGGCAGCAGAGCCGCTTCCAAAGGGGAAACCAGGTGAGCACCCAAACTATGGGGCACCGGGGTCGATCACAGCAAAGACCGTTGCTTACCATGGTATGGTAACCCCTAAAAGGAGGAAGAAGGGGGGATGAAATCAATCGGGGGGAAAGGGGCTGGGAGTAAAAATGGAGAACAATGAGGACCCCTTCCCAGGAGGTCAGTAGAAACTGCACAGAAATGACTCAAGAGAATAATGCATTCTTCACATCTCTACCGCCCTATCTGCAGGCGACACTTTTAGAGGCAAGCAAACCCAGATGAGCTCCCCAAACAGAGCCGGAATGATACGCTTTTTTTTGTTTTGTTTTGTTTATGATTTTGTAAACGTTTTTATTGGAGTATAATTGCTTTACAATGGTGTGTTAGTTTCTGCTTTATAACAAAGTGAATCAGTTATACATATACATATATCCCCATATCTCTTCCCTCTTTCGTCTCCCTCCCTCCCACCCTCCCTATCCCACCCTTCTAGCTGGTCACAAAGCACTGAGCTGATCACCCTGTGCTCTGCGACTGTTTCCCACTAGCTATCTATTTTACATTTGGTAGTGTTTATATGTCCATATATATACTACCACTCTCTCACTTTGTCCCAGCTTACCCTTCCCCCTCCCCATGTCCTCAAGTCCATTCTCTAGTAGGTCTGCGTCTTTATTCCCATCTTGCCCCTAGGTTCTTCATGACCTTTTTTTTTTTTTTTTTTAGATTCCATATATATGTGTTAGCATATGTTATGTGTTTTTCTCTTTCTGACTTACTTCACTCTGTATGACAGACTCTAGGTCCATCCACCTCACTACAAATAACTCAATTTCATTTCTTTTTATGGCAGAGTAATATTCCATTGTATATATGTGCCACATCTTCTTTATCCATTCATCTGTCGATGGACACTTAGGTTGCTTCCATGTCCTGGCTATTGTAAATAGAGCTGCAATGAACATTGTGGTACATGACTCTTTTTGAATTATGGTTTCCTCAGGGTATATGCCCAGTAGTGGGATTGCTGGGTGGTATGATAGTTCTATTTTTAGTTTTTTAAGGAACCTCCATACTGTTCTCCATAGTGGCTGTATCAGTTTACATTCCCATCAACAGTGTATGAGGGTTCCCTTTTCTCCATACCCTCTCCAGCAATTACTGTTTGTAGATTTTTTGATGATGGCCATTCTGACTGGTGTAAGGTGATACCTCATTGTAGTTTTGATTTGCATTTCTGTAATGATTAATGATGTTGAGCATCCTTTCATGTGTTTGTTGGCAATCTGTATATCTTCTTTGGAGAAATGTCTATTTAGGTCTTCTGCCTATTTTTGGATTGGGTTGTTTGTTTTTTTCTGATATTGAGCTGCATGAGCTGCTTGTAAATTTTGGAGATTAATCCTTTGTCAGTTGCTTCATTTGCAAATATTTTCTCCAATTCTGAGGGTTGTCTCTTCGTCTTATTTATGGTTTCCTTTGCTGTGCAAAAGCTTTTAAGTTTCATTAGGTCCCATGTGTTTATTTTTGTTTTATTTCCATTCCTCTAAGTGGTGGGTCAAAAAGGACCTTGCTGTGATTTATGTCAATGAGTGTTTTTCCTATGTTTTCCTCTAAGAGTTTGATAGTGTCTGGCCTTACATTTAGGTCTCTAATCCATTTTGAGTTTATTTTTGTGTATGGTGTTAGGGAGTGTTCTAATTTCTTTCTTCTACATGTAGCTGTCCAGTTTTCCCAGCACCACTTATTGAAGAGGCTGTCTTTTCTCCATTGTATATTCTTGCCTCCTTTATCAAAGATAAGGTGACCATATGTGCATGGGTTTATCTCTGGGCTTTCTATCCTGTTCCATTCATCTATATTTCTGTTTTTGTGCCAGTACCATACTGTCTTGATTACTGTAGCTTTGTAGTATAGTCTGAAGTCAGGGAGCCTGATTCCTCCAGCTCCATTTTTCGTTCTCAAGATTGTTTTGGCTATTCGGGGTCTTTTGTGCTTCCATACAAATTGTGAAATTTTTTGTTCTAGTTCTGTGAAAAATGCCAGTGGTAGTTTGATAGGAATGGCATTGAATCTGTAGATTGCTTTGGGTAGTAGAGTCATTTTCACAATGTTGATGCTTCCAATCCAAGAACATGGTATATCTCTCCAACTATTTGTATCATCTTTAATTTCTTTCATCAGTGTCTTATAATTTTCTGCATACAGGTCTTTTGTCTCCTTAGGTAGGTTTATTCCTAGGTATTTTATTCTTTTTGTTGCAATGGTAAACGGGAGTGTTTTCTTAATTTCACTTTCATATTTTTTATCATTAGTGTATAGGAATGCAAGAGATTTCTGTGCATTAATTTTGTATCCTGCTACTTTACCAAATGCATTGATTAGCTCTAGTAGTTTTCTGGTAGCATCTTTAGGATTCTCTGTGTATAGTATCATGTCATCTGCAAACAGTGACAGCTTTACTTCTTCTTTTCCAATTTGGATTTCTTTTATTTCTTTTTATTCTCTGGAATGATACACTTATAATAACAAGGATTGCTGTGGCCAGCAGAATTCTGGGATGGTATACTCGTACATTCTCCCAGATGTTCAATCAAACACTAATCTAGGTGCCCTGTGAAGGGATGTCACAGATGTAATTAAGGTCCCAAATCAGTTGACCCTAAGAAAGGTCAATTACACTGGGTAAGTCAGACATAATCAGGTGATGCCTTAGAAGGGATGGGGCTCCTCCTGGCTAAAGAGAGTCAAAGTCTGACAGGGATTCGATGCGAGGGCAGATCTCTCTGGCTGGCTCTGAAGATGGAGGAGACCACGTGGCAAGGCATGTGGGTGACCCCTAGGAGCTGAGAGCAGCCCCTGGCTGAAGGGCTAGGCTAAAGAAACAGGGGCCTCATTCCTACAGTGGTAAAGAAGTGAATTTGACCAACAGTCTGATGGAGCTTGGAGGCTGATTCTTGCCCAGAGCCTCCATAAAGGAACACAGCCTGGCCAAGACCCTGATTCTACCTGTCAGACCCTGAGCAGAGAACCCAGCCGTGACATGCCCAGTCTTCTAACCTACAGAACTGTGAGTGAATACATGGGCATCATGTGAACCCACTAAGTATGTGCTCATTTATTACACAGCAACAGAAAACTAATACAATTGCTAACATTTTGTCAATGTTCCCTCTCTGCAGGCCAGTTCTAAGTGTAAATAATTCAATTAAGTTTCACGACCCTGTGAGGTGGACACTTACCATCCCCATTTTACAGGTGAGGAAACCAGGACACTGAACATTTAGCCAGTTCTTACTCATTTCTTTTGTTTTTTTAAAATAAAAATTGTATATTTTTAAGGTGTACAACCTGATGTTTGGATTCACATACACACAGTGAAATGATGACTACAGTCAAGCTAATTAACCTGGCCATCTCCTCACATAGTTACCATCTTCTTGTTGTTGTTCTCAGTCATCCGACATACCTGAAGCTTTATGCTTTTTGACCAACATCTCCCCATTTCCCCCACCTTCCCAGCCCCTGGGAATCACCATCCTACTCTCTGCTTCTATGAATTCGACTTTTTTAGATTCCACATGTAAGTGATATCATGCAGTATTTTTCTTTCTGCAACTGGGTTATTTCACTCAGTATAATGTCCTCCAGTTTCATCCATATTGTTGCAAACAGAAGGAACTCCTTTTCTCAGACTGAATAACTTTTCATTGTACTCATATATTTTATATATATGTATATATATGTGTATATGTATACATATATGTGTATATATATATATATATAAATTTCTTTATCTCTTCATCCATTGATGGACACTTAGGTTGTTTCATATCTTGGCTACTGTGAATAATGCTGCCATGAACATGAGAGTGGGAACACCTCTTCAAGATCCTGATTTCATTTCCTTTGGATAAATACCCAGAAGTGGAACTGCTGGATCATAGGTTAGTTCTATTTTTAATTTTTTGAGGAAGCTCCATACTGTTCTCCATAGTGGATGCACCAATTTACATTCTCACCAAGAGTGCACACGGGTTCCCTTTTCTCCATGTCCTCGCCAACACTTGTTATCTCCTGTCTTTTTGAAAACAGCCACCCTAACAGGTGTGAGGTGACATCTCTTTGTAGTTTTGATTTGCATTTCTTTGCTCATTAGTGATGTTGAGTCCCTTTTCATGTACCTATTGACCATTTATGTGTCTTCTTACCCTGTTCTCCTAACATTTAGTCAGCATTGAAAGTCCAGGTGGCTGCTGGCCTCCCTCCTGAAAAGCTCCGGATCACATTCCCAACTCTTCATCTTTCTATTCATAATTAATCTGAGGGGTGTCTGCCTCCTGCCTCTGCCAGCAGAGCTCCAGTCACCTTCTTAAGGCTAACAGGGTGCCTCATCCAGTGAGGTGACTTTCTGGCCCCCAAAACAGTGCTGGGTGGGAGACGTTTTGCCCAAATCAAGCAGAGTGAAGGGCCCTGTTCATCTGTTCAAGTGGCCATAACAAAATACCACAGACTGCGGGGCTTACACACACAACAGTTCTGGAGGCTGGAAGTCCAAGATCAAGGCATAAGCAGGGCTGGTTTCTACTGAGGCCTCTCTCTTCAGCTTGCAGACTTCCATCTTCTTGCTGTGATCTCATGGGTCTTCCTTCAGTGCATGTCTGTGTCCTAACCTCTTCTTATAAGGACATCAATCCAATTGGATTAGAGTTCACCCTAATGAACTCATTTTAACTTAATTACCTTTTAAAATATCCTATCTCCAAATACAGTCAAATATATTCTGAGATACTGGTGTCAGGCCTCCAACATATGAACTGGGGGCAGGGGGACACAATTCAGCCTATAACAGGCATCAAGTGCAAAGTCAAAGGTTTGAACAAACTTGTCAGAGCCCAAGGGAAAGGCCCCCTTAGTGTTCCCAGCCAGCAATTCATCGTCTAATACCCAGCAGAGCTGCAGGTGCCCCCAATTTCACCTCCTCTGTTCCCGAAACTTCCCCACCACTTGCTCTAGGACCCTCGGCGCAGTCACCACTTCCTGACCCACACTCAGAGACACGGGTGCCCCAGCGAGTTCCAGGTACCAGAGCAGAACCAGCTCATATCTTCAGATTTTCAAAAGAGAGCAATATTCAGCAGTTCAAGCGGGGCCAAGGGCTGACATTAAGCAAATTTCAAGGGTTATTTGAAGTTAATTGAGTTTAATCATATAATGATTTTATAATTAGTCATAGTGCTCTTGTTTCTACATGGGTGGACCCAGGCTCTGAAGGAAATGACTGTATCAGGCAGAGAAGGGGCTAGGGCAGCAGAGGAAGGACGGCAGGGCCAGGGAGAAGGAGGTGGTGGCTGAACCCACGGAAACGCTCCGCTTCACTCTCTGGGCCCCCACGTGCACCAGCCACAAGCTGGGCTCCCAGCGGGGGCTCCCATACCCTGCGGGTCTGCTGGTGCTTTCTACACATTTGTCCTGCTTACTTGAGGGCATGTTCCATCTGTGTTGAGATGTAGCCTTGTCACCAAGAAGTCAGCACCAGGGAACTTCTAAGGTGACCAGACTCATTGCAAGCTCCACAAGTGCTACTGCAGACCCGACTGTGTAGTGAGACTTGTGGTCCAAAACCCGACTTAACCTAATCAACCAACAGCATTTACCTCCTGGGCAGTCATCAGAGCTATCAGGTTGCAGTGATTAAATCTCTGCACGTCTCTAAGGGGCGCAGTGTGTGTCCCCCCAGTCCTCTCACCCAACCAGACCCGGGTTTAAGTTCTGCTTCCAATGCCATGATATTTAGCCCCTTGGGACTTCACTGTGCCCCTGAATAATGGAATTAGGGTGACCCCCAGGGTGTCCTAGGAAGGCTTCTTCTCAGAGACAGCTCAACTCTCGGTGGGGCATAAGTGGGGCCCGACTGACCAGTGTGACAGCATAAAATGTATGTGATTCACAAAAACAGCCAAGTACTATGTTCTCTTAATTGGGTGACCACACAGGGAGGGGAGTGGAGAAGGAAACCACCATTTCTTGAGCACTCACCATTGGCCAGACCTGTGCTGTAGCACTTGTTTCTCACCTTCCAGGTCATAGTGGACAGAGGCTCAGAGAGGTGGTGACACACAGTGCCAGGTGTATCTGACTATGGTGCCCAGGGACAGTCCACAGTAACACCTCGGGCGCCAGGTAGAAAGAAGGCACAGGGGAAACCGGGGTGCATTAGCACAGAAGCCCTCCACCCTTGGGTGAACAGCTAAGGTGTCGTGAGCAGGGTCCAGCCTCCTGTCCTCCCTAAGGGAAGCCCCAGGTGCCAGCTCATGGAGGATTTCATGAGAGACACATGAACGCTTTTCTTTGCCTCCCAAGCCCTTTCCTCACAGAGGTCAAATTAACTATGAGTAGGATGCCAGGGAAATGATTCAATGTAGGTAAATGAGAGTGTGGACTCTGACCTCATGGTTTTAATTACTGGATGATGGAAACACTTTTAAAAGGTACCATGCAAGTGTCCATCAAGGGATGAATGGATGAGCAAGATGTGGTAGATCCTTACAATGGAATATTACTCAGCCTTGAAAAAGGCACCTCTGACACCTGCTACAACATGGATGAACCTTGAAGACATCCTGCTTCAAGTGAAATAAGCCAGTCACAAAGGGACAAATACTGTATAATTCCACTCACATGAGTTATCTAGAGTAGTCAGCTTCACAGAGACAGAAAATAGGATGGTGGTGGCCAGGGGCTGGGGGGAAGGGGCATAAGATAGGCAGTGGTGATGGTTGCACAACAGTATGAAGGGACTTAATAACACTGAAATGTACACTTAAAATGATAGAGATAGTCAATTTAATGTTATGTGTATTTCACCACAATTTTTTTTAATTGGAAGGGAATAAAGGGTATATGCAAGTCAGGGTCTGTGCTGTTTCCCAGACCTCCTGGGCAGCCGCCCAAGTCCAGGAATCCCCAGTGGAACTTATATTTCTAGAACAAGTCCGGTGAGGCTGCAGAACCTGCGGGCAGATGCCAGCCTGTCTGAGTTTCTTCCTCACCCTACAGAAATGCATCCTTAATGAATGCTGAGCCCTCCATTTGGGCTTTACCTGGGACAGCTTATCCTGTACAAGCTCAGGGCCACAGGGTCAAGGGCAGATTCCCAACTAGTGGAACCACCACTGTGGGGACTGTGCTTGGCTGCCCCTGATTTCACTGTCCCCACCCCCACCCCCAACCCCAACCTTCCCCAGGCTCCTGTCACTACTGGTCAGTTGCCTTTCTCATTTTTAGAGACAGACCCAAGTTTGATGCACATTGCACATGGCGCTGTGACTACACAAATCACATATGTACATCGCACTGTGGAATAACATAGGCTGTCTCCTCCTCTCTCTCACACACACAGTTAACCCCTCAGTCAACTTCATTAGTCCCTTCCTTCCGGACAGGACCCTGTCATCTTCAGCTTCCCTGCTGCCCCTATCACTGCTAAATCTCAAAGTAATCATCCAAAGGCATAATCTCAAAAAAAAAAAAAAAAAAAAAATCTCCTGGGAACACTTGTTGAAAATACAGAATCCTGAGCCTCATCCCAGGAGACTACACTTTTCTGTAAGCCTGGGGCCAGGAGTCTGTGGTCCCCACTGACAGTTTACTGAGGGTGAGTGAGTAGCACTGGGATCACCACCTTCCTCGCCCCTGACCCTGAGAAACCCTTCTCTCCCTGCGCTCCAAGTGTGGAGTTGTTCTTGATACCTGAAGGTGCTGGAAAGTTGGTCTCTGACTATCTGAGGTTCTGCTGTTCTTTAAAGCACCATTACACATGATTTCCATCAGTCATGGGACGACAAATCATTAAAGAGTGTCACCATGTGGAACTGGTATTGTAGACCACTTTCGACTCTCTTAATGACTTGCCCAGCCAGTTCTGTGGCATCCAACACCCACACCCCCTCCCTGCAGGATGTCACCCAGGAAGACCCTCCATCAAGAGATCTGTTATTAACCCCACTGGCTTCCTATGGGCAACACATGCCCTTTTTTCAGAACTTCTGTAATTCAAACTCCCTTCCCATATCCAGCGGCCCAGATTGTGGTTTTTTATGTTAACCAGCATTATTTGACCACGATCCAGGATCACAGCTGTACCACAATATCTGCCCAGTTTAGCTGTTTTCAACTCCAAGTAACAGACAACCCAGATTCAAACTGGTTTTAAAATATGAACATTGATTACTTCCTATAATAGGGTGCCTGGGTTGGGCACTGGTTTCTCAATTCAATGGTGTCTTCAAGGATTGTGCTCTGCTGTCCACAGTCAATTTCATTATAACACTGGTCTCCAGGAAGTTGAAAGATGGAGGCCAGCAGCAGCTGTCCATCAAACAGGTGGGCTGGAAGGTAGACTCCTTATCTTGCAAGAGAGAGAACCCCTCCTCCATCTGTGGACTCTGGAACTTTCCTCATATTGGCCAGCACAGGTTGTATGCTCCCCCCTCAACTCACCTCAGCCACCAGGAGACGCTACACACAGATTCCCCTGTCACACTTCCTGCTTCCCACAGCTGTCCCTGGGGCGTGGAGGAAGAGGGACTGGATGCTGGGCAGACAGCCCTAAGAGCCACTGCAGCTGCTACGTCATTGGCTCTTTTCAACACAAATGCTGGACCAGACCCTCCTGACAGACACGTGATAAGAAGCCAGCACCTGTTCTGGGTGACCTTTCTCTCCAGAAAGAAGGTGCGGGGAGTGTCATAAGCCAACCAAGGCAAAGCCAGCCTCCTCCATCACAGGACCCTTCATCAGTCTTATGGATTTGCAGGAGTTTTTAAAGTGCTTTGCTCTAAGCACCTGATTAAACATTAATAAAATGTCAAGGTTATGGTCCTAGGGACCTCCTGATAAAATCACTCTTCATCTCTCTTCCTCATGAATCCTCCTGTTGCAATACTTATCTCTTCCCTACCTCCCTGCAAACCCCATGACTAGTTAAGGGCTGAGGGACCCAGAGAACAAACTACCTTTGGTTCATTCAGAGGGGGCATTTCTAAAGCCTTGGCTTGAAGGAACATTGTCAGGACTAGGGGTGTTTGTGGCTCTAGTTAGGAGAGTTTTGCTTCCCTGCAAAGCACTTACAGAACATAAGAAACAGTAAGTCAACATGATGTGATTTCTGCATTCAAGGCCATCTTTCCTATAGGTTAGTGTCATTGATTACCTGCACCTCAGGCCCTGACAGGTAGTCAATAGACCCTCTGACCCAGATACGTAAGTTGGCCTGTGGGGGGTTTAAAAACAAGAAGTGAACATGGCAACTCTGGTTCATGCTTTGCATACATGAGAATTACATTTTTTCCCCAGAGTAGCAAAGCCATTTCTGCTCAAATTACCCTAGCCATCTCAGGAGCGCATAATCAGAGGGTCCTGTTCATTTTTCCTGCTGGAGAAGAGTTCTGCAACCAACCCCAAGCCATTAAGAGCAAAAGTTTGGAAAAATCTTTTTATGCCTCCAAAGAGCTAGGACTCTTTAGGAAGGGCCACCTAACCTTCTCGGTAAGGGATATAGGGAAATGGTGACTCTTACGGGGGCAGGAGAACAGGAAGGGGGTCAAGCACCTGCCAGGGGAAGAGGATGGACTCTAGCAGCCACTGATGTTGCAACCTTCAAAAACAGAAGGATCTTGGCTGATGATAATGACACTGATCCTCAGGATATGGATTTAGTGGGATGGGGTCCAGGGGTGCAAACAGTGAAAGACTCTCAAAGACACAAAGAAGACAAAAAATAGTCTACAACTATTTCTGGTGTCACTTCCTCCAGGAAGTCAGCCCTGACACAACTTGATACCCCGTATAGACCAGGAGTCGCCTCTGCAGTGTGCCCAGGCTTTCCTGGACATGTCTGTAACACTTTCTGTGGGTCTATATGCATATTGCCATGCCCTCAAGGCTGTGAGTCAATTGAGGTTGGGGCTAAGAATCATAACCTGGTCACATCTCAATCTCAGCCCCAAGCAAAACCCAGCACCTAACAGCGTCTCAACAAAGCCTATTGAATAGGTGAATGAATGAATGAGTGAATAAATTTATAAATGAGTGTGTGTGTGAGTGAGGGAGTGAACTAATGAAAATATAGCATCCAACCAAAGAAAGAACATCAAGGTACTAAGTCCCCAAGGATAATAGCCCTAAGGAAAGGGGCACCTTTCATCCCTTTCCTGGAAATTTTGCAAAGGAGAAGTGGCTAGATGCAATAAAAAGAAGATTGACTTTTACATCCAGAGTTGGGTCCAAATCTTGGCTCCACTAGAAAAGTGAGTTCAGGCAAGGTATTTAGCCTCTTTGTCCCTCAAAGTTATCATTGAGAATAAGACCTACTTTATGGAGCTGTGCTGAGAATCAGAGAAAAGATATGCTCAGTGCCTGGTACATGGTTAGCACTCACTAAGTTGTAGTCATTACTAACATTAACCAAGCCCTGCCATGGAGTGGCATGGCCAAAGCTGGGGCATCTGTTATCAAGCCAGAAAGGTTAACCACACAAAGTAGGCCAAGGTCATTCTAAGATATCAGACCACTGGGCTGAGTGGCCAAAAAGAGACCACAACTTCTCTCTTCCAAATCTTGCAAAGGACAATAAATTCTGACCATCCAATAGACCATCAGTAAAAATTCCCTCAAGGAATGTAAATTGGTAAACCAGGAAAGGCAAAGACATTGCCTCTGTGTAAGTGAAGTTATGGCAAATATTAAGTTGCCAAAAATTCCAACATTATGTATCAATCAGGGAATGCTAGGTTGTGCTGCAGTAACAAACAGCTCCAAAATCTCAATGAGTTAAAAATCATGTCACATATCCTTTGCAGGTCAGCAAGCGGACTCTTCTCGGAGATCCAGGCTTACTGAACAATCAGTATCTCAAATGGTGCTAATCACCAATGCCAGGAAGAAAGTGCATTCTGGAGGGTCTCATACTGGCAATGAAATGTCCCCTCTGTGATGACATGGTCCATGAACAACCATTAGCCTGAACTAATCACTTGGCACCACCCAACCACGGGGGGGCCAGGAGGTGCAATCCCAGCATGTGCCCAGAGTAGGAAGAAAGGGAAATATTTTGTGGATCACGCTAATGAGCACAATACACTGCAAGAGAAGGAGATGCCTAGGAAGCTCCATCCAAACCAGCCCTGGACAGTGGTGACAAAGATGACTGTAAGGCAAAAGCATCAAGCCCTTCCCAATATCTGTAAGTTCAGAGTGGAAGGGGATAAGTGCAGAAGGCAGCTTGATTTTCCATTTAGCATGGCCATCATCAAAAAGTGTACAAATAATAAATGCTGGAAAGGGTGTGGAGAAAAGGGAACCCTCCTACCCTGTTGGTGGGAATGTAAATTGGTGCAGCCACTATGAAGAAAAATATGGAGGTTCCTTAAAAAACTAAAAATAGAGTTATCATATGATCCAGCAATCCCACTCTTGGGTATATACCTGGAAGAAAACGAAAATTCTAATTCAAAAAGATATATGCACCCCAATGTTCCATAGCAGCACTATTTACAATAGCCAAGACATGAAAATAACCCAAGTGCACATCAACAGACAACTGGCTTAAGAAGATGTGAGATAGATAGATAGATAGATAGATAGATAGATAGATAGATAGATAGATAGATATACACATATATACACACATATAATGGAATACTACTCAGCCATAAAAAAATGAAATTTTGCCATTTGCAGTAACTTGGATGGACCTAGAGATTATCATACTAAGTGAAGTAAGTCAGATACAGAAAGACAAATATTATAGGATATCACTTATATGTGGAATCTAAAAAATAATACAACTGAATCTATATACAAAACAGAAACAGACTCACAGACATAGAAAACAAACTTATGGTTACCAAAGGGAAAAGAGATGGGGGGAGGGATAAATTAGGAGTATGGGATTAACAGATACAAACTACTATACATAAAATAGATAAGCCACAAGATTTACTATATAGCACAGGGAACTATATTCAATATCTTGTAATAACTTATAATGGTAAATAATCTGAAATACATATGTATACACTGAATCATTTTGCTGTACATCTGAAACTAACACAATATTGTAAATCAACTATACTTCAATTTGGAAAAAAAAAAGGCTGCTATTTTGCATTTAGGAAAGTGTAGGGAGCTCCGGATTTGCTCACTGCTCTCTTTAAAAAGCAACTGTATTCATATTTTAAAGAAAGAATGTATATATATGTATAACTGAATCACTTTGTTGTACAGCATAAATTAACACAACATTGTAAATCAACTATACTTCAATAAAAAAAATTGAAAAAGGAAGCAACTGTACTCATACTAATGAGCGTGCACACCATACCACAATACCACCTGTGTTGGGCAAGAACAGGACAAAACGCCTCAGAGAATTTGGATTCTTGCACAGGGGTGACAAAGTGTTTCTTTCCCTAATTTGGAAGTGAGTTTAAAATGTGCAAAGAAGCAGAAATTCCTCTTGGCACATTCCTCTCCTGGGTATGGCTGTGAGTTCCCAGTAGCAACAAGAGTCCCAGCGCTGCCAGGCTCACACGGGACTCAGGAAAGGCCCTCACTTTCCAGGTCAAGATCATTAGGGAGTTTAATTAGCACCTTGGTTCCAGAATCTATACGTAGATTCAGAATATATATGTCTTCTGAGGCGCACATAAAATTGGCTGGGGACCGCTGTTCCTTGCCAGCTGGAAAGTTCAGTGCTCCCCAAATGTCTTTGGACTCTTGGGGCTTACATTCACAGGGGCCCCCATTGTGCTGCTTCCTCTCTCCCCTGTTCTTCATCCCTCCTGCTAAAGGGAAATAGGAACAGGGTGCCAAGGTGGGGAAGTTCCTGGTGTGATGGTAACAGCAAGGGTCATGGTGCCACAGAACAAGACATAGCGTGAGAAGAACCCAGGGAGCGGGCTGGGGGCTGTGTCCCAGAGTCTCAGCACCAGAGATGGAGGCTGGATGTTATACAGCCCTTGGTGGGAAGGTAGGCAGGGATTTAAGCAAGGAGTGAATGTGATCAGACATGCATTTTAGATGGATCACGGGCAACTGTATCTCTAGAAATTGGTGAGGAAGTAAACAAAAATGGAGAGCTAGTCCAGAGAGGAGGCTCCTGCAGGAGTCCTGGGGAGAGAGAGGTAGGCATCTGACCTGGAAGATGAATGATAAAGTGAAGGGAATAAGGAGACCTGTTAGACAGCCCTTGCCAAAGTTTAGGGAAGACATGTGAGGGGCTGGACAAGGGTGGAGGGAACAGAAAAGACGGGAACGCCCATGACTGCTGAAAGATGGAAACACTATGGATCTTGGTAACTGGTTGATGATGAGAAGTGTAGAAAAGAAAGATCAAGAAGATTATTCCAAGGTTTGGAGCCCGAATGACTGAGAGGGACCTAAAAGCCTTCGGAAATGGAAATTATGTGGATCTGTCATTGTCGTCATAAACATCATCTAATTGTTAGTTTGGGTATTTAGTACAGGTTTCCTTTTTAAAAATATCTTCTCAAAAATGGTGTCTTCTGATTTCACTTAAAGGGGTTTCCAAGCTTGTATTTCAATGATTGAAACAGCCAAAGCATGTCTTGTTACACTAAAAAGTTTCCATTTTCGTGTCTTGCTTTCTAAAATGCTTGTAATCATCCTTGAGCATTTGAGGAACTTGAAGCAGGCATGGCCTCTTTCAAAGGTCAAATGAGCAAGATAAAATCCTTTCCAGCAGCATCTTGTAGCACTTTAACCGAGTATGTGTTGACCAAGGAGGTAGCTCACACGCACGCATGCACACAGGCACACAGGCACACACTAGAACTCCCAGCTGAGATAAAATTGCAAGCACGGCATTGATTGACCCATCAACACTTTGGAGCTGAGCAGAGAGAAAGAAACCCAGCTGGACATGGGGAGGAACATGCAGGGGGTGTTGACAGAGTCTCCTGTAGAGGATTCTTGAATCAGATGGTCCTCTTCTGTTGGACATCACAGGCAGCACATGTATATGCCTTTGCCAAGCTCAAGATGCAGCCAAACACTTGGCAAAAGCTAAGGTTGGGCCCCTGGATCAGGCACAAAGAAATCCATTTGCACATTCTCTTTGCCTCCCTTTCAAGGGGCCAGGGAAACACAGAGGGAATTCGAGGTTTACTCGAAAAGTAGACAAAATTTAGATTGTAGGTCTGCCACCAAATGAATGCACTTTCCTACACACAGTTATTTCAAGGTGAAGGAAAGGCCAAAACAGAATAACAGGGCAGGTCATTTTGCTCCTTATCTTATTCACTGATACCTCCACCTACCTTTTTGGGTGGTACCAATTGAGAGCTTCCATGATGATCCCCCCATGTTATTAAGACAGGTCCTCTCTTGCACTGGAGTTTTATTTGGGGGCCTGTGGTCAATCACTTTCTCAACAGGCACATACTAAGTGCCATCTGCCAGCCACTGGCCTATGAGCAGGAGGTGACCCTGGACAGACGCCATCGAGGCCCTTCATGCTCCATAAGCTGGGCTGCCCGGGCACATTTAGTCGTCTGTCTTTCCCACTGGATCAGTGGTTCTCAACCAGGGCAACTGGGTCACCCAGGGACACTGGGGAAAGTCTGAAGATATTTCTTCAGTGTCAAAACTGTGGAGAGAAGAGAGTTGCTACTGGCCTCTACCAGATAGAGGCCAGGGATGCCGCTAAACACCTTCCAGGGCACAGGAGGCCCCATCACAAAGACTCATCCAGCCCCAAGCTTGAGTAATGCCGAGACTGAGAAACCCTGGTCCAGCTTATCACTCCATCCAGGCAGGCACTGGGCCTTTCCTTGTTCACTGTTTTGTGCCCAGTGCCTAAGACACAGTGACTGGTTCACAGATGGTGTAGAAGGTGGGAAAGGAAGCAGGCAAGGAAAGAAGAGAGGCAGGAAGGGAAGAGGGGAGAGAAGGAGGCATCGCACATTCTCTGGAGAAACTTAAAGGTTGGTTAAAGGGCCATTACTAATTTTCGCTCAACCAACATGCTGTAGTCTTCTATCCAAGAGTTTGAACTCTTCCACAGTTTCACCAATCCAAGCCCATTGATGCCATCAGACCAGACGCCTCCCCCGCCCCAGCCCCAGTACATTGGGCAGTATCACTCCTAACTGGGAGCCCCTTCTCCCCAATCAGAGAGCTGAGCAAGAGAAGTCGGTCTTCTCCACACCGGGTGCACACTCACGGGGGCCCAGGAGAGACCTTCACCCTCATGCCTAGAACCCACGCAGGTCTGACCACCCCACAGTCTATGTGCACACACATACACAGGCACACACACGTGTGTGCACACACGGAAACTAATGTACAAGGCCACTTGACTCTACTGCCCTGCCCTGGAGCTGGTGACCTAGAATGGTCTCGTTCCCGGTTGCAAACAAAACCTGATAAGTTCTGAACTCTCACATTCCAGAGTGTGTACAATTTTTTCTTCTCCTCCCAAGTTGCCATCAGAAAGAACAGAAACTCCAGTGAGACACAATGCAATGCACCGTCACCATGCCACCCTCTTCTGGAGGGGTCATCGTTTCCTGGGCATCACCAGCCCATCCGAGGCTGGCATCCTTGGTGGCCACCCTGGTGATGAGTGAGCAAGAAAATGATGAAAGAGAGGCTCTCCACGAGGCATCTGTGAGCACTGCTCTGCCTGCCGAGATTTGTGCAAAGCTGGAAGTATCTCTATTCGAATGAAAAGTCCAGCCTTTCTGCAGTCACCCAGGAAGTTTTTATTTGTGGCTGTGGAATATGCATTCTAGAAGATCACAAACACACGCCATGGCCTTGAGGGACCAGAGCACAGCCTGGCTGGGTGGGATCCCCAAAGTCAGACCTTTCTCCTTCCTGTGGATGGAAGATGCCTGTATTGACTGTGTCATTTATCTTCTGTTTTCTGATGCCCTGACATCTTGGGCCTTGCTGACCCTGGAAGGACTGCCCCTTCCAGGGTTAACCATTTCCTACAGATAGTTAAGCAATTCCATGACACGGAGAATGCCTTTCGCATGCAGACCGGCCAATCCAGAGCCCACACTCCCAACCACCTCCTCTATCAGGCTCTACACTCAGACCCACTCTCTGCCTGCCCTACTCACCCCAGGGCCAGGCATCAGACAACCAGGGACAGCCCCATGTGCCCCAGAGCTCTGAAGTTACTCAAACCAGCCCATCCCAAGGCTGCGTACCCTGCCTCAATCATTCCTTCCTTGGAAACCACAGTAAAGGCTCGTACCCACATTCCCCCCGCTCCCTCTGCCTCCTGACCCACCCGGTGCTTCCCCTTTGGTCCAGGGTGGAGTCCTATGCCTTCTGTTCCTAGAGAACTGTGTGTATGATCAAATTCTTCTTCAGGACAGCCATCACATCTCTTTCTGTATGTCTTACTACACCACATCCATAACAAGCCCTGGGTACCCCGCAAACAATGCCAAACAGCAAAAGTCAAAAATGCCAGGGCAGTGGGAGTTTATAGACACCTGTGCCCACTCAGGCCTGGGTCCAGGCAGCACACCCAGCACCTGGGTCTTCTGTTAGGTCTCACCCTGTCCCCCTACCAGGGGAGTGAGCAGAAAAGGCAGCCAGGAGGCGGGAGGGGGGAAAGGGCACCGCACTTTGGAGGCACCAACTGTGGGCAGACACGATGCCCATTACACACATTCTCTGTCATTGCTACAAACTTTGAACAGGGAAGAGGCTCAGGAGTACTTAAAGCCCCACATTAGTCAGATGTAGAACCAAGATTTGAACTCAAGACTCAAACGTGGGCTCTCCTTCCACATCCCTAGGCCACCTTCCCAGTGGACACTTTAAAGCATCAAAACAGATGTCTTTTTTCTTTCCTGGGACCGGCAAGGACCACGCAGAAAAGGCTGTCCACAAGGATGTCACTGCTGCAGCCCAGAGCCCCTGTGCCCCTGTGCCCCAGCACTCCACGATCCCTCCCCCAGGGACACTCAGGTACCGGGTCATCCCTGGTAGCCCATAGCCAGTAATAGCTTCTTGGGGTGTGAGCATTTTAGCCACGCTCCAAGTGTTCCCACCAAACCCCTGCCATTTGTGGCATAACACACGCTGGAGTGTTTTCAAAACTATGCAGTGACACCATCAAGGAGGGAAAAGGTAGATGGTTCCCAGACTGGATCTGCTCCTTGGGGAGGACTTCATACCTAGGCCCTGGCAGTAAGTCCAGAGGAAACGGCGTTTGGGAAGCGTGGGAGCCTCCAGCATCGCTCACGCCTGAAGCCGGGCCTTCCTGTCGGAAGCCAGGAGGCTCATTCAGGTCTGACAACCACAGCTGAGAAGAAGAATGTTCCTTTCAGAGCCCACATTGGAAAAGAGCCAGCTCCTGAAGCAACAGCATTTGCACAGATCCCGTGGAAGCAAAGAAAAACAGAAGAAGGCGCTAAGAGAAGGCGCTCAAGGAAGGTTTTGACTTTAAATTTGCCTCCAGATGTTACACCTGAGAAGGAACAGCAACGGTACTACATGCTTCGAACAGGTCAATGTAATTTAAAAAAAGAAATGTGGAAACAGTCAGGGTTAAAAGGCCATGCCATGTGTAACAACCTCAAATGGCTCAGAAAAAAAATTACACACAGAACAAATCTGGGCAAAGGACACAGGGGTGCTCCTTGTACTATTTGCACTTTTGCAACTCTTGTAAATTTTCTAATTAATTCCAAATAAAAAGTTGATGTTTAAATCTGATCTTGAGCCTCAAGTCATTAGAGTATTAGTTGGCAACAAAGTGTGATCGGGCAGGGGTGGGACCAGTGTGGGACCCAGGAGAGAACCAATTCCAATCTCCTCCAGTACCCACTGGGTTCCAGAATCTTCCTTAGGCCCAAGCACAGTGGGGATCGAAACGGACAGTGTCATGGAGCTTACGGGGTAAAGAGAAGGCGAATGGCAAACCAGAGAGCACACAACTAGATTCATCATCACGAACTGTTGAAAGCTCTAAGGGAGAAGTTCAGAAAGATATAAGAAAGTAAAATGGGGACCCTGTGAGGAAGTAAAATCGGAAACCTAAATTTGATCATGTCTCAGTCTTTCCTGGGACAGACCCCCTGCCCCATGTCCTCCACCTGCCTCTTGTCTGTAGAAAAACTTTAGCCTCCTAGGCCTTCCCCAAATTCCAAAGAATAAATTTAATCAAAGAAGTGAGAAAATGCAGAAAAAAAGGAAAACAGTCGAGCAAGACAAAACAATAATAGTTCAGCCATTAAACAAAGTCAAGGACTTTAATTCCTCCTCAAGGGCTATAGAGAATATTCTGAGCCAGGTCCTTTGAGCTGTTATGGAGATACTGAATCCCCCACCAGGTGGAAGAAGTTAACTGTATGCTGCCCACAAGCACATAGACCCCAGACCGGTTGGAACCAGAAGGTTGATGAGGTTGACTCCCGATTACCTCACCACCAACCAATCAGAAGAATGTCCACAAGCTGATCACACACCCCATAATCCCCCTCCCTCAGCCTGTCTTTAGAAACCTTTCCCTGAAAGCCTTTGGGGAGTTTGGGCCTTTTGAGCACTAGCTGCCTGGACCCCTTGTTTGGTGCCTGCAATAAACACTGCACCTTCCTTCACTAAAACCCAGTGTCAGTGGATTGGCTTTACTGCACAAGCGCGAACAGACCCGACTTTGGCTCAGTAACCCTCAGGAGGCGTGAGGAGCTAGGCATTTGGGGGTGGTCCTGACAGTCTCATGGTTGTGTTTGCTCTGAGGCAGAAGCCAGGGTGGGGCAGGGGCTTGAGCAGTTAGGTGAAGGGGTGCCACCCACCAAGCTGAGAGCACCTCGGGCTCCCGTGGACATGCCTGGCTCTGGCGGACTGCTTGCCCTGATCTGGGGGTTCCCACTTGCCCTCACCTGGTCTTGCCCCTGCACCTGGGGACCAGGTTCTCTTCTTGAGAAGAAGCCTCATTCTAAAGCTGCAGCTTCATCAACGCCTCTTCAGCACAGCCTTTCAGGGCCTGAGCCCTCTAAAAGAACCTCCCTGGTGGAACCAAAGCTGTGCCTTTCGGGAGCTGATATGGCTCCTCAGGCAGCCTCAGGACCTTGGAGCTAATCTGGGGGAGAAGGTGGGGCCTCCAGCAGAGCAATGTGACCCCAGAGCGCTGTGGCCCTCAGGCTTCTCTTTGGCCCTGATGCCAGTGAGAAGAGGTGAATCCCAAGAGGCGCCAATAGGGGCAGCCCCTCCCGCAGTCAGGAGCCAGCTTCCAGGGACCACTCCTAGAGGCCAAGGGCCACCAGCCTTGTGTCCAGGAGGCTCTGGAATCGGAGAGCCTAGTGGTGAATCCTGCCTCTGCTCTTCTTTGTGGTGTGGCCTGACTCACCTCTCTGTGCCTCTATCTCCCCACCTGTAAACTGGGACACAGCACTTTCTCCTTCATGGGGTGGGGTGGGAAAATCACAGGCGGTAGTTCTTTCTGAACAGCGCCCTCCCTGCACGTGGTAAGCATTTTATTGTCACTGCTGCCGTTGTGTTTATTACCGTTACAACCTCATCCTCCAAGGAGACGGCCACGTCCGGGGGGGGGGGGGGAGGGAGGGGCAGGGGGGTCGCTGGACGTGGCCCCTCTGCCACCCTGCAATCGCGTGCAGTTCTCGGGCGCTGAGGCTGTCCTGGGCTCTGACCGCCCCCACCCCCACCCGCCGCGCGCTCAATCGGCCCTAAACCCAGTCCCAGCCTGGCCTTGCCTGCCCTCCCTCGGCCCCGCATCCACCACAGGCCCACTCATGCACGTGCCCGGGCCCCATATCCTCACATCCGGCAGGTCCTTCTTTCTCTGTGGGGCCTTCCGCAGGGCCCCTGCCAACCTACGGTGTTTTTGCTTTTACTCTCTGTCATGGTTGAATTAATGCACAGACACACAAAAGAACAAGAGGAATGCGCTCAGATTAGAGGCCTCCCCAGAGAAGAAAAAAGCCTATCGCCACTTTTATGAGCGCTCCTCCACCCGACTGATATAAGGGCCTGTGACCGGAACTCTGCCAGCGCAGGGCCTGGGGGAGCCGTGCCGTTCGTGGGGATAGAGACCAGTAAAGTCCTAAAGGGATTTGCAGCTCCAGTCCCACAGTCCGCGTTCCCTCTGGTCAAAGCCTCCTGGCTGCATATCATATCCTGGACATCTTAGTGAAACAGGTCTTGGCTCACAGTGGCTCGTTGTTATTTCACTTCGGGGGCCCTGGTGGGAACCGAGGAAGCCGGGAGGGAGCCCGCGCGCCCCACGGAGCCCGCAGGAAAGTGCAACAGCGCCATCTAGTGGCCTCGTGGGGTGGCTGCGGAGATCCGCGCGCTGTGAGCAGGGCTCTTCTCTTCCAGGGAAAACGTGTATCCGTCGTCACAGAGCAGTGATACCTCCTCCGGAGCTTCTTAGACAACACGAGTGGCTACCGATGCCACATCATTAAGAGAATTAAAGGCCAAAATGTACACAAGGATGGACCTATTCGGTTTGGGTGCTGATGAAGGACCCACAGGGGTCGCTTTAGTGGGATTCCCCGGACTCCCCAGCACATGGAACCTCGTGCGAGACCTCTCAGGTTCTCAGGGCCTGCTTCCCTAGGCTAGAGCCGGCCAGCCTGGGGCCTGTATGCTGGGTCTGCAGGTAGGTTAGCAGTAGGTTAGTCATGGGAAGGCCTCCTCCAAATAAAACTGTTCTTTCAAGAAGAGATCATAGCAAGGCACAGGTTCTCAACCAGAGCGTGCATCGATGTCACCTGGAGGGCTTGTTAAAACAAGGATTCCTGGGCCACATCCGGAGTCTCTGAGAACCTGCATTTCTATCATGTTCTCTTGGTGACCGTCGATGTTGCTGGTCTAGGGCCCCACTCTGGGACCCACTGTTTAAGCTTAATAGTTATTTACGTTGGACCACTTCCTCCTAACATTTGGAAAGCTCCCGTGGTCTGCACTTATCTCGCTCCAGTTATACTGACAAGAGTTCCAGGGCCTCGGTATGGGAACTCTTTTAGGAAAAGCCGAGGAGGAGCTGGGGGGACATGCGAGAGGAGATAAGATAGAGCAGAACATCAGGACTGTCTTTCCCACCCCCAGGCCCTTGCAGGCTGGAATCCACTGGGAGACAAAGTTGGTCCCAGCCCCAGACCTGCCACGCCCTGAAGACCCTTGGTTCTAATCATAGCATCCAGACAGTCGATGAAGTTAGGATACCTACAACCAACATTCGGGGACAAATTTAGGTCATCTCTGCATAATGAATGTTCCTGGGTTTTCCATAACCTTTACAGAAAGACTTGTATTGGGGACATTTCAAGCTAGAGATTTATTGACACAGATGGGGAGCTTCTGTGCTGGTACAACCAGCATGATGCCATGACAGTGTGGTTTTTTTCAGCCTGCAGTCTTGAGCCACTATTTGCATTCAGCCAATCAGAAGTGAGCAGTGCTCTTAGTACCAGCCTATCACATTCCAGTAAATCAGACCACAAGTGTATTCAGCCAATCAGAAGTGAGCATTGCCCTGAGCCCCGCCCCATCACGGTCAAGCCAATCACACCACAAATGCATTCAGCCAATCAGAAGTGAGCCAGAGATCTGTGCGCCACCACAACACCCTCCTCCCTATCGCAGTAAATCTGACCACAAATGAATCGACCCAATCAGAAGTGGTCAATGGTCTGAGCCCCTACCCACCAGAATCCACAACATTGCTTATACCTGTAAATCAAGAACTGGATCTCAGTTGATGTGGCTCTTAATTGCATCATACATCAATTGAAAAAGCAACTTGCTTGTAACTAGAAACTATCTGTTCATTACAAACGTATGACCACAACAAAAATGTATACAAGCAGGAGAAAAGCTAACCCCCTTAGAGGTGACTTATCCATCAGCACAGTAGGTACCATGCCTAGGGCCCAAGGAAATGTTTTGATTTATTTTTAACTAAGAAAAAAAATGAATACAATCTGTCCTGGTTTAGATTCATCTTTATCTTTATGCTAACACAGTAGCAAAATGGGTTTTTTGGTTTTGTTTTTTATGGAAGAAGGGGCCCACGGAGGCAAAAGTGACAGGTCCCATGAAAGTCATGTGTCAGGCAAATGGGCAGAATTAGATGGTCCTGAAGGCCTGTACAGCACTAACCATCTGTAGTTCCATGTAACCTTTCTTTTCCTTCCATTATTACAAAAGACAGAAAATTGGAGAAAAATAATGTATCAGTCTGGACTCTTGGAAGGAAGGAAAGCAAAGAAAGGAAAGAAAGAAGGAAGAGAGGAAAGAAAGCAAAGAAAGGAAAGAAAGAAGGGAGGGAGGGAAGGATGGAAGGTGGAAGGAAGGGGGAGAAAACTCAAACTGGATTAGGCAAAAGAGGGGGATTTTTAACTCTTGCAACTGAACACTCTAGGGATACAGCTGGCTGGATTCAGGGACTCAATCACTGGGATCTGGTGTCTCTCCCACTCTTAGCTCCAATTCCATCTTCTGGCCCTCCTCTGTAGCCACAGTACGGCAGCAGTCTTCCCACACATTTCCCACCAGCCTCTTTCCAGTCTGCTTAGACTGATTCTGTCTCAACAAGCTCCTGCTCTGACTGGCTTAGGTCTGGGTCACCCGCCACACTCAAACTGCATGGGGCGTCCTGCACTCAGAACAGCGAGTGTGGCAACCCAGCTGCACACGCCTTACAGCTGAGAAGCCTCCACATACATCAGCTTATCCGACCGCCCAACAAACCCTGGGAACCAGGATCTCATTATCCCCATTCCCCAGATGAGGAGACTGAGGCCCAGAGAGGCTAAACTCACCCAAGACCACCTGCATGCAGAATGGCACAGTCAGAACACAAAGCCAAATCTCCAGACTCCAGGTGCGTGTCCTGCCATTTTACCGCTATCTCCTTGCAGTATAAGAATTGAGGAGAGAAAATTATTACAGACCCAAGAGAGATGTAAAGGAGAGAAACAGGAAGGATGGAAAATCCCTACCAAAGTTGTACCATGGCCCTTGCTGGTCAGTTCACTGCTAGGAGTTTAAGAAACATCCTTCCAGGGTAAGTCTTTCTGATGTTTTCCAACTGTATTCATATCCATATCACCCTTGCAGTTTTGCCACTTGTATTATTGCTTACTTATTTTTCTTAAGTCAACTCACCTATTATACATAGATTTTAAACATCACCTTCATATCACAATTGTAAATCAAAACAGTATTACTTGCCTCAAATAAAAATCAACCTGGAACTATTAAACTTAAAAATGGTCATCAGCACATCAATCAAAACTTATCTCACATCCCAAGCAGGGTCCACAGGCTCTCTTGGGGGAATCAGAGCCGGCTGGTGACACCAGAACGCAGGCAACCACTGTGCTATATTCTGCTACAGCTCTTTCCAGTGTGCCTGCAATCTCCCAAAGACCCTAGGATCCAGGTGAGGGAAGTCAGCGTCCTCTGGAGCAGGAGGCATGGACAACCTACCCCAAATTGTGCTGCCAGCTTACAGCTTGGTCCACTTCCCTCATCACAAGGCAGCTGGTTCTGCCACAGCATCTGTGAGAGCTAATTTTATGTGTCAACTTGACTGGATCACGGGGTGCCCAGATATTTGGCTAAACATTATTTTGGGGTGTGTTTGTGGGGGTGTTTCCAGGTGAGATTAGCATCGGAATCAGTGGTCTGAGTAGAGCAGATTGCCCTCCCCAGTGGTAGGGCATCATCCAATCCACTGAGGGGGAAGGGAGGATATTCTTTCTCTCCTCACCCCCACCTCAGCCCCCTGCTTAACTGCATGAGCTGGGTCCTCACTCTTCCGCCCTTGCACTGGGACGTACACCCTCTTCACTCCTGGTTCTCAGGGCTTCAGACTCAGACTGCAATATACACCATCAACTTCCCTGGGCCTCCAGCTTGCAGATGGCAGATCTCGGGATTTCTCAGCCTCCATAACTGCAGGAGCCAATTCCTTACAGTAAATCTCTTTCTAGAGATAGAAAGGTAAGTAAGCAAGTATCAATAGATAGGGTAGGTAGACCCATTGGTCTGTTTCTCTGGAGAACCCTGACTCATACAGCACCCTTAGCCTCCTGCCCTCACTGATACAAGATCTTATTCAGGAGCCACTAGGCCCTCGGTGGCTTCCAGCATTTTCTTTCCTGGCCATTTAGTCATTAGGTCCCTAACTTCTTCCATGACTATCGCTGGTTTGGTGCTCTGGGCAGAGGAAGGTAAGCTTGCACATGGGCCCTGGCAGCCAGGCAGCCCTGGGGTGAGCCACAGTGCCACCTGCATCTTTGCCCACTGTCACTCTGGCCAGCTGTTTCTCAGGTGTATGCTGGTGGCCAGTCTCCATGGGGAGATGGGAGCCACTAACTCCAAGAACTGGAAGAGCCTTAAGAGCACCCAGAGGGAGTCCCTCACTGCTGGGACAAGAAAGCCAGTCCAAGGGGCCGTGTCTTCCCACCTCACTCGCCAGCTCAGGGCAGAGATGGGCTAGGTCACAGCCCCCCAGCTCTTGGTACAATTTTCCCTCTTACTTGACCAAGAATATTCCCACCCCAAATTAAACTGGGTCAATTAAGGTTCCTACCTCCAAGGAACCTCAGTGTGCCTCAGCGGAAGAATATAGAGTCTCCGTGGCACGGCCATGTAGCCACGAGGTCATTTTCTCACCTAGGAGGGTACCATGGACCACACGCTGGTCACCTTGTAGGAAGAGAAACCAGGGGCTGGGCCATCAATGCAGCCCGAACAGTCCCCACGCCACCCTCACCCCAAAGCTCCAAGATTCCCCATCCTGTGGATGGGGATGCCCTTGCGGGGCTGCATGGTTAGAACCATGTTTATGGGCTAAATTTCATCTTTCTTGGGCAGCAATACAGAAACGGCATGTCTGCCAGGAAGCAGGCATGGTCTGTGCCCTCTCCTCTTGCAACTGAACGTCTCTGTTCCACGGTTCTGAGCGCTGCCTCACAGCTGAGCGTCAGTCCAGTCCGTGCCCCTCCTCTCCCTGTGCTTCCCATCCACCCAGGAGGAGAGCTCAGATCTGGGGGTCCCAGGCAGACAGAGGCTGACGGGGGAAGGGGGTAGACTCTTAAAGCCAAAGCTTGTGCCAAGGAAACAGAATCCCCAGGAAGGGTGGCCTTGTGAGGGAAGGGTCTCAGAGATATCGGAAATCCTCCCCAACCAAGTATATTTCCCCTGTCTCCACGTTTTGCTTTTATTCCTTTGGATAAGATCTCTACATTTGGCAGATAGTCCTTTATAATAGCTAAAACCAGGAAGCAGCCTAAGTATCCAAACGGAGGAATGTGGCTGTGTAAATTACGGTATTCCAGGAGATCTTGGGCAGTCTTAAGTATGATGGTTAAAACACTGGGGTAAAACAACTCAGGTAATTTAAAAAGCAAGAAGCAAATCGCATGTACAATATGATCACTACTGTGGCCTTTTAAAGAAAAAGATCTAGAAGTATAAACACCAAGAAATTGCAGGGCTTCCCTGGTGGCGCAGTGGTTGAGAGTCTGCCTGCCAATGCAGGGGACACGGGTTCGAGCCCTGGTCTGGGAAGATCCCACATGCCGCGGAGCAATTGGGCCCGTGAGCCACAACTACTGAGCCTGCGCGTCTGGAGCCTGTGCTCCGCAACAAGAGAGGCCGCAATAATGAGAGGCCCGCACACTGCGATGAAGAGTGGCCCCTGCTTGCCGCAGCTAGAGAAAGCCCTCGCACAGAAACGAAGACCCAACACAGCCAAAAATAAATAAATTAATTAATTAATTAAAAAAAAAAAAAGGAAATGCAGTGTATCTCTGGGCCAGGTAGAAACATAGCAGAATATGACTCCCTTAAATGCAAGGGCACCTGTCCCCACGCAGAGCCTCAGGGCTGCTGGGTCACCCAGCCCTGCCCTGCAGGCCCCACAGAGCTGTCACCTGGAGCACAGGCCTCCTAACCTGGGTGTGTGCCCACCCACCCAGCCCCAGGGCTTCTCCACAGGGGACACCCACCAGATTTGACAGCATCCAAGTTCTCTGGGCTTTCTTTCCATCTATTCCGGCTGTCAGTTGATAGTCACAGGCCAGAGCCGACTGCCTCAATGCTGTAGGGTCAGGAGCCTCCACCCTGAATTCAGGGAGCTGGCAATCAAGGTGAACATCCAAGTGGACTTTCGCTTCCAGGCTGCTCCTTTAGCATCATAACAGAAAGTCCAGGGTGGCCAAACAATGCCACCAGCCACTGCCACAGATCTTATCCACCACGCCCAAAATCATCCTCCTCCTCTGCTGCCTCCCCCTCCCTCCTTCCCTCCCTTTCTCTGTCCCTCCCCTCCTCCCCTTCCCCTCCCCTCCTCCCCATTCCCCTCACTTCCTCCCCCTTCCCCTCCCCTCCTCCCCTTCCCCTCCCCTCCTCCCCCTTCCCCTCCCCTTCTCCCCTCCCTCCCCCCTTCCCTTTCTCTGTCCCTGCCCCTCCCTCCTCCTCCTCCCCCTCTCCCTCCCTCTCTCTCTTTCTCTCTCTTCCTCCTTCCCTTCTCCCCATCCCCACCCCACCAGCAGCACCGTCTTCAGAAATCCCCCCCCCACCTCTCCGCATTCACCTCACTGGCTGTACTTGTATCTGGCCCTTGAAGCCCAGAGCAGTGGGAGGACGATTCCCCCCTCCCCCTTCTATCTTCATCTGCGACAGGCTCTGTGCTTATTCTCCCAAAGGAGTTCTTTTACCAGCACTTTTTAATGTCGTGTGTCACATGCTGATTGTTAAGGCCAGGAGGAAACCAGAACCCCTGTCCCCATTACCATCATTGCTTTTTTGCAATAGTAGCAGCTGCTACTCACACTGGCCAGAATGTTCCAGGAGGGGAGGAGCCACGGCTCCACGTGCATGAGGCTGTCCCGGCCTCAGCCCAGCGCCTGGCCCACGGAGGGGATGAACGCACACGCACTGTTTCATCCCAGGAACAAGGACCCCAAGAGGCTGAAAGCATGCTGTCCCCGTGTGGAACGCTGGCGCTGGGCGGGCTCGGCGCCTCTGTGAGCTGGCCCAGCTTGGCTTAACTTGGGGGTGGGTGTCAGCCAGAAGGGTGTCCCCACCCATCGCACCCGACCTGAGGGCCAGACTTGCTCCCCATCTCACCCTCACACAGCTCGCCCTCCATGGGGCAGGCGGCCAGGCAGCAGCTCTGTTTGCTATTCTGCCCTCCCCTCTTCTCACCCCCAAGTCCATTTTTCTCAGCATTACAGCCACGGCCACCAGGACCTGGGCATCCCTGTATATAGGGCATTTAACCTTAAGCCTCTCAGTGAATCCTGCAAGGGGGACATTATTCCCATTTTATAAATGAGCAAAACTGGCCCCAAAATGTTTTAGATGCTGCTGCTGAGAAAAGGCCGAGTAGCATATCAGAAAAACTAAAGGTGAAAATGGGGCCACGCTGACGACACAGAAGAGGAGGGAGTCCAGATCACAGCTGGATGGTGACCTGCCTCTAGGAGCACGGGCCCCAGGGCTTCCTGAACCCCTCCGCCAGGGAGGATGCTGAAGGGCCAGGGAGCTGAGAGGAGGGAGGGGCAGGGGCTGCACAGGAGCACCAAGGGCCCCACATGTGTTCCTACCCAGAACGCTGCTCTAGGGGGTGTGGCTGCTCTAGGGGGTGTGGTCAATGCACATTTCCCCAGAGGTGGAGGTCGCACCACCCCCTCCCCCACCTCCCTGCAACGCAGTGGTGCACAAAAGGAAGGGAACAGGTTTCATAAGAAAAACAAAATGGGGACTTCCATGGTGGTGCAGTAATTAGGAGTCCGCCTGCCAATGCAGGGGACACAGGTTCCAGCCCTGGTCCAGGAAGATCCCACATGCCACAGAGCAACTGAGTACAAGTGCCACAACTACTGAGCCTCCCCTCTGGATCCCATTCTCTGCAACGAGAGAAGCCACCGCAATGAGAAGCCCGCGCACCACAACGAAGAGTAGCCCCCGCTCGGAGCAACTACAGAAAGCCTGAGCACAGCAACAAAGACCCAACGCAGCCAAAAATAAATAAAATTCAAAATAAATAAATAGTCATTTTTTTAAAAAAGAGAAAGAAAAGAAAAATAAAATGTCAAAAATGAGTCTGACTGAAAGAGTCCTGCTCTGGGAGGTACCATTAAAGAGAAAGAATCGAAATCAGGATTTTTTTTTAAATTTATTTTATTGAAGTATAGTTGATTTACAATGTTGTGGATCTCTGCACCCCATGTTCACTACAGCATTTCTCACAATAGCCAAGACATGGAAACAAGCTAAATGTCCGATGACAGAAGAATAGATTTTTTCAAAGTGATATATACGGGCAATGGAATTTTTTTTAACATCTTTATTGGAGTATAATTGCTTTACAATGGTGTGTTAGTTTCTGCTTTATAACAAAGTGAATCAGGTATACATATACATATATCACCATACCTCCTCCCTCTTGTGTCTCCCTCCCCCCTCCCTATCCCACCCCTCTAGGTGGTCACAAACCACTGAGCTGATTCTCCTGTGCTATGCGGCTGCTTCCCACTAGATATCTATTTTACATTTGGTAGTATATATAAGTCCATGCCACTCTCTCACTTCATCCCAGCTTAACCTTCCCCCCCCCCACCCCATGTCCTCAAGGCCATTCTCTACATCTGCGTCTTTATTCTTCACCTGCCCCTAGGTTCTTCATAACCTTTTTTTTTTTTTAGATTGCATATATGTCTGTTAGCATACGGTATTTGTTTTTCGCATTCTGACTTCACTCTGTATGACAGACTCTAGGTCCATCCACCTCACTACAAATAACTCAGTTTCATTTCTTTTTATGGCTGAGTAATATTCCATTGTATATATGTGCCACATCTTCTTTATCCATTCATCTGTTGATGGGCACTTAAGTTGCTTCCATATCCTGGCAATTGTAAAGAGAGCTGCAATGAACACTGTGGTACATGACTCTTTTTGAATTATGGTTTTCTCAGGGTATATGCCCAGTAGTGGGATTGCTGGGTCATATGGTAGTTCTATTTTTAGTTTTTTAAGGAACCTCCATACTGTTCTCCATAGTGGCTATATCAATTTACATTCCTACCAACACTGCAAGACGGTTCCCTTTCCTCCACACCCTCTCCAGCATTTATTGTTTGTAGATTTTTTGATGATGGCCATTCTGACTGGTGTCAGGTGATAGCTCATTGTAGTTTTGATTTGCTGTTCTCTAATGATTAGTGATGTTGAGCATCCTTTCATGTGTTTGCTGGTAATCTGTATATCTTCTTTGGAGAAGTGTCTATTTAGGTCTTCTGCCCATTTTTGGACTGGGTTGTTTGCATTTTGATATTGAGCTGCATGAGCTGCTTGTAAATTTTGGAGATTAATCATTTGTCAGTTGTTTCATTTGCAAATATTTTCTCCCATTCTGAGGGTTGTCTTTTCATCTTGTTTATGGTTTCCCTTGCTGTGCAAAAGCTTTTAAGTTTCATTAGGTCCCATTTGTTTATTTTTGTTTTTATTTCCATTTCTCTAGGAGGTGGGTCAAAAAGGATCTTGCTGTGATTTATGTCATAGAGTGTCATGCCTTTGTTTTCCTCTAAGAGTTTTATAGTGTCTGGCCTTACATTTAGGTCTTCAATCCATTTTGAGTTTATTTTTGTGTATGCTGTTAGGGAGTGTTCTAATTTCATTCTTCTACATGTAGCTGTCCCGTTTTCCCAGCACCACTTATTGAAGAGGCTGTCTTTTCTCCATTGTATATTCTTGCCTCCTTTATCAAAAATAAGGTGACCTTATGTGCATGGGTTTATCTCTGGGCTTTCTATCCTGTTCCATTGATCTATGTTTCTGTTTTTGTGCCAGTACCATACAGTCTTGATTACTGTAGCTTTGTAATATAGTCTGAAGTCAGGGAGCATGACTCCTCCAGCTCCATTTTTCTTTCTCAAGATTGTTTTGGCTATTCGGGGTCTTTTGTGTTTCCATACAAATTGTGAAATTTTTTGTTCTAGCTCTGTGGAAAATGCCATTGGTAGTTTGATAGGAATGGCGTTGAATCTGTAGATAGTTTTGGGTAGTATAGTCATGTTCACAATGTTGATGCTTCCAATCCAAGAACATGGTATATTTCTCCATCTGTTTGTATCATCTTTAATTCCTTTCATCAGTGTCTTATAACTTTCTGCATACACGTCTTTTGTCTCCTTAGGTAGGTTTATTCCTAGGAATTGTATTCTTTTTGTTGCAGTGGTAAATGGGAGTGTTTCCTTAATTTCTTTCACATTTTTCATCATTGGTGTATAGGAATGCAAGAGATTTCTGTGCATTAATTTTGTATCCTGCTACTTTATCAATTTCATTGATTAGTTCTAGTAGTTTTCTGGTAGCATCTTTAGGATTCTCTGTGTATAGTATCATGTCATCTGCAATCAGTGACAGCTTTACTTCTTCTTTTCTGATTTGAATTCCTTTTATTTCTTTTTCTTCTCTGATTGCTGTGGTTAAAACTTCCAAAACTATGTTGAAAAATAGTGGTGAGAGTGGGCAAACTTATCTTCTTCCTGATTTTAGTGGAAATGGTTTCAGTTTTTCACCACTGAGAACGATGTTGGCTGTGGGTTTGTCATATATGGTCTTTATTATGTTGAGGTAAGTTCCCTCTATGCCTACTTTCTGGAGGGTTTTTATCATAAATTGGTGTTGAATTTTGTCAAAAGCTTTTTCTGCATCTATTGAGATGATCATCTGGTTTTTATCCTTCAATTTGTTAATATGGTGTGTATCACATTGATTGATTTGTGTATATTGAACAATCCTTGCATTCCTGGGATAAACCCCACTTGATCATGGTGTATGATCCTTTTAATGTGCTGTTGGATTCTGTTTGCTAGTGTTTTGTTGAGGATTCTTGCATCTATGTTTATCATTGATATTGCCTGTAGTTTTCTCTCTTTGTGACATCCTTGTCTGCTTTTGGTATCAGGGTGATGGTGGTCTCGTAGAATGAGTTTGCGAGTGTTCCTCCCTCTGCAATATTTTGGAAGAGTTTGAGAAGGATAGGTGTTAGCTCTTCTCTAAATGTTTGATAGAATTCGCCTGTGAAGCCATCTGGTCCTGGGCTTTTGTTTGTTGCAAGATTTTTAATCACAGTCTCAATTTCAGCACTTGTGATTGGTCTGTTTATATTTTCTATTTCTTCCTGGTTCAGTGTCAGAAGGTTGTGCATTTCTAAGTATTTGTCCATTACTTCCAGGTTGTCCATTTTATTCGCATGCAGTTGCTTGTAGTAATCTCTCATGATCCTCTGTATTTCTGCAGTGTCAGTTGTTACTTTTCCTTTTTCATTTCTAATTCTATTGATTTGAGTCTTTTCTCTTTTTTCTTGATGAGTCTGGCTAATGGTTTGTCAATTTTGTTTATCTTCTCAAAGAACCAGCTTTTGGTTTTATGGATCTTTGCTATTGTTTCCTTCATTTCTTTTTCATTTATTTCTGATCTGATCTTTATGATTTCTTTCCTTCTGCTAACTTTGGGGGTTTTTTGGTCTTCCTTCTCTAATTGCTTTAAGTGTAAGGTTAGGTTGTTTATTTGAGATGTTTTTTGTTTCTTGAGATAGGATTCTATTGCTATAAACTTCCCTCTTAGAACTGCTTTTGCTGCATCCCATAGGTTTTGGGTCGTCGTGTTTTCATTGTCATTTGTTCCTAGGTATTTTTTGATTTCCTCTTTGATTTCTTCAGTGATCTCTTGGTTATTAAGTAGTGTATTGTTTAGCCTCCATGTGTTTGTATTTTTGACAGATTTTTTCCTGTAATTGATATCTAGTCCCATAGCATTGTAGTCGGAAAAGATACTTGATACCACTTCAGTTTTCTTAAATTTACCGAGACTTGATTTGTGACCCAAGATATGATCTATCCTGGAGAATGTTCCATGAACACTTGAGAAGAAAGTGTATTCTGTTGTTTTTGGATGGAATGTCCTATAAATATCAATTAAGTCCATCTTGTTTAATGTATCATTTAAAGCTTGTGTTTCCTTATTTATTTTCATTTTGGATGATCTGTCCATTGGTGAAAGTGAGGTGTTAAAGTCCCCTACTATGATTGTGTTACTGTCAATTTCCCCTTTTATGGCTGTTAGTATTTGCCTTATGTATTGAGGTGCTCCTATGTTGGGTGCATAAATATTTACAATTGTTATATCTTCTTCTTGGATTGATCCCTTGATCATTATGTAGTGTCCTTCTTTGTCTCTTGTAATCGTCTTTATTTTAAAGTCTATTTTGTCCGATATGAGAATTGCTACTCCAGTTTTCTTTTGATTTCCATTTGCATGGAATATCTTTTTCCATCCCCTCACTTTCAGTCTGTATGTGTCCCTAGGTCTGAAGTGGGTCTCTTGTAGACAGCATATATATGGGTCTTGTTTTTGTATCCATTTAGCCAGTCTATGTCTTTTGGTTGGAGCATTTAATCCATTTACATTTAAGGTAATTATCGATATGTATGTTCCTATGACCATTTTCTCAATTGTTTTGGGTTTGTTATTGTATGTCTTTTCCTTCTCTTGTTTTTCCTGCCTAGGGAAGTTCCTTTAGCATTTGTTGTAAGGCTGGTTTTGTGGTGCTGAATTCTCTTAGCTTTTGCTTGTCTGTAAAGGTTTTAATTTCTCTGTCAAATCTGAATGAGATCCTTCCTGGATGGAGTAATCTTGGTTGTAGGTTTTTCCCTTTCATCACTTTAAATATGTCTTGCCACTCCCTTCTGGCTTGTAGAGTTTCTGCTGAAAGATCAGCTGTTAAGCTTACGGGGATTCCCTTGTGTGTTATTTGTTGTTTTCCCCTTGCTGCTTTTAATATGTTTTCTTTATATTTAATTTTTGATAATTTGATTAATATGTGTCTTGGCGTGTTTCTCCTTGGATTTATCCTGTATGGGACTCTCTGTGCTTCCTGGACTTGACTATTTCCTTTCCCATATTAGGGAAGTTTTCAATTATAATGTCCTCAAATATTTTCTCAGTCCCTTTCTTTTTCTCTTCTTCGTCTGGGACCCCTATCATTCGAATGTTGGTGCATTTAATGTTGTCCCAGAGGTCTATGAGACTGTCCTCAAGTCTTTTCATTGTTTTTTCTTAATCTGCTCTGTGGTAGTTATTTCCACCATTTTATCGTCCAGGTCACTTATCTTTTCTTCTGCCTCAGTTATTCTGCTATTGATTCCTTCTAGAGAATTTTTAATTTCATTTATTGTGTTGTTCATCATTGTTTGTTCACTCTTTAGTTCTTCTAGGTCCTTGTTAAATGTTTCTTGTATTTTCTCCATTCTAGTTCCAAGATTTGGGATCATATTTACTATCATTACTCTGAATTCTTTTTCAGGTAGACTGCCTATTTCCTGTTCATTTGTTTGGTCTGGTGGGTTTTTACCTTGCTCCTTCATCTGCTGTGTGTTTCTCTGTCTTCTCATTTTGCTTAACTTGCTGTGTTTGGGGTCTCCTTTTTGTAGGCTGCAGGTTCGTAGTTCCCGTTGTTTTTGGTGTCTGCTCCCAGTGGCTAATGTTGGTTCAGTGGGTTGTGTAGGCTTCCTAGTGGAGGGGACTGGTGCCTGTATTCTGGTGAATGAGGCTGGATCTTGTCTTTCTGGTGGGCAGGACCGCATCCGGTGGTGTGTTTTGGGGTGTCTGTGACCTTATTATGATTTTAGGCAGCCTCTCTGCTAATGGGTGGGGTTGTGTTCCTGTCTTGCTAATTGTTTGGCATAGGGTGTCCAGCACTGTAGCTTGCTGGTCATTGAGTGGAGCTGGGTCTTAGCACTGAGATGGAGATCTATGGGAGAGCTTTCACCATTTGATATTACGTGGAGCCGGGAGGTCTCTGGTGGGCCAATGTCCTGAACTTGGCTCTCCCACCTCAGAAGCACAGGCCTGACACCCGGCTGGAGCACCAAGACCCTGTCAGCCACACGGCTCAGAAGAAAAGGGAGAAAAAAAGAAAAAAAAAAGACAGGAAGAAGAGAGCAACGAAATCAAAAAACAAATCCACCAATCATAACAAGCGCTGAAAATTATACTAAAAAAAAAAAAAAAGGACAGACAGAACCCTAGGACAAATGGTAAAAGCAAAGCTATAGAGACAAAATCACACAAAGAAGCATACATATACACACTCACAAAAAGAGAAAAAGGAAAAATATATATATATATCGTTGTTCCCAAAGTCCACCGTCTCAATTTTGGGATGATTCATTGTCTATTCAGGTATTCCACAGATGCAGGTACATCAAGTTGATTGTGGAGATTTAATCCGCTGCTCCTGAGGCTGCTGGGAGAAATTTCCCTTTCTCTTCTTTGTTTGCACAGCTCCTGGGGTTCAGCTTTGGATTGGCCCCGCCTCTGCGTGTAGGTTGCCTGAGGGCATCCGTTCCCGCCCAGACAGGACGGGGTTAAAGGAGCAGCTGATTAGGAGGCTCTGGCTCACTCAGGCTGGGGGGAGGGAGGGGTACGGAGTGCAGGGTGAGCCTGCGGTGGCAGAGGCTGGCGTAACGTTGCAACAGCCTGAGATGCGACATGTGTTCTCCTGGGGAAGGTGTCCCTGGATCACGGGACCCTGGCAGTGGCGGGCTGTACAGGCTCCCGGGTGGGGAGGTGTGGATAGTGACCTGTGCTTGCACACAGCCTTCTTGGTGGCTGCAGCAGCAGCCTTAGCGTTTCATTCCCATGTCTGTTGTCCACGCTGATAGCCGCGGCTCGTGCCCTTCTCTGGAGCTCATTTAGGCGGTGCTGTGAATCCCCTCTCCTTGCGCACCCCACAACAATGGTCTCTTGCCTCTTAGGCAGCTCCAGACTTTTTCCCAGACTCCCTCCCGGCTAGCTGTGGTGCACTAGCCCCCTTCAGGCTGTGTTCACGCAGCCATCCCCAGTCCTCTCCCTGGGATCTGACCTCCGAAGCCCAAGCCTCAGCTCCCAGCCCCCACCCGTCCCGGCGGGAAAGCAGACAAGCCTCTCGGGCTGGTGAGTGCTGGTCGGCATCGATCCTCTGTGGGGGAATCTCTGCTTTGCCCTCTGCACCCCTGTTGCTGCGCTCTCCTCCATGGCTCTGAAGCTTGCCCCCCGCCACCCCCATCTCTGCCAGTGAAGGGGCTTCCTAGTGTGTGGAAACTTTTCCTCCTTCACAGCTCCCTCCCAGAGGTGCAGGTCCTGTCCCTATCCTTTTATCTCTGTCTTTTTTCTTTTGCCCTACCCAGGTACGTGGGGAGTTTCTTGCCTTTTGGGAGGTCTGAGGTCTTCTGCCAGCGTTCAGTAGGTGTTCTGTAGGAGTTGTTCCACATATCAATGTATTTCTGAGGTATTTGTGGGGAGGAAGGGGATCTCTACGTGTGGAGGGGACCTCCACAGATGGTTCAGTGTTCACCCTACATTTTTCATTCTCTCCCTTTCACCGCAGCATCGCCCAAGCGCTCACCCTGTGAGCGACCCGGGGAGCAGACAAGCCTCACGGCCTCCTCTTTCAACTTGTGGTGGAGGGAGGTAGGGTGAATTTTAGTGGGTTGGCAGCTCCAGGTCTATTTTTTTGCTGGCAAGCCTACTGGGTGAGTGAAGAAATTAGGAAACTTTGAAATCTGTCTGCACTCCTGGACTCACAGTGAAAGATAAACATTTTTTCCTTAAAAGAAAGAAATAAATAGAGAGAGATTTGAGCTCTCTCAAGAATAAGTCTAACTTATTATCCGTCTTGTTGCACACTGAAATGCCAGAGAGGAGGAGGAGGGTGGGAGGGGGAAAACTAGTTCCATGTTGAAACAGATCAACAGAGGCAGGCATGAGCAGTCTGCACGGCTGTTTCTTTCCCTTGTAAAGCGCCGAGTTTCCAGCTGCGATTAAAGATGCCCACCCAGGCTGGGCCTCCACGGATTCTGCAGGAGGCAGGCTGCGTCCACTGCCTGGAGACACACACCAAGGGCTGCCTGCCGCCTGGGCTGAGCTGGCTTTGGTTTGTGCAAGGCTGCCATCGTGTGGCCGCCGTGGGTATCTCCCTGGGAAAACTGCCCACGCTCTCTGCAAATCTAAGATCACCGTTTTCTGCCACCAGCCAGAAGGAAGGCTCAAGATATCGATTACGAGCAAAATCAAGTTCTAAGGTTCCCATCCATGTCTGAATCTTCTCAAAAATACCAGATGCTGAGGCAGCCTAAAACTCTGAGGGAAAATCTGTCTGGGGTGCAGTGCATAGCAATGAGTGTCACCACAGCTGCCAGACATTGAACCCCTAAGGCAAGCTTCTGCATGACCCTGGGTCCCCAACGTCCTCTGCCCACCTTGCATCTGGTTTTCTTTACTGAGCAGGATTTTAAGGTTCATCCATGTTGTAGCATGTATTAGCACTGCATTCCTTTTTATAGCTGAAGAATATTCCATTGTATGGATATACCCCATTTTGTCTATCCCCCCTGCCAATTGATGGATTTTTTAGTTGATTTCAGTTTTTGGCTATTATCAACAATGCTGCTATGAACATAGGTGTACAAGTTTTTATGTGGACGTATGCCTTCAGTTCTCTTGCATATATACCCAAGAGTGGGATTTCTGGATCTTACGGTAAGTTTGGGGTGGAGCAGCCCACAGGGCACGGGCCCAGGATCTGGGGATAGCGTTCTGCCAAGTAATGACTTCCCTGTGAATTTTTCTATATATATTCATTGTAGAGTCAAATAACTTCCTCCCCGTTAACTCCCTTTAGATGGGAATAAAAGGACATGCATTTATAAAACACAACTATTACTACTGCAACACTGAAAGCAACCAAAGGAAAAGCAGATAAACTGGACTTCATCAAAATTCAAAATGTCGCACTTCAAATCACATCACCAAGAAAGTGAAAAGACAACCCATGGAATGGGAGAAAATATTAATATTTGCAAATGATGTATGTGATAAGAGACTTGTATCCAGAATATATAAAGAACTATTACAACTCAAAAATAAAAGGCAATCCAATTAAGAAATGGGCAAAGAACTGAATAAACGTTTCTCCAAAGAAGACATAAAAAGGGCTGACAAGCACATGGAAAGTTGCTCCACGTCACTAGTCATCAAGGAAATGCACGTGAAAACCATTATGAGATACTAGTTCTCAAGTATTAGGATGGGGCCATAATCACAAAGATAAAAAGCAAAGAGTGCTGGCTGGGATGGGGAGAAACTGGAACACTCCCCTATTGCCGGAGGAAATGTAAAATGGTGTATCACTTTGAAAAATAATTTGGCAGTTCCTCAAAATGTTAAAAATAGAGTTACCATATGACCTGAAATTCCACACTTGGGTATAGACCCAAGAGAATTGAAGGCATATGTCCACATAAAAACACAATGTTCATAGCAGCATTATTGATGGTTGCCAAAAACTGACATCAACCCAAAAGTCCATCAATCAAGAAATGGATTTGTAAAAAGTGGTATATCCATACGGTGGAATATTCTTCAGTTATTCTGATACATGCTATGACATGGATGAACCTTAAAAATGTTATGCTAAATGAAAAAAAGAAAAGAAAGATGCAAATGACCAAACGTTGTATGATCCCACTTGTATGACATGTCCACAATAGGCAATTCTAGAGAGAGAAAGTAGAATTTGTGGTTGCCTAGGGCTGGGTGGTAGGTGGAAAGGGAGAGACTGCTAACGGGTACAGGGTTTCTTTTTGAGGTACTGACTGTGGTGGTGGTTGCACAACTCTGTAAACATACTAGAAACCACGACAGTATATACTTTAAAAGAAATAAACTTGATGGATTGTAAATTATATCTCAACAGAGCTGTTACATAATAACAGGCAAGAACATGGAGGAACGGAATAATAAATTTTAAAACAGTGATTTAATAAAACAACACACCAGAGAAGCAGAGTCAAGATGGCGGAGTGGGAGGATGCAGAGTTCACGTCTCCCCACAACTAGGGCATCTACCAGACACGGGTGGGGACTCCGACGCCCAAGGAAAAGGGAGGAACCCCTGAGTGACCAGGTAGGATGTGGGGGGGGAGGGAGGAGGGAGGAGAAGTGGAGATCAGACAGGACTGGCACCCCTGAGGGGTGGCTGGGAGAAAGGAGAGGTTCCCACACCTGGAGGGACCCTCGGAGGCTCAGAGGATCAGGGGGGAGTGTGGCTAGCGTTTCTCCTGCCCATTCGGGCCCCGAGAAGCCTGCAGGGGTCCCGGGCCTGGTCCTCCACCCTCCAAGACCCCCTCTGGCAGCATGGGTCCTAGGGGCATAGGAGGGACAGAGGAGGGGGAAGAGGAGGAGAGGCAGATGAGGTGGGGGTACCCACCAGGACCAGAGGATCAGGGAAAGTGCAGCTGGTGTTTCCCCCACCCACTCAGGCCCTGGGAAGCCTGCTGGGCTCCCAGGCAAGGTCCTCCGCCCGCCACGGCACCCTCCGGCCGTGTGGGTCCTAGGGTTGTGGAGGTGTGCGGGGAGAAGAGAAGAGGCGACTGGGGAGGGACCCTCCAGGATCAGAGGATCAAGGGAGATGCAACTAGTTTCCCCTGCCCACTCAAGCCCCGGGAAGCTTGCTGGGGTCCCAGGCCGGGTCCTCCGCCTTCCAGGGCCCCCTCCAGCCCCATTGGTCCTAGGGGCGTGGGGGGTGGGGAGGAAGAAGAGGAGAGGCAGATGGGGAGGAGCTCTCTGGGATCAGAGGATCGGGGGGAAACGCGCCTAGCATTTCCCCTGGCCACTCAGGCCTAGGGAGCCTGCTGGGGTCCGGGACCTGATCCTCAGCCCTCTGAGGCCAGAGGCACTCGTGGGCCCCACCGGCTGTGCTGAGCCTAAGCCCCGCCCCTCACCCCCACCCCCAGGGCCTTTTCCTGCATGTGGGTCCTAAGCTTAGACCCCTCCCACCGCCAAAGCCCTGCCCCCCACAGCCAAGGCTTTTTGCAGCTTTTTTTTTGTTTTTTCCTCTTTTTTGCTATTGTGGTTCTGTTTTACCTTCTGGCTGTTGTTTCATCTATACTTATTTTTTCTAACATATCTGTTAGTCTTCTAATCTTATTTTATTTTTTACTGTTTGTTATTGTTCTGCTTTTTTTTTTTGGCCGCCCTATGCGGCTTGCAGGATCTTGGTTCACAAGACGGGGGTCGGGCCTGAGCTCCGGCAGTGGGAACTCTGAGTCTGAACCACTGGACTAAAAGAGAACCACAGACCCCAGGGAATATTCATCACAGTGAGGTCTCCTGGAGGTCCTCATCTCGGCACCAAGACCCAGCTCTACCCAACAGTCTACAAACTCCAGTGCTGGAAGCCTCAGGCCAAACAACCAGTAAGATAGGAACACAATCCCACCCATCAAAAAAAAAAAAATGAGATGACAAAAAAGTATGTTACAGATGAAAAAGCAAGGTAAAAACCTACAAGACCAAAGAAGAGGAAATAGGCAACCTACCTGAAAAACAATACAGAGTAATGATAGTAAAGATGATCCAGTATCTCAGAAATAGAATGGAGGCACAGATTGAGAAAATACAAGAAACGTTTAACAAAGATCTAGAAGAACTAAAGAACAAACAGAGATGAACAACACAATAACTGAAATGAAAAATACACTAGAAGGAATCAATAACAGAATAACTGAGTCAAAAGAACGAATAAGTGAGCTGGAAGACAGAATGGTGGAAATAACTGCCAAGGAGCAGAATAAAGAAAAAAGAATGAAAAGAATTAAAGACAATCTCAGAAACCACTGGGACAACACTAAACGCACCAACATTCGAATTATAGGGGTCCCAGAAGAAGAATAGGAAAAAAAAAAGTGTCTGAGAAAATATTCAAAGAGATTATAGTAGAAAACTTCCCTAACATGGGAAAGGAAACAGCCACCCAAGTCCAGGAAGCGCAGAGAGTCCCAGGCAGGATAAGCCCTAGGAGAAAAAAACCAAGACGCATATTAATCAAACTAACATTATATTCAAAGAAAAAATATTAAAAGCAGCAAAGGAAAAGCAAAAAATAACATACAAGGGAATCCCCATAAGGTTATCAGCTGATTTTTCAGCAGAAACTCTGCAGGCCAGAAGGGAGCAGCAGGATATACTTAAAGTGATGAAAAAGAAAAACCTACAACCAAGATTACTCCACCCAGCAAGGATCTCAATCAGATTTGACATAAAAATCAAAAGCTTTACAGATAAGCAAAAGCTAAGAGAATTCAGCACCACCAAACCAGCTTTACAACAAATGCTAAAGGAACTTCTCTAAGCAGGAGACACAAGAGAAGGAAAAGACCCACAAAAACAAATCCAAAACAATTGAGAAAATGGTACTAGGAAAATATCGATAATCACCTTGAATGTAAATGGATTAAATGCTCCAACAAAAAGACACAGACTGGCTGAATGGATACAAAAACAAGACCCATATATCTGCTGTCTACAAGAGACGCACTTCAGACCTAGGGACACATACAGACTGAAAGTGAGGGGATGGAAAAAGATATTCCATGCAAATGGAAATCAAAAGAAAGCTGGAGTAGCAATACTCATATCAGATAAAATGGACTTTAAAATAAAGAATGTTACAAGAGACAAGGAAGGACACTACATAATAATCAGGGATCAATCCAAGAAGAAGATATAACAATTATAAATATTTATGTGCCCAACATAGGAGCAGCTTAATACATAAGGCAAATGCTAACAACCATAAAAGGGGAAATCAACAGTAACACAACAGTAAGGGACTTTAACACCCCAATTACACCAATGGACAGATCATCCAAGCAGAAAATAAATAAGGAAACACAAGCTTTATAAATAAACAGAAAACAAATAAGGAAACACAACAGACCAAACAGATTTAATTGATATTTATAGGACATTCCACCCAAAAGTGGCAGAATACACTTTCTTCTCAAGTGCACACGGAACATTCTCCAGGACAGATCACATCTTGGATCACAAATCAAGCCTCAGAAAATTTAAGAAAATTGAAATCATATCAAGCATCTTTTCTGACCACAACACTATAAGATTAGAAATCAATTACAGGAAAAAAACTGTAAAAAACAAAAATACATGGAAGCTAAACAGTACACTACTAAAGAATCAAGAGATCACTGAAGAAATCAAAGAGGAAATTAAAAAATACATAGAAACAAATGACAACGAAAACATGACAACCCAAAACCTATGGGATGCAGCAAAAGCAGTTCTAAGAGGGAATTTTATAGCAATTCAATCTCACCTCAAGAACAAGAAAAATCTCAAATAAACAATCAAATCTTACACCTAAAGCAACTAGAGAAAGAAGAACAAAGAAAACCCAAAGTCAGTAGAAGGAAAGAAATCATAAAGATCAGAGCAGAAATAAATGAAATAGAAAAGAAGAAAACAACAGCAAAGATCAACAAAACTGAAAGCTGGTTCCTTGAGAAGATGAACAAAATTGATAAACATTTAGCCTGACTCATCAAGAAAAAAAGGGAGAGGACACAAATCAATAAAATCAGAAATGAAAAAGGAGAAATCAAAACTGACACCACAGAAATACAAAGGATTAAAAGTGACTACTACAAACAACTGTATGCCAATAAAATTGACAACCTGGAAGAAATGGACAAATTCTTGAAAAGGTACAATCTCCCAAGACTGAACCAGGAAGAATTAGAAAATATAAACAGACCTATCACAAGTAATGAAATTGAAACTGTAATTTAAAAATCTTCCAACAAACAAAAGTCCAGGACCAGATGGCTTCACAGGAGAATTCTATCCAACATTTAGAGAAGAGCTAACACCTGTCCTTCTCAAACTTTTCCAAAAAATTGCAGAGGGAGGAACACTCCCAAATTCGTTCTACGAGGCCACCATCACCCTGATACCAAAACCAGACAAAGATGTCACAATAAAAGAAAATTCCAGACCAATATCACTGATGAACATATACACAAAAGCAAAATACTAGCAAACAGAATCCAACAACACATTAAAAGGATCATACACCATGATCAAGTGGGATTTGTAGCAGGAATGCAAGGATTCTTCCATATATGCAAATCAATCAATGTGACACACCATATTAACAAATTAAGGAATAAAAACCATATGATCATCTCAATAGATGCAGAAAAAGCTTTTGACAAAATTCAACACCAATTCATGATAAAAACTCTCCAGAAAATGGGCATAGAGGGAACCTACCTCAACATAATAAAGGTCATATATGACAAACCCACAGCAAACATCATTCTCAATGCTGAAAAACTGAAAGCATTTCCACTAAGATCAGGAAGAAGACAAGGATGTCCACTCTTACCACTCTTATTAAACATAGTTTTGGAAGTCCTAGCCATGGCAATCAGAGAAGAAAAAGAAATAAAAGGAATCCAAATTGGAAAAGAAATAGTAAAACTGTCACTGTTTGCAGATGACATGATACCATACATAGAAAATTGTAAAGATGCCACCAGAAAACTACTAGAACTAATCAATGAATTTGGTAAGGTTGCAGGATACAAAATTAATGCACAGAAATCGCTTGCATTCCTATACATTAACAACGAAAAATCAGAAAGAGAAATTAAGGAAATAATCCCATTTACCATCACAACAAAAAGAATAAAATACTTAGGAATAAACCTACCTAAGGAGGCAAAAGATCTGTACTCATAAAACTATAAAACACTGATGAAAGAAATCAAAGATGACATAAACAGATGGAGAAATATACCATGTTCTTGGATTGAAAGAATCAATATTGTGAAAATGAATATACTGCCCAAAGCAATCTACAGATTCAATGCAATCCCTATCAAATTACCAATGGAATTCTTCACAGAATTAGAACAAAAAATTTTACAATTTGTATGGAAACACAAAAGACCTCGAATAGCCAAAGCACTCTTGAGAAAGAAACACAGAGCTGGAGGAATCAGACTCCCCAACTTCAAACTATACTGCAAAGCTACAGTAATCAAGACTGTATGGTACTGGCACAAAAACAGAAATATAGATCAATGGTACAGGATAGAAAGCCCAGAGATAAACCCACGCACATATGGTCACCTAATTTATGACAAAGGAGGCAAGAACATACAATGGAGAAAAGACAGCCTCTTCAATAAGTGGTGCTGGGAAAACTGGACAGCTACATATAAAAGAATAAAATTAGAGCACTACCTAACACCATACACAAAAATAAACTCAAAATGGATTAAAGACCTAAATGTAAGACTGGACAGTATAAAACTCTTAGAGGAAAACATAGGAAAAACACTCTTTGACATAAACCACAGCAAGATCTTTTTGACCCACCTCCTAGAGTAATGGAAATTAAGACAAAAATAAACAAATGGGACCTAATGAAACTTAAAAGCTTTTGCACAGCAAAGGAAACCATAAACAAGACGAAAAGACAATCCTCAGAATAGGAGAAAATATTTGCAAATGAAGCAATAGACAAAGGATTAATCTCCAAAATACACAAACAGTTCATGGAGCTCAATATCAAAAAATCAAACAACCCAATTAAAAAATGGGCAGAAGACCTAAATAGACATGTCACCAAAGAAGACATACAGATGGCCAAGAGGCACATGAAAAGATGCTCAACATCACTAATTATTAGAGAAATGCAAATCAAAACTACAATGAGGTATCATCTCACACCAGTCAGAATGGCCATCATCAAAAAATCTACAAACAATAAATGCTGGAGAGGGTGTGGAGAAAAGGGAACCCTCTTGCAGTGTTGGTGGGAATGTAAATTGATACATCCACTGTGGAGAACAGTATGGAGGTTCCTTAAAAAACTAAAAATAGAACTACCATATGACCCAGCAATCCCACTACTGGGCATATACCCCGAGAAAACCATAATTCAAAATTCAAAAGGACATATGTACCCCAATGTTCATTGTAGCACTATTTACAATAGCCAGGACATGGAAACAACCTAAGTGTCCATCAACATATGAATGGATAAAGAAGATGTGGTACATATATACAATGGAATATTACTTAGCCATAAAAAGGAACGAAATTGGGTCATTTGTAGAGATGTGGATGGACCTACAGTCTGTCATACAGAGCAAAGTAAGACAGAAAGAGAAAAACAAATATTGTATATTAACGCATATATGTGGAATCTAGAAAAATGGTACAGATGAACCTATTTGCAGGGCAGAAATACAGACACAGACGTAGAGAACAGACATGTGGACACAGGGTGGGAAGGGGAGGGTGGGACAAATTGGGAGATTAGGATTGACATATATACACTACCATATGTAAAACTGATAGCTAGCAGGAACATGCTATAAGGCACAGGAAGCTCAGCTTGGTGCTCTGTGACAATCTAGATGGGTGGGATGGGGGAGGGAGGGGAGGCCTAAGAAGGAGAGGATATAGGTATACATATAGCTGATTCACTTCATTGTACAGCAGAAACTAAAACAACATTGTAAAGCAATTATACTCCAATAAAAAAATAATAAAATAAATTTTTTAAAAATAAAAATAAAACACACCACGCTCAGCCTCTCTGACAGTCCTCGTGCACTCCTGCCACTTGGAAGGAACCCTGCAGAGAGCCCCACACCGACAGGGCTGTGTGCTGCCAGGGAGCGGCTGCTCTGAGCTCCACCATGCTTCCCTCTAACGCCATGTGATTTGTTCGTACATCTTTAAATGAATTACATCAACACATCAGTTTTTCTTCCTTGGGAGGATTCTCTTATTGATAGTAACTTCATCAAACCCCTGAGCCGCTTTGATCAGTTCATTTCCTCATAAATAGAAAGCACCAGTGATTTATCTCAAACAGTGAAATGCTCACAGCTCACATCTACACCACGTGTGAAAGGTTACGTCTGACGTCACACACAGCAGCCCCTCGGCTACAGACTTGAGACCACTTGTATGGCTGTGCCTCCTTCCCAGAGAGCCTACGTGCACTGCGGGACTTCACGTCTCCGTATGGAGCTCTAAACTGTTTCCATTCAGTTGGACTCGTCCCTCTTTCTAATGAATGTGAGAGAGACAAGCATATTGGAAGATTCCAGGAGGGACCCTTCCAGAAAAGAGTTTCCTTGAGTCCAGGGACCATGCTTCACTTATCTGTACGTCCCCGTGCCCGGCACAGGGCTTGGCCCTGAGCAAGCACACTGAATGTCTGTTGTACAGCAGGATGGATGGATGGATAGATGTGAACAGATGGGTAAATGTGTGGGTGGGAAGATGAGCGGAGAGATGGAGGGAGAGAGCAAGAGAGGGACAGGGAGATGGATGGGTGGGAGGATGGATGGATGGATGGACACATGGGTGAGTAAATAAGTAACAGAGGTCCCACCCCATGTACCTTTTAACCACTCAGGGAAGCAGCAAGTATCTTGCCAGCGCTCGGCAGCAGTCGTCTTCTTCCCACCCCCAGCCTCCAGGACGGACTTCACTATATCCCTAAAAGGTTGAAACTGTCCTTCCACCCACCTCTCCAGGGCCTAGCAGCAGAGGACAGAAGGAAGGTGTCACCCCTCACTCCTGAGGAAGCTCAGGGAGGCCCAGCGAGTGACCAGTGCTTCGAGGCCACATGGGAAGGAGGGGACACCTGAGCTGAAACCAGATGTGTAAGCAGGAACGAGCCTGACGTGTGTGCGTGTGTGTGTGTGTGTGTGCGTGTGTGTGTGTGTGTGTGCATGCAGGAGGGAGTGGGGAGAGAGGGTAAGGCACAGACCCCCAGCAGACCCTAAGTGAGACTCTGGTGTGTCTGAGGATGGGGAGGCCCAGGCAGCCAGGAAACAGAAGACAGGGCGGGCGAGCCCAGAGGCGGGTGCGGCGTCAGCGGGGCCCTCTGTGACAGGCTCTGGGTGCTGCAAAGACAGTGTCAAGCCACAGAGCGGGTGGGGTGTCCTTGGTGATACAATCAGGTTTGCATTCCCCAGAAGTCAAGGCGGCACTTGGGTTGCCCGCCCCAAGACGACCTGACCAGCCTTCCCTGGAAAGAATCCTACAGACCCTGGGAGAGCCCATGCTGACTGCGGAGAAAGCCCATCCCGCTCTCAGGAGACAGGCTCTGAGACCTCGTGAAGCTGCCTGGACTGTGCCTTACCCTGTGAACAGGCAACAGCTCTGGCCACGGCCAGCCTCACCTGTCCTCACTGAGGTCCGGGGGGCAGGAACCCTGATGGCGGCTGGGCACGTGCCGGAGCAGGGCTGTGTAGGTATGTAGAAAGGGGGGCTGCTGTCACGTGCGTCACCTTTACAGTCACCTTTATTAGCACAAGCCTGTCCGCTGAAGGCACCAATACTATAGAAGGGCCGTCAGCCCGAAGTCCCCTCCGGCGGTTCCCTTGGGAAGTAGGTGCTGCTATGATCCTGGCGCCCGCCTGGGGCCCGCTCTGAGTGCCTCCTGCACCAGCCAGACGTGAGCCAGAGGCCTGGGTGTGCACCAGGCAGCCTGGCCCTGCCCTCAGGGAGCTTCCGACGTGGCTGAAGCTTCTCCAGAAAGAAACGTGTCTCCTTGGAAACCCCTCTGGTGTCTGGGGTCTCGCAGTTACAGCAGGGCTGTCGTGGGCAAACCCCAGAGGGACTTCTGCAGTGTGGACAGGGCAGCCCTGAGCTTTCTTGTGCTGAAGAAAGAGGCGTAGTCATGTGGTTCCAGTGCAGTCTTTACAAATTCATCCTGAGCAAGAGAAACCATGTTAGGTTTAACGAATGGGCTTCTGAAATCTGAGCGTGGGAAAATGATTACTTGCCCCTGTACAGCGCTTTCGGATTAAATGAGGGGCTTCTCAGGCTTCCCATCACCTGAGCCTGCACATCAAGCCTGAGGTAGGAAGGTCTGTGTGGTCATTTGCTCCTCAAATGACAGCACGGCAAGGACAGAGGCCAGCTCCCAGCGACAGGAGCATGGAGTGGCAGGTAGCTCTCAAACCCATGTCCGCTGGAGCCTAGGCAAGCCTCTCAGTGGACTCAGCTCAGCCTCTGCGAGTTAGGGGTTAGGAGCTGGGACGCATGTGCTTCCGCCACGACCCTGGGGGCAGCCTGGCATCCACCGCCATGCTCTTGTCTTCCTTCCCCTCCTGCTCAGCCCAGCATGCTCTCCCAAGCCACCCAGCTGCTTCTGTCACTGCGCAATCTCGATCATTCTTCTCCAGTTCTTCTCCACTGATCCTCTCCTGAAACCAGAAAAGAATCAATATAGCATCCCAATTAACGCTGGCCTGGCTGCACCCCGCACCGCGAGCTCAGAGTCAGAGCAGGCGAGCCAGGTTCACACACCAGGCCAGCCACGGGGACACCGTGTTCTGTACATAAGATGCTCTGAGCACAGATTTACTGATGGGAATATATGTTTAGTGGTGGGACATTAAGTCCTGGCCCGGGGAGATCCAAGAGAGAACAAGGCAAGGAGGCACTACTACAAAAGTGGGGAAGCACAGACTGCCCCAGACACACGCCCGCAGGCATCAGGTCACACTGGACACCTCCTGCTTCCTCTAACGGCCTTCAAGGTTTAAAAGGAGAGTCAGAGATTAGCACAGAGGCAAAGCACACACTCGGTTCAGTAGCCTGACAGCCCATCTTTCCACTGTGACCCAAGGAACAGGAAGGCCCTCCTCTGCCAGATGGCTAGAACTGATGTCAGACACCAGTCAGCTTTTCTAAGATAATCCAGCACTTTCTGCGATGTTTTATGCCTTTGATGTTGAGTCTTCTATCCCAGAACCATCTGTTTTCCAAGATAAGCAGCATTCCCCACAAAATGCATTTGTAAGTTTTGGAGTTTAATGTCATTATCGATTCTTTAGGGATTCCAGAGCAAAGGCCCTTCCATGCCAGCAAATGGACGTCAGCACAATCACCTTGGGTGGACAAGTGTCTGGCTTGGCCTCAGGAAAATACTCGTGGAATCATATCACTTCAAAATCTTATAAACTACTGAATGACAACAGGTCAGCAAGAAATATTCAGGAACCATCCCTACCCGTGGTTCTATCTACCATTGCTCTGAACCATCTCATAACCTAATGCCCTATTCCATTTTCTAGCATCTGGGCTTGAGGGGTGGGGAAGGAAAGAAAGATAAATTTGTCCACACATTAGTTCTGCTTGAAAGATACTGGTCCCTCACAGAATCTGAAATTCAGATTTTTCAGTATTTCCTTAACGATGCAAAATTACGGCTCATTCCCATGTGTTCTCTGTTTAGTTTTGGCTTCGTCAGAGCTTGTCTAGCTTAGAGAAGAGGACCGTGAAAAGTCTAATTGCAATGGCCTCTCCTCCCACTGCAGCTCGGAGATTCTGATCATAAATCAACGGCCTGCTGCCCCAGAGGATCCCAGAGCAGAGGTATTCAGGAAACTGCACTAGCATGACACAATGACTAGTCCTAGAATGACACACATTTGTCACTGTACCTTGTTGTCTTCTCCATTATGGGATATTCCGGGTCCACTGTCTTGAGAAGTGCGCCCATGACCAGTCACTTCCTCCTTGGAATTTCCTGGGTGAGCTGCCCTCCCCAAGCAAGAGAGCAGGGTGAGCAAATGGGGTGACGCCCAAGGGACTGGACAGTCAAAAGGTTAATAATATAATGGGGACACTTCCAAAAGCATGGATCCCCATGACCCAGTTCTATCCTTTTGACCTTCACCCTGACACCTGCTACATGCCCTCCAAGGACAGGAAAACCTTCCAGGTATTGGGAGAGTGGTTCTATTCAAGCATTTCTGAGCTGGAATTTTGATCTATTCTCCCAACTATTCAGGCATTAAATGCAGTCAGATTTCCCATTCTATTCCTTGGCCCTCCTCTTTGCTCACTGGAATTCTTACTCACAAGAGAGACCATAATCACACATGTTAATTCAGCCTCTCTCCCCCCTCCTACCAACTCAGTACTAACTTGGAAGGGGGTGACTTTCTTATCCTACTGTGGACTTCCCCACACCCCAAAATCCATATGTGGAGGTGTGGTGAGGGGTTCAGATCCCTTAGGAAAAAAATATGCCATTTTCCATTTGAGCTGAAAATACAAATGAAACACATTTTTCGAATAAAGAATAAATGTATTACTTGTTACCTATGTAAGTAAATGTTTAAAGTTTATTTCCAGACTCTATAAATGAGCAAAATTTGGTTTGGCAAAATTGAAACATAAGCATCTAAAAATACCAGACCTCTTTAGCCCTCTCTGATATGAAAGATTTTATATAATACAGTAGTAGCTGCCCATGTACTTTCCTTCACAAAAGCCATAAGCTCATAAATGAGCTCAGACACTTCTCAGCCAGCCTTATTGACTAGTGTATCCCAATCACCTGGACACTTCCCAATGCTGAGAAATGCTCCGTTAACAGTAATCAACTGAATGAGTGAGTGAATGAATGAATGAGAGAATGAAGTAGATAATCCATTATCAATTTTCTCCCTTTCCTGATGTGTGAAACTTTGTTTTCATGTGTTATGGATGGAAGTATGTTAATAGCTATCAAACTTTCCCTTGTACTTTATTCCTAAGCAATGAAGGTGCAATACTTTTTTTAAATTAATGATAATTTGGACTCACAAGGATGAGAATCTGAGAAGCAGCCACACAGGTAGGTCAAAGGCAGATGCCTATGCGTTAGCATCTGATGCTGCAGTAGATAACAGTGGCCACTAGAGGGAGGAACACAACCTTTCAAAGAGCAGCATTAGACCAAAATGCCCATCCAGCACCGTGGTTCTGTTCTCTGCCCTTCCCAGCCTGGCTCACCCCCATATGCCTGCTCTTGCTACTTGTCTGTGTAATGCCCGACTCTCCAGAACAAGCTGAAACAAGTTAGAGCTGCAGTCTGCTAAGCATCAGACTTTTAGAAAAATGACCCCACTTCCTCAGCTCAAATATTTCACATCTCTTTATGTACATTCCCTCTAGCTTTAAAAATTAAACACAAACAGAAGAAAAGTATTTTCCCTGTGGATGACCGTTGAATCTATTAAAAATTCACCTGGAAAGAAAGCAAAAATATAACCTAAAAATGAAAAAAAAAATTCTTTTTTAATCTGTGTGCAATTCCTTCCTGCCTCCAGCAACTTTTTCCGTTAAAAAAAAAAAAATTCAACTGTTGACATATTCAATTTCATCCCCCCCCCCCCAGTAAAGAAACTTAGGCATGTGCAAGCTAATGGGGAAGTCACATAGGACAGAATTCTGATCCTATTGGTCAAGTTTCAAAGGCTTCCTATGTAACTGAGTATAGGAAGAAAAAAGTTTCCCACAAACTCTTTCTCTCAAAAAGTCTGAATAACCCTGTAAATATTTTCAGGGCCTTTATAAGCCACAGATGTTATCAACAGTCAGGACCGTGCAAACTAAAATCCCCAGTCCACAAATGACACTGCTTCAAAACAGATTTTAAAACATTTGAAAGGAGAAGTTAATTTCCTGCTGGAATGTTGTGGAATGTTGTAATATGTCCACACCTTAGTTAGAATGTGAAAAGCAACGGGCCCCACCGGGCTTCTGGCTTATAGTTCTATTTCTGTGGCCCATGAAACTGTAGGAAACCTCCTAAATAACAGTCAGAAATAACGGGACAAAAGATAGAATTTGAAAAACAGAACAATTCAAGAAAGCAACTCTAAGAATAACTGACTGATTAAAACTAAAATTAAACTAAGTGGCCTCGTGACATTTCCAGGGAAAAGAAGATTCCAGAATCTGCATTGTTTGGTGATGGGTGGGAAAACCCAGTGGGCTAACATTTGCTGATGTCCGTGAGGAGAGAAACAGACGAAAACAGAGAAACTGCAGAGCATCTGGGCTAATCTGTGATCGCATCTGTGGCCCCCACTCGCCGGCCTGGAAAAAACCTGAGTGTCAGCAGCGACTGACAAAATTGTTACAAAATGAAGCTGGTTGGCGGAAAACCTTCAGGAGTGAATTAAAATCCTGACTGCTGGCCCTGGGGGGAGACAGGAGGTGTGGGTGAAACTGGGAACTAGCCATGATTTACAAAGGGAGTGAAAAAACCACAACTTAGAATTTTTCAAAAAATTATAGTTTCGGTAATCTAATTATATCCCTAATTATAATGATGACCCTTCTTCCTTCAAGGGACTCAAGCATGCTTCTGGAACCTTCTCTGTGAAAGTCCCCTCATCTGCCGTTTTAAGGAGAGAGTTGGTGCATCTCAGAGTGAGTTAAAGTGACAGGGCTGGCATCTGAATTCTAGCTCATTTCCTCTGACCAGACCACACCAACTCTCTCAGCTCTTGAAATAACCCCCAGTGGAATTCTCCTCAGAGGAAGCCATCTCCCCAATTATGCAAAAAAGTCCTTCCCTGCAAACCCCCTCCAGCCCATGCAATTTCCACATGATTTCCACATTCTGATGGGCAAGCCATTTTTTTTTCCATTTCCAGCCAAGGAAGTGCAACGTCCAAGCCACAAAGGCCGGGAGGCATGGGGGCGGCAGGCTCCTTTGTGAAGCCCAAAGACAAACCCACACGGCTGGTCGGCCAAGGGCCTGGGACCCTGGCTGGCTTCCCATCATTTCCGACTTTCTACGCCACAGGGCAAGTCACTTAACTGCCTCATTAGGATCACAGTCACAGCCCTGCCACAGCCTCCTTCCCAGGCGCCCAGTCACCCCATTAATATCTGTAAAGACCCATTAAGCCTCCTAGCTGAAAGGCACCAGAGGAGCAAAACCTATCACCATCATCATCAATAAACTCTCAGGCACTCTCCCCTGTCGCCACCTCAGGGGAATCAGTCACCCATGGGAAGATAAAGCCTGGCACCTCAGCCTCCCCATCCATCCCCTAATGAGCTACCTGCAGCCTCGGAAGTGGCACTCGACCCTGAAGGGAGCTCAGCCATGCTTTCATCGTGGCCGGTGAATTTAAAGAGATGCTCCCTCGCCCCCATCCCCCCTGCAGCCCTGCCCCCGGCTGCACCTCCAGCTGTAGCTGAGGCCGGGCCTCAGTGGGCCATCCTCCCCTACCTGGGAGAGGTGGAAGGAACGTGGACAGAAAGCAGCCTGGAGACCTAAAGACAATGTGTGTCTGCCACCCTGTTCACCCCTCCGGCCCTCAGACCCACCACCTGGGCACAGACACCATCCATCAAAAACCCTCCACAAACACGCTGAAGACGGCCTGTGTGTCTGTAACAGGGCTGCCCACACAACCAAAAGCTCACCCGTCGGGCTTATCCTGCGCTGCCGTCAAACACATCAAACAGGACAAGAAGGACAAGGCAGGCCCTCGCAGACACAGAACAGGGGGGGCGCTGCCTCACACCCACGTGAACCCTCCCCGGAGCAGAAGGGACAGAGCTCTCTCTTCCAGCAAACCCTCGTGGGTCTTAGAAGTTTTACCAGATGCACGCATTGCCTACGGGAAACAATGCTTTCCAGGGACCTTCTGCTAGACAGAGGCAATTAATCCTCTCGCATGTTTCAATGATCCTCTCCGACTGGAAACGGGGAACCCTTAGTCCCAGGGAGTCTCTGATTTGGCTAAAGTGGGGGAGATCTATTTGAGCAAGAGTGTCTGGAAGGTATGGTTCGTTCAGGATGGGAGGTGGAGGAAGGCTAGGATGCCACCGCCCGGGTTTCACTCCCTCCTCTATTCCTGCAACAGCAACAAACAGAACGTCTGCGCAGCCTGACTCGATCCGCACCAGTGAATCTGTGCTTCTGTTACCGACACTGGAAATAACCAGACCAAAGGGCATGCTTTCACCCCGACTCACAATCTGGACGCCTTGCCTGTTGAAGCTGAACCTTCAGCCAGATGTTGACTCGCTGGCCCCAGGCTCCTGGGGGCTCCGCCTCCCACAGGCGCCCCCGCTCCTCTGGATGCGCCACCAGGAACTTCCTACAGACTGAGGGGAAGTTGCACACAGGAGTCAGGGAGGCCCACGCAGCCCTGGTGCACACACGCCGGCCCTCATCTGCATCCCCAGGCACGGCCACTTCCGTCCTTCCTGCAGCCTGGCCCGGCCCACCCCCAGCTCTCTGCTCTGCCACGGCTCCACGCCAACCCCCCCGCCCGCCATCCTCCTCACCCGCCTCCCACTTTCATCCATCCCATTTAGCCTGCTCAGGCGGCCACAACAAAACACCACACACCCAGGGCCTTAAACAACAGACATTTATTGTCTCGCAGCTCTGGAGGCTGGAAGTCTGAGAGCAAGGTGTTGGCAGGCTTGCCTTCTCCTGAGACCTCTCTCCTTGGCTTGGAGATGGCTCCTTCTTACTGTGTCTTCACACCGTCTTCCTTCCGTACCCTTCTGTGTCCTAGTCTCCTCTTCTTACTGGGACCTCCTCTTACCAGTCCTATTGGATCAGGGCCCACCCTTATGACCTCATCTAACCTCAGTTACCTCCTTATAGACCCCATCTCCACGTACAGTCACCTTGGGGGTTAGAATCTGGGGGGGACCCAATTCAGCCCATAATGGCACCCCACCCGGTCCTCTCCACAGGCACTGTCCTTCCTCTTTCTGAGCCTCCACAGCCCTCTTCTCCCAGGGGCCTTTCAGCTCATCCACAGACGCCTTGACTCCAGAACCCCCTCAAGGTTGTAGACTTTTATGCCACGTTCACAGGGCGAGCATTTCCACGTGGCAGGGCCCCGAATCCAGCCGAATGGGAAGCAGCTCCTGGTCCTGCAGGTGCTGGGGGCTCCATCAGGCCCAGGGCAAGAGCACAGATGGAAACCCACAGAGCATGACGCTAAGTACTCAAAAGGTGTAAGCCAAGCTAGCCGAGTGCTAGATAGAATGTTCTGCTCTCCTGTCTTGACAAATATAACTTCTTAACAGCAGGAAAAGCCAGTTTCAAATTTAGAATTCTTAGACTCCTTGGAGTTTTGCACCTGAATGTGGCAATGCCAAGAGCGCTGGCCCCCAGCTGGCAGCCCACCCCCTCCTCCCACCCCAGCTCCCAGCATGTGGCAAGGGGCCTGTGCATACAAATGTGGACACCACGCCCACGCTCCACCTACATCCCACCAGCAGCTATCCCAGGGCCTAAGGCTGTGCAAATTGGTGGCGTCCTCTGCTCTTAGGGGCACAGATCCAGGATGGAGTCCACTTGGGCCCTTGGCAGCCCCTGGCAGGAATCCTGGGGTTCTGGTAGCCTGAGCTGGTTTAGGAGCGGCCTGCACCCAGGTGAAAACGTCCTCTTGGGCCCACAGATTCCTTATTCCGTGGAGAGAGATGCAGCTTCAAGAGGGTGCTAAAGCGTGGGGCCCTGGGCAGGAGGCCCTCTGGGCCACTTCAAGGGCAGGACTGTACCGGATAAAAGGCGGTCAGTGAAGCGTGAACCAGCCACACCCGGCCCGGCCTTGAGCCTCCAGCTGCTGCTTTGTCCTGCTTTGTCCACACTCTGCCTGCTCACCCATCAGCCCAGGCACAATCAGGGTGACGTAGAAGCTCAAGGCCCCAGCACCCTTGGCTGGACAACTGAGACCCCAAGTGTGATTCAGAATCAGTACCTTCAGATCTCCTTTCCCTACCAGGTGGAGATACAGGCCCCTGCAAGGGTCTCTGCAGTGCTGACCTGGGGGTGGTCCCCGCCCTTTGGAGCCTGCTCCTGCCCAGGGGAGACCGAGGTGGCTGCCCTGGGGGCCAACACGCTCAAACAAAGTCTCAGAGCTGAAATGAGAATGAGGGGAGGGACAGACAGCACGTGAGCATGGACAGAGAACCAGTGCCAGAGTTCCAGAACTTTCCAACACCTCCAAGTGAGCAAACCAGTGCAGCAAGCCTCCAGTATTCTTTGCACACATTCAGGATCTTCAGAGTTTTGTGAGAGATGGAGAGTTTGAAAATACAAAGAAATGACCAAACCCACTTGAGGAAAATATGTTTTCGCCTGGTTTTCTTATGACTTCCGAGCAACAGAAGTTTCCTTGCCTTTCGCAGCTTTTCTCTCCTAACTGTTGTTCTCACACCATAAGGACACTGGAAACTCAATAGTAAGAGTCCAAAAGTATCTGTACGACAAGAAGTGAGGCAGGGCCCAGTGTGGGGTGGATGTGCTTCATGGGGGACCAGTGGATCCTGGGAGATGCTCCCCAGTATCTCCCACCCTTGCTGATTTGGAGTGAAACATTTACCATCAGGGCTTTCTGAATTTCCTCTGGCAAATACATATTAAGATTTCTTTTCCAGAACCTGGAGAAGGATTGTGGTAGTTCATGTTATATGTCAACTTGAGTGGGCCAGGGGTATCCAGACATTTCGTCAAACATTATTCTGGGTGTGTCTGGGAGGGTGTTTTTGGATGAGATTCACATTTTTATTTATTTATTTATTTATTTATTTATTTATTTATGGCTGTGTTGGGTCTTCATTGCTGTGTGAGGGCTTTCTCTAGTTGTGGCGAGTGGGGGCTACTCTTCGTTGCGGTGTGCAGGCTTCTCATTGTGGTGGCTTCTCTTTGTTGCAGAGCATGCTCTCCAGGCGTGCAGGCTTCAGTAGTTGTGGCATGTGGGCTCAGTAGTTGTGGCTCACGGGCTCTAGAGCGTAGGCTCAGTAGTTGTGGCACACGGGCTTAACTGCTCTACAGCATGTGGGATCTTCCCAGACCAGGGGTTGAACCCGTGTCCCCTGCATTGGCAGGCGGATTCTTAACCACTGCGCCACCAGGGAAGTTCTGGGATTCACATCTGAATCCATAGACAGAGTAAAGCAGATTGCCCTCCCCATCGTGGGTGGACCTCAGCCAATCAGTTGAGGGCCTGACTACAAACAAAAAGTCTGACCCTCCCACAAGTGAGAGGAACTCCTCCTGCCTGACTGACTGAGCTGGGACATTGGTCTTTTCCTATCTTTGGACTTGAACTGAAACACTGGCTTTTCTTGGGTCCCAAGCCTGTTGACATTTGGACTGAAAACATACCATCAGTCCTCCTGAGCCTCCAGCTTGCTGACTGTAGATCTTAGGATATCTCAATCTCCACGTTGTCTGAGCCAATTCCTTATAATAAATCTCTTCTCTCTCTTTCCCTCTTCCTCCCTCCCTCCCTCTCTCTCTCTCTCTCTCTCTCTCTCTCTCTCTCTCTCTCTCTCTCTCTCTCTATATATATATATATATATATATATATATATATATATATATATATATATCCTACCGGTTCTGTTTCTCTGGAGAACCCTGACTAATACACGGACTCAGTAGGACAAGAGCAGATGGGGGGAGCCATCTTCTGCAGTAAGAGCTACACAGGTGCCCAGGGCTCAGTGCATTTGGAGCTTGCCTTCCCTCAGCTCCTGGTCCCCCTGGGCCTCCAAGTTGGAAAGGCAAAGTGATGACTACCATCTTCCCGTGCAAGAGCAAAGGCCCTCTGAGGCCCAGCAACAACCAGTAGCACAGTGGGTTCCCTGGATTCTGCTTCTCTCTGACGCTGTGTTGATTTGGTTCTTATTATTTCTAAATCCAATTCTTTCTCAGGGACTGGGAAAGGTTCGCCCCTTGTGATCAAGCTTAAAGTCTCAGTGCTGAAGCAACAGGAGATTTCTCAGAGGAAAGAGAAAACCCACAGGTGTGCCATGGTGCTGGCGGCTCTGAGGGACCTCCCGCCCCAGAATCATCTGGAACCCACCTGAGTTACCCATCCCCGTTACCCAAGCGCTCCTCCCGATGCAGTGATTACCTTGGTACATGGCAGGGGAGATGGGCCAGCTGATGCCCAGGGCCTCGTCCTCTCGGAACGTCTGGCAGAAGTCCCTCAGCATGGCCAGGCCCAGGCCCTGGCGGCGATGGTTCCTCCGGACAAACACAGTGTCTAAGACAGGCAGCAGGTAGCACACACCCATGCCATCACCACACAGGCTACCTGAGGGGAAAGCAAGAGACACGTGCTGTCCCCTGGGCTGGTCTAGCCTGCCAGGACCCGGCGGGACTCCCACTTGCCAGGTCACTGGTACCACCTGGAAGCAGTGCAGCCTCACAAACTAAACCACTGAAGACCAAACAGCAGATAACCCTAAACCACCAGCTCTCCAGCTTACTGGGCAGCCCACACATTGTCAGTTGCCGTGAGCAAGGCCACTAGGCTATTGCCCTGAAATGAAATGCAAACCCAGGTGACTGAGCAGAGCGAGGCCGTCGCGCATCCAGACTCCTCACACCCCTCCCTCACTGTGCACAGTTCAGAGACCCCCAAAGCCAAGGAGGAGCATCTGGGCAACATCAAAGTTCTCCCTGATGTGGGCTGAGAGACCCAGCCAACGCATCTCCACAGCATGGACTTGTTCAGAGTTCACCATGGCCAATTATGGCAAAGTACACTTGACCCAAACAGACTAAGTCCTGTTTCCCATAGAACATCAACGACCCTGCTATTGCAGAGCAAGAGAGGCTACAGCTGGCACCTCTCCCACTTTTCTACCCTGAATTTAACTTTACTGCAACCAGCACTAACACCAGCAAAGTTGCTGTTTCTGCAACAGGAACCTACCCTTGCAGTCAGTCACCTCTGTTGTCACCCTAGCTAGAAATGCCACACACACCCAACTATATCACCTTCCTCACTTCCCAGCTGCACAGTTGCCTGTGCTCTAGATGCACTGGAATCCAGGAAGAGAAATATGTTGTGTAGTCAGTTCCTATTGGAAGAGGTGGTATTTGTGCCTGCAAAGATTCAAAGTTGAGTAATTTCCCAAACAAACAAAAAAACGATTCTGAGTCTAATTAGCCAGGCTGAATTGCAGAGCTACATGCTACTGTAGTGAACTGTTTGAAAAATGGCCACAATTATTCCCCTTCCTATATCCACACACCTTTGCATGTGATTTTGAAGGTCCTCCCATCAAGATATGGGGTCTATTTCCTCTCCCCTTCAATCTTGCTGGCCAGGTGACTCACTTTGAGCAACAGAATGAAGCTGGCAAGAGCACACCCATTCCGAGCCTAGGCCTCTCAGGGTCCAGGGCCCCTCCATTCTTTCACAGATCCCTATCACTCACCACAAGAACAAACCCAGGCTAGCCTGCCACCAGGAGAGAAACATGGCCCAGGCACCCAGCCAACATCTAGCTGGTCTTAAGAAACAGGTGGGCAGGTGACCACAGACACATAGGCCAGCCCAGCCTAGGGCAGAAAACCACCCAGCTGAGCCTCACCAAAATCGCCAACCAAAAGAATGGTAAGCTAAATAAATAGTTGGTTTTGTGCCCAATATGAATGAATAAATAAATAATCTGTGACCAATGAGCAACCCCAATTCACTTGAGATGGTAATTGTAAAGAATTTGGACTTTACCCTCAATGTGCCTGAAATGACAGCACCAACTGGGTTGGAATTATATAACTTCCAATTTTATAGACAACAAGAACAATCGTCCCCAAACAGTGAAGTCCTTCAAAGCTAAGAATGTTTAAAATTAAATAAAGATACAATTCCACTCACAACAGCATTAAAAAGTAAATACTCAGGAATATATTTAACAAAAGAAGCATAAGCCTTAAATACTGAAAAGCACAAAACATTGTTGAGGGAAATTAAAGAAGATCTAAATAAATGAAGAGAAATTCCATGCTCATGGATTGGATCAGGGTCCCCAACCTCCAAGCCACAGACCAGTACCGGTCCGTGGCCTGTTAGGAACCAGGCCACACAGCAGGAGGTGAGCAGCGGGCGAGTGAGCGAAGCTTCATCTGTATTTACAGCCGCTCCCCATCACTCGTATTACCGCTGGAGCTCCACCTCCTGTCAGATCAGTGGCGGCAATTAGATTCTCATAGGAGCACAAACCCTCCTGTGAACTGTGCATGCGAGGGATCTAGGTTGTGCACTCCTTATGAGAATCTAATGCCTGATGATCTGAGGTGGAGCTGAGGCTGTGATGCTAGCACTGGGGAGTGGCTGCAAATACAGATTATCATTAGCAGAGAGGTTTGACTGCACAGAGACCACAATAAATCAACTGCTTGCAGAATCATATCAAAACCCTATCAGCGAGTGGCAAGTGACCATTAAGCTGCATCTTACAGAATAGACTGGACATAAGCAACACACTTCAGGTGTCACTGTCTCCCATCACCCCCAGATGGGACCATCTAGTTGCAGGAAAACAAGCTCAGGGCTCCCACTGATTCTGCATTATGGTGAGTTGAATAATTATTTCATTATATATTAAAATGTAATAATAATAGAAATAAAGTGCACAATAAATGTAATGCGCTTGAATCATCCCAAAGCCATACCCCACCCCCCCGGTCCATGGAAAAACTGTCTTCCACGAAACCAGTCCCTGGTGCCAAAAAGGTTGGGGACTGCTGGATTGGATGCCTCAATACTGTTAAGTTGCCAATTCTTCCCAAACTGACCTGTAAGTTTAACACCAGTCCTATCAAAATCCCAGCAGGCTCTTTTGTGGAAATTGACAAGCTGAGAGTAAAATTCACGTGAAATGCAAAGTCTCTAGGATAAACAAAACAGAAAAAAAAAAAAAGGAAGAAGAACAAAGTTGGAGGTTTTATATTCACCAATTTCAAAGCTTCTTATAAAATCAAGGTAATCAGACAGTGTGATAATGGTGCAACAGTGGGCATATAGATCAATGGAGGAGAAGTGAGAGTCCAGAAGTAAACTGTTACACTCCGAATTTCTACAAAATGCCATGGTAACTCAGTGGGGGAAAAGACAGACTTTTCAACAAACTGTGGTGGAATGACTGGACATCCATAAGCCAAAAATTAATTAATTAATTAAAAATGAACAAATTAATGAATGAAGCTGCAACAGAACAAAGCCCAGAATGAGACCCACACAAACACAGTCAACTGATCTCTGACAAAGGAGCAAAGCAAAATGAATAGAGGAAGGACAGTCTTTTCAACAAGTAATGCTGGGACAGTTGGACGTTCACATGCAAAACCACGAATCTAGACACAGACCTTAAACCCTTCACAAAATGTAGCTCAAAATGGATCACAGACACAAACGTACAATGCAAAACTACAGAACTAGATGATAACATAGGAGAAAATCTAGATGACTTTGGGTTTGGCAATAAACTTGTACATACAGCATCAAAGGCATGATCCATGAAAGAAAAAATTGAGAGTTGAATTTCATTAAAATCAAATTTTTCTGCTCTGTGAAGAACACTGTCAGGAGAATGAGAAGCCACAAACTGGGGGAAAAAATATCTTCAAAAGACATATCTGATAAAGAACTATTATCCAAAATATACAAAGAGCTCATAAAACTCAACAATAAAAAAACAAACAACTTGATTAAAAACTGGGCCAGGGCTTCCCTGGTGGCGCAGTGGTTGAGGGTCTGCCTGCCAATGTGGGGGACACAGGTTCAAGCCCTGGTCTGGGAGGATCCCACATGCCACAGAGCAACTAGGCCCGTGAGCCACAATTACTGAGCCTGCGCGTCTGGAGCCTGTGCTCCACAACAAGAGGAGCCGCAATAATGAGAGGCCCACGCACCGCGATGAAGAGTGGCCTCCACTTGCCACAACTAGAGAAAGCCCTCGCACAGAAACGAAGACCCAACACAGCCATAAATAAATAAATAAATAAATAAAAATTAAACTTAAAAAAAAAAAAAAAGTGGGCCAAAGACCTTAATAGACACCTCACCAAAGAAGCTGTACACATGGCAAGTAACATATGAGAAGCTGTGCCACATCATATATCATCAGGGAAATAAAAATTTTAAAACAGTGAGATACTACCATACACCTATTAGAATGGCCAAAATCCATAACACTGAAAACACCAAAATGCTGTTGAAGATGTGGAGCAAAAGGAACTCTCCTTCATTGTTGGTGGGAATGCAAAATGGTACAGCCACACTGGATGACAGCTTGGTGGTTTCTTTTCTTTTCTTTTTTTTTTTTTTTAATTTTTGTTTGCATTGAGCCTTCGTTGCTGCATGCAGGCTTTCTCTAGTTGTGGCGAGCGGGGGCTACTCTTTGTTGTGGTGCATGGGGCTCCTCACTGCGGTGGCTTCTCTTGTTATGGAGCACGGGCTCTAGGTGCACGGGCTTCAGTAGTTGTGGCACACAGGCTAAGAAGTTCTGGCTCACGGGCTCTAGACAGCAGGCTCAGGAGTTGTGGCGCATGGGCTTAGCTGCTCCGCAGCATGTGGGATCCTCCCGGACCAGGGATCGAACTCGTGTCCCCAAAATTGGCAGGCGGATTCTTAACCACTGCGCCACCAGGGAAGTCCCAGCTTGGTGCTTTCTTACAAAACTAAACCTACTCTTACCATAGGATCCAGCAATTGTGCTCATTTATATTTACCTGAAGGAGTTGAGAACTTATGTCTACTCAAAAACCTGCACACAAATGTTTATAATGCCTATATTCATAATTACCAAAACTTGGAAGCAACCAATATATGCTTCAATGGGGGAGTGGATAAATAAATTATGGTACATCCAGATAATGGAATACTAGTCAGTGCTAAAAGGAAATGAGCTATCATGCCATAAAAAGATATAGAGAAACCTTACAGCATATTACTAAGTAAAAGAAGCCAATCCACAAAGGCTACATAGCATACAATTACAATTATATCTTCTGGAAAAGGCAAAACTACGAAGGTAGTAAAAATATTAGTGGTTGCCAAGGGGTAGGGGAGAGCAAGGGATGAATAGGTGGAACACAGGGTTTTTAGGGCAGTGAAGCTACTCTGTATGATGGTACAATGATAGAACATGTCTTTACACATTTGTCGAAACCCACAGAACGTACAACACAAAGAATGAACCCTAATGTAAACTATGGACTTTAGTTAATAATAATGTATTCTTATGGATTGAATTGTGTCTCCCCAAACCCCCAGTACCTCAGAATGTGTCTGATTTGGAGACAGGGCCTTTAAGAGGTGATGAACTCAAAACGAGGTCTCTAGATGGGCTCTAATCCAATCCAGTTGGTGTCCTTATAAGAAGAGGAAATTTGGACACACAGAGGGACACCAAGAATGCACACACACACAGGAAAACTGTGAGAGGACACACCGAGAAGATGGTCATCATAAGCCAAGACATAGGCCTTGGAAGAAACCAAACTTGCCTACACCTTGACCTTGGACTTCCAGCCTCCAGAACCGTGTGAAAATTAATTTCTGTTGTTTAAGCCACCCAACGTGTGGTGCTCTGTTATGGCAGCCCTAGCCGACTAATACATGCATCAATATTGGTTTATGAATTATAATAAATGTACCACACTAATGCAATATGTTAATAATAGAGGAAACTCTGTGTGTGTGGAGGGGGATGAGAACTCTCTGCACTTTCTGCTCAATTTTTCTATAAACCTAAAGCTGTTTTAAAAAGTAAAATCTGCTAATATTATTTTAATTTTTATTTATTTATTTATTATTTATTTATTTATGGCTGTGTTGGGTCTTCATTTCTGTGCGAGGGCTTTCTCCAGTTGCGGCAAGCGGGCACCACTCTTCATCGTTGTGCGCGGGCCTCTCACTGTCGCGGCCTCTCTTGCTGCGGAGCACAGGCTCCAGACGCGCAGGCTCAGTAATTGTGGCTCACGGGCCCAGCTGCTCCGCGGCATGTGGGATCTTCCCAGACCAGGGCTCGAACCCGTGTCCCCTGCATTGGCAGGCAGATTCTCAACCACTGCGCCACCAGGGAAGCCCAAATCTGCTAATTTTTTAATGTATAAGGTATTTTTAAAAATGAAGCTGGACCCTTACTTCACATCATATAAAAAATTAATTCAAGATGTATCTAGACATAAATATGAGTTAAAACTGTAAAGCTTTTAGAAGAAAACACAGAAGGAAATCTTCACAACCTTGGGTTAGGCAAAGAGTTCTTAGCTTTGACATCAATGGACACAACCAACTGGTAAATCTGACTTCATCAAAATTAACTTGGTACTTCAAAAGACACCACAAAGAAAATAAAAAGACAAGCCACAGACTGTAAGAAAACGTTGCAAATCACATTCCTGATAAAAGACATATCCAGACTATATGAAGAACTCTTATAATTCAACAACAAGAAAATCAACAACCAATTACAAATGGACAGATGATCTGAACAGACATTTCTTCAAAGAAGACATACAAATGGTTAATAATCAGTGAAAAGATACTCAACATCATTAGTCATTTAAAAACGCAAATTAAAACCACAATGAAATGCCACTTTTGACCTACTAAATGGCTATAATCAAAAAGACAAGCAAGTGTTGACAAGATGTGGAGAAATTGGAACCCTCATATACTGCTGCTGGGAATACATAATGGTACAGAAACTTTGTCAAATAATTTGGCAGTTTCTTAAAAAGTTAAAACATATGCTAACCAAAGACCCACCAGTTCTGCTCCTAGGAACCCACTTAAGAGAAACAAAAACATGTCCATACAAAGACATGTATGCAAGTATTTATACCAGCATTATTCATAATAGCCAAAAACTGGAAACCATACTGGTAAATGCATAAACAAAATGTGGTACAGTCATACCATGGAACATTACTCAGCAATAAAAAGGAATAAAATACTAATATATGCTGTAATTTGGATGAACCTCAAAAACACCAAGCTGAGTGAAAGAAGCCAGACACAGAAGACCACATACTGTATCTTTCCATTTATATGAAACATCCAGGAAAGGCAAATTGATGGAGACAGAGAGCAGAGCAGTCGTTTCCTAGAGCTGAGATGGAAAGAGACTGACACCAAAAAGGCAACTTTTGGGGGTGATGGAAATATCTAAAATCTGGATTGTGGTGCTGGTTATACAACTCTCTAAATTTGCTTTAAAAAAGTCACTGAATGGTACACTTAAAATTGGCAACTTTTATGGGATGTAAAATTATACTTCAAAAAAACTGATTTGAAAAGATACAATGAATTGTATTAAATTGTATTAGAAAGATACAATTAAGTAAGGAAAGGGAAAAATAATAACTTTACAGTATAGAAAGGGGGTAGACACCCCCTTGAGTGATCAGGGTGAATATCACCAGTAGTAACGCTGGCATCTTGTACCCCACACCTGATGTGACCACGTGAGGAGAAGCATGCTTCACTGTGCCCCAAACCCATAACCCTGGTCAAATCATGAGACAATATCATACAAACCTAAATTAATGGACATTCCATAAACCTCCTGACCAGTACTCCTTAAAAGTGTCCAGGTCATGAAAGACAAGGAAAACCAAGAAATGGCCCCAAATTGGTAGGGGAGGCTAAGAAGACCGGAAGATTAAAGACAACAAAGACTCCTGATCAGATCCTACAAGAGAAGGACATGGCTGGAAGATCAGCCAATGTTAGTTTCTCAGTTTTGACCATTGTGCCATGGTTATGTAAGATGCTAACATTAGGGCAAGGTGAGCGAAGGGTATAACAGGAGCTCTCTGTCCTATCTTTGCAACTCTTCTGTAAAACTAAAATTATTTCAAAATAAAAATCTGGGGTAGGGTAGAGGAACACTGCACCAGCCCTTCCTAAAGGCTCATCATACCTTCAAGTTGGTCAAATAAAACCCATCTCAATTCACAAAGCCAACAAATTGGCCTCTTAATAAGAATATTAATGAACTGCAATAAGAATAGTACAGCCTGATTGTGAACGGGGCTGAGACAGTAAGCTGGTTGCACACAAATGGACTCTCCATTCATAATCAGAACATAAAATCCTAGGAAACCTTCCCACATACAATAGCACAGAACAGTTAGTAGGAACCCTAGCCATGATCTCATCCACTCTACCCATTTTATAGACATGGCAGCTGACAGGGGCAAGAAAGGTTAAAAACATAGGACTTGGCTCCTTTTTGTCAGTAACAGCTGCCCAACTGGCTCTCATCAGCTCATGGGGAGTGTTGATACCACAGCAAAGAAATTAAAGGGAAGGAGACAAAAAGGATAGAAATGAATTAAAACAAAAACAAAGATACAACATAAAGTATTTTTTAAAAAATTCAAGAGTTGCTAAAGCCAGAAAGAAGACAATTCATAAAGCGCATTAGGAATTAAAATAGACATATCACTATAGATGTGGAAGAAATTTAAAAGGTAAGAGAATACTGTAAATAACTATAGGCCAATAGATTTGAACAGATGAAAAGGACAAATTCCTAAGATAATACAACCCACCAAAACTGACTCACAGAAAAACAGGAAAACTAAACTATCCTATGACCATGGAAATCTGAACGCAGTAGTTTAAATCCCTCCCACACTGAACACACCAGGTCAGGTGACTTTAGAGATAAGTTCTGCCAACTTTCCCAGGAAAGCCTTCCAGAGCACAGAAAAAGAGACATTAGTCCCTGACTCAGCCTATGAGCACAGTGTAACCTTTTCAGAGAAAAAGATAAAAAGCAGATGAAGATCAGATAATTAAGCAAATAACAGTAGTTCCTGAACATAAGACAAAAAACTTAAACCAATAGTAGCAAACCGAACTCAACAAAGTTACTCCACTGGTAACTGGTTTCTCTGCTCATGCCCCAGGTTGTTCTGGGGGAGATACAGATGATCAATAAGGTATCCAGGGTGAAACTACCACCCCCAGGCATGAACTAACACCACACAGAGGGCTTTTCCATCAACAGCCTGGGAGGACCTGAAGAAGGAACCTCTGTGAGGATAAGACGAAGCCCACCAAAGAGTAAAGGAGGGGGCACCAGCAGGCTATCCCCCAACAATACGTACCCCAACAGATCAAAGACAAAGAGGAAGACAGTTACTCTAGGAAGAGAGGAATATATTCTTAGGATACCTAAGACAGACGGTGCACCATAGGGAAGTGATAGCAGCAGACAGCCAGGAAGTAGTGGAAAAAACTGTATCTGCTTCAAAAAGATTTGTCAGGAAGGAAGACGACATAAAAGACAAGCGGCAAGACAAACGCCATAGTGTATTTCCACTGCCCAGATGTCTTGACACCCAAGACCTGGGCACCAGGAAAGTTAAGGTGTGGGTGCACAGAACGCAAAAGAGCCAAGTGCCCGGCCAAAGCTCTCTTCACACTTCCTTTTGCAAAGCTGCATTTGTGCGGCTGTGAGCACCCGTCCGGTTTGTACTGCTAATCCCCAAAGGCAATATGCTGACAGTAGCTGCTGCAGACACTTGGCTCTGTGGAGCATTTTAAGAATAATTGCTCTAAAAATCCAAATGCAGGCCAAGTAGTCACAGTTGCTAGTCCAAGAGATTAAGTGCAAACTATAAAGCTATTTGGGATACTCTTAAACCTGGGAAACTCAAAACAGTAGTAGCTAAAAGTGTTAACTTTCGCTAACCGTTGACACTATCTTTTCGTGACAATCATACTGCATGCCTGTCATGAGCCCGCTTCACAAGGTTAGAGCCACACTCCCTGGGCACCTGGGGCAGCTGAGCATCTATTGACGATACCAGTAAATGGTCTGGATGTTCCCGAATTCTCCCCACCGAGGAGCATTACTAACATCAATTTGGATAAAATCATTTTTTTTTAATATGAGACATTTAAACCGTATTCTCTAGAACAGGGGCTGGCAAACTTTTTCTGTAAGGGTCAGGTAGAAAATACTTTAGGCTTTGGGGACAACCACTCACCCCTGCAGTTGTAGAGCAAAATCAGCCATGCACAATACGAATGCGCGAAGCTGTGTTTCAATAAAATTTTATTTACAAAAACAGACAACAGGCAGAATTTGGTCTACGGGCCATAGCTGCCAACACCTGCTCCAGAAAAACATCGCTTTTAACAAGCAAGACTAAGTGTTCAGAATCCTATTTGTATAATAATCGTCTTTTCTCAAAAACAACTGAAAATAATGCATTAATATGAACCACCCCAAAACTAGATATACTTGGAGATAAGCTTTAGTTATATTGTTTCCTCTTTGAAAAGTATCATTTCTTTCTATATGTTTGACTATTATAACAGGAATTTATTTATAAGGTGACGTAAAATTAGATTCGTTTTTAAAATATTGAAGAAAAACTTATCTGCTTAAAGGAAATAACCTTGGCCAAGTTGGATTTATCCAGGTGGTTTAACGTAAGAAAATTTGTATCAGTAATTCATCTCATTTGTCAATTACAGGAGAAAGAACTGCTTCAGTTTAATATAACACTGGACTCTGCACATTATCCAGTTCATATGACACAGAACATAGAAAAAAATTTTTAAAGCAAAAGAAACTACCACTGAAAATGCATGCCTTAGGTGAGTGGATCTCAAACTCTAGAATGAAACATGAGAATCACCTGGAGGGCTTGTTAAAACAGAGGTTGTTGGGCCCCATTCCAGTGCCGGGGGTCTGGGGCAGAGCCCAAGAACTCCTGTGGCCCAGGACACAGAAGCAGCACAGAGTGTGCTGCTGGAACATTCTATCCACTAGGCATTATCCATTGTGCAGCAATGAAGGGCTGCCTGGTGGTCCTGACTGGAGGTATTCCAGCCCAGGCTGAGACTTTATCAACTGGATCCTCCCATGGATGATTATGGGGTGTCTACTCAGCCACGGTTTTTCTTTAAAACTGCCCCTACCACAGCCCCAATTAAAGAGCTGAGGCTAGGTGGCCATATCGGAAGCACGAAAGCCTGCCCACCAAGGTGGACCCATGATCCACAAGAACTCAATCCGCAGGCCAGCTGGACCAACTTGATTCTTTCAAGAGGTTTTGAATGAAGTGAAACTGGGACCATAATAGGTCTCAGCCATTTAAGGCGGTACAGGTAGAGCCGGGTGGGCATCACGGCAAACTACAGTCAAGGTTACGAGGAAGCAGGAAACATAAGTGAGCAAAGGAAGCTGGCTTGCAAAGATGAGAATGCAGCAGTAGCTGGGTACCCATCCCAGCATAGGAAGCCGGTCTGCGCCCCATGAACTTCCCCTGCACCCTTCCAATACGCCATCTTGCAAGCCCTTCTCTTCCTCGCGACAGCAACCCCTTTCTCATCGGACAGCAGAGCTGGTACCTGAACCTACACCACACTCCCACTACTCCGCTTTTGCTGCTTATGTCTCCACTAAAGTCCAGAAGATGGCATGAAGGCCCCCTGCTTGAGGGGACAACAGGGTAGGAGTGGCCTGTGACATGGAGTATCAGGGGGAGCGGAGAGCAGAAGGCCCTGGTGACCCGCAGGGCAGCTGAGGCCACTTCAAGGCATCACAGCCATCTCGCAGGTCACACGCTTGTCTAGATGGCAAATCACTTAATTGAACACTTTTAAGTGCCATTCCTGTTTTCATGATTTGCATTAGTGTTGGGCTTTCAGGAATCTGAAACACAAAGCTGTTCTTTACATTTTTTTATACAGAAGCAAAATACTTACTAGCTCTGCCTTAAATCGGCCGACTCTCCACTTAGCAGTCCAGTGTTTTCTTCCCTTGAATGCTGTCTTGTGGACTAATGGTTTGAGGGCAAAAGTAAAACCCCACTAATTTTGATTATCTAGGGAGAATTTCAGCATAAAATAATGAAATGATTAAAGTGTCAATATTTTGTAAGAAAGGCAATTATGGAACTATCAAACGAAGGAAGAAACTCAAACTGGCCCATTAACAAATGTTCCCAAAGAGAGGTCTGCCTGAAAAGATCTCATTCATTCTATACCAAGGCACCCACTTGTTTCAAAACTGAATGCTCTCCTCACACTAAAGAGGCACAAACTACTGACAGACACAATGATGTGGGTGAGTCGCAAAAGCATCATGAAAAAGTGAAACAAGTCAGTCTCACAAGGCTACATACGGTATGATTCCACTACATGACATTCCAGAAAAGATAAAACTACAGTGATAGAGAACAGATCAGTGGTTGCCAGGGATTATGGGTGGGGGGCAAAGGGGTGGAAAAGATTGGAACAAGAAAGAGTTTTGGAGGGGGGTGGAGAAGTATCCTGTATTTTAATTATGGTTGTGATTATAAAATCCACAGAACTGAAAAGCCAAAAATAAGATCAATTTTACTGTCCGATAATTTTTTTAATAATACTTAAAGTCACACACATACAAAAATGAATGTGCTTAGAAACAATGCATACTCTTAAAAAGGTGCAACCTGCCCCCCGTGATCCAGTTTATGCAATGAATCTGCATATTTTCTTTTCCTCACAGAATGAAATTATAAGCTGCAGCCTAGCTGAAACTAAATTAACAGATATTCTGAATCATGTGGATCTAAGCTAATGAAGAGAAATTGTACTGCTGCAAAGTTGGGAAGCACGCCACGTGCTACGCCCATAACCTAGGTATCAACACAACATTACATGAAGCTGTGACAAGCACCAAGGACAGGGCCATGACTGAAGAAACACCATTAACTGTTCTGAACTTTTGAACTATGAACTCCTCCTATAGTCAATTAAACCACAAGTACTCGCCAGTGATTTTTTTCACAAATCGTATGTGTAAAATAATAAAACAATGTAAATAATATCTATTCACTATCTAAATTATTTTTTGCTTAATTTACCGGCCTGTTGCTAATATCAACCGTTTTTAATTCATCAAAACAAATCCCTCTCTCAACTTATAGAAAGGGTTGGGAAAGCAAGGAATAAAATTCTATGATTCATCCCTGGACAGAGTCCCCATCAGATGATGATGGTAAATTAAGTGGTCATGCAGAGTCTCAGATATAATAACGATCTTAAAAACAAATTTTTAAAAATCACTCACAGATACCATAAGGCATTCAAAAGCACATAGAAACCAGAAGAAATTTTAATTTCAGAAAACTGCAAATGAAATAGGTTAAAACCTGTGAGTTTGCAGCTTACTGGCCACAGGGTATAACTCAACCCCCAAGGCTACAGAAAATATTGGTGGGAAACGCTGCAGCCTTACCAGCTAAAGGGTTCAAAGATCAAATTTTAGGACTAGGAAAGTAGCTGGAAATTTAAAGGCTCAGTGGCAACATGGAAACCACAGAATGAATGAAACCTTAATTCAGAGCAACTGCCCAAATCCCTGGCTCATAAATAATCTACACATGAGTGAAGGAGAACCCAGAGGACTCAACCAAAAGAAGTCAGAAACCAGAGCGATATCCACCCTTGAAAGATGGAACTACACATGATCAGATCTGTGACTCTGGTGCTTTTCTTAATCAAGTACATTCTTCAGCTTGGGCAGCTCAACTGGCAGAAAGCTGAAACCAAATGGGTTTGACGGGTAAGGGTACAGAGCCCAAAGCCAGCAGACACAAGGAAACCACAGGGATCAGCAACGTCCATACCCAAATCTTTGTCGGGCCATCAACTTTGCAGGCACAGGGAAGACCTCTACAGAGCCAGGCTACAAAAGCAGCCATGAGACATCGTACTAACACGTGTCAGCAGCTACATATCAAAGGAGACAGAGTTTGTGATTTGAATCCAGGCAAGCTAAATACCTCCCAGATCAAAAATCCTCAAAAACACACACATAAAAAGTCAGAGTTGCTGCAATATATCTGCAACATCTAGTCTTCAAACAGCACATGCAAAGAAACAGGAAACTGTGACCCACACTCAGGAAAAAAAAAAAAAAAAAACAGATATAGTCAATATAACTGATTTTATCTTTTTCTTTTTTCTTTAGATTTATTTTTTATTGAGGTAACATTGGTTTATAACATTATATACGTTTCACATGTACAACAATATATTTATACTTTTGAATACCCTACACTGCGCTCATCACCAAAAATTTAGTTTTCATTTGTCACCATACAGTTGATCCCCTTTACCCATTTCACCTTCCCCCTTCCACTCCCTCCCCTGGTAACCACTACTCTGTTCTCTGTATCTAGGTGCTTGTTTTATTAGGTTTTGTTTGTTCATTTATTTTGGGGGTTTGTTTGTTTGTTTTTATATTTCACATATGAGAAATCATGCAGTATTTTTCTTTCTCCATCTGACTTATTTCATTTAGCATAATGCCCTCAAGTTCTGTCCATGTTGTCAGAAACAGCAAGTTTTCGTCTTTTTTATGGCTGCATAGTATTCCATGGTGTATGTATGCCACATCTTCTCCATCCATTCATCTGCTGATGGGTATTTAAGTTGTTTCCATGTCTTGGCTGTTGTAAATAATGCTGTGATGAACATATATCTTTTTGAATTAGTGTTTTCATATTCTTTAGAAACTCAGATGTAGGATAGCTGGATCATATAATAGTTCTATTCTTAATTTTTTGAGGGATCTCCATACTGTTTTCCATAGTGGCTGTACCAGTTTACATTCCTACCAACAGTGTATGGGACCATATAAAGGCTCCCTTTTCTCCACATCCTCGCCAACACTTGTTATTTCTTGCCTTTTTGAAAACAGCTATTCCAACAGGCATGAGGTGATATCTCACTGCAGTTCTGATTTGCATTTCCCCAATAATTAGTGATGTCAAACATCTTTTCATATGCCTGTTGGCCATCTGTATGTCTTCTTTGGGAAAATGTCTATTCAGATCCTCTGCTCATTTTTTTTAATCAAGTTGTTTATTTTTCTGTTGTTGAGTTGTATGAGTTCTTTAAATATTTTGTATATTAACATTTTATAAGATGTACATTTACAAATATCTTCTCCCATTTGGTAGTTTATCTTTTCATTTTGTTGATGGTCTCCTTTGTTGCATGGAAGCTTTTAAGTTTGATGTAGTTTATTTTTGCTTTTGTTTCCTTTGCCTGAGGAGACAGATCTAGAAAGATATTGCTAAGACCAATGTCAAAGAGTATACTGACTATGTTTCCTGCTAGGAGTTTTATGGTTTCAGATCTTTCATTCAAGTCTTTAATCCATTTTGACTTGATTTTTGCGTATGTTGTGAGATAGTGTCTAGTTTCATTTGTTTGCATGTGGCTGTCCAGATTCGTCAACACCATTTATTGGAGAGACTATCCTTTCCCCGTTGTATGTTCTTTGCTCCTTTGTTGTAAGTTAATAGTTCATATGTGTGAGTTTATGCCTGGGTTCTCATTTCCATTCCATTGATCTATGTATGTTTTTCTGCAAATACCATGCTGTTTTAATTGCTATAGCTTTGTAAAAGAGTGTGAAATTAGGGAGTGTGATACCTCCAGCTTTGCCCTTTTTCTCAGGATTGCTTTGACTATTTGAATATTTGAAGTCTTTTATGGTTCCACATAAATTCTAGAATTTCTTTAATTTCTATGAAAAATATCCTTGGTATTTTGATAGCGATTGCATTAAATCTGTAGATTGCTTTAGGTAATATGGATGTTTTAACAATTTTAATTCTTCCAATCCATGAGCACAGAATATCTTTCCATTTATTTTTGTCTTCTTCCATTTCAGGTCTTTCACCTCCTTGTTAAATTTATTCCTAGGTATTTGATTCCTTTTGTTGCAATTGTAAATGGTATTATTTTCTTAATTTCTCTTTCTGCTAGCTCATCGTTAGCATATAGAAACATAGCACATTTTTGTATGTTGATTTTATACCTTGCAACTTCACTGTATTTGATTGTTATTGCTGAGTTCTTTGGTAGAGTCTTTAAGCTTTTCTATATATAAAATCATATCATCTGCAAATAGTTTTACTTCTTCCTTTCTAATTTGGATGCCTTTTATTTCTTGCCTAATTGCCCTGGCTAGAACTTCCGATATTATATTAAATAAGAGTGGCAAGAGTCAGTACCCTTATCTTGTTCCTGATTTTAGAGGGAGAGCTTTCAGTTTTTCATGACTGAGTATGATGTTAGCTGTGGGTTTGCTATACATGGCCTTTATTATGTTGAAGTATGTCCCTTCTACATCACTTTATTAAGAATGTTTATCACAAGTGGGCATTTAATTTTGTCAACTGCTTTTTCTAGATCTACTGAGATAATCATATGTTTTTTATCCTTCATTTTGTTTATGTGCTGTATCATGCTGACTGACTTGTATATGTTGAACCACCCTTGCATCTCTGGAATAAATCCCACTTCATCATGGTGTATGAACCTTTTAATGTATTGTTGGATTTTGTCTGCTAATATTTTGTTGAGGGTTTTACAACTATGTTTATCAGAGATATTGAACTATGTTCATCATAGACATATAACTATTTTCATCACTGTGTGTGTGTGTGTGTGTGTGTGTGTGTGTGTGTGTGCTGTCTTTGTCTGATTTTTGTATCAGGATGATGCTGTCCTTGCAAAACAAGTTAGGAAGCATTCCCTTCTATTACATTTTTTGGAAGAGTTTGGGAAGGACAGGCATTAAAGCTTTGAATATTTAGTAGAATTCACCTGTGAAGCTGTCTGGTTCTGAACCTCTGTTTTGGGGGGAGCTTCTTGACTACTGTTTCAATCTCTGTACTAGTGATCAGTCTATTCAGATTTTCTGTTTCTTCATGATTCAGTCTTGGACAGTTGTATGATTCTAAGAATGTGTCCATTTCTTCTAAGTTGTCCACTTTGTTGCATATAGCTAGCTATTCATAATATCCTCTTGTAATCCTTGGTATTTCTGTGGTATCTGTTGTTATTTCTCCTCTTCTGATTTTATTATTTCTTTCCTCCTACTGACTTTGGGCTTTGTTTGTTCTTCTTTTTCTAGTTCCTTTCAGTGTAAGTTTAAATTGTTCGAGATTTTTCTTGTATCTTGAGGTAGGCCTGTTTTGCTATAAACTTCCCTCTTAGTACCACTTTTGCTGCATCCTATAAATTTTGGTATGTCATCTTTTCATCTTAATTTATCTTCAGGTAATTTTTTATTTCTCCTTTGATTTCTTCATCAACCCAATAGTCGTTCAGTAGCACTTTGTTCAGTCTCCATATATCTGCGATTTTTTCCAGATTTCTTCTTGTAGTTGGTTTCTAGTTTCATACCATTGTGATCAGAAAAGATGCTTGATGTGATTTCAATCTTCTTAAATTTACTGAGACTTGTTTTGTGTCCCAACATATGGCCTACCCTTGAGAAAGTTCCATGTGCACTTGAGAAGACTGTGTATTACGCTGCATTTGGATGGAATGTTCTGTACAAATCTATCCAATACATCTGGTCTAATGTTTCATTTAAGACCTCAGTTTCCTTGTTGATTTTTTTGCCTGGACGATCTATCCATTAATGTAAGTGGCGTGTTAAAGTCCCCTACTATTATTATGTTGCTGTCAATTTCTCCCTTTAGGTCTGTTAATAATTGTTTTATATATTTTGGTGCTCCTATGTTAAATGCATATATATATATATGCATTATACATACATATATATATCAATCACTGAGTTTTCTTGATAAATTGTCCCTTTTATTATTATATACTGTCCATTTTTGTCTCTTGTTACCTTTTTGGGCTTTAAGTCCATTTTGTCTGCTGAGTATGGCTACACCCACTTTTGACTGGCATTTGCTTGGAGTGTTATCTTCCATCCCTTCACTTTTAGCCTATGTTTGTCTTTAGAGCTGAGGTGAGTCTCCTGTAATATATGGTTGTTTCTTGTTTTTTCATCCATCCAGCCACTCTGTGTCTTTTGATTGGTGAATTCACTCCATTTACATTTAGGGTAATTATTGGTAAATGAGGACTTACTACTGCCATTTTATCTTTTGTTTTCTGGTTTCTCTATATCACTGTTGTTGGTTTTTCCTTGTGTTTCAGCCTGCCATCTTGGTTTGGTGGTTTTCTATGATTTTTTTTCAGTTTCCTCCTTTTTTATGTTTATTGTCTCTGCTCTAGATTTATGTTTTGTGGTTACCATGAGGTTTGTATAAAACGTCTCGTAGATAAAATCGTCCTTTTTCTGCTGATCGCATCTTATCTTCATTTACCTATAGGGTGTCTGACCTTTTCCCCTTCCCCTTCTGCATTTTTGTTGTCTCAAATTATCCCTTTTCATGTTGTGAGTTTGTTGCCAAATTGAAGTAGCTATAATCATTTTTTCTGATTTTCCCCCTTTAACCTTTATGCTATAATAAAATGTTTAATACCTATTCTGATAAAGAGTTACAATTTTCTGATTCTACGTATCACCTTACTCACAGTTTTGTGTCCTTTTACCTTCTTGTTTCTGGTAAAAGACCTCCTTTCAACATTTCTTGTAAGGCACATCTAGTGTTGATGAACTCCCTCAGTTTTTAGTTACCTGGGGAAGTCTTTATTCCTCCTTTATATCTGAGTGATAATATTGTTGGATAAAATATTCTTGGGTGATGGTTTTTATCTTTCAGTATCTTAAGGATGTCATTCTACTCCCTCCTGGCCTCCTCGTCGACTTTCTGCTGAGAAATCTTCTGATAGCCTCTGTGGGTTCCCTTGTAGGTTACCATCCTTTTTTTTCCCTGGCTGCCTTTAAAAATTCTTTCTTTGTCATTGACTTTTGACAATTTTAATATGATGTGTCTTAAAGAAGGTCTTTTTGCATTGAGGCAATTAGGTGTTCTCTTAGCTTCATGGGCGTGTATATCAAGTTTCTTCTGCAGGTTTGAGAATTTCTCAGCTATGATTTCTTTAAATAATCTCTCTGCTCCCTTTTCCCACTCTTCTCCTTCTGGGATACCCATAACCCTAATATGCACCCTTCTTAAAGAGCTGGATAGCTCTCATAGAATTTCCTCATTTTTTATATCTTAATTCTCTTCTCTCTTCTACTTGCATCATTTCTAGATTTCTGTCCTCAAGCTCACTAATTCTCTCTTCCATGTGGTCTGATGTATTTCCAGTGCTTTCTAATGCATTCTTTATGTTGTTTATTGAGTTCTTCAGCTCCAGAATTTCTTCTTGGTTCTTTCTTAGAGTTTCAATATCTTCAGTAAAGTATTCCTTCTGATCATTAATTTTATTCCTGAGCTCACTGAACTGTCTTTCTGAGTTTTCTCATAGCTCAATGAATTTCTTCAGGACACCCATTTTGAATTCTTTGTCAGTTAAATTGCAATATTCTGCGACTTTAAATTTGGCTTCTGGAGAACTGTCATTTTCTTTTCGTGGCATGGTGTTACTTTGGCTCTTCATGGCACTTGATGAGTTGTTCCTCTGCCCGTGCATTTGAAGTAGCAAATATCTTTCTGCTTGATTCTAATGATTCAACAGGTTAGAAATTAGAGGTCTTTCTTCTGTTTTCCAGTAGGTGGCGCTATAGCACAAGTTTATGGTTTTCCTTACCTGAGCTGCCTCCAGTTATGTTTGAGAGTTGGCACATTCTACCTTCCACCACCTCTGTCAGAGGTGTGGCCCGTGTCCTCATTATTGCTTCTTGTGTCTCCAGGGGTCAATGATGCCTTCCTGCTGCTAATGTCACTGGGATGATGGGCTCTTCCCTGGCATCCAGGATCCCCTGAGTTGTCGACTCTGCTGCCACAGGAGGCGGATGAGGGTGGGTGGAGCAGGAGTTGCACAGGCACCTGTGCTATGCTCAGTGTTGTAAGGTTCACAGACTCCATCACTGTGTGTGGAGGAGTAGGGGGCCTGAGTTGTGAGCATGTCAGTGGCTGGAGGAATGGGGTCTCAGGCCCCACTGCTGCTGCTGCCCAGTTACCTGTGGCTGCAGGCACCACTGCAGCTGGGAGGCCAGAGTTGTGCTCACTGCCTCCCCTGCTGTTATGTGTTCTCTGGGGCCATGGGCTCAGCTTCCATGGCCAGAGAGCTGGGCTGCTGTTCCCTCAGTTCTGCCTCCCCTATGTGTTCCAGTCCACCCACCTTTAAATGTGCAGATATGTGGAAATCTCTGGCGTCCCAGTGGGTTGAGCAGAGGCACCTTTGTTGAGCTGTGGATGCTTTACTGGTTGTAGACTGAAGGGGAGCTTTTCATTCTGCCATGTTGCTGATGTCACTGTAATATAACTGATTTTAAATAGGCCCAGATGTTGGATTTGGTAGACAAAGAACTCAAAATAGCTTTACAAATATGTTCAAAGAATTAATTTTTCAAATTAAAGGGAAATATATGCTCAATGAATAAATAGAGAATCTCAACAGAGAAACAGAAACTATACATAACAGAAATTATACAGCTCAAAAGTACAGTAACTGAAAATTTTAAATAGGTTCAACAACAGTTTGGAGATGGCAGATAAAGTTGAATATGGTTCAACAGAAATTATCCAGCCAAAAAAGAGAAAAATGAAGAAAAATGAACAAAATTTCAGAGACCTGCAAGACAATGTGAAGCACCCCAAGATACATATAACTGGAATCCCAGAAAAAGAAAAGAGAAAATAGCACAAAAATTTGAAGAAATAATGGCCAAGAACTTCCCGAATTTGGTAGAAAACTTTAAAGATTCAGAAAGCTCAGCAAACTCCTAAAAAGATAAACAAAAATAAAATCACTCCTAGACAAATCACAGTTAAACTGCAAAAAAAGCTAAAGAGAAAGTCTTAAAAGCATTCAGAGAAAAATGCCATGTCATGTATGACGAACAACAATAGATTAATTGCTGACTTCTCACCCAAGACTATGAAAGCCAGAGGATACTGGAACAACGTATTCAAAATTCTGAGGGAAAAAAACTAACACTAATTATTCTACATCCAGCTAAACAACCCTTCAAATATGAAAGCGAAATAAAGGCATTTTCAGTAAACAAAACCTGAAAGAATTTACTGCCAGCAACTCCACTACAAGAAATGCTAAAGGAAGTACTTTAGCCTGAAGGACAACTAGGACCTATACAAAAATATTCTAATGGTAAATATGTGGGTAAATATTTTTAAACTATATATTTTTTCTTAACATCTTTAAAAGATATAACTACTTAAATTAAAACTTGTAAGTCAGTAGCGACAGATTTATAACAAACAGATCTAATATATAACAATAGCACTATGTAAATAAAATGATGGGTACATAAAAATACACTATTGCAAAGTTTCTATATTTTACCTTAAGTAATTCAATATTCACTCTAAGTTAATATAAGTTTAAGTTTAAGATGCATATGTAATCTCTAGAGCAACAACCTTAAAAAGTACAAAAATATAAAGCTAGAAAGCCAAGAGAGAAATTAAAATGGAATAGTAAAAAATATCTGATTAAAACAAAAGAAGACAGGAAAGGAGGAACAAAGAAAAACAAAAAGAAACAGAAGACACAAAACAAACTGCAGCAGAGAAGATCTAAGTACAATCATATCAATAATTAAATGTGGGGGACTTCCCTGGTGGCGCAGTCACTAAGAATCTGCCTGCCAATGCAGGGGACATGGGTTCGATCCCTGGTCTGGGAAGATCCCACATGCTGCGGAGCAACTAAGCCCACACACCACAACTACTGAGCCTGCACTCTAGAGCCCATGAGCCACAACTACTGAGCCCACATGTCACAACTACTGAAGCCCACGCGCCTAGAGCCCGTGCTCCACAACAAGAGAAGCCACCACAATGAGAAGCCTGCACACCGCAATGAAGAGTCGTCCCCGCTCGCCACAACTAGAGAAGCCCGCGAGGAGCAACATAGACCCAACGCTACCAAAAATAAATAAATTTTAAAAAATTAAATGTAAATAGACTAATGTTCCAATCAAAAGGCAGAGATTATTAAAACCAGATTTAAAATCCAAGACCCAGTTGTATGCTGTCAACAATATACATGCTTTAAATATAAAGACATAGACTAAAAGTAAAAAGCTAGAAAGAATATATTCTGTGCAAACAGTAAGCATAAGAAGGTGAAGTGGCTGTATTAATAACAGAGAAAATAGACTTCTTAACAAGAGATATTACTGGAGACAAGTGGAGGGACACTTCATAATAACAAAATGGTCAATACATCAGGCAAATATAGCAATTATAAATTAGATGTGACTAATAACAAAGCTCCAAAATACACAAAGTAAAAACTGACAATTAAAAGAAGAGATGAATCCACAATCATAAAGACTTTAACATACTTCCCTCAGAAATTCATAGACTTAAGACAAAAATATTAGTTAAGAATATAGAAGATCTGAATGACACCATCAATCACTTTAACCTAACCAACATTTCCAAAACATGAAACCCGATACCTACAAAATACACACACTCTTTCAAGTCCATATGGAGTGTCTACCAAGATAAACCATATACAGGGCCGTAAAACAACTCTCAATAGTTTTCAAAATATTAAAATGTTACAGACTATATTATCTTATTGCAACAGAATTGCATTAGAAATCAACAAAAAATAAAACATCTGGAACAGCTCACAAATACCTGGAAATTTAAAACTCACTTTTAAAGAAACCACAGAAATCACAAAGTAAATTGGAAAATATTTTGAACTGAATTATAATGAAAATTGGTAAATGATAAATTAGACTTCACTAAAATTTAACACTTCTGCTCTTTGAAAAAATTATTAAACCAAACTGAAAATGTTTTTAAAATATATCTGATTAAGAACCAATATCTAAAACACATAAAGAATGCTCAAAGCTCAATAATAAGAAAACAAATAACCCAATAAAAATAGGCAAAAATATTTGAACAGACACTTACCAAAGAAGATATAGGACCATAACAAAAGCACATGAAAACATGATCAATATCATTAGTAAAATGCAAATTAAAACCAAAATTAGATACCACTTCCCATCTTGCAGAACGACTAAAATTAAAAATACAACACCAAGTACCGGCAAGGATGTAGAGTGATTGGAACTCTCAAACATTGCTGGTGGCAAGGTCTATATAATTATTCCATGGAAATGCTTTTATTCTGTCTCTCCAAAAATAAGCTAATCCAGAAACAGGCAGTAAAAAAATGTTTTTAATTGGCAGTGTATACTTGAAAAATATATTTTATTTATTTAACTTTCTACTCATTTGATACTTTTTTAATTAATTAATTAATTTATTTATTTATTTATTTATTTATTTTTGGCTGTGTTGGGTCCTCATTGCTGCATGCGGGCGTTCTCTAGTTGCAGCGAGCGGGGGCTACTCTTCGTTGTGGTGCAAGGGCTTCTCATTGCAGTGGCTTCTCTTTGTTGCGGAGCATGGGCTCTAGGCACGAGAGCTTCAGCAGTTGTGGCACGTGGGCTCGGTAGTTGTGGCGCACAGGCTTAGTTCCTCCACAGCATGTGGGATCTTCCCAGACCAGGGATCGAACCCATGTCCCTTCGTTGGCAGGAGGATTCTTAACCATTGCGCCACCAGGGAAGTCCCTCGTTTGATACTTTTTAAACTAACTCAATTGTTGAGTAACTAACAGTCAATTGCCACTTAAAAAAATCAGTTCATGGATGAAAACAACAATACCTAGTAAGCAGCTTCAGAGAACTTTCCATCAAATTCGTGGAATTCGTCAGAAATGAAGAGGAGGCAGAAATCCAAGCACCTAGACCGATCTGCCTCAACTCAACACCATAATATCCTCCTTCCACTCCAAGGTTCTGGGTCTGCCTTGGGAAGAATGAGGCAGCCACATCCAGCCTCTGATTAATTCTCACAGAACAAAGTCTGGGGTATCACTGCAACCAGGAGCGACAGCAGCAGTGGGCGAGACCAAGGTCAAGCTCTTTCTGCCCCTCAGCTGTGGTTCTCACACATCAGGTTGGAATCTGTTAACAGTTTTTGTTTCTATTAGTAGGACATCTACAGCACAAATGATTTAGCTACAGATTTAAGACAAGCCATTTGGTAGAAAATGACAACAAATGAGTCTCCCAAGAAAGAGGAATTACAAAAATACTTCCATTTCAAGTATTCTCCAGATCCTTGGTCTATCTAAATAATGACTAAAGAATACAACCACCCCAAAAAGTGAAACAGTACATCAAAACAAAGGACAAAGGGCTTTCATGACCCAAGGAGCTGAAAGACACAGGCGCTTCAGCCTCTATGACTGACCTTGACGAATAATTAATTACATGACTTGCTTGCGTGGGAAACTGGTCATCTCACACCACACCGAGGGAAAAATTGAAACGCAGGTTTACTCCATCCTGGACAGGTGGAACACATACACAATGTGAACACAGCTCAAAACCATAATCATAGCCTTTTTACCCCCAGAGAAAAACACTCAACTCAGACAACAGCATATCTATGGTGGTGTACCTGGAAATTTTATTTTTGCTAAAATTCAGAACTTTGTAAGAATTAAATGATGGGGCTTGGACCAGTTGGGTCAGAGATGTTGACAGCCTTTCAAAATCAAAGAAGCTATTAAAGAAAGCAACGTTAAAGAAGAGACTGATCTCTTAGACAAAATAGTACAAGTTCCACACTCCCTGCTCATCACAGCCCCTAAAAATAAGTCCCAGGATTTTACCCTAACCTCGTTATCGCGGCCGACCTCCCTCTCTTCTGAGGTAATGTCTATAAATCTTGGCATCCAGTGTGCCTTTGCACCACATGTCAGCTATTAGCAATGGCATTTTTCCTAACAGCTAATTGGTAACATTAAAGAAAAGAAACGAAAAGCATTGTGCTTGCAAAGTCATTTTACAACCATTAACAGCAACAAGTATTTTACAGGGGACATGGCACTGCCTGGGAATCCAAGGACCATGATGAATTTTCATTCTGTTTGCCAGTAAAACGAGCAATGTGGTGAAAATGAAATCCATACCTTCGGCTTATTTACATGACAGCTGAATTAGTGATACTTCTAGTGCCAGAAGATTCTCTCCAAGTAACATTTGGGCTCAGGGAGTCCTCCAAGGCAGGCAGACACCCAGAAGCCTCCCCCCCAGAGCCTGAAGTGGCAGTGACCCCACACGGCCGCATGGCCCTTACCTTTCCTTTTGGTTGTGTAAAATCCAACAGCTGCTCCGTCTCTCCACAGAATTTTAGCCTCCTCCTTCACAGAGTGAGGTAAAAAAAACATGTCATCATCATCCAAATTCCTCTCCAGTCTTCCAAAAATAACGACGTTTAGAATGAAAAGCACAATCCTTTCCCCAAATGACTGAACCTTTGAAGGAAAAACAAAAAGAACATCTAAGTGAGACAAGAGGGGAAAATCAGACACAATAAATTCTATGCTTGGAATCAACCCACACGCCGGGGCCAGGTGTGGGCTCCCCCACCATCCAGTTCTTCTCATGCTCAAGATCCAAAATGCGGATCATAGTTTCTCACGGAGGTTTTCCCACCCCTGACCTTTCACATGCACTGGCCTCCAGGAGCGAGGAGCATGGCCAGAGGGGCCTCCTGGATCTCCAGGACCACAGACATGGAATGTGAAGAGACAGAGAAAAATCAGTCACATGCCAGTGAAACAGAAGGTTACATAGAGGCAAGCCATTTCAGCAGAAACCCTGGATGTGTCCAGAGATAAACAGTCTGCCATTTTTAACAACAGCCCCAGAATTCTGACCCTCAGAAGGAGGGTAAATAATTGGGTATTATTATTGGTGTCCAGTTGCTACACCAAGAGCAACTGATTTTCAATGGCTTGTGACAGATTTTGAGCACATACTAGAGTCCCAACCCCAGAGAGTTACTGGGACTCAAGGCCTAGCCCATCCTAAGGCTACAAAATGGAACTGTCTCTCACCCATTGCAACGTCATGACAATTGAGGAAACTGTATTGTGGTCAAGGTCAGGCCCACAAAAGAGCTTGACCATTAACAACTCAAAATGATTTCCTGCTCCTGCCTGTTCATATTCTCTGCATTTGTATAGCCCACAGATGGCACAGGTGTGGCATAAATGAAGGCCTCCCACTCCTGCACCCACAGCAGACATAACTAATCAATCCCCACTCTATGTGGCTGAGCCTGGATATGGTCTCAGGATCCTCCTAAATGCAGTCTCCCGGACAACTACAAGCAACCGCTAAAATGTGGCACTTGAGATGAAACCTATCAGCTAGTGACAAAGTGATGGTATTGTTTTATTAGCTTTTACTTCAACAACATTGCTGTGTGACAGCCTAAGGGTGTGGGTGTTTGTCGCCCCTTCCTATGCAGCACCATGAAATCAGCAAGAGTATTACCTGGGCTGAGACTGCCACCCACCTGCCGCCATTCGATTCTCACCACCCGCCAGAGAGGTCCTGGTTTACAGGTGAGGAAATTGAAGCTCAAAGAGGCTAAGCAATTACATGTACTGATTTCCCTGCCTTGTTCCAAAGAGGCCTTAAGACAGCTGGACAAGGGCTCTATCAAAGGCAGGCAGGTTTGCAACACCAGACCAGGACTTCTGAGTCCCAGGCCAGGGCACCTGCTGCAGCCCAGCCAGTGGCTCCCTTCTGCATTTTCATCCATTAGAGGTTTGGGAAAGGGAAGTTTGATATAAATATGAATGTTTGGTTTTGTATTTAATACTGGACCCTTAAATGTTTATTATCATCACCATCATCATTGTGGTCATGGCTTCTTGGCCTAGATTTGCTGGGAGACCTTCAGAAACTCACAACGCCTTTCAGTTTCAGTTTCCTCCACTAATCAAGGGAGAAGACTGCCTAAGTGGTCTCTCAGACACTTGTATGTTTTTCAAATGCTCCAATAATAAAAATAAGTCAGCTTGCAGCCCTCTAGCAAATGGCACAAAGTGTTTAGTGCCAATAAACTTATTAATTGGCCCAGAATGAAAAATATTTCACCTTCATCTGGAGCCAAATCTTAGATGAGAAAAAGATTTGCAAAAGCCACACCAGCTTAACTCTGAGAAGCCACCTCAATTTTGTATCTCAGACAGTAGCAGCCAAATCAAGTTCAGACTTTAAGAATAACTAGTTCATCACAAAACCCAAGGGGTGTAATGTGGGAGGCTATATTTTTCAACTTATAAAACCAAAAAGTTCAGAGGAAAGCCAGGAGAGAAAAACAGATTGCATCTGGCAGAAGGGAAATATCCAATCAAAATCTGGCAGGAGAAAAAAGGAGAAAAAGAAAATGCACTTAATTTGTCCAATTTCATTACAGGGGGAAAAAACTGTGTGACATGTGATTCTGACTTAGAAACGTTTCTGAAAACACAAAACTAAGAACCAGTTCTAATCCCTCAATTAGGACCACTAATTATGTTAACAGAAGGAACACTAAGAAAGTTGGTTTTTTGTTTTGTTTGGTTTGGTTTGGTAATTTGTAAAGAAGAGCTGGCTAAGAAACAGAATGTAATTAAAAGAAAAAAAAGTCAAGACACCAAGTTCTGTAAATGGAGAGGGAAACTATCCCTACATACAGCTGGGGCAGATAGATCTTTACATCCTGGTTCATTAAGTGGAATTAACATCCAAGTATCTCTCTGTTCACAACATAAGCCACATTTTCAGAAAATGTGAGGGTTTTCCTCACCTAAATTTAGAAGAATCGATACACGAGGGAAGTGACCACTCTTGTTCTAAAAAATATATATATATTTAAAAAGCAAATCAAACTCTTCCTGGGATTCAGAACACCCAACCGCTCATACCACCTGCTTCATCCACAGACAATGACACACACAGGCAGATGTGTGTGTGTGTATGCCAGGCAGCACCCATTTGCTGAATCTCCAGCCATCGTTAACTTACTGGAAGAAAACCCTTTTCAAAATAATATCTATCGGGCTTCCCTGGTAGTGCAGTGGTTAAGAATCCGCCTGCCAATGCAGGGGACACAGGTTCGAGCCCTGGTCTGGGAAGATCCCACATGCCGCGGAGCAACTAAGCTTATGCGCCACAACTACTGAGTCTGTGCTCTAGAGCCTGCGAGCCACAACTACTGCAGCCTGCGTGCCTGGAGCCCATGCTCTGCAACAGGAGAAGCCACCACAATGAGAAGCCCTCGCACTGCAATGAAGAGTAGCCCCTGCTCGCCGCAACTAGAGAAAGCCCACATGCAGCAACGAAGACCCAATGCAGCGTAAAATAAATCAAATAAATAATTTTTTTTTAAAAGTGGGCCAAGGATTTTAATAGATATTTTCCTCAAAAGGACATATGAATGGCCAATAAGTACATGAAAAGATATTGAACATCCTTAGCCACAAGGAACCATCACCCTTATCATCCTAGGTCTCTATAAAGCCACAGTGCTTCAAAGACCACCAGGCCTGCTGTCAGAGAGACTAGCATTTGTGTCCAGTTAAATCACTTACCAGCTGTGTGGCTCAGCTTCAATTTCTTTGTCTGAAAAACAAATACCTTAAAGATTCTGAAGTCAGATAATCCCTGTAAAAAGTCCGGGTAATACACAGGCTAGCATCTAACGTAATATCTACCTCATAATAAGTACCAATAAACATTACTGGAATGCAATAAACAGAACTTCCCTACACCCTAGAGAGAATGATGTGGATTAAAGTTTCAAAATTAAGATGTGAGAGGCCACTCAGGAAGGTAAGAGAGATTTACCAATAGCCAGGTATCTGTTGCATATAACCATTTACTACTATTTTCCTTGCTGGCGGGGTGTTATAGATTGAACTGTGTCCCCCAAAAAGATGTTAAAGTCCTAACCCCCAGTACCTATGAATGTGATTTATTTGGAAATAGAGTCTTTGCAGATGATCACGTCAAGATGAGGTCATTCGGGTGGGCCCTAATCCAACATGACTGCTGTCCACATGGAAAAGGGGAATTTGGACAAAGACAGACAGACACAGAGGGAAGAGGATGGGAAGACACAGGGAGAATGCCATTGATAAGCCAAGGAAAGCTGAGGCCACCATAAGTTAGGAGAGAGGCCTGGAACAGATTCTCCCTCATGGCCCTCGGAAGAAACCAACCCTGCCAACACCTTGATTTTGGACTTCTAGCCTCTGGGACTGGGAAATGATACATTTCTGTTGCTTAAACCACCCAGTTTGTTGACACTTTGTTACAGCAGTCCTAGAAAATGAATCCACAGGGGTAGACTGCTTTAAATTATTAACATGATAATAAGTACGCTGACCTTTAAAACCTGTTTTGCAATGTCCACTTAAATTTGCAATACCTCACCTTCATCAGACCTTCTCTTGCAGGATCAGAGGTTCTTAGTACATCTTCAGTGGTCCACCAGGACTCCTTCACGTAAACAGCCACAACTAAAGAGGAAGCCAAGAGAAAACAATGTTGTACACAGGGCCAACTGGCCACCAAAGGGGCAATTTTAGCAACATACAGCCACTGTGAAGGTGCAAAGGAAAGTTTATGTGCGGCAAAAGCAGGCGATGTTTCTAGAGCTGAGTTGTCTGAGAGCACTGACCAGGACAGAGTGACCACTGTCACCTGAAAGGACTTCACAGCTGTCTGCAGAGATGGCCTGTTGTTGACCCCAACACAGGATGTACCCCAATGCTATTGAGCGCAAGAGGCTACACACCAATATTGACAAATTCAATGGGTGAGAATTATATTTTTTTTCAAAGTCCAACTATGTGACACAACTTGGAACTCCGCAAATTTAGTCAAACCCAACATTATCTAAGGGCATGGAACAAACCATCTTCTTATCACCCTCGGTGCTGGGTTTGGCGCTGGCTTCTTTTACATGCTTTTCTTTCATTCTCACGATGAAATTGTCATCTGCATTTTTCTGAGGACGCTAACATTCTGAGAGGGGAAGGCAAACAGCTAGGAGGGTTGAGGTCGGGTCCAGCCCTCGGCCACTGGACTCCAAGTTCAGTGCTCTTTCCAAGAGGCCAGAGATGGGTCAGCTGTTGATGGGGCAAATCATGCAGGGGTGGTGGTGGGGGGGGTCTTTGGATAAGAAGACTCTGGGGCTGGGACCTGCAAGAGAGGAAGGGTAGACACATCTCTCCTACCCCACTCATGCCCCACCCTTGTCTAGACAGTCACTGAGGCCTGTTGATTCCACCCACTCTGAGTTTAGACATGGGTCCTGCTGCTTAGTAGAGGTGATCCTGGAACACTCTCAACCTCACCAAGCCCCAGATTCCTCATCGGAGCTGCCCAAACTGATCACCCAAGGTGGCTAACAAATTCCAGTGAGGATCAGGTGTGAAACACCCAGCACAGGGCCAGGCAGGTAGGATGCCCTCAGCACCTGCTAATTAATGCGTCAGTTCTCCCCTGCTCATGCTGCAGTTGCCAGGTCCCATCATTCCACCTGCTGCCCCAGGACAGGATCCACTCCCTCCCCAACCCTGAATGCCACTGGTCCATCTCCACAGGTGACTGTGAGCACTCCACCTGGTCCCCTGTCCCCCTAGTCTCCCCTGCCAATCTATCCCTCCTGAGGGGCCACCCCAAAGGCAAATGCAATCATGGCCTCTGCCTCTTGTCTCTCCTTTCCTTGCTTAAAAATTACATTTTAGGGGCTTCCCTGGTGGTGCAGTGGTTGAGAATCTGCCTGCCGATGCAGGGGACACGGGTTCGAGCCCTGGTCTGGGAAGATCCCACATGCCGCGGAGCAACTGGGCCCGTGAGCCACAACTACTGAGCCTGCGCGTCTGGAGCTTGTGCTCCGCAACAAGAGAGGCCACGAGAGTGAGAGGCCCGCGCACCGCGATGAAGAGTGGCCCCCACTTGCCGCAACTAGAGAAAGCCCTCGCACAGAAACGAAGACCCAACACAGCCAAAAATAAAATATTAAAAAAAAAAAAAATTACATTTTAAAACACTAAAGTTACTTTGGTTATTTTCTGGTGTCTTTTTTTTTTTTTTTAAGACTGTTTTCAAGAGAAGTTTTAGGTTCATGGCAAAATTGAGATGAAAGTACAGAGATTTCCCGTATTCCCCCTGCCCCACACACATCCCCCACTATCATCATCCCCCACCAGAGTGGTACATTTGTTACAACTGATGGACCTACACTGATACATCATATCACCCAAAGTTCTAGTTTACATTAGGGTTCACTCTATGGGTTTGAACAAATGTATCATCACATGTATCCATCACTATGATATCATACAGAGTATCTTCACTGCCCTAAAAACTCTCTGTGCTCTGCCTGTTCATCCCTCCTCACCACCCCTTACCCCTGGCAACCACTGATCTTTTTTCTGTCTCCATAGTTTTGCCTTTTCCAGAATGTCATATAATTGGAGTCATCAGATTAGTTTCTTTCCCTTAGTGAAATGCATTTAAGGTTACTCTATGTCTTTTCATGGCTTGATAGCTCAAAATTCTTTTCAGCACTGTATTTGGTGCTAAAATATTCCATTGTCTGAAGGTACCATAGTTTAGTTCTCCTCCACTATCTTTTTATACCCCTTTAATTGCCATTTTTATACCTGTTTCTCAAGCCAGGTATCTGAGCCCAAGGGGTCCAAAAGCCACAGATAAAAAGATACATCTTCCCAGTCAAATCGTTTTGGCTGAAGAGTTGAAGGAAAACAACACAGAGTAGAAAACAAAAGTCCCTTGAACATTTAATATAAGGCTCAAGAGTTTAAAACAAATTTTGTGGGGCAATCAAGTTAAGCTGCCACCACCTTCTTCCCTATTCCTCTCTGCTCTTTGAGGAACTTTCGTAGAGGACCCTGTGAAGACCAGGTGATGACATTAGCTATTGTCAAGCACTAACTCTGCACAGTCCCTACCTCCTCTCCAAAGACCAACAGCATCTAATTCACTGTCAGTTTCATATCATTGGTGAATTTTGCCTTCTCCAACAATAGTTCCAAAATTGATACAGCCGACTGAGAGAGAAGTGCCAATTAAATGCCTGACATCTGCCTTCACTTATTCAACTAAATTCATGTTCCAAATGGCATCTACTAGAACTTGCAAGAGGCTTATAAAACCATAAGGATTATTTCCCTGCTTAACAAGGTGAATCAATAAAAGATGTTCAATTTACTAATACAGTGTATTACTGTAATACAGATGTTCAATTTACTAAGACAGTTTCAAACAGGAAATGTGTTATGATTTGGTGTTTGTGTGGTGCCTTGCAAGTTTCATGGTGCACTGCAGAGCATTAATTAGCCACACAAGTTTTCACAAAATAGACTGAATTTTTTTCAAAACTAATCTTAAGCTGTTAAGTGTACATAACGATGAAGGTGAAGTCTGATCAAATGTAATAGGCTTAAAATGAATTGTCCTCAAAAACAACTCTTGAAAAAGAGTCAGCCTTCCAAAGAATAGCAGCTTTTGATCAGAAAAGCCTGCTACCTAGTCAAGAGGAAACAGGCAAGAGGAATGGGGCCAGAGTCCTCGGAGAGAGGCTGTTTCCAGCTCAGCAAGGACAAAAGATGGACCTGGGGGACAGGCAGGCACTGAAGAGCCAGCCTTGGGGCATCGCTTCTGAGACCCTGGAGCCAGCAGGTTCCAAGAGTTAGAAAGTGGAAACTGGGGCCTTCCCTGGTGGTCCAGTGGTAAAGAATCCGCCTTCCAATGCAGGGGACGCAGCTTCGATCCCTGGTCGGGGAACTAAGATTCCCACATGCAGCAACTAAGGGCAACTAAGCCCACGCACCACAACTACGGTGCTCGCATGCCTCAACTAGAGAGCCTGCGTGCCACAAACTACAGAGCCCACGCGCCCTGGAGCCCACGTGCCACAACGAGAGAGAGAAAATCCCGCACGCCACAACTAGAGAGAAGCCCGCGCTTCACAACGAAAGATCCCACATGCCACAATGAAGATCCCATGTGCTGCAACTAAGACAGCCTAAATAAATAAAAAAATAAAATAAAATAAAATGAAAGTGGAAACCACACATCCATACTTTTAAAAGAAAAATACAATCCTGATCAGTACCCTCTGGCTCTCCACCATCTAGGACCTGGGAGACTGGACCCCTGCAAAAGGCTGAGCAGTGGTGACAGCAGTCGACGGGGCATTGTGGGTCACAGGCCAGCCTTGCTTCACTGACTTAATTCCCCTCTCCCCCTGAGTGACATGTAACCACAAAGAAGATGCCAGTAATGGATTTTATTCTATGACACCCCAAGGTTTTCCGAACAAGTTAAGACAGTGAGGTCCCTAAGGCTAACTCCCAGTGGCCTGGCTTCATCAAGGCTCAGCAGGATGAACTGAATTCAACTACCTGGGGCTGAGTTCCCGAATGCACGAATGGCCCTGTCCCAGGTCCCCAGAGGCTGATGAGTAAGTCTCCATCCTTGCCCCTGGGAGTTGGTAGCCTGCAGAGAAGAGAGAGCTAAACAAGCTGATGTGATATAGGGCAGGACATGATAGGTGCAGGAATCGAGCTCGGAGCCAGAGTCCAGAGGACCCAGAGGAGGGGGTCAGTTCTGCTGAGGGGTTTGGGAAAGCATCCCTGGGGAATTTGCCAGCTCGGGCTCTGGATCACTGTGTAGGGCTTCAAAACAGGCAGAGATGACATGCGAGGGCAGAGTAACCCATGAGCAGAGGCACAGAGCCCTACAAGTCCAAGGCCACACTCAGGGCACCCCAAGTATTGGGGGTAGCTGGGCAAGCCTTAAACAAGGGAGAGGCAGAGCTGCAAACATCGATTATAGCAAGGTTGCAGGATACACAGCTAATATGCAAAAGCCCACCACTTCCCTGTATGCCAGCAATGAACAAGTAGAATTTGAAATTAAAAACAATACCATTTACATTAGCACCCCTCATAAATGAGATACTTAGGCTTATACAAAATGAAATACTTAGATTTATACAATCTAACAAAAATATATGTAAGAGCTATACATGGAAAATTACAAAACTCTGATTAACAAAATCAAATAAAAACTAAATAAAGAGATATTCTATGTTCTCGAATAGGAAGCCTCGATATTATCAAGATGCCAGTTCTTCCCAACTTGACCTATAGGTTCAATGCAATCCCAATCAAAATCCCAAGAAGTTATTTTGTGGATTTCACCAAAATGATTCTAAAGTTTACATAGAGAGGCAAAAGACAACACTGAAGGAGAACAAACTTGAAGGACTGACACTACCCAACTTCAAGACTTACTATAAAGCTACAGCAACCCAGACAGTGTGGTATCAGTGGAAGAACAGACAGATCAATGGAACAGAATGTAGAGCCCAGAAATAGACCCACGTAAATGTAGTCAACTTCTATTTGGTCAACTTTGACAGAGAAGCAAAGGCAACACAATGGAACAAAGATAGTCTTTCCAACAAATGGTGCTGGAACAACCGGACATCCACACACATAAAAATAAATCTCAACACAGACCTTTCACTCTTCACAGCCATCTCAACAAACATAAACCAGTGCTGGTGGAGAGCAAGACAATATAAGGCATTTTGGATACGTCCCTATGGACCTGGTATAGGGAGAACACAGACTTCAGAGCCAGGTGGGGTTCAGATTCCAGCTTCTTCAAAGCGTGACCTTCACCCTTCCCCCACCTCGAGTCCCCCACCTGTCACATGGAGCCCATGACATCCTCTCACCTGGCCGTTATGCAGATTTGGTGAAAGAGCTCATTTCACCAAACTGCTTTGCCCAAAGGGGAGCTTTTCAGTGGTGTCCAAAAGCTTCCTCCACCTGCTTCAAGTGTTGCTCTGGGATTCTAAAAAAGTATGAAAAGCCCTTTGTTATTTGCTGGCTTTTGTCAGTGACACAATGGAAGCTGCTTGCTAACACTGGGTTTCTTCCTGGGAGCTCCCTCTCCAAACCTTCTGCTCCGGTTTGCAGGGAAATGTCTGTCTTTCTTCCCCAGCTTGATTGCTGCCACCCTATCTGCTACCTCCCAACGTGAGTGGGGACACATTCCTACTCACCATGTTTGCTCACGACTGGTCCTTTTCCATCAGGGTGCATTAAGCCAACCATCATGTTCCTCACTTCCTCCTTCCAGGGCTGTGGGGACGCATCACGCCTGATCAAGGCACACACTTTCACCTGCCCAGAACCTCCCAACAAGATTTTAAAACCTTTCATCTTGCCTAAGATTTCTTAATGGAGCTAAGTCCTTTTTTATTTAAATATTTTTAAATCAATCAATACAACATACATTTTTTAAAAGTTAGTGTGGGGCTTCCCTGGTGGTGCAGGGGTTGAGAATCCGCCTGCCAATGCAGGGGACACGGGTTCGAGCCCTGGTCTGGGAAGATTCCCACATGCCGCGGAGCAACTGGGCCCGTGAGCCACAACTACTGAGCCTGAGCGTCTGGAGCCTGCACTCTGCAACAAGAGAGGCCGCGACAGTGAGAGGCCCACGCACCGTGATGAAGAGTGGCCCCCGCTTGCCGCAACTAGAGGAAGCCCTCGCACAGAAACGAGGACCGAACACAGCCAAAAATAAATTAATTAATTAATTAATTTAAAAAAAAAAAAAAAAGTTAGTGTGATTTTTCCAAAGTACAGGTTCAGGAAGAGCTGATTGTCACCCGTCACCTTGGATGGGTGGGCTGTGGCAGCGGGGAGCTGTCCTGAGAAGGACTTGGAGGCCACCGTCCAGCTCAGCAAGGAGGAGCACTGCAAGGACCCACGCCCAGCGGGGGACAGTGGCTCGTGTGGCCGTGCTTGCCGTCCCTCCTCATCTGCCCAGCACCAAGGATGCAGGAGGCAGCAAAGTGGCTCAGGACCCTGCAGAGGTCACAATTCTGAAGCACACGGTGCTCATCCAACCCACATGCTGAGCAGCTATTATGTACAGAGCACATGATAAATCCACTGGAGGAATTAAATTTAGACTGGCTTAAGACACTTACAGCTTGGAGGAGGAGACAGTGCCTGGGATGCGAAGCACCTCTGGCCAGGGAGGGGTTGGGGGCCGTACCCTGCAGACCACCAGCGGCCACCATGCTTCAGAGGAGAGGGACATGACCCGATTACTGTTTTAAAGTAATAATATTCACCAGAAGCACATGTCCAAGCATCCACCAAGCGTCTGGCTGACTTTTTCTCAGGTGAGGCTCAGAAGGGTTAAGAAACTCAAGATCAAGTGCCTGTAAACAGCAGTGTTGGGACTGGATGTGAACTGGCTCTCAGTGACTCCAGAGCCCCTGCTCTAACCTCTATGCTCCAGGTGAAGAATGGACAAAGAGACAAGGGGACAGAGCTGGGCCCAGACTCCATGAAGGCCGACAGAGTAGGGAAGACAAAGATGAGAGGAGAGACGAGGAGGCAACAAGCCAAGACACCAATGAGAAAGGAGAGGCCAGCACGGAAAGACCTGAACAGAGTGGACCTCGTTTTGCACATCAAGACGGGGAGGAGGGCTGCCATTTATTCAGCAAACACTGACAAGTTCAGGCACTGTACTTGGCACCAGGGATCTAGGGCAGAAGACACTGCCCAGCAGAAGTGAGACAGGCCACCAGGCCAGGACCACACAGACCATGACCAGCGCCCAAGACGTGAGCAGCATCAGGCACCTACTCAAGGGATGTGTCTTCATCCATTCATGATGCTGTGACAAAATACCATAGCCTGGGTGGCTTATAACAACACAAATTTACTTCTCACGTTTCTGGATGCTGGAAGTCTAAGATCAGGGTGCCAGCAATGGTCAGGTTCTAATGAGAGCCTTTCTGGGTTGCAGACAGCTGACTTCTCACGGTGTCCTTATTCGAGGGGACTCCACCCTCATGACCTAAGCAACTCCCAAAGGCCCCACATCCCAACCCCATTACATGGGCTTAGGATTTCAACATATAAATTTGGTGGGTGACACAAACATTCAGACCATAGCAAGCTGTCTGGAAGGGCTAGGCAGAGTTCCAAGAATGGGCCTGAGCCAGACTGGGCTCCGGTGCTGGGGTCTCTGGGGACCAGGTTGAGGTACTGGCTTTGTCAGTCTCTGGAGGAGTCCAATCAATGTGAGACATGATCAGAGTGGTGGTTTAGAAAGAGAACAGTTGGGTTATGCCCAACTATGGGAAGAATTAGTCCTTTTGAAATTAACAAGAAAAAAAAGAAAAAGGTTATTTGAGAAGGATCACACTGGATTCGGGTGCAGGTGAGGCTGGAGACAGGGAGGGCAATGGGAGCCTGTGGTCATCCAGCCAAGAAGTGAGGAGGGGCTGAGTGAAGCAGTCATGCTGGCAGGGAGGGAGATACTCGGGGGGCAGAAAAGACCACCTGGGTATCAAACTGGTCCTAAGGCAGAAGAGAGAGGGAAGGCAGGACAGCAGCCGGCTCCCAAGCTTGAGAAGAAGGATGCAGGTGTCTTCACCAGGAGGAAGTGAGGACGAGGAAGAGGTGTGAGGGTTTCAGTTTTGAAATGCCTGTTAGAGATAGCAAGGTCAGGGTGGCCAGCAGGTGGCTGGATACACAGCCCGAGGTGAGCAAAGACAGAGAAGGCCCATTCCCCACACCATCACAGCAACCAAGGAGGGAGGAGCTCTCACGCGCACGCGCGCGCATGCACACCACCCCCCCCCCCACACACACACACACCCTACCTCCCCACAATAACTGCAAGCTGTTCACATACTGGCCCATGGTTTACACACTTCTTCAATCACAACCGAAGGAGCTTCAGGTCTGCCTGTTACCCCCCACCAGCCTCCCCCACTTGCTCCCCTGGAGTCTAAGCCACCACTGCCCTGTTACAAATCTAAGAAATATGTACTTCCCCCAAAAAAGAGCACAGTTAAACCAAAGTGACAGGCCATCTTCCCAAAAGCAAAATACACGTAGGAAAAAAATGCTGAAAAGTTCTGGCAGAGGACAGCACATAAACACATTCCAAGGCATTGCATGACTTTTATGCAACATTGACTGAGCCGGTCAATAATTTAAGGGGAGGGGAAAAATACGCAAGTTGACATAGCAACTGTCATATCGCATTACTCGGGCTACCATTTCCATACAGATGTCTTCCTTAGAGGAAAACGCTTCCCCAGATGCCCTGTGAACTTGGGCACCTCTTTGCCGGGGAGAAGGAAACATCTGGTTTGTAGTACATCTGCATCAACTTCCCTGTGGTTCTTAGGCCCTTCTTGCCTTCGGCGACTTTGTTTCCGTGAGTGGAGATTTTAACTCCAGGAAGATCAGGTGAGATGAGGTGCCTGGATCCTGAGGCACAGCTGGACGGCAAGGTGTTGGAGGCAGAAAGAAACCCACACCAGAGCTAGTCTATCTAGGAAAGGCATCTTAAAATCACAGGCCGCACCAAGGCAAGTACAGCAAGTTTCTCACGGTTGGGGGAAGCAGGGAGAGGTGCAGACAGCCCAAGCTGCAGTGGTAAAACCCTAGGATGCCTCAAAGAAGCACCCCCATCCCCGCACATCCATGACGTTCGGAATATTTTCCTTGGAGCTTCTCTGTTTTCCAAATACCATTAGTCCCTTGGTAAGAATGACATGTCTTTGTTTGTGGGATGCTGTTTTCCCCTACGCTGACATCCAACTCACAGTAAGTGTCATAAATTAATAGGGAATAAAGAAGGAAATCCCAAACAATAGCCAACATGTGCTCCCAAACACACAGTGCTGTCACTGCAAATAGCTCTTCAATCTGCATCCGTCACGGCCCACGGAAAACAGAACTCTCTTGGTTTCTAGCATGGAGCTCTCTTAGCTTATGTGAAGTCGGATCCTACTCAACCTGGGGGCCACCTGACACCGGCTGAGCTTGTACAGCCACACGGGCACCTTAGCCACCAGGAGAAGCAGGTATTTAAATCGAGGCTGAATTTCTGGCCACAACTCTTTTCCCCTAAACTGTCAAACTCACTTAAGCGGGACTCCCCCATGTAGAAGGGGGGAGGATGGGACCCATTTCAGGCTAATGTCTACCTCTCCTTTATTCAAAACGCAAGCACAGACTTAAACGTAAAGATTCAACGTCCATGGGATCACGGGAGGCTGCACCAACGAGGCTGCTGATCAGGTGGTCCCTGAGCCCTTGGGGCTCGTGAGTCCACGGGGGTCATCACACTTCAAAGCCAGGAAAACTGTAATTACTTCTCCACATGCTGAAACTCAGACTTCACCAGGGCAACAAGCCTCTCCTCCACTCCTGCCATATTAGCTTGGTTTTTACCAGAGATACAAAAACCACTTCACTGACTCAGGTCCACAGGTTCATCCTGCTAAACAGAGCTGGGTTTAGCCCCATCCATCCCACTCACCGGGAGGCCTGACCTCTCCCTTCAAGGCAAACAGGGGACCAGGAGATGCTCTAGCTGGGTGCCCCCTTCCTGAAGGTCAAAAATTCACAGCGCCTCCCCCTACCCCATCTTCTGGCCTTTCCCCCAACCCCTCCCCCAAATCTGGGCAGCCTTCTCAGGGGTGAGGAACGTCCCAGAAAGGGCCTTTCAGTTCTGCAGAAGTTCTCTGGGCATCTCAGGGCATCTCACTTTCCACCCACCCACCCCTCCTGAACCACCACCCACCTGCCCCAAACGCAGCCCAGAGAAGGCCTGGCCCCGGGCCCGCTGTGTCACAATCACCCCTCAGCCCACGACAGCCACCAGGAAGGCGGCTACACAGCGGCTCTGGTTTCAACTGAATGTTTGCCTTGGCTCTTGCTGTCACTGCAGGCCTAGAATGGGCACGCTTTTCCAGGAAAAAATCATCATTTTTTGATTCCCTGCTTGTTTTTCTCAGGGTGCACATGACACGCAATCACCAAAAGCCATAAATAAATTAGCAGCAATTTGAAGGATGAGTGTTATGCTTGGTCACAAAACGTCCTGGAAGCAAGCTGGGGGGATAGCTGTTCCAATCAGGGAAGCCAGCGTGTGGTAACAAACACAAACAGCCGTCCCCCTGTCCTCTCTCTCCGCAAGGACCCTGCTTTCTGTTTCTCAGCCTCGCCACTTCCCCTGCACAGGGAATTCACAACACACCCTCCAGGAAGAAAGAGCCAGGAACAGCTGCAAAATGATGTACACCTGGGGTCCAGGTCCCTGCCCGGACCCCTCCTTCAATTTGACAGCCCATAGACCCTGCAGAGGAGCTCAGATTGCCCTCGCCCCAAGCTTCTCCTTTCAGATCACCCAGCACTGTTGGCCCAGCCAGAACCCCAGTCATTCCCAGGCCTCCCTCCCTGGCCCCTCCAATTCATCCCAAATCCTGTCATTTCCACTATTTCACCAACCCGAGTTCTCCCCACCGGGCGAGGCCTCAGCATCTCTCCTGTGGGCGCTCCCAGACTCCTGGACACTCAACACTTGTCCTCCCTTCTCTCCATCCTTCTTTCCGATCATGACTAAGGCATTCTTCGAAGGGCTGAGATCCAAAGGCGCACCCCTCTCCAGCCCCAGTCCCACCCATCCTCCATAACGTCACCAGGCATCTGGCCAGCTCCCCTCAGCATGGCCTCCCCACCAGGCAGAGGCCAGGAGTGTAGAGAAGGCTTTATGAAAGGAAACTTCAAAACGTTCAGAGAAGGGGTCAGTAAGACTCAGGGCCAGAGTCTGTAAGGTGGGGCACTGCCTGGGATGAGGGGGCCTACTTTCCAGGTTCCCTGTGCCTCCACGGGTACTGCTTCATGTCCAGAGCACCCAGCCCTGCAGGGCAGAGGAGCAGCTGTGTGACCACTGTGTGACCACCAGTCAGCCTGGACAGTGGGAGAGGAGACTAGAGGTCCAGGTGAGTGGGCAGTGGAGAACTTCTCAGGCCTCCTACCCCGTATGCTAGCCAGATGGGCACTTCCCTGCCAAGAACTCGTGCTCCTCCTACACCCAGCAATACCCAAGAGTCCCCTTATTCTGGAAACTTCCATAGCACTGTGGCATTAGGTCTCTTACATTTGACTCAATTATAAATAGACATTTTTAATCAGCCTCTGGACACTCATTGCTCTGCCCTCTGATCATCAACCACTAGGTTTTACGGAAGAAAAAAAAAAAGATCAAACAGATATTGTCATAAGGAGAGCTGAAAAAAACCTGACAAGTTTCCTGACAAGGAAAACAGGAAGAGATCATCTAGGAAAAGTATCCACATGGCCTAGGAGCTTGCCAAGAGGGCTTCCATCAGAAAGGGTCAGATGTTAAAAGGACGAGTGCAAAGGCTGGAAGAGGCCTCCCCACAGCCAAGGTCCCCAGGCCCAGCACCATCCTGTAAGACCAAAGTAGGAAAAGCCGGGCACTGAGGAAGTTCAGGCAGGCTGGGAAGACGTTCAAGGAAACAGGACAGCTGCCTGGGTAGGCTGGTGGGACTCGGAGGGGAGAGCCCGAGGAAGAAATACAACTTAGCCAGAGGCTCTACTGGCCACAGAGAAGGCAAAGGGCCTCCAAATTAGGAGCAAGCAGCTGGAAACAGTGGAAAAGCAAAGGAGTGCATTAGCTACTTTTAGAGAGGCATAAGCCTCAGTGAATGTACATCCCAGAGGCCAGAAGACCTGCAAATGTGATCCTGAAGTTGTAACCTTTAGTCACTGAGAGCATGAGATGCCGGAAGGGGCCAGAAAGACACATGAGCCAGTGCCATCCTGGTGTGTGTGGGAAAGGTGCAGGTCTTGGAACTAATGCCTGGTTCCCTGAACATCCCTTCCTAATGGTGGCCTAGAGTGAATTATGAAAGATGATCTGTAAGTACCCTAGAAAAGAAAGACTGGACTTAAAATCAGCATGAATTCACCAAGACCAGAAGAGACAAATTGGCCTCACTCCCTTTTCTGACCAGTGTTCTAGCTAGTGTTAGGAGAATAGTTAAACATAAGTCATCTTAATTTCAGCAGCCAGATTTCCCTCCATTCTTAACTGTAGGCATGCATTTCATAAAGTCCCTTGACTTGCATTTTATGAAAGTCTCTTGAAATCTCCAGAAATGTATGCTAAATAATGGGTTAGGTGTGTGTTTTGTGGTATAATAATTGCATGAATTTTTTTAATAAGCATTTTTAAATACTTGTATTAAAAATAAAGAATGCACACCTTCAGAACTTCAAATGATATTAACTACACAGCCAGAAGGAAGAGTTAACATAACTGGATGAAAGGACTTACTCTTCAAACAGGCAAAGTTTTCTTAGATTTAACACCAAAAGCACAAGCAACAAAACAACAACAAAAAACAGATAAACAGGACATGATAAAAATTTTAAACTTTTGTGTTTCTAAGGACACCATCAAGAAAGTAAAAAGACAACCCACAGAATAGGAGAAAATTTTTATAAATCTGATAAGGGATAGTATCTAGAGTATATAAAGAATTCTTACAACTCAAGAAGACAAATAACCCAATGCAAAAATGGGTAAAGGATCTCAATAGATAGTTCTCCAAAGAAGATATTAAAATGACCAATAGACACTTGAAAGGATGTTCAACATCATTAGTCACCAGGGATATGCAAATCAAAACCACAAGGACCCCTTGACACTGGTCTTGGCGATGATTTTTTTGGACTTGACACCAAAAGCAAAGGCAACAAAAGCAAAAATAAACAAGTGGGACTACATCAAACTAAAAAACTTCTATACAGCAAAGGAAACTGTCAACAAAATGAAAAGGTAACCTACTGAATAGGAGAAAATGTTTGCAAATCATATATTTGATAAAAGATCCAAAACATATAAAACCTCATACAACTCAACAGCAAAAAAAACAATGTGGTTAAAAAATGGGCAGAGGATCTGTGTGATACTGTGATTTACATTAAGAAATATATATATTTGGTCTTCTTCCCATTTCTGGCATAGTACTCCTAAAACCCTTGGAATTTCTTAAGTGATGAGAGCAGGGAAGGTGTCTCTTGTTATGTTACTGAGGTGATTTTTGGACCCACCTAAGGATGGGGGCTGGCTGCCAGGAGAACCAACCACGTGATTAGAGGGTAGGAATTTTCAGTCCCATCCCCCTGACCCCTGGGGAGGGGCGAGAGCCTGGAGGTTGCATCAGCTGCCAATGGTCAGTGATTTAATCAATCATGCCTTTGTAATGAAGCCTCCATAAAAATCCAAAAGGACTGGGTTCAGAGAACTTCTGGGCTAGTGAACATGTGGAGGTACTGGGAGAGTGGTGAGCCTGAAGGGCGCACAGAGTCATGGGAACCTCTGATTTATAGCCAGTTGGTCAGACGTACAGGTAAATCGTGGGCTTGAGACTGGCATCTGAAGTGGGGGGCAAGGGAGTCTGGTAGGACTGAACCCCTAACCTGTAGAATCTGATGGTATCTCCAGGTAGTGTCAGAATTGAGGTGAATGGAAGGACATCCAGCTGGTATCTAGAGAACTACTTGGTGTTATGGGAAACCACCCCCTTCCACACATTGGAAATTGAATCTCAGAATACATTTACTCTGAATAGACATTTTCCAAAGACATACGGATGGCCAACAGCTACATTAAAAAGTGTTCAACATCACTAATCATCAGGGAAATGGAAACCAAAACCACAATGAAATATCATTTCACATCTGTTAGAATGGTTATTATCAAAAAGACAAGAGATAGCAAGTGTTGGTGAGGATGTAGAGAAAAGGGAACCTTTATGCACTATTGGTGGAAATGTAAGTTGGTACAACCATTATGAAAAACAGTATGGAGGTCCCTTAAATTTTTTTAAACAGAACTACCCCTACCCCATGATTCAGCAATCCCACTTCTGGGTATTTATCTGAAGAAAACAAAAACACTGACTTAAAAAGATATGTGCATATATATCTACACAAAAACCTGTACAAGAATTTTCACAGCAGCATTACTCATAATAGCCAAAAGGTGGAAACAACCCAAATGTCCATCAATCGGTAAATCGATAAACAAAATGTGGCAAATCCATACAATGGAATAGTATTCAGCCATAAAAATAAATGAAGTACTGAAACATGCTTCAGAATGGATGATTCCTGAAGGCATTATGCAATGAAGGAAGCCAGACACACAAGTCCACATACTCCATGATTCCATTCATAGGAAATGTCCAGAACAGGCAAATCTATAGAAATGGAAGAGACTGCCTAAGGCTGAGGAGGATAGGGAAGTGGGGTTGGTTTCCTCTAGAGGTAATGAAAATTAGGTGTGGTGACAAACGTACAATTCTGTGAATACACTAAAAATCACTGAATTGTATGCTTTAAATGGGTAATTGTATGATATGTGAATTACAGCTCCATAAAACTGTTTGTTTATATATATATAATGGGAATAATAGTTGTCCTTCCTGTGGGTTCAAAACATTGGAGGACAGAGCCATGTCTTGATAACAAGTTTGTGATAAAAGCCCAGGGGCCGGGCATGCATGGTAATGAGCTGTCAGCTAGAGGTGAGTCAGCCTTGGGCTGGTTCTAAGGAAATGCCAAGGTAAACTGAGGCTAACTTTGTGGAAACAGAATGTCCAAGAAAAGTGAGGAATGCTCTCACCAGCCACCACTCTCCTCTCACGGTTCTCTAGAGCGCACTTCTCAGATGGCTTCTGGAGATCTTGTTAAAGGACAGATTCTGACTTAGTGGGTCTGGGTGGGGCGCAAGCGCCTGCATTTCTAACAAGCTTCCCGGTGCTGGTGCCGTCTCGCTGCTGGCCCACGGGCCACACCCCTGAGTAGGAAGACAGGAAACTGAAGCTCAGAGGTGCTAAATAACTTAACCCAGGCCACCCACTCATAAAGGGCAGAAGATCTGAACTCAGGTCTACTTGACTCCAAAACCCAGCTTCTTTCCACCAGACCATCCATGACGTGGTGTCTGCACGCCATGTTCCAAGAGAAGCCAGATCTGAAAGAAGGATCCGGGATGTGATGGGCTCTGGAGCCCACAACAAAGGAGGGACAGCTAGAGAATGAGAAACGTGTGAGTGATCTTAAAAGAAGACTCAGGAAACACGGCAGCTGGCCTCAAGCCTAGGAAGATCTGCCCTGTGGGGCAGCCATGCCCACCTACCTGGATGGCCCCTGTGGGGGCACTAGGCCAATGAGGAGACACACGAGCATATCAGTTTGGGCTCCTTAAGAAGAACGTTCTAATAGAGCTGTCCCGGAACAGACCAGGCTCTCCCAGACTAGAAGCCGGTGCCCCAGACAACACCTTCGTGATTCTGATATATCTCTATACTACCTTCTTAGCCCTATCATAAAAGAGGCATCATTTGCTATGATTATAAAAATAAATCTTACTATGATAGATCTTTAAAGTCTAGCTAAGGGTGCTCAGCTGGGAGACCTATTTTCTTTCTTTTTTTTTTTTTTTTTAAAGGAGATTAACAAGTGTTAGCTAAGTGTTAAAGCCATATTAGTAGGAAACAGAATCTCTTTCCTTGATATATTTAAAATTGAAATAAAATTCAAAAGATCATCCTTTTTCTCCTTCTGAAATTCAGCTGTACCACCTAAAATCATCTTGGAAAGCACTGGACCTAATGATCTAAACACCCTTTCAACTGTGAGCTTCTGGACCCTTGTCTCCCTTCTCTAAAGATAAATAGCCCTAGTTTCCTCGAGCCTTGTTCAAATGGTTTCAAGCCCTCTCAACCCCCATGGTTGCTCTCCACGGATAAGCACCAGTTTGTTTCAGCTGCATCCTGAGCAGCAACCAAAGAGAATGGGGCTGTAACTGAGCTGGAACATTATCCTTCCATTAAGGCAGCCCCAGGTTCCATGTGCTTTCCAGCAGCCCACTGCAATGTCCAGGCTCACTGCGCTTCCAAGGATGAGAACTGCCACCTGTTTCTTTTTATCCAGGTGGTGTAGAGGTACATCCTCCCCGGCCCATCCTTGATCTCTGGCTGCTTTTGGATGGACTGCATGACATTATCCAACGAGGCAGTTTTGGATTAGTAGAAAGAACAATGGTCTTACCATTAGAGTGGTTCAAAAACAGACTAGATTGCCCTAGTGTGGTGTTACCTTCCTCTCCAAGAGGTTTGCAAGCAGAATCCGTCAGGGAGGTAATTCAGCTGCCAAAGTTTGGCCAGCAGTTGACAAGAAGGTCTCCCATTCTAAAACCCTGTGCTTCTATAACACAGCACTCAGAGACAGAGAAGAACATGCAAAAGTGCACCATGATGGAAGAATACTTCTAATTTCATGCCTACTCTCTGCCCTAGATGGTCCAAAGCATCAGATTTTCTGCCACAAATCATTTCATCCTCACAACTACCTTGTGAAGTAGCTAAGATGCCCCCATTTTGCAAATGACCAAACTGAGACTCGGAGAGGCCAAATCACTTATCCGGGTCACTCAGTCAGTTGTCAGAGCCAGGATGCCAAGTCTGTTGAATCTGATGCCAAAGTCCAGGTTCATCTATTCTATTCTGCAGGTCCCAGGAAGATATGAGAGAAGCAAAAGGCCATCAGTTGATGGGAATCTGGAATGCCAGGATAAGCAGTTTTGATTTAATACAGGAGGCAAGAAAAGACTACTTTTTTGATGACAGGAGTTATTTTTTTAATCTTTGTAAACACTTGAATTCAGTTAATAATTTAAAAATAAGAGGAATAGTAAAACAAGGGGAAATAAATGAAAGATAGGGCCGTGGGGAGGTACAAAACAACTTAGGAAGGGAGGTTCTTGGCAGGCTTCGGCTGTGTCCCCTCGGTGACAGAAACCAGCCACTGATTAGAGAAACAGTCAAGCATGAGCCCCGCAGGGAACAGCCAGACAGAACGAGGGCACGTACTTCACAAACCACCTTCACGGAAGGCACATCCCCAGTTTCGTACAGGGGAAAGCTGGACAGCTGCATTGCAGGAAGACCTCATTTTACTGTGCTTCACTTTACTGTGCTTCACTTTATTGCATTTTTTTACAAATCGAAGGTTTGTGGCAACCCTATGTCGGCGTCATTTTCCCAACAGCAATTGCTCACTTTACGTCTTTGTGTCACATTTTGGTCATTCTCGCAATATTTCAAACTCTTTCGTTATTATTACATTTGTTATGATGATCTGTGATCAGTGATTTTTGATGTCACTATTACAAAAAGATTACTATGACTTGCTGAAGGCTCAGATGATGGTCAGCTTTTTTAGCAATAAAGTATTTTTAATTAAGGTGTGTACATTGTTCTTTTAGACATAATGCTACTGCACATTTAACAGACTACAGCATAGGGTAAATATAACTTTCCTATGCACTGAGAAACCACAGAATTCGTGTGATTCTCTTTATCGCGATTCGTTTTACTGCAGTGGTCTGGAACCTGCGCAATGTCTCTGAGGTCTGCCTGAACTCACATCCTCACGGTAGCCCGCCGGGAGTATTAACTACTTGCCGCCGGGGAATTCACAACTCCAGGATGTTTTTCATTTGCTCGCAGGGTTATTGGAAGTTATTATGATGGATTCAATCAGCTTACCAATAATTAACTCATACACAGGCTTATCAAACAGCTCTGATCCCTTTAGCTTCCATCTAACCACACATACACACAAACACAAGGCCTTCACAAATATAATTGGAAAAGTATAAAGGAACCAGGGACAGCCTTCTCAATGGTCACAGCTAAGCACATGACTGAAGTGGCACATGTCAAAGCTGTGAAGAGGCTCTATGGTACCACCAGCTGCTTCGGAGTCCACATGTTTCAAGCCACAAGAGGTGCATTTACGTATCGTGCCTGCTTCAAAATACCAGACTAAAGAGCATGAGGTGTGGATAACACCTGAGCGCTTTTTGGAAATCACACAAAATTGCAGCAACCATAGAGCCCCAACAGCAGGAAAACATTTGGAAACTTTATTTAAAGCTCTATGAAATATAAAGAAAGGTCCAGAGTGAGATTTCTTGGAGTTTATGAATATTTATTATAATACATTCTTGAAAACAATCAAAAAATTAAGTACAATAGAAGTAGGAAACAGATTTATAAGAGTCAGTCATATATTTACATTATGCAAATTGCAGTTAAAGACCTATTACCAGAATATTGTTAAATGCCAAAAAAAAGGCAGAGGAGAGGGCTGCTGATATTTGGACATTTTCTTAAAACTGGCAAATGATATTTTCAGAGTTTTTTGATAATCTGTTTCCCAAGGAGTGCACATCCTGTTACTTTCACTAACCTGGTGCCAGCTGGAGTCGCAAATTCAAGGCAATGTCAAAGGCCTGGGGTTATCACAGTCCCTTTGTTCAACCAGGGCTTGACCTGACAGGAATAGGAGATGTCCTGAACCTTGATCAGAAAGCTCTCACACACAGCTCAGCCACCCCCAGCCCTGGAGCAAGGAGGCGGCTTCGCCAACATGCCCAAAACTCCCAGAGAGCTAGCTAAGCACATTCGTGTCTCAGGATTAGTAACAAGAGAAGCGTTAACAACAGTCTACATGGTGAATAATGTTCCCCAGTCAAGGAGGTCACCTTGGGCTTTGTGACACCCATCGAACAGGGCATCCTCTGACTACAAACCCCAGATGGACATGCGGTGTTTAAGGCAAAAGTCCATCTCCAGGGGAGCTGGAGAGCTGAAGGAGGCCCCTTTGCAAATTGTAGTTAAAGACCTATAACCCCAAACTTTCACCAGACACCACAACATTGAAAGAGGGCTAACTCACTAAGGGTTTGTTTTTTAAATTTCTTATTAGGAAAGCAATATATGGGAATTGTAGGAAATCTGTAAAACACATTAAAGTATAATAAAGGAGTAAATTTCTAAATAGGATTGAATTTGAATTGGGACTCCCTTGAGGTCAGAGACGAGGAGTTTGCTTCCAGCTCACTGGTGGCCTGGGCTCCAGGTGGACTGATAGGCTGGAACGCTCTCCAACCTCACACTGCTCACTGCCAACAGCCCCAGACCCCTGCCCTATATGCAGCTGAGCACGGCCATCCACGTGTGCTCAGAGCACTCACTCCAAGAAGCTGAAATTAGTCAAAAGCAGGCTCTTCATAATGCAGAGGGAGAATAAATGAGTTACAGATTACATAAATTTCACCACCAGAAACAAAACCCCACCGGATAATCACCTTGCAAAAATCCCCTACCCTACACCAGCTGACCATCAGAGGCCTCATTTCCTCACCTGTCCGGCAGGGATAAGAATGGTCCCTGTGCTTCGCAGGGCTGCGGTGACACTCCAACAAAAGGGCTCCACCTTGTGCGTACAATGTCATTAATAAGAACAGTAAGTGTTACCCTTAAAAGCAGCTCTAAATACTGTCACTATGGGCAAGAAGGTGTCTGGTGTCTTCAATACAACAATCAATATGTGTGTCAATAAACAGAAATCATAATGCCTTACCAGATCTCTAAAAGCTGAAAATAAATCAGTTCTGCCTTGATGTCCTTCTAAGTCCAGCCGAAGAGTACAACCATCATTTCTGAGGTGTTTGATTCCATTTGTTGTAAACAAATCAGAATCCTTGTTTATTAAATTGATTAATAACTACCAACCTGTCTTTGTGTCCTGGGGATTAACCAAGACCAAGATTTTATGTTGAGGTTCATCACAGTGCACAGTGCAAAAGCAAACAGACGAAGCTTCAAGTTTAACCTGAAAAAATAGTAAAATCACCATTTTGTTCTGTTACCACAGCAAGGGCACAAGAAATTGCTTAACAATTAAATTAGCACAATATTCACTGAAAGAACACTGTTGCACAGAAGTTAATTTGACAGGACGGGGCTTCCCTGGTGGCACAGTGGTTAAGAATCTGCCTGCCAATGCAGGGAACACGGGTTCAAGCCCTGGTCCAGGAAGATCCCACATGCCGCAGAGCAACTAAGCCCGTGCACCACAACTACTGAGCCTACGCTCTAGAGCCCACGAGCCACAACTACTAAAGCTCGCGTGCCTAGAGCCCGTGCTCCGCAACAAGAGAAGCCACCGCGATGAGAAGCCCGAGCACCACAATGGAGACCCAACACAGCCAAAAATAAAGTAAATAAAAATAAATAAATTCTTTTTAAAAATTGACAGGATGGAGGCAACATGAAAATGGAAACCTTACCCACTCTGAGCTAAACACGAGGGCAATCTGACAACGGCCCTTCCTCTATCTCCCACCCAGCAAACCTGCTCTTCCCCTTGCTCACCTGTCTGTCTATCCAAGTAATGACTGCACATTTCCTCAGCTGACCCCCTTGCAGTCTCTCCTTCCATTCACTTCCTGCCCCAGCAGCCTTCCCCACCCGAATCCCCGTCGGGCCTCCGCCTGCCAAAGCAGAAGGCCACATCCCAACCTCAGGCTGCACCTGCCAAGCCAACCTCAACTGTCCCCCTGCAGCCACTCTACGCAAACAGCCTAGACAAGCCTGCGTCCACCCGCAATGCCACTCAGGCTGCCTGCTGCCCTGGCTCGGATCCCTGCAAGCAGCCTCATGAAACCCACACCCTCTCTGGGCCCTGTAGTCTCAGCTCTGGCTCTGAGGCAGCCCCGGGGTGAAGATCCTCAGTGCCCAGCACCTGTTTGCTCATGACCACAAGGAATACCAAGCAGCACATGCGGGGTCTCTGATGCTGGGCTGCCCCAGAGCCTTCTCTCAAGCACCCACTTGCCAAGTTCTGTTCCCGGCCATCGAACCCACTGGCCTCAGCTCCCAAAGCAAAAGGACAACACGCTCCACTCCGAAGTCTGTTTTGAAAACCGAGGAGAGTGTAAGAAAATGAGAAAAGGACGTGTCGGCTGAGTGAGGCAGGCAGGCTGCTTGTAAAAGTTTACAGCAGGCCTCCGTGGTTTCAGAGAATTGTTTCTTAACAAATCCTGAGACCCATAAACATCTTGGTGGCTCCCAGTCTTCAAGTCACCTTAACGAAGAGTCCCCAGCTGGCTCCCCGTGGTGGCTACATGAAGCACAGTTCACCCATCAGACGGCCACTACAAGGCCATTAAAAACAATATGTAAAAAGCATTGTATCAACATAGAAAGATGCTTATTATAGACAATATTGTACTCCAAGTGTGATCTGAATGTTAAAAATGCATGCCCAGAAATAAAATCCAATGGAAACACATCAAAGTGTTCATAGCAATTAACATGGGTGATTTTATTTTCTCTGTCCTTGTCTACAGTTCCCAAATAGTATCCCCTGAGCATATACTGTTCTATAACCAAGAAAAATCAGTAAGTATTATTGTATTTTAAATATGATAAGACAATTTCAAGACTGAAAACAGAGTTAATTATGAAAAGACAAGACTTTGAGGAGGACCAGAGTGATGTGGTGTGGCACATCCTTGTCTTTTTTGTTTGTTTAAAAAAACTTCTCTGGTTTCAAAAAGAAAAGTTAAATTTGCTAAAAGCAGTGAGGAGGTCCATCATCACTGCAAATCAGACTATTTCAAAACCTGCTAAATGGTAGGAAACTGCTACCATTTCTTAATTAATTGCTAAAATGGTAGGAAACCAAACGATTATTTTCAGGACTCTTTTTTTAGAAGGGGGAGAAGCAAATAGGTAGAAAGACATTTCAGCATTTCTATCACATTAAAACAACTTAATTTTAGTAACTGTCTTATTTTATTATGTTTTTGCTAATAACACTAAAATTATTCACTCTGTGAGCATACTACATATTGGGGGGTTTTGTTGTTGTTAAATGACGTAATCCATAAATAAATGTGAAATAAAATCAGATAGATGACTGAAACTGCACCCTAAAGTACTTCAGCGCTAACTCTTGTATTTCACCACACTTCTCAGATTACCTAGCATTCCCCCCGACTCCGTCCAACAACCCTGCAGCCCACCAGCCCCGCAGTCCCCCAAGAGTAAGCCCCTAGCCTTGACTGAGAGCTTGCTTGCTTTCTGGTTTAGCTGTCACTAGGGGGTGCTGAAAGCGTGTGAGTACAGCCACCTCCCTCGGCAGATCAACAATAAGTAATCACCCATGGGAGCTGGATTCTTCCAGGAGTTGATTACAAACTAGCATCTCCAAAATCTCAAGGAAGCCACACTATATAAACTGTACAAGCCATTGTTTTAATTAACTCTGGAACAACTTCAATACAGCAAAATAAAACCCTGTCTTCCTCAACCAACTTTGCCTGCCAGAGAGCAATGATTTCTGTTATGAGTGAAATCTTATTCATATAAAACAAGAAAATTTTGCCTCTTTCAACAGATGAGCCTCAAATCTGAAAAAAAAGGTAACAAATTTAGATACAGCCCAAGATTCACATATTCTTTTTATTTACTTCAGGGGAGGGGGGAAGGCCTTAAAACAACACAATTATTAAATTTCACCCACAGTCCCACTGTCCTAACAAATAGTTTTCATTTCTGTTTTCTTCCAGTCCGTATTCAAAATTCAATCTTATCATTGCTAAAAATCGTAATTGATATAACTTCATTCCCAGTCAGAAACTTTTAGGACTAAGTCAAACGTTAGAGACTAAAGGACAGTCAATCCCCTCACTTACAAATGGGAAAACTGAGGTCAGTCAGGCAATACACACAGCATCTCATTTAATCCTCATAACAACAATATGAAGTAAGCACTGTTATTGTCCCAACTTCTGAGATGAGAATAGCAAGAGCAGAGAGGTAAAGACGCTTGCTCAAGGTCACACAGCTATTAAGTGGTAGGCATGGGATTCACAGCAGGCTATTTGGCTGACTGCTTTATAGAACTGGACTTATCCTCAAGACCTCAGAATCCCAATCCAGGATTCCTTTTGCTTCTCAAAGTGGAATTATTCTAGTATTCACTCCAGAAGGATTTTTTTTAATCTGTAATGCTCTTTCACTAACATTCTCCTTTTTAATAATTTAGATTTTACAGAGCTCTCCACCAATGAGGAAGATCACACATACCTGCTCCCCAGTGGGAAGAGAGATAACCTCTGGTGAGGGCCATGCTCCTTCCCCAAGAGTGGCACAGTAAGCCAGAGCCGCTTCCCGATGCCCAGTAGGGTCATCTTCCAAAATATCCACTGGGTAAATGCCTGCTAGGGGAAAAAGAAGGCAAGAAATGACATGAGCTTTACTCTCTCATTGAAATAAAAGTCACTTATTTCTTGAATATGAAAAGAAAAAAGCAGCCAATTGAAACTTGCTTTAAAATTATGTTCACCTATTTTTTTTTAAGTGAAAAAGAAAAGAGCAGTGTAGCAGCAGGAACCAAAAGAAAATAGAGGACATTCCTGATGGTGGGGTTGGCACCAACCCTAAGGAGACATGAGGTTCAATGTGAACCCTCTTAGACCACTGCAGAAACTTCCTTTCATACCCCCTAACTATCAAATGGTTTCCCAAGTATTTTCTAGCAGTGTCCGCCACCGCGGCCACATGTACAAACAGGTACCCTGAGAGCTGACCCCAGCTGCTTAGAACCTTGCTAACTTTGACAAAATCCAGCCTGAGTTTTTAGTTTGCCAGCTTACATTTGCCACGAAGTTAAGATTTGTCAATTCTTCTCCTTTAATTGGACTGCTTTATTGTAAGAGAGTTTAAACGTACTAGTTAGTATGAACTATAAAACTACATGTGTAAACCGACATGGCCATTCACAGATAGACTATTTTTTTTTAATTAATTTTTGTAAGTGAAATAGGGAGCATTTTCTTTTTTCTTTAATTTTATTTATTTATTTTATTTATGGCTGTGTTGGGTCTTCGCTTCTGTGCGAGGGCTTTCTCTAGTTGTGGCAAGCGGGGGGCCACTCTTCATCGCGGTACGCAGGCCTCTCACTATCGCGGCCTCTCTTGTTGCAGAGTGCAGGCTCAGTAATTGTGGCTCACGGGCCCAGTTGCTCCGCGGCATGTGGGATCTTCCCCGACCAGGGCTCGAACCCATGTCCCCTGCATTGGCAGGCAGACTCTCAACCACTGCGCCACCAGGGAAGCCCCACCGATAGACTATTGCACAGATTAATTTGCAAGTTATCTCCCAGCTCTACTCAGCATCTCTTTCTTAACACCGCACTTTTAGAGGAAAATTATATCCTCGAATAATCATACAAATTGAGAGCATCCAATTCAGCTTGGAAATGGCAGTTGGTTTTCCCTTGAGATGCTGGCTCATCTCTGGCTGGCACATCCCTAAGTGGGAGGGGGCTCTGTAGCTTCTGCCCTTCCGTGGTCCCCTCCTCTGATGCATTTCTGGGCCTCCTATGGTGGGAAGGGTGCCAAAGCAGCTGTCTTCTCCCCCTCCCTCTCCTCCCCTCCCCCTCCCCCCTCCCTCTCCTCCTCCTCCCCCCCTCCTCCTCGTCCCCCCCTCCTCCTCCTCTGCCTCCTCAAGGAAGATAAGCCTGCGCATAAACACCCACTGAAATATCAGCTTCCTACTTTCTCTCAGAATCTCCATTCCTTCTGCAGTCACTTTTCAGGGAACAGAGACTGCTCCTAGCAGCAAAAAGTTTCATGTCTCCAGTTCACCAAGCTTGCCTATGCTGAATTTTACTGCTGTTGATCGGGGGCAGTGCTCATAGAAAACAGAGGATGTCAAGAGCAGGGGTGGACTAGGCCTCAGTCCTGCATGAGCCCCTCCCCCTGCCCCTGACCTTTCATGGTGAAAACGTCACCAGCACACAGAGTGGCAAAGAGATGAGTAAATACACTCTCCCGCTATTCAATTTTTTAAGTATTTATTTGAGTGTGAAATGCATACCAAAAAATTACAACTATAAATGCACTGATTAAAATGTTTCAAATAAAGACATGAAAAATTAACAGTCCATTCAGTGACAATGAACAGTCAATGATGAACTCGGGGGTCTCTTTCTAAACAAGGTTGTGACTCTAGGTAGCAGGGATATTCTGCTGTTCAAGGCACACACTTGTGGTGTGTGTGTGCATGTGTGTTTTCTCTCTATACACACACATTCAAGGAAGCCCAGGCTCCTTCTCACTGTGATGGGCCAGGAAGACCCCAGCAACTGATCAGACACAGCCCTCAAGCTGAACCTCTACGCCCTCCCTACTCCTTACTGGGCCCTCCAGGCATACAGCTCAAAGCCGATGGATCCAAGCCAAGCCAGATGGTTCCTTGCTCAGGGACCACTTCAAACCTGCCACCAAACCCTCAGCCTGCATCACCTCTCTCCAATCGTCCTGATGCTCTCAGTTCAAGGCCTCAGCATCTCACAATAACCTCTGGCCTCACCCCTTTCCACCCATCCTTCCTCCATCTGTCACCAATAAAAATATTGTAGCTATTCCCTGGCCCCAGGTGCCAGCAGGTTGCTGAGTGCTCCACACCTCTTATTTCACTGAGTCCAGCCTAACTCCAATTTACAGATGAGAAAACTGAGGCCTGAAGAGGAGACCATTTGGCTAGTCAGTGGCAACACCAGGGCATGAAGGTCCATCTGATTTCAGAATGTGTAAAACACTCAGATAATGTTAGTGACCCCATCCAGACAGTCTCCTCTACCAAGCCTCGAAGGCCCTTTACAATCCCATGCCCCCTTCCTCTGCAGCACCCCTACTCCCCAGCTCCTTCTGCCTTGCCATCTTCAAGGCCCATCTCAAACTCTAGCACACCCAGGGGCCTTCCTGGAGCCCCAAAAGGCAAGGGCTCTGTGGGTTACTGAGTCCCGTGTTCGAATCCAGCTTGGCTTAGGATGGGAATTGATACACCTTGGCCACTTCCCCTGTGCTGCAGGGCCTTACACACCTGAACTCGGCCTTTCACATTGGTCAGCAGGTGAGGCAGCCTCACCCCACCAGGAACGTGAAGACTCCCTCCAGGCACACTTGAGTGCTTGTTCTCTCCTCTCCTGGCCCCAACACCCCTCGCCAACAAAGGCCTCTCCCTATGTCTTTCTCATCCTGAGCACTTCGGAAATGTGGGTGGTTGTTTAGCTGAGCTCTCTGTTCAAACTGCTATTCATCCAGTTGGTCTAGTGGCTTCCCACAGGTATGAAAAAAGATTCAGTGCACGTTCAAATAAATTAAGAAAAACATACTGGGAAGTGGGCTGCTTCAGCCCTAGGGCACCTGACTCATGCTGCATGATTCTCCCATGAAAGCAACTTCAGTAGCTACCTTTTCTCCAGACGCCCCCAGGAATGCCGTCTTAAGGAGCAAGTAAAAATCCCACCTGGACTTTTACTCTCTGGCGCTGGCCCTGTGTCTTGGGACAGATATTTGTCAGAGGCAAGCCTTCAGTCCACTCCAGTGAGGTTGAGGGCTGACTGACAAGCCTTATCAATGACCCCCCACCACACACACACACACACACACACACACACACACACGAGCTGAGACCTCTGGTGACAGGGGACTGGGAGGACAGCGTAATCGTCCACGTTTTGCGGAGGGGCACAGGGCGGGGTACCTCACCCAAGACCACTGGGCCTAGGGGCCTCTGCCTGGTTCCCCCAGAGGCTGCCACAGCTTGCCTGGCATTGGCTCTGGCCGAGTGTGGTCAGAAGAAATGCAGTGAATGTATTTTGCTCCTTGTACACCATGAAATCATTTCCCTGGCCGGGTATGCTGCTGGAGCTGTGAGAGCCCCTCAAAGAACCTGACGGACAGTATCCCCCGGGCACCCTGGCCCCTCAGGGCTCTCCTGCCTTGCAGCCCAGGGGCGGGTCCCTGGGGGTCTTCTCAACAGAAGCCCAGCAGAATCCATCAGCCCGATAGCGTGAGCATGGGGGCTGCATCAGGCCTGCCTCTGGGGATAAATTAACCCTCCACGAAAAGGAATTTCCAAAGATCTCTTAAAGGTTCCCTTTTAAAACCTTTAAGCTGGGCCAGACCCCTGCACCCCAGGGAAAGGGCCCCCCAAGCTGGCCGGGGACAGGAGGAGTATGGCTCCAGCCTTTGGGGTTTTAATTCCTTCTCTTCTCTTTGGGGAAACTGCCCCATCAGAAAAGTTCGGGCCAACTCCTTACACGGAAAATGTTTGCGTTAGCGTTCTGGAAAACTGGGTGGGAGTGAAAAAAAAAAGGGAGCTGCTTAAGGCAGGAGAGGGGAGGGGGCATCCAATGCTGGCTGGCAAGGGATACCCCCTCCCCAACCCAGGACGGACACACACACACACACACACACACACACACACACACACAGACACACACAAGACCCCGCCTCCATTGCAGAGAGGAAGGAAGCCCCGCCCCCGCCCCGCCCACCCGCCAACCACAAGGGCACATTTGGGCCTTGCAGAGGGGCCCTCGGGAAGTAAACAAGTCTGGGGCGTCTTCTGCACGCGCCGGAGGCCAGCCTGGCCGCCGAGCTGCTGATGGAAGGCAGACTCGGGCAGGAGCTTCCAGATGTGAAATGCTAACAGGCTTTAATGGTTTGAACCCAACAGGAAATATTTTTCCAAAGCCAAAAGAATGTAATCTTTTCAGTACAATGCAAAATGCTTTTATGAAAAACGGCACACAGTTGAAATGATAATTCATTGCAGACAGTAAAGAAATTGAAATCCCCCAACGAACCCCGATTTTAAGAATTCACTTTAAGGATAAGTTGGTTGTGGTCACCCGAAAAACAAAAGCAGAGGTCTATCTTAAAGCATTCTTCCAGGGAAAATGCTGAAATCATTCAGGATCTTTGTACCAAATCTTGAGTTTCCAGGGTACAGAATTTTTTTATTTTTGCTTTTCTTTTTCACATAAGCGATCTGGTTGTTTTCTTCACAAAGTAATTTGCTTCTAAAAGGAAATTATTAAAAGAAGGAATCCTTATTATAGAAGAAATATGCTGAGGAGGGTTAAGCGCCTAATTCTGAGCTTAGCAGAGAGCTTGGAGCCTAGTTTCTAACCGGAGAGAGGGCATCAGACAAGAAGTGTCTGAACCCAGGTGTTTTGCACACCCACGGTGGTAGGGTAGTGCCTAAAGGGAGATTTCCAAGTGCCACCTCAATGGCTCAGAATTCAGCACCAGGAATTCATCAGGGTCCCTGATTTCCAGTGAGGCATGCACTTCAAAGCTGCCTGCTTTAAGAAAATTCAGTATTCACAAATGCAAACTTCACCCTGACCCTCCAAAGCATTCACCACAGGATGCCTTAAAACTGAGAACTATCTTAAAGTATGATTACATTTAATTTTTTTTTTTTAAGAGCGCCAAAGAATCCAAGGTTCCTGACTTCCCTTGTATCATGCATTTTCACACATATATTCTGTGGAACACTAGCTTCACAAGATATGCTGTGGAAGGAGGTTTCTGAGGTCAGCAAGTTTGGAAAAGGGGACCTGCTGTGACGCTCAGAGCTCACTGCTGGGGGTTCTATGTGCCTATCAGCAATCTGGACATTTAGAAACCCTGCAGCAATGAGATTTAATTAATCCAGCATTTATTTCCCAAACTTATTTAACTAGGGACCCCCGTCCCAGAACACTGATGGACAGATGACAAACAATATCTTAAAGAAGAGTGCTTTGACATAATGTCAGGGCAAGAGGACCCATCACTATCAGACAGATAGCAAATATGCAAATACCTGGAGCTCAAGGACCACAGGCAAGGGGGCCGTGGTGTCAGCAGAACAATCCTCCACATAGAGGAGGAGAGAACAGAAGGTGAAGCAAATACACACTTGGATATTTTTGTTGGTTTTTGAAGAGCATCTGATTGCCAAAATATTCTTAGCAAAGAATTGAAAAAAAATGTTGGAAGACAGAATGTAGAAAATGTTAGAATTTCTGAGCAGATGAGCAAAGTTGTCAGGGAACGGAGGAAGCGCTGGGAGAGGTCTGCAGGTGGTGGCAGGGTAGGTTTCATTACTGGTAACTGACAGGGAGCCTGTTGCTCTGTTATCACAGATTTAGTACTGGCCAACTTGCAACTTGTCATTGCCTTGGCTGAGAATAAATCACTTGTCCCAAATCTAAGATGGTAAAATATGCAGATGACTTTGTGTGCCACCCACACAAAGATTTATGTAATCCTAATTGCTTTTAATATGAAGGTCTCATAATCTGAGCATGGTGCATCTTACCCTTAGGCAAATGATACAAAGATTAAACTATTTTTCCCCCTGAATCATTCAAAAGGATATGAAGTGGGTCTGAAACATACTGTTCCTTTTGCATTCAAAGAGGTGTCACATTTGGGGACAAATGTGGAGCCCTATTTGGGGCAGACAGGAGGAAACAGCATCTCAAATGTCTGCTTCCTCATGAATGGTAACAGAAGAGGGGTCCTCATCTGATACAGCTGCAGGAAGCTCTGGCCTGCCTTGAACTTGAACTCCTCCACCCCATGTGGTCATCATTACGGTGCCCTATTTGTCTAACCTTTACCAGAAGGAAGAGAGCTTTGGCACATACTCAGAAGAACATGGAGAGCCTGACTCTTTGTATCCTGAATTTAACTGACCAGGAACTTGTAAAAATATCAAATCCCAGTGTCAGTAACACCACCACAAGATGTGGTGGTCCTTAAGCTGGTGGGAAAAGGCTGGGCGGGGTGGGGGGGGCAGTTGACCAGCAAGGAAGCAGAGCCCTAAACCACACAGCACACGAGAGGAAGAAAAATAACTCATCACCATGTTTTACCCATTAGTCACAGAATAACATTTCTCAGAACTTACCCAAAAACTGTGGTTGTTAATAGACTTTATAAACTTTCATCCAGAAATCACATCCCTATATGTCCATCTATTACACTGCTAACAATAATATTTCTAAAGAGGACAAAAATTAGGTCTCTATCTGGCATGCTCAGCCCTGTGCAAAGCAACAAGGAGAGCTGAAAGTAGACTAGTCCTCAGTCTCCATGACCCAATTCTAGATTAAGCTGGTGCCCCCTGTTTAAGCACTCAGCCTCATCACCCGGACTACCCCACATGGAGAATGAATGGAGAAGAATGGGATTACCTTAAACCTAGACAATGAGTCGCTTAGGGAAAGTGTAGTCACTTCCCAATATCTGGAAATGTGTTGAGAAAACTACATTTTATAAGGGCACTGGTCTCTTCTGGGTAAAACTGAAAAGTAGATGAAGAAGTACCTGCCGAATAGAAATATTTTCATCCATGTTAGTACCAGCCCAGTTTTAAATTGAAGACATATAAAAGAAAGTTAACATTCTGCCTTCTGTGGATAAACAAAGTTTCTCAAGTACTAGTTGGGAGAGAAAGCATTAGAAAAATAGTGATATGTTCTCACATTAAAATGTACCCTTTTATACCTTACATTTGTACAGTATTTTCCATATAACAAAAGGGCTGTCACACTTCCTCGTTTGTTTGAAACTTACATCAACCCTTTGAAGTCAAGAAAGAACAAAAAACTGACCCCATTTTTCAGAAGTGGAAACATTCTCAAAAATGGAAAGTTAGTAATGGGGCTGAGATTCAAACCCAGATCTTGAGATTTCCAGAAGTACTTTCACCAATTTGTGTACTTACTAATTTATATTGTGTCAAGGACCACACATTGTGTACCAGCACCAAAAGGCAGCTAGTGCTCAGTACAGTACTGTTTAAAATACCTGCCTTTTTAAGGCTGAATAATACTCCGTTATATATATACATACATGCCATTTTGCTTATCCATTCATCTGTTGATGTTCACTTGGATTGCTTCCACCTTTTGGCTATTGTGAATAATGCTGCCATGAATATAGATCTAGAAATATCTCTTCTAGTCCCTGCTTTCACGTCTTTTGGGGATATACCCAGAAGTGGAATTGCTGGGTCATACGGTAGTTCTATGTTTAATTTTTTGAAGAATTGCCATACCCTACAGTGGCTGCACCATTTTACACCAGCAATGCACAAAGGTTCCAATTTCTCCACATTCTCACCCAACAGTTGTCATTTTCTGCTTTTTCTGATAACAGCCATCCAAATGGATGTGAAGTGGTATCTCACTGTGGTTTTGATTTGTATTTCCCTAATGGTTAGTGATGTTGAGCATCTTTTCACGTGCTTACTGGCCATTTGTGTGTCTTTGGAGAAATGTCTATTAACTCTTTTGCCCACATATTCATAACTTTTAACAACTACTTTGAAAGCCTGTAAGAATTAGAATGACATGAATTCACAAAGAGATAAGTGGCAAGGCTGATGTGGTCTAAATGGGCTACCTACACAGGATTCATCACAGCAGCTGCATCACAGGGCAATGATGCCACCTCTGCCCACTGTCCATCTGAGCCACACTCCCAAGAAAGAGGCAGAAGCTGGGAGGTGGCAGCAGTGAAAAGAGGACAGACTGAGTGTGCATTGTCATTTGTACTTTAAGGCTTGGAGGAAAAAAACTACTTTTTAAAAAATATATATATATATTTTTAAAATAATAATAGTAGTAATAGTAAAATATAATAATAGTAGTAATAGTACTGTAGTAGTGGTGGTGGTGGTGGTGGTGGTGGTGGTGGTGGTAGTAGTAGTAGTAGTAGTAGCAGTAGTAGTAGTAATACCCTGAGGCTTCTATGATACCTGCTCCCAGGGTCCCTGCCCAAGGGTGACCTCAGCTTAGACCAAGGTCTTCCTGATACCCTATGGTCCTGGAAAGAGGTCTCATCAGACCCTGATCACATTCAATACCAACACCACAGCAAAGGTTTGAAAAAACTTTCTGCTATAAAGCTATTTTATAAATGTATAATACAAAACAATCATGGTCATCATTTAGGAACTTTCCTACTATTGCCAGACACTGTGCTAAGTGCTAGTCGATACAGTGGTGAAAAAGCAGAAGTGGCCTCTGCTCTTATAGAACTTACCGCCTGGGCGGGAGACATAAAAACAGTTAATACCCCCATGGCATGGAGGGAGGCGAGTGACAAGGGAGGTGGGAGACAGGACAGGATGACCAGCGAAGGTCTCTCTAAGGAGGTAACCTTTAAGCAGAAGGACTGAAGAATGAAATGTTCGCCTCATGCAGAGCAAGATCAAGAGCCACCCAGACTGAAGGAACAGCCCCTGCTGGAGGAAGAAAGGAGCGGAGGGAGTCCAAGCGCTCACGGGTGGCCAGTGTGCCTGCAGCATGGCTGGCCAAGAGGAGAAGGGCAAGGTCACAGGAAGCAGGCAGACAGGGGCTGGAGTAATAGGACGCTGGCCAAGTTCCGACTTCAGGTTTCAAGAAGAATGCAGTAGGAGGATGCTGAAGGGTCCCCAGCGGGGCATGATAACTGGAGTGTGTGTTTACTGCCTCCTCCAGATCACACTGCAACAGGAATCCGAACCAGGGGCAGTGCAAGTTGAGTCAAGTGATGATGATGGCTTAGACTAATGATGGCAGTTTAGATGATGAGAAGGAGATGGCAGGCTTGAGCTAGATGTTAGCAGTGGACACGGCAGAACCTGCTGCTAGATGGATGTGTGGGGTGAGGGACCAAGCTGACTTTCTACTTTAACCCCTCCACTTCATATAAGTCAATGAAATTCAACTAGTAGCTTTCATATTGTGACATTTATAAACTAACATTGGAAACAGTCTAATTTCTGTTAAGATCCCAGCTCTTTCCAAAGGGGGAAATTGATGAACATGCCAACAGAAGAATAAGATGTACATTATTCAAAAATACTGTTTTCCTTGAGGTATTACAAACTGAACCAGAATAAAAACACAGATGAAGCACCCACAAAATGATGCCACCTCATCAGACCTCCCCAACATCAGGCCACATAGAGAGTGAGGTTTGGGCACGAGGGCAAGAGCTTTGGGGTCATTCAGACCTGATTTCAAAAATCTCTAACATATGATGAAATAAACTGCCACAAAAGAGCACAAACTATAGACTCAGACCCATAAAGACTGCAGATATTGAAATTATCTAATACAGAAGATAGAGATATGAAATATGTTCAAAGAACTTTAAATAGGAAATATAAAGGGCCAAGATTTTTTAAATTGCCCAATAACATTCTAGGGGGAAAGAAAGTAGAGCTTCTAGAAATTTATGTCTGAAATAGCCAATGAACAGAAAAATAGATCTGAAGAAATTACCCAGAAATGCAGCACAGAAAGACAGAACAAGTGGAAAACATGAAAGGCAGGTTCAGAGAGATGGAGAGTAGAATGATAAGGTCTACCAACAATGTAATTGAAGTTCCAGAAGGAGAAAAAATAGTAAGGAAGAGTCAAGATTTGATGAAATTTGTTTGAAATTTTTCCAGAATTAATGAAAGACACCTGTCCTCTGACTTTGGGATCCCAACCAACCCCAAAGGAGGAAAAATAAAGAAAACTCCCCTCCTAAACACACTGTGGTCAAGCTGCAAAACAACAAATATTGGGTTGGCCAAAAAGTTCCTTCAGTTTTTAAATAAAAATAAAAGACACATTTTTCATTTTCACCAAGAAATGTATTGAACAACCTATACACCGTTTTGTTCCACTACCTTCTGCCATTTTTCAGGCAACTTCATAATTCCAGCTTCCCAAAATTTTTTATCTTTTTGAGCAAAGAACTGTTCCAGGTGCCTTTTACAGTCTTCCAGGGAATTGAAACTTTTTCCATTAAGAGAATTTTGTAAAAACCGAAATAAATGGAAATCTAAAGGTGCAGTGTCTGGTGAATACAGTGGATGAATCAGAACTTCCCAGCCAAGCTGTAACAGTTTTTGCCTGGTCATCAAAGAAACATGTGGTCTTGCGTTATCCTGATGGAAGATTATGCATTTTCTTTTGACTAATTCCAGATGCTTTTCATCGAGTGCTGATTTCAGTTGGTCTACTTGGGAGCAGTACTTGTTGGAATCAATCATTTGGTTTTCCAGAAGGAGCTCATAATAGAGGACTCCTTTCCAATCCCACCATATACACAACATCATCTTCTTTGTATGAAGACCGACCTTTGGTGTGGTTGATGGTGGTTCATTTCGCTTGCCCCACAGTCTCTTCCATTCCACGGTTATTGTACAGTATCCACTTTTCATCGCCCGTCACAATTTGTTTTAAAAACCGGAATGCTTTCGTTACATTTAAGTAGAGAATCACATGTGGAAGTACTGTCAAGAAGCTTTTTTTCCACTTAACTTATGTGGAACCCAAACATCAAAGCCATTAACATAACCAGGCTGGTGCAAATGATTTTCAATGCTTGATTTGGATATTTTGAGTATGTCAGCTATCTCCCACATGGTATAATGTTGATTGTTCTCAGTTAATGTCTCGATTTGATCACTATCGACTTCAATTGATCTACCCGACTGTGGAGCATTGTCCAGTGAGAAATTTCCAGCACAAAACTTCACCAACCACTTTTGACACGTTCAATCAGTCACAGCACCTTCTCCATACACTGCACAAATCTTTTTTTGTGTTTCAGTTGCTTTTTTACCTTTCTTGAAATAATAAAGCATAATATGCTGAAAATGTTGCTTTTTTTCTTCCATCTTCAATATGAAAATGTCTATACAAAAATTCACCAATTTTGATAAGTTTTTTTAAATGCATGCTGGTACCACAGCTGTCACAATACAATCTAACAAAATTGTTTCAAATGAAGTTAAAGCCAACTAACTGCTACTAGAGCCATCTTATGGAAAAAACTGAATGAACCTTTTCACCAACCCAATACAAAAAGATGACCATGAAAGCAGCCAGAAGGGAAAGACACATCCTCCCAACAGAAGGACAGCTTCATTGACAGCTGCCTTCTCAACAGCAACTATGGAAGCCAGGAGACAATGGAAGAACATTTTTAAAGTGGGAAAGGAAAATAACTTTCACCCTCCATCCAGCAGAAGTAACTTCCAACAATGTGAGTGAAATAAAAAACATTTTAGAAAAATAAAACCTGAGTTTACTACCAGCAGATCCTCCCTAATGTTATTTCTAAAGGATGCCTATTATCAAGGGAAAGGAAATTGACCTCAAAAGGAAATCAGTCAAGAAGGAATGGGAGGGACTTCCCTCATGGCTCAGTGGTTAAGCAATGCAGGGGACATGGGTTCGAGCCCTGGTCCAGGAAGATCCCACATGCCGCGGATCAACTAGGCCCGTGCGCCACAACTACTGAGCCTGTGCTCTAGAGCCCATGAGCCACAACTACTGAGCCCGCATGCCACAACTACTGCAGCCCGCGTACTTAGAGCCTGTGCTCCACAACAAAGAGAAGCCACTGTAAATGAGAGGCCCGCACACCGCAACAAAGAGTAGCCCCCGCTCGCCGCAACTAAAGAAAGCCCATGCACAGCAATGAAGACCCAACATAGCCAAAAATTAAATAAATAAATTTATTTTTTAAAAAAAGGAGAAGAAGGAATGGGAGCAAAGAAAATGAGAAACGTGGATAAAAGCCAAGCCAAAGCTGACCATACAAAACAAAAACTTCTAATTTAAGGAGATTTAAAAAAAAAAATCAGAATAGAACTAAGGTGTTACATAACACATAGCACAGAAATTGGGAAGGAAGTAATTTGAGTGAAGGCATTTCAAGGCCCTTATATGATTCCAGAGAAAGTTTAAAACTGATTAATTTCAGAATTAATTAGAATTAACATGCACATTAAAATGTCTAAGTTAGCCCCTAAAAGAATAGAAATATAGATATTAAATTTCAAAATAGGAGAGAGAAAAAAATGGAATTAGGGCCAGGGTGGGGGAAATCTCAATTTAAAAAAAGGCAAGAAATGAAAACAAGATGATCTGTCAGTATTCATATTTAATTCTTATGATTAAAAACATATTCGTCAAATTTCACAATTTGTATGGAACCACAAAAGACCCCGAATAGCCAAACCAATCTTGAGACACAAAAACAGAGCAGGAGGAATCACGCTCCCTGACTTCAGACTATACTACAAAGCTACAGTAATCAAGACAGTATGGTACTGGCACAAAAACAGAAATATAGATCAATGGAACAGGATAGAAAGCCCAGAGATAAACCCACGCACATATGGTCACCTTATCTTTGATGAAGGAGACAAGAATATACAATGGAGAAAAGACAGCCTCTTCAATAAGTGGTGCTGGGAAAACTGGACAGCTACATGTAAAAGAATGAAATTAGAACACCCACTAACACCATACACAAAAATAAACTCAAAATGGAGTAAAGACCTAAATGTAAGTCCAGACACTATAAAACTCTTAGAGGAAAACATAGGCAGAACACTCCATGACATAAATCACAGTAAGATCATTTCTGACTCACCTCCTAGAGAAATGGAAATAAAAACAAAAATAAAGAAATGGGACCTAATGAAACTTAAAAGCTTTTGCACAGCAAAGGAAACCATAAACAAGACGAAAAGAATGGGAGAAACCTCAGAATGAGAGAAAATATTTGCCAAAGAAGCAACGGACAAAGGATTAATCTCCAAAATATACAAGCAGCTCATGCAGCTCAATATCAAAAAAACAAACAACCCAATCCAAAAATGGGTGGAAGACCTAAATAGACATTTCTCCAAAGAAGATATACAGATTGCCAACAAACACATGAAAGGATGCTCAACATCACTAATCATTAGAGAAATGCAAATCAAAACTACAATGAGCTATCACCTCACACCAGTCAGAATGGCCATCATCAAAAAATCTACAAACAATAAATGCTGGAGAAGGTGTGGAGAAAAGGGAACACTCTTGCACTGTTGGTGGGAATGCAAATTGATACAGCCACTATGGAGCACAGTATGGAAATTCTTTAAAGCATAAAAATAGAACTACCATATGACTTAGCAATCCCACTACTGGGCATATACCCTGAGAAAACCATAATTCAAAAAGAGTCATGTACCACAATGTTCATTGCAGCTCTACTTACAATAGCCAGGACATGGAAGCAACCTAAGTGTCCATCGACAGAAGAATGGAGAAAGAAGATGTGGCACATATACACAATGGAATATTACTCAGCCATAAAAAGAAAGGAAATTGAGTTATTTGTAGTGAAGTGGATGGACCTAGAGTCTGTCATACAGAGTGAAGTAAGTCAGAAAGAGAAAAACAAATACCGTATGCTAACACATATATATGGAATCTAAAAAAAAAAAAAAAAAAAAAAAAAAAAAACATGGCTCTGAAGAACCTAAGGGCAGGACAGGAATAAAAATGTAGACATAGAGAATGGGCTTGAGGACAGGGGGAGGCGGAGAGGCGGAAGGGTAAACTGGGACGAAGTGAGAGAGAGGCATGGACATACATACACTACCAAATGTAAAATAGATAGCTAGTGGGAAGCAGCCGCATAGCACAGGGAGATCAGCTCAGTGCTTTGTGTCCACCTAGAGGGGTGGGATAGGGAGCGTGGGAGGGAGACGCAAGAGGGAGGAGATATGGAGATATATGTATATATATAGCTGATTCACTTTGTTATACGCAGAAACTAACACACCATTGTAAAGCAATTATACTCTTTACAGATGTTAAAAATATATATATATATTTGCCAACAAGTAACTAGACTATGCTTTTGCACAAGGACAGATTTTTATTAGTGTTTTGACCAAGCATTTTTGAATATCTTAATAATATTTTTACTCAATTATCATGTATTCTGAAGAAACACAGAGCAATTCTTTTCCTTCTGCATAGCTTACAAAAATGTTTTTCCAGGACGTTCTAATAGCCTAAACATGGGCAACACACATGAATTAAAGAAATCACTTGCTGGAAAACATAAAGGTCAAAATGAACAACCAAGTATAATTCACTGTTTGAGCCTATATGCCTCTCCCCACATACATACACTCACCAACCCTGGTCCACTAAGCAGCATTTCACAGAGCACAGTGGGTGGGGAGACAGCACCGTGAGCAGAAGTCTCTGCAATGATGGCATCCCCACAACTTTGACTTCTCAAGCACTTACCACCGAATGAAACACTCAGGGACTCCAATTAGGGGGTTATTTCAGCAAAATGCACTGAGTAAATGAATACAGCTTTCTCTCTGTCAGTGGAACTTGCGAGTAGTGGTTAGAGACTCGGTTTCCAAGAAAAACACATTTGTCTTAATTTCTGCAAGACAAGGAAACCAAGCAGTCTAGGAGGGTTTGGGCCTTGGGAGCCCCCAACACACACATGGACAGAAGCTTCCCCTCTGCCCTCCCCGGGAGCCCCCAGCCCGCAGCCTCAGGCCATTCCCAGTGGCCCCCGTGGCTGCCCAGATTCGGAGGAGCAAAGAAGCATCGAAATGATTCTGTGCCTCGACAGATAATAGGCACTGGTTTAAGCAGGAAGCGATGCCACTGCCTGGGCACAGGGAATGCAAAGGGTCTGCTGTGAAAGGGTTCCCAGTAGTCCAAAGAAGCAGGGAGAGAGACATGCCTGGATTTCGACAGACAGTGGCCTTTGGATACACATGCCGTGCGTCCCACCCCCACTGAAGCTTGCTGATCATCGGCCTTGGAAAAGGAAACACCCACAACAGAGGATGGGTGCACTAAAAGGCATGGAATTTGTAAACCACAGCTGTTACATCCTAACAAACGTTATTCAAAGGCCCTGGACCTTCAGTTGCTACTGACAGTCACTTAACCCCCACAATAACCCTGACTTTAAAAGTCACGTGACACCAGGGGCAGCTGACCAACAAGTGTGCTTGAATTTTGCCCTGAAATTGCTTTCTATACCACACAACACAGCAGAAAACACAGCCCTTTTCTATAATCCTCTGTTTGGAATTTCCCAGAGCTGAGCTACAAATAAGAATGTCATCAGAGGAGCCAGGAGCCAGCTGCTGTCAGGAACCCAGCTAAGGCCAGTCAGCCGGTCACCAGACTAGGGTTTCAAAGGTCAGAAAGACAACACCTCAGTGCCCACTCCCTTCCCACTGCCCAGCCCGAGTCCTGGACGCCTGGTCATTCACTCCATCCTGCCAGGCCACGGCAGGAGCCGGAGGTCAGGACACCAGCCATCTCTGGCCTGGCCTAGTATAGCAGAGATCCCTGTTTAATACAGACATAATACACCCCTTGATGTCTAGAGATGGGGGTGAACGACGACCATCTATAGGATGGATTCCATTATATGGCAAAGAATCACAACCAACAGACAGGGGACATACAAAATGCCCAGGCCATTAGGAGGACCCACTGAGGACCAGGCCTTCCCAAGAAGAGTGGGACCCCTAGAAAGACATTCCCCAGGGGATGGGCTGACCAGTGGCACTCATCCCAAGGGTGGCAGGCCAGCTTGAATCACCCCACATCCTAAAACACACAATCTGCAAAATCCTCCCAGCAACGCTTCCTGTAGCCAGGGAACCAACAAAGGTCTTCACCAGCACCTGAAAGGAAATGATTCCTCCATCCAAAGCTCACAGGGCTCCGACCATGTGCCAGCAGCGAGCAGGGCACTAGGACAGAAAGATCAGTAAGGGTCCTGCCCTCAGTAGAATTACAGTCTGGTTACAGTGACAGGAAGTAGCTGACAAACTTCATGGCCGAGTGGAGTTTTAGAGACCATCTTATCCTTTCCCCTCCCTCCTGATGAAGGAATGGAGACTCACCTGGGGCACAAAAGCACTTAGTGACAGGAGTCCCAGTGCCCAGCCCAGCCCTCTGTCATAACCCCAGTGAGGCCCTGCCCCTCAGGAACTGAGATTCCCCCAAGTTGCCAGGTCCCTGTTCCTCCAAGAGGACACTTCTACACCTTGAACTTGAGAAGATCCAAAATGGCTGATGAATATTTGATTTTTTTTTTTTGAAGTGTTATGTTAACATGAGGTCATCTCTGAGGAGCTAGCTCATGGATTATCACCTTCCTGAGCCTCCACTTCGGTTTGGGGCAGGGGGAAGGGGGGCGCGGACATCACCCTCATTATAAGTCCCTTTCTCTGGGGAGTCAGACCACCACCACCAATCACCCCCCAATTGAAATCCCAGCACTACCACTTACTAGCCAGGTGATCTTAGGCAAGTTACTATATCTCTGTGCCTCAGCTTCCTCACCAGTAAAATGGGATAATAATAGTATCTACATTTACTATTTACTATGAGGATCAATTAAGGATCAATTAAGGTAAGGTAACGCTTAGAAAGGGTTTAGAGCAATACTTGACAGGCAGAAAAGTGCTCCTAAGGGTTAGTTTACTAAAAGTGTCTTCAAGTCTCCTCCACCAAAAACGCAAGGGAAAATCCACCTCCCCACACTCATACCACCACCTTAAGCTCAGCCTTCTCCCTCTTCTTGTCCCTGAAACATCAGCTATGCTTGACCCCCTTCAGGGTCATGTGACATGCCGACCCCCTTCCCTTCTGGCCTCTCCCTCTCCCTGACCCTCTTTCTGAGCCCATGCAGTCAGCACCTGCCTAGGCCTCCCTCAGCCCCAGGCCCTGCCCCCATGGCCTTCTTTTCTTTTCAGTCTCTCCTCCTTGGGTCTCAACATCAGGTTCTCAGAGCTTCTCCCTCCCTGAGCCTTTGGGCTGTGCCCTCAGCTCCTCCCCACCTCCCATCTCCCAGGAGATGCCCTCGCCATGCCTCCATCTGCTCTGCTCCTTCCACTCAGTAAAAGGGGTCCCCAATAGAGCCCCAAAAGGGCCAGCACTGGCCTTTCTAGATTCCGCCTCTGCTCCAGCGTCAGTGTTTCTGACTAACTTCAGTGTCTCCAACGGGAAGCTACTGAAGCATTTTGAAGTCACTGTGTTTAGACTGCATCATGTTTTCCCCCTCCCAGAGTCAGTTTCTTTAGTGGCATCACCACTGTCCCAACCCAAGCTTTGGAGTCATCCGGATTTTCCTCCTTGCTTGCTAGCTTTCCTGTCTATAAAGCTCTGCTTGTATTACCACTGCAAACTGTCTGGCCCCTAACTTTTCAAAATTGGAACACTAAACTGACTTCCTAAATGGAGATCATAAAACAGGTAATTGTCACAGACGCTTCCATTTGCTGTGTAAACAGAAGCGGGGCGGCGGGGGGGGGCGGTGCAAAATAAAGGGCCTTCTCTGAGTCTACTCAAAATTTCACAAGGGGCCCAGTAGTCCGCTCTGATGAACACAAGGTCTCATCTAATCCTTATGAGGCAGGTCAAGACCTTATTTTATAGATGAGGGAACTTCAAGGTAAAGGATGAGAGAAGTAACAGAACTGGGTCGTGTCTGACTTTCTTCTTCCTTTCTACTATACTCCAAGCTGAAATGACAGCAACTGATGGTCTGGTGGAACCTAAGACGGTCTTCAGTATCAGGAAAATTAAAAATACATACAGACTCAGAGAGAGAGAGAGAATGTGTGTGTGGCCCTGGGGTATGTTTTGAATTATTGAGGGTACCCCCACCCAGACACACCAATATTGAGGAACCTCATCTAGATACAGAGGCAACTCCCACGGGAATGTCATGTGCCCTTTCCCTACCTTTTGGTGCTAGAACTAAGTGGGGATCGGGACACAGCCTTACCTGAAAGCACAATTCTCAGTTTCATGCTTCCTTGCTGAAAGAAAAAGGATTCCCACGTAGGCATGGCTGGCTGAAGCCCTTTTTGGAAATGGGCTATCAAAGCTCAGGCATCGATTCAGCTATGTAAAACTCCCATCCATTAGGATCTAGCACATGTGGAAATGATTAATGTGCAACTGCTGTGTGTCATCTGGGCCATCAGCAACCATGAAAGCCACAGCAAACGCCGACATAAATACAGGAAAATCCTGAAACCGTTTAGGCCAACTACACTTTTCCAGAAGATGAAATTACCATTACTTTTCCCATTAAAACAGAGTAAAGCTGGGTAGAATAAGCACAGCTCTAAGGCACTAGTTGGGAGGAACTTTCTGACTCATGGTACCACTCTGACGGGGAGGGGAAGGGAGAAAGCTAAACTGAGCAGCTTTGTGTGCAGACCAGCTAAGTGTTTAAAATATATGAGATATTTCTGTACAGTAAGTCCCGAAGTGGGCAACGGCTTCTCCGTTTTGCAGGTGAGAAAGGTGATAGCAAAAGAGCAAGTCACTTTTTCTTCTTGCCCCAGTTCTCAAACAATAAACTGGCAACAGCACTCACTATTAACCAACTTTCCAGAAACGACCACAGAAAAATAAAAAACGAAATAGTACTTCTCCCTCTAAAACTAGAGACAAAACCCTTTCTCAATCCCTAGACCAATGAAAACTTTGACGAGGAATGTAACTAATTCATACAAGTGGCAGTGGCCACCTTCTCTCCTTAACTCCCTCACTTGAAATCGGGAAAAACAACTCAAAGTCACAGTTTTTGAATGCAGATCACAATAACAAGTAATCCGCCGTCGTTGGCTTCTAATAAAAGGCAGAGGAGCCTCTGTAAGATTGAGTTTTTCCTTAGAGATGAGTGGTGGGAGAAAGTGGCCAATCTGCGGTTTGACCGCACGTGGGCGCAGGGCTCTAGCGAGGGCCCTACTGGACGTGAGCACCCAGCCAAGGGGCCCTACGTGCCGCGGGTCCCCGGGGGAACAAAGGAAAGATGCAGGAGGCAAGAGGCACTTTCTCGGCATCAAACGCCCCTATGCCTGCTCCCATCCAAATACTCCTTCCTTTGCAGGACTGCTGGAAACTCTTTCGGGGATTTGTCCCACGTGCTTTCAAATTCAGAAGTCTCACGGTTTCGCCCGGTTCTCCGGAGAGGGGGCAGGCAAGGGACGTGAGGGAGGTGGCGGGCTCCCGGGCGCGCCCGCAAACCCAGGCTCCCCTGCTGGCCTGCAGGGCCCGGGGCGGCACGCCCGCCGCGCACCGGGCCGGGGGCCAGAACTGGCAGTCCCCGAACAGGGGCAACAGGGGCACCCGCCGTCCCCCGAGCTGCTTTACTGAACCCTCCCCACCGTGCGCTTCCCATTTCACAGACAAGACCACCAAGGCTAAGGGAAGGCAGGGAGTTCGCCAGGCCAGGCCAGCGGGTCCCGGTTGCCAGGGGCCCTAGGGACGGCCGGGAGGGCGGTGACCGAGACCCCTCGGGGGTTGCCCCTCCCGGGGGTGGTCTCGCCCCTGACATCCCGGGCCGCCCACTATCTCGTTCCCTGGCGGCAACAGGTGCGCGGCTCGCGGCACCCTGGCGCCGATTCCGGGGGAAGTTTCCCTGGCCGCGGCGCGCTGTTTATAGTCTCATTTTGCAGCGCGGGGGCCCGGAGCTTTCAGGCCAGCCCAGCCATTGAAACCCGATACGTGGGGTGGGGCCCGCGCGGCAGACCGCGAGGGAAGCGGGCAGGCTCCGGGCCGGCCTGGCCCCAGCTCCCCTTACCTGCAGTCCGGCCCGCGGCCTCCGCCTCCGTGCTCCCGCTTTCTGGACGCCCAGCCCCGCCCCGCCCCTCTGCCCCGCCCGCTGCCCCGCCCCTCCCCGGCCCCCTCCTCCAGGAATGGCCCTGCACCAGCAGCGCGGCTGCCCAGCCCGCGCCCCGTTGTTTTCCCTGCCCCGCCTGCCCCGCCCCGAGCGCCGGAGCCACGGCCCTGCGGTCTTCGCTAGCGACCCCTGCTCCCTGTAGACAGTTTCCAAAGCGAGCTTACCACTTCCGATGAGTAGTTAGTAGTTAGTATTTCTCTTACTACTCCTGTTGGAAGAGAAGCTATTCGCAGCCCGACGCCCTCGCCAGCGCCCCTCGGCCTGGCACCCCACTCTCTACGCCCCTTCCCACTTCCTTCTATTATTTCTGTTTCTATGGGCAAGAATCGCTTGTATTATCCCTTTTCGAAAACGTATACAGTTGAAAACTAGCTCAAAGACAACGAATGGCCCCCATAACGCAGGGCCCCCAGTAATCTTTTCTGCCCATTTTTTCAGTCTTTTCAGTTTTTTTCCTAACAACTGTAAAGTGCTTTTTCTGATAGCTAATACCTTTTTTTATTAAATGTTCAAGCTTTTACTCACTTGAAGTAGCAAAATTCAATGAGAAGCAATTGTTTCTCTACTATTTCTTTTTGGCCTGTTTTAAGGTGTTTTTTACAGGGGAGAGAGGGAGCAGGGGTAGTTTTAAAATGCCAATGGCCTTGGAACCCAAAGGCCTGTCAGCTGGCACCTACCCTCTTTGGTTGGCAGCTCTGAAGTTTGCCCTTCTGGACCGGCTCCCTCAGAGCTGCATCCTCAGCCCTTCTGATCGTCTGCCCCCAGGATGGGTGTAGAATTCATTTGCCTGCTTTCTCCCTGCACCCCAGCAAACAGTGGCTCAGGGGAGCCTCTCAGCTACTCCCCATCATGCAACCTCACCTTTGAAGCAACCCACCTGAGGAAGACCAGGGCACCCCCAAGCAGAGGAAGAAAAATGCTCCCAGTTTCACTTCCATGGCGCATTGCTGCAGTATTTACTGTGTCCGGAGCTGGAGGCTCCCCTTAGAGCTGAAACAGGAGGGAAGGGGGCAGGGCAAAGCTTTTGAAAGAATGACATAGCCCGAGGACATGACATAAACTGATTAGAACCAAATGGGCCCAAGATGGCAGACAGGTCCACTTCCACTAGAACTTGAGGCTCAGTATACGCTCACTGTAACACATCTGCAAGCTAAATGATAACACCCACAGGCGCCATGACAGTTCCAAGGCCTACCATAAGGATCAAAAAGTGGGCCGTGGCTCAATTCCCGGAAATCCCCACCCCTTCCTGAGATAGCTGGAATACTCCTCCCACTCAGTCTATGAAATTACCACTCCTATAAAAACTGACAACCCCATACCCTGGTGCCTTTCTCACCTTCTGAGATGGCCCACACTCTGCCTGTGGAGTGTGTTTCTCTCTAAATAAGTCCACTCCTTACCTATCACTTTGTCTCTCACTGAATTCTTTCCACGATGAGACATTAAGAACCTGAGCTTCATTAAGTCCTGAAACCAGGGGTGTGCTCTCAGTTGGAAGACCATAGGTTTCGGCCGGGTTTGAGTCCCGGCCACATGGGTTCAAGTTCCAATCTGAGGTGCACGTTTTCAGAGCCACCCTGAGTCATCTCTTGGAAGTGTGAGATTTCATTTTCTACAGTGATAAAAACACAGAGCTCCTTGGGTGATAGCATTCCAGACACTTAACTCCTCCGAACACCTTATTTTCATTCAACACATATTTGTTAGCTTCCTACTATGTGCCCTATATATTCTAGATTCTAGGGATTCAGCAGTGAACAAAATGGACAAAACCTTACCTTCATGGAGGTTACTTTCTGGGCAGGAGTGGGCAGGAGATAAAGAGAACATAATAGTATGTTAAATAACAGCTAAGGAAAAAAATAAAACAGAGAAACGGGATGGGAGGAGGTTTTTATAATTTTAAATAAAGTGTTAATTGTAAGCCTTGTTGAAAGGATGACATTTGAGGAAAAACATGAAGAAAATGAAGGAGCTAAACATGTGGGAAGGGAAAATGGCCAAGGCTACAGCAAGTACAAAGGTCCTGAGGTGGGAGGAAATCTCTTTCTTGGCCCCTGTGCCTTTGTGAAGCCCCTGATAATCGAGGGTGCTACTTAAGCTGTTGGCACATAGGGCTAAAGATTTATTAATCTCTGCTGCAAAACATAATTGTTCAAAGGCCTTGATACATTTTTTTTTAATTACTCACATGGTACCTGAATACATATTCCTTTTAAAAAAAGAAAGAAACAGCAATAGACTGAAAAGTTCCTTGCTTCTCAGCTGCTTATTCAACTCCTGTCCCAAAGTCAGAACTTTGTCAAATACTTCTTCTTTTCCTTTATAGTTTCTGGGTTTTCTGTCTTGCTTGGGTAGACTGAAACCACCCCCAAATTAGAACTAAACCCCTCTACTTTTGCTTTCAGTGTTCGTACGGTTTTGGTCTTTAGATTTGAATTTAAATCCAACTAGATGGACTTCCCTGGGGGTCCAGTGGTTAAGACTCTGCGTTTCCATCGCAGGGGGTGCGGGCTTGATCCCTGGCCGGGGAACAAAAATCCCACATGCCACATGGCGTGGCCAACAAATAAAAATAAATCCAAATAGAATTTATTTATGTATACTGCATAAGGAATAGATCTCACTATAGCCAATTATCCCCACACCATCAAATGGTCCATTCTTTCCTCCACTAATTTGAGTTACTTCCTTAACCATATTTTAAATCCTTCTATACATTATGGCTCTTGTTTTATTGCCCTATTCCTACAATACCACACTATTTGAATTACCACAGCTTTATGATATATATGGAAATATAGGAGGACAAACCACCCTCATCAAATATTGGAACCAACTAATTAAGGATATTGAGGTTTCACTGAGATTCTGTCTAGTTTTAAACATTAATTTGCAGAATATTAACATCTTTAAAGTTTTGAGTCCTCCCATCAAAGAACATAGCACACCTTGGTTTAGTCAGGTCTTTTCTTTTTTCTTTTCTTCTTTTCTCTTTTTTTTTAAACATCTTTATTGGAGTATAATTGCTTTACAATGTTGTGTTAGTTTCTGCTGTAAAACAAAGTGAATCAGCTATATGTATACATATATCCCCATATCCCCTCCCTCTTGCACCACCCTCCCACCCTCCTTATCCCACCCCTCTAGGTGGTCACAAAGCACCGAGCTGATCTCCTTGTGCTATGCAGCTGCCTCCCACTAGCTAGCTATTTTACATTTGGTAGTGTATATTTGTCAATGCTACTCTCTCACTTTGTCCCAGCTTACCCTTCCCCCTGTCACCATGTCCTCAATTCCATTTTCTACATCTGCATCTTTATTCCTGTCCTAACCCTAGGTTCATCAGAACCATTTTTTTCAGATTCCATATATATGTGTTAGCATACGGTATTTGTTTTTCTCTTTCTGAATTACTTTACTCTGTATGACAGACTCTAGGTCCATTCACCTCACTACAAATAACTCAATTTCATTTCTTTTTATGGCTGAGTAATATTCCATTGCATATATGTGCCATCTCTTCTTTATCCATTCATCTGTCGATGGACACTTAGGTTGTGTCCACGTCCTGGCTATTGTAAATAGAGCTGCAGTGAACATTGTGGTACATGTCTCTTTTTGAATTATGGTTTTTTTCAGGGTATATGCACAGTAGTGGGATTGCTGGGTCATATGGTAGTTCTATTTTTAGTTTTTTATGGAACCTCCATACTGTTCTCCATAGTGGCTGTATCAGTTTACATTCCCACCACAGTGCAAGAGGGCTCCCTTTTCTCCATACCCTCTCCAGCATTTATTGTTTGTAGTTTTTTTTTTTCAGGGTGTCCACCTTTTATTTTATTTTATTTTTTTTAACATCTTTATTGGAGGATAATTGCTTTACCATGGTGTGTTAGTTTCTGCTTTATAGCATAGTGAATCAGCTATACATATACATATATCCCCATATCTCCTCCCTCTTGCTTCTCTCTCCCACCCTCTCTATCCCACCCACCTAGGTGGTCACAAAGCACCGAGCTGATCTCCCTGTGCTATGCGGCTGCTTCCCACTAGCTATCTATTTTACATTTGGTAGTGTAAATATGTCCATGCCACTCTCTCACTTTGTCACGGCTTACCCTTCGCCCTCCCCATATCCTCAAGTCCATTCTCTAGTAGGTCTGTGTCTTTATTCCCGTCTTGCCCCTAGGTTCTTCATGACTTTTTTTTTTCTTAGATTCCATATATATGTGTTAGCATATGGTATTTGTTTTTCTCTTTCTGACTTACTTCACTCTGTATGACAGACTCTAGGTCCATCCACCTCACTACAAATAACTCAATTTCGTTTCTTTTTATGGCTGAGTAATATTCCATTGTATATACGTGCCACATCTTTTCTTTCTTTTTTTTTTTTTTTAATGGCTGCATTGCATCTTCATTGCTGCGTGCGGGCTTTCTCTAATTGCAGCAAGTGGGGGCTACTCTTCGTTGTGGTGTGCGGGCTTCTCATTGCAGTGGCTTTTCTTGTTGTGGAGCACGGGCTCCAGGTGTGCAAGCTTCAGTAGTTGCAGCTCGTGGGCTCTAGAGCGCAGGCTCAGGAGTTGTGGTGCATGGGCTTAGTTGCTCCGCAGCATGTGGTATCTTCCTGGACCAGGGCTCGAACCTGTGTCCCCTGCATTAGCAGGCGGATTCTTAACCACTGTGCCACATCTTCTTTATCCATTCATCTGTCGATGGACACTTTGCAGATTTTTTGATGATGGCCACTTTGACCAGTGTGAGGTGACACCTCATTGTGGTTTTGATTTGCATTTCTCTAATGATTAGTGATGTTGAGCATCCTTTCATCTGTTTGTTGGCAATCTGTATATCTTCTTTGGAGAAATGTCTATTTAGGTCTTCCACCCATTTTTGGATTGGGTTGTTTGTTTTTTTGATATTGAGCTGCATGAGCTGCTTGTATATTTTGGAGATTAATCCTTTGTCCATTGCTTCATTTGCAAATATTTTCTCCCACTCTGAGGGTTGCTTTTTCATCTGCTTTATGGTTTCCTTTGCTGTGCAAAAGCTTTTAAGTTTCATTAGGTGCCATTTCTTTATTTTTCTTTTTATTTCCATTTCTCTAGGAGGTGGCTCAGAAAGGATCTTGCTGTGATTTATGTCATGGAGTGTTCTGCCTATGTTTTTCTCTAAGAGTTTTATAGTGTCTGGCCTTATATTTAGGTCTTTAATCCATTTTGAGTTTATTTTCGTGTATGGTGGTAGCAGGTATTCTAATTTCATTCTTTTACATGTAGCTGTCCAGTTTTCCCAGCACCACTTATTGAAGAGGCTATCTTTTCTCCACTGTATATTCTTGTCTCCTTTATCAAAGATAAGGTGACCATATGTGCGTGGGTTTATCTCTGGGCTTTCTATCCTGTTCCATTGATCTATATTTCTGTTTCTGTGCCAGTACCATACTGTCTTCATTACTGTAGCTTTGTAATATAGTCTGAAGTCAGGGAGCCTGATTCCTCCTGCTCCGTTTTTCTTTCTCAAGATTGCTTTGGCTATTCGGGGTCTTTTGTGTTTCCATACAAATTGTGAACTTTTTTGTTCTAGTTCTGTGAAAAATGCCAGTGGTAGTTTGATAGGGATTGCATTGAATCTGTAGATTGCTTTGGGTAATATAGTCATTTTCACAATGTTGATTCTTCCAATCCAAGAACATGGTATATCTCTCCATCTATTTGTATCATTTTTAATTCCTTTCATCAGCGTCTCATAGTTTTCTGCATACACGTCTTTTGTCTCCTTAGGTAGGTTTATTCCTAGATATTTTATTCTTCTTGTTGCAATGGTAAATGGGAGTGTTTTCTTAATTTCACTTTCATATTCTTCATCATTAGTGTATAGGAATGCAAGAGATTTCTGTGCATTAACTTTGTATCCTGCTACTTTCCCAAATTCATTGATTAGCTCTAGTAGTTTTCTGGTAGCATCTTTAGGATTCTCTATAGTATAGTGTCATGTCTTCTGCAAACAGTGACAGCTTTACTTCCTCTTTTCTGATTTGGATTCCTTTTATTTCTTTTTCTTCTCTGATTGCTGTGGCTAAAACTTCCAAAACTATGTTGAATAATAGTGGTGAGAGTGGGCAAACTTGTCTTCTTCCTGATCTTAGTGGAAATGGTTTCAGTTTTTCACCATTGAGGACGATGTTGGCTGTGGGTTTGTCATATACGGGCTTTATTCTCTTGAGGTAAGTTCCCTCTATGCCTACTTTCTGGAGGGTTTTTATCATAAATAGGTGTTGAATTTTGCTGAAAGCTTTCTCTGCATCTATTGCGATGATCATATGGTTTTTATCCTTCAATTTGTTAATATGGTGTATCACATTGATTGATTTGCGTATATTGAAGAATCCTTGCATTCCTGGAATAAACCCCACTTGATCATGGTGTATGATCCTTTTAATGTGCTGTTGGATTCTGTTTGCTAGTATTTTGTTGAGGATTTTTGCATCTATGTTCATCAGTGATATTGGCCTGTAGTTTTCTTTCTTTGTGACATCTTTGTCTGGTTTTGGTATCAGGGTGATGGTGGCCTCGTAGAATGAGTTGGGGAGTGTTCCTCCCTCTGCTTTATTTTGGAAGAGTTTGAGAAGGATAGGTGTTAGTTCTTCTCTAAATGTTTGATAGAATTCGCCTGTGAAGCCATCTGGTCCTGGGCTTTTGTTTGTTGGAAGATTTTTTATCACAGTTTCAATTTCAGTGCTTGTGATTGGTCTGTTCATATTTTCTATTTCTTCCTGGTTCAGGCTCGGAAGGTTGTGCATTTCTAAGAATTTGTCCATTTCTTCCAGGTTGTCCATTTTATTGGCATAGAGCTGCTTGTAGTAATCTCTCATGATCCTTTGTATTTCTGCAGTGTCAGTTGTTACTTCTCCTTTTTCATTTCTAATTCTATTGATTTGAGTCTTCTCCCTTTTTTTCTTGATGAGTCTGGCTAATGGTTTATCAATTTTGTTTATCTTCTCAAAGAACCAGCTTTTAGTTCTATTGATCTTTGCTATCACTTCCTTCATTTCTTTTTCATTTATTTCTGATCTGATCTTTATGATTTCTTTCCTTCTGCTAACTTTGGGGTTTTTTTGTTCTTCTCTCTCTAATTGCTTTAGGTGCAAGGTTAGGTTGTTTATTTGAGATGTTTCCTGTTTCTTAAGGTAGGATTGTATTGCTATAAACTTCCCTCTTAGAACTGCTTTTGCTGCATCCCATAGGTTTTGGGTCATCGTGTCTCCATTGTCATTTGTTTCTAGGTATATTTTGATTTCCTCTTTGATTTTTTTCAGTGATCACTTGGTTATTAAGTAGTGTATTGTTTAGTCTCCATGTGTTTCTATTTTTTACAGATCTTTTCCTGTAATTGATATCTAGTCTCGTAGCATTGTGGTCAGAAAAGATACTTGATATGATTTCAACTTTCGTAAATTTACCAAGGCTTGATTTTTGACCCAAGATATGATCTATCCTGGAGAATGTTCCATGAGCACTTGAGAAGAATGTGTATTCTGTTGTTTTTGGATGGAATGTCCTATAAATATCAATTAAGTCCATCTTGCTTAATGTATCATTTAAAGGTTTTGTTTCCTTTCTTATTTTCATTTTGGATGATCTGTCCATTGGTGAAAGTGGGGTATTAAAGTCCCCTACTATGATTGTGTTACTGTCGATTTCCCCTTTTATGGCGGTTAGTATTTGCCTTATGTATTGAGGTGCTCCTATGTTGGGTGCATAAATATTTACAATTGTTATATCTTCTTCTTGGATCGATCCCTTGATCATTATGTAGTGTCCTTCTTTGTCTCTTGTAATAGTCTTTATTTTAAAGTCTATTTTGTCTGATATGAGAATTGCTACTCCAGCTTTCTTTTGATTTCCATTTGCATGGAATATCTTTTTCCATCCCCTCACTTTCAGTCTGTGTGTGTCCCTAGGTCTGAAGTGGGTCTCTTGTAGACAGCATATATATGGGTCTTGTTTTTGTGTCCATTCAGCCAGTCCGTGTCTTTTTGTTGGAGCATTTAATCCATTTACACTTAAGGTAATTATCGATATGTATGTTCCTATTCCCATTTTCTTAATTGTTTTGGGTTTGTTATTGTAGGTCTTTTCCTTCTCTTGTGTTTCCTGCCTAGAGAAGTTCCTTTAGCATTTGTTGTAAAGCTGGTTTGGTGGTGCTGAACTCTCTCAGCTTTTGCTTGTCTGTAAAGGTTTTAATTTCTCCATCAAATCTGAATGAGATCCTTGCTGGGTAGTGTAATCTTGGTTTTAGGTTTTTCCCTTTCATCACTTTATGTATTTATTTATTTAACATCTTTATTGGAGTATAATTGCTTTACAATGGTGTGTTAGTTTCTGCTTTATAACAAAGTGAATCAGCTATCCTTTCATCACTTTAAATATGTCCTGCCACTCCCTCTGGCTTGTAGAGTTTCTGCTGAAAGATCAGCTGTTAACCTTATGGGGATTTCCTTCTTTGTTATTTGTTTCTTTACCCTTGCTGCTTTTAATACTTTTTTCTTCGTATTTAATTTTTTATAGTTTGATTAATGTGTGTCATGGCATGTTTCTCCTTGGATTTATCCTGTATGGGACTCTCTGTGCTTCCTGGACTCGACTGACTATTTCCTTTCCCATGTTAGGGAAGTTTTTGACTATAATCTCTTCAAATATTTTCTCAGACCCTTTCTTTTTCTCTTCTTCTTCTAGGACCCCTATAATTCGAATGTTGGTGTGTTTAATGTTATCCCAGATGTCTCTGAGACTGTCCTCAATTCTTTTCATTCTTTTTTCTTTATTTTGTTCTGCAGTAGTTATTTCCACTATTTTATCTTCCAGGTCACTTATCTGTTCTTCTGCCTCTGTTATTCTGCTATTGATTCCTTCTAGAGAATTTTTTATTTCATTTATTGTGTTGTTCATCATTGTTTGTTTGCTCTTCATTTCCTCTAGGTCCTTGTTAAACGTTTCTTGTATTTTCTCCATTTTATTTCCAAGATTTTGGATCATCTTTACTATAATTACTCTGAATTCTTTTTCAGGTAGACTGTCTATTTCCTCTTCATTTGTTTGGTCTGGTGGGTTTTTACCTCGCTCCTTCATCTGCTGCATGTTTCTCTATCTTCTCATTTTAACGTACTTACTGTGTTTGGGGTCTCCTTTTTGCAGGCTTCAGGTTCGTAGTTCTTGTTGTTTTTGGTGTCTGCCCCCAGTGGGTGAGGTTTGTTCAGTGGCTTGTGTAGGCTTCCTGGTAGTGGGGACTGGTGCCTGTGTTCTGGTGGGTGGGGCTGGATCTTGTACTTCTGTTGGGCAGGGCCACGTCTGGTGGTGTGTTTTGTGGTGTCTGTGAACTTAATATGACTCTAGGCAGCTTCTCTGCTAATGGGTGTGGTTGTGTTCTTGTCTTGCTAGTTGTTTGGCAGGGGGTGTCCAGCACTGGTGCTTGCTGGCCGTTGGGTGGAGCTGGGTCTTAGTGTTGAGACAGAGATCTCTGGGAGTGCTCTTGCTGACTGATATTATGTGGGGATGGGAGGTCTCTGGTGTCCAATGTCCTGGACTAAGCTCTCCCACCTCGGAGGCTCAGGCCTGCCAGCCAGCCAGAGCACCAAGAACCCCTTTTATGTAGAGATGAATTGGAGTCTTTCTTTGATAGTAGGTAGTCTTCCCTTACGGTCTCATCAGTGCAGCTTTTTTTTCACTTTTCCTTCCTGCTTCGTCTAGTTTCATAGGGTGTAACATAGAGGCCTCTTACCTGGCGCTTCAGACCAGAGTTCCTAGTGCGAAATGGCTGCACTGGTACCTCAGGTCAGCGGATATGTGAGTTACTTTTATCTTTTTTTCTTTTTTTTTTTTTTTTTTGCCAACGTTCTACAGTTCTTACAAATGGATCTCATATATTCCTTGCTAGGTTTATTCCTATATATTTCTGATATGTGTTGGCTATTTTGAATGGCTCTTTCTTTTCTTCAATTACATTTACCAATCAGTTATTGCTGGTATATAAGAAAACTGTTAGCTTGGGTCAGTGCCAGTCTTACATTCAGCCACTTTTATGAGGTCCAGTGATTTCTAAAGTCAGTTATCACAGAATTTCTAGGTAGACTATCAGATGGTCTGTAAATCAGTTGTTGGATTTCTAAATCTTGCTCAAACTTACTCAGGCACATGGCACTCATTTTTGACACCAAAATTGCCCTGAACTCTAACAAAGAAAAAATGAAAAATATTGTTTATATATATAAACCAGAAAATAGGGGCTTGGAGCATGTTTTCAGTATGGTCCTCCCTTCATTCCAGGAGGTTGTTAAGTGCTCTGATGCGTCCTCCATCTGGCCTCATTTATCTACACAGGAATTTCCTCAGTGTTAAGAACACAACTGTTCTAGCCATTCCCAAGATATTTGTGAAATTCGAAAGAAAAATCCAGTATTTAAACAATAGGGCTAGCAAGCTACTGGATTTTAATAAATAAACCAATTCCTGTAGCTGCAGTTGTTACTTTTCAGTCACGGAAATGTAGTCCTCAAAAAAAAAAAAAAAATCAAGACAGCAAAAGTCAAAGGGAAAAATACAAGACAGAAGAAAAATATAGGCAAAACTTTCTCCTATAAAATGTAAGGAAACTATTACCTATGATGTATCACAGCAGACTGCCAGAAATTTTAAAACACTAATTTTTCAAGCTATTAATTGATATTGTGTAAGTGAAGTTACAAAAACTTGTATCTTCTATACCGGTTTCCCATGGAATGCTAAAGATAATCCCAGCATTATTATATGGTCTCTCACAGACCAATTCCCTCATTGTTTTAAACCAGTTTTAAATGGTTGTTTCAGAATGTTATAAAAGTCTCAAATTTTTTATATTTAAATAAGTAAATGTCATAAGCATTTGAGAGAGAGGCTTTAGTAAGAAGATGAATATATGGCATGAATAAGGCATGAATATATGGCATTTGAAACCTACAAAAAAATGAAGTACAGCTTCAGGATCATTCCTTACCTGGGTGTTGGAGCCTAGTCTCGCCTAGGACAACTAGCAATTACACATAGATGGGTGAGAAAAAATAATTGATAACTGCTGCAGTGAGCTAATTCCACAGTGGTAAAAATCATAAATACTATCATTTTGAACGCAAAACTGTCTACCACATTTATTCAGAATGCTCTTCTAATTTAACACCGGGTGAACCTAATGAAAAAAAGGAAAGCAATGAGGTTTTTGATGGAACATTCTGAATTACTTAATCCTTGTTTTTATTTTAATTAAAATCTACTCATTTAATTGAAAATTTGTTCATGTATACCACAAGGTCACTTTATCACCAGCTCTATCATGTTCCATACCAGAGAAAAATTATATTCTAGGGCAGGGTTTGGCAAACTACAACCCACAGCCCCAACCCAGCCCACTGCCTATTTTTGTACAGCCTGTGGACTAGAATAATTTTCACATTTGTAGATAGCTGAAAAAAAATTAGAAGAAGAAGAATAGTTTATGACACATGGACATTCAAATTTCAGCATCCATAGATAATTATTGGTACACTGCCACGCCTGCTTATTTGCATATTATCTATGGCTGCTGGAAAATCCACATGGCCCACAAAGCTTAAAATATTTACCATCTACTTATTTACAGAAACTGTGTATCCACCCCTGTTGGACTATTAAGCTGAAAAGGCAAAGTAATAGGAGAGGGCGATTCCCAAAGTCTACCTTAGAAGAGTGACATTTTTGGAGAACTTGTTAGTGCTTTAACAAGAGGCAGTTTGGCTAGGAGTTCTATGTTTTATGGTAGAGTAAGTAGCTGATTTGGAAGCAGTGATGTTTGACAGAGGAGTGTTGTTGTTGTTGTTATTATTATCATTTTAACCACCAGTACTTCTTGCTGATTTATATTCTCCACCTCCCAAGAGGAATTTGACCAGTTTGATTACATCTCATTTATGTGAAGTGTACAAAATGTGTTGCAAGAATTGTTTGTGTCAAAGACAATAAACAAACTTTTTAATCCTTCTTCCTTAAGCAGGAAGTCACAACTTGCCAATAAGCAATTTAAAACAAACCCCACAACGTTGTATGTTTGGTTCAAAACAAGAAATATTTTAGGCCTTGGGATACTGTCATCTTGGCAACCCCATTTGTCCTCCCTGGTGAGAACACGTGCACACTGCTGCTTGCTTTCCGGTTCAATGAGAGAGGGTCACACCTTGCCCTCTTAATCCCAGAGTCAAATATGATTACAAATTTTTCCTCCCGGGAATCTAACTTGTAAGGAAGATCACTGTGCTTTTTGTTAAACAAGACATCTCTCTTTAGTTGCCCTATTCATTCGCAGGCTTACTATATTTCATCGGCCTAAAGATTATGTTTGACATCGGCAATTGTTAGAGACCATTTGTTTTTCCAGTGGAAAAAGAAATAAAAGTGCAAATGTCAGACCTCAAAATCCATACTTCTCTGAATTGTTCTCATTTTCGAGGGTGAGAATGTGTGTGTCTTTCCCCCAAGTGGGGAAAATGTCACTGTGGCTAAGTCGAAATAGCTTATGTCTCTCATTTTCTTTTTCATTAACTGCAAAATTAGAGGAAATTTTAGGACATAATAAGTGAATTATGGGAAAGTGAAAATTCTAGGACACATCCCAGTTGCAGTTAAAATAGGAATGGCTCGTGTCAAATCCTGAAAAAAATAAAAAAGTAAAAATTGCAGCTTCATTATCAGAAAAGTAGCACGGGTAAAAACGGACAGACTTAGCAGTTGAGGAGTCTGTTTTGAGGCCTGATAAGTTAACATTAGTAAACTAGTAAGTAACATTAGTAAACTAGTTAGATACCCAGACCTCGTTAGTTATGTTGATACCAGAATTTGACCTTAGCAGCAACCAACTTAACAAATGTGGGCATTTCTAGTGATCTAATCTCCTCATTTATAACTGTGATGAACAAGCAAAGCCCTCTTGATAGAAGGACTAGGTGAGTGACATGAACTAGGGGAGCCATTTACCAGAGGTCGTGGTGGGGAACATCAACCGTGAGAATATGAGAAACCGGTTAATTGCTCTCAAACTTGTAATTCTGTATTGTCTAATCTCAAAATAGGGTGAAATGCAAAGCTCTCTATATCCTCTGCAAAACAAGCTGGCCCCATCTTCCCAGAGCAGGCACGGGAAGGCCACTGGGGGCAAATGCCACTTCCCACCTGTTCTCTGCTGTAAATAAGCCTGCAGCCCACACCAGGGGCCAATTAAAAGGAATGGCTGTTGGTTCAGTGGCCCAGGAAGGCATCAGGTGGACTCTAGTTCCTTGGCAGCGATCCCAATTAAGGTGTACTGTTTATCAGGGGGCCAATTAAGAAGATGGAATTAAGAAGAGATCACGCCCTCTATTAAGGAGTAGTCTGAACCTGGGGAAGCAGTATGATGCTGGGGGTGGTGGGGTTCTCCTGGCCGCCCCTGGATGGAGCCTCTCATGGCCATGCCCAGATGGGGAAAGAGAATGATGGTTTTTGTACCTCTTATTAGACAGCTTTTGTAAAAAGTATTTTTAATTTTAAAAAAGGTGTTTGTTTAAGTAGTATACTCTGAAAGGTCAAGATGTCGCATAACTAGCCCCAAATGTTAGCTCTTTTGGTTACTGTGACACAAAAAGGAGGAGGAATGGACTATAGAGCCAGGTGACATGCGAAAGCATTTAGTGGTGCGTGTAGCTAGTCAAGCGCCCTATTCAGCACTGATGCAGGCAGAATTGGGGACGGTGAGAGCACAGCCAGGGAAGCCCACGCAGACACTGCTGGCCGAGTGAGCCTCTGCCCCCAGGGCTGTGGGAGGTATGGGGACAGTGGGCTGGGGTAAGACTCCACCCAGGCAGCGGTGCTGCGATCATCCCCATTTCGCTGCAAGGAGAAGCGGGTGCGGCACAGGTTAACTTCCCTGCGGAGCCACAGCTTGCAGGCAGCAGGTGATTTCAACCATCACTTTTAACTATAAGCTTCATCTGTGGTTTTGGTTTCTTTTTCCTTTTTTTTTTTAAACATATTTTGCAAAATCGGTTTCAAGAGCTACCAAATTTCATCAAGCCAAGGTCTAAACAAAACAACTTGTAAGGTCCCCACCATCCTGACTCGCTGGGGCTGTACGGGTTTCAGCACCTTTTAGCCCCCGTCCAATCCCAGTCCCAGGCAAACTGGGACAGTTGGTCGCCAGACTCGTGGCTCACGTCCGAACATACCGACCAACAAAATGACCCCGCCCCCAAGTGGCCAGAAAGACCCTGATGGCGCTCCGACCCTCTACTTTTCTGTTGCCGCAGCCTGTGCGTCCTGAGCTGGCTATTTCTGCTTTCGGAGGGGGTTGTCTTACACCCTCCCCCACGCCTACACCCCACAGTCTTCAGTCTTTCAGGGCCCCCAAAACGCTGCGGGGCGGGGTGGTTGGTCCCCACCCCAGCGGGAGGCCCGCGACCAGCCGGGAGGGGCGCACGGCGCTCAGAGCGCCCAGGGCCAGGCCTCTGACCCGCGCAGGCGCAGAAGCGCGCTCCCAACTCCGGTTTCATGGATTCCCAGTCCAGCTGCGTGGTGGTGACTGGTAAGACGACTTTTCTGCTTTCCCACTTGCTGCTGCTTTTAGCCTGACCATGGAATGCGCACTTGCCTGATCCTGGTAATAAACAGTTCCCTCATGGGGAAAAAAGAGTGGCAACTGGTGGTTCCAATAATTCCAGATGGAGCTAACTTCCTGCTATGCCCTATTAAAAAAAACAAAACAAAACAGGGGACAGAGAGGCTTTTCTGTTTCTGTCCTGTCATTCACTTCAAATAACTCTTGAATGGCATACACAGTAGGTGCCCACATGTGGCTTAGGCTCAAACCTTGTCCTTCAGCCCATCAGGGGGGAGGCAGAGGCTGGCGCCGGCTGTCCGAGTCTGGGGCCCATGTGGCATCCACTGGGGTACAGCTGCATAGCAAGGAAGGGGGAGCAGGCGACTCAGAAAGAACGGAGCCTAATAAGGCTGAGAGAGTCCATCTACAGTGCCCACCCCGACAGGGGCACATAGCTCCCCCCCAAAACTAGAGAGCTTTTAGCCACCCAGGGAACTCTAAGCACCCTCTGAGAGCCACCAGTTAGAGACTTGGAACCCCAGAAGGTCAACTCAGAAGGAATGGTAGCCACCCACTCCTGCCTTTCACCAAAACATTCAAAATCAACCCCAGACACCCCCAGTCGTTGTCACAGCTGGTCCCTGGAGGGCTTGATTTCTTCACAAAGCTCTTTGTTTTTAGTCAGACACATTTGGCATATTTTAAGTTTTTTGAATTGTGTTGGATGAAGGAAACATTGAAGAGAGAAGTGTTCCTATGTGTGTGGAAAATTGAAAGTTACCTATCTTAATATTTTCAGACTATAATCAAACTCCTGTTAACCTTCTGAGAAAAAGAAAGTTCTTTCGAAAACCTTTTATCTCCCTTGTTCTCATTTGTGTTATTTTGGGTATTAGAGATTGGTTCAGATTACCCTTGAATTCCTAAGGAAACTGTACCCCTGATAAATGTGACACTTATCACAAATGAAATATGAATATTGAAGCACCAGGGCAAGCCTTAGACTCACATCAGCCCCTGCCTCTGTCCTGTCAACTTGTGGTTTGCTGGCAAACTCTGGATTGTTTGATGAAGTACCTGATAATCAGCTGCGATTTGGGAATGCTCACTGGCTTCCAGAGTGTGGCCTTCTTTTATTAAAAATGCTCTGAGCTGCTAAGGGCAGTCTTTTCATTTAATTGGATTTGCTTCACGTGTAAATCTCACCAAGACAATTGGCACGTAGACAGATGGTGGGGGAACAAGGACTCTGACAAACTGCCTTAAGATCAAGACATTCGGACTGGCACCAAACAATGACGATGGGAGAGTGAGAAAACCTGCCTCCCTCCAGAGGGCCTCTCTTGATTCCAAGAGATTTCTCCAGCCCCTTTTCACAAGTTCCACTCGAGGGCCTGCCAAGTTTTAAGTGTAAGGTTTGACCCTGCAAAACAAGAGCTTCAAACCTTCATTTGCTGAGTTGTTTTGCCTAATTGAAAATAGATAAGAGATGATCTGCATGCACTGATCTGAATATGATTCTAAAGCAGCATGTGATTTTTTCTGGTGTCACTGCATTTTTAGTATTCCTACAGTCATCCCAGGAGGTACCTGATTTCTCAGTGATTTTTCCTTAATCTCAGTATTTTCCTTTTTTTTCTTTTTTGCTTGGCAACTCCAGTCTTATTTATTCTATAAGATTCAAAGTCAGAAAACACCACTAGCTTCCTGGGACATCCTGTCCCACACTTTTCTATTCCCTGAGAAAGTTTTACCCTTTGTGAGTCAAACTTGCTAGTGCTCTAGACCCAGAGGTTCCAGAATTTCAGAGGCACAGCCCTCTCCAGAACCGACTCCTGCTCTAAAGACCTGAGGTCCGGGAGTTGGGGTGGAGGTGAGGTTTCAGAGGTAGGTATTTAATCATAGCTCCTCTCCATCTCAGAATCTGATGATTTGAGAAATACATCACGGGAATCAGATAGATGGAACTCAAAACCTCAGCTGGGTTCCAGGTAAAGCTGAGTTGGAGAATGCCACCTCTAGCTGCAGCCCAGTGCCCACCCTGAAGTGAGCCCACCAGACAGCGGCTGACCTCCCCTACAGGGGCCAGGCAGGAACTGTTGAGCTCTGCGCATGGGCCACACTGAAGGAGAGATGAAGGAAGAGGCCCCCAGGGTCCTGGTCCCTCCTCCTAGCCACACCATCCTAAAGGGCTTGTGATGGTTAATTTCATGTGTCAACTTGACTCGGCCACGGAGTGCCCAGATATCTGGTTAAACATTATCTGGATGTGTCTGTGACGGTGTTTTTGGAAGAGCTTGGCATTTGAATCGGTGAGCTCAGTAAAGCAGTGCCCTCTCCAGTGTGGGTGGGCCTCATCTAATCCATTAAGGGTCTGAATAGAATAAAAAAGCAGAGGAGGGTTGAATTCTCTGTCTGAAGGCATGATCTGGCACATTAGTCTTCTCCTGCCCTCAAACTGGTGCTCCTGGTTCTCGGGCCTTCAGCCTTGGACTGGAATTTACTCCACTGGCTTTCCTGGGTCTCCAGCCTGTAGATGGCAGACAGATCTGAGGACTTCTCAGCCTTCATAATCACATGAGCCAATACCTTATAATAAATCTCTTTCTATATATATGCAGATATATATATACACACATACATACCAGTACAGGCCTCTCAATTTCTGGAGAGAGAAATAGAGGCCTAAAGTACACATGAAATCTCAACATGGAAAAGTAAGGATAGGGCCCCTGACTGATAGGCACGGTGCCCAGGCAGGGGATTTGGGGCTGAGAAATGGTGGCATCAAGTGATCAGAGAGAATCAGGGCAGAGTGAGGATCTAGCTGGAGCCCATCCCACGCTGCCCAGAGAGACAGTAAAAAAGGATTTAGCATTTGTTTAGCATCTACCAGCTTCTGGAAACAATACGTGCTGTACATGGCATTGTTTAATCTGTCCAGAGGTCCCAGGAGGTATGTAACTATAACAACAATGAAGGAGAACGCTGACACTGCTTCCTGTGTTTGAGGCAGTATTGCAAATGCTCCGTTTCATTCATTTAATCTGCACAACAACCCTATTAGATTATTATAATTAGTGTGCATTTTACAGATGAGAAAATCAAGGCACTGAAGCTAAGTAACTTGCTCAACGTCACCCAGATGCTAAGTGGTGGGGCTGAGATGCAACAGCAGAAGCCTGAGCCCAAACACTGAGGTCTCTGACCACTCTTGGCTGCCGTTGGGCCACGGCCTGAGCTTTGGCGGGGTCACTGCATGGTGTGGGTGCCGTAAAAATAAGCAGCTGCAACACTGAAAGGGTGACGGTGTCCTTCTCCCCAGGCAGCAGGAAACGTTTCCTAAGCTAGTCCCAGAGGAGGTTTGCTGTCCTCCCCAAAGCAAAATTCTGTTTAACTGCCTTTTATTAGAAATCTTCATTGCAATTAAATTACGTCATAGTACACAGTATAAATAAGTGTTCCCAGTTCTAGAAACAAGCCCTTCCGTCCACACACCTCATCCAGAAGCCTCTTGCTCCTTCCCAGAGTGAGGCCTCTCCTGGGGCTCACCTTACCCAGGCTCACCCCCTCCAGCTGCTCTGCCTCCTCCTCCCCCATGAAGTCCTGTGTCACTGCCACCTCCTCCAGGAGACTTCCCTAACCACCCCCACCCATCTTCTCTCTCCCCTCTGTATCTGATCCTAGTTGTTGTTCAAAGCCTTGCTATTCCAAGTGTGGTCCAAGGGCCAGTAGCATCAGTACCACTGGGGAGCTTGTTAGGAATTCAGAATCTCCAGCAGCACCCCAGACCTGCCCAATCAGATTCTACATTTTAATAAGATATACATGTGTATTAGCATTTGAGAAACGCTGGACCAAATCAAACACTTTTTAAAACTTCTAATTTTGAAATAATTATAGATTCACAAGAATTTGCAAAGAAATGTATAGACTGGTCCTCTGCATCTTTCACCCAGCCTCCTCCAATGTTAACATCTTCAATATCAAAGCTAAGATACTGACATTGGTATAACTCAGTGTGTATGTGTGTGTGTGTGCGCACACATGCATGCATAACTCTATGTGGTATTATCACATGTGTAGCTTTGTGTAACCACCACCGTCAAGATAAATAACTACCAACATCACAAGGCTCCTTTGAACTACCCCTTTATAGCCACACCTACCCTTTTCCCCCATCTCTAACTCCTGGTAACCATTAATCTGTTCTTCATCTCTATAATTATGTTTATAGATGTAAATTAAAATTTACAGATATTGTATTGGGTTGGCCAAAAAATCCATTCAGGTTTTCCCATAAGAGGTTATGGAAAAACCCGAATGAACTTTTTGGCCAGCCCAGTGTAAATGGACTCATGCTGTATGTATCCTTTTGAGATTGCCTTTTTTTCACTCAGCATAATTCCCTTGAGGTTCTTCCAAGTTGTTTATACCAATAATTCCTTCACTTTTAAAGCAATTTTTTAACAGCTTTATTGAGATATAATTCTCATGCTATACAGTTCACTTATTTAAAGCATACAGTTCAATGGCTTTTAGTAGTCACAGAGTTATGCGTTTCTCAACACAGTCAATTGAGAATATTTTCATTACCCCAAAAAGAAACTCGACTCCCTAATCCTCATCCCCACTCCCCTACTACACACACACACACACACACACACGGAGTCAAGCTCTAGGCAACCACTAATCTACTTTCTGTCTTTATAGGTTGCCAGTTCTGGACATTTCACATAAATGGAATCATACAATTTTGTGACTGGCCTCATTCACTGAGCATGTTTTCAAGGTTCATCCATGTTGTAACATAACACTTCTTTTTATTGCCAAATAATATGCCATTGTATGGGTAATACCATATTTTGTTTATCTATTCATCAGTTGATGGATACTTGGGTTGTGTCTACTTTTTTCTTTTCACTGCTGAGTAGTATTCTATGATCTAGATGAACCACAGTTTATTTAACCATTCACTCATTGAAGGACATTGAGGTGGTTTCTAGCTATGGGCTATTACAAATAAAGCTGCAGTGAACATTTGTGTACAAGTTTCTGTGTGAAAATAAGTTTTCATTTCTCTGGGGTAAATGTCCAGCAGTGCAAGTGCTTGGAAGTCCACCTTCAGTTTTAAAAGAAACTGTCAAACCATTTCCCAGAGTGGCAGTACCATTACATTCCCACCAACAATGTATGTGTGACCTAGTTCCTCTTCATTCTTGTCAGCTTTGGGTGTTACCAGTATTTCTATTTTAGCCACCCTGATAGAAGTGTAGTGACATCTTATTGTGATTTTATGGCTTTTTTAAAAAAATTTATTTATTTACTTTTGGCTGTGTTGGGTCTTCGTTTCTGTGCGAGGGCTTTCTCTAGTTGCGGCGAGCGGGGGCCACCCTTCATCGCGGTGCGCGGGCCTCTCACTATCGCAGCCTCTCTTGTTGCAGAGCACAGGCTCCAGATGCGCAGGCTCAGTAGTTGTGGCTCACGGGCCTAGTTGCTCCACGGCATATGGGATCCTCCCAGACCAGGGCTCGAACCCATGTCCCCTGCATTGGCAGGCAGACTCTCAACCACTGCGCCACCAGGGAAGCCCTCATTGTGATTTTAATTTGCATTTCTCTGATGGCTAATGATGTTGAAAAGTTTTTCATGTGCTTATTTGCCACCTGTATATCCTCTTCGGTGAAATGTTTCTTCATGTCTTTTGCCCATTTTCTAACTGGACTGTCTTTTTTTTTTTTTTAATTAATTAATTTTTTATTTTTGGCTGCGTTGGGTCTTCATTGCTGCGTGCGGGCTTTCTCTAGTTGTGGCAAGCGGGAGCTACTCTTCGTTGTGGTGCACAGGCTTCTCACTGCAGTGGCTTCTCTTGTTGCAGAGCACAGGCTCTAGGCATGCGGGCTTCAGTAGTTGTGGCATGCGGGCTCAGTAGTTGTGGCTCGTGGGCTCTAGAGTGCAGGCTCAGTAGTTGTGGTGCATGGGCTTAATTGCTCTGTGACATGTGGGATCTTCCTGGACCAGGGCTAGAACCTGTGTCCCCTGCATTGGCAGACGGATTCTTAACCACTGCGCCACCAGAAAAGTCCCTAGACTGTCTTTTAAAGTTGAGTCTTGAGAGTTTTCTTATACATTTTACATACAATGCCTTTGTCAGATATGTGATTTACAACTGTCTGTAGAGTATCTTTTCATCCTCTCAGCAGGGTCTTTTGCAGAACAAAAGGTTTTCATTTTCATGAGGTCCACTTTATCAGTTTTGACTTTTATGGATCATGCATTTGGTGTCAAGTCTAAGAACTCTTTGCCTAACACTAGGTCCCAAGATTTTCTCCCTTTTTTTTCCCCAAAAAGTTTTATAAGTTTACTTTTTACATTTAAGTGCTTGATCAATTTTGAATTAATTTTTGTACAGTGCAGGCTGAGGGATCCATTTTTTTTGCCTATGGGTGTCTGATTTTTCCAGCCCCATTTGTTAAAAGGCTGTCCCTCGCCATTGAATTGCTTTTGCACCTTTGTTAACAAACAACTGGGCATATTCACATGGGTGTGTTTCTGGTCCCTCTACACAGCATGCATTTTAACTGGACATGTGTGCTCACACCTTCTCGAGCCCTCCTACTTGGCGGTGGATCAGCCCAACATTCCTTTAGGGCCCCCCTACAATGCCTCACACAAGAGGACTTGGAAAATGCTTCCAGATGGGCAAGGTTGCAAGCCTCCACAAGAAAGGGGGTGTGTGGAGTCCTTGATGGCCCAGGGAATCACAAGAGGTCCCTGAGGAGGTGCGGGGAACAGCACAGAAGCAGAGACACCTTGGCCCGAGGCATGGCCTGAGGAAACCAGGCTTTCTTTGGTTTCAGGTTTCGGGCCCTTCCGGCAGCATCTGGTGAATTCCAGCTGGGAAGCAGTGAAGGTAAAAACCCTCTAAGCCCAGACCCAGGAGTGCAGGACCCAGCTGGTTCCTTCTGTGGTTCTGAGAAAATCCAGCACGTAGGCTCCTTGGTGACCAGATCCACACGGGAGGGGAGAAAACACACACTGGGCGCCCTGGGACACGAGCTAGCTTTTTGTCCTTGGGCTGTGACTCACCTGCCCATAGCGGGGCCATCTGGCTCAGTGGTAAAGAAAACAGACTAAAGGGACACCCCTGGGAAGGATGGGGAGTGGCCCAGGAAGGCTCTGCTGCCCTGAGAGCTGGGAACCCCTTCTGGCTGTGGAGTGTCGGGAAAGTCACTGCCCCCAGCCATGGTGTTCTCATTCATGACATGGGGGAATAATAGTGCTGATGTTACAGGGTCGTTCTGAGGAGTAAAAGAGGTATGTGTGTGAAGCAAGTAAGTATGTAAGTCTGTAAAAGCAGCTTTTTTAAAGCATAGCGCCTGGCACAGGGTAAGAGCTTAATACATGGTTATAATTATAAACAACATGGCTTCATTTTTAAGAAAGCAGCCAGGAGAGAGCATGTCCTCAGACAGGACGTGAAGAGGGGTCTCATCCGTAGAACAGAGCTCTCCTCCCTGAAGCAATTGCCCCACTCCTACCAGTCCCCACACGGTGTCATTTAGAGGCTCAGAGCACAGCTGGCTATTTATTCACACTTGACCATCAATTTCATGCTTCTGTTGGATCAAGCCAAAGGTAGGGTCTTGAGTCTGTTCTCAGAGTTACCCAGTCAAGCTGAAAATGCAGCAAAACCACTTGAATCGTGCATTTGCAGCCACTGTAGCATTCATTTTTTAGCCTGTCCACACAGATGTGGTCAAGGAAACTCTCCACTCTTGAGTTAGAACTTGGGTTTTTTTCAACCAGCAAAAAAACTCAGAGAACCCCAGACTCACTGCCAAGCCTCACTGCTGCACACAACATGCCAAAAGGCCAGGTCAGGGCTTTATGAGTTCCTGGGTGTTTGCAGCCAGTTCCTCGAAAAACAGGACTTTTTCTGCTGAATCCCAAACGGGCCCTGAGTCCTTTTTGTGCCTCAGTTTTCTTATCTGTAAAATGGGAAGGTTGTGATGACTACAGGAATTAACACACATAAAGCCCTCAGAGCATGGCAGGGCAACTGCTGGTTCTCACAAATTTCATTCTTATTACTAAGAAGCTATTCTACCAGTCAGTTTTCTCAGTTGTGGGCAAATAGAATTGGACTTTGGAGATCCACACAGGAAATGGAATGAGGGAGGGGATTATTTTGTAGACTCAAGATTCACCAATAAAGCTGGAGAATCAGGGCAGAAGGGCAGAAACAGAAGCAGGCTGGGGGTTTCCAGGAAGAGGTAGTAGAATGGCAAACTAGGTGCTCTGAGCGGCCCTTCCCCTGTAGGTAAACTAGATAAGATAGAACTTCTGTGCATTGCTGGACACATAGTAGTAAAGGAAAGCCCATATACGTCATGCCATGCACATAAATACATCACACATACTCAGTGCTGCAGCCTGAAGGGGTGAGGGTCAGCACCCCCACCCTAACACACAAAAGGCAGGGGGCACGTGCCATTATCAACATTGTTTTTAGCAAAAGGGATAGAATGAAACCAAGGCTCTTACTGTAAGCCAGACCCTTGAAAGGAGATCCTGTGGTCTCTAGCACCCCTGACTCCCAGCAAAGCATATGCAATTTCTCTTGAGGATTTAAAACCTCAGATTTTCCAGTAAGATAAACTAAGATAAACTAAACATTTATTTCCAATCAAAGATCACCAAATATTCAAAGAAACAAACTACCCTGAGTAAGAATGAGCAGAAGCAGATTTAGAACCTCAAAAACTTGAGGTTCTAAATCATTCTGCTAGATAGTATCAGAAAATAGCATAATTATATATGGAATGTTTGAAGAAGTAATGATAGAATCACAAAAACTAAGCAAAAACTATCAAAAGATAAGGCAAATTGAAAAAGGGAGTAATAGAGCTTATAGAAATTTAAAACACAATTGTTAAAGTGAAGAATTTAACAGATGACTTAAAAGACAGTTTAGAATTATGCTAAGTGAAAGATGCCAGTCACCAAAGACCACATATTGTATGATTACATTTAGATGAATGTCCAGATGAAGCAAATCTATTGAGACATAAAGTAGATTAGTGGTTGCCTAGGGCAGGTGAGTGGGGGATTGGGGGAAATAGGGAGTGACTGTTAATGGGTATGGGTTTTTTTTAGGGTTGATGAAAAGGTTCTAAAATTGACTGTGGTGATGGTTGCACAACTCTGTGAATATACTAGAAGGCAACGAATTATAGACTTTAAATGAGTAAATTGTATGGTATGTGAAATACATGTACATGGCAGTTTAGAAACAGATAAGAAAAATTAATGAACTAGAAGATAGCTCTGATGATATTGTTTAAAGGGCAGCATAAAGAGATGGACAAGGAAATGAAAAAAGAAATTAAGAAATATGGATAATAAAATGAGATATTTGAACATATGTTTATTTGGAGTTCCATAAGGAGAGAATGAATGAAATAAAGCACTAGCCAAAGAGATAATGGTTGAGACTATTGCAGAATTGGATGAAAGACATAAATCCACAGAGATAAGAAGTATAAAATATACCAAGCAAAAACAAACAAAATCAATACATATACACATCATAGTAAAACTGCAGAAAACCAAAACAAGGAGATTTGAAAGTAGTCGGGGGAAAAGACAGGTCACCTACAAAAGACAATACAATTAGACTGAGAGTAAATTTTTCAAAAACAACAATAAAAGCTAGAAAACAGTGGAGTAACATCATCAAAATGCTAGAAAAATATTGTCAACCTGAAATTGCTTACCCAGCAAAATTATTTTTCAAAACAAGGATGAAATGAAGCAAGCATAAAAGCAAGCATCAAGAGTTTACTACCAATAGGCACAACCCTAAAGGAACATGTAAAGGATATCGTTCAGAAGGAAGGAAAATTATCCCAGAAAGATGGTGTGAGATGCAAAGAGGAATTGTGAGCCCAAAGGTAAAATCTAAACTAGCATTATTTTTTAATAATGATAATAATAATAAATGGCTAATTGTAAGTTTAAAAATAAAGGATTGAACTAAAATATAGGACAATGAAGGCATAGAAGTTAAGAGGAGTGGTTGAAGTATAAGTCTTCTAAGGCCCTTGTATAGACAGGCATCTGATATCAAATTCAGACTTTGTTAAATTATATATATTTATATTTATATATAATATATATATTAATTGAAGTATAGTTGATTTACAATGTTGTATTAGTTTCAGGTGTACAGCAAAGTGATTCAGTTGTATATATGTATATATATAGCTGAATATATATATATATATTCTTTTTCAGATTCTTTTCCATTATAGGTTATTACAAGATATTGAATATAGTTCCCTTTGCTATATACAGTAGGCCATTGTTGTTTATCTATTTTATATATATAGGGGTGTGTATCTTTTAATCCCAAGCTCCTAATTTATCCCTCCCCACCTTTCCCCTTTAGTAACTGTAAATTTGTTTTGTCTGTGAGTCCATTTCTATTTTATAAATAAGCTCATTTGTATCATTTTTTTAGATTCCACATATAAGTGATATCATGTGATATTTGTCTTTCTCTGTCTGACTTACTTCACTTAGTAGGATAATCTCTAGGTCCATCCGTGTTGCTGCAAATGGCATTATTTTATTCTTTTTTATGGCTGAGTAATATTCCATTGTGTATATGTACCATATCCTCTTTAACCATTCATCTGTTGGTGGACACTTAGGTTGTTTCCATGTCTTGGCAATTGTGAATAGTGCTGCTATGAACATTAGGGTGCATATATCTTTTTGAATTAGAGTTTTTGTCTCTTCCGGATATAGGCCCAGGAGTGGGATTGCTGGCTCATATGGTAACTCTATTTTTAGTTTTTTAAGAAACCTCTGTACTGTTCTCCATAGTGACTGCACCAATTTATTCCCACCAACAGTGTAAGAAGCTTCCCTTTCTCTACACCCTCCCCAGCATTTATTATTTGTAGACTTTCTGATGATGGCCATTCTGACTGGTGTGAGGTGGTACCTCATTTTAGTTTTGATTTGCATTTCTCTAATAATTAGTGATGTTGAGCATCTTTTCATGTTCCTGTTGGGCATTTGTATGTCTTCTTTGGAGAAATGTCTATTTAGGTCTTCTGCCCATTTTTTGATTGGGTTATTTGTTTTTTTGATATTGAGCTGTATGTGCTGTTTGTATATTTTGAAAATTAATCCCTTGTGGGTTGCATCATTTGCAAATATTTTCCTCTAGTCTGTAGGTTGTCTTTTCATTTTGTTTATGGTTTCCTTTTCTGTGCAAAAGCTTTTAAGTTTAATTAGCCATTTGTTTCTTTTTGCTTTTATTAACATTAGGAGATAGCTTCAAAAAATATATTGCTGCAATTTATGTCAGAGAGCAATATGCCTATGTTTTCCTCTAGGAGTTTTATAGTATCTGGTCTTACAATTTATAGTGTCTGGTCTTATATGGTCTTTAATCCATTTTCAGTTTATTTTTTTATATGGTATTAGAGAATGTTCTTTTTTTCTTTTCTTTTTTTTTTCAGCCACACCGCACAGGCGGCATGTGGAACTTCCCCAGCCAGAGATCAAACCCACACCCCCTACAGTGGAAGCATGGAGTCTTAACCCCTTGACCACCAGGGAAGTCCCAGGAGAATGCTTTAATTTCATTATTTTACATGGAGCTGTCAAGTTTTCCCAGCACCACTTATTGAAGAGACTGTCTTTTCTCCAGTGTATACTTTTGCCTCCTTTGTTGTAGATTAATTGACCATACGTGCAGGGGTTTATTTCTGGGCTTTCTATCCTGTTCCATTGATCTATGTGTCTGTTTTTGTGCCAGTACCATACTGTTTTGATTAATGTAGCTTTATAGTATAGTGTGAAGTCAGAGAGTATGATTCTTCCAGCTCCATTCTTCTTTCTCAAGATTGTTTTGGCTATTCAAGGTCTTTTGTGTTTCCATACAAATTTAAAAAAATTTTTTTGTTCTAGTTCTGTGAAAAATACCATTGGTAATTTGATAGGGATTGCATTGAATCTAGATTGCCTTGGGTAGTATGGTCATTTTAACAATATTGTTTCTTCCAATTCAAGAATATGTTATATCTGTCCATCTGTTTGTGTCATCTTCCATTTCTTTCATCAGTGTCTTATAGTTTTCTGAGTACAGGTTTTGTTTCCTTAGGTAGGTTTATTCCTAGATATTTTATTCTTTTTGATGCAATGGTAAATGGAATTGTTTCCTTAATTTCTCTTTCTGATCTTTCCTTGTTAGTGTATAGAAATGCAACAGATTTCTGTATATTAATTTTGTATCCTGCAACTTTACTGAATTCATTGATGAGCTCTAGTAGTTTTCTGGTGGTATCTTTAGGATTTTCAATGTATAGTCATTGCAAACAGTGAAGTTTTACTTCTTCCTTTCCAGTTTGGATTCCTTTTATTTGTTTTTCTTCTCTGATTGCTGTGGTTAGGACTTCCAAAACAATATTGAATAAAAGTGGGAAAGAGGGGCATCCTTATCTTGTTCCTGATCTTAGAGGGAATGCTTTTAGATTTTCACCATTGAGTATGATGTTCGCTGTGGGTTTGTCATGTATGGCCTTTATTATGCTGAGGTATGTTCCCTCTATGCCCACGTTCTGGAGAGTTTTATCATAAATGGATGTTGAATTTTATCAAAAGCTTTTTCTGCATCTATTGAGATGATCATATGGTTTTTATTCTTCAGTTTGTTAATGTGGTGTATCACATTGATTGATTTGCAGATATTGAAAAAATCCTTCCATCCCTGGGATAAATCCCAATTATATATGTGCGGCAAAATTTCAAGAGTAACTATGAAAGAGTAGAAATAGAGTATATGGTTTCCAAGAGAGCAGGGAAACAAAACAGAATAAGAAAAAAAATGAACAAAACTTTAATCAGAGGGACCAAAAAATCACCCCATAGGAAACAAGGTAGATGAATACACTGTTGCCATCCAGCTGAATACTAGTTATTGTAGCTTGTCCCAATGGCACTGGCTGCTGCATACTCCCAGTGGCATTATTGTTACCCTGGGAAGATGGATGTTTCTTCTATCAGAGAGATTTGCTCCTGATTCAGCGTCAAAGATGAGCGCACCTGATTGGTTGACCCTGCCCTGGCCACAGTGAGACTGACCTTTTCAGCATTTGTGGGGGGAGCCAGGCTCTATCTTCCACCAAGACCCCACTATTAGGGGTTGCCCCAAATCAGAGGAAGGCCAAAGAAATAACAATGTTGATATGGATATAAAATATTAAGTCAACTCTTCTTAGTTCAACCTATATTTATTCAGTTCCTGATTTGGAAGACAGTCTACTAACACATGAATCCCTTCCTGTTCCTATGCCACCCCAGCCAGGTGTACTGCAGTACAATTCTGACACTAACCCCCTGGAGTACACACAGACTTCACAGATTAAGGGCAAAGTTCTCCACAAGACTGCCCCCACTTCAGACACCAGCTGCATTTCAGGGGTCCTCAGGTCACCTGTGCTTTGGGAAAATTCGGGAATTTTCATGACCCCCACAGTTTTGATAATTTGCTAGAATGACACACAGAGCTCAGAAAAGCACTAAACTTACAATTTTTTAAAATAAAGGATACATATAGGTTGAATTCTGGATGGGTCCCAAATGCAGAAGTTTCATGCCCTCTCCCCATGGAGTCGGGGCACATCACCCTTCTGGCACATCAATGCATTCATCAACCAGGAAACGCCATGGAACCTCCACATGCAGAGTTTTTATTGGAGTTTCATTGTGTAGGCAAGGTTGGTTAAATCACTGGCCATGTGATTGAACTCAGTCTCCAGTCTACTTCCCCTCCCTGAAGGTCAGGCAGCTGAAAGTCCCCACCCTCTAATCATGTGGCTGGTTTCTGGTGACCAGATCCCATCCTGCAGCTATCAAGGGACCACCATGAGTCACCCCAGCAGCATAACAAAGATACTCCTGTTGCTCCGGAAATTCCAAGAATCTTGAAGCTCTCTGCCTGGAACTGGGGACAAAGACCAGATATACTCTTTCTCATATCACAGTTCCCTGGAGGGGTTCCTGTGTAGGGAGAGGAGATGGCTCATGAATAAGATAGTTATAACCCAAAGCAGATTCTGAGAAGTGCTACATTATGAGACTCTGAAGAGGAAAAGATTAATTTCATTCTGGAGACCGTATGAAAGAAAGGAACCTAAACCAAAGTGAGAAAAAGCTGCACCCCTGGGAGGTCACTGGGAAGGCCATCTGGTGGAAGCAGCAGTGAAGGACAGGATACATTCTGGCAAGAGGGAATAAATTCTCTAAACCACCATGCTCTGGGTGCTCCAGACACTTCATGCAGAGTGGTTTGCTGAATTCTTGCTACAGTCCAAAGAGGTCGATACTGTTATTCCCATTTTGCAGGTGAGGAAATGGGTGCTCAGAGGTTGGCTATCTGGCCTGGGGACATGTGCCATGAAATGGCCATGCCTAGATTCCAGTCTCAGGTGGTCCTGCTGAGTGAAGTCCAGGTTCAGCTCACTTGCCTCGCTCTTCCCCTGGGGGAAAATAACACTTGGTTCAGAAGAAGCGGACCTCTTCCAGCACAAGAATGGCTTTTAGGGAATTCCCTGGCTGTCCAGTGGTTAGGACTTGGTGCTTTCACTGCCGGGGCCCAGGTTCAATCCCTGGTTGGGAAACTGAGATCCTGCAAGCCGTGTGGCATGGCCAAAAAAAAAAAAAAAAGGAATGGCTTTTAAACTTCCTAGAACTCAAGAAATATCAAGACCCACTACCCATGACCCAGCGGTGAGCAAAGTGAGGCTATTCATCCAAATGCCTCAGCCCTACATCCACGTCATCATGGCTGGCTTTCTGCCATGAGTTCATCTTTGCTGTCTTTGAAGCTCTCCCACCAGTGCCTGAGACACAGACAAGATGATCTGCTGCTTGGTCTTCTTGCTCACAATGTGACCAGAACAAAAACCTTCTTACCAGCTGATGAGGAAGCAAACCCAAGCCCAGCTTCAGTGCCCTCTGCCACCCATTTGCCTTCTCCACGGGTCCCTGCTATCCATCTCTAGCTTCTGCTTTCTCCTTTCTGGTGTTTTTCTCCAGGGCAGAGGCACTGGCAGTCTCTTTAAAGGCTACTTCACTCTCAATCCTCAGACCAGGCTCTCTTCCTGCACCATCTACGGTTATTCAGTGTCCTCCACTAATGTGTGTGTAGACTCCGCTCAGTGTTAGACCTTCTGATCCTGGTTTGGGGCTTCCCTGGGAGTATCCACTGAAAGTGCCAGCATATGGCCAACAGAGCATCTGTTGTAAGGCTAATCATCTAAGTGGGGTATTAAGACAAAGGTCCAAGCTATTTCAGATATATACATTGGACCCATTATACAGATATAGAAACAGGCTTAGATGGGCTAAATAATGCACAAGAGGGCACACACCTCCCAGAGTCAGTGTAAGCAGCACACTGTCTGTGGGGACTGGCATCAACATACCCCCATCCCCATAGAGGGCCTGGCCTGAAGCAAGCCTTCCAGTGGCTATGTGTTGACTGGATACGTGAATGATTGTCATTCTTTTCTATCCTCCTGCATCCTCCCACTGGAAGTCAACCTTGTGAATACCATGGCAACGTCTCATGAGTACCTACTCCATGCCAGGCATTGTAAGTGGGGATGTATGAAATGATAGAGAGGGAAAAGAGTGCAGTTCTACACTCAACATCATTTCACCTCTGAGATGATTGCACCTCTAAATAATAACTTGAATGCATTTTTGTTGTGGTTGCTCTTAAATGGGAGAAGATTGTTTTAAAAAGAAGGAAAATACAGAAAAATAATATAAATGCTAAAAGTTCCCAATGAACAAAGGCATCTCCTATAAACTCCCAGAAGGGTGACTTAATGCTGTTTACCAACAGCATTTACCAAAGACTTTAACACTAGGCTGGCCTCTGCTGGGCACCCTGCCCTCCCCAGTCATAAGCCTCATCCACTGACTGATGCAGTGGCTGAGCATTATCTCCTGGTTTCTGAACACTTTCATTTTGGAGCCAGTACCACCTCATATTCTTTCAAAAGAAATTATGTCCTGAACTCTTTTAGAAGTGCCTGAGCCTGGAAAGGCAGCAAATAAAACAAGGGTTTTGTAAAACACACCCTGGGTCAGTTGGGCTAGGATATTATATAACTGCACTTAAAATAAACCCAGCCTGGGGGGCCAAGAGGTCAGAGCTCTTGCCAGATTTGATCAACTTGATATGCAGAATAACTTCTCTATACTCCAAAGATGAGGTGGCTTTGTGCCTTTATTACATGTTGCTTTAAAAAAGCATAATAATAAAGAACAAAAGGCAGTGAATCAGAAGAGAAAAAGAAGCACCAAGCTGAAGAATGCTTTAGAATGAAGGATGAGTTGTGCAGACCACACTCAGGGACAGGCAGGTAACTGCTTGCCTTTCCAAGTAGAAGTAAATTGTTTCTTTTGATTCTGCTTTATTTTCTTTCCTAAAATCCCATGATAAAACTTTTTCCAACCTAGGGGAAAATGGACCATATGTATGACAGACAGTTTTGGACATTTTTCCAGTCTGGCCCGCAGTGGGGTTTGTTTTGTTTTCTTGATTAATACGGGAAGGCCTGGGATAAAAGTCACCAGCATGAGGATACAAGGAGACCCCAACATCTCCCTGTAACGTGCAGGGACCTCACCTGTGATAGCAACCAGCTCAGTGCCAAGCATTTCCGGGGCAACCGCTTGGATGGGTTGTGTGGAATTTGACCTCGAAGGCTGGATAACCCCAACTCACTTGAACCCTTTTTCATGATTTCTTACACCTTATTTCTTTAATCTGGTGACTGTGTAGTGTGAACCCATCTTATGGGTTGGAAAAGAAGTAGCCATATTACTGTCCCCAGTTCATGCTGGCCCCTGTACAGCCTGATGTAAGACTGTCCTTGCATCCTCATTTTGAAATGGCACAAGGATATGGGGAATACGTGAGCCCATGACAAAGAGCCTGGCCCTGGGCAGAAGGCTTGCTCCCATAGCAGTGGGAGCCCACCCAAGCAGCCTGGCTGCAGGGGGCCCCCAAGGATGAGGAGAAAACCCACACCTCGGTGGAGGAAGCTCCTCCCGGTCCGTGTTCATGAGGAGTGTCTGCTGTAGCTTCACAGCCCTCCCTGTAAACCGTGCTTTTATTAAGCACTCAGGCAAATGCATTTAGTCTGCTTATCTGGAGGAAAACCTGCCATTTACAGACAAGTGAGTCAAATGTCTACTTCTCATTACACCCTAAATCCATCCCCACACTGACAGGACGACAAATCAGAAAAAGCAGAATAAGATCTTTTAAAATGACACCAGCACCTTTCCAGGGCCTTACTGGGGGTCCCCCTACCCCCACCCCTGCCCCCAGCAAATGTGGAGTCCTCAACTCCCTCCCGGTGCCAAAGTAGAGCAGACTCTCTGACTGGTGTCCTGTGTGTTTGTTTTAAATTATGTTTTTTAAAAAAAATACACTGAGATGTACAGAAAAGTTGTGAAGATAGTACAGAGAGTTCCCATATACACACCCCCCACCACCACCAGTTTCCCCTATCATTAACATCGTACACATCATACATTAGTATGGTACATTTGTCACAATGAATGAACCAGTGTTAATATATTATTATTAACTGAAGTCCATAGTTTATTCAGATTTCCTTAGTTTTCACCCAGCATCCTTTCCCTGTCCCAGGGTCCCCTCCAGGATGGCACACTACACTTAGTCCTCATGTGTCCTTAGGCTCCTCTGGTCTTTGACAGTTTCTTAGAGTTTCCTTGTTTTTGGTGGCTTTGACAGTTTTGAGGAGTACTGGTCCGGTATTTTATAGACTGTCCTTCAATTGATCACCATTGACGCTGACCTTGATCACCTGGCTGAGGGAGTCCTTCCCAGTTTCTCACTGTAAAGTTGCTTTCTCCCCCTCTTTATACTTCACTCTCTGGAAGGAGATCGCTCTGTGCTGCTCACACTCAAGGAGTGAGGAATTATGCCCCCTTGAGGACAGAGTATCTCCATAAATTGTTTGGGATGCATCTGCTTGGAAGATTTGGCTCTTCCTGCCTCACCAGTTTATGTATTTATGTAATCATTTCTTTATGTCAGTATGGACTCATGGATAATTATTTTATACTTTGGGTTATGGCTTGCTTCCTTATCAAAGTCCATCTTCTCCTGAAACCTTTCCCACCTCCTATACTATCCCTGCTTACTAACACACCTCTTCCAAGGGAAACACAAGATCCCACATTTCATTTTCCACCATTGAAAGTTAGACTAAGGTGGGCACTTTTTTTAATTAACTTCATTCCTTTTATATATAAATCTGCTTGGGACTTGCCTGGTAGCGCAGTGGTTAAGAATCTGCCTGCCAGTGCAGGGGAGATGGCTTCAATCCCCGGTCCGGGAAGATCCCACATACTGTGGAGCAGCTAAGCCTGTGCACTACAACTACTGAGCCTGCACTCTAGAGCCCGCGTGCCACAAATACTGAGCCCTCGTGCTGCAACTCCTGAAGCCCACGTACCTAGAGCCCATGCTCCATAACAAGAGAAGCCACTGCAATGAGAAACCCACGCACCGCAACGAAGAGTAGTCCCTGTTCACCGCAACTAGAGAAAGCCCGCGCACAGCAACGAAGACCCAGTGTAGTCAAAAAAAAAAAAAAAAAAAACTGCTTGTACTCCTGTCCTTATCACATCACTTATCATATTTCATTGATGCAAAGAGCCACTTCCATTTTTTTAAACAACATTTTGGCATCCTGAAATCAGACGAATCTTACAGTCAATTCTATCTTACGCTTTGTTACAGTCGAGCAGAGCTTTTGCTTTCTTGGTGGTTTATACAATAATGCTTTGCGTTCACTCTCTGGGCTCAGATTTGATGAAATACATCATGTCCTTTCTGGATTGCACACTCTGTCAGCATAGGAAACACTCTGGCCTATTTATCTTGCTCTGTGGAATCCACACCAGAATCCTGAGGGCATTAGGGTTGTATTTGTGTTGCCATAAATAGGATGAAAATGTATCCTGCAACGCACACAGTCTAACACCAGAGAAAAATACACAAACAAGTGTGACCCTGGAGATCAGGCAGCAGAATGTCAGCTTGAACTGGGATTCAAAGGCAACCCTTAGCTCCTCTGGGGAGGGACAGAGCTTTTGGAGAAACAAACAAACAAACAAAAGAGGCTATTAGCAATGGTTTTTCTCATCTTCATCCTCACATCCACATTAGAAGCACGTTTCACATTTTGAAAAAACGTTGGCATTACATTTGGGATGCTACACCTGGGATTCCAAAACCCATGGAGGCCCTCGTGGGCCTGAAGGTTGCGAACCAATGTGAGACACAATTGATGGGTCCCAGGCCTCTGAACTGACGTCTAAGCACAGGTAATTACGCTGCACCCCCGACCAGCCTTGGTAAGGTAGCACTTCTCTGGGATGCTCCTGACTCTCCCAGCTTTGGGCCCCACCCCCCTCACAAGCTGCCCCTTCTCTCTGGGCAGGAAGATGTGCTGATGCAGTGTTTCCTCTCTCGCAGGCATTTGCAAAAATATCTAGACAGGGACTGTTGAACCCAAAGCATCTATGGAGGTGAGATTTCAGGCCCTGGGTTCCACAGAGATGGGGATATGGCTGGGGAGCCGTAAGATGCATTCGGGGTAGCAGTCCTCAGGCAGCATCCTGGCTGGGGTCATCCTCTCTTTTGCCCATTGTAAGATCATTCCTATCCTTTATCCGTCTTGGTAACTATGTTCTGAGAGCTCATAATTTGGAGACAATTACATAGTAAGCAGCCAGTTAATCGAGACGACATAGCCCTAAACATTTTTGTTGTTGTTGTTGTTGTTGTTGTAGTATCTATTTATTTATTTATTTTTGGCTGCATTGGGTCTTTGTTGCCGCACGTGGGCTTTCTCTAGTTGCGGCAAGCGGGGTCTACTCTTCGTTGCAGTGCGCAGGCTTCTCATTGCGGTAGCTTCTCTTGTTGTGGAGCACAGGCTCTAGGTGCACGGGCTTCAGTAGTTGTGACACAAGGGCTCAGTAGTTGTGGCTCACGGGCTTAGCTGCTCCACGGCATGTGGGATCTTCCTGGACCAGAACTCAAACCCGTGTCCCCTGTATTGGCAGGCGGATTCTTAACCACTGCGCCACCAGGGAAGCCCAGCCCTAAACATTTATGCCACTAATAACAGTGCCTCCAAAATACCTGAAGCAAAAACTAATAGAACTGTAAGTCCTATTATTCCACAATTATAGAGATCTTAATATTCCCCTTTCAATAATGGATAGAACACATAGATAGAAAATCAGCAAAAAGATACAGAAGACTTAAACTATCAACCAACTTGACCTAATTGACATTACAGAACTCTCCACCCCAAGCAGAATACAACTCTTTTAAGTGCATGTAGAACATTTACCAAGATAGACCATATCCTGAGTCATACGACAAGTCTGAATAAATTCAAAAGAATTCAAGATATACAAAGTATGTTCTCTGACTGCAGTAGATTTAAATTAGAAATCAACTACAGAAAGATATCTGAAAAACCTGCATATATTTGGAAATTAAATAATACCCTTCTAAATAAGCAATGGATCAAAGAAGAAATCAGAAGCAATATTATAAAGTCTTTTGAAATAAGTGAAAGTGAAAACACAGCATATTAAAATTTGTGGCATATTGCTAATGCAGAACTTAGGGGGACATTTGTAGCACTGAATGACAATATTAGAAAAGAAGAAAGGTCCCAAGTCAGTGAACTCAGTTTCTACCTTAAGAAACTAGAAAAAGAGCAAATTAAATCCAAACGAAGGAGAAAAACCGAAATAATAAAGATCAAAGTAGAAATCAATGAACTAGAGAACAGAAAGATAATAATGAGAATCAAAGAAACCAAGAGCTGGTTCTTTGAGAAAATCAATAAAATTGATAAACCTCTAGCCAGAGGATCAAGAAAAGAGAGAGCGAGAGAAAGAGAGAGAGAACATAAGTCCTGTTAATTTTTAAATTCATTTACCACTGCCTGGCTTCTAGCCCTGGTTCCACATTCAAGCTACTCCCATCAAAGTCATTAAAGACCTCTTTTTCTTTTCCATTTTACTTGACCTCCCTGGGGTCCTAATAATCTTTATGATAGACACAGTATTGTTATTGTTCCCATCATACAGGTGAGGAGACTGAGGCCCAAGCTGACCAGATCCTCCTTTCTTCTCCCCTTCTTGGCTCGAAAGGTTGCTGTTAGGATTTAATCAAATAAAATAATAACCTGTAAAGTTTTAGCTCAGCTCATATCCTTACTAGTTCCTCAAAGATACATCAAATAAATACCATTTAATCACAAGCTTCCCTTTCCAAGACCATACGCTCTTCCAAACAGCTCATATCCTCAGACCCTGGCCACCGGAAAAGTCTGTACTCACCACTGTCCCTGCCTCTTCCCTAGTTCCTGGTAAAATAACCACATTTAGATTGTTCTGGATCTGCAATACAGAATTTTTGTGGAAATAATTGCCATCCAAAATTCTTCTCTTTAGAAGAAAAGAACTTCTCAAATCCTGGGACTCCTTCAGTAGACCAGAAGCTCAGACACTGTCACCTTTCAGATTCCCTTGCTGTCATCTGAAAGACAACTTCTAGATCTTGATGCCACAGAACTCCAGAAGGCTTTTGGATATGGAAAATGGGAGGGACTTCCCTGGTGGCGCAGTGGTTAAGAATCTGCCTGCCAGTGCAGGGCACACAGGTTCAATCCCTGGTCTGGGAAGATCCCACATGCCGTGGAGCAACTAAGCCAGTGCGCCACAACTACTGAGCCTGCGCTCTAGAGCCTGTGTGCCGCAGCTACTGAACACACATGCTGCAACTACTGAAGCCCACGCACCTAGAGCCCGTGCTCCACAGCAAGAGAAGCCACCGCAATGAGAAGCCCACGCACCGCAACAAAGAGTATTCCCCGCTCACCACAACTAGAGAAAGCCCGCGCACAGCAATGAAGACCCAATGCAGCCAAAAATAAATAAAATTTAAAAAAAAAGAAAATAGGAGACTGTTAAAATCCCTACCTAGTTATTAACCCTGTCTGAAAGATGGAGATGTCAGCCTGACCTAAGTGATTTACTGTGAATTTAGTCTTTCTTCAGACTGTACTTTTTAGTCATGTTAAAAAATATTGGTGGAAAAGAGTGATGGGGAATCGACACATATTTTTTAACTGTGGTAAAATATACATAACATATAACAACCATTTTAAACATACAATTCAGTGGCATTTAACACATTCACATTCTTGTGCAGCCATCACCACCATTCATCTCCAGAACTTTCCACCATCCCAAACAGAAACTCTGTACCCATTAAACTCTAACTCCCCATTCCCTCCTCCCTGGTAATCACCATTATACTTTCTTTCTCTATGGATTTGACTATTCTGGCAACCTCATGTAAGTGGAATCATACAATATTTGTCCATCGTGTCTGGCTTATTTCACCATAAATCTTTATTTCTGCACACATTTGCCACTGAACCTGGCCACCTTCCCTCCCCCATTACATTCTTCTCTGTATCTGTTGCTTCTCTCTTTTCTGTCCTGGTCTCCAGCTTGTCTCCAGCACCCAGCACAGGCCTAGAACTTGGCAGGGGCAATTAACATTCGTGCAGGAATATCATTGTTAATGAAACTACATTCCCGAGGAAGCGAAAAAACGTACATCTCACTTTTAACAATGTGCTTTGTTCTGTTTTCCAGTTACTAAGGAGCAATTACATAAGACCTCCAAAGATCACAAAGAAACACAGAAAATTTCCCCATTGTAATTCCCCATCTAAAAAGAACCCCAAGTATAGTGCATGTCCTCTCAATCTTTACTGTCATGTTCTGGGTTGGGTATCTGTTGCTGCAATCAAGCCAGCCCAGAACTTAATGGCATCAAACAACCACCATTTTATTATCCTTCCTGGCTGTGTGGGTCAGCTAGGCTCAGCTGGGCAGCTCTCCTGCTGGTCTTGCTTGGGTCTCTCTTGTGGTTGTAGTAGGAAGGAGGCTGGGACAGGATCACGGAGCTTGGCTGGGGTGCTAGGACAGCAGACCTTGCCACAGGAGGTCTCCCCACGGGGTAGCCTAGGGGAGAAGCTGCTAAGCCCTCTTATGGCTTAGGCCCTGAACTGGCTGAATTATGGTGGTAAAATGAGTTCAGGCCAGCTTGGGCGCACTGTGGGAGGAGATGACACCAGGCTGTGAATACCAGAGGCATGCTCCACTGGGGACTGTCTTAGCTCCAGCTGCTATAACAGAATACCGTAGACTGGTGGCTTAAACAATAAATATCTATTTTTCACAGTTCTGGAGGCTGAAAGTCTGAGATCAGGGTGCCAACATGGTTGGGTTCTTCATGAGGGCCCACTTCCTGGTTATGACCTCACAAAGTCTTTCCTTGGTGTGTGTATGCAGCATGCAGACAGAGTTCTAGTCTCATCATGCCCTTATAAGGATGCTAATCCCATTGTGGTGGCCCCAACTTCATAACCTTATCTAGACCTAATTATCTCCCAAAGGCCCTATCTCTAAATACTATCACGCTGGGAATAAGGGCTTCAACATATGAATTTTGGGGGGACACAAACATTCATTCCATAACTGAAGCCACTGAAATCGAGTAGGACCCTGCTGGGCCCTCTCCAGTACAAAAGCCTCCCCATGTTCCATGTTTCTTGTTTGTAGAAAAAGGCTTTCATCTCCTAGGCCTTCCCAGAGTTCCAAAGAGCAGATTCAAGCAGTTACTAATTAGGAAAGTGAGGGAATGCAGAAACAAAGGAAAAGCAGTCAAGCACAAAAACTAATAATAGCTTAAGCAATAGTTCAGCAATAACACAGAGTCCTAGTTCCTCCTCAAGGGGTATACGTAACAATCTGACGCAAATCTTTGTGCTGTTCTGCAGAAACTAAGACTCCCCACCCAGGTGGAGGATGGTGACTACACACTGACCACAAGCCCGTAGACCCAGACTGGCTGGAACCAGAAAGTTAATAATTAAGATTCCTGAAACACCACCCTGTTACCTCACCACCAAGCAATCAGAAGAAATTCATGCCCCCTGCACCCCTCACCCCAAATGTTGCCTTTAAAAATCCTTCCCTGAAAGCCATCAGGGAGTTCGGGTCTTTTTTTTTTTTTTTTTTGAAGGAATTATATAAAGATTTTGTTTATTTTTTTTAAAATAAATTTATTTATTTATTTTTGGCCATGTTGGGTCTCTGTTGCTGCATGCGGGCTTTCTCTAGTTGTGGCAAGTGGGGGCTACTGTTTGTTGCAGTGTGCGGGCTTCTCATTGTGGTGGCTTCTCTCTTTGTTTATTTTATTTTATTTTATTATTGTTGGCTGCATTGGGTCTTCGTTGCTGCGTGTGGGCTTTCTCTAGTTGCGGTGGCTTCTCTTGTTGCGGAGCACGGGCTCTAGGCACACGGGCTTCAGTAGTTGTGGCATGAGGGCTCAGTAGTTGCGGCTCATGGGCTCTAGAGTGCAGGCTCAGTAGTTGTGGCGCACAGGCCTAGTTGCTCCGTGGCACGTGGGATATTCCTGGGCTGAAACCTGTGTCCCCTGCATTGGCAGGCCGATTCTTAACCATTGCACCACAGGGGAAGTCCAAGTTCGGATCTTTTGAGCATGAGCTGCCCATTCCCCTTGCTTGGCCCTTCTCTTCACTACAACCTCGTGTCAGTACCAAACTGCCAAGTTCGGTTTGGTAACACCATCTTGGAGATATGTTACCACATGAGCTAATATTACCCTTCTGAAGGGTTATACCAATTCCCCTTTGCAGTAGCAGTGAATGAGAGTACATGGTGTTTCATTACACACCCCAGCACTAGGGTGTTATGGTTTCTAAAACCTTTGCCAGTTTCATTAGTACCACGGTGTTAATATAAATCCTATTAAACCAGCACCCTTAAATCAAGACAAAGGTCATTGAAAGGAGTGGAGAGGTGTCATTAACTCAATTCCTTTGAATTTCCTGACTGGTCACTTCTTTTTAGGAACTGAAAATAACCTTAATAATAATATATTGCATCTGTATATTTGAACTTTTTTTCCCAAGATTTTTACAGATGTCAATCAAGTGGTCTGGCTTGACTAGAATTAATGACCAATATAACGCACAGGCAAAAATATCTCCCACATTCGATTTTGAAAAATAAACTGAAAATGAAATTAAACACCCCACTCCCTCATTTGGACAACAAAGACTCCTGCTTCTCTATTTAGTACGTGCCCCACAAGGCACTTTTTTTGTCAGTCAAATATTCAAATCTAGGTGATTGGAAAGTTTGATAAAATTCCGGAAGTCTAAGTAGACAGAGTTATTATTATGTTTTGTTTGGGATAATCCTGGAATCCCAGTGAAGAATGCAATCGTGCAGGATTTGTGGGACAGATCATTCCATGTCATTCCACAACATCTGGAGCACACCACTCCGGTGGTGCTGGTCCTCCATGGTGGCAAAACTGACAAGAAACGAAAAACTGAGCAAGAGAATGTCAGCAAGTCCTATGGGCCACGAAGATTATAGGGCACAGTGATGTGTTGGATGGTGACTTGGGAACTCCTCTAGCAGATGTGGGCCAGGAAGGCCTCTCTGAGGATGTGACATTTTGACTGGGACCTGAATGACCAGGAGCAGCCTCCCTGGCAAGTGGTCCAGGCGGAGGGAGTAGCCGCTGTAAAGGCCATGGGTAGCATCACAGGACCACGGGTATCAGAGCTGGAAGAGGCGGAGAGGAAATTGGACGTGACAGGCTTGTACCTCGACTTTCCAGACCCAAGTTCCTTTGACTACATGCCTCTGGGTAATTAGAAACCAGACCAGCAGGAGGAATGTTCTTTTGGGCTGAGATAATTTTGGTTAATTGTTCCATCTGTAGTTCACTGGGAAAAAAATCAGATGTGCTGAATGGATGAGGGTGCATTTCCACCCAGTTGCAGAGACAGGGTAAGCTGAACAGACCTGAGGTTGAGGTCCTCTGTGGCTCGTAAAGTCTGGGGGGATTGACACTCAGAGAACACTTTATTTATTTATTTATTTTTAATTTATTTTTATATATTTATTTATTTATTTTTAGCTGTGTTGGGTCTTCGTTTCATGCGAGGGCTTTCTCTAGTTGCGGCAAGCGGGGGCCACTCTTCATCGCGGTGCGCGGGCCTCTCACTATCGCGGCCCCTCCCGTTGCGGGGCACAGGCTCCAGACGCGCAGGCTCAGTAGTTGTGGCTCACGGGCCCAGTTGCTCCGCGGCATGTGGGATCCTCCCAGACCAGGGCTCGAACCCGTGTCCCCTGCATTGGCAGGCAGACTCTCAACCACTGCGCCACCAGGGAAGCCCGAGAACACTTTATTTTGTAAAACGTCTCCCTTGCAAGAAAGATCATGTGACTAATGACTCTGCACTCCTCAGCTACCCAGCCCCTATCAAGAGCATGAACTGCTGATCTTATAGCCTAAACAGTACCTCCCCTCCAACACCCTTGATTTTGCTTGTTATGGATCAGGTAGCTGTTCTGGTTAAGCTTCTGCTCCTGGCTGCCTGGGGCCTCCATAGGTCTGGGAGCCACAAGCAGAAGCCTGAATCTGCCCAGGCTCCCAGATGGGGACCCACTGGAGCTGAGGGCACTGTTGACAGACAATGAAAGTGTAGTGTTATTCTTGGGACACAAACCACTGGAGATCAATTCAGAGATGAATAACATCCAACCGTGTCCCTCTGAAAAGCAAATTCCAGTGGCAATCTCTACCTACCTTCCTTTCTAGCCAGGTCTCTGGACATGGCAGACTCCCTATTGCTATTCCATAGCTAGACGGGTGATTCCTTTCCGTCCTTTCTCTTCCCCACTCAGTCCTGTCCAGTCCTCGCAGGGCAAATACAGCTGATAAACTTCTAAGTTGAAAAGCAGTATCCCTGACATATAAAGAGCTTCTATAAGTAGAAAAAAAAAAAAAGTGACTGACCCTAAAGAAAAGTAGGCCTAAGATATGGAGAGTCACTTTATAGAGAAAGGAATGCAAATGACTCTTACCCATGTGAAAATATGTCCAAACTTGCTCATAAGAGGAAAGCAAATTAAAGCCATGCTAAGATCAGATTGGCAAAAATCCAAAAGTTTGACAACTAGTGTGCAAGGCTGTGAGGCTGATGGGCACTGTCATACTTTGCTGGAGGGAATGCAATGTGGTACAGCCCCAATGGAGAGGAATTTGGCAATCCCAGCAAAATAATATATGTGTTGCTCCAGCAATCCAGAAAATTTCTAGAAGCTCTCCCAAAGGTACACTGGCAAAAATAAGGAAAGACAGCTGCACAAAGATAGGGAAAGTATATATAAGAAGGGAGGGGTGCCTAAATATATGTCACATATTTGTTTATGAAAATTAAAAATGAAGGCTAAATCATAAAACTAAAAAATAGTTTCTTATGGAGGGGAAAAACAAAGGAACTAGACTTCTTCGAGTAAAGCTTGTTCTGTAGATTTAACTATGGAACCATGTAGCATATTTTACATACTAATAAAGCAACGTTAAATTTTTTAAAAAGGAATCCATAGAAATTATGAGTAAATTGAGTTAATGAGCCTAACAGTGTGTCCAGTTAGTTAGTGACACAACCACACAGAGAGGAACTATGATGAGTAGTTTTGAAACCCAGCAATTTACTTTAAGGACAAAAAACCAAATAGAAAACAAAAATATCTCAAACTTTTGAGTCATCATATTGTTAAAAGTGTAGTTAGTATTGTTATTCTGAGACTATCGTGTGTAGAGTGTGGGATAAAGTGAAATGTGCATTGAAGGATATTTAGCATCTCAGCCTCTGAGGCACTGTCAGTAGCTTTCCCTTAAACACTAAGAGCACTCCACATGTGTTCAAACACCCTCTGTGGGGACAGTATCACCATGGAGAGCCACTGCAAGGGCTCTCAGTTTTACAGATGAGACATCGAGGCTTTTAAAGTCTAAGTCATTTTCCCAAAGTCAAATGCCTGAGGTGGTGTGCAAGGGGCAAATCTGGAATTGAACTGCACCCACTAGACTCCAAGCCTGTTCTCCTGACTCCTACAATGAGTTGTGACCTCCAGGTTGACCCTAGTAGTACCATCTCTCCTGCCCGCCCTCTCCCTGCTCTGAGGACGTTTACTTTCCACAGGCATTTCCCACCCATGGTAGGAACAGGGCAGCACAGTGCTTGGACAAAGGAAGGACTTGAAAAATGTTGAAAAAAAATGAATGAATGAATGAAAACAGAGAAAATTGCCTTCTTTTCTGCTTGGAAAAAAAGCTAGTAGGAGAAAATAAAGAAGAAATGATTCTTAAGGAGAGGCCAGGATTCAAGAGCCATTGAGATACCTCTGTGTCAGGGGGTTTCCAAGACCACCCTCAGGCTCCAAGATTCACCTGAATCAGGACTCAGAAAAGCTGTTATACTCACGGTTGCAGTGTACTACAGCGAAAGGATCCATATTGAAATCACCAAAGGGAAAGGTGCATGGAGCGAAGACCAGGAGAGACCAGGTACAAGCTTCCAAGTGTCCTCTCCCAGTGGAGTTGCATGGATACATGTAACTCTCCCAGCAATGCCATGTGACAACAGGTGTGAAGTGTTGTCAACGTGGGAAGCTTATCTGAGCTTTGGTGTCCAGGGTTTTTATTGGAGTCAGTCACATAGGTATGCAGTGCCTGCCTGCCTGACCTCAGCTACTCAAACTCCAGAGGAAAAACAGGCATCCACCATAAATCACACAGTTGGCACAAACTCTAATAAAAACTAGCACAATGTGACCCAAGGCCACAGGCATACAAGCAGAACATGCCAAGGGCTCAGAGCTCTTTCTCCCAGGAGCCAGCCAAGGGCCAGTCCTGAAGACAGGTGTTTCTTGGAAATGTGCAGAGTTTGAGCAGCCACAGCCTGCTGGGTTAACCCTTTCCTGCCCAACCTCCTAAGCAGAGGTGAGAGGTGTGCAGGCCCACCCACCCCTTGTCCTCCAATACTTCCTACATCAGCACCTTCTTGAGGATCCAAAATCATTTCCAAAATGGGGTTTGCAAGTTGATCCATTGGAGGACAGGATGAAAATATCAGGATTTCCATTTCTGTGGTTTTTTTAAAAAAATTGTGATTAAAAACACATAAAATTTACCATCTCAACCATTTTTAGGTGTACATTTCAGTAGTGTTAAGTATATTCACGTTGTTGTGCAGCGGATATTCAGAACTTTTCATCTTGCAAAACTAAAACTCTGTATCTGTTGAACAACAACTCCCCATTTCCCCCTCCCCCAAACCACTGATGACTGTTATTCTACTTTCTGTCTCTATGAGTTTGACCACTTTAGATCCATCATATAGGTGGAATCATACAGTATTTGTCTTTTTGTGACTGGCTTATTTCACTTAGCATAGAATGTCTTCCAGGCTCATATATATTGTAGCATGTGCCAGAATTTTCTTCCTTTTAAGGCTGAATAATATTTCATTGATTGTATAGATCACATTTTGTTTATTCATCCATCAATGGACATTTGGGTTGCTTCCATCTCTTGGCTATTGTGAATAATGTTGCAATGAACATGAATGTACAAATATCTCTTTGAGCTCTTGCTTTCAATTCTTTTGGATATGTACCCAGACATAGGATTGCTAGATCACATGATGATTCTATTTTTAATATTTTGAGGAGTGTCCGTACTGTTTTCCACAGCAGCTGCACCATTTTACATTCCCACCAACAGTGCACAAGGGTTGCAGTTTCTCCACATCTTTGCCAACACTTGCTATCTTTTTTTTTTTTTTCATAGTGGCCATCCTAATGGGTGTGAATCTCTATGTTTTTAGTCTATAAAACTAAATTTCATAGCTGGACCAAAGCTGACCTGGCTTTGTACACCTGCAGGTCCCGGGACAGGCTTGGTTTCCTGAGGGAAGAGGGAACGTGTCACCCTTGGAGCAAGGGACACCATGGTGATAGGCCCTCCATCTTTGAATCATTTTTATTTTATTACAGAGTATTTCAGCCCAGTTAATGGGTTTCAGAATTATATTATCCAGTTTTAATTAAACTAAGCCTCAAATTATGATCACGGAATCCTTACAAAAATGATCTTCAAAAACCCCACAGATATAAGATAACATGGTGCAAACCTGAACAAACATGTGAAAACAGCCAAGTGACCCTTTTCCTAACCTCATCTGAGTTCTCTCCCAGACGCATTTTGATGTAAAAACAAGAACAATCTAATAAGAAATTGGCCAAAAAAAGGGAAGAATTAAGAAAACCACCGAAAATATAGATATACATCCACTTATTAACAGTGAAGCCCACATGCAGTGTGTATCATGCCTTAAGACATGAAGACATCAGCTAATGATAGTGTGTGTGTGCACGTGCATGCACACACGCGTGTGTGCACACTAAAATCTTTTATCAATAGGGGCATACAATCAAAAATATTTGGAGACAACTGCTCTAGTTAGAGGATTAGGAATTACGGGGTCACTGTTTTTCATACTGGATTTTTCAGGCAAGAGACCCACTAGTTTGGAGGAATAACCAAAAGATATTGGGCGCAGTCTGGGACAGTCGTCACATATAGGGAACAGAACTTGGCTTTGTTAAGGAAAGAAGAGTGACCTGGGAACTATCCCAAGCCCTAAACAGTTGACCCCAATGTTGTGGTAACATCTGCTTTGTGACTACTCCCTGGAACTCCTCCCTTCTTTTAAACTTATCCTCGGTTTGGTCATCTGTAAAATGGTGACATCATCGGGGGACTGGGGTAGGGTGCTGGGTGTAGTGCCTGCACACAGCAAGGATGCTCCAGGGGCAGCTAGTCTGATTACTGGACTCTTTGTTAAGCTTTTAGAACCAGAAAAATATTACATACAAAAATATTCCATTGTGAAAATGTTATGACGAGTATAGAAAGAAATAGGAATCTCGCCTAATTCTCCCCTTAAGGGATGACCATTTTCAGTATGTTTACATTTCCATAAATGGCTGCAGGAAACAGTCTGAGATCCTGATTTTTAAACTTACTTCTTTTCATGGGTATTCCTATGTCAATAAATTCTTTGTAAAATCATTTTGAATGGCTACGTTATGCTCCACCGGTGACTGTCCTATACTTAGTATGCTAGGCCTCCTGTCACCTCTATGGGCTTCTTCCTGTGCCTGGTGAGCCCCTCCCCAGCTCTGGCCTTAGTTTCTCTCTCCCCGGAGCACCTCCAGCCTGATGAGGTCGGAGGGAGCCCAGGCCTGGGTCTCAGCACCCGATGGTTCCCAGGTCCCTTCCAGCCCTGCAGGTCAAGAAGAACTAGCTGTCATTTCCTCTTCCATGGTCAGCCCCCGGACATGCACACACAGGCACACCAAGACCCTCAGCCAGAGCCCAGCACAGAGGCTGCACGCAGGAGTGCCTAGTCCACATCTGATGACTGATGGATAAGTGAACGAGAGAAGAATGGAAGGAAGAGGGAAGGAGGGAGAGAGGGAGGGAGGAAGGGCAGAAGGAAGGAAGGAATGGAGGGAGGGAGGGTGGGTGTTTGCACATACCTCCAAGCTCCCGCTATTCCTTTCCCTCTAACAGTCTTTTAATCCTCCAAGCCCCAGTCAGAGCCCCCTCTGTGCAGCCCTCTTAGGCTGCAACTCCATGTGTACAGTCTTGCTTAACCTTCACAGCAACCCTTGCGAGGGAGGTCCTGTTATTACTATGTTTTGCAGATCAAGAAACTGAGGCTCAGCAAGTTTTAATAATTTTCCCAAACCCACACAGTAGGGAGAGGAAAAAGCGGGGTCTGGGCCCCTTCCTAATGCCCTAGTCGGGGGTCCTCACCTTCAGGCTTCCACAGCTGGCGGGGGCCAAACACAGCCCTTGGAACCGGAACCAGGACTCTTGTGATCACGTCCTGTTCCTGGTCTGCGTCTCCTCTGAGAATGTGACCCTCCAGGACACGCCAAGCCCTGGCAGAGGACCGCATTGCACGCACTCGGGGAGTTTTTCTTGAATGCCTGAGTGAAGAAATGCTTTCCTGTTTCCTGATACTAGCCCCAGACTCTCCTTTGATAAGGGAAGAATCAGATTTTGGAAAAACAGCAACCGCTTTGCAACACCAGTTGGTGCCACAGTCTCGGTGGATTTTAAAAACAATTCAGAGAGCAACTGGTGTCTTTTCTCCTTCTTTCGGTTCCCTTTGTTAAACTGCCATGTGTTCCTGGTGACCAGATCTCGGATGACATGGAGGCAAGAAGAAGTGGGAGAAAGGCAGAAGGCGGGACTCTCTGATTCCTGAGGACCTTTGTGACTGGTGGGGTTCAGGCTTTTTGCGGGATTATGGGCCTGGCATGGGCACTCAGCTCCCTGCAGAGCCTGGTGGTTCCTGTGGCTAGAACAGTACCCTGAATTCCACTTTGGTGACGGTTATACCAGGCTTTGTCCCTGCCCCCTTGAGCACAAAACACTCTGCAGTTCTAGCTGAGAAAGTGTGCCAGTCTGAAAAGCACAAACCCCTGGCTCTCTCTGGTCTGCGCAGAACGGATACTCTCTTTGCTAAAACAACCAACCCTCCTTGGCAGAAAGGGTGGTGGCAGCCAGTGGCCTGCCGACTGCTTATGCAGAATGTTCTACTCACTGCTTCTGACAGGCCCAAGCTCATCAAATTCTAATAAATATCACTTTCAATAAATCCCTCTTGCATGACTTTTTCAAATTAATATGGATTAATTATAAGCATCGATCCCTCATATAAAGTCCCGATTGTGCCAGATGCTGTGCTGGGCACTTTTTGTGAATCATTTAACATTTGTGAAAACCCCTCTGGCTTTTAATTATGCCCATTTCACAGATGAGAAAACTGAGATGCACCAAGCCTAAATAACATGCCCAAGTTTGCCCAGTGAAAGGTGGCAGAGCCAGATCTCAAACCTTCGTCTTTCTGACTCCAAAGCCCATGCCTTTCCCTGCAGCACTATAGTCGGGGTCTCGCTTTGCATGTGCCCCCTTCTGCCCTGTTCCCTCCTCATTCCAGGCTTAGGCTGCTGATGACCACCAGCTTGGCCTATTTTTTGTAAAATGCTATTGTCTGCCATGGGTCACAGTGTAGATGGCCCAGGACACCAAGTGTGTGTCTGTGAGACAGAGAGAGAGAGAGAGCGGGAGAACACATGCTTGAGGGAGCAGAGTGTCCACATAAGTCAGTGCCTGGAGACTCTTTCCATGATTGCAGGTTGGAAGGAGTTCCTCAATATCCCAAATCAGATTCTGACTTCAGTCCCAGGTTGGCTGTGTCACCTTCAAGAGTTATAATGAGTTGGATGGATGAGCTGGCATGTATCTGAAACTCAACCAGGCCTCATCTCATTACCAACTGGAAGCTCACCTGTATTAGTCAGCTTGGGCTGCTATAACAAAATACCATAGACTGAGTGGCTTAAACAACACACATGTATTTCTCACAGTTCTGGAGGCTGGAAGTCCAAGATCAAGGTGCCTGCAGATTTGGTTCCCGGTGAGAACTTTCTTTCTGGCTTGCAGATGACTGCCTTCTGGTTATGTCCTCCCTCACATTGCAGAGATAGAAAGGCTCTGGTCTCTCTTCCTCTTCTTATAAGGGCCCTAATCCCATCATGGGGGCCCCACCCTCATGACCTCATCTAAACCTAATTACCTCCCAAAGACTTCATCTCCAAATACCATCACATTGGGGGTTAGGGTTTCAACATATGAATTTGGTGGGGGAGGGCATATTTTCAGTCCATAGCTCCCCCTCCCAATACCAGTACAGCTCACCACACATACTGGTGACCTCAGGATGGCTGCAGACTTCCCATAGCCATCCAGGCAGCTTGGCCAAGGCCCTGGGAGGCCTGCAGCCAGTGGAGGTGCGGTTACCCTCCTGTCTGCCCTCTGTCCTCAGTGGCGGATGTCTATTGGCTCCAATTGTTCCTCCCCTTGCTGAAAGTACTCCAGGGGAATCAGCAGGCCCCAGGACTTCCAGCCCCACAGTGTGGGCGACAGTGGTCACCTCTTTCCAGGGGAGGCTGGCTACCCCTTAGCAGAGTCCCTAGAGCTGGTAACAGGGCAGATCTCCCAAGCTGCCAGCTCTCCCTGTAGGGACAACTGGGAGGGAAAGAGGAAGAGGGAGACATTCTAGTTAGGGAGAGAAAATATGCCAGGAAGATACTGGAGAATAATTCCATGGTAATACTTGAACAAGTTCAAGTTTATACTGGTCCACAATCCCTTATCTGCAATTCTGACATCCAAAGATTTCTAAATATTAAAAGTTTTCCTTAACCTATTTGATGGCAAAACATGACCTGAGCTGATGTGAGGCAATGTGTGACATCTGTATTTATTCTACCTAGAGTGCCTATTCCTATTTCCTGCACTGAAAGGTCAAGGTGGCTGGTTGTGGAGTGCAGCCCTAGACCAGGAGTTCCACTAGAATCCAACAGTGGAGGGATTCTAATGTCAGCCTCTAGTCAAGGCTGTTTGAGCATCAGATTAGAGGCTTGAAAGGAAACAGCTGATAAGCAGAAGCAGGGCCTTTCAGTCTCCTGGGCATCGTCTTTCAGATATGTAAAATACACAGAGGTGTCAAGTCCAATGTCAAATGCACTCCATTCCACACCTATAGCTCTATAAAGGCCACAGAGAACTACAGTTTGGCTTCCCTGCACTTTCTACTTCAGCAAGAGTAATGCCATCAGCCTTCTGGAAAGCACCGCCTTACAGAGTGTAATGGGTGAAGTGTTCTTATAAAGCGGGGAATCTGGACACAAGAACAAGCATGCACAAAGGGGAGGTGATGTGAAGACTGCAGTTATGCTGCCACAAGCCAAGGACTATGGGGGGCTACCAGAAGCTGGAAGAGGCAAGGTAGGATCTTTCTCCTACCAGGTTCAGAGGGAGGATGACCCTGCTGACACCGTGATTTTGGACTTCTGTCCTGCAAGACTGTGAGATGATAAATTCCTGTTCTAAGCTCCCTGTGCCTCTGCAGCTCCCTCTGCCTGGCACACTCTTCTCCAGCTTCTTCATCTGGCTCACCCCCATCTGTCCCCTAGAACTCCCCTGCATCCCCTCTGTGAACTGTGTCCTAACCTGCAGACTGGGTCAGGCATGCCTCTGGGGTACGTGCACCTTGACAGAAGCAGCTATGTGGGGCCTTGTGCGTGGGGCAGGAACCATGGCCCCCCTGTTGGCCCCTCGCCACTCCTTGAGGGCAGGGTCCAGGCCCACAGAAGGCCCTGAGAATGGACTGGATGACCCCGATGTTGGCTTTTCAGGAACTCCCCTTGGCCCTCCATAAAGCAAGATGAGTCCACCTGTTTCTTTCTGCAGGAACTCTCCAAGCTGGGTCTGGGGAGTGACATGGAGGTGGAGCTGCAGATTCTTCAACTGCCAGTGGATTACAGAGAGGTGAAGCAGAGGGTCACCAGAATCTGGGAGGATCTTCAACCGCAAGTAAATGACAGCTGGGGAGGCAGTTGGGCTGGGGGACAGGGGGCTGATTATGTGGTGGAGACCCAGAACCTGTGAACCCCAGGACACTGTTTCTAGGGTTGATGGCTGAAGTGTACCCTGCCCCCGCATCCCACCAGTAAGGGCCCAGATGATCTCATAAGGGTCTATTTGTAAAAGTTTAAGATGAAAGACAGAGTAGATCTTGGAATAAGACTCTGGAGAGAGAGAAGGAGGAAAAGACATGGAAGCTTTATTCCCAGCCCGGACCCAAAGGTAGTTTCCACCTAACAGAGAGGCCCTTGGGTTAGGTCCCAGCGAGGCCCTTGCAGGGCAGGTGGGTTGTGAGGTGGGCTGAGAGGCAAGGACCTCTTGGACCTAGGAGAGCAGTTTGAGGGCAGCCCCCACTGGGAGACGGGAGAGTGGCCCACCTGGGGAGGCCCATCTTCATCACTCCCAGCCTATCTTACCACAACAGAGTTACTGTATAGGAAGCTGGTACAAATATCCCCCAAATACGACGACCAGATAATATTAATAAAACATAGACCACCAAACCATTAAGACAACACCCCAAATATTTTGATAAAACAATCAGCTATTTTTTCAAAGAGGAAAAATAATCGGCTCAAAAAATTCTAACAATATTTTATTAGACTGTTACTAACTTCCTTTATTAAGGAGTTTCATAAAAGAGATGGAAGCCTCCACAGAAAGGCTAAGCTTCTCCTGGCACACGCTTAGATACCAGCTGGATCCCCCAGGGAAAAAGGGAATACACTACCCTGTAAGAATGTTTTAAAATATAAAAGTATTTAAATTAGATGCCACATGGGTTTCTATCCAGCTGTTTTTCGTTCCAGCACATTCATCAGGGGAAGCAGGCAGGGGATGGGGGTGATGCTGGCACATTTGGGATGTTGAGGTGTCTTGCACCCCGGAGCTCTCCCTCTGTGTGGTCTGGGGGGCAGAGCAGACCTCAGTTTCCCTAATCTCCTGCCGCCACGTGTGTTCACACAGCTCGTTGTGCATGTGGGCATGGACCCCGCCGCCAAGGCCATCTTTCTGGAACAGTGCGGCAAGAACTGGGGCTACGGGGACGCCGACATCCGGGGCTTCCACCCTGAGTGCGGCGTGTGCCTTCCGGATGGCCCAGAAGTGATCGCTTCGGGAGTCAGCATGAGGGCAGTCAGCAGGCGCGCGGTGGCCGAGGGCGTGGAGGTGGCCTTTTCCCGAGACGCAGGCAGGTGCGTTTTGTTCCTGGGCACGTAGGGGAGGAGGAAGGGCTGAAGTGGCCTCTGACCAGCCTTCCTCCTGGGATGTGCCATCCTGTGCCATCCAGCTGGGTGCTTGGCGGCAGAGAACAGCCCAGAGTCACCCTGCACACTGGCCCATTGCTCACTCACGCCCAGGGCTGGTTCCGAGGCCCCCTCCCACTCACCGGCCTGGTGGCTGGCAGAGGAGGAGGGGTGGGATGGGGATGTTGAGAGCCACTAACATTTTGTGGATGTTTTATTTTTATTTATTGCTGGCAAAGTTGTGAATTAACTTCTGGTTTAGCCCCGATGAAGATTAATTTACCTTTTTTTCTCCAGACTCTGACCCCCTAGGAGATAGTTACTCCTCCCTGCAAAGAATGAATGAACAAATTGTTACCAAATTAAGTCCTATGAACCCTGCTCAGGTCGTAGCCTGGCCTCTGTTCTTTTTCCCTTTGGGTTCGAGCTTTATTCAGTGGCCAAAGAATGGAGAAGTGGGAACTAAGTTCACAGATCAACTTCTCACCTACCTGGTGAGAGGGATTTAATTTTAAAGATAAAGACAAAGGGAGGTGGAGTGAGGCTAATGATGGGGAAGCATATGCATTAGTCTGCCTGGGAAGGGGCATGGCTTTTTTGAGGGAGTGAGGTGCCACCCCCTTTTTATCCTTTTTATGGTCCTTAATCGCTGGTCCTGGACACCAGTAGGTGTGTCTTATTAAGCATGTTAAGCTGGTTTAGTAAAATCAACATATAAGGAGACTCAGGGTCTGTTGGAGGTCAGGTTCCTGGCCATCTTGGTCCCAGCTAGTACCACCTGTTTTTGTTTGTTTGTTTGTAGCTTTCTTTCTTATCTCTGGATCCTTTAACTTAAAGATTTATGTTAACTCCTGCTAAAGGTGGGGGTTGGCAGGTTTTGAGCAAAGACCTGGAGAAGCTCTGGCAATAAAATCCCCCTTTCCTTGTTACTGCTCCTCATTCTTGAGGGGCGTTGAAGGGCAAAGGTCTGACTTCTGAACTGCTTCCTGCTGAACCTGAGCATAATTTTTCCCTGGATTAGAGAAGCAGAACTGTTCCTGACTAGCCTAAAATAAGTCTGATTGTCGCCAAGCTGCAGTCCCAGTTGCTTGTACCCTTGTGTTAGTGTCATCTAAAGTTTGATGGCTTCAAGCTGTTTACTAAGGAAGTTGACAAGGCAGTTAAGGAGGCAAGGCCCAAAGATAAGCAGGATAGTAGCAATTAGGCCTGGGTGAGATTTTGTAGAGTGATTTCATGGTATGCAAAGCCTCCCCAGGGAGCTGCTGGTCTGGAGCAGTCCCTATTCCTGCCAGAATGATCAATAGCAATCCTATTGCTCTTTTATCTCAGGGCAGGGTGATATTATGAATGGTTATACCTAGGTTCCGAGAATTTAGCTGGCCTAGCATGCAATGTTCCCCCAGCTGGGCATTATCTAAACAAGGAAGGGCTAGAGCCCACTCCAGAGAAGGGAAGGCGGAGTTGGGGTTGGTCTGATGGGGCAGTTGGTTTATTCTTGGGCCACAAAGGAACAGGTACCCAGGGGGAGCTTATGTTCTGGGGAGTTGAACCACCTCCATAAGTGGCTAGCCCAAGAGGGGGTGCCCTTGCAGTGTGGGGAGAGAGGCCCACCTGCATAGCGGGGATTACTGAGGGATTCTTGACTAGTGGCTTTTCCCCAGGCCTTAGGAGGGCCATATACTAAATGCCAGACAACTGGCATTTTCCCTCTCCAATAAGTACGTCTCCCTTCTGGTCCCTGTGTGTATTCATCAAGTTGGTTCAGAGGGCACCAACAGGTGAGATTTCCACAGGAGTCAATCCCTCGGTACTTAAATTGTGGGATAATGGAAGAAGCATTGATCAGAGTCCAGAGCAGCCCTAAGGTGTTATTGCAAGTTCCTCCCTTTGGTAGGGACATTTAATATGGGCAGTGACAGCAAGACGATCAGAGCAATGGCACTTTAGAGTGAGTGCTTTGTATTCATTAGAGGGAATCCAAGCAGGGAAGCTGCGTTAGGGATGGGATATGAACTTCAAGATGGGTAGGTTTAGCCAAGGTGAGAGTGAGGTTATCATTCTTAGGGGTAAAATGTAATACCTTTAATCCATAGGTGTCACTTGGAGAGTGGGGGTGACAGATCCCGCACTGGGATAGATTTTGTCCACAGGCTATAATTCTCGAGAAATTTACTATTGCATTAAATTCCCATTCTGTGTGGACGGTTGTAAGAGATAGATAGAGCAGAGAAGAAAGAATAGACAATAATGGCCACTCATCCTGCTTCCAATGTTAATATCCCATATGTCCAGCATGGACAGAGGAGGTGTTTGCCAGAGGGAGGGGGTTTGGCAGAACAGCAGAAGCCAAGTAAGGCAGTAGTAATGACAAGGCCAACTAATAAGCCTGTCCACCACATTACTTATCTATTGGTAAGTTAGTCCTTTTCAAAAGTAACTTAAGGTCTGTGACAGGTTCACAGGTGTATTGAGTGCGTGGCTCAGTAACTTCTTCCTCAGGTGTAGGTGCCGTCTTCACTCTGGTATGGTGGGCCCACGGAGTTATGCCCTGCAATTGTCAGGCTGAATGAGTGGTCAAGATAACAAGATAAGGTCCTGTCCACTTGGGGTCTAACTGGTCTTGTGGATTTCCAGCCTTCCAGGTTTTCAAATAAACCCAATCCCCAGGGTACAAAGAATGTAAAACCATGTCAGAAGGGGAAGGCAATTCCTGATTCCCTTAGGCGTGTAAAGCTTTGATTATTTCCCCTCTCTGTAAGGCATATTTCATTTGGTCCATATCCCTAAGGTTGGCTTTGTAGCCGGGTCCTTCAGTAATGGGCCTCCTGTACATGATCTCTTATGGACTTAACCTGAGCTTTCCTTTAGGGGCTAATTGCATTCTCAAAAGTGCTGTGGGGCGAAGGGAGATCCAAGGTTGATGAGTCTCTTGACATAGTTTGGCTAAATTTCTTTTGAGAGTTTCATTTGTTCTTTTTACTTTTCCTAAAGATTGTGGTCTCCAAGAAGAGTGTAAACTCCATTTAATTCCTAGGGCTCTAGAGACTTCCTTAGTAATTTGAGAAATAAAGGTGGGCCCACTGTCACTTTGAATGGATTTAGGGAGCCCAAACTGAGGGATTATTTTTTTGAGCAGGGCCTTAGAGATCTCCGAGGTAGTCTTGATTTGGGTTGGGAATGTCTCCATCCAGCCAGAGGTGTCAGTCAAAACCAGCAAATATCTAAAAATTTCCTTGTGCCCGGGGCATTACTGTAAAATCAGTTTGCCAGTCTTGACCTGGATGTGTGCCTCTATACTGGGTGGGGGTCACTCCCTTGACCTTGGTGGGCGGTAAGTGTTGGGGTTATTCTGGAGACAGTGCAAGCTTCAACCACCTGTTTAAGGAGACTTCAGAAGTTGGGAGTAGTCATGGATTTGGTGAGCCATTGACACAGGGCCTCCTGCCCATAACGTGTGCTCTGGTGAGCTTCCCGGATGGCTTGGAGTGCAGTAGCTGATGGGAGGAACAGCTGCCCATGATCGTTAACCATCCATTCCTGATATTCTGGGCTTTTACATTTGTTTATTTATTTATTTTTGGCTGTGTTGGGTCTTCATTTCTGTGCGAGGGCTTTCTCTAGTTGTGGCAAGCGGGGGCCACTCTTCATCGCGGTGCGCGGGCCTCTCACTATCGCGGCCTCTCTTGTTGCGGAGCACAGGCTCCAGACGCGCAGGCTCAGTAGTTGTGGCTCACAGGCCTAGTTGCTCCGCGGCATGTGGGATCTTCCCAGACCAGGGCTCGAGCCTGTGTCCCCTGCATTAGCAGACAGATTCTCAACCACTGCGCCACCAGGGAAGCCCCTCTGGGCTTTTAAAATAGCCCCATCTCAAAGGCTTTTCTCTTTCTTCTGGGGTGTATATGGGAGTGTAAGAGTTAGGATCTGGGAGTACCAGTAGGAGTGACGTTTGAAGTCTGTCCCCACCCTCTGATACTTGTTGTGCTGCCATATCTGCTCTGTTATTTCCTCTTATTATTTCTGCTTCTCCCTTTTGATGGCCTCTACAGTGAATACAGGCTATACTCTTTGGCAGGAGTATAGCCTCCAGCAGCCTCATAATTCACCCCCCCCCCCATTATTAATCTGTTTATTCCCTGAGGTCAGCATTCACCTCTCCTTCCAGATGGCCCCATGGGTGTGTAGGATTGAATAAGCATATTTAGAGTCAGTGTAGATATTGACAACTTTCCCTTTCCCCAGTTCTAGTGCTCTGATTAGGGCAATTAACTCAGCCCTCTGAGCAGAGCAGCCAGAGGGCAAGGCTTTTAGCTTCCACCACTTCAGTGACAGAAACCACTGTGTAGCCTGCCTTTTGTTTTCCATCTTTCATAAAGCAACTCCCATCAGTGAACCATTCCAATCCTGCCTTCTCTCTAGGGGAGCTCTTTAAGTCAGCCCTGCTGGAATAAACCTGTTCCATAACTTCCTCACAATCATGAGTTAATTTTGGACCTGTCTGAGGTAGCAAGGAGGCAGGGTTAAGGCCATTACAGCGCCTCAGAGTCACAGACAGGTTGTCTAGAAGCATGGCTTGGACTTGGAGGGTTTGACCAGAGGATAACCAGTCTGCCCCCCTTACCTTTACGAGGTGGTGTGGGGTCCAGATGGTCAGAGGCTGTCCAAAATTTAATTTGTTAGCTTCTTTGAGAAGCTGAGAAGTAGCAGCTACAGCCTGTAAACATGGGGGCCCTCCTTTAGCAGTTTGGTCCAATTGTTTAGAAAAACAGGCTACAACCTGAGTCAGAGGTCCAAGTTTTTGTTTAAGCAAGCCCAGGGCAGTTTCTCCTCTCTCATGTACGTGTAGATGGAAAGGGAGACTCAGGTAGGGTAAAGGTAACACGGGGATTCTCATGAGATGGTTTTTGAGTTCTAGGAATGCCCAGTCACAATTGGGGGTCTGCTCAAAATGGTCAAGGTCCTTCCTTTTTAATTGTTCATACGAGAGCTTAGCAATTAAGGCAGAATTGGGGATCCATATGTGGCAGAACTCAGGCATTCCCAGGAAACCCTGGAGCTGTTTTCTCGTACTCGGGGTGCCATCTGGCAAATATGTTCTTTCCTCTCCTTAGATAGTGCTCTGTGCCCCTTTTCTATTATTAAACCCTAAGTGTTCTACCTGCTGGAGGGAGATTTGGGCTTTTTCCTTTGAAACTTTATATCCTCTCTCGGCCAGATGATTTAAGGCATTGACTGTGTTATGGTCGAAAAGCTCTTTGGTGGGGTGGCGATTAGAATGTCATACACATATTGAAGTATAGTACCCTGTTCTTTTTTTTTTTTTTTTAATGGTTTCATGAGCAGTGACGGGGGGGCCTCTGTGTTTTGTTTTTTTAAATTTATTTATTTTTATTTATTTATGGCTGTGTTGGGTCTTCGTCTCCGTGCGAGGGCTCTCTCTAGTTGTGGCAAGCGGGGGCCACTCTTCATCGCGGTGTGCGGGCCTCTCACTATCGCGGCCTCCCGCTGCGGAGCACAGGCTCCAGACGCGCAGACTCAGTAATTGTGGCTCACGGGCCCAGCCGCCCCGCGGCATGTGGGATCCTCCCAGACCAGGGCTCGAACCCACGTCCCCCGCATTGGCAGGCAGACTCTCAACCACTGCGCCACCAGGGAAGCCCTGTTCTTTTTTAAAAAAATTAATTAATTTATTTATATTTTATTTTTGGCTGCAGTGGGTCTTCGTTGCTGCGTGTGGGCTTTCTCTAGTTGCGGCGAGCAGGGGCTACTCTTCGTTGCGGTGCGTGGGCTGCTCATTGCGGTGGCTTCTCTTGTTGTGGAGCATGGGCTCTAGGTGCACGGGCTCAGTAGTTGTGGCATGCGGGCTCACTTGCTCTGCGGCATGTGGGATCTTCCTGGACCAGGGCTTGAACTGGTGTCCCCTGCGTTGGCAGGCAGATTCTTAACCACTGTGCCACCAGGGAAGTCCTAGTCCCTTGTTCTAACTCAAGGTCACTAAGAGCCTCAGCTAAAACCTTTCCGAAAAGGGTGGGAGAGTTTTTAAATCGCTGGAGCAGAACCATCCAGCAAAAATGTTGTTTTTTCATGCTGCCACCTGCCATTCAAATGCAAAAATGTACTGAGATTACAGGGCTAAGGGCACACAAAAGAAGGTGTCTTTTAAATCTAACACTGAATACCAAATCCTTTCGCAGTTTAGGGTAGAGAGTAAGGTGTAGGGATTTGGCACCACTGGGTGAATTTCCTCCGTAGCTTCATTTACAGCTTGGAGGTCCTGAACTAGCCAGTATCTCTTGTGTTTTTTTTTTTTTACTGGCAGATTAGGAGTTTTGCAAGGAAAATGGCAGGGTCTAAGAAGCCCTTGTTTGAATAGACTTTCTACTTAATGGCCGCTAGGGCTTCTTTGCTTAATTGGTATTGTTTTTTATTTGGGTGATTGTACGCGGGTCGCAGCTTGACCACGACTGGTGGTGCCCTCCTGGCTCTGCCCACAGTGTCGTGAGCCCATACTGAGGGATTAATCCCCTCAAGGTTAATTGAGCCATTATTCTTGGCAGAGGGTGGTAGCATGAGCACTACGGAATGGAAGGGAGTCTTAGATATTTTGATGTTAAGTTTTGTGTCTCTGAGATAAAATGTAGCTCCCAATTTATATACTAAATCTCTTCCTATTAGAGGAATTAGGCATTCCGGGACATACAGGAAAGAGTGAGATAACTTTTTTCCTTCCAAATCGCACTCAAGATGCTCTATAATAATTGCGTTCCTGCGGCTTCCCTTTCACTCCCATTATCTTATATTTATCTTTGGTCATTTTGCCTTGTTGGGTGTTCAGGACCCAGTAAGTGGCCCCTGTGTTGACTAAAAAGTCAGCCTTTTTGCCACCTGTAGTCAGGGTCAGCCAAGGCTTCTTGGGGGTAATTTCCGGGGTGCTCCTAGGAGCCCCTGGGCCCCTTCAGTCCTCTTCTTTTATGTGTGTGACCAATGAGGGTGGGCCAGGACATGGTGGTCCACTTAGTCTCCTTCTGAGACATTTGGGGCATTCCCCCTTCCAGTGGCCCTCCTCTATGCAGTTAGCACACTGATTGTCTTTAAGCCCTTCTCTCCACTGTGGGCATGGTCTTCGAAATCCCAGGCGACTCACTGATGTTACAGGGTCCCTTGTGTGTGTGTGTGTGTGTGTGTGTGTGGGGCGGGGGGTGGGTGTCATCCCTTGGAGGTCGATTAACCCTGAATTGCTAAAGCCAGAGAACTGGCAGTTTGTTCTGCTCGTTTATCTTCCTTTGTATCGGCCTCCAGATCCCGGTTGTTAAACACCCGAAATGCTGATTCCACCAGCCGGGAAGTAGGTGTGGTGGGCCCTCTCTCCAACTTTTGTAATTTTCTCCTAATGTCTGGGGCACTCTGGGAAATAAGATGGTACTTAATAATGGCCTTCCCTTCCAATGACACCAGGTTTATGTTTGTATACACTCGGAGGCACTCCCTTGGGTGCTAAAGGAAGGCTGAGGGATTTTCCTTCAGTCCTTGGATGACTCCTTGAACCTACTCCAATTTATGAGTTTCTTCCCCGCTGATTGAATGCCCTTCAGAATCAAATTCCTGAAATGTGTGAGGTGCTGCTGACCATTTTCCTCTAGATGGCCCCACCCAGGGTCCGTGTCGGGAACAGCCTGGACTCCAGGCTGGTATACCGCATGCCCCACGTTATTTTGATTGGTCTTAGCAGCTTCCTCCCTTGCATTAATTATAATCAGTACCTTTTCTTCCCCAGACAATAAGATGTTTAGGAGGGTTTGGGTATCCACTCAAATGAGTGTGCAGTATTCCCCAGACTAAATTAAGGACTCCCTCGGGGTCTTCCCTTAAACCCGTGGATCGATCCTTCCAATTATAGAGATCCAAAGAAGAGAAGGGTCCCTACACAGTGGTCAGTTCGCCCTTTCCATTGGGAACCGCCTGAAGGGGTAATAGCTTATTGATTCCAGAGGGCTGGTACTGAATGCTGCTACAGGTGTGCATTGGACTAGTCCCCAAGGAAGGTGTACCAAGAGATGGAGGTGAAAGAGTCGGGGAGGGGGACCACCCATTGGGCGGAAGAGGGGGCACCAGGTAGGGAGGTGGTGAACTTGAGGGAGTAGAGAGCGTCGGGGATTCAGGAGAGGTAGGGGTAGATGTCGATGACTCAGGAGTCTTAGGTGAACTGTTGGAAGCGGGGGCAGCTACCCTTAGCAGAGGGAGGAAGTCAAGAGGATCCTCAGGCTGAGATTCCAATTCCAGGAAAGAGAAATTTGAACTAGCCTTGCATTTTTTCCAGAAGCCCTTTATTTGGCTAAGGGCCATGAAAAGTTGGACATAGGAGATCTTATCCCTTTTTTTTTTTTTTAACGCTGGCAATAGAGGTCAAATTAAAAAATAGTATTAGAATTTAGAGAGTTGTTAGTTGGCCGACTTTCTCCATCCGCCAGTTTATGTTGGGGCCATGCGGTGTTACAAAAGAAAATAAGCTGTCTCCCTGTTAGTGGGCGCTACTCAAAGAATTTCCAGTTATGGAGAATGCACCTTAACAGCGTTCACTGGGATAGAGGCTTGATTACCCATACTGGGGAGTCCTTATTTAGTCTGTTTCCAACTTCCCAGTGGCCTCTTCTTAGGGTTGGTGGCGATGCAGATCGCACAAGATTGACCCACACCAAGTGGTTTAGGAGCTCTAACTGAAACCTGAACCAATCTTCGCAGGGGCTGGAAGGGGAGACACTGTCCAAGAGGGCCTTAGTTATAAAGCCCCCCCCCTTTTTTTAACGTTTATTTATTTAATTTATTTGGTTGTGTTGGGTCTTAGTTGTGGCAGGCAGGCTCCTTAGTTGCGGCTCGCCGGCTTCTTCGTCTTGGCACGTGGCCTGCTTAGTTGTGGCTTGCAAACTCTTAGTTGCAGCATGCATGTGGGATCTAGTTCCCTGACCAGGGATCGAACCCGGGCCCCCAACGTTGGGAGCGCGGAGTCTTAACCACTGCACCACCAGGGAAGTCCCTATAAAGGCCCTCTTAAGTCAGTGACTAGATGTTCCCAGACCCACTGTGGGGCTGTAGGAGATATCTTTCAGCAAGCAGTCCCCAGAGATAGGGTGAAGGGGGAGTGGGAAATAAGCGTTCTCTAATCAGATAAATTGCTCAGTTAAAGAGCCTCTCCGGTAGTCAAGGAGGCTTGTTCACAAAGGATGTGTCCCTGCTCCGTTACAGGTAATCAGGCAGCAGGCCGAATGCCCATTTGGTATGTGTCCAGTTTTCTATACTCTCAGCTACGAGGACCCAAGGACTTTGGACAATTTGGGGGTCCTCTTCTTCCTTCCCCAACTAGACAAAGTGATTTTCCTGAAATCTGATGAAAACAAGATTTTTAAAGGGTTCATGTCTCAGAGGAGGGATCCCTAGGGATCTGTGGTGGAGGGTAGTGGGGAGGGACCTACCCAACAGAGACGTATACCTTGCCCCGGGATGGCAAGTTAGGGCAAGAGGAACCAACACAGAAGATGTGCTCTTGGATTTTTGACTATACCCTAGAGGTGGGAACGCTGTAGAGGTTGGGGCTGTGAATGTTTTACAGTGTGCCTACTTACACGGACATTTGCTTCTGGTTGGCAGGGTACCCAGTGCTCATCTACCCTGGTGCATGACCAACTTATCCTTTTTGGTGGCAAACGCCATAGTGGCCTTCAAGTGCTCAACCCGTGTCCACAGTTGTGGCATGTATTTCCAAGAGCATTAGGACAAACAAAACCACATAGAACAGAGATTGAAGCTTCACTCACATCAAGAACAGAGACTAGGGCTTATGTCACACACATGAAACAAAGAAATGTTCTTTACCTGAGGAGTGCTCCACTTGATCCTTGGCTGCTTTTCAATCTCAGGCTTAATTTAGTAGCCCTTACTGGCCCAGCGGTTGAGAATTGGGGCGAACAGCTCAGTTATTTAGCCGGCTTTGTTGGCCCTGGGTCAGTGAGTAACCCTGAGTTAACAGACAGAATGCGCCCCTTGTTGGATGCCAGAATTTGTTACCAAATTAAGTTGTATGGACCCTGCTCAGGCCCTAGCTGAGCCGATGCGCCCTGCCTCAGCGGGAGAGGGTTCTTTTTCCTGCTTGGGTTGAGCCTTATTCAGCGGTCAGAGATTGGAGAAGCAGGAACTAAGTTTACAGATCAACTTATCACCCACTTGGTGAGAGGGATTTAATTTTAAAGATAGGAGTGAGGCTAATGATGGGGAGGCATATGCATTAGTCTACCTGGGAAGGGGCAGGGCTTTTTCAGGGGACTAGAGTGCCACCCCCTTTTTAATGCTTTTTTGGTCCTTAATGTCCAGTTATGGCAGCCGGTAGATGTGTCATTTAATATGCTAATTTAGAAAAATCAACACATAGTGAGACCCAGGGTCTGTTGGAGGTCAGGTTTGTGGCCATCTCGTCCCCAGTTAGTTCCATCTAGTTTTTTTTTTTTTGTTTCTTATCTTCTTTTTTTTGTTTCTTCCTGTCTTATCTCTGGATCCGTTAACTTAAAGATTTATGTTAACTCCTGCTAAAGGTGGAGGTGGCAGGGTTGTGAGCAAAGACCTGAAGCAGCTGTGACAACAAAATGACTCAATGCAGACATGAATGAGAAAGGTTCACGGGGTTGAGGGGAGAACGTTTTGGACTAGTTGGTTGAAAATCTGGTCCCTTCCAGGGTTCAGCCACTTGCTGGACATGAGGCCAAGAGCCGGTCTCTCCATGGCTCATTCCCAGCAGCATGTTCTTTGGCAGAAGAACAAAACCTGGGTCTCCCTGGTGGCAGTCTTCCCTCATGCTTTGCGGATGCTTCATTGGCGCTTCTGCTTACATTTCACTGAGGTTAGAGGCTGGTCCAAGGAGTAACTTGGCGTTTTGTGTGGTTGTAGGTATGTCTGCGATTACACCTACTACCTGTCTTTGCATCATGGAAATGGGTGCGCGGCGCTCGTCCATGTCCCTCCATTATCTCCTTCGCTTCCGGCTAGCCTGCTGGGAAAAGCCCTGCAAGTTATCATCCAGGAAATGCTGGAGGAGACTGAGAAAACCAGGTCTCAACGCCTGGTTCACAGGAAACTCAGCCTTTGCGATTCCAGACAAGGGGAACCAACTGGGGGACTGCTCCTTTAGAGAAAATTAAATGTTTCATTCCTGTATGTAGAGTTCAGCTGTGCTTTGAGAGGCTTTTAAAAATTTGCTTGTAAAACAGTTTACACAGAGGAAAAAAGTTCTGAATTAGCCCAATGAAATCACAAAGGGTTATTTTATTGTCAGAAGAAAGAACACTCTGAAAGGCAGACATTTCACAAGGGCTTAACTAGCTTCAGTTATGGTTTTCCGGACAATAAAATGAAATGCTAGTAATTTTTTTTCCTCTTAAAAGTCTATGCAGCAGGCCTGTGTGATCCTGCCCAGATTTCTGGGACCCCAGACCTGTTCTGCGAGCCCTGTGTGGTGGGATGACCTGCGACTGGCCGACCATGGGAAACGCAGGTGCAGCTGCTACTCGGGCGCCCCACTCTGGGCCTCCAAGCTTGTGCATCCAGATGCTGTGGGCAGCTTCTGAGCCACTGAGTCTTTAGTGTTTGGTTTTTTCTTTCTTAACTTTACTAAAAAATTATTGTAAAATACACATAACATAAAATTTACCATTTTAACCATTTTTAAGTGTTCAGTGGCGTTATGTACATTCACTTGTTGTGCAACCATCACCACCATCCATCTCCAGAATTTTCTCATCATCCCAAACGGAAACTCTGTACCCATTAAACAGTGTCTCCACCATTCTCCCCCCGAGGCCCTTGGCATCTTTTATTCTACCCTCCATCTCTGAATTTAACTACTCTAGGGACCTCATATAAATGGAATCCTTGTCCTTTTGTGACTGGCTTATTTCACTTAGCATAATGTCTTCAAGGTTCATCCATGTTGTGGCATGCATCAGAATTTCCTTCCTTTGAGGCTGAATAATATTCCATTGTATGTATAGACTACATTTTGTTTATCCATTCATCTTTTGATGGACACTGGGTTGCTTTTACCTTTTGGTTATTGTGAATACTACTACTATGAACACTGGTGTGCAAATATGTGTTAGAATCTTGGTGTGTGTGTGTGTATGTGTGTGTATTGCTGGATCATAAGGTAATTCTATGTTTACTTTTTTGGGGGAGCTGCTATACTGCTTTCCATGGCAGCTGTATCACTTTACATTCCCCCAGTAGTGTTTGGTCCTAAAGCAAAGGTTAATAGCTGGGGTTAGCTTCTCTGCCATGGTCAGTGTTATCCCTACCTTTTAAGAAACAGAACCTCCCCTTTTCATCTTTCATTTTGCCTTTATGACACGGTTCCAAGCTGTTCACAACAAGGTTTTACTTGTCCAGTGTTTTCTGGGGGCAAATTTCCATTGGGAACCCCATTAGCAACACAGTATTTTGGAGAAAGAGCTTGAAGGTGGCTAAGCTCTGGGAAATTTCTTCTTATGTTGGTATGCTCACAGCTATCATTTTCCACTTAATTCCATTAAAAAAAAAAATCATCGTCACTTAGTACCCAGATTTATTCACTGTAAGAAAAAGCAGCTGCACCTTAATAACAAAGGAACTGGGCAAAGGAGCTCGCTTTACCATTAGCCCTCCAGCACACTTGTGCATTTGTAATAGACTTTACAGGACCCCTTTGCAAATGAAACTGGCTCACGTGCCGTAAAACAGATCAAAGTCCTACTGTAGCAGATCAAAGGCAGCAAGTGGGGTGGGATGGTCTGGCCAGCAAGCATAGGTCCTGCTGCACGGCTGTTAATGTGGAGTGCCTTCTGTAGTTGTAGGCAAACACCTGCTGCCCAGAGCCCTGGACACCCCCTTATTTTAGCTTCTGTCTCAGGACGGGGGCAAGCAAGCGTCCTCTGTGACCGGTTCCAGTGTTATTTCAGATTGTAAAATGCGTATGGCTTGGCGCCAAGCAAACTCTTAGATGTCATCCAGTTGGAGGCCCAGAGCTCCCTCTTGAAGAACGTCCCTGTCATCTCCCCTCTGTGGCCTCCAAGGTTCTTTAGGGAGAACCCCAGAGGGCCAGTTCACATCCTGGTCTAAGTGGCCTGCCATCCCCCGCTGATACACACTGGGGTCTGTTTAGTTATGGCTGATACGCAGCAGTTCTGAGACAGTTTGAAAGCTGACACAGCTTCAAAAGGCTGAGCCCTGAGTTGGTCATTTAATAGCTGGGGGTCTTGGACATATCTGCGTGTTTACTCATCTGTAAAACAGAGTAATAAAAAGCCTTCCTTTGCAGAGTTGTTGTGAAGATCTGGTGAGAGAATGGATGTGAAAGTCCATCAGTGATGAGAGGAAACTTTACTGAATGTGGGCTTGTTGCTGGACCTGTGAGGGTAAATATGGAAATAGCCCTGCTAGATTGTGGGCTTAAGCAGTGGCATTGTGGGCTTAAGCAGTGGCATGGTGGGGAGAGGGTCTAACACTTCTAAAGACCCAGCACCTTCATCCTCAGAAGAAACTGCTGCTCCTCTGGCTGAGGACAGGTGCAGACTGCGCCTCCACAGCCTGGAAGCATGGCATCACCCACCGGGGAACATGGGAATCCTGCTGGGTTCCTGTGTCCTCCCCACTAGAGCCCAGACACCCACCCAAGCCTCAGAAATGAGCCTGCTGTTAGTCATCGGTCATCTAGTGAGGGTCCCCTGAGCGCCAGCCACTCCGTGACAATGGAAAGCAAAACCCCGGGGCAATGCCAAGCTTGAGAGTCCCCTCTTTTTTGTTTTTAGGTCCAAGTATTTGAGACTCACCAGGTCTTAAGTAAGCATGGCCTTTCATTTACTTCTGCTGCCTACACCTTGCTAATTAGCGCTTTGTCCAGTAGCCTGATTTTATTACTGGAGTATAATTTCCCATGATCAAAGTTTAACGAATGATGAGCTTGTCTTCCTGATGTGTCTCAGGTTTCATTCTAGAACATGTACAGCTTGTTTCCTTAGAACATGTATTCACACTTCCTACCATAACCATTTCCCCTGGCAAAGATAATGATGCCCAGATTGTAGAGTCCCTGGGGCAGGCCAAGCTCGCTGGCTGGAAAGTAACTAACATTTCTGAGCAGCGCCAGGGAGCCGCATCCTGTGTGCATGTCTATGGCCTCACCTGCACCCTCTGAGGAGGTGTGCTGGCTGGGAGGGACCAACAAGGACATGAAAATGTGTAGAAAGTCCTTTGCCTCAGAGCCACCCAGATCAAACCTGCCCTGACTTTTGTCAGTGGAAAAGTCTACACATCATTCAAAAATCAAGTACAGATTTCTATATTTTATGTATTCAAATTTTCTTCTGGCTGATTTAATGGAGTGAGAAACAGAATAGCTTCCCTGTTCACCAGCAATTTGCATGCCGAGAAGGTTCAGCTGTCAGAAATAGAGCGAAGCCTTCATGCAGAACACCTCCCAGCGACATGTGTGAACACACATGCCACATGTAGCTCAGCTTCTCTGCTCAGAAGTGTGGTGATTCTTCCAGAAGGGGTGGAGGGTGGGGCAAAATCAGAGACCAAAAATGCATACGGAATTCTTTTATTTAACTTAAACCATGTAGTACTTTAACTACTAGAAAAAAGCAGAGTAAGAGAAACTAAAGTTGCCTTAGCTTCAGCCATTCAAAATAGACAGTTTCTTTTTTTCCATAAAGAATCCAGAGTATATCGCAATAACAGGAATAAATTCTTACAACAGAATATACAAAAAAACCTTTTGAAATTTTTTTCATCTACTGATTTTTTATATAAACAGAGGAATTTTTTTAGGAATAATTTATACACAGAAAGTCATTTTATGTAACAAATTGGCCATGTTATTACCTTTTTTTTTTTTTACTTTTTTTTAAAAACTTTTTTTTTTTAAACAAGAAAACTCAGAAAATGCATTATTTGCGATGCATCCATTCCATCGCGCCTTCTGGTTTGATTTTTTTTTTTTTTGTCCCAGAGGTAGACAAACTCTGGCAAACCTCTCACCTCAACCTCACTGGCTTAGAAAGCAGACAGGTGTTTTTGCCAAGCATCTACTCCACCTGTGGATGTATCTGTGCAACGCCAAACATCCAAATGAAAAGTTGCAAACAAAACCCAAATTGTTTCTGGATCTTTCTCCCATGTAGAGCAAAACCCCCAAACGTTGCCAGTGATGGGGATTTTGTGGGGTTGTGTTGACATGGCCAATAACCCATTGGGAGCTAGAGGAAATGGAGTCAAACTTAAAAAAATCTGGTGTGTGTATAGTTTTTATTAAAAAGAATTTGTTTTGTACTGAAAAAAAAATATATGTTCGGTGTTCTGCCTTAAATAAAAATAAATAGGGTCTCTTCCTTGTTATAGCAAAGCGTTAATCATGATATGAGGCATGTAAGCAAATGGCCCGCGTGCACCACCAGAATTACCATCTTTTGTGTGATAAGTCTGTATGCTGTGCTCACTGTGAAAACCATTAGCCGTGCAATGGAGTCCTTCCATCTCAAGGCATTGTATAACAGTACAACTACCAAACCGACCCAACCAGATGCCGAAGGTGCCATGGCACCACGGCTGCAACACCTCTGCTGTTTCCTTGGCCAGTGAGGTTCTTTCAGTCTGTTAAAGTAGCTACACTCCAAAGGGAAATGACCAGTAAAAGATGATCCCCTGCCCAACCAGAGGGTTCTGGAAGACCAAGATACTGAAGATACAGAACTACTTCTTAAATCATCATCATTCCTTTGTTATAAACTAGGGCACAAAACATGGGGGGAAAGAGGGTGAACTACGGCTTGGGTCAGGGAAAAATCCTTTTTTGGCATATTGTAAAGCTAGCTAGTAAACAGGTGTCCTAAAAAAATGGATCACAAACACACATTTGCACACACAGAGAAAAAAAGTGTCTTTAAATTATTCTCAGCAATTATAAACTACATTTTATAAAATTATTCTATGTTCTTACAAAAATGCAATGAAACATTTAATTAGTTCTTGTAAACCAGATCTTCGTCAACTGACTACCCGTAATCTACTGGACTTAAGAGCCCTATTGAAAACGCTAATGAGTGACTAATTACAACGATGTTTACCAGAAAGATGTGGACACACACAAACATGGACATACAGATGAGTGATCATTATGTTCTTGCAGAAACAAAATAAAACGAAACCCTAAAGTCATGCCCCAGAACTGACACCTGACGGGTGCAATGCAGTTTGCGTTCTTGGAACAATTTGACTGAACTCCGCAGTAACAGTTTCCAAAGTAGGATGTTTTAGGTTTATCTGTTGAAACCAAATGCCCATGGATGACTGTTGAGCCTTGATGTGGTCTGATACCTTCAGAAACCATCAAGTTCCAAGCACAGCCCACACTTCTTCCAAGCCCTGTACCTTCTGCTTGTGCTTCCTCTCTCCACGTCATTCATGATCCCTGTTAGAGTGGTTTCCTGCTGCCTTATCATTCCACCATCAAGGAGTGTTCATCTGCTTTTTCTCTAAATGACCAAACTAGTCATCTAAGCTGGAGGCCAAAAACGAAACCCTCTGGCCTGTCCAAGGTCTGTATCTTCAGCATCTCTGGCAACAGAGGTTCAATCTAAACAACATCCTCTCTTGAAGTTCTCATTGGTACCACCAACTATGTCAGAGTGGAGTAAGAAAGTTTGATTTTCATCACTGGTTCTTAAAGAGTGGATCTCTGGTCCGTATCTCCCAATGCTGCTTAGCCCAGGAAAAGAAAAGACAGCCAACAAACACAAAAGTACCATTAACAAAAGAACAAACCCCAAACCTTAAATGCATTACTGGGACTGCTGGAATGGGCCAAGGCATACCATGGAGCTTTACTGTCAACTGGAGGGTGCCTGTGTTTTGAAAAGGAGTTGCCTTTGACACTGTCTGGCTGGAGGACCCAACAGTGACAGCTGAGGACCTTGGACCAAGCATCCTAGCCTTCTCACTGATCTAAGTGTGACCTTGCCATAACAGCGGCCTGCATCCCATGCAGCCACCTGCCAGCAGAGGTGGGCTGCTGAGAAAGAGGTTTTGGTGGAACAAACTGGCCTAGAATTTGGCGTCATACTTGGCTCTTACATCTGTTATCCCAACTGAAACACACCACTTCATGCCAAGCATTTTGCCATTTAGTTCCACAATAACCATTTTTTCTATCATTGAAATGTTGTTCCAAGTCATAAGAAACAGGCTGGAAGGAAAGGCCAGTGTCGGCCATGAACACGGTCTTCTATCTTCCAAGGGGGAAGCACATTCCAACTGTGTCAAAAGTCAGGACATCCTCTAAGGGAGTCCTGGGGTGGTCTGGGTCTCACCCAGCTGAAGTTCAACAACGTCTCCAGAATACACCAGCTCCTGCTGCCTCAGGGAAGGGCTGTGTGTGATCATGTTTTAATGCTCACATCAGTTCAATGATGTGCCTCAGTGGTTCACGTCACTTCAAGCAGTGTGAGCTGCTGTCAGGAGGCTGCATGGAGAATGCCACAACTCAGCTTAAGTTATTTGGAGCATACAAAGGAGGAAACCAAGAAGAGGTGGGAAAATCAGCATAAAATTAGGCTAGAACTGTGGACAGATGATGCCTTGGTATAGTTAAGGTGGGTGGTTTGGTCCAGTAAAATGACTGCACCATCACACAAGCAAAATTTTCTTTTATTTAAGTGTTTCTGAAGCATTTGTTATGATGGGCACTATACTGTTAGTGTTTTCTTTCTACTTAAAAGGAAAACCACCTACATAAAACAAAAAGTGACACCAACAACTCGGACAGTTTAAACAAAACCCTTATAACCAGCTGAATGATCTGTAGAAATCCAGTTGTGGAAACCGGTAGGTATGTGCAAAAGAGAGGAGAGGCCACTATTCCAAGGGGTCACCTACAGTGTGGAAGCGGGAAACCCTGATCAAACATTATTTCTCAATGACCTTAAGATCCCAGGGGACTTGGGAAAGGGGAGGGATGTTCTAGCAGGAGGGAGGGGCTCCTGAGTGTAACTGCAGTCCTGGGACCGTAAAGGAGCCGCCACACTTTGGGAGACGCCCACTGCGTTTCCCAGAAAAAACGCTAGTGCCTGTGAGAGCAGCTGCTGGAGGGGGTGCGCCGTCCACCCCGTGATCTGCGGGACGAGGGGATGAGGCACAGCCCCAGCGGGGGCACGGCGCCCACCGCTGGCCCCTTCCAGCCCGAAGGTTTGGTACGTCTTTGTTTTCCCCTGGGGAGGAGGTGAGTGAGGGTGAGGTTGAGAGAACTGCCTGGAGAGGGAGAAGGGGACTCTTCTCCGTACATTCCACGTGAGACTGGCCGTCAGGTCAGGAACCCCGAGCGGGCTTTTGGCGCCCAAGCGGCTGCACGAGGGGCTGAGCCGGCCTAGCCGGAAGCCCACCCAGCACCCACCCCGCGGCCACAGGGACAACGGGGGCCCTAAGGAGACACCACCTGACCCCGGCCCCAGCACTGCCTGTCCCCAAGACCTGGAAACCACTGCTCTTCCCTGTCCGCCACCCAATCTGCACCAAGTAGCTGGTTTCCAAGACAACCGGGCGGGGCCCCTCTCCGCCTCTTGGGATACCGAGTCAGGAGAACAACAGAAGCGACGCAAAGTGAGACGTCGCAGAAAAAGGCGAGCTGTTCGAAATGAGTGGAGAGGTGAGCTAGTGTTGCTTTGACCCCGGAATACAGCCTGGCCTCTCCCTGCGTCACCTGGTGTGTACGGCCTGTGGTGTGGATGAGGTTACCAGTATCAACGGCATATTGTCAGGTGCTGAGAAATGTGAGATGTATTCTTTTTATATATACACATATAAAAAATAAGAGTGAGGTAGATAAATGTTTGGAAAAAAAACCAACAAAAACCCAAAAACTGTCCCGTCTTACACACACACACACACACACACACATACACACAAAAACCCTTTTCTCAGTATTTAAATTCATAAGGGGGCTTCTCTACAGTGATTGAAACTGGTATCACAAAATAAATTAAAAGAAAACTACATATAATACCTTCTTAATTAATTTTTTCTTTTTTTCATTTTTTTTTTTAAGGGAAAAACTATGGGACAGAGACTAGAGAAAATAGTGGGACTGAAACTACTGACAAGCAAAAAAGCACTACAAACTTTCTTTTTTGTGTTTAATCTCCAGTCACAACTAGCAATCATTATATTGTAGCTTTGTTCTTACTCATAATTTAAACATTTCCATCCCAGAAGCAACTCTTGTGCTGTCATCACTCTGGTGAGAAGTGCTAAAAACTAAACAAAACAAGACCCCCGGGCCCCGAGGACGCGGCTTCCTGGCCGAGGAACAGCGCGCCTGCGCCAGGGCTCCTGTCCCCTGGAGGGGAGCACCGGGCTTCGGCCCCGCGGCGCCTGCGCTGTCCCGCGCTGGCAGCGGGCTGGCCGGCTCCCCGAGGATACTGCCCCTGTGCCCTACTCCCCGCCGGTGCCAGGGGGTCCCTGGGGAGTCTCTAGTTCTAAGGACAGGGAGGTCGGTCTGGAGGGTGGTGGCGGGAAGCCGCAGGTGGGCCCACTGGAGCGCGCTCGGCTGCACCCCTGGACTCAGCAGCTGTTTTCCATGGGATGGAAGGGTTAAATATCCATTAAAAACAAAATAGTAATCCAAATGCCTAGTGTCTGCAGTTAAAACTGCTGTTGTACCCAAGAATTAAAAAAATAGATATATGTGTGTCACAACCAAAACAAAGGCAAGGGAAAGAGAAGGTGAGACTTTTCAACAATGATGAATATAAACACTGAACAAGGATGTGCGAAATATTTAACCTTTTTTTCTGACCTGAGTTTGTATCATGTCTTGCACTGTAACAGACTCAAATGCTGTGTGAGAGCAGGCTGGGGAGAGAGGGTCCAGGGCAGGCGCCCCGCCTTCTCTCCACCTGCTCCCCTCACCAGCCTCGTGCCCACAGAGCCTATGGGGTAGAATAGAACTAACGGGGCAGGGGGAGCGGGGAGGGGTATGTATTTATAAAAAGGCATCAAACAGTTCATGGCAAATTATGTTATATAAGTATCAATTACTGGGAAAAGAGGAAGAAAGTCACGCACTCTAGTACAAAGCATAAGAAGTTTCTTGGAGTGAGCAGAGAGGGAAGAGGGTAGACCTGAAGGTTTTCATAGATTAAATCCACAAAGATAAAGAACAAAAAAAATAGCAGCTTTTTTTTTTTTTTTCTGTACAGACGTATAGATGAATATCTGAACCGTAAAAAAGTTATAAAAGTGACATTAAAGACGATGTGTATGCAAATGTTTCATGGTCTGACATAGAACTGTAAGACCCATGAAGAAGTCCTAGTAACAGAGAAAATGTCAACAAAGCTTAGAATGCTTGAATCCATTTACTGCTTTTCTTCGTACTGTTGTTGTGGTATTTGAATTTCTTTCCTTGCAAACTTGCATAAACAGTTGGGCTGAGTCCCTGGATACCCCTTCCCATCTGTGTTCTTGGGGGCCAGGTGGGGAGCTGGGGCGGGGACAGGAGACTGGCACGTGGACGACCTTTACTCAAAGCCTGTCTTCCAGGCTCCCGACAGGGCCTGTTTCCTCCAGAATTCCTGGGGGCTAGAAGGTGTGGGTGCAGAAGGGGGAGCAGGGAAGCCATCTTCACTGAGAGGAAGTCTCATTCTGTCCAGTTCCCCCAAATAATAACCTCGTCAAAAGCAATCAGACCTGTGTGAATGTGAGACTTGAAAAGAACACCAGGGGACGATCGGATGGAGGGCATCACCAGCGTGGCTCTTAACGAGTGACTAGCTACCATGCTCGCTCAGGCCTCTGGAAACAAAAGAACAGTGCGGGGACGGTGAGGGAGAAAGTTCGGGGTTTTGGCAGAATTTGGCAGCGTTAACATGGTAACAACCTTGGATGAACGATGGCCCTTTGTAAATTTCGTATGTCCCTAAAAATGTTAAAGATACGGTTAAAAAAATCCTGTCTCAACGTGTTTTATAAAGACCTATGGTGACCGGCAGGTGTGTTCAGGGGGGCCATGGAGGGACAGACGTTGCCTCAATCCAATACAAAGGGCGTCCCGGCTGGGCTTGCAGCAAATGTGTTTCCATCATGAAGCAGAAAGGAAGAGAAAGGTGAGAGAGAGAGGGAGAGAGAGACAGGGAGAGAGAGGAGACTTGATTCTCAAGTGTTCTGTTGCTATTAAGTGTTGTCATTAAGGTTCTTAAAGGCCCATGTCAGTTAAGGGTTTGGGTAGGGAAATAAAAAGCTGCTTGCATATTGAAAAAAGGAACATCCCAAATGTGTTTACTGCAGAGAAGCCGTCTCCCGTGGGCAGCAATGGCAGTTCTGAAGATCCACTGAGGTACAGGAGGCTGTGAATAGATTGTTAAAACTCTCCCCCCCACCCGCCGCCGTGTGCGCACGTTACTGTTTGCACGGATCGGGATCCAGGATCAGCAGGTCGAGGACTGGGGCAGAGGCAAGGCCCGCTCCTTCTTGCGGCCCCCGTTCATGTGCGCATAAGGCTGTCTCTCGTCGAAGCTGGCTCGAAGGACCAGCACGCCAGGGCCCGGACCGTTCTCGGCCTTGTGTCCTGAGTGTCTGTCGGGCAGCGGCAGGGAGGACGAGGAGGCCGAGGGGTCCAGGGGGACACTCTCCATGTTCTCCGGCTCTAGGTCCAGCTCCTCTGGCTCAGGCGGCTTGTTCTCCTCGCTGTAGTAGAAGGAGACCTCCCGGAAGCCGGGCTCCATCTCGTCCTTGATGCTGCTGATGATCTCCAGGAAGGAAGGCCTCATCTTGGGGTTGTACTGCCAGCACATGCGCATCAGTTCAAACCTGAGGGGAAGACAGACAGAGATGGGCCCAGCCTGGAAGGGGGCCGCGGCTGAGCGGCCCCGTGGCTACTTGCTGTGTGTGTCTTCCCCACCTACACGTGTACAGCAAGTGTGCCAAAGCAGTTCTGCTGCCTGTCTGGGCCTCTGGCTTTCTATCTTGATGGCGCAAGTAGCCTTCAGCTTCTCCTGACTTACGTCCACCAATGCAGTCACTTCATCCAGACCCAGGACCCAGGACCCTCCGCGATACAAAACCCAAACTCTCACTTCCTGAGAAGGGCAAATACAGGTTCCACACAAGTCTGCTATTACAGGTATTATTTACATAAAAAACAAACCAGCTTTCTATTTGAAGCATCTCTTGCAGCCACTGATTAAACATTATTTCCAGAATTAGAATGCAAGAAACCTCTGATTTCTCACTAATAAGGTTGAGCAGTGATCACAGCTTTCCCCACAGTGATCTCTCCTTCACTTCCACCCATGCTATTTCTACGCTTCCTCCTGGTGGCAGGGGACCACTGGCAGAGAACTGAGGACAGGCAGTGCCAGGCAGCATGGCTGCAAGACAGAAGGGGCACACGACCCACGTCTGGCGCCAGGGCTCAGGCTGCTCACTGCATGCCCTGGGGCGGCAGAGCCGCCCTGGGAGCCAGGCTGCCCTGAACCCAATGAGAGGCCCAGTGGGGCCCTGAGCCAGATGCCAACAAGCCAGCAGGGAGAGCCTGGTGGCAGACTCCCTGCACAGGCCTGGGGCAGGCAGAGAGGGCACCTGGGCTGCAGCCCCTGGGAAGCCCTCAGAGTCACGTGGCCACAGGGAGAAACCTGGCATCGGACCCAAGCCCCCAGAACAGGAGGCTGCACCAGAAAAGCAGGGTGCTGCCGGGACAGCCAGGAAAGGCCCAGGCTCTGACAAGGTTCAGAATGGCCGCAGGAGGAGGGGTCCTTCTTATTAACCTGGAACGCAGAGTGGTCCAGCCAAGTAGACCGCTGGCGCACAAAGGAGGTGGCTGAGCAAAGGTCCAGGCTGGCCAGAGTGTGGAGAAGGTTCCGAGAAGGGACCGGCCAGCAGCCCTTTCTCAAAAAGACCAAAGTGCCTTCCCTTCCACTTCTCTTCTCGCCAGAAAATTCCATTCTATGTTTTGTTTTAAAACTTCTGGCTAATGAGATAGTTCTCAATAAAAATGGTCAATGGAACTCCCCACATCTAGGAAGCTCAAAGCACCCCAAACTGGCTTCCAGCCTCTGTCAGGCTGACACTTGACAGAGCAACTGCCTAAGTCTGGCCCCAGGGGAAGTTCCAAGGAGAGAAAGCCTGTGGGGACAGGAAAACTCCCGTGTCGATCCGCCAGCTACCTTGAAAGATGTGGGAAAATGGTGTCAGGTCAAGTCAGAGGGAAGAGGATGTGACCTTGAGGGAGGGTGGGAATGGGAGAGAGGCCTGCTGCCAGCTTTTGTAAATCAAGTTTTATTGGAACAGAAACACTGTTTGTTTACATATGATCTACGGCTGCTTTCAAACCACAACTACGAGTTGAACAGTTGAGATGGTTTGGCCTGCAAGCCCGAAATATTTACCATGTGGGCCTTTACAGAAAAAGCTTGTCACCCCTGCTCTAGCGGAAAAAGAATTAGACAAAACATGAAGACTGACTAGTTCTTTCCCCTCCCAACTGAATCACCTACACTAGGTCACAGCACTAACCACATGGTAGTTAATGAATGCTCTCGGTAGTGTTACGGGTGTAAATGGCTTTACTCTTCACGAGCCTGGGAAGGTGTGTATCATATTATAGCCCCATTTTATAGATGAGGAAGTGGAAGTACCAAGAGATTACATAATTTGTCCAAGGTCCCCAAACGAGTGAGGGTGGAGCAGGGATGGAGTTCTCGTGAATGATGTGCTTACACTTTGAACAACACCGACCTCAGAAAGAGGAATTTTCTCTCAACCTAAACAAGAGAAACCACAGTCCTGCCTGGAGGCTCTCCCTCTCCTGGCCATCCATCGACAGTCACAGGTGTCATGCGGGCTTTGCAGATAAACTGGCAGCTTGTCCTTGGGTCACATGGTAAACAAGCCTCCTTCCATATCCCCCCCCACCAAAGAAAAAAGGGCCATAAATACATGAAATCCCTCTCCACGGCTTGGCTGCAATTTCCTCTCTGGCCGACTGACTTATCCCTGAATAGAAGCACAGCCAGGGCCAAGGACACGTGATGTGCCCTGGCTCCGTGCCCCTTGGCCTGGGGCTGAGAAGGTGCCACCAGCAGGGGAGGCATGTGAGTGACATCAGCACAAACAAACCACGTGGCACCACTTTTAAACCATTCCAGAGTCACGGCCCTTCCACTGCTGCCCATAAAAGGAAGTCTTTTTACTCTGTGGGATTCAAGACCTTGTTTACACTATCTCCACAAGAAAACTTTCCAGTAGACTTTAGAAGGATTTATGAGCTGATAAAACTCCTCTTTAAAAAAGCACATTTTTTACAACTGGTCAGCTCTGGGGAGCTGGAGTCGTCCTTTACTGAACGCCTGCATCGGAGGTGTGCGTGCACGCAGCCTTCACCTGGGGCAGGGGCAGGAGCAGACGGAGCTGCTGCCCTCGTGTGACCCCGGAGGCCGGGTGATGGTCTCATCCCGCTCACTGTCTCCTCCCCATCCCCGGCCCTGCTGTGTGCGGGCAGGCTGCAATCACGGGCCGAGCGGCCTAGGGCAGCCCAGCACCTAAGTGCTGGCACAGCCTCAGTCCGGGTGAGGACTGTCACGACAACGAGCCCACATTCCAGAGAGGACCTGCAGGGCTCATCTGCACCCGCTCTTCCCCTCCTGGCAGCCCTGAACAGCCAGGACTGTCTTATGACCACTTCTCAGCCAGGAGGGGCAGTGGGACAGGGGCCTGCCTGACCGCTCACCCCACGCTACTCTGTTTTGGGGCAGAGATCTAAGGCAGGACCCGTGCACCAGGGAAAAGCCCACTGCAGGCTAACTGGGCATGAGTGCCATTCCTGACTGTTTGGATCCCACTCAAGCACTGGATTCCCACAAAACTGGCCCAGGATTCCCGACAATGTGGGGGCTTTAATCAGCGACAGGGAAAAACCATGTTTGAAAACTGCAAATCAACCAAAGTCTACTGAGTTTGTTTCAGACTCATCCGTGAGTTGATGACTCTCTGGGCTAAAAAGTTCAAATTCCTTTCTGAACGCTGTACACTGAAGGCCTCCCTGGCAGAGGGTCTTGATGTGTGACACTGTCAAAGTCCCACCCGCAGAGAACATGGTCCATGCTCAGCGCGCACCTCTGCTCCAGCCCGTGTCCCAGCATCAGAGTCCCGCCCTTCCAGTCACCGGACCTGCTGAGAGTGCGGGCCGCTCCCCACAGTCCCAGCTCTGGGCTGGAGCAGTCAGCACTCACTCAGAGGGGCTCAAGGACATTGGTGGTGTGAGTATGGAGACCTGTGTGCAAGAGAAGGTTAAGGACAAGCTTTGTTGTCGATCTAAAATACGGATCCACCATTGAACCACAAGCCGGATCTGTCTCATGCCACTTGCTGATCGATTCACACTGAATCTCAGGGTTGAGACCCATGGGCCTAGACACTCTGCAGCCTGGACCATGGTACCTTTCCTCTAAAGCTGTGCACCCTGTTCCACTGAGGGGATCAGAACTGTTGGCTACTGGGGAAGAGCCAGCTTCATCTGTTCCCGGGCATCGCCGAGCAATGATGCTGGGCTGAGGTCCACCAGCAGCCCCTGCACACCCCACCCCCTGTTACCCTATGGGTGCCATTCACACCTCTGGAACTGAAGCACACAACCTCTCTCCCACATGGAGGTCCAGCATGGCTTTCAGGCAACTCCCGAGGGCTCAGTGATCCTGCTCTCCTCTGAGAGAAACAACAGTCCATTCTTTCATTTTTTGTAATAAAAGAACCCCTCTCTCAGAACACGTCTTCCTTACCTAAGCTCATCAATAAATTCACAAGGACAATACAGACACTCCTTATAAAACTGACTTGCCTCCTTTCACTTTGTTCTTTTCTTAGAAGGGAGAAAATTTACTAAGGGGGTTCTAGATGGCGAGGAAGAAATGCCTCCTGAATTATACACTTAATATGCCAGAGTAACCTCTCCATGTAAATTTCCTTGTCACTCTATGCTGGGAACAGGAAGTATGCTGCCTTTCCCATGGCAGGGGGTTGCTTCCCAGGCATATTAAATTAATATTAAATCTCCAGTCACCTGGGGGCAGATCAACTTCAAGAGTCCCACAAATTTCTCAGAGACAATGTTTATTCAAGTCAAAGAGAAAGCTCAAAAACAGTACCTCTCCTCCCACCATCCCCAAACCACACGAACAAAGCACACACCTGCTTTCTTGGACTGTTTCTATGCTTGCTAAAATACCACCACTTCTAGTGTTAGACTCTTCTGGCACTGGACACGCTCAGGCCAATTCAGTGGGCATCACTCCTCAAACTCTGTTACTTATATTTTTGCTCAGAAGGAAGGTTGTTCTTCTAATGGGCTGACATGAATACAGTGGCTGCACTGTTCAAAGTGGAGGGCAGTCACCTGTGAGGGGGGCAGTCATCAGTAGGGTGTGGTGGCTGGCCTCTGACACCCCAGTGGTCCTCACTTCCTGGTGTCCACGCCTCACATAATCTCCTTTCACATCAAATAAGGCTGCCCGTTAGCCCATATGAGGTTGTGGACACCGTGGAGCGTGACTTCCAGGCCACAAAGAACACTGTGGCTTCTGCTCTGCTGTGGGAGCAATTGCTCTGGGGTAGGGGAGGCACGCTGTAGGCCCGCGGGCCAAATCTGGCCAGCTGTCTAATTTTGTAAGGCCTATGAGCTAAGGATGGCTTTTATATTTGTAAATGGTTGAAAAAAAATCAAAGAAGAGTAATATTTTGTGACAAAATGAAAGCTATGTGAAATTCAAATTTCAGTATCCAGAAATAAAGTTTTCTTGGAGCACGGCCACACTTGTTCCTGTGATGTCTCTGGCTGCTCTTGTACAACGGCAGAGTTGAGTAGCTGCAGTTGAGATCGTAGGGGCCCGCAGAGCTGAAAATATTTACTATCTGTCCTTTTGGAGAAAACGTTTTCTGAGCCCTGCTCTAGAAGAAGCCAGCTGCATGGCACGACGACACTCAAGCAGCGTCACAGAGGAACTAAGGCCTCACGTGGCAACTGGTGGCGTGAGTTCTCCATCTTGGAAGTGGATCCCAGCCCTGGTCAAGCCTTCAGATGACTGCAGCCCCGGCTGCCAGCCAGACTGTGACCTCAGGAGACCCCCGGCCAGAGCCAGCCAGCTAAGCTGCTCCTGGATCCCTGACCTCCAGAAACTCTTTGAGATAATAAATGCTTATTGTTGTCTTAAACTGTTAGGTTTCGGGTAATGTTATATGGAAATAAAAGAAACTAACACAGGTGGAGAGAGGGAGAGTTTCCACCAGGGGAAAGAAAATGCATTAAGTGGCCATGTGGATCTCTTCCATCTTTGGGTCCTGAAGTCCGAAGAGGCTGTACTAGGGAGTCTGTTGGTGAGGGATCCAGGACGCCCACTGCCCCCTTATGCACAGCCCTCTGAGGAGTGGAGCTTCCTCTCATGCGTGGGTGTATCCTGTGCCCCACGTCCCGGACACATGCAGGTTTCCTAGTCCGGGCCCATGCTCAGATGATCAATGGGTACTCCCACCCCAACACACACACACACACACACACACACACACACACACACTCTCTCTCTCTCTCTCGTACAGACACACACGCTCTCACACACTCACACACACTCACACACACACACACTGTCACACACTCACACACACTCGCACAAACACACACACTCATAGACACTCTCACACACACTCTCATACACACACACTCACACATACACTCACACACACTCTCATACACACTCACACTCTCACACACACTCTCTCACACACCCACACTCACACACACTCACACATACACACTCACACACACTCTCATACACACACTCTCACACTCACACACACACACTCTCACATTCACACACACTCTCTCTCTCAGACTCACACATACACACACACTCTGAGGCAAAGATGTTCCCTTTCCTGCAGCATTCTCTGGCCTCTTTCCTAATTCCATGCAAGATGTCCCTGGGATAGAACAGGCTTTGGCTGAGTAAATGCTCAGAGGCAGCAGTTAAAGAGCAGGATACCCAGCTAATGTACCCCTGAAGCAGCAGCGCAGTCAGAGCCAGGAGAACAAGTTCCACCCCCACTCCCCACCCCCGCCCTCTACCTGGAGCTTAGGGATTCAGTCTTGGAAGCTACACTAAAAGTGCTTTAAAAAAACCCCGAAAACCTTGGTTTATTGACAGGACAATGGTTTCTGCTTCCCAGGCTGAGGCAGTCAGATTCTAAGACAGTCCCCAAGATTCCCTCCCCTGGTGTAAACGCCCTGTATGATCCCCTCACTTGAGTGGGAGGGACTTGTGAATGTGATGAGATTTCACTCCTCCATTTAGGTTTCTAATAATTGACTCTAAGTTAATCAGAAGGGAGATTATCCTGGGTGGATGTGACTTAATCAGGTAAAAAAAAAAAAAAAAGTCAAAAAGCAGCAGAGAGATTCTCTTGCTGGCCCTGAAGAAGAAAGCTGCTTTGTTGTGAGAAGGCCAGTGGAGGGGAAGTATGGCAAGGACTGGGAGCTGAAAGCTAGCCAAGACCCTGGGACCTCAGTCCTACAGCCACAAGGGGCTGACTCCTGCCAACAACCTGAAGGGGCCTGCGAGAGGGAGGCTCCATGAGCCTCAGATGTTCGCAGCTCGGGCTGACATCTTGATCTCAACCTCATCAGACTGAGCAGAGGAGCCAGCACTCCCATTTCCTGATCCATGGAAACCTTGGGAGACCAAATGAACAGAGCTTTCCTGGCTGTTGGGGCCGATTTCCCCGGTACCCACTCGACGTGGCGTCTGACTCACATCTGTAAATCACCCCACCATGACGGGGCCCTGCCCAAGTCAGTGCTCACTCAAGGCTGGTGCGCGGGTAGGTGGCAGATCTGGGCAGAGCCTTCCACAGACATGGAGACAGCCCAATAGCTCCTCTGGGGTCCTTCCCAGTGTGAGGCCAAATCTGTCCTGAAAAGCACTTCTGGAAAATTCCTGCATTGGTCTTGAAGTATTTGTGGTAGCCTACCTTCTACCTATTGGGATCCAGAAGAATCTTGAGCCCTGCCTTAATGTGCATGTCGAAAGCAAGTCCACTGCTCCCCATCTGTACCTGTCTGCACCTGATGACCCAACCACAGCACACCTGCACATCCTCACACCTTCAGCAGCTCTGACCTAAACTGACAGAGGGGCTTCTTCTAAGAACACTGAGCAGGGAGGCCCACGAGGCATCATGGACTGTTTCCCGTTATCTGACAGATCTCAGGAACAGAAAGCTACATGCCAGGGCTGTGCCTGCCGGGAGGCCCCCTGACCGCCTCTAGGTCGGCACAGCCACTGGAGGAGGCTGCTGAGAGCCTGCCACTCACAGGCCTTTTATGACTTTTGTAAACACTTAACAGGAGAGAAACATGGGGGGACCTCAGGTGGTGGCAGCATCCTGGAACCGCCTGCAAAAGGAGGTCTGAGGTCCACAGGCCTGGAGGAGCCCTGCTGATGGCTGGGGAGTAGCCTGGGACTGTGGCTTAAGAGTAATCAGTGTCATGTTGCTACATTTTCTTAAAAAAACTCTGCCTGGAGAAGACCAGCAGGGATTGCTTTGGTCAAGTATTTCACAAAGACATTTGGCCTGAGAAACCACAATGCAAACTGCAAATCCGAACCCCAGGATTAAGGAAGATGGGGCAGGATTAAGGCACTTGCCCAAAGGGACAGGTTCTTTCCATTAGGATAAACCCTCTTCTTAACTGCTCTGGTCATCCCAGCACCCGCGGGGGCCAGAGGGACCCAGCATATACATACAGCATGTCAGGACAGTTGTCCGGCTTGTCCAGAAGGCCGCCCTCCATGACGAAGCGAAGGACTTGCTCATTGGACAGGCCCTGGTATGGCTGCTCGGCCAGCGTGGCGATCTCCCAGAGGACGACCCCGAAGGACCTACAGGGAGAAAAGAAGCGTGAGGTGCTCGGAAAGGGGTGGACAGAGCCACACAGCCCTCTCCCTTTGGGCGACTGAGCGCATGTCAGGCAGTGAGCCAGGCCCTGGGCTAAGTGTGGAACATCCATCCTCATGTGTCGTAGAGTCGATGCAGCCCTGGTGGCACAGCTCTGCCAGCTGAGGGGAGGGAGTGTTCAGGGCCCTTGAACAGCCAGCGAGCACGTGATCTCCAATGGGAGCCCCAGGCAAGCTGAGTTCAGGTCCCAGCCCCAGCCAGGACCCTGCAGGGCAGCGTCTCCCTAATGTGCTTTATACCACCAATAATCGAATGCTGGTCCCCAGGCCCGGCTGGGACAGTGATTTAGTGCAAATCCCTGGGACTAAATGCATCCTGGGACAAGCAAGCTGTTCAACAAGCTCTCCGTTTTGAAACTTCTCTACGCAGGAACCCCTGGTTGAGTTTTTAACGCCTATGGATGCCTGGGCCCCCGACTGATTTCACTGGTCTGGGGTGGGGGCCTGGGCCTTGGGGTGTCGAAAAGCTCAGTGGGGATCTTACAGGTCCAGGAGGGCCTGGGGAGACGAGGGGCTCAGCCTCACAGGTGGGGGACAGAGAGGGGCGGCACTGGCTGGGGTGGGGCTCGTGCACTAGGAAGAATCCTTAGGCCCAGAGTTTAGCCAAGGTGGGGGGAAGGGGGTGGCCGAGGAACCAAGTCAGCAAGGGGAGCAGGGAGCGATTCCGCCTCGCATGCGCTTCTGCCTGTAGGTTAGAAGATCCTACTACTGGAAAACAAACTAAAATAGGTATACACATACACAGAAATTTCAGACTGAGGATGTTAAAAAAAGGCAGTGCTGTAATCTGCAAAATAAAGATGGCTTCCCAGCATACATCACCGTCTTTCACAAATTCTCCACGGTCTATTTGCCTTTCCATTCGGTTCATTTCCAAAGATTAAAGCCTGCCGCTTGGCCAGCCCGAGGGGCTTCCTGGACCTTCCGCAGGCCAGGGGTGTGGGCAAAGCCGCACTGAAAATTCTGGGGCGGCGCTTCCTGCCCAGAGCTCTGCGGATCCTGGCCAAGCCGAGCCAGGAGGGCCGCGGACTTTGTATCAGAATGTTTTACTCGATGCTTCAGCTCCTTTCCATGAACAAAAGGGTTTTGTACAAATTGATGCTGAGAGCAGATGTCAGACATAAATATTTAGAATCTTAGCCCTCAGAGGACCGACCCACCCAAGATCCTTTTGAACCTCAGTGACCGAGAAATAGTCTTGGTATTGCACGAGAGACCTAGGAAAGCTGAAGGCCCGGAGGCCCAAATGCAGTGTTCGCAGGCCCAGCCGAGGGCAGTGGGCTCCCCCGTCAACCTGGGCTGGGGGATCTCCGCAGACTGAATTGGCCTGGTCACCTAGGTCGCTGCCTCAGAGGCCATGGCTCCCAACTCCACCTCTGAAATGCAGTACCCAACTGACGGCAGACCTGGCCTGAGAAATAACCTGAAAATGCAGTTTCGCCCAGCCCCACGTCCCCCCGCCCCCGCCCCACACGCTCCTCGGCTGTGCCAGCTGCTGTCAGGCGGCCAGCGCCCACCAGACGGCGCCCGTGCTGACCACTTAGCGCCTATTGCCCCACTCCAAGCTCTGGGTTACTGTGGATCCTTGACCTTAATGCGTCTCAACTCTGTCTCGCCACCCTGATATTGCCAAATGTCTCCTAGGAGACGCCATCAACCCTGTGGAGAACCACTGCTAGTGTAACATCACTAAAATGAGAACCACAACTCTAGTATAAAGTCAGAAGCTCATGCGTTTAGCTTCTCTCATAAGTGAATCAAATAAACTCTTCAGAAATTAAAAAGTGTTTCCCAGCGGGTTTGGGGCAGTCGAGGAAAAAAATATTAACTTTCTTAGAGAATGCCACTTTCCTTTGTAGAGGAGGGGAAAAAAAATCCTTTTCTTCTGTCCTGCTCAGTTCTCGGCTGGGGCTCTGTATCAAAAGACAGATTAACAAGAGAAAGGGTACAGATTTTTTAAATATAAGTTTTACACGACACAGGAGCCTTCATAAGGAAATGAAGACCCAACAAAGTAGTAAAACCTAAGCATTTTTTATATTCGTTTTGATGAAGAGCACAAAGTCATGGAAAAAGGTGACAGGACAGAAGGATATGAGCAAAGGGTACAGTGAACTGGGGAAACCCAGCAAGACTTGTTAGTCCAGATTCCTCTTGGTGTCTTAGGAAATAAGGATGCTTCTTTCCTCCAGGGCATATAAGGGTCATAAGCCTGCTTCAGGGGAAGGTCAGAGAGTCCTTCCTGCAAATTCCACTTCTCGACTCCTTCAGCTTAAAAGAGTCAACATGCCAACGACAAACTCCTACAGTAGAGCACAGGGAACTAACTATATTCAATAGCACGCCGAGGTCATCCTTCCCACACCTCCTCAGATAACCCCCACAGCTTGCCCGTGCAGGCTCAGACCTGCCCAAAGGTCTGCTCCCCTCCTTTCGTCCTCCCAGCACATCCTCAGCGCAGATGGTCGCCCTTGCCTGGCCCACAGGAGGCCTCCTTTTTGGCACCAAAGTCTTACTCAGAGGAGCTTCACACTCTAGCTTAATGTGAACTTCTTCAAACACGGCTCTAGGTCACTCTCCGGCTCAGAAGCCTCTCCTCACAGAGCCTGCAGAATTAGTCCCAAACCCCTAACACAAGAGCCAAGGCCTCACTTGAGCTCTCTTCAGCCTAACTCCCCCGAGGAAGTCCCACCATCCTCCACACGCACTAAGCGCTTCCCACCACCGTGGTTTCCCCCAGTGTTCCCACCACCAAGAGCCCACTTCCTCACTGTTCGGAAGGTGACAGTCCATACTTCAGGGTGCCCCACAACTCCCGCTCTTCGGGGAAGGGGTCTGTGATCCCAGCCTGTCAGGGTCGCTTCCTGTTCTCTACAAGACTTCATCCCTCAGGGACAATCACCATGTCTCTAGGCACCCTGGTTCTTGCACGTGCTGAGCACTGTGCCTGGGCCATGCCAGGTCCTCATGATCACACACACGAAAGAACACAGAAGGTGACAGAGCCGGCTCTCCACCACAAAGGCTTTCCCTGGAGTGACTCTGGTTTGATGTCAGTGTCACCTGTCTGTGAGGGCCACTTAGTGCTGGCGTCCTTCACAGGACACGACTAGCCGAGTTCAACCATTTTTCTGCCCCAAGGTATGGAGGCTAAAGCATCTCTACCCAACGCCAACGTTCCTCCCTGTCATCACCAGTTGTCACGGGGCCATTTAAACATCTACTGAGGTTCTGCAGACATCCCCAAACAGACCTTACCTCACAGATGGAGTAGCTAAAGCCCACAGATACCCCATGGTTTGACCAAGGCCACAGAGCCAGAGACACTGAGAAATATGCAACGCCTGCATGTTTTTCAGAGCAGGTCATTTACAATGTGGCACTGGCATTTAATGCCTCATACAAAACCAAGCTTTGAATTTTATGGATTTAATCTTTAAGCATTAGATAAATGCCTTTGTGTGAAGTCTTTTCTAATTACGAGCAATGGGGTTGTTTTCCCAAGTAAGGGACAACTTGGTGTGAGACTCACTTCAATTCCAGTGCTGGTTAAAGTCAGCATTCAATAATTACACCTCCTCGGGCTTCCCTGGCGGCACAGTAGTTGAGAATCTGCCTGCCAATGCAGGGGACACAGGTTCGAGCCCTGGTCTGGGGGGATCCCACATGCCGCGGAGCAACTAGGCCCGTGAGCCACAGCTACCGAGCCTGCGCGTCTGGAGCTTGTGCTCCGCAACAAGAGAGGGCGCGATAGTGAGAGGCCCGCGCACCCCGATGAAGAGTGGCCCCCGCTTCCCGCAACTAGAGAAAGCCCTTGCACAGAAACGAAGACCCAACACAGCCAAAAATAAATAAATAAATAAATAATAAAAATAAAGGAATTCCTTTAAAAAAATAAATAAATAATTACACCTCCTCATACCAGGACGGGATATGTCAATGTCCCACCCACCAGCAAATCGAAACCTACAGAGATATCCACATTTCCTGCTGATGTGAATTCGCCACTGAAGAACCAAATAACTCTAGGAGGGAGCAACCAGCCCTGGATATTTGTGGCCATTTGGAAAGCTTCTCGGTAAGTCAAGAAATGAAGACTGTTGTAGGGTGATTCAGTTGCCCAGGAAGGGAACACACATTCAAGCCATGGATTTCCCCCTCCCCAGTCCTGTGCCTGGTTCCCTCCATGCCTGGAGGGCACACCTGTGTCTTCTAACCCAAAGGAACCATTTGCAGGGACACAGTGCTACAAGGGAGCTATAAGAGGAACAAGGACAGTGCCCAAGGGCCTGGGAATAATGTCTCCAAGGATAGCAGGAAAACCTAAAGATATTCCACCTAGAGAAAAGAGACCACTTCCTTGTGACTCCAAGGCCTGTCTTGTCAAAAACAGAGCAGGGTGTGCAACCGTGCTACAGAGAAGGGCCAACGGGGTGTCAGCAAGAGGCCGACTTAAGCATAGCATGAGAAAGACCTGCAAAACCCAAGGATGTCTTAAGGATTAGGGCTGTCTGTCTTTATGAGAGAGGAATTAGCAGTCCCTGGAAATATGTGAGCAGAAGCTCAAAAACCAGCTGTCAAAGACGCTGTAGATGGGGTTTGGGGACTGGTCCCGACCTCAGAATATCTTCTGATCCTAAAATTCTAGGGTATCTTCTGCAAAGTCAAATACAATTCTTTGTATTTCTTTCTAGACTTTAACTATTTAGGGATGACTGTTTTGTACCATTGAATACACTCAGAAATGATTTTCATTCCTTCAAGAGGGAGCACTTTAGATCCTGGGGAGCTGAGAAGCCTTCCATATTCTCCATTGTCCTAGCCTACCCACCTTACCAGTGTTATCCTCAAAGGCTATGTTAAAAAAAAAAACTAAAGCACTGTCAAAGCCTGAACATGGAATGGAATGAATATGAAATCCCTACTCTTGTTTATATATATTTTTTCTTACTGGTTCATAATGTCTACGTCATCAAATGGGAGAAAAATGGCAATGAATACCCTTTACTGCTGCTTGTTGCAATTGCTGCTAACCAGAATTTGGTAAACTTAGCCTGTGAGATATTAACAACTCTAGTTTTATCTTCCTGCCCTGCCTCTGTTTTCCCTGGCTCTCGTGGTTTTCTATTTTACTGCACTGTAAGCTGACCTCAAAGTTGTTGGAAGCATGGATCCTAGAATAAACAGATGCGGGTGTGGACCCAGGCCTGTCCTCTCCCCATCATCTCTATATCTAAAAATGGTGTTGAACACTTTGATTTGACTGTGAAGAGGGAACCATCTTGAATAGGCTGATTGCAAAACAGACCTCACACTTGAGCTCAAGAAGAAATCATGCTTTGCTGGGTCACATTCAAATGCTATTTCCAATTCGCACCTGTCTTCAAAATAGGATCCAAGGCCCTTGATCCCAAGGTTCACGAGGTTAAAAAAAAAAATGAAGTCGGTCACTATTTAAATAGCTCCTCTCCTCTATGTGGTCATCCCTACAGTTGGAGTAAACAACTACCATTTCTGTAACACACCAGCAATGGGATCTCCTGAGAGGACAGCCAAGAAACTAGCTGACGTTCTAGAAGGTAGACGTGCCAGGGCCTTCGCCTGCCAAGAACCTCAATTGTATTTCAGAACCTGACCACCTCTCCACAATGTTGCTGAGGAGCCACAATAAACAATACTATCAAAAGGCCTCTGCATCCGCAGCTGATGCACCTTCTACCCCAAGATACGTCCATGACTAAGGGAGACATTTTGCTTTCCACACCATCCCTGGGTCAACAACGATAGGTGCCCACTGGAAGAGGACAGACAGCAGATGGAACCAATAGGAAAACACATCAAGACTCATAAGCTTTGGGTCTAAAATAAGCACTGTCTGCAATCTGAAGGTTTAATTAGGTGAAGCAACCCCCTCCCCAAACACACACATATGCACACGCGTGCGCGCACACACGTCGCATCTATTTATTGCGAAAGAAAATGAGAGAAGGCAGGTGGGGGAGAAGCAGAAAGAGGTAAAATTTTCTGGCTTGTCCCCATACCCTAGCCCCTGGTGGTGTGTCTCCAGGCCTCCCAACCACTCGGTGAGCAGCTAAGCATTGAAAGAAATGTTGGTCCCACAAATTCTTTAGATCCCACAAGTGCCCACTGACAACAGGAACACGTCAGTGATGAGGGGGTGGCCCCCATCACACTGAGTCAAAGCTGGAAAGGGGTAACAATGAACAGAAAACAGGAGGAAAGGAAAGGACTCGTGGGGGCCGGGGGCTGGCGTTACAGGAAAGGTCTCTCGTACCAGACGTCAGAGTGCGTGGTGAAGACTCCATCCTTGAGGGACTCGGGGGACATCCAGCGCACAGGCAGCAGCCCCTTCCCTCCCTTCCGGTAATAGTCGGTCTCATAGATGTCTCTCGTCATCCCAAAATCTGTGAGGAGGAGAGGAGGCACGAGAGTTACCCCGTGTGAATAATGTCGGGGGAGAAGCTAAGAGGCACAGTGACGTCTCAGAGGAGGGTCCTGTGCCCACAGCCAAGTCCAAGGGCAAACTGGCTTTAGGTAGGCCGACATCCATGCTGCCACCTGATGAGGCAGAAACTGTAGGGGAGGACCGGTGAGTCACATGACAAGCAAATGCCCAGAAATCTCTGCCTTTAAATATATTTACAATGTGATTCTTTTAAGAAGGTAGCTCCCTCATTGCATTTAAAATGAGAGGCATCTTACAAATCATCAGGACCCATAGTTTACCAGGAAAATATGTACTGAGTAGAGCAAAGGTCATTTGTATGCGGTTTAAAAACATGATCAAATAGCCAGGAGCATGTTGACTTTTATTTACTTGGTAACACTGCCTCATTATCAGAGGAAAGAAAGTAGTTTCACCATCTAATAAGGGGGAAAATATTGAGAGTACCAATTCACGATGAAAAAAGTACACAGTAAGATGCCTATGAGATGGTATTTACTAGGCCCCTGAAGCTATTACTCAATAATGTTTTTCAACATAATACTCCCACTCATTTTTGAAAATGTCTTCCATTTTCCATGTCTCTAGAAGATGTCACATAATTATGTTTGATGGCAGGCTTGCTTTATAATCCTAAATTATTGCTTCTTTGTCAGATTTTGATTTTCCACTCAATCATGTAACCTTTTCTTACAGGGACTCTTCCGTTCTCCTTCCCAGGAGAAAGGGCTGCTCTCCTTTTTAAAATGTTCATTTATGTCTCTAACTCTGCCACAAAGAGGTAAGGCTACAAAGCAAACACAGAGAACAAAGTTCCTTGGACGTTAATCAACATAAATTCCTTGTACTGTGCTAACGGCCATCGAATTGCCTCTGGTAAAATTGCTTGTCATATTTGTAATCCATAGGACACTGGGCATTAGAAAAACATTTTTGAATCCTAGCGAAGAATAAAAACGAAGTGCTAAAGTCTTATCTCCAAACTATCCAGTGACATGCAAATAGAGGATTTGCTTTTCCTTGCACAAAAAGGAAAGACAGAAATCCCAGAAAAATAGCACAGACTATTTCTTCCTTAACCCAAAAGAAAAATTTCAAATTTTAGGAAGAAAAAACACAGTACAAAGAAAACATCACTATAAATATGCCACATGGTTAAATAGCAAATAGAGTCCTTGCTGATTTGGACTGCCAATGGCAAGTGGCACAAAAATGGCTCTCCCGCAGTGAGGGCGAGCAGGGAAGTAAAGGAGCAGGAACTGAGTTAGGCCACAGACACTAACGTTTCCGTTTCCGAGGACCTGCCCACACCCAGCACGTATGTGCCTGGTGCTTTCCTGCACCGAGTCTTTCCCAGCATCTCATGGCTCTCTTACAGCATCATCCCCATTTCAGACGTCAAGAAATTGGGGCTCACAGAACTTAAAGACACTTGCCGCAAGCCTCAAGTCTGTTAGTGGCAGAACCGGGATTTAGTTTAGTTAGTGACTGCCTGGCTCTGCAGCTGGGGAAGGGGGCCGGTTGGCATCTCTGTGGGAACAATCTGAGTCCTCGCTGAGAAGGGAAGGGGAGGGAGCAGGGTACACAGAGGAAGCCCAGGCAGCAGCCATAGGGGCTCTTCCCTGAGAGCCCCAGGGCAAGACAACCTCAGACTTTCAGGGGTGTCAAATGTGTGGATGCCTCAAAGGGCCAACCCCGGGACACACGGAATAACTGATGGCCAAGGATATTTGCTATACAATATGGCTCCATCCATTACCTCTAGCTCCTACAAATGAAAGATAAAGATGCCCATCCCCACTTGGGAAACCATTCTAGAGGGGATACTCATTGTTCACCAAAGGGCCAAAATATTCATTCAAAATCATTGTTAAAAAAACCCCAAAAACACCGCTAAAGGAAGGCGAGCACTTCCAGAACAGACAGTTCAAGAGCTAGACAAAGAGGTTTAAATAGTTTCTGGATGTAAAGTCTTCCTGTAGCTTCTCAGGATAAATATTTAGCATTTTTCTAAGACATCATCATCTCATAGTGGGAAGAGCAGGTGGTTCCCACGCAGCCCTGATGTTTTATGTGTTTTATCAGGCAGATTCAAGGACCAAAGTAAAATCCAAACCTAAAGTCCGAAATAAATTCCTCACCAGTGACCAGAAATATAATCCACCCCACTTTTCTGGTGTTACAGTGGGTGGTGGCAACAAAGGGTCTAAGGAGGAGTTTAGTTAGCTAATAAGTAAGGGTTGCAATAAAGATCAAGAGCTCCGAGGTTGACCAGCTCAGGTGTGAACCCCAGAAAGCAGCGGTCTTCCCTCATCCTGTAACCACTCCTGCTCTGTGCACGGGCTTCACCATCGGGGACCTCACCTCTTAGAAAACGCCATGGACCCCTTGTTGTTGTGAGGCAGACAATGTTCCTTGTAAGCTGGAAAACCGGAGGACATACTGGTAGTATGGAGGGCAACTTTTAGGTACAAGTCAAAATCACCTGAGGACACTGTCTCAACTATTTCTGGAAACAATGCTTAGAACTGTTCTGCCAAGAAATGCCTCAAGTGCCAGTAGAGGCAACCTCAGGGACCACGGCCTCAGCTCACCCTTGGCCACTGCCTGGACCACTGCGCCCATGCATTATCAGGATTAGAGCCAGGCTGGCTGGGTTTGTGACTATTGACTGGACACAATCACATTATTCCCAAGAGTAAGACTCTGCAGTCACGGGATGCATCGGAAAACCTCTCCACAGGCAGGCTAATGCCCACTTGGCCCCTAAAACATGTGCGAGTTTAGTTCTTGCTCAGATCTGGAAAGCTAAGGACACACCTCCGATTTTGACTGTGAAATCTTCGGCCACCATGCAGTTCCGGGCAGCGAGGTCTCTGTGGACAAACTTATTGGCGTTGAGGTATGCCATGCCATCTGCAATCTCTCCAGCCATCTGGATCATTTTGCTTAGGCTGGGAGGTGCTAGGACTGGATTATTCTGTTGGAGATTAAAAAAAAAAAATCCATGTGAGAATTTAGGAATTTTTCCCTCCCCGTGTTCTTTCACGGTTTGCAAATCCACCTTTATTCAATCTGAGCACCACAGGTCATTCTGCTAAGAAACCAGGAGTGGCTCAGAAGGAGGCCATGGCACTTGCCCTCTGACCACATCACAAAGCTGCAGAGAGAAGCACCTATTAGCACAACTTGGGACCAGCATCTTCGATTTTGGGTGGGGCCAACATCATTTAAAGTGAAACCAGCAATTTTTGATATTAGAAATTCTGGATATTCAAATTCCAATTAGTGTATGTGTTCCTTTTATTTCTACAATCCAACTCCATACAGGGAAAAGGAGGGAGAGGACATTACAAAGGCCATGTGAAAATAAGCAAACGGGTTTCTTGAATGGACACTGGATGTGTTATTTCCTATGTTAAATTATTTAATCCTTTTCTTTCCCTTCAACTTTCTTCTAAAGTACAAAACCATCAAGATTAATTTGTTCACCTTACAGAGTGGCATTCCTTGGATTATTATTTTCTGTGGGTGCTGAGGAAAGCAAGCCCTTGACAGTTCATTTAAGTCCAGCAGAAGCTTATTCTGGAGGGGACCAATGTCCAACAGTGACAGGTAACACGGATAAACGTTTCCTCTTTGCAGAGAAGGGCAACATACCGACTTCAGAATTGAGAAGAAATACCCCCAAATAATAAATCCATTTAGAAAAGTTTTATATAAAATGTGTGTCCAAGCCTCTTTATCCTAAAAGAAAGTGTGGAAACCAGTCAGCACCCCCAGTTTAGATGCTGACCACCTCTTGTTTGTGTGAGTTCAACAGACCTTACCTCAGTTTCCCTGACTACAGAGCATCTGTCACAACACGGCAAAGCCATCCTGCTCTGACAGGTCCCACACGTCCCCTTCCCAGCTCAAACCCTGCGCCACAGGAAGAACACGTCTGGGCTTTAGGATCAGACAGTCTGGCCTCCTGCCTGGGCTCTTTCACATGGGATCGAGGCGGGGTCACTGCTGGGAGGATGACCTGGGACCATGCATGGCAAGTGTCCGCCAGTGCCTGGCCAAGGTCCATGCCCAGGGAATGCTGGTTTCGCCCAGTGAGGTGCTAGTTTCTGCCCCAAAGCTAGGAGCAGCATAACAACTCTCCAAGTACTTGGGGGTTGGTTCCCTACACTTGAATTTTGAAGCTACTATCAGGACTGTCTGTGGTGATTTAAAATCCTCATTACTGAGTTGCCTGGGGAAGTGATGTGATGACCCGAAGGATAAGCCAAAACTACCCCCTTCCTTTACAAAGGGGCCTTGTTTAGAGGAGCCTTTTTCCCTCAGGACCTAACATTCCCTTTAACCTTTTCAGGGCTTTAGATATGCATGGTACACCAGGAAATCGGCAGGTAAAATGTTAACTTTATGCTCATAATACTTAAGTTGTGGAATATTAAGTTAGGCGCTTATTAGAAGTGGCGCTTCATAATATTAATATGAAAAACAGAATCAAAAAAAGGAACCTGGTTTTAAGTATTGAAGGAGAGGGCTGACATTCTGTCAGTCATGGTGCTAATACTGCCATTCTTTCAGACATCTTAGAAAACAGAAATATTTAACTTGCTTAGAACCACTTAAGACGCGTATACACAAGCATTCCCATTTAGTGAGGGAAGTGAATGAATCTTCACTGGGGGAAGATGCCAAGTAGAGTATAATGAAACCACAGGACAAGCATACGTATTTTTATACTTGACATGGGTTAGAAAGAACAACTTTAAATCTGACAAATCTAAAAGTGAATTTTGGGGGGGCTTCCCTGGTGGCGCAGTGGTTAAGAATCCGCCTGCCAATGCAGGGGACACGGGTTCGAGCCCTGGTCCGGGAGGATCCCACATGCCACGGAGCAACTAAGCCCGTGCGCCACAACTACTGAGCATGTGCTCTAGAGCCTGCGTGCCACAACTCCTGAAGCCCGGGCACCTAGAGCCTGTGCTCTGCAACAAGAGAAGCCACCGCAATGAGAAGCCCGCACACCGCAACGAAGAGTAGCCCCTGCTCACTGCCACTAGAGAAAGCCCGTGCACAGCAACAAAGACCCAATGCAGCCAAAAATAAATAAATTAAATAAATAAATTTTTTTTTAAAAAAAGTTAATTTTTGATCTGAAAAGGACTTTAGTAGTCATCTTGTCCAACCCTCTTATTTTACACATAAGGAAACCAAGGCCCAGAGCCTGAAGCAGCCACCTGAGGATGCAGACAGGTAGTGGCAGAGCCAGGACTAGGGCTATGTGTTGCAAATTTTTATTCTGTGCCTGAAACTGGGGACGAAGGAAGTAAGTGCTTCAGACTTTTCAGAGGTGCCTTAAATGAATCTGATAAGAGACATACTGCCACATCTCCAGTCACCCAGCTGATGAAGCTTTTCTCCTTCGTGCTGGCTTATGTATTACAAAGTGAGCTGGGAAAAGGCACTAAGATCCAGGGGAGCTAGGGACCCACGCTGGGCAGAGCAGAGGGTGGGTGTGTTGCAAACCGCCCTGCTCGGGGCCTCAGTCCACACTGGGCCTCGCGGCCCTTGCAGAACCACACGCATCATCTGCTGTGAGTAAAGGAAGCCACATGTGAACAAGTGCTTGGAACAAAAATTAAGGAACTACTACTTGGGAGATGATTAAGTTGCCAATTAAAAGAAGAAAACAAAAGATTAAGCTCAAACAGAGAAAGGCTACAGACATTCAAGAAGGGTAGAGAAAGGGGAGGATCCAAGGCACAAAAGCAGACTCAGAGCTTCCTCAACAGGCAGCAAAGTCAGGGTCCAAGTGAGGACTTGAGACCCACCAAGGCAGCCAAGTGAAAGGCAGATGTTGCTGGTGTCACTTCTAAGTGTTTATCTCCCAGTTTACTCTTAAAAGTCGTTCCTCCAAATGTTACAAAGCTGGGTTCACGGGGAGACACCAGGGTAACACAAATTGATATTTTTTTCATACTAAGTAGAGATGATTGTGCAGCTGAGGTGATGATCATTCAGAAGCTCAAGCAAGACACTGATTAGGGATAAAGCCTGAAATGTGGATGCAGGGCTTGAGAAATGGGGCTCCCCCGGCTCAAAGGCTCAGACTGCCCACAGGAGGGGAAGGGGCACACGTCGGGTGGGGGCCTGTGAGTGAGTGGGTGTCTGCGCACAGAGCTGGGAGGGAAAACACCCGGCACAAGAATCAAGTCAACCTGACAGTGAACTCTGACAAAAACGACACTGAGCTACACTGGGTCTGGGATGGACAGGAAACATAATGGGCTAGATGGGGATCCACTAAGAACCAAACAAGAGAAAGCTGGTCCAGGAGAGAAGGCAGTGGAGGAGACAGGCACTCCTGGCTGGGGTGGGGGGCAGGAAAGGCTCCAGGGAGGGAGCAGCGTGGACATGGTCTGTGGGTGGGAGTCAGGGAGAGACGGTGGTGGAGGAGGTGACTGGGGGTGGAGGGAATGATGTAGCAGCAAAATCACACAGGGGTTTGAGTAATAAGGTACCTGTGGACTGGCAAGTGCCTCTCACAAAAGATCCAGGTCTCTCTCTAGTCAGGGAACTCCTTCATATACAGGACTAAGAACCAACCACGGGGCAAGAAAAGTGAATGGATTTAAAGACGCAGTATCTTCTGGGGGAAGGTTCTAAAGGAAAGGGAATGGTTAACATGGGATGTCAGTGAAAATCAAAACTGACCTCCATTTCTGGCCTCAGAGACCGGAGATAACTTTTGAGGTCCCCCCGGGTCATCAGTTCCATGATGACCAGCGTCGGCTGGCCCTGGGACACCACGCCCAGCAAGCGCACCTGTGAGGAAGGACAGAGAGAAGGGCTCAGAGGGTGAGGGCTGCCCACGACTGCGGCTCTCCCACCGCTGGGACCATCTGGCCCAGAGCAGAGCCCGTACGATGGGCCACTGGGGCTCACGGGCCAGCCCTGCATCACATCCAGAACCTTCATGTGCACAGTGTCTAAAGGAACAGTGGGGTGATGGGGGGGATCCCTACAGAAGACAGGGCGAGACAGCAAACCCACAAGTGTGCTCCCCAACACTTGGGGGCCCTTCTCTTACCACGTGGTGACAGTTGAACTCCTTCATCACCGAGGCCTCGTTGAGAAACTCAATCCTCTCGCGCATGCTGGCGGACTCGTTCACCGTCTTAATGGCCACCCTGGTCTCAGGCTCATCCTTGACCACGCCCTTGGCGACACCTTCGTAAACCATCCCGAAGGAGCCCTGCCCCAGCTCCCGGCTCATGGTGATCTTCTCCCGGGCGACCTCCCACTCGTCAGGCACGTACACTGGGGAAGAAGAGGCCAGAACTGAAACAACGTGCTTTGGGCAAACTCCAGGCCAAAGAGGGCAAGATGCCACTTCCTAGAGCCCACAGAGGAGAACAGCAGGAGACAAGGATATGGCTTGTTCTGGAATCTCCCACAGGCTGTGGATTTCAGCAAGGCCACTGTACAGTCAAACACTAGAATTTCAAGTCCTCAAGGAGTTCTAGATAATTCAAAGATACCAACAGCATGTAAGAACCAGAAAGTCGTCCAATTTGAGACGTTGCTATAAGTATAAAATTCATGCTGGATTTCAAAAAACAATGTAAATATTTCAATAATTTTTTTACTGACTGCATATTAAAACTGATAATATTTTGGATATATTGAGTTAAGGAAAACCTTATCAACATGTATTTCACCTGTTTCTTTTTCCTATTTTATATGTGGCTACTAGAAAAATTTCAGGTTTCTTATGGGACTGGCACTCTATCTCCATTGGCAGCTCTGCTCTAGTCTGGACAGTTTCTCTGGCCTTGCCAGAGACCCTGGGGTGATGGATGAGGTACGGAAGCAACTGAGCTCTGGCACCGAGGGGCATTCAGTGGTGACCAGCATGGAGGGACAGCTGATGAGCAGAAGGGCCTCCCCAGGGCTTAGGCCTGGGGCCTGTGAACTCAGGGACCTCCCACCACTGGGGTGAGGGGCTGGGGGGTGGGGCTTGGTAATGACTAAGCCTGAATATGATTTCCTGTCCAGCCTATGCTTCTGGTCAGATTCAATTTGGTTTAAGAAAATAAATAAGTAATTCTAGGCAGGAGGAAGGAGAAAGAAAGAGGGAAAGGAAGAAGGGAGGAAAGAAAGAAAACAAAACAGAAGATCCATCCTACCACTCTGATGGGTAGGTGAGAACTAAAATAATATCAACCTGCTCTACATCTCCATAAGAAATTTCAATTATTATCATATTCTTCTAATGCTGTGTGCTTACGTCCTTGCCTGAGAGGGGAACCCTTGGCATGCTCCACTGGTAGGAAAGAGGTGGTCCTGGCTTAGAAATGCAGAAGGACTGAGAACCTGGGATGGCATCTGTTTGCCTTAAGGCTTTCAGATGTTAACCGTGGGCCTGCGGCTGGATGTAAGAGAAGCAGTGGATTGACAGCTATATTCCGACACCCCCAAGTCCCAGGTATCTACCTTTAAGTGATGTCTTAAAGCAAAGATGTCTATACATTAGGCCCAGGAGATACCACCAATTTACACCTCTAAGGAATTTCCAATAGGGACTATGTTAATCAATCTAGAATTTTCTTTCACATACATTTTTGTATTTCATAGTAGGTATGTATGTGTTCAGGAATTTCACAAATGGAATTACAACCTCCATATGGCTTAGACAGCTTATAGCCCTGAAGAAGGGGCTGATGCTCACTTAGGAGAGTAAGTATGCAAGACAACCCAGTAGATAAGACTCTTCCTGATACCCCTCAGAAAGTATAAAGAGACACTGTATATATCCATTTATCTCTGAAAATCCAGGCTTGCTTTTAACCAGAATTAACTATGTAACACACCACGAAACATGGAGTTAAAACCAATCACATTCATTCCCTGGGAGGTAGCTGAAGTCAATACTCACAATCCTTTCTCTCAATTCAACCCAATAACTCTGACTTTAGCCAGCAGTCCTAAGCCCTGCCAGGCAGGAGAGGTTTACGTGCACAATGTTATCAGCGTTTCCCTGGAGGGGATTTTCAGTGTACTCTGGAGAATGGTGACATGCAGATTAGCTTCTGGAGAGAGAAGTTTTTAAAGCCTTTTTGAACTGCAATGTCATTTTGTTGCCCCTTGAGGAAACTAGCTATAAGATGCTTGTCAAAAGGCTGAATAAAGTAAGTTCAAATAAGGTGACAGTCTTCCTACCTGTTGGCCTGGGTGACAGTAAGTTTTGTTTGTTTGTTTTGTTTTTAAAGAAGCAAGAAATATTATGAAGGCACTCTGGAAAGACACAAAATTTGAATTCAAATCGCCGTTAGTGTCTGATATGATTGTATTTGTGCTCTCTCTAAACTTCCTGGATCCTTCACAGTCAAAGCTACAAATGCCAATCTTCTATGCTTTATTTCAAAACCGAGCAGATTTTTGCAGTAGTCTTACTCCAGTGGATAGAGCTGGAAGTGGCCTTGCATTTTCCTTACAAATCCCATTAAGTGTGTGACGACTCCTCACCTTACTTGATTAAAAAAAAAAACTATTATTTATTCAAACAATGCATAAAAATTGTCTTGCCTTTTTTTTTTTTTTTTAAAGAAAAAGATCCTCTCCACAAGTAACTACTCTTTTAAGTTTGGTGTGTATCCTTCCAGAACATTCTCTTATATGTACACACACACACATACATACAGACATGTAGGTGTGTGTGTACATATATATGTCTTTTAAAAATACAACTTTGTGAGACCTTTATATAAAGAAGAATAATGTCCTCATTATTCTACCTTGCTTCGCATTCAGAGGAGTCTGCTCTTGATTGGCTTTATTGTAAACACAATTTGAATTAGAAATTATTAAAGAAATCACAGTAATAAAACTTTACACACTTATATAGTGCTTTTAAATTGTTTTCTCAAAAAAAAAAAAATTGTTTTCTCATTTGATCAGGATGAGCAATTAGAATAATCATGACTCTTTATTTCACGTCTCCTGCACACACACTTCCACTTCTGAAGCATGAGCGAGGCAAACGTGTCTTCTAAATACATCCAGCCGATTCCATGCACTTATTTATTCACTTGACAAACCCTGGCCAGCTGCTCCTGTGGGCCAGCTTGCCGGTCTCCCCAGCCCCCAAGACCTCACAGTCCTTCCCCACAGCGACTGCATCACATGTCAACAAGATGCCAGGGGCTGCCTCATCCTGATTTCTCAACTGCCTAGTTCTGTGACCAGGGTGAGATTCTCCTCTGAGCCTCATTACCCCACTGACAGACAGAAGAGCAACAGACAACCCATCCTATAGGGATGCAGGGATCAAATGGGATGGCATTTGTGAACGTCTCTAGCAAAGTGCCAGTCAGTGGTACCCAATGACCAATGTCTCACCCCGACTTACTTTGAAAAGTTAGGATTTTGGCAAACTTGGAAGACAAGACAGCAAATAAGGAAAAAAAAACTTCCAAGTCAGACTGTCTCAGACGTTTAACTAAATGGCTCTCATGAGTTACTACCAGAGGGAATGTGAACAGGCCATGAGGGTAAGAATCGTTAAGACCCCAGTCAGGAGGGAATGAACAGAAAATCTCCAAGATACAAAAATCAGAGAAGCCGTAGTGATCAAAGACAATTATAATGACATGAAACTCAAGCTGAAACTAGTTTAAAAGGACTGTTTTGTCAGCTGCAGCATATCTTCCAACTGGATGTTGACAATTATATAGCTTTTTTCATTCTAGCATAAAATTTCAAGCAATTAAATAAATGGATTACTGTGCTGGCCACATTCATCTCTGAAGCCCATTTTTCCTTGGGGCAGCCCAGACAGTCCCAGAATTTTTGACATATTCAGTGAACTGCTCAAAACATTGGTTTAAAAAAAAGTGTTAATGAAGATGGATCTGAGGCCAAAGGTACCTCAAAATAATGCAAATCTCTTCCCCTGAATTCGTAACACTCCCCAAAGCTCCTGAGCTGGGACCCCAGACAGTGACTGTAGTTTAGAAGCTTACCATCGGCTGCACTGAAGTACTCCGGGTTCACAGAGGCATACAGCACTCCGTTCCCCAGCCTGCTGTTATTTCTGTCAAAAAGGATGAAATTCAGGTTAGAAAAAAAAAAAATCCCCACATACTTTCATATGTACTTTCATCTTTGTTACCTCAGTTTTATTTGTTCTGATTCATTAAGGACCGGGAAGGGGTGGTGGAGGTGCTGTCAGGACAGCTCCACCACACTTGCTAACGCCTCTTTTGGCTTCTTCAACGGCCTCAGATTAGAGCTTTTTAAGAAACATTTGTTTCTTTACTTTGTTGGAAATTGAAAGGCTTATTTGATGGACAGGGTTAAAATATCATGTTTGAAAAAGCTTTGCACAAGCAGCGGTATCTGTGATGGGACAACCAGTGTGGGGATGATCCAGACTCCGAAGAAAAAGTCTTCTTCTGTTGTTGAATCATTAGAAAATATTCTCTTTTTTCTGTACATTTGATTGGAAAATCAGGTTTTCTTTTTTTTTTTTTTTTTTTATAAATTTATTTATTTATTTATATTTTTTATTTTTGGCTGTGTTGGGTCTTCGTTTCTGTGCGAGGGCTTTCTCCAGTTGCGGCGAGCAGGGGCCACTCTTCATCGCGGTGCGCAGGCCTCTCACTGTCGCGGCCTCTCCCGTTGCGGAGCACAAGCTCCAGACGCGCAGGCTCAGTAGCTGTGGCTCACGGGCCCAGTTGCTCCGCGGCATGTGGGATCTTCCCAGACCAGAGCTCGACCCCGTGTCCCCTGCATTGGCAGGCAGATTCTTAACCACTGCGCCGCCAGGGAAGCCCCCGAAAATCAGGTTTTTGTGATCCATAAGATAATTCCTCAAACTTCTCAAAAAGTTCATCTTAACTTGGGTTCAAATCATCAAAACAGTCAGACACAGAAAGTATCTGAACTTTTCACCAAGTCACTCACCTTTTTCTATGGAAGACGTACAGCATTATAACCAACCCTCCTACTATCAGCAGAACAGCAATGGGCAGAGCGATGATCAGATGGATGAAGTTTTCATACGTTGCTACAGAAACAAATGGGAAACAAGAAAATGCCACGAGGTGAACAAACTGCTCGTGTCATTTGTTTATATTTAGCTGGGAGTATGGATAAAAAATCCCGAGAATTCCTTTATTGCCTATCATGAACTAGGAGTTCTGAAGGTAAACAGTATTGTACATAAAAGAAAAAAAAAACAAACCCTGAGTTATTTGTAAAAAGATTAAATAAGTGCCGATGGAGGAGTAAAGTCATTTTTATTTTCAAAGTACAGTGTATTCTGAAATAATAGTTCAAATGATGGATTCAAGTAAAATAATCTTTGTAAACAGTTTGATGACTATTAGTGGAACTGCATACATTTGCTAAAAAAAAGAATAGATTCTTATGTATTATAGTGCTCAAGCTGTACTGACTTTTATCTGTCTTAAGACAGTTCCACAGACAATTAAAAAAAAACAAAAAGTAACTGGATGGCACCCCTTGCCAAAGCTGCTCTGAATACGCCCCGAACATCAGAGTCTATAGTTACAAGTCTGAGACCACAGGGCTCCTGCCTGCTCATCACCATCTTCAGCTCTTAGATGACAGATGCCAGGCTGGACGCTGATCCACACACTGGAAAATTCTGTCAGACGCTGGTAATCAACACGTCCATAGGTAGCATAACAACCAGACAAGTGGACCACACATGCTGCACATATGCAGGGAGGAAGGGAGAGGGGAAGGGAGTCAGGGGAAGCTCGCCAAGCACAGAGGATGGTTGGAAATGATACTGGAGAGAAATCAGGGCCGGCTCCTAAGGGGCCTTGTCCAAGCTAAGCACTTTGAACTTCATTCTGCAGATTAAGCGGAACCAGTGAGAGCTCTCCAGCCCCACAGTGAACTGGTGGGATTTGTGTGGGAGAGATGGCTGTGCCTGAGGACAGCCTGGAAGGGCTGGCAGCGGGGAGGAGACCCTGCCCTGTCTGGTGAAGCGGGTCGGGGGGTGCCCTGGGCATGTTCTGCATCACTCAGCTCAGACCTCACCAAGGAATCACCGCTCCTTTTCTATGAATGAGAAAGACTCACAGAGATGAACTGTCCTCCCCAGGGTCACACATGCAGCTGGCTGGCCATGACCTAGGGATTGGAACCCAGGCTTCCGGCACCCCGGGCTCATGTTTTCCCTACGAAGCAAGCGCCCTGGAGGCTCTGAGCTGAGGCGGTGGTGGTGGCTATAGAGGCTGGATTCCAGAGGTATTTCAGAGGCAGAATCAATGAGATGTGGGTTTGAATGAGAAGTGGGTGGCAGGAGTGAAGGAAAGGGGAGGGGTGGCTGTGAGGTTCCTGGCCTGGGTGGTGGGTGGATTACGGGGTCACAGACTGAGCTGAGGAACAAAGGATGGAGAGAGATTTTGAAGGTAGCAACTGTGATTCTGGTTTTGTGCACGAGGCGTCTGAATTGCCTGTGGGACACCCACGTATGTGGAAATGAAGTTGGAACTCACTGGGGACCAAGTTACATCTATTGTAGATCACCCATCAGTGATTATTCTGCCACTAAACACTACTATTATTATTACTCTGTGAGGACTATTAAAGCTATTTTAATTTTTTTAATTAAAGATATTTTTATCAAATAGCTCTAAAAATGGATACAGGCTCCTGCATTTCCTAATTCTTGAAAATACTTGCAAATTAACACGGACTTTGGGAAGCTAGCGAAGTTTCTTTTTTGCCCCCGAGGACTATGTCTTCTATCTCTATCACTTACACTACTGGTCAGGTTGTACCCTATTCTTTTTGAGTTTCACATTTCAATGGGGACATGGAGAAAGTGGAACACACCCAGAGAAGAACAAAATGACTGAATGGCTAGAAAATTGTTCTATGAGACTGGGCTACAAGAAAAGGCCCCAAACCTGAGATTATTTAGTCTGCTGAAGAAAAGCCTAAGGAGTAATTTTAATAGTATTCAGGCACATGAAGGGTTCCTAAAAGGAGAGCAGTTGCCAGAAAGCTTCCAAAGCTTCCATCTCCTCTGAGGATTGAACAGGAGGAAGGGAGACTCAACCACAGCAGGAGAGAATCTTGTCTGACACAAGGAAAAACTTCCCAACGGTAAAGCAGGCACGCAGATTTAATTTCCCCATGGTGTATGCCAACTCCTGCTGGAAAGATGCCATCAGAGCGGCTCTTGGGTTTCCCACTGGCTCCCGGCACTCACAGGGTTAAAAACGGGGGAGCAATGGCAGAGAGGAACCTGTCGTCTCTGCAGATAAGCCAAGGTCACTGAACCCCAGAAGCCAATGCTGCTGTTTCAAAGAACACAGCATCACGCTAGACCTCTAAACCTAGGCTCTGTTCCTCAGGGATGGATGTGGAAAGGGGAGGAGAGGAGAAGAGAGAAAACAAAAAACTTCTTCGGGGAGGGCTCTGGGAACATTGTGAAAGTTCCAGCGCTGGAGTGTGTGGCACCAGCCAACTGGAAAGAGTAGGTAAAATGGACCACATGGAGAATTCAGACTATTTTAGATGATGGAATTATCTTCTTAAGCATCTGTTTACCCCTCACACAGCGCCAGGCTCATCAAATGCTACCTCAAGGTCTGCAATTCTATCCCCGCACATCCTTTTTCTGGTATCTGTCACTGTGTAGACTTCCAAATACCATGCATGTCTTTGACTAGGCGCTAACCAGGTGGACTGCTGGATCGACTGAATCCTGAATTTAAAAACTCAGACTCCAGACCAGAGTAGCACAGATGTGGACACCAGGAGAAACCAGAGCAGTGGGAACTGCCCACCTGACCCAAAAGTAGCACCACTAAGCAAGGCGGGACTGCTTTTTCTCACGGAAGCAGTCATGAATAGTGTTATGCCAGATTTGATCCCATTATCTGAACATGAAATAATCTTAAAAATTTCGTTTCTAATACAAAATAACAGAAACTCAACATGTAAATAATAAGGGATATTTATGTCACCAAACGAAAATACTGAATTTTCTTGGCCAAGCAAGTATAGTGCCCTTGTGCTCATACATTTTACAAAACTCACTTTTAAAATCTAAAATCCTCGCCTAGAATGGCCTTCTAAGAATTCTGTCTTGTCGATGGTTTGAGCATAAACTCACCACATGGCCCAGTCTCTGTGCCAAGCAGGGAGAACTGCGCGTTTTCAAAGTGTGTTGCTGCTTTAAAAGTGCATCTGTTATTTTACCGCTGAGCAGTGACAGGGGTGATGCCTCAGCCTGGGATGCTGTCACGGCGACTCCTGCTCTGGAGCAGGCTGGAGCAGAAGGCCCCCAGGTTTCTGTCACCCCTTAGGATTCTAAGCCCTGGGTCGGAGCCCCAGTCAGCATCCCTGACGAGGCAGGAGGCAGAATGGTCAATTCAATGCTTTGTAAAATGCTTTGGACATAAACCAAGTTGAGAGCACGGGCCCCTTGCTGTCTCCCTCAAAAGAGGGGCTCAGACCATCTCCCTGCCCATCAGATGAGGTAGGGACTCCAAGTGTGGCAGCTCCCCAGCCTGAGCTCCTAGATGAAGTGCTGGCAAAAGTGTGACTCTTCTGAAAGGTGGCCGACAGAAATCAGAAAACCAGAGAGCCAGGATGACGACCCAGGTTTCCCCAGTCCCAGCGCCACCTGCTTTCTGTTTTCGCAGCGACTCCCTCCACAAGCCTTACTTTTGGCCTGGACATAGAAGAACACAGGATCAGTCCACGACCCGTTCCCAGAGAGAGAGGTGGCCTGGATCCGGGCCGTGTAGTTCCCCGGGTTCAGCCGGTTTAGCTTGGCCCCTCCATACTTCCTGTACTCCTGTCTGGACACACATTCCCGCTGATCCTGGAGGAAATAAAACATATGTGTCAATTTCCCACAAACACGCCGCCTCGCCTCTCGCCTCTCGCCTCCCACCTAACACTGACCCCAATTTGCAATAAAAGGGAAAACACCCAGGCTTACATTATGGCAGTCCTCCAGTAACTCTAAGCACACCTGACCTTTAACCAAACCTTATTTCTTTAACCAAAAAGAGTTCCAGAAAGATTAAGTTGTTAAGACCAATCTCTAGGCTGAAAGATCGTTTTCTGCAAAGAAACAGTTTCTCGAGGGTGAGGATAAGCCAGCTCCTCGCACACTGTGAGAATTCCCCAAAGAGCATGGAGTTGGTAAAAAGACCTAAATCCTCACGACTTACTCCTTATTTTATTGTTCAAAGTCTTGAGCTAACCAGGAGGTGCCCTGTGTTGAAGTTGTAACACATGCTACACCTGCAACAGAAACGCACCCACACACAGCCAGTGCCCCAGTCTTACCTCGACTTGTGATCCGTATTTTATTTCATACATTAAAATCAATCCATTGGGATTCTCAGGTTCTGGCCATTTTAAAAAGATGGAGTTCTCAGGCCTTGGCTCCCAGGTCACTGGCCCAGGAATGTCATCTGCTCCTTCTGCGCAACAATTGAAATAGGCGATAAAGTTAGATTCGAGTCCTCAGGGAGGGAGAGAAAAACACTGGACTAGCCTAAGAACAGCCTCCCCAATCCCTCGTGCAGGACTGCGGACAGCGGCTGCAGCAACTCCTCCTGACCTGGCCTCGCACACACAGCAGGGGTTTTGGAATTGGAGCAACCTCATGACCTGTAAGTCTCAAGATGCCACCACACCCTCCCTTCCCCTCAGTCTCCCAACAAAAAAGCCTACTCTCAAGTGCAGGAGGAAAATCTTGGCAAATTGAGTCACTTAGGTCTGGTACTCGGCTTCTATGCGATGCCATCAAACACAAGCATCATCGAAAAGGTGCTGAGTGAGCAGAAGCAGCGGCATCCAGCCTCCAAGCCGGGACCCAGATCCTTCACGCTCTGCGTCTGCACGCGGCAGATGCAATTTCTGCGCAGGTGTAAAGGATGGTCCCCGAGCCCGCCTGGGAGGAAGCCGCCAGGAAGCTGGTGCTGAGCGCAAGCTCGCTGCCTTCATCAGCGATTCCTGAAGCTGCCGGGTGAGGCTGGGGTGCCTGCTCTCTTGCTTTTGCTTCTTAAAGCAGTAAGCCAAGTGGTGAGCAATGTCACTGCAAGTTCCAGCTGGGAAACACTGAGAAATCAGCTGGGCTCTGTCTCTCCTGGGAGGGTGAGGAGGCTAAGGCTGGGTAGGCTGGCAGCAGCACGTCGGTGCCAGAACTGCGCCCAGGAGGCCCCGCTCCCAGACTGCAGACACTGTGCTCTGTGCTACCTGCCAGCTCTGCAGGGAAGTGAACCGGGCAGTTCACCCATCCTGAAAGATGGATGTATGGCTGTCTAAGCCACAGGCAGCTTCTAACTTACAAGGGGAAGGTGAAGACCAAACAAGCAGGACCCAAGGCTGCTTGGGAGCGGACCTTGAGGAGCAACACTCAGTCTGAATCAAGGCAGCTAAATGGGGATTTCACTGAAACTTGAGAACTCAGGAGGGACCTGGCAAAAAAGGGCCATGGGAATGCACAGTGCAAACAAAGGAGAAGGAAAAGAGTGGACCCTGCATCGAGCTCCCTGCTCTCGAGTACTCTGTATGGAGAGACTGGGGTGGGAGTGGGGTCACCATGCGTGAACTCCATTCCCTGGGCTGCTGGGCCACCAAGCTGCCTGCAAATGACCACCCGTTCTTTAATAAGCAGGACTGAGACTAAGGGTCATCGTCCTGGGTGTTGGCCTCTGTGTCTACAAATCATAGTCTCCGCTAGGCTGTGAGTCGGGTGTGGGGTGAGCTGGATGACACCGTACCTGCAGGCATGGTTCTTGCAAAGACAAAGTTGGAGGCGCTGCAGCCGAGCTTCTCAGCTTCGTGGTTACAGCTGTGGATATCGATTCGGTACAGAGTAAAAGGCCGGAGGTTGGAGATGACAGTTCTCTCCTTGTTATCCACTCTGCTCTCGAAGAAAGGGTACTCGGTCTCGAGCTCTTCCGGGTCTGTGATGTTGTAGGTGTCCACCACCGTGGTGTTCCTGCTCCGGCTGGACATGGTGGTGTTGGCGACCTGCATGACCTCCCTCCGCTTCCGTTCAGGTCTGCAAGGAAGAGAGAGAGAAATGTGGCTTGTGAGTGAGGGCTTCCACCTCTTTTGTCTTTTCTGTGACTCGAGTTAGAGAAAGAAAAGAAAAATCTTCACCTTGGAATAAAAGGAGCTACTCAGCCCCCTTGCATAAGAACCAACAAATAATACAGGGATTTCCTTCCTCATTATTTATTTTGCTTTCTCTACACTGCAAACCCCAGCCTCAACGTGCAACCTGCCCCCTGGCTCCCCGAGTGGTTACTCGATGGTACCTAGAGGCAAACTAACACCTCAGTCCCCACAGTGGGGAGGCTCAGGGGCACCCGGGCTGTTTCCTCAGAGCTGTTACAGTGGACAGGGACTGGGGAAGGGAGGCCACCCGGGATGCTGTCGGGAAGGCAGGGGGCCAGCAGAATGGCACGTCCCGATTCTCTGTAAACAGCCGCACTTCCACACCGTGTGACCAGCAGCTAATATCGTGGCCAGCTTTTCCCACATCCACCGATGGGACAACTTACTCCTGTCAGAAAACCTTGTTTACTCTTCAACATCTGTTGATATTTCAGTCACTTAAACCAAACTTTGTGCCTTAAACTATAAAGGCAGAGATCAGTGAAAGGCACTCGGCACCAGATACTGACCCCAGAAAGGAACTCATGACCTCAGGCTGCCATCCTACTTCGAGACACATGGCCACGGACAGCAAAGAGCGTCATACTCAACCTGACTTGCCTGGTTTTAAGCTCTAAATAAACTGTTCTTAGAATGAATTGAAAGAAATAAAAATCGTCTTTGGAGAATTTAGTTGTAAACCAGAAAAGCTTCCTTTATGATTTATTCAGCCGTTCTGTTACCCAGACACTCCTTTTACCCGAATTCTGTCGGAAATCGTGTGGACATCAGATGTACGCCTCAGTAGGAGGCATGAAACACCCCAAACGTGAGGTTCATATCAACTGTGGCCCCTCACCATGGGCAAACTAGGGTATTATGTCTGTCCTGTGAAAAGAAAGGACAGCAAGAGCGACTAGACTTCGGAGAGAGGCCATCAAGACCGCAGGGTGGACGCATGCGTTCATCAGGGGAATGTGGTGTAGAGGAAACTTATTTTGAACTCAACAATGCAAACACAAGGCATTCGTGAAATCTGTGCCACCCACAGCTCTGCCTTCCTATCACCTGATCCTGTGTTCTTGGACTGATGAGGAAAACAGGCACTGCCTTGTAACTATCAACAGAAAGCTAGGGGCTCTTCAGTGAAACCTTTCCGAAGCCTGGACTCACAGCCTGAACCTCGGACAGGTCTTTGGGAAAAGACGGCAATGTAGCCGGCAGCCTCTGCTGGAGAATAAACAGATGGCTCCTGCTGGCCTGTCTGGGATGGTCTAAATCCATCCTTTTCTGTGTCCAAAGGAAGTAACACCGGCCAAGCCCCTGCTGGCCCGGGAGGGGATGGACTGTGTTGAGAAGCAATGCAATGAAGGGAAAGAGCCCCAGTGTGTGGGGAGGAAGGGCCAAGCCCCAAATCCATAGTTAGTGAATCAGGCTGGTGGAGAAGTCACTGAACCTAGGTTCTAGTTTTAAAACATCTTTGAGCTCTTTTCCATCCTCAAACTTTCTGATTCTCGAGACCACGCATGATATACAGGATATCTAGACTAACACATGAACTGCAGCCATATCAATCACCCGTGAACAGGAGATGTCACCGGCGGGGCAGGTCGGGAGGTTCCATGGTTTTAACGGCAGGAGAGGAGGGGGCAGAAAGCTGCTAAGTGACCGATAGCTTCATTCTGAAAAGGAAATAGTGCCTCCACTTCCAAAAGGTCTTGATTTCCTGTTTTAATGATTTTTCAAAGTAAGATGTCTATCTTTGACTAGTATACAAATATCAGGAAGGTCACGTGACAGAAAATAAAAGTCTCTTTCAAAACCATTTGCTGCTACAACCTGAGAGAGCTTTTAAGGGCAAAGCAACTTCAGGATAAACAGAAGCTCGGGACTGCTGGTGCCCCTCTGGGTCGGGAGCTGGAAGAAGAGTGATCCCCAGGAGCAAGTACTGGCAGTGGGCTGGCAGCTGGGGCGCCATGGGGGTCAGGAAACGGGCTCGTAGGTACAATGCTGGCCTGAATCTTGCTCCTTTGCCCAGATTGCAGGCATGAGGTTGTTTCTAAACTCTGCACTACAATTTTTCAGGAAGAAAAAGAAGCCATCAGTCACCACTCTGTTTCCATCTCCGTCCCAAGACATCACAAGTCTGCCCTGCTGAATGTCCCTCCACTTTTCTGTTCTTTCTTTCTTTCTTTTTTTTTTTTTTTTTTTGTTGTGGTAAAACAAACTTTTAAAGTTAAAAAAAAAACAACTAACAAAATTTTGTCATTTTAACCACTTTTAGGTGCACATTTCAGTGTCATTAATTACATTCATAATTCTGTGTAACCATCACCACTATTTCCAAAATCTTTCATTACCCCAAACAGAAGTTCCACACGCATTAAGGAATAACACCCCATTTCCCCTCCCCACAGCCCCTGGTAACCTCTAATCTACTTTCTGTTGCCATGAATTTGTCTGTTCAAGATATTTCATACACATGGAATCATACAATATCTCCTTCTGCGTCTGGCTGCTTTCACTCAGCATAATGTTTTCAAGGTTCATGCATGTGGTAGCCCATGCTTCAGAATCGCTCATTCCTTTACAGGGTTGAATTATATTCCATTGCAGGGCAAGACCACATTGGTTCATCCATTCATCTGCTGGTGGACACATGGGTTGTTCTCAGCTTTTGGCTATTTGAATAATTCTGCTCTAAACATTTATTTTCCTCCGCTTTTGTCCCCACTAGGCAGAAGCAGAGGCTGGAGCAGCAGAGCAGACAGATGCCCTGGGGTCGGGCTGCTTGGCTTGGAAAGGCTGTCTTTTGCACGGCTTCACAAACTGCTTGTCAAGCGTGCCAGTGGCTCTCGGTTATGCTTTGAAGTTGGGCCCCTTTCAAAACTGACTCTGAGTCTCTCCCTTTCCCTTCGCTCCTCCTTGGCCAGGCTGGGAGGCTGCAGGGAGGTGTGGGAAGGGCAACCGAGGGCCCAAGCGGAGGGCTCCTCCGCTTGCTGGTGTGTGCTTGGCCAGGTGATTGCCGCTTTCTGCGCCCACGTGCCTCCCGCAGGGGCTGGGCGGTCACAGGGCAGCTGCATCTGTCACCTGTCACACCAACAGCCCCCCACAGCCCAGGCCGTGAGCTCCGGCCCCTTCCACGAGGGCTGAGTAGCTTGGGTAGTAATCCCACCCGCCAAGCCGGCCGCCTACACTGTTGTCCCTCCTCAACGGCCACTGGGTCTTGCTTTGAGGCTGTCGACCTACACACCACAGGGTGGAGAGAAAGCACCAGGACCTGCCCAAGGACCCTCTCAGAGGACACGGTACCTGGGCACGAAGATGGCGTTGTGCAGGAAATTCTCGAAGACCTTGCGGTACTCGGCCTCCTCCTTCTCGGCCTGCTTCTCGGCTTCGGTTTTGGGGCAAGCGCAGCACGGCCCTTTCTCCCCACCACACACTTCGGTCTTGGGATTCTCCGTCACCTCCTCAACGTCGATGGTGCCATCGGCGTACTTCCTGATGGGGATTTTGTCTGCTTGGAAAAGAGTAGCACAACGAGAGCCAAGTTACACAGGCTGGTGAGGAAAGGAAGAGCCATCAGCACCTGGGCTCACGACCACAGCTGCTTCCCGACAGACGGCTGACGCTGACCCCGATGTGTGTGGCCTCGGGGTTTGGGAGTCACAGCCACAGGTGTCCCCTGCCCCTCCCACCCTCACCTTTGGAGCAGTAATTGTGCCGGTAAAGGTAGCTGTCCTGGGGCTGGCGCTGCCACCTCACGATGTAGTAGCTCAGGTTGCCGTTGGGCAGGGAAGGAGGGTTCCACTTCACGATCAGCTGAGAAGAGGAGTTTGATGCTGAGAGTACATCCAGGGGGATGGAAGGAACTGGAAAGGGGGACAAAGGACATTTCAGAAAATGGAACGAACCCAAGATCCTGGCTGTCAGATACCCAGCGCAAACCCACAAGAAGCCAAAAGTCTGATCCCCACAGGAAAATGGCGGTGAACACTGAACACACAAAATGAAAACCGAACCTTGCTTTGAAATTGTATTACTTTCCCTTTATAATATCAGTTCTCTGTGATAACAAACATTACTGAGCTGCAGATGGAAAAGGGTGGTGGAGGCACAGCTAGGGTTGGAATGGATGACTTAAAACCCACAGTTAATGCAAACACTGGACTTTCCTCATTTACTACAGCTGCCATCCTCCAAAACATTTAACGCCAGCAGTTTCAGCAAATGGTAAAACTGACTGACTTGCATTTCATCTGAGATTTTGAATCTCTGATAAAAATGGCAAAAAGCCAAAATGAAAGGGGGAAGTAAAAAGGGTGCTGCGGAGAGAGAGTGGGGAGGGGGGGAGAGAGAGAGAGAGAGAGAGAGAGAGAGTTGGGGCGGGGGGCTTGGAGGAAAAAGTGGTGCAAAGGGCCAGTAAATCTACTGATTGTATAATCATGATTCAATGGAACTATGGAGTCATAACTATGAGAAGCAGTCTAAAAACACCTCGAACACACATAAAGCCCCGATTTCAAGTAACGGACTCTGTTACCAGCAAAAGAACATTGATTTACAGGCAAAGCATAAGAATCTGGTCAATATCTACTTACTATTGCCCCTAAACCCAAACTTGGAGCTGAACTGTGTATAAAGGGCAAATGCATCCAGGGACCACTGAAATCTTATTCTCTTTGGGTTCAGAAAAAAGCATCAATTTTGGTGGATTTTCCAAAGTGCAAAAGACACCTTCGTTGTATGTCACTTAAGCATAATGGTCAGGTAAGCTGCTTTTAAAATTGGAAAGCTTAAGGTACAAAATTTTATATACAAGGGTCTGAACACTTGTAAGGAAGGACACTTTAGGAAAAAGTTATGACTAATACTAACTTTTTTTTTTTTTTAATAAATTTACTTATTTTTATTTATATTTATTTTTGGCTGTGTTGGGTCTTCGTTTCCGTGTGAGGGCTTTCTCTAGTTGCGGCAAGTGGGGGCCACTCTTCATCACGGTGCGCGGGCCTTTCACTGTTGTGGCCTCTCTTGTTGCGGAGCACAGGCTCCAGACGCGCAGGCTCAGTAGTTGTGGCTCACGGGCCTAGTTGCTCCGCGGCATGTGGGATCCTCCCAGACCAGGGCTCGAACCCATGTCCCCTGCATTGGCAGGCAGATTCTCAACCACTGCGCCACCAGGAAAGCCCTAATACTAACTTTTTCTGGGAAAACATTTTACTGAATGCTAGGCCACTTTAGTGCTTCCTAGAATAAGTATTTCAGAAACACACAGCTCACCCCTAGATGTTTCAATAACAGGTGTCACAAAAAAGCCTAGGCCATGGACCAAGTCATTCTCTGTCCCTACCACTTGTGAGGACAGACGCCAAAATAGAGCAAACTGACTCAATTTGTACAGTGCTTTGTTTTCCATCTTTGGGAAAAGGAAACAAGTTTCTTAAGAATTGGTCTTAACAAAGAAAGACTTTTATTTTCCCCAAATTAGCTACAATGAATTACTTGCAAATTTTTAGGCTGAACAACTTGTTCTGTTGCCTTTGAGCCTCTGCTACAACATCCCAGGCCTAGAATCAGAAGCCTGTGTCACATTTATTGATATAAACATTGTGCCATCAGTGACATGATCGTAGCCACTTAGAGGATCATAGAGATGGAACAGGGGAGGGGAGGGGAGGGGAAGGGAGGAGGGGGCAGGAGAACACGAGCAAAAGGATTTCCCCACCAACATTTTTTCCTCACCCTCTTTGCCATTTAGATTCATTTCGTGCCAGTTTATGCGTATTTTAAAACAGCCTACGTATTGTAACAATGGCTATCATCAAAGAATGTTTATCAGTGCCTTTTAAAATGATGTGCATTTCCCTACTTCCAACCTGGTTTTTATATACTTGGAAAATATACACAAATGTTTGCTCTCCTTAGTTCCAGATTCTGGAGTTGAGAAATGAGTTGGTTTGGAAAGCGGAGATCAGGGGAGAAGGAGGCACATTTTCAGCAGTGAAAACTTGGAATGTCCACAACATGGTTCATCTCATGTTTTTTAACTTTTGTCTGCTTTCTTGGAACCCTAGCCACTACAGGATGAAGGTGAGAAACCAGGGAGCCACCTGAGGTAATTGGAACAACAACCAGGGTTTCAGTTCCCAGAGGTCCAACTATCCAAATAAACAAGAAGGGCAGCCTTAGAGGACTGTATCCAGTCTGGGCCTCCCAATGAAACCAACCCAGCACCCTGGAGGACCTGGGCTCACTGGTCCAGGACAGTCAGAATGATAATGGAAGATGGTACCAAGTCCAGAAGATGGCCTGGAAGAGGCTAGGGTATTGGGAGTGAGAAAGAAATATGATACAGTAGTATACATTGACAAGACAGACAAATAAAAGACAGACTGGCCCAGGACAGGGAGAGACAACAGGCATAGCTCAGTGTCAGCCCTCTCACTACATCTTGTCATGAGTGAGGACCCTGAGCTGACGAGGCGTGGGACGACGGGGATGGTGCGTGAATACCTGAAGCATTGGTGCGAATGTACAAGATCTCGCTCTTGGCTCCACGGATGTGGTCATTCTCCACCATGGTGAGGGTCACAGCCTTGACGTAAACGGCATACTGTGTCCAGGGCTTCAGTCCATGCAGTAAAATGCCGGGCTCCACGTCCTTGTTGGGTGGGAGGTCCACATCTACCATGTTCCAGCTGTTGGAGCCGCAGGCATCCTGCCCGTCATACTCTGTGACGTTTTTAAAGGGTCTGAAACACAATCGATGAAGCTCAGAGAATGTTTTAGGCCGCTGACATCAAAGCTCTCAGAAACCTCCCCGCAAGGGCCTCCCACATCATACTTTCTATAATGGGAATTCTAGATAAAACGAGTCATCAATTAGATCTTCATAGAAGAATAAAATTAAGCCACCGGACTCCAGGTCTCACACAGTTCTGTACACACTATAGAATCGAACCCTCTGCCTCAGGAAGAAGAAGTTCCATAATTACTGGGATTGGAAATGCTGCTCCTTAAGAATATACGCAAATGCTCTTTCCCTCTCGTCCCCATTTTTTCACCATTAAGAAGAAACAAGCGTAGTCGTTTAATGCAAACATCATTATTGATAAAGAATAACTTCTGGAGAAAAATGTCTTTGCTACAGAAAAACAGCTTCTCAAATACAGCTTCTAAAATCTAATATGCTCACAAACAATTCTGATTGCTTAAGTATCTGATAACATTCAAATATTTCGTTTCCAGATTATCTCAGACACTAACGTCACTGTCAGAGCACTGGTAGACTGTTAAAGAAGATGATGATTCTGCACAGATGCGGAGTTGGGCAGGGATTCCACGCCTCTCAGATGAAAGGGCCAGACAGCCACTGGCTTCCGAAACAGACATTCACACACCCCTCCCTGTCGTTGTGATGGAAGATGAGTGACTCCCATGTGCAGGGACAATGAATGCCTGGTAATCCCGCATCCTGCTTTTCTCATGGCAATGGCACTCCCAGGGCCCCGGCTCCAGCAGGGGGAAAGGGTACCAGATGCTGCCACTGGTGGCTCTGGTTCCAGCTCCTGGGAAGCCAAGCACCTGGGAAAGGGACCTATGGCATCAAGGTGGGACCTGGGTGAGGAGGGTGACTAAGAGGCCTGGGGGAACCACCCGGATACGGGAGGCAAAGGAAGGAAGGGGGAGACCAAGAAGAGCTGCCATCTGGAGGGATGTCCTGGCTGCCCCGGAAGGCAAATGTCCTCTGAAGGCATAAGAAAAGCCCCCAGTAGATTCTGGGAGAAATTCTGAAAGGTTTGAGACATGGAGGTCAGTCTTTCTCCATTCTCCGTCCCTTGTTTGGAGGGCTTATGACCTAGAGCAGAAGGCCACACCTTGGGAGGGGCCACAGATAGAGTGACCAGGATAGATGATGGACCCACCTGGGGGTCACCTCAAGGGGAGCCGAGCATCCTGAGGGGTGTTCCCAGACTATGGATTAGGGGGGACCAAGGCTGCAATGATATTGCAACCAGGCCCTCCATCCCCATTCATGAATGTTTGGACTGACCTAATTCTCCACAAAACAAGTTTTCCCCTTTGGACTTATTTTATTCAAGCACCACTAATCACCCACTGAAGAATGAAAGGCCTCAAGCTAACACTTTTTTGTTTGTAGCTGCCACTGGCGGTGATGGATGCCTCATGACAGACAGGAGGGTGGTGAGGATGAAGCCCTGCCAACACGTCACCAAGCACAGACACTCACGCTTCCTTGTAGTAGACGGTGAAGCTGATGAGGTCCCTGTAGTCAGGGGGCCGGTACCGGTGCCAGGTGATGATGATGCGGTTCTTCCACGTGGTGGTGGAGGTGAAGTGCAGGACGTCACTTTCACCTGGGGCAGAGGCACATCCATGAGTGACACCCATCTATGTCCTTTCCCTCCACGTGTCTGAGAGGTCACCTGCCCTGCACTATGGCCCTCTCCCCCAAAGCTGTCTGTACTTGCAAAGCCCCTTTTTGGACTTCTCAGTGGCTTTCTTGTTTCTACTAAGGACCCAAACATTGTGCTACGTGGCCTCCAAGGGGCTCGGTCCTTTGTTTAGTACACTTGGTGGCCCTGGACGTGAACCTGTGAGTGATTCCTAACCTGGAAGAGAAGGACCACGGGATGGAGCAAGGTGGCCTTGTCTCTCTGCTCTTCCCTAGGATGTGGGCCACCCAAGGGGCTGGGGAAGGTGAGAGTGGACCTTGATGCTGGGTGGACTCTTCTTAGACAAGACGACACCTGTCTTACAGTTGTGGATATCTGCCCGCTTGCGTCAAATCACCAAAGACAGGTAACAGAGCAGCTGTGCCACAGAGGGGAACTTTTCTTAGTCCGCACGCGGTATCGACACCTTCCTGTGCAAGGACACAAGAACGCCTTGGCGGCTCCAGCTAGTGCTGACGCGCAGCGGGGAATGGATTGAGCGCTGATCAGACCCATTTCACCTGGAACAGCCTCCTGCGCTCTGTGGGAAGGAAGTCTCTGCTGGTGAGGCATGACGGGGATGCTGCCCCGAGCCCCCTCGTGCTCCCGGACCTGATTCAAACTGCGATGAGAACCCGGGAAGAACTGACGACTGCCCCCTCGTGGAGACACCAAGTTCTCCTACGAATTGTCCTTCCCCCCGTGTCTGCCCGACTCCCACTGCACCCTCAGCAGGTGAAGCAGAGGCTAAAGGCAGTTAAAAACTGAGAAGTCTCTGGGGCAAAACGTGATAGATTGAGATGGGGAAAACGTTGCAGCTCCTGCTAAAGTGGTATTTAGAGAGGAAACATGATTTCATTTTCAAAGGAAAATAAATGGCTACTGTATTCATGATCTGACAGGTCAGACTGGTCGACTCTAAGGAGAAAAACACTTTGACAGCACTCCGCTGCATCCGCTTCCGCTATGGTCTGAACGGCGAATGTGGTGAGGGCTGGGGCGGGGCATGTGAGGGAGAAGGCCCTTCAGCTCTGCGTCTGGTTTCTCGACTCTAAAAACTCTTCCTGAGCAACTCGAGTGTCTACCAGGTAAATCCAGAGCCAGCAAAACGAAGTCCAATGCTGACGGTTTCGCAGATTCTCTTGCGCCTGTGAGCGCACGTGCAAATCACCCTGGATCACGTAGATTATTTTTTTCTAATACCTGTCCCTTATCAAAAGCCGATGGTGGAGAGACTATTTTTATAACTTGATCCAGCCACACAGAACCACACCATTTTTAAAAGCAGTTTTACATACAGGGTTAGGTGAGAAACTCACCGCTCAGAGGCAAAACCTTAAAGCAGAAGTCTCATAACCAGTGTAAGATTATAATTACATTGTTCTAAATTTAAAAAGCAGTATCAATCCAGGGAGGCAGGCTCCCTCCACTTTTCATGTTGTGGTAGGAACCAGGAGGAGGCCAGGTCAGGGACGGGGGCCCCTGGCCTCCCCTCCACTCCAGAGATGGAGGGCCGGGCTTGCTCCCTCCCAGGGCTGGACAGGACCAGCTCTCCCCTAGAAAATAATCCAATGGTGTGCCTGAGCATAAAAGACACTTGACTCTGTGTATTCTGTAAGCACCTCTTTAAAATCTGAATGAGAACACATTTATAAATGTTTAGCACACACAAATAGATGCTATGGAAAATTTACAAATATGAATCTGCCCCACTACTGCCTTTGAAGATATCCACGTGTGAGCAAAGTGCTCGTTAAGGAGGCCTCATGTGAAACAAGGAGGGGGCCACGAACGGAAGCTGCTGTGTAGCTAGGAGGAGGGTCCACTCACAGGAGGCTCTCTCTCCGTTGTTCCTGGTGTTTATGTCCCCTTTGCTCTGGCGTCCTTTAGTCCCTGTCACTTCCTCCATGCGGTAAATCTCAGAGACACACAATTTGGGATTGAAAGCAAAGTACATTTTCCCAGCTTTGATGGTCAGGTTGCGGTGGTCCCAGTCCCACAGCTGCTGCAAGTTCTGGTTGTCGAGGACGTAGAAGGAGTAATTCCTAGAAGCACAGAAATCAGCATCAGCACCCTTGCCCTTTGCCACCAGACACCCCATGCTGTGCCTCTTCGCCACAAGGCTCCGGAAAGCACTGCCTTTGCTGGTAAGAGATGTAGTTATTAACGGTATCTAAGAAAGAATAGTCACTGTTAACAATAGCAACAATATGATTCAAGGACAATATCAAAATAGATAAAACACTAATTAATTTGATGACCCCTGTTACCAACAATAATGCTTCTCACACTGGAGAATGCTACTCAAATCATTCCCTAGAAATGCCTCTGGTTATTTCTCTGAAGCAGAGTATGTACAATGAGCTTGAAATCAGTCCATGGGAGAACAGATATGCTCTGCTACTCAACTGGAACAGCTTACAAATTTGCTGTAGAAAGTCTGCCATTATCCTTGGGGGTAAATCCCATCCCATCCGTGCTGTCAGCAGCATATGACGGGGTAGGAGAGCGAATGGGACAGGGAGACAGACTCGGGGGTGGACCAACCCTGGGTCAGCTCCCTCCTCCAGATTCACCCCACCCTGAAAAGCCTCAGCCGAAGTCCCCAGGGAAGGTGGAGGAGGATAAATGGCCCCCAATGGGCAGTCCCCCAGGCCACCCATCCAGGCAACAGCAACTCAGTGTCCAACAAGTTTAGGGTGCACAAAGCTTATTTTCAGAGGGCTGGGCCCCACCCCAGGAGTTTCTCATTAGCAGGTCTGGGTAGGCTGAGAATCTGCATTTTTAACCAGCGCCCAGGTGATGCTGGGACCACACTTGGAGAAGCACTGGTCTAACAGACGCTGGGCACCACCGAGGGGCTGGGGGTCCAAAGCCGACCAAGTCAGACATCGGTCCTGCTCCCAGTGGGTGGACACAGAATCAGCAGACCCAGCTGCTTCTGAAGGAGAGGAGTGGGGACAGCCAGCACCAGCAACCACTAGCACTGGCCACCCAGAGGCAAACCCATACCCGGGGAGGCAAGAGAGCAGACAGCTCCAGCTTGGGGTCTGGAGAAAGAGCCTTGCAGGTCCTTTCTGTTCTGGGTCCGTTGGTAAACCAGGCAGGCAGGGTCACAGATGCCATCTGAGTCCTCTGTGCTGACAGGTCTGCTCCCCACAGACCTCAGACCCTTCTCCCCCTCCTATTCCCCAGCCTGTTTCCTTCTGGGGCTCACTCAAGCACCTTCTACAAAACTGAGTCTAAGAACTGGTGCCACATTTTGAGCTATTTCTAGGACCCACTCAGGGATCCAACACATAAATAGTAGAGAAGAAAGGATCCCAACCTTCTTCCCAGAGCCGGGACAGCCCAGACAGAAGCCCAGAGACCTCCTCTGCCCCGGGTGGTGTCCACTGGGCACCCCTGTGCATCCGGTGAGGTTCACTTACACCCGGACCAGGACCTCTACCAGGACTCTACCGCCGGTCAGTCCACAGCCTGAGTCTCACTCATTGAGAGCAAAGCAAAAGCTATGGTTCCAGTGCTGTGAAGCCCACCTGTACATTTCCCCGGGAATTCATGAGGCATTCAGAGACAGGGGTCCAGGACTAGCAATGCCATTTATGAGCTGTACAGCCACAGGCAGGTCACTCAGTGCTTTCTGTAGCTCCGTTTACTCATTTATTGGACAACAAGGGGCACAAACAGTGTCATATGAGCTCCCTGTCGGTTTTAAGGGCCCAGGACGAGTTACTGAGCTGAGGTGGGATCTGCTCCCCCAGCCTGAAGCCCAGCCCCTCCACGAGCACCGGGTCCCGTCCGCGCAGGTGCTGGGGGTGGGGGTGGGGATCCTGCCCACACAGGGGCACAATGAGCCAATGAGTCCAGAGGCAGCACCTCAGAAACCAAGCCAGGCTCCTCACAAACCCATCTGAGGCCTCGACACATTCACGGCCACCAAACCAGGTGACAAAAACTGGCAAGTCAACAAATCCTTTCCTTTCAGCAAGAGCTCACTCCCCAACATCTGCTGGAAAAGGAATGTAAGACATTGTCCAAAGGAATCTAGACTTGGGCTACGTACCACAAGGCCATGTGTGCAGGAGGAGGGTGGCATGGGATGTGGAAGGTGGGATCCACAGTGCCCCCCCATCTGCTCCCTCACTGCCAGGCTGCAGGTGATGCTGCCGGGAGAAGGGGTGTCCGCAGAGTTATACAACCGGAGGAGGGGTTCACAGGTGGAGGCAGATGCCTCCTATCACAGGCCACTCTTGCCCTCAGAATACTCCCAGCTCTGAAGGACACTCTGCGGCATCAACACGAACCCCGTGAGTCTAGCTGCTCCCAGGTTCCCAAGTAGGCCACATGGGACCAAATCTCCTTGTTGGTGCAGAAAGCTCTGGGCCGGGAGTAAAGGCCAATTACCCAGGTCAAATTGCTGACTCAACCTAGGACGAGGCTTTTATTTTAGTAAACTAATTTCACTAGCAGAGAACATAACCGCACCGAAAATACCTTCTGAACAAAACATGCTTCTCCCCAGGGGAGGGAGCATGAATTATAAATCAGGAGTTTGACAAATGAATGGCAGGCACACTGAAATTCTGTGTATGTGACTAATCACTTTGAAAAGCAAGATTATCTTTTTACAGTAAACATAAACATTTTTTTACAACACTGAGAAGGCCTGGAGCCAGGATACCAATATCAATAAAACCCCGGCATTATGGAGCTTGTGTAAGCGACAGAAAAATAAAAGTGAAACCCTCATCACAATGATAATCAAGCCATTCACCAGCTGCCTGTCAATACTGCTCTTGTTTTCCCAACCCCAGCTGGAGGCCTGGCTGCCCACACATTCCTTCCATGATCAGGTGAGGATTAAGAGACAGACGGTAAAAGGCAGAAACTTGGCTGCATATCTTCAACACACACATATACGCACACTTAGATTTTATTGTTTCCTAAAGGAAATGCCTGTTTAAGTCAATTATTCTGTAAATGTGATTTCCTTATTGCTTCTAAGCTGACTGCCTTTACATTCAAAACATATTTTAAAAAATTATCTGTTTATTCTTCTGTCCCTTACACAGGCTCCGTGGTGCCTGGGTTTTATTTATATTGGTATCCTGGCCCCAGCTCTCTTCAAGGTTGCAAAAAATGTTTGTTTCTATGCTTGGGTGGGCCCCATCTGCCAAAATGTAGACCAATGTGGGAGGTTATCTCCTTGAGGACATCTATATATTATCTGCATCAATATTCTAAACGCCCAGCACATACTATACACCTAACTGTTTTATTTATGGCTCCAGTCTCAGGGCTGTCCTACTTCTGAGTTGTCAACACCACCACCTCCCCGCCTGCTCGAATGAAGGGCAGGAAGGATGGGGAAGCAAAGGAAGGCAGAGTGCTGGGGATTCGAGTGGTACTTAGAAGGCAGCCCCGGGTCCAGGGCTCGGACCACTGCACGTGGGAATCCAAAGATCGGGGTGGAGTGTCATCTCCACTCTCACTAAGCAATAACTCTAGGCAAGGTATTTCTTTGGCTTCTCCCCACCTGGTACAGATGGGGCTGAGGGTGGGGTCTCCAGCGCATGGGGGCAGAGAGGGACATTCCCCCCTTTCCAAACTTTGCTGACAAATTGGAGAAAAAAAAAATCATTAGTCCCTTTCATTTCTCAGAGAAAAAACCATGGCCTCTTTCGGGCGGTCCCTCGGGGGCATCAGAACCCAGCACATGGGGACTTGTCTCCAGCAGCTGAGCCATCTGCAACCGGTGCAGGATTTGGTCTTTTCACATATGCTGCCTCCAACCTGTCTGCAACGGATTGCTTTATACCACGTCCAATCTCCCCCAAAGTTCAATATTTACACCAGCCTCGGAGGTTCAGCAAGGGTGGGAATTTATATTCAAGTGGCACTAGGCACCAAACAGATACTCCGAAAACGTTTCCTCTTTGAGGGTTTTAAAAACAGCTTTACTGAGGTATAATTTATCTACCAAAAAAATTCACTCATTATAAGTGTACAGTTCCAGAAGCTTCAGTAAATTCATACAGGTGTCCAACCATCACCACGATGCAGCTTCAGAACATTTCCGTCACGCCGAAGTTCTTCGTTCCCGATGGTGGTCAATCTCCAATTCCACCCCCAGCTCTTTACTGATCTGCTTTCTGCCTCCATAGTTTTGCCTTTTCTACAAAGCACATATTAATGGAATCACAAAATGTGTAGTCTTTTGTGTCTGGCTTGTTTTCACTTAGCCTAATGTTTCTGAGGTTCATTCATGTTGTTACATTATTGTTGGGCAGTAATTGTGCCACATTTTATTTATCCATTTATCTGCTGATGGACATTTGGATTCTTTCCAGTGGGGTATTTTGGTGGTGGTGGGGGTTGGTATCATGAATAACACTGCTATGAGCAATCACATACAAGTCTTGTGTGGACATGTTTTCATTTCTCTTGGGTAGATACTGGGGTAGAGCCTGGAACTGCTGAGTCACGTGTCTGAGTGTATATTTTTTGGAAGTCTGGAAGAAGTGTTAAAGTATAGCCATGTTGCAACCTAATCTTAGAGTTGCAAGAAGGCAGAATAAAGCACAAAGTGTTGCAAAGTCAAGTGGTGGGAACATGAGCAGAGAAGCCTAACTGCATCCAAGAATTCCAATTCTTATAACCCACCACCTCCATCTACTCTTATTCTTTTCAGGGCAACAATCCTTGGTGGCACCAACAAATCTGAAATTTTAATTCATTTATCTGATGTATCACAAAATACAGTTGTTCAAATAAGGGAATTTTTTCAGAGAACAGAAATATTCTCTTTCTTATTCAAGGGCTTAAAAATTAGCCATTTCACAGGAATCTTGTACATGTGTATTCCAAAATCCATTTCCTTCCAAAACAGCACAACCTTGATCTTCTTAATGTCTAAGGTTATTACTCCAGAAACACATCACCTTACACAGAGTAATGTCCTCAAGGAAGCCTTGGCCATTCGAATTCTTCTGGACAAACTGAAGACTGCCTATGTTGTCCGGCCCCTTTCTCCAGAGACCAGCAGCCCTGCTGTCTGTTCCAATGTGATTTTGCCTATGTCTGTCACCAGCCTGGACATCAAATTCCAGAATCAGCTCACTCTGAGTGAGGACTAAGAGGTCTACTCCAGGTAACGTTCTTGAATTTCATACTCTGGACTTGACTCCGTGGTCTGGGCTACTCAGGAGACATTTGGAGATGGGTCTCAGTTCCAGTTTGGAAAGCTAAGGGTGACACATACAAAGGATCTCTGTACTACAAATTTGTCTGTTCTCCATCAAAACAAAAGGCTACAAAACTTTCTTCCCACTGAACCAAATGGAAGCACTTACTTATATTTTCATTGGTTATGAGAGGTACAAGAAAAATCATACTTTAAGGAACAGTGTGACAAGAAAATATTTAGGCAAAAAAATCAAAGGGCTTTGGGGATATGCTTCTGAGAAGAAGGAATAAAGGGGTAAAACAGTGGTTTCCAATCTTTGCTGGCACATTGAAATTACCTGGGAATCTTTTGAAAAGCAATATGCTTGGATCCCACCCCCAAACATTTTGACTGAATTGGGACAGAGTGCAACTTGGGCATCAGGATGTCTTAAAAGCCCCCAGATGATTCTAACGTATAGCAAAGTGTGGGAACCCGTGGGGTAAAGGTCATCTTGGCTTACACCAAAAGCACACTCAAGTGAAATGTTCTACTGACACTCCGGTAACACAAAAGCCCTGAAAAGGTTCCACTGCCTATCCAAATTATAACCTCCACACCTGGGTGCATAACAGCTTACGTAATTCTAATACCACCTACCTCTCCAGTTATGATTTGCCAAACAGGTCCCAGGATGCCTCAACTCGTTGCCTTTGCTGCTGCCGCCCTGTCCTGAAATGCCTTTCTTTACCCTCTGCTTGCTGTTTCTGGAAACCCTCCAAGGCCCATCTCAAAAGCCACCTCTTCTCAGAAGCCTGTCTGATCTTCTTCTTCTTTTGTTTTTTTTTAAGGTTTTTTTGATGTGGACCATTTTTAAAGTCTTTATTGAATCTGTTACAATATTGCTTCTGTTTTATGTTTTGGTTTCTTGGCCAGGAGGCATGTGGGATCTTGGCTCCCTGACAAGGGATTGAAGCCGCGCCCCCTGCATTGGAAGGCAAAGTCTTAACCACTGGACTGCCAGGGAAGTCCCCTGTCTGATCTTCTTAATCAGATACCTGACTCTTTTTTCATGCCCATGGCATGTGTCTTTTCTTTCCCTGTAGCACTCTGCAAGTTCTGCTCGGCACTGCTGGCATTTATCTATTTATCATCTACCTTTCTTCTCTTCCTCCCTCTCACTCTTCCCTTTTTTTTCTTTTTTTTTTTTTCAGGTTTGAGCAGAAGACTGTCTCTTTTTATAGCTCATTTTGCATTCTTTTTAAAAATTTATTTATTTTTATTGAAGTATAGTTGACGTACAGTATTATATGTTTCATGTGTACACATAGTGATTCACAATTTTTAAAGGTTATATTCCATTTATAGTTATAAAATATCGGCTATGTTCCCTGTGTTGTACAACATATCCTTGTAGCTTATTTATTTTATATGTAATAGTTTGTACCTCTTTATCCCCTACTCCTGAATTGCCCCTCCCTCCTTCCCTCTCCCCACTGGTAACCACTAGTTTGTTCTCTGTATCTGTGTGACTCTTCCCTTCTTACAGGAGTGAGAGGAGTAGGCAAAGGGGCCGGACCTAACCCTCTTCCTAAATCTGAGGAATACAGAATTGAGTTGTTGCTACTGGTCACACCTGATACAAAGCCAGCAAGGGTATTCATCACAGCAAGGATGGCCCATACATTTTTGGTCATGGGTGAGGAAGGCAGCTGAGAGAACACAGCTCCCATCAAGAGAGGCAAGGTTCTCAAGCTCTATCTAAAGAGAGAGCCTCCAAACAATGGCAGGCAGGAATCCAAGGCTAGAAGCCCAGCATCCCCAGAGCTACAAGGGCTACTAACCAGCAGCAGGTTCACCATTGCCCTTCCCTGACATCTAAAGTACTATCAGCAGGGCAGGGGCCTGAAGCCTAGCTGAGCTTGGAAGTGGACCAAACACCTAAGCAATGACATACATCTGTAAGAAGACCCCACTGGGACTTTGGGTTTTACACATGATTCAGATAATGAGAAATACATCATAAATACTCTTGCAAATAAAAATCACACTTTAATTTTCAGCTACACTCAAGTGCATAACACTTTTAGTTAACACACAACTGAAAGGTAATCACATCATGTAATAATTCCTAATAAAAATTAATTGAAATCTCCTGTTAGCTTTCCCCTCTATGTATATCACTTGCTCAGCCTGGAAAAAAAAAAAAAAGAATGTGTATCCTCAAGCAGCAGGAAAACTTGCAGGTACCAATACGCCAAAGCAAAAGTGCTTACCAACACCAGGGTTTCCAGAAACACAAACCTACTTGGAGGAAAAAAAATAAAAGAACTGTGCTAAAATTCATTTTAAAATTTAATACAACCAACAGTAACCCCATCACCTCAAATTGGCAGAGCCTCGGCTTGCCATGTCGGTGACCTGGGACACTTGGGCTGGGCACAGTGGCAGCCTCCTTGGATTCGCCAAAAGGAAGACATTTTTCTAAAGAATCAGTGTTCCCAGCGGGGAGGACAGTGTGCTTTTCAAGGATGGAATGAAGAGCTGCCCTCTCTCTTTAGCTATATCAGATGATGGAATTTTAAGAATTTAAGGCTGACCAAGAGTGTGTCTGAGAAAAAGCAGGAAGGCTGTAAGGAAACCCTTATGCGGTAACTTTATCCAGTCAGGGCACATAAATCAGCAAGGACAACCTTTCTCATGACCTTCCCACCTCTTGCTTTCCTAAATTATTTCCCCAAATTCTCTTTAGAAGGAATTAACTCATTTATGGATGTCTCCTTTTATTTCAAAGCATTAGCTTAAAGCCAGGCAAGAGCTGTATTTAAAGGGGGGGTCGGTGAAGAGAAGCATGTACGCAAAGGAACACCTGGGCTAAGTGCTGGAGAGAAATTGTGCGTGCAGGAAGCACCCGCTTTTACTCCTCCTCTGGTGAAAGGCCTCCGCTAGTTTAAAACCCTTATCACAAAGCACGTCTCTGCAGAAGGCAAAAATTCTACCAGTAGCACAAATCCTACAAGCTGATCAATAGAAACAATTCTGTGAATCAAGATTTCTTTGTAACAAAATGAACTGTTCATATGCCTCCAAATCTCTGATGTTCTGATACATCTGAAAAGATGGAATGGCTTTTACATAGTGGACTACAGCACCCTGAGGCAGATAAGGGACCCATAAATGATGATTTCATGGAGAGGTAAGCACTTTAGACCCACTCCCAGTGCTTCTGGCAGAAAGAGCCCCCACTGCAGCCCCATCTGCTGCTTTGCTGGCCACAGTCAGACACGTAACCCTGGATGGGTCACAACCCAGTCCTGAGGACGGAGAATTGTGACTACACGAGACCCCATGTGAGGAGGTGGGTCCTCACTCAGGGCGCCCACACTGCTGTCATTTTCACTTCTTCTTTTTAATGAGAAAGGGCTCTTCCCTTAGAAACACAGAACTTTAAAATGCAGTTTGCTTACTCTGTGGTGGGAGAATGTCAGCCCGTGAAATTTGGAGCACTTACCCCTCTAGCTGCTCCTCTCCTAGGATCTGGCGAAGGTTCTTCAGGAAGGACAAGGAGACCAAGGCATGGGAGTGGCGGATCTTCACGTAGCCCGTCACGACCTCGATGAGTCCCATGAAGTTCTCCAGTTCCGAAGCGATGTTGTCTACGGTAAGGGGGACTGTGTTACTGAGCATTCACTAAGCGTGAGCGGGGCGGACACACTTGGTTTCTCGCAAACACGTGTGGAGAGCAATTCAGTGCGGGTCTTGTTTTCACGGTGCCACTGAGGTGCTCGGGCTTCACAGGACCCTTGTCCCTTGTCAAAAAATGCGTTTCCCTAAGCTTGGCTTTCAACACCCTCGCCTGGGATGGGGCCCCCAAGGCCAGGGAAGGGGAGTTTCTAGAAGGCTGGGTACTGCAGCTCCCAGGCTGATTAACAGAATGTAATATCATAAACACCAGACTGCCAATTAGCTAAGGCGGGCACATCTAGGGAACTTCTTTAATATGCTCTGTCAACAGACAGTGCTGCCTCCAAAGAACAAGGGCATGACTAAATAAACAGCATTTCCTCGGTCTCATTAGGAACTGCCTTTGCCGCATTTCTAGTTCCTAAGATACAGGGATCTATATTTAAAGCTTCCACCTTACTAAGACTGGAAGAAAATGCACCAAAACATTAACAATGGTTATCGGCAGGTAATTTTTAAAAATTCAGTTCTATGCTTCTACGTTTTCTGTAATGCACATTCATAATCCTCACAGATATAAAATAGTTGGGAACATCATTGCTAATAGATGTGTAAAAATGACAAGATGTATAAAGGTGTATTTCCTTTAATTTTGTAGCCTATTTTTTTCTCATAGTAAATAAAAAACATAAACTTCAGTTCAACTTATGCCAAAATTATAACACATACCATAATGAATTGGGTATGGTTCAACTAACAGAATTTTACTGTGTATGATTTGTGAAGGCTTAGTTGATAAAAGGTTCTATTTTGCTTTCAATTGATAAACATCAAAGAATAAGTGTACTGTCCTCCAGGGTAACACCCTACATTTATGTACAGCTTGATGGTTTTCCAAGAGAAATGAAGGAGAAATTCAAGTTGTAAAGACTAGCGGTTGCCTGCAGTTGATGTTTCAAGGAAAAGATCCTGAATTTTAAATGTGGGGCGGGGGACTTCCCTGGTGGTGCAGTGGTTAAGAATCCGCCTGCCAATGCAGGGGACACGGGTCCAAGCCCTGGTCCGGGAAGATCCCACGTGCCACAGAGCAACTAAGCCCGTGCACCACAACTACTGAGCCTGCACTCTAGAGCCCGCGAGCCACAACTACTGAGGCTGCATGCCATGACTACTGAAGTCCATGCGCCTAGAGCCCGCGCTCCGCAACGAGAAGCCACTGCAATGAGAGAAGCCTGCGCACCACAACAAAGACCCAACGCAGCCAATAAATAAATAAATAAATAAAATAAAAAATAAAATTAAAATAAATCCTCACAGTCAAAATCTGAAAGATTTATTTTAAAATAAATAAATAAATAAATGTGGGGCAGGACTGATGCCTTCTAGTCAAGGCTGAGGAAGGACCTTTCCAATGAGATGTGTAACCGATCTCCTGTGGTGGCTATAAACCGGAAGGCACATTGCATCGTCACGCGCAAACATGTACCAATTCCTCCTCAAATTATACTTCTCCATGGATTTAATTCATGGATTAAATTTTTATCTTGAGGATAGGAATATAAGAAAAAAAGAAGGGTGAGCCATTTAAAGGATATGTTCTAGGGAACGAGGAAATCTCTTTTAAAAATTAAGAAATCTAGTAAGTGCAAAAAGAATAAAACTTCAGAATACCATGAAAGTAAGAAAATTCTAGCTGTGTGGAAACAAAGTTATCTCTTGTTGTAGAGGAGTGAAAGGTGTTGTGAAAATCAAGGGCTATCCAAAAATTCAAAAGAACTCAGCAGAAAACTTGTTGCTGCCATCTCTAAACCATAAGAATAGAGCTCACTCATCGTACAAACGGTATTAAGGAAAAGTAAATGCACAGAATAAATAAGTCATTTTTGCCCCTCAAACTATAAAAAAAAAAGAAAAAAACTTCTTCACAAAAGGAATTAGAAAAAAAAATCCTTTCAACCTCAACTCCTTCTTATTATATTTCTCCTAGCTTACAAAATTATCAGTACCTTCACCAAGTGGTTCCAGTGGTGAAGAATTTAAGGCACCGTTACTAGAAGCCCTTGTCAATTACAGATCAGACCTGAAAGTATCACCAAATAAGTCAACAGGAAATGCTTCACACAAATGCAATTACCAGGAGCGCCATCTACTGCAAATAATGGGGATCCTGTAGAGGGTGAGATGGAAGCTTTAAATGCATGATGACATACATATACTTTTATCTCTTTTGGTTCTCAGAAATAAATTTGGAGATCAGCCACTTTTGGACTTAATAAAATTTTAAAGTGATATCATTAAACTCTTCCCTGGCTCAGTATCTTCAATATATCCAAGTAACCAAGACTCTTTGGACTTAAAGCTCTGCGGACTTGGCTCCGGCTGGAGACTGCTGAGTCATACCTTTGATCCATCGGTCTCTTCTGGGGTTTGTACGTGTTGGGATGTGTGTATCCTGCGTAAGATGCGACTTAAGAAAGATGAGGGATGACCCTCTGAAGAAATAAATTCTGTGCCAATGGCTAAAAATCAGACGGCCTTTCAATCTGTTTTTTATCTCTGAGGGAAACTCAAAGGAGGGGCATTGAGCGTGAGGCTTACGCACCATGTTGTTTTTCTAGGCCCATATTTTAGTCGTGAGTCATGGATGAGTAGGAAAAGCATCAACAAAAGAAGACCAAGAGATCTGGCCCTCTCTTCCAGGGAGATGGAATACTTACTGCCGCGTCGGATATTAATGAGTAGATTGCCCTTGAAGATGGTGCATCCTTGGAGCATCTGAGCAGAAGTGACAGAATCAATGGTCTTTGTCTTCTTTTCTTCCTCACACACTTTGGGACAAGGGCCTTCGCAAGGGATGCAGTACATGCTGTTGAAAATAAGCCAACCCAAAACACAGAGAGTTGAGTCTGTCTTTTGCATTAAAAAAAATCGTAAAGATATGCTTTTATTCTGGGTGTCTTTACAGTCCACATTACAAAAAGCAACTGGTGGAAGCATTCAAGTGGTCACACTGTTTCTCATCCCCAAGCCTACCCAGGATAAGCCACTCAAATTGCAACCGAAAGGAGAAACTGCCTACAAAGGAAAAGCGTGCTGCCTGTTTCCAGACAAAACACATGATACACCCTTGAGGCATGTGTGTATCATAGGCTGGGACTGGTGAGCCAGCTGGTCCCATGTGGGAGAAACAGCCTTGCAGAAAGAAAGCACCAGGGGCTCCCAAGAAGAACAGAAGTGTTCTCTGATGTTGTGGCCCCTGCTGGCACACCCTGGAGGAGCCATGGGGAGAGTGGACAGGGATAGCAAAGGGACGGCAGAGTCTCTGCCACTAATGGGAATCTAATTCCTTCAGCCAGCGGTCCAGCAAAGTCCAATGAGGGATTCCAAAAGGCATGTGCTATATAGCACAGATCCATTCTTTTCTTGCTAAAGCACAACTGAAATAATTTCTGGACAGTATTTGGCAGAAACTTGTAAATTGATCCAAATGTTGTTTTCGTTGCATACACAATAAAAACAAGGAACTTCCATTACTTTGTAATGAGCTCCTATTTCACGTGGCAATCTTGAACATGCCACAAACCACCAACAGTCAGGGACCAGTGAGTGACACTGGCACCTTTCCTGCTTACCTACCCTTATTTAGGAAACAGTGGACAAAACACTAATCCAGCTGCTGAACCACAGAAAGTTGGGTCAATTTCCAAACAAATAAATGATACAACATTATGGGATGTGTGCGTAATAGGACAGTGAATTGGAGAGCCACTTTATTTCCATGATGGTTCTTGAATGATCGTTCAAACTTCATGAAGTGAAAAACAGTCATGAAAACAGTGTAAGTTATAGCTCTTAGCATTAAGTACCCCCCCCCACCCCGAACCTTACTGCATATTTAAGGCAAAGATGAAGGGTTTTGTTTAAAAGCTTATAGATAAATAAAATTTCCCTACTGTTTTCTTATTTCATGTTGGGAGAACAGGAGGCAAGGTTTCCAAAGGAACTGGGCCAACCATAGCAACGGAGGTTTCTCCCTTCTCGTAACATCAGACTCAACATGCTCACTTCTAGAGTAGGTAGCAGCTTTTCTTCAGTACTCTTTGTTGGTCTTTTATTGCTTCTAATTTACCTACAAACCAGATAATGCCCCACCTCCCTTTTTAAAAACTTTTTATTTTGAAATAACTACAGACACAGAAAGTTGCAAAAATAGTACAGAAAGGTTCTGCATACCCTTCACCTGGTTCCCCCAATGGTTCCACCTTACCTAATGATAATGCAATATCAACACCAAGAAACTAACACAGGTACAACGCCTGCATATACTTCCATGGCATCTTATCACCTGTGTAATCACCACAACCAGCTAGCCCATCACCACAAACACCTCCCTTGTGCTACCCGTACCGTCACCCTGCCCCCACATCTCTAACTCATGGCAACCACTGATCTCTTCTCCATCTCTATCATGTTGTTATTTTGAGAATGTCATATAAATGCAATCATATGGTGGGTGACCTTGTGAGATTGGCTTTTTTCACACAGCATAATGTCCTTGAGATCCATCCATGTTGTGTGTGTTTGAATGGTTTGTTTCTTTATACTGTTGATTGATATTCCATGGTGTGACGGATCACGGTTTGCTTAGCTGTTTACCTATTGTGGAGCACCTGTGCTGTTTCCAGTTTTTGGCTGTTACAAATGAAGCCGCTACAAATAACTGTGTACCTGTTTTTGTGGGAACCTAAGTTTTCATTTCTCTGTGATAAATGTTCAGGAGTGTAACTTCTGGGTTGTAGGTTAACTGTATGTTTAGTTCCCCCTGACATTTTATTCAAATAGCAATTTCTGAACCAAACGCCTTTCTTAAAATGTCTAGGAATCATCCAGCACTTAAAAAAAATGTTTTTCTAAGAAAGTGCTCTGATTACATGTTGATAGTTTAAGCATCCTCAAATCCATTCTGGTACAGAGAGGGTATACACAGTGTTAAAAAATAAATATTTTAAAGTAAGTGTCAAATAGGCCTTAAAGGCTGAGAGGGGGATTTATTAGTTCTTGACGGCATTTTATTTTAAAGTGTAAAAGGGAGATCTGTAGCTTTGAACAGACTGTAAGCATTGGTAGGAAAAATAACAGCTCAGTTCTTTGAAGAATGAATTACAGTAGAAGAAACTGTCACAGTGCACAGCACACCCCACTTTGCCCGCTACTCTGGCAGCTGCAGATGACTGAATGCCTCCAGACACCACAGGAAACACACCCAAAAGGCAAAGAAGTTATGACCCAAGGCCATGCACCAGCTGCCTCATCTTGGCCCCCACCCCTGGGGAGGAACTGTGGCTGAGCCTTAACTGGGTTCCAGGCACTGCCCAGGGTACTGGCAAAGCCTTTTTAAGTTCTAGGGCTGCCAATAAAATGTGAGTAAAATGTGGCAGACTTATTTTGGGTGGAATATGTATACTCTCCAGTTCACTGGCACCCTTGGCACATTTACTATTTTAAAGTATTTAAAGTAACTTTTACTATAATAATGGTTACGGAAATGATGACAGGTAGAAAGCTCTACATTTAATTTTATGAAATACTGTGAGCTTTATCTTTGATTTGAAGTTAAGCCTATGGAAGGAGCAACATCTGCAAATATTACACCAGAAACAGATTCCCCTTTACCAAGACTTGCTTGATGAGGTTTGCAGAAACAGAATGGAAGTTACGCATTATACTCAAATTGAATGTTTCCTTTTCCAGTGGTACTTTATATTGGTAGAATAGTTTTATTTTGAAGAACCTCGAAACGTAAGGATCCTCTGGTGCTGATCATGAAGTAGGCATTCAGTCCATTACAACAGAACTACTCTCTCCTGAGAGTTCTCTGCTCTGCTCCAGAGGAGGGAAGAGCATCCATCCCCAAATCTCTAGTCTCCTCTTGCTTCCAGGGTTATAGTCCTGTATTTTGTAACAATTCTGGCATTGCTTTTTCAAAAACTTAAAACCAATGACAAATTCACAGAAGTCCAGCTGGCATGCATGAGAGGGATGCTGTTTGCCGTAAGGAACTTCTTTGCTTCCCAAGAGAAGTCTCAACGTTCAGGAAGCAAAATGAGAGAGACAGAGAAAACTGAGGGAGGGCGAAGGGTGCGTGTGTGTGTAAGAGGTGCTGATGGAACACACTGCTTGCTCTTAGCGGCAGCTAGCTCAGGCAGGACGGGAGCCAGTGCTAAGAGACTTTGGAGGCCTGCTCACTGCCTTAAGGATGCTGGTGGGCTTGCCGTGTCTTCCTTCCCGCACTCCCAAAGCCTTCACTGGTCTAGTGTTGAGTAGCATTGGGGGTGAGAAAACCTCAACCTATAGTCTCCCCCACCGGCCTGCTGCTGGGGTGGCAGCCCTGCACGTGCACAGGGGGTCAGTGAGCTCCGGGGACCTGAGCCCACAAATCAGGTACTTAATTCCAAACGGCCAGGCAGTACGCTTTCAAACCAAAAAAACTCCCCATCGCTCTTAGAGTCATCAGAAGCTGAAGTTATACCAGCCCTCTGCCGTGGCCCCTCTCCCTTAACCTCCCCAGGGTCCCACCCGGACGGAGCCACTGGCAGCACCAACCTTTCTGCCCCCCGGGCCCCAACACTGACCTCTGGCTGCCGTTGCGGATGAAGCCCGACGGGCACTCCTGCATGCACTCGCCGTCGTGGATCACGAAGCCCTCGGAATCGCTGCTCTCAGCGTTGGGGATGTTGGCGCAGAAGTCACGGTCCACGCAACGCCAGCCCTCGAAGCGGTAGGTGTTGGGCGGGCAGCTGGGCACACAGACACCGGCATAGTAGTAGTGGCGGCAGGCCACGCAGGCCGTGTCGTTGTCGGGAGCGCTGCAGCTGCCCAGGCACTCGGGGTGGCAGCACTCGTGGTTCTCCGTGCACGCCCGCTTCCCGCACGCGCTCGGGCACACTGTGGGTGACAGGCAGGGTGTGAGGTCGGCTGAGAGCCGGATCGCTCCACCTGGCACAATCCAACCCACCAACCACACACGCGATCCCCAAATGGAACGTCACTGGGCGTTGGACTTGAATCAACAGTATTACATATTGAGAATTTCATTAAGGCTGGGAGCAAATACTCTGCGTTTGGAGTCAGGTGAGCAGGGTTTAATATCTAGCCTCTCCTATTTGACTATGTTTGGTCTTGGAGGAGTCCTTACCATCTTTGACCTTGATCCTCTCTTTTCTCATCTACAGAATGGGGTAATAATACCCATCTTGGAAGGTTACCTGTGGCATGCGTGACACCGTGGAAGCCCTATGTGGACAATACAGTTTATTATTACCTTAGAAGGCATTATATGCGCTACTTAATCTGCATTTTGTGTATGTTCCTTATTGAAATATCTTGAAAAGCCTTAGTGTGCAGAAATGCTCATTTATTTTTGAAATGATTAAGCTAGAATATGCTAAAGATGATACCATTCAGGCTGACAAAATAGCTTTAGAAAAGTTTGTGCATGCTTGTATCATATCAAAGGTCTTACCCCAAATAAACAATGATATCTCAACCTAATATACCACAGAGAAGTCCCCATGTCTGATGGTAATTCTCAAATATAAGAAAGTGGGTGGGTGGGCAGTGTCTCGAGCCCAGAGGGCCATAGGATATTACAAACTATCTACTCTGAGCCCCTCTATGCTAAAGTTAAGTGAAAGCAGTGTCTAAAAACAAGAGATCCACAATTTTTGTCCCAAATAGATGAGCTGGCATTTATTTCCACAGCGATGCTGTAAGGATCACACTCTAGGGGCTGTTCGCCTTACTAGCAAATAAAGTATAAGTCAACAAAACATGAAATCTGGTTTGCATTATATACTTCCTACTTTTTCCTTGAGTTGGGAAACAACACAAAATTATTTAAATATGTATATTATTGACTCTGACATGCATTATTTAGTGAAGATTCTATTATTTTCTTTATAATAAAAAAAAGATGAAAAAATCAGAGATCATAGATAAGAAAATACATAGAATATCTAGTCCGCTTGACCACAATGTCATCTTATCAGTACCTCCATGGAGACCCTCCCAGATCATTTCCTATGCATGTGCATGCACATATAAATATAAATATCTATAAAAAAGGATCAAGTCATTCTGAAAGCATTTTTTGGCATAACATACTGTGAATTCGACAATAATTTAACAGCTGTGTTGCATGCCATAACATAGTGTATCGTAAGTTATAATCAGTCTCCTACTATTAGACATTTCATTTATTGCCAACATTTTATTAGTACAATGAGCACTCAATCTTCATGAGAATTCTTAATTATTTCAGTAGAATCAATTTCCAGAGTTAGCCTTGCCGGTTCAAACTGTCCTCTGGGAAGGTGGTACCAATTTACACATCCACTAGCTGCATGGAGGAGTACCTATTTTACTGCCAAGAGGTGCATTTAAAAACAGGTATCAGAACCTGGACATTCAAATGAATACTATCACCTCAGAAGAAACAGACAAATTCTCATGATACTGTCAGGCTTAAAATAATTTTGCAAGTTTCTTCTCTGATCATTTTTGGCTGAGACAAAGAGGTGGCCTTCCATTATTTATTCTTATCTATTTTGGCAATAAAACCTTGATTTTTAATTGGGCATTTTGCCACCCAGCTACATATTATATCTCCCAGCCTCTCTTGTAGCTAGAAGTGACCTAAGTTCTAGCCAGTGAGACGCTAGAAAACTTTTGGGGTGGAACTTCCCAGAAGAGTCCTTAAAACAGAGGGGGTACATCTTTCCTCCTCATTGCTGGCTGGAATGCAGGTGTAATGCCTGAAGCTGAAGCAGCCATCTTGGGCCATGAGGTGACCCATTAAGAACAGTGGAGGGGCTTCCCTGGTGGTGCAGTGGTTAAGAACCCGCCTGCCAATGCAGGGGACACGGGTTCGAGCCCTGGTCTGGGAAGATCCCACATGCCGCGGAGCAACTAAGCCCATGCACCACAACTACCGAGCCCGCGAGCCACAACGACTGAGCCCACGTACCACAGCTACTGAAGCCCACGCGCCTAGAGCCCATGCTCCGCAACAAGAGAAGCCACCACAATGAGAAGCCCACGCACCGCAACAAAGAGTAGCCCCCACTTGTTGCAACTAGAGAAAGCCCACATGCAGCAACGAAGACCCAAAGCAGCCATAAATAAATAAATTAATTAAAAAAACAACTCATTAAAATCTATTTAAAAAAAAAAAAAAAGAACAGTGGAGCATGATAAAAGGAACTTGGTCCTTCATGACTGCATAGCCAGTAGGCTAACCCTGGACTGCTTACCTCTAGACTTCTTTACATGAATAAGAAATAAACTTGTGTCCTGTTGAAACACCTGCTATTTGTTAGATGCAACTGAACGAATCCCAACTGAGAAGTGTCTTCAGAGCCAATGTATAATATAAGCAAAGAAGAAGACTGTTCCTGTTGGTCTATGTCATTTTTGTTTACCAGAATTGCCTCTCAATGATTTCTGCCTGTTTCCAAAAACTAATCTACCCAACAGATTACAAGGAGTAAAGATCTCTAGTCACACCAAGAAGGTATGTTGTTGTAGGAGCTCCTAAAATGTTGGGATACATATACAGTCTACCAAGGGGATCATCTTGAAGTTGATAACACCAATTTGAATGTACAAGCTTAGTGTATTTGCAGTAAATGCACACACACACACCACACACACTTTACTCTCAAATCTCACACTTAATCTAATAATCACATAGATTAAATGACTATTTAAGTTCAAATATATCCATTACAGAAGTAACTTCAATGCCCAAGATCTAAAGAAACAATAAAATTGCAAACCCTTAAGTTCAAGTTTTTAAACTAAAAACAAGAGAACTTAAGTCTGCCTATCCTTCATTTAACCATCCACTTAGCAACTATTTATTGAATGTGCGCTGCACCTGTGTGCCAGACCCTGTTCTGAAGAGATGGACGATACACCAGGTAAGAACAGGAGTGTGTAGTGGTGCACAGCCTGCCCTGGGCACCTGGGTTCCCGGGAAAGCTTCACAGAGGTGTGGAGGCTGGAGCTGAAAGCTGAAAGCTGAGGAGGATAAGAATAACACAGATGAAATCACATGTAAATGTGTGTAAAAGCAACTGAGTTGCTGGGGTGGGAGAACTGGGTGCTCGTGAAGATGGCAGGGGTCCAGTAACAGGCGATGCTGGGAGAGAGGAGGGGGGCAGCTCAAACAAGCATTGTAGGCCTGTCTGAGGGGTTTCGGCTCTTTGGTGGACAATGGGCATCACTGAAGCTTTTGGGCAGGAGAGCAACATGGTCTAATTTTCATATTAGAAAGGTCATCTGGCAGCAACACAGAGGCGTATGATGACCAGAGGGGGCAGAGCTAAAAGAAGAGGGATGCAGCCAGAGGAGAAATGTTATGTTGTCCCTACAAAGTTCATGTAATATAATATATCTGTGAGGTTCACATAGTTAAAATGAAACTAGCTGTAGAAACCATGCTCACGGTGTCACATCACAAACCTGCCGATTGAGCACACACCCCATTCAGAGCACTGAAGTCCCCGGAGCTGCTCATCAGCCATCAGCCACCACCAGGCTTTGTGTTTGGAGGAAGGAAAATTGATTAAGAATCTTACGATCATCATCAGAGACTAACTGGGAACAATATCTACTTGTAAAACCCTTCTTTCCTTGCTTACAATTTAAATAAAATGCTATATAAAATGACGAGTAGCAGACATCAATATTAAAAAGCTATTAATGTAGTATTAAAAACTAAGAGCATTTAAAAGAATAGAAAAATGCCCCTGTGCACTTGCTTAGACTCAAACATAAATGTTGGGCATTTCCAGTACGAGAAAGAAAAAAAAAAAAAAAACTGACAAAATATCCGTAGATATGTTTTGCATTCCATTCCCCATTCCACTGAAACAGCATCTCTGGGCAGTGGTCCATTGCAAACCGCCCCCCCCCCCGCCCCCTCCGGAGGTGCATTACTAGAATTGCACCGTCAGTCTGTTCTTGCAACAAGCAGCACACAGGCTAGGGAATTAGGGTTTTGTTTCAGCAACAGGAGCTACTTCAGAAGGAATTTCAGTAAAGCTTAAATTAGGTAAAATCCTATTCTTTAAAGATGGAACAATTCCTCTTAAAGGGATCACAAATCAAGATCACAAATCTTCTACATCACATGATGCAACTGTGCACAAACATGTATCAAATGCTTTGGGGGAATAAAAAAAGGGGTGTGATGGGGAGAGGAAGAGAAAGGTGACTATTTGCTGGAGGACAAACCCCAGGGATGGAAGCCAGTGTTCCCCTGGCTGCAGCACGACCTGAGAGGACTCTGGGAGGGAGGCAGGGGAGCCCGCGGAAGTTCAGGATTAGAGAGTCCTGGAGCCAGCCCCAGAAGCCCACTGTAAATTTTGCCTCATCTCAATGTATATAAATATTATTAGTGTTCAGGACTATTAAGGGATTTCTTGAAAAGCCCCGGGCAGTGTGTCTCGCCAGCAGACGGATGGCTGCTCCACACGAGTGCCAAAACTTAAAATTTAGTACAGTTACCAAATTTCCAATTACAGAGCTAAGGGAGAAAGGAAGGGAACTTCTTCCCTGGCTTCCATGAATAAGGAGCACACCTAGCATGATGAAAGGCATTTCTACTTTTAAAAATAAAAGGAAAATGGAAGGTGCTATAAATTAACAAGTACACAGGGGGGAAAGCAAATTGATTTTTCCCATGAGATCTTTCTATTCATTGGAATTTTTACAATGACCAATAATAACAACGAACGCCTATGTAAACTGTTGGAAAAGCTAACGACAGGTCCCACATCTACACTAAAAGGATTCGTTCAGGGTCACAATCCCATAAAAATGAGGCACTGTATTTAAAAGCTCATTTTCTTCATTTTGGGGGACAGCAAAAAAAGTCACATACATCAACCTTTAACTCTCTTCCTCCTTCCCTGAGTCCTTATATTTATTAAAGTCTTTCTAGGGATTTTAAAACCTTTCTTTCTGTACTTGCCAATAAGCTCTTTAACAATCTTTGCCTCAGAGAAACTATTTTTAAAAGCATATTTTGGAAGAGAAGATGGAGAACTCATCCTCTTCACACGGAACAAAAAATGGAAAAGGGGCCACTTAGCCACACAACTTCAAAAAACACAAACATTCTATCCCAAATAATTTCTTTTTTTTTTTTAAAACATCTTTATTGGGGTATTATTGTTTTACAATGGTTTGTTAGTTTCTGCTTTATAACAAAGTGAATCAGCTATACATATAAATATATCCCCATATCTCCTCCCTCTTGCGTCTCCCTCCCGCCCTCCCTATCCCACCCCTCTAGGTGGACACAAAGCACTGAGCTGATCTCCCTGTGCTATGCGGCTGCTTCCCACTAGCTATCTATTTTACATATCCCAAATAATTTCTAAAGGATAGAACCAGTTCATGGATGTTGAAATAAGGTCAAGCTTCTGAATCAAAATACAGGTTGGTATAGGGTCCTCTCAGGTACTTCTGGGTACCCTAAGGGACACATCACTGTTCCACATAAAAAGAGGGTGCCTTTCCTAAGAGACAGGCAACACTATGCATTAAGGTGAACTGCTGCTAACTCCAGGAAAGCACACTTTGACTTCCCAAGTACATCAGAGAGACATGTGGTCCAGAGAGATTTTGTCGTTTTCTTGCCCGGCCAGGAGAGAAACTGATTCCATCAGACACTGTGGGGTGCAGGGGAGGAGAGGGGACGGAACCCCCAGCTGGGTCAACTGAACTCACAGCAGCCCCCCACCCCCCAAGCACAGCCAGAAGTCTACCCAAGGCTGTCGGCATTCTCCTCCAGAGAGCACTGAGCCACAGCTGAGGATGAGAAAGGCTCCTTTGACTGTTAAATACATCAGCCAGGCCCTAGGCCCGGTCCTGCAGGCTCAGCAGGTAAAACAGCCCAGCCCCTGAGGACGAGCAGTGGGAATATGAGAGGGGCAAGCAAAGGGCCAGTAAGGAGGGCTTCCCAGGGGAAGGGACCACCAGGACCCGGCTTGAAAGGCCAGTAGGAGCTAGCAGGTGCATGGGGGTGATGGCAGGGCTGACGGGGAGCGAGGGCAGAGAACCAGACTCGGCATGACTGCAGGACCCAGGCTTTGGGACCTGGGTGGGGGGGAGATTGGGAGGAAAGATGGGGAGACGGAGGCAGAGAGCCACAAGAAGGGCCTTTCAACCCACGGATAGGAGTTTGGCACATTCTTAAGAGAAAAGAGATGCTGTTTGAGGATTTTAAACAGGCAGTCACATGAGCAGATATGCATTTTAGAAGGATCACTCTGGCTGCTAAGTGGAAAAGAAAATGGAAGGACGACCCGCAGGGCCACGGTTGCCATCTCTGCGAGCACCGACAGCGGCCCAGACTAAGGGGGCAGCAGCACAGACGGGGAAAAGCAGGCAGATTCATGTGGTGAATTACTTTTTTTTTCCCCCAGCAGGGGTAGAGAGAGATTGGTTCTGTTCGGGATGTGCTGTTTTCTGCACACGTCCAAATGGAAATGCCTGGCATGGGCTGCTTGGATGTAACATCACGGGGCGTGGTCAGCAGACAGATGCAGAAGGGACCGGGAGGGAGGGACATCTGAGGAGCGCCAACAGGACCCAGGACAGAATCCCCAGGCTACCACCACCCATGGGGGCCCGGCAGCACCCACTAGAGTCCTTGCTCCTTTCATATACCTCCACTCTTTTAAAATAACCCACTCAAGTGGATTTCCATATATTCACCTGTGAATTCTGGGTCCCATGTTGCTACCCCTCCCTGCCGCCCTCCTTGACAGACAAGGTTCAGGTTTAAGTAATGATAATACTATATTTATGGAATTCTTCTTATAAGCCACACAAACATCATACCAAGGACCTAAAGAGGAGGTTGGGCCCCACTGCTTTCTCTTTGAGCATCAAATCAACCAGTGCTGAAAGAGAGCCTCGCCTTCAGGGCTGCTTCTGAAGCCTGCAGGCCCTGCTCCTTTTGGAGCTCCACGCTGGTCCTTTCGGCAAAGAAGGTGGGTGAACCACCTTGGTTGGATGTTCCAGTTGGACAGAAAGGGTATCCCATCTCCAGGAGCCATGATGGACTGCAGAGGGGTCAGGGAAAACCCACCTCAGGCCAGGGAGCCCACGGCCTTTCATCCTGTGAAATAATCTTCGATCTCTCCTGCCTTTTGACCTCATGCACACACATTCCTCCTGACCCATCACTCCAAGCGGAGACACCCATCAAAGGGGCAGAGAGGTGAGGAGCAGCGAGGCTTCTCAGGCTCAGGGAGAAGCTACATTTCACCCCAGTGTATTACTCTGGAGTTCTCTAAATACGTCAGCTAGGATGGAAAAGCAAGCTTACACGAAAATGTTTAGACCCATGAAATAAAACGAAAATAAACCTGGCACAACTGTGTGTGAGCTCTACTCACACGCATATGTATGAATGTGTGTATATATTTATAAATCGTACATATATATAATGAGTAAAGCACAATTTTCTCAAAAAGAAGACAAGAAGAATCTGTCAAGTTTCTTGACATCTTGAGAAACTGCTACTGTAAAACTCCAGAGAACCACTGCCTAGAAATCCCAGGCGGAGTTTCCAACAACTTCAACTGGCTTCTGCCTGGAAAACTACAGCCATTAAGCCGAATTCAGTGGTAACCCTGGTATCTTAAACATTCAGAAAGGAAAGTTGCATCTGCAACAACATTTCTCTTTTCAGAGCCAAAAGAAACCACCTCCTGTGTAGGAGAAAACATTCTATTAATACCACAGCAGTGGCCAGACTAAGAGACAATGTAATGGTTAGAACCTGAAGATACTTCAGTTTCTCTTTTCGAAGCAGAAAGGGTTAGCGCCAGCAACAGAGTTTGGGGAAGGCACCCAGGGGCACGCAGAAAGGTCCCAGAACAGAGCTCTCAGTGAGCCTGGAGAGGCTGGTTAGTAAAAGGGGGGCCATGGTTCCCGAACCTATTAATGTAGTGAGCCTGAAAGCACTCATTTTCTCCCAAGACCAGAGTGTACAGACGAGTTCCTCCTTGCGATCTTTGAAGGGGTTTCCACGACTCAAGTTTTGAGTCAGCTTCCTTCCTAAGAGGAAGGGTCCTGACACAAGAATGTGTCAGCAGATGGACTTTCTGCAATACTGGGGTACGTAGAGGGGGCAGGAGTGACATACTTTCCCTCCTCATCACTCGCCTCCTATCACCTGTCTTCTTCAACCTTCACATTCTTTTGAGGGGCTGTGGGGTGGCAGGGACACTTCAGAACTTGCAGGAGCAGAGACCCTCTTGCAAGAAGCTCCCAGGACCCTTAGATCTGTCCCAGTTCAAATGCAACCAGGACTTCTGCAGCCATGTTCTGCCTTTCATCGAACCCTGGATCCTCAGAGTTGAAAGGAATTTAAGAGGTCATCATCCCATGCCTGAGGTGTTGCTCTTCAAAAACCTAAGTGAGCCTTAAAGCAACGTTGAAGGGAGCTCTTTCCCTTAGAGAAAGTGCTACTGCCGGATGGCACCCATCTTGACCAAGTTCCTCCTTACCCCCACCCAGAATGGTGCTCTCACCAGGCCTCGTTCAGGTGTCTGATACTCAGGGGAGGTGGATGGTTTCTTGCACATGTCAGACTGCTCAGACTCAAAATTCCAAGACGGTGATCCCTGCCTCCTTCTGAAGGCAATACTCAAGCCACAGCTCATGCAACGTATATGAACATCACTGCTCCTTAACACCTGTCCCCAATCTACCCTAACACTGCAGAAGTAGTCTCCACAGTGTGGAATACGAGGACACTGAGACGAGTGGTGGTCTTCCATGACCAAGGCAGCACACTCAGGGGCTCTCTGTATGACCTTCGAGATAACTCCCACTGTCACACTGAGCTAGCTCATTCCGACCTTCTAATCACCTACCATTCCTGTTCTCCTTTCACAATAACTGCTGGAGTCTCTCCTTCTTGAATGCAATTTGAGTCTAAATACAGGACTCAATCTTATACATATTGTTTAACTTAATGTTAATAATTATATGGGGTCAGTATCATTATCCTCATTTGTAGATACCCACATGGAGGCACAGAGATTTAATAATTGTCCAGGGCTATTAATTGTCCAAGTGAATAACTGTTAAGCTGTAAACCTGGGCTTCAAACCCAGATCTATCTGACTGGGTCACAGGCTCTTCCCCTGCTCTGCTCCATGGTGGCATGATGTTTTAGCCAGGCTCTGCTGCCCAAAAGCAAAGGGCTAGGGAGTTCTTCTCATGCCACTTTTCTCTGTAAGCCTGCATCCATCAGGAAAAAATAAATCACCAGTCCCAACATCCTTTTCTTCTCCCTGAGGTGAACCACTTAGTCTGGAGGAAGGACAAAACTCACAAAACATGATGCTCTGGAAAAGGGTAAAGCGTCAAGGTGATATTAAGGAGATCACATGTACCCACTAAGCTTTCTTTATTTATTGAGTTACAGCAAATAGAACCCTCAAGGACATTCTTCCAGCAAGGCTAAGCCCTGTCGAGTTTATCAGCAATGGTCACCGCTTAGTTGCAATAGTGAAGCAGCAGCTCCTGTAGTGGAAGACACTTGGGGTGCATTCTGTGGGGCAAAGGCAACTGCATATAAGTGACTGTGTTATCAGGAGCCAGACCAGCCAGACCCAGGGAGACTCAATGACCCACAGAACCCTTTTCACCCAAACAAGTCTTACTCATGAGATTAGATAAACCAGAGTTCATTCTCTTCACCAATTCCTATGTCTCAGCAAGACTGCAACCTTGGTCATGAAGGAGAAGAAAAAACAGTTCTGTGCCTTCCCCTTGGTTCGGCACATAAACAAATATAATCTAGGCTCACAGAAATAGCCAAGTTCCAAGTAGATCCCTACTGACTTGTTTACAAGGTGCACAAGATAAGCTACGACGTTTGGGAAAACGTTTCATACTGGCTACTAAAGGCATCTGTGAAGATTTCATTAATGAGCAAAAGAAATGATCACCTACAGAAAGTACCCATTGGGTCACTGAAGTCTCCAGGATCTAATAAGCAGTGCTGGGCAGACTATTGAGAAAACAGAAGAAAAAGAAAAAAGGCAACTAAGAAACCAGGAGGAAAGTTATACAGGACACCATTATTAAATAAAAATGTCAATAGCTAATTAGTAAGAGTAAAGAAAGAGCAGCCATCAATGCAAAGACTCAATGCAGGATTACAATTAACACCAAAAACTAAGTGAAAAGCAGAGGGCAGTCCAGGAATCTTCCTTTGGCTAAGCTGCTGGTTTTGGTTACTGTGGGTGTTGTGATTTTTTTCTTCCTTCACAATTTTTATAGCAGCTTTACTGATATAACTCATACACAATTTCACCCATTTAAAGTGTACAAATTGAAGGCTTTTAACATATTCACCAAGTTGTGCGAACATCACCCCAAAGAGAAACTGTTTACCCATTAGCCACCTCCCTCACCCCCCTTCCCCTCTCAGCCCCAGGCAATCAGTAATCTACTTTCTGTCTCTACAGATTTGCCTCTTCTGGACACTTCATATAAATGGAATCATACACTACGTGACCCTTTATATCTGGCTTCTTTCACTTGGCATAACGTTTTCAAGGTTCATCCGTGTTGTGGCGTGTGTCAGTACTTCATTCCCCTGTATTTTCTTCCATAAATTTAGACGTTCATGTTCCACAAGTGGCCACATTAGCCCTGAAGTCCTTCTATTCACGTGTAGTGACAAAATCACAGGCACATCAGTCAGAAGTTGATGGAAAGGCCCATTTGGACTCCCAAATCTATTCACGGTCTGGATTTATTTTAAAGGAAGAAAGACTTGAACCTGTCAAACTGACTAAATTGTGTCATCCTCTGATACTAGGAAAAAAGAGGAAAAGCCACCTAGTCTGTGGAGGAAGGTTCCTCAAGTCGGTGACCCTCCTACCTGCTATGCCTGATGGAGTATGAAATATCCTAATGATCTTAATCTCTTTAGAAGGGCCTGGCAAATGAAGTTGATGCTGCATCACAGAAGGGCCTCCGTAGACGGGGGTGAGGGAAAAGGAAAGGAATAAATTCAGATATTAAGAGGGGAGGGAGGACTTGACGTCCCACTCCTTTTATGTTTATAAAACAGAATATTCTTTTTAGAAAGTCAAACCATCCTAATGTACTTTAAAATCAACGAGATTTTCTTCTAAACTCATATTCAAAGCCTATATAAAAATTTTAGAAATACAGACTTCTAATGGGAGGAAAATCAAAGAAAGAGGGTGGGGGGCACTCCAGGTGTCCAGGCAGGACCTACCCCTGCTCTGGGAGCTGTGCCCGCTTCTCCACATAGGAGCACACAGAGTGTCTCTCACACACAACTCGCAACCCCTCCTCCACCTTTTTTTGAGTCTTTCTCAAAAAAGAAGAAGAGAGACATCACCACACAATGGGTGATTCTTGTGAAACTCTTCCCCAGTTCTGTGACCACCGGGCATGAGCACATAAGGACAGCAATCACTTACTACTGGCTGTCACAGATGCTTAAATGGACAGGGTGGAAAAAATATTCTTTTCACACACTTAAAAATTACTCCAAGTTATTTTAAATTTGGAACTGTTTGTATATTCCTTATAAGTTTATAAAACTCACACTGTCCCTTCATGACTAACTGAAGAGGAATTGAGAGAGTATTCTATATTTATAACTTGTCTGCTTGTTCATGCTCACAGCCCTATTTCCACTCTCTGTTACTGTACACAGAGTTATGAGAGGTATTGTGGGCTCCTAAACTTTGCTGATTTCCAAACAAGGCAGGCCTGTGTCCCGTAGGGACAAATTGGGGGCTGTTTCGTCCAAGTGGAGACCAAGCTCAGAGGGAGAGGCCTCCAGCTTTGTGGTTTTGGCTGCATCTCTTAAAACCGGTGTTAGGGCCCATTTCTGGGCAATTACACGCCTTGCTGGTGTTGACCAGTATCATTGCTACTGATAGTCTGCCTACCACACATGCCCGTGAGGAGCTCCATGCTATATGGCTGTGGCTACATACTTCCCTTCTGCCTATTTATTTTGGTAGATATTGTTAGTCCAAAAGGTGCAATGCTTCAACAACACATGCAAAAGCCCCTTTCCACATACATAAATATTTATGTCAACATAATTTAAATGAATCAAATGAAGGCAGCCACTCGCAGGGAAACTACTATTTAGAAACCAGCAATGTTATGGATAAAATTTTGTCGACAATAACAGAACCATTTACCAGGAGGCAGTGATAAAAGAATGAGCTCTCTACGGAGGCAGATTTTTACAGTATGTGTGGAATCTAGATTTGTACATGCACACCTGTACACGTAGATGAATTGTGGTGCAGCCTCTTCACAAGTGTTGAACAAACTCCTCCAAAGCTGCCTCCTTGGGAGGATACATACCTGGCCAATGACCTCACAATTTTGCAAAGCCCCTTCAGAAACCCCTTTTGAAAAAAAAAAAATGGAGACCGTAGTACTTTCTTTGCTACAGCCTCTATGGGGGTACACCTCCGTAAAAAGAGGGGAAAATGGCCCCTGATTGCATTTTTTTCTTTCTTTCTTAATGTCAGAAGGGGATATAGGTATCTCATCTCAGTTCTGTGGCTGCTAGTAAAGTTGGGTCCCTTGGGTCACCTGGATTCCCACCCACCCACCGGCTGCCATTGCAGTACCTCTTTTTTTTTTTTTTAATATTTAGGTCATGGGTCAATTTTTTGGAGTAGTTTTTTAATTAATTAATTAATTAATTAATTTTTGGCTGTGTTGGGTCTTCGTTTCTGTGCGAGGGCTTTCTCTAGTTGTGGCAAGCGGGGGCCGCTCTTCATTGCGGTGCACGGGCCTCTCACTATCGCGGCCTCTCTTGTTGCGGAGCACAGGCTCCAGACGCGCAGGCTCGGTAGTTGTGGCTCACGGGCCTAGTTGCTCTGCGGCATGTGGGATCCTCCCAGACCAGGGCTCGAACCCGTGTCCCCTGCATTGGCAGGCAGATTCTCAACCACTGCGCCACCAGGGAAGCCCCTGCAGTACCTTTTGAATGAACTGCCTCTTAATGTCTTTGGTCCATTTTCTTCTTGGGAGCTTAAGTTTTGACCATATATTTAAATTTGCTTGAGCCCTTAAAGATGTCTATGCTTTTTAAACATAGCATTGTGCCTTGCAAAATTTTTTTAGGTGACTAGAGAGAAAAATGCCTGCCCAGCCCTCCCCCCGTCCTTCTGTAATTAAATCTATCCAAGGAGCATGAATAGCAACCACTACAGATCACAACTTTCGAGTGATTTATTACCCTCCAGCCTCTCTGGTAGTTTTTCCTTTGATCTTGTTACTTCCTGATGGCACACTTTTGGACTTGTAAACATATATTTCAGAGTATATGCTATGCTAGAATGCCACATTATTCTTTTCCGCTATCTAATCTGATTGCTGGCCCCAATTCCTGAAGTTAAATTATTTTTACTACTGTGGAGAAACCACAAAAGATCCACTAGACTTTCAAAGTACAGTAGACTCTGTTATAGGGAGAGAAGGGGGAACAGGGTATCCCAGATAATCGTACATTCTGGTTAACAGAATTACCACACGAACCTTATGAGAATCAGTTTTTGGAGAACTGGACCATAGAACACCTACACCCCCAAATTCACGGAACTTACATTTAATCTATTTCAGGATTCCAAAGTGCCTCGGAAAAGCACACGAATGTAAAATGTTGGAATGTCCTTGCAAAGATTACTATTAAACAGAACAAAACAAAACTTGCTGTTCTCACAGAATTCTGTTGGTTCATATTTATATTTTGTTTAGTTTTTATTTTTGTGGGTGGTGGAGGTAGTGGTGGGGCAGCACATTTGAGAAGAATGTTATGAACCTTGCCAGAGTGCATGCAAAGTGCTAAAATTCCATCTTGACAATCAATCATGTTGGAAACCATCATTTCCTCCATTTCAACCAAGAAAAACCCAGATTCAATACTTCAGAAAGGGTGACTGAAGGAGTCCAAAGTTTAAGACTCCTCCCCATTTTTTAAACCGTAAGAGTTGAATTTTTTGGTTTTTGGTCTTTTTTGTAAATAACAGGTAAAACTGAGTTCAACTTAAGTGCCAACACAGGTATCTCCCGTGTAAAATGCTAGTTGAAAGAGTATTTCAGTATTTCAGCCCACTAGAGTTGGGCTCACAGGTAGGTACACTCTGCCTGTTCCAATTAACGAAAAAACATCTGAGAGTGAATTTTTATTTGCTCTCTGAACCATTAAATATCTAGTATCAAAGACAACCCACAGAATGGGAGAAAATATTTGCAAATGAAGCAACTGACAAAGGATTAATCTCTAAAATATACAAGCAGCTCATGCAGCTCAATATCAAAAAAACAAACAACCCAATCCAAAAATGGGCAGAAGACCTAAATAGACATTTCTCCAAAGAAGATACACAGATTGCCAACAAACACATGAAAGGATGCTCAACATCACTAATCATTAGAGAAATGCAAATCAAAACTACAATGAGGTATCACCTCACACCAGTCAGAATGGCCATCATCAAAAAATCTACAAATAATAAATGCTGGAGAGGGTGTGGAGAAAAGGGAACCCTCTTGCCCTGTTGGTGGGAATGTAAATTGATACAGCCACTATGGAGAACAGTATGGAGGTGCCTTAAAAAACTAAAAATAGAACTGCCGTATGACCCAGCAATCCGACTACTGGGCACATACCCTGAGAAAACCATAATTCAAAAAGAGTCGTGTACCACAATGTTCATTGCAGCTCTATTTACAATAGCCAGGACATGGAAGCAACCTAAGTGTCCATCGACAGATGAATGGATAAAGAAGATGTGGCACATATTTACAATGGAGTATTACTCAGCCATAAAAAGAAATGAAATTGAGTTATTTGTAGTGAGGTAGATGGACCTAGAGTCTGTCATACAGAGTAAATCAGAAAGAGAAAAACAAATACCGTATGCTAACACATATATATGGAATCTAAAAAAAAAAAAAAAGTTCTGAAGAACCTAGAGGCCGGACAGGAATAAAGACGCAGACGTAGAGAATGGACTTGAGGAGACGGGGAGGGGGAAGGGTAAGCTGGGATGAAGTGAGAGAGTGGCATGGACTTATATATACTACCAAATGTAAAATAGATAGCTAGTGGGAAGCAGCTGCATAGCACAGGGAGATCAGCTCAGTGCTTTGTGACCACCTAGAGGGGTGGGATAGGGAGGGTGGGAGGGAGACGCAAGAGGGAGGAGATATGGGGATATATGTATACGTATAGCTGATTCACTTTGTTATAAAGCAGAAACTAACACACCATTGTAAAGCAATTATACTCCAATGAAGATGTTAAAAAAAAAAATATCTAGTATCATTTCTGATTTTAGGTATTTGTTTTTTTCCAGAGCATTATCCAGATTATAAAGTGAATTGTATTGCTGTAGGCCCACCCAACATCACTCAGGGCTCTAAGAAAGTTGAAACGTGAAGCAAAATATGACAGAGCTTACTGCGAGCTCTGAAACGCTGCGTGGAAATTTCAGCACTTTCCCTTCAGACACTGCCACTCATTCGCCCTGAAATCATGGCAAGCAACCTGACCACCAAGGGCCAGGCCGAAGGAGACCATGTACAGCAAGCCCGGCCTGTGCTGCGAGGTGGGTGGCTCTGTCTCCCCTTCCTGTTTGAGAAACCTTTCCCCCATCCCACATCTTCATCTTTTAATTGCCTCCTGAACATTATCTGTTGTATCCTATAGCCTGATTTTCAGGGTTCAAAAGAATCTGCTTTGAAAGATAAAAGAACTTAACACTCAGGGCTAACTTTATTTTAAAAAAACAAGCAGGGCAGCTCTACAATGCAAAATATAAATGAGGCCCAAAACTTGGAAACTACGTCCGAGGATCATTCTTTCATTCTGCCCTTGGCTTGAAGACTGAAGCAATTTGCACAAAACGTCCATAAACATAAAGGGGTCCAACTGCACTCAAGCTCCAATGAGTGTGCCTGTGACGCACATGCTTGGCACACCACCGGAGTGTGCAAGGTTTGCCTGCTGTCGGAGGGGTCAGCAGGCAGCAACTTTCAGAACACAGGACTCTGCTTCCCGAAGTAAACTTCTTAACCCTTTCCCTAAATACTGTAAAACCCCAAACTGGCCAAGTCACTTAAAAAAAAAAAGGAAGGACCTCAAGCATAAATCTATTCTTCCAAAATCTTACCCAAAATCCTGGACTTGAATAAACTGAAAACAGATCTGAAAATGTTAAAGAGTTATCTGTTACTTCCGTCAGAGGAATAAGCTCTGTAGCAACTTCTTCGAACTTCATGTCAAAACAACCATTGGCTCCCGAGTTCCCGGTGCATCCTCATCCCCGAGCAGAGGGCCTGGCAGGCCAGGGTGCGGAAGCCGCGCGGCCCTGGCTGCAAACTGGCGCACGACATCCCTCAGGACGTTTGTGTTTTACTCACAGAGAGAACAAGTGCTGGCAAATGACAAAAAAAGAACATGTTTTGCAAACAATCGGAGTGACCTGAAACCCAGGGTAAAGACTGAAGTCAGCGTTTGCTCATCGAGGCGAGCCAGGCTCTGTGCAGTGCTTATTAAGTGGATGGCTTGGAGGAAGGCAAAGACCTCTCAGTTTCCCATTCACCCAGGAGGACCCCTCACCTAAGGCTCACAACCCACTCCCAGTCTGCGCCTCATGACTTTGTTTTGCTTCCCAACTGAGCTGGGAGCATCTCTGAAAAGAGACGAACGCCCAAAGGAAGGAGTCATCATCGTTTGCTGGAGCTGAAAGCAGCCCAAGAATTCGGAGCACAGATCAATGTCTCCAGCTTCATTTGGCTTCAGCCCAAAGAACTGATGCCAGTACCTGGGTCCCAGAACTCCAAACCCAGGGCTCCAGTCTCCCTGTGATGTGATATTCCCACCCCGCCCCGCAACCGAACACTCACACTCCCCAGAAAAGAGAAGTATCTCTCAACCTTAAAAGCACAGGACCCCTTGCCATAATCCACCCACAAATCCCCTTCGATACTACCAGAAATGTTGAAGTGGATTTGTTCCGCATTTTGCAGTTCTGAAACTGTCTATTCAGGTACTTTCCTCCTAATTGCACGTGTCTCCCACTGCACAAACATACCTCTCCCAGTCTAAGTAAAGCCTATTAAATGTATTTTCACCCCACCCTGCACTCCCCCCACCCCCACCTAAACAAAAACATCTAAACTTTCCCCCAAATCCACTTTCTCTTGCTCCACAGATGGTAAGACCTTATCTTCCTGAATTCCCATCCTCAGCCCACGCCAGAGCCCTGCAGGAGCACAGAAGATAAATTCTGAACCTGTTGCTTCCATCCTCCTGCCAGCTCTACATCACATGCTCATAATTCCTCTCTCCCCAACCCCCATCCTTTGAAATTTCTAAACCCCTGGTAAAGGAAGTGCCTCAGGCTCTTAATAAGCTCAGTCATGCTCGAAATATCCGTTTCACCCACGAGGTACTGTAGACAGCAATTCCAACCGGAGCACACATTCAGGGGGGAAAGACGATCGTTCTTCAAGACTCAGTATTTGGAATTCCTAAAAAGGCCATTCGAATAATTTTCATTAACATACCTGTGAACTTGCAAGAGTCCAGGGGTTGAAAGGACGCCTTCTGCAATAGCCCATATCCACCTACGCCCACGGTAATGACAGTGGATTAAGAAATCCCCTTCATGTCGCTGTGACCACAGAGGGCACACATGCAACTCTCCTCCCCTGGAACTTACAAAACTTAACAGGAAATCTTCCACCGCCTACATAGAAAACCCACTGCCAGAAAAGTGAAGTGTAAACACTTCATATTAAATTAGCCAGGTGTTTTTTAAAAATAACATTATCCCAATCCAATACTTTCAAACCCTGGCTGGCTTTCAAGTCTCACGGTGCCTATGGGAGCAGAGGTGCAGCGGCCACGTGGCTCTGCCCCTTCGTAAGGGGCATGCTTTGCTTTTTGATTAATACAGACAATCTGCAAATTAGCATACATCTAAAGCAGCCAGGAGAAAGCAGCCAGTGTTCCTATTTCCTTTATCTGGGGCTTCTTTCCTATATCTTTATACTGGACAATGATGGACATCAAGAATATAAATCTGCCTAAGATAAATCTTTAACTTGGTCCTAAACTTATTGGAGATATTTTGATACTTGAAAGAAGTATCAATGGAAATGAAGAAACAGAAAGAACAGGAAAAAGTGAGAAACCTTCAACGTGTCTCAGTTTATAGATTAACACATGTCACTACATGTTTGTGAGAGATTCTGTGTATAAAGTCCACCAGCCCTTGAACATCGTCATTTACCCCAATCCCTCCCAGTGGGCAGTTTCCAGGTCTGGGTGCATGGATGTGGCCCCAGGACACCCTCGGTTTGCCCTCAGGGTGGAGCAACACGATGGCATGTGGTAGCATTGCTCTGCACATAAATCGTGTCAAAAATATATTACAAAGCAAACAAAACTACCAGCCAAGAAGCTATGCTGGCAAAATTTAAAGCAAAAATTTAGCAACAGCCTATGCCCATTTATTGCCAGGTTGGCCACATTTTTAAGGGCCGAAGGCATGTCTGTCTGTCTACCTCCTTTTTCAACAAACTGGTTTTAGGGAGAGTCAGTCTTTAAAACTGTGAGATGCAGATTGTGAGATGTTCACCCTGTTTTGGAGACATGGCACGGAGAGCAGGTGGTGTTCAGATTAGAGAAGAACGTGGACGATGGGGTTAGAAGTCAGTTTATATCCCAGCTTTGTCGTTTATTGGCTGCTGCATGACAAAGGGACTCAGTTTCCTCAGTATACATCTAAGACAAATAATACCACCTTGTGCGATGGGTGCAAGATTAAATGTGGTAAACCACACAACTGTATTGAGTATTTTTCCTAGTACGTCATAGGTCCTCTGTAAATATTAGCCACGACTATTTGATCCCTAGACTAGATTTTAAGGTCCTAGGGTTCTAGTTCTGGCTCTGCCAACCATCTGTCCGCTCAGCTGACGTGTGCATGGGGTACAAGAGATAAATGGTCTCATGCTGTGACCCACTGGTCTCTATCTAATCTCCTGGAGGTGACTTATGGACCATGATACACCGGCAAGGGCAGAGAGAGAGACCAAGAGCCACGTCTCTGATCAGTTTCAGGTATTAGGGATCACACAAGATTTTGTTTCAGAGGGAGAGTTATGTGGCTAAGAAAGAAAAAGAAAAGAAAACCAAGAGACAGGATTCTAAAATACTTCAAATTTCATCTCTGCTCAAACAAATTAAAATATTATAAATTTCAGATTAGCTTAGCATTCCAATTCCAGTTTTTTAGTGCTGTTCTTAAATCCGTTTGCTCCAAAATAATCTTCATCCAGCACAAGGTAGATAGTGACTTACCCAAGACAACATTGTTTGGGGGTTCACTGTAGCTTCAGTTACTATTTTAAAGGGTCCTCAAGATGCAGGTCGACAAGGGGTGGGTAGGGTGAGGAGGTCTGCTGAGAGCCGTGGGCAGATAAAAATTTCTTAAGTCTGCCAAGAAGGCTTTCACAAGCATGGAAGTTAAACCTTCAACTTTTATCAAGCAGTAAGCTCTGTTTAGACAAGAAAAAGAAATTTCCTATGTTCCAAAAGACTTCATTTGACTCTTCAAAAAGAAAAAAAAACTCCCAACACAAACTGCTCCTAAAATAACTTAATTTGACTTTACTCCAGGTTAGATGAAGACTCTCGGGGAGTAGCAAAGAGATATATCAATACAAGCTCCTTCTTCTGTGGGAAGGAAAAAACTCCGTACAAGCAATAAAGAAAGAGGTGAGGAAGCATCTCCCTTGTTAATTGCTGGGCTAAGGTGGAGGAGGGAGAGGAAGAGAGAAATAATTTGAGATAGGGCACCACCAAGCATCGTCAATGCTCGAATAAACGGGCAGTGTTAAACAATACTATTCAAAAGGGCTCTGCAACTAGTTTCTGCTGCCAGTTATTGAGGTTCCTCAAATTTATGGGTTCTGCAGGAACCACTTGGAGGCTTGCTTGAAAGCTGAGTAAAAATATCTGCTGCTGCGATTTTCCAGGTCAAAGGAATCTCTTCCAGGATCTTCAGGCTAGACCTCTGAGTTGCAACTGAGAACATGTACAGGCTGTTTGAAAAAAAAAATCACTGGCTTTGTGCACAGGCATCCCAGGCTGGCTCGTCCATGTAGAGGTGGGAAGGACAGCCAGCTGGCCAGAGCACCCGCCAGACTGTCCAGTTCTCACGCCACCTGCACCTCCCTATCTAGAACCCACTGCTCCTACTTCACACAAATAATCCAGGGTGCCAGTGCCACGGGGATATTCCTGCATCCTGACCCCATCACTCCAGGCCACTGTGCTGGGCAGGGGGAAGCCAGGAGTATGACAACCACCTGCTCCTCTCAGATCTCCCTGTTCTGGCCTGTGTTAAGGAAGATGCACTCATTCGTACATTCAGTAAGGATTTTTGTGATTTCCTGGTGCAGGTGCTGCCTGGAGTTCTGGGATGCAGGTGGGAGTTTGGGCTCCAGGTTACTGAAAAGCTGCACACGGCTCATTTTAGTTTCGTGCCAGGGTAGGGGTGATTTTACTAAATCATGACAGAGATACACCAAAACACACAGACACACTAAACTGAAACCTTTCACCCTCCTGGACCCTGCTCTAAACACGCTGCCTCCTTTCTCTTTCTTGAAAAAGGCAGACCCTTTGGTGACTCTGGGCCTTCATACAGGCTGTTCCTTCTCCCTGCTTCTGCTTCTTCCTACTCTCAACCTGCCTCCCCAGCCTGCAGTGCTGGGCCTGGCTGTCTTCACCCCAAAAAAGCCTCTCGTGGGTGGGTACCACTCCTGCTGCCCCATCATGTTATGTCACAGCACCCTATTCATCTCCTTCAAAGCACTGACCACATTTATAATCAAAGACTTTTTTTTTTTTTTTTTGGTTAGGGGCTACAGGGAAGCAGAAATGGGGACTTATTGTTTAATGGATACAGAGCTTTAGTTGTGCAAGATGAAAAGAGTTCTGCAGATAGTAGTGGCATGGGTGCACAACAATGTGAATGTACTTCATGCTGCTGAACTGTACACTTAAAAATGGTTAAGGTGGGGGCTTCCCTGGTGGTGCAGTGGTTGAGAATCCGCCTGCCAATGCAGGGGACACGGGTTCGAGCCCTGGTCTGGGAAGATCCCACATGCCGCGGAGCGACTGGGCCCGTGAGCCACAACGACTGAGCCTGCACGTCTGGAGCCTGTGCTCCGCAACAAGAGAGGCTGCGATAGTGAGAGGCCCGTGCACCGCGATGAAGAGTGGCCCCCACTTGCCACAACTAGAGAAAGCCCTCGCACAGAAGTGAAGACCCAACACAGCCAAAAATAAATAAATTAATTAATTAATTTAAAAAAAAATGGTTAAGGTGGTAAATTTTGTTATATGTATTTTACCACAGTTCAAACAATGGGCTTAATTTTTTGTTTAATGCCACTCTCTCTTTCTTCCACTAGTGTACGCTGCACCAGGGTGGGAATACTTTTTTTTTAATTTAATTTTTATTTTGTATTGGAATATAGTTGATTTAAAATGTTGCATTAGTTTCAGGTGTACAGCAAAGTGATTCAGTTATACATATACATGTATCCATTCTTTTTCAGATTCTTTTCCTTTATAGTTTATTACAGAATACTGAGTAGAGTTCCCTGTGCTATACAGTAGGTCCTTGTTGATTATCTATTTTATATATAGTAGTGTGTATATGTTAATCTCAAACTCCTAATTTATCCCTCCCAGCCACTGTCCCCCCCAGGGTGGGAATTCTATGTTTTTGCACCACTGTGTTCCCAGGGCCATGCCTAGAACCTGGCTCACAGCAGATGCTCAGGGTACGCTAGTTGGATGACTCATGACATACTCACACATTTCCTACTCAACTATAAGCTCCCTGAGGGCAGGGACGCCATTCCTTAACTCTATTTGCCTCACAGCTCTTTCCAGAGGGCCTCACACACAGGTAGAGTCAGGTGCTAATTTAAACCTGGACTGTTACTTAATGCAAACTTTCCAAAAGCAAAGCCCTTGGATTTTATACACAATATGTGTACTGGGTGGGGTATATGTGTATATGTGTATACATACACAGATTTTATTGTATTTCCTCTCTTGCCTTGGTTGCCAAGAATCCCAGAGGAACCAGATTCCAGGAAAACAAACTGTCCTTCTGGTGTGTTATGGGTAGCTTGCTGACTCAGCCATTCAGGTCTCCCCAGGTTTTTTTTTTTTCTTTAATTGAAATCTGCCTTAAATTCTAATTCTCTTGGGCATTAGACAAAGTATAAATTGAAAGCAAATAAGTAACAGAAGAGAGTTTCCTGCAGGGTAAGTACTTTTCTATGTTTTGATAGTGAATTGTTATTAAATAAATAACAATAATGACAAGAGTAATATGAAAAACTACTCTCCTTGCACTCACCTAAAAAGGGAAAAAAATAACAAAAATCAGAGGAGCCACTTTTTGGTAATGAGGAATAAAATGAACCATAGTCCCCTGGTTTATTTCTCGGCTGGTTTTCCCCTGAGAATAACCAAAGAAATCATCTGCCATAACACCAAGCCTTCTTTCAGGTCACACTTGCTTCTGGGCAGACTAAAAATTTTTTAATGAAAACAATTCTCTCCCTCTCTCTCTCAAAGGCTTGATGTAAGTAAAAGCTGAAGGTACCAGGTGGGGAGGGAAGACATGAATGTTTCTTATCATTACAGTGAGGCAACTTCCATTTATGGGGCACTCACTGCTCCATGTGCTAAGAGCCTGGCATACACTGCTTATTTAATCTCCACAACTTCGAAAGGGACAGCCTGCTACTTCCCTATCCTCCGAACCAGAGCCTGAGGCACGTAGAGAGCAGCTTGACTAGAGTCACACAGCCTGAAAGAGGCAGAGGTAGAAATTCCAACCCAGGTGACCTGACTCCAGGGTCCCTGCTTTCTACCAGTATCTACAGCACACCTTCCAGTATAATTCTCATAACCCACTCTCGTAACTCATAGAAAGGAAGCAGCATTATTTCACTGATGAGGAGACGGAGGACCAAAGAGGCTGTGACTTGACAGGGAGCCAATGCTGATAAGCAGAAAAGTACTCAATGCCAGCAGCTCAGCACTAAGACCGCACGAGGCTCAGTTTTGTGCCTTAAAGATTTGTCAGAGCCATTTTGGGACATCGCTAAGGACCAAAAAGCAATGAATTTGGCTATCTAAAAAACTGACAACTTTACTGCCGTGCTTAACCTAACTTCAAAATTTTTCTCAGTTATTTCTACTTTACATGCTGTAATTCACACAAATTGGTAGAGCACAGAATTAGTACCACTCCAAATACAGTGTTTAGTAACAATGGCTTTTAAAAAAAGATACACAGAGCTCTTCTTCTGTAAGTTCTTATGGATTAAATATTTGTTTATTTAACACCTGAGTACACCTGTCTGGAAGACACACTAGGAGCTGTGAGGGCTGATAGAAATGCACAAAGCCTTCTGTAGCCAGGCTCTAACGATGAGATGTACACACAGATAATAATTTCAAGGTAAACATTCATGTCATAAAAATACACATCAGAAGGACAAGCATACTTCCAGGTGTGAGGACCTTGGAATGGAAGGCATAAGCACCTGAGCAGGAACTCTTAAAATAGGCAAGGGAGCCTTGGGGTTTCAGGGACTGGGGGTGGGGGCAGGGGCAGGGTTTCTCATATATTTCAACAGAAAATTACAAATTGCCATCTTTGCTAATATATAACTTAAAGTTCTTAAAAATGACTTCGGTGCATTTTTGCCTTTAAGAAAAATTTCAATTAACAAATCAAACTTGTTTAACACATCACAGGATGAGGTCCAGAAAGAAGCTTCTGTTGCTTTCCAAAGTTAATGCCTATGGATCATCTATTGCTGAAGTTGCTTAGAATAGACTAATTATTCCTTTTTTCACCCCCTCCTCTTTCTCTGTCCTGGCTCAAGGAAATTTTAAGCTATCTACAATCCCTCCATTAAATTAAAAAATAAACAAACAAACCTCCATTGTGAGAGGCGCCATTGGTGTCTGCCTCCTTGTCTTCCCATCACAAAAGGAGAGGAGGGCTAAAGAACAGGCTCATTGGTCAGTATTTCATGAATTTAAAAAAGTGTAGCAATGCTGCCTGGCCAGACAGAGCGAAAAACAAAAACCTCAGTCATTTGTTTAAACAAACTCACAAAAACAAAACCACTTCCTCAAAATACCCAGTGAATTCTAAAAAGGATCAAACATTTAACATGACTTTTAAAACTTCAAATTTCACAAATTAAAAGCAGGATGATGGGACCAAACCAACGGACATCACCCCTCTTCTCTGCTTATCTGTTTCTGGTTTCATTCAGCTGCCAAAACCATCGACAGCACTTCCTGTCATCCCAACAGGAGAATTTCAGGGCTCCTGAAGGTCTGAGTCAGACCAGAAAGCTCATGAATATTCTGATTTTCTGGAGCTGATGCAAGGAAATCACGGTAATTGATGATCAGACATAGAGGTACCTACCAAATGTTTGGTCCCCAGAACTACTACTCTGAAATAATTCATCAAAAGTTGTATTTCCATTTTCAAAGTTATTAATTACGAGTCTGTTTCCGATTTTTAAGATGAGGTTTACTCTTTCGAGCCTTTCTTTCTCTCACTAACTTGTCTCTATACCCTGGATCTCCATTAATAAACTCTTCTGCTTTATTGCATTTTAATGAAGGTGAACGGAAAGCAAACTGAAGAAAACCTTAAATTCCCACGCGAAATGGGAATAAATGAGTGTGCCGAGAATATTTAAATTAGGATCTGCATTTACTGGATGCCAGGAAATTAAGAGGGTACGTGTGTGTCTGTGGTGGCGGCGGGGGATGGAGGCACCAGCGTCTTCCTGTGGAAGGAGTGAGCATCTCACGCCCTTCGGACGTGGTTCCGTACCTGGCCGGAGCGCATGAGTAATTAACTGGGCGCTAACGCAGAACAGTAAGGCTTCAGTTCAATTTGAGAACGAATACTCTTCTTCCGTATTAATTTTTCCCTTCTGCAATCACATTTACATCTTTTACTTTCATTTAAAATTTTGCCCTGCTTGGAAGTACTGTGGCGACGAACCTGGGCGACCTCGGCAAGTTATCTACCCTGCGAGGCTTGTCCCGCAGGAAAGCGGCTTCACTGCTGCCAGAGCTGCCGATCGGAGCACTGTCTTCTTAAAACTTTAGGACAGCTGGTTTTCTATGAAAACTCAATTATCCTTAAGAAGAAACTAGGGTTTGTAGTTAAATTCTTCAGAACGATTTACTTTTCCACCGTAACATGGATCACCAACACTGGGCAAACCCCAGCCATCCCCCCTTCGTACATGTCCGCGGGGAGGCAACGTGGCTCCGCATTGAGCCAGCGACCCCCACGACTCAAGCCATGTTTTCGTGGAGAAACTTGAACCAGCAAGGGTTTTAGGGGTTTAGATGACGTGATCAGAGATAAATGAGAACCCCTTTATGTGTTTTCAGCTATTGGGATTTAAAAATTAGAAAACATCAACAGGGAGCTGATGAAGTCTTCCAAAATCCCAACGCCACACCCAACCACTCGCTTTTCCATGCACTCTCTGCACACGGTGCCCGGAAACCACGCGAGGTGGCGGTGGGCGCGGCGGGAGCATAGTCACCTGGTCCAGCCCGCCCTCTGGACCTGGCATGCACTCACTGAGTCCTGCCTCCGGCCAGCCCCGACAGACGCTGGCGCAACTGGCATGCACGGCAGCGGTCTGCACGTCCACGTGCAATTATTTAACTGATTCCATGTGCAATAATTTAACTGATTCGTGGGGATTTATTCCAACATCCGGATTGGGGTCTAGAAATAACAAATGTTAGCTATCTCCTTCTGCTCTGCTCTCTCCAAGTTTAAAACATTCAACAAGAAATTGCAAACACAGAAGAATCTTAGTACAAGGTATTCTGAATTCTGTGCAGCCACACCTTTAAAAGACATAGGCCTTTAGCATCCAAACTAATTCGGAATCATCAGTTCTACTGTCAAAATTCCTACTTGGTGCTGCAAATGTGAGCCTATCCCACTGAGCATCTAAGGCTTAGGGTGGGTAAGGTTCTTTTTTCTTTTCCTACTATAACGGCTACATTTCAAACTCCTAAAATTTAATTTGTGAGAAGTTACAAACATCAGTGAGGAAAAATGAGGGCCACAGGAAGCTCCGTGTACCTAGTATGATCTTGTCTGAGTGTGATAATAAAATTACAAACTGGGGTGGATTGCAGGATATTAAAAAATGTAGCTATTCACAGTTCTTTCAAGTAGATGCATGAGCTTTAGTAAAATATTACAGTTGAGTATAGATACTTTTTTATTCTTTTAAGGCATAAGTAAAAAGAATATAAAAGATCATATAGGTAGGATTTAAATCAAAGAATAAAATAGCCCAATATATTTTTTAAACCCTCTCTTTGAGATTAAAGAGTAATTTTAATCTTTTAGTGTTGGAGAACTCAAAATAATGATTTCCTCATATGAATTTGATGTTGGGCCGCTGAAATTTAATTAAATGGGGGGGCTCCTCCAAATTGTTCGCCATGTCAGTCATAGTGTATATTCTAAAAGAAGAAAACAGTATCTGGAGCACCCCTTTCAATTACAGCTTAAAAAGCTCAGAGATGAAATTTCATACTATTAATTAAATTTCTTATGGTGGTGTAAGCCTTCCTAACTCATCCAAAACATTCAGGGCTGTGCTTCAGAGTCAGCCCTCTAATTGTGTCCTCTCTTTGAGTCCTCAAAAGCAACAGACACGTGCAGTCAGGACCAAAATTAATGGGACTTTTTTTTGGCAGTTGAGATCTCCTCCCTTCTCCTTCACCTCCTCTGAAGGGAAAAATGGCAACGACGTTTCAAATAACATTCATATTTGAGATTGCTTAGCCTTCTGCATATTTTTCTGCTTCATGTCATTCATAATTACCCTCCCAGAAAAAGGGGAGCTGCTACTGCTACTTAAAAAGTTTTATGTCCCTCATTTTAAAAATACATAACGTCCTCAGAGTAAAATTCCAATTACTAAGTGTAGAAAACAGAAATAGAAAAATCACCATTTGGCAAACACCACAGTAATGGATGTTAAAATTAGTAGGTGAAATAATGAGGAATAGTATGAACAGGATAGTCTCAATTATCTACCCCTAAAAGATGCCTCTTAATTACAAAGGGAGAAATAGTAATGATAACGGAGGAACCTGCAGAGACCATTTTAACCAAGTGAACAAAGTTATCATCGTCAGAAATGAAACACGTGGGCATCATGTGTCTCCTAAAAATGTAAAACCTGAGTTTAATCAGGAGGAAACACATTCAGATTGAAGGAGATTCTACAAAATAACTGGTCCCTGTATGTATACGTATAGATGATTCACTTTGCTATACAGCAGAAACTAACACAACATTGTAAAGCAACTATACTCCAATAAAAATTGAAAAACAAAAACTGGTCCATGCTCTTCAAATGTGTGAAGAGAGTGAGTGTCTAAGGAAGACTGATGAAAATGTCCCAGATTCAATGAAACTGAAGAGATATGACACATGTGAGGTGGGATCCTCTACTAGATCTAGGACCAGAAAAAGAAAAAGGACATCAGTGGAAAACTGTAGAAATCTGAATCCAGTCTAGAGATTCATGGTACTGCATCAGTGTTAAAGTCCTGGTTTTGATAACTGACAATATTACAGTCATATAAGATGTTAGTATATGGAGAAGTTGGGTGAAGGGTGTTTGGGAACTCTTGGTACTTTTTGTAACTCTTTTGCAAGTCTGAAATTATTTTAAGTTTAAAAGTTACAAAATGATCTTATTAAAAAGTTCATAAAGGAAAAGAAAGCAACTTACAATGTTATCATCAGCTAAACTGAGGGACTCTTGAGCTGTCAGGATACATGCCAATCGATCATTGGTAAACTCCAAAATTTCACAGTGTGTGCTTCCCACTTGAACAAGTTACTAACAACCCCACCCTCCAAGACAGAGTTTCTTAAGTAAGGTAAACCCCTAATTTGGAGATAAGGCAAATCTCGACTCCCAGAGAAATATTGTTGCTAGAGGCTGACAAGGTTGGTGGAGAACTGGGCATGCATGTTGCGGGCCCTTTTCATCCTGCCATATGGCAGAACATTTAATTCCTCCAAGTAGGAAGTAAATGGTTGAGGGATGCAAAGAAAAACAATCAAAAAACGGATGGGAGAAAACTGCGTGACTCTCCTGGATCCTTATAACAACTCTTTGTCTTTTTGTTTTAAATGTAGTGAGAATTTTTCTGATTTGAACATATACTCTGTTCTGTCATCTGCTACAGATGATATAGGCTTCTGCTCTCTTCGTGTTATGCAGAAAAGAGAGCAAATTCTTTCAAGAGCAAAAATCTCCATCGCATTAGCAGCAATTTCCTAGCATGGTAGTCCTACAGTTTCCTGATCCACCACTATGTGGTAGCGAAGGCAATAAAAAGAGTTTGTTAGGGTTGCACTAAAATCTCATTGGAAAAGCTTGATCTACTTTTTTTCCCAGGTACTGGCCTCAAATGAAATGATCCTCATTGGGGAATAATAGAAGATTGAGGCCAAAAACGAATGTGCAAAAGCTATCATTTTTTACTTTGGCGATCCCAGCATTACGAGGTGTGCAAGAAAAGGTGAGAATTCTGTTGTCAAGAAATGCACGACCCTTTTAAGTACATGAGCCACATCTATGCAAGGTAATCGAAAGGCAGGAGTGAGGTGCACTCCTGCAGGCATATTTATCTGACAGTGAGGGACACGGGGACCCTCCTAAAACACTGTGTCATTAAACAAGGTATGAGGGCTGGTCTAGGATCCAACAGTGGGGACAGCATGCCTTTCGAAGATGGTTTTTGATCACTGTGTTAGGCTTCAACATGGATGAATGTGTCCCAGTCATCTTAATTATTCCAGCAATTGTCACATTGTGAGAGAAAGAGAGACAGACAGAGACAGAGATGGAAGGACGAAGGGAAGTAAAAGAAGAAAATTATCACGTGAAGGAAAAAACTGCTCACAGACTAACACCTCACCTTTCCGGAACTCAGCTATCCAGCAAATCCATATTTGCGGGGGATATAGCCAAGGACCAGAAAGAAGCTACATTGCACTTACTGCCTGTTTACTCTTACACACAATTCTGACGAGTTTGCAGATCTGTTTGAAGTACTCGCAGCAAAGAGGAAGCTGCCACAAATCACCTGCAGAGGGGCTGATAGAGCTTTCTTGCCTTACTGCAGAAAGTCTATTAAAACAGAAATGGAGACATAAAAATGATAAAACCGGACCATAAGAACACAACAAGCACGAGAAATCGTCAGTATAGCGCAAGCTGCCTCCTACTAGGCCTTGAGGCTATCACTGTATTATGCATAATATTACAGCAACTTCTGCTCACTGATGTCCCCGAGTCAGCCAGAAATAATTAAATCATATTCATAAGCGTAAGAAGCAAAGAAGGACATAATCTACATTGGAAAGATTTTCAGATTGAGAGTGTACAAAAACTGGTGCCGTAGTCTCAGCTTTGTTCACTGGACGGATATTTACTGAGCATTCTGAAGAGACAGCTGTGAGAGGCAAGGCCCCTGCTCACATGGAGTTCACCATCTAGTAAGGATCTGAGATACCCAAGACCCCAACTTCTACCAGGAGAGCCAGCACAAGTGTCTGGAGTCTTGTACTCAGTGCTAAGTACTGAGACCAAAAGAAGCTTTGACTTATTTTCAGATATAAGCAACCAAAATTGGTCTAAGACTTTGACCAGACAGGAATCAAATAGTCAATAGTTCAAGGACCAGTACCCATGACCAAGTTATACAGCTATGCCTGCACAGAAACATAACAATGTGAAAGGCCCACGGAACTACAATTCCTGAATTTGCCAGCTGTTTCTCCTTGTTGAGGAAAAGAATCCTAACACCTATGCATTCTTACATTTCAGCTGTAATATCCCGTAACTGAACCACTGTGCGTGTAATCAGTGCATTTAAGAATACGACATGGGGCTTCCCTGGTAGTGCAGCAGTTAAGAATCCGCCTGCCAATTCAGGGGACACAGGTTTGAGCCCTGGTCCAGGAAGATCCCACATGCTGCGGAGCAACTACGCCCGTGTGCCACAACTACTGAGCCTGCGCTCTAGAACCCGCGAGCCACAACTGCTGAGCCCGTGTGCCACAAATATTGAAGCTTGCACACCTAGAGCCCATGCTCCACAACAAGAGAAGCCACCACAATGAGAAGCCTGTGCACCACAACAAAGAGTAGCCCCCGCTCGCCGCAACCAGAGAAAAGTGCACGCACAACAATGAAGACCCAACGCAGCCACAAATAAAAAAATAAAGAAAAATAAATATTTATTAAAAAAAAGAATGTGACGTATGTTTTAAGTAGTGACTCAATTTTGAAAGGAAAAATCCTAGATCTCTTGATATTGTTTGAAAAATTTCCACGATCATCAAAATATAACTTAATCAAAAAACCCAGATACAATAAAATTACTTTTCATCTTCTTACTGCTTTAGAAACCCAAGGGTTTACTTTCTTTCCCCTTTTGAGAGAAAAGCTTACAAACTGGAAATTTTCATTTAATGGGCTCTTACTTGGGGGAAAACATGAAACAGAAAATTTCCTCTAATGTCTGAGGGCAAAGATTGTAGATGCAGTAGAGCACGCGAAACCATACATTTAAAAACTGGGTAGATCTTGGTTCCAGTCCCATCTCTCCCACCTACCAGATGTGTGAACATGGACAATTTATCTTTTCTGGGCCTTCCTTTGCTCATCGGTAAAACAATGTTGGTAGAATCTACCTCATAGGCGGTTGCAAAAAACTAAATGAAATGTGCCTGACTACTGTGCTGTAAGCTCTCATCGTTATGCAGGTGTGTGCTGAATTTTTACACAGACCCCAATATTCATGGGCTTTGCACAGTGGAGCTCAAACTGGATGTGTATGTGTGTTGGACAGTTTTTTTCTTTGAGTTTTTACTTCTTCCTTGGAAGAGAGGCTCACCTTCCCGAGGCTGGGCTTCCTAGTAAGCTGAAGTCACTAAGGAACAAAAACAAAATAAAGAGGTAGAGTGAAGGCACAAGTCCACCCTTGAGAGGGGCTTGCTTGCCTGCCATTCCTTAAGAAAGGGGTGAGCCACTCTGTGGCCTGTTTGAACACTTTCTAGAAAAGCTGGTCCCAGATGTCAGATGGGGTTTGGAAACAGGAAGTTTCAACATCAACTGGCCTTGGTAAACACTTAGAAATTGTTCAAAATAAAATGATGATGATGGTTTAAGATGGAGTGAGATTTCTCGGTGGCAGGCCCAGAGCTCAGTGCTGTGTTGGTCTGCTGTGCTACTGGGGGGAGAACCAAGGGTCTAGGTGGGGGCCTCGCCCATGTTTATTAGCATCCTGAAAGGCAGTCTGTGCCTCTATACCCCACCATTCTCTGCTCTTTATATCTCCATTAAATGGCTGAGATTGTCCTTGTGTACTTGGGTGGATTGATGTTATTTCTAAAGCATGCACTTCATTTCAAGAGGGGAGAGGGAGGATTAAGTTGGAAATATTTTTCTATTGAGAAGAAAAATTAAATATAAGTGGAAATGTTTTCATGAAAATGTTTTTATATTTCAGTGTTTCCTGGGAGCGCTCTGATCTCAATATATCACAGAACTGTGCTCTATTAGAAGGAATGAAGACAAAATGAATTTAAATAAAATTGAAACTGACCAGCCAGCCTTTATTCTCACAACCTGATGAAACAACAAAGCAGGAGGGAAAAAAACACAGATGAGCCAGAAGAAATAAAAATCAACTCCACTAAAAATTTAAACTTAAATGAGAGTTTCAATTTTGTTTCAAAATTTCTAAAATCCAGCTTATTTTCATAGCCACAAAAGTGTTGGAATGTCTAGGAATCAACAGCCACTTCATAGAACCTTGAAGACATTCTGGGTTGTTGTCTCTCAACCAAGAAACCCACTGGTATTTCATTACAGAAGATGACTTGCTTGTTTTATAGTTCTCAGGTCACTGGGAGTATTTAGCACTTGCAAATAATCAACATCAATGGCTCCAGAAAATGTGTGCAATTAGACAGCTGGTCTAATTGACTGTGCTGCATTTAAAAAATTTTGTACACCCCCTTTATTAACCTGAAATATGACAGGAAAAATGAAATACACAGGTCTTAGTTACCCTTGTGAGAATTAACACATACTTTTTAAGGAGAAAGAATTTCGTCAGTTAATCTTGTGTCTAGAACTGTACGGCCTTATGGCCACAAACCTCAGCCACATGTGGCTATTTACATTTAAATTAATTAAAAATTAAATAAAATCTGAAGTTCATCTCTCGGTCCAGTAGCCATATTTCAGGTGCTCCACTGTCACATGTGGCTAGCGGCTCCCTTACTGGACAGGGCAAATGTAGAACATTTCCATCACCACATAAAGTTCCATAGGACAGCTCTGGTCTAGATCAAAGAACAGATCTGTGACCTTTGGGTATTTACATTTATTTTTAAAAGTGTACACAAAATGGTTTACCTGGACTTGGGGGTCACTTTGGGGTAGCTCCTTTAAAGCAACACTTTTCCACTTGCACACAACTGCTTTCCCTAAGCAACGCCAAAGCACGAGCCAAGGAAAACCCAATATATAGTCTCTCCTCCACATCATCTCTAGTTTACTTTCAATTGTAAAGCCCCTTATTCCCTATCAACAGAACCTCTCACCCAGAACTTGAATAAGGATTCCTGTTGCCTATAGAGAATGGAGGCATTTGCAGGCAAAAGGGTAAATCATTATTTTCAGATGGAAAGGCTTTCCCAAGATTTATTTAAATATTAAAACACACAGCAGGTGTTACATATTAGAACACATGCCAGGCTTCCCCCTATATGGCCATCATGACACTTCTCTTTATTTAATGTCTACACTCCCTGTCCAACTGTCAGCTTGATATGAGCAGAAAGCAAGTGTTCTGTTTGCTGTTGTAAACCCATTACAAGCACAGTGCCTGGGACAAAACAGATGCTCAGATTTTTGTGGAATGATTGAATGAAACTTAAGAAGAATGGTATTTTGCTGAAGAACAGCAAACATCCTTTTAGAGACTGGATCCAATTCTTTTATATTTGGAGAGCAATCCACCCTTTATTTTCAGATGCAAACTGAAAATAACTCAGCAGACTGATTCATGCAAGTATGCAGGCTACAGTTCAGTATCTTCCATACTCAGCAATGGCTCCTTCCAAAAGGCATAGCACTAAGCATTTTATACGTGCTATCTCATCTGCCCCTCACTCTGATATCTTCTCTGCCAGGAGGAGGGGGAAATCAAGGCTTAGAGAAATAAAGTGACTTGCCCAAGGTCACAGAGCTGTAGTCATACAGTTGGAAAAGCTCTCCTGGTGATGATTATGGACCAGGCCCAACATAATGCCAGGTTATACAATTCCTGCTTGGGTCAGGAAGGCTACAATGGTCCTGGGCACTCTTTCAAGGAAAGAGCTGGGCATGGCTCTGCATCTTTGTACCCCAAATTTAGCTGAGCGCTTGCCCTCAGGCATCTCACAAATGTTTGCTGAACAAAACTCAATAGTCCTAAAGGCTCAGGGCTACCCAGCATCAGGGAAGGTGCCTACTAGGGTCACAGCAGTGGGCAAAGCTCAGCACACCCCACCTCCCTCCAAAGGGGCCAGCGGGGAATCACAGTGACCCTGTCCCCTGCCCATTATACAGCGGATTCATGCTTTGGCCACCCATGGCCATCCCACATCAGGGGCCAGCCTGCCACTGCAATCTAACCAGCTGCATAACACTGGGAGGAGTTGGTAGCACCTCAAGTGTTATCATTTTTTCACTACTCAGAACTCCCCATTTATTTTAAAAACATACTTGGCAATGGTTTAGTAAGGACCCAGGTGTTTATCAGACAACTCTGTCTTCAAGGGGCTCAGACTTTCCCGTTAGGCCCAATTCTTTCAGATTAGGGGTTCTAGTCTGACCTGTAAGTATTCATTTTCATAAAAAATCACTATTGACAGAGCAACAGATTTTAAATTTCTACATATGAAAAGCTAATTTTTTGTTTAATAAATATTTATCAAGGGCTGGCCAAGTAGAACACAAAAGGGCATAAGTATAGTAAAGGGCATCTGTCCTCATGGAGGAAAGGTAGCAAACATTAACAGGTTCTCTAGTAAGTGATTTTGCATAATTCTTAGTTATTCTCTTGGAGGTCCTTTAAAGTTGGTAACATCTCCATCTACGGCTGATAAAAAACACTTACAATAATGTACACCTCCTGAATGCCTACTAGGAACAAACTCAGTGCCAAGTACAGTTAATCCTCACAGCTCGCCCAAGGGACAGGTATTACCACCTCTTTTTACAGATGAGGAAAGAAGGGCTCAGAGGGTCAGTCATGTGTCCAAAGTGCCGGCGTGTCTGGCTCTATAGCCCAGGCTGCCATTATATGACACTGCCTTTCACCCAGGCTGGGATATGCACAGAAAGTAAAAGATGAACCCGAGCCCATGGAGGACACAGCACAGGACAGCATCGGAGTCCCACAAGTGGTGAGGACAAGACTCTCAAGAAAAGAGGGTGAGGAGTCAGTGCAGTGGGGAGGGCTTCGTGGAGGGGCAGTCTGAAGTTGGTTCTGGAAGATGGAGTGGGTGGGCCTATGGGGGGGCATCCAGAACTGGGGAGGCCAGTCAGGAACGGAGACAGAAGCCCCATATACCCAGGAACACTGAGTAGTCTGGAGGCTGACAGACTCTCAGGCGGGTGCGGGGAGGGCAAATGTCAAGGCCAAGGCCAAGGCAAGCTAAAGTCAGCTCGCCAAAAGCTCACGGCCTAGTCATGTGGGAAAGAACAGGGGAACCCGACACTGGGGTGAGGATTAAAGGTGATTGAAAACTGGCCTCAAGCCACTAAGGAGCAGAGCAGCCAGGGCTCTCCTGCTTCCCCCACTTATTTGAACAGGAGAAAGCCGCTTGGCTCCCAGACCAGCCTGCCCTGGCATCCTCCAGCAGGGAAACATGCTTTGGTTATTCAGACGTGACTTACTGGCACGTAGAGGCTGTTGGCATGGAAAAATGAACAGGCTGACCTGGCCAAGGAAGAGCAGGTGACGCAGAAACCCAGCAAAAGATGAGCTCAGCATGCCACCCTGAATCAGTAGGAGGCCCACGGGAAGGGACCCAGAAGAAGGAAGATTTAGCAGAGAGGGCAAGTGGGGCACCTCCGTGGGCCCCTCAGAGAGCCAGACACACTTCCTAAGGTGTTTCCTTTAGTCCTCACGACACTGCACAGGACATCACTCTTTCCATCTCACACAGGGGGATGTGAGGTTCACAGAGGTGAGATGAGTTGCCCCCATGAGCTCAGAAGGGCCAGGAGCTGGAGGACGGACCATGACAGCACACTTCCTTATACTGCAGTGTCTTTCAGCCTTCAAGCAATCACCCTGTTTGTAACTTCACAAGGTAGTGTGGTGATACCACCAAGAACTTCAGGGCCCGGAGGCAGAAATCTGCCCTGGCCCCTCCCTCATCTTATGGTGCCCTAGAACCACTTCTCTCAAATCATGAAGTGAAAGTTGAACCTATCCTAACAATAATACCATGATACACATTAATTTGATCACCTAGGAAAATTATCCTAGTTGGGTAGAGTACAAAGGGACAACTAGAGGAGGAAAAGAGAGAGAGAGATTGAGAGAGAGAAATCCAAATCAGATGTGATGGCTAAGTTGAAATAGGACACGTTTCCTGGGGCTTAAGTGGTCTGAAAGCTGCTCTTGCAAATCATGACAAACATGTGCCATTCCTTACATTTAGGAATGTACATTTACACTTGCAGTGTATCTTTCCCCCTTTTCATTCCCTATAAGCACCTCAAATGCCCCACTGCTGAAAAAGTACACAGGCTGCAGGGCTGAGATGGGCAGAAAGCTCCATCCGGCCCCCACGGCTGCAGCTCCGCATATGTTCCTGCAATTCCTATAAACCAAGAAGCGGAGGCCTTCTCTCTCCGTGACTGTGATTCAGAACACGAAGGAGGCCTAACCTCCATTCAGCAAACCAGAACCTCAAAATCATCATTTTTCTGTTGACGGAGCTTCTCACAAAATATCCCAAACAAGCTATCTTCACAGAGAACTTTTCCTTTCTTTTGAAAAGAAGAACTAAACAAGACTGGATGTCCTCTGGAGCAGCAGCTCCTAAAAAGGGGGCATTTTTGAACCGAATGCCACATGCTGTATTTTGCCATTTTGCCTGCGTTTCCTGCTGGGAGCTTCTGTAGCGTAACAGAGAAGCCTCAGATATTGGAGCTGCTCCGGGCCACGCAAACTCCACTCCGCATTTTCCAGGCAGCCCTGTCGCACATAATTCCTGTCCACAACGCCCCTATCACACTGAATACAACCACACTGTGCAGCTTGAAATGGGAAACCTGATTCAGATCACAGAAGAAGGTACAAAAACATTTAGTTCAACACAATGCTGTCTTTCTTTGGGGGGTGGGGGGCACATATCTCAAACCTACGAGTGGGTGAAAGATTCAAGACCCATCTTGGAAGGAAACGCAGAATTGAAACAGCATTCCAAGCGTCCCTAAGCAGCAACAACAACAAAAAACCACCGAGTTCTTCCAGAGCTGCGCCCGTTTCAACTGCAGTGTTCTTAACCAAAATCAGTCTAGCCCAAGCACGCAATTTAAAAATCAAGCACGATCTCCGTAGAAAATGGTGCATGTTGACAAAGCGTGACTTGTCCCACATGGACAGGAATAAAAGGAAAACAATCCTGATCGCAAGCAGCCTCCTTTAGTCTGCAGACCAGAGGGAGGAAAAGAAAAAAGCCAGAATGAGGGCAACGAGGCGCGGGCAATGGAGGACGGGGCCAGGAGGACGTTTGTGCCCTACGAGATTTTGGTAAACAGCAGCCTGTAATGGCCACTGTTAGAGAGAAAGAAAACAGACATGGAGGGAAACGTGTTTACAACTGCAGCGGTGGGCGGGAGGCTGAGAGAGGAGGGAGGGAGGGATTCCCCGACTCTGCGCTCAGCCCTCCCGGCTCCGGTGGGGCCCGAGGGCTGCGTTGTGCTTTGCGCCCCCACCCCCCGCTTTACTGGGGGGGCCCACATCTTGTTTATAGAGAAGGTTACTCCTCCTCCGCTCTGGTGATCGCGTCCCTAATACTCTTGCTGCATCCTTGCGGGATGCCCGCTTGACTGACAGCTGCCCTAGCCAGTCGCCGCCCGGGCACCGCGGAAAGGTGGACTTTCCCAACGAGCCGATTGGACAGGGGTGAGGGCGGGTCCTCGTGATTGGCGTGCTACTCGGAGTAGAAAGTAGTAAACAACCTTGGTCCACCGAGGCGGGGAGGGCGCGGGATGCCCGCCGCAGGTCCTCGCCCTGAGCTGGGGCAGCACCGAGACAAAAGGAACCCACAGCGGGAAGACGACCAAGGGTCCCCCAGAAACGCAAACACGAGTGAGCGTCCTTTAGAGCCCCTGGGCGAGAACTGCTGACTTGCAGCTTCACATCATTTTTGTTCTGTGGAAAACCAAAAAGGTTTTGTTTCTAAATACAATTCTTACTCTCCTTCTTAGGGTTTAAAAACTCTCTAAAGGGAGCGAAAGCCAATTTAGTTGCTCCTCCCTCCTGCCCCCTTTCTCTAAGTTTTACAGTTGTCTTTTCAGAAGTGGATTTAAACCCTTGTACTAAAAATTGTATTCTTACACAACGCGCCCTCATGGCACAGAGGTGAATCATGCCTTGTTAGAGCTTCTCATCGCAAGTTTAGGGGGCTGTGATCTCACTCAGAGCTGACTGTGTTTGGAAGCATATATATAAAAAGAAACTGAGGTGATGGAATTAAGCTCAGTTGACAAGAAATAAGCAGTTAACTTGCATTTTCCATAAAGGGAGTAGTTCACCCAGGGCACGGCATCCCATGGTAACTCCCCATCTGGTTTGACTTGAATCACAATCCACTCCTCGTTCTGACCTCACCATCCTCGTGGGACCTGCAGCTTCCTGCATGGAGGCGCTGCTCCCTCAAGCTCGACAGCTCCTGGGGCTGCCTCCAGGAGTGGCATAATCACCAGAGGTCCCCACACACCAGCTCCGAGAGAGGTTCCAGAGAGGCCCCTCCCTGTATGGAAAAGGGAAACAGGAGGCTGGGCTCAGGAGGGGTCTCCACTACAGTTGTTTGTTGACTCTACACTCTGATGGTAAGCCATGCTGCCACCCGTGGCCAGACAGCCAGACTGTGCAAGCTTTAAACATAAAGATACAAAGGACTCCTTGCAGGACGTGACTTAGGGCGAACTGACCACCTGGGGGTCCTCTTCATCACCACCAGGCCCCACTGTCCGCCAACCTCTGTTGTCTGCCCGCTCCAATAGCGCCTCGCCCCCAGCTGTCCCGGGGAGCCCCATCATTCACCCCTTGAGTCGCCCCCTCCTGTAAAAAGCCTCCACTGCCTGAGGCATGGAGTTAGTGCCCCTTGGCCCTTCCAGCCTGGCCCCAGCCCCCAGGTCTACAGCCTCCTTCCTTCCAAGCACCGTCCCTCCCTCCGACCACTCTGTTCCTGTCACTGGCCCCTGTGCTGGCCACACACACCCTTCACTCACTGCTCCTTCTGCTTTCTGTGCTATCCCCTGCCAGCCCGGGAGAGGCCACTGTTCTCCACAACTTCCCCTGCCCCTGCAGACCGCTCCTGTCAGTGTCCCTGACAGCAGGTCCATCCAACACCGTATCTGGGCTCTGCTTGCAGCTCTGGCCACCTCACTAGACCCTGAACTTCCTGAGGTCAAAAGTGGTGTCATCTTCTGATGTATATATCTACTGAGACGCAGGCCCACAATAAGCATGCTCCGGACTTGCCAAACCTCTGCATGCCGTCCTCATCCTCTCCCCACCCAGAGCTGACTCCTCATGTTCTCTGAACTGGCTCCTTGCAGATACGTACCCCCAACCCCCCCAACCCCCCCCAGGCAGAGGCCCCAACAGCTCTGCCCCTGCCCCTCTAAGTGGTTCCCTGCACACACGCAGCTGCTCCTGCTCATGCTGTTTCCTCTGCCAGTTAGGCCCTTTGCTGCCCACCCTACTTGGCAAATTCCTCTTCTGCCTAAAAATTACTTCCTACCTTGGGCAGCAGACCTTTCACAAGCTCCCGCCACCCCATCCCCCAGAGCATCTCAGAGAGAGAGGCCTCCGGGTATCTGCTCCTTTCTCTGCCTGGCCAGGACAAGGCATAATGACAGTCCCACAGCTGGCATGGTTTGCTGGAAGAACCAAGAGCTGAAAGGCAAATCCACAAAGTGGTGCCCCGCCCCCAGGTGTCTATAGACCAGTATATTCTGGTCTCCAGACCTGACAGTGCACCCACTTCCAAGCTGGGCTCTGCCACGGGATCCTTCCCCCTCCCTCTTCCTGCAGGCCTCCTCTCGGACTATGGCAGGCTCCTTCTCACCTTTCAGCTCTGGCTCAAATGTCACCTCCACCCCCACCAGCCGGCCACTATCATGCAGATCTGTTTGGTTTTCGTCATGAGATTTAACTATCATCCTTCTTATCTGATTATCCACTTGTGGGCTTTATAGTCTGTCTTCCTTTTCATCTGTTGTACTCACCACCACATCTCCAGTGTACCTAGAGGATGCCTAGTCCAAATGAACTTTGGGCACCGTAAGGGACAGCACAGAACAAATCACTCAGCAATACATCCAGGCAAAGGGAAGACGAGTTTTCTGGGAGGGTTTGCTTCAGAACCCTCAATCTGACACTCACAGAAACATACAAGGGGGGGGACAGGACTAAGCTCTGTGGCCGCACTTGACCCAAGGAGTCCCAGTCATCCTGAGAATCCCAGGTTCCACAGCTAGAACCTGGGGTCCCTGTTTGCACCCCATGATGCACATGATATACGTTATATGTATCATCCTTTATATACTTTTCCCAAACAGACACAGATTAATGGTGGGAAAGGATAAATTATTATTGACAAACTCTGTACTTTCAATAATAAAAATTGAAAATTTTTGGTATAGGTAATAACTATGTAGCTCAGAAATGAAAAAAATATATATATATAGGAGATACAACACAGAATCTTCCTTCCCATACTTTGCTTTCAGTATGTGGCAAATACAAATGTTTTTACTTCTCCCTTTTCACACCAGTAATAACCTTTTGTACACACTGTTCTGCTTGTTATTTTGTTCACTTAATATATGTTGATGATAGCTACTTCAACAGCTAAATAATATTCCACTGTATGGATAAACCCTAATTCAGTGGTTCCCAAACTTGTCTGTACATTGGAATCACTTGGGGGGACTTCAAAAACACATGAAATTAGTGTCCCACCTTCCAGAGATTGATTTAATTGGTCTGGGGTATGACCTGAACTTTGAAATTAAAAGAAAAGAAAAATCCCCAGGTAATTCTAATGAGCCAACAAGTTTGGGAGCCATTGCCCTTAACCTAATTATCTATTCCATTACTGATGGATATTTGAGTTATTTCCCATCTATTGCTATTTCAAACAATGGTATAATGAATAACTTTGCACAACTGTTACTTTGCATGTGTACAAGTATATCTGTGGGGTAAATGCCCCCCCCCCAAAGTTGCTGAGTCAAGGGTATATGGATTTATAACTTGAGAGATACTGCCAAATTCCCCTCCACAGATGTGGTACCATTTTGCAGACCTTCCAGCAGCTTGGGGCTGTTTTCCTGCAGGTTTGCCAACAGAGCATGTTATCAAACATTTTGAATTTTTTCCAATATGAGAGGTGAAAATATGGTATCTCTGTGTAGTTTTAATTTCCATTTCTTTTATGAGTGAGATTAAAACATTTTTTTCATATGCTTAATAGTTATGTGTATTTCCTTTTCTGTGAATTATCTGTTCAATATTTCACCCCAAATCCTTTGGAATTGGTAGTCTTTTCCTTATCAATTTCCAGGAGCTGTTTTTTTCACTAGGAAGATTAGCTCTCTGTCTATGACAGAAGTTGCATATATTTTTCCTAGTTTGGCATTAGTCTTTGTTTATGGTTTTTGGCTATGCAGAAGTTTTTTTTATTTTTAATAATTTATTCAATTCTTATGAATGCTTTCTTTTCTGGCTTCTGGATTTTGTGTTGAAACTACAAAGGCCTTACCCACTCCAGGGTTATAAAGGAGTTTCCCTCATGTGTTCTTTTAGGACTTTTATAGTTTTGCTGTTTACATTTTTACCTTGGATCCATTTGGAATTCAACGTAGTGTAGGGTATGATGTATGGACCCAACTTTATTTCTTTTCCAGATGGTTACCCATGCCGCAATGCCAGTAAGTGAAGAATTCATCTTTATCCCACTGATTTCAGAGGCTGCCTTTATCAAATACTAAATTTCCTTATGTACTTGTGTCTATATTTGGACTGTCTATTCTGTTTTATTGGCCTGTTCATGCACCAGTACCTCACAGTTTTAATTATTTAGACTCTATGGACTATTTTAATATCTGATAACACTAGGGCTCCTCATTGCTCTTATACAGTCTTCTTGGCTATCTTGATTGTTTGTTTGTTTTCATGATAGCTTTAGAATTAGTCTAATTGGTATTTGGATCACATTAAATTTACAAGTTAACTTGAAAAGAACTGATGTCTTGATAACGTTGATCATTCCTGTTTGATGATATGTCTTTCCATTTATTCGAGTTGTCTTTGTATTTTTTAATAGCGTTAAGTTTTGTTGTTAATTCTTAGGTGTTTTCTCTTTTATTTTCATTGACAATAGACTCTATTCTTCTATAATTTCTTCTAACAAGTTATTTGCATATTGTAGGGTTGAATTATGACAAATCTGTTCATGCTGTTTCTAGCAGAGGACATTCTATTCTCTGCCCTTAGAAGAATACAGTGGGATGGAAAAATTCAAAGGCTGAATACTCTTTAACAACAAATAAGGGTTAAGATCCTCATCAAGCATCAAAGTTACACATTTTGAGTTGGCATCCATAAAACAAGTAAGTCAAATGGTGTGGGGCATATTGCTGGAGAGGCCAAGGCAGGATGCTGGCAGAGAGAAGATGGTATCCTTAAGCTTTGGACCCAACCAATTCAGAGGTTAGGGGAAATACACAGGAAAAAAAATTAAGGACTGATTCTAACAATTATGAGCAGCTGACTTCATACCTTCCTGGGGGCTTGAGGAAGATGGTACTGTCTTGGCTAGGCTGACTATATTAGCAATGAATATGTCTAAACCAGCTAACATCCAAGGAGACTGGCACTTAAGTGTGAACATGTGGGTGATGGCCTGTATTTCCCATGAGGTGATTACTGCAAGGCTCTGCTGGTATAAGTCAAGAAATAGTTTCCTCTCCCATAGCCATATGTTTTAAAGATATGTCCCCTTAAGAATAACCAAACTCTCACTGAAAATATGTATTTTTCAAATCTAGAGACCCCAACTTTAAACGTTAGGGCTGTATGGGCAAAGAGTTGCAGTGTGGGTCCTCTTCCAGAAGGGACTAGACAGTGATGTCTAGCTGCGGAGTGTCACTCACCCACGGCCTCCAGCTGCTAGATCTTCTAGGGTCACATTCTTTTAGGGCAGCCCCTGGCCAGGAACTGAGCATGGCAGTGGTCCTCCATCCAACAAGGACTCCTCAAACGGGCACTCTTTGCTCTGAGCTCCCCAAGGGCTGGCACAGCCTTTGTCAGATCAGAATCCCAGTCAGATGCACACATGTCCTGCCCCTCGCCCCCCACCATCTTCCTCCTCTCTCCTTTTCACAGTGTTCCTCCTTAGTAAATCTTTTGCATTCCTAACATCACCTTGGAGTCTGTTGGAGAACCTAACCTGCAACAAAGGTGCTTAGCAAATATCTGGGGGGAAAAGAAAGGGATAAAAATCCCCACATAATGTAGGGCGAGACAATTCTGAGACCAGAAGTAGAAAAGCCTCAAATAACATGAGTCAAATGAACGTACTTCAAAGGTTAGTGTCATTAGATTTTAGACATCCTCCAAACTCCATGGCTATCAGTGAGCATTTACTACAGGCTGGGCAGTTATACTGTTTGTCCATCTAAATTTATCCTCACTTCCATCTGGGCAGCAGGTTTGATCATTTCCATTTTACAGATAGGGAACAGCTGATGCAAATAAGTGGTGGAACCTGGATTCAGATGCAGGCAGGTCTGTTCCGTTCCAAAGGCTTTTCTTTCCTGATAGTACACTATCCAACACTCTTAGTTTATTAGCACAGTCAAGGAGCTGGTGTGATTTGGGGCTGGCAAGGCATCCCCAAGTGCTTCTGCACCTATACTGAGACATTTCCCCGTAAACAATGGTGTGTTGTGCCTTTGTCTCACAGCTGATATAATAATTGGTAGCCATGTAACATATTCCTGGGTCAAGGCTATACTTCATTTATGCCAAGCCAAAAACTGAGCATTCATTCACACATTTGTTTAAACACATCCTGAGAAAGTGTTTCTGTAGTTTCCCTTAATCATACTAATTCACTGAATTGTTAATCTTGGGTGGGGGGCAAAGGGCTTTATCCAGTGGCTTTCAAACATTTTTTAAGGCAGACCCTTGCTGCATTGGGTCACTGAGTCCATCAGTACCAGCCTCTTCTCCACTGTGTGTTTCCCACACAGAGACCTCTGGGGAGCCCTGGATGCCCCAACCAGAGACTGGACAGTGCCTCTGGTATCAGCACCTTGCAGTAGTGCTAAAAGACAGACCAACATATCAGACCAAAGGTGGCCAACTTGCTAGTGGTGCTACTGGAAACGGATCTTAACTTTTCCTGTCCTTATATTCCTCCCACTGTAGTTTAAGCTATAGGCACAAAAGTAAAGATTAATTACACTCAGCTAAATTACCCTTAAATTCTCTCCTAACTCATTTATTATTTCCAAATTTAGTAAAGCCACACTGTTGTGCCTTCATGTATCCCATGGTACCCTTGATAACTTTATCAGAGCGAGCTAGCAGAAGCACTAAGGAATCAACAGAAGATGTTACAACTGCTAAACAACACAAGATACAAAAGGATCCTCGGCAACCATACAAACCTGCTTTTTATGCGTGGCTTACGCAACTGCTGTAATTTTAAATTTTTATAAGCCATTTGAAAGAGCAAACATTGATTTTAAGGTCAATGAATGGAGGGGAGAAAAGTATATATAATCAAAAGAAAGTTTCTTTCCTTTGGTTGATATCAAAGAAGTTATGGGGAAATGAATATATCTTTTAGAAAAACAAAGACTGAATGAAAACAGCCACTGACAGTAGTCATACGACAATAAGATAGTCAAGGCAACCTAAGGATGGTGTCAGAAATTGTAAGCCTTCACCAACCCCGTACCTCTAACCTTTTACTCTGTAAAGCTGCCAATTCAATTTTTATAGCACAGGAATTTCAGTCAATTAGGGGACATTTAATATTCACTATATCTACTATGAAAGAAGAAAATATCTTAGAAGAGTTTTTAAAAATACTACTTTGGAACACTTATGGGCAAACAAGAGTTGGAACACTAATCACTGTAATTTCCCCACCTTGATCACTAGGTGAGGCATTTCAGAAAATTGACAGAGGCAAGTGATGATTCAGCTGCAGCAGCAGAAGGGGAACAGAACGTTGCCAATCAATTACAAATAGGGAACTTCACAGACTCACCTCAACTGACAGCAAAGGCTGCAAATCAGGGGGTCCTGGGTAGGATATACTTGATAGGGAGTGGGGGTGGGAAGAGAAATGAAGAGGGAATATATGTGAATGGGGGAGAGGAAGCCAGAGGGACTAACTCAACTTCCATACTGCATACACACAAAGCTCCTCTGAGGTTATCATGCCAGCTTTGATCCTGAATCAAGGTAAAAGAAAAATAAATTCTAAGACACAATTCACAGGGAAAGTCAGGATGTCTAGTCTGTTAACAGCACACCCTGAATAAAGTATTAGAAGAGTATTTGTTATTCTTTTCCCTCCTACTCTCAGAGTTACTGAGTATCTACTGATATGAGATACAAGAAGAGTTTGCAAAGTTTTGGGCACTTCCCAGATCCTTCCAGGTTTAATCAGGCAAAAATATTCGTGGGAACTTCACTTTAAGTGAGGTGATGGATATGGTCATGAGTTTAATTGTGCTGAGCATTTCACAGTGTATATGCATATCAGAAACTCAAGTTGTACACCTCAGTCAAGGTGGTCAATTTTCATTTGTCAATTATACCTCAATAAAGCTGGGGTAAAAAAATCCTCATAAGAAATCCTTCGGTGGATCAGAATGTGGTGTGAGGAAAGGGTCTCCAGGGTGCCTGATGATGTCTTCAAGCTTTTACTTTTACACTTCTCAGCTATCTCAGAGGTCTGGCTGTAGAATTACTAATATTTTAAACAATGCAAATGTAATTATAGTTGAAGCATATTCTCTCACAGAAGGAAGGAAAGATTGGCATTTAGAAGCTTCATTAAACTTTTGGCCTTTTCAAGGCTAAATGAATCTTAGGGAAGAAATAAAAAGTTCCCGTTGATTAATTTAAAAACAGACTTCTTACAATTAACAGATCCACATCTATGAAAAAGGGAGCATTAATAGTAATTTGAATAATCTCTTTCTCTGGATATTTCAACGAAGGTATATCTCTCTACATATAAAATATGGGTGTTCTATATGTAGTTACTCAGCTAAACTTAATTTTCTATTTTCTAATATCAGGGAAATGTCAGTTACCTTTGCACAAACATGACTAGCCCAAGCAACTTATTTACAAATGCAGACATGCCTGCTAGAAGATTAGGAAAAAAATGTATAAATGTATTTGTCTATATGATACCACTCTGGTCCCCAGATACACTTTTTTTTTTTTTGGTCAGCACAAGAGTTATAAAAGCATCTTTGGAGTATATTAAAATGTTCAGCACTTAGAATATTCTTTTTCTCATGGTTCTTATCCCAACATAGAAATGGGGATGATTTGTTAAATAGACATAACTAAATTATCATATTCTCTTCATCTTCCAAATTTATTTAGACTTGCTACCCTGTTCTTTCTCTGGAATTTCCTTTGCTTTTCCTTTTGTCAGTAAGCTAAATTACTTCTCCTCCCACATGCATAAAAGCATTAATTTATAAAACACATAGCCATATGTCATATCTCATGTAATTCTATTTTACATTTCACCGCCCCCCAGACTTATCTAACATGAACAAACAGATATTATTTACTGGAGTCAGAATGAGAATTATCTAATGCCACTTACATAGCCATAAATTGATTTTTGATTAATGTTTAAGCAAAAAGCAAACAAGCCCATCTGCTCTGAAAACAAACAAACAAAAGCAGCGCACATAGTTCACAGGAATTTCTTCAGTATTAGTATGTTTCAGCTGCTGGTAAGAATTTGTTTTTTCCATTGTTATTATGAAAATGTACTGCTGACAAGAATGTAATTCTGTATCTAGATGTAGTTTCTCTTCTAGCAACTGTTAATTTGATAGACTTACTTACGGTAAAATAAAAAAAACCCAATCCCGCTCTGAAGAAAGCCCAGAAGACCTGTAACCAGCAGCAAATGTTTTCTGGATTGCTCAGTGACAGCAAAGGGAATCTTCCATGGACTCGTTTTTCTTCTTGAAGGGCTGCTCTCTGGTTGGATTAAGAATGAAGAGGCGTCACATGGCAGAGCAGCATCCTGGGTGCTGAGCAGGGGGCCACCAGGCATGGAACCCTGGCTTTGTCCCAGCTGATCACTCCGGTCAGGAGAGACAGACTAAGAAGGCCAGGGATCAACTCGCTAGTGGAGCACAGAGCAACCCTCATGATAGTCCTACCCGTGGTGATGGCACCCCTTCTGAAGAGGAAGGCTTTGCTGTGGATGATGAGGATTCTGATGGGGAACCAAATACCTGGGAGCTGTCAGAAGAGGTGTCCGGCTGTCCACCCGAGGAACAGGCTGCTGATCTTTGTAATGAGGATTGGGACCTGGAGTTGAAGGCAGGTTAAGGGAATCCATAGGATGCTGACATTCAGGGTTGCCTTTCTCCAGAGGTCAGACCTTGGGTGTGCTGTGCCCCACAAGGAGACATGACCTATAACCCAGCTCCATCCACATCCACTCGTGTCCCATTATTCCAAGATCTCCTTTGAAACAGGACAGTTTGAGGGTGCAGAAGACTGAGGGTGCAGCTTTTGCCTGGCGGGTGGGTGGGTGGACCCTCCAGACCCAGGGTAGCATGGGTCTCCTTTCTTTGAGGTGAGATGTCACATCTGAGGAAACATTCCCAGTGATCCCAAGTTGGGCACACAGACTGGTGTTAAATAAGGTCCACTATCCCCAGTTCTGCTGTCATTGTTGTGAATGGGCTCCTCCTTAGAATGTCTGTGTTTATGTCTGGGTCAGGAGAAGTTGTGTTCTTTATAAAGGTAGAAAAAATATTTAAAAAGAAAAGAATGAAGAAAAGCTAGGTATCCACCTGCACAGGGAAAGTGAGTGAGTGCCAAAGAGGAAGACTAACAATATTTTATACTGGCCATCTATTGGGCGCATATGAAATTTCCTTTTAGATGCCACCCAGAAGCGGCAAGACTCTAAACCAACGAGAAAGTAAACAAGAAAAGGCTCCATCCTGTTTATTTCTGTCGTCTCCAGGGCTCCCTCAGTGTCTGGCACACAGTACATCACACCCGGGTCGGGGATGACGGACAGCTCTAATCCACTGAGAGTGAATTTACCCGACCTCTTTACGGAGATAAGAGAACGCACAGCAGCATAGGTGGGAATCTCACTAATACCAATGAGTTGCCAATATTCTAATTTTCAGGGGGGAAGAAAAGATGAGGTAAAGAAAAAGAAATCTGAGAAAACTGAACAAAAACGCCCAGCCAGTTAGTGGAAATGGAGCACATGCTAGTGAGTGAACAAAAGACACACCTTAACAACTACAAGAAGAAATGTAACTTTCTAAGTTAGATCTCAGAACGCATAACAAAAAGAAAACTTTAAATCCCACCCGCCATGTTAGATATATACTGTCATTTGTTAATAAAGACAAAGGAAAAAAAATTAAAAAAAAAAAAAAAAGACAAAAGAGCACTATTGAGTTTCTACAGAGTTTCGATAAATGTTCACTCCCAGACTAAGAGAGATACTGTCAAAGTGAACAAGTCCTGTTACGACTGTATTTCCACTTTGCTTGCACAAATCCTGTCGCACCTCTGCAATAATGACTCTGGAACAGGGTTTTGTCCTAAGAGTTCATTTCAAATTGTTCTTTAAAACGTTCCACACATACACGCACTGGCCTGGAGAACAAGGACCTTTGTCTTTCTTTGCCAAAAGACAGTGTTTCTTGAGGCCCGTTTTTGCCTTTGATGGACAGTTCTGATGTTGGCTTCAGAAAAATAAGTGCATGACTGTCCTAAGCGGGAGAGAGAAAAACCTCAAACAGAGATTGTTAACATATCAATTACATCAACCTTTTCTAATTACAACTCTGCACTTCATTATTCTTCAGGCAAAATGAGTCCCTTAAGTTTAGAGTGCCAGGTAAACAAAGCCTTGCACTGTCCCTGCTTCAAAAGTTTGTTTTTATAAACATTCCCCCTGTCCCCCAACCCACAGGGCAGCAGCACAATGGTCCCATTGTTGAGCATGGCCTTGACCTCTACAGGACAATAGATTGTTTTTCTCTTAGCCCCCTCAGAGCAAAATCCGTTTTAATAAGGAAGTCTCTTCCTTTGCAAGGGAAGTTAAGGAGTGAAAACCAAAAAATGAATGTACGTAATATAGATTTCTCAGCTTAGATTGTGCAGCAGTGGTGGGTACTCGGCTTGCCAGGAAAGCACATCACCTGCTTCTGCTCCTGTCTAGGGGCAGAGATTAAGGGGTCTGTTCTGGAAGTTTCCAAGGAGGCCATTTTAGGTATCATAACTGGGAACTTTCTACGCAGGATGTTACTCCTATCTATGGGAAAAACATAACAAAAGCAAAACAAAGCACCCAGAAAATCGCTTATTGAAGGCGTCCTAGGAAGGAGTTTATCTGGAAAGAAGATACCAGGAGTCACCCCTTTCCAGGAAGACAGGAAGGGCAACAGTTCTGCTCAGGAAGCCAACCATGTAGAAGCAAACATGCTGCAGTGTCGGTGGAGAAACCCCTTTTCCAGAACCTTCCAAGGCTGAACTTCTTGTTAGATGTACAAGCACAGCAGAGGGGGGCCCCCACGGGCTGAGGAGAAGCACCCCGCAGCAGATGACCAGAACGACATGGGAGGAAACGGACTCCCCCCCCTGCCCCCCACCAAGGCCAGGCAGCTTGTCTCTCAAATACTCTTCCCCAAGGCTTCCATGCTTTATCTGGGGCTGTACTGTGAAGGCACTCGATCCGCAGAGGATGAGCCACACACAGGTGGGGTGACCAGTCAAGTATCCCAATGGGGATACGGTAAGACTGAGGAAATAGCTGTCTTGGTAGCCTGTAGAATGCGCTAGATAACTTCATTATGATGGCAGTAAGGCTGATTTCCAACACACACACACACACACTTTTAAAAACAACTTATTGGTAAAACAAGACCTTCAGTACATTTTCTCCCTCTACCTTCTTTTTTTTCTAAAGGTTACTACTTACTTACTTTTCCCACACTAGTTTAGATAATACTAGAAGAAACAGGACACTATAAAAAGCTTATTTTGCTACCACAGAAAGCAATGTTTTAAGGGCAGTCGGGTTTGATAACAGCACACACTGTTTTTGCAATATCTTTCATCAACACCAGCTCTCACATCATGTGCTTTGGGCTCATTTAACACCCCTCCCCCCGGAATGCCCCCATTCAGGGGTGGGGGGATCCCTGACAGCCTGCCGGCCCCAACCGAGCTAGCAATAATGTCCAGGAAGACAGCAAAGACTGGAACGTGTAGTTAAAACTACAAAGGAGAGTGATTTAAATATAAAGTTAAGCACAAGGGCCATGTCAAAGTTTTGTGGAACAACTAAGCTTTTGGAAGGGACTTGAAAAGAGTAACTGACAAATAAATAATATGGTAAAAAGTCTGGATTGTAATTTTTTTTTTTTTTAATTACAGATAAAATGACAGCAGGCAAATGATTTTCTTTCCAAAATGAAATGAAGACCCAGGGACCATTTGAGCAGAGACATCCATGCAAGATGGGGGTCCCTGGACCTGTCATTCATGGGGGCAAAGCAGAATCAGGGGGCTGTTATATCTCATCTACCACTAGCATCTCCACCATCCAGGGGAATGATCTTGCCACTAAGTCTAGGAAGAAGGGGAACACAACACAGAAAGGCCCTCCTTCCTCCACACAAAGCCACCAGAATATCTGAAGTCTCAGTGGCATTTCAATCTAACATTTTCATATCTCACGCATATAGAGCTGAGATACCACTTCCAGCCATCTGAACATCTGAACCATCCAGCTAGAGTCAGTGTGTGTGTTTGGCAGTGGGCTGGGGGTGGGTGGGTAGGTGGTGGGACTTGTAATAAAAGGCAGCAGAGAGTAGAGTCTAAGAGTATGTCTCTAGGGCCAGATCGACTGGGTTCAAAGCCCAGGTCTGCCATTTACTAGCTGTGCTTCCTTGGTCAATTCACTTACCCCTTCTGTGCCTGTTTTCTCACCTCTAAAGTAGGGATAGTAATTCTATGTGAAAACTGAGTCAGTTTGTGCAAAGTGCTTAGAGTAGTACCTGGCATACGTTAAATGCTGAATCAGTGTCAGCTGTTGTTGTAATCTAAGTGTAAGCTCACCTGCAGGAGGAATGAGAGTCCTGAAGGGCTAACAAGCTACAGCTTGGTTGGCAGTGCTGCTGTGAAACCCAGTGGCTTCTTCACCCTTTAATTGCCCTCTGGTCCTCCCCCTGACCTTGGTGGACTTGGTAGGAGTTTGGGGTTGAGTGAGCATTGAGACAACAGAAACTCTCCCAGCACAAGCAGGAGCCCATCTCTCCAACAGACACTAAGAAACAAATTCTTGTATTTTTCCAAGGTCCGCTGAGTGGTCAGGAGAAGAAAGCCGAGGGACAGGAGGGCAGAGCTTCAGGCAATCACAAAGGAGCCTGAGCAGCTCCCCCAGGATTGCAGCCAGCCGCCTCTGGCTGGAAGCTGATTTAAGTTGTTCTAAGTCCCATTCTAAAGGGATGCTCTGGGCACTGGGACCTACCGATAAATAGAGATGGGTGAGTCAAGGGTAACACTATGCTCAGATCAGCACGCTGCCCAGCCCTTTGACCTTGGGAGTGCTGGGAAGGTCTCGATGGGCAAGAACACGAGAAGGTCGTGTGCTGCAGGGGCACAGGCTCCCAGTGGCCATTCTGGAGCCTTGCCCAGCTGTAGACAGGCTGCCATCTATCTTCTGAACAATAAGTTTGGAATTCAAGAAAGCAAAGTAGGCATCCCTACCATTCCCATCTCCTAAATATTCATACTCCAAGAAGTCCTAGAATTGTCTTAGTTCTTAACATTCCAGACATTGTTTTTAACTGCAAAATCTAGAATGAGGGGCAGAGAATTTTCGGGGTCATGTGTCAGTTTTCATTGCTTTACATACAAGATGTAGAGGGCATTTTAATCTTCCTGTAAGTATAGTTAGTTTGGATACCATCTCTGCTGAGGACTCTTATCTTGATCCCACAATTCAAGTTGCTGTACATCAATAACATATCATTATCATCATTTGGTAGAATTTATGACAACCTATCTCTCTTATCTCCTTGCCGGATGGCCAGCTTTTGATAATCTGTGGTAAGCAAGGCCAAAGAGCATGGTTAATTGAAATCTAGGTAATCTTAGAAATTCCTTTTAGTCAATAATGTCAACTTCTTTTTTTCTAACCTATAGCTTGTATTTCTGATACAGCTCCAAAGAGATATATTTCACTTTATTCACTGACCTTTCAATATTTGGTGAGGACACTAAGAAGCACTGAGATGATCAAATGCAGACAGATGATAAACTAAAGGGTCTGGATAATATCTTTAAATGCTTGTAGGAAAAGAAAAGGCTTAATTAGAAAAATCTAAATTCTTTCCAATAAAGGTGGGCCCAAAACATGCTCTATAAAATCCTACTAAATGAATGCTGTTTGGAAAGAAACACTAAAAAAACAAAAAACAGCATCAGAAGGACTCTCAAGGTATGGAAACTATTTTGCAAATGCTCTAACGGGTTTGGCAATCCAATGGATCCAAATCAGAATGGCCGTCAAGGCAGTTTGTAGATTCTCAACGGCAGGTGAAGGAGACATTCTTGGGACCCAGTACATTGCTGTCCTTTCAACATTTAAGAGACATTTCCATTCTTTGTAAATCACTTTCAGCCACCCAGAAAGTTACCTGGAGAAAAATATGGTCAAAGAGCCTGTTCAGGGGAAAAGGGACAGCCCATCCTTACAGAAAAATCCCAATGAATACATATAGAAGGAAACAGAAACTCGCCGTTAGAACATCATAGTAATAATTGTTGCAGGTAAGCTCCACCAAGGGATGCCAACATTAGTGAGGGATGAGAAACAGGACATTTGTACAGTCTCCAAGTATCATCCTTCCACCCCCAAGATATTAGGTTACAAAGGGGAAACTCTCCAGTGGAGAAACTTGCCCTTGACCACGTCTCAGTAGTAAACATACTGACATGACCCTGACATGATGCACTGAGAGGAACACAACCTCACTCCTGTGGTCTTCTTCCCCCACATGCAGAAACTGAGTCTAATTAGGAGAAAACATGAGAGAAACTCAAGTGGAGGAGCATTCTCTAACATAACTGATCAATAATCTCCAAAAGTATCAAGGTCATGAAAAACAAGGAAAGACAGAGGAACTGTCACAATTGGAGGAGACCACATAGATATAGTAAACTAACGCAATGAAGGATCCTGGGCCTGAAAAAAAGGACATTCATGGAAAAACTGGTGAAATCCAAATAAAGCCTGTAATTAATAGTATTGTGCCAATGTTCATTTCTTGGTTTTGATAATTGGATTATGGTTATGTAAGATATTAACGTTAGGGAAAACTGGGTGACACTTCAGGAACTCTCTGTGCTGTTTTTGCAACTTTTTGGTTAAGTCTAAGATTATTACAAAATACAAAGTTATTTAAAAAAAAAAGAAAAGAAAAGAAAGAGAGAGACTGTTCGGTTTAGCCCTGGTGAGCGGGGTCATCCTCACTACAAAGGTGCTGGCTTTGGTTCTAGCTCTCCAGATTCTTCTCCCTTGACGGATTTTATAATCTTCAGTACCACTGATATTACATAGTTGAAATTCAAATTCAATAGACTGAAGGAAGAAGGTGAATAAAGAAGTCACACTGACATTGAGGAAAGTATAATCATTGAGAAAGTACTTAATACCATCCTCACAATTCATTTAACCCCCACCCCTTCATGGGCACATCTCCCTCAACAATACTGCAGTAATTGGGCTAAATTCCAAAGCAAACACTCCTTATTCAGAACGTGGCTGTGTAGAAAATGCAGTCCCGACAAACTTTTAGTTAAGTTACTTAAGGATGCAGAGGCTTCATTATACAGAAGTTGGAGGACTTGGAGACCCGTGATCTTCCCAGACGCCAACTGCGTGGAGTTGCTGCGGGGATGGCTCTGGCTTTCCACTCCTTCCGACTCCCTTACAGACTAAGTCAACTTCACATGTTTCTAGGACATGTAACTCCCCCCTCCCCACTTCACCCCCTTTTGACCGGTTGTGCCTAAAATTTAACTAAACTTAACTGAAGAGGGTCTACCCTGCTTGCCTATGTCAACCTGTGGGGTGAACACAGTCTTAAACAACTATGGAAGCCTACCTCCTACTGAGAGGAACAATTATTCCTGGAGGAAATCTCCACTTTAAAGCCACAATTAAAATTGCATCCCTCCTCTGCAACTTTCACTGAAAGGGTAAGAATGGAAAAAAGATGAGTGCTCCCACTTTGTTGGTAAGAGTTGGTCAGAGTTAATGGTAGATAGTCCTATTGTATTCCTTCTCACCAGTTACCTACACAAAAGAACAACGGTTGTATTAACTGTATCCTCTCAGCAGAGCCCTCAACTTCTGTGTGTGTTGTGTTTTCTCTTGCCCTGGCCACCTAAAAAGCCTGAGTTACTTTTGACAAAGATCACATTGGTTTGGCTCAATATAGCCTATGAGACAGCTCAATACTTTCCTACTTACAAACACAGGCAAGCATTTAGGTGTGTCCCACTGGCCCCCCCCCAAAACCCCCAACCAAAACTGTTGTAACAGTGACAACAGTCTAAGTGCAAGTAATAGCACGTACCCTAGTATTCTGTGTTTATGTCCGCTAGTTTATGAGTACACCCTAAATGTCCTTTCCCAATTAATACCCTTCCAAGTCCACAGGCAAAGGGTCCCCCTTGATCCCCAATGCCTGAGCCAGCTGAACCATCCAGGACTGCTTTGCCCGGCTCATCTAGCAATGCTGTCTTTCAGAGCTGTTATAAGGGTTTGCAAAGTTAAGAATGCTCGGAGATCCCCACCTAACAGTAATTGTTCTGTTTTCTGATATTTCTGGTAACCCCCAGAGTTCAGTGTCTTTTCCAGCTCTATTTGTGCCAACAGGGCTGGGGCCTTATTGACCCATGCATCAATTCTGGTGGCTAAATGGTGAATAAGGCAGAAAAAAGCAGAAACAAGCATGAAGCCAAGAGTTTTCATCAGAATCTGATCCTTTAGTGAAATAAACAAAGAAGCACATAGATTATATTGTTGAAGCTAGAGGGTTTTAATGGCCTCCATCTTCTTAAGAGTATTTCCCCCCTGCCAAACAGATAGATGGCGACTACCATGGCCAGAGGAAGTGACTGCTCCTGATATTTCTATCGTGAACATTTTGTGTTTCTACCATAAGTGTAAATCCTACTGTGTGCCAGGCATATGGTGATGCTGGAGATACAAAGATAAATCAGAATTAGCTTAAAAGTCTTAAAAACCCTTAAAAAAGCCACAGTCTAGCCAAAGATCAAGCTGTAAACATCTAACAACACAAACTGTTACATGCTATGAAAATAGAATGGATTCATTTCCTGGGGGTAGGGGAGAAGGGTGGCAGGGCAAAGGGGGTTTTAATTAGGAGATGCCATTTAGCAAGTCCTCATAAACCCAGCAGAGTAGACATCTGGCCATAATAAATCAAACCCTGTATTCAGGGTCCATACTATTACTCAACAAGGATAATTCAAGCAATTACCAGATATCATGATCCAAGACATAAGTTCACTTGAGGACCCCGACTATGTGAGCATGAATATTTTTTTGGCTGCCTCCAGCTAGCACGTTTATGAAAAACAGGTTAAGTTACTGGCTCCAAATTACTTTTTAATAAAAAAAGCAAACAAAAAAAGCTTAAGCTTTTAAGATTTCTTTTTTAAAAAAACTGGAAAATAATCTCCCTGTCAAGAGCATGCATGATTAATGATTTGTGTGATATAAGCTTGCGTATCTGTGTTTCTATTACATGTACTTCCTAACAGCGTAAAATTGCCCTAAAGACTCTCGTGGAACTGATATGCCCCCTCCTCACTCCCAGCCCATTTTAAAAAATCCTTTGTAATTTCTGGAAAATTTTAGTCTACAACTATCAATGGGCCATTCAATAACGGGAACTACTGTCAAGTCATTCATATGAAGTTCTGAAGGTATTACCATCAATAAAGAATCACTCACTTCCACAAAACAGTTGATGCAAATACTGTACTCCAGCTGCTTATTTGCAACAAACATTAGAAAGCTGTCTACTTGTAAATCCATTCTGAGGTTGGACCAAACCAGGTTGACCAGGTCAACAACTAAGATTGAATCAATCAGTCAAGTCAGTATAACACTAAAAACTATGATTTATATCACTTTATAGGACTCATTGATACTACAGGCAAAGGTCTAGAACGGAGAGTATGGTACAGTTGGCAACTCCATAAATGGTGGTTCTTAAATTTTCCACATGGGGAGCATTGAGATTAACTATTCAAAACTCTTTACTTGACAGATAAGGAAATTGATGTTGACGGCGATCAAATGAGTTAATACAAGAACCTAAGTTTGTTCGTTTGCTTTTCTGGTATGGTCCAACACAACATGTCATTCTACTGAGTTTCAGGAGAGGGTACCAGCAGACACTTCAACCCAAAGTGACTTGTCTTTGACAGTTATGAATTGGAGGGAGGGTCCATAATGTGGTCCCCACCATCTCCTCCAAGTATTGGCTAGCATCATTTAGCCAACCCAAGCCCATCACACTAGCTCAAAATTCAGAGCCCAGTCAAGGCCACAAATGAAGGCAATCACTATCACAGATACAGACTGTTTAGGATCTGAAGCAATTAAACAGATAACAGTACTATTTGCAATAAGAAACTGGTTTTACAAATCTGTGAGTAATAGGGACCAGATGAATGTGCCAGAAATTCTGTAAGCCCTGGCTCACATTACATCAATTTTATTTTGTAGACATAGCAAGTAAACAGAGTTTAGGAAGCCAATTTCCATTTAGCATAAGGTAATTAATTGTGTCTTAAAAGAGAGAAGAGAAAGACGCCTAAATCTTCATGAGGCATCCCACCTAACTTAAGTTTGCTTTGCGAGAGAAAACTGTGCACCCACGAAAGGCAATCAAGATTTACATAGCTAATTCATATTCACAGAGACATGTCAACATATATCTGTAAAAGGATTATCCTTAATCTTTCGGCTGCTTGAGTAGGAATAAAATGCCTAGACTGTGGCTCAAAACATCTAGCTTGTGAGGAGGTTAAACATCTCAGTGATAACCTAATAACGTAAAATATAAAAAATTTCCTTCCTGGCCTCTCTCCCTCATTCAGTCATTCATTTAAATATGTAATGAGCTCCCAGAATGTGCCTGTGTCTGCGCCAGGTGCCAGGGACCCATTAGGGTATAAGACATGTGTGATTCCTATACCTCTGAGTGCAACAGGGGCTGTAAGAGTGTATTAAGACGTCTGTCTACCCTCCAGTGCTGTAAAACCTAATCCCTGCCCTCCAGGAGTTTACAATCTCCTTGGGCACACAGAAGCTGTACATAGTGATAAAATTAAACAGACGTAAACCACCAGAGGGTAAAAGCAATGTGAGGTCTGCGAGTTGAGAGGAAGAATTTCCTGCAATACAAGAAAAGGACCCAGACACACAGGCAAATAGAAGACGACGTGATGTCATCAAGACACGGTAGAGGTATGGACAGCACACACCAGTGTAAGTGGGGGGAAGAGGTCATGTGAGGCAGAAAGCGGGGTGTGGGTTTTAGATCCGGTAACAGTGAGCGACCTTCTGGCCTGAGCAGGATCCATGCAAAAGAGTGTTAAGCTGGCAGGTGGGAAGGCAAGGTGGATTCAGATGTGCAGAAAGTGGGTGCAGGAAATTCACTCAGGATGCTAGAAATCCTGGGGTCGGATGAGGGTGGAACAAATGGAAAGGTGAACTTTTAAGTAGAAAGGAAGTGGCAGGATTTGGTGCCTGATGACAGATTTCAAGGTTTTGAGCTGAGGCCAGTACATCACTGGTAGAGTCCAGAAGGCAGGCTGGCTTTGAAGAAGCAAGGCATGTGGTGTTTCACAGGCTGAGTGTGAGGTGATGGGAGGCTTTCCCAATGCATGAGTCTGGTGGATATGGGAGACACGGGGCAAAAAAAAAGGAAAAAAAACTCAGGTGAAAGGCAGGTCCAGGCAGAACACACCTTGCAGCCATGTTAGATAAAGCCATGAAGGTGATGAGCTCCCAGGGACTCCCACCCAGGCAGAAAGGAGGAAGACAGGAACATTGCTCCAAAAGCTCGGAGGAGGGTCCAGGAGTCAGTAGTGATTCCATATGGGAGTGAGGCTGGAGCTGAGCCCAAAGGGTGGGTCAGCTTTGCTGAAGGGAGGGGAAAGGACATTCCAGGCCAGGACACAGTGGGGACAAGCGAACAAACAAGACTTCAAAGGACGGGCTACCTGCCCCTGTTGTCTCAGTACTGAAAAACCACCTTTAACATATTTTATGATAGGCATCTGATTAGTCAATTAGTTACAACTCTATGGAACTGCCCCTTAACTTCAATTATACTCTGCTTTTCATACTCAGTCATTTTCATAAATAAATTATTTTCCAATAAAATACAAGGTACATAGAGAAAAGCGAGGGCATCAGATTTCACCAAAACACTGTGGGCCAAACACAGCAGTGGTCAATTCTGGTCCATCCGAGACGATCTGGTCTCTGGCATTGGTGCATTGAAAATTTTTCAAGTCGATGAATACCAACGTTAGAGTCACCCACTTTCAAGGTCATAATTGCTGCATATAAAAAGACGTAGAATCACAGACTGTCCCCAAACAGTAGGAGCTCTCGTGGCCTGCCTCTCCCGGGATCCAAGAACTACAGTGTTCTCCTGCTTCTACTTAGAGCATCATGAATGCTAAATAGAAATGTGAAAAATTATCCCACAAAATGAACCAAAGTAGACATTACTCCCCCGTAGACCCACACCCCGGAGCGGTTCACCACTTAATTTTGGCTTGCAAATACGTTCTTAAACGTGGACTTGTTGTTTGCCATCTGTAACCCCCAAGCAGCCCAAATATATATTTGTGTAACACCTTGATACAGGGGGAAAAGAACTCAAGTTATTTTTTAAGGTAATAGCAGCTATTGCTGTGGAAAAGTCATGGAGCAATTCCACCAAATCAGTGCTACGGTTACTTAGCATCACATAATCTCAGACATGGATAATGCCAGAGATGTGGAGGGAACTGATCTCAAGAACAACAGGGAATCTAGCAAAAATAGTCTTCTCGGGACTTCCCTGGTGGTGCAATGGTTAAGAATCCGCCTGCCAATGCAGGGGACACAGGTTCGAGCCCTGGTCTGGGAAGATCCCACATGCCACGGAGCAACTAAGCCCGTGCGCCACAACTACTGAGCCTGCGCTCTAGAGCCCGCGAGCCACAACTACTGAGCCCGCGTGCCATGACTACTGAAGCCGGCGCACCTAGAGCCCGTGCTCCGCAACAAGAGAAGCCACCGCAATGAGAAGCCTGTGCACCGCAACAAAGAGTGGCCCCCACTCGCCACAACTAGAGAAAGTCTGTGTGCAGCAACAAAGACCCAACGCAGCCAAATAAATAATAAAATAAATGTATATTAAAATAAAAATAGTCTTATCTTACTAAACACATCAAATGTGGTTAAAAAAATTTCTTTGAGCTGGACTTGCTGGTAAAATGACTTGTTTGAATACAAGTCTGAATTGTAGATTATGTTCAAATTAATGAAGTTTTTCTACTGGTAAGGACTTACAACAAGAAGGACTTATAATAACAAGGCGCAGTATCCTAAGAAGCCCTCAGGAACTTGTTTCACTGAATAAGAATAATGTGCAATTAGGCCAACAATTGTAACTAAGTGTTTCTGAGGGCTTGAAAGTAGTTGTTCTCAAGTAGTTCAAATATCATCAAGTTCATAAAAAGGACTGTATGGCATTTAACTGAATTGGTCAGCTTTGTCTTGCACTGTGATATTAAGATGAGCAAATGTACTAAATAGCACATAGTAGGCCTTCCCTAGGTTAAAAAAAGAAAACTTCAAAATAGAAAAAAAAAAATTCTCAGTAAATACATTAGGACGAACATGAATTAAGAAATACTCACTTCAGGATTCCTTTGAATAGTAGGTCCCATTCATGCCTGTAAGTGTTTCTTTGCAAATTATAAATTACTTCGCAGAGGAGGTGGGGTACAGAGACCACCCGGCCAGCAGGGGCACAGGAACTGAACATCAATGTGATTAGATGGGTTTCGGAAAGTGTGTGTGCTCTTTCCAAAACGGATCAACTACCCTTGTTCTCCCCAACGTTTCCAGAGGCCGTTCTGTCTCCCTGTTAGAATCCAACGAGTCAGAAGTACAAGATGTCAGGTACAGGTGAGTCATTTCGCCCATCCTGTCTCCCAGCCCACCCCGTGGAAGGGACCCAACCAAGGTGCCGTGTCTAACATGACTGGGTGAGAGGGCTCTTTTTAGGATTCTGGCTGAAGCCTGACTCCCTGGGAGTCAAAGGAAAGTTCCCAACAGCCTCTCTTGAGGCTGAAGGAAGGACTGTGAAAATTTTAGGCCAAGCATCTAGAGCGCTGGGAGGAACATGAGAACTCACTCCTTTCTAAGTCAATAAAGAGTCAAACTGGGCAGCCTAATTCATGCGAGAGGGACCACTCTAAAGGGTACATTTATGCAGCGTGGAATGCTCTGGGTGACGTGTCTCCTGACTGCCTTTCTTTCTCAGATCATCCCCCGCTCCACACCTGCAACCTCTGCCACCAAATTTTGGAGGCCAATTTACCACCAGTAGGGAAAACTTGATACCTGGCTGATGCATCAGCTTTCAGCAGGAGAGATGGGGATGGGAGGAAAAATTTCTTTTCAAGCCTCCCTCTCCACTGTGGAATGCCACAACGAGAACCTCTTTTTCCTTCTGATTGTTGCTAGCAGTTTAAATGACCACATTTAATCAGCTAAGCGAGAGTTGGTTTAAAAGGCCATTTACGAAAGGAGGAGTAAATGGCCTTTTAAACCAATTCACACTACCTTCAAGTGCCCAGTTCACCAAGTCAGAGGGTTTCCTCCAACTCTCCTCATAAGCATTAGAATGACACCTAGTCCAGCAGCTTTCCCATAACTGCTTCCTCTTCAGTTCATTAAGGATGTTAACAGCACTTAAATGCAACAAATCAATCTAGACTAGGGGTCTGAACGGAATTGTGTCCTGAGGTATATATTCAGACACCCACTGCCATGTATTCTACATGTTTTCCAAGAGCTATTCGTTCTCAAACTCCTGAACACAGGTATGAAAATGCCAACGTGAGACTCCACTGTCATGTTCATTTGTTATTTCTTCTTTTTTCTTGGGCGGGGAGGCGGGGGGGGGTGGTGCTTGCAGACTGAACATTTTCAGCCAATCAGCTTCTATAACAGATAATGGTTTATTCTCAGTACTAAATTCAAATCTTAGTAACATAGCAATTGCATTTTAAAATAAACTATCTCCTTGTTCTTTCTTCTAAGGAGAGTGATTAGTGTGATATAAAGAGAGGGTAATCGTAGGCAGCTGTATGGCCTCCCATTATAAACCCCATAGACACGTCATAGTGAGCAAGCGGCTCCGGGCGTGGTTCTCAATGTTTTATTGCCTATTCAGGTGCTCCAGCACTTTCAAGATATCCTTGTCAGCAACAAAATAGAGCACTTCCTTCTATCTTTATCACATAGGTTGCCAGACAACTACACAGAACTAGAGTGGGGAATGTTACAGTAAACACTTCCCTAAAATGGTTATATGTGTCACTGATAAACAATAGAAAATTTAAAAGAGATACAATTGTACTCCTGGAAACTTAAATCTTCCTCCCACCGAGGCCTAAGAACTTAAGATCTTCATATAGCTGGCACAGAAGAAGGAAAACAAATTCCCCAAAAAGTCTATAGATTTATAGTCTAAATGTCTTCCTCTAGAATGTTTAATACACTTAAGCTTTAGTCACTCCGTACACTCTGAAAATACTCCTCGGTGATAAATTACAGTAGTTGCATCTTTCATTGCAGCTCACATAAATATCATTTTGCTTTCAGGAAACCAATTATAGAAGAGTAAATCATTTTTACATTGCTTTCCAAAAATCTTTAAGTTGCAACATGGATAGTATGTAGAATCACAAGAAAAATACAGCTTACCTATTCTATTATTCTTCTACATTTAGCAAGTTAAATCCCTGAAGGAAATGTACAGTTGGGCTGGTTTTAAAATACTCAGCTAGTTTCAGTGTATGTACACAAGTGACGGACGAAATAAATATTTATTGAACTTCTGCAACATGCAGGTGTCCGGACGTGGGAGAAGGATTGGGGATCTCCATGTTTCCAGGAGTCCATCACTATCACAACGACCAGTGCTTTATGGGCACTTAACACACCGGGCACTGCCAGAAGCACTCTACACACACAGGCCACACCATTTCATCCCCACAACATCCCTGAGAGGTAGAGATGATCATTCTACTTGAAAGATATGGAAAGTGACGGTGAGGGCCACAAAGGTCACAGAGCTGATTAACACCAGGGGATCCACCGGGCTCCCAAATCCAGGGAGTTGACCGTTATGACGTCCTCCAGGTTATACCAAGTTTGTGAAGTTAAAGAAAAAAACAGCTCAGTGCATGATCAAGTCTTACGGGAGGGACTGAAAATTACAACTTAGGGAAAAAAATAGACCTTAGTTAGGGAGTGATGGTCAAGGAAAGAATGAGGGAAGGAAGTCCAATCACGTGGGAGAAAGCATGAATGGAGGACTGAGGGTGGGAGACATCTTAGCAGGAATTTCCGGAAAGCTGAAAAAAATAAGCCTAGGCATGGAGCAGGGAGAGCTAAGTCTAGCAGTTAGGACTTCACATCAGAGACAATAGGGAGCCTTTATGAATAATTTTGAGTGGGCGAGTGCCTTAACCAAAGCAGTGCTTTAGCTAAAACAGTTTGGCTACTTTACAGGATGGATCGGCGGGGAGGAAAGGCTGATGGTGAGGGCTCTAACCAGGAGACCACATTAGGGGAGAGGCAGGGGGACCAAAAGAGGGAGGGAAATGGGGGGCATCTGCTAAAAGAATGAAGGAGAGGAACAGAGAGGAAAATTCCTTCCAAGTCCTGCCTAATTATGATGAGCCACTTGATACACATGGGAAAGTAAGAAGAGACAGGTGGGTGTGCACACAGGCGGTGAACTTGCTCTTTCCTACCTGGGGAGAAGCAGCACCACCTGGGTGGCACAGACTACTGCGCTCTCCTGTTACCTCCGCTCTCCTGTTACCTCCGCTAGTTAGTTCCATCTGAACACAACAAACATATTTTCGGTGAGAAAGACTGTTCTCATTTCAGTTTTGTTTGAACCACATCATTCACAAAAGACTGAATGATAAAAGATCAGTACAGTCCTCTTGCTTGATTTTAAGATGTCTAGTCTCTTCTCTGAGAATATGCTTGAAAGTAGTAGTTCAACCAAGTTGCTTTTGTTTTTTTGTCATGGTTGTTATGTTTTTTTAAACCAGGGTGGTCCAAGTGAGAAGCATGTCCTTGGAGAGTTTTAACTATTAGGTCACAAACAGAAAATTGTGGAGGCTGTGCACAATCTCCCATGCTAATGAAACCAAGAGGTTATTGCTCTAAGCTCAGGAAAAGTAATGTTAGCTTAAAGCCCCAGGGGTCTGTCACCTGGAAAGGTGCCACAGGGCTCACAGACCAGCCCTGCTCAGCTCCCAAAGGTCAACTGGAATCAAAGCTGACCCTATCCCAGTTCTCACTCAATAAGAAATGATTTTGGCCATATCGGTAGGGCAAAAACAGAAAATAAGCTTTGAATTAGTCTTGATGCTTTGTGAGAGCCTGCTATCTTGCTAAGATGGAAGCTCCATGGGAGGGGGAAGGGTAAGCTGGGACGAAGTGAGAGAGTGGCATGGACATAAATACGCTACCAAATGTAAAATAGATAGCTAGTGGGAAGCAGCTGCATAGCACAGGGAGATCAGCTCGGTGCTTTGTGACCACCTAGAGGGGTGGGATAGGGAGGGTGGGAGGGAGACGCAAGAGGGAGCAGATATGGGGATATACGTATATGTATAGCTGATTCACTTTGTTATAAAGCAGAAACTAACACACTATTGTAAAGCAATTATACTCCAATAAAGATGTTAAAAAAAAAAAAAAAAAAGATGGAAGCTCCACGAACTGCTCAGCCTGGCTTAGTAACTGCTCTTCCTCTGTTCTTTGGAAGAGTCTGCTGCTGACCGGAGGCATGGGGGTGGGGAGGGGGTCTGAAGCCCTTACTCTTGTGTGATGGGCATTTGAAGTCGCTGCCAGGCACGTGATGCCAACTGTTCCAATTGGCTCCTGGTGACATCACTTAGTTATTCAACTTTGTATTTCAGCTTCCCCCTTGTCTGGGACTTCAGGACCTCACCAGGCCAAGTCATTTAGAAGAGAAAGAGAGAGGAAGAAGCATGTCTTATGGAGTCATGAAGTGTCAAACATCCTATGTTTAACCTCACCCAGTTTATAACAGAACTGGTGAGATGAAGGTTTCAACCAGCACAACCACCGTGTTAAGACTTTCCTCCTGGCACAAGGAGGGGGATGGGAAGAGGAGCAAAAGTTGCTGCTGAGCCCTGAATGAGTTAAATCGGATCAACTTAAATAAAAATCCTGACAGTTTGTTTTCAAGCAGGAAAACTGTAAAATGGAAACCACATGCAATCCTGTGCTGGAGCCGCATTTAAATCATTCACACGTCGAAAACTCAGAGAATGTTTCAAATTTAGTCAAACACTACCTCTCTTTCTCCACAATAAGTCATCTTAATTTATTTCACCTAACTCTACTGTTTTTGTGTTAACAATGTGACCACCAGAAGTTGGAGCAACTCCTTTCTGATTTGGAAAATAAAGCAGTTTGTTCTGTTTTTTTCCATCTTCTATACAGTGGGTGACCACACAGGTCCCAAAACAGTACAGAGAGTTCAAGGATCTGGTGCAACATTATTAACTTTTTATGTTCAACACAAAGCAAAACGCTTCCTTTTAGGATAATGTGTTTAAAAAAAAATTAACAGGCTTTACAAACCCAAACCAATGAGAAGCCCAATGACTCACCAGCTTCCAATACCCACAGGTCAAAATGCATTTTAAATTTTAAGTTAGGCTCACTGGGCTCTTGTAAGACAGGAACTCCTATCACTCTAGAACTTGATCATCGTGTAGGAAATGTAGCCACATTAACCAAACATACAAAGGCCTCAAGACTAAAACATGCATATGACCCCAATCTTGTACTTACTTGCTCCCTGCCGGAAACATCACCAAGAGATGCGTGAACACACTCAGGAGAACTTGGCCCTGGCCTGCAGGCCAGGGGTAGGACCAAGCCCCATACTCCATCACTGCCCTGGGCGCAAATCTCAGGAAGGCAGGGCCTCAGGAAGGGTTTCTCTCTCAGGGCCGTCTTTGCTATGGAACACTCACTATAGAAAACTATTTGAGGGTGGCTCAACTGCTTTACAACAGTTCTTGCAGAGATGAAGGGAATTTTCCACCTTTCTGAAGGCCTGACATCTTTTTTTTTTTTTTTTTAATCTGTTTTATTTATTTATTTTTGGCTGCGTTGGGTCTTCGTTGCTGCACCCGGGCTTTCTCTAGTTGCGGCGAGCGGGAGCTACTCTTCGTTGCGGTGCGCAGCCTTCTCATTGCGGTGACTTCTCTTGTTGTGGAGCATGGGCTCTAGGTGCATGGGCTTCAGTAGTTGTGGCTCATGGGCTCTAGAGCACGGGCTTCAGTACTTGTGGCGCACGGGCTTAGTTGCTCCGCAGCATGTGGGATCTTCCCGGACCAGGGCTCGAACCCGTGTCCCCTGCATTGGCAGGTGGATTCTTAACCACTGTGCCACCAGGGAAGCCCTCTCTTTTTTGTGATTGCACTGATCTGCTCTACCCAGACTTTCTTGTCAATTATTACTTATCATTTATAGAGTAGTTCATATTAGCAACATACTCTGCAAATATTTTTAGCACTTCATACACCCTTTGTAGGTTCATGACTACCTGTGGTGGGGAAGGGAACTGAGTTGGTCTGGAGTTGGAATTCAGAAGCCACTGTGAATGTAAACCTGTGTGTGTGTGTGTGTGTGTGTGTGTGTGTGTGTGTGTGCGCGTGAGCACATCTCTCCATGTGCTAGGCCAGTAACTAATTCCCTTCCACCCTATGACACTTCAAATCTTGGCCTATTGGTCCCAGGCATCCTATTCCTAAAGTTCCTTGCAGATATCAAAGCAAGCAAATTTAGTAGTTTGAGACTGAGTTTCATGAATAAATCAGTAGCACTCCCATCACTAACGAAGGTCAGAGAGCTACATCTCATTTCTCTGCCTTGGCTTCATCATCTGTGGAAAAGAAGTCATACTAGGTGTCAAAATATTTGAGGCATCTTAGAGTACTATGCACATCTAGCACCTACCTTACCCATAACTCAATTAGCTAGCAAGCCACCCTTTCCCCTTCCACTCCCTTCCAAAATGGTTACATATCCAAAATCCAGCAAGGAAGGGGCCATGATGACTATGTATTCACGATTCTGTTTTATTCATCTAAATTCATGGTCTACTGAACATTAACTTGCATATACTTTTAGCAAAATTAAATATTTTAAGTTCTAAGCCTATAGTAGATCAGAAGCAGCCAATTTTAGGGAGTAAGGCTGGAGGCAGTGATAAAATCAGTTAGAACAAAAGCAACATGAAGAACGCAAAGAAAAGGCAGCTATACAAAAGCCAACACAGATCTCAAAAACCAGGCACTCACAGGCCATTTACACAGTGCAGTGCTTCTCACACCAAAAGTTGTCAAGCACACTCTTGGGGGCTTGAGAGTTTCCCTTAATAATTTTCATTTTGTTTGTTTTCATTTTGAGTATGATCTATTTTTCTAACTTCTAGTTCATCTATTTAACCTTCTTAGAATTTAGTGCTGCAATTTTAGCATCAGCATTTACATCAAAAACACACTGGAAGCAGACTGTGTTATTCTAGTTGTTGTACACCAAGAGGAAGAGAAAAGGTGCATTTAATATACGAACACGTGTTTACATACCCATGTAAAGACCAAATTATGTCATGGTGCTGTGTGTGAACTGAGGCTCTTCGATACTTAAAAAGAAAAGCTACCTGAAATGCCAAAGGGAGGCATCCCACAACTCAAAGGTACTCATGCCTTTGAGGTCAGTTATTTATTCACATTCTAAGTGCTGATTTGGTTTCAGCAAAGTATCACCATGTCACGAAACTGATGTTTGGGTTTGAATTTTGGGGTCTTATCTGCATCTAATGTGTACGTTTATTTAATTTATAGCTATAAAAAAGATCCAGAATCATAAGACATTTATGCCTAGTTTAATGATTGTAGTATTTAGGTATCTCTATAGCAGAGTAATTCATAAATGAAACTGAGGGGCAGTGAATATCTTTTACCTTTAAAGGGGGTCTCAATTGCCACAGATGAAAAACTCTACTCTGCCCACCTGGGAACTTCACTTTATTATCTCATCAGAGAATGAAGCTACTTTCACAGTGATGACCTTGCGTACTGAGAAAAGTGAGATTATGTTCATTATATTCTCTTCAATGCAAGCACTTAAAAATGTCCTTTAGAGATATTTCCTTTAAAAATAATTATTTTAATTGTGTTGCTTAAAAAGGATGACTCTTTCACTACCCAGGTAACTCAGTTATTAATTATATAATTAAAACTTTTCTTCATATTCTTGGAACGTTCTGCTGTTTAGGACATACTTCTGTGATATGAAGGTACCCGTGTATATGCCTTTTGATGAGCAGAGAGTAAAGCTAAATTTATACATATATGGAAATGGCTTCAGCAAGTCCCTAGTTAAACAGGGCCAAACTGAAATATCAGCTAGGGGTACGGAACTCATTATCTGTGAGGGAGTGTTGATGAGCCTCAGCCACACGCTGAACAGCATAAAAATCAGGGAATTTAATCTCTGGATCGACGGCATTGAGAGAATTTTACAGTAAATACCCAAACATCAACCACATGGATTCTACATTTTATTCTACATGTTTTATTACTTATCCATCCATGTTATTTTTATGATGCTTTTCAAAATAAACTGCAGCCATCAGTATATATCCCCCTAACACTTCAAAAGGCATATCATTAAGTAGGGTTTAGTATGGTTTCATTTTTTTAATTTTTAAGGTACATTCACATGCAGTGTAACGCACAAATGTTAAGTATATATTTGCTGATTTTTCCCAAATCCATACACTTGTGTAACCCAAACCCTTTTCAAAATTTAGAACATTGCAATCATGCCAGAAAGTTTCCTCATGCCCCTTCCCAGTCATTCCCTACCCCAACTCTCAGATGTAACTACTGTTCTGATTATTTTGCCTCACAGATTAAATTTTTCTATTCTAAAACTTCACATAAATGAAATCATGCAAAGCATAATGCCTCTTTCACTCAGCATGTTCTTGAGATTAATTCATGTTGCCTGTATCAGTGGTTCACCCCTTTTTATTGCTGAGTATTCTCTTGTATGAATATGTCAGTTTGTTTTTTCCATTTTCCTGTTGGTGGACACCTGGGCTGTTTCCACTTTTTTTTTTTTTTTTTTTGCTGTTATGAATAAAGCTGCTATGAACATTCTTATACAAAAAAAAAAAAAAAAAAATCTCTCAGTGTGGTCTGTGGACCCCTGGGGGTTCTGCAGCCCTTTTGCCCAGGTCTGGGAAGGCGGGGAGCAGGGGGTACGAGATTAACCAATTTTCATAACACTGCGAAGATATTACTTGCCTTTTTCACTCGCACCGTCTCACGAGTGTACAGTGGACTTTTTCAGTGTGTGATGCTGATAGCAGATTGAATGCGGAAAGAGATATCAGAACCCAAATGAATTCTATTATGCCAGACATTAAAGAGATTTTGAAACACATCACCTCTCTCCTCACTACTTTGATGGCGGGGGATAAGGTTCCCCCCCCCCACAAAAATATGTTTACAGGTAATGGGTTTATTATTTTTTAGATGAATTAATAAATATTTTTCACCTATTCAATATTACTTTTTCATATGGTAAACATCAATAGATATAACTCACATAAACAAAAGCTCTCTGGGGTTCTCTCAATAATATTTAACCAGGTAAAGGAGTCCCAAGACTACAGAGTTTGAAAACCCTTAGATCATTTCATCCTTCCTACAAGGGCAGCAACAGTAGATGATCCCAAATGCTGCCTTCATCCCTGACTGCTGAACCCCACACTCCGATATCCAGCTCCCTCTTAGCTCTTCCCCTGGATGTCTAAGAGGCATTTCAGACTCAGCAAATGCAAAACAGAGCTCCTGCTCCTTCTACACGCTTCCCAAACAGACCTGCTCCTCCCCCACTCCCCTTCCAGCTCAGGAACCAACACCTCCATCCCCTGTTCTATCCAAGCCAAGAAGTCTCTGTTATCTTTATTTTTCTCCCTCCATTCTTCATATTCTATACATTTCACAAATCCCCAGATATTCCTAGATCAATTCACTATCAGTTGCTATCACTCTGACCCCGAGGTGATCAGGGGACAATTTTGCCCCACCCCACTGACCCCCATCCCCTTCCCAGGCACATCTGGCAATTGACTGTCATAGGGAGGGAGTGCTGGTATCTAGTAGGTATAGACTAGGGATGCTGCGGAACTCGCCACAATGCACAGGACGGCCCCCCAGCCAAGACTTATCTGACCCCAAATGTCACTAATCCCAACGCTGACACCCAGCTTAGTCCAAGCCACCTGTATCTCTCCACTGGGTTATCCCAATAGCTTCCTCACTGGTCTTACTGCCCCTCCCCCGGCTCTGGTCCATTCTCCACACAGCAGCCAGAGTGATTGTTATAAGATATAAATCAGAGCGTGTGTGTTTCTAACCCACCACTGGCTCCCTGCTGCAGGTCAAGTTAAGTTGTCACTCTTGCCACAGCCTACGGGCCCCACCTGCTCTGGCTCCTGCCTACCACTCTGGTCCATCTCATAACTCAGTGCTATGGACTCATTGTACGAGTGTCCCCCACCCCCATTACTATGTTGATGCCCTAACCCCTGCGTGACTGTATTGGAGTGGCCTTTGAGAAGGTAATTAGGGTTAAACCAGGTCATCAGGGTAAGGGCCTGATACAACAGGATTAGTGTCCTTATAAGAAACACCAGATCTCCCTCTGCCATGTGTGAACACAGCGAGCAGGCAGCCATCTACAAGACAGAAGAGATCCTTCCCCAGCACCCAAACATGCCGGCACCCTGATCTCAGACTTCCAGCCTCCAGAAGTGTGAGAAATAAATGGCTCTAGTTTAAGCCACCTAGGCGCTGGTATTTTGGTATCACAGCCCAAGCTGTTTAACACACCGTTTCTTTCCTCTGCCAAGTTCCAGCCTCCTGGGCACCAGTCTGCATCTGCTTCACGGCTTTTTGTTCTTGCTCTTCCCCCTTAACGTCCCACGGCTGACCCCTGGCAACCACCTTCTCAGAGAGGCTCCCCTGACTCCTCAGCCTAACACAGTACCGCCCCACCCCCAACCCAGTAGAAACCTATTCCATCTCATTCGCTGCTATATTGGGACAGGACACAGAGTAGATGTTAAGTATCAGTTAAATCGATAAGTAAGTGAATGGACCTGCCTTTGCAGGTTTCAAACTTAAACTGGGCATTTCCAGCCACTCTCTGAGCCTGGCCCACTCCCACCTCCCAAAGAAAGTCATCGTGTTTGTGCCAATCTCAGGGTCCTCTGGGGACCAAGTGGGACAGGAGAGAATAATTAATGGTAATATCTACAGTGAGTAGTTATTCATATTTGTTCACTCCGGGGAGCATCAAGTCTCAATGTTACGTTAAAGCACAGGCCTGGGGAAAAAAAGCACCCAGGCCCAAGGAGATGCAAAGTTAGTCCCCAGTGTTTGTTATCTGCAGCCATGGAGTGAGGAAGGATATGTGTCACTTCAGTAAGGCTCACACGCAACTTCTCAAGGGCCCAGGCTTGAGCTGCCCCAGAAACCTAAAGCAACTCGTGGAGGCCAAAGAGGAAGGGGAAGGCAGATGGGGAGAGACCCGCCAACCAGGATCGACGTCTGTTCTTTCTACCATACTCCATACACACAGGTGTTTCTGAATTACTGGATCTTTGAAAAGGGCGGTCTGCACACAAATGCAGTATGAAGAATGATGATTCTGTGAAGGAAAATGTATAATGGAACAGTAAACACACAAACTCCTGATGGCCTGCTATGGGCAAGGTACCAATCAGCTCTTGGAGTTATTGGTCGGAATTTCAGGGAGAGTCCTGAGGAGGGCTGGGCGCTCAAATCACAGATGGTCAGGGAAATCAGTGAAAGACCCCTGATTAGGCTCAGGGAAGCTTCAGAGGGAGAAGGGCATGATGAACGCCACAGGAGAGAAAGGCAGATGTTTCAGAGGGGAGATGAAGTGGGCACAGGCAGGAGGGCTGTTAATTGTTAGAACATGAATTCCAATCGGAGAGGACTGGGCATGTGGGCTGGGGGGTCAGAAACAGCGTCTCAAGCAATGCCCGTTGTGCAGGAGTGTGGGACACCCCTTTGCAGGAGGGGAGAGCAGCCAGCTTCGGGATGCACACCGAGGGTGAGTGGTGATGCTGCAAACATGTTCTCGTTTTCACTAACATTTAGTTAAGAATCAACACAACAGGTCCAGACTTCAGCCAGCGTGGAGGGAGTGTGGGCAATAGTACAAGAAAGCATCAAAAAGTCAGAGGGACCGGAAGGCTCAAAGGGAACAGAGCTGCCTCCCATCAGCCTTACGTAGGGGAAGGTGAACCCTCCTCTCATTCCTGTGACCAAAGCTGTGGATGCTTTGAATTTCACTGCCCCAACACGCGGGATCACATAACACTCTCTCCTACACACTGAGAGATCCGGAATGGATGGCACAAGAGGTGAGTCTCCCTCCCTCCCACTTCCCCACACACCCAACCTCTTCCAAAAACATCAAATCTTTTCTTCCGTAAATAATTGCAATAGGATGCCGTAGCTTTTCCCAAAGAAACAATAGCTGGATTGTGCCCTGTTTGCCATGGGCCCAGCCCAGCGCACACAAAGGCCTGCTTTCACGGGCTGGGCCTCTCTCTGCTGCAGAAGAAGGAAGAGGAGAGGGGATGGGGGGAGAGAGACTGCATTTTGTCCTGAGGTGCTCGCGGACTAGCTGTACAAGTGGAGTGACAACCACAGGAAGGAGGCCTCCTTGGAGAGTTCCCAGAGCTGCTGCTGCACTCAAGAAACAGCTGGTCAGGGGCAGCAGGGAGGCCTTCTTCCCTGGAGCTCAGAGGTGAGGAGGGGGGTTGGTGGGAGGGGGCAGGAAGGGCTGACAAGAGGACATGTGACGACTCTTTCTGTACCTCTCTCTGATACATAAGACAGTCCTGGACCGTTGGCCTACTCCTGGGCCTCACCAAAATCACTGTGCCGACCCATCCCGGCCCTCCCCACAATGTTCCTAAGTAGCTCACCGAAAGCACAGAAAAGATTAAGACAAAGACAGACTCTAACAGAAACTTGAAACCGGTAAGGAGCCAGAGACTGGACGGGAACGTGTGTGGGTCCACGTTGATTCTGGCCCTTTGCAGACACACATCTGCACCTGCCTCCTGCCCGGTCCCCTAACAAATTCTGTCCAATACTCACCCTGCAGAAGGGCCGTGGGAAGTGCATGGCCAGTGCTTTCCTAGTTCAAAGGACCAAAAATGCACTTGTCTTCCCTAACAAGCTGACAAAACTATTAGAAATGGTTTTGGTCGTAAAGCCCACCAATCAGAAAGAAAAGGGTATTTGAGTCCTTTATGTTAGCTAACAAAAAATAATTTATGATAATAACTTATCAGAGATACTTTAGGATTTTAGAGGTTCTTTTAAGGGCCACAGTTAAAGGTTTTATTGGTTAAGCAAGACAAGAAAAACAAATCCTTCTTCCTGACCCTCCTGGAGTTATCACAGGTCACCACTTACAGGGCAACTAAGAGAGACAAGAGGGGCTGCATTTCAGGGGTGCTGGAGGTGAGGGTGGGCAGATGCAAAGTGCCTTGAATCACCCACACACACAAAGATACCATATAAACACACCGACACCTTCTGGAAAGGATGAGCACAAAAGCACATTAACATGCTGCCTGCCATTTGGAAGACTGGTCTTGTTGCTCTGCCCAAACATAGGGTCTATGAGTGCCCGCTTCGGGGAAAACAATCCTCGAGGAATACTAGCCCTGTAAAAAATGAGAAACATTCCACCCAAAGTGAGTATCAGCTTTGGAAGGGGGTGGGGAACAAGACCTATCCAAATTTCTTCTACTTTTCACTTGCTTGCCAACTCTGGCAGCGGAAAGTTTAAACAGGAGTATCCTCAAATGCAATTTCCCTGTACCTTAGATACTCCACTAATACCCCAGGATTTTGAATCATGCATCATCTAAATGCAAACCTTAAATATAAAACCACCCCAAAAGAAAATGTCCTTGAATATGGTGATGATTTCAAACTCTGGTGAATAATTATCCTGGATTTCTTACCTGCAAGGATCTCCCATTTTTGTTTATCCTCTCCAGTTCACTGTATCTTCAAACAAATGGATTAGCGAGTATTTTCTGAGTGGCTATGACTCAGAAAATACTCTTAGCACTCTCCTTCCCAACTCACAGTCACAATACTGTGTGTGCACAGTCCACCACCCCGTAACCTCCCCTTCAGGGTCTCCCCCTATATTACTTACCCTGCAGTGCAGGCTTCATCCTCCACAGTCTCGAAGCTAAATCAACAAGCCAACTACTACCCTTCTTTCAAGAAGAAAAGGCATGTGTTTATTTCTTCCCTTTCACTTGTGCCTCCTAAATCCTTTGCCTTAGTCCCAAACCAGCCCTTGGGATACTGGCAACGCGTAACACCATTCAGAAGAGGAAGATCACCCTGTAAAAATGGCACGATAATGCCTCAAACAGACATTTCACGGCCTTCTAGAACTATAGAGAAAAGATTTTTTTATTCCTCTAAATAAATAATAACATAATAAATATATAAAACAGGCTACTCATTACCTCAGTGTTCGTACATCCCATCCAGCTATTATACATGAGCACTACTTGGTTAACCCATGACTATGGAACATAAATACATTCCTGAGGTCTGTACATTTTTAATTACCTTCAAGTTACTGAACCAGCTTAAGGGAAAAAAGAGAAAGCAGCAGTAGGAAACCACTTTTTCATTGTGTTTCAAGCCAGGTACAATTAAAAAATCATTAGTTCAGTGTCAGCCTAAAGTAGAAACAAACAATTACCAATAGAACATTACATATTACATTTACTTTTCATTTCAAGTAGCACAGTTCTTGTCTGGGAAAACATAAAGAGCTATGTGTAAATAAAATATAAGATAAACGAACGAAAAATTCTTAGGGGATCTGACTCGCTGAAGACCATGAACATGAGAGTGAAAAATATAGCGATATAAACAGAAGTGGCTCAAAATCTAAAATCATTAAATAAAAATCTTTCCCATTTGGAGTTCATAGCCGAGTATGTGTTTGTATGAGTACGTGTTTAATGCTCCATGGACCTGATGAACAGAATTCTAGTATCTCAACCACGAAACACTTGGAACCCGATGCCAACATAAAAGCAAAGCAAAAGTCCTCTGAGCTTCAGGGAAAATCATTTATAAATATTCACAGTTATCTACTTTACCGAGAGATAGATAGACTAAGATCAGAATTCGCAGTCCCTGCATACAGGGAGAATACACCAAATGCATAAAATATAAACATGCATAGATGTCCAAGGCCATTTAATTTAAGGAGAAGTTGGAGCCCCACATAGCAACAGATTCTGAGGCACCAGGTTTCACAATAGTGCCCTGGGATGCCAAGAAAATGATCCACATTAAAGACAGCAAAGTGCTGTTAATCAATAACAATTAAAGAGAAAAATCTAAGTATCTTGCACTCTGAGAAGGGAGCTTTGATTACTTGGGAAATCAACTCAAGCAAAAAACTTCTGTTCCAATGAGGCCAGACAAATACAATGCATACAGAAGATGTCTGCATGTAGACAAGACCATGGCTATGATGGGATCCATTCTTTCAATGTGAATTTGTCTAGTCTTTCCAGGAGGTAAGTTCAAAGCCTGTATACACTTTGCTCCCCAAAGCTGCTGCTGGTCAAAACATCTGAGACGCTTCTTGAATTTGACAATTCTGGCTTCCTTGACCTCACCGGTGCAATCCTCCACCCCCAAGACAAAACCCAAAACATTCCTCAGTCCTGCTTTATCTCCCCTCTTCCATCTTTCTACCCATCTTTCAGAAGGAGGAGGCCACAGTCCCTGCCTCTGCTGACAACTTAACCACTGGGCCATCCAGGGTGTGCTCCTTCAACTAAAATGGTTTTGCTGCCAGTGGCACAGTCATCCACTATAATACCTCAGTCTCCTAAATAAGGAAATACCCCCTTTGGAAGTGTTTTGCTCCCTCTCCTTCTATGGCAGTTCTCTCTTGTTCCTTCTTTTATTTCTTGTTGCAATCCTTCTCCATCCCTTCTCCTTCATTAAGTCCTGAAGTCCTCCAAGGGCCTAGCCTGTGAACTTAAGTGACCTACCACTGTTAGTAGCAAGGCTCAGGCCAGAATCACATCTTAGAACCAGCCAGCCATGCCCTGGGTCAGCTTACCCCAACTTTTTTCTAATCAGGACCCCAACTGAACTTCAAAGCCAAAGCCATCGCTGTACCCAGAGCTGGCCCATGCAGTGTGCCTTTAATTCAGACCCTCAGGACGTGGACACAGTGACATCATGTTGGCTGCTGGCCAAAAAGAGAAACTGGACAATTAGGACCCAAGACTAGCTGTTTATATCAAGTCCTCAATGCATTCCTTCTCATCCCTTCCTTTGGTATAATTGCAATGAAAGACTTCCCTTTTACAGTTAAAAAAAAAAAAAAGAAACCGAACTCATATCACCCATGCCTAAAACAGCCCAGATGTGGCATTCAAGGCTGGGGAGGGGCATGTGGTGTTAACGGGACACATGACACCCACACAGGAGAGAAACCAGGGCAACCAGGAAAGCGAGTCAGGCATGCAATGGTGAGCTTCCACACTGGTGCTGGGCAATGGGCATTAGGGGCATTGCCAGTTGTGTTTATACAACATCAAAACATGGAGAGCTAAAGAAAGACGCTTGGCACATCTGGAGAGTTTGTGACATCAGGCATTAGGTGCCTTAAAGCACCTGGTTGCCACTAGCAATGGGGAGGGAAGGGTCCTATTTAAAAGCTGGAGCGAAAAAACAGCCTAATCGTCTCTATCTCTGTTCTCAGTGTCCACGTTGGAGAAGGGTGTGCTTAACCTCTCTGGCAGAACAACTTTACAATAGCATTATCCTTCATATACAGCCATGATGCCTCGGGGTAATTCTCTTCCCCCAACCACGCTCAAGGACACAAATCCGGCATTTCTGATTTGGGGAATCATTTTGAGGGTGGTGTGGATGGCCAGTCAGTTTGGGGTTCGCTCTTTGCGCACAGGACAGTCAGCGAGGACACTCCTCATCCAGGCTTAAAGCGCTCTTTGCGAGGACGGCGGCCCTCTGCCGGGGCTCACAGGGGCAGCTGTAACCCAGACGCCCCTCTCTCTGGTGTTTGTTTTGATAGAGGTTCATTTATGCCCAAGACAATGCCTGCCCTCTTCTCTCTGCTCCCAGCAGGAAGCAGTGGCAGGGAGGGGGGCCAGCATTGTCACACAGCTTCCAATTCACACAACCCTGTGACCACAACAATGAGGCTTCAAGTGCCACAAATAATGAGCTGCCCACTGGGAGCAGGAGAGGGGGACAGGGCAAGGGAGACAGCACGTGCAGACCTGGGGCACCAGGTAGTAGGTGCCCAATAATCACCACTCCACTCTCAGGGCTGGGCACAGGGACCCCACCTGCCTCCTCTTGGGTGGCTTGGGGACAGAGGTGTAACCAAGGCCCCCAGGGATGACAAAGCCTTTTTTCCCCTCTTCCCAGTTCATTTCTCTTACCATTTCCTCCAACTAAATGAGCAAACACTCAGAAAAAACAAAACAAACAAACGAAAAAAAAATTAACGCACACAACATGCTTAGTGTTCTAATTTACACACAGTTGCACAAGGGGCAGAAAAGTCTAATTTGAATCGACAAAAAATGAACAATATCCTTTAAAATACAGCCGGGGCTGGATGGCTGGGAGTGAATGAAATGCATTACCCAACCAACTGCTGCTGTAACACAAGCCCTCTCCTCCCCCTCCTGGGCCTCATTCATAAAAAGCCTGCTTTGCCTCAGCAGCTGCAGGAGCCGGACTGGATTTGCCTCCGTGTTTTCCAAGACAGAGGGAAAACAAATGAAACAAAGAGAATCCCTCAGATTCCACCACCGAGTCTGCCTCCTCTAGGGAAGTTTGGGCTGCTTCTCTCCGGTCGCCAGGTCTGTTCCCCAAACAGGCGGAGGGCATTCTGCAGAGCTGCTTGTGGGGAGCAGGGCTAATGCTCACACACCCAGTGTGTTATTAAAGAAATTCCCATCTGCTGAGTCACATGCCATATCTTTCACCACCCTGCTATTTAAAAGATAATAATAAAAAACAAAAATCGAAGGTTCTTCCTTGTTAGTAAATGGGGGCTGTCAGTTTATCTAAAGACTGCCGAATTGGGGTAGAGGTGGCAACACATTTCCAAAAGAGGTGGAATTTTTAAATTGTCCACTTTTAAATTGATAGCACCATGCTCAAACTTTATACAGCCATGGTAGAAATCTTAGGAGGTTTTGTACAACTTTAATTCTTAATATTACTTTTCAAATTTCCAAACACACCAACAATTGATATGCTGCATCCTGGCAGAAGTCCCCCGAAGTCCAACCCTTTGCCATGGCTCCCCTCCCAGCAGAGCATCTTTCACCACCTCCCAGGCCCAGGGAGGCTGGTTCTTACAAAAGAACAAGCCTCGCTCAAGTACACAGTCCCTTAGGAAAGTCAGAAATCACCATGATAGATGGGAGGCTATCAAATTTTTTAGACTCAAAACCCTTCTGCAAAACAAGGCCTGAACACAAGAGCATGTTCTAATTTACCAGGAATCGTTTTGTTTTTTTTTTTTAAACATCTTTATTGGAGTATAATTGCTTTACAATGGTGTGTTAGTTTCTGCTTTATAACAAAGTGAATCAGCTATACATATACATACATCCCCATATCGCCTCCCTCTGGCGTCTCCCTCCCACCCTCCCTATCCCACTCCTCTAGGTGGTCACAAAGCACTGAGCTGATCTCCCTGTGCTATGCGGCTGCTTCCCACTAGCTATCTGTTTTACATTTGGTAGCGTATATATGTCCATGCCACTCTCTCACTTCGTCCCAACTTACCCTTCCCCCTCCCTGTGTCCTCAAGTCCATTCTCTACGTCTGCGTCTTTATTCCTGTCCTGCCCCTAGGTTCTTCAGAACTATTTTTTTTTTTTTTTAGATTCCATATATATGTGTTAGCATACAGTATTTGTTTTTCAAAAATATGGAACGCTTCACGAATTTGCGTATCATCCTTGTTCAGGGGCCATGCTAATCTTCTCTGTATTGTTCCAATTTTAGTATACGTGCTGCCGAAGCAAGCACACCAGGAATGGTTTTAATGCAAGAATTAAACAGGAACAGAGTGCAGGAAGAGGAGACAGGAATAAAACCATTCTTGTTGCCCTAATACCAGAGCTGTCTTCCGGTAAATTGAGATATAAATTCTCTCCAGAGACAAGATGATCAGAGCTATTAACTGGTCCCTTCTCGGCTCTTGCAAAACAGAAGTAGGGTTTCAAAATCTCAAATGGCAAGGGGTGCGGGGGAGTCTGCTACATTTCCAGAAAATCCTAACTTTAACACTACCATCCCTCTGTAATCCCGCCCTGCTCATCAGGGCTGGGGCCCAGGGGGTCACATTCCTGCGTGCTCCCCGCCACTCCCTCCCCCACCCCCAGACTACAATAGAAGCCCTCAGTGCTCTTGTGCAGTAAACATTCATTGCTACCACATTCTCTCCCCCCAGGAAGGCCTCCCCCTCCCACCTTCACCCAGGGACTGACAGCCAAAGAAATGAGAAAATGATGTGGAGATAGCAAATGAATCTTGTAAGATACCTGGTCTGTAATTAAATCACAATAATTCTATAACCTCTTCAAAGGCAACAATGTCAAGATAACAAACTGAGAGCAAAATAAACAAGTCTTACAGAAATTACACCAACCTTTATAAAGAGATTACCTAGTGGCTGCTGCCCGGATTCCACAACCATTTTTTTTTTAACTAGTCTCAGACCTTCTGACCATAGTGTGGGAGTTCCCACGTAGAAACCTGCAGACCTGTGGTTCTCTATGTATTTTCTGTGACCATGAACATGCTTTACAGGTAAGGGGAATGTACCCATGATCATTTTTTGAGGGGGCCCATGGAAGAAGGAGATAGATGAGTCATATAATGGATACAGATTTAGTGAGATTTTAATACCTAAATTGTCTCTGGCCCCATTCGCAAACAACTGGTAATCATCAAAATGTTTCTTAAGCCCTTGGGTGTGGGCATGGTTACCCAAAGACATGGTAACTTCCCTAAAGGAACAATAAAATACACCCTAGGGCGCACATCAATTAATCAAGTTTGGCCCTAACTAAATGTGTGGTATAGGGCAAGATACCTTATAAGCTCTCTGTCCATCAGCGTCCTCATCTATAGAATGGATATAACAATGAAGCTGACTCTTGCAGGGTTGTCATAAGGGCTGATACAGAATAAGTGCTCAATAAATATTAGTTGCTGTTGCTAAGTAGTCACTATGTCACCTCACCCCCATCTAAACTCTCTGCTGACTTTCCAACACAGAGAACAAAATCCTTTTTTTTCTCTGTCCCACGTGATGATTTAGCTGTGCCCACCCTCTGCCCCTCGCTCATGGGCTCCAGCCCCACGACTGTCTCTTCCTCTTTCTCTGCCGTCCCATACGCATCCCATATGCATCTGCCAGTCCTGTTGGCGCCTTGGGATTCCAAGTGCATCTCCCAACAACCTTCACCATTATCCTGGTCTAAGATGCACATTCTCTGCCCTGGATCATGGCAACTGCCACCTCCTACTGGTCTCTCTGCTTCTGTCCCGGCCCTAGAGTCTACTGTCAACACAGAAGCCGGTGTCACCCCTCTGCTCAGAATCCCGCCATCTCCTGTCCCAGTCAAAGCCAAGGTCCTCACCATGGCCCCCTGCCCTCCAGCCTCCTGACTTTCCTGCAACCCTTCCTTTAGGTCTCTGCCCGAATGCCATCTCACTAGAGACCCCCTCTGAGCACCCTACAGAAAAGAGCACCCCACTCAGCACAGCCCCCAGCCCGCCCTGATTTAACAAAAGCTCCATGAAGGCAGAGACTCATCCATGGCTCTATTCCTGTACCGAGAACAGCGCCTGGCACAGGGCAGGTGCCCAGAGAGTGTGGGGTGAATAAACAGCCCTGCTCCCCACATGCACACCCCCCAAGATCGTCCCCACATTGGGGCCTTTCCACCTATGGTCCCCTGCCACCACATCCCCATGTCTCCTTCTGGCTGACTCATACTCTCAGGGCAAACGTCCCCTCCTCCGAAAGCCCTTCTCTGAGAGTCCAACCCCAAACCCCCCCCACCACCAGTTATTCATCTATTCTTGCTCACAGCACTCATCACTGTCTGACATTGTGACTTGATTATGGTCTGTTTCTGCCACTAGCACGTTTCCATCACTGGGCCCTCAGTGGCTGCAACAGTGCACCCGAGCACCTGGCCTGTGTTTCTGAAGAATGGTGGTGCTTGTATTGATGTTCTTTACAAAGGAAATCTGGGAGCGGGGCGTGAGGGCCTATCCTTCCCCGTGCCATACACTCCGAAAGTTCTTCAATGCAACACCTCTGGCGCCTGCAAACGCCTGCCGGCTGATGGGCTCCGTGGTCGCCTGCAGAAGCACTCAGCAGCTAAGAGGTTATTTGTGTGCAAAGGAAAACAAACCTCAGTTACTAAATAACAGCTCAACATCTGTCACCACAGATGAGCAACTCTACACACAGCCAATGATCCTGCACGGCATGACCTGTCCAAACACCAGGTGTCAGCTCCGCTTCCCCCTGAGCGGGCTTGAGTGCGGTCATCACAGCTGCCTGAGGACACCGCTCAAAACCAGCGCCCCGACTCCAGCGCCCAGCCCCCTGGCCTCTGATGCACTCACTGCCTGCGCAGCAGAGACATCAGGTGACTTCCTTGAACAAGAAAAATCGCCCGCAAGGCCGCAGGTGGGACTTTAATGGTGCTGCTGTCGTGACCTCGGGGAAACCAGGACCACAAAACGTGACTGTGGGCACTGCACACATAGGGCGGGGGGAGAGCCATGGAAGATGTGGGGGACCCACTCCAACACGAGCACCCCGCAAACGAGGTGGAAGCAAGCTCACCCACCCCAAGAGACCCCGGGCCCCCGGCCTTGAGAGTTAGATGCACCGTCAGAATTCCAACAGGATTCATTAGCGAGAGTGTTCAAACAAACCCAGTGTGAACACGCACTCAGCAAACATTGACTGGAGCTTTGGTAACGGAGGCTCTGTCTAGGTGCTTGGGAGACATGGGGAAGAAAAACAAAAAGATAAGATCCTTGCCCTTGTAAAGCTTGTGTGGGTCTAAGGGAGACACAGACAGAGAAAATATACGAAAGACTTAATTATTAAGTAAGTTAAAATCATATATTAGAAAATAATCAATGGAGAAATCCAGATTAAAATCACCAATTACTAGTCACGAGACCTCAGCAGCTCAGACTGTGGATGTGGGTTTCAGAGACATCTGAGAAGTTATGCTATTTGCCAGACAAATGTGTTCCCATTGTAATCTAAACTGCAGGACCAAGCTATCTGTGTTGCGCTTGTTCCCTGCAGGATTCTCAGCTCAAGAAGAATATCAGGCACAGGTCAGAGGCTCAGCAGCATTTGCTGAAGAAATGAAATGCTCACCACCAAGTTCTCACTTCTGTGACAGAACCTCCCAAAGGTGAGGGAGGGCCTGGGCTTTTACAACAGATCCCAAACAAAACCAAACACACACACACACACACACACACACACACACACACACACACACACAGAGGCACCTTTACCTCTCCTCCACCCCCATCCCAGGGGGGCACAGGAAGGTCCACTACAACCTGCCAGCACAGTGCCCAGCACAACACCTGGGCCCCACAGTCCATGTCTCCTGCTGGCCACCTCTTCCTGGGCGGGGGTGCTCACGGACCCTGTCCAAGCTGAGCCCTGGGCCGCCTGCAGGGCTACACAGTGGAGCACAATCCATCCACGAGGCAGAGATGGATGAGTGTGCAAGCACTGTCCTTCAATACCTCCAGTATTTCAGATATCCAAAAAGTACATTATAAACCTCAGTGGTGATCTAGTTAGCTTGTTTGCAAAAGATAATTTAAATAGGTGTTTCAAATTACTAGGAAGAAAGCATGACCAACACAAAGGCATGTTCCATCTAAAAGCAGCAGTTCCCAGGAAATAGCATTTGTAAAATATGCTTATTAAAGTTAGATCATTTCTTCAAGAAACATAATTCTAACATAATAATTTGAGTTTTGTAATTTTTAACTTACTAATACATGTGGGTATGTTTTTTAAGACATAAAGTACATGACTATTTAACCAAGCCTAGAGGGCAAAGTTAAAATAACACAGCATACAGGTTAAAGTGAGCTTTCTTAATGGCTCTTTCCTTTCCCACCCTCTTTCATCCCACTTTTAGAAACTTCAGTTAAATAAAAACTTACCTTTTAGCTATTTCCTAGATAATTTACAACTGCTATAAAACATTCAATTCTTTTCCCACTACTTTATTACTTAAGGAGTTGAGGGTTAAATGTTATTAATTTTCACATAATTTAGTGCTTATACATCAGCAGATCCAGATTCTTCCTTAAGCCAACCCACAGTGAGGTTAAGGTCAGGGAAAGATTCATGACTTCTGGTCCAAACTGATAGCAACATTAAGGTATAAACAATCAGGCCATAGCTTAGAAGAGAGCAGAGAAGGTCACAGATTACACGGTGCTGACGTCTGCACAACAAGGTTGAAGACTGAAGCCCAAAATGATGAGGGTCAAGAGGTGAGGGATTCTTGCTTCAGGGAGACACTAGGCACATTTTCCAGTTGAGTTCGCAGTGAATCAAGGTCACTTGGTATTGTGTTTCCCGAACTACTGTAGAGGAAAGGCTCTGAAATGATTCCGCTTTGAAGTTCACGACTGATTTCGTTACAACCAAATGACAGCAAACATTGGCACAGCAGTTGCACATAAAAGTGCTTCAGAGGACGTTAGCTAGGAAACGGAACTTTTTACAGACAAATCAGAATGTCACTTATCTAAAGGAGACGGTTTGTTTACTAACTGATTTTCAAGTCCATTTTGTGAATAAAAACAGTAGTTGGCCTATCCTGGAGAACCACTCAGCTGTTAACAGAGCTGTGTGGGACATACACGCTTCTTCCTCTACCTCTGCTCCCTTCCTTCTCCCACACAATCCACCTGAGCCCCACCGCGGGCATCTGCTCTCCACTGCAGACCGTAGCCTATACACCCACCCATATTTAGGGAAAACCATCTCAGACAGCTGGCACGAAATCAATGTCCACCTGAAAAGTACCTCTGAGAGCCATCTAATAAAGTCCAAAACCATGGCCATGAATACCAAACTGTGGAAGTCTAGACTGGTTTTTCTAAATGAGACAAGGGAAGTACTCCGTGTGCAACATCTTGTAAACCCACAGCTGTTGAACAACGTCTTTCAGTCACAGAGCTGAACGCAGAGGAGACAGCCATTTTCACAACAGCATTTCTTTTCTGGACGGGAATGCATAGGGCGCTTGTCATGGCCATTACATAAGCACTGAGATCAGGTAACTTACCATCGTGCACCTTGCTTCATCTCAAAAACTAAAATTGTGCACCTAAAGTCACCCTCATTTTGTGCCTTTCTGCAAAAGTGAAGCTATTAAAATCTGAGCAAAAGAATAAATACAAATATTTCAGAACATTCTACCTTTAAGGGTCCCAAAGATTCAAGGGTGTTCCCTCTTAGAATCGTTTTATCTTCATTGAAATAAAAGGGTCTTAATATAGTCTTTTTCCTACAGCTCTCTGGGTGTAAATTACAGACTGATGTCAATGAAGTGGAAGAAATTTGAGGAAAAGGATGTTTCTTTCATAAAATATTATGCATCAGAGTATACATTCTAAGCTATAAATATTTAGCAAGGGGATAATATGACATATTTACTAATATTTCTGTCAAAATAACAACATCTAAACTGTCACTTTAACAAGCTACCTTCTCCTTGTGTTTTAGTATAGAGAAGTGTTGCTATACAATCTCTTTTTAAAGAGAAACATACTGCGATTGCAGCTAAAACTGGGAGTAACCTGGGTCCGTGACTTCAAGGGCAGAACTAAGCCCTATTACTACAGTGATAACAGTAACAGGAGCATTTGATTACGTATGGCTCTCCCTAAGCCCTGAAACATTAGAAGGCCTCCATTTTCATTACAAATGTTTGAAAATGCTTTTAAAACGGATTCATTTATTGACAATATAAGGTTTTTTTTTTGTTTTTTTTTTTAAGTACTTGCGTTCCTTTCCTAAAAGGGAGACATTTTGCTGTTTGTTAATTTTCACATCTGTCAGCAACTGACAACTGGATCTGTTGAGCAACCATTTATTCTTTTTGACAAAGAAACTTCATATAAAATTGGAATGGAATTTTATGATCAAGTGCAAGAGAATCTGGAGCAACTTCACAGATGGTAACATCTAACAGTGCACAGACCCCAGAGGTTCTCGTGCAGTGGCCCTGGGGAACAGGCCAGCCTTTGTATTGGTATAGAACAGACAGGCCTGGAGCTTTTCAGGAGGAAAAAAAAAAATCAATACAGCAATATACAATGGCAGACAAAGCTACATGTGCTTACAGGGTTTTAGCGCATAGAAACATCCGGTTCAAAGGCTTGTTGAACTCAAATCTGTATCTGGTCTGTCACAAGCAACCCACCACCACCTCTCAAAACATCAACTCTTATTGAACACACAAAAAATTCTGTGTTTAGGCACAGAATATTGGTACAAAATATCCAAAAATGAAAGTGAACTTTTCCAAAAGTAGAACCCAGTAAATTCAAGGAAACATCCAATAATTAAGAGGAATAATAATTGCTTAAAATTTGGTGTTCGGGAATTTGGCCTCCCACCTGCCCCCATCTAGGGATGTAAATAAAAAACACTGAAGTTATAATGTAAAAAATATATATGAAAAGATCTTATAATGTGCGCCAGCCATAATCATCTTAATATGGTAACCTGTGTAATAACTTCCCGCCAGGATTTAGCCTTTGATGGTAATGGTCACACATCGACAGCTTTTACTTTAAAAGCCTCTTTCCAAACAAATAGACATCAAATCAAAAAGCACATTTTAAAATTAGAAAGATTTTGCTAATTTGTCTTCTATATTTCCAAAGATGAATCTCACTCAGAAATCTCACTTGTGGGTGCTCTTATCTCTCAAGATACATGAAAATGCCTCAGAAATGCTTAGTTCATATAATGATGGGTATGTGTGTGGGTGTCAGTCATTTTCCCTTCTCCTGAGACTAAGCAGCTACCATTTGAAGTCTCCAATTCCACCCCCACCCCCCACATTTACAATATTCTACCAATTAACACTCATTTGGATCAGCAAATAAACATTGGCGGGGGGGGGGGGGGTTGGGGCGGTGGGGGTGTTATTGTCAGCCCTTCATACCTTAAAACTGAAAGAAGTCAGGGGGCTTCCCTGGTGGCGCAGTGGTTGAGAATCCGCCTGCCAATGCAGGGGACACGGGTTCGAGCCCTGGTCTGGGAAGATCCCACATGCCGCGGAGCAACTAGGCCCGTGAGCCACAGTTACTGAGCCTGCGCGTCTGGAGCCTGTGCTCCGCAACAAGAGAGGCCACGATAGGGAGAGGCCCGCGCACCGCGATGAAGAGTGGCCCCCACTTGCCGCAACTAGAGAGAGCCCTCGCACAGAAACGAAGACCCACCCAACACAGCCATAAATAAAGAAATACTTTAAAAAAAACAAAAACAAACAAAAAAAAAACTGAAAGTCAGGAAGGCAATCTGACTCAAGAATTCTACAGGAAGTGAATTTGGGGATTTTTAAGGTAATAGGGAGGACAAAAAAATTTTTCTCTGAAGCGCCTGGTTGGCCCTACCAAGGGGGAGAATTATATAAACCCTACCCAGCCTCTTCCACCGAACCCCTTGCCAGGTGAGGAGCTATGACTAGAGTATGCACAGAAGTCATTCGAGCAGATTTCCACTCTGCCAACGTCTCTCCTTCCACCTTCTGCTTCCCCAGCAAACCACACCACTGAGACCCTTCACTTGTGTTTGTGTAAAATAACAGGCACCTGAAATGTGCTACCTTCTCTTTGTGCATCATCGCTGTGCATCAACAAAATACTGACTGTGCATATCATTAACTACGTCACGCACGCCTGTGCATTTTAACTCATTCTAGCACCACAACTCTGTTTACTAAAATACACTCAGCGTTTATTGGTCACACAGCCTTTCATCAACTTACAACTTAAAAATGGGATCAGACGATAGGCGGTCTTTTGTGGCTGGCTTCTTTCACTTGGACATTGTCTCCAAGATCCATCCATCCATTTTACTTTTTATCAGGTGGCAAAATGGTTTGTCGATCTATGATATCAATGCTTTAGGTGAGAAAACTGTCCTCTTTCACAGCCCACAAGTCACACGTTACATGGTAGGTGGTCATAGATAAGGACTTAATGTTTGAACAGATCACCGCTCTTTTTGGCTTATTCTTATACAAGTAAAATTTAATAAAAAGCAAACTGCTTACTAGGTTTAATAATAAGTTACAAATAAGTTAAAAGTCAATTATTAGAGGAAAAGATACAAAGTAAGTTGGTTGTTGCTTTTTTAAGTCTTTTGAGATACCACAGTAATATGTGTTGCATTTGACAAAGGCATAGCAGCTTATAATAAGGGCAACCACACACATAAGGCTTTCCTGGCACCACAAAGATGTGATTTAGGCACTAAAAGAATATATGTTAACATTTATTAGTCAGTAGTTCATTAGGCATTGTTAAGTAATTTCTAATCAAGAATCTATCATCATGGACCCATCTGAGCAGGCACCAACAGGTATGAAAACTTTCAAGGAAATTTTGGGACAAGCTTCAGTCTCATGAAGGCTTGCACATGGTTTTGTATGTGACTATAATTACCTGGCTAGGAGGCATCAAGAATATAAAAAAGGAAATGATCTTTATGTTTACCCATATTATTTTCTGCTTTTGTTTTAAGCACTATTAAGGTAAATGAATACACATACTTAGGGTAGTAAAAACTCTATAATTTGATTAGCTTGACTATATGATTCAACATGAAGTGAAAGAAAAACAGGTTTTATAAGATGGCAGAAGCTTTGTACTTTGTTTTCATGTTGTTAAATACTGTTTCCTCTTACCTCTGTGAGGGGAAGACTCTGATCAGCCCCTTCTCTGTTTTCCCCTCAGGGCATAAAGAGAGGTCCTACAGAGGGAAGAGACCAGGGAGGCCAGCGGCTTTGCTGAGCCAATCAAAACTGCAAGGCCCAGGGCTCCAGGCTCCCGGGCCAGCGTTCTTGCCAGGCCCCTGGACAATGGCTCCCTGTTCCACCCGCTGCACCACAGCACCTGTGCACGGGGCAAACTGCACTTGAGATAAGCTTCCCCAGATGTGCTTCCATGTGGAAGTTAAGGTTTTCTATGCAGGTCTGTCACAACCCTATCGAGGGACAGGCCACCTGGAAAAACAAGGGGGAGAAATGATCCCTGACGGCTCCGTCACATGCTTCGTTTAAACGAAAGAAGTGATGATCTTTCTAGGCAAGGATACGGGTCACCCGGGTGCCCCCTTCACTTTGCACCCCGCTTCCCCTGTGCACTCAGACCCGCAGCGTCACAGCACACGCCGCACCCCAACATGCACACTGAGATGACCGAGCAGGACGCCTCCGGTGCTGCCAAGACTCCTCCTCCAGGCACCTGCCCGGCCCTTCCCAAACCCAAGTGGAACAGAGCCTCCTGCTCCTTCACAGAGTATCCTCACGGGGCAAAGTCCCAGAACACAAACCATGGATACTCGGCGGCTAATATGCATTTCCTCTGGCTAAGTCACAGATACTAAATGTTGGCGGATGAAGTGTACCCAGAGCAACTCAGGGCTATTTTCAGGGTATGGACTTTCCTTTTCCTCTGAGCTCCAGGAGCAACCCCCCATGTGCTTCCCCCTCCTCATTCTCCCTCCAAAGGTGCTCCCCCTGGGACTCCCCTCCTCATCAAAGTGGGAAGACCCTCCCAAGGCCACAAAAGAGCCGCTGGGTTACATTATGGGTCTTGGTCACAGGATTTAAGAATGTGACCCTGTACAGCCTGTTTTTTCTCCCCCCTTTATTAAACTGTAAGATCATTCAATGAAAAAGCCCCTTCCCCAAAGAAAAAGTTCAAATGGCAAAAATTTAAAGGTCCACTTTAAGTCACGGTTGCATTTAATTACATTTAAGAAATGGCATGTCGCCTTCCTTGTAAGGTATGGAATTTTCATTTTTCAAATGAAAGACAACCCATCCTCCAAGGAGAAGGACTAAATGAGGAGCAGGGAGGTGGTAGGCAGAGGAAGGACGAACCGGAGGCTTCAACCACAGAGACTGAAACCGTGACCTTTGCTTTTCTGAGAAACATACTACAAACATAATGAAAATGATTACAGTATAAATTAAGATTATGGATTTTTGCCTTAAAAAAAAAAAAGTCTAGCCAGCTGACATCAACTTTATCGCCCCCGTGGTTCCAAATGGAAAAAGCGTCACAGATGCAATTGTACAGCCTAGAACAACGAGTTCTTGTAAACAGTGTAAAGGTTTTTTTTTTCTTTCAAAGATAAATAAAGAAGGCATAACCTAGAAATAATATAACTACACAAAGAAAATACTACGCACAAAGAAAGAAGTTGGCAATCATGATCTGAGTTGGAATTTAAGGGTTTGCTTGTTTGTCTTTCCATTTTACAGAAAGGTAAATGACCAGAAAAGTCAACTGGGAAAAGTAAGCCATGAGCTCACGTGTTCTCTTCTGTTATAAGCAGGGTCTGCCTTCAGAAACTTTAAAAGGGGGCGGGGAGGGGGTTAGAAAAGAAAAAGAAAAAAGCCACTGTAAAACTAGTTTCTAAGTTAAAAGAGAAAATATTTAACTGACTCCTGAGCACAAAAATTCTTGAACCACTTTAATCGATTGAAATTGATGCTAGAAGTAACTGCTGAGAAACCACAAGGAATAAACATGAAGCCCACTGCTTTGCTGAAAACCAGGGAGATGTCAGGCAACGAGGAAAAAGGAAAAGGACAGAGAAAATGTGTTTTGCACAAGGATGAACAGAGCTGCTTCTGCACAGCCTCCACGCTGAGCGGAATCATCTGATGGAGCCCAGAGGACAACACCACCCCACACCACCCTCCCGCGGCTGTCAGGGCTCTGCGTGGGCAAAGCATCCTCAGGGAGTCCCGATCAAGGCCAAGCAGTAAACAGTTTGAGAAATTACACAAAGTGCAAAGTTGACATCATTATTTACATGCAATCAGGAAAAAGATCCCCTGACAGAGGGAGACTTGCATTAGATAAATGCCTTAAAAATCCTTTAATGGAAGAGATGCACATACTATGTAAACAGACACTGGCACCTCTGACTAAAAAGCACCCTGGAAGAGTGACTGGGCTCAGAGCACAGGAAGAGAGTTTGTAATGTAGAAGACAGCAGGACAACTCTTCCCTTTGACCTTTCACTAGTCCTAGCTCATGACTCAGAGATGGTGGCTGTCCTCCCCACCAGGGGAGGTGCCTGCATCTCCTCCTCCAACGTCGTCAGTGTCCAAGAGGCTCACCTGAACCCTGGGATGAGGGCAACCGCAGCCCCCATGCAGGTTGCTTTCTAACTTTGGAAGTGGCACAGAATCTGATGCTTTCTGATTAAAATCTATCCATTCAGAGGGCATATCAAACATCTGCTCCCGCACAAGGCCCCTCAGTCCAGCATCAGCACATGCAGGTCACCCCAGAGTTCTTCACTAACCTACAGCAGTCACTAAACCAGTTACCAAAACCAAAAAAACTGCAAAAGAAAAAGAAAATCCCTAGCCATCACTGGAACATGAGCCAAGGCTCCAGAGGTTCCGTACGCAAACTGAGGACCCCATTGTCCCTCACAAGGAGGCAGCCTCGAGAATCATTCCTGTTGCCCTTCTGCCTCCTTTGCCCTCTTCAAAGGAAAGGTTCTCATGCCACAAACGGCCTCCAGGCACATGTGCAAAATACTTGTAACCCATTCAAGAAGCAGACACATACCTTTTCCAGAAACTACCATCTGATAACGCCAATTTTTTCCTTCTGAGTTGAGGATTCTAAAAGTTTCTGCAGAGCGTTTCCAATGTAGAACTGATTTTAGTTAGAAATACACCTGGGTTGAGGGTGAGGGGTTGCCTTTTTCAGGCTCAATAAAAATAGTACAGTCGATGCCCATTTTCTACAGGTTCAGGGTTCTAGTAAAGGTGGGGGAGAGGGCTGGGTAACGTTTAACTTGGATGATGAAAGGCAATGTCTCCTTAACCATTTCTACGTGCTCAAGGCCCTACACCTTCTCCTGGATTTAGTCAACCTGACAGTGTCACAATTTTGAGGTGGGTGTTGTAACAGCGTTTGTGTTTGTCTGAAGGTATTTATTTGGAGGGCTACAGGGGCGCCTTCCACCCAATCCCCAAATGCAGAAAACTCTGGTTGGCCAGGAGTGGCACAGATGGTGACTTTCTTCTGCTCTACAGGCCAGACAGATTCAGGCAAGGACAGAAAACAGGCACCACACTGGAGTCTCCGGCCATGCAGTGACTCCTTCCCAGGAACCAGGACAGGAGACTCTACCTGACTCCCTCCCACCAGGTCTCATGACCGAGGACTCACTGGCACATATGGATCCAGGGCACTCCTGAGGATATTTAAACTGCACTGCGGACTTCGTGTATGTCATCAACAACCAGAACTAGTGCCATCTCCATCCTGAACACAGGTCCTGCGCAATCCTCAAGTGGGTGAGAGAGGTAAGGAATGCCCACGTCAGGATCAGTTCTCCATGACTGAGGAAAAGGTTAGGACGGCAACAAGCTGGGAGGGTGTTCACATTTCAGGGGCAGCTCTGAACGGCCCAGCTCACAGTCTACCTGCTGGGTCACCTTGTACCAGCTGGCCCCAAACCATGCCAAATAAGCCCTAGGAGTGAAAAATACATACATGAACCTGGACTTTTTTTTCCCAACATGGGCAAAAGGGGATGGGGGATTTCACTGTACCATGCAACCTATAAAGAGGCAGCATGGAGGTCCCCACACTGTGAGACCTGGGCCCTCTCCTGCAGCTAGCAGCTTTCTTTCAAGTGGGAGATCTGTTCAAAAAGGTCAAGATGTTAGTCATCATCCTGGTTGTTGTTGTTGTTGTTTTAACTCCCTGCTTAACAATTAGACTGCGAAGTAAGGACCATTTGCAACAATGATAATTATTCTGAGTCTCCATTAGATGAGCCAAGGAAACCACGTACACCTTCAAGTTTCCCTCCCCTTGTTTTGAGTCTCCTGGCCTCACAAGGGCGCCAGCCCTGAATGGCTGGAATGAACAAGACCTGTACTGAGGTCACTTGCTGGGAAATCTAACGCTCAACCATAGACCTCAGCAACTTGCTTTCGACACCTGTGATTAAGGAGACTGTACTTGGTGAAGCTTACAAGTACAGTCTGGGGCAGCCACGGACCACGCATGGAAAGGGAAGGGTGAGAGAGGGCAGGGCCTGCAGGGGAGACGGGCTGGGCATACCTAGAAGGCTGGGCACGGAGAAACCATCCATAATTGGAATAGACAGCCGCCAGCAACCCATGCTTTCATCACATCAGCCCAGTTAGTGTGCTGTGCCTCAGCTAGTGGCCATGCAGGTGTGCTTTGCTTAAGGAAACCCAAAAGATATCCATGTTCCAGATTTACAATATGGATCCCATATTGGGCATCCCACATGGTCCGACCTCCTGCCTCTCTTTCCCTTATTGCCTGGGGAGGGAATCGTGCCAGAAGGAGCTCCAAGGGGAAAATGACACAGGCTACTGAGTATTAACATTAATAGTATAAAAACAGCAAGCTAGACTGCTTTATGCACTTATCTATTTCAATCCTCAAAATACCTCTAAAGGTGTGTCTATTCCCAATGTACTGATGAGGCCTCCAGACATGCTCCATAAAACCCCTGGGAGATACCAGCTCACACCTGTCAGAATGGCTATTATCAAAAAGACAAGCAATAAAAAGTGTTGCTGAGGATGTAAAGAAAAGGGAACCCTTGGGTGCCGTTGGTGGGAGTGTAAATTGGTACAGCCACTATGAAAAACAGTATGAAATTTCCTCAAAAAATTAAAAATAGAAAATATGACACAATCCAGCAATTCCATTCCTGGGTATTTTTCTAAAGAAAACAAAAACACTAATTTGAAAAGATACATGCACCTCTATGTTCATTGCAGCATTATTCACAATAGCCAAGACATGGAAGCAACCTAAGTGCCCATAGATAGATGGATAAAGAAGATGTGGTATATATATACAATTTAGTATTACTCAGCCACAGAAAAGAATGAAATCTTGCTATTTGCAACAACATGGATAGACCTAGAGGGTATTACACTAAGTGAAACAAGTCAAAGAAAGACAAATACCATGTGATTTCACTTATATGTGGACTCTTTAAAAAAATGAAAGAAATGTACAAACATAACAAAACAGAAAGAGTCAGATACAGAGAAGAAACAGGTGGCTGTCAGAGGGGAGGGGGTGGGAGGATGAATGAAATAGGTGAGGGAGATTAAGAGGTATAAACTTTCAGTTACAAAATAAATGAGTCACGAGGATAAAATGTACAATGTGGGGAATACAGTCAATAATAATGTAATATCTTTGTATGGTGACAGATGGTAACTAGATTTATCGTGGTGATTATTTTGAAATGTATAGAAATATTGAATTACTGTGTTGTGCACCAGAAACTAACATAGTATTGTAGGTCAATTATACATCAAAAACAAACAAACAAACTCATAGAAGAAGAGATCAGATTTGTGGTTCCCACAGGCGGGGTTGGGGAGAGGGGCAACTGGATGATGGTGGTCACAAGGTACAAACTTCCCGTTAGAGGATAAATAAGCACTAGGGATGTAATGCACAACATGGTTAATATAACTAACACTGCTGTATGTTATATATGAAAATTGTTGAGAGTAAATCATAAGAGTTCTCATGACCAGGCAAAATATTTTTTTTCTTTTTCCTTTCATATTATACCTACATGAGATGATGGATGTTCACTAACTTGTTGTGGTAATCATTTCATGATGTATGTAAGTCAAATCACTATGTTGTATACCTTAAACTGATACAGTGCTGTATATCAATTATATCTCAATACAACTGGAAGAAAAATAAAACCCTAGCCACAAAGTCTGTTGGATCTCAAAGCCCATGCCCCTAGGACTGATCAACACCACCTCTTATAATTAGTATTTAAATGTAAATTTTGCTACTCCTCCCCAATAAGGACATTGTTTTAAACTCTGGATTACCTAGCACAGAAATCAGTGAATATTTTCTATGGATGCTACTACTTGATGTTCCCAAATTCAGCACACACACCCTACTTTCATATGTTATAGTGAAACAGGGAATTGTAGCATCTGAGAGAAAGAAGGATGAAGAAACTCACATGTCAAAAGGAATCTGCAAGTACCTGACTGGGTACATTCAATTCTTGGTACAAACAAGGTATACACTGTATTGTTTCTAAAAACATCCCTTATATAAGAAAATTAGATTCAATTCCTTGTAACAAGATGTCATGCTGATGAGTTGGAGGTTAATTACTACAAGACACTAACCAATCAAGACAAATTTCAGTTGCAAACTGAATTGTAACCATAAAATTACGAACTACTAGGAACTGGGAACTATTTCCCATGTTTAACTGCTCGCCCCCTTTTAAATGAACACACACACACATACACAATGTATGTGTGTTCACATTCTTTCTAGTTTAATAAGTTGTCGAAAAACTAGGCATGTTATAAACATGCAGTTTTAAATGACAAGTGATTAGAATTATAATAACTCAGGTAAAGGATTACCTAGGACATGTTGTCCTAGGTATGAGTTAGCCTGGCCTAAAGGGCTCAGCAGGATAATCTGTGTTTTGACCAGCCCCGACCACCGAGGTTCATGCCTCATCCTGTACAAATAGGTTCATACACTATTCTCTCTAGCAGTAAAAGCAAAGGAAAAAAAAAAAAAAGGATTCTCAGATATTTTGTATTTACAAATGGGAAAAGATTCCCCTAGGCCTCCTCTGTTTACTGCCATGAGGAGGAGAATGCCAGCTCTCTGCACCATATATCAACTAATACCAACTTGGAGGAAAACTTGTACTTAAAAACTGGACTTAAATGCCATTTCATATGTGACGAACCAATCAGAAAATGTGCATGCACATAGTACCGAAATAACTTCTAATCTTTCCCTGGAAGAAGGAAGGAATTTTACAAAACGAGTTGTTTTAAACATATATAAACTCACTTTATGACAAAAGTGCTTTTTCTGGGAAATAGCATCAGTATTCTCCACAAAATTTATGAGGTGGTTCCTAATAAATATAATATATTGAGTATAAACTAACTCCTCTAGACTAAATTAAAGTTAAAAGCCATGGTGTGGTGATAAGGCAGCTGTTAGTACTATCTAGTACAAGAACATGTTTTGAAATAGAAAAATATTCTACTCTATCTTTAAGAAAAGTAAGATTTTATTTTACCTTAAGGTTTAAAAGAAAAAATATGGAAATCCTTCTAAGGCCATAAATAAGGCAAGGAATTCTCCTCTCATCATCCTGATTCAGATACTGCAATAAGATAAGAAAAGGAAATAAAAGGCATACAGACTGGAAAGAAAGAAAGAAAACTGTTCCTATTAGCAGATGACACGACTGTCTATGTAGAAAATCCCAAGAAATTCTAAAACAAAACAAAACAAAACAAACAAACAAAAAACCCCAACCCACCTCCTAAAACTATTACGTGAGTTCAGCAAATTGTATTTCAATATACTAGGAATGGAAAAAAAAATTAAATACTTAGGTACAACTCTAACAGAACATACACAGGAATCGTATGTTGAAAACTGTAAACTGCTAATGAAAGAAATCAAAGAGAAACTAAAATACATGGGGAGACACATTGTGCTCAAGGAATGAAAGACTCAACATCATACAGATGTCAGTTCTCCCCCAAATTGATATACAGGTTTAGTGCAATTCCTGGCAAAATGCCAGCAAGATATTTTAAAATGTAGACATGCTTATTCCAAAATTTATATCAAAGACAAAGGACTAGAATAGCTAAAACAATTTTGAAAAAGAAAAATGAAGTGGAAGGAATCAGTTTACCTGATTTCAAAATTTACCATAGAGCTACACCAATCAAAACTGTGTGATACTGGCAGAGGAAGAGACACAGATCAATGGAACAGAATAGGGAACCCAGAAATAAACCCACACAAATATGCATGACTGACTTTTGACAAAGGAGCAAAAGCAAGTCAGTGGAGGAATGACAGCTTTTTCTACAAATGGGGCTGAACTAGATATCCTCTGGGGTGAAAAAAAACCTGAACCTAAGTCTCATACCTTATACAAAAATTAACTCAAAATGGGCCATGAACCATTTAAAATATAAAACTATAAATCTTTTAGAAAAATAATAGAGAATCTTTTGGGGTCTAGCACAGCCAGAGTTCTTAGACTGGACACCAAAATCACAAACCATGAAAGAAAAAATTGAAAAATTGGACTTCAGCAAAATTTAAAACTTCTGCTTAGCAAAGACCCTATCAAGTAGATAAAAAGATATGCTACAGACTTGGAGAAAATATTTACAAACCATAATCCGGCAAAGGACTAGTCTCTGGAGTACAGAAAGAACGCTGAAAACTCAACATTAAAAAACAATCCAGTTAGATAATCAGCAAAACACATCAACAGATGTTTTACCGAAAAGGATATATGGATTGCAAATAAAGGCATGAAAAGGTGGTTCAGCATCATTAGCCATCAGGAAAATGCAAATTGAAACCACAATGACAGGGGGACCTTCAAAATGGCAGATGAGTAAGATGTGGAGATCAACTTCCTCCTGACAAATAGATCAAAAATACTTCTACAAGTGGAACAACTCCTACACAACATCTACTGAACGCTGGCAGAAGACCTCAGACTTCCCAAAAGGCAAGAAAATACCCACGTACCTGGCTGTGTGGCTGACAGGGTCCTGGTGCTACGGCCTGGTGTCAGGCCTGAGCCTCTGAGGTGGGAGAGCCAAGTTCAGGACATTGGACCACCAGAGACCTCCCGGCCCCACATAATATCAATCGGCAAGAGCTCTTCCAGAGATCTCCATCTCAACGCTAAGACCGAGCTCCACCCAATGGTCAGCAAGCTCCAGTGCTGGACGCCCCATGCCAAACATCCAGTAAGATGGGAACACAACCCCACCCAAGAGCAGAAAGGCTGCCTAAAATCATACTAAGTTCACAGACACACCAAAACACACCACCAGACGTGGCCCTGCCTACCAGAAACACAAGATCTAGCTCCACCCACCAGAACACAGACACCAGTCCCCTCTACCAGGAAGCCTACACAACCCACTGAACCAACCTCACCCACTGGGGGCAGACAGCAAAAACAATGGGAACTACAAATCTGCAGTCTGCAAAAAGGAGACCCCAAACACAGTAAGTTAAACAAAATGAGAAGACAGAGAAATATGCAGTAGATGAAGGAGCAAGGTAAAAACCCACTAGACCAAACAAAAGAAGAGGAAATAGGCAGTCTACCAGAAAAAGAATTTAGAGTAATGATAGGAAAAATGATGCAAAATCTTGGAAATAGAATGGAGAAAATACAAGAAACATTTAACAAGGACCTAGAGGAACAAAAGAGCGAACAAACAATGATGAACAACACAATAAATGAAATTAAAAATTCAGTTTGTTTGAAAGGGAAAAAACCTACAACCAAGATTACTCTACCCAGAAAGGATCTCATTCATATTTGACGGAGAAGTTAAAACCTTCACAGACAAGCAAAAGCTAAGAGAATTCAGCACCACCAAACCAGCTTTACAACAAATGCTAAAGGAACTTCTCTAAGTGGTAAACACAAGAGAAGAAAAGGACCTACAATAACAAACCCAAAACAATTGAGAAAATGGTAATAGGGACATGCATATCGATAATTACCTTAAATGTAAATGGATTAAATGCTCCAACCAAAAGACATAGACTGGATGAATGGATACAAAAACAAGACCCGTATATATGCTGTCTACAAGACACCCACTTCAGACCTAGGGACACATACAGACTGAAAGTGAGGGGATGGAAAAAGATATTCCATGCACAAGGAAATCAAAAGAAAGCTGGAGTAACAATTCTCATATCAGACAAAATAGACTTTAAAATAAAGACTATTACAAGAGACAAAGAAGGACACTACATAAAGATGAAGGGATCAATCCAAGAAGAAGATATAACAATTGTAAATATTCACGCACCCAACATAGGAGCACCTCAATACATAAGGCAAAGGCTAACAGCCATAAAAGGGGAAATTGACAGAGAATCATAGTAGGGGACTTTAACACCCCACTTTCACCAATGGACAGATCATCCAAAATGAAAATAAATAAGGAAACACAAGCTTTAAATGACACATTAGACAAGATGGATTTAATTGATATTTATAGGACATACCATCCAAAAACAATAGAATACACTTTCTTCTCAAGTGCTCATGGAACATTCTCCAGAATAGATCATCTTGGGTCACAAATCAAGCCTTAGTAAATTTAAGAAAACTGAAATCATCTCAGGTATCTTTTCTGACCACAATGCTATGAGACTAGATATCAATTACAGGAAGAAAATCTGGAAAACATACAAACACATGGAGGCTAAACAATACACTATTAAATAACAAAGAGAGCACTGAAGAAGTCAAAGAGGAGATCCAAAAATACCTAGAAACAAATGACAATGGAAACACAATGACCCAAAACCACTGGGATGCAGCAAAAGCGGTTCTAAGAGGGAAGTTTATAGCAACACAACCCTACCTCAAGATACAAGAAAAATCTCCGATAAACAACCTAACCTTACACCTAAAGCAATTAGAGAAAGAAGAACAAAAAACCCTCAAAGTTAGCAGAAGGAAAGAAATCATAAAGATTAGATCAGAAATAAATGAAAAAGAAATGACGGAAACGATAGCAAAGATCAATAAAACTAAAAGCTGGTTCTTTGAGAAGATAAACAAAATTGATAAACCATTAGCCAGACTCATCAAGAAAAAAAGGGAGAAGACTCAAATCAACAGAATTAGAAATGAAAAAGGAGAAGTAACAACTGACACTGCAGAAATACAAAGGATCATGAGAGATTACTACAAGCAATTATATGCCAATAAAATGGACAACCTGGGAGAAATGGACAAATTCTTAGAAAAGCTCAACCTTCTGAGACTGAAGCAGGAAGAAATAGAAAATATGAACAGACCAATCACAAGCACTGAAATTGAAACTGTGATTAAAAATCTTCCAACAAACAGAAGCCCAGGACCAGATGGCTTCACAGGTGAATTCCATCAAACATTTAGAGAAGAGCTAACACCTATCCTTCTCAAACTCTTCCAAAATATTGCAGAGGGAGGAACACTCCCCAACTCATTCTACGAGGCCACCATCACCCTGATACCAAAACCAGACAAAGATGTCACAAAGAAAGAAAACTACAGGCCAATATCACTGATAAACATAGACTCAAAAATCCTCAACAAAATACGAGCAAAGAGAATCCAACAGCACATTAAAAGGATCGTATATCATGATCAAGTGGGGTTTATCCCAGGAATGCAAGGATTCTTCAATATATGCAAACCAATCAATGTGAAACACCATATTAACAAACTGAAGCATAAAAACCATATGATAATCTCAACAGATACAGAAAAAGCTTTTGACAAAATTCAACACCCATTTATGATAAAAACCTTCCAGAAAGTAGGCATAGAGGGAACCTACCTCAACATAATAAAGGCCATATATGACAAACCCACAGCCAACATCGTTCTCAACGGTGAAAAACTGAAACCATTTCCATTAAAATCAGGAACAAGACAAGGTTGCCCACTCTCACAACTATTAGTAAACATAGTTTTGGAAGTTTTAGCCACAGCAATCAGAGAAGAAAAAGAAATAAAAGGAATCCAACTTGGAAAAGAAGAAGTAAAACTGTCACTGTTTGCAGATAACATGATACTATACAGAGAATCCTAAAGATGTTACCAGAAAACTACTAGAGCTAATTAGTGAATCTGGTAAAGTAACAAGATACAAAATTAATACACAGAAATCTCTTGCATTCCTATACACTAATGATGAAAAATCGGAAAGAGAAACTAAGGAAACACTCCCATTTTTCACTACAACAAAAAGAATAAAACACTGAGGAATAAACCTACCTAAGGAGACAAAAGACCTGTATGCAGAAAACTATAAGACACTGATGAAAGAAATTAAAGATGATACCAACAGATGGAGAGATATACCATGTTCTTGGATTGGAAGAATCAACACTGTGAAAATGACTATACTACCCAAAGCAATCTACAGATTCAATGCAATCCCTATCAAACTACCAATGGCATTTTTCACAGAACGAGAAAAAAAATTGCACAATTTGTATGGAAACACAAAAGACCCCGAATAGCCAAAGCAATCTTGAGAAAGAAAGACGGAGGTGGAGGAATCAGGCTCCCTGACTTCAGACTACACTACAAAGCTACAGTAATCAAGACAGTATGGTACTGGCACAAAAACAGAAATATAAATCAGTGGAACAGGATAGAAAGCCCAGAGATAAACCCATGCACATATGGTCACCTTATATTTGATAAAGGAGGCAAGAATATACAATGGAGAAAAGACAGCCTCTTCAATAAGTGGTGCTGGGAAAACTGGGCAGCTACATGTAAAAGTATGAAGTTAGAACATTCCCTTACACCATACACAAAAATAAACTCAAAATGGATTAAAGACCTAAATGTAAGTCCAGACACTATCAAACTCTTAGAGGAAAACATAGGCAGAACACTCTATGACATAAATCACAGCAAGATCCTTTTTGACCCACCTCCTAGAGAAATGGAAATAAAAACAAAAATAAACAAATGGGACCTAATGAAACTTAAAAGCTTTTGCACAGCAAAGGAAACCATAAACAAGACCAAAAGACAACCCTCAGAATGGGAGAAAATATTTGCCAACAAAGCAACTGACAAAGGATTAATCTCCAAAATATATAAGCAGCTCATGAAGCTGAATATCAAAAAAACAAACAACCCAATCCAAAAATGGGCAGAAGACCTAAATAGACATTTCTCCAAAGAAGATACACAGATTGCCAACAAACACATGAAAGGATGCTCAACATCACTAATCATTAGAGAAATGCAAATCAAAACTACAATGAGGTATCACCTCACACCAGTCAGAATGGCTATCATCAAAAAATCTAGAAACAATAAATGCTGGAGAGGGTGTGGAGAAAAGGGAACCCTCATGCACTGTTGGTGGGAATGTAAATTGATACAGCCACTATGGAGAACAATATGGAGGTTCCTTAAAAAACTAAAACTAGAACTACCATACAACCCAGCAATCCCACTACTGGGCATATACCCTGAGAAAACCATAATTCAAAAAGAGTCATGTACCACCATGTTCATTGCAGCTCTATTTACAATAGCCAGGACATGGAAGCAACCTAAGTATCCATCGACAGATGAATGGATAAAGAAGATGTGGTACATATATATAATGGAATATTACTCTCAGCCATAAAAAGAAACGAAATTGAGTTATTTGTAGCGAGGTGGATGGACCTAGAGTCTGTCATACAGAGTGAAGTAAGTCAGAAAGAGAAAAACAAATACTGTATGCTAACACATATATATGGAATCTAAAAAAAAAATGGTTCTGAAGAACCTAGGGGCAGGACAGGAATAAAGACGCAGACGTAGAGAATGGACTTGAGGACATGCAGAGGGGGAAGTGTAAGGTGGGACAAAGTGAGACAGTGGCATGGACATATACACACTACCAAATGTAAAATAGATAGCTAGTGGGAAGCAACCACATAGCACAGGGAGATCAGCTCGGTGCTTTGTGACCACCTAGAGGGGTGGGATAGGGAGGGTGGGAGGGAGACGCAAGAGGGAAGGGATATGGAGATATATGTGTACATATAGCTGATTCACTTTGTTATACAGCAGAAACTAAGACAACATTGTAAAGCAATTATACTCCAATAAAGATGTTAAATAAATAAATACGTAAATAAATAAGAATAATGACAACATGAAATGCTCGCAAGGATGTGAAGGACCTGGGTCATTCATATGACATTGCTGGTGGTTAGGTAGAATGGCACAACCATTCTGGAAAACAGTCTGGCAGTTTCTTAAAAAACTAAACATGCATCTCGTATATAACCTAGCAATTGCACTCCTGGGCATTTAACCCAGAAAAATGAAAACACATTCACTCAAAAACATATATATGAATGTTTATAGTAGCTTTTTAAAAAGAAATAGCCCCAAACTGGAAACAAATCCAGATGTCCTTCAAGAGTAAATGGTTAAATTAACAGTGGTACATCCCTGACATGGAATACGGGTCAGCAATAACACGGGACACACAGAAACCTGGATGACTCTACAGAGAATTATGCTAAGTGGGAAAAAAACTAATACCAAAATGTTACATACTGTATGATTCTACTTAACCTTCTTAAAATGACGTTTCAGAGATGGAGGATAGATTAGTTGTAACCTGGGGTACAACTGGGGGAAGGGGAAGTGGGTGTGGCTATAAAAGGGCAACAGGACATACGCTTGTGTTGATGAAAATGTTCTGTATATTGAGTATGTTAATATTAATGTCAATATCCCTACTGTGATATTGTAATATAGTTTTACAAAATATTACTATGGGGGGAAACTAGTGTATAGGATCGCTTTGTATTATTTCTTATAACTACACGTGAATCTACAATTATCTCAAAAATTTTTTTTTAATTTAATGGAAAAAAATCTTTCAACAACAATACGTTCACTTGCCATCCTGAGGCAGCCTAAGCAGACAAATGGCTTCTTGCAAATCACATCATTTCCCAATATAGGCTGTCCAGATGTAGAACATATCCTGTCCATGTGTTACCACTTCATCAGGAAGTCACAGCTCCAAAGAGGTTAATTTTTAGGTCTTTATTTAGAAATCCCATCTTTAAGCTAAACTGCATTCTTAGCAGAAGGACCACTTCAGTTATAATAGTTTGGGATTATAAACTACAAAAATAATAAACTAAGGGAAGAATTCAAAAGTAAGCAATCACAATAATTAGCACAAAAGAATTCCTAAGCCAATTATTGAGCAACTTTCTGAAGGAACAAGACTATTTTAAACTAAAAGAATGCATATCCAAGACATGTTTATTGCAGGGTTATTTGTAATACTAAAAAACTGGAAACAACCTAAATGCCTAATTTGGAGTGATTAAACAAATTGTGCCCATCATTCTAGCATTATGCAATGGTTAAAAATAACAAGGTAGATCCGCATGTACTGCAAGTAAATGATAATCAAGGTAAATTATTAAGCTGAAAAAAGGTACAGAACAATGCAAAAGAATGATCCCATTTCAGTCTTCAAAACTATATTAGAATATGTGCCTATAAATAATAATGAGATGTCAATACATGAGATAGAGTAAATAAATGAGATAGAGTATTTTCAAAGTTATTTGTAATGATTCGGGGGAAAGGGATGATGACTTGGATGGATGAAGGAGGAATGACTTTATGCTACAGACATTTTAAAATGTATCTTCACCGTAAAAAAAAAAAAAAAAAAAGTCAATCGGAATGCAAATTTAGATTTCTATCAATCAACTGTGATTAAAACAACGTGTGTTTTCCACTTAATTCAACTTGGTAAAAAAAAAAAAAAGTTACTTCTTTTCATATCATCTCATGTCTCAGATTCAGGTATTTATCCAAATCTGTCACCGACTTGTTCCTTCTTAAAAAGTGACTAGAATAGGGACTCACAAACTCATGTCTTTCAAGGAACTCTACCTATTAATAAGAAAGTTATTTGTTCACACAGATTCGAGAAATGCTGCTTAAAACATAAACAGGAAGGGGATAAGATAATCAGCCTTTTACTTGGCCGGTGTATGAAAAGATGCTTAGTGGATTTCAAAGTTTGAGAAACACTGAACTTGACCCCCTCGCCTTTGCAATATCCCTATGTTGTCTATATTATCCGTCAAGTAGACAAAGACAGGAAATGGACTCAGTATGACCTCAGCACCTGGCACTATGATAGCACAGGGCATCATATATAAGGAGTATGTGATGTGCATATGCAAATAGGAGTTATAAAATCTGCAAGGTAGTTATAAAATCTCCAAGTAGTTTACATATTTGCCTTATAATCTTGTTTATACTATCATATTTGCCAAGACAGAATAAATGTGATAACTCATTATTTCTATTCAAGAATCATTTGATAAACAGTAAAAATAAAGCCAAGCACTACTTTACAAAAAGTTCAGTTAAATAAATCTAACATAACTAAGAAATTGGGTTCCATAAATGATAAGCAGAGTCTTCCCCAGTTATTTGGTAGTTCCCCTTAAAAAGTAAAAATCTTGTAATGGACTTAAATAGGATCTAAGGTGAGAGGACACTTAATTCTAGCAAAAGGGATCAGGCAAGTCCCCTCCACATCCCAACCCCAATTTCTTCCTCTGTTTTTGCCAAAAAATTTTAAATTTGTCGCACCTACTGAATATTCCAGATAAACTTTAGAATCACTTTATTAAGCTCCAAACAAAGTGCAGAAGCAGTGGAATTGTTTTTAAATTATAAATCAATTTGGGGAGGAGTGACGTTGGTAATATTCCAGCTTCCCACCTAGGAAAAATGATGTTTCACTATATTTAAATCATTTTTCTATATTGTTCAGTAAGATTGGGTAGATTTTCCATAAATACATCCTGCAATTTCTTATTAGAGTTATTCTTTGTCATCTGGATTATATCATTAAAAAGAAATGCAATGTTATTAATTTCAAATATATTAAGCAATTCAGTTAAGTTGTCCATCTAAACCTTAAGGGGATCCTTCAGGAGCCAGCCTGCTTGAGTGAACAGTGAAGGATGATTTGTAATTAGCATGTTAATTTCACCTGTAAATAAAAAATTGTAAAACTCTTCAAGGTACTTAAAAGAGTTCTATCAAGTAGGTTACATATTCACCTTACAGTCTTATTTACTGTATTAATTTACAATACTGAGAATTATTAAATTACTAAAGTTAATTATTAAATCAGAAAATATATTGCAAAGCACTTAGAATAGTGTCTGACACAGGGATATATTTGTAATAAATATGAATGCCTGTTGTTACTAGAGAAAAATGTCCACCTGGCTCCATTCTTGGCCACTAACGTTGAATAGGTGGCATTAAAGTGTATGAGGTATGTATTTTGAGTAGACCCCGCTGCACCAGCTGTCTGGAGGCTGCCCTCTGGTGCAGGGCTCTCTAGATGACAGCCCCATAAAGCTGCATACAGGTTGCTACAACAGCTAAACATCCCCAAGCCAGAGAACTCCATGAGTGTTTTAATGATCACAAAAGAACAGGGTGGAATGTCCTATAAATATCAATTAAGTCCAACTTGTTTAATGTATCATTTAAAGCCTGTGTTTCCTTATTTATTTTCATTTTGGATGATCTGTCCATTGGTGAAAGTGGGGTGCTAAAGTCCCCTACTTTGATTGTGTTACTGTCGATTTCCCCTTTTATGGCTGTTAGTATTTGCCTCATGTATTGAGGTGCTCCTATGTTGGGTGCATAAATATTTACAACTGTTATATCTTCTTCTAGGATCGATCCCTTGATCATTATGTAGCGTCCTTCTTTGTCTCTTGTAATAGTCTTTATTTTAAAGTCTATTTTGTCTGATATTTTAAAGTCTATTTTGTCTGAGAATTGCTACTCCAGCTTTCTTTTGATTTCCATTTGCATGGAATATATTTTCCATCCCCTCACTTTCAGTCTGTATGTGTCCCTAGGTCTGAAGTGGGTCTCCTGTAGACAGCATATATACGGGTCTTGTTTTTGTATCCATTCAGCCAGTCTGTGTCTTTTGGTGGGAGCACTTAATCCATTTACACTTAAGGTAATTATCGATATGTATGTTCCTATTCCCATTTTCTTAAATGTTTTGGGTTTGTTATTGTAGGTCTTTTCCTTCTCTTGTGTTTCTTGCCTAGAGAAGTTCCTTTAGCATTTGTTGTAAAGCTGGTTTGGTGGTGCTGAACTCTCTCAGCTTTTGCTTGTCTGTAAAGGTTTTAATTTCTCCATCAAATCTGAATGAGATCCTTGCTGGGTAGAGTAATCTTGGTTGTAGATTTTTCTCCTTCATCACTTTAAATATGTCCTGCCACTCCCTTCTGGCTTGCAGAGTTTCTGCTGAAAGATCAGCTGTTAACCTTATGGGGATTCCCTTGTGTGTTATTTGTTGTTTTTCCCTTGCTGCTTTTAGTATGTTTTCTTTATATTTAATTTTTGATAGTTTGATTAATGTGTGTCTTGGCGTGTTTCTCCTTGGATTTATCCTGTATGGGACTCTCTGTGCTTCCAGGACTTGATTAACTATTTCCTTTCCCGTATTAGGGAAGTTTTCACCCATTTATGATAAAAGCCCTGCAGAAAGTAGGCATAGAGGGAACTATCCTCAACATAATAAAGGCTATATATGACAAACCCACAGCCAACATCGTCCTCAATAGTGAAAAACTGAAACCATTTCCACTAAGATCAGGAACAAGACAAGGTTGCCCACTCTCACCACTATTATTCAACATAGTTTTGGAAGTTTTAGCCACAGCAATCAGAGAAGACAAAGAAATAAAAGGAATCCAAATCGGAAAAGAAGAAGTAAAGCTGTCACTATTTGCCAGTGACACGATACTATACATAGAGAATCCTAAAGATGCTGCCAGAAAACTACTAGAGCTAATCAATGAATTTGGTAAAGTAGCAGGATACAAAATTAATGCACAGAAGTCTCTGGCATTCCTATACACGAATGATGAAAAATCTGAAAGTGAAATTAAGAAAACACTCCCATTTACCATTGCAACAAAAAGAATAAAATATCTAGGAATAAACCTACCTAAGGAGACAAAAGACCTGTATGCAGAAAATTATAAGACACTGCTGAAAGAAATTAAAGATGATACAAATAGATGGAGAGATATACCATTTTCTTGGATTGGAAGAATCAACATTGTGAAAATGACTCTACTACCCAAAGCAATCTACAGATTCAATGCAATCCCTATGAAACTACCAATGGCATTTTTCACAGAACTAGAACAAAAAATTTCACAATTTGTATGGAAACACAAAAGACCCCGAATAGCCAAAGCAATCATGAGAAAGAAAAACGGAGGTGGAGGAATCAGGCTCCCTGACTTCAGACTATACTACAAAGCTACAGTAATCAAGACAGTATGGTACTGGCACAAAAACAGAAATATAAATCAGTGGAACAGGATAGAAAGCCCAGAGATAAACCCACGCACATATGGTCACCTCATCTTTGATAAAGGAGGCAAGCATATACAGTGGAGAAAAGACAGCCTCTTCAATAAGTGGTGCTGGGAAAACTGGACAGCTACATGTAAAAGTATGAAGTTAGAACATTCCCTTACACCATACACAAAAATAAACTCAAAATGGATTAAAGACCTAAATGTAAGTCCAGACACTATCAAACTCTTAGAGGAAAACATAGGCAGAACACTCTATGACATAAATCACAGCAAGATCCTTTTTGACCCACCTCCTAGAGAAATGGAAATAAAAACAAAAATAAACAAATGGGACCTAATGAAACTTAAAAGCTTTTGCACAGCAAAGGAAACCATAAACAAGACCAAAAGACAGCCCTCAGAATGGGAAAAAATATTTGCAAATGAAGCAACTGACAAAGGATTAATCTCCAAAATTTACAAGCAGCTCATGCAGCTCAATAACAAAAAAACAAACAACCCAATCCAAAAATGGGCAGAAGACCTAAATAGACATTTCCCCTAAAAAGATATACAGATTGCCAACAAACACATGAAAGAATGCTCAACGTCATTAATCATTAGAGAAATGCAAATCAAAACTACAATGATATATCATCTCACACCGGTCAGAATGGCCATCATCAAAAAATCTAGAAACAATAAATGCTGGAGAGGGTGTGGAGAAAAGGGAACACTCTTGCACTGTTGGTGGGAATGTAAATTGATACAGCCACTATGGAGAACAGTATGGAGGTTCCTTAAAAAACTAAAAATAGAATTACCATACGACCCAGCAGTCCCACTACTGGGCATATACCCTGAGAAAACCATAATTCAAAAAGAGTCAGGTACTAAAATGTTCACTGCAGCTCTATTTACAATAGCCAGGACATGGAAGCAACCTAAGTGTCCATCATCGGATGAATGGATAAAGAAGATGTGGCACATATATACAATGGAATATTACTCAGCCATAAAAAGAAACGAAACTGAGGTATTTGTAATGAGGTGGATGGACCTAGAGTCTGTCATACAGAGTGAAGTAAGTCAGAAAGAGAAAAACAAATACTGTATGCTAACACATATATATGGAATCTAAGGAAAAAAAAAAAAAAGGTCATGAAGAACCTAGTGGCAAGATGGGAATAAAGACACGGGCCTACTAGAGAATGGACTTGAGGATATGGGGAGGGTGAAGGGTAAGCTGTGACAAAGTGAGAGAGTGGCATGGACATATATACACTACCAAACGTAAAATAGGTAGCTAGTGGGAAGCAACCGCATAGCACAGGGAGATCAGCTCGGTGCTTTGTGACCACCTGGAGGGGTGGGATGGGGAGGGTGGGAGGGAGGGAGATGCAAGAGGGAAGAGATATGGGAACATACGCATATGTATGACTGATTCACTTTGTTATAAAGCAGAAACTAACACACCATTGTAAAGCAATTATACTCCAATAAAGATGTTAAAAAAAAAATAAAAATGTAAAAAAAGAACAGGGAACTCCAGCTCCGCCCTCAGACTTGCCCAACCAAGGCCTAGTAGGAAAACTCCACTGCTAGTGAAAGCATCTCTGACCCTTCTTTGCTTGGGTTCCCTCTGGCCATCTTAATCTCTGTTCCACCGGGACATCCTGAGACTGGCAGAGCTACTGGAGGGCTGTGGTCCCAGAGGTGCTGCAGCCCTTGCCTCAGCTCCCGTAGATGCATCCTTCTCCAGGGACAAGCCCAAGCCATGTGCTACTATGTTATCACCATGTTTGACTCCAGAGAAAGAGACAGTATTGTTTAAATGGTCGGTCTGCATCAGAAGCGATTCTGAAATGTGCAGCTCAGGATAAGAAAATTTCACAGTGGTTATCTGAAACTTAAAAAGTAATCAAAACCTCCAACTAGCCGTGTCACTTGAGTAACTTACTTTAACCTCTCTGTGGCTCAGTTTCCATATCTGTGAAGTGGGCACAGCAGTACTTACGTAATGAGGTTGAGATTAAATAAACTGATATTTGTAAAGCACTTGGGATGGTACCTAGCACAGAGCAGTGCTCTGTAACTATTTCTTGAACAAATGAAAAAAAAAAGAATCAATTGCATTTTTAAAGTCATTACTCAACATGAGGTACTGCCTTCACTTGTGTTGGATTATATAACAGACAAAAAACTTATTCTCTTGGGAATTTCCAGAACCCTGTAGCACAGCCAAAATACACTGACCTTGAATACATTGTTCTTGAACAAAGTGGCTGTACTGAACATGGAATTGATGTTACTACTTCGTACCTAGCACAGAGTGCCTAATGCTCTCATGCTCAATTATCTGACAGTGATGCCAGGATGGAAGAATAATACATAATTTTTAATCTTATTTAAAAGGTATTATGTACTCCCAGAGCACTTACAAGGAACCACTCTTCTGTTCTTCATGGTTTGCTCTCTGTTCATCAGCAGAAAGACAGCTGGTTTGGGAGCTGGTAATGGGTTTTTCCATTGTTTTCAAAAGGCAGAGAACTACCCACATGCTAACTTCCAGAGACACTACAGTGATCAGTCACCGGAAATCACACAGCAAAGGTCACCGTCTGAGATCCGACACATGGCTCCAGTGGCTCCCACTGCAAGGCCACTACCAGGCTGTGGCTCCAGACAGGACAGATGTGAAAGGAAATGCTGTCAGTCAGAAGGGAGCAGCCTCGCCTCCTACTCCATCAAAGGGAACAGACTCCGGGGTCAGGGAGGGGACCTGCTCAGTCACTGGGCCGGTCAGAGACCGGCCTTGGCACACCCAGCCCAGGGCCGTCTCCACTCCCTACTCTGCTCCCCTGGAAGGCATCCTTCCTATTGTCAAGGAGCCTGCGGACTAGAGAGAGTCAGAGGCTGAGCCCCTGTGCCCACTGGGCTTCTGCACCATGTGACAAACTGTAAATCACAGCCCCAGTCCAGGTCTCAGTTTTCTCACCTGTGAAGTGGAGGGGTGGGACCGGATGACTTCCAATAGGGATGCAGGTCATGAATAATGAATAATAAAATGAGGGATTATGAACCAATAAACGAAGTCTATCTATACCTTAGTGCCAAGGATTGTGAGAAAGGAGCCAAAGGAGCGAGACACTCTTAATTTTTCAAAGAACAAAACTGTCAATACAGGCAGATTGAACAGGCCTTACAAATTCTCCATTCCCCGCTAGTTAAGATAACCAGATGTCATGCACCACAGTGGTGACGGAGCCCTTGAGCAGATGCCCCTGCTCTGTGAAGCCTTCAGCAGCCCACAGGCAGAGCTGGTCATGATGCCCCTCTTGTGTTCTCAGAACAGGGGTATAACTGCCCATTTCTGCTCTCTTTTCCCCCACAGACTGGTCCAGAGCTGGTTTTACTGAGTTCTGCAGTGTCCCTATGGAAAATACTCCACCTGGCATGCAGTAGGTGCTCAATAAATGACAATATCCCCAAGCTCACCAAAACCACAATAGCATGCATGGGTCTTTGTACTGTCAGGTTCTCCTCTCCTCTCCTCTACTTCCCCACTGTCAGTCCTCATGTGGGTCTTACTGTCACAATCTCCATGTGGGATCCTGACAGTGAACTTACCCCACTTTTCTGAAAAACAACGCAGCCGCTCCAAGCTGCTCCTCTCCAAGTCTAGGGTGAGTGTCTGTGGACTCTATGATGCATCTGTGTCCTCCTTAAGCTAAAATGCCACTCTCTCCATGAGCTGTCAGGGTGTGCTTGCCTCACCCTCCCGCCCGCCACAGCATCCCCTGACTCTGGGTGGCCCCTGCAGTGTACATCATTCCTTAGCTGCTCTTCTCATCACTGACATGTGCAGCCATCTGCACCCTTGAGATCCCTTTCTTGCATAGGACACTAAAGACTTCTGACGTAGGCCACGAGGCTGGCCCCTTGACCAATACTTCACTTCCTAAGAGCCTCCCTTGCCCCCTTCACTACCTTCCTCAAACTTCCAAATGCTGAAATTGAATTCAAGGCAAGTTCTCCTCTCTTTGAAAGGTTACAGATAACAGCTTCTAAACTTTAAACTTGGAAAAGCATGTGGACCTACCCTACCCAGCTCCAGGGTCACGTGAATTAAGAGATGGCCCATTTCAAACAAACCACACTGAGCAGCTCAAAGGAATGTCTCCATCTGTGGCAAGTGCAAAATTCAAACAAAGGCCATGATCAGGAATTGAGTGCGCTTCACGACCCTGCCCCCCAGGCCCCCTGCCGCCACGGCGACACACGTGGGCTGACACGGTATGTGAGCGCACCCCAGGAAGCAGACCGCAGCCCTCCCAGGCGCCCAGTGATTACAGGGCCAGGCTGAGTGCAGCCACGAGAACCCAGAAACAAAGCCTTCTGTGAAACCAGACACCGCACAAGGTCACAGAAACAGCAAGAGCTTGTCAAGCCCGAAAGCCCTTTGGTGAGGAATTTTCCTAAGCACCTGTGTCCAGCGTCGAAACAACAGCAGTCTGGACGCATACCTGAGGTGACAGGAGCACATATCCGGCCACCTCTTGGGAAAGACCATTCAAGGTCATGGGCATTTAAGACGTGAGTCTCTTTCGGGCTTTTCTGTGGACTAACACCCAGGCACAGACCAAACAATCAGTTTGAAAACACTCTTGCGACAAGACAGACCCCCATCCTCGCTCACTGACGTGGCCTCAGGTGAGTCGAGAGGCAAGGGCAGATCAGCATCCCGACCAGGTGCCCTGCGGGGTGGCCCCCACATGTGCCTCAGCTACACAGAGCCCCTAACTCAACCCAGGGGGGCCTGAAGGGCCTCCTGAAAGTAACGCTTCTAAAGTCAAGTACTTAGAAGGCAACTCTGCTAGTAACTAATATGCCTTTTGTTTTGTTTTTAAAGAAATACAATCTCTCTTGCCCTACCTGCCCTCCCTTCAGGAGTTTACGGAAAATCACCATAAGGAGAAAACCAAAGTCAGTCAAAAGCTGCTTAAAGGATGTGTAATTACGTGCGATTTAGAAACTCTATGTATGATTAAAGCCAGAAAGAAGGCTGTGTTCTTGGCAAATGCTCAGCAACGTATTCAAGCAAATACTCTTTCAACTCTCGAAACACTTCCTCCCATGACACACCTCCCTAATTTGCCAAGATTTGTTCAACAGGCCAGTGGTTCTCCAAGTGCACTCTAGGTCTAGCAGCAACAGGGTCACCGCAGAACTTGTAAAAGACGTGCTGAGTCAGGAAGCCCTGGGGGGGCGGGGAGGGCCCAGCCAGGTGAAACTTCACAAGCCCCCCAGGGGTCCTGTTCCCAGAACCACCACACAGGGAGATGGTCCTTCCCCGGCCACCCCTGCCCAGCTTCAGCCGGGGCTCACGGGCGTCACTCTCACATCTCAGAGGAGGCAGAGGACCTTCCCCAGGGTTTTCCCACAAGCGGGACCTTGGGACAGTCCATAGGTGGCGTAACTGTGGTGGTAGCAGTGACGGGACACCAGGCTGAGACATGAGAAGAACACTGTCCAGGGCAGCGTCCCTCAGCTTGTCTGCACACAGTGCTCACCTGGGATGTGCTCACCACAGCTGACCATCAGGGAAATGCAAAGCAGAACCACAGTGAGATGTCACCTCACACCTGCTGGGATGGCTATCATCAAAAAGACAAGAGACAACAAGTGTTGGCGAGGATGTGGAAAAAAGAGAGCCTTTATGTACTATTGGTGGGAATGTAAATTGGTGCAGCCACCATGGAAAATAGTATGGAGCTTCCTGAAACCATTAACAGTGGAACTACCATATGATCCAAGACTCTCACTTCTGGATATAGACCCAAAGGAAACAAAATCATTATCTCAAAGAAGTTTCTGCACTCCCATGTTCACTGAAGCATTATTCACAATAGACAAGATATAGAAACAGCCTAATGTCCACCTACAGATGAATGGATAAAGAAAATGCGGTGGGGGTTTCCCTGGTGGTGCAACGGTTGAGAATCTGCCTGCCAATGCAGGGGACACAGGTTCGAGCCCTGGTCTGGTAAGATCCCACATGCCGCGGACCAACTAGGCCCGTGAGTCACAACTACTGAGCCTGCACGTCTGGAGCCTGTGCTCCGCAACAAGGGAGGCCGCGATAGTGAGAGGCCCGCGCACCGCGATTTTTTTTTTTTTTTTGAAGAAATTTTTTTGTGAAGAGTGGCCCCCACTTGCCGCAACTAGAGAAAGCCCTCGCACAGAAACGAAGACCCAACACAGCCATAAAAAAAAAAAAAAAAAAAAAAAAAGTTAAGGATGTACCTCACATATCTTAAAAAAAAAAAAGAAAATGCGGTGTGTCTATATACACAATGGAAAATTTTGCAGCAGTATAAAAGAAGGAAATCCTGCATTTACGACAACATGGATAAACCTAGAGGTCATTACACCAAGTAAAACAATCTAGACAAAGCTTAGAGAAAGGCAAATACTGCAGGGAATCACTAACATGTGGAATCTAAAAGAAAATGTTGAATTAAGAAAAACTTTCACTCTCAAGATAGTAGAATGAGGGTTGTCAAGGGCTGGGGGCATGGCGGAAATGGGGAGTGGCTGGTAACAGGGTTTCAAACTTTCAGTTTTAAGACGAATAAAGTCTGAGGATCTAATGTATAACATGGTGACTATATTGTATAAATGAAATGTGTTAAGCGAGCAGATCGTAAGCATTCTTATCAAAAAAAAAAAAAGTAACTATGTCAGATGATGGATGTTAATTAACTTGATGGTGGGAATCCTTTCACAATGTATAGGAACATCAAATCATCACCTTGTATACTTTAAAGATCTATAATTTTATTTGTCAACTATACCTCAATAAAACGGGGGAAATACCGATGCCCTGTCCCACCTCAAGTGGTAATTCGACTGGTCTCGGGGGAGGGCAGCCTGGCTCTAGATTTAAAAAGCTCCCCGGTGATTACAATGAACAAACAAGTTCAGGGCTTCCTGCTGATCCATGACTGATAAAATAGAGACATGGCAGCACATGAGAGATACCTGACACAGGGCTGTAGAGGGGCCGTGGCATGAGGGGGACAGTAAACCTGAAGTCTGGCCTAGGACAAGTCAGGTGTCACCTATGCTGAGGGCTCCCAGGGACCTGGCACCATCAAAGGCTTGATGAAGATGCCTCAGATATTATCTACCTGTTTTCCTTATAAGGAATCTGGGGCTAAGGCACGTTAGTAATCACACGGCCCCCAACCCGAGTCAGAACTCACACCCAGGACCATCCGGCAGGCATGTGAGCTCAGCCCCAGGTCTCCCTGAGCTACAAAATGAGCAAGTGAGACCCCACCTCCTGTTTTCTGATCTAATATCCAATGACCAGCTCAATTCATTTCTTCTTTTTTTAAAAAAAAAATCAAGCTATTTTAATTGTGGTAAAACATACATAACATAAAAGTTACCATTTAAACCAGTTTTAAATGCACAGTTCAGTACTGTTAAGTACATTCATATTGTTGAGCAACCATCATCAATCATCATCCATTTGCAGAACTCTATTCCTCTCAAAAACCTGAAACTCTGTACCCGTTAAACACTAACTCCCCATTCCCCCCTTCCCCCAGACCCTGGCAGCCATCCTTCTACTTTCTGTCTCTATGAATTTGACTACTCTAGGGACTTCATACAAGTGGAGTCAAACACTATTTTTCTTTTTGCGACTGGCTTACTTCACTTAGCACAATGTCCCCAAGGTTCATCCATATTGTAGCATGTAGTGGAGTTTTCCTTTTGAAGGCTGAATAATATTCTACATTTCTTCTTAAAGAAACAATTATCAGTCAAAAAAAACTATACTCTATAGTCAAGCTCTGTATTTCCCATGCCTGAAAACCCAGACATTGCTCTCATGCAACAGGCAGTTCTCATGCGATTTGTGGTAAACAAATCCTTCAATCCTTTGTGGGAAAATGTGCATGATATTCTCCAATTTTCAATCTCTGCCTTGTATCTTGGCCCCACATTTGGACCAATGAATCCAACCTGAATCACGAGGGATCCACGATGGCACTGTGGCCACCGTGGCTTAAGACACAACACTCCTAAGCACAGAAGACTTGGAGGGGAAAGAACTAAAATCTGATTTGAAGGGACTGAGGGAGGGCTCATAAAACCTCAGTGAATGGCCCTCCTCTTTTAAGATCCTCTCTGTTTTGTCATAGTGTTATATCTAACCCAGAGCCTAATTCTTCAGCTCCTTCCACATTGGCAATTGACCAACAATCAACTCCAAAGGAATAAAAATAATTGATTAAAATGGATTATACAATAAAGAAGACTTGCTCAAAACTGAAACATACAGAAACAGGGTGGATTTCTACTCTACCCAGTTTGCTCTGGGCTACTGCTCCACCTTTCAGTGATTCTCCCTGTCCTGCCCCCATCTCCCCACTGGCTTCGTCTTCAGGTTGGCCCCCCTTGTGGTCACAAGATGGCTCCAGCACAACTGCAACGTGCAACCTTATTCACACTGCTTCCCAGAACCACCAAGCCAAAGTCCTGAGTAGTGTTCTAATGAATCAACCCAAATTGTACTGTTAATGGTGGCCAGGAAAGGCCTCCCCCTGATGATAATGTGGGCCTGTGTGACAGCCCATCCTTTGGGGATGGGAGGATGCTCTGATCCCCTTATGCCAAGTTTGAGATTAATGTCATCCAAAACGTGTGACTACTACACAGTGCAGATAGGGTCCTCAAAGGAAAACCTGGGTGCTGTGAGCAAAAGGAAATGGTTGCTGGTCCATGTCCCCCAAGGCACCTCACAGCTTAAGCAACACTCCATGGGAACCCTTGTGTCAATATTTCACATAATTCTTAAGAACGTTTTGATCAGAATATTAAGCTATCTAGCATTACAGCTTCCCCCTCTCCCCACTCAGGGAACTGATTCATCCCTTATGAGCAAGCTAGAGTTCACAGGTACCTTGATCCTCCCTAATTATGTGTATGTTTATAAAGCTGAACTTCTAGGCCAAGAGCAGCCACATGTATCTTTTGGAAAATGACAGTCTCTTCGAGCCTCAAGTTTTGCACAGTCCCCAACATTCTGGATGGGAACGTGTGATTGGGGGTTGGGTTGAGAGCTTCTGAAACACCAGCTACTTACCTAGTCTGGCAAAAACAATGATGCAAAAGTATCTGAGTACTATAGCCAGGGGAGATGATGATAAAAGTTCCCCTACTGGAAACAATTTTCTGACTTTCTTATCTATACTTGACCTGATCCTAACCAGTATTTATTCAGAAAGAGAGGCATGCAAACGTGAGGCAAGATTCTTTAATTCTGAGCTTAGAACATAAATCCTTGTATTTATAATTTAAGGAACACTTTGAATCAAGGAGTAGCGATGGCTCTACCCAAAGGGGAAGGAGAATGATTCTAACTATCGGCCTTCAACATCCCCCTCACTTACAATCCTGAGATCAGCACGCACTGTGTATGATCTTTACTCACCTGCCGTGGAAAGAATAACAACAAATCACGACTGCTGCTCCTGGTCCACATTCCCCCTCCCCTTACCTACCAAAAAAGGACCTTTTGAAGTCTTCTTCCATTCTAATTCTTCACAAGCCTTTGTGTTCAGAATAGCCTGTTCAATATTAATTCCATGGAACAGAGCCTACTACTACTCCATGAGGAGTCAAAAAAAAAAAAAAAAAAAAGAAAAAGCATAGCAAAAATACCAGCCACTTTCAAAAAGTTCCTCTTTTTCCAGAAGCTAGAAAGTATTAATAAATCAACCGTAAGAAAATATTTACACAGGTAAAACAGCAATTTTTGATATGGTTTATTTCACAAATTTATAAGTCAGAAAACTGATCATCAAACACCTGTTTCATGTTTTTAGAAATTTCCAAATTATTCCACAATTGCCATGGGGTTATATCTTAAAGAAAAAAATTCATGCTTTTAGTTCAACTAAAATTCTATGTTTATTCACCGTCTGGGGGTCTCAGTGGAGAAGCACTCGATGCATGCGTGTAAAGAACATGAGCAGCGTGTTCATTTGAGAACTCAGCTGTGCAAACTGGTCTTTCCACACCTAAGCTGCTATGAATACACCACTAGAAGGGAGGACGTTTAAGCGATTCCCATGCTGCTAAAAAATTAAAAGCCTTCCTGCCTACTTAAAAAAACTGTAGGCAGAGCAGGAGAAGGAAGGAGGAAGGGCAGGAGGGAAAGTCAGCCTGAACGGGTTCCTAACCTGATCAGCACGCTGCTGGTAAACAAAGAACACCCTGGGCTTTACAACAATTGCCAAAAACTAAACAAACAAGCAAACAATCCAAACTTAACTGTGCCCTTAAATTTCTTCCTCTCCTTTATCATTGAACGCCTCTCTTGCATAAGTCATTGCTTGTTTGTAGATGAACTTCAGTGAGCAGCCCGAGCCCTGGCCTGAGAGCTCTTCTTTCCAGGATGCATTTGGGCCCCACCACAGTTCACTCTGGGGGCATGTTCTGGCCCAGACCAACTGCCTCACCTTCCACTGCACCGTTTTCTTGTCCCTTTTTCTCATTAAATACACATGCACATGTAAGCACACACATCTGCAGGTGGGTCTGCTCCATTTGGAGGAATCTGGGAGCCCCAGGCAACAGTGGTGAGGACAGAGAAAGAGAGGGAAGGATGGGCAAATAGAGGGGTGGAGAATAGGAGGGTAGCATGCAGGGAAAATACCCACGAATCCTACTTAGCCTTGTTCTCCGGACTAAATATCAACTGTCCCACCACATGTTAGGAAAGCAGAGCAGCAGCAGGATCTATAGATCAGCCCCTTCCTGATCTCCACGTCAGGGACTTGGACAGAAGGATGCACAACGGATGGATGGAGCCAATAGAAACAGCAGGGCCGCCACCGTCCTGTTCCACGCCCCCCACCCGCTGCACGCTGAGGACCCCATTAGATGGAGAGTTGTGCTTCCTTACACAACAGGGGCCCAACTCTCATCAACAACCCCCACTCAAAGCTTCATCAATGGGATGAAGCCAGATGGAGCCATTCTCCAACTTTTAACAGTCCAAGAGACTGCCATGGGGACTAATAAGACACAACTGGAAACTTCTTATTGACTGGTGGTTTCTAAAGGTTTAGGGGTCAGAAATATCTTTGAGAATCTGACGACTGTAGGCGACCCTCCAGCCCAGAACAAGGCACATAGACAAACTGTGACACAACATTTCACAGTTTCATGGACTCCCACACCCTGAACCTACCCCTCCACTCCCCGGTTCAAAGGTCCTCAGGATAAAAATCTGCCCAACTCTTCCCCTAACTTCTAATTCCAGCAGAAGGACATTTTAGTCAGTCTATGGTGACTCACCATCACCTCCAAACTAGGAAGTCCGCCGACGTGGTGGAGACCCCAAATTCCATATCCGAGAGGAGTTACACAGAGCTGGGGTACAGCTGGGAGGGGAAGGGACTTGAGAGGCAGCTAATGGCCCACTGGCACCCAGAGAGCCACAGAGGACAGGGAAGACCACAGAAGGGCTAAGACAATGTGCCCCAGGACAGAAGGGGCAAGAACCTCAAATCCCGCTTCAGAGGAACTTGTGCCTGGGAAAACCTTTGAGCACGTGCTATGATGTGTAAGTTTAAAAACAAAACAAAACAAAATGGCCATGGTTAATGAGCGTAAAAGCTGTGTTGCTGGCACACTCATCAGAAGGTGGTAGAGACTCATAAATTCCCAAGCAAAACGAGATACAGAAAATACCCATGTCAGTGCTGGCAGATGAAAGTACCATTAAGCCCCCTTAGTATCCTGGTCTAATTAAACCTTTTTCACAAACGCCAGCAATCAATAAAAAATTATTTCTCCTTCAATTTGGGCTCCAGTTTTAATTACTAGTAGTGTAACACACTGAGATTCTGAGAGCATCTGATATGCTGGGACACATTTCTTACCAAGTTTAAAAGAAAGGGATGACGGGAGAGCATCTTCCTACTTTCCCAGCACGCAGGCAGCTCTGCTGCTAGATTGAGGGCTTAGGAGGCTCCTGGGAGTAGGCCTAGGATTGGAGCTCTAGGAGTTTTTACAGAAAAAGAACAGAAGGGAGCCAGCAGAAAAGGGAGAATATGAGTTAACTTCCATTCATTTTCTGATGCCTTATACTTGTTAAAGCAAAGATGGGTGAGTTTGGCAACGTTTTAAAGGGTTTAAGTGATTTAAACCATTATCACACAAAACATATCCCTTCATGGACAAATCAGCCACAAGATGCAGCCTAGAAAGGCAGAGAAATGTTATTTTTTGATGTTGTTTGCTTACAAAGAAAATATTAAGTCTTTCTGTTTAAAAGTTTTCACAAAACAGAGCAAAACATTTATTCACACACTTAAAACTCTTGCTGACTCTTTTGATATATTCTGTGCCAAAAAGAGTTAAAATAAGAGATGAGATAAACTATTTTTTTTTGCAACAAACATCAAATGGGCTTATATTTCACATTGGCTAAATGTATTAATATGTAAGCTCTGAGCGGCCAGAATGGTGCACTTTTACTTTAAAACCTGGTATCTCTTGCACAATGCCTCGGTGTAGAAAGGGCATCTGATCAATATTTTCTTTGGAGAGACTACATATCAACTGAAATCAAAGTTACGGGGGGAAAAAAAATCTCAGTGCAGCTGAAGATATCAGGAGACCTCAGTCCAATTTCCTGGGAAAATGAGCTCATCCAAGGTCCTGAAGGGTGGCTTGTGTGGGAAAAGGACCTGTAGATTTCCAAAGAGTCCACCCCCTCCTCCAGGAGGATGGTTTTCTAACTCTAAGTCTGGCTGTCTCCCCAACAATCTGAATTTTACCTCATTGCTAGAAGAAATACACACCACAGGGCTGCAGGCTGAGGAACTCTTGGAATTCCTGTTATTTAGCAGCATTCTCAGGAAAACATCACCCCCACACAAACACACAAATATTCAAGCAATGCTAAGGATCTGAGCTGGGAGATAAGACAGGCACAGTGCTCCCCACCTCTCCCTATCCTAGCAGTACCAGCAGGAAGTGTGGCCCCCACCAGACAGATGCTGGCTGCCTGGAATGAAACAAGCTGGGTGCAAGTATGAAGTTCTGTTCATGCGCAACATCCCGTGACAACCTATTTTAACTAAGAGCCACACATTTTAATATATTAAATACCATCATTTCTAAAAACATATCAAGGTAAAACCTACCTATGAGATCATTATACTTGCAAATTATTGAATACCAACAATAAAAAATATTTTCTGGGATATTCGAAACAGTCATAAAGCTTTTTCATTACATTTTTAATTTTACAACAGCTTTTAGAGGGGAAAAAGGAAGCTCGCTTTTGGTCTCAATTTTTCAAAATTTCATGAAGAGGCAGGAAAAAATACAAGCCACGCCCAACCAGGTAATTACAGTTATGCCTTGTGCACTGACATACCCTTTCTTTACTTCACAGTGGTAGCAACCTTGACAAAAACACCACTTCCAAACAAAACCACAGCACAGAATTACAGCCTACCTGGAAAAGAAAGATGGAACAGAAAAATCCATGCTCAGAAAAAGATATTTCCTCTGAACTATTAAAAATAATACTACTGAGATGGTTCTTCCCCTAGTGCACTTATTAAGAGATCACATAAAGAATCTAATACAGGCATGTAAAAATGAACTATTTACAACTAATGATCCAGAGAACACAAAACAAATATAGATGGGAAAATTAATGATTCCCATTGCATTGGTCAACAATGCAAAACACCCATCTGGGTTTTCCAATAGCTCAAAAGGCATCCTGGGAGGGTAGGGGTCAAGGGCACACCTGGAGGAAGCCCACTCTTACATCATGCAGCCCTGGAATAAAGTGGCTGGCTAGCTGAAATGGAGTCTTTCTACAAATAAAATGATAAATTTCTCACTTGCTTAAGTAACCTCCTGTTGAGTAACTTGAATTAACAAAGTAACTGACTTAGTACAGAACTGTGGGTACAAGATTATCATGACAAAACATTTTAAAGTGGTGCTGCTTCTTATGCCTGCAAGAATATATCAATAGGTTTGCTTCCTACCACCCACAGTAACTGCACCCACTTTGGCAGAGGTTAACATTGTGAAATTTTTAAAAAGAGGACTTAAATAGGGATATAAAGACAGGTCCCTGTAGACCCACAGAGAGTGAAATAATCAAGAAATGAGTTATTCAATCACCAACTCAACTACTCAGATATATGAAGATATATTAAGAATAACCCCCCCCCCAAAAAATGAGAGAGAGAAAACCACACCACCACCACCTCCACAACTACCACACGAAGAATGACCCTTGAAGCATGGAATGTAATGATTAGTTTTTCTCTGTCAATGGATGAAAGTTATTGTTAACCATTCATTAAATTGGAATTTTCAGAATACCTACTTCGTCCTTATTTTGTTAAGATACAAATCCATTAAGCAGAAAACCAAGGAAAAGTAGGGGTAGGAATCAGAAGAAAGAGAACCAAAGTGTGGACTTGTACTCAGCAAAGCCAAGTGGGAGGGGATGAGGACTTCCAGGGATTAGGAAAGCCTTGCGGGACTCAACTTATCACTTGCGTGATGAACGGTTTATCAGTATTGAATTAATTAAACCTTAGAGTGAATGAACTAGGGGAATTCTGGTGCAATGGAAAACCCTCCCGGATACTCCAATGACTTAAGAATGAAGAACACCTGCTTGGCCCTGAGAGTGCTCTGTGCCTGCCTGCGGCCCAGCCTCACTCCCATCCCTGCCCCTTCCCTCCACATCTCCACATGTTGCTTCTGGCCCTGGACTCAACATCTAACACCTTTCTTCCTCCTGCCCCAGCCAGCCACTGCACAGGACTGGGAGTCCTCTCCCATGTGTGCCATTGGCACGCCCACCATGGGACACTCATCACTAGCACAGCAACATTTACCCACCTGTCTTCTCCCTGCTGGACCATGAACTTGAGGAGAGTCCTTGAGGGTGGTGCCTGGTACACTGCTGACTCACAACACATGCTGGCTGAGGAGTGAGCTGTCAAATTATGGGGGAAATTTCTGCAGTGCTAGAGTACTATAAAGAATGTGGCCACTCTAAATTAAGGTAAGATTAGCCTGAACTATAGAAACACAAGTTATCTAGCAACTGTATAATGTTTTCTTTTTAAAGTCCTTTCACTTCTATTGCTCAGATGTATTCTCACCATATCTCTAAATAAGAAATGTTGGCATGATTGTTTGGTTCCAGAAAGAGAGAAAGAATACACTAAGTTTGTATCCATCCCAGAACAAAGATTGAGATTTTAAGTCTGGGGTTTATGCAATAAAGAGCAAATCTTCTGGAAAAAAACAAACTGTGGTATATCCATCCAACGGAACACTATTCAGCCATTAAAAAGTAATGCACAGCATGGCGACGACCACAGTTAACAACACTGTTTGCATATTTGAAAGTTTCTAAGAGAGTAAATCTTCAAAGTTCTCACCATGAGAAAGAAATTCTGTAACTAGGTGAGGTGATGGGTGTTAACCAGACTTATTGTGTGATCACTTTGTAATATATACAAATAATCAAATTAGTACGCTGTACAACTGAAACTAATATAATGTTACATGTTGATTATACCTTAATAAAAAATGAACTAACAAGACCAAAAAAAGAGATTACAATAAATTACAATTAAAAACCTTAAGATTATAATGTCAAATTTTTTAAAAAAGGAATGAAGGGGCTTCCCTGGTGGCTCAGTGGTTAAGAATCCACCTGCCAGTACAGGGGATATGGGTTCAAGCCCTGGTCCGGGAGGATCCCACATGCCGCGGAGCAACTAGGCCCATGCGCCACAACTACTGAGCCTGCGCTCTAGAGCCCGTGAGCCACAACTGCTGAGTCCACGTGCCACAACTGCTGTAGCCCATGCGCCTAAAGCCCGTGCTCTGCAACAGGAGAAGCCATTGCAATGAGAAGCCTGCGCACCGCAAGGAAGAGTAGCCCCCACTTGCCGCAACTAGGGAAAGCCCACGTGCAGCAACGAAGACCCAACACAGCCAAAAATAATTAAAAAAAAAAAAAAGGAGTGAAGGACTGATACATGCTACAACATGGATGAACCTTAAAAATATGATAAGTGAAAGAAGCCAAAAACAAAAGGTCACACACTGTATGATTCCACTCATATGAAATGTTCAGAATAGGTAAATACATAGCGACAGATCAGGGGTTGTGAGGGGCTGGTGGGAAGGGGGAACAGAGAGAACTTCTCAATGGGTACAGAGTTTCCTGTTGGGCTGATGAAAATGTTCTGGAACTAGATAGTTAGAGATGGGGGTTGCAAAACATTGTAATTAACTAAATGTCACTGAATTGTTCACTTTTCAATGGCTAATTTTATGTAATGTGAATTTTACCTCAATAAAAAATAATAATAAACTTTTTAAAAAAATAGCAAATGTCCCACCACATACATCAGAAAGGAAGTCTTAAAACAGACTCTCAATGGCTCTGAAAACACATGGCACCTCAGTGGAGCTGTGCATTCGAAGACAATGTAAAGCATTATCATTGAAACAGTGTTGTTAAAAAATACACTAGAAATTGGTTGAACTGGTTTAGTATTCTCTATTATTCTATTACCTCTAAAAACTCTTCACAATATTTATAAAGTGCACCCTTTCTCTGTGTTGAAAGCCTGTATTTGTAATGAAATCTAATTTCTCTTATTCAGTAAGTCCCCAGCATTCTCCTGTATGTAATTCCTTTGTTGTAAACACTAAACCAACTGTATTGCTCATGAAGGTTGATGATTTTAGCAAATGAATAATTTATTTTTACTTCCAAAAGTCCTCTTTTTTCTTGTGATAGAAGTAGTGTAACCAAAAAAAAGGGAAGAAAAAGAAAAGGAAAAAAAAAAGATAAGCTTATTTGTGAATATTCCTCCCCATTATACATTGTAACATTCTTGGTGACTTTTTCTGATTAATAAGGAGAAAAGTTATATCCCAGTTAAGACAGAAAAGCCCCATGTAATTAAAAGCTCTAACAAGCAATGAAAAGCTGATCCTGTAGTGAGGAGGTGTGGGCTGAAGGAAGACGGGGTGTTAAATATGCAAACTGAGTACCTATTTATTACTAATACAGCAGCAGCAAAAACAAATCAGATGCAATGCCAAGCATTCTCATTAGCAACAATTATGTTCTCCAGAAGAATAAAAAAGCTGAAACACGTACCCATACCTGGCACATGCACACAGCAAGGACCACTCCTAAGGGACCCACGAGGGGAAAAAATGCTTTAAAAACACGACACTCTCTCTCACTAAAGGCCACTCATGTTAACAGGGTCACACTGGGCAGGACAGCATCACGGCTGGGGAGCACTGCTAGAAGTGTACGGCCATTATTGAAAGTGTACCCATGTTCGCTGCAGCATTATTCGCAATAGTCAAGATATCCACATCTAACCTAAATATCCATTGACAGATGAATGGAAAAGAAAATGTGAGATATCTCTATATCACATATATATATATATATACGTGTGTGTGCATGTGTGTGTGCATGTACATACATATATATACACATATATGTATATATACAATATATATATATACATATGTATACACATATAATATTATTCAGTCATAAAAATGAAGGAAATCCTGTCATTTGTGATAACATGGATGAACCTGGTAGACATTATGCTGCGTGAAATGAGCCAGACAGAGAAACACAAATATTGCACAATCTCACTTATATGTAGAATCTAGAAATTCAAACCCATAGAACCAGACACATCTGCCAAGGGTTGTAGGGTGGAGAAAATGAGGAGATGCTGGTCAAAATGTACAAACCTTCCATTATAAGATGAATAAGTTCTGAGGTTCTAAAGCACAGCATGGTGACTATCGTTAATAACACTGTATTGTATAGTATCAACACTTGAAATTTGCTAGGAGAGTAGAACTGAAGTGTTCTTACCACCAAAAACAAACAAACAAACAAAAAAACCCCACATAACTATGTGAGGTGGTAGATGTGCTAATTACGTTGGTTGTAGTAATCATTTCACAATGTATACATATATTAAATCATAACATTGTATACTCTTAAAAAAAAACTAATTGTGGTGATGGCTGTATAACTCTGAAGGTACTAAAAGCCACTGAGTTGTACACTTTAAATGGGTGAACTGTATGGTATGTGAATAGTATCTCAGTAAAGCTGTTACCAAAAAAAGAAAAAAACCCCAAAACTTGTCATTTGCAAGCACATGTGGATGACCAGGCAGGTGGTCTCCAAGGGACTCTCCAGCCCAAGCATTCAAAATGAAGGCACAAAAGAGGTTAAAACCACTTAGACCAGTTTTAACAAGCAAGTGTGCACCAGAATTTAAGGTTAGAACTTGGATGAGACTAAGACCCAGGGATTTCCAAAGGGACCCTGCATCCTTCCCAGGGTGGGAGGACGCTGTGCATTAACACAGTCACAAGGCCTCACAAACAAGGGAAAGGTGGGGGGTGGGGGGGGGCACCTGCTCCACATGAGGATGACAATGACACAGTGCTTTGTTGTAAAAACACAAAACAGAAGTCCCAGCCCTGTCAGTTGTACAATGTCAACTGTTGCTAAAAACAAACAAGCAAACAAACTATGGCCCTCAGGATGTTTGCTTGCTTTCAAAGATCATTTGTGGCCCCTAATTCACATCCGAAAACACAACACTGAAAATTAACACAACAGGATGGAGAAAGATTTAAATACATTGAGAAAAACAAAGTCGGAAAGAAAAAAAATGAAAAGATTTTCCCTAGCTAAACTATATCAGATGAACAGCAGAAAATGTCAATATTAAATAACAAGAGATGGTCAAAGCTGCATTTCTACACATTACGTTGGTTTTCATTTTCTCTCAAATGTCTACTTTTTCTTTTAAATTTAATTTACATATTTGAATGAATATGATCTCCATAACAGAAAAATTAACTTTTGGAATGTGTGCATTTTTGAAAGATGCATTTTTTTAATTCAAAACATTTTTGTAAGAGGTGATGTAATCACATGGTTCAAACATCAAATATGTACGAAAACGTACATATTTAGGAGGTAACAACGTTCCTGAGTTTCTTGGATATTCTGCAACATTTCTTTATGCAAATGTAACGGTCACTGTACACGTGCAAGAATTATTGTCATCGTCAGACAGGTAAGTGGGATCATTACAAGAGGTGGGGAAACCCACAGTGCAGTCTCTGTATGGAGGTGCCACATGCCTCAGACAAACTCCAAACAGGGAATAAATGATAGGAAGGCAAGACTGGCTGATAAAACAGGTGAGGAATAAAAGGCTGTGTAGTTAAGACTTAAGTTTTCTCTGGGTCTCCCACTAGACCATAAGCACCCTGAAAGCAGGACCAAAAGCGAGTTCATCACTATCACCACCCCACCACTCCATGCCTAGCACAGTGCCTGGCAGTTATAGGTGGCAAATACATGTTTGTTGAAAAGGTGCATCCATGATAGTCATCATAGAGGAGTTAGGACTGAATGGGACCAACAGAATACCCCCAGGAGTAAAGGCTTGTCTGGCAGGGGCAAGAGCTCAAGCCCACGGGTGAGACCACTAGACAACCAGGTGGGAATGCAATTAGAGGGTCCACCTCAAACCTCAGCAGGAAAGGGCAGGGTCCCGCAGAGCTAGAGGCTCACGTGGGCTCTCCTAGCCTAGGACGGGGGGCACATCTAGCCTGTACCCCTGGCTCTGGTCAACTCACCCAGGTAGCCAGCCCTGGACCAGCTATGAAGTCAAATCACGAGGGCGTCACCCTTGGCTGGCCTCCTCTCTGTGAACTGTGGGATGACATCACTTCCCTACCTGCTCTGAATGCTACCCTTTCCACCCCATCCTCCCATGACTTTGTAGCCCCTTTTCTCTTCCCCAGTTTGGCTCTGGATTGTGTTCCTTCTCCCTCTCTGCCTCTGTCCGTGAAATTCACTTGGGACCCAGCAAGACCTGGAAAATTGTGTGCTGACAGACTGCAGGGAGTGACAATGGCATGTCTCCCTGAGACCCCAAGCCATCAAAGCCAGTGACAGCCAATAACAGATGCAAACAACCCAAGCGCTAGGCCTCGCCCTTGCAGGCTTTCCCACAGGAGAACACTCTAGAACTCAGAGCCAGGGGCACCTTCCACATAGAGCTGCAGAATCCCCACTGTAGGGTGAGTCACCTGTCCACTGACCACATGGCACCTAGGCCCAGACTCTCCCAAGAGGGTGACCGTCCCTACAGCTCTGTGCTAAACTCGTCTCTAGTTCACTTTGCATTTGGCACAAAGAGACTGTTCAGAATATACGTCCCTTTAAAATGTTGAAATAACTTAGGCATCAAGAAGCAAATGAGGGGCTTCCCTGGTGGCGCAGTGGTTGAGAGTCTGCCTGCCAATGCAGGGGACACAGGTTCGAGCCCTGGTCTGGGAGGATCCCACATGCTGCGGAGCAACTGGGCCCGTGAGCCACAATTACTGAGCATGCGCGTCTGGAGCCTGTGCTCCGCAACAAGAGAGGCCGCGATAGTGAGAGGCCGCGATAGTGAGAGGCCCGCGCACCGCGATGAAGAGTGGCCCCCACTTGCCACAACTGGAGAAAGCCCTCGCACAGGAACTAAGACCCAACACAGCCAAAAAATAAGTAAATAAATAAATAATTAAAAAAAAAAAAAAAAAAAAAAAGAAGAAGCAAATGATACCCGCAAGAAAAGAGCTGAGCAACAGGTCCCTTCCCCTTTCATCACTGAAGTGTTCCTTGTTTGGTCTGTATCAAATGATGGGCAATCAGAAAACAGAATAACTCCTTACATAACGCTCTCCAAAGCAGGCAGTGCCTTAGAGTTCCCAAAACAGAAGCTCTCTTCTTCCAGAAAAGAAGATATCCTAAAACCTCCTCCATGGCAACAGGGAGCTGGACTAGCCACAGCCCAAGCATCACAAGATGGTGGCAGGCCAGCCTCCTTCCGCTGGCAGAGGGCTACCCTGGCAAACACCCATCACAGGAGCCAGCACACACGCGTCTGCGGTGATGTTCACTCAGCTCAGCTGGAGATGCACGAGGACCCATGGAAATGGTCAGAGTGTTCAAGCCTCCCAGTAAATAATGACACTTGTATTACAGCTATCGTTATAAGAATCTGTGACACTTCAAGAGACCCTTATGGAGCTATTAAAAAGCTTTTGCATTCAGTTTTCGAGATGACTTAGGCAGAATGCCATCGCTGCAGTAATTACTTTATTTATCACTATGTAAACGGACCTTAATGCTTCATTAAAAAAGAGAAAAATGATGGTGCTCTCTTGCAGAAAACAAGTAAAAGTGGCAGCAAAGGCACTGGCCCTGTCTGCAAATACTGGTCAACTTAGATAAGAAGTAAGTCTCAAAGCGCTTTGGGACAGGCAGGCAGATAAATCGTTTGAGGAATAAAAAGCTAGCAACATTCAGTAACCCTGCAATTTGTACTGTGGTTTAACCTCAGCTGGCCAGTGCAGACACCTATTTTATTAGCAGGTTACAGGCACTTTAATTTTGAGACCTGATACACAGAGATATTTTAAACAGAATATGTACCCAAGCGTCTAAAAATGCCTTGAAAATAGTCAACTTTGTCTGACATACTGCCCCAGATGCCTACAAAACTTGAAAATTTAAAAAAGTCTTTTAGAAAATTCAGTATGGAAGTGGTTAAGAAACCTGATATACATGCATAGCAACAATTTCCAGGTTCTTACTTGTGTTGGCAATTTTGCAAGGACATGAAGCTATTTCTATAGCACCTCGCTGCAATAATCCGTGTGTTCATCAAATGGACCACACAAGGGGCCCTTCTGTGATGCAAGGGAGGGCCTTTCCCACGTTGGACCAAATCCTGGAGGTACTTGGGCACTTACATTCTAAGTGGAAAGGAGGAAAACACACTAATTCCAAAGATAAGACTCATTAAAATGAAGCATACGTGGCCTTAACCTAATGCTGCAGTCCTTTCTGGGACACCCCAGTGCCACTTTATATAACCAGCCTACTAATATAAGCCACAAACACCTACCCTAAGATGCAGATGCTAACACTCCCCATTTTGGGCCGAGCAGGTTAGGTATCTTGCTTCAAGTTTTTCACCTGTGAAGAGAGGAAATTCCACCTTTCTCTCGGGGGGGTGGGGGGGGGTGGGGGGGGGGGAGTGGGGGGTGTGTGTATGTGTGTGTGTACACTTATAGGTGTATAATTGATGTTGATTACTCCATTGGTAGGATGTCTTACTCTCTGTACTGAGTGATGTGGGGGCAAAGGTGCTGGGAATGAGGGTAAGAAACACAGTCCTTTCCATAAGACAAACACACTGTGCATGTCTCCTTCACAGAAGTATCCTAATTTCAAACAGTTAAATTAAAGGCAATCCTGCCCCATTGACGTATCATCACTCTTAAGAGCTGCTTCCCAATGCAGGTATGCACATTTTTTTTCTACTTCCATCTCACAATACACAGAGCAAATCAATTTCTACTCTGACACATTCTCTATGGGGAAGATGGTGGCCTGAGCAAACAGACTTGACCCTGCCTCCCTGCCAGGTCCTTTCCTGAAGTAACAAGGACACCTATAAAGCTTGCTGGCATTGCCTGGGGTTGAGGGACTTCTAAGGGGTGGGTAGGGCAGGGAATAGCTCCAGAAGAGAGAGCAGGTGTGATTCTCCACAGTCAGTGTAGCTGAGGGTCCACGTGAAGGGAAGAAGGCTTTGGACCCCGCTGAAACCCCAGGGAAGGGGGCTTCAATGGGAGGTGGCACAGTTCCCAAGCCTTGTGACCAGGAGACGCTGGGGACAAAGAACGCAGCAGTAGGCTATCTGTTCCCTCGGCTCCAGCATCTACCACTTGCTACTTTGCCACCAGTTGTGTGACACAACGTGGGACCTGCACGGCTGCTGAGGGCAGCTAGAAGCAGGCAAAGGGACAAGGGGCTGAGGGAGGGTGAACGAGCTGAACTGCAAGTGCCACTCACGGAAGTACAACTAATGAAGCAGAGGAAAATTTTAACAAAAAAGTAATGAGAACACATACGGAGATGCGATTGTAGCTTAAAAACTTTCTGAATTAAAAAAAAAAAAACAATGAAAAACTTAACAGGAAAGCATAAAGTCTCAGTTAAACGAAATGACTAAATTCTAAAGACCTGCTGTACAACATTGTACCTACAGTCACAATACCGTACTGTACACTTCAAAATGTAAGAGGATAAATCTCATGTCAAGTGTTCTTACCATAATAAAATAAAATTTTAAAAATAAAAAATTAAATTAAATGAAGAGAAAATACCTATTGCTCTAGAGTATCAAATTAATGTTCCGGAGGATTAAGGAGAAGAAATGTAGGCATTAAGAAGCAAAGAATAAGAACACGGAATTGGAATTCATGAGTGAAAGGATAAGAGATTTGGAGGACAGACCCATGAGATACAGAGTTACAGGGACAACAGAAGTTCAGCAAATGTACATCCAGGTGGATATAAGAGTGATTTAATGCTGGTATGTTATGAGAGTTTTACTTTCAACTGTTAGGCACCGGCAGGATTAAAAATAACGCAACTTTTAAATTAACAATTCCATAAGAATTGAGAAGAACAAAACAAAGTAAAATAAGGGACAACCACTGAATAAGATGAAAGTAATAAAGCAAAATTTATCAGTTATCACAATAGAGACAAGGCAGAATTTCCCTGTTAAAGGACAAGACTGTCACCTTGGATTTTAAAAGTCCAGCTCTATTTAAAACAAAAACAAAACATGGAACCTGCCCAAAACAAAGTGATAAAGAGTTTAAAAATGAAGAGTTGAACAAAGGTATACAAAGCAAATACAAAGAAAACAAGGGTGGCAATATTAAAATCAAATAAAGAAGAATTCAAGGCCGTAAGTATTAAACTGAACAAAGTGGGATATTACATAATGATAAATATGTAGTCTGAGGCAAAAATAAGAATTATGCATCTTTATGCATCAAACAAAATGGGAGGTGAATACATTAAGCAAAAGCTCTTAGAAATATGATAGCTTAAAAATTATAAAAGACACTTTAACATACCTCTCAATTTGACAGTAAAAACAAACACAGATTTGGATGCTCTGAATATAATGCAATCAATAAGTTTGATTTACTAAATATAGAAAATGAAAGCTTCGTATTTTATCAAGGATATAATTTTTTTTACGTCCCTGGAACAATTAAAAATTGATCATGTACTTGGACACGAGTAAACTTTAATAAATCCCCTAGATAGAGATCTCAGAGCCACATTCATAGATGGTAATAAGATATCAAAAGATACCCTAAAGAAAATTTAGTGACATGCTTCTAAATAATCTCAGAATCAAAGTGCAAGTAAATATTTTAATTATAAACCATCTCGAAAATAACAAAAAGGAGACAGATCTTAAAACCAAAGGTACATAACTAAAGTTGTTGTTAAAGAAAATTTATAGCCTTAAATGCCATTATTTTCAGAGACTAAAAGTAAAATGAGACAGGCATTAAACTTAAGTCAAAAGGAATAGTAAAAGTGAATTAATAAAGATTACATACTGAAATTAAAGTAAAAAGTAATATTGAATATAAAATTAATATACCTAGTTCTTTGAAGAGAATAAAATATATAAAACCTCTAACAAGCCTGATTAAGGGGAAAAAAGGACAAAAGCAAAAATATGCATTAATAATAAGGAAGGGGTTATTACCATGAATATCAAAAAGAATTTTAACAATATTATGTACAATTCTGTGCAATAAACTTAAATTTAGGCAAACTAATTTCCTAGCAAGTAGGAACTATCAAGATCCAGAGAAAATGTAAAGAGGTGAATAGAACAACTGTAATATATTCTAAAAAATTAAAGAATGTGCTTTAAAAGATTTTGGGGTAGGGTTGGGGGAGATACCAAGCCCAGGTGGTTTTCCAGCTGATTTCTCCTTAATATTTAAAAACTAGGTATTTCCTGTATTATGCAAATGCTTTCAGACTTTAGAAACGGATGAATTCTTCTTAAATCATTTTAAAAACATAATCCTAATATCAATACCTGATAGAGTACAAATAAGGAAGAAACTCCAGACCCATCTCAAGACTGCAGTCATAAAAATTAAATAAAGTATTAGCAAATCAAATTTAGCAACATATGAAAGGAATACCACACCATAACAAATCAGGATTATTCTAGGAATCCAAAGATGATTCAGTATTGGGAAATCTAATCAGCGTAATTTATTACACCACAAAATAGAGGCAAAAGCTTACAATTATCGATATATCATGCCAAAAAGGCATTTAATAAAATTCATCAACTTCTTTCAGTAAAAACTAAAACATGAATGGATACACGCTACTTAAATATGATCAATTATATTTACCAAAACTTAACAAAGGCATATTCAATGCTTAAAACACTGAAATATTTTTATTAAAATCAGGAGCAAGGTAATAATGCCCTTTCCCACAGAAACAAAAGTACCAGCAAACAAGGATATATACATATATATAAGTGAATTTACTGTTTTAGTAGCATAACAAAACACAGAAAGAAAAACAAACAAACAAGAAGCAACATGTTGTCCATCAGTATAATATGGCTGATTAAATTACAGTACATGCGTATTGGAAATTGCCATAATTTTAATTCATTTCAATACATGCAACTGACCTGAAGTGACATCCATATTTTAAAATCAACAAAAATGCTACAGAATACTATTTATAGAATACTCTTTATATTAATAGATGATCCCATTTTTATGAAAACCCAAAATTATACTGTATAAATGTGCATATTTTCAAATTCCTAGAGAAAGAACACATTGAGATGTGTTTTATATATGTATGTAATCTTTCATGTGCATCACTTTTTAATTATCTTTATTCTGTTAAAGAAAATTTTAAAGGGACCCCACTCCCCCCAAAAAATCTGTTTTGATGGCACAAAGCACCTTCCAGGCACAGACAATTTAGAAAGGAAGGTAGGAAGGGAATACCTTGCAGCAGCTGGCCTCAATTAACCGTTTGAATCCTGACTTCACATAGTAGCAAGTTCCTTAGCCTCCCAGAGCCTCTGTTTCCTCATCTGTAAAATGGGGATAGCTTCTCCCACCCCTCTTTGGCTTGTTAAGAGGGTTAACTGTCTAACCTCACCTATAAAGCTCGTCATTACTAGTGTCTTTTTATTAGCTCATTCCTCTCAAAAACGAACAGAAACAAGGAACTAAACTTCCCCCTGTGTGTCTCCAAGGGCTGCCTGGCAGTACCTAAATCCACGGCTTTTGCTGCTTCCAACTATAGCCAAGGTTCTGTTCAGATTTCTTTTCAATGTTACCACTGCTGCCAGTTTGAGTCAAAGGTGACCTGAAAATGTTTGCAGTCCTCAGTCACACTGGGAGTTGATCACAACCACAACACCAGCCTTGAACTTCTTCACTGCTATTTAAAAAGCAGACACTTCTCTCAAATATTCACAGGCAGACTGCTGGCAGCAGCTAGGGATTTCCTGGAGGAGATCACTTAAGACTCTTCTGGACAATAAGAAAAGGACAAAGGAAGCACTGGTAGAACCCTCTACATACAAATCCCAGATGGAAATGTAGAAAGAAAACATCAGGAAGAGTCACTGCTACTGCTTCCAAGCTGCCTGGATTAATTAGGGATCATTAAAAGCAGAAAAGAAAAAGGAAAAGGGCAATGTTGAGACCTGGTCCCCTCCCCATCTTAATAATGGTCCCATTCTGTAAGGTAGTATTCATTAAGAACAAAATATGGAGAAGGAAAAAGTAACAACAGGGAAGAGAGTTTAATTGGGTGTTAAAATACGTTTAAATTTTTCCAAAAAAGAAAAACTGGGCTTCCCTGGGAAACAACAAGCTGGCCAAGAGGGTGGGGGGGACACTATAATGTCCAGAAGCAGACACTGTTCTCAAGGAGAAAGGCACAGAAGCTCCTCTCAACAAAGTCACAGCCAAGAGTGAAAACGAGAAACATCTCAGCTTAAACTAAAAGTATCCTTTCTCTATTACAGAAAGAGCTTACATGCAAGAGAGATCTCTCAACTCACATCTTTGTATCTCACATTTTCCAAGATACTTGTTTCATGATCCAAGCAATATCACAAAAAGGAAATAAAACCATCTGTAAGAAACATAATTCACCATGGTTTCACTAACAGGGAATTCCTCTCAGTCCCCTTCCAGATGATAAGTTAAAAACTAAATGAAGTGATTCAAAAGCTACTTTTATGTAAAATCCTATTAACTTTATAAATATACTTAGAAAAAGAAACTCTGCTTTCCTCTAAGAATTTATATCAAAGTTTATCTAATTTTCCAGTCCCAAACATATTCCTCAACTCATCTGAGTAACTGTTTTATTTATTATGATCATAGGTTTTTCTTTTTGGAGGTTTCATATTGATTGAAATAATACATTTTAATTAAAATATAGTTATGTATCATTTATAACTCAAAGTAAATTTTATATATATATATAAAATCACTAGTTTGAGCTATATTATTCACATGTAAATATATTTAGGGGATAAAATTTAAGTATGGTTTCATTCATAAACACTCCATTCCTTAAAAATGGATTTAAAGCAAGACAATTCCACAGGCAGCAGGACCCATTGGCTAAGACTGCCCCATGCCGTGAGTTTTCACAGTTATGTGTCCTGATTTATACAAAATGACCTGGTTTGGGGTTCAGAAAATAGTCATAAATGTCAAAAGTCCACAAATGCCAAAAGAAAAAAAAACAACAACTATACTTCGATAAAAAAAGAAAAACAAAAAAGTCCACTAGTGAATGTTTAATTGAAAGCTCCGACTTATCGTTGACTAATATTTGGGGCAGGGAGATGTGGACGAGCCAACGATGAGGCCAGGTGTGTGGGGAGATGTGTAAATGGGTCTGGGGCCACCCCAACTCAGTCCCCAAAGAACTAAGACTGTACATACCTGGGCATGGAAGACCTCCTGAAGGACACAGCCTGATGCTCTGATTCCCATGTAAACAAACACTGACAGGGGGGTTAAAAAATAAATGTATAATACAAACAGTAAAGAGTTTACATTGTGTATGTTGATTATCTAGAATGAGATTGACTTAGGCTGGAGGGGGAAAGAAGTAGGAGGAACCCACCTGAACCACAGCATATACCCAGACAGTGGTGCTAGTCTGTCTTCTCGTGGTTTTCTTATTTGTGGGGTACTTCTCACAAAGTGAACGTGACCATCTCACACACGGGATTTAGGAGCAGGAATCAGAGTTTAAACTGGCATAGCTTGTCTGGGAAGCAACAGGGCAAGAGCCTTAAGTTCATACCTTTCCTCAGAAATCCTATTTCAGAGGATGTATCCTAAGGAGTTCATTTGAAGTAAAGGACAAAGATTAAGGTATGGCAGTGTTCACTGCAGTTTTATTTATAATCATGAAAAATTATGAAAAACTGGAAACAGTACAAATGGCCAACACTGGGGAATGATTAAATACATTGTGACACCTTCATCCCATGTAATGTTACATCATCATTAAAAAATAAGGCTTAGAATGACTTCATGGCACTGAAAGACTTTAAAATTCCAGGAAATAAGCATGTTACTAGAAGAGGCTTGACTATGGCAAAATATGCTTTAAAAACCTAGAAGAAAATGTACTCAACTGCTCTCAGTGATGAACTTATGGGGCTTGACTTTTCTGGAGTTTTTCCAAATTCTTCAGCTTAGAGACAAACTTTTATCCCTAGATACTGAGTAGTTTTAAGCAATTTAAAAAGAACAGAACAAAGTAGGAACAAGGTGTGATAGAAAGAATACCATCCTAGCCTCAGAAGACTTGGGTTGTGGTCCCAGCTCTACCCTTAGACAAATCGTTAAATACCCGAGTACAACAGTTTTTATACCTGGAAGATGAGAAGCAGGACTAGATAATGTCAGGGTTCCTCTCAGGCAAAGTGCACCTGAACTGAGAGACCATCCACCTTGCCTGGGACCCATAAAGCCTCAGGGGACAGTGAGGGCTGCACGACAGGCCAGCCCGGGACCCCAGTAGAGGCATGGTCAGGTGCTCCAGAGTCACCTGAGAACCCCTCAGCCTGTCCAGTCCCTGCCTGCACCTTGGACTTGCAACTGCTCCATGTGCTGGAGGAAGGGGTGCCTTAGGTCGGAGGTTAAGGAAGAACAAAATAGAAAAGTAAGAACTTTCTCTGGAGTCAAAGTGGTATCGCTGTATGCAGACAATTCACTCTCACAGCTCATGTCCCTAATAGGTAAGCAAAGAGGAGAAGAAAGGATGGCCCCTCTTGGATAAAAATCCAGCAAATACCCTTATGCACTAAAAAACAGGAAAAATAAACCACCCAAGTAAAAGCGGTCCCCTCTCCCTCTCCCCCTCTCTCTTTAAGCAGAAAATCAAAAGCCTGAAAATATTTATTTTAAAAATCTAAATCAAATGATTTTCCGGGGTCATACAGTGAACATGACGGTGGACTAGCCTATCCAGAAAAATGAGAAGTGTTACACCACACTGTCACCTGCCTAGCCCAGCCTAGTCACATCCAAATCTAATCTCCTAGGTGAAATAGGGTATGATAGGATTACATAATTAATTTTCCTGTTAGGCATAATTGTTACTGACTTTATGTCATTACAGTGTCAACTCATCTGATAGATGATTGCTATCACATTCTAATTACAAAAACACACAATTTGTAACCACTCATTATTAAATAATGAGTGAGGCCACAGTTGCTAATGGAAACTTAGAAAAACTGAAAATTAAAGGCAAACTGGACAAGAGGTGCTTAAGAAATTAATAAATTAATCCTGATAAAATTTCTCAGCTGTTTACTAGTTATCAAGCTCTCAGATTACCTGCTAGACATATTTTCTACAAGCCACACTGCTTAACTTGATTAAATGTCAGAGTGGCTCAAATCACTTTATGGCATCAAGAACAAACAGAAATACAAATATTTAAGACAGTTTAAACTGTTACCTCTGCACTTGAAAAGATAGCATTCCCCCTTGGTTACATACAAGGCGAGTACAAAAAACCCAAGTTTTAAAAATAGGTAAATTAGAAGCTATTCATTTAATAAAAGGACTTATTCTGTGGTTCCTGGTGAGTACTAGTATAAGTCTCTAAAGCATTAAGAACAAGGAGGGTGTCACAAGGAGGAGAGCATCACAAACTGAAGTGTCAATATCTCTTGCCGGTTGCAAAGCAACCTCAAATTGAAACTAAAGCATCTCTGAAATCAACCTCTAGGTCATTAGCTCCCAACGTTGCCTATGTTGACCTATAGGTGTTGACCTGTAGTATCTGAGCCAGTTGGGTAGGTGGTATCAGTCCCATCTTACAGATGAAGAAGAGTTTCAGAGAGGTGGTCAATAACCTATTAAATTATACTGCTTCAACATGAATCCTACCTAAACTCAGTTTTTTAAACCAACTGGAAAAAAAAAAGAGGCAATGTTATCCTCCAGGAACAACAAATACTTGTTGAATAATGGGTCAACAGGAAGAACTTCACTAATGCACGTTTGGGGTCTCACTGAAAGAAAAGAGATGCATCCAAAGGGCCTTCTTCCCAGCCTGACCCTGCAGCACAGAGCCCCTTAGACACCCCATATGGAAGACATGAGCATACCCACCCAGCCTAAATGGAACTTAAACAGCATCTCCCTCTGGCTCTTAATTCTAATAACTCCTGGAGTAGCCACTGTAGCTGCCGAAAATCAGGTCCTAGAGTACAGCAAGGATGGCTCAAGAATAAAAGCAATTAACTAAATGTTTGTAGCGAAGACACCAAAACATAGATTAATCGCCAGCGGACTAACTCTACCTACATAGCAAAAGGTTTTAAAACACTCTGAATGCTGAAAAAGGCAATCACTTGTAAGTGAATATTAGGAGTCATAAATAGGATTTGTTTTAGATCCTACAGTTTTCAGATTTTACAATGAAAGTCAATAGAAAAAGATGATTTGCATACACATTTGTATTTTACACATAATCGCTGAGGAATGCACCTAAATGGATAAAGAAAAGACATGCAGAAGTATATATGTGAAAGCATATTTTGATCATGTAAGAATCATTCCCTGGTAGCAATAAGCAAATCAAATCAAATCAAAATTAAGGGGGGGGGGGGTATTTTTAGTTTTAGAATTATTCAATAGGCAAACATTTATATCCTACAAATATATTCCAAACATCTTTGGCCTAACTCATCCCTTCCCCACAACACCACACAACACCCACACACACCCACACCCACACACACACCACGAGTGAAACATTCTGCTGCTAAAGCAAGTATTATAGGTGATATTTTTCAGAGTCGGTAAGGAGCCATTTTCCCAACAAACTAGTGATACCCACTACCATGGGCTGCAACACAGCTGACCCAAATTTATCATAGCATCGTTTCTCTCTTGCTCTGGAGAGATGCAGCAGAACTTATGGACTCCTCCGAAAGTCCCAACCACAGAGTGGGGATCCACCAGTCGATTCATTGTCCAAGGGCTGCAGTTTGGGGTAGTTTTTTTTTAAATCTCAAAATCCCCTTCTAATCACTACCAAGACCCCACATGCCCTCCAGGACCACACAACACGGTTCTCATGCTCACACACCTCTTCTTATAAGATTGAGTTGTCAGAGGGAATCTAAGATGCAAACTAAGCCATATTTAATTTAGCACCCAAAGTGACATACTCTGATTGCAAACTGAGTGGTTAAAGGGTGGCTATAAATGGGAACCAATAGAGCTATAATTCAAAGGGTAAGTTGCTGGAGTCAACAGCTTGAATTTACATTACACCGAATTTATATTATCTCCTGAACACTTGGCATTAGACAGCTAAATAGCTGATAGCTTGAAAAAGTAATCATAGTGATCCATGAACCTGGTGAATTACATATTCATCCATCAAGAGAACTTAGGATCAGGGAATTCCCTTGCGGCCCAGTGGTTAGGACTCAGCACTGTCACTGCTGGGGCCCGGGGTTCAGTCCCTAGTTGGGGAACTAAAATCCCACAGGCCGAGAGGCGCGCGGGGGGTGGGGGGATGGGGAAGAGAGAGTAAGAGAGAGCTTAGGACCAACTCAAGAGATATAGAATAACACCGCTCCAAACCAGCATTCAAAGCGTTTCTTCACCAACCATTATTAGTGAAAAAATCAACACCATTCAAGTGCCCAAAGAGGGTCAAAGAAACAAGTAGCGAGACACATCCATGTAGCCCTTTGAATTCCTTACCACATGCACGTAGGGGCCTCAACCCTCTATTAAAAGCAGAACAATCAGAAAGTAAGTTCTTTTTAAAAATGGGAGTATATTTGATCAACAGACCTTGTGACTTGAATGATGAGAAGGATAAGGAAGCCAAAAGAAGATGACAAACATGTTGTCTAGAAATACCCCTTCCTACAATCTAAGAAAATGCACAAGTTTCCCCTCTACTGGTGTAGGTGATGTTAGAAGGGTGTGGACTGTGGGAGAAACACCCATGCAACAAGGAGTGCCAAGGTGATTTCTGAGAAGTGGCGTGGGGCAACCACCCAAATGATGTGTAAGTTACAGAATAAGGAAATCTATCCAAGGGACATGGACTGGCCTCTTTCACTAGGTCTTCTTGCAAGAGGGAATGCCATCCAAGATCAACACAGAGGGAGTTCCAGAGCACACTGCTACCTGAGCAGGAGAGAGCACAGCAGTATTTTTTTAACTTTTAATACATAATATAAGCACAAGACAAAATTGAAAATGATACACAAATGTACACTGAGGTGTGTCACTTCCACCCTGTCGCTACCTGGTTTGTTCCCCGCCTGCGCCCAGATGTCCTCACATTACTCACTTTCTTGGTTTTCCTTCTGGTGTCAGTCTATATAAACACCAGCAACTGCAAAGATATAGTTTTATTTTCCACTCCTTAATTTCACAAAAAAGAAGTAAACCTTGCCTTTTTTCAGTTAATATCCTGGAAATGTAGTCACACAGAGAATAGAGTGTCTTTGTGCTTCTTTAAGCTACAGAGTATTCCATTCTGTGCCTATATCTTAGTTTATTAACCAGTCCCTGTTGAAGGACACGTGGATTGTTCCCAGTCTACTACAATCACAAACAATGCTGCAATTTTTATGTGTGCAGGTGTATCATACGACAAATTCCCAGAAGTAGGACTTCCGGCTCAAAGGTTACCTGCATTTACATAACTTTCATAGATACCACCGCCAAATTGTTGTAACCGTAACGTGTAAGTGTTGTTGTTTTTCCAAAGTCTTGACAATAGAGACTGCTGGACAAACTTTTAGATTTTAGAGCAGCTTTAACCTTCAAACAGGAAAGGAAGAGAAAAGAGAAGTTTCTCCAAAGAGGAATTTGAACAGCTCCCAGGATTTTCAGCCTGACATCTCTCACACAGCATCTGCAATTCCTTAAAGATGTTTTTTTTTCTCCTTTATCCTCAGGACACCATAACAGGACCAAAGAGAAGCACAGCCCTCTTGCCCCACCAGGGCCCCCACACAGGCCAGTTTCCAAGTCCCCTCTCATTTCAAGGGAAACGAGAGAGGAGAGAGAAGAGAGAAGAGAGAAGAACCCGGGAGGGAGAGACAGCTCTGCCACTGAGGAGCTCCTGACGGGTCACTGCCTCTAGGTCTCTGAGCCTCCCAGCTTCCTCACCTGCAACTGGTGTCAGTGGCAACACACAAACCACATGGGGGTGCCAGGAGCATCAAATGGGGGTCATGTAGGCAAATGAGTAGTGCAGCCAGTGGCCCAATGCATGTATTCCAAAAAAGAGTAACTGGTACCATTTTATAATAAATGCATGGCCATCATTTCATAACACCAAGAATATAACAAAGTGTAAATTAACGCCAGTAACTGAGTAGAAAGCTCAGTTGAGTAAATCAATACACAGATACTGCTGTTTTACTCCAAGAGTGCTTAGCTTTCTTCTCCCTACACTAGTTAATATTACTAGGAAAAAAAGGAACCATTAAAATAAATGCAACCATCCCCGAAAGCATTAAGTTCACATTAACTTTTACTGGGTAAGAATGTCACGACAGGGTTGCCGTTACACCCAGGCCTTTGGGTCAGAGCACAAGGCCACCATTCCAGCCCAGCTCCTCGCCGAGGCTACGGGCTCATGGAAAGGAAGTGCCGGGGTCGCGTCCTGCACTAGGTTGTGTCCCTCCTGGGGGACTATGGGCATGGTTCTGAAGCCTCTCCAGGACTCAGCGTCCTCCTCTATGAGCCGGTAATGGCAGCTTCTAGTCATAGGGTTCTGTCAGGATGAAATGAGAAAACATATACAAAGTCCATAGTAAATGCCATAAAATGGCATAAAACAGGGAACAGTCAGCATTACTGTCACCTCTAAGGGACCATCTGCCCCTTCTCTTATCTGAAACGAATCCCTGCATCTGCACTTGGAGCCATCCTCGGCCTCCGGATCCTTGCTGGGCTTTCCCCTCTTCTCTCATTGACCACCCCCTTCCCTCTCAGCAGGGTCCCTCCCATGGACTCCAGGCTCTGTTAAAGAAAACAAAGTCCATGGGGAATTCCCTGGCGGTCCAGTGGTTAGGACTCCACACTTCCACTGCAGGGGGCCCAGTTTCGACCCCCGGTCAAGGAACTAAGATCCCACAAGCCGCGTGCCATGGCCAAAAAAAAAAAGTAAAGAAAACAAACTCCATCCTCAAAGTCTCCAGCTGCCATCCCTTCTGCCTCAGGCACGGCCACCCGTCTCCATGTCCTCGCCTCCCCACCATCCACTTCCCCTCCAACCACGCCCCTGCATCAGCTCTCAGGCGACATACTCAAAGCCTCCCTGTGGCAAGACCCAGTGGCCCTCTTCCTTTCTCTTCCTCGGTGGTGGCTTTGGGCACTTTTGACCAACCACTCCCTCCTAGAACCTCTCCCCTGGATCCTTGACACCACACTCCCTTGCCTTCCTCCCTGTGCTTGGACCACTCGGCCTCCTTGACAGGTTCCTGTTCCTCATCCCGGCCCTTGACCGTCGACGTGCCTCCAGGCTCCATCCCTGGCAGAGCCTCTTCACCCCAAACCCCCTCCCCGGGTGCTGGACTAGGAACTTCCCAACTAAGCTGCCATCCCAGACCCTGCTCTGAGCACCCGTCCACATTCCAAAGGCCTGTCTGCCTCGGAGGTGCCTCAGACTCACTGCCTCCAAAGTCAAACTCCCACTCGTGATCCTTGCCGCCTGATTGCTCCGGCATCGCCTGGCTCAGGGACAGGCACTGCCACAGCCTCCGTCCAGGCCAGAACCCTGCACACTGTCCCTTGAGTCCTGCTCACCCACCCGCTCAGCACAGTCTGGGCCACTTGCCCTCCTAACCTCTCCACAGCTCACCTCTTCTTATCGCTGCCACTAGTCCAAGTTCGCTGCACGCTTTGCCTCGGCTCCCCCAATAGCTTCCTAATAGGCCTGCTCTCTAATCTACTCTGCACACGGGAGCCAGGGTGATTCTTCATACGACATTCTCAATACTATATCCTCTCTCTCTCACACATGCGCACCCCACATCTCATTTCCCTTTGTGACATGGTGAACACAAAGCCCTTGACCTGGCCTCTGGACCCTGCCGTGGCCTGGCCCCGTCCCTGCCCCCCTCCATTCCCACCATGGGCCCTGGACACAGGCTTTCCTCTCCCTCTCAGCTTCACAGCACCACAGCTGGTCTTGGTGGCCCTCGTCACAGATGCCATGTTCTACAGTAGCCCTCTCTTATCTGCGGTTTCACTATCCACGGTTTTGGTCACCCTCAGTCAACCACAGTCTGAAAATATTAAATGGAAAACTCCAGAAATTAACAATTCATAAGTATTAAATTGCATGCTGTTCTGTGTAGCCCAATGAAAAAGCAGGCCCTCCTGCCCCATCCAGCCCGGGACGTGAGTCCCCCCTTTGTCCAGCATATCCGCCCATTAGTCACCTAGTAGCCGTCTCAGTTATCAGATCAATGGTATCGCAGGACTTGTGTTCAAGTGACCCTTATTTTACTTAATAACGGCCCCAAAGCCCAAGAGTAGTGATGCTGGCAACTCGGATGTGCCAAAGAGAAGCTGTAAAGTGCTTCCTTTATGTGAAAAAGTGAAAGCTCTAGACTTAAAAAAGAAAGGGAAAAAAAATCATATGCTGAGGTTGCTAAGATCTATGGAAAGAATGAATCTTCCATTTATAAAATTGTGAAGAAGGAAAAAAGAAATTTGTGCTAGTTTTGCTGTCACACCTCAAACCGCACAAGTTATGGTCACGGTGTATGGTAAGTGCTTAGTTAAGATGGAAAAGGCACTAAATTCGTACCATAAGATATTCTGAGAGAGAGAGAAAGACCACATTTACATAAATTTTATTACAGTATATTGTTATAATTATTCTATTTCATCATTAATTTTTGTTGTTAATCTCTTACTGTGCCTAATTTATAAATTAAACTTTATCATAGGTATATATGTATAGGAAAAAACATAGTATATATAGGGTTCAGTACCACCCACAGTTTCAGGCATCCACTGGGGGTCTTGGGACGTATGTATCCCCCTCAAATAAGGGGGAACTAGTGTATTCGTTTGTGGCTGGTGTGATTAATGCATTTCCCAATAGTCAGTCCATATGGGCAGGCACCAATGTATGCAAATGACTCTTGGTGCCCAATGAGCATCTAATATGTGTTTACATAATGAATGAACCAATGAAAGAAGAGATGAATGACTCACGGGCCTGCCCTCCTCCAAATGACATGAAAATCCCAGTTACCTCAAGGTACACTGTAAGAACTTGATGATACATCTGCGTCATGGAAACACTGTTTTGTTTGTTTCTAAATCCTATCAGCAGCAAATTATAAAAACAGAAATGCATTTCCATCTTACCTCCCTTAGGTTTACAACCTTCTAATTTGTACTTTATTTTCAAAAGGCAGACACAGAAGTGCTAGTTACTGGAAGAAGGGGCAATAAAAAGAAAAAAATCTAAAAATAACCTATTTACCATGAATCATAATTAACACGTGTTTCCTTAAGGGATTCATTATGAGGGCAATTATTATACAGGTGAACTTAATTTTTGTAACAAGTGAAAATAATATTATTTTGAAACAATCCCAAATGATCAGTATGTCTTTTTTAAAAAAATAATAAAACTACATTGAAATTTTGAACTTCAGAAAATCTTATGCTAATCATATATCACAGGAGTTCTGGCTGGGACTGGTTCAGATCAAGCCACATTAGCCTAGAGGTAATGCTACAAAATTATCTTAATCCCTTCAGAAATGTTTACGACACCCCCACAGTGTCAGAGCGCAGATGCCCCATGAGCGGGCCCCCACTGGTCCCCTCAAGCATCTCACCTCTCAGGCAGACCAAGCTACCCTCCGCTCCTGCCTGCTTTAACAATGACCAGCACTAGTTCTGGTGGGTTTATTTTCAAATGTTACTCAATTCCTCATTTATCCACAAACTGATGTGTTTTAGACCTAACTCTGTGTTGTCCACACTCCAGGTCCGGGCTAATTTTAAACAGATATTTCACAGGATACACAAGCGGGACAGCTGGACACACTCTTCAGGAAGAAGATCTGATCTTTGAAGAGAATGTTTCCCACCCAGACGAGAGGAGGGTGAACCATTTCAGGACCCAGCTCTGGAAGAGAGCGCTTACAGCCTTAGCTCTCCAGGGACAGGCTGGTTCTGAAAGCACTAAGTTCCCCACCTCACACCGGCTCACCTTCTGCCTCCCTCACTTGACTTCTCAGAGGCTACTGTAAGCTAGGCTTCTCAACCCTTTCAAACACGCTGGAAGTCTGTCTGAACACAAGTGTGTATATATTAATATGTATCCACATGAACATGAACAAATAACAGAAATTTAGATATATAAATGTATACAATTGTATTACTAACCACATAAAAATCCACATGTAGGAAGAGAACGACAGGGCTACGCCTTTTTTTTTTTCTTTTTTTTAGTTAATTTATTTTTGGCTGTGTTGGGTCTTCGTTTCTGTGCAAGGGCTTTCTCTAGTTGCGGCAAGCGGGGGCCACTCTTCATCGCGGTGCGCGGGCCTCTCACTATCGCGGCCTCTCTTGTTGTGGAGCACAGGCTCCAGATGCGCAGGCTCAGTAGTTGTGGCTCACGGGCCCAGCTGCTCTGCGGCATGTGGGATCTTCCCAGACCAGGGCTCGAACCCGTGTCCCCTGCATTGGCAGGCGGATTCTCAACCACTGCGCCACCAGGGAAGCCCAGGGCTACGCCTTTAAACCTACTTACTGAAAGCTTTAGACCAAGATCTGATTTTGCTTCTTTATGACGATCCTTCACAGTATCTCCTGGGAAAATCCAACAACTCTGAGAGTCACTCTAGTCCAAGAAGAACAACTCTACAGAAAGTGAGGAAATACAGGACTAGGATGCAGCGATGGACTGGTGTCAGCCAGCAGGTACACAAGTGTGTCTGTTTTCCAACACGGGGTGATGTGACACCTGAAGAACCCTTTGGTGGCCTGGAAAGGACTTGGCAGTTTCTTCTCCATGAGGGAATGCTTTTGCTAAGAGTCTACTATTTTCCGGCATGACACTCTGAGTACCTGATAAAAGGCAATATAGAGCCTCCTGTTGCTGAAGAAGGGAATGAGAAAACCAGGCAGAAAGACTGGACAGCAAACCTCATCCAGGAAGGAAGTCTTTTATTCCTGCTCTCAAAACAGATTTATTTATTTATTTGTTTGTTTGTTTATTTATTTACACCTGTGCAATCACATTTATTTATTTCCAAAAGCTTAACTCTAATTCTTTTTAAAATTATTTTTAATTTGATTTTAAAATTTTATACAATTTTTAAAGGTTACTTTCCATTTATAGTTACTACAAAATATTGGCTATATTCCCTGTGTTGTACAATACATCCTTGTAGCCTATCTTACACCTAATAGTTCATACTTCCCACTCCCCAGCCCCTATATTGTCCTTCCCCTCCCACTGGTAACCACTAGTTTGTTGTGTATGTCTGTGAGTCTGCTTCTTTTTGTTTTATTTACTAGTTTGTTGTATTTTTTAGATTCCACATATAAGTGATATCATACTGTATTTGTCTTTCTTTCTTTTACCTAATCCTAGAAGAAAGTCACTTCTCTATGTAGTGTCTAAAAATTTTAGGAAGTGATATGAACAGAGAAGCCAAAAGTTTTTTCAGAGTGCACAGATTCCTGGGTACCCCCAATGCTCAGGAAAACCACAGTGAAGCTCTAGCAAAAGTCCTACAATGGAGGCAGCTTAACGGAAAGCAAAATGGACAGGTCAACACAACACTTGAGGGTTATTCTAAAATATGGAGTCTAGAAATGTGAAGTCAGACTGGGAACTACAGAGCATATAAAACTTTTTTAAAAACAAAAGTTGAAGCAATATTAAATACCATCTTTTGAATATTTCTACTCAGGAAGGATTTTTTTGGACTACAGATATTCTGAGATGTGCCCACCAGAAAGACTATTCCTGTGGAATACAAAGTGGAGGTTTCCCTAGATAATTAAATTTTACTCAATCTCTTTAAAGAGCCAATTCAGATTCCTAACAGGGAAGTGGGGGAGAGGCACTTGGGGGGGCCAAGGAGCAGGAAGGAGTAATTCCTAAATCAACCACTTTGTCTAAACTGTGTGAATTCTACAATGTTTTCACACATGCAGCCCTAATGGGAGCTCCGCAGCACAGACATTTTAATATCCTCCCCTCTCCTGCCTCCCAAACACTAGCAACCAAGCTCTGCCTTACAGAGACGCAAGCCGCGTATTTACTGAAAATAAAACATTTCCCTCTGTTGTCCTTTTCTCCTCAAAAAGAGAACCCCTCTTTCTCTCAGACACATCGATTTCTTATGTCACACATAACCAACCACAAAAGGCTTTTCGGCTCTTAGTGTGAGTTGGCAGCAAGGCTATGGTTAATGCTGAAACCCTGGTTTTGATGGGTTGTGCTTCAGGACTGTGTTTTGGCTTTGTTTGGGTTTCTTGTTTATTGTTTTTTTCTTCTCAAAAGCTGCAGATTCTTGACCTGTTAAATGCTTTTTTTAGCTTTCATTTACTCTCGGCCTCATTTATCATCTTCCTAACCACCGCCCTAACATTCTCTAAAGTAAAAACTGGAAAGAAGAGTTCATAAAACCACAGGCATCCCACAGTGAATTCATCACCTGCACAAGGTACGTAAGTTAGGGCAAAACTACATCGCAAGCCCAACAAACACAGGAATGCTAAGACATTTTTCAAACATCAGGATAACTAACCCAAAGCTTAATAGAACATTGAGCCATAATGCTTTTACTCTCTGAAATACATAATGAAGACAAAATATTTCGAGTAGAACGTGACACTATGTAAGCATGCTCTCAGGTTTGTTCTCTAGGCTTGAGCTCTTCATAGAACTGTTAAACCTCGTCCCTCATAAACGTACATAGCAGAGGGGACAGGATGAATGTCAGATACAGTCACAAGGATCCCGTCCTCTCCTTCAGACCAAGTTTCCAGTCATGAGGTTAATATTTTCTTTTAGCAAAGATACCCTTTTTCAGACTATTTTCATAATAATCTCATGTCGGTAGTATAGGTTCAAGAGACAAATTTTTAACAGAGGGTCTGATGAAGCACCAAGCAAATGCCATTTGGTATCAAAAGACATAATGTCTTATCAATTTATAATTTTGTTTATGATGAATACCCCCAGTTACACTTCGACTCTGGAAAAGTCCCAAAGTGCCATTTTGAGGAAAATGATGGAAAAATAATATGTGTGCATAAGATTCGCTGACAGGGCTGTTGACAAACACAAGAGCAGCAGATTCTCTCACACTAGACCTTCACCAGGTCACCCAGATAACACAGCATGTGAGCCTTAATTTCACAAAACCAGGAATGGCCAAGATCAGCCACCACCATTTCCTGGATGTTCTGCATAGTTCCTGAGTCAAGCATTAATTAAGGTCAGTTCTGTCTAAAATGCAGAGCACAGCCCCCAGATGGTACAGCTACAGCATAAAAGCAGCGAGCATGTCGTTTCCACACTCAAAGTTATAACTAATTTTTTTAAAGCAGTATAAACTCTGAATTTTTAAGTAGGACAAAAGGTCATCTAGATCTGGTTCTTATTTAGTTTTGTTCTGTTTGTGTTTCAGGATATAAGAGTATACATCCTGGCATTGGAAGAGTGTGAGGGTTCACTTAAGAAGCTTGGGCAACGACACTGCACAACATTCAATCATCCAGAACGTAAACTGCAGTTAATTACACCCACCTAAATGGCCGCTGGGAGGATCAAGTGAGTATGCTGGGCAAACTGTAAAACAGCATTCAAGAGAATGTTGGATATCATTAGGTATTCAAGTACAAGTCTGAATTTCCAGTCATTTTGGTCTTTTATAACCTTAATAGAGAAATTCACCTGAAAATGAAACTGAGATTTATGCACCTAAATCCTGAATAGGGGGGTGGGGAATGGGGGTAGGGAGAGGGGATGGATTGTGACTTGGTCTCAAAAAGGCACAACTGCCTAATAATGAACAAGTCAGGACTAAAATTCTGTGGGGCAATTTTCTAGCTCAGATACAATCCCTGGAACATAAAGAAAATGACCACACACGTTCATAAATAGCCTCTCTGATATTCATCAGGCCTGAGCCATGTGCCAGGCATGGTATCCAGCAGCCAGGGTGGGCGCTCAGCCACGTCCAGCAGGACATCAGCACGGACAGACAGCATCTGAGACAAGGGCCTCGGGCACAGGCACCGCCAACTTGGACAGGCCTAAGTCTGAATAGGATATCCCATCCCACCGGTCATTTTAAAGCTCTTCAACAGCTGGCCCCTCCCCTCGCCTTACAACAGTACCAAACTGAGCAATAAACCATGGTTTACTCAGGTCGAGGGTAACTGCTGCCTCCGTCATCGTTTTCTATCGTCGGGCTCCCTGACCAAATTTAGGTATGAACCGGATGGACTGTCATAGGATTTCAGTCCAGACACACGAGCGTGACCAAGCACCACAGAAACACCTGAATGACAAGGGCAGCCAGAGGAATCGGAATGACAGCCCTCATCAACAAGACCGGAGGAGCTCAGATCAGGACCGGGAAACACTTCTGCGCCCACAACAGACATCAAGGGCCTGGGCGGGCCTTTCCCTGTCAGCGCCACACAAATGGCACAAATCCTGAAGGGCTGGCCTGAGACTCTTTGAGAGCCAGAGAGAAGGTCAGAGGAGGTTACAGAACCTGCCGCCCCTCCCCACCCACACGTCCCCGAGACTTCCTCTCCTCTTCTAACTCCATCCCTCTGCTCCACAGTGGATCTCAGGTCAACGGTGATTAACATGGATCTCAACAGGCTCAGAATGCTGAAAAATACATGATGAAAACAAGTATTTCTAAAACCTGCTTCTCTTCATCCTAGGATACTGGCGAGGAGGGGAGAGGAAGGAAGGAGGCAAGATCATTTTTTTAATTCTTCTAAAAATGACTTTTTGGGAAAAATTCCAATTGAAAAACTTAGCCGAGGACCATTTGGAATTTATCTGACAGACCTCACCCTCAGATCTTACCAGATTTCCAGCCATCAACTTACTCTACCATCCCTCTCAGGCCAGAGAGAGATAGTCATGTTCTCAACAGAACAGATCCACTCTAGGCTCCTAATCTCAACACTGAATGACTCCGAGGAACCAACTGGTCACCAAAGTGTCACCAGCCAAAAACTTCAACACACTGCCCCGGAGAGAAAGCCACCTGACGGTTCCCAAGACACAGATAGCGCAGAACAGCCGAGGGCTCTGCCAATTCTCATTGTTCACCACTGAGTCAGTCACAGGAAAGCAGGAAGCAGTTACACATAAGGGAGCACTGCAGGGACCACGAGTGTGGGCAAGAGGCTAGGCCACGTAAGTCCCTGAAGGTGAGGTGCCCCTCCCAGAACACCTTGCTCTCCAAAATGCTATCTTTTAGGGGCTGGCTGGTTCCAGAGAAATGACTGACATTTAAAGTATTGATATATTGTGCTCTAAGTCCTGGTAATTCATAGATGCTTTTAAAACAGGAAGTCTGTTAGCACTGGGGGTGAGGTGATTTGTTTTTCTCTTTTAAAATACCCCCATTACGAAGTGAGAGAGTAGCACTGACATATATACACTACCAAATGTAAAATAGCTAGCTAGTGGGAAGCAGCTGCATCGCATGGGGAGCTCAGCTTGGTGCTTTGTGACCGCCTAGAGGGGTGGGATAGGGAGGGTGGGAGGGAGACGCAAGAGGGAGGGGATATGGGGATATATGTATATGCATAGCTGATTCACTTTGTTATACAGCAGAAACTAACACAACATTGTAAAGCAATTATACTCCAATAAAGATGTTAAAAAATTAAAAAAATAAAATAAAATACACCCACTGATCAGGAAGACATATGCAGCCCCCTCGCCACGCTTTTAAAAGGAGGGAGCACCTTTTGTCACGTGGTCTGCTACGTCACACGCCAGATTGCCCCGTAAACAGACAGCATCTAGCACTGCCTGCCTAGCACCCCGTCAGACTTAAAGAGAAGAAGAAAGTATGAACCATCTCTCACCAATAGCTGTTTATTCAGTGAGTTACAAAAGAAGCCACTGGGTTTTTATTATCCAAGCTTTTAGGACAGTTCAAGTTCAATACACACAATGTTTCATTCATGCTGTTAAATTGATAATATTAACCTTTCTTGCTGAGACACATTAAAAATTCTGGCTTTTCAGAGCAAATGTAATTAGTTCACATTAGTAACTTCACCAGTGGCAGCCACAGAAGCAAAGGGAACTAACAGGATACGGATTAATGTAATCAAAATATCATCTCCCATCATCTCTACTCTTTAGGCAGCTGGCTGCACTTACTCTGTTGGTTGGATTTTTTTTCTTTTTAATAAAAACAATAGATCAATGAAACGGATAAATAACTACTTGCAATGCCCCCTCAGGGGAATATTGTACAGGAAACCATTTTGGTGAGTGAGCCCAAAAGTTTTTAATTTGATGTGCCTGTTCAATGCAATTTTGACAACAGAGCAAAGGCACCAGGCCCTCCTCCTCCAGGGCAGAGAGCTTTGGGTAGAGTGGGCAGGAGAGTTAGGAGGGAGAAGCTAGAGGCCGTCTGTGCCCCACAATAAGCATCTCATGAAGAAAGAGTATCTCCCTCTAAACTCACTAAGAGAAAGAAACCAAAGTCCTGTTTGCCCTTGGAAGTACCTCCAACCTGTTCACACGCTGAAATGTATTTCTGTAAGCCTTGTGCTGCCTATCTACAGTGGGTGGGTGTTGTTTCGTGACTTTCTTTCTTCTGATCAGAACATCCACATTTTCCTTGGGAAGATCACCTTGCCCTCTTCCTCCCTGAGGCTCAGGGACCACGTGGCCTGGGCTGGCCCATCAAAGCATCATTTCCCTGGAACACACTGGTGGAGTGCAGGGACCAGGGCCGAGCTCAGCCAACAGAGATGTAAGGAAATGAGTCTGTGCCATTAGAACAGACCACTGGCTCTTGGGCACCAAATCCAAAGCTGGGCGGATGCAGGGTTGAGGCTGCTAACAACCCTCTCACCACCACATGTATCTTAAGAATGGAGACAACGTGCAAGCGGGCGAGTCGGGGGAGGGGGGGAAGGCAGTGCCCAGGGGCTCTCCTGAAGCTTGATCCGTTCCCAGACTCTCCCATTAAGTGAGATGAAAATGGCTTTTTTTTTTTTTTTTTTTGCATTAACCAGTTGAAATGGGTTTATCCCCCCCTTGCAAATGAAACTACATTTTCATTTCCATACAACACATTTCCCATGAGGTCAAGAAGCCCTCCCTGAATTGGAAGAAATGGGAAGTGGCCGTTGCAGGAGCCCCTGGCATGAGAGCACTTCAGTAAACAGCACCCCATCTCCCCCAACCTTGGAAACCACAGTGAACAGAGCCACAGTCCAATCAGCACTGCCACAAGGACATGCCAGCGTCTCACATGTCACCAGGAAGCAGAGACAAGAAGAAAGGATACTGCTACCAATGCATTTTTTTAAATGCAGGAAATCGGGTGTAGAGTTATAGAGTCCTTCCTCCAGGCTGGTTTTCACATTTAGGTTGTACAGATTTTTTTAAAGTCTAATCTATAAATTTGTCTTGGCATAGATGGGAAATGCCAAATTCAGAGCAACAACCGTAGAAACTAAACAATGCAAAAATTGCCCTTAGAAGAAAGTGATTCATGGCCCCCCAGAGTCCTTTAAAATACAAAGGCACCATATGAATTTAGTTCTTGTCCAAACTCAGGGAAGTATTCAAAGGTTACACACAATCAGCCTCCTGGAATCCAAGGGCAGTTAATGTTCAGAATGGTGGTCACCAATTAGTCCAGAACACACACTGATTTATCAAGCTCACACCTCTGTTTAAGTTTTAAGGTGCTCGGTTAGCGCTTGACCAAGTCCGAAGTGACACAGGTCTGGGGTCACTTACTTTACTGCAAAATTAATGCCACCTTTACAAAGCCTCCATGGATGCAAACTCTGTATGCCATTCTGGGCAGTACCAGGTGAGCCAGAGGATAGAAACACATGACTTTCTCTCCATGTGTTTCCACTTCAATGAAAAAAGCATGATGAGAAATATTGAGACTTGATTAAGGCTAACCTACTTTGAAATAAAAAAGGATGCATTTATAGCCAAGTATTTTAAACACTAAAAAAAAAAAAGGTTGAATGAAAAACGTCATGTCCTGTGACTGTAGGTTAATAGGACAGGAAAACTTCCTAAAGGAGAATGAATACCTGTTATTATGCCCAGCCACGAAGCCTGAGTGATCTTCACATTAAGTGATACCATTATGGAAAATACAAAATCTAAAGAAATTACAGTACAGCAAAAACCTCAAATGGAAACAGTAGTATAGTTTACATGAATTGAATGCACACGCTTCCATCTAAGAATGGCAACATGCATGGCCAGCATCCGAGGGTCCCATGAGGCAGGCTAATGTTACCTGCTGCTCGGGAAACTATTGTATCACCACCATGGCATGTTTGTAAAGGACTTTCAGGGTGTGTAATATCAGCCCCATTATGGTCCCACCCACTAGTAGATCAAATGTACTAAATTATCTGGACATAAGACTTGTAAGAAAGGAAGAGGTGATCAGAGGTAAACCAGATAAACCCCTAGGCTTTGCCTCCCAAAGACCCTTTTCTGGTCATTGTTTAGGGGTCCCTAGCATGGTGATTTTGGAAGCAGAAGTAGCTCACAAGCAGCCCTGTGTTACATCCAGATCTTGTTAAGATCCTACTGGGTAGGGTAAAGGGGGTTCCATCCCTTCTCACCTTTATCAGGTAGTTACGCTCACACTGCTTATACTGAGAATAAGCTTAAGGCTTCTGGAGGATTATTCTCTCAAGTGATAGTGCTGGGGGAAAGGCAACAGTAGGGGAGGTCTGGCTCCTCCAAAGGGTGAGTGGCCTTGGATGAATTTCCCTTCCTGAGATACTGTGGCCTCCTCTGGACCACATGGGGCTTAACCTAAACTTTCTCTGTGGTTCCTCCATCTTTGTTTGAAACCTGACAGGAAGAACCTGGGCCCTTCAAAACAGCCTCTTCCCTTGGAGACTCAGAGCTGCCATTGGACCCAGTCCCCAGGTCACTGGGGGCTGGGGGTTCCTGCTGCTATAGGGGCTCACTGAGCTCTCCTCCAGGGAATATGCCAGGTGCTTGATGATGCACAGACGTCCTTCTGTGTATCAGCTACTCTTTCTTATACAAAATGTTTAAAAGATGAAGATTTATCCAAAAAATGGGCCCGGGGACTCTCTTCTTCCCACTCCACACACCCCTCCAAAGTCCTGGGATGATTTCCAGAACAGCATCCACTGCTTTCTCTCTCTCCAGCCATGTTGGTGCTTCCAGAAACCTCCTAGACTGGTCCACCTGCTCACACCTAGCACCCCAAACTTAACACGTTGAAACTGTAAACACTCTCCCTCCCTCCCCACCAAATTTCTATCCTGTTTTCCTCTATCCTGGTCAATGGCACCAGCGATCACTCAGTTTCTCCAACTGGTCATCCTTAGGCTCTGTGCTTTTCTTCTGCTGTCCCCATCACCCTCATCCTTCACCAGGTCCTGCTAAATCTTTCTCCAAAGGTCTCTGGCACCCTTTCCTATGCTCGCTCTCCGCCCACCGAGTCTGCCAGCTTCTCTTCCTCCCTCCCCCAATGACTGTCAGGAACCTTTACAGAACACACACCTGCTCTTAGCATTCTCCTGCTTCTCGGCCACTGCCTGCCTGTAAAGTCAGGTCCAATCTCCTCAGGTAGGCAGACAAACTGGCCCAGCACAACCTGGTTTCTGCCAGCCTCCCCGCCCCCATTCTTTGAGGCAATCTGCCAATCCAATTTATTCCTGTACTGCCTTTATTCACTTCACCCCTCAATCTCTAGTACCTAGCGAACTCCTCTGCATCTGCTGATGCCCTGCTCATGGGTGACCCATCCCTGACCCCTCCACGCCGACCAGCCCCCTCCCAGGCTCCCATGACACTTCACACACAGCCCTGATAAAATCCACGCCACACTGCTGTGTAGTTTATTAACACCTCAGTCTCTGCCACTAGGTGAGTCACCTCCAGGACAGCAGCTATGCGCCCTCATCTTCATGTCCCCAGAGCTGAGCTCAGTGCCCAGCAGAGGCAGCAACCAGCCAATGCGTGCTGAACCTCAGTGCTGCACGCATGGTACTGAGAGCTTGGAGGTGAGGACCATGCCTGTGAAATACACACAGTCGGTCTAACGCTACCTGCTTGGCGGAGTGAAGCTCGTCTCCCCCCCCGCACCCCCCGCCCCCAGTGACAGTAACTCCAGTCAACACATAGAACCAACAGCACAACTGTGTGTAAACATGCTGTCAACTGTCCCTGCCGACCACATTCTCCAGCGGTTTGCCTCACGTCCCAGACCATTGGGTTAATCGCTATTTACGAGTCGCCAACCTGTATTCCTCTAACGAGAGAAGGGACTAATATAGACTCTTTTAATTATTACCCTGGGGTTCAGAAGTGAAAGGGGCAGCACAAAGCTGAAAGGGTGCTCTGTCCACTGAGGTGCCCACAGCACATTCCAGGAAACAGGACATAATTGGTGCCAACTCCCAAGCCTCCTCGAAGAGGCGCCACGACTGGGGGGGTAAGAGGCCAAAGTTCCAGCCACAGGACCAAGGAGCACCAGACACAGTTAAACAAACCAATCTATGGAAGCAATATCAATAGTCATTAATCTTTTGCCATAACCCAACTTTTGAAAAATTCACTGGGAGAAGGAAGCAAGGGACAAAATAACTGAAGTCAGATGAGGGAAAAATTGAACAATTTTTTAAATGCCATTCATTCCAACAGGTTAATGATTATGTGGATCGATGACCTGAGTCAAGAAGAAAAAAGGTAGCAGAGCAAAAAGCCCCTAATAAGTATTCTAGGCTCAACTAAAATATTCCTTCAGTTGGTATAGACTATAATCTTGAGAAAAGGATTCACACATTCCATGACACCTATTTTTATAGCACACAGCCCAGAGTTAGCCATATCACTTTTAATGGCTTGAGATTCCAGAAGAATTATCACTATGGTAACATTTCAAAATGGCCGTCAAAGTTACCAGGGACCAGTCCACAGGGTTTGGATCACATAGAGCCTTTCAGAACAGACCAAGTTATTTTCAAAATTCATCTAATGATTTCACATGCCCAACAAAGCTTGGCTAGAACTTAGCTAATGGGGTTATTTGCAAGTGTGAGTTAAAAGAAAGAGCACCCAGTACATAATAAGCACTCATACATTATCTGCTGTCACTCTGAATCAAGCTCCTTTCTAATAAAAAGCCTCCAGTATAAAATAATACACTGCTGGTTACAGTGATGTGATAAATTCTTTAGTTTTTTGGTATGTATTAAAGTAGTATGAGGAAAAACAGGAAGGTATAAAAGTCAGTTATTGAAGTAACAAAAATAATGGCAAATTTAAGTTATTTTACAAAGTAGGAAGTGATATAAAGTATATAAGATACAACTGATCACAATATTCAAAAATGCTTGTGGATGGACAACAAAATACACCCTTCCACTAGGAACATATACTCAAATTCTTATAACCCTCCCATCCTTGGGAGTAGCCATTAAGAAACAAGTAATGCTCTTCCCTCCTCATTTTCATAAGAAAACAGAAAGCTGACCTCAAAGGCCAATTCCATGTGTACTAAGTTCAGGATTCTCAGAGCCAACAAACTCAAAATCAGAGCTAGAAAAGACCGTAATAATGTGTTTTTCAAACCCCAAGTTGCCACCCAGTGATAGTTCTCAAAATCAGTTGAATGCATCTCTTACCAGCGTTAGAATCGAATAAGAAAACATTATGGTATACTTCTTGGGTAGGAAGGGTGAGCACTGTATCAGATAAGAAGTGTTTTGGAAACACTTATCTTAGTTATATCCTTATTTTGTCCTGGGGCTAGGGTGTAAATCTACATCTTACTGTGGGTCTGGTCAAAAAACCTGCAAACCACTGATGGGGTACAACGCCTTTTCATGTTTCCAAGAGAGGCAAGGTGACCTGCCCAAGGTAATGCCCGAGAAGCAGTGATGCACTCAGACATTAGAATGTGAGGCCACCTGGTTTTTAAACATTCTTTCCCTTAGGTAATCTTGCCTCTTTCATCAATAAAACATTCAGCACAAGCATCCAGTAGGAGGCACTGACACATAAACATATTTGAGAAATTAAAGGAACCAATGACACAAATTCTGTTTTTACCTAGTTAAGACCAGACGCCCTTTAAATGGGCCCTTGGGATCCCATAAATTTTTAATTACAAAATCATGGAACTGCAGAAACAGGGTGTTACAAGTGAGAATTGTTCTTTTCAAGGGTTACGCAGGGAAAACCTTATCCAAGCCTGCCAAAAGTACACGGCATTTTCAAGGCCATTTACCAAAGAAACACACACACACACACACACACACACACACACACAGTCCCAAGGGCATTCTGGACCAAGGCCCCTGCCAGCACCTACTGTTTGGGCTCTTATAGAGGATGAAGGTGAATCCCAGGCTTCTATTCCTGAGAAAGCCCGATTCTCAATAGGAACAGCAAGGAGCTTCCCAGCTACTGTCTCCAGGGAGCTGGGGATTTCACTAAGTCCTCACACAGAGCCTGCTCTCACAGAAGGACAATCAGATGTGAAAAAAATAAAACAAAACAAAAAACTACCTTAAAAAAAACCACATTACAGTTTTTTTAAGGCAAAGAAGTATAACAAAGAAAATTAAAAAAATGGACCATAACCCTATTGTCCAGATAATACCCGTTGACCTTCGAAAAGAATAAAAGCACTAAATGCACATGGTCAGAAAATCCACACGGTGCTAAAAGAGCACAAGGTGAACAGTGGGGGTCACCCAGCAACTACAGCCTCTTCCCACAGAGTATAAGTGCTTATCACTGTCTGGGAGTCCTTTTGGAAAACTATTTCATGGTTGTAGCAGCATTTACCAGCATATATGCTCTTTCTAAAGACCTGAAGGCTCACACTACCTACGATGGTCTGCACCTTTTTACACTTAATTTATATCAGCATATGAAGATCTAACTTTTAAAAACACAGCGGTGTGGTGAGAATCTCACCTTTGGAAATGCATGAACACAAAGCATTCAATATACAATATTTTTGTGCCTACTTTGTAATCCTCTCATTCTGTAACACTTCCACCCATGGGAGTAAAAGCATCATGACGGCGTCCGCTGGTATTACACTGAGGAAGGGTCCTGTGCCAGGCCCTGTGCTGAGCCCTGTCCTTTACCCCCTACAGCCTGGGAAGGAAGCCAGCACCCGGCTCACAGAAGAGCCACAGAAAGGGAAGCTCTTGACCAAGGTGTCGGAGCCAGGAGCTAACAGAGCCAAGACTCTCAGCTGGATCTGTCTGATTTTACTACCTCCTACTAGAAGGAGCTTTCTGGACACAGGGTAAAGGTGTTGGCTTCCCCACTAGAGTAAAGGAAGCCATTTAAAAAGCTATTCAGAGAAAGAACTACTAGCCATACCCTGGGGTCTCGCCCAGCAGCTGACTTTGGGGGAACGGGCAGGATGGGCTCAACAAGCTGGCACAGGTAAGGCTGGGGGCCAACCTTCGTCCTTGTTCTGTTGTCCCATGAACAGGGGCCTCGAGGGAAGCCCTGGATGAGGAGACTGCCCGGGCTGAAGAAGCCAACCTGACCATTCCCACCCCCACCAAAGCCGGCCAGCCTTTCCCAGAGTGACAAAAGGACGGGTGATCCAATGGGGAGAATTTCTTGCCAGAAACATCGCTTTTCACTAACATGCCTAGCTTGAATAGCCATGGGTGTGTTTATAGACCCAGGAATGTGCAAAACAAAAATACGCATTTAAAAAGTGAGGTGAAGGGTCATATCCAGTGAGCACAGTGCTAGCTCCGGCTCCTTTTTCCTTTGATGGGAAAGAAGAGGAGGGGGCTTCCCTTGGCCTCAGCGGGGCTGCCTGCAGGAGACCTTTTCCAGCCCAGCAGTCGGGCAGCGGGCATTCCTTCGGGGTGACAGCAGCCGACAGCAGCCGCAGCGGTCTCACCATCATCCCGCGGCTGCACGCCTGGTGACTAAGTGCACAGGAATCCGCCAGTGCCCAGCCCACCCAGAGGACAGGAGGACAGACGGGTGGAGGAAGCGGCCCAGGGCCCCTTCCCCAGAAAGAAAACCTGAGCTCTGCCCTCTAGCCCGGGTGCAGCGCAGGACGGGCAGGACAGTCACTTCTGCAGAGGGTGGGGCCACCTGAGCTCTGGTGACAGCCCTCTGCCCACCCCCCGCCACGGGGCTCGCAGAGCATCTGGGCTCTGGACTCAGGCCTAACTTTGCTAAGGGATCGTAGAGCAGAGTTTCATGGTGCACCTTTATCTCTTTGAGTAAAACTCTGAGTAAATGATGGTTGTCTGAGGGAAGCAGAACTAAACACCAGACAGGCAACAAGTTTGGTTTGCCCAATAAATAAAAGAAAACTTAAAAAAAAAAAAAAAGAAAGGGCTACGTGGCCAATTCATCATTCAGGAATCTAATTCAAGGTGAAATCGTCAATCCAAGATTTGATTTCAAGAAATCATTTCCTGACACTTCATATTACTCCCTGCATGACTGTTACTTCTGTTTTTAAATAAAAGAATAAAAAGTTTCCTGTAAATCACATCCCTTTAGTCCTTTTTCACAAACCTGCCTTTCACCAGAGCTAAAGCATCCATTCATTTAAAGATATTTTTACAAGATTAAAGAAGGGTTTTAAAAAGAAAAAAAAAAGTCTCCCAGTTACAAATCAGCCAAACAAAGGTACCTGATCACTGATCAGCTCAAAGTTTTGCTCCCCATGTGAAAATAATCCATCAATGTAAAAATAAATCCACCCTAAGTGGAGGGGAGGGGAGTAAAGTCTGAGACACAAGTATTTAAAATTCAGAAACAAGTCGTTGCATAATGAAGCATCTGTAATTTGACTATGCTTATGTCACTCTTTCATTTTCATCTTTCCTTTATCTTTAGAGTCATACATTTTCTGATCATGTAAAAAAGGTGGGTTGGGGGGAGGGGGAGGAGGAAGAGGGAGGAGGTGGGGAGGCCGCGCTAATAGAACCCTCACCACCTTTACTAGGTGGTTGTGCACCGAAGCCCCTTGGCTAGAGCAGGATATCAAGAATCGGTCAGCCGTGGGGCCTAGCCTTCTCCAGTGCAAGACAGGCCAGCCGGTCACTGTTGGGTGTATGTTCACTGGACGGCACATGGCGGCTCCCTGGAAAGTGGCATGGTGTGATGAGGAGAATCAAAGGCTATGGAATCAAAGAAAAGCATGTCTGATTCCAGGTTGGCAGCTTAGCTGCATGAAAACTTACACATGTTATGTCGTTCTCTGTGCCTGAGTTTCCTCATCCATAAAAATGGGGGGGAGGGGAATGGCCGCATACACCCTACAGGCTTTGACAAAGATTGAAGGAGACCACTCGAGAGGCTCCTGGCACGTAGTAATTGCTTCATGAAGGCTGGCTGCGATCATAAACACAGTCTTTTCTAATTGCCACAGGGATCTGGGGGGCACAGGGGTCAGTTCACCTGTACCGAGATCTCACGCAGAAGAACTCCCCTCTGAGCTGATCCTGCTAGACCCCAGGGTCCACACCCCAGGGTCCACCACGGTTAGATCAACAGGCTCCTTGGAGGCCCAGCTCATTTCAGGACTTGCAGAAGCATGGTGGGGTTCTAATCTGCAAAACCTCCAAATGTAGGGGGATCTTCTAACAGGTTTTGAAGAGCTTTAACCAGAGATTAGCAAAAATGCCCTTTTGTCAATATTGTTAGATGCCTGGGATTTAGATGTGGATTTTTTTCCTATCCCACAGAAAACACTGAATCACGTAAAGATACTGAACAAGGAGACAGTGATCCAGACCTAATAAGATGCTGCAGCTCTGTTTCTACCATCAGGCGACTACCTTTCTCTTGGCACTGTTCACAACGTTATCGGTATGGCCTAGCGCACTCACCCACCCTCTCATCAGGCCCAGAGCCCTTGAGAGTGGAAAAGGGAGCAGGGCAGATGATGGCAGGGGAAGGAGGGAGTGTGCCCAGCTGGAGATGGTGGACAGGGGAGTGCTGCAGGTTCTAAAACAGCTTGACCCTCAGAGCCGTGGGTGTAGCCTTGGCTCAATCTTCCAGACCTTTTTCAAGTCGAAGTTTCCCTCTAATTCGCTGTGACTTTTCAGGGGGATTAAGCAGGGCATGTGAAGCTAGTTCCTACAAAGTGTTCATGGAACACAAAGTTCTAATTGAACTTCTATATATTCCAGGGCCCATGACTTTTCTTTTGTTCTAATGGCACCACACCCTTGAATAACCAAATCCATAGATACCTGGGCAGGGCTGACGGATCCTGCTGTGAGGACAAGGGGTGAGACCAGGGGTCTCAGCCTCCTGTTGCCTCCTTTCTCCAATGCAGGAAAAGTCCTCTTCTCACTTCCTAAACCAGAACATGTTCTACAAGGGCAAAGAGCTCTGGAGCCATCACAGCCTGTTCACTCTAACCCAGGCCCCTTCTCAGCTAGAAAGCCCACCCCCAGTCAAGCATACGTTTAGATACAAGGAAAAATGTCAAGGGTGCGTCTACTACAGAGGTCTTAGCTTAATGGGAAAATGAAGCTGTGGGCCCAGGAGAGGTTCACCATGACAGCTGTAACTTAGAGTGAAAATGGCCAGACACGTGAGAGCACATGCTGAGGTCCTTGGAGACAGGATTTCTGAACCAAGTCAGGGGTCAGACTAGATGATCTCTAAAGCTTTCTTTCCACTGTGACATCCACACAGACATACAGCAGCTCCCTGAACCGGCTTTTTCATCCTGCACTAGTAGCCCCTGCTTCAGAACTGCCAGTGCCCAGAAGACAACGCACAACAGTCCCTCACTGACCCATCTGGAGAGATGGCCTCTCCCTCCCAGGAAGCTCTCATTTCTGGGGCCCACACCAAAAACTTCCTTACCATGGAAATCCAGAAAGTTGAGCCTCCTTAAAAATTAATCTTGTAAGCTCATAGGTTCTTGGTTCACAGGTGATGCTCATGGAATAATCTGGGGTGTGCTGGAGGGTGATGCATGACATGAACAGTTAGTGGTTACCTGCTATAGTTTGCTTTAGTCTATTAGTTCAAAAATTAACTCATTTAGTATAGCCTTAAATAACAAAATAAAATCCTAGAAGAAATGTAAATTTGTTTAATTCTTCACATTTTCTCAAAATGTTAATCACTGAGTCAATTAACTGTGGACGGGCCTAAACTGTTCCAAAGCTTTTCCAACCTACTAATTAAATGTGCTCTCACTACCACAATAAAAATTCTGGGAAACCTTGGGCTTCTGAGTGTACGACACAGGATGAGAGAATCAAATCCATTAAGTTCCAATCTACTGCTCCACTTAATAAACAAAAAAATGTTAACAACATGCATTTTTTAAAAATCTAAGTGGTTTCATAATTTAGATATTGTGAGTCTTCCCACCACGCTAAATGAAGGCTTATGACAAGAGTTTAATGAGCTGTTGTCCAATATCTTCCAGGCCTGGGGATTTCTGCTTCTTCCCCTCAGGAACAAAGGTTTCTTTCTATTACTTTCTATTACATCTTTCTATTACTTCAAGTGACAACCTTTTCCCACTACTTTATCTTTGCATTAAGTACCAGGAGCTGAAAGATGCAATCAATTTCACATTTCTTTCTGCCTATTTACATGACTTATTTGTTTTCAGCAGATCCTCATTGCCACAAATCCTTCCTTTGCCCATTCATGTCTGCATACTTAACATAGATTTAATATTTCTCTAGGCCAAAGATCATAGGCTGAGTTTTTCTCTGACTGGAGGACAGAGACAGGAGAGAGGGAGGAGGCTGTCTGCGATCCCTTTGTTGTCACAATTTACAAAGAACAGTTCACAATAAGAAAAGTGATAAAAATCTTAAATCAGCCCCCCTAACACATCAGATCCAAAGTGGGAAAAAGAGGAGGAACTAAAATGTCCTGAGACCGTTCTGGTTCCAGAGACTGTCAGACACTTTACTGACCTTATGTAATAAAACTTGCTTGGTGGCCCTGGTGGTGGAGCAGGGAATCTAACCCAGACATAGGTCACAAATCCGCACTTCATAAACATCATGACATGAGTAATGAACCAAAAGTCCACCACCACAGAAACCAACTTGAGTCCTTCAAGGGCAAAAACTGCACCTTCTGGTGGATGTGTTCTGGATTCAACTTAGAATCCTCCCACCCAGCCAAGTGGGATGCCAGAATGCTGAGTCCCAGCTCCTGTTCCCACTGCACACTCCAGCCTCGTCCCCCAGGCCTGCCTGACCATCTGGGAAGGGCTGAGCCCTCAGGGAGGGATTCTTTTTTTTTTTAAATCAGATATAAAGTGGAAACCACCAGCTTCCCATCACCACCCCTGCCTCATCCATCAGTCAGCAAAGGCACCACCTTCTGGGATAAAGCTCAACAAGTCTCTTCTACAAGCTGTCGGCAGGAGTTACATACAAATGATATCTCAGCTGAACAGGCTTGGGGCAGGGCCGCCGGCTGGGACCTCAACCACCACTCAGACTTCTGTTTTTGTGAAATAATACCCTCCACATTCCACACGGCTTGCAAAGTTCTGAAGTGCAACCCATTCATGAGTTGAGGGCCGTGTATACAGTGCTAGGCAAACAGTACTGAGCAAGTGGGAACGTTCTGCATGAAAGGCCTCCATTTCACTTGAGGCAAATGATCTTTCCATGCAAAGCTCCAAATACAGAACTCTCCCCTCTTGGAGCTCTTAGCACTTGCTGCCTCTCCTTCTCTTTAGGCAAAAAATGTGGAGTACCTCATCACACGGCATACGCTGTGTGTCTCTCTCTGCAATGCCATGTTTTTATCTTCTCTCATAACAAAATACTAAGTTCCTATCATCTCATTGCCTGTCATGGGACTTGCACACAACAGGCTGACCGAAGGAAACAATGGGAATTTTGGCCAGGTAACAAGTGTCAAAACCCGCACAGACACATCAAGACCTAAATTAGATTTTACTTACAATTCATACCTCTTTGTCATTCTCCCGTACCGCAGGAATGAGATGCACATAATATATTCTCTTTCACCTCGTTAACGAGACTGGATTTGTGTTAACAAGAATGGTAGGGAGGAGAAAGAGACCCCAAATAACTTACAACTCAGCAGAGGTTAAGAACCCCCCAAACCTTGTGTGGCCACATCCTCTCACACCCCGACACTCACTCAGTTGCTCTTAAACTCTATTGCTATTTAGTTGGTTTATTCATTCCAACTAGAACCACGTTTGTCATCCAAAGACATTTTATAAATCCCTTTATAAAATTCCTGTACCTTTCAGGGCCGAGCCTAGAGTGAGCCAAGATTGGTGCCCAGGACCCAAAATTCCAACAGGGGCTCGCTCTGACCCTTGCACAACCCCGAGAGTGAGGACCCCTTAGTCTTCGGGTCACAGGCACCTCCATTCCTCATGCCCAGCCCCAGAGTCTTCATGAGAACCAACCCACTCAGATGCAGATGCTCTGCACGGGTCAGGCCCACGGTGGAGACGGATTTCTACAGAATATATCCTCCATGACCCTCTCTCCCTCTGGCTGTGAGGTTGGAGAACCAAGATTTATAAACAGAGCACAAGTCCAAACCCACGGTGGTTCATCATCTATTTGGAGGAGGAGACAAATGATGAGTAAACAAGGCCTTCTGGAACCACTGATAGAGCTCAGAGAGGAATCGTCACTGACCGGGAACAGGGCAAAGCCTCATCGCCAGCACATGAGCCTTGCAGGCCTGTGAGCCCTCCACAAGGGAGATCCAGGGAGGTTTCATGGAAGAGCAGAGCCAAGCCATGAAGAACAAGTGGATGATGGTTAAGGAGCGACCATGAAGAGCGTGGCCTCAGCAGACAATGTTCGCCCAGCTGAAACTCGCCGTGCACACGCACCACAGCCAGACTGCTGAGGACCAGAGTGCACAGCAAAACACACCCAGCTCCCAAACTACTCGGAAAGTACTGCAATTCCACTCTGATCACTCCAAAAGTGCTTCTGAGCTCAAGGCACCTCGGCAGTAGCATGGTAGACATCAGCCGCTGGCCATGAGAGCAGGAAACGCTCACTGGGCTACCAGCTTGCTCTGGTTCTGGATGAGGGAAAGCTTACTTTAGCTGAAAAGAATGATTTAAATGAATTGAAATTCATTCAGCATAACTGCATTACATCGGTGTTTCTCAAAGTACTTGTGAATAATTCACTTTGGTAACAGTGAAAGCCAGACCAGAAAAAGTCACTTCAAAGACACAAGACAACATAAATTGTACTGAACTTCCTAGTCTCAACGCCCTAACTGCTTTTCTCTCCTTCTACCCTTTCACTGAGATGCTTCGCCAGCCTATGCTCTATCTGCTACCCCTCGGTGAGCTTGTCAGAGCCCACTAATCGCAGCCCACTCTCCAAGGACCGCTCTCGGAGCCTGTCCCTAAGGGTAGGGCCCATCCCAAAAGAGGTCAACTGCTTCACACCACGGCGAGTCTAGAACACCTGTTTTCATTCTCTAGCAGTGTTTCCTGAAGGCCAGGGCCAGCGGCTCCATCCCAGGTCCCCAACACCTTACTCTGCAACAGGGAAAGATGAGGAAACCAAGGAGCAGGGAGGGGAAGGGCTGGCATTGGGCCGCTCAGCTAAGCCGTAGCAGAGGAGTCTGGTCAGTGCTTTCTGCAATAAACAATGATGCTTGTGTGTTCACAATTTCCATGCAAATTCCATCTGATCGTGAGGCAGGGTGGCCCCCTACTCCTCCTTGCCTTTTGATTACCCACCACCTGCCTCTCCATCCTAGCTTCAGAGATGAGAAGATGCTGACGAGAGGTCTGCATTTATTTTGATAATGGTGGAAGAGTTTGAGACTGGCAGTTGAAGAGCTGACATATGAAAGTCCACACTTTACACTTTTAAAACTGCACGATGTACACCAGGCTTGTTTACGAAAAGAGAATCTGCACTGGCTCAGGCTAAACCAGTCACCAAAACCACTCACCTTTTATTTACTAGTGGAAAGGGGGTCTGAACACCATCCCGATCACCATTTCCCTCTCACAACCACTTAATCCCTCCTCACACATCTTCAGTGGCTCCTCTCTAACCTCTGAGGCTTTCCATGTTAGGACAACAGTGCCCAACAAGACAGAGTTGCAGTTACCCAAACAAACAGTATAAACCTTCCCATGGGACCAAGTCAAGTTGAGGGTCTTAAGTCCCCCCACCCCGCAGCATTAGCATGAAATCCAGTGAATCTGTGACCGCAGCCTAACCATTTCCTCTGCCTGGTAACAGGCAGAAGTAACAGTGGGGCCCAGAGAGCTGTTGTCTCTAAAATGTAAAATCAAATTAATCCTGCAAAACAAATTCATCTTAAAATGACAGTCTGTTAAGTTGGCTTTGGCTGTTTTATCAATTGCCTCTCAATAAAATACTGCTTTATTTAAGCAGACCCAGAAGTTCACCCCCCTCCTAGTCGCCCATCTTGGGCATCCAATGACTTTTCCAAGGATTTTTTTCTTAGCAAACAAGAAATATTTGTTGAGCTAAAGAAGCATTCTTCTGAGAAAATGATACATTCTCAGAATTCTATTCATAAGCAACGATGGTGTCAAGATCCTCTGAGCCTTGACTCCCACAGTGAATGTGAAACGATGGCCACAACGAGGGGGCGGCTGGGGTCGGAGGGGCAGGAAACCCACTGATCTCAGAAGATGATACCATGTCACCTAGACTGTACCACCTGGACAGTGCACCCAGACCATGAGTGAAGTTACAAAGAGGGAGCGTGAAATGCCCCATCCTGCATCTGGGCTGCTCTGTCTTCCCTCGTGAGCGGAGGAGAGCACGAGGGACATTTCCTGCAACCCTGCTAAAAAACCTGTTCCAAAGCTTCTTTGACACAGTTATGCAAATGCTTCTAAAAGAAGTATCAACGTATTACAAAATAATCCAATCATTTCAAGTCCCCTGAGGAAGGGAACAAAAATACATCCTATAACCTATCTGAGGAACAGTCTAAGACCCTAATAACATCGTCGACTTAGCAAAGCATAAGGGGCCATTCGGAGGTCAAGAAAACAGGACAGAAACATCACACTGGGAACCACAGGAATAAAGCTTGCATTTTCTGGACCTAGGGAATCTGACGAGTTTCCATTTGTCTCCACATTACCACTAATACCTTCTGGGGTTAAAATAAATAAATTAAAAAATCCTAATTCGAACACTTCGGCTGCCCAGGAAGTGTTTCTAATAATATCAACCTTCATCTTGCCTTTTTTTGTATTGCAGGCTCTATGCTTCCCAATTTTCTTTTATTTTTTCACCCCTTTTTACTACTAAGCCCCACTTCCCAGTCGCGGCAGCTGCTAAAAACCATCCAAGCACTTTGCATCTATCCAGAAACCCAGAATGGCAGCCTCGGTTCACAGATCTGCTGCTAAAGGCAGATGGAGGCGCGTCACAGCTGGGCCCTGCTTCCCAGGGGCCCCGGGCACAGACGGCTCAGGGCCCAGGGGCTGCCCAGCCTCAGTCCCGCACTCAGCGGCCTGCCTGCCTGCACCAGCTCCAGCAGCCTCACAGCCTTCACCCGAGTCCCTTCATTAGGACTTGCAAAAACAAATGGGAGGCAGCTACGCATGGGTCGGGTCTGTCTGCACAGTCTTAATGCAGAGTCCCCAGACACACTGCCTCTGTTCCCATCCCACGTGGATGCCGTGAAAAATGGCACAAAGAAAGGAAAGAGGACCCGGTTGTTGCTTGTGACCACGGCAGAGAAACAAAAAGCGATTTCTGTCGGATAATGAGCTGAAATAGAAGTTGGGCTTCCGGGAGAGGGCCTGACATTCCTGCACAGCATTTTCCCACCCACCTGATCCCCTTGAACGGAAGGAAGATCTAAGGGAGGACAGAGAGACCCAGTGTTTGTTTCCTGCACTGAGGGTGAGAGGAGGGAAATAAAACAAAACAGCCAAAGCAGGAGAAGAGTCTGGGTGGGAGAATAAAGTGGTATGCACGCGCACACGCGCATGCACACACACAGTATTACCCAAAGAAGAGAATAAACAGGCACATGCTTCAGCAGGGAGCAGGCAGTTAACTACCTTTACTCTGTGAGACCTGCAGTTGTCACAAATAAAAATGTACATCCTTGTTATCTTTACCCAAAATTGTGCCCACTCTAACCATTTTGCTGCTCTCTGCGAAAAACACGTTTTAAAAAGATAATATTTAATGTTAGTATCAAACAAGAATCTTGTTCTTGATATTCTTAATTCTTCCCAACACCAAGCCTGCAAGCGGAATAAATTCATATGGTTTGATAACCAAAGAAATAGAGTTTACATGTAACTATAGAGGCCCCACTGGCATCCCCATATAGACATACGTACCTCACCGAATGTTCTTTAAAGATACGGCTTATCTGGACAGACACAGCAATTTGAACAATTTGGATTAAACTAGCAAGAACCACTCCTACACTATGCCATGCTATTTATGATAATTGAATTTTTGCAATTTAGAAAAAGCAATAAAGACCATATAAGACATGGCAGTAAACATACACAGTCAATCCAGTTTAATGCTCAGAATTTTAAATAACCTCAGAATGCAGCTCTTAGGCATTAAGTTTAATTTTTAAAAATAATAGCAGCTGCTACCATTTCCCAAGAACCTACTATGTGCTGTGTACCCTCTGTCCAGTGCTTTACAAATTCCAAACCTGCTCATTCCTGTTTCAGATATGGAAGATGGAGCCTGGAAGCCTCACCCCAGCACCTGGGAACAAAGAAGGCTAATGTATGGAATCCTCTCAATTCACAGACTGTTCTTAAACCTTTGCCATATGATGTCACTTGTCCATACTGAAATGTAGGCTTTTTTTTTAAATCCCATTTTGTACAAAATTATATATTCTTGCAAATCTCAATCTTAAATACCATAATAGTCCACAGGGGAAACCCACACCTTCCAGGCGTGAGGCCACCTAAAGATGCCTGAAGACCAGTCAAGTAGAGGGTGGCAGGCACGTGATGGTAGCTGCTGCCTCCACAATGTTGTCAGGGATGCATACGCTGGGAAAACCAGGAGTGAGGTCCTGGTCAGCAACAAGACACCCTGAGAACTGCAGAAGAGTGGCCATGCCGACCCCGAAGGAGCACAACCTTCCCTGGACACTCTTCCCTGCCTACACAGGCCCCAGAAGCCCCCATCACTCCCTGACCTGAGATGGCAGCTGTCTCCCCCGAGCTCTAAGAAGCGCTCAGCCCTCGGCTCCTCCTGCAGCGCAGCTCACACAGCTATGAGGGCTCTGCAGGGAGCTATTCCTCCAGAGACCGAGAAGACAGGCCTGTCAGGAACTAGACAAAACCCCAGCTCTCATGACAACGTCCAGCTCATATGTGTTAGCCAGTGGCAGAACCCAGAATGGTCTAGATTTTGGATTTCCACCTGGGGTTCCTTCTTCCATATAAAAGATCTGTACATGTCTTAAGTCTAGATTCCCAAGTTAGGCACAGTGATAAACAGATGCCTATTCTGTATCCTGTGTGTTGCAGACAGAGATTCCATCTCTTGCCCCCAGCGTTCCTGGAACACCTTGGCTGTCTCTTGCTTCCTCCAGTCAGGGGGGCACTCCATCCCAGGATGGTGTCAGAGACCCCACCTCATGCTGCCTGAGTCCCGGAGTCACACCATGTGCTAGAAGGAGGCACGTTTCCAAGTCATGGCTCCCAGCTCCACTGTGAGCCAAACCTAAGTCCCAAACCACCCTATGCACTCAAGTTGAGCAACGCAGTCCAGGACAGGATTAGCCACGGGCCCACACGTTCCACGTCATCCCCACTCTAGCAGAGAATGCCACGCTGGCACACACACAAGGAAAGGAAGATAGAAATATTAACGCAACAAAAAAAAGAGGCTTTTTAGAAGTTAAGAAGAAACCAGAATGGTCTTACAAGTAGGCTTAACTGATGAGATGGGAAGGGACTCCAGAATATTTTCCAAACACCAAGAATTGCAAAAATCACCCTAGGAGACTTATTCTGAAAGCTTTTTCATCTCTAAGATGAGATCCCTATTAAAAAACAAACTTCTGAAGGGAGCGCAGGAGAGTGACACCTTAATTAGGTGACACTTAGCCAAGAATGAAGCCTTTCAACGACAAGGCACGGGAACTAAGAGGCGGGGTCAGCTAAGAGGGTCCCGGGGACACAGGGGCACAAAGTGCCTCTCCATCTTGGTAACAGGGTCACCAGTCAGGGAGAAGAGAATGCCACCTTCATGCGTGACTATAGAAGGCAGAGAAGTGAGGCCCAGGGGCATGTGACCCCCTTCTAAATAAAGAAACCCCCACACTGGGAGCAGCTGACCAGAGCAGGGGCCTTCCAGGGGGAGAGAGACCAGCTCCGAGCTACACACAGGCTGGAGCCTGCTGGACGGTCTGCCCCTTCCTCCCGGATGCTCAGGCCTTCCTCTGCCCCACGTGGACACGCAGGCCCCTACCCTGGTCCACAGTGGCAACAGACTACACGGTATTTCACAGAGGGAAATCTCCCTCACAAGAAGCTTAAAAAAAGAAAAAGAAAGAAAGAAAAATTAGCCAGAAGTGTTAGGATGAAATAATGCATGGAGTCTCAGGGCAGAGAAACTGTCTCCCCACCTCATCTCAATGCAGCAGGTGATTTACAAACACTTAAACAAGCCCCCCACTTTTACCTGGCGGGCCTGACATACCAATCTGTGAGCAAATGAGGAAGGGGTGCAATTCCGCCCCACACACCAATACCACCCTTGAGAGGAGTGTCCGATAAACAAAAACAGAAGAACATGTTTGGGGGAAAACATGTAGAATTATCTTTTTTACACCACCTGCCTTCATTTGAAGTCCCTGACCCCATCCGTGAGACGGCAGTATAATGTGTTCCTTTTGTCAATAAAGGGAGCCATTTCCTGCCTTGTCACTCGAAGGCTCCACTCTGCTATTTTCCTGGTTTCTCATCTCGAAGGCAGTAGGAAATGCAACAAGCTCCGGGACCGCTGTTCCCAGTCAATGCCTTTTTAATTGAAGTAAGGCTGCACCACCAGCGAAGCCAACTTCCAACACGGCCAGGCTTGCAGGCTTGGTGGATTTTCTGGCAAAGACCAAGCCTGCTCACAGGCAACATAGTGATCCAAGTGGACCACAAGCTGTTCACCCTGACAGGTTAAAAAGTACTTGGAGACTAAGTTCAGCAGTAAGTTTTTGGAATTTTTTTTTGGGGGGTGAGGGGGGTGTAATACCTGAAATCAGGTACCAGAAAGCCCCAAGGCAAGCAAACACCACACACAGTTAGGCAACGCACTGAGCGGGGAAAGAAGCACAGGTGCCCAGAGAAGGTTCACCCCGTTCCCTCCTTGGACGTGGCCGACCTCCAGCGAATAAATGAACAGCACAGCACCCCAGGCCAAGCTTCAACTTTCAAGATGGTTCCCACCCTTCTCCATCATCTTTGGCTTTGAATCATTCTGACCAGGGCAGGGGAGAGAAGAGCTCCCACCCATGGTTGACCCTCCCAGCCAGTTACGAGCTGGGGACGGTCTGGGTGACTCCCTGGGAGCAACGACCATAAAAGTTACACAGGAAACATCCGCATTTCATAATCCTCGAGGCTTTTGGCTCGCTGAGGACTGTTACTCCACACCCTTCTCTGCGCAAGGGGGAAAATGTATTTTCCTGACAATCAATCTTTCACAAAGCAGGTGCGTGCTCACCCCTGGGGGGACAGCCACGCTGACCAAGTGTTGGAAGATACGCCCAGAATTTACTCAGCACCACAGACAGGCTTCTCCTCCTCGGGAAGGGCCCACCGGAGTCCACAAAGCCCTGCAGTCCTCCAGCAGCGGGCGGCCAGCTGGTCAGTGGGGAAGAACACCACCGCGGTCAAGGACCTGCAGGCACAAGGCCAGGTGCACAGCCCGCTTCATGGGGTTTCACAGGCTCCTCTACAGGATTTTAGGGACGGGAGCCTCTCGGTCAGCATGCGTGTATGCTGGGGAAGCGGAAGGTCACTGGGCCGAGGCAGAGAGGCAGGAAGGCTGGGGAGAGGCCGTGTCACCGAACACGGGGAGAGCAGAGGAAGGCAGACTAGGGAAACATTTCAGATGGAAAGGGCTTGGTGTCCGGTTGGAGAAGGAAACATGCAAATGGTACCCAAGTGTCTGACATGGGAGCTCGGAGAACAAGAACACTACCCACGGGAGTGGAAACAAGGAAAACCCTGGGCTATAAGTGAGGAGCCAGAGAAGACCACCGGATGCTGAAACGCCCATGGGGGTCCAGTCATGACGGCAGACGGGGTCGAGAGCTCACAGAGAGGTCAGAGCTGGAGATGGTATTTGGAAGCCAGATGCATATGGGAGGATGCTGAAGCAGTGGGTGAGATATTCTGGGGGAACAGGACAGTGGAGAGAGGGCCCAGGATGTTACTCTGGAAAACAGCTATTAAAGACTGGACGAGGAGCCAGAAAAGAGACAGCTGCACAGACAGAGGAGAATCAGTGATGCTGGCAGGCAGGGATGAAGGAGTCAACAACGGTGTCGCATCTCAGGGGGCACCAGTTACACTTTCATGGAAAGGAAAAAGCCATACTCCGTTTTTCTAAGGTTCAATCACTTTCTAGGAGTGAACAACTCAAGCCTGCATAAAACCACCCCTCAAAATTGTAAGACAACAGAGAAATACAGAAGCGGGCAGAGAACCCACAGCATAGTAATTTCCTTAAGGGGGCTGTCGACGAAGTTGCCTGCCACCGCAGAGTCAGGATCTACAGAGGGAGTTTAAAGGAGAGCGTCAGGTGAAAACTGCCTATCAGCACTGCATAATTGAGTGTTTCTCCGTTATGTCAAAAATGTCACACATATCCTTGACTGGACGTACCTCTCCAGATGCTCCCCCTCCGTCTGTAGCCAGCCCTGGGAAGAATAATGGAATGGGATTCTTCTATGCTTAATCTTTTTAATTGGCCATCTTAAGACTAACGTGGACCCCAAGGCGGACATTCTGTTTGGACTCAATGCCCTCCACCTGGCTCCTTGAATCGTCCCTAAGCACTCTGGCTGGAGAGCTATGGAGCACCACAGCACTGCAGTGCTCAGCCAGAGAGATGATGCAGGCAAGAACCCAGGGCCTTTGACGGCATGCTCTAAAGCGGCATTCTCCAAAAGAATTAGAATGCGAACGACATCTGCAATTTCAAATTTTCTAGGAGCCACATTAAAAAGTAAAAAGAAACAGGTGAAATTATAAGAATACATTTTACTTCGTCTCATATGTCTAAAGCATCATTTTTAACATGTAATCAATATACAAAATATGAAGGAAATACCTTACTTTCTTTCCCCCATACTACACTTTGAAATCCAGTGTGTATTTTACACTTAAAGATATCTCAATTCGGACAGGCCACAGTTCAAGTACTCGACGAGACATGGGGCTAGTGGCTACTGCACAGGACAGAGCAGGTCAGAAGGGAATCTATGCAAAGGGAAAGAGTTCTGATTCAACTAGAAAATCTCCAAGAAACCTGCCAACGCTTGAGTTTTCAGGACAAGCTGAAGGGAAGACAATTTCCCTGAATGCTGTTATTAATTTTAAATAAATACTCCATTGTGAAATCACAGAAAAACATCAGGAGGCCTGAGACACTGGCCTGGGAGAAGGCTGCAGGGTGTGGCCTTGGAGAAGAGGGTGTCTGGCCAGCAGGCCCATCAGCATCAGTTGTAGAAGCACCAAGGCCCAATTTCCATCTCCTGGTCCTTTCTCATGGAGCTCTTCCTCTTTCTCTTTCTAATCTTCCAACAGCCCTATGAGGAAGGCAAGGGGCTATCCCATTTTGCAGATGAAGAAACTGAGGGCCAGGCCAAGTTTAAATTACTTGCTCATTTCTAGTCACGGCTGCTAGACTTGGGCCCAGAACTCATGCCTCGCCCCTGCTCCAGGCTTCTTCAACAAGCAGCTGGCCAGAAACAGCCCAAAGTCCACAGTGAGACCTAAATAAATACCGACTGAATCACTGAACAAGTGCCCACCTAACGACTTTTTAAGTAACACCTCCCTTTTGTACAGACCTTACGAGTTTTCAAATCAGTTTTGCACACACATGTGATCACCACTAAGGAATAATATGGGGCTGCCCAATGGAACATTCTAAATATGTCCAACTACAGCCCAGAAGGGCTGGCTGGTCCAAGGTCACCCGGGCCTCTTATACCACATCCAACATCTTTCCACGACACATGACACCTCCTTTGATGATGGCTTTTTCTTTTAAAATAAAAATTTTAAATGTCAAGACTACTTGAAAATATTTTTTGTTGTTTTCTCAGAACTAGCAGGTAACCTAATGATAGGGTACTATTTTAATGAATAACAAATATGACTTTAGCACAGTATTTCCCCCAACCTTAGCCAAAAGGGATTCTCCAAGTGGCCAAATGGTGTTCTCAGCTCTTCAAGGTCCTGGCTTCAGCCAGTGGGATCCCTCCCTTACTGAACCAGTGTTCACCTACCCGCTGATCCAATGACAGAGGGCAGGAAAGCGTGTGCTCTTCAAAGCAAGCATCCTTTCTCTGCTTCCACCCTGGCTGGCAGGGAACTGAAACAATGTTACTTGTGGGGTCTGGCCTTTGGTTTGTTTATTTTACACACCTCAGGGTTTAGGCAAGCCTACCAGTTTGGGATTTCTTGGCTCTCCATGACTAGCTACAGTACATGGGCTCCTTGGGTCTCTAACTGGCCCAGCCATTAAACAGCTATTTATAGCTACCACACTGCCTTCCAACCAGTGAGGGGAACCCTCCTGGCCAATAGACCTAAACATTGCTGAAAGCAAGAAGACAAAGGCCCAGAGTCACAGTTCAATACCCAACAACCCGGCGCTCAAGGTATCGATCACAATCAGGCAAGAGTTCAGTTATAACTCAAAGGAAAATAAGCACACAGCAGATGAATAAACGAGAATCTTCCAAATACCACCACCTGACCCCCAAGAGCAGTAAACACATTGCAAAGTTCTTTCACTAAGTGATTCACAAGATTTGCACAATTCTTCAAGAAAGAGGTAGAAAAGAGAGGAAGCAGAAGCCTGGGGTGTACAAATGAGCTCGCTGGATAGCTACCTGCAAGGTCGGCCTGAACCTGGGACTCCTGGAAACTGGTCCAGGGTTCCCCTGCCCCCACCGCCTTGGCTATGCTCCATCATAAACCAGGACGCCCAAGCACTGTAACGTCATCACTAAGGACCGAGGACGGGGTGCGGGTCACCACTTTCACAGGATGTGAATTAGCCTTTACCTTTCCTTTATTCCACAATATTCCAGGTGTATTCACACTAATGAAGCCCTGCGTTACTGAAAAACATCCTTTCACGCAAAGGATGAAAGAGCTGATACATATGCAGCCTCTGACTGCCAGGGCTTAGGCACTTTCAAGCACACCAGGTCACCTTTCTCATCAGAAATTCAAAGCAGAAGTTCCTCAAGCCTCTAGCCCAAGAGTGCGGTGATGGTTTCTAGTGTGTGACTGGAACGGTCTGACAGCAGCCGGGATGGCCTGCAGCCAGGCCACAGCCCTGCACCTACCAGTTCCCAGATGCAAAAGGAAGCCCCTCAAGACCCCACATCCTAATTGCGATACAGCCATACCCACCCGTTGCAATCGTGCATTCAGAAGAGGAGGGAGGGCGGGGGAGGTGGGGTAGAGAGAAGCAGGAGGGCAGCCACAGTCATATCCTCATCTTACTTTTCTGGCAGCGGTTTGTGGTCCAGCAGCGGTAGTTGTACTCGTTGTTGATGGTCGTCTTCTCGCACAGCGGCTTCTCCTCCATCGTCCCCGGGCACAGGTCCCCACACTCCTTTGGGGGCTTATTCCCCACGATGTAGTTATTGGACACGGCATCCAGAATTAGGGACCAGTCCACTGTGGAGAGGTAGCAGAGGTCAGCATTCTTCTCGATCCGGATGGCCCCACGGGTAATGTTTCGCAGGTTGTAGAGCCCAATATCCTTGAGGTTGGTCATCTCGAAGATGACCAGGGCGTAGTTGTAGAAGAGCTTCCAGCCACGGATGACTGTGAGGTTGGGGAAGAGGTCGCCGAGGCTCTCGAGGCCAGCCACACGGAACAGCAGCAGGTACTCAGTGATGACCGTGAGCTTGGGGAAGCGGTAGCTGCGGTAGTCCTCAGCCTTGGAAATGAGCAGGATATGGAGGTAGCCCTCGATCACCGTGCAGTTCTCCAGTCGCTTCAGCTGCTGGTAGTCGTTGCGGATGTCGATGCCTGGCCCACAGACTGCAGGGAGACAAGAGGGGAGGGCGGGACAGGTCTTAGTTACAAGGAAACCACTTTTTAAAAACTATTTCCCAACCCATAACATGACCAGTTTCCAGGAAATCTATATTATTATTAAAGAAATAAGACCCCATTCTTTACTGCTGACTGCCTTAGGAGTGGCTGCAGGTGGGCTATCTGGGGAGCTCAGCAGCCAGCTATTCTTCGGGAAGTGCCCAGTCTGGGCCAGATACAGTGCAACACGCTCACTACCGCGGGAGATGCCATCCCCATCCCACCGATGTGCAAACCACAGCTTAAAGCCCAGGGCCGCACAGGAGCACAGGGGAGGGTCAAGGTTGCAACCCAGGCCTGACTGCACAGCTGCCAGGCCACACACTCCCCACCCCTGCTGCAGAGTGTCAGTGCCCTGCACCTGAACACACAGCTCAGCAGCCAAGGGACAACAACTCACTCCTGCAGCCAGCCTCAAAGGACACCATGCAGTATACACACTGGAGAGCAGTCACTGTGACCTGGAAGGTAGGGACCCCAAGAAGCACACTCCCATGTTTCCTACCACCATTTGACGTGGGCAGGTAGCCCTGGGCTCTCCCCAACACTGCATGAGTGTAGACAGGAAGGCTAACTTAGCCGCAAGATAAGAATATGTGATTTATATGAATAAAAGAGGTATCCAATTCCAACTTTAATAAAGTGTTTTCTTAAGAAAGTATGCTTCCTGCAGAAAGGTTAGGTAACAGATAGCAAAAAGACAGTAAAAATCATCAATAATCCCAACATCCAAAGATATCACTACCTATGCCAATTATCTTTTCTCTATAATTTAAGGTAAAGGAAATTGGACAATAATATAATGTTTTCAAACATACTTCCTTCATTTCATATGAACATTTTACCAAGTCATTGCCTTTCTACATCATCATTTTAAGAAGGAGACAGTAATTCTAGGATATGAATATGCACCGTGAGTTCTTTTCTTTTTAAACCAATCTCCTATTGTTGGATATTTAGGCTACCTCCGTATTTTCACATCATAAACAACACTGCAGTGGACATTCTCTGCAGATATTCAAAACTATTTTCTTAGGATAAATCCTTAGAAGCAGAATTGCTGGGCCAAGGCATTTGCAGATTTTAAAGGCTTTTGATAAAACAGCCTCAATACTGGAAACTTTTTTTTTTTTTTAATTCTAGACATATACACAAAGAAAAACCCTTGGTTACTATCCTCTCTTAAAACTTAATTCCCAAACCTTCCATTACAGCTTCTCAAAGTGACGTTTTCTGATTGATGTAATTTGTTAATTTGTGAAGCACCCAACATGCATGGCACTGCAGGAGATGCAAAGAAACCTCAGAGGCAGCTCGTGGTGGAGGCGGGAGCTGAGACCTGTGATAAACAACTGTCAGGCGAAGCAGGAGGTGGTCGGTGTGTGCACACTGCAGGCCCACCCTAGATGTGTGTGGAACTAAGCAAGGCAGATGGGAGTAGCCTTGGAGCTTCCTGCAGAGAGATGGTCCTTTCCATCACAGCACCAAGGGGCACTGCACACGCACCAGCTCCTGAGGGATAGGTGGGATTTAAAACTGGGTATAACATTCCAGAGGCCAGAGAAAAGGCAGAACAAGATACATTCAAGCGGCAGCCAATCTGATGGCCAGGGGTGCAGAGGAGAGCAGAAGAAGTGAGTCCAGCAGAGCTCAAGTTATAAAGGGTCACAGGTGGGGACGGGTACGTTCACCTCAAGAACGAGGCCCCTCTCAAGACTCTTGGGTGAGAGAGAAGGCTAAGCAAGGTGTTTTTTTTTTGGAGAAGTAATCTGGTGATCGAGTGCAAGACAGAATCAAAGCGGAGTAGATGCGGGAAAAGGGAAGAGAGTCCAGCGGGGGTTACAGCCACAGGCGGAAACTGGAGCGAGGCAGTGGGAGAGGGGGAAGTGGGGAGACCCCAGCCTGAGAAGCAGGCAACGTGTGAGAACCTAGAGCTGGAAACTTCATTTGGCCTAATTTCCTTCTTCTACTGATGAGAAAATGACGCCTCTCAGACACAGAAGAGCACGGGAGAAACCAGCACTCTGAGAACATCCACAGTCAGCCAAGAGGCTGTGCTGGAAGCTCTGGATGCATCAGTGTGCTTCATTTCCTGTGATGCTCTCAACAGTACCTCACATTACGTAATCCCATCACCAGCTGGAAGGTGAGGAATTTGATTTGAGGAGTCAAGTAGTTCACATAAGGTCACATACACAACACACCAGCCCCTTCAGAGCCAAACTTGACATAGTTTTTGAAGAGTCCCATCTCTTAGCATCTTCACCAACCAGTTATCTCCAACCCACTCCAACTAACCTTCTGCCCTGGTCATGATACCAAATAGCTTAGCAAAGCCTCCAATGACATTATCAAAACCAAGGACAGGGATTCTGCCAGCAGCCTTCGTTTGGGCTGCAACTCTTCCCAGAGTCTCCAGCCTGCTAGCCTACTACATCAGATTTTGGATTCACCAAGCCTCCACAATCACAGTCTTGGTGCTCCAGCCGGCTGTCAGGCCTGAGCCTCTGAGGTGGCAGAGCCAAGTTCAGGACATTGGTCCACCAGAGACCTCCCAGCCCCATGTAAAAACAAACGGTGAAAGCTCTCTCAGAGATCTCCATCTCAAAGCGAAGACCCAGCTCCACTCAATAACCAGCAAGCTACAGTGTTGGACACCCTATGCCAAACAACTAGCAAGACAGGAACACAACCCCACCCATTAGCAGAGAGGCTGCCTAAAATCATAATAAGTTCATAGACACCCAAAAACACACCATCGGACACGGTCCTGCCCACCAGAAAGACAAGATCCAGCCTCATCCACCAGAACACAGGCACCAGTCTCCTCCACCAGGAAGCCTACACAACCCACTGAACCAACCGTACCCACTGGGAGCAGACACCAAAAACAACGGGAACTATGAACCTGCAGCCTGCAGAAAGGAGACCCCAAACACAGTAAGTTAAGCAAAATGAGAAGACAGAGAAATACACAGGAGATGAAGGAGCAAGATAAAAACCCACCAGACCAAACAAATGAAAAGGAAATAGGCAGTCTATCTGAAAAAGAATTCAGAGTAATGATAGTAAAGGTGATCCAAAATCTTGGAAATAGAATGGAGAAAATACAAGAAACGTTTAACAAGGACTAGAAGAACTAAAGAGCAAACAATGATGAACAACACAATAAATGAAATTAAAAATTCTCTAGAAGGAATCAATAGCAGAAAAACTGATGCAGAAAAACGGATACGTGACCTGGAAGATAAAACAGTGGAAATAACTACTGCAAAACAGAATAAAGAAAAAAGAATGAAAAGAATTGAGGACAGTCTCAGAGACCTCTAGGACAACATTAAACGTACCAACATTCGAATTATAGGGGTCCCAAAGAAGAAAAGAAAAAGAAAGGGACTGAGAAAATATTTGAAGAGATTATAGTTGAAAACTTCCCTAATATGGGAAAGGAGATAGTCAATCAAGTCCAGGAAGCACAGAGAATCCCATACAGAATAAATCCAGGAGAAACACGCCAAGACACATACTAATCAAACTATCCAAAATTAAATACAAAGAAAAAATATTAAAAGCAGCAAGGGAAAAGCAACGAGTAACATACAAGGGAATCCCCATAAGGTTAACAGCTGATCTTTCAGCAGAAACTCTGCAAGCCAGAAGGGAGTAGCAGGACATATTTAAAGTGATGAAAGGGTAAAACCTACAACCAAGATTACTCTACCCAGCAAGGATCTCATTCAGATTCGACGGAGAAACTAAAACATATACAGACAAGCAAAAGCTAAGAGAATTCAGCACCACCAAACCAGCTTTACAACAAATGCTAAAGGAACTTCTCTAGGCAGGAAACACAAGAGAAGGAAAAGACCTACAATAACAAACCCAAAACAATTAAGAAAATGGTGATAGGAACATACATATCGATAACTACCTTTAAGGTAAATGGATTAAATGCTCCAACCAAAAGACATAGACTGGCTGAATGGATACAAAAACAAGACCTGTATATATGCTGTCTACAAGACACCCACTTCAGACCTAGGGACACGTACAGACTGAAAGTGAGGGGATGGAAAAAGATATTCCATGCAAATGGAAATCAAAAGAAAGCTGGAGTAGCAATTCTCATATCAGACAAAACAGACTTTAAAATAAAGACTATTACTAGAGACAAAGAAGGACACTACATAATGATCAAGGGATCAATCCAAGAAGAAGCTATAACAATTGTAAATATTTATGCACACAACATAGGAGCACCTCAATACTTAAGGCAAATGCTAACAGCCATAAAAGGGGAAATTGACAGTAACACAATGATAGTAGGGGACTTTAACACCCCACGTTCACCAATGGACAGATCATCCAAAATGAAAATAAATAAGGAAACACAAGCTTTAAATGATACATTAAACAAGATGGATTTAATTGACATTAATAGGACATTCCATCCAAAAACCACAGAATACACTTTCTTCTCCAGTGCTCATGGAACATTCTCCAGGATAGATCATATCTTGGGTCACAAATCAAGCCTTGGTAAATTTAAGAAAATTGAAATGGTATGAAGTATCTTTCCTGACCACAACGCTATGATACTACATATCAGTATCAGGAAAAAATCTGTAAAAAATACAAACACATGGAGGCTAAACAATACACTACTAAATAACCAAGACATCACTGAAGATATCAAAGAGGAAATCAAAAAATACCTAGACAAATGACAATGAAAACACGACTCAAAACCTATGGGATGCAGCAAAAGCGGTTCTCAGAGGGAAGTTTATAGCAACACAATCCTACCTCAAGAAACAAGAAACATCTCAAATAAACAACATAACCTTACACCTAAAGCAATTAGAGAAAGAAGAACAAAAAAACCCCAAAGTTAGCAGAAGGAAAGAAATCATAAAGATCAGATCAGAAATAAATGAAAAAGAAATGAAGGAAACAATAGCTAAGATTAATAAAACTAAAAGCTGGTTCTTTGAAAAGATAAACAAAATTGATAAACCACTAGCCAGACTCATCAAGAAAAAAAGGGAGAAGACTCAAATCAACAGAATTAGAAATGAAAACGGAGAAGTAACAACTGACACTGCACAAATACAAAGGATCATGAGAGATTACTACAAGCAGCTATATGCCAACAAAATGGACAACCTGGGAGAAATGGACGAATTCGTACAAAAGCTCAACCTTCCGAGACTGAAGCAGGAAGAAATAGAAAATATACACAGACCAATCACAAGCACTGAAATTGAAACTGTGATTAAAAATCTTCCAACAAACAAAAGCCAGGACCAGATGGCTTCACAGGCGAATTCTATCAAACATTTAGAGAAGAGCTAACACCTATCCTTCTCAAACTCTTCCAAAATCTAGCAGAGGGAGGAACACTTCCCAACTCATTCTACGAGGCCACCATCACCCTGATACCAAAACCAGACAAAGATGTCACAAAGAAAGAAAACTACAGGCCAATATCACTGATGAGCATAGAGGCAAAAATCCTCAACAAAATACTAGCAAACAGAATCTAGCAGCACATTAAAAGGATCATACACCATGATCAAGTGGGGTTTATCCCAGGAATGCAAGGATTCTTCAATATACGCAAATCAGTGTGATAAACTACATTAACAAACTGAAGGAGAAGAACTATATGATCATCTCAATAGATGCAGAAAAAGCTTTCGACAAAATTCAACACCCATTTATGATAAAAACTCTCCAGAAAAGTAGGCATAGAGGGAACTTACCTCAACATAATAAAGGCCATATATGACAAACCCACAGCCAACATCGTTCTCAATGGTGAAAAACTGAAACCATTTCCATTAAGATCAGGAACAAGACAAGGTTGCCCACTCTCACCACTATTATTCAACACAGTTTCGGAAGTTTTAGCTACAGCAATCAGAGAAGAAAAAGAAATAAAAAGAATCCAAATTGGAAAAGAAGAAGTAAAACTGTCACTGTTTGCAGATGACATGATACTATACATAGAAAATCCCAAAGATGCTACCAGAAAACTACTAGAGCTAATCAATGAATTTGGTAAAGTAGCAGGATATAAGATTAATGCACAGAAATCTGTTGTATTCCTATACACTAATGATGAAAAATCTGAAAGAGAAATTAAGGAAACACTCCCATTTACCATTGCAACAAAAAGAATAAAATACCTAGGATTAACCTACCTAAGGAGAGAAAAGACCTGTATGCAGAAAACTATGACACTGATGAAAGAAATTAAAGATGATACAAACAGATGGAGAGATATATCATGTTCTTGGATTGGAAGAATTAACGTTGTGAAAATGACTATACTACCCAAAGCAATCTATAGATTCAATGCAATCCCTATCAAACTACCAATGGCATTTTTCACAGAACTAGAACAAAAAATTTCACAATTTGTATGGAAACACAAAAGACCCGAATAGCCAAAGCAATCTTGAGAAAGAAATACAGAGCTGGAGGACTCAGGCTCCTGGACTTCAGACTATACTACAAAGCTACAGTAATCAAGACAGTATGGTACTGGCACAAAAACAGAAACATAAATCAGTGGAACAGGATAGAAAGCTCAGAGATAAACCCACGCACATATGGTCATCTTATATTTGATAAAGGAGGCAAGAATATACAATGGAGAAAAGACAGCCTCTTCAATAAGTGGTCCTGGGAAAACTGGACAGCCACATGTAAAAGAATGAAATTAGAACACTTCCCAACACCATACACAAAAATAAACTCAAAATGGATTGAAGACCTAAATGTAAGGCCAGACACTGTAAAACTCTTAGAGGAAAACATAGGCAGAACACTCTATGACATACATCACAGCAAGATCCTTTTTGACTCACCTCCTAGAGAAATGGAAATAAAAACAAAAATAAAGAAATGGGACCTAATGAACTTAAAAGCTTTTGCACAGCAAAGGAAACCATAAACAAGATGAAAAGACAACCTTCAGAACGGGAGAAAATATTTGCAAACGAAGCAACTGACACAGGATTAATCTCCAAAATATACAGGCAGCTCATGCAGCACAATACCAAAAACACAAACAACCCAATCCAAAAATGGGCAGAAGATCTAAATAGACATTTCTCCAAAGAAGGTATACAGACTGCCAACAAACACATGAAAGGATGCTCAATATCACTAATCATTAGAGAAATGCAAATCAAAGCTACAATGAGGTATCACCTCACACCAGTCAGAATGGCCATCATCAAAAAATCTACAAACAATAAATGCTGGAGAGGTTATAGAGAAAAGGGAACCCTCTTGCACTGCTGGTGGGAATGTAAATTGATACAGCCACTATGGAGAACAGTATGGAGGTTTCCTTAAAATACTAAAAATAGAACTACCATATGACCCAGCGATCCCACTACTGGGCATATACCCTGAGAAAACCATAATCCAAAAAGAGTCATGTACCACAATGTTCATTGCAGCTCTGTTTACAATAGCCAGGACATGGAAGCAACCTAAGGGTCCATCGACAGATGAATGGATAAAGAAGATGGGGCACATATATACAATGGAATATTACTCAGCCATAAAAAGAAACGAAACTGAGTTATTTGTAGTCAAGTGGATGGACCCAGAGACTGTCATACAGAGTGAAGTAAGTCAGAAAGAGAAAAACAAATACCGTATGCTAACACATATATATGGAATCTAAAATTAAAAAAAAAAAAAAAGGTTCTGTAGAACCTAGGGGCAGGACAGGAATAAAGAGGCAGGCATAGAGAATGGACTTGAGGACACGGGGAGGGGGAAGGGTAAGGGGGGACGAAGTGAGAGAGTGGCATGGACATATATACACTACCAAATGTAAAATAGATAGCGAGTGGGAAGCAGCCGCATAGCACAGGGAGATCAGCTCAGTGCTTTGTGTCCACCTAGAGGGGTGGGATAGGGAGGGTGGAAGGAAGACACAAGAGAGAGGAGATATGGGGATATATGTGTATGTATAGGTGATTCACTTTGTGGTACAGCAGAAACTAACACACCTTTGTAAAGCAATTATACTCTAATAAGGATGTTAAAAAAAAAAAAAACAAGGACAGTTCCAGTCCTCATCTTACTTGACCTCTTCAGAGTCTTCTGGCCTTGTCTCCTTCTCTAGGGCCCTCTGATCCCACATACCCACTGTCCACCCTTCCTCTTCGACCTGACCTCTAAATGTTGGCCTCTGTCATTTCACGTGGGCAACAGGCTTCGTGTGCCGCCCCTAAACTGGTTCATTCTCAGTGGCGTGTCATGGTCCCGGAGCTCAGAGCTCTGCAGTTGAATATCCACCTGCCTACTCCATGGCTCCACTTAGGAGTCTGATAACTCATGTCCCCCACCCCCACCCCAGTCCGCCTCCCAAGCTTCCAAATTTGGTCACTGACGCTCCCATTCCCTGAACTGCTCATATCAAAAACCAAGGAGTCATCCCTGATTCTCCTCTCCCCCCCATACCACATGGTATCCAGTACAGCCACACATCCTCTTGGGCCTCATGCTTATTGAAATGTCAAACAGAGAAAGGCGAACACTATGTTCTCACTTATATGTGGAATCTAAAAAAGCCAAACCTATAGAAATAGACTAGAATGGTGGTTGCCAGGGGCCAGGGCAGATGTTGGTCCAAGGGTATAAACTCCCCAATAGGACTGGAGGAGCGAATACACAGCTTGGTGACCATAATGAACAATACTGAATTATATACTTGAAAGCTGTTAAGAGAGTAGATCTTAAGTGTTAAAACAACAGATGTGCAGAAATCGTATTTTTGTGAGGGGATGGAGGTGTTAACTGACCTTATGTTGGTGATCATTTTGCCATATACATGTATCTAATCACCACACCATACACCTTAAACTTATGTTTATGTCATATTTTAATGTCAATAATATCTCAGTAAAGCTGAGAAAAATGGTCCTCCTGGCTCCAGCTCCCAAGCCTGTGGGAATCTCAGATGTTCTTCCCACCACAGCTCTTCAACCACACCATCCACTCCCCCCGAGGGCGTGTCCACCCTCCTCAGGACCAAGCCCTGGCCTTTCTTCTCACGCTGGCCACGCCCACTGCGACATCAGCTCCTGGAGGACAGGAAGTGATTCTCCATTTAGCTCACAATTCTATCTCCGGTGCCTGAAACAGCAGCTGTGCGCGGTCCGCACATCATTAACACACACGCACAGGGAGTGCCTTTCTCCACGTCCACCTGTCTCCATCCACCGCTCTCACTCTGACCTGAGCCACCGTCATCTCCAGCCTGGACAACAGCGACAGCCTCCCCAGAATCCAGCCCGCACCGCCCAGGCCTCCTTCTACCTCTTCTCTAGTATGTTCTCACTCAGCGCACTTAGGCCCCCAAGTGCCTTCCTTCATCCCCTGCGGTCTGGGGTCCAACGCCCACCCCTCCTGTCACATGTCTGCCTCATTCCCATCATGGGGCTCTGCATTTAAACGTCACCTCCTCAGAGCTTTGCCCAAACACCCTAGCTTCACCAGCACTCCCCCACTGCCTCTCCCTCCCTCATTTCTCCATTTCATCGATTTCAGAGCACTTTTCATGTCTGAAAAGTGTCAATACCTGAAAGGATGTGTTTAGCTGAGTGATCACTGTCTATTACCCCCACTGAAAGCACAGGCTCTGCCTTGTTTGTTTACTGCTTTGTCTCCCAGGGCTAACGTCGGGCACACAGCAGCTGCAATAAAGATGTGCTGCCTGACTGGGGCCAAGGAAGCCTTGTACCCTGCTTCCCACTCCTGCTCCCCTTTCCTGAGGTGAAATGGAGAGAACAAGGTCTCCATCAGGTATGTGCCCCCAGAGGACTCTCCAAATCAAGACATACGACCCAGCTTCAGGCCAATGACTCAATGAGAAAGTCTTTTCTTTTTCTTTTGTACTATTTACTCCTTCCTATGCCCAGTCTAAACATTCATATGCCTTCCATGCTACTATAAATTAAGTATATTAGTTTGCTCCTAAATAGTAAACAGAAGTTTTTATAGAGGAGTACTTGGATGCAATCTATTATTGTTGTATTCATACTGATATTCATATATTGATGATACTAGCAAGTGTTAGCATCAATAAATGTTTGCTATCATTTCCAATAGACCAGAAAATTCAGTACCCAGGGAAAGAGCATAAAGACACAAAACTAAAGTTTGCTGAAGTTTTCTATGGCCACCAAAACAGACACTAGGGAAGAATCCCTTTTACTCTGCCTCCTGGCTCCCCTCCACAGCCAGTATAGACCATTCCATTCACAGAGGCCACACTACAGGGCCAGAACCAACAGCTTCTTCAAACGAAAGAGGTGCCTCCACACTGGACACTTTTTCCCCATTTATAGAAGAAAAGTAGGAAGAAACTACCCACTCATTCCTGAAGAAAAGACAAGCCCAAGCCACAAAGTGCAAGGCAGGACCCGACCGCCAGCCATTTTGGATTCCATGAGTGACACTGTCAGTCTTCGGGGTGTTTTGTGATAGGAACTGAAAAGGGAAAACCCAGTTGGACCATTAATGATAGCACAGTGCTCGGAAGGCACACGCCACAAACAGGAAAGAGAATACAGGATGCTTCATTTGTGCCGCGAAATAATAGAAGCTTTGAGGGAGTGAGTATTCCACACAGTGTAGGAAGGAAAGGCATACCGTTGCTACTACTCATTGGTGATTAAAAGGAAATTGTAAAACACTGCTTCTCCCTTTTCAAAGCAACAGAGAGCCAAAGAACTCGCAAACCTTAGAAAAGGCACTGGCATGTGAGATTGCAGGCTAGCCTGCAAAGAATCATCGAAGCTCATGGAATTGAAGGCAAGCAGGAAGCAGAGGGAAAGAGCACAGCTGGAAGGTAAGGATGGGGGCCTGGGCAGCAGCCCTGAAGCCAGTGAACAGCAACAGCAGAACCGAAACAGACGGAGGACCATCAACGCAGGGAGCAGGGTGCCGGCAAGGGAAAGGACTGGAGGGGCCAGTGGTGGCCTGGGACCCAAGCCTGGCCACCTCGCAGGGAAGAAGGCAGGCAGGCGGGCAGGCCGGCCAGGGCCGGCAAGGGGGTGGGGTAGAAGTCACTTCCCCCAAAATACCATTTTAAATAGTCTTTCCATTGAAAGAAATACTATTCCCCCCAAATTCCTAGGTATTTTTAAAACATCAAAAAGGCAGAATTTCTGCTCTAGGGACTTGAGTGAATGGCATAAACAAACTATACATCTTTGGAAAATAAATCCCTAAGAACTGCTAATATAAGAAGGGCTAATGAAAAGCATTTGTTGAGAAACCCCCCAAAAGCTGTGTATCTAAGTATTTGGAAGAGCTATACAAGAAATTCAATTACAACTCTATCATATGCTCAATATTAAACACAATCCTGGGTCCTAGAAAAAGAAAAATGGGGTGACTCAGGTCCAAGCCCTGGAGTGCTATTGCCTGGCTCCTGACCTCAACGGGTCACATCCCTCCCATCTCTAAGCCTCATTTTCCACACCTGCAAAATGGGCTGTTCATACCTACCCCACAGAGGCTGTCACAGAATCAGATAAGGGCTTTTGTGTTCCTGTCGACGGTAATAAGCTTGAGGCAATATTACTACATAAATTAAACATTAATAAAAGCATTCATCCATTGTGTTGTCCCCACCTAAATATTACTAATATATAAAAAAGGGGGGAAATGAGCAAAATTGTGGATTAGCCTTCTGACATCAATTCCATTAAAGAAGAGCAGAGGTAGTTATCTAATTAAAATGTTCTCCACTTTCATCAACTCTTCTTTAAAAATATGGGACATGGGACAGTCTTAGCTGTACTTGGAAATAAAAGACATCGGGAAGCATAATTAGCATCACTTTCCTGCAGGTCTACAGGCAAATAATGGAAGAAAAACATATTCGTGAACCAGTTGTCATCTCTGGTTCTGGTGGTAAAATCCAACATAACAAAACCGATGTCTTGGCCATCGGCCCAGGATAAGCGTTCCTTATTTCCCTTAAAATTAACTCTTTGGAACCAATCACTTAGTACTGCAAAACTCCCTCTAGACGCTATCACTCTGTGAAAGCCACACCGATTCAAGAGATTAGGAGAGGATCCATGTGTAGCTGAGTTTTGTGCAAGGAGACATAGCAACCACCTCTCAAGCCAGTGGCAAGTAAAACAAAAGTTTTAATAGTCAATGAACAGGGCTCAGGAACTGCAAAGAAGGGGGCCCATGACTCCCCACCTCTGGGGAGATCAGGAAGCCTTCTCAGAGGAGGGGATCCCTGAGGATGACCTGAAAGATGAGCAGGGTCTTGCCAGGAAAGGCAGGCGGGCAGGGGGAAGGGGGGCACATACCTGGAGGTGGCTGGTGGCAGTTCAGGGGAACCCCAGGGGTATAGCCTGTGTGACAGGGAAGGAACAAGGGTAACAGCAGGGCAGATGCTAGAAAGCGGACTGAGACAAGTGCTCAGTAGGTCAATTTCATTTTGCAGGTTGAAGGACAGTCTTCAAAATCATGAGCGTGCATCAGAACCACCTGGAGGGCTTGGTGAAACACACAACGCAGGGGCCTGAGAACTTGCATTTCTAGTAAGTGCCTGGGTGATGCTGATCCTGCTGGCCTGGGTGCCACCCTTTGAGAACCGCTGCCCCAGAAAATAATCCTTTAACCGCCCCCTCTTACCTGTCACTACCCTCCCTGCCCACTGCATTTGCTATGTGATGCAGGAAAAGCCTGTGCACCTGTAGTTCTTAATGTGATCTTCACCAGAAAATCCCCAAGCATCCCATAGACACAATGTAGGAAGCACAGCAAAGCAGAAGGAAAAGGGGGTGGAGTTGGAGTGTCCCTAGTGCCCCCCAGTCCACCCATGGCTGTTGAGTCTGTGGCCCCTTCCCTGAGTCAAGGTCTCAGCACACCCTCTATTGTGCTCAGGGAAGGCAGGGCATGGGTTTCTTTCTACCAGCTTCTCCTCAGTAGACTGCAACTAACCAAAAAATCAGAGATGAGGAAAAAAAGACAATGTTGTGATAACAAACACTACTGATACTCCAAAGTTTGTTAAAGTAGAATTTTCTGTGTAAATGTAAACAGACACAATTCATGTTAAGCCTTTTATCTTTCTGTATCAATGAGGATGTATTTACATTGTGTATGTACATTTATGTTTTACACAGACTGCAGTCCGGCCACCTGACACATTCAGTAACTAAAGGCCATCTTAAGAATGTAAGGGATTGCATTACACAGGTGACTCTGGGGACAGAAATTAAAAATCAAGTGTAATTTGCAATGTGCCACACAAGAGCTCAATGCCCCACATAAGAGCCATGTCTACTATACACAACCTAAAAAGCCATGCACACATAATAAATATGTAGTCCTGAAGGCTCTGAACTTGAAAACAGAGTGCTACAATGTGGCACAGAACTTACAAAGACAAGTGAGATGTTTACATCCTGCCTGCCAATGAAGAAATGGAAACTTACCGGGAATTAATTCAAAGGCTGTAGGGAACACAAGCCCCAGCGTCCCCATCACATACAGCATCTGGGGCCAGACAGATTGGTAAAGAACGAAGCTGTATTTGCTTCAACGGAGGCGCACCAACTGTTTTCCTGGGTCTTCATTAAAAACAACTTTGCCTGCTCTGACGGTTACTCCAAATCCCTTTCTGATCTTAAAATATCGAAAGCCCAATATTCTTTCTAAGTCTCTGTATTTCAAAAGCGCCTTTATGAAAGCCTCCCATCCTTTCTACTTATTTCCAGTTCTGACGGCTGGTTGCCTTTTTGATGAAGCAGCACACGGGGACTAGACTCCCTTGGTTATAGCCACCTGCTCAGGCCCCCACGGGCCCTGTGGGAGCCTCACCGCTACCCAGGCACACCACAGTGCAGGTGGGACAGCCCCCCAGCCTCCAAACCCTGAATCTGTGCAGCCAGTGGATGGCGCTATGGGGCCCAGGCCCTGCGGGAGGTATACAGTAGGACCAAACAGAGGCAAGCAGACATGCTGCAGCCTGACCTGGAAAATGTGTTTCGTCTGCCTTCTCTTCCCTCTTCCTTATGATTTCGGATTTTCTACTCAGAAACAGGCAAGCCTTCTAAAATAAAAGTCGCCCCTGTGGCCCCCATTCTATCTCACTGGCTTTTGTAGAACACGTTATCATTGCAGTTAGAATTCACATACTCATTTTAAAAGTATTTTACTTGGCTCTACGATGCTCCAGTACCCTTAAGTGACCTGTACTCTTTTCAATTAGCCAGTTATCTAAACAAGCTGATAATCAGTGCAGAAACCCCACATTTCTGTTCCCCCTGTACTTTCAGACGATTCTTCATGGATGTGGTGTTAAAGGTCAGCCCCTTGAATTGCTGAGACTTTGAATATGATTGGGGGCCTTTGATGGAGGGGAGGGGCACCAGGGTTGGTCTTCAGGGACCAGATAACTCTTGGTTCCATCTCCAACCACCCACCACTTGGCCTGAGATTGGTCCTTCACTGCCATGCCTCGGTTTCCTCCTGATTCAGATGAGGGTATGGGACTAGATGTATTCATTCTTCCAACAGATACTTATAAAACACCTCCCAAGTGCTAATGTGTACTTTCCAGGTTCTGGGAAGTCAGCAGTGAACAAAACCAACACACTCCTGGCCTTCACCGAGCAGCCAATCCTGACGGGCCCGAAAACCACCCACTCTGTGTCCCCCAGGGCAGAGCCCGGGGCTCGCCTGCAGTGACCCTAACACAGCCAGCACCGCGGGCTGGATGCACACTCAGACAAACATAACACCCCTGTGGATGCCCAAGGAGCCAATGCATACCTGCTACAGAGAACCATCACACAAAACATAACAGGACACCCAGCTCAGATGCCCAGAGAGGGAGTTATCCCATGACAAGCAAGCAAGCGCTCACCGCAAGCTACACACAGCGGGGGCTCCAAGAAAGAAGTGTGCTCAGCCTGTTGACTTCAGCAGGGACCACATGGAGCTGGGCCCAGGGCCGGGGCGGGGGGTGGGGGGTGGGGGTGCGGGGGGCAGAGATTTAAGCAGAGGAGAAAGGGGAGGGAGAGGTCTGAGGGGAAGCAGGGGGGCAAAGGGAAGCCTGGAACAGTAGGCACTAAAGAAGCCAAGGGAAACCCCAGCGGGAGCCAGCGTCCCAGCACTCATAAGGCAATGGAAAAGTACAACCAGTGAGGGGTCTGGGCGTATCATAAAAATATGGAGTTTGGGAATGGTCATTCTGGCAGTGGTCAGTAACCAAACCAAAGTATAGAGGATTATATACCCATGTCCATAGCAGCATTATTCCCAACAGCCAAAAGGTGGAAGCAACCCAAGTGTCCATTAGCAGATGGATGGATAACTAAAATGTGGTCTGTCCATACAATGAAACAGTCTTAAAAAGAAAGAAAATTCTGACACCTGCTACAACATGGATGAACCCTAAGGGCATGATGCTGAGTGGAAATTAGCCAGTCACAAAAGAACAAATACTGTGTGATTCCACCACATCCAGTAGTCAAGTTCAAAGAGACAGAAAATAGTGGTGGGGGGAGGGGGGAATGGAGAGTTGTTTAATGGGTACAGTTTCAGCTTTTCAAGATGAAGAAAGTTCTGGAGATTGGTTGTACAACCCTAACATGACTGTACACTTAAAAACGGTTAAGATGGTAAATTCTATGTTATGTGTATTTTACCACAATTTTTTAAAAGCACAGGGGAGAATTTTCACTGTTTTTATTCTGCCCCTCATGGGTCACACAAGTGTAAATGAACAGCTAAAAGCAGGCCACACAGCCCATCCACCACCCAGGACCGAAGAGAACCCAGTGGGAAGGAAAGCAGCTCTGCCACAGATGGGTGGGGCATTTAGAAATAAGCTGCCAGGCCAGGTATAACTGGGGGGCTGCACCCAGTACAACCAGAGACCTCAAGGCACAAATCAGGGGCCTCATAAGAGTCCTGCACAGACTCTGCATGGAAATGGGCTCTGAGCACACAAGGCAGGTATTAAGTGGTCAGACAGGTGGGCACCTGCAGACACCTCTATACAAAGTGGGCAGAAGCTAAAAACCCCACTTGCAAGGCCCCACCCCCTGCAAACTAGACTGTGGCTGACCTCTCCGTCAGATGTGATTCAAGGGCAGAATTCTCACACTAGTTTATCAATTTTCTAACTTTTGCTGTTCCCAGGTCTTTTCCTATAGCCAGATACAGCCGTACCTCCACGCAGCTCTTGCCTTGTAAAATGTGGTGGGGTAAGCACGAGAAAATTCCGTCACGCTCCAGCCTGTCCCCTTGCCGCAGCTCCTGCTCTCAAGTCCTCACTCCCACTTTTGCCAAAGCCTTTGTATTTTCTACAGCTTCGGCATTTATTATGCTGCTCTAACACCTCCAGATTCACCTCTTCTCCAAGGGACAGGTATTTCTTCCACTGTGTGCTTATCCAAGCATCTGGAGGCCAATCGCATCCTTGACTCCTTCACTGAGAGATGCTGCAACTTTACCTGGTACCCTCTGCATTCAGAATTTCTCTGTCCGTGCCATGGGTGCCTAGACAGCAGCCTCCAGGAAGACACTCCCAGCATCCTGCCAGGAGTGGACATCCTAAACCAGTGCCCTCCCAGACCTTGGCTCCCCAAAAGATCAGTTAAATGCCTTTCTCCCAAGAAGTTCAATCCCACTCTGCTCCAAATAACAGCCCAACACCCAAGCCGCCATAGTAACATTCCCTCCCTGTACTCTCATATTATCAACCAAAGGCAGAAACAGAAGAAAAACACTGCTGCAAAGTGAAGCCATGGATCATAAACCATAAACCATCATAAACCACAATGACTTGGAAATTTGGATTTTTTTTTCCTTCTTGGCCTGAGGACTTTTTAAATTGGTAGACTGGAGGGGCATAGGACTTCGTCTACAGTGCCTTGTTAAAATTTCATCATACCCTTGTCAACAAGGTGAAAAAATAAGAACTACATTTGAATAGCTTCGTAAATGCACAATTCACCCTCCGATGTGCTGATTCATGAACGGCACAAAGAAGGTCTCTAGTGGAAGGCCACGAGGCTCTTTCTGTATGTTTCAACATCTTTATCAATTACTTGAAGGATGGCACAGATAAAATGTTTATCAAATTCAAGGATGACAAGTTTCTTGGAGAGATGGCAAATACATTGGATGCCAGAGTCATGAGATAAAAAGATCAACAGATTGGAATTGCAATAGAGGAAATAATGTTATTTGGACACTTGGATGCAAAAAAAGAAATGCACAAATGTAGGAGGTGTGAAAAAGACTTAGGAGATTTAACTGGATACAATTTCTGTATGTGACGATGGGGCGTTTTGGCTGCCAAAAAAAAAGTCAGCCAGTCTTAGACTATACTCGGGGAGGCTTTGTAAAGTAAGAGGAGAGGAGAGGTCCCCAAAACTAGGTTTCTGTTGCCACACTTTAAAAGAGAAGAGAGAAAATGGGAGAGCATCCAAGTGACAGCCAGGAGGAAGAGGGACCTGAATGAAATCCATCTCATAGGTAACAGCTGTAGAAAGCAAGCATTCGTGGGTCCACAGGAAGGAGGGCTGGCTGGGTTCTATGTGAAGCTGATGGGGAACGAGAACACAGAATGTAGAACCAACACAAGGCAAAGGCTTTGGGTTCCATATAAGAACACACAATAGGATTTATCTGAAGTCAGAATGGGCTGCCTAAAGAGGTGATAAAGATTTCTGTGGACCTGCACATTTCAGAGATTTTATAAGCTTGATTTCACCGACTGCTGGTAACTCTGTGGGGATGATATCTGCCCTGCTTACAGCTGAGGACACTGACCAACAAATGACCCACCTGGGATCGGTCCGTCACTAGGGGCCAGAGCTGGGGCTTACATATGGATTCCCTCACATGATTCTGAGCAGAAAATTCCTTTTCAGAGATACTGCAAGGCTGGCAAGGATGCTACCCGCCGGGGCCTGAGACCAGAAGAGAGGCCCTTCCACAGCCCGTGCACCTCGAGAGCCATCTGACCAAGCTCGGAGGGTGGACACCTCTGTCAACCCCAAAGCCCTGACCCCTCACATAAGAGCCTTACAGATACCTCAACCCACATGTAAAGGGATGAAACCCTGCCTTGGGGGAAAACTGCTATTGTTTCTGACCTCTTATTCCATGGAAAAGCATATACTGTTGCCACAAGTTAATTCCACTGCAGAACGTCAAATTCTTGTTTTTGTTCACAAACCATGGGGAAAAAATAAAGACAGACAATACACTTTCGTCCAACTCCGAGAACTCTTCCTGCACAGGCAAAGTTTTCCTTGCAGGATATAGGCGGAGCTCACAGATTCGGAATGCAGGATTTCAACTCCATCAGACAATTGCCACTCATCACCCCCTGTGTTCCCATGAAATCACATACCCACTTTTAATCTCAGTTCTCAAATAGATTTCCTTCCATGTATCCGCTGTTCTTTATAACAATTCTACTCAGAAACGGGTTAAACTTTCCTCTGCAAGTCACAGAGAAGTCGGCCCCCTCAACCTTAGCGCACACAGTCTTTATTTGGTGCTGAAATTCAGATCACACCAAGATGCCCTAATGTTGAGAGTTACCACCCAATCAAAAAATCTATATGCTCTCTCACAGCAGTTGAGAAGCTCTTTTTTTTTTCTTTACAAGTTCAGGTTTATAACAATATAATTCTCAAGTACCTGGAGAACTCTGAGAAACTGAGCGACACTTGCCTTTAAAGCAAACTTAGTGAGGTGCAAGGGGCCAAATGCAGCCACAGCATCTGCATCCCTCTCACCCATGCCGTTCAGGTGAGTGGGCTCAGGGGTGCTGGGGCCAGGGGAGCACTGCACACTGAGGTCCCCGGGGAAGGGGGGAACGCCAGGCTGCCACCACCCCTCACTCCAGGAAAGTGGCAGATATTCACAAAGCCACCAGCAGCACAGCTGGGACCCTGGAGCCTGCCCAAGGCTCCTTCTCATTGGTGGAGGGGTGACAGGCATGCCCACTTGCTAGGCTGTCACAGAGGATTAAAGAGCCTGGCATGGAATGGGTGGACGTGAACAAATGATGCAGTGGGTAACCCCTCGAACAACCCTCCAATTCAGTCTCCTTGCATCCTTACTCAGCCTGTACTATGTTAATTTGCTTAAAAGTCAGCAGCATGGTATAGACAAGAATAATTATGCTTTAAAACAAAAACAAAACCTGGAGACATAAAAGTATGGCAATTAAGTGCAATGGGATTCCTCCAAGTGCTCCTTGGTACTGGATAATGGACATGTTTCCAAATGGAAACCAGAAACAAGACAGGTGCTGCTGGGTGGTCCCACCTTAGGCGCTCTGAGAAAGTCCAAACTTTCTCCCATGTCTCCTCTTCAGGATAATGTACTATGCCGCCTTTAAGAACTCTACCCAGGACAGCAGGGAAACACAGAAAATAGACGACCCTCTCTCAGGGGACAAACAAACCCCTGGTAGGGGAGGTCCTCTGCGGCCGTGTTCCCCGCATCCCACGGCTGGAGGGAGAGCCAGCTGGACAGGAGCCACGCTCAGGGGCTGCACAGAACCAAGCTACGAGTGTGGGATTGAAATGAAGTTGTTCTGCAAGGGAGAAAAAAGGCTAGACCAACGTCTCAAGTCCCCACAGTCGGCAAATCCTGTCTCCCCACGTGCGGATGGCACCACTCACAGGCAGGGTCAGCGTCTGCCCGTGGCCATCCCCACCCCTGTGCCTGCTGCATTCTGCTCAGCCCAGACCCAGCCTCTGAGGCTTAACATGTCTCCCAGTCACAGCACTGTGGCTGGAGCTGGTGGGCAGCAATTAGGGGAGGCAGTAAGAACAGGGTGTTCGCATGGGACCAGGCCTGCTGGTCCACCAGGCCCCAGGGTTAGGGAACACCACTGTGGCTACGTGCTCCAGGGTCAATGCCTTGAGAGAGGAGACATGGGTCAAAGGAACCTGGGCCAAAGCCTGGGCAAAATGTAATGACCCTGAAGACCGAGGATCCAGGGCCCTCCCACTGCTTGAGCACTCCTGCATCCACCAGGCCTCCCTCACCCCGGGTCCCCTGGTGCTCGAGGCAAGATGTACTTCTTCCCATCAAAACACGCACACCATCAGGCAGCAGCTCTCGCCAATGTATCAGATGGAAAACAACAAACCTGGGGTAACACGTATTGAGTGCTTTCCACTTTTAAATGCTGGGGCCTGTGGGAAAGATTTCAGATAAAGGCTCTGATTCCTGCAGAAGAGATCTTTATTTTGTTTATATTTCTAGCAGAGTTTGGTTTCTCAAATGCTCCTGGTGAGTCCAGTATTCGTGGTCACCCATCTTCAGTAAGACTTCCAGGGCATCATGATTAGACAAATGAGAACTAAAACATTTTTAACTTATCAGAATAGTAAAAAGTATAAATCTCCTAACACCAAGCATGAGTGAGGAGAGGGGCACAGAGACTCTCCTACTTTCGGCAGGAATGCAAGCATGTAGCCATTTTGGAGGGCAACATCCAGCCAAACATCCAAATGCCCGAAACTCGTTGACCCAGTAACTCCTTTTCTGGGAACCCATCCCTCACATAAGGTGGGGTAGAGAGATAAATGTGAAAGCATTCCCTGGAATCTTATTTATAAAGTCAAAAACCAGGAAACAACCTAAATGTCCATCTTTTAAAGAAACTGCAAGGTCTCCTTACAGTGATCAATACAGAGCAATTAAAAAGAACAGAGAGTATCAATATGTTGCTGATTTTTTAAACCCCTTTACAGTAGAGAAGTCCAATAAACACCACCTCAACCAAGCAGTCAAGGTTAACATCACTGGGGGTAGGTCATGTTGATAGTGTGTTCCCTGGATACTCTGACAGAGGGCAATTCACCTCTGGGGTCTCCCCCACTGCCCAAACCCAGGATCCCAGTCTAACCACAGGAAAACCATCAGATGAACCCAAATTGAGGGACACTCTGCATAAAACCTGACCAGTGTTCCTCAAAACTGTCACAGCCACCAAGAACGAGGAACGTCTGAGAAACCGTCACAGACCAGAGGAGGTGACAGACACACAACAACTAAATGAATGAATGTGGGATCCTGCCTGGGATCCTGGGACAGAAAAGGCACACGGGGCAAAAACTGGTGAAATCTTTAAAAAGTGTTGAGTTTCATTAATGAATAGTGATGTGCTAATGCTGGTTCCTTAGTTGTGGCACACACACCATGGCAACGTAGGATGTTAACGGGAGAAGCTGTTAAGGAGTATATATGGACTCTGTACTGTCACAGCAACTTCTGTGTAACCTAAAACTATTCTAACAGAACAGGTTCACTTAAAAAAGAGACAGACAGAGACAGAGAGAGGGAGGATGACACTCATGACAATAGGGATCGTATTTACGTTTTTTGTTGTTGTTGTTAAACTATCGGTATTGCTCTGTGGCTGCTTCCCTCCTCACCTGCCGACAGGTGTATAAACACACAGGAGAGAACGCCTGGAAGAGACATACGGAGTTGTTAGCAGTGGTTACTTCTAGGGGCAGGGGGAGTGGATTCAGAGATACCAGGGAGAGCAGAGAGAAAGCTATCACCTCTACTCTGTGACTCTGGGTTGTTTTAATTTTTACAAGGAGCACATATTCATATATTACACGTACATGCAAAACCATTTTAAAAACAAAATAGACCTCTCTGCTACAGGAAGCTATCCAAGATACATTACCTTGAAAAACCACACGTTGCACATTTATGTTTAAAAAACGCCCAGGACACGACGTGTTTGCTCCATGTAGTATCTGCGAAGCTTACCTTTGGGAAGTAGGATGGAAGAAGGAAGAGCCTGAGAAGAGTGGAGACAGGAGAGCTTGGCGTTTTCGCTCCTCACCTTCTGTTTAAGTGTTTTACCAGAAGCATGTATTTTTTAATCATCATCATCATCAAAATGACAATAAATCCTCGCAGTTCATTCCATACTTGCTCCATCTCCTGGGCCCCAAACCACACCCAAAGGAGCCGACAAACAGTTTGTGATTCTGATTCTAGGGCCAGACACGCCCACTCCTCTGCCCACAGCCTAGAGGTTGTGGGAGGTGGAGGGGAGCACCATCAAGGAGCACCCTGGCCGTGGCCCTCAGCCCTCACTCACCCGTTAGCTGGACCACTGGTAACAGAATCTGTCTGTCTAACAGGGTCCACGAGTATGGACACTGCTCTCCCTGGAGCATCCTGGCAGAGCTAGGAGAACGTGGTAACTGATACCCGTAACAGCAGGAAAGTATGGCAAGATTTTAACTTGCCTCTGAATCACCTTTAAACTATGCAAGGTCTCCTCCGGAGTAAACAATTTCTAATATTTTGGATTAATACTTCCTGATTAATCAACCTAGGACAAACCACTGGGTCCCCAACTGGAGCATCCAAAAACCTACTGCAACTGTTCAAAGATGCTGCTCCTTGAAAGGACTCAAAAGCAAACGGACAGAAAGAACTGTAAGGTATCTAGAGGGAGGAAATAGCGCAATAAAGATGAAAAATTGTTATTCCAAATTGCTTTTAAGATCAAGTGACTTAACTTCACTAACATTGATTTTTTTTTTTTTTTTTTTTTTTTTGGAGTGATTTAATTTTGCTAACGCTGGCTGAGGTTCTGCTTACTTGACATTGACAACCGGGCAAGGCAAAGTCACACCCACCACACAGGGGAGGGGAGGAGGAAGGAAAGGCCAGGCCATGGAGGAACCATCCAAATGCAGATGCTGATGCATGGAAGCACGGGGGCTAAAAGGGAGCCTCTGAGATTAATCATGGTTTCTTTTTTAGTACCTGGGTCTCTCAGAAAGTCTGATATAAACCAGAGCCTTCTCTCCAAAAAACTACACTCAGAGTTTGCATGCAATTTCAAAAAGAGCTCTGAACCTCATCTTCGGGCCCCCTGAGTCACAGATAACTAACCAAGTACTCTCGAGCCTTAAGCATCTATAAACCACTTCACAGATGAATAAACCAAGGTCTAGGGGGATTAGATGACTTTCTCAAAACTCCCCCACTAGCTGGTGGCAGGGTAGAAATGAAGCCCTCATCGCATGCTGCGAAGCAGAGATGTTTCTAGAGAACATGCAGCACAGCCAGCAGAGGTAAGCCTTGCCCCCCCCCCAAAAAAAAAGGGTTATAAAGTCATCCCCAGAGCTCTACCCACCACCACAGCCTCCCATCAAGCCTCTTAGATAGCCTCAACCACCAGAGGGCAGAGAGCAGAAGCAAGAAAAACTACAATCCTGCAGCCTGTGGAACAAAAACCACATTCACAGAAAGATAGACAAGATGAAAAGGCAGAAGGCTATATACCAGATGAAGGAACAAGATAAAACCCCAGGAAAACAACTAAACGAAGTGGAGATAGGCAACCTTCCAGAAAAAGAATTCAGAATAATGATAGTGAAGATGATCCAGGACCTCAGAATAAGAATGGAGGCAAAGATTGAGAAGATGCAAGGAATGTTTAACAAAGACCTAGAAGAATTAAAGAACAAACAAACAGAGATGACCAATACAATAACTGAAATGAAAACTACACTAGAAGGAATCAAAAGCAGAATAACTGAGGCAGAAGAACGGATAAGTGACCTGGAAGACAGAATGGTGGAATTCACTGCTGCGGAACAGACTAAAGAAAAAAGAATGAAAAGAAATGAAGACAGCCTAAGAGACCTCTGGGACAACATTAAACGCAACAACATTCGCATTATAGGGGTCCCAGAAGGAGAAGAGAGAGAGAAAGGACCAGAGAAAATATTTGAAGAGATTGTAGTTGAAAACTTCCCTAACATGGGAAAGGAAATAGCCACCCAAGTCCAGGAAGCGCAGAGAGTCCCATACAGGATAAACCCAAGGAGAAACACGCCGGGACACATAGTAATCAAAGTGGCAAAAATTAAAGACAAAGAAAAATTATTGAAAGCAGCAAGGGAAAAACGACAAATAACATACAAGGGAACTCCCATAAGGTTAACAGCTGATTTCTCAGCAGAAACTCTACAAGCCAGAAGGGAGTGGCATGATATACTTAAAGTGATGAAAGGGAAGAACCTACAACCAAGATTACTCTACCCGGCAAGGATCTCATTTAGATTTGATGGAGAAATCAAAAGCTTTACAGACAAGCAAAAGCTAAGAGAATTCAGCACCACCAAACCAGCTCTACAACAAACGCTAAAGGAACTTCTCTAAGTGGGAAACACAAGAGAAGAGAAGGACCTACAAAAACAAACCCAAAACAATTAAGAAAATGGTCACAGGAACATACATATCGATAATTACCTTAAACGTGAATGGATTAAATGATCCAACCAAAAGACACAGGCTTGCTGAATGGATACAAGAACAAGACCCATCTATATGCTGCCTACAAGTGACCCACTTCAGACCTAAGGACACATACAGACTGAAAGTGAGGGGATGGAAAAAGATATTCCATGCAAATGGAAATCAAAAGAAAGCTGGAGTAGCTATACTCATATCAGATAAAAGAGACTTTAAAATAAAGAATGTTACAAGAGACAAGGAAGGACACTACATAATGATCAAGGGATCAATCCAAGAAGAAGATATAACAATTATAAATATATATGCACCCAACATAGGAGCACCTCAATACATTAGGCAACTGCTAACAGCTATAAAAGAGGAAATCGACAGTAACACAATAATAGTGGGGAACTTTAACACCTCACTTACACCAATGGACAGATCATCCAAAATGAAAATAAATAAGGAAACAGAAGCTTTAAATGGCACAACAGACCAGATAGATTTGATATTTATAGAACATTCCATCCCAAAACAGCAGATCACACTTTCTTCTCAAGTGAGCACGGAACATTCTCCAGGATAGATCACATCTTGGGTCACAAATCAAGGCTCAGTAAATTTAAGAAAATTGAAAGCATATCAAGCATCTCTTCTGACCACAGTGCTGTGAGATAAGAAATGAACTACAGGGGAAAAAACGTGAACAGCACAAACACATGGAGGCTAAACAATACGTTACTAAATAACCAAGAGATCACTGAAGAAATCAAGGAGGAAATCAAAAAATACCTAGAGACAAATGACAATGAAAACACGATGATCCATAACCTATGGGATGAAGCAAAAGCAGTTCTAAGAGGGAAGTTTATAGCTATACAAGCCTACCTAAGGAAACAAGAAAAATCTCAAGCAAACGATCTAACCTTACACCTAAAGAAACTAGAGAAAGAAGAACAAACAAAACCCAAAGTTAGCAGAAGGAAAGAAATCATAAAGATCAGAGCGGAAATAAATGAAATAGAAACAAAGAAAACAATAGCAAAGATCAATAAAACTAAAAGCTGGTTCCTTGAGAAGATAAACAAAATTGATAAACCATTAGCCAGACTCATCAAGAAAAAGAGGGAAAGGACTTAAATCAATAAAATTAGAAATGAAAAAGGAAAAGTTACAACAGACACCGCAGAAATACACAGCATCCTAAGAGACTACTACAAGCAACTCTATGCCAATAAAATGGACAACCTGGAAGAAATGGACAAATTCTTAGAAAGGTATAACCTTCCAAGACTGAACCAGGAAGAAACAGAAAACATGAACAGACCAATCACAAGTAATGAAATTGAAACTGTGATAAAAAATCTTCCAACAAACAAAAGTCCAGGACCAGACGGCTTCACAGGTGAATTCTATCAAACATTTAGAGAAGAGCTAACACCCATCCTTCTCAAACTCTTCCAAAAAATTGCAGAGGAAGGAACACTCCCAAACTCATTCTATGAGGCCACCATCACCCTGATACCGAAACCAGACAAAGATACTACAAAAAAAGAAAATTACAGACCAATATCACTGATGAACATAGATGCAAAAATCCTCAACAAAATACTAGCAAACAGAATCCAACAACACATTAAAAGGATCATACACCACAATCAAGTGGGATTTATCCCAGGGATGCAAGGATTCTTCAATATATGCAAATCAATGTGATACACCATATTAACAAATTGAACAATAAAAACCATATGATCATCTCAATAGATGCAGAAAAAGCTTTTGACAAAATTCAACACTCATTTATGATAAAAACTCTCCAGAAAGTGGGCATAGAGGGAACCTACCTCAACATAATAAAGGCCATATACGACAAACCCACAGCAAACATCATTCTCAATGGTGAAAAACTGAAAGAATTTCCTCTAAGATCAGGAACGAGACAAGGATGTCCACTCTCACCACTATTATTCAACATAGTTTTAGAAGTCCTAGCCACGGCAATCAGAGAAGAAAAAGAAATAAAAGGAATACAAATTGGAAAAGAAGTAAAACTGTCACTGTTTGCAGATGACATGATACTATACATAGAGAATCCTAAAGATGCCACCAGAAGACTACTAGAGCTAATCAATGAATTTGGTAAAGTTGCAGGATACAAAATTAATGCACAGAAATCTCTTGCATTCCTATACACTAATGATGAAAAATCTGAAAGAGAAATTATGGAAACACTCCCATTTACCATTGCAACAAAAAGAATAAAATACCTAGGAATAAACCTACCTAGGGAGACAAAAGACCTGTATGCAGAAAACTATAAGACACTGATGAAAGAAATTAAAGATGATACCAACAGATGGAGAGATATACCATGTTCTTGGATTGGAAGAATCAACATTGTGAAAATGACTATACTACCCAAAGCCATCTACAGATTCAATGCAACCCCTATCAAATTACCAATGGCATTTTTTACGGAGCTAGAACAAATCATCTTAAAATTTGTATGGAGACACAAAAGACCCAGAATAGCCAAAGCAGTCTTGAGGGAAAAAAACGGAGCCGGAGGAATCAGACTCCCTGACTTCAGACTATACTACAAAGCTACAGTAATCAAGACAATATGGTACTGGCACAAAAAGAGAAACATAGATCAATGGAACAAGATAGAAAGCCCAGAGATAAATCCATGCACCTATGGTCAACTAATCTATGACAAAGGAGGCAAAGATATACAATGGAGAAAAGACAGTCTCTTCAATAAGTGGTGCTGGGAAAACTGGACAGCTACATGTAAAAGAATGAAATTAGAATACTCCCTAACACCATACACAAAAATAAACTCAAAATGGATTCGAGACCTAAATGTAAGACCGGACACTATAAAACTCTTAGAGGAAAACATAGGGAGAACACTCTTTGACATAAATCACAGCAAGGTCTTTTTTGATCCACCTCCTAGAGTAATGGAAATAAAAACAAAAATAAACAAATGGGACCTAATGAAATTTCAAAGCTTTTGCACAGCAAAGGAAACCATAAACAAGACGAAAAGACAACCCTCAGAAGGGGAGAAAATATTTGCAAACGAATCGACGGACAAAGGATTAATCTCCAAAATACATAAACAGCTCATTCAGCTCAATATTAAAGAAACAAACAACCCAATCCAAAAATGGGCAGAAGACCTAAATAGACATTTCTCCAAAGAAGACATACAGATGGCCAAGAAGCACATGAAAAGATGCTCAACATCACTAATTATTAGAGAAATGCAAATCAAAACTACAATGAGGTATCACCTCACACCAGTTAGAATGGGCATCATCAGAAAATCTACAAATAACAAATGCTGGAGAGGGTGTGGAGAAAAGGGAACCCCTCTTGCACTGTTGGTGGGAATGTAAATTGATACACCCACTATGGAGAACAATATGGAGGTTCCTTAAAAAACTAAAAATAGAATTACCATATGATCCAGCAATCCCACTACTGGGCATATATCCAGAGAAAACCGTAATTCAAAAAGACACATGCACCCCAATGTTCATTGCAGCACTATTTACAATAGCCAGGTCATGGAAGCAACCTAAATGCCCATCGACAGACGAATGGATAAAGAAGTTATGGTACATATATACAATGGACTATTACTCAGCCATAAAAAGGAACGAAATTGAGTCATTTGTTGAGAGGTGGATGGATCTAGAGACTGTCATACAGAGTGAAGTAAGTCAGAAAGAGAAAAATAAATATCGTATCTTAACGCATGTATGTGGAACCTAGAAAAATGGTACAGATGAACCGGTCTGCAGGGCAGAAGTTGAGACACAGATGTAGAGAACAAACGTGTGGACACCAAGGGGGGAAAACCGCGGTGGGGTGGGGATGGCGGTGTGCTGAATTGGGCGATTGGGATTGACATGTATACACTGATGTGTATAAAATTGATGACTGATCAAAAAAAAAAAAAAGTCATCCCCGTATGTGCCAATTCCACACAATGGTACATACGTGAAATAGTAGCGTCATAACACCCCCAGGTAACAATCTGCGTAGTAAGCCAGAGTAAGAGCTCTGCACAGCTGCTCACTATGAACTCAGGCCAGGGCTGGAGTCACAATCCAAACCCTGCACTCTGCTCACGAAACAAGAATCCACGTTTAGATCACCATAGAACACACTGGCAGCCCAGCCAGCAGCCACCTCGTCCTCCTCTAAATACCAAGCAGGCATGCAGAGCCCTCAACCAGTGGGACCCTACGCCCTGTCCAGCAGCCCCTGTTTCATGCTGGAACCACAGAGCACGTGGCACCTGCTGCGGCTCCAGAAGCAAACATCTCTAGGTGAGCCAATTGTGCCGCCACATCCACCTACACTCAAGTCGCATCACCAAACCAGGGCCAGGGATCATGAGGAACTTTAACTCCAGCTGAGAGATGAGTAGCTTCCACCTTCCCCATGAAGCCAGAGAGAGCAAAGCCAAAATATGAAGGCAAAATGAGACAGAGTTCTGCAGCTATAACTGTTAAGAGCTTTATTTCTTTGTCCAAATTTACCATTACACAGTAACAGTTTTGGAGCCCGACGGCATCGATGCCAAGTCCTGGCTGCTGCTGCTGCCACCTCTTCCCTGATGACAACACAGCACCTGGCTGGGGGCTGGGTCCCCAGCCTAACCATCTACAACGCACCCCCTATCCTGCTACCACAGCAGTCTTCAAAAACGCAAATCTGATGGTGCCCATTCTTCTATTTCAAGTCCTTCAAAGGCTCCCTGTGCCTTCCAGATAAAACCCAACCTCCTTAGAATGGCCTGTGAGGGCTGTGATCTGACCATGCCAATACCTCCAGCCTCAGCTCCTGGACTCCCCCCTCCAAGGACAATACATGGAGCCGCCTTGGGTTCCCAAACTCCAGCACATCAGGTTCACAGGTTTCCCGGGAGCTCCTTCTGACAAAACACTCATCTTCTCGACACCAGCCTTCAACACTCACCTTGGTGCCAACTTGACCCTTCCCTCTCTGCTCGGCCATGGGACACTGGCAGCACTCATCTCCCTAAACCTGCGGGTTTAGGCGCTCACTTGCTACTGGACTATGAGCCCCTGGGCGGCAGAGACTGTATTTATTCTCTGTCTTTCACAAGGGCCCACCCAGCCCAAGTCTGAGGAAGAGCGGGTCTCAGTAAACACCGGGCAAATAAATGACAAGTACAAAATCAGCTGCTAACTGTGGTTCACGCACTCTCTCCCCTCTCCTCCTACCCAAACCGTCATGTTTAAGTCAGTGTGTGTCCATAAAAAGTCCAAATACTTCACTGAACTTTGCTAAAACTTTAAAGTGTCCTCGATCAAATCCACAATAAGACAGCGCCTCATACCCATTAGGATGGCTACTACCAACCAATAAACAAGTAAGCAAACAAAATAACAAATGCTGACAAGGATGGTGAGAAACTGGAACCCTTGCGCACTGTTGGTGGGAATATAAAATGATGCAGCCTTTATAGAAGCAGTACTGTGGTTCCTCAAAAATTAATCATAGAATTACCATACGATCCAGCAATTCCAGCTCTGGGTATACACCCAAAAGAATTGAAAGCAGGGTCTCGAAGAGATATTCATACACCCATGTTCATAGCAGCATTATTCACAATAGCCCAAAGGTAGAAGCAGCCCCAGTATCCATTGAGAGATGACAAACAAAATATAGCATATACATATAATGGAATATTTTTCTGACTTTAAAAAGAAAAGAAATTCTGATACACGCTACAACATGAATCAACCTTGAAAACATTATGCTAAGTGAATAAGTCAGCCACAAAAGGACAAGTGTTTGATCCTACTTATATGAGGCTCCTGAGGGTAGTCATGTTCTTAGAGACAGAAAGTAGAGTGGTATTTACCAGGGGCTGAGGGGAGACAGAAATGGGGAGTTAGTGTTTAATGAGTACAGTTTCAGTGTGGGAAGATGAAAAGCTCTGGAGATGGATGGTGGTGATGGCTCCACAACAATGTGAATATATTTAATGTCAATGAAATGTATGCTTAAAAATGGTTAAGATCATAAATTTTATGTTATGTGTAGGTAATTTTGTGTTTTGTATACAATTAAAATTAGAAAAAAAAGTGCCGTCAATTGCTCCTGACACCGCTCTAAGTAAAATTCAAACTATTGTGTTGGCCAAAAGGTTCGTTTGGTTTTTCTCGTAAGATGGCTCTAGTAGCACTTAGCTGTCTTTACCGTCATTCAAAACAATTTTGTTAGACTGTATGTGACAGCTGTCATATTAGCGTGCATTTTTAAAAAAGACATCAAAATTGGTGAATTTTTGTGTAGCCGTTTTAATATTGAAGATGGAAGGAAAAGAGCAACATTTTCGGCATATTATGCTTTATTATTTCAAGAAAGGTAAAATCTCAACCAAAACGCAAAAAAAGATTTCTGCAGTGTATGGAGAAGGTGCTGTGACTGATCGAACGTGTCAAAAGTGGTTTGCGAAGTTTCGTGCCAGAGATTTCTCGCTGGACACTGCTCTACAGTCGGGTAGACCAGTTGAAGCTGACAGCGATCAAATCAAGACATTAATTGAGAACAATCAACATTATACCACGCAGGAGATAGCCAATATACTCAAAATATCCAAATCAAGCGTTGAAAATCATTTGCACCAGCTTGGTTATGTTAATCGCTTTGATGTTTGGGTTCCACATAAGCGGAAAAAAAAAACCTTCTTGACCGTATTTCCACATAGGATTCTCTACTTAAATGTAATTGAAATCGTTCCGTTTTTAAAACAAATTGTGACGGGTGATGAAAAGTGGATACTGTACAACAATGTGGAACGGAAGAGATCACGAAGCAAGCAAAATGAACCACCACCAACCACACCACAGGCCGGTCTTCATCCAAAGAAAGAGATGTTGTGTATATGGTGGGATTGGAAGGGAGTCCTCCATTGTGAGCTCCTTCTGGAAAACCAAACGATTAATTCCAACAAGTGCTGCTCCCAATTAGGCCATCTGAAAGCAGCACTCGATGAAAAGCGTCCAGAATTAGTCAACAGAAAATGCGTGAACTTCCTTAAGAATAATGCAACACCGCATGTTTCTTTGATGACCAGGCAAAAACTGCTACAGCTTGGCTAGGAAGTTCTGATTCATCCGTTGTACTCACCAGACATTGCACCTTCGGATTTCCATTTATTTAGGTCTAAAATTCTCTTAATGGAAAAAATTTCAATTCCCTACAAGACTGTAAAGTGCACCCGGAACAGTTTTTTTGCTCAAAAAGACAAAAAGTTTTGGGAAGATGGAATTACGAAATTGCCTGAATAATGGCAGAAGGTAGTGGAACAAAAGGGTGAACACGCTGTTCAATAAAGTTCTTGGTGAAAATGAAAAACGTGTCTTTTATTTTTACTTAAAAACCGAAGGCACTTTTTGGCCAGCCCAGTAGTTTTAGACAGTGGTAGCTGCCCCACCATGCAAAAAGGCTGCAACCCCAAGGTTTGGTGATCAGGCTGCAAGGGGTGCAGGAGAAGGTAGCTGCTGACCACTGGGACCCACTGCCAGCCCTGAACAGATCTGCACACCAGGAGCACGCTGGTCTCTTGCACACTCTTCTCCCATCTTCCACAGTCTTCTGAAGGCACCACCCGGGGGCCCAGCTCTCAAAAGGCATTTTCAGAGAGACTCCGGGCAGACACTCTGCAAATACAGACACTGTTCGAACCAGACAAGGCTGCTCCTGGAGGCCCAGGAAAGAGGTTGTGCCTGGCCACTGGGAAGATGCCAAAGGGCAAGCACAGAGCAGGTCAGAGGAGGAGAGGCCCAGGAGGGTATCTGGAAGCAGAGTCCAGCAGGAAGCCAAGGATGGAAAACCCCAGAGGAGCAAGAGTCTGGGTTCTCTTTAACCCCCTGCACTAATCAGCTCAAGCAGGAAGTTGGGGGTCTGTGCCCTTGTAAGTTGCAGCCTCAGCGAGGACCCACAGGGCCAATTCCCGGTGGTCTAAAGACCACAGTGCACCATTGCTGGGCTCATGTACCCGCCAGCCAAGTTTCCATTCACTTCCCGGAAATCATGGTGAGGTTAACCATGAATTCAAACACGGCATCATTCTTCAAAGCCAAGAGTTCCTGCTGAAAAGTTAAATGGAATTCTGAAATGCTAGGAGCCAATCAATCTTCAGATTTTCAATCTAGTGAAATTCAATCCTCCAGTATACATCGGGTGGAATGGCAAAGAAACAGATAAATTAAAATAATCCAAAACTGGTTTCTATTTAGCTTTCTAGTATGATTTGGGGCCATAAAACTGACTTTCCTCTTTACACTTGAACTAAGATATTACTAAAATGCATTTGCAATTTTCAAATTAACTATGTTAACAAATGGCACCCAGTTATCTGCAGAGTGGCAGGGCAAAAATCTAGGCTATGAAAAATCACGTAGGAAAGAAGAGGAAGAAAAAATGTATATGTGGAATGCATACTGTGGGACCCAACTCTTCACAGGGTTTCCCAAACATCTAGAAGCTCGGGGGGTGGGGGTGGGGGGCGCTACATAATTTGCCCCAAATCAGTCACTAAACGGCGGAATGCAAGCCCAGATTTACCAAGACCAAAGCCCACGCACGCTCTCAGCACACGGAGGGGCTCCTCCAACTGCAGTTCTCCTTCTATTCACTAAACGGTAGCATCCCAATGGCCAAACTTGCTCCTTTTAAAAGAGAAAATAAAGAAAGCTCCCTGCCCTCGTCTAAATAAGCTTTAGTTATGTTTGTAAAACATTCAGAAAAGGCCATAAAAAGATCTTCACTGAGGACTGTGCTAAGTATTAAGTATTATTCAATAAACCACAGCTTGGAGGCTGCCAGCTGACGTCTAGCTATAACCTGGTAAGAGCTTTGGATGAATACATTGGGTTTTTTTTTCCTGTTTCAATTCTTAGGTATCATTTACATTCATCTGTACCCCTTCTATCAAAAAACATAAAACAAAGGAGCAGAGCTACAGTAAGACACAACCAGATAGGTGGCATATTATGATAAACAAAGATGACAATAAAACATTTTTCCAGCTGTGATAAACATATTTAAGATCTATCGCAGAGGCTGTTGGAGCCACAACTGAAAACGATCAAAATTACAAGTTGTTTATAACATAGAATTTATGTCTTTAAAGCTTTCATTTTTTTAGGCAGAGGCTGTCTCCCTAGGAGATCATTCCCTTACCTTTTTTTTTTCAAATTTGAACTTTTTTTTTTTTAAACTTTGGTTCTTTGTTTTTTTAATATATAAATTTATTTATTATTTTTGGCTGTGTTGGGTCTGCGTTGCTGCTCATGGGCTTTTCTCTAGTTGTGGTGGGCAGGCTTCTCATTGCGGTGGCTTCTCTGGTCGCGGAGCGCAGGCTCTAGGTGCGCAGGCTTCAGTAGCTGTGGCACGTGGGCTCAGTAGTTGTGGCTCACAGGCTCTAGAGCATAAGCTCAGTAGTTGTGGCGCACGGGCCCAGTTGCTCCGCGGCACGTGGGATCTTCCCGGACCAGGGCTCAAACCCGTGTCCCCTGCATTGGCAGGCAGATTCTTAACCCATACGCCACCAGGGAAGTCCCGAACTTTTTTTTTTTTTTAAGTTGTGACTTTTTTGAGGCTGTCAACACATCCAAAGTGATTTAACAACTGGCTAAGGGATGGGCAGCACCGTTTGCAAACAAACAAAGCACTTGGCTCAGCTCAGAGGCTGAGCTGGTCAAGATGCTGCTCAATCCAAGTGGCCTCATCAGCCTCCAGGGCTCTTCTAGGGATCCATACCCACCAGGTCGTCACAACACTTGCATTTCATTACATCTTGATGTTCTGAACAAGAAGTTCAAGTAACAGGTGTCTCCGTGTCCCAGAGATCAAGAAGGAAGAGAGTAAGAGGAATGAGGAATCATGTCCAGATTTCTAAACATCCATGCCTTCGTGCCATTTCTTGGCCTCTAAAACCATTTGGTTTCTATATAGAGGCTTCCCTCCCCTACTTAAAACACACACACACACACACACACACACACACACACAAAAACTTTAAACAATAAACCTTGCCATCCAACTGTGACTGATGAGATGTGCTTGTGAAATTGGCTTGTCAGATGCACTTACGTAAGAGGATACCCAATTGACTGCAGTTCATAACATCCCTGACATCTTAAAAACTTCAATAGACAACAATTTCCTCAACAAACAAAACTACTGTATATGGAACTAAGCTGAGCTAAGATTACCTCATCCTTTAAAAACCGACGGCAATAAACAAGCTGCGACCCAGCTGGGCAGTGCCCAGGGAAGACACACCCCTTTGTAGAATCCAGGGGACTTGCCAGCCACCTCCCTGCCTTGTAAGCAGGAACGGCCCCCAAATCTGGGACAACAGAGGAGATTCAACAGAACGGGATAACATCAGATTGTGAAAGACTTATACTACTAAACGGAACACTTTACTTTTCGAATCTTAAAGTAAACATCCAGATCACTTGAGGAATCGCTGAGGTGTACCTTTGAAAAGGTACTTTATCTCCCTTTGAAGTCAGACTAGTCAGATCCTCTAAAACCTAGTAATGCCAACCCAATTCCACCTGTCTTAATGAACACCTACTATGTGCCAGGCACTCTGTCAGACCCTAGGGAAATAAAGAACATTTTCCCTGCTTTAAAGAACCCCTGTAACAATGATGGGAGAGAAAAATAAACCAATCACCCCAGTACCGTGTAGTGTATACAAGATGCACTGGCAGGTAAAGAGGTCACTGACACAAGAGGTTAATCGACGCTAGGTAGGGAAGGACTGCCCAAGAGCCCACTTGGAGCAAAATGCACAGCAAGAAAAGTTCAGTATTACCATCCACTGCATCTGAGACCCCAAAACAAGCCATTAAATATAAATTTTAAAAGCAACCCAGAGAAAGATATTAGTTTCTATGTCCCTAAGGAAAACGTAAAAATGTAGACAAGTTCTTCAATTAAACCTCTAACATTTCTGAATCAACTATTTAAAGAAAAAGACTCCTCTTATATTTGACACTTTTCCCCACAAAAAAATAATCCAAGAGCACAGACATGCTTTTTCAATGTTAAGGTTGGTCCCCTTGGGCCCTAAATGGAACACCAGCTCACCCAGCAGAATACCCTCAGCAAACATTTCTCCTAGAACATTCCCAGCCCTTCCTGGAAAACAACTCAGATCACCTTTGTAAATGCAAGATCCCTGGTATCAGTTGGGAGATGGAAGTTACTCAAAATCATGTCAAACCAGATCACCACTGAATACTCTGTGTGACCAGATGGCAATGGCAGCCCCCTTGCATGTTTCCAGGGTGCAGGCTGCTCACATATCCACCCTGTCGTTCATTCATCAATCCTGCCCCGCCCCCTCAGATGATCCTGTGACTGAGGGCATCCTCAAGGGCAGCCAACTCCTTCCTAATCACTCTCCACCCTACATGGAGAATCACCCAGCTCAAACGAAATAGTACAAGGGCTCCATCAAAATTCCAGATCGATTTTACATGACCCAACAGAAATCATAGCATTTATCCTCCCCCACCCAACCCATGCTGAATAATGACAATCTCCTTGTGGTCACGTGTACCAGATAATAATCAAGATGACATCAGAGAAATCCTAAATTCAAGGATCTTGGCTTGATACAGGTCTAAATCAGAGCAGAATTTTCAAATTAAACTGAGCCAGACTTACATAAGGACAAGATTCTCCACTGAGGTGAAGGGCGTGTCACAGCACCTTTTCTTATAGGTGCTGTGACACCTTCACTGAGGTGAAGGGCCTACTGGCCCTTCACCTCGGTGGCCCTTCTTATAGCTCCGAGGCTGGAGCATGAGCCCAAGAGGATCCAAGCCGTCCCTCACATAGAACATCACCCAGGGTGATGGTGTCCCAACTCTGCTCCCACCTCTGCAGCCAGGAACCACATGAGGTTATCCAAGCCACCCTCTGGAGTTCCCCAACTACCCAGCAAATTACAATGCTACATCAACCTGGAGGTTTATCCAGGGGCTAGCTACCCCTTGGGATGAACCCAAATATGCAAGCATCTTCCTCTCCATAAAGCCTGCAAGGTCAGTGCAACTCCAATGCACAGATTACAATCAATGAAAACCTCCCTTATAACAACAGCAACAGCCGATGGTGGATGCAAAGCAAGAATTAAACAAGCAGGTGTGTGTCATGTACCAGGTAGACAGATGTGTGTAAGAAACAGAGTGCAGAGAAAGGAGACAGAGTGCTTGGCCTCAAGGAGCTCCTGATCCTTGCTCCTGATAAGCAAGGCAGATGTGTAAAGAGACAAAATCCTAACATAAGCAAAATACTAAGGAAGCTTAAAGAAGGAAGTAATTAATTCTGGTTCTTTGGGGGAGGGAAGGAGGCCCAAAACAAAAGAAAGCACTGGCAGGTCTAACCAAGAATAAAAGAGAAAAGTAACTAAAAATAGAAATGAGAAGACACATATTGAAGAAATAACACCAGAAAGAATACTCTACAGACAACTAAGCTGTAATTTTTGAATGTGATTAGATTGATTTGTTGGAAATCTTTAACCTACCAAAATTGATTAAAAAAAAACCCCAGAAATCTGGAACAGACCAACAGCCATGGAAGAATTTTTTAAAGTTGTCACAGAACAATCCATTTTTTAAAGCATCAGCCTCCAACTGTTTAACAAGTGAGCCCTTCCAAGCCTTCAAAGGACACTGTATTGCCACTATATCAACTGTTGCAGAGAAGGTAAAAAGGTAATCACTGGTAATTCATTTTACAAAGCTAGCATAATCCTGGTAGCAAAATCAGGAAAAGACAGCATACAAAGAGAACCATAGAGTTATCTCACTTAAATATAGATGAAAAAATTTTAATGCAATGTAAGCAAACCAAATTAGGAATCTAAACAGTCACCCAACACAACCAAAAACAGTCTATCCCAGGAATTTGAGGCATGACTACCAGGTAATCTATTCCCACATCACCTTAATGGGTATAACAACAACAACATCTGAATCTAAATGGATACCAAAACAACATCTGATGACAGTCAACACCCATCCCTAATTAGTCACCCATGAAAACTAGACAGATAATTCTTCAACATGATGAAAACCTCTCTTAAACCAAAAGATATCATACATATTGAGGAATACCAGGAACATTAGCATTAATATAAGCCAAAAAGGACAAACATCCCCATAAACAGCATTTAATACTCTTCAGATGAACCAGCCAATGCAATAAGACCCTGCAGCCAGCGAACACTGCTTGACTGACCCACCCCCCACCCCACCCCCACAGCAGGCCCACTAACCACCTCCCACCTTCTAGCCTGGGGTGGCCATGTGAGGAAGTGACAGTTGGCTAAGCAGGACTTGCTGGCAAGTCATTCTGCCCTTTTGCCCTTTGCCTTTATACCTTCCTCTTCTTGCCTGCCTGAAAACAGATGTGATGCTTGGAGGCACAGGGGCCATCTTGTGACATGAGGACCAAAGACACAGTGATGGATGGAGAAACAGAAACCTGGACTGTGGTCCTCCATGCCCTCTTTGAGCACACTGCAGTGGCCACAGACTGCTTCCCTCTAGACTTCTTAAACTGGGAAAAAAGCAGCCTTGACTGCTTAAGCCTTTATCAGGCAGATTTCCTGTTATTTGTAGCCATTTATACTAAATATAAAGGATCCTAAATAAGATGTATCATCTTCCTAAATGATACATACCTGAAACAAAGTACTGAAAAAACTGGAGACAAAGTTATCCTTATTGGTCATCAGGGACTCTCTGCATAGAAAAATCAGGAGAATCAACTGAAAGAAACTATAACTAACAAGAGCAATCAATGAATTGGGTAAATACAAGATAAATACACAAAATTCCACAGCTTTCCTCACACACAAGCAATAATCAGTTAAAAGATATAAAGGGGAATAAAGATTCCTTCCACAATAGCAACAAGAGTGTTAATTACCTAGGAATAACCCAAAGGGAAAAGTATAAACCTCTATGACTTTCTTAATAGATAAATAAAAGTTGAATAAACAGAGCCATGAAATGTCCTTGACTGAGAAGTCCAAATATCTGGAAATGTTATCTTCTCCTTAATTGATTTATTAACAATCACAACCAAAATCCAATGGATTTTTTCTTTTTTAGGAGGGTGGTGGAGAAGATGACTTGCAAAACAAAACAACACACACACACGCAAAACTTCAGGTGGAAGAATGCTCCTCCAAAAATATTTCACTGAGTGGAGATTCTTCCTAGAAGATATTAATATATTGAAGCTACCATGTGTAAGATAGTATGATTTTACCACAAACAGCACACAGATCAGAGGGAAAAGATAGTTTTAAAATAGATCCTATAATATAAAATATATTAGATAATCCAGTGAAGATAAAAATAAAACATCACCATGTTGAGAAAACTGAATAATCAACGGGAGAGGTATCTCAATTTATTGAAATACAAAATAAATCCTCGAAGCATTAAAGAACTAAAAGAAAAAGATGAAACATAAACTAAAGCGGTGAGATTAAATTTTTTAAATGCTAAAACTGCAAGGCTCAATTTAGCATTCAATACTGGTGAAGAACATGGGTGGCAGGTACTGTTGCTGGGAGGTTAAATTAGGAGTTTTCTGGAAAGCAATTTGGCAGTATTTATCTAGGATCAAAAGTATGCACACTTAAAGAAGTCCTAATATTCCATACTTTCAACTTTTAGGAGTCTAACCCAAAGAAATAATAAGAGTAGCAGATGAACAATAGTACACATGATTTTATCACAGTATTTTTAATGGCAAAAATTGTAAAATGCTTAAATTTAGCAATTATACAATTATAATTTTAATTATTTAACTAAAGACCATATTCCAGATGATAAAAATATAATGCAAGAGACAAAAATTCACAATGTGATGCTAAGTGGGGTAAATGAGGATAAAAATCTGTGTAGAGTGAACACCTATTTTGTTTTTAAAATATACAGGTACACACATAAGTTGAGGGGGAATAAAAGACCTTAGGAAATTACAACAAACTATTAACAATGTTTACCTCTACACTGATTGACTACAGATGATTTTTATTTTCCTTTTTTCCCAATGATAGTTTCCGATTTTCCCCCTAATAACCATTTATTACTATTATAACTGGAAAAAAGCAATACATGTAATAATTGTAGCATAAGATGGCAGGCATATTTGCCCCTAATTAAAGGTTCATTGTTCATCACAGTGGCACATTATCTTTACAGGTCAAATATGTGAAATGGTTGTACTGCCACATGCACACGTGATTGTTCAATCAATTCTCACAGCTCTATGAACCCTCTCGACTGCAGGGCTCATCTACAAGAAGCAATGGGCTCTATCGGGAGTGCAGTAAGTGGGAGAGGGCAGGAAGTTTTGCTTTGGTTGTGATCTTAGAACTCTCTGGTCTCCGTTTCTTTGCATTTCATAAAACCCACCACGTGCCAAGTACCATGGACCCAACAGTGAACACAATTCTTGCATTCATGGAGCCTTCAGTTTCTCTTTCCAAAATTTTAGGTTAAAGCAATCATGATCACTGTTTTGTCCTTTTGGCATGTGTAATTATGATTTGGTAACAAATGCTGTCTCAATACAAGAATTAGATTCTGTAGTAATTTTAAAGCATGACTAAAATCCACTCTCCCCCAAAAGCTGAAAATTTATCATTATTACTTTTAAACATACAGGTTTGTTATAGATAGCATTAAAATTTTGACCATTCAGAGACCACCACCAACTCATTCTGCCAATTAAACTTGTCTATGGCCCCCAAGACAGTGTTCACTAGACGAGAGAAACATGGTTCCACAGTTGTACAAATATTTTTTAGAGAAATTGCAATGACAATGGAAAGTTCATTGGATGAGGAGAAAAGGGAGCTCTCTAGATTTCCAGAGAGAAGAACATGCTGGCCTCAAACACGCAAAATTAGCAGAGCCCGACACAGAGGGGGTGCTTATTAGGTATTTGTACATCCACTATTTCACAGAATGAACAGCAATTTTAAAAAGCAGTTGCTCCGTCTGCTAATTCAGAGCACCCTGCTCCCAAGAGCTCTCTCTACATCATCAGCAGAAACTGGAAAGATTTCTTCATCAGCCAGAGGTGAGGCAGGTGTGTCTAACTGTAACTTAGAGTTTGTACCCCGTGTGGGAGAATCCAGCAGTTACCACCTATTTCGTTATAAACGCGGTGTTTCCAAAGATGATGTGTAAGGCTACGGAGAGTCAAAGGTCTTTGTGCTTTAAAAAAAAAAAAATCACTAAAAACTAAAAGTTATACCCAGGGATTGAGTATTTTTTCCCCCAATTTTTATTGTTGAGAGAGCCCCCAAAAACTAGAGATAAGAGAGCTGTATTCCCCCACTGGATGGGCAGTTGAGGAAAGACAAAACAGAAAGACATGTCTCCTGTTTATGACCTCTAGGAAGAGTCCCCCAGAATATGGGCTGTTCCACTATATATCAATTAACCAGATTGTGTAAAACCACCTGCCCTCCAAACAGATGCTACCATAACCCCAGAGAAGGCAGGCAACAGCACTTTAACATGCTCCTAGATGAAAACACAGCCCAGCATCTGCACAGAACAGGTACTGAGCTACACAATGGGAACTGGACATTAGGAATTCTACCCAGAAACATTTTCATTAATCTTCATGAAAGCCCAGATCAAGCATCAGTAGATATCTGCTTCAACTTTTTAGGCCCCTGGATTTGGGGGTGGCGGGGGGAAACCATTCACCACAGATGAAATGATTCTGGGGCCAGAATTAGTTAACACAATGACAACCACTTCAGTGGCTAAGATATCATCCCTTAAAGCCGAAAAGGTGGTTCTATTTCTAAAAATGTTGACTTTTATCACAAATTAGATCAGAACTTTCAAATAGAAGGAATAAAATTTGTAGCACGGAAGCATTTGAACTTGAGACACTTTTGCTGATCCCCACTTTTATTTAATGAAAAGGGTTGGTGGGAAAAAAAATGTGAAGGCTGACATTCCATCATTTTGTTGATTACTTTGGATCTTTCTCCCTTGTTGCAGGAATTATAAATATTCCCACTTCTTTTATATTCACAAAGTGTAATTTGTACCTGAACAAGTCTTTCAAAAATAAACATTAACATTATAAGGGAAACAAGTGGCATTGTTGCAAATGTCTGTGTGCCCTAGAGAACTCACTATTGCTTGGGTTATATTCACACATACACCATAAAGCGTAAGAAGGAACTTAAATTTCGCCTGTGCACTTCTGTGCTGATTAAACTGAAGTTCTTTTAACTTATCACCTTCATACTGCCTGTCCAAACGGAAAGATCTCAAGAATTCCTTTGCAATAGCCCAAACAAGAGCCTAAACTTGCGAAGCTATTTTTCAGAGCTCAATAGTACAACAACAGGAAGTAGAACTTCTGGGATGGAAATTTTGCTATTTATTTTTTCTTTCAATGGCTGCTTTTAAACGAGAGAGAGAAAAAAAATGTCTACAGACATTACAAATCCTGGAAGCTATGAATCAGGAAGTGGGAAATGGTTGATGCTGAAATGGCCAGCCTGAAAACCCTGGCTCTTTCATGTCTTCAAGTCTCCAGGGCCAGGAATTTCAGAAATCTTAGGCATTTTGCATTATTTTCTGAATCTTAAAAGAGCCGAGACTTGAGAGAGAAAGGCCAGGGAAATTAACCAGTGAGTAAGCCCCTAACCTCTGGCTTCATGCCCCTACCACCACACATACCTTGCCCCCATAATTAAAGGTTCAGTGGGGACTTACTGTCTACAAATGGGGTTTTGTTTAAGATGTTGCTCAAGAGAAGGGGGTGAAAGGTCCTGACGGGCACAGACAGAGCCGACCCCATGCTTCAGCCTCCTTGTTCCCTCCCAATGTGGAACCTGCAATAGACTCAGGACCCTAAATATGTCACATCTCAAAACACCCTACAATTGATGGATAATGACGCTCACTTTTGTTTTCGGGAAAGACTCTACCTGATAGATTCTACTAAATCTGAGTAAAATTCAAAGGCCCACAGAACAAAACTGCGCGAACGCTTTCAGACATGCAGATTTGAGGGGGACATCGCTCCCTCACCTGTTTCAAATTGGAGCTCGAGCAACAGTGCAGGGCTCACTCTCTGCAAAGACACCCAACAAACGTCTGCATAGGAGTTTATCATGCTGATCGAGGGCAAAGAGCTCACCACCATCCTCCTTCCAAAAGTAATGACAACTCAATCAGAAATGCCTTTCCATTCCAAAGCCCTCACAGTCCAAACACCAGAAAGCTACCAGGGCCTGGAAAATATTTCCAATTATTTCCTACAGGGATCAGACATACCACCTCCACTAGCAGGTTGTATGCGATGACATGTTTAAAAAAATGTTGATCTGGGGTGGGAAGCAAAGGAAAAAAGAATGGAAAATGAAGTCATTTCTACTTATTCCTATCAGATGTGATAATTTGGGAGGCCTTTGTCTGGCATCACAATAAATCTGTCATAATCAAATACAGGCAAATACACCCGGAATGTACAATGCGATGGCATGCTCGCATACAGGAGGGACTGGTCTCCTCCATCTCCCCAAAAAAGGTCTGGGTTATTTCACAAAGACCAGTGGCCGCCAGTGTGTTTCTTTAACTTACACGAATAAGAGAACCAGTCTTTAATGAACTGCTTTTGCCCTCGAGACTCAACCACATCCCTCACAGCCTGGCCTCTGAGGACCCCCAAAACCATTCCCAATCTGCCTCCAGCCTCATCCTCCACTACCACCTCCACAAACCCTCCTCTCTAGCCTTTTCTTCAAGCCCCACCGCACGCTGTTAAGGTCCTAACCTCAGCTCACCCCATGCCTAGTGAAATCCTGGTCCTGCAAGCACCTCTTCCAGGGGGCCTCAGGATCTCCCCCTCAACTTCCACCGCCCTTTCCCACTCTGCTCACCCTGTTCTCATTCACTGCGGTGCCCAGGCCTCTCCCAGCAGCTGTGCAGGCCGGATCTTCTCAGCCACACAGTAAGCTCTTTTTAAGGCTGGAGCTGCATCTGTGACACCTTCCTACCACTGGCAGGTCCCTGAACATCCAGACACTCCAATTTGTCTCTCTTCAACTCCTACAAAACCAGATTCTCTCTATCGAGCTCAGCTCAACATCCCTTAGGCCCTTGATCGACCTGTTCGCCTCCTCGGCTCTGCAGTAAAAGCATCACCAAACCTTCCCACTCTGCTGCTCACTGTAGCCACATCCAAGTGGCGCCCTCAGCCCCTGCTCTCACAGGCGCCCGGGGTGGGCCTGGCATCTGAGAGAAAGACGAAATGAGTGAACAGGACCCACTGCCCCTCCAGGAGCCAGATCACCCTCCAGGCCCCATGCAGCTTGGTCAGCCTCTGGGACCACGCTCAGGACTCGAAGCTGGGACACCGAGCCAGCTGCAAGCCCCTCGACCTTTCTCTGTCCTTTCATCCATAAGAATCCACAGCTGCCTCGCACACATGACCCTCAGGGCAACTTTCTGATCAAGACAAGAAAAAGGTGGCAAATCGGCCTTCAATTAGGAGCCCAGGGCGGCAAGAAAAGGATCATAAGTTCCCCACAAATAACTGGCACACACTCACTGAACATTCAAATGGGTGGTCATGGTGGAGTTCGGGGCGGGGGAGAAAACCTCACATGGGCTTCTATCCCCTTCACTTAAACACGCCCCATTTTCAGGCAGCGGAGGATCCAAGAAGCATGATAAACGTCCCTTGCAGGTTTCAGATCAGCAAATTAAAGGGGCTAACCGAGTCCTAAGGAAGCCCAAACCGCAGGCAGCAACCCGCACACAGGGATCCTCCTAGCAGAAGTCTTAAGACGGTCCCATCCGTCTCTAAACTGCTCACAGGATTAATGGGAAGGTAATGGGAAGGCTTGATCGATACTGATTTTACCGTCATGGGAGTGACTCATCCTTAAATCCTACCCAGCTTAAAACTCAGCTGTGAACAGAAACAAAACAACATAATAGCAAGGTCAGATTGAAAATAGCAAGTATGACTTGTAAACAGTTCATGCTTATAAACAATTAACAGTCACCTCCCCAGTCATCCAGCCTTCTGGATGTGCTGAGAGGAAGTACCGCTCAGACTCCCAAGTGGGCCAGAGGCAGGACTGTCCTCAGCACAGCCCGCATCAACCCCTCCCCACCAGGCTGGAGTCAGGTTTACAAAATAGACCCTGAGGAAGTTAAGATGAGTGCCTCCGAACTGCATTCCATGCATTTGAAAGATGAGTGCTCACCAAGGAACCGAGCTTTCAAAAACTCAAAGTTAAGCTGTCCTGGAATACAATTCCCCCCAGGAGCTACTTCAGAGTTTAAAGGCAGCAACTTCTTTGTCCAAAAATGGCAGAAATGGGGTCATGGGAGATTTCCCAATAACTGTGTTCCTCTCAAGAAGCATTCACTTTAAGAGAAGCATTCAGGTGCCCAGAAGACAAACCATACGTTTTAGGCATTTGGCCAAAGCATCAGAAAGCAAATGTGCTTAGTGCCATCTTGAAAGTATATACTTTTAGGTACTGAATTTCACTTAGTTTTTCAAACCTAACCTGTAACCAACTCTCAAAACTGGCCAAGAACAAATATATATATATATATTATATGTATTATAATAATATAATGTAACATATATACTATCCCATCGTTATGGAATGCATGTTTGTGTCCCCCGAAAATTCATATGCTGAAGCCCTAACCCCCAGGGGGATGGTATTAGGATGTGGGGCCTTGAGGGTCATTAGGTTTAATGAGGTCATGAGGGTGGGGCCCCTTGGTGGGATGAGTGTCCTTAAAAGAAGAGACCAGAGCATGCTCTCTCTCCCTCCCTCTCTCTCCACCACGTGAAGATACCACGTGAAGATGGCCATCTGCAAACCAGGAAGTAGGCACTCATCAGACACCCGATCTGCCAGCACCTTGATCTTGGACTTCCAGCCTCCAGAACAGTGGGAAATAAATGTCTGTTGTTTAACCCCTCAGTCTATGGTAATTTGTCATAAAAGCCTGAGCCGATGCAGACATCCCTCCAGCTCCATAAGAGCACATCACCAACTTGGGAAAGGGGTACACCACCCTCTTGTCACGTGACAATACCTCCTGCCCAGGGGAAGACAAGAGTGGTCCCTCGGGCTTGCTTCCAAGATGCAGGGAAAATACCAGTCCAACCTCCAAACCTGGCTGAGCTGCCAGCAGTAAGATTCCTCCCACAGGGCCCACACCTAGAGACTGCTCAACTGAGCAGGGTGGAGAAAAGTCCTTTCACAGCCAAACAGGCTTGCCTACCTCCCGGTCTTGTTGGAATCCAGCAGGTCCAGGCCTGAGCCCTGACTCCTGGTTAAACTAGAGGGTGACAACTTAGGACAAAGAACCAGGCCCAGAGAGCATCTGCTGGAATGGTGGGCAGGCGGGCCTGGCCTTGGACGTGCAACACATGCCCTGTGCCCTCAAGTAACACACTCCTTGGGGCCTCCATTTTCTCTTCTGTACAGGAAGGCGCTGGCTCTTTTCTACTTCGGAGATGCTCCCATTCTTGCTTGCAGAGGTCAAGCCCTTTCCTTCAGGGCTCCCTATGCCGTGGGGGAGACAGTGTGCAGGAAGAAATTGAGCTGTCAAAGCAAATGAAAAACTTCCAGTCTAATCAGTGAGGAAACCAAGTATCTAAACAAATCTCTCTTCTGGAAAAATAAGAAAATGAAAAAGCAATTACATGTCACATGGCTGATTAGTAATAAATTTCATTTGTGAGTAGATGGCATGAGAGTCTGACTCCTGACTTGCTTCCCCTGAAAGGAAAACATGATCTGCAATACTCTCTCATTATGGAAAACGAACCCATCCCTGGTGACTCAGCTCAAATCTACATTTGTTGGTGAGGCCTCCCTTGACCTCACACACCCTCCGCTGTGCTCCCATGGCACCTGTGACACCCTTGGCTTGCTTCTCCACCGTGGCCACCACGGGCAGGGTTTGGCCTTCTGCAGTCTGTCTCCCCCACTCTCCCACATGGCATATACTCATAGTTGAACCAATCAAGAAATAAGATTTTTTGAAATTGTGGTAAAATAAACACAACATAAAATGTATCACTTTAACCATATTTAAGTGCACAGTTCAGTGTCATTAAATACATTCACACTGTTGCACAACCATCGCCACCATCCATCCACAGAACACTTTCCATCTTGCAAAACTGAACCTCCAAACCCATCAGACACTAACTCCCCATCCTCCCTTCCCCCAGCCCCTGGTACCCACCATTCTACTTTCTGTCACTATAAATGTGACAGCTCTAGGTACCTCATATAAGTGGAATCATATGGTATTTGTTTATTTGTGTCTGGCTTATTTCACTTAACATGATGTCTTCAAGGTTCATCCCTGTTGTAGCATGTGTCAGACCCTCTTTCCTTTTTAAGGCTGCATAATATTTCATTGCTTGTATGGGCCACATTTTGTTTAACCATTCACCCATTGATGGACACTTGGGTTGCTTCCACCTTTTGGCTACTGCAAACAATTATTTGCTGCTATGAACATGGGTGTGCAAATATCTCTGACTCCCTGCTGTCGATTCTTTTGGCTATATACTAACACAGGGCTGCTGGATCAGACTGCAATTCTACGTTTAATTTTTCAAGGGACCACCACACTTTTCCACAGCAACTGCACAATTTACTTTCCCACCAGCAATGCACAAGGGCTACGATCTCTTCACATCCTTGCCAACAGTTGTTGTTTTCAATTTTTTGATAATTGCCATCCTCATGGGTGTGAACTGGTATCTCATTGTCATTTTGATTTGCACTTCCCTAACGACTAGTGATGTGGAGCATCTTTTCATGTGCTTCTTGGCCTCAAGGAATAAGTTTTAAACCAAAGGAATTAACTCCTCCCCCTAAGAAAAGCACCATCTCTTACTGTGGGTTGTTTCATCAAGTTGGTTGAGTAAGTGGTTTGGATTCAAGACACATTTCTCTTAGAAACACCACCAAAGGTGATGGCCCCCTAGTGAGACCACCCAAGCCCACCTAACAAGCTCTTGAAGCAGGACTAAACCTGGATCCCCATTCTGGTAAGCAGAGACCCCGTTCAACCCAAGAGAGCAGAGCAAGAGGGCAATTCCTTCTCTCTGTCCTAGGGGAAGCTCTCCAGCAAAGCATTTACTAACCAGGCACCATTTCTGTGGCTGGCTTCCCACCCCCTCGCTGAGACCTTCTCTGGCAGCCGGGGGCCCAGGCTCTGGGACTCCCATTCCTGCAAACAGCCCTTGACCTACAAGGGCCACGGGTTCTCAATTTTTCCACACTCTCTATTTTAAATATTTTAATTAGTTTTTCTGGATAAGTAGATTCCTGTGTTTCAGATCCTGTGTCCTAAATTTGGGCAGGGGCTATGACTCCCACCCTCATTTCTCATGCAGAGCTGCTTCTTCCCCAGAAGGCCGCCTGACCCCTAATTACCTGAGCTATTCCTGAGGAAGGAAGACAGTGCAGGGCTGTACACGCTTCACACTACTGTGGGAATGACTCATTTCTGTCCTGTAGTGCTGACACCTGGGCTTTCTTGGGATTCAAATAACTGCCTCTCCTGGAGGAGAATGTTTCACGCCCTTCCGTGGAGACAGAAGGCACAACAGGAAGAGAGAGGGACAGAAGGGAGTGAAGTGTCTTCTATCCCCAAAGATAAGGCTGGACCGAGCACTCGTGAAACTCCTCTAAGTAAAATGAAGCTCAAGTCTTAATGTAAAGGTCAAATGATGAGAAGGCAAATGATGCTAAAAGCGCAACATCGGAATCCATACACACCAGGAGGGTACTGATTATTTTTTAAGGAAATAAACAACTTTTAATGTGTATCTCCTCCATCCTTAGCAAAAATAAGAAGAGCTGGGCTTCCCTGGTGGCGCAGTGGTTGAGAATCTGCCTGCCAATGCAGGGGACACGGGTTCGAGCCCTGGTCTGGGAAGATCCCACATGCCGCAAAGCATCTAGGGCCGTGAGCCACAACTACTGAGCCTGCGCGTCTGGAGCCTGTGCTCCGCAAAAAGAGAGGCCGCGACAGTGAGAGGCCCGCGCACCGCGATGAAGAGTGACCCCATTTGCCACAACTAGAGAAAGCCCTTGCACAGAAACGAAGACCCAACACAGTCAAAAATAAAAATAAATTAATTAATTAATTTTTAAAAAAAAAAGAAGAGCTAACCCCTAGTGCAGATGACAGGAATGTCATACATTCAAAGCAATGTACGTGTATTTGCTCATGAAATACTTAGTCTTGTCCTTTGAAATGGGTGCCATTATCAACTCCCATTTTACAGATGAGAAAACTGGGGCAGAGAAGGAAAACAAGGTGTCCCAGGAACATCCCATCAGTAGACTTCTCATTTTGAGAGGCTCCAGGCTCTAACTCAAATCTCCAAAGGGAATCTGGACCATCAAACATGACCCGGGAGAAAAGCAGCCTGTGGCACAGCAGAAGGCCTGCTTTCCAACTGAGGAAAACGGACACTCTGAGACGCTTAGGCTCTGCTTGCTCCAACAGGTGAAAAGGGATTTAAAATTCAGAATTCACTATGCTGATAGCAGGAAAGTAGCACCAGAGTCCCCAGGCCCTTCAGGAAGCCTCTGAAACTGGCGTGTTTTTAAGGTTATTTGTCCAGTGAAAACAGCTGCAGAACAGGCAGCAGGAATCTTCCAGCACCAACCCCCAGCTAAGGACCAGCAACTGCTTCTCAGGAGAACTATAACGTGCCCAGTCGAGTTAAAAGCATAAATCAATACGCGTTAAAAAGCACCAGTAGCAAAGCCCAGACCTGGACACAGAGCTGGCATCCCCTTTCAAACAAATCATTCCTCACTGCTCCGGGTGGTGCGGTAAGGCCTGGAAACAGCCCTGCGAGGTCTGCCAGCACTGCAGGGGGCCAGGCCCTGCCCACCCCAATCGCAGCAGGCCAAGGCCACGGCCAGCCAGGCCCACGACCTAGCTCGGAGGGGAACCAGGGTCATCGCTCGACTGGGTTCCCTTGGAAAGCTGGAAAGCAGCGTCCGGCAATGAACGCACAAGCTCACCTGAAGAGGTTTCACTTTTATTTTTAGAGGAGAGGAGTAAGTCTGGAGGCCGTGTTGGCTCCCCCAGTTTCAGCCTGGTCCTCACCCCTACCAGGCACCCCTGATGCCCCCAACAAAGATGAAGCGTATGTGTGTGTGCATTTCTAAAGTCCAGGGCAGCTGTTTCTGAAGGGCTCTGCTGTGTGAGCCGCCTCCTCCTGGGCCTCCCTCACCTACACCTTCACTGGTTCATGCCAGGGACCCCATCAAGAGGCCAGAGAGGTCTCCCTTGCACACTCTCTCCCAGGGAACACCCTGACGCTCAAAAGGCTGAGTCCCCTCCCAGAGCGCTTGGCTCTCCTGCCCGCCCCACCTCCACAGGCCCTGCCCCACCAGGAGCCTCGCCCCTGGGACCCTGAGAGTCAATACATTCAAGGAGCACTGAAGTCAGACGTCCCCCTACAGCCTCTCGTGCTCTTCAGCAGCTCGACGTCCCCACCCCTGCAGCCCACACACTTCATGAGTTCAAAACTTCACTGTAGGTATAGGAAAGGAGGTCAATCCTCCAGTGGTTAGCATGGGGGGAAGGCCGGGGCCTGGAGCCCTGGGGAGAGGCCGGCAGGGCCACCACAGCATGTGGAGAAAAGACAGACAAAAACATGCATCTGTTGGATGCTTTCTACAAGCTGGTTCTGCTGAGCACCTGAGATACATTATTGCTAATCCTCACATCATCCCAAACTACAGATGGGGACACTGAGGCCTGGAGCTCCTGCTCCAATACCTGCCTACATCTGAGAAAGGGAGATAGAGGGGTACGTGCGGGGATGGGGGCTTCAAAGGCAGGCAGTGCTGCGCATAGGCAGCCCCACGACAAGGACAGATGAAGGGCAGGCACCGTGCTGGCTTGTCCTGGTGAGTTCACATCCACCCTGTTCAACACTCGCATGGCGATTTTACAAGACTCTTTTACAATCTATGCTTGAAACTAATGTGCCAGGTTCAAATGATTATGTTTACATTCTATAAGAAATATCCCATCTTACAAGTCTCCTCAGGGGTATGAAGCTTTTAACGATAATCTCTTAGGTGTTAATTATGTTCAGAAGTCCTCGTCACACCATCCTAGACAAGTAAACTTCCGGGGGAGGGGAGGTGTGCAGGGAGCAGGCTTCACCTTCAATGGCCCTACAATGAGGCCGTCAAAGGCCTCGTCCAGAGCCCTAAAGGAGAGAGAGCACTTAAGTGACAGAGGTCTTTAAGATTAGCTACTGTCCCTGCCAGGATCCAATGCAAAGTCTACTGGCCTCAACAAGAAAACAATGCAAGAAACAGAAGCAAATGTCTGCTCACAGTGATTCTGCTGCTTCCAACCAGACCTTCCTAAGAAGTCCATCTCTCTCTACAATGTCTCAGGATCTGAGAACTGGAAAAGCCATAAGAAACAGCCTAGGGGGTCCCTGTCATTCAGAGGGAAGAGTGTGAGTGGTCAGCAGCTGCAGAGGAGGCAGTGCCCACCAGACCCCCTGAGGCTCCCCCCTGCATCAGGCCAAGCCAGGCAGACCACACAGCAGAGCCCAGCCCGACTGCTTGCCTCCAATCACGTGCCCAGCTCCACGTAGTTTGAAGCCTGCCACCGACACAATTGGTGCTGATGAGTGATTCATTAAACCCTATCTATAAAGAACTTCTGGAACAAGGCTTCCCTCCAGAGGGATGAGGCAGCCTTGACACAGGGCTAGAATCACAAGTGACCTTTCCAGGGGTTCTAAAATTTTTATTAACCTCAGTGTACAAAAAGCCTGATGAAACAATGATTTTAAAGATTGCTTTCAAGTTCTATGTAGTAGTAACTGGCCTGATAAAATGTTTCAGCTGGCAGAGTGATCATGACAAGATGAAAATAAATTTGTTGTAAATAGTGTTGTAAAGAGTGCTTCAAAGTGAATGGGGGGGTGGGGAGAGGGACGGAGTTTGTCCCTTTAAGAAGTGTTCTGTTTCTTGAGGTCTTCCTATGTGCCAGGCACTGGGCCGCGTCCTGGGAATTCAAGGATGACCAAGGTACCATTCCGTTCCCCGACCAGTGGGATAAAACAATTTGGGGGTGATGCACTAATAGGGGTATAAGGAGAGAGCCGTGAGACCATCCAGCATGCAGGATCAAGGCCACCAGAGAGGGGGAACTGTAGCTAATTCTGAAAAGAGTTTGCCAGAGGGCAAATTGGTAATATAGTTGTTCCAAGCAGAGAGGCTCCCACCTGCCAAGGCAGAGAGACTTGAATGGGTACAGCCTGTTTCAGAAACAGCTGGAGCTGCTGTTCAAAATGTCTTAGATGATGGCAGGTTGCAGTCCTCTATCAGACAGCCAAACCAATGACTTCCAAATTAAGAATAATAAAAAGCAATCACGGAGAGACCAGTCTAAAACTTTCGAAATGTAAAACTGAAGAGCCACCTATACACTAACTTAGTGTAGCCTCAACTAAGGAAGTGAGAAAGGGGATTCTGAAAATACCCAAAAAGTATGAAGCCAAATATAGAAAAATATCTAACAAAATACAACCAATGTGAGACCCAACGCCAGCAATAACAGTGTTTGTTACTATTCTCTATTAGGATTTCTGGCTGGTAAACACCTGAACCACATAAAAACTGCCCAAGGGCACACATTTAAGAATAATATTAAAGTTTTACCACATATTTTAAGTAGAACAAGAGTAAGTAAATCTTGCTTATTTTTAAAAATGAATCAATAGGTTTTTAAAATCTCTAACCTCAAAAGAAATATTTTAGAAGTTGTCATTTTCTAAAGTTCTGTAAAAACATCTTAAATCCGAAATTGTAAAAGGCACACTAGATATAACAACTTTACCAAAGTTGCTGACATCACTTAGGAAGACCCTAATTCTCTCATGCTAGCTCACTGATGCAGTAGAACAATCTTAATTCAAAACCATATCCCAACGGTTCCTACAGAAGCCTGCAGTCTCCACATTTTCCTGCAAACCGGATTCCCAGGAACCAAGCCAAACAGCAAAATCTAAGAAGGGCAGTGGGGTAATTGCTATCTTCATCCATAGGGCACTGTTAATTCAGGACCCAGGAGGCTAAATTTCCTTTCTGGCCACTAGATGGCGCCTATGCATTAGTGAGGTGGGCAAAGTGCACACTGGACACTTCTTGGGCACCAGCAGAAATTGACAAATGAAAGAATTAAGAGAGAAAGTATAATAAACAGATCTCTGAAATGGATGCTGCACTGCAGGCACTGGCCACTGTTTACTGAAAAAAGGTAAAATCACACAACTGTGTTTAACAAGCAAATTGCAATCCTGTTAATAAGCACCTTAGCAAAATAAAGCTTTATTACATAACATTTATTGAGCACCTACTATGTCCCAGGCTCTGACAATGGCAGTCAAATGCCAAGTGCGTCCTATATTTCTGGCACTACCCAAATAACATCTCTGTTCAAGGATGTCATGTCATGAGCAGTAGCAAGCTAAAGTCTGAGGGCTTAGTACATGCCAGCCTCTGTTCTAAGCACTTGACATATGTATCAGTTCACTTCGTTTTTATGAATAAATGTCTGGAATAGGTTCTATTAAAATTATAATATTACAGGGCTTCCCTGGTGGCGCAGTGGTTGAGAATCCGCCTGCCAGTGCAGGGGACACAGGTTCAATCCCTGGTCCGCGAGGATCCCACATGCCACGGAGCACTGGGCCCGTGTGACACAACTACTGAGCCTGTGCTCTAAAGTGTGCAAGCCACAGCTACTGAAGCCAGCGAGCCACAACTACTGAAGCCCACGTGCCTAGAGACCGTGCTCCGCCACAAGAGAAGCCACCACAGTGAGAAGCCTGCGCGCAGCAACGAAGACCCAATGCAGCCAAAAGTAAATTAATTAATTTAAAAAAATTATTATATTACAGATGAGGGAACTGAGGCACAGGAAGATTAAACAATTTTCTTGAGACCTTAGCTATTGAGCAGCTGAGATTCAAACCCAAGCCCTTTGGCTGCACTGCTCTCTATAGCCTCATAAAATGACAACAGCTCAGGTACCAGACAAAATAAATCACTGTTAACCGGCACAGCAGGGGGTATGACATCAAAAGGAATAAGGGGGAAGTCAGGTCTATAGAAATGAGGGTAATCAAGAAAAGCTTCAGGAAGGAGAAGGAATCTGAGTTAGAAATTAAAGGATGGCATCTCAGATGTACTATAACCACAGGAAGGTATTCGAGGGACAGGAATTAACTGACTCAGTGTCCCATCTTTAGACAGTTACAGTATTGTCCCTATTTCACAGATCTGAAACCTAGAGGTTTTTTTAAATGAAAAAAAGTTCCTCTCCCGCCCCCCAATTTTCCTGACCTTAATTTTCTAAATATATTAGAAGATGATTTTATTTTGTTGTTTAATGAGAAAAGGAGAAAACTCTCCCCCAATTATTTCAAGTCTCTACATTTCTGTTGAGAATCAGAAAAGTTAACTTGTTCAGGGCCTGGGAACTAATTGGCAGCGAAAGAGAAACTAGAACCAGGTGACCTTGCTGTGCTCTAGAGTAGCACTTTCCACTATTCAGTATGGAGGGGGAAGGGGGACAGGGAGCAGTAAAGAGGAAAAACATGCCAAGCCATGAACACAGCAGGAGCAAAACCATGGAGACAGGAATGGGCTTACTCACCGCACAGCTAGAGCCCATTGCTGGAGAGTGCTGGGAATTCACACGGGATCCCTACAGCAAAGTCTCACTCAGTAGGACGGATTACAGCCTGAGATGGGGGCCCTTGGACTTGATTCCTGGACCATGATGCGGCACCACAAAAGGCACATGCTGAGTATCTGGGGCTGGCGAGTCCATCAAAGCAGAGGGAGGGTGCAGGAGTCAGAGTGCCCGGCCCAGAGGCCAACCAAGCATCTCCTCTAAGAGTCCATGCAGGTCTGGACTGGACCAGGGTGGAGCCAGAAATGCACAAATCTGAACAATTTCAAGTGACTCAGTGAGGTAGAAAGGAAACATTCAATGAAGGAGTCTCCCCAGAAAAGGGCTGATGAACTGAAATTTAACTAGGAATTCCATCCTGATCCAACATTTGTTGTTGAAATTCTTACTGAGGTAATGTTAGACAGAAAATCCCAAATATATCGCTCGACAAAGTAAAGCAGCAATACAAAAGAATTTCCTGTGATTAAACTATACCATGTTGTGACCTCACATGTGCCATGAACTCATTATCCACAGAAATCAGACAACAGAACTAAGGAAGCTGAACAGCAGACCTTCCTCTGTCGCTGGTCTCTTTGTTCGTTTGTTTTCATGACAATCTGTGTTTCTCTTTCAAATTCGGAGTCTGTGAGCTATTGGTAGGTATTAACCCACTACTATGAGACCCCAGAAAATTAGGTGGGGAGAATAAACACAGGATGACACTGATAATCTGAGCACAACTGCTGAGGATTTTGCAACCTAAATATAATTAATAGCTGATGACTTAAGAAAACAATTGCCAGCTGATAGAGGAAGGTAGCTCATGGACCTCTCACCTGGGCTTTCTTTCTATGCTTACTACTTTTCTCCAGGAGGTTATTAAAGGTCACTAGGATACTTCCAATTTCGGAAAAACTGTTATAAACTCATCGCTCCCTAATCATCATCACACTTTTCTCCCTTGAAGTGTTATTAACTAAAATTTGCCTAACTCAAATTGGTACTGTCTCACGTACTTAGTCTAACATGTATTTCCAATAATCAATTTTATAGAGACAAACCACTGACTGTATTTTATGTGAGAGGATAAGCTGAAAGTAGGCATCCAAAATATCTAAGGAAAATTTTAAAGTTCTGCTCTATAAAACATTTATGCTTTAAGACTGTCAACATATATTTGTTCTCTCACGTCAAGAGTAATTTAGAAAGCAGTATGCATACACCTGAATTACCAACCTGACAAATAATTCCAAAGCCAGTTTAAAGAAAGCTAGTGATGGGTTTAAAAAAAAAAAAGTAGCCATACAAAAGTATACAAAACAGCAACAATAATGTACTTGAAACTGTCAGAACTCGGATGAATGGATGGAAATACACACACACAATTCTGAACAAGTGGCATTTTTTATTATATAACTATTACTAAAGTAGATGCTTGTCTTGTTAAGGGGACTAAGAGGCTAAGGAGTGATATAAAAAATAAACTTTCAAATCTCCTTCTCCCAAGAACTTTCTGGACTAGGAATAGAATACTTTCTCAAGTCTTTAAAATACAAATGCTTAAATTAAAAAAAAAATTTTTTTAAGACTTCCAGACTATCACAATGTGAACAATTTAAAGCAGGTATAGCTATCTCTGCAGCATTTGGTGGTACCTGTCTTATGCATGCACATTTTCCCTATGTGGCTAGCCTCCAATCTATTTCAAATAAGAAACCATCAGCAATCATACGTGGGACACTCAGCTCCATGGACACATCCCCAGCAACTGACCAAGTAGCCATCACCAGCACTAACCAAGGAGAGGACCAATATGAGAATAAAGGCAGTCCCTGCATCCCTACCTACCTTTCCCCATCATAAATAGTAGCAACAATACACCGTAAAAGTTATTGCAATCATAGGCATTCACCCCTCATCATAAAAGAAACTTTCTGTTGTGTTCCAGTAAAATCTGAATAGCAACCTATAAGTTTAAAAATTCTTCTAGTCCAGGGCAGAAAAAAGAGAAAAATGAAAGCCTTGTTTACTAGTTTGTCTCTTTAGTGTTTTAAACAAACATAGCAAGTAATTTCTATGATTTGACTCATATATTTAAAATCATATGTAGGATAGTTTATGATACCAGAACAAATTTTTAAACTTAAAGAATTGAGTCCAATAAGTACTCAACGTGTATTTATTGAGGAAAAAAGGAAAGAGAAAAAACCATTTAATTCAAGTAAAGAAATATCAATATTTCCTTCAGATTTTGAAATTAATCAATTTCATAAGCCCTAAGTGAAGATGGCAGAAGTGGAAAAAGTAGAGAAATCTTCTAAACGTATTATTTGGGATTTTACAACATGAGTAAAACTGATGATTTAAAAATAGAAAACAATTTAGTCTTCAAACTTCAAAAGTCTCAAAATCAAAGACACTGTTAATATTTTGAGTCGAATATAACCAAAACAATTTATCAAAAGAAACGAACTTCACCATGCCCAGGGAATGTGCATCTATTGAGATAACAACCTAACTTGTTTTTAAAGATCTTCTGTTTACCAACCATTTTACACCAAATGTATGCCCCTTCCTCAGAAGAAATCAGTTCTTTCCAGATCCTTGGGGGTTGGTATAAGGGTGGTACTTATTTCAAAGTTTTAATCTTTCCAAATACTGAAAATCCTCCCCAAATGTCAACAAGTCTCAATGTGCAAAAACATTGGGACTGTTGTTCCCCACTCCACCCACCCCCCCCACCCCCCCACCCCGCCACCTCAGTTTAAGCCAAATCATTTCTTTACAAATAACTGGAAAAGTTCCTCTTGATAATCGGATGCCAAACACCATTTTCAAGGAGAGGTCAGAGTGCTTCATTCATAATTCAACTTGTTGTCTTTAAAGTGTTCAGAATTTTCCTTTGGAACATCTCAGACAGAGAAATCAAGAAACTATATCCCAAGCACGTGTGCAACTATTATATATTTAGTACAATTGAGAGGCATGCATCTCTTGGACTCAGATAGCACCTGTCATAAGTTGGCTAAGAACAGCAGTTCAAAGCAAGTTGGCCTGTGGGCACAAATACCTCTTCTATGAACTAGGGTTGATTTTTAAGTGAGTTTTGAAAACAAATCGAAAAAAATCACAACCCAGAGAGAAACACGGCTTGGACATTTTACAATTAAAAAACATTTCAAGATTTAATTGCCTCCTCAATCTCTTTCTTACCCCCTCACACTTTTAAAAGCAGCAAAGTATTTTAAATTAAATAAGGCCTTACAATTATGAAAGTTCTCTAAAGATTTCCAGAAAGCTAACTAAGCAATGTGTAAATCCAAAAAATTTAAACCAAGTTAAGTCCCATCTTCCCTACAACTCAAAACGTGCTGTGAAACATTCATGTATACACCTGTAACTCCTACTAAAGTTTTGGCAAATGGTAACTGTCCATTTTTAATCACAATTGCCATAACCAGTGTTATAAAGAAGGCAGCGCAGCTGATCGAGATGGGTGACTCTCATGGATGTCACAGCCTGCCAGCGACAATGCAATAAGAGGGAAGGTATTAATAAGGCAAGCAGTGCCGCACAGGCCTTCATAAGATCAACAACACTGATTTGCTTCCTGTCTTAAGTCTACAGAAATGTTTTTAAAGAGCCTTTAAAATGTTACTTGAGAACTGTGTACCCTGTGCTGAGTCTGAAAAAGATCTGAATTTTCAAGAAACTTTGTTTCATGCATGATTATACAAAATGCCCCAAGGACAAAAGTGAAGTTCTCTTTCTGTGCAGGCTCGGGCATCACTTAACAAAGGATCCAGCTTTCATACAGCAGGTGCTCAATAAGTGCTGGCTGGATTCAGTTGCTTCTTACAGCTCATTCTTACAAAACAAATGAAACCAGATTTAAAAGGAAGCTACAGTCCCTGGAGGGCTCTCCTTGGCAAAACTCTAAGGCAACAAGTGAAAACGATACAGTTGATATTCATTACTGCCCTGATCTTGCAACAAGAAGAAGAACAGGAAACATTTTTATTAGTAAACTGAGCCTCAGAGGAAGACCAAAAACAAATAATAAACAACAATTATTCTTTAGGTCTTTTCCTATTAAAAGGCCAAGGTAAATCTGGATAAAGACAGAACAGTTTGAAAACAAAAATGCATTTGCTATGTTTTTTAATCTTTTGTTCAATAAGAAATTTTAACTTAAAAAAAAAAAATCACTGTATACCTGAAAAAGCTGCTGTATCCTAAAAAGATTCTCTTTCCTGCTCAGATTCTGGAGCTATTTAAGAAATAAAACAAGCAACAAAGAAGAAAAAGCCCACTGCATTAAAATGAACAGTTCTTCCTCAGTTTTTACTACCAGGGTGGTTAATATGGGATATCAAAAAAAAGACAGTGGAAATTCTTTATCATCTTAAACATTACATTCTTTCTTGTTCGAAAACATATGTAAGAAAACTGGAATAGAAAATGCCATCCAGACTCGGCTCCTAAACTCTCATCTTGGAAAGACCAACATCGTTTCAGATTCAGTTAAGGATTTTACTGTCACAAATCGGACTTTCACTACTAGCACTTGCGTTTTTTTAACCCAACCCCTTAATCCTTAATGTGAGCTATGTCTAACCAAGATTCTTTTCTCCTGTCTGTCCTTTTCTCCTATGGCATTGAATCTCTGTTGTTAGAGCTTCAGCGATCAGTTTGTAGTTCATGGATCTGAAAAACTCCATAAATAAAAAAAAGAGAGACATCAACCTGCTGGACAAATTTACTTAATAATTTTAATCTAGATTCTATGTTCAAAGGAACACAACTCATTCTTTTCAACCTTAGCATATTTTTTTTTAAAAATCCCATATTACATTTGGGATATAATTCACATGCCATAAAAATCACTAATTTAAAGTGTACAATTCAATGGTTTTTAGTATTTTCAGAAAGTTGTGCAACCATCGCCACAATCTAATTTTAGAATATTTTCATCACCCCAAAAAGAAACCCTGCATCCATTAGCAGCCACTCCCCACCCCCTCCTCCCCCAGCCCTATGCAACCACTAATCTACTTTCTGTCTCTATGGATTTGCTTATTCTGGACTTCATATAAATGGAATCATACAATACGTGGTCTTTTGTGACTGACTTCTTCCACTTAGCATGTTTTTAATGTTCTTCCAGTCAACCTTAGCATATTTCTTAACGTTGGACTTTTCTAATCCTTCTGACAAATCAAACATATAACCTTTTAAACTTCAAACCCACGCCCCACCCCTCCGCAAAAGTACCGTTTACTTGCTATTTCCCTCTAGAGAAGCTAAACTATAATTTGCTATTTAGGTTCTTTCCAAACTTCTTATTCTGGATTCTTCTCCTGGTAATAAAACAGCGACTTCTTTTAACACCAACCTTTCACATACCTACATTTCCCTGACAATAAGATATGACTGTGCCTGGGGCAGAAAGATGACCGGATCTTTTTAATGAGATGGCCACAATACATTTAAAGTGCACACTGACTTTTTTTTATATAAAAAAAGCATCATATTATTTGGCTATCACTCCTAACTCCCAAACCTCCCTTCTTCAGATGCACTGTTCACAGTACATTGATACAAAAGTCTGTATGACTTCATCTGCTTCGAAACGTCTAGATTTCCTAAGTTAAAGATTTAAAAAATCATCCCTACTGCTATCACACTCTGAGAGAAAACACTAATCCCTAAACAGGCCAACACAATATTAATCAACAGCACCCCAGTCTCTATTATATTATACTAGACAGTCAAAAGAATGTTGGTCTCTGATAGGACTCAGTGGTTTCTTTCTATCAGAAGTAAGCGTTCCAGCACCTTTTGGACTAAGAACTGAACACACCCTGACACTGAGCATATCATTTACTCCTGAAAACTTCCAAGCTGTAGGGAGGGGCAGGTAGTGAGTTAGAACTTCAACAAACCATAATGAGGACTGGGGTGCTTTCTGGCCATCCATCAAGTTTTCAGAAACCAACCATTTTCAAGGGATCCTTGAGCAAAGCTTTGGCATCTAGGACTACAAAAGTACGTTAAAATGCCCCTACCCCTCCTGACTGTTTTCTCAGGGAAAAAAACCACCTTTCACAAAGAATATTTTTCACGAAGAACTCCAAACATGATATCCTATTTTAAAATGCCCGAGTCCTGCATGGGAGAAGCAAGGCCATTCCTGCTGTTGTGAATTTCAGAACTTACTAACATTAAACAATAAAACCAGAGACACGACACAGTTTAACAACATGCTGTAGTAAAATGGATTAACTCTCCTGTGTCTCCTAAGCTATATTTAGCTTTTAAAGGCTAGAAACCCTCCTCTGTCCCCCCAAACACTATCTGTGAGCCTTAGAAGGGAGCCGAAAGCCCTTCGCCCAATCCAGCCAGCGGAAAGTTTAGAAAACAAAGAACAGGAGAGTTCAGACTTGTAGAAGGTCCGGACTCAATCACAGTCTTACTCCATGAAGTAAACACGCTAATTCTATAAAAATCTGCTGTTACTCCGTAATGGACTCATTTCTTACAAAACGTTTAAGAAGGGTTTGTTTACAGGAACAGCCTTTCCGAATTGCCCCTATGATGGGGACAGACAGCCCCCGCTGCCTCCCGATTCCCCCCCCCCTCACTCTTCGAGGCTCCGTCGTGATTTTTCAAAGTTAATTGGCACCACCTGCATACCCTCGGCAAGCATTACTCACCAACACGCCCTCGTCTTTTCGAGCCCCAGTTCTGTGACCGCGTTTAAACTTTAATCGCGTTCAAGTTACCCTGCCATCGCGAATGTACCAGTAAGCCTCACTTTAATGTTTTGAGAAGAACAGGACTCCCTCCTTTCCTCCCTCCACACCCCGCGGGTCCCCTAAGTTCTCACTCCCTCCCTCCCCGCACTTCCCTACCCCTACCCGACACTACCAAAACAAAAGCTATCAGATTGCAGGCAACAGCGTGTGGAGCGATATTGCTTATTAACTATGTACAAAGGAAGTGCGGGGCAGCGGGGGAGGGAGTGCAACAAAACTCTGGCTACGAAACCCAGCCCAAGGTTGCGCGGTCGCAAAACAAAACACCCTCCTCCGCACCCCCGCCGCCGCAGATCCTGGCGCCCCTTAAACGACGACGCACGACACCTCTCGCCAGGGCCCGGCGTCTCGGTGTCCCGGAGCGGCCGTGTGGCTGCAGCTACAGCCCCGCGTTGAGAGCACGTGTATGGAAATGCAAGTCGGCTCCGACCACACACCCACTCCCGCACACTCGGATGCTGCCCTACCACCCCTAGCCCCGCCAGGAGGAGGAGAGCGTCCACCCACCGGTAGAATCTGGGACAAGCTCCCAGCACCCTCTGAACTGGGGGTCCGGACGCGCTCCCCGGAAGAGCCCAACTGACGCAGGGCCCCCGACCTCGCACTTTTCCAGGGGCTGCATGGAGGGGTGGGGGGCCTAGGCGGGAACGCTCCCTGCACCCCCGAGCAGCACTGAGCAGCCCCGGGAAGCCGGGGACTGGCGACCCGCCGCGGGTCCGGCGAAAGCCACAGAGAAGGCCACGAACCCAAAGAGCCCAAGGGACAAAGCGCGTTGGGCGACAGAAGGCCGCGCTGGAATGTTTGGAAACCTATCCTGGGGCTGCGAAGCCTCTCCGCCAGGCACCTCCTCCAGGGCACCTTGCACCCCCAAGGCCAGTAGGCTGCCCGCTCCCGCCACCGGGCACCGAGTCTGCCCCAGCCGCGAGGTGGCCGCGCGAGCTGTCACCGCCGCCTGCGCGGTGCGCGGCCCCGCGCGCCGGGAGGGGCGCGAGGTGCGGGAAGCCGGGCGCGAACTTCCCCGCTGGAGCCCGCGGGCCGCCCGGGAGTGAGCGCTGCGGAGACAGCCGACCCCCGAGGCAGGGCTCTCGGGACAGCGAAAGAGAAAGCCACCGAGGCCCTTCCCGCGTGGGGATGCGCTGAGCTGGGGCCCGCGGGGCTCCAAACTAACGAGCCTGGGCCCCGGGGCCCCTCCGGCCTTCCGGCCGAGCCCCTCGGCGCCCCGCCCCGCGGCTCCCGAGACCGGGAGCCCGACAGCTGCGACGGTGGCAACTCGTGTTTCGCAAACAGGGCGCAGCCCCTCAGAGGAAAAGTTCCCGCAGTGGCCGCGGGCGGCGGGCACATACTCACTTTCTCCACTCGTCGGCCAGAGCGAGAGCGCGGCGGAGAAAAATAGGAGCCCCCACAGCGAGGTCGGGGACCCTCCTCCGGAGCCAGACTTCATTCCTTTTATTTGGGACGAAATTCCCCTTTCTCAAAAAAAAAGGGGGGTGGGGACGAAAAGAAAAAGTCTCAAACTCAGTCTTCGCCCCCCCCTCCAAAAACAAGGGCGAAGGCAACAATACTCCAAAGGCGACGCCGGCCGGGGGTCCGCGGGGCTGCGCGGACGGGGCGGGCGGCGGCGCTGGGCGGCCCCTCAGCGCCGGCAGCCGCGGCCGAGGACTCGGCGAAGTCGGGAACCCGATGCGCGCCGGGGCGGGCTGTCGGCGTCGTCGGCCTCCATTTTCAAACCCAAACAGACAGGAGGGAGGAAAAACTGCAAAGAAAGGGGGCAAAGCCCAAATCCGTCTCGGCGAGGAAGGACAAACCCGACCCCAGACAGAGGAAGAGGCTGTCCGACGCCCGAGCCTCCGCGGCGGGAGGGCGCGACGCAGTTCGCAAGATTGCCCCGAAGTCCGGGTCGCGGGCGAGGCCGACCGGGGGGCAGAAATACGGAGTAAAAATGAATGAGCGGCTCCCCCTCCTCCTCCTCCTCCGGGCTCCGCTCGCCGCCGCCTCCTCCCTCAGCTCCGCCGCCGCCGCCGCCGCGAGCTCCTTCCCAAATCCAGGACACACACAAAGCGGCGGGCCGACCGCGCCGCGCTCAGCACTCCCGCCGCGCCGCCCGGGCTCAGCGCCGCCGCCGCCGCCGCCGCCGCCGCCCGACCCGCGCCGGCCCCCGCCCGCCGCCGCTGCCGCCGCCGCCGCCGCCGCCGCCGGCTCCGCGCGGGGGCTCCGGCTCGCTGAAGGTCAAAGCCGAGGCGCGCGGCGCGCCGTGGAGCTCCCCTCGCGCGGGAGGGGCGTGGAGGGCCCGGGGAGCGGGGCCGAGGGTCTGCAAGCTCCGGGCACGGGCGCGCCGTGGGCAGGCTCGCTGGCGGCGTCCCTCTCCCTCGGTCGCCTCTCGAGTTCGCCTGGTGCGCTCGCTCCTCCTCGGGTTTTTTTCCTTTTTTTTTTTTTTTTCCGCTCAGCAGAGTTAATGCTGGTAAACAAGAGCCTCAGCCTCGCCGCGCCGCTGCCGCCGCCGCTGCCACACACTGTGGGCTCGCGCGCGCGCGCTCTCGGGGCCGCGCACACTCGCCCGCGCGCACACTGGAGCGGCCACAGCCGCAGCCACGGCGCGCGGAGGGCCCGGCCCAGGCCGGCGCGCGCCAAGAGCCGGAGCCTGGGATCTCAGGGCAGTGCGGAGCGGAGCCCGGGCGTGGGATGCGAAGCTGCGAAGCACCGCCCCCGCCCCCTGCCCGCGCGGGCACACGCGCGCGCGCGCCCACACGCTCTCGCCCCCACCCGCACTGCGCCGGCCACCCTGCACGCGCCCTCCCCTCCCGCAAGACTCCAAAAACAATGCCCCCGGCGCCGGTCCGGGCTTGGCGGAGGAGCTAGCAGGGGAGGGGAGGAGGGGCTGGGGTGGGGGCGGGCGGGGAGTGCGGGGCCCGAGAGGTTCATTGAAAACAACAACAGCAAGGCTGGAAAACGCGTTTCCCCAGTTCTTGAAAAGCTTCATTGTTTCTTGCAGCTGTTGCAAAAGAAATAAGTGCGTGCATGCGGCATTTTTTCGCAGCCTGCTGGAAAGCTCGAACGTGGCGGGAGGGGCATACCTGGGAGAAAGGAGACCCCCAGGCTACTAAGTGGGCACATTCGCGCAAGGCTGGGGCGGCCACGGCGTCGCCATCGGGGAGCCCACAGTTCCAGGGCTCGCGGGCAGCTAGGGCGAAGGGCGCGGCTCGCGTGGCTCGGCCCCGGGAGCAAGGGGAGACGGCCCGCTGGGGCCCGGAGCCGGGGAAAGGGAGCCCAGACAGGCTGCCCCGCGTGCCCAGCGCGCGTCCCCGCGGCGGCCGCCAGGGGGCGCGGCAGGAGCCGGGGAGGGCTGGCCCGCGGAGTGTCGCCTCCCTCCCTCCGGGAGAGGAAATATGGGGGCCCGGACTGGGGGCCGGCCGGGCTGGGTAGCGCTGGCCCGGCCTCCGAGACCCGCGGCGGGGCCAGAGAGATCCTCGCGGATTCGCGCTTCTCCTGGCTCCACCACGTGGGCGGCTGAGGGGAGCGGCCAGGGCGCGTGCACGGTGCGGGGCTCCGGGGGCCCCGAGGCTAGGGGGCGTGTCCGAGGGGGCTCCCCGACGAAGGGGTGGGGGGACCGGGGCCGAGACGGGTCTCCTGGTTGGGTTCGCGACAGGCGAACACGCCTCACGCAAGCACGATGAGTGGTCACTGCGGAAACCCACCCGCACCTGCCTCGGGTCCTCCCGGGCACGTCTCTCTTGCCTCCTTCGCTCTGTAAGTGACTAGAAACTACCAGCCCAGTCTCCTCTGTGGTTTTCTTGAATGTGCCCAAGGAGGGGTTTCCCCAAAGAGAGGCTGCCCTAGGACTGCCATCTAATGAATAACGCTGTGGTGACCAGGTCCTCAAAGCGGGAAACAGCCCAGCAATGGCTAGAGAGAGGAGTTTGAAATACGTGGACTTTTAAAAATAGTGATTGGACCACGTGTCGCCTTTAATGTGGTCCGGTTTCATGACTCAGGCTAATTGCTGTCAATAATAAGTAAAAAGAAGATGGCTAACAAAAGAGTTGTGAATGTCGAGATTGAGTAGAAGTGTTAGTCTCATAAACAGTCAGGCTGTCTGGTAAGAGGGTATCTGTTCTAAAGGAAAGTAGGTTTCTGTTTTTTACTCTAATTGTAAAAGATTTCCGCGTTACATTATGCATCCCATCGTTCGTAAATAATTTTTTAAATTAAGAGCTGAAAACAAGTCAAAAGCTATTATAATGGAAACCTAGCCCTTTTCCCCCTGTATTTATTCCCTAGATCATTTTTCCCCTTGGAAATTTTTAGCTCAATTCAGTGAGTCAGTTGGATAGAAGGGAAATAAATCTTTTTTTACTTAAGAAAGTCATTCATATGGGATTGTTTTGTTTAACTGAAATTCAGCTGAATTTTTAAATAAAATGTTCCAGTTTTAGATATTCCTGGACATTAACAAAGAAAGAAATATATTTGAATCTTTAAAAAGAAATTTAAATTTAGCATGTATCATTTTAAAAGTAGGCACTACCATATGAATAATTAAAATTTGGTCTACTAATTTTTAAATATTTCTTCAGACAATTCCCTATATGAGGTTGGTTTCAATGCCTACAGATCCATTCTGCAATTAAATGTAAAAGAATATCAATATTATATTTTCATTATATTTAATATTCAGAATTTTGTAATACATACTTGTAAATTAAGACAAAAGTTTAGAGCTGATTTTTTAAAAGAATGATGCTAATATAAGATCTTTAAATACTACACAATATATATTTTAGTATTAGTAAATTCATTCAGTTGTCCCTGAGAACATAATAAAGAGAAATGCATACAGTTATTTAAATTGTAGGGGTTTTTTTTTAACCAAAATGAGCTTTTATTTGTGATTTTTTTAAATGTTTTTTTTCCTAAAGTGCTAGGACGTCAATAAGGTTAAATTATTTTAGACAGTGAAGTTAAATGTTTTTTATCATATAGCTTAATATTTAGAAAAAAAATCAAAATTTAGGTTGCCTTTCAGCTCTACCTTGATTACACAGACAAAGAAGGTGATTTGCATTTTCTTCAATTATTACATTCTACATACCAAAGTCAAGCTTATTTTTTCAGCCTTGGAAATAAAATCAGGTAGTAAAACATTAATTGGAGTATTTGCTTTACAACTGCACTGCCAATGCGTCACACATTTTGTTTTATGCAATTTTCCCCAGGTATCTTATAAATTTCCCTTACTTTGGAACTGAAACAGGTTGCTCATTTTCACTTTATAAAAACTGTTTACTTGAAAAGAGTTATATCTCAAATTACTGTGCTAAATGTACCAGATCCCCCCCGCCAAATGTAATATATACCAAGTGAAAAATATGAGAAACAGCACAAATGACAGTTGACAAGTAATACAATATATTGTCATATATTCCCAGAAAGGAATGTCATTCAACAGCGAGTGAATAAACTACAGCCACATACAACATGAGCAGATCTTTGAAACAATATGTTAAGTAAAGAAATGCAAGTTCCGAAAAACTATACACATAATACCATTTTGATAAAGCTCTTAAAAGCAGGGAAAACAAAAACTATGAGGCAAATTTTAAAGCAAGACAATCAAATACATGATAAAATATTTTTGTTTTGTTTTGTTTTGCTTTTGTTTTTGTCTTAGCAAGAGGATTCATAAAGAGCACAAAATCCAGATCTTGGTTACTTCAGGGAGGAAGTGGGGAGAACCCCAAAGGCACATACAATGTTATTGGAAATATGTTCATCCTCAGATGGGGTGGTAGATTTACAGAGTTCCATTTTATAATTATGCTTTATAACTAACACATCTGTTACACATATTTTTGCATGTATAAAATATTAAGGTAGATAAGAAAGAAAAATATGGGAGAAATTCATGAAAGAGATCATCCCAGGTTTCCAATATGATTCTTCCAGATTCCAAGCTGTTTGTATAAACAAATCAGAAGCATTAAAGAACCACTAAAATTGTATAGTTAATCAAGGTCTTACCCTTAAGGATATATTTCAAGGAATATGTACCCATATCCTGTCAATGCAATTCAAGACAAAAACAAATCATGAAGCAAAAAATGTCAAAGAATTCACTTCATAGGTAATCAGGTTCATTAAGAGTGCATTCTGTAAATTGTCTGGCAGTTTCCTATAAGGTTAAGTAAACATACACCTAACTCATGATCCAGCAATTCTACGCCTAGCTATTTAACCAAAAGAAATGAAAATATATTCACAAAGAGACCTGTATGGGAATGTTGATAGTTGCTTTATTCATAATAGTAAAAAACTGGAAACAACCGAAATGTACCTCAAAAGGGAAAAGGACAAACAAATCGTGATATAGCCATTCAACACACTACTGCTTACCAATAAAAAGGAACAAACTATTAATAACATACAAAAACATAGATAAGCCTCAAAAGCATGGTAGTGTATGTATTCATCAAAAACACATTGAACTGTACATTTAAGATGGATGCACTTCATTGTGTGTAATCATATCTGAATTTTAAGTTTTAAAGAGTGCATTATGTAATTTAGAAATTTTGCAGCTGTTCTAAAAAAGCTTAGCACAATGCTTTCCATTTTTGCTATTATGTGAGTTAGTAGAGCTCATCTCCAACCTCCATGCCCACAGCTGTCTCTACAAATCAATACACTTTCAGAGATACATCTGCCTAAGTTCTCCTGCGAAGGGCTTTAGCTGGAGAAGCCACCAAGGGTGTCTCCACAAAGCAATCCAGGGGCAGGAAAGAGACAAAGGATCTCTAGATGGTTCCGGTCTCTGCACAGCCACAGCGAGGTGAGTCCCAGTCTCCTTGAGATCTGTTTATACTCAGCTTGAAAAGATTTTTCTATTTTAGATGTGCACAGATAGCCAGCTCACGGGGCTGCAAGTGCTACATTCCTCCGTAATACTTTAAAAGCAATGTGGAGTTTTCAGAAACCTCCACATTGGACAGGGACAGTGGGACATCTTTTTGTGACTACTTCCAGAACCATGTTCCAGTGTAACATCAGTAAGGGAAGTTCCTGGAAAACCCAGGCCCGGGCCAGGAGTGACAGGCACCCTTGTGCTCGCCATGGATCCAAGGTGGAAGCTGGAAGGCTTCTGTTGCTGCACAGCCTTCCACAAACTGTCACTAGCCTGAGGGTGAGGCGTGTTCAACTCCCCTTGCAGTTATCTGTGTGAAAGTAAGCAATACCAGGAGCGCTGTACTAGCTCCATCTTTTTCACTTGTCTATTTCACTTAGGTCTCTGAGATGGCTGTGCCATCTTTACTCTTCCACGTAGTTAACTTTCAATCTTAAGGATCCTTGGCTGGCAGAAAGCACAAAAGATGCTTCTTCATCTTTGAAATGCATCTTAGAAGTACCTGAAAAGTGGGGTTAAATCAAAATTTCTCTTCACTCTGATTAATGCCACCAGCTCTGAGATGTTTTATCAGCAACATGCCAAAAGGAGACAAGTGGCTCCTCTGCCCTGCCCTGCCCCACTCTGCAAAGCTGTGTGACTCTGTGAAGGTAGCTTTACCTGTTTTCTCCTCTGTGAAATGATCATATTGGAGTAGACCTTTCTGCTTCTTAAAATACCATGATTTCTTTCTTCAGTTTTTAATTGAGAGTGGTACCTTGGTATCCCATCCTACAGCTCCTACCTTTACTTCTTTGTCAAGTAATTAATAGCCTGTAAATCAATGCACAGGCAACAGAAGCCAGACTCAAGGAATAATTGTTTCCTAACTTGTTTTATTAATGCAGATTTTTCACACATTAGGGTTTCTTAGAGCAGAACACTTTTTTTCCAGCAGTTCTTAATTCCCATATGTATTCCAAGAATGTAAGTATGGAAAGACAAGCAAAAATATCACCACAGCAGGGGCTACGCCAAGTGGCCACGGGTGACCCACAAAAGGGATAATCCCCTCATTGATCATTGAGAATGTTCCCGCAAAGTGTTCTCTTCTGGATACTAAGTTCTAGTGGAGCCTTATTCTATAGAATATATTGGTACATTTCTTCAGCAAAAAAAAAAAAAAAAAAAATCCATGTGTCAGGCTCCTTAATAGTGCCAAACTCTGTTGCTGGCCTCATGGACACACTACAAATAAGTGAGATCTTGAAGTTATGTAGATGTCTGCTGCTCTGCAGTGTGGAGACCACATATGGAGAATCAGGTTGTTTACATTTGTCCATGGAGGACCACTGATCAACAAGAGAACTCCATACTGACACAGGGGCAAGAATGGGAAAGGGATGTTTCCTTTATCCCTTGGGGAATGATTAAGACATAGAGACATGAAGTCTTATGTGACTTCTGTTTTCATATGCCTAGAAAATGACTATTAGACTTGACCCAGGTAATTCCAATGGGCAGAGCTAGCCCAATGGGAAGGAAAGCAGATATCAGTTACTTTTAAGAATGTTTCTTCTTTTCCAGTAGAAACAAATAAGTAGCATTATCTTTCAGGCTCTGCTTGCAGCACTGCCTTGTGTGGGAAAGAGCTCATCATCGTAGGCATGCAGAGAATGGATCCACACCTGCTGGGGAAACTGTCCAAAGAAGCACTGAATTGACTGAGTGGCCGGCAGGGTAACATTTGAGGTTCCTTCCAATTCCAGGATAACTGGATATTTGGAGTCTGCTTCTGGGCTTGGATAGCTGTGTGTGATGGCCGCTGAAGGAGCCTGCCTTTGCTTTAAACGAATAGTGAACAGCTTCAAAGTTGAAGATGTATTAGTTTAATAGGATATTGCCTGTATCATATTATAGAAACTCTGATGAAATAGCTCCTGAACGAGGTCCAAGGCCCAGTTCCAATAGGCTGAAAAGTCAAGTTAGAAGGTCAGGGATTGCTTTCAAACCAACCATATTGTGGGAGATGGTTGAAGCAAGTGGGAGTCAGGTGGAGGTTAAGATAACTGGTGTGCTTGTGTGTCCAACAATAGGCTACGTGGGGTGGGTACTGGGAGCCCTGACTTGTAGAGCTTGCCAATTTTCCTTGTGTAAATATTTCACCATGGCTAATTTAAGTAACCAACGTGAGGTCACTGAGCACAGAGTTCTGAAGAGATATACAACTGGCTTTTGCGAGACCCTATGAGCCTGCTTCAGTACATCATTGGGTTAAGATATCTGAGAACCTTGTATTACCTTTGTAACAAATTAAATATGTATTCAGTAAGAAATTTATGAGCAACTCAGTACAAAAAAGGCAATAGCTATAAATAGGCAATTCACAGAAGAAACCAGAACAACCAATAAGCATGAAAATATACTAAGCAACCTGGTTGGCAAAATTAAGAATTAGACTGTACCAGCTGTTCACAGGAATGAATGGTGGAATTGAATTCTTAGTCACTGCTACTGGGAAGATGAATTAGTACATCCACTTTGGAGAGCAACTTGGCAATATCCATAAGGCACCTGCCCCAAAACCCAACGATGCCACTCATAGAGAGTATACCCTAAAAACTGTTGACATGCGCACCGGAAGACACATACAAGAGTGTTCACTGGAACATTATTTTCAACAGTAAAAAAAACTTTCCCTAATTGTCCCTCAGGGGAAGGATGAAAAATGGTGCATTAGACTTACAATAGGATACTATACAGAGGTCAAAATAAATGAACTAGATATAAGTGATCAACATAGATGAATTTAACAACCAATATTGTGTGAAGGAGCAATTTGCAAAAGTTAAATAACCACGTGCTACTGTTTATGTAACTATTAACACAAAAACAATAGCATATCTTGTTAATGGAAATGTACATATGTAGCCTAAGTATAAAATGTGCATGGAAATGATAAACAATAACTTCAGACATTATCTCTGGGAATGAGGAGAAAGGAAAGGGATAGAGAGTAATTTTAACTACATTGGTAACATTATATTTCTTGAAAAGACAAAAGAGATCTGAGGCAAATGGGGCAAAATGTTAGTATCCGTTAAACCAAGATAATAGGTACATCATGTGTGTCTATTCAATTATTTTCTGAACTTTTCTTTACACTTGAACTATTTTGTAATTTTCATTTGCCTTTTCTTAAATACACTTTTAATTTTAGAACAGTTTAAATTTACAGAATTTTTGCGAAGAGTACAGAGGGTTGCTGTATACCCCAAACCCAATTTCTTCTATTATTAACATCTTGTGTTATTATTGTACATTTGTCCCAAGTAATGAACCAATACTGATATATCATTTTTAACTAAAGTTCATACTTTATTTAGATTTCCCCAGTTTTCCCGTAATGTCTATTTCCTGTTCTGGGATTCCAGCTAGGATCCCACATCACAAGGGATGTTATGTCTCCTTGGATTTCTCTTGGCTGTGAGAGCTTCTCAGACTTTCCTTGTTTCTGATGGCCTTGACAGCTTTGAAAGGTACTGGTCAGGTATTTCGTAGACTGTCCCTCAACTGGAATTTGGTGTTTTTCTCATGATCAGACTGGGATAATGCATTTTGGGGAGGAAGATCACAAATATCAAGTGGCATTCTTGTCACATCATATCAAGGATACATACAGTCATCCTGACATCACTGTTGATGTTGACCTTGACCACTTGGTTGAGGGTGAATTTATTAATTTTCTCCACTGTTACTCTTCCCCCACCCCTTTCCATACCGTCCTTTTTGAAAACAAGTCACTATGCTTAAGGAGTAGGAAGTTATGTTCCTCCTCCTTCATGGTGGAGTTTCTTCATAAATTATTTGGAGTTCTTCTGCATGGGAAATTTGTCTATTCTCCTCATTTATTTCTTTCTTTAGTCATTATTTGCATCAGTATGAACTCATGTATATTTATTTCATATTTTGGGTTATAATCCAATACAACTTTATTTTGTTTTGCTCAGTTTTTTCCAGCTTTGGCTATTGGGAGTTCTTTCGGTTGGCTCCCGGGTCCCTTTGACATACCCCCATCATTGCATTTTGTTGGTTCTCGGAGGGTTTTTTTCAGCTCCTTTTTATTTTCTGGCATTTCAAGATACTCCAGTGTCATCTTCTACATCTCCTCCCTAGTCCTAGAAGCAATCATTTCTCCAAGAGATCTGGTTCCTTCTGTTGGAGAATTCTATTAGAAACCAAAATCTGGGTACTGGGTGTGCTTGCTGCTACTGGGGTGTCATTGCTTCCAGGCCCCCTCAGCTGACAGAACAAGGAAATATGTGTGTGTATACTGACTTGTGTATTTACACATATCTATCTGTCTCTAGATTAAACTAAACATGAAATAATATTAGAGTCTCATACTGAGTCTCCAACTCTAATCCATTAGCACATGGGTCATTCTGACCTCCTCCCCTTGCTGCCACTCCAATAGTGAGAAACCTGGCTCTCACCATCTGCCATCCGTTTATTTATTGCTCCATTTATAATTTTTTAAAGAAGAAAAGCTGTAGGGAAATGGTTCAACTTATTACAACATCCAGAGCAAAGGTACAGATTAATTACAGAGCAGACATCTGAAGGAGAAGATATATCCATTCAGAGCACAGATCTCCCTTTTGGTCCCTTGTACCCTTCCAGGGGCAGTCTTGGAAACACGGACAAAATGTCCTTTCAAAACGAGGCCCACAAAGAAAGGATGAAGACCACCAAAGCACACCTGGAGGGATTCTTGACGATTGGGCAAGAAGGAGAGTCATGGGATGGGAGCTAAAGAGAAAAACAAGATTGGAAACATTCGTTCCCAACAGCAGTTCTTACCTTCTTTTGAATAACAGATTCCTTAGAGACTTGTGAGGGCCAAGGACCCTCAACCCAGGAAAACATTTACATAGCTCAAGCAGCATGAAACAATTGTCCCATGGTGGGGAAATCTCACCTCTGAGCCCATACTTGCACCTCAAGTTAAGAAAACCTTATGTGTATGATATGAATGTCAAGTTTATTTGCCTGTTTGTCAGTAGGGAGGGGTGAGCAAGTGGTCTCAGTGTGGAGGCTGCATTGTTTTAGCCCGGCGGTTTTCAGGATGGGCAAAGCTCCTGCCTTTCAGGTGTGGGCCCAGGATCTGTGACTTTTATAGTAAATTCCCATTTATAGCAAGTAGCAAATGACATTGGTTTTCTATTTATGGAAATAAACATTTTTTCTTTTAAAATAAATCTAAGTTTTATTTTTAATGAAATCACTTTAAAGAAACATATGAAGTGACATTTGGGACAATAGGGAACTAGCGTTTTGGAAACAGGTACAGAGAGACAATATCTTGAGTATAATGAAAAGTGTACATGCTTTGAAGCCAGAAGGGTTTGGGTTCAAATCCCCTCTTTGCCAGGTGCCAGGGGTGTAATCTCAGGTAGGTGAGACTTTCCCCATCTGTAAAATGGCAAGAATAAAAGTTGGCACATCCACCAGTGTTTCTCCAAGTATGTTTTCTGTACCACCCCCCATCAGGATCAGCTAAAGTTCTTGTAAAACGGAACTTTCCAGGCTGCCACCCAGAACTTTTATTATCAGATAGAATCCCAGGGGGCAAAGCCTAGAATTCTGCATTTTAACTAGGGCCCCCAATGATTTTTATGATGTCTGCAGGCTGTGGAGAGGATGAAATAAGCTGAAATAGGTAAAGTACTTGGCACACAGGAGCAGGAAGGGCATTGTTGTCCTGGACTGCCTACCATATGAACACCACCTCCCAAGGGATCCCAAGGGCCCTGCTTAGGATTGTCATGGATGGCTGTGCAGGTTGTACACTGCACAAGTCTAGCGATTGGCACCCTGGATTTGTGTGGTATATAAACTGTATGTTCATGCATGACCTTCTCAGAATCTCAGCTGATCTAGACCCTTCTGGTTCTTTTTTTGAGCCTGGTTCTCCCAGCCTTCCTTATAATTCTCAGCTATGCAGCAGCCTTCCAATGAATTCCTTCACTGATTAGGGGGCCTAGAACTGGGTTTTCTGTTCGCGATCAAGAAACATGACAGGGTGAGTGACCAGTGACTGCTCTGTTCCCTTCTATCAAGTATTTCTCAGTGGTGTTCCTGGGATTTGTGGGGTGCTGTAGAGCCCCTCTCTGGCTGAGTTCAGTCAGTAAAGATATGACCAGTTCCTCATCCAAACTCTGTTTTCTGCTTCAAGCTGTTTTATAGGTTGGATTTTGGCTCAATAGTTCATTTGGAAAGAATAATTCCACTACTTAAAAAAAAAAGTTTGAAAATCACTGCCTGTTACCAGATACCCCCAAGAGACTGTGCCGTGTGGATGGCAATGAGGCAGAGAGTGAGGGTGGGGGAGGGAGGAGCCTCAGGTTGATGAAGGCGGAGGCTGAGCCTGGGGTCTGTAGGGCTTGCTAGAGGCGAAGCAGCCAAGGCCCTCGTTTCAGAAGTAAACACTGCTGCTAGGTAAAATCCCATTACCAGAGTAGGAAACTTTTGAGGCCCCTCAAAGGCCGCCCTCCCCTGCCCGTGGGAAAATTGACCATGTCCAAGAAGAAAAGGGGGTGTTGATGTGACTGGATGACCTTGTCAGTTAGAAGCCTCCTGACCTCAGGAGGAGGGAATAGGTGAGAACTTCTGAAGAATCTCCAAAGACCACAGCCAAGAAAAGTCACCAAAGTCATCACTGAGGGACCAAGGGAGAAAGGCACAGGGCACTTTCTTTTGGTCTGAGTACACCAGCCTATGGGAGTGAGAGTGAAGAAAGATAGAGGGGTCTGGACATTTTCCATGGGAACCAGAACTTCCTCCTCTCCCTCCTGGATCTGCAGCACTTGTAGTGCAGAGACGTTTCCTTGCTCTCCAAAATTTGACGTTTGCAATAGAGACATTAAATTTTCATTAAACATTTCCTCTTGGTTCATGACTATGACAATAGAAAAATGTATGCAACAACAACAACAAAAAAGATATGTTGAATATTCTTATAAATATCATCCCTTTCACTTGCTTATCATGGATCCACTGCCACTGGGCTGCTGCTTCTGCTTGCTTCTTGCTTTTCAATGGGCCACAGATGAGGCAGTGGGGCTGTTCATCCCACTTTTGTTGTTCTGCACCAGGCTCTTCTCTTGATTTACTGATTTATTCTCTTTTATCACCATACCCCACTCCCATCCCCCTCCTTAGCCATTTTTATTATCATAAAGGTAGGCAGGAAATTTTACATTTTGTATATAATTGAAAAGCTGGGTTATAGTGAAAGACACACAATATAAAATTACAGGGGTGGCTGGGGCGGGGGGGTCATGTGATAAAAGCTGTGGACATTCTCCCTGGAATAATCTACCTTTATTCGAGCATACAATTTTGCAATTTCTGGGCTTCAAGGATCCCTAAGGCCCTCTGTGGGCATTCTCTGAACTGCAAGTTCATTTACCTCTGTGATATAAGAAAATTGTGAGAATTAGGAAAGTATTTGAAATGCAGACACTTTTAAATGGACTGTATCTTTTATTCTTTTCAAAATTATAAAAATAAGTTTTATTGGAGTAAGAAATTGCAATGAAAGAAATTTTACATTAATGAACAGATAATGACCATTTGTAATTAGTGTAACATACACATTGCTTTTATAGAAGTAGATTCTTCTAAAAGAGGAGTAAGAGGACTTACCTTTGTTGAGTGCTTACTCCGGGCCAGAATTGCACCTGATGTACCATCTCCCTTTCCTTAACCCACAGAGGTGGTCATTACCACGGCCACTTTCACAGATGGGAAACTGAAGCGCGAGGAGAGGGTAAGAGGTGTTCCCAAAGTGGTAATGTTATAGTGTTAGAAGTTCTGTCTTAAACAGACACAGAGAACACTTTTCATACACTACTTACAAAATGAATTTATTTAGCAAAGGAGAATTAACATTTTTCCATGGATGGACTTGAATTCTGCCTCATTACAATAACATTTTAAATTAGTAGAATTAGGGTTTCCTGTGCCATTTCTGATTACACCATTGGGTTCCTTTGTCTCATGTAATTGGGTTTTCATTTGGAAAGGAGTTAAAAAACAAAAACAAAGCAACCCCCCCAAAACCTGTATTTCTGCAATAGGTCATACCTTAAAGAGAGAACTTCCCCTTGAGCACTACTCAGTCCAGAGCCTCACATCTCTCAGGAACAAGCCACCCTGGGTCCCAGAGGTGGAATCAGCTGTTCACCTCCACACCCTCACACCCTTCTTACCATCCGCACATTGCAAAGGATTTGCAGGCAGAGTTTGTGTGTCACTCCTTTCATCTGTGTTACTCAGGGACATATGTGCACATATGAAGCATTCAGTAAAATATCTGCTAAACTGTGTTAAATTCCTGCTTTTTAAATTTGGGAAATTTTTAATGCAGAAAAATAAGGAGAAGAGTTTTGAAGAGACGCATTACCCACAAGCCAGGATTTGCAGCAAATGATAACATTTTCTCACTTTTGTTTGAGATCTTTGTTTGCTTGAAATAAATAAAACTTACAAATGTATTTTTTCTGGTTTCATTCTCTTCCTGCCTACTTCAGAGAAAGCGATGGTCATTATTTTGGTGTGTATCTTTCCGATCTATACTTTTACACTTTTACTACATGTAATCCTTAGTATTATTTTACATGATTTAAAACATTTTACTTATTCTGCAGCTTGCTTTTTAAACTTAATATATGTTTTCAAGATCTATTCATGTTGGCGCATGTAGTTCTAGTTTATTTGCCTTAGTTATTATGTAATATCCCATGATTTGTATACACCATGTTTTCCTTATTCATTCCCAAGTGAGAGGCATTTAGGGGTCCCCTGCCCAGCTCTTCACTAACAAACAATGCTGTAATGAACATCCGTATTACAACTCAGGTTACATTTTGTACAAATTACTTAATACACCATTGGCGAATAGGGGAAGGGTGTTGGTAGAACATGGAGGTCATGCTGGCTCATATGTGATTTTTCCCAACATGTTACTGTTTCGAAGCACTGAAAAGAGAAAGTCTTAACAACGAATACAGACCTGAGCTGAAAATCTACAGAAATATCTTCCTTCAGAGCAGATAGTGACAGGAGTGCAGATGAAGAAATCAGAAGCATTTCCTCCTGTATTAAAAAAATAGAATAGAAGGCTATCCCCAGAGCCATATTTTAAATTTTTATGAAAATGCTCTCTGCGCAGGCCATCTACACTTACCTGTCCAGAAAGGAAGGAGCCTGGAAGGACAGACATCTAGGACTCCAGGGGTGAATGCCAGCAGTGGATTAACTGTACTGTATTTTTGTCATGATTTTTTAAAATTTTGTTTTTGTTAGTTCTTGCATGACAAATTCCACAGGTTTTGAGTGGTCTTCCCCAACCCTGTTTTCCCCATAAAACTTGCTATTTTTAGTGGAGGAATTTGTACTTATTTCCTTAAGCACATATATATACCTAGCAGTGGAATTGCTGGGTCACAGGAGATGTACATTTTCAACAATTCTAGATTTTTCCCAAATTACTCTTTAGAGTGGCTTCACCAATTTACACTCCTATCAGGAGAGGAGAGTTCTGATTTCCCTGCTTCCATGCTGTTACCTGATGTTGTTAAACTTTACTTTTAGCAATATCATGGGTATAAAATGCTTCCTTATGGTTGTTTTAATTTGCATTTCCCCAGTTGCTAGTGAAGCCGAGCATATTTTTATATGCTTATTGGCCATTCCATTTTCCTCTCCTGGGTATTACCAGCTCAACACTTTGTCAATTTTTAAGCTGAATTGTTTGTCTTTTTCTTATTAGCTTATAGGAATTCTTTATGCATTCTAGATATGAATCCCTTGCCTATTAAATTGCTACTTTTATGTTCCCCTCCCAACGTCCCCACTCTCTGTATAGGTCTATTTTTTACATGTCTGCTCCACCATAAAAACACTGGATTTTTTTTTTTTCTGAAATACATCCTAGGTAACTGTGGTTTTAGATTATGCAGTTAGGTTGTACAACTAGAAAAATTTGAAATTCAGTTGTTTGTAAAGATTCTTGTTCTCCTCTCCATACGTTATCCATTCTCCTATTTCTAGAACCTTCTCTATGTACATAAGAGTTTTCAAAGCAGACAAAAAGAGATAACCCCTGTCCTGAAAACCGTGGACCAGATTTACTTCATTTGCCAGTTTAATTAGAAAAGATTTTTGTGGAAAAAATTCAGGAAGGTTAAACGTCATATTTGAATTGGATCCTTTCTAGATGTCTTAAGCCCGTGAGAAAACAATATACTTTATTAAATTCCACGATTCTCATTGTTAAACTATTCAAGCCATAAGCAATCAATCATGCTTTTCTGACAAGTTACCTAAGAAAAATTTCCTTAAACAGAATTGCATTTCAGACTAAATTTAAAAAGTGACATTCTGACTTTTTTTTTTTTAATTAGGTACCTAACTCCAAAAAAAAAAAAAAAAAAAAATACTTGGAGTTTGCCTGGAACTGAAAATTTAGTGTGTGGAAATGTGAGGAAAAGACCTAAGTGTTGGCAAAAGATTGCAATAAAGTAAATGATGTGGTTTTCTCAGGGGTGATTTTGCAACTTGAAACATTCCAAAAAGAGTCAGTGATCACAAAGTTTCTTTTAGCTTCTAGCCTTGAAATACTTGGCATACATAGAGCTCTTACGGATATTTGGATAAATTAAATTTATATTGACATTTTCTAAAGTTGGCATAGGTTTCTAGCTGGTGTGGGCACGTGTCAAACCCAGAACATTTTGAGGCATTCAATTTTACAACCAATAGATATCAACATCAAACTGTCCCTTCCTATACTATATTCCTAAAATCTGAATTACGTTGAGATTTTAAAATATGTTGTTTTTTCCTGATAAAAAAGCAGCAGCTTCCTCAAAAATTAATCACAGAATTACCATATGAGCCAGAAACTCCACTGCTAAAGCAGGGGCTTGAACAAATATTTGTACGCCAGCATTATTCACAATAGCCAAAAAGTGGAAACAATCCAAGTGTCCATCAACAGATGAATGGATAAACAAAATGTGGTATATCCTTACAACAGAATATTATTTAGCCTTCAAAAGGAAGGAAATTCTGACACATGATACAACATGAATGAACCCTGAAAACATTATGCTAAGTGAAATAAAACAGATACAAAAGGAAATTCACAGAGACAGAAAATAGATTACAGGTTATCAGAGGCCGGGAAGAGAGGAGAAGGAGGAGTTACTGTTTCATGGGTACAGAGTTTCTGTTTGGAGAAGATGAAAAATTTTCGGAAATAGTGGTGATAATTAACTAACATGTGGATGTAATTAATGTCACTAAACTGTACATTTAAAAATAGTTAAAATGGCAAAATTTATGTTATGTATATTTTACCATAATAAAAGAAAGTTTTAAAAGGCAATTTCTTCAAGCCCCTCCCCCAATAAAGCAACAATTACTTATTAAAGAAAGGTTGGAATACCTATAAAGTAAAATAAAATGAAAGCCACCTGTTATCTCAGCATGCAGTGATAATGAACGTGAACAATAGGCTGTGCACTTTTTTTTTCTGGTCATAGGTATATGTATGCAGATACATACCCAGGATCACCCAGTACAGGAGCAGGTATTTCTCACTGAATGTTGTTACAATCAGTAGAATCCATTCTTATCCGTGAGCCTTAACTTATTTAAACCAATCAACTATTGTTGGATATGTAAAGTGTTTTCAATACTTTCTCAATTTTAAATAATTTTGTAGTGGACATCCTTGTCATACATTTTATGAACATTTCATTATTTCCTTAGGATAAATTCTTCAAAGCAAAATTACTGGGTCAAAGAATGTGAATGTTTTGTTAAAAATCTCCTAATGTACATGTACTATTAATTTGCCTTGCAGGAAGTTTTATGATTTACATTTTCATAGCTGAGTGTGAGATTTTATTGCATCTTCACCAACAGTGAGTGTCTCATTTTATAAAAGTTTCTTCGAAATTAATAAGAATAAATTCCATAGAAATGATGGAATTCCAAAAATATTGGGCTAGTGATAGTATTGGTACAGAAAAGAAAAATGGTAACTTTTATAGATTAAAAAAAGGGATGGAAGAAATCAATAGAGATCTGGTACATTAGAATGATTAGCCATTCTCTGCCACTCTTATCTGGATGGAGACACCCTTAGGGCTCTCCTTGGGAAGTTACATCTGATGTTGCCTACCCACAGGTGTGGGTCCAAGACCCATCCAGCCACACCTAGGAACTCAGTTTCCAGCTTCTTTACCTTTGCTCCTACCTTTCCTTTGGCCATGAAATGTTCTTCCTCACCCATTTCCTCAAATACAGACCCATTCATTCTTTGAGCTCCATCTCTACCGAACCTCTGAGGGCCAGAGGAGGAGCAGTCTGGAACACGAGGAAGAAGAAACACCAACGGTGCAAATGCAACTCACAAATGGGCAGGAAGAGGTGAGGTCCTTCTGAAGTAGGATTGCCCACACCACAGAATTCCATCTGAAACAAGTGGTTGTGGAGTGGGGCAGTGAGGATTCTGGGATCTGGGTAGGAGGCGAGCTGGCAGTAAAGGGGGAGTGGGCTGCTGGTTAGCATTTTGTGCCTTCTCTCAGTGAGTGTGCCTTCTCTCTCAGGAGTGCGGGATGCGAGGCAGGACAGGATGGGCAGACAGCCCTATTGCCTGGAACATGGTAACTTTAGACTGAGTGCTCAATTCTTGAACTATACTCAGATTTTAAAATACAAGAAATATTGTCTTCAGGTATTAATAAAGCAGTAACTTGGGTTTGCGTAGCACCTTAGTCTTTACATGTGTTATCTAGTTTTAAAAAGTTTGTTTTGAGCCTCAGAACTAACGTGTGAAATTGGTAGTGCATGCACTGTCATCCTTTTCACTCCGTTTTATATGTGCAGACTCTGAGGTTCCAGGAAACCTGGACAAAATACCAGTTCACACCTAGGACTTCCGGCCCCAGGTCCTGAGCATTCTCCAAGACAGCCCAAGCTGCTCTTCCAAAAATGTGGCCGCTGTGTCAGATCTGTGACTTGTCCGATGTGAAAGTGTCATGACAAAGGGCAAAGTGTAGAAAGAACTAACTGCGGAGAGAGTTTCCATTCAAACGACCCTTCTGAAAAGAACATAAGAAAGGACTTCATTTTCCCTTTCTGAAAGTAAGGGGTTAAAATGCACAGAGATGCTGTATGGCAATGTTGTAGGTGCTCTAAGAATGAAAAGTGTGAATGGTATTTGTTATTAAAAGTAGCATTTATCCTAAACAATTTGTTATTAAAAATATAAAAATATTTAAAATGTATTTTTATAACACGAACACAACATTAATAAGAGAGTGGAAGAATGGTGATGTTGTTGATTGAAATATTTTTGCTTTACTTTTTAAACAAAATGTCACAAAGGTATTTAACTAAATATCATGTTAATTGATACCAGAAATAACAATATAGACACTGCCTCATTATAAACATCAATAAGTCAAAAGAGATTTGGTTTCAGATTGCTTGAATAACCCATAATTCTTCTTTGAGCAATTTTTGCTAAATGAAAAAGCTCCCCAGGAAATGAATGAGAGAAGTAGAAAAGATCCCTGATTCGAAATAATTTCCTTTTGCTTTGTTCCCCCAAATGGGGTAAATGTACTTCTGATTTCAGTAGTGGTCTTGCTAAGGTGTGATCTGAGAAATGCATAACAAAAAGCACATGATTTCTGTATGAGTTGGGGTTTAAAAATACATCCTTTTCTATTTTTCAGCCTAAGATTTAAATTTTATTCATAAAACAATTTTTAAACAATATCCACATCATTTGATTAAATCTTCAATTATTTATATTATTTTACGCCTTTTTCTGATTTTTTTCTATATGTTAATGGATTTTACACTGCCTTTATCCATAGTTTTATACATTTTTATACACTTTTATGTTCTGTTTTTTTCACTTTTGTTTTTTACACATTTTTCAATGTACCTGCAATCACCTTAAAATTTTTCTGTTTCTTGGAAAGGATTAATTTTCAAACTTTCTTTAGCAGAATAATTATTTTATCAAACAAAATCCTGTATGTTTAGTGGGATACCCACATAGTCCAGAACTAACCACCATGATAGTTCATTTCAACATTTACAATTTCCCTTTCCTATACAATTAAATTGTTTTCAGTATTTGAAAATTTAAACGATGCTATTATAAGTATCTTTGTACATGACTTTTTAAAAAATTAATTTTACTTGGATAAATTCTGAGAGGCAAATTTTTCTGAGTGGAACATTTTTTTGTTTGTTTGTGATATGCATTGTCAGATTTCTTCCCAGAAGCAGCAAACCAAATTTTACTGTCATCCACAAACAAGAGTTCTCTGTTTCCCCAAAACCTGGCTAGCAATGAGTTTTGTCATTCACTTTACTTTAATTTAATTTAGTGGGTGTGAAATGATGACACATTGATTCAATTTGAATTTCTTTAAATTTTAGAAAAGGTGGTTGGTTCATCAGATGTTGATTTCCTATTGGTGTTTTATTTCATTTAAACCATCCATTTTCTTCTAACATTTGTCTCTTGAGCACTGGTGCTTAGTTCTATCCTAATAAATTTTTCATCTATTTTAGATAATAAGCATTTGCCAACCATTTATTTCAAATATTTTATTATCTATAGAATATTTTTAGAAATTGAATTCCATCAATCTACTTTCTCTGTTGCTTGAATCATCACAATTATTTTCATACATAGTTCTATTCTGATTTCTCCTAGTTTTCTTGTTGTTATTATCATTATTAATTTACCATTTACTCCATTCACTATTTATTATGAAGGCTAGGTCTAAGTTAATTTTTTCTTCATTTTGATTTCTAATTATCCCCAAAGCAACCATTAAATAATCATTACCTCTCCATTTGCTTTGTTAATATTTATCATTTACCAAGTTCTTATATATAAGCCTGCTCCTGCATTCTCTCTTGTGTTTAAATTTGTTTCTGTTTTTAAACCAAAACCATAATGATTTTTATTTTCTAATTTATACTATTGTGGGCTTTCTAAAATTTTTCCATAAGCATGCATTTTATTTTATTTGTTTTTGGTATTTTATAATGAGGACAAATCTTTTAAAATTGTATTTACCAATCATGCATATTTATTTTTGAGACAAAACATTGGAATAATTTTTGTCATATTTTGGTAAGTATTTTTATAGGTTTCATTGAAAGTAAATCAGATCTAAAAATTAACATGTAGGAAAATATATTCTTTTTTATATTCAATCACCCAATAGGGCAGTTTTTTTCCTTCACCTCTCCTTTTAAAAATTAGCATTTTCTAGTTTTGTTGGTACGCCTTGACTGAGGGTGATTCTGGAATATTATATATTTTTGCTAGTATTGTGAATGGGACTGCCTCAAACCAATTACCAGTTAGTTGCTGGTTTTTACTAGAAATGCTTTGGAGATTTGTGGAGTTCGTCTTTATCAGGACACTTTCATGAACTCTTTTTAATTCTAATACTTTTAGTTGGAATCCTTCGTTTCTTCAGGTTCAACTTAAAATTCTGTTTTTCATTTTATAATATTGATTCTTTAGTGCATTTTTGAAGCATTGTTAGGATAACAAGAATCTCCAAAGATATGCTAAATAATTTTAATAAAAAACATCTTTGTTTTTGCCTGTTTTTAAATAGAATGCTTCAAAAATTTCTCTTCTACAGACTGGTAGGTTTTAGAAACATGGTTTGTTAAAGAAGTATTTTCTGATTTCTATTCTTAAGTTTTTACCAAAAAGAGCATTGAATTTTATCAAATATTTTAATCTTTTATTAAGGCCATATGAATTTTGTTCCTGAAGTTACTTAAATTGTGTATTTTATTCATAACTTTATTTGTACAAAACTGGGCATATTATTATGATAAACCTTACCTATTCATGCTAAAAATACTTTAAAAATAGGGTCACATTCTATTTACAGATATTTTCACATTTGTAAGAACTTCGTCTAAAGAGAGATTTCCCTTGTAGTGTTAACCAGGTTTAAGAACAGGATTTTTTTTTTTTTCCTGCTAGAATAAGCTAAGAAATATTGAACCTAATTTTTTTTTTATGAGTTGTTCTTAGTTTTATTTGAAAATTTGAAAAAATTTCCAGTTAACTCATTGTGTCATTGTAGCAAGGAAAGCAGTTTCTTGGCTAATGGTCTTCATTTCTTTGCTAGCAATTCGTCTGTTCACATTCTCAGCCTCTTATGGTATCATTTAAAATTCTGTAACCTTGGTAAAATCATCTATTTTACTTTAGTGTCCAAATGCATCACCATTATAAATGGGCAACATATTCCCAAATGATTTTTAGTCTCTTTTAATTGTTTTTTAAATGTTTCTGGTTTAATTTTTTTTCCTCGTTGAATTTACTAGTGAATTAAAAAAAATTTTTTTTCTTCTCAAAATGAGAAATCTCTGCTGTAGTATTTCAGAGAATATTTCTTGTCACATTTGCTTACTTCTGCATGTATTTTTCCCCTGGAGGTTTTTGCTTGGTTCTTCTTCTAGAAGTATATTTCTAGTTTTTGAAATTTTGCTTTTCTTATTAATAAAGACCTTTAAAGAAGTGAGTTTTCTCTAAACATATCTTATCTTTCAGTTCAAGGATCTGATGGGTACTACCTTTGTTTTCCATATTTTACAATGATTTGTTATTGTATTTCAAATTTATTCCCTGACCAGGTGATAGTTAATATCTTTCTTTCATTGGTATTGTCATTTTTTAAAATTTAAAATAAAATATTAACATTTTAGGTATTTTTCCTTTATTGAAATTTCCTGTTAATTTTTTTGCTGTGGAAGTTTTCCGTATTCTGTGTTTTCCCTTTAAATTCACACCATAAAATTGCTCATTCAATTATTCAGTTATTAATTGTAGTTTTGCAAATTCTTATTTCTTTTTTCCCCTACTTTGTCTATTGTTATGACGAGATAAGGATTTCTGCTACAATTTTTATTTCAACTTCATCTTGTAATTCTAAGTTTCTTTCATGTTCTTTGTTGCAATGTGTTTTAGTTCATATAAAGTTTAACACCTTTTGTTTTCATTGATTATTTTGCCTTATCATATAATAAACTCACTTTTATTGCTTCATTCTGTTTGCTTTGTATTCTGCTCTGATATCATAATATGTTTGATATTTTCTGACTCAACCAATTATTTTTACTCTTTCCACATCTACTTGTCTTTATCTTTTATGTAGAATATTCTTGGATTTTTTTTTTCCTTAAATACAACCTGAAAGGGTTTTTTTAATAGGGAAATGTAAACCATTGGCATATCCTCATATAATCGTTATACTTAAAACCATTGTGACCATATTTTATTTTTCTTACTATCTATTATTTGGCTATATTTCTTTTTTGTCTCTTCACTTCAGAAACAGTCATATTTAAGCTTCTTTTACACCACTCAATTCTAAAAAGAAAACAAATATTTTTATATAGTAGTAACTGTTGAGAAAAATCTGACACTTAGAATTTTTTCACTCTCTTTTCCTTTTTCCATTCCTCATAGCTTGTATATCTGACAGAAATCATTTTTAAAAATTTTTTGTACTTTTCTGTCATTGACACTGATTGTTTATTGCCATGACGCTGGAAATGCTATTTGAAGATGAGGTGTATGGTTAAGGAGTTTATGAACGGTTTTCTGCTATCAAATCTAGTAGATAATCTGTGAGAATTTCCTTTTTTTTTTTTTCTTTTCTTTTTAGGAACATTCTAGATAGTTTTCCACTGCCTTTGGGAAGGTTACCGTCTGTATAACTGCTACATTTGATCTCATCCTAATCTAAAGCACTTTTTCAAAGCAGAAAATCACCACTCTTAATTACATTTTAAATAAGAACATGAATAGAATAGTGGCTTGTATTCATCTCACACTTAACACTGAGACAGCATGGTTGCATTCTCTGTCCTGGGAAGTTTAGAGTTAGTAACCTTTCTGTGCTTGTCAGACTCCGTGGGCCCTTTCTGCTAGGAGAAGCATGGACATTAGAATTCAAACTACATCTCTGCCACTGACTGCAGGCTCTTCTAAAAACTGAGACTCTGGAAGAGTTGCTGAGGGTAGTCAAAGGGCCAACCTCTGGTGATGGTTCCATTATCCCAGAGCTCCGTTCATTTATTTATACATCGATTGAACTAATTTTTTCTTTATATATAGCTTGTCTATTATGTAACTGCCCCATACAGCGGAGATTCTTTTTTGGAATGAGATGTGGAATACTTTAAATACCTATGAAATCAAGTGTACACTCAACACTGTTTCAGCTTCCAGTCTCAGCTCTTTAATCAGTTCCGGAAATTCTGTTCGCTCACAGTTGAAATGATGGTCTGGGGCACAAATTGTTTCTTTAGGAGTAATAGCATCAGCAATGGCTCACATTTACTAACCTTCTGCCACGAGCCACCTCACTGTCAGTTTTGGAAAACCATACTTTCAACTCCGAGTCCCATGCATTTTTTTCATTCATGATATTCCTGGAGGGTTTAGTCTTTCTTTATTATTTTCCAGCTTATCCTTTGTTTTAACGATTCAATATTCTGTAGTGCTGTCTGTCCACTCCGCCCCCACTACTCAGCTCCTAGTCTGTTCTAGATTATTCTGTTGAAAGCAATCACAACTTTTCTGTTTTTAAAACCCCAGCCAGATTCAGTGGTCATTCTCTCCCATTCTTCTTCATCTGAGAATGAAGGTCGGCTATATCCTGATTGTGATTCTCGTCATCGTTCTTTACCGGAGAGACAGAGGCTTTAATGGTTTTCCTGCTATTAACCAAGTGCATTGAATAAGGTTTTCACATACTTTTAAAGTGTTTACTCTTCTTTCCTTTTACATAGCTCCTAAGAAGGTTCATCTCTTTCTCTCTCAAGCTTTTATACTCACTTAAGAGTTTCTAGATTTCTGATGTTTTAATTGGTGTCTCAACGGTCTTAACAGAAAGGAGTTACCCAACAGAACACTCTATCATCTACTCCATCATCTACTCAGAACATTGTTCTTCCCATATGACTGACATCACCAGTGGAACCCGGGGGAAATGCAAACTACCTTGTCCATTACTGTAATTGACCTTGATCACAAAACATAACTAAATGCTCTCAACTGTTGGAAAGGGAGACAAACATGAGAACACATTTCATTCTTTGAATCCTGTGAGCTCAGAGTTAAAAAGCTCTCTTAGACATCTTTTGATTTCTTGAAGTTTGACCTTTCATTACTAATCATTTAAATATAATTCTGCTTCTCAGCAACCTCCTTCCATCTGGGTATGTAATTCCCTCTCTTACAGAGCTTCTTAGAATTTGTCAATACAGTTATATTTTCTTGCGAGAAAAACAAGCCCTCTGAATAACAACAACAACAAAATCTTTCTTAAACAGAGACGGGGAGTGCTTTCACCACCACTATCACCTGCCTGTTGCCCAGATCTTTCACTTGTTCATCCCTGTGTTTCTTAATCTCCTTCCCAGGAGTTCATCTTGTGAGTAAATTCAAAACAACACATGCCCAGGGAGGAGCGGTTCCCACCACTGTGTGTCATTGTCAGAAAGAGCGGCATCCACCGCCACCCATACAACCAAAGTGCCCACAAATCTGAGTACTATCTTTGTGTGTTTTTCTTTTAAAAGCCTGGGATAAACATGCCAGGGATGGCAAAGAGAGTAAGGGCTTCTCTCATTCTTGTGCACAGAAAGGAAGCCGGCCCCTTCAGGAGAGCTGTAATTGAAAATTTGCAGTTGACACACAAAACACCACTTTAGCTTGCACTGGAAACAGGAAGCTGGATGCCACGGCTAAATATTGCTAGCATTCCTATTTGTATCGCTGCAGTAAATAGTGTTATTACTGTAAAGCTGAGCAAGCATGACATTTCTGACTGCCTCTCCTTTTCAACGGAGAATCTATAAATAGTGCCTGTGTAGCATTTAAACATTTCAAAGCATCACGTTTTTGTTCATACAAATGTGTGATCGGAGCCATTCATGCCCATAAATATTTTTCCTCACAATCTGAGCTCAAAACAGCCATGAGCCGTTCCCATCACCCACAGACTATGGGACACTTTGTAAAATGTTGACCATTCCCAGGGGGAAAACATGGTTACCCTCTGAGGAGCCAGGCATGTACAATGTACCATTTCAACACTTCCCTCCACACCTTCCCAAAGACTCAGCAAAAAAGAAATCAGTATTTCCCAAAGTGAACAACCCTTTTACCAAAAGATGTTTTTTGAAAAAGGGTTTTTTTAATAAATAAGTTTGAGAAGCACCACAAATTATTGCCCTCCTCTTGGAGGTTCATGAACATCCAACATTTATTCCACAAATATTTATTGAGCGTGTACCAAGGCCCAGGATTATTCAGGGACTAGACATTAAACAGGGAACAAATCAGACGGAGTCCCAAACCTTCAGGAAACTTGTAATTTGGTCTTAAATGAACACATCATACTGTTTTCCCATGGCTGCTGTGACCACAAGCTTGGTGGCTAAAACAACAGAAATGTACTCTCTTGCAGTTCTGGAGGTCAAAAGCCTGAGATCAGTACCTCTGGGTCACGATCAAGGTGTCCAGAGGCCATGTTCCCTCTGGAGGCTCTAAAGGAGAATCTGTCCCTATCTCTTCCTGCTGCTGCTGGCATTCGTTGTCTCCTGGCTGTATCTCCCACTCTCTGCCTCTCTACTCACAGTGCCTTCCATCCGTGTCAAATCTCCTTCAGTTCCCACTTCTAAGGACTCTTGTGATTGCATTTAGGGCCCACCTGGATGATCTATTGCCTCAAAATCCTTAATTTAATCACATCTGCAAAACTCTTTTACTGTGCGAGTTTCCTGCAATTAGGACTGTACATCTTTGGGGACCATTATTCAGCCTATTACATGGAGAAATGGCTCTAGGATGTCCTGTTGTAGCAACTGCTTTTCTGCTTTCATCTTGAACCTTCTATTTGAGAAATGCCTGCCTCACCTAGAGAATCCTGGCTGTCTTTTCCCACTGTGGAAAATGTTGGTCCACGGGCTGTCTGCTTGCATAGGAGGGGACAGCTGTCCTGGTGGGTTCCCTTTGAGTGTTTTCCTCCCCGTTGGGTTCAATAAACTCTCCGTAGCTGACCCTGACTACATAGCAGGTTTGTTATAAGGAGAAAAGACAGAGGACAGGGCTCCCTGGACACGGAAGGCTGGGTGGTCACAGCCCTTCTTGGGCAGGGTTCCCACCTTTCCTTTACCTCTGGCTCATCACAGCTCCCAGACCTTTCCCCTATTCCCTTAGAAAAGACCACAGGATGGAGGCATTTTCACAAGGAACTTTCTTAAAAATTACAAGAAAACAAAAGGGCCGCAGACAAGGGACACAGAAAGAGCTAGTTCACCAGCCCTGGTTCTTGGTTGGTCGACACCTGGCTCTGTCCCCAGCTCCTTGTTGTCTCCTGTGATTTCCAGCAGGTAGCCTCCTTGCTCCTCTTACTACAGGCCAAACCTCAACTTCATTTTTCCTATTTCAAGTTTCTGACACTCTCTATCACCTTCCTATTGAGCTCCAGGTTCTGGAAAGAACAAATCTCATTTACTATGTGTTCAGTCATCCAACTAAAACGTGATAGGTACTTACTGTATGCCAGGCAGGCACAATGTCTCCCAGTTTCATGCCAGGTCCCTTGGATCTGGCTCCCAGGCCTTCGTACAGAAAGAAAGAAAGACTGAGATAAGTCTGAGGGCAGAGCTTGAACTAAAGGAAGAGTTTATGGAACTCCTAGCCCCTCCAAGTGTCGCCAGTAGGAGAACTCATCTGATGACGTAAATGGGATCAAGATCAGTACAGGTTTAAAAAATAAGGTTTTGGGGGGCTTCCCTGGTGGCGCAGTGGTTGAGAATCTGCCTGCCGATGCAGGGGACACAGGTTTGAGTCCTGGTCTGGGAAGATCCCACATGCCGCGGATCAACTAAACCCGTGAGCCACAGCTACTGAGCCTGCACGTCTGGAGCCTGTGCCCTGCAACAGGAGAGGCCACGACAGTGAAAGGCCCACGCACTGTGATGAAGAGTGGCCCCCGCTCGCCACAACTAGAGAAAGCCCTCGCACAGAAACGAAGACCCAACACAGCCAAAAATAAATAAATAAATAAATAAATTTATTTTAAAAAAAAAAGGTTTTGGACAATCCTTGTAGAGTAGAAAGTTTCTCTAGTGTTCGTCAAAAAATTATTAAGAGAGAAGGAAAGGCTCCTGGGGATGCTCTGGAAGCTTCGAGGAGATTTCCATGAGAAGTAAAGTGTGGCATCCTAGCTCAGTCAGATGATGAGGGGAGGGCAAGATCAGTGATTGACAGGGCTGTGCACCACTAGGACGCTGTAAAGCAGGAAAATCTGAAATCCGAGCGTTCCAGTGACAAGTAGCAAAGGGCAGCGACCCTTCAAGCATAGCTGATGTAAAGTTCTGGGCCCAGGAACTCCTCCTTAATGGGGTGGCTTATAATTTATAAAATTGATAATATATTATTATGTAATTGGTACCATTATATCATTGAAATTATTTTCTATGATATATAATTGATAATATGTTGATTATAAATGTCACTGATAATACTGATATAATATTGATAATTTGTAATGTTGGTAAGGGGGTCTAGGCACCATCCTAGCTGCTGAGTTACAGCAATGGACACATGGTCTCCTGCCTTCATGAAGCTGACATGCTAATGTGACGAGACCAATAATAAGCATATAAACAAATAATCTGGCACTTTCTCTCTCCTCCTCCAACCCAGTCAATCCTCACCCTGGGCACCCCTAAGTCAGGAGGAGTACCACAAAACTGGCAGCCAGGGTTGTGTGGAGAACAGAAGACGGGGTAGAACAGGGAGTAAGCATGTCGTTATATCAAAACCATCTTTGACTGCACGGTGATTTACCAGCTGCAAGGCACTTCCACTTGGCCCAGCTCATGGAATCCTCCCACCGACCCCAAGAGAAAACTATCCTCCCATGTGTTATTCCCATTGCAGAGATAAAGGCTCGAGACCCAAGCTTGCTCAAGGTTACACAGAGTCTGTACTTGAACTCAGCCCTCTCTTAATTTGGTGCTGCCCCACTGCACTCACCCAGAATGAAAGAGAGGGTACGATCCCAGTGGGGTTAAAAAGCTCAGCCACAGGAACCAAATGCCAGCATAAAAAGAAAGCTACTTCTGCACAGAATTCCTTTCCTCAGTGCTGACTTTGCTGGGGCAAGGAGACGGGGATCACATCTTGCAGACTCTGCACTCTGCCCACCTTGTACAAACTTCAGAGCAGGTGTGGGTAAAATAGGAGCTCGGACCATCGCCACCTGATTTGATTCCGACTCTCAAGGAGGCAGGAGAAACCCATAGCCACTCTCGGACTGGAGGGTAGGGATTTTTACATGTATTTCTCAAGCTGTCTTGGGCAGTCATACTAGTGGGTAGGGAACATACAACCTCTGTTGACACAGCTGTAGACAATCCTCCTTGAAATGGAGCCCTTGGTCATTGTTTACAGGGCAATGGTCAATAGTTTATTTAAAAAAAATTTTTTTTGAGTTTATAGGATATACTGACAGAGAATAACAAAGCTACTGCACTTTTGCCTCCATCAACCAATCAATCACAAAAGAGTCACCAATAATAATCAAATAAAATTATTTCAGGGCACTTTCTCTACAGCGGGGTGATCATTGCTACTTTTTCACGTTATCAGATTACATGGTGGGTTGATAGCACCTGCTCCTTCCCGGCCTCTGGCTAGCAGGGGCAATTTTGAGGGGGCACTAGGGAATTCAAGCATGCGCCCAGTGGAGACCTCCCTCCAACAGAGAGGAGTGTGTGCCTGGACTTCTCCCGTCCCTCTCCCAACGCCCAGGACAGATGCTTGGTGCCCCATGTGAGCCACCTATGCTCCAGCTTAACGTAGAATGAGGCCTTCGCCTCGGCCAAGTTCAGGAAAGGTCTTCGTAGCCACTGTTTCAGGAAGGCTGGGAGCAGAGGTCAGGGTCCCAGGACCTGGGAAGGACACTCAAGCTGAGGATTGAAGTCTATTACCAGGGACCAGGCTGGATGACTTGCTAGGGAACTGCCGTTCCATAAGAAGCAAATAATTCCTTTGCTTTGTAATGAATGTGAGACACCAGCAGAGCTATCCTGACGAATGATAAAATGTCTCTCCTCTCTGCCTCTCTCTTTTTTGTGCCCTATCTTTCTTCTCCATTGACTTTCTTTATAAAAATTTATTATTTTTGTAAAGGGATAACTACTCACAGTAAAATAGTTGAACAATGTAAAGTACAAAGGAAAAAACCCAAAGAGCTCAAAATCTAACCACCTAAGAGATGACTACTGTTAACCTTTTTGTGGCAATCTGTGTGAGTGTGTGTGTGCATGTGTGTGTGTCTGTGTAATTTCTAGTGCTTCTATCGGAGTACAACCCACTTGGGGTAAAATGCTCAAATCATCAGTTTACAGCAAGTTTAATGTCCCTCTGTCACCAGCACCCAGCTGGTGCCCCTTCCAGCCAAAGTTTCAACACTTTGGGTTCAAACTTTTATTAAACACCCATGATCCTAAACACAAACCTTGTGACAACCATGTCTCCCTAAACTGGAATTGCAAAAATAGCCCACACACTACTATTTAATCACCACCCCTGTCTATACGAACTCCTCTATAAACTGCCAAGGGCCAGTGTGCTCCTGAGTCCTGGCCCACAGCCCAGCTGCCTGCTGGAACCACCTGGACAGCTTTATAATGGCCGATGCTGGGTTCCTGCTCCAGCAAGTTTGATTTAATTGGTCCAGGTGAGGAATCAAGGGGTGTGTGTGTGTGTGTGTGTGTGTGTGTGTGTGTATACATGAAATATATAATCTCCCCAGGTGATCCTAATATGCCACCAAGGGGACGACCTCTGGTCTAGGACCATTTTTTGCCACACAAATGCACTGCAAGTAGAACTCTGTCCCAACCCACCTGACCCCACAATGATCTTCATGAGACCAGGCAGAGTGCCACGCACTCATCACCAAAAAGAAAACTGGGGCTCAAAGAGGTGGTGGTCTGTGCCCAGACTGCACGATGGTGGCGGGAGGTGCTCATGCTGGTCTTCTCAGCCTTGGGCCAGGTCATGGGCACTGGCCAAGTTCTCATGGAGCAGAGGGGGCACAGCCCTGAGGAAGGGCTCTCCCTGTCCCCTCCACCCAAATCATCTGCAGTGGGGCAGTGGGGTGGGGCTCAGCTGGCAGGTCATGTCCAGGGGGCCAACGTCTTAGGATTCACAGGTAGGAAACCAAGCAGGCACAGAAATATGCTTGCACATCTGCAGACTCACTCTGGAAGGAAAGGAAGGAGGCAGGGAGGGGAAACTGTCTTCCTCTGGGGAATAGGCACAGGTGGAGAGGACCCAGCTACCTGTATTACTTACTTAAAATTTTTTTATTATTAAAAATTTTCAAATATACAGAAAAGTAGAGAGAATGGAATATATTACCTTTTTTAATAATTAAGGTTTTAAAATGAAGACATTAAAAAAAAGGCACTTGAAGGATATTTCTAAACCATTAGCAGTTGAAATTAAGGGTGATGTTTCCATTAATTTCATGTCCCCTGAATTTTAGTTGTCCTGTGTAGCGTTTGAAGAATAAAAGCTCAGTGAGGGCAGGGATTTTTGTCCCTTTAAGCTCACTGCCACTCCTCCAGTGCCTAGAACAGGGCTTGGCACACAATGGACAACAGCTGAATCTGTTGGTGAAGGAGTAAGTGTGTGAACTGAGCACACGTGGCTTTTGGATTTGGGGGGAAACAGTTATAAATGGTTATATAAAAAATAGATGCAAGGAGAACAGTGTCCTTTTTTGTGCTGCCAGCAGGTGCTAAGCCAGGGATGAGATGGCAGTCTTCGTTCTCTGGGGTCATGTCTAATTTTTTCCATGATGTAAAATTAAAGAGCATATGAGTCAAAGAAAGGAAACTGTAAGAACACTTGAAGGATAGGAGATAAACCCAGAAAACTCACCGTACATCTCAGCCACTGAATCTGTTAATTTATAAACGATGCAAGCTTGAGAATAATGGGTAGATGATTCATGATGGAAAAGAAAAACTCAGGTGCCAAGGGGCAGGGCCTGGGTCTTATGAGTTCGTATATTCTCTCAATGGGGGGAAGGTGGGAGTAAGAGTGGCTCGTTGGCCTCCCGGGGCCATGACCTCATTCATAACCACTCTTGTTTTCTCTCCTGGTTGTCACCCACAGTAGTGACAGAGGGGGACCTTGCTGTCCAGCAGAGTAGAAAAAGCTGGCCATGGGAATGTGAATGGGAGACACAGTTGACCTCAGCCCTAGACACTTGACCCAGAGTGTTCTCGTCCTGGAGGGATGAGCTAAAATGGATTTCAGATGAACTGCAAGGGCCCGCGTTACTGGAAGGAATCATTTTTGCAGCCTTCCAAGGCACTCTAAATTCACCTTTCTTCATTCTATTCACATATGCAGTCCTGATTTGTAGAATTCATCCTTGAAAAGCTTCTGCTAATATTCAAGAACCTAGGGAGATGGTGTCCTGGGCTCCCTAAGGATATAAACATACCCAAGTCCATCTTTGCAGGTGGGCATTGAGGCAATGGATACGTCTCTCCCTTCTGGATGAGGAAGAGGTCTGGACCTCGGCCAGGAGGACATGCTTGGTATCACTCGGGTGGCCCCAGAGTTTCAGAACCCCTTGCCTTGGGCTTCTATGCAACCAGATCAGCCACCACCTGGCAACTTCCAAGTGGGTGTGAATCCAGCCACACTCTCAGGAAGTCTTTGCAAATCAAATGACCCTAGGCATCCTCTGAGTTCCCATCCTTATAATCTTTCCACATTTATAAAAGTCACTGCCAAACTGTAAGATGTATTCTCCTTTCTCAGACAGCCTTGGACACTTACTGAGAATAAGAACAAAAATAACAATAACTAACATTTATAAGACATTTACATATTTCAAAGAGCCTTCAGAAAAAATGTCTCACAATAGTTCTGTGACGAAGACATTATAATAATTATAATAATAATGATCATTCTTGTCCATTTTCTAAATGAACAGACTGCAGTTGGAAATTTACCTGAGTTGTTCAAAGCTGCAGAGGGGCTGGGACTCAAACCAAGGCCTCCTGCTTCTAGAGGTGATCATCCTTATGTCACCCATGCAGTTGGAGAAATCCATTCCTACCCAATATCTTATCTACTCCTATATATAAAAAGATCTCACTAAGAGACCTGGGCAGGAATCAGGAGGAGGGTTAGATCAAGGTTACTTGGGAGAGTTGTGTTTCCTCATCCACAAAATTAAGAGGTTAGACCAGGTGATCTTTGGGTTCCCCTACGTCCTGACACTTTTTTTTTTTCTTTTGGCCGCACCGTGCGATCCTAGTTCCCCGACCAGTGACCGAACCCGTGGCCCTTGCAGTGGAAGCGTGGAGTCTTAACCACTGGAGTGCCAGGGAAGTCCCGTGACATACTTTTTACTCTCTCAAAGGCCACAGCCAAGGGAGCAGGTCCCTAGCTAGGCACCAGGCTCTTCTGCCCAGGTAGACCCCAATGAAGGCAAAGAAGAAAATAAGACAATGTTCAAAAATAAAATGAAATGCAAGGACAAAAGATTTCAGTGGTGACTTTTCCATGTGGAATTACCATTAGGTATCAAAGAGACAGTTGGTTTTCCACTCAGCAAACATTTATTGGGAGGTTGCCATTTGCTGGCATAGTTCTAAAAGCTAGAAACACAAAGATGATGGCTGGGCAACCTCTGTCTTCTGGTCAAAGGAAAGACTAGCAATTAGGAGCCAATCTGGTGAGGGCAGCGAGAGAAGGATGGGCCATCTTCCTGGTGGGGGTAGTGGGGATGGGGGTGGGGGAGGCTCTAGAGGAGGAGAGGTTTACATAGGGCCTTGTAGTGGGGGATCAGAGATATGACCCCATGGTTCCCAAACTATCTCCACCACCTCACTTGACTTTCTCTCAGTGGTGATGAGAAAATCCTTCATCCACCACTGTGTGAGAAGCTCTAGACAGTTCCTTCAATTGCAGGAGGAGGCAATGCTTTCTTCTAGTAACAAACGAATGAGGAAGAAAGACTCCCCTCCTGAGACATTTTGCACCTCAAAGGGGGTCCTTTCCCACCCCCAAGAAGCTCACTCACCTACTCAACAGTTGAAGTACCTACTGGAAACTCACACGGGAGATGCCCTGGTCAAGGGGTGAGAGAAACAGAGACTGGGATGCCCACTAACTTTCTTGCCCTGCCTGGGATCCCTAGAAGATGGAATTATTGCTGCCTGCAGCCTCTGAGTCTTTGCTGCTCCTTACACGTCATGTATAAATTGCCATTTCTGTGTTCTCAAGCCTCTCCCAAACTTCCAAACACTGTAGAAACGTTCTGTTTCTGTTTGGACCATGATGCGATGTTTCCATAAATCATCATCCATTGTGACCCGATATAACAGCAGCAAGCATGTGTACAGCACTTGAGACCTAAGCTACTGGTCCTCTCCAGTCCCGGCCACGCAGAACCACCTGCTGCTCTGGGCATCAGGCTCTCCTCTAATGTGGGTGCTTTCACATCCCCCCTCTAAGCTCATGTGTGAAGAGAGGCATCCCTTGGAATCAGCAGCCAAAGTCACTGTATACACCCCAAGTCTGTACTTCACAGATGCTCTTGACTCCCTCTGCACCCCTTTCCAGCAGGGCTGCCCACACATTTGCACTGAAAACGGGGATTGTCGTTTCCCTGAGATATCGCCACCGTTTCCCAGACTCTTCTCCCAGGTTTGTCTTTCCCTTTTCAGCTCCAAGTTTTATCCATGATGTCCCTCTTGCCTGGAAGGACACTCTTCACCCCTCGTTCCCTTTGCTGCCTTCCCCCAGTTCCACACTACTCAGGGACGCCCACCCTATGTGGACTCAGGTCCTGCTCGCACTTGTATCTGTGCACCAGATCATCTTCCCCACGTAGGCTGAAGGTGCCATGAGGATGGGTACCACTTTCCTCATATTTTTTCCCTGAAAATCACCTGCCACATGCCCTTGCATGTTCCAGATGTGCCATAGATCAGCACATATTGAACTGGAATCTGGAGAAAGAACAGGACAAGACATGGTCTCTCTCACACTTGGAGCAAATGCATGAAAAACATTCAATATTTTCTCTGTGAGTCCGGTGGAGATAGTGTAACCAGCAGTTCTACTACCCTGTATGGCAGGTGGCACTTAACTTTGTCATAGGCTTTCTTAACAAACACTTATAAGGCACCACCTGCATGCAAGGCCCTGGGGGGTAGGGTGGGGAAATAGCACAAGTAAACCCCCACTTAAAATATTTAGCTGATGCCTGAGAAAGTAAAAGAATTGTTAGGGTGTGTTTATTTGAAAACTTTGGAAAACACTTAAGGGGTGTTTCTAATTTTCAAAAGAATTGCTTTTTAAAAAAATGTTTAGCGTTCTTCAGAGGGAAAGACTTTGGAAAGTATATCCTTTGTTGCTGTCCAAAGAAAATGAATTCTGTTCTTTGTCTGATGGCATTTCCTAGTATTTACATTGAGAAAAGTGGAAAAGTTTAACTCCTAACCATTGTCATTACTTTCAAATGTTAATGTCAAAATATACAATTGTTTCTGCCATTAGGGATAGAAACAGTTTAACAGGTATACTGAGGTGTGTTATGAACAAAATGCTAAATTAAGGTGTTTAGCATGGTTATGAAATGTTAACATGGTATTACTACTAAACTTTAAATGCACTTATTGAAATATAATTTACATACTGTAAAATTCACCCATTTGAAGTATATGATTTAATGGTGTTAGTGTATTCATAGAGTTGTACAACCATCTCCCATGATCTAATTTTAGAACATTTTCATCACCCCCATTAGCAGTCACTCTGCACTGTCCCCACCCCAGCCCCAGGCAAACACAAATCTATTTTCTGTCTTTATAGATTTGCTTATTTTCGACATTTTATTTAAATGGAATCATATCATATATGAGTTCTTTTGTGAACAATTTCTTTCACTAATGCTTTCAAGGTTTACCCATGTTGTAGCATATATCTTTCCTTTTCGTGGACGAATAATATTCACATTCTATTTATACCACATTTTATTTATCCATTCATGAGTTGAGGAACACCTGGGTTGTTTCCACTTTTCGGCTCTTATGAATAATGCCACTATGAACTTTCACACATAAGCTTTTGTGTGGGTGTATATGTCATTTCTCTTGGGTAGATACCTAGGAGTGGAATTGCTAGGTCATAAGGTAATTCTATGTTTAACATTTTGAGGAACTGCCAAACTATTTTGCAAAGTGGCTGCACAATTTTACATTCCCAGCAGCACTGTATCAGGATCCCAATTTCTCCACAGCCTCACTGACACTTATTACTGTCTGCCTTTTTTATTATAGCCATCCAGGAGGATATGAAGTGGTATCTCATTTGTATTTTCCTGATGGCTAATTATGTTGGTCATATTTTCATGCACTTATTGACCATTGTGTGTCTTCTTTGGAGAAATGTCTATTCAGATCCTTTGCCCATTTTCAAATGGAATTGTCTCTTTGTTATTGAGTTATAAGAACTCTTTATGTATTCTGGATACCAGTCCCTTATCAAACAGGATTTCCAAATATTTTCTCCCCTTCTGTTAGTTGTCTTTTAACTTTCTTAACAACATAGTATTTTAAATAAAGGGAAAAGTAAGACAGAAACAATTCAAATTATCTAGACCTGTCTGTAATTTCTGTATGACTCACTTGTTGTTTCAAAATGATTTCTGTCTGTTGGCTTTCTGTTCTAATTCGAAAGTTATGAAGGCGAAGGTTTTTGTAAGGAAACAAAAATGTAAATGAAAGGACTAATTTGTGTGCTTTCCCAGAGTTTTTATTGAGGTTTTCCTTGGCCACTTTATTTCCCATTGCAAAATGTAGCCAAGTTCCTGTTACAATTGTTTTTAAGGAAATATTTTTGTAGTTTAAGAAGAAATTAAATAATGCATTATGTGTTTACTATGGAAACAGTGTGGAAGCTTCAAATTTGTAGGATTTCAGGCTGTCGGTATAAATCAGGAAAGGGCGTCAATGGAGAGAATGTGAGAGTAAAAGCGACCAACAGAAAGCAGACCAGAGGCCAGGAGAGAGGACCAGAGGCCTCCTACAGGGGAACCCAAAAGAACACATTCTTTGGGAAGTGACCACCCATAGAAGCCAGCCAGCAGCCTTGAGGATGGTATCCTTGATGGTACAGCATTTGCGTGTGTGTGTGTGTGTGTGTGTGTGTGTGTGTGTGTGTACACGTGTATGTGTGAATGAGCAGAGAAAGATAGAGACAGAAAGAGATAGAGAGAGAGAAGGAGGCGGAAGAGGAGGGGAAGGAGGGGGAGGGGAAGGCATTATTTCCCATTGAAAATTTTTTTAGTCTTTAAAACCTCTTCAGTGAGCCCCGTCTTTGTAAACATACCTGTATGCCCAATTCTTTCCAGCTCAAGGAATATAGGGGACTGCTTGTTCTCAGAATTGTATTTAGCATTTTTTTTTAAGGAGGCCTCCGCTCTGCCCTCCTACTTAAAGCTCTCTCCAGCACATGTGTGCACATTGTATGCACCCAAGGTACTCAATTACTCACAAAAGGTCCTGATCCCTCTGGAAATTCCATTCCAGTTTTTTGGACTTCACATATTTAGTTCATGACATAGGGGCCCTTGAAATGTTAAATCCAAAACTTGGTGTGGATTATCATTAAAAACTTGGGACTTGGTCTGAAACCCCATTCCCCTGAGCAGCAAGAGGAAAACGCAGTTGCAAAGCCTGCAGCATGTCCATCCTCGGCTATAAATAAGAAGGGCTCGTTTTGCAGCAGTCCGGTTTCTAGGCACAAAATATCTATCAGCATGTATGCTGTCTGTATTTATGCAGATCACGGACCCATGCCCCTCTCTTTGTTTTCTGTTGGTAAATGCCTTTATTTGTCCATAAATATCTTTCATCTCCATGACATGGACATAAAATCTATACTCCTCCCAGTGTGTATGAAGAAAGAAGAAGGGAAAAGCCTACTAGGTTGCCCTGTGTTCTCTTCACTACAACAGTGATACAAAATGTACTTCGTAAGCATTAGTTGTGTGCCTACCATGTTTTCTACACATCGTCTCTAGAAGATTGGTGTTTTTTCAGCCTTCAAAGTGGTTAAGTAATTTGCCTGAAGTCACATGTTCCGATCTAGGATTTGAATCCAGTAGATCCTGATTTGGGAGCCTGGTGGCTTTGGATTTTAAATTAAAAATATACAATTTAGGGGAAGCAGATGGTTTGTCTTCATCATCCAAACCCAAAGTATTCTTTCCCAGGAATGGGTTTGCAGAATCACATCGACAGTGAAGTGGGGCCAGATGGCCTGGGCTTGAATCCTTGCTCTACTTCTTGCTGGTGCTGTGATCTTAGGCAACAATTTGACCTCACTGTTGTCATCTGTAAAACACCTATCTACCTAAAAAGGTGTCATCAGGATCCAAGAATATAAACTATGCAATGGTAAACCCTCAGTTAATATTAGCCAATATGACTAAGATCTGTATATTCAACCAGAGTTGGAATGCTGAGTGAAAGGAATGCTTTTCTCTGAGTAGAATTAAATAAATCAATTTGAAAGCATTAGAGCCCCCTGCCCCCCACCTTTAATGCAATGGATGGACTTTCCCAGGAGTCAGGTATAAAATTAGTTTGTTCAACAAATGCTGTTAGAGCCCTACTGTGGTGCCAAGCTCTGAGCTGGGTGCCAGGGATAATACGGTGAACAAAACAGACACACTCCCCCATTCTTCACACTGTGGAGCTCACAGTCTGGTGGAAAAGACACCAATTATACAATCAGACCCATGGTGAGTAAGAGCAGCCTCCTCTGGACAACACAACAGAGGCAACTACTTCTTCACAAAGTCAACTCTTGTCTCAAGTTTTTTAAAATCTAAAATTTACCTGGAAGTATACTTTTTTCTTTTACCCAAGAAATTGTCAACCTTGTTGATAAACCCTGCTTAATGTTAGTTCCGATTACAAATGGCAAATTTAATTCAATGTTTTTCACACATCAGATATTTAAGTAGTTTTTAAAAAGAAATATCTCACAATGCCAACTGGAATCTTTTCTGGAGCAAGATGTCATCTTAATGAGCGTTTAGAATGTAGTGGTGGGTGGAAGATGTTAGGATTCTTTAAAATGTTGGTTTGGTTTTTACGGGGGTATTACAGAGTCCAGAGGGCCTAACTTTTCCTTTGAATGCCATTAAATTCCTAGAAGGCATCCTGGAGCATTTCTCTGGACATGTGTGCTCCACTTGTCCTTCATGATCTGCCCTTAGAGGGCTCAGGACAGTGGCTCTCGGTCCATGTGAGTCATAGATTCTGCTCCAGGATGCTCTTTGGGGGTGAGGGGCGCTAAGAAAGTGGAACTGATCAAACTGGGTATGGCAGAGGGACCCTTCCTCAAAGCAAGGTGGCTCAGGACAGGTCTGACATCCCCTGAAAGGCAGGGTCCCACGTGTGGAAGACGGGTGTAGGTTTGGTGAGGGGGAAGATGTGGGACAGGAGGCCACCAGCTGCTTGACTGCAGTGTCAGAGGCTTCAAACTGCAGGGCCACCTCTAATGTCTTGCCAGCAACTAAGGCTTCAGCAACCTTCCAACTAACACAGAACAATGCAGAAGAAACAAAGAATAAACCACTTACAGTTTAACCTCTGGAGAGAGAAGACAGCTTCCTGCCCAGGTCTGTACTTTTTTAGGACCTGGAGGAGTTTGCAGAGTGGGAGCGATGTGCAGTGCCGTTCTTTCCCTGGGTCCCTCTGCGACGCATTCTATGGGGACTTCGGGGCTTGCTCTTGGTAAGTGAAACAGTCCAAGCGTCATGGCAAAGATGCTGAAGGTGTGTAATCCAGTTCCACAAAAAATTCGACATAACGAAAGGAAATATGGTATTATCCCTATTACCTTTAAATAGCTCCCTCTTCAACACTCCCTTTTAAATCTGCACACAGACTCTCACGCGCAGGCGCAGTCCTGCACGCATCCCTCTGAAAGTGGCAGAAGCCAAATGCTTTGAGTTCTCCAGGATTTGAGCTTTGTCTCTCCAACCCTCAAATATATACACGACTCTTCACATCCACTTTGAAGTTAAACTGCATAGCTCCTTCTTTACCCAGATATCGTCATGACGATAAACATCTTGCAGTCCTCACCATCCGCCACTACCTTAGCCTTATGTAATCCACTGGCACACGGGCTTTTTCAGTGTGTCTGTTTGGTGCCTGTTTGTATCATTTTGATTTTAGGTCCATCTGGTACTGACTGTATCTTTTCTGTACACAATGCATTCAGTTACTGTTAAACAATAATAGTTATTTAATAACAGCAACGTGTGCGTCTCAGGGAGACCGGGCTAATTTAAGGGCAGGTGAGCTGGAGGGAGGAGGGTTGCAATATTCCTCCACGAGCTTTGGGTTTCTTCCAGGCACCAGTTATCTATTCCTTCCCCAGGGATACTGATCCTGGAGTTCAGGAAGAAAATAAAATGCCCTCAGGGTCCCTTTGGAAAGTAGAGATTTGTCCTTGAAGTGCCAGGAAAGAGTGCTTCCTTAGTCCTGAGTCCCGGTTGGCAGCCCCTCAGGTTGATGATAAGAACCCCAACTGCGTGCGAAAAGAATAGGGAGGGCATCTTGAGGTGACTTTCCTTTTCATTCCTCCTATATCAAGTTGGCATCTCCATGGCTCAAGATAATGAAAGATTAACTTGTCCTTTATTTCCCCTATCACAGGAAGGGAGAGAGGCACCTACTTGTGGAAAATTGGCTGAGGGTGAGTTTTCAAGGATCCCTTGTAGGTATGCCACCGAGGGGTGGCTTGAAGATAAGGTGCGAGATTAACCCTCCCAGAACTTTTATTAGCTCCTTCAAAACCATCCCCAAATTGAGAGACCTTCTAATTGCTCCTCAGAGTGTGGTCCAGGACCAGTAGCATCAGTTTCTCCTGGGATTTTATTAGATCTATAGAATCACAGAACTCTGGACCAGAATTATCATTTTAACAAGATCCCCAGAAATTCGTATGCTCTGAGTCAGTGCTTCTCTCCTGTGGCTGCATGGCAGCATCATCTGGGAGCTTTTCAAAAGGACCCAAGCCTCTGGCCCCCCTCTAGCAGCTTTGTGTAGTTTAGGAAACATTGATTCAGACAAGAAGGGGCTCTGGAGCCTGAGTTATATCTCCCTTAGCCTTTTAGTGGATGTGTGAATTCGGGACAGCTCTATGCTGGCTTCTTTGTGAAACTGGGGCCATAATTGTAGCTATCTCATAAGATTATCGTGAGGATTAAAAGAGATGGTGTTTGTAAGCTCTGAAGCACAAGCCCTCAGTAAACAATGCCTATTGTTATCCAAACAGGATTTAAGACAAGTCCCCTGGAGCTCTCGTCCCACCAGAGTGCTGGCCTAAACCCCTTTCTTGTTGGTGCTGCAGAGCAAGTTTTAGGTGACCCACTTTGCCTGGAGATTTCTTTGAGCTTATCAGCCACTCTAAGTCGGCACATTCTATTGTTCTTCCTTAGTAAATTCAATGAATTCTCATTGTCCGGCGATTGATGCGGGAGGAGGGGAAGAGGGTGGAGGGGGGCGCGGGAAACACCGCTTAAAATAAATCCACTTAAAACAGAAACCAAATTTTTTACTAAATAATGGGAGAAGCAAGTTTAATTGGAACTTAATACTAAAGCCATAAACTACAATTTAACCAAACTTAATCGTCTAGGTAATAATCACATGCAGATTTTCAGAACAAAGCATAACTCAGCTGTCATTTTTAGTGGTAGGAGGTCTGCCAAAATTGTTCTAGAATGATAGGTTAATGTGATTTTTAAAAAAATCAGGGCTGACCTTTTTCTTCCTTTCCTTTTTTTTCTTTGACAATTCATACTTACTTTGTAGACAATTTGTTTGTCCTTGTATTAGATACTCTCAGCCTTGTCACCATCAGAGAGAGACTGACCTAAACAATATTAATGTGATAGGCGTGAGTTGGTCTTACTCTTATACCTGGAAGGATGTTCAATTGAAGAAAAATATTGTAGTATTCAGTCATCAGTCTTCCATACTGTGATCACTTTTACTTCTCTATGCAACCTTGTAGTTGTTAGTCCTTGGATAGAAATTTTCAGATCGCAAGACCCTTAGTGTCTGAATCTGGTTTTTTTTAATACACAAATTTGCTAATTCCTTTAAAATGACATTGCATTTCTCAGGAACTTCACCTTAACCCTCTTCTTTGGAAGAGCTCATTTATATTTTCTAAGAATATTAGCTCTGAAAGTAACCTTGGAAATCATGTGTTTCAATTTCCTTATTTTCCAAAAGGAGAAACTGAGACTTGGGGATGAGGGGGTTGACTTTCTGAGACCACTGAATTGACATGAGCAGAAGCCAGTGTTTTGTTTCACACAGACTGACTGCTTTAATTAGGTCTCTGAAGCCCAGGGTGATGGATGTTTGTGTTTCCCATGTCACCAAAATGCCTAGCCCTAAAATGCACAAAATCTTATTGGAAATAATTCTCCCCCACCGCTTTTTTTCTTTTACAATTCTGTGGATATTAAGAGTGGAAAGCAGAGCTAGGAAATAAAGCACAAATTTCAATTGTGCAGCCGTTTTCTCCTGAAGCTCAGGGAGGCTGGCAGGGAGAGTGGGGGTGGGGCAGGAATAGGGTCACCAAGTCAGAACACCTTTAAGGGGGGTGCTGATGACGAGGGGGGCCAGAAGGACTCCAAGGCTGGAGCAGGCAGTCTGTGAGCAGGGGCTGGCCTTCCAGCCTGGATCTAGTGCTGGACTGAAGGTCCATGCCGGATCCAGCTGGCTCCCATGGTGAGCTCCTCTGTTCTTCATCTGACCTGGGTGTCTCCACACCTGTCACCCATAGGTGTGGATGGGGAAGCAAGGGAGAGAGAAGAGAGTCTCTTTAACCAGTGGGGGAAATGAGTGACCGACACTGCCCCCCAGTAGGATGTGCGTATGTTGACCGCCAAATTTCTGATGGAGCCACGGGACTCACAAATATGTAGAGAGGTGACAGAGTCTGGAGACCAGTGAACATCTTCAAACCTCACCTGCAGGGAGTGCTGAGTCTGAATCACCAACAGAGTAGAGCATGAGCCTCCCCCCACCTCATTTTAAATGACGTCAAGAAGGGTTGTTTTTTTTTTTAACAGTTTTTCCCCAAAAAACTATTACTGCAGGCAAAACAAAGAAAGGAAAGCTTCAAAATTATTTTTCATAATTCCAAAGTCCCCTTGGAATTATGAAGTTGCTTGAGGATCCTAATTCAACCTGGCTTTATTGGGAGACAAAGGGCTAAGTATCCCTATCAAGGAGTGAACTGTGCCTTCTCTAAACAGATAAGAGCGTTAAAATTTCTTGCATCGACTTGTCCACAGGATCTTGGCAACTCTCGGCAACTCTCTCCTTCAGTAGCTCATCTCCGACAACAACAAAAAGCAGTCATGTTTCCTAGGCTTCATCTCTGACAAGGAAGAGGAGGTGGCATCCTCCCTGGAGAGACCTGTTGAATTAGTGGCTATGGAGATGCGTGGGCTAAACAGGCTTGAAGGGGAAAAGATAAAGGGAAGCAGGCATGCCTTCTGGGAGATAAAAGCAGGGGAAAGGAGGAAAGAACATGAGTAAATGACAGTGAAAACCAATCCAGAGCCAGGAGTTGGACAGGTTCTGGCATAGAAAGAGATGTATTAGGAGAACTATTCAGTGTGTTAATGGCCAAAGTATTTGACTTTAGAAACAGCAAGAGTTATTTCTTTCTAGAGCAGTTGTTAACAGCTTCCCCTGTGAGACCATCTGATTTGGAGAATCCCAACATAAAGCGTAGCAAGGAGGAACTAAGGGCTTTACAACTAAGGGAGCTCAAAGCTCTTCCAAACAATTGTTTTCTTGGACTTTTTCACAGCGTGGGACAAAAAGGGCTACTTAAGTTGGGGATAGAGGTGTACAGCTATTTGTGGACCATGATGGACAAGGGCATAAAGCTGGTATGCAAGCTTCCTACACATGCAACACGCCAAGAACAGAGAACACAGGCTGTGCGAGGGGGAGCCTTTTTTCCGGTCCCATCTATACACAAAAATGCCTGCTGTGGAGAGAGGAAAGTCCACAGAAGGAAAAAATGTTTTAGATAATGTGTGCTTTCTGAAGCTTGATAGTTTTATATGTGGTAACAAGAAGATGAGAACTTTGTTCTGGGGTATCTGAAAGGGTTTCTCTGCACATCTAACGGGACCAGGAGAAGCGTGGCATCACCTGGGGCTTCTGAGTGTTCAGAAGCTTTTCGGAGTTCAGGTCTGTCAGACTTGTTTTGTTCCGAAAGTTAAAGGCCTATGGAACCCCATCAAGGGTGTCCTTAGGATGAGTGAAAGTTGCGGGGCATGCGGGAATATTATGTATTTTCCCAGCACATATGTTTTACTAATATTTTTATTCTGAGAGGCAATACATTGTTTTAATTCGGGTTAGAAGGCACAATCCTAAAACAACAAAACTTTTTAAGAAATTACATCTTTTATTTTGAAATAATTGTAGATTCATATGCAGTTGTAAGAAGTAAGACAGAGAAATTCCATGTACTCTTTTCTCAGTTTCCCCCATGGTAATATCTTGCAAAATTATAGTACAACATCACAACCAAGATATTGATCTCGATACAATCCACAGGTTTGTTCAGATTTCCCCAGTTTTACTTGAACTCCTTTTTTTGTGTGTGTTTTTTGTTTTATACAATTGTATCACGTTTGTAGGTTCAAATATCCACCACTTTCGTCAAGATACAGGAATTTTCCATCACTGAAAGGATCCCTCCATTGCCCTGTTATAGGCACACCCACTTCTCTCCCTCCCTCTCCCTCCTCCTTAACCCCTGACAACTGCCCATCTGTCCTCCGTTTCTATCATTTCCATTTCTATAATTTTTTCATTTCAAAAATATTATAGAAATGGAATCATATAGAATACAAACTTTAGGGATTGGCTTTTCCACTCAGCATAATTCCCTTGAGATCCATCCAAGTTGTTGCCTGCATCAATAGTTCCTCCCTTTTCACTTCTGAGTGATAGTCCATGCTGTAGATATACTGCAATTGGTTTAACCACTCACTCTAAAAGGATACAATTTTTCAGAGTGAAATATGCTAAATTTTAAAAGTCAAATGTATTTTTGAAATTCCTCTTATACAAAACTTAAAAACTTGAATGTAAAAGAAAACATTGCTTTTAAGGTGTGTGTATGTGTGTTTTCTCAGATTTTATGTTTGGAGGAAGTTTTTCTTAATCATGGCAGAGTAGTACTATTCCTGATCATAACCTGGAACTAATATCAAACATTATGTGAAAAAGAGATTGTGACAAATGAGAATTGTGCAGTATTCACATGAGTACTTAAAATGAATTTTTTTTTTTACCTTTTCTTATATTTTATAAAAACTCTTGATTTGGGGTGTTTATTTCCTGTTAGTACATAGGATATCCTAACCCCATTCTTTAGTCATCCTGTGCAGTGTGTCCGTCTGGCTTCCAACGGATTTTTTAAATTCTTATGTTAAATAAGTATCCTAAAAAGAATGTAGACTTTTAAATAAGTGAACGCCTCTTTTGTAAGCAATGTAGACTTTTTCACCTTGATTGCAGACAGAATAAATGAATTATCAAATAATTTCTTGTTTTAACAGGGGTAACACCCTCTCTTTTCATTGAAAATAACTTTAAATCATCAATAGTCATTTAAATAATATTATCCTACCTGGAGCCTCGAGTTCTTCTATTATTTTGAAATAATATTGTTATGCATTTTTGGCAAATTGCAAACATATTCTTTGCCTATAAGTACTAGATCTAAAAGAAAGCCATGAATATAACAAATAATTCTGATGTTAAATTCCCCTATTTCTGGAAAGAATTTTTTAAAATTCAGGTCATTTTATATACGAATATTTATATAACACTTTGGTAACTTTATTATGCTTATGAGGTTAATTTTAATTTTTTTTAAGCTTTCAAACTTGACTCCAAGAATTTTCATAATGTGAAGTGTGATATACATCCAAGTTGTCTTTACGTCTTCTAAAACTAAAATCACTAAGAATTCTACCAATTCTTCATTAGTAAAAAATGGTTGATTTCTCTCTTTTTATTTTTTAAGCAGAAAGTGTGGAGAGTTAAGTTTTAGACGCTGTGTCCACTCTTTTCCAGGAGTCAATTAGAGCTTCCTGTTGAGAAAAGAGGCAACAGAAACGCTTATCCAAAGCAGCCTTTGGAAAGCACTGCTTTTTGTCACATGTCTGAGCTATCAGGATACAAGCAAGGTCCATCCTACCAGAGGAAAAAACAAAATCAAAGCAAAACATAAACACACAGCAATCAAACACAGAAACAACAACTGAGGGCTTCTCCTTTATGTTTCCCCAAGGGTTTCATTTGAATTTGCCAATCTAAGCAGCTCAGAGTCTTTGAGAGAGTTTGATTAAATGTTTGAATATGGGTACTTTCTTGATCTAGATGTAAAATATCAGTTCATCTGCCACACAGAACATAATTCTTCGACTTTTGGAAAACACACCTGAAACTCCCTGTGTCCACTTGTGTGGAGTTGTGAGCAATCACACACGCCAGGATGTCACACTCTGTTTTAAAAAAAATAAACTTTTTAAAAAAGCTTAAAATTTGAAGACTACATTAAATTCAGTGTTAAAAACAAATGTTTCAAATGTCTTTCCTTTTCAAGAAAAAAAAATGTTTGTCTATTCATAGATACAAAAAAATATAGCCCAAACCAGGTTACTTCTAGGAAACAGATCTGGGTGGAGGAACACTTTGATTTTTCTCATTTTCTGCTCGTTGAGATCGTTTGCATCTTTATTAAAAAAAAATTAGTATGTTCTGTTGTGTAACAAAATCCTTTTCTTGACGTGTTCATTTTCAGTTTCTGTACCTATCTACTTCTGAGAAAACTTCAAGAAAAAAACATCAAAGCATTAAAACTACAGGACACAGATAACCTGAAGGAAACAGAAAGTAGAGATGTTCAGTGCTGATTATAGTCAAATAGGCAATGACTTTGGCTCAAAGCTCCCTGGAGACTCCAAGATAACAGAAAAAAAAAAAAGAGTTCTTGTCCATGCTGTGGGGCTAAAGAGTGGTGATTTTTTTTTAAGAGAGCTTACAAATTAATCCACTTCTGTAAAAAATTTTCCTAGCACTAAACTCAAGCAGGAATTGATCACATAGATCCTTGTGAAAGGGTGAATGGCCCAGAGAACAACATTTTCAAGTATCATTTTATGAGAGAGAAATTCTGTTCAAATAGATCATTCTCAGAATCACCCTCTAGGAAAACCTCTAAATGGTAATTGAATAAAGGCATTTCTGAGACTCTGTAATCCTGATGATAAGAACACACACACAAAAAGATATTACTTTATATTTAAAAAAGTGCAAGTTACTATTGTTTGATATGGTAGCATTTACACATTTTAAACCTAGAGGGAGATGCCGTCTGCTTTCCATCACATTTCTAGCATAGCAGCCCCTTGTTCCAGGTATGGATGGGGCATGGCTGTATTTTTTTTTTTTTTTTTTCATTAAAGCATGGAGAAGAGAAAGGGATGGAAATGATAAAAATTAAAAGAGAAAAAAAAAAATCCCCACGATCATTATTTGGGAAAAAAAGAGAGTAAAAAGTATAAAACCCTCCAATCACTGTAATCTGAGTGTCTCTTTTCCATTGTTTTCTCATTTTCATTTTTAATCATTATAATCATAGAGTACATGCAATTTTGTATTCCTTTTTCGAGTGTGCCTTTTATCAGGAGTATTTTCCACATTGTTGGACAGTCCTTTTACATATCACAAATGTCTTCTTGCATTTTTCATACAGGTAATTTTTGCCTTAAAACTGTAGAATGACAGGACATTTTGATGGCTCTTAATACATATAGATATTGACAGATTGATTTTCAAGAAGGATAATTTTCAAGATTACATATACTGATTTCATATTTTTACATGCTCGTTTTGGAAACGAGCCTCACCCTGATTGGTTTAAACTGAAGTTCTTTGGTTATTAGAGAGTCAAGCAAAAATACAATGTTTGAACAAACATTTCTATACTTTCAACTATAAATATTTCTTTTCCTAGTCATAGAAAATATAGAAATAGAAAATATTGCCCATTTTATCTGTTGGGGGTTTTTGCTGTTGCTGTTATCAATTTGCCTAAGCTCATTATATAATAAAGATATTAACACATGCTTGGTCACATGCCACAAATGTTTCCCCCCTTTTATTTGTTTATTTTGAAACATGCCCAAGTTTGTATCTCAAGGCAGCTTCCCTCCATCGTAAAACACTCTCTACTTCCCAGCTGGTGAATGCTCAGAAAATGCAAGCTGGTTTTTATGTTAGGCTAAGCAAAACGTAATTAGGAAGATAAATTTGCTGCCACCTCTAACATACACACAAAAATCATATGCCACTTATAAATCGATGTCAACTCCAAATGGCTTTTGGATTTCCTAGAGAGACACGGTATAAGAAGTGGTTCTGAAGACCAAATATGGGGTGATTCAGTCTTCTTTTCTGTAAAATGATAAAGTCATATTGTAGTCTTAGGAGAAAATAACAAATGGGAAAACAATTTGAAAATGTTAAAAGATGTCATATGTAATGCAATGATAACAATAATGATAGTACCAAACAATAAATATAACAATTAAGGTAATTAAGGTAAAAAAGAGGATCACTTTATTTTTGCCACCTCTTCCTAGTTGGCGTGCATACTTGTGGAAATTGAATCCACAGGATCTGAGGGGGTCACACACTCTATCTGGCCCAATGCCATAGCTTTGATTTAATTTCAGTTACAGCCAGGACAATTGATACACATGCAGATGAATTTGATTTCCCCTCAGAATGTTCTTTTTTCAGATAAAAATATTAGTTTTAGGAATGAGGTAAAAAGTAAAAAAGAAAAATGAAAAACACCCATAGTTCCATCACTTAGAAATAACATCTATTAATTTTATTCCTTTTTTTTCCTTCTTTAGAGTATATATTGAAGTTTATTTCCTAAATACATGGGGTGGTAAATCTATTAAATTTGGTTTTGCAGTAAGGAAAATGACAAAGCTATGCATCTTTATGTGTTTGGTGGAGGATATTTCCCACTTGCAGTAACTTTCCATAGGTGTGTAACTTTAAAAGGCATGACTTGCTTGTAAAATATTATCGAAAATTTCGGCTGTCCTTTGGTGGCATTTAAGTCCTCTTAGAAGCAAAACAAAATAAAATAAATAAAACGAAACCCAAGAGAGTTAAGGCAAAAAGAAATCTTCTAAGAAGCAGAAAAGTAGAAGCCACCACACCCCCAAATAAGTTTTCTCTCTCCATACACATGGAGCTGGCGCTTGTGAGTGACACACGGCTGCTGAGAACAGGACAGTTCTGCCGAGATGGGCAGGGCTCAGCTCTTGGTGAGGAATTCTCAAGGAGGCAGGACCTTCTTCCTGGGCGTGCTGTGCTGCCCACTTTATCCTTACGAATATATTCACTTCTGGTTTCTTGGGCAAGTTATAATCTCTCAAGTTCCTTCACAGGTTTCTCCCACAGACATTTATTGTCAGCCATTAGGTTTTGGGGGAAGAGCTGGGGCTGCGGAGACTAAAGGTTTGTCCCCTGTCTTCCAGGAAGCCCCACTTGCTCCAGGGAGCCAGGCAGCAAAACCAATGGCTGTCAGTGGGGTGAATGCTGTCCTTCCGTGACACCATTTCCCCCGGTAAAGTCAGAGTCTGCTCACTCTTCAACACTCACCTTTTAATAAAGTTCGTGTGAGAAAAATAAATCATGGAAATTATCATAAAGCAAGATGGTAAAGAAAAAAATAGTATCATTAGTCATTGATTTATAATACTTTATTTACGATCCTTATATTAGTTTTTTTCCTACATCATAGATGTTTAAGGATCTCATCATTTTAGTCTCTTATCAAAGTTGAATATGTAATTCAATCTTTGATATGAAATAAAATAGCAGCTAACATATTTCTGAGCATTTACTATGTAGTAGATACTTTGCCTGTACTATCTCATTTAATTATTTTATCTTTAAAAACTTCTGATCTCATTTTTATTTTTTTCTAAATAAAGAGTTAAATAGTACTGTCTAGTGATGTTGCAAGTTCACAAAGCGTGTAGGTAGCTGAACTTGGAAATGAACTCTGTTTCTATAGTTTGACAGCCCCTCACTGGTGGGGACTTGGGTAGAAGAAATCTTTACAGAAGAAAAAAGGAAATATTTTTATTTCATTAAAACCAAATAAAAGAAAATTTCGAAAAATGACAGAAGTCTTGTTTTGTCACGTGGGAAACCGCAGGATTTTTTCATGTAATTATTTTAGATATGGAGATTTCTCTTAATGGCACAATAATTACATATCCGTGAAAAAAATCATTCTCCCCTTTTTGGGCAATGTCACTTATTTGTCATAAGTGACAAATAAGCAATTAGTCGAAGTCAGGAGGGAAAGTTTACTGTGTCAGAGAATAATCATAGTCAGCTCTGGGTGTCTGTAGTTCTTAATGGCACACTAGATACCATGCAGTAATAAATGCTTTTTTTGAAAAATGGAGCCAAGAGTATGGAAACTAGCTATTAATTTGGTATGGCATGGTTTAGCTAATGTGACTTGTTATTCCATTAATATTTTGTCATTAGCTGCCAGGCAAAAGTACAAGAATTATGAAATGCTACCTTGTAAGTTACTTCTGAAGAAGAGAGAGGGAATTCTCTCTAGTCTTCTACTGCTCATTAAAGCTCTTAAGAATATATATATATATATATATATATATATATATATATATATATAAAATGAACAAAAAGGGAAGTCAATTTATAATTTAAAGAGAATGAAGAAATATAACAATAAGCAATTCAGTTTTTTTTAAAAGGCTAAAAATATTTTTTCCAATGAAGGTTAAAGGATTTTTTAATGCACCTCTCCATGACTATAGGCTATTTTAACTCTTTTCAAACACCTAAATTTAGAAAAATTCCATATAGGCTTGATTTGTCTCTGTTACACAGACTTCGTTGCTATGACAGCAACATGATACAATTATTTATTGCCATGACAATCTGCTGTAGGTTTTAAAAATACGTTATCTATTTTTATTAGTGTTGTCAATTGTGCTGGGAAGGGATACCACCACTTCACATAATCGAGAAAGCCTGTAATGCAGGGAACAAGTGGAAATCATTTTGCTGGAGAGGCAGAGCCCAGAACAAGCCAAATTCCTTGGAATCCTCAGTGACACGCATATCCTCCACTAACAACAGCATCCTGGCCAGCTGTCTGTCTGCAGTGAGCATTTTGGCGGGGGATGTGGGCTCCATTTATGCTTTCCATGTGGCTTCTGCTTTGCCACGTTGGGTCAACATCAGATAGGACCAGAAGCACAGAGAGCTTTGCGCACGTAAGGAATATGCATCTATTGTACCTTTTCAGGAAGAGAGATCTGTGTGTGCTTCGTGACCAGACTGATGGTGATCTTCCTGTCTTGAGAAGGTGCCTGGGGTTATTTGTGGGTGGATGGGTGGGACTGTTATCCAACCCTCACAGTGCCAAAATGGTGCTCAGTGGTGCCCAGCTCTTAGCCCACTTCCCTCTTTCCTCTTCTCTCTCTTGGGCTCCCCCACCTGCCAGTCCTGCAGAAAAATAATAGATATAATACTACTTTTGGTGTTTAGTGAGTGTGTTATCCAAGAATTATGGTATTATTTGCATTTGAATCCATAACTGGATCATCAGCAACCAACCAGCTAGTTAAGTCATCCTGGAAAATTAGTTTTGGTTGCTGGTTCTAAAATGTAAAGTTTTCCTTCTAAATTGATAAGAAAAAGTCAATCGCCTCCATACAGTTGGAACGCTGGTTAAACATGTAAGATGCGTTCTGTGCGACACAAAGTCCTTTAGCTCTCTATGATCATTTATTGTCACGATAATCCATGCAAGTGATCCTGCTATCATTCCCATTTCTTAAACGAGAACATTGAGGCTGCCCTGAGAGGGACATTGTCCAGAGTCATCCAGCTAGTACATGGTGGGATCTGCCTGATGCCTTGTGCTCTTAAGGAGACGGTCACAAGGAGGAAATGTTTCTGACAGAAATATGGTTATGGGCTGGAGCTCTGCCCTTGGAAGTACTCTTTCAGGATGCATCATGAGACAGGGGTCTGTCCAGGTGGAGATCAGGGCTGGCCCCTACTCCTTGGACCACCCCCCCCATATTGAAATGTCAAGGGTGGGGTTATAATATGTTGGCTACAGACTGCCATTGCACAGAGTGTGTGTGTGTGTGTGTGTGTGCGTGTGTGTGCACGCACGTGTGCTCAGTGAGTGTTTTATCCAAAAGACTAGTATGGTATTCATATAGTATAACAAATAATCTATCGCCAATCCAATCAGCTTGTTCTGGAAATTTGTCTTTTGCTGCTGTTTCTAAAAACTAAGCTTATTCATACAAATCAATAAGGAAAATACAACTCTTTGCCCTAGTAGAGATGGAGAGGTGATCCCCTCTCCCCAAAACTGTGTGCGCACACACACACAGATTGTCGATGTGAACATATATTTAAAAATTCAAACACATTAGTTATCAAACAGGCAAGTTAAAATAATGCAGAAAAATTTTTTTGTCTTTAAGTGTATTGCTTTAGTGATCATATCAAACACTGGTAAGGCTATCAGGGGTTTGAATTATTCGAAGCCTTCTAGAAAACATGTTTAAACTATTTATTAAAAGCTTTTAAAAACATGAATACCTTCTGTTCCAGAAATTCCACTTTTAGGATGTATCCTGAGTATATGAAAAGATTTCTCAAAGTTGTATACAAATGTCAGCAAATACTGAATTAAGTTATGGCACAGTTATTATTGTCTACCATGTAGATATTTAAAATTTTGTTTAGAGTATATTTAATGTTATTAAATACCATTTATGATGCACATGAGGAAAGCATTTTACAAATCAGACTGATGACAGTCATGAACATGATAATCATCATATATGCTTAGGAAATAGACTGAATGGACCACCACACAGATACTCACAGTATGCTATTTCTGAGAGGTGGGGTTATAGTATTTTTTATTTTAAGATTTGTACTTTTCTGTTTTTTCTAAATTTCCTTCAGTGACATAACTTACCTTTGTGGATGTCAATCTGACTGTGATAAACCTGCAGGCATATTACAGAGATCAGTGGTAAACAGGAAGAACCATCAGCTTATATTTACTTGTCTCATGTCAGGTAAAAATACAATAACTGTGAAATCTTTGTGTTTCTGCAATAGTTTTTAATGAGGGAGATGGGAAAGTTAGGTGTGGTTGGATGTCTGTCAATGACCCCAATCCTGGCTGGAGTTTACGGGTAATGATGGGTAAGCAAACTCAGAGCTGAACAGAAGTGTCAGGTCATATTTGTGTTACTGTATTTATTTTTAATTTGAAAAAGGAATGCTTTTAAAACCCTTTCTGGTTGACATTGGGTGAGGAAGTTAATAGGGGCTTCCTTGTTTTCATGCATTCATGCATACATTGTACCCCTACTATGCTTTACACAAGGACAAGACTGAAATATATATTCCATTGTTAGCATTTTCAACAAAAGGATGCTTTTTCATTCCAAAAATAATTCTATGTTCTAGCTCACAAGTTGCTAATAGACATCAAAAGATGGAACAGTATTGGAAGAAATCAAGCCTTCTCTTCATGTAAAATTACTGAAGAATAAACTGGCAGTGGATTCTATGAATTGAAATAAGAGGATTATTGTTTCTGGGAAATTATTCCTAAGAACTCTCAATTTTAACTTAAAAAAATTGAGCAATAGTACAGGCAAAATTACCATATCCTTGTTCTAGAGAAGAAAAATTTAATTTAAACAAAAATATGATTTTCATTAAAATGTTATAAGGAATAAATGTACAGAATTATGTTTTTTTCCAAGATTTTCCTGTCAATATCTTGAGTTGGTGTAAGTTACATATTTTAAAATATCAAAACCCTGGCAAAACACTGTGATGATGGTGGTGGTGGTGGTGATGATGGATGCCTATTATTTGCAAAAAATGTTACAGGTTTAAAAGCACCTTCAAACCAACACGTCTCCCTTCCCCGCATCAATCCTCAGAACCACCCGGGGAAGTGTTCCTCATCCCATTTTAGTGAGTGGTCCCATCATTAACACACTGCTGGGACCACCCCAGGCTCCTGAGAGCCCTTTAGGTTTCTGAATAAATCCCTCTGATGTACTTAATTTTCATACATTAGGGTATTTCAAGAAGATTTAGAGCCAAAGTTATAAAAGCAGAGATTTAGTATGTAAGGGAGAAAATACTTATTTTTCGAGAAGACCCAAAAGAAGTATTGTTTCTTTTAAAGTAACAAAATAAGGAAAGTTTCTTGCAGTGTAACACATTACAGATATGAAATTAAATTTTGTGATGAACTGTCCTTTGAAAAATGGGAACAGCTGATACTTAGAAACATGTCAAGACAATACTTTACCAGCTTCACAATTTAGGCCACCCACTGAAACTGGGAAACTGGTATACAAACCATCAGAGACTCTGACTGATGGACCAACACACTACTTAATATTGATAAAGAGAGAAGACATATTTACATATTCATTCATTAAGTCATTCTACAAATATTTATTGAGGATTTACTATGTGCCAAGCACTGTGCTGAGCACAGGGAAACAGGGACTATAATTGAGAACAATACCAGAAGTGGCCCCTGTCCTTATGGAACTTAAGCTCAAGGTCTGGGGGACGGTATATGTATCAATCGAATTTTCACCATAAGGAATGTGTAACGGCAAACCATAGTCTGAACTGTTAAAAGTATGAAGTGTCTTTAGAGCATTAGTAGGGTAACCCCACCTGGTTAGGGGGTTCAGGAGGGATCCAGATTTTGTAGTCCTGATACTGTAGAAGGAAGTGTTTTCTTTATGAAAAACAGCACAAAATTATAAATATAAAATTAAGTTTAATGGAGAATATTAATTTTGAATGAGAAAAGAAATGGTGACAAATTACGAACTTTTTTAAAGCTGCAAATACCACAACATAAGATCTCCCTTCCCCCTCAAAACCCATAATATTTTTTATTAACTTCCTGACATAGCTCTGTAACATCTTTTGTCTGCATACTTTTTAATCACAGTTTCATATGGTAACAGTTTTGTGATATATTTTCTATATAGACTATAGAAAGTTACTTAGTCATTACTCTAATTGTTGGATGATGAAAATGTATTTTTTATTCTTGATTGTTGTGAAATGTTTCCTTCAGCCTTACAACTCATTTTTGGTAGTGTCACATGCCTTGTAAAGATTGAGGTAAATTTGGGGAAAGTGCCATAAGCTCCATCAAGTTTTATCTATAATTTGAAAGATCTGGGAGAATTTTCCACATACTGGCTTCTAGTGCATTTCAGACCTTCTGTGCATTTCAGACCTTGCTGCTCTTGCACTGCCCACAGACTTTTGGTGCCAGGTGCTGTAGGACACGCTCCTTCTGGTCTCTGCCTGCCAAGTAAATCAACAGAGTGGGAGGTGGACATATCCCTGGAAGCCCTTCCTCTACGAGAACACCTGGCGAAATGACTGATAACCAACTATACATGTATGTCCCACTAAACCCAAACTAAAAGTCTTTCCCCACTCAGGTTCCCCATGCTCATTCCAGCGCCAGCAGGAGGGAAAGTGTGAGGGAGGTCGATTTGGAATGGAGAGAGACGGCGGTCTGATCCACGTGTGGTTTAACTCTTGGTTTGTAAATTTTACAAAAATATATGACCACAGGACCACACTGTAGGGACCCCCTTTCCTCAGGGTCTTGGAAAGAGCTCCTGTAAGTGACAGCTCCTGAAACTAAGGCTTTGGGGTACCTCCTTTGGATTCTGTGAGGAAAATGATTTGGGGGCTGAGGTTTGGCACTGGAATGATTCCTGTTGCCTGGGTTGGGGTGGGGCATGGGGAGGCAGGAGCTCCTGTGCTTAAGGTGGGTCCTGGTGTTCCTCAAGCCCACTCAGCCACATCCTTCCCAGAGACCCCTCAGGGTTTCAAACTGTGTCTTGAATAGCTCAGGGAGCGCTGTTTGATATAGCCCATCTCTACAGAAGAATATGCTTGAAGAACGTGCTCGTAACCTCCTGCTTCCTCCCTCTCTTCCTCCCTCCCTCCTTCCTTAATATTGCCCAATTATCTCTTTTTTCCCCTTGTTTGAATCAGGACCCAGTTTCCCCACACTGCATTAGGTGCATATGTCTCCTAGACTCTTTTAATCTATAAGTCCCACTTCTCTCTGTTGTTTTTAATTGCTACTTTTTTGTTGAAGAAACTGGGATTTGTCTGTAGAGTTTCTCACATTCTGGATTTTGCTGATTGCATCCAGGTTGTTTTAGCATGTTCTCCTGTCCCCTGTATTTTCCATAAACTAGTGGTTAGATCTAAAGGCTTAATTAGATTTGGGCTCAATATTTTGGCAAGAACAACACTGAAGAGGTGGTGCTGTATACTTCCTGTCACATCACTTCAAGGGGCTCCTTACAACCTGTTATCTCTTTCTGATACTAGGATTGATCAGTGTGGCCAGGTGCTAATCCATGATTACAAAGTTCCCCATCAGCATTTCTCCTAGTGGATATAGTAGCCATTCATTGCCTAGGTCCATTTCACTGGGGAATGCAAAGTGGTGATAGCTCCATCATTCCTTCTGTATCTAGAATACACTTGTGAAAAAGTTAGCATTACAGACTATTTAGTAGCTTTGAAATAAATTTTATAAAAGAAAGACAGAAAAAGTTAAAAGGAAGACAGTATAAATGCATGATCCTTTGCCTTTATTTAGCATATTTTAGAGTCATGAGTTGGTGTCTAGCAAAATCCAATAGTGATTAACTATTTTTAAAAATATTATCATGGACTCATTGATTTTGAGCTTATTTGGCGTGTTTCCTTTCATTGCAGCTTTATTCTTCTAATTGTTCAAAATTCCCAACTTTGGCCAGTGAGAGCCTTTTCAAGATGGTTCCTGAGTTCTTTTCATGTGCCCCTCATGGACTTTGATAGCTTCCCTGCTCCCTGGTACAAGTATGGTTCTTCTTGTGCCTTTCCTGCCCCCGACCTTGGATTGGCCAATTCTCCAAAGATTTCTGTTTCCTTTTAGTTGGCAATGGTATTTAGAGACCAAAATATATATGAGTGCTGGATGACACTGACACTGATTTTTTTTTCATGCATTCAGGCTTTTTTTTTCTTAGAACATTCCAGATTGTAAATTTATCTGTTTCCTTGTGATGTCATTGAACTTGTGTTTTCTATGACCTGGAAGTTAAGTCTAGATGTTTGATCATATTCAGCTTAGTTTTTTGTTTTTTATTTTTGTTATTTTTTGGCAAGAATGTCTTGAGCATTTCCTTTTTTCAAACTGCAAAATACCAGACGGCAGGGAAAATGTCAGCTTGTTCCTCTCTTAGTGTTGTTAAGCTTGATCATTCATTTAAGATGGTCACCTCCAGAACTCTCACTATGAAGATATCTTTTTTCCTTTGAAATAAGTAAGTAACCTGCAGAGTGTTGCTTTGACATCATGCAAATATCCAGTTCCCTAAAATTTTTTCCCCTAATGGTTTTACCACCACTAAAGACCTTGCCTGAATCAACTGGTACACCAGAGTTTGCACAATGGCGATTTTAAAATTTTACACCTCTATATTTACTAGCTGACATTTTTGTTTAAGGAAGAGCTGCTTCCTTTTTCTTATACTCATTGACTTCTATTATTCACTCATATGTGTTCACTCAATATGTTACAATCAACCATGGTCATTATTATTCTCATGCAAAATTGTCCTAAATTTGGCCAGCAGGAACTCATTCAAACTTCTCTTGTGTCCTTTTGACATGACTGCGTTAGTCTTTGAGTATTGCAACAGACCTAGAATCGGCTATTTCTCTTAGGAACCCAGGTTCCTTTTAGTGAGAAATGTTATTTAGAGACCACAGTTTGGGAGCTAAGGGTGCTCTTCCTACTGGCTTGCCATTGCTTCCAGGCCTTTTCAGTGGACAGAGTTAGAAACACATTTTTTTCTCTAACTAGTAGGAATAAGAATACTTTATTTTCTCCTTTTTCAGTTTTCTGCGCTTTCTAAAATTCTAAAAAAAAAATATATTTTATGGTGGTAAAATATATACAACATAAAACTTACCATTTTAACATTTCATTTTTAAGTTCACTGGCATTAAGTGATGATGCAACCATCACCACCATACAGTCAAAATTTTGTATTTTAAAGTCTCCTTATGGAATTTTTGTCTTTAGATGCTTATGCCACCGCACAACATACAGTTATACAAAGTCATTTCCACTCATTTTTCAATTTTGTGGGGCTGATTTTCACCATTTTGATTTAACTTTGTTTTGAATTATGTAAAGTAAACATATGATCCAAAATCATAACCATATGCCAAGGTACACTCATAATCATGCTTTGACCCTCTTTACTCCCTTTTTCCACAGGAAACCGTTTTAATTGTTTTTACTTTATCCTTCTATTCTTTCTTCTTGAAATCGAATGCAATTATATATATATGTGTGTGTGTGTATATATATATATATATATATATATATATATATATATATATATATCCCCTAAACCCTTAAACACTGTTTTCCACCTTGCTTTTTTCACTTAACAGTAAATCCTAACGTTTATCCTATATGTCTATATTGCGGTCTCCCTCATTCTTCTTTACTACTGCATAGTACTTAGAATCCCCTGTGTACCACAGGTTATTCAACTAGTTCCCGTCAGTGGACATTCATGTTGTTTCTGGAGCCATTTTAAGTCCTGCTCTAAATCCAACAGGACAACCTGGCCGAATAGCAGGATGCCAATAGCTAGAACAAGAGGGACAAAATTGTGGTGGCGGGGGCCAGGTGGACAGTGGTTGCCAAAGAATATGCGTTGCCTACCTATTGGGATCTTCAGTGGAGGTTCCCAACGTAGGGAATCTTCAAAGAGCCCTGGAAAGTGCCCACGAAAAAGTTAGCTCAAAACAACCATCCAGGGACTTCCCTGGTGGTGCAGTGGTTAAGAATCCGCCTGCCAATGCAGGAGACATGGGTTCAAGCCCTGGTCCGGGAAGATCCCACATGCCGTGGAGCAACTAAGCCCATGTGCCACAACTACTGAGCCTGCGCTCTAGAGCCCACAAGCCGCAACTACTGAGCCCGTGTGCTGCAACTACTGAAGCCTGTGCTCTGCAACAAGAGAAGCCACAGCAATGAGACGCCCACGCACCACAAGGAAGAGTAGCCCCCGCTCGCCGCAACTAGAGAAAGCCCACTCGCGGCAACGAAGACCAATGCAGCCAAAAATAAATAAATAAATAAATAATTTTTTAAAAAAATCCAGCCAAGTGAAGACTTTCTTGTCTCCTTACTTCTCTCTCCACCTTCTTTAGACAATGTGGGAGGGAAGACAGGAAGAGATGGAGCAGAATTGGAACATGTCTCCTTTATCTGTCTTCCAGGCCTTCCCTGGGTGACCCTGTGACTGACCATCCAAACTGGGATACTTAATTGGTATCATATTATAAAAATAGTTCTATTCAAAAACTATTTTTGAAATATAATTATTACTCTAAAACAAAATTATATATGTACATATATATATTAAAGAAAAATATAAAAACTCCTTTATGTTGATTATCTGAAATTTTAAGAAATAAGCAGAATAACTACTCTTGGTGCATATTAACATTTTATCAGTTTCTCAGCTTTGTTCTAATAGCATATTTTTTCAATATGGTCCTTTTTTCCCCGTAAAACTGACTGAAACCATCCTCAAAGATGCATTTTATTATGCATTTATTATAACAATAAATTTGAAATTGGCAACATCTTCAATTGAGCTTTCTCTATAGATCGTAATAATTTTATTGATAAAATACTCTCTTTACAGGAGCCAAGGTACCTGGCAACTGCAGAGCAAACAGTGTTAAATGGAGTATTCTATTTTTTCAGGATTTGAAATGTGCAAATATTTTAGCCAAAATATTTTCACAGGTATTATAATTCTGTATTCATTCAGAGAATCTTTCTTTGATAAACATTTGTACAAGACAAAAATAGTCAAATAAATTATCTCTATGATTCTCTTTTACTGTTTCACCAAGTTTAAGTGCTGCAAAATTTTAGGTCTTTTCAATTATACTCCTTTCTGTTATCAAACATAATATTAAACATCTACTTAAAAATAGAAGCCCTTCCCCAAATCATATAAACCATTTAGTTTAATATGTTCAGTTCTTCTTTGTTTTTTAAAAATTGAAATAAAATTCACTGTTTTAAAGTGTACAATTCAGTGATATTTACTACATTTACAGTGTTGTGCAAGCACCATCTCTATTTAGTTCTAAAACATTTCCATCACCTCAAAAAGAGACCTTGTGCCAATTAAGCAGTCATTCCCCATACCCCACTCTCCCCAGCTCCCCACAGCCATTTAACTACATTCTATCTCTATGGATTTACCTGTTCTGGATATTTCATATTTCATACAATATGTGACTGTTGTTTCTAGCTTCTTTCACTTAGCATAATGTTGTCAAGGTTCATCCACCTTATAGCATATATCAGTACTTCATTCCCTTCTCATGGCTGAATAATATTCCATTGTATGGGTATACTGCATTTTGTTCATCCATTCAGCTGTTGATAGACATTTGGGTTATTTACACCTTTTAGCTATTGTGAATAGTGTTGCTATGAACATTTCTGTGCAAGTGTTTGTTTGAACACCTGTTTTCAATTCTTTTGTGTATTTACCAAGGAGTAGAATTTCTGGGTCATCTGGTAATTCTGTATTTAATTTTTTAAGGAACTGCCGAACTGTTTTCCACTGCGGCTGCACTATTTTACATTGCTACCAGCAATGTACAAAGGTTCTGATTTCTCCACATCTTCACCAACGCTCATTATTTTCTATTTATTTATTTGTTATTATGATAGCCATCCTAGTAGGTATGAAGTGGCATCTCATTGTGCTTCCCTTGCTTTCGTGAAGAAAAAAATGTAATATCTTCCTGCTTTAAGCATTGTTTTCAATCATTGCAATTCACTAAAAAGCTTCAAAAACTAATTTTGTTGTTGTTGTTGCTCCATTCCTGGAGTACTTGGTTGACTATTTCCAACTGACTTGTTAGAATCATTTGTTTGGAAAAAAGTGTAACCAAAAATGCAACCAACATTTAGATGACTCATCTTTGGGAAAGTTTAATTCCATTACAGAATATTTTGGTTGATTTATAAAATATTTTTAAAGGCTTTAACATGTCTGAAATTTTATTCATGACTAACTGCCAAAAGAAACAAAAAGCCTAAAAACGTACTGCCATGTTGACATATGTGTTTGTATTCAACATCATCTCAGTTGCAAAAATTTTGTAGCTCAACTTCTAATAGATAGCTAGCTAGATAGATAAATAGATAACCAACACTTCTATTTTGAAAATAAAATGTGTCAGCTTGTTTAGATGTGATGACAAATTACCTGTGCATTACAATCAATTCCAAATACATTTCTGCTCCAGAAAATTCCTAATTTAGAGATAACAATGTTTTAACCACAGTTCTATGCTCCACCAAAATTTGTAATCCTATTATCACTGTAAAAAACAAATAATTTCATCTTCAATATTGAACTTCTGATTTAGATCTATAAAAGTGTTTCATTGTTGACAGAGTGAACCTCCCAAAACTGGACTTTGATATGCTAACCAAATGTTGCATAACTATAAACAATAGTCCTGTTTCTTTATATTTTAATTTAAAAAGTATCTTGCAGATTGTTGCATATCAGTACATAAAGAGCTGTCTCATTTTTTGTAAGTGGTTGCAAGTATTGCGCTAAATGGATGTACCAAAATTTATTAAACCGGTTTATTTTAACGGGTATTTAAGTTTGTCCCAGAATTTTGTAATCATAGAAAAATTTTGCAATGAATAACACTTAATAAAGTATTATTTGCTATAGAGCCTATCTATAAGGGAAATATCTATCAATGTAATTTCTGTGCCAAAAATGTATATATTACATTTTAATTGATATTTATTGTTTAAATAGAGATTGTACATCTATCATATCCAAATAGCAATGTTCAAGTGTGCCTCTTCCTCACATGATTACCACCACAGTGTGTTAGCAATCTTTCTGATTTTACCAATAAAATCTTTACCAATAAAAAAAAAACTGGACTTTGATTCCATGCATTGGATGAAAATATTAAATTATCATTAGAGTTAACTGGTTTTCTGTTTGAAGCATCTGATGTCACTGATATAAATCAGGCATCACTTGACTGTTTGCAAAAATTCTTCTGCTGCCAAAGGAGCCAATGCACTAACGGCCATGGTTTTACTTTTCACATGTGCACAAGAAAATGTGGGATCAAAAATAAGCAAAATTAATCTATAAGAAAGACATTTGATCAAAATAAAAATCATGCTTCACAGAGTGATCTATAAAACCCTTTCTGCAGCTGCATGCATTAAACATAATAGATGTTCGTGCTCTTCTGGCAGATTGGTGTCTCTTGGTTTTCATGTGGTCAATAATATTGCTGGGGCTTCCCTGGTGGCGCAGTGGTTGAGAATCTGCCTGCCAATGCAGGGGACATGGGTTCGAGCCCTGGTCTGGGAAGATCCCACATGCCACGGAGCGACTAGGCCTGTGAGCCACAACTACTGAGCCTGCGCGTCTGGAGCCTGTGCTCCACAACAGGAGAGGCCGTGATAGTGATAGGCCTGCGCACCGTGATGAAGAGTGGTCCCCGCTTGCCACAACTAGAGAAAGCCCTCGCACAGAAACGAAGACCCAACACAGCCATAAATAAGTAAATAAAAAAAGAAATTAACATGTTTAAAAAATAAATAAATAATAATATTGCTGCGTCTCCCCTGGTGGATTGGCAAATGTCGACAAATATTTTCGCAAGTTATATATTCATCTAATTCCTTAAGGAATGAAAATTCAGTACTTAACATATCATTAAACACACATTTACATTGTTTTGGGGGTCATTGATGCTAAAATGGTTTATTGCAAATAAAAAGCATTACCAATTAATAATAGTTGTCGATTTATACCATATAATAAGTAACAAAACCACCATAGCAAAAACTTTCAAATTACTCTTTAAATGCTCTCTAGCAGGATCACAACTTCTATTTTCTGCACGAATTTCTTCTCTCATACCTAACCTATGATTTCCCACATTATGCTGACTCTGCCAGGGAAGCCTGGCAGCTTTGTGACTTACCCCAGACCATGGTATAGCTGGCTGATAGACCAAGTGGCCGGTCGGCCCAGCAGCATTGATTATTTTCCCATTTCAAATAGTTAATGGAAGGAGCTGGCTGTCCCCAAATGCTTGTGTGTGAACACACTGTTCTATTAGCTACCACCCTGCATGCTGTCCCCGAAAGGGAGGTGTTAGTTATGTTGAGTCTGGAAGGGCTGGGAAAAGAGAGTTTCACTAAACTTTTAGTTTTCACATTATGTTGAAGTGAGAGCTCTACTCATTGTGCATGAGTCTTGCATGCTTCTAGTAGAGATGTTAAAAGAACTAAAAAAGACCAATAGAGATCTACCAATGCCACTTACTTTCATGCAAATATTAATAATAATTCTTTATTAAAAATGGGAAATCCAGGAGAGATACTAACAAGGACAAGATGTCAGGACAACAGGCATAAGCTGGGACTGTTCTAGGCAATCCCTGACATGTGACCACTCTGTCTTCAGCTGCCTGAAGGGGAGAAGTCTGAGCTTTGAATGACAATTAAAATGTTGACTATGTCTGGGCATGGATGCTTTTGATCTGTAATTTAAAGTACCTATTGCTTAAGAGTGAGCAGAAAGGTATGGGGCCAGCCACTGGGCATAAGAAGGGTTCCTGAGAGAAAACATGCAGGGCAAACTTACCCACCTGTGATGCAATCCCAATGAGCAACAAAGAATCAAAAGGAACTTTCTTCAGGAGGGATTTCTGAAACTGACCACCACCCATATGACACAGAAGAGAACATGGGATCAGAATGAGTATAATTTATTTTAAATAGAACCTCTCACTTACATGCCCCCTTCCCCCAGTTTTTCATTTTGCTGGGTAGGAGCACTAGGCTGATGTTTATTTTATTGCTACATTTTAAATTGCCTTACCCTTATTGTGTTCAAACTTAAGGAAAGTGTCATCTCTGCAAGTTGGTGTGGGATTGTAATGATGTGGGACTTATTTTTTTTTAAGGAGGCTTATTTTTTTAACATCATGCAACAAACTGTCATTGAGTGACTATTCTTCAAAGGAGGGCATTTAAAACCTTGGAAGGCTACTCATTCATTCCAGTGATGATGATAAAAATGCAAACAATGATAGCTAAAATGTATTAAGAACTTACTATGTGCCAACCTGTGTTCTGGGTGCCTTCTCCGGGTTATCTCATTTAATCCTCACAACAAACTTGTAAGGCAGGTGCTAGTATTACTTTACAGATGAGGAAACTGAGGGCTGGAAAGGATATTAAAGTTAAAACTTTCAAACACATAGATAGTAAAGATGTGTTGAATTCTTCTTGGTGACTAAGGCACTCAGCTGAGATTCAGAGCCCTGTCTCTTTGGTTTTAAAGCCTGGGCTGGTTACACTGCCCCATCCTGCCTCCCAACAAGGCTGGGGGAGAAAACAAGAGAGATGGGAAACAGAGACAAACACAAGGCAGATTAGAATAAAGTGCTAAACAGAGCACTAAAGGTCCCAAACATTCGGCACAGACATGGAAACATTAGAATATGGCACATGGCTACTTGGAAATGTGTGCAGTGGCTGCCCATCCCCTTGGTGGAATATTCTGGCAAGAACCTTGGTTTGTGTTTCATCTCAGAGGTGGCTGCCTGACTGTGGTTACACGATGGCTCGTTGACCTGGGCTCTGAGCAGTCCTTTTTGATTCCAGGATGAAAAGAGCCATTTGAAGGGAACTTTCATTCACTCCTGGGTTTGCCAGCCCATCAAGTCTGAGGGCAGATCTGCAAAGGTTCCCTCTGTGCCCAGAGAAGCCATAGCCTGTTCTGTGCATGTAGAACCCTGGCCTTCTCCACCCATGCCTCTATTCCTCCTTCTGCAAGGCTGTGTTTAGTCTGCGATTCCTATCCTCTCAACTAAGATTGTTTAGAAATACTATTGCTTCTACCAATTGTTCACACTTCATCATTGAAAAAAAATGGTTAACAAGCAAGTTTAAATATCTCAATATTTATTTGATTTTAAAACTACCAAAAAGCCTACTGGTTTTCTTTTAAAAATACAAGTTTAACAATCATTTGTTTCCAGAGCTTCGGCATTTCTCTGAGGGACAGAATAAAATATACTGCGTGAGCCAAGTCATCATAGAATAATGATAGTACATTTTAAATTATACAATGTCTAAATTATCAAATAAATATCGAGTCAAAACCACAGTTGGTTCAAGGTAAAACGTGATGACTTTTAAGACAGTTTCATGAATAAATTATATTGATCTATTTCTACACTATAAGTTAATTGAACCCTTCAAAATACATAACTTTTTAAGAACAGTGAAGTTTCAAGGAAATGTATATCCTGACCTGGAAAAGTAGAGTATTGTGTGATACAGGACAAGGAAGAAACCCTTTCAGCAAAGCATCAGGATATTCCATTTGAATTAAAATAAGTAATTAGCAAACACAAAATTTTGGAACCAGTTGCCACAGCAACCGCCTCCAAGGCGGAGCCCCGCCCCCCCCATCCGTTTGCGCATGCGCCTAAGGGTTGGGTCCCCTCTCCCAGAGCAGAACTTCTGACTCCCCATCTCAGGCCAAGCTCCCCTCGCTGCTCCTTGCACTTGGGAGAGGTTTGTGCTTTGCCAAGACAGCAGAGGTAGGTCAATTTTAATTTGTTGGGAAAGAACTATATCTCACCCTGATAACTGATGTGTCCTGAGTGCTTAATATGTACATTTTACAAGCACGATTTCATCCAGACTTCACACATTCCTATGAGGAATGTGTTCTTAGGTAGGAAAACTGGGCTGAAAGACATTAAGTGACTCGCCAAAGTAACACAGATAAGAAAGGGAATTTCATGAAAGATTTTGTGAGACTCTGGCCTAAGCAGCCCTGCTTCTGGGCTCTCGGGTTCAATTAGTAACAATAACAGCTCATTGAATCCTCAGCCAGCCCTGTGGGTTCCATATCCTTATCAGCCCCATTGAATAGATAAGGTTGTTGAGGCACAGGGGACTTAGGGAACAGGGCCAACCTTGCACAGCTGGTAAGTGTTAAATCTGGGATTGGACCACAATTACCCTGGCCCCACAAAACATACCCTCAACCGCTACACCATACTACCTCCAGGTGACTAACTTCCCTTCTTTTGCACCATTTTGGGCCAGCTTTGGGAGCATCTGGGCATTGTGCCAATGCTGTGCCATCAGCATTGTGGCACAGACTTCCATTCTCTAACAGGCACTTCATCATCAGCAACAGGGTGGTTGCCTCAAGCTGCTGCAGCTGCCTATGCTGGCCAAGAGAGCCAGGGCAAGGGCCTGCAGGTACAGGCAGGTCAACAGTCTGGTCTCACCAAGCTTCAGGACAGAGGAGGAAGAGGACTTGGTAGCACCTGAGTTAGGTACACACATGGCAAATGAAGGACTGAGCCATTAGGAGTAAAGGAAAAAAACTGGAAAAACAATATTTTAAATGCTCATTTGGAGATACGAAATGTCTTTCCATTTTACAAAGTATATTTGCTAAATGTATTAGGAACTTTGGGTTGTAAGTGACAGAGACCCAACTCAAAATAGGTTAAACATCAAAAGGGGATTTCACCCAACTACAAAGCCCCAGAGAGTTACTGACTCTTAGCTCAGCTTCATCCCAGGGCACAGATGATAACCTCAGATCCCTCTGCCTCCCCATCCCCATTCTCCTTCCCTATGCCATGGCTCCATTCTCTCCTACTCTAGACAGGCCCCCTCTTGAGGACAGGTAAGATGGCCCAGCTTAACTGCTCCAGAAGAAAGCACATCTCTTTTCAAATTAATGTTCATCCATTTCCCAGTGGCACTCATTTTGCCCTTGTTTGGGTCATGTATTCATCCTAGACCAATCACTGTGTCCAGAGGAAGTGGTCTATGATTGGCCAAGACTGGGTCACTTGCTACTCCTGACCAATCACCATGTCTGCTCTAGGTCATATGCCCATCATTTTGGAGGGAGATGAGAGTCCCTTGATTGACATACAGCAGGACCATATAGATGAGGGAGGGATGTACCCTAAAGAAAGGGGAGCTGGGCCGGCACAACAAGACCACAACACTTAGGGCTTCCAATTGCAAGAATTTATTAAGGAAGTTATTACTGATGCAGCTACCGGTGTCTGGGGGAAAGTCAACGCAGAAAAGTAACAAAAACTTCAAGAAGAGTTTGTAAATACTCTCAAGGAGCACATATGAAAATTTGTCTAAGACTTAGACTCTAAGGTAAAGACATTTCAAGAGTGTTAGGAATTTTAAAACAAATCCTAAAAGGGAAAGAGTAAAAGCTTGTCTTGCTGGTCTTTGCAGGTGAAATGAGGTACAGACTAGATGGAAAAATCAGAAGTCTCTCACTGGCTATGGGGGTGGCGTGAGGGTGGGTCTCCAGGGCCGGTCCACCCTGCAGGCTTCTGCCCGATGCCTCGGCCCCACCGCAGGCCCACAGGGTCACAGCCAAGCCCACCTGTGCCTCTGGGGCCGAGTTAAGGACTTCTGCTTCCAGAGCTTTCCTCTGCCTCTCACAAGCACTAAATTCACATCTTTTTATCCCCATTTTCCAAAAAAGGCAACAGACTCTCCTCCCCTACAAAGCAAATAGAAAACAGCACATTCTAGGAAGGCCCTCCCTGACCAATGTTTGTGCCCATGTCATTACTAAATATTCCCGCTTCCAACGGCTGCTCACCTCTCCTTAATGACTGCTCTATTTCAGCAGCTGGCCCTCCATAAATCCTTCCGGGCGTTCTACTCTAAACAGGCCTCTTCTCACGCTGAGGCCAGCCTCCTTGCCAGCCGTGTAAACACTCCCCAGCTCCCAGGGGACGCTCTGACGTGCCCAGCCCGGCCTGGGCATTTACGATCAGATCATGGCAGCCAGCGGCGGGGGGCTGCCTCCTGCTCAGGGCTTAGAGAGGAGCAGCTCCAAATGGGAAGAGTGCCCCAGGCAGGCTTGTAATGAGGCATTTATGGTGTGGAGCCGGCCCCAGGCAAAACTGGGCAAAAGGTGTGGCCTGAGACATTTCTGAGGTATTAATGTATGTTTCCTTTCTGTGTTTTTCCCTCCTCCACCTCACTTCCAAGCAAGTAGTCAGGCCTTTTGTAAGTCTTTACCTCAGGGATTTTTGCTCCACTAAAAGCTCAAAGCATGTGTGTCTGGGGTAGGAGGATCTGGTCATGAAACCCTCCCAGCTCACTGGATGGGTTTTGCTGGAGGTCTTTACGCAGGAGCAGGAGAAAGGGCAAGGCTCTTGGGGGTCTCAGGAAGCTGGATCTCCTCCACTAAGTTTTCCAGACTGGACAATGCTACTGAAACTGAAAGGCCCCCTGCAGGGATGTCACAGCTTGAGTGATGCCATCCTTATGATGGACAGGAGTGTAGTGGCCCTCCTGTCATGCCCCTGGGGCCCTGTGGGCCTCTCTGATCTTTGTGAGGCAACAGGAGGGAGCTTCAATTCTGAGTTGGGTGAAATGTCCCCTCAATTCCACCAGCCGGGGGTTCAGAACTGTCTTTAAGTTTATTAAAAGATGTTGGCAGAATTACAACTCCTCCAAAGATGTCCCCGTCCTAATCCTTGGAACCTGTGAATATTCTGTTTTACTTGGCAAAAGATAATTAAGGTTGCAGATGGAACTAAAATTGCTGATCATCTGACCTCGAGATAGGGAGACTATTCTGGAGGATCTCAGTGGGCTCAGTGTAATCGTAAGGGTCCTTAAAAATGGAAGAGGCCTTCAGAAAAAGAGAATCCTAAAAAGATCTGAAGACGTTGTGTGTTGCTGGCTCTGAAGAAGGAAGGGAACCACAAGGCAAGGAATGCAGGTGGCCTCTAGGAGCTGGAGAAGGCAAAGATAGTATTCTCTCCTAGAGTCTCCAGAAGGAATGCAGCCCTGCCAACACTTCAATCTTTGCCTAGTGAGATCCAGTTGGATTTCTAACCTAGAGAGTTGTAGGAGAATGAAGCTATTGTTTTAAGTCACTGTTTATAGTGACTTGTTACAGCAGCCATAGAAAACTAATACAAAAGATAATAAGCGGAATTGATATTTATTACACACTGGCGCTCTGCCTTGGCCCCCTCTTGCAGGTTCTCCCCTCCCTTGCTATGATTCCTCAGGACTGGCCAGGTTGCTCATGTCTCTCTCAGGGGCCCCACCAAAATTCAGTTCCATGTATTTCAATTCCATAAACATTCTCTGTGTGCCAATTATGTGCAGAATGCCACAAGAGTGCACTGGGGTTGGAAACCGGGATACGATATGGCCACTGCCCTTGGGAATGGTGAGCTAGAAGGAGAGATAGGCACACATGGGACTGGTTCAGGCAGGGGGCAGGCTGTGGCAAGTATGGTTCCAGAAGTATGAACCAAGTGCTATGAGTATAGGGGGAAGAATGAGATAAATATCAGCTGAAAGAATCTGAATTACTCATCTCATTTGAAGAAAAAGCCAAAGGCAGGATTGAACTCAAGCAGGGGTGAGAGCTAGCTGGCATCCATACCTTAGTTACCCATACCTTGCTCATGGCAGACATCACTAATCAATCACTAATTCCTTTTTTTCTTTTTTTTTTTTTCTGCAGAGAACAGATTTTGTCTTGGAATTTTTCTCAATTTAGTGCAATAGCAGTTGAATGGATTTGGCACTTGTGGTGAAACCTATTTGCCACATCTGTGGTTAAGGTATTTATCACACTGAGATGGTGTCAGGCAAATAATATAGAAAAGAAATGTTTGAACTTCAGTCACTCCTTTCCTCTTTATTGTTGCATGGAGATGCCCCACTTGGGTTACCTGTACTCTCTATCCATCCTTAGTCATCCAAGATTGTCTGGTATCTGGGGTTTCTACCCCTAAAACACTTCTGGCTTGTATTGCAATCCCTCAGAGCAAGGACAATCAGGAATGTTCCTCCCGGGGCAATAATGAAAGAATTTGATGACCTCTTTCTAGACCTCATGTCCCAAGCTAGAGACGACAGAGATTGGTGTGAGGTATAAGCAAGAAGATTCAGGAACTAAATTTTCAAAAATGAGCTTCCAAAAATGAGGTCCTTGCTACCCACGTGTGCCCTGGGGTACCAGAGGGAAAATGACCCAGCATCCTAAAAATTCCACAAAGGTGGAATGAGCGGTGGTGAGGTGGACCATGGATGCTAGCACACCCCTGCCTGCACTACCTATCTTTAATATTTTAATTGTAAATTAATACCTTCTCACTTTTTAAAAATCTAAGCAGTAGAAGGATGTGAATTTAAAGTGAAAATTTCCTTTTCCTCTACTTCATTCCAACTCCCCAAAGGTAATCTTGAAGTTTGGGGATTTTTTTAAATCCTTCTAGAAAAATTGAATGCACAGAATGTATATGTGAATATGTTTGTGGTTAAGTGCCTTTCCCCCCTGTGAACATAAGTGGAGTCATGATCACGCTGAACCCACTGTTCTGCAATGTCTTCATCTTCACTCACTAATCTTTCCAGGAGGGCACATTTGGGGTGGGGGCCAGACTGGCTCTGGAGACAGGCCTCCTGGGATGAAATCCTGGCTGAGCACTTCCCCTTGAGTGACTCTGGGCAAGTTCCTTAACTTCCCCGTGTCCCTGCTACAAATGGAGAGACAACACCAGAAATACTATTGAAAATACATTTTCCTTTACAGGGTTCTTATTTGGAGCCAATATAATATGGTATATTTGTTCATATAATAATTTTTAAAAATCTATGATATCCAGTACATGTCACTATCTCAGTTTGGTCCAGGTTCAAAAGAGATGCCAGGCACTGGGGTTCTATGGCTCCTCTTGAGGGTTGCACACTTTCCCAGTTCTCCCTCGCAGGGCTGGATTACTGACCCACCACGGCTACCATCTCCAGTGCCCCAGGAAAATCCCCCTTATTGGTAAACTCATTGGCTGCTGTCACCCCCCAAGACCCAGCTCAAAGAGCTCCCCTCTCCTAAGCAACACCACTCCTCCCCTCCCAAGAGAGGTGGTTGCCCCTTCGGTTGGGCATGGCTGGTCCATCAACATACCTCTATTATGTCACTGATCACCCATATCATGACCCTTTTCCTATATGTCTGCCTCCTCTACTAGACTAGGAATGCCTAGAAAGCAGGGACTCTGGCTTGTTTATCTTGATGACCCGAGTGGAAATGCTTGGTGTCTAGAACAGAGGGCACATTCTAGGAGAGTCAAATGAATGAGTGAGTGGATGAATGAATGAGTGACTGACTGATGGACTGAATAGATATCTCAGATTTAACGTGTCCAAAATAGAATTCTTTTTTTTTTTTTTAAATAAATTTATTTATTTATTTATTTTTGGCTGCACTGGGTCTTCGTTGCCGTACGCGGGCTTTCTCTAGTTGTGGCGAGTGGGGGCTTCTCTTCGTTGTGGTGTGTGGGCTTCCCATTGCGGTGGCTTCTCTTGTTTTGGAGCATGGGCTCTAGGAGCACGGACTTCAGTAGTTGCAGCACGTGGGCTCAGTAGTTGTGGCACACGGGCTCTAGAGCACAGGCTCTGTAGGTGTGGCACATGGGCTTAGTTGCTCCGCGACATGTGGGATCTTCGCGGACCAGGGCTTGAACCCGTGTGCCCTGCATTGGCAGGTGGATTCTTAACCACTGAGTCACCAGGGAAGCCCCAAAATAGAACTCTTGATTCCCCACACCTGCTCCTTCTACCCTCCTCCCCACCCTGGTAAACAGCACAGCCATCTATCCAGTTGTCCAAGTCAAGAACTTTGGGGTCAGGTTTGATTCCCCTCTTTCATCACCCCCTCCACATTGCACCCACCACTGCATCCTGGGGCTCTCACTCCATAATATGTCCCCAGTCATGCTTCTTCCTGCCACCTGCCTCACCACCATCCAATTCAGAGCCACCACAGCCTCTCGCCTCCATTATGCAATACCTCCCTAACCTCTCTCCCTGCCTCCTGTCTGCCCTGCTCCCAGTCCCACCTTCACTCACCCGCCAGAGTGACTTTCCTGCAAAGCAAAGGGCATCTTGCTACTAGCCTGCTTCATGCCCTCCCACCCCCCAGTGACTTTCTGTGGCTCTTACAATAGAATCCAAATGTTTTGCCATGGGCTACAGGTGAGCTAATCCAGATCCTGCCCAGCGGTCACCCCATCACATACCACTCTTCACCGAGATCACACTCCTGCAGACCCCCAGCCTCCTCGAAGTGCCTTCAGCATGACAAGCTATGTCCTCTCTTGCACCCTCTCTCTGGAATTATCCTGACCTCAGCTGCTCCCTTCTCTTCATCTGGGGCTCGGTGTAAATTCACCTCCTCTAAAAGTCCTCCCTGATGCCCTTCTAAGAAGACCCTCCCCAGGCACTCACCAGCACATCACCCTGTTTTATTTACTTCACTTACTACTTTGAAATTATCCAGAAGGTCAGCCCCAGAAAGTAGAGACTTTCCCTGTCCTGATCAGTGCTGAATCTCCTGTGCCTAGTGCAGGGCCTGGCACATAGTAGGTGCTCAAAAAATATTTGTGAGATAAAGGAATCCATGGTAACCTGTTTGGGCCACATTTCTGGAGAGGTTGTGCACTGATTTCAATGAGCTGCAATCCCAGTGATGCTTGCTAGAAGGAACGTTGAATTTGAAGAATATTTGATATGATGGTTTTTAAAGCTTATGGTTTCTGCAGTGCTTAATATCACTTTTCCTATCTTTGCAAGTGACAGAAAGATTGGAGGAGTTTAAAACAGTGGAGAAGCCTCTTTGAAGGATGGAAACATGTTAGAGCCACGGTCCTATCCAAAAGCCACTTTGAATCCTTAATGCTTCGAGACAATCAAGGGAGCAAAAAGTGCCTACATAATTCTCATTTCTAAATCAGCAGTCTTAGGCTTCAAAGCATTGATGGTGTTAACAACTAATTAAGAAATCTTGACATTACTCAAGATAGATAAAAGTGAAATGGTATCTGAGAGACTTTAGATATCTATAACAAGCTGAAAGTCAAGGACTAAGAAAAAGCGTTCCTGATTAACAGTCTTCCCGAGGAAAACCAGGGGACGTTCAAACTGATGTGTCCTCAAACCATTTCAGTAGGGTTGCACTGCCACTAAAAATAACAATCATCTGTCTGCTTTTAAGTGTGAAATTATTCACAGCCAAAAAATATGGTTATAGTATCAAGGGAGGCCAGGGCACCCCTTGGGTTTGTAAATTGCTGAACTGCACTTGAAAAACTTTATCCAGGGAGCAGTGTTTGTGTTCAGTGTCTCAGTACTGTTGAGACACTGTTTGTGAGAAAACCAGGGGATGGGCCTGAGGTGGTATGTTGTATAAAGTATGCTCTCAATACCATCTTATCTGGTATTTGGAACATAACCAAAAATCTGAGTTCTGTCTATATAACTGCCAAAACATCCGGTTGAAAATAGTAAAATACAATATCTATTAAGCTAATTATTAAAACCCAGCAAGCTCAGAGGTTTCCTACCATTTTCTGCCCTAGAATACTTGAAGAATATCCCTTATCCCTGACTCTAACAGTGGCCCACTATGGGGGAGGGTTGGAGGAGGAAGGGAGCATAACCCTTGAGGGGGTGCAGACTGAAAAGCCTCATAATTCTTGTATCCTCTCCGGAGGGATCATGGCCTCCCCTGCCTTTGCCCTTTGACTCCCCACCAGGGAATCACTTCACGTATCATCTTATTGAACTTATATTTTTAAAAGGGGATCTGACAGAAAGCAAATCAGTGATTCCCTAGAGCTAGGTGTGGAAGGGAATTGACTATAAATGGGCATGGGGGAACTTTCTGGTACAGTGGAAGTCTTCCAAAACTAAATAATGGTTGCACAACTATGTAAATTTACTAAAACTCATCCAACTGTACACTTAAAATGGATGAATTTTATGGTATATAAATTACACCGGAACAACACTGCTAAAGAAATGGATCAAGCCAGACTGTGTGTGCAGATATAATGTTTGGGACAGTGCATCCAAACCAAGCTCACCTTCTTCACCCAGCTTCTCTAGCATTTCCTGTCATCTCAGAGAATAGTGCCATATCCATCCAGGTTCCTGGGTGTTTGCCATCTTTAGCCACTTCTCTTTTACTGCCTCCACCTGACCAGTTCTACCCTTCTAATCTTTTGAATCTGTTCACTTCTGCCCATCCCTGATGCCACTGCCTGGTTCAGCCTGTCGTAGTTTCTCCTGAAAGGCTATCACCTCTTAATGACGCCCTGCCCTCACCTCCCAGTGCATTTCCGCCTCCACCTCAAGGATGAAATTCCTTCATTGGCTCCCCATGGTCCTCAGGATAACACTCCAGCTCCTCAGCAGGGCACAGTTTACAAGACCTCCCACAACCTATATTGGTTTATTTCTCCAGCCTGATCTCTTGGCAAACCAAACTCTAAACCAAATTGACCTACTTACCTTTATCTATTCCCTTGAAACAATATAAGCTTTCCTTCCCTCCTTTGCTCACACAGCCTTCTCTCCACCCACAATTAACTGCTCTGGCAGAGACAGCTGGTTGCTTCCCAATAGCTCCTTTTATTCCTTACTGACAACCTGACTTTACCAGGGCATATTGCCAGATACAGTTAAAGACCTCATTCCCTAGCCTCCCTTGCAGCTATGTGGAACAATGTGATAAATTTTGATCAGTGAGGAAAGTATGGCATATCAAGAGGCCTCCTTAAAATGAGAAGGCCTTCCTTCTTTCTACCTTTATGCTGCCTGGAATGAAGCTGTCATGGCTGGAGCTCCTGCAGCCATCTTGGGCCAAGCGATCAACAAAATAGAAGGACCCTGGGTTAAGAACACCATTGAGCCTCCATATCACCTTTGGACTTTGTTTATGTGTGAAACTAACTTCTACCTGTTTCAGCCACTAATTTTTTTTTTTTTTGATCTTGGTTATTTGTAGACAGATAAGATCTTATATAAAAAATGCTTTCAAGCACCATCTTAACTGACTGACCCACTTTTCTGTCCATCGACCTCCTGTTTTTCCTCTAACACTCAGCAGAGGTGCCGCCTACTCTAGGAAGCCATCCTGACCTTCCAAAGGCAGGTCAGATGCCCCTGCTCAGGCTTCCATAGCCCCTGGCACTGCTTCCCATCATGGCACTGTTATAGATCAAACCTGTTCACATTTTACCCCCATCACCAGATTCCTGAAGGAGCACTAGGTCTGGCACAGTAGGTTCTCAGTGTGCTTGCTGGATGAGAAAATATTTAACACCCAAGTGATTAACCCACAAGGAACAATCATGCTGCAACTTTGAAAGGGAGCCAAGTGAGCAGTTATTTCAGTTTTATATCAACACCACCTCTCTGGATATAACTGTAAATGACAGGTCTGGATATATTATATACATCAATAATTGTCACAAAAACAATCAAAACTTCACCTCCAATATTAAGAAACATGAGCTGTGCCTTTGAACTTGTAAAAGGTTAGATAAATCAAATCTTTCTATCAAAGTACCTAAGGACATGCTAAAAAAAAGTTACTGACCCAGAAGGAAAATAGCGAGATGAAAAGAAAAAATACGTGACTGCTCTCTGACAATAACTTGAGAAAACAGAGAATAAATATTCAGACACCATATTGATTTAAAATAGATTCCTATCTAGTTAAAGATTCCACCTACCTGAAGACACATTAGGCACACAAATCTCAGTATGCCTGATTGGATTTTAAAACCAGACTTGTGGTTTCATAATCCAACTAGCTTTGGGGACCAAAGTGGAAATTAAAGATCTTAAAGGCCAAGTGAATCTAAGATGGAGGTGGGAGAAGAATTAAAAAATAAGAGCAACTATGAAATAAAACTGAAGGCTGAATCAGAGTCAGGTTGGAGAGCGGGAAAAAAAGAAATTGTGAAAAATACAAATTCTGAGAATTAAAATCACCAGCTCAAAACTCATTCTGTGTATACTCCAGCAGTTAAGAAGCCTCAGACGAATTGAGTCATTTGTTGCGACGTGGATGGATCTAGAGATTGTCATACAGAGTGAAGTAAGTCAGAAAGAGAACAACAAATATCGTATATTAACGCATGTATGTGGAACCTAGAAAAATGGTACAGATGAACCGGTTTGCAGGGCAGAAGTTGAGACACAGATGTAGAGAACAAATGTATGGACACCAACGGGGGAAAACCGCGGTGGGGTGGGGATGGTGGTGTGCTGAATTGGGCAATTGGGATTGACATGTATACACTGATGTGTATAAAATTGATGACTGATTAAAAAAAATAATAAAAAATTAAAAATTAAAAAAAAAGAAGCCTCAGATGTCACAGTGCTGCTCACAGTAGCAGTGATCTCATTTGGAAGTGACTGTTTTGATACTGACTTGCAGTTGGATTTCGTGGGAAAGAAGATTTTCTTCCTTACAGAATTTCAGCATCCATGTCAAAAGCCTGAGTGGATGCCTCACGTGTGAGCTTACGCTGTGATATTTTAATGCACCTAAACTCCAATGAACATCCTGGAAGGCATCGCGGCAGGGAACTGAACCCCAGGGAGGCTATTAGCAATTTAGCATCTCATTTCATATGGGAATGTGAATGCCATGTGCTCATGTACCAACGGTGGTGTTCTGGGCCACACTGGATTCTATATTTCTAATTATCCACCCTGATTATTTGACTGCTTCCTCCCACCCCCCAGCCCTTTTCCCTTCTATGGCTCTCCAAGCAGCAGGGAGTCTCTAGGAGGGCTTGGTAAAAGCAGGTGCAAATGTGTGACTAGCAGCCCTATTTGCTGAAAATACAGGGGAAGCTCTTTAGGCATGAATATCACCCATTTAGGGGCCCAAAGGGGGCAATGTTAAGCCTCAGATTGAAGTTTCAAAGATCCATTCATTCTAGGGATATCTGCCCTGGATGGAGAGGGGGCGGGAGCCCCGGTAGGAGTAACTTACCTAACACTGGCCCTGTCCCCAACAATTGAAAACGTCGATTTTAAAAAGCAGGAGAGAGACTGAGGGAGCCAATTCAGGGTATGTATTTCACAAAAGCTCTAAAGCGGCATCTCGAATCCTCCTGGTTCTTGGGCTGTGACTATTAGTTAGGCTCATAAACAACCATGAAGTCCAACACACTTTACCTATTTGGAGTAATTAGGAGAAAATGCTTCGGAATCAGAGAAAAGCTTGAGGTTTAAGTGCCTATATTTTAAAAAAACCAACAACAAACAACAACAACAACAACATTTCCTACACACTAGGGTGGTGAAAAAGTTATTTTGCATTAGATGTCAGAGGTATTGGGTTTGAGTACTAGCTCACCTGCTAAATAGCACAGTGGCCTTGACCATTAATAATAATGGCAATAACATGACACATATGCAAGCCTGATGTCAATCATGTGGCTTTCATACATTATGTATAGTTTTCACAATACTGCAGCAAAATAGACTTTGGTACCATTTCACAGATTAGGAAACTGAGAGAAATTTAAGATTCCACAGCTAACCAGTGGTGGAGCTGGGGTTTGGATGTATCCAGATAGTAACACCTGCTTACAGGAATGCTGGCCTTCCCAGCTCTCCACACAAATCTATCTGCCTTGCTGACCTTCGTTTCTCACCTGTTAGGTGAGGTTTTGGCCTGTCTCCGTGGTCACCTCCTGCTGTAAAATGCTTGATTTCCAAATTCCTGGAGTGAGCCACCTTTGGTTACTAATTTGAGGTGCTCATGTGTTTCATCATGCACAGGGATGGATGTTATGATTTCTAATGAACAGGATTGTTTGTAAATGCGTGCTTCCACAATTCCAGAGCATTCTTGAGAGGAGGTTGGTCTTCCTGACATCTTGTTCACACTATTAATTTGTTTGGTAAACCTTTTTTAAAAAATTTTATTTATTTATTTATGGCTGTGCTGGGTCTTCGTTTCTGTGCGAGGGCTTTCTCTAGTTGTGGCAAGTGGGGGCCACTCTTCATCGCAGTGCGCGGGCCTCTCACTCTCGCGGCCTCTGTTATTGCGGAGCACAGGCTCCAGACGCGCTGGCTCAGCAGTTGTGGCTTACGGGCCTAGTTGCTCCACGGCATGTGGGATCTTCCCAGACCAGGGCTCGAACCCGCGTCCCTTCCATTGGCAGGCAGACTCTCAACCACTGCGCCACCAGGGAAGCCCCGGTAAACCTTTTTTAATGGAGGAAGAAATGTAACTTGCAGCCGCACCCGCGTCTATAACAGTGGTTTGACAGCATGGGCAAAACTTGGTAATGTGTAGCAATGCACATTCCCGGGGCCCCTCCACACCTACTGAGTATAACTCTGGGGGTAGGGCTCAGCACTCTGAGTTTAACACACACACACACACACACACACACACACCCTCGAGGGCCTTCTGAGGCGCACTCAAAAAAGTTTGAGGACCACTGGTATTGGATCACTGATTTTCCACTTGAGTTAGTGAGCTGTTCCTAGATGTTGGTTTGGAGGCAGGGCAGGCAGGCGGGACATAACGTTAGTTTAATAGTCAAATACCATTTTCAAATAATAGTGCTTTTCTGGGTGCCATCCGTTAAGCAGGGGAGGACTGGAAAGAAAGGGAAATTTGAGTAGACTAGGGAAGGCGGAGGGTGGGGCTTGCGCAGCGAGGGGATGGTGGGAGGAGGAGGAAGCTGCCGGGCCTCACAATCCATCTGGTTGGAAACGTCGTGCAGTGCCCCGAGCCGCAGGAGCCAGAGCCAATTACACGTTTATATAAGAGACCAAGTCTCTCCCGCCTCCCCGGCTCCGCCCCGCCCTCCCTGCCCCAGCCGGCGTTGGGATGGGGGAGGAATCGCTGTCTCTGAAATATAGGATTGATCTAGGATGGAGGGTGTCTTTTCTGGGTTGACAACTCGGGCCTACTCCCTGCGTGAGAAACTTCTTGGGTCCAGCTTTTGTGCTCGGAAAACCTCAGATGCCCCGCAGACCTTCCTGTGAATCCGGGGAGGCCGGGGAGTCGGGGTCGGGGCCCGCCCCCACCTCGGGCCTGAGCTAAAAGAGGAGGTGTCTGGGTGGCGCGGTTCACGCGGCGTTCACGCAGCGTCCCCGCGGCGCGGTGCGAACTCGCTGGCGTTTATGTAACTGCTGCCCTTCGCGGAGGACCGTGTGATACACTGAGTCACGGAGGACGGGAGAGGGGGGCGGGCCGGCCTCTCCCGTCCACGTGACCCGTCAGATGACTTGTTCTGAGTCGGCACGGGCTCATTTACCGTAATAAGGCTGAAGGCTTCTAATCAGCATCCAACGTTAGTCATCCCCAGTGACATTTGATATGAGCAACAGCTCAATACTAGGACATGACCGCGTGGATGGCGATGGACGGGAGTAAATGCTGCTCCGGCCGCCTCCGATTTTTGTTGGAACCGGAGGAGTTTATGCTGAGTCAAGGAAACCTACTGCGAAAATGCCAGGGGAGACAAGTCACTCTTCTAGACAGATTCTTAGATTCTTCTGCACTAGGAGCAGAGAGTCCGGGAGAAACTGTTTATAGGGTGGCTGGCAGGCAGCAGACCACGCAAGCTCTGCTTCAGGTTTGTGGGTTTGTTTTAGAGGTTGAGGGACCTCTCCCGGTTTAAAGGATACAACTATCACGTGAATTATCCCTCGCAGCTTCTGCAGTCTAGCGTGTGGCTCTGGGACCAGCCTCTCCCTCACCTAGGTCTCCAGAACCCGAATCTGCACTTGAAAGAAAACCCAGCGTAGGGGCCCGAGGAGCACGTGAATACGGAGAACACAGGTGTCCTGGCTCTGAGTGAAGAGCATGGTAAACACTGCAGCGTCCTACACGCTTAGCGTTGGGGGTCGGGGGATGCAGAGTCACGGTCTTTGACCTTTAGTTGATCCAATGGAGACATATCAAAAGCCTAAATTCTATCCAGGACTGTGAAACAATCAGCTTCTGTTGACGAAGGAAAACAAAACAAAACTAACCTAAAATCTAGAGCCGACCCAGTGTGAAAACAGGACTGAATCTGGCATTCCTGGTTATACTGTGACCTTGCCCTTGATTGCAAGCACACTCCAGCTTATGCACAACTTATTTGTGAGAAAGGAAGGAAGGAAAGAAGAAAGTAGACAAGGTGTTTTAACAGAAGAAAAAAAAAAAAAGCCAACTTGTTGCTTTCACTGGCAACAGTTAACTCCATAAGCAATTTCCTCACTTAAAAACAAATGAAGTTGGGTGGTAGGCTTTGGAAAGGAGGAGCAGAGTGTTCGGATGAGTGGAAACCTGGCTTTATGTACCTGTAGGGCCTTGTTAACACACATTTACCTTGAGATAAAAGGTTTTCTTTTGGGACAATCCCAAAATAACTTTGCTTCATTCAATTAAGCAAGGCCTAATGAAAGAGAATTCCAGCTTAGAGATATGCATCCTCTCACCAGGTGAATTGTAAATACATTCTGACCAGCTTTAAGAGACAAGCTCTTGAAAATTTAATCTATTTTAAAAATGCATATCCTTGCCACAAATCGCTTTGAAGAAGATCCTGTGCTGATTGCATGCTGAGATAATTATTCTGTATCACCACTTAGGGAACAAGATTTTTTGATAAAGACTACAGTGTCAGCCTTTGTTAATGACTTGGGAGGGGAAGGAGAGAATCAGATACAGCTGGGACTGGTTTTTTGTTTTTTGTTGTTTTTTTTTTTTAGTTCCCCTGCCTCCTTTTCAGGAACTCCTTGCTTTCAAACTCAGGCTGTGGGAAGCTGGGAGAGTCTTGGGTTATGAACTTTGAACCCCCTGTCCCCACATGAAGGTGAGAATAGTAGTGAAACCAAAGTCTTCACCCTCTTGAATCCGAGCAGCGACCTACTAGAGCAGCAAGTCACCATTCCTCCTCAAAGGATAGCTCTCCATCTCCAGAGAGAGAGCTGAGGAACCCCACCAGCGAATGAGCCTATGCTCGTGTGTTGACGGGTGCTGATGAGGAGAGAGCCCTAGCCCATACCGCTGTTTCGGATAACATAGCAGTCTAGGGCCCACACACAGAGGTGTGCTGCCCCTCCCCACATCCTGTGCAGGCAGGCATGGCTCATCTCTTACAGTACAGTCCCACGGAGCCTGGATGTGACCTCAGAATCTTTCTTAGCACAACATTACTAATCCTTTCATATGATCATTATTTACATAACTTAATAATAGTTTTTAGGAACCTATTATATGCCTGACAGTGATTTGAAAAGGAAAGGAAGGAAGGAAGGAAGGAAGAAGATAGGTAGATAGACATAGACAATGAGCAAAATCAATGCTATAAAATAAATGAAACAGGGCAATGGTTAGTGATTGTTTAGTGGTTGGAAAGTGTAACTTTAGATAAGATAGTTAAAGAGGGTTTCTTTGAGGAGATAGCATGAGAGTTAGTTATATCAGGAGCAGGGGATGGGAGGGAAAGACCCTGAAGCATGAATAACATGGCATGGTCCAGGACCAAGTCTGGAGGAGGATGAACCCAATGAACTGCCCTGGAAGCAGGTCCTTGGCATTTGCGGTGTTGCCTGCTTATGATCCAAATCCTTGGTGATGAGGTAAAGTGTGAGTTTGACTCACAGGCGTGTAGATCAGGATTCTGTATCCCCATTGGCCATTCATCTTCACCTAGGCAGCATTTCTGGTGAAAGTACAATTGGATGGCATTTCCTGGACAACTTTAGTTTTAGTAGTAAATGTGCAAAGAAGGAATATAATATCACGGCTGAGAGAGTGGGCTGTCCTGTTAGAAGCTTCGGGTTCAGATCCTAGCTCCTCTTACTGGTGCGCTGACTGTAGGCAAATTATTTCACATTCTGTACATCTCAGTTTTCCCAAGGAGATGAATGGAGATGACACTGTCCTTCTCATAAGGGTGAAGACAACTCCCTGAGTGGCTGACTCACCAAAGAGTTGATTCACAAATTTAGCAATTTACCACAGCCCAGCATTGAAGAATATTTCTCCTGGATTTTATTTATTTATTTATTTATTTATTTATTTATTTATTTATTTATTTATTTATTTATTTATTTATTTATTTATTTATTTATTTATGGCTGTGTTGGGTCTTCGTTTCTGTGCGAGGGCTTTCTCTAGTTGTGGCAAGTGCGGGCCACTCTTCATCGCGGTGCGCGGGCCTCTCACTATCGCGGCCTCTCTTGTTGCGGAGCACAGGCTCTAGACGCGCAGGCTCAGTAATTGTGGCTCACGGGCGCAGTTGCTCAGCGGCATGTGGGATCTTCCCAGACCAGGGCTCGAACCCGTGTCCCCTGTACTGGCAGGCAGATTCTCAACCACTGCGCCACCAGGGAAGCCCTCTCCTGGATATTTTAAATAAAAATGAATATTCTTCAAAAATATACAACCTTATTATATTTTCAACATACATTCAAAATATTTAGGAATATAGTCAAAGACATATGTAGCCCATTAATATATCCTTCATGAATATTACTAATTTAATCAAATAGAGTGAGGAGTATTAGAAAATAATCCCCTCCTCTATATGACTAAAATTACTTTCAGCAATAATCACAAAATCAAATGAATAGCAAAATGGCCAGCAAAGAAATGCAGACACTGAAAATTTCCTTGTATTCAATATTTGTTTACATAATCTTGCCAGTAGAAAAGAATAAAAATAAAGTAGATATTGTGCAAAAAGGAAGAATCTGATTGTCCATTAGTTTTTATATCTATTTGAGATTAAACTTTGATCCTTTGGTTACAGTCTCATATAATATTATTTTGTGTAAATAATTGTTCTGTAACTAATAAGTTAATTTTAATAAAACCATAATGTCTGTAAAAGGTACAACTTAGGCAACTACCATATGGTAGCACTGTTGTAACCATTTAACTTTCTTGATTTGTTCTTTCGTTTAAAACAAACAAAAATTAGAAATGAAGAATGCATTTCAGTGTCAAATTCAGTAAAATATTTCACGTATGAACTAAAATTTGCACTCACCAAACGAAAATATTACACCTTGCACTTCTCACTTTCATTGTTTTAAAACACAAAAACTTCAATAGAATTGAAGTACTGCAAGTTCTGTTCCTGTCTTTATAATCAGTGTGCTATCTGTGTTTATTTTGAATCTATGGTTTAAAGGTAGGTATTTGTAGTAGCACAGGGCTGGAAACACCAACTGAGCCATTTGGAACTGTTACAGTGAAAAATTTATCTCAAAACGAAGCCCTGTAGCTGGGTTCACCTGTGGGGGACTGGCTGTAATTGGCAATTCTCTGAATTAACTTCCACATAGAATACAATGTTTACTAAAGGATAAGTAGTAAGAATGTGTTCATTTGAAGCTTACACACTATATCACTTAAACTCAATAGTCATCCCTGATTGTTTAGCACTTAGACCAAAAAAAATTTTTCTTTTTGGAGGGGGGGATGTATTTTATCATTGACATTATTTAGAACTGCCAGGTTATGGCATAGTAAAGAGATTAATTTTTAGTTGGTGTTATTATCGCTTTTAAATTCTCTATAGATGTACCCCTCCCAGCACCTTGCCCTCAGTAAACCACTGCATTTAATAACAAGTGACACAATTACTCTTTTTAATTGTGATACCTGTCAACAGGTATCAGAGGGTCCTCTGAGGCAGTAGGTGTCTGATGTAACCAGGAAGACTTCCTTGAAGAAGGATCTTTTTAAAAAACAATTATTGAATATAATTCACATACCATAAAATTCACCCTTTAAAGTGTGCAATTCAGTGGTTTAGTATTTTCACAGAGTTTTGTAACCATCACCTCTGTCTAATTTCAGAACAATTTCATCAACCCTAAAAGAAACCCTGTGGCCATAAGCAGTCACCCTCTGTCCCCCACTCCCCCAGCCCCTGGCAGCCACGGATCTGCTTTGTGTGATCCGCTCTTGAGCTGAGACCTGATGGATGAGTAGAAGTCAACTTGTTGAGCAGTTAGGGGAAGAGGATTTCTGGACGACAACGGTATGGACAGCATCCAGCAGAGGGACAATGCACAGTCAAGGAATTAATGAGGGACCTGTGTTGTCAGAGTACAGAATACAAGGGTGAGTGGCTGGAGCCAGAGTGTGCCAGGCTGGTCACGCAGCCCATTCGAAGATCTTGGCTTCTCCCCTAGTGCCGAGGGACCCGCAGGTCTGACACAGAACCTTCCATCCAATACATGCCCCCAAAATGTTGAGTGAGCAAACAAGTAAATTTGGCTCTCATACCCTTTTAAAACATCATAAAGGATTGCTTTATTTTAAATATTTATAACATAAAGCCAGACATACAAGAGACATATATATGTGTATTCCCACAGTCATGGTGTAATCGTACTGTTTGTTTTGTAGAAATCTGGTTTGGGCTTTTATACTAAGCAAATAGCTGAACTAAACTTGGAAATCAGCTGTAACTTATCTTCTCAGGAAACTCCAGACTTGGTGGAATTTCTTATTGAGGTTTGACAGAATGGAGGATGGAACTCAGACTAAAGATTTGGGCTAGCTGGAGATTCAGAGCAAGTTCTTTCTCATTAGAATTTCTTCCTATTACCTAAAAAAAAAAATTGCTTTTATTTGAAATTTAATACATCTACTTGGTTTCCCTGGGAAGGTTTTGAACACACCTCATTTGAGGGACTACACCCAGACTAAAAGGCTCAGTCCTCCCACCTCTGACTACTCTATTCTACTCCATGTCCCCCATAAGCACTTTTACTAGTTTCCCGGGTAATCTTCCAATGTTGTTTATGCAAATACATGTCAATACGGATAGGCAATCTTATTTACCACCTCCCCCCGCCCCCTGTTCTTTCAGGAAAGGTGGTAGCGTACTGTTCTAAAACTCGATTTCTCCACTTACTATGTTATAGAGAATTTTCCATTTTAGAATATAAAGAGCCCCTTGATTTTTTTTAAACAGCTGCATGATGGTCCCTGGTTTATTTAACCACTTTCCTATTGATGGACGCCTGAGATATTTCTAATTTTTCCCCCTTCCAAATGATGTTACCATGATGAATCTTGTTCATGCATAATTTTGCACATGTGGTGAAATTCCCAGAGGTGGGATTGCTGGGTAAAATTAGTGCATTAGTCATTTTGATAGATTTTGAGCACCAGATTGCCCTCCAGGAGATTTGAACCATTTTGCATTTCCACCAGCTATGTTTGCCCACAGCCTCACCAGTAAAGTATGTTCTCAAACTTTGGGGTTTTCCCAGCTAATGAGTGAAAAGCGATTTCAGTGTAGTTTTAATTTGCCTTTCCTTCATAAACATTTTTCATAAATTTAAGAGCCATTTTTGTTTGTTTTGGTGAACTCTCTTCAAATCCTTTGCCCATTTTCTATTAGATTATTCATTTTTTCATAATTCTCAATTTCTAAGAGCTCTGTATATTAGGGAGGTATGAGTTGCAAATATTTTTTCCCATTTGTCTTTTGTCTTTGCTATACTACTTTTCCTTTCTAAAAAGTTTTTGTTTTATGTAATAATTTTTTTAATGATTTTGGTTCTTTAAACCATAGGCAAGCCTTTTCTACTCCAAGGTTCCATAGAAATTTGTTCATGTTTTCTTCTTATGCTTTTGTGATCTCATTTTCACATTTAAATTTTGATGCATTTGGAGCATATCCTCATGTACAATGTGAAGTATGGATCCAGCTCTATCTCTTTTGGATGTTTATCCATTTGTCCTAAGACCATTTATTAAAATGGTACTATTTACCTCCACTGAAATGAGATGCCTCTGTTATCAGAAATGAAATGCCTGTATGTCTCTGGATCTATTTCTATTATTCTGCTGGTATGTCTGACTATTTGGCCATTTCCATACTATTTTAATTATTGAGGCTTTGCAATCAATATGTTTTATCTGGAGGACTAGTTCTCTCACTGTACTTCTTTTTGACAGTTTTCCTGTCCATTCTTGCTAGTTTGTTTTTCCCACTTAAATGTTAGAACCAGCTTGTCTAATAGCAGGATGAAGAAGTAGCTATCTTTTTCAGGCTTCTATTAAATTCTACTGTTTTTTCTTGATTCATTCACCCCTTAGTTGCAGCTGTCTGCACACTGGGGCTCTCCATCTGCTCTGGTGATCCTTTTTTCCCGACCAAATCCATTTCTTTTTTTTTTTTTTTAATTTTTTTTTAAGTACATATTTTTTTTAAATTAATTAATTAATTTATTTATTTTTGGCTGTGTTGGGTCTTCGCTTCTGTGCGAGGGCTTTCTCTAGTTGTGGCAAGTGGGGGCTACTCTTCATCGCGGTGCGCGGGCCTCTCACTATCGCGGCCTCTCTCGTTGCGGAGCACAGGCTCCAGACGCGCAGGCTCAGTAGTTGTGGCTCACAGGCCCAGTCGCTCCGCGGCATGTGGGATCTTCCCAGACCAGGGCTCGAACCTGTGTCCCCTGCATTGGCAGGCGGATTCTCAACCACTGCACCACCAGGGAAGCCCCCAAATCCATTTCTTAATCCAGGTCTACACGAGGTCCCCCCTCATCCTCTCCCTTCACCAGTTTACCATATTCAGGGATATCAGGTATCTGCAAAGCCTGGGGACACAGACATTGTTCTTGCTGTGCTCTCAGCATCCCCTTTATCACCCTCTCAGATTTGAGAGAGGATGATGGCCTCTGCTTTGCCACTCTGTAGTGTGGGTTGATTACATTGAGCACAAAAAATGGCGAATGGCCTGGGCAGTGTGTTTTAAGGACCAACCCAGCATAGAGACAGCATCCAAAGGATGTTGGATTTGAGGCCCAAGGCAGAGAGGAAATAGCAAGTTGATCAACAGCATCTGTCCCTACATCAGCCACTTTGGGGAAAGTAGTTAACACAGTAGCCTTCCACTAGGAAGGCTTGGGAACTTTCCTCTGTTAGGGAATCAGACCCAGGGAAAGAAAATAAGAAAGAGGGAGTCTCCCGCTCAGCTTTCACTAGAAGTCATGTGCTTCACATTTTCTGCCTGCTAGACGCACCCCACCCCCCAGCCCCATGAATCAGGAGAACAGAGCACAGATGCTCCTGAGAAGCTGGCATTGTGAATTCCAGTGCCCCCTCTAAATCACCAGTAAAACCACGACAAAGACATTTCCTCTTTCCTTACCAGAGTGAAGTTGATACACAAATTGAACATGATTAGAAAACCTTAAATAAATGGAGAAGTATGTGAAAAGGGAATTATTATGAGATCCTTTTGATGACAGAAATCTTTTACGGCTGTGTTTTTTCAACAACTACTCTTCTTTTTCTCTCTTTAGATACCCACTTGGGTCTCTAGACAAGGTGACACCCCAGGGATAGAGCTTGATCACAGACTGTCTTTGGGTTTTCTTTGGTTTGTCAGTGCGTAGTCATTGCCTGGACAAGCACGTTTTCATAAGCCCTTGCAGGCAAGATCTGGTTAGCTTACCTCTCCATCCCTCCAACTAGCACAGTGCTCAGGGCTTAGCAAGTCCTTCCTTTGATTGATCTATAGATGACAACTCATTTTAGGCAGGCATTTTCTTGAATTAGGAGGAATCTCACCAGTAATTCCATTTAAGAGAGTCCATGTGGTCTGTTAGTTGCTGACTTAGTTCAGAAACTTCTGCTACAGACATGTCCTGAGCCTGCAGCTATAAATTAGCTCATGCTCTGGCATATTCTCCACCGTCTGTGACGTCACCTCCACCTGATGGCTTTGCCGTCTCCATAGAGATCTTTCCCCATCTTTCCTCCTCCCCTTAAATCCTGTTTTCAGAATCGTCTGATGCGTAGTCCTTCCTGGGAGCAGTCGGCTCAGAGAGCTTGGGCCGTCTGCCAAAGTCTGCCCCGCCTAACGGGACAGGGGTGCACAGGACCCAGGAACATGGGACAAGTGCCTGGCTCCCACCTATGGAGACCTGTTGGTCTATTTCAGTGAACACGTCATAATCATCACTTGTAATGTTAGTTTTCTGAAGTTCACATGGCTTCAAAGTTCTACCAGCTTGGTGTTCGCAGGTAGCTCTTCCTGTCCAGGAAATGGGGATGTAAGAGGGCTGAGCAGGGCAGCCACACGGCTCTCTTTTGCCTTTTGCAGGCAAGAGGATAAAACAGTTGACATCTGTTTAGGGCGTGGGAATCCCACGATACTGGAAGCCTCTGATAAAGTAAACCAAAACATTTCATTAAAATTCATTTCCTTTTCTCACATCTTACTGAAAACAGAAAAATATTTCAACCTTGGCATAGCCACTGAATTATTCATCTGAAAATTAAAAACAAAAAACAAAACTTTGATCCAACACAGACTGGATCCCCCCCTGCCCTTTGTTCCTTTGTCACCCTTCCTTTAAAATGAGGCAGGGGTCCTTGTTCTTCACTGTGGCCAGTGCCAAGGGGAGCATATCCTCTCTCATCCTCTCATGGGGGCAGTGCCTGAGTGCCAAGCGTGCCTCCCAGGTACCCAGGACCACATCTTGCCGTGAACCCTGGACCTGCAGAACTTAGGGGATGGGGGCATGGAGAGCCCAGGCTGGGGCATGCCAGGGAGGTGCAGGCATTAGCCAGAGGAGAAAGCCTCTCATGGCTCCCCAAAGCAGGGGCCAGGCCAGAAAGAAGGCCCTGGATATGCCCAGAGTTCCACTGTGAGCTTACAACTCCTGGACCGTCCTCCTGTGCGGCCTGTGCCCCCAACTCTCCCTGGGGTTTGATGCTGAGAGAGTGATAGAGACCTGGGATGCTCTCTCCCACGCCCACACTCAGCAGTGTAGGAAGTGGGCAGTTGGGACTGACGGCTGTCCTCTGGATGCCCTCTCTTGGGTTATCCATTTGGGACTTCTCTTCCATTTCAAGGTTGCCTTAGATGCTCATTATAACCAGACGGCACTTGCCTCACAGCTTGGGGGAGGATACCCTTGACTGCATTTGCCCGGGTGGGCCTTTGGGATGGCCGCCCACTCCAGGCCTGGCTGTTCTGTCAGGTTGTGACCCTTCCTCAGAACGTTAGCAGCACCCTTCAGACCCCGCCTTCCACTGTGCCCTCTGGTAAGCCTTGGCTCTATGGCAGCCATATTTTTGGAACTCCAAATCAAAACACATAGGTATGAGAATTCTTAGGTTGTTCAGGGAAGTGAATCGTTGAAATCAGGGCTACCCTGGGAAGCGGGGGCACGTGGCGGTTGCCCCTCTGCTTGGATGGCCTGGAGCTTCCCAATGACAGGACTTTCTTTTTGGAGATGGTCAGGCTAGTTGTGTGCCTTTTCATTTCACTTGTTTCCTAAGTGTCTCCCTCATGAAATTCACCGATTTCTGTTGTCAGAAATTACTTTGTAAGTAGCAATTGAGACTTCTCACATTGATGGCCCAGATATCTTGGAAGTTCTGGCTTAACTGGGTGGCACAAAAAGCTACATCCACGCATCCTAAAGAGGAAGACTGAGAAACCACTCCTTGCTCTGTTTCTGGCAAACACCCTGCCCCCGAGAAGAAAATGGTCTGCCTAATTATTCAATGTGACCGTCAATATTAATCAGATTATCTGGAAGATACTCAACCCTGTTGCATTTTGTTGCACAAATAAAGCCTAAGGGGAGGTGAGAGTTTACTCTCTGGCTGTAGACGGTTTTGTGAGAGGAGGATTCTTAACGTGCATGTGTGGTCCTTGAATACTGAGATCAACACCAGCTGTGCTGGCAGCAATGCCTGAAGGGTTTCAGTGACAGAGACCTGGGGCAGCAGTGGGAGAGCAGATGGGCAGATCGGGGTTGGTGGGGTGGGGCTGGAATGGGGAAAGCCGAGGGCTGGGACCAGCTAAGGAGGCCTCGCCTAGAAGGTTGGAACAAGGCTTGGCTCAAGACCTGATGGTGAGCTGGAGCCAGAGCAGGTGTATTCGTTTGCTCAGGCTACCATAACAAGTACCCGAAGACTGGCGGGTTTAAGCAACGGACAGTTATTGTCTCATGGTTCTGGAAGCTAGAAGACCAAGATCAAGATGTCAACAGCGTTGGTTCCTTCTGAGGGCTAAGAGGGAGAATCTGTCCAGGCCTCTCCCCCAGCTCCTGGGAGTTTGCTGGCAGTCTTTGGCATACCTCAGCTTGTAGACACATACCCCCATTTCTGCCTTCACGTTCACATGGCGTTTTCCCTGTGTGCATGTCTGTGTCCAAATTTCTCCTTTTTATAAGGGTACCAGTCTTTAGGAGCCCATCCTACTCACTATGACCTCCTCTTAGCTAATTACATCTGCAACGACCTTAATTCCAAATAAAGTCATATTCACAGGTACTGGGGTTAGGACCTCAACATATGAATTTGGAGAGAATGCAATTCAACCTGTAACACCAGGGAAAGAGGGTGAGGGAAGCCTGGATGTAGCCTGGGCAGTCAGGCATGAATGGGACATAAGGTGGGAGGTCTCAGGCTGCAATAAGGAACCTGGGGTACTCAGGGCCTGAAGGATCAAGAAGACAAGAGGGAGTGTTTAGATGGATGAATACAGGGGCCATCCTAGGTGAGTTAGCCTCAGTCCTGGAGGTAGCTGAGTTCCCACATACTCTCTGATGGATGGCACCCAGTCCCTCTGATGACACACTCATGGTGACAGTGGTGAGGCCAGTGTGCCTGGTAGTAGGACTGAGATTACAAACTGCCTGTCACTCCATGGTCCTGGCTAAGGACTTTGTCTCTGGTTGCCATTGCGTCTTTTAAACCAGGGGGTTCTGCCCATTCCCTGAGAACTTAGCAGCCATGAAAAATGAACCTTGCCCAGGTTGTTAGTGAATGTGACAGAAACTATTAGTTGTCCCCCAATATTCATTCTCTTTTTCTTCCATAGTAATAAACCCCTGATTTTTAGCCAGTCATATGAGTCTCTGGAATAAAAACTACATTTCCCAGCTTCCCTTGCAGCTTTGTGACCATGTGACTAAGTTTTGACCAATGGGAAATAAGCAGAAACTTCTGGGAAATTTATGCTTTGGGGAACCTTCTACTTCAAGGAACCTTCTTTTCCTTCCCCCTCCTCTTCCCCCAGCTCTCTACTATTGAACATTTAGTATGAGCCAGGCACTCTTCTAAGCATTTTGCATATATCGACTCCTTTGTTTCTCAGAACCCTATCATGTGAGCTCTTTCTCCATCATCTGGCCACATGCAGAGGATTCTGAGGCTTTAGGGAATGGCAGGACCACAAGATGGAAGGAACCCGTGTCCCTGACTCCTTGAATACATTTCTTAAATAGGTTTATTTAACAAATACTTAATAGAGCCTACAGTACACTGGACCCACATGGAGGAAAGATGCCTGCAAATCAGGAACACTTAGACTGGATCGTTAGATAACCAGGGGAAACAGTTTTTATTGTGTTAAGACATTAACATTGGGGGGCACTTTCCTGTCACTGCAGCTAGAATTGACCCTAAGTTAGTCCTCAAGACCATTGTGGACCAGATTGGCCATACTAACCCTAAACAGTCCACAATGTTTCTTCTGCATGAGAAAGAAACAAACCCCACTTTGTGCACTTTCTGTGATTTCTGTAACTTCCATAATTCTTATTTGTTAATTGGGATTTTCTGCTAAACACATGTGAATCTAATCTTATAAGAGAGCATGACGATTGCCTGGTCCTCTAGATGTCTTCCTACCTTTGCTTTTTGCCCCTGTTTTATTTCAGTGTGTATCTGCCTTTGACCCTTGGGGTTTCTGACAATTTTAGTTTTGCCAGCTTTGACCCTCAGAGCCTCCAAAATGCCACTCACTCCAAGGATGTACTTTGATGCCTCCAGCCCAGGTCATTTCGGGTAACCAGTCCTTCTGCCTAGAAAGGCTAGGTACCTTGACTTGCAAAAATCCACACTAACCTGACAGATGACTCAATTAGCAAGAGGGTGATGACTTACATTCAGCATCTATGACAGCAGCCTTTCCTCTTGTGATCTTCTCAGTAGACAAAAACCTCGATCTCTGCAATTTCTTAGAACTCCACCTGGCCCATTTGAACTAAAAAACACATGAACTAATCTCAGAATGACTCTTTCATGGAGTCTTCAACACTCCATATGGTTAAAAGGTGGTCTTGCTAGTGTACTATAAGTGGAACAATTGGTATGAAGCAGGGTATTCCTCACATCCAGGCCTTAAAAATCTCACCTTTTCTTTAGTTTCTTGGGAGTGTGGAAAGGACCTTGGAGCTAGCAGCTTCGACTGAGCTCTTCAGTGTTGTTATAACCCCCAGTTAGCACTAATGCCACAGAAACAACTGTTAACCATCTACCAGATTCTGGACGGCTGCCATGATTAGACCTCAATTCTTGGGAAATCTTGCCTGGCGCATATGTGGAAATAAATGCTCATAACTCTAGAAATCTCCCAGGAACAAGACATCGTGGAAATCTGCAAGGGTTAAGGGTGTCCCTTCATCCTCTAAGTCAGCCAATAGTTGGAGAGTTGGGAAAAAAAACAAGCTGCAAATCAAACAGATCTGAGATCGAATCTCAACTCTGCCCTACTAGCTTTGTGAGTTTTTCCAAGTTGTATTATTCCCCCAACGCTCAGTTTTCCCTATCTTATGAGGACTAGATGTATTGAATGTAAAGCCTCTGTAAATGCAGTTATTTTTGGAAGTGATGGAAGTGCTCTTGCCTTGCAGAGGTCTGTCTTGATGCTGGGGGGGTGTCTTCATTTTCCTTCATTCTCGTTCCCCTTCTGAAACTATGGGCCTCAGAATCCCAGCCTTGCCACTTAACAAAGTATGTAACTTGTCCACATAATTGAACCTCTTTGCACGGTTTCCTCATCTTTAAAATGGGGATAGTAACAGTCCCAACTCCATAGCACTGTTGTGAGGACTGAATGAGTTAAAGTATATGAAGCACATAGAGCAGAGCTGAACACATGAGAGTACCAGGTAAGTTATCAGTCTCATGGGGGGGATTACTTGCCAGCTCATCGTATCTCCCCTTTTGGACTGAAAGCTCCTTGTGGCTTGAAACCTTCTCTCTTTACCTGCCGCAAACGCCCGTTGGCTGTTAAACCTCATCTGTGGGATGCTCAGCCCCTTCCCGAGGACTCACTGGCTGGGAAAGGGCAGGATGTGACCAGTGCCCAGGCTAGTGAACCTTTGGCCACAAACTCAGCCCCTGAGCCTCAGGTCCCATCTCTAAAGTGGACGGAGCCCTGTGGCATTGGTCCAGTTCATTACCAGAAAGAAATCTTACTGCCAGAGTCTAGAGGGGGTGCAGGATCTATTTTTTAAATGTTTTTTATTTTGAGTTGGTATTAGTCCAGAGTTTGCCTCAGATGTGCATCCATGGGTCCATCCTCTCTGGTCACGCTCCCTCATTTTCCTCCTGCAACATCCTCTCCCCACCCCCTCTCCATTAACCCTGACACCGCACCATCCTTCTCCCACAAAAACTTCCCAGCTCGAGGCCGGTCAGATCCATCAGGTTTTCCTCCTACAGAAACTGGAGGGAGGTGGCTTCAGACGCCTGAAGGTGGAAACCCACCCAGACACAAACCTTGCTTATTTTAGCTTCGGTGTGAGTATGTAACACAGGTCTCCAGCTCAGCTTCTATCCTATCTCCCAGGAAAAGGGTGCTGGGAGGAAACCATCCTGCTTGGAGTGTGAATAATGCTGCTGTCAGAGTGTCAGGTAATCTACATGACATGCAACCACATGACGTAAGGCACTCATCGCTGCGCCCAGAGCATGGCTGGCACTCTGTGAATGTTCGGTCTCATCCTTGCCCCAGACCCCTACCCAACTGATTCTGGGGGAAGACCATTCTGGTGTCCGGCTCACAGACCACAAACAGGTGCTCCTCTCCATCCCCCAGCGTGGTAGGATGCCCACCACTGGCTGCCCCAAGGAGTGTGAGCAGAACCAAGCATGGCTGTCCCAGAGGAAGTGCCCAGTGTTGAACCAGAAGGCTGGAGAGGGGTGATGAGTCCCTTCTGCCCTGCTTGGGGCTTCCTCTGTGCAGGAGGGGCCATCTCAGGGGTCTGCATCCACATTTGCATCCACCACCACCTAGTTTCCCAGCTCTCACAGCATCAGGAGCTGGAATTTCCCTCCTCATTTCCTAGTGTGAGGACCCACCAGCCAGTCCTGCGTCAGGACCCTGGACATTTAGGTGGATTTTCCCATTATGTGCATTCTGCTTTCAAAGAAGGAAACATGGCCAGATCTCCACAAGTGTTTTTTCAACATGACGGTTAAACATGTTCTTTCTCACAATCTCAGATAAACACCTGGAGCCACATCATCTCAGGTTTTGTCACTTCGAGAACTACTTGACAAGTAATTATAAGTCAACACCCTGACGTAACCGATAGCTAACCAGCCATCAGATGTCACTGAGGAGACCTGATTTATCCTTTTCATATGCACTGGGAGAGCAAAGGAACAAGGAGTTAGGAAAAACCGCCAGAAACAGCCACCACACATATCATTAAATAAAACTGTGACAGGCCTTGATTACAAGGGCTGCCAGCCTCCATGAACAGGCCCACACCCGCACTTGCATTAACCCCAGGCAGCTGAAAGCAGCTTGTCCAGCCGAGGTGCTGGGGATTTTGTCAGCACCGCTGCCATAATTAACAAGGCAGGGCCACCTACCCTGAACCTTTCTCTCTGACTTCATTCTTCAGCAGTGCTAGAGTGTAAATAAACTTGTTTACCAAGATCAGAATGGGGGTGGTAATGAAGTCTTATTTGTGTCACCACAATGACAAGTCTTTGTGCACAGTGGAACTCAGGAGAGTGGAGAAAATAACCAGAGGAATTGTATTTCTGTTCTACAGTTGCCATACAGATGTCTTGGACCAAAGTTACTGCAGTCAGTATTCTTTTTTTCTTTTGATTGTGTGTCCGTAGTAGAGGAAAACCTTGTTACTGTGCCTAATGTGGTAAACAAAATTATACCGTGTGCAGCAAGAAGAGAAGTGAGACAAGAAGCACTGATGAATGTCCCAACGGGTGTGACCTTAGTGGCCAGTGTGTGGTTTTTTATGACATGAAGGCATGAATACGAGGAGCCTAATTATTGCTTTCAACTGACAAAGTGTGGTGAATTGGAGAATGTTGCAGGACAACTCTGGCTGTGTCTCAAAGCAGCTTCAGAAGTAAATATAGAAATTCTTGTGTACACGGAGTTACATAAAAAATCATTTAAAAAAGCAAGGCCAGTTTTTCATACCTTATTGAGTGGATCTGGCAGATGATGAATTTCGTTTGCTTTTGTTGTTCTGTAGCAGTGATCCGCAAACTCCAGCCCATGGGCCAAGTCTGGCCCACTGCTGGTTTTTATAAATAAAGTTTTATTGGGAAAAACTACATTCATTTGTTTATGTGTTGTCTGTGGCTGCTTTCATGATACAACAGCAGAGTCGAGTAGTTACAACAGAGACCGTACAGCCCGCAAAGCCTAAAATATTTGTGATTTGGCCCTTTATAGAAAAAGATCACTGACCTTTGTTATTTTGGAAACTGTTATTTCAGAGAAGGTCCACAGACTGTTGGTGAGGTGGTGGCCAGATGGAGAGGGGAAAGAAAAAGTCACATATGGGAAGAAAGAAACAGAAAGAGTATGTGCAGGGGAAATTGGGGCCTTCGGTTAAGATCTGGGTTCCAGCGTGAACAGGGAGAGGAGAGGGTTCTGTGGGTTGTGATTCCATTTTTTAATAAGCAGTCTATGCAGAGTATAAATCTAAATGGAACAGCTTGGGTACAAAGAGAAATTACCATGTAGGTTTTTATAGAGGCATTAAACATTTTATCAAGTTATGGGATCTCTGACTCCCAAATAAATTTCATCAGTATCAGAACTACAGTAGAGCCAAATATTTCTTTGGAAGCTCAAAAATGGGAGGGAAGGATCCTAACTTCCTCTTGCCCATTGTTGGGGGGAATTTAAAGCAGTTGCATTCTCTCATTGTTAGGACTTGGTATGAAGGTCATCACCTACATTTGTTGCTGCAAATTGAGAGAAAAGAAACATGGAGCATTTTTCTCATGCTGGAGGGACCTCTTGCCCAATAGGGTGCATTATAGTAGACCAGTGCCTACCTGTTTAATAATTCTGTTTGTACTCAGAAGCCAAGTGGGTCGTAAGGCAAGTACTGGCCATGGCTTTTACTGGAGATGGGGATCTTTGAATCCCAGCAGTGGAGGTGTGGGATCACTCTGGGTAGACGCTAAGTAATGTGACTATTAATACAGTAAGAACACGTTAGTACAGACAGACCAACGTCTGGGCCTTCTTAGACAAAATGTGACTTCTAGTTCAGAAAGTCCTAGTAAAACTTTAACTGCTGCTTTCCTTTCTTGTTCTCTTGGTGAGAAAGACAAAGCCCTGTGTACACAGTCTGGCAGTAACCATGTGCTCAGCAAGAACAACACGACAACAGAAATAGTAGCTAACCCTTGGGGCACAGAGAGGATAAGTAACTTGCCCAGGGTCACACAACTAGAAAGTGGGGGAGCCCGGCAGTCTGGCTCCAAAGTCCATGCTTTAAAAAAAATGTTTCAGTGGACTTCAGGTACATAGAATTGGATTAATTATAATCTTTGTATGATACACTCTCTCATGCATAGACTCTCTTTTACTTATTTAACTAATGAAGTTACAAATCACTAAACACACACACGTATGTATGGTCTTAGTTTGGGCTCCCACGGAAGCAGACCCTGAGGGGATTTGGGTGCAGGTGGTTTATTTGGAAGGTGTGGGGAAATCAGCAGGAGAGTAGGGGAGTGAGGCAGGAAAAGAGGCAGCAGAGAAAGGGTATGTTCTTAAGCAGCAGCACAAAAGGCAGCTGGATCTTACCCTCGGGGGCAAACTGGAAAACACACAGCTCAGAATCGCCCGATGCACCCGAGGGGTGCAAGAGTGGGGGCATTTACACCCCAACCCCCGTCAGGCGATAGTTGACAGATGCTGAGGAATGGGGGAAAGGCTTTGAGGACAGAAATGCACATCCTGGTAGTTGGTAGGAATCTGGAGCACATGAAAAAGCAGGGTCCAAAGCAGTGTTTCTCAATTTTTTTTTTTAAATTATTACCACTCTAAGGAGACTTTTAAAGCAATTTTTCCTAGTTGCCCCTGCCCCATCAAGTTTTAATACTGCAAATATATTGTTTATCTCTTTATGTACTGTTGTCCTTTGGAGGGGGGGGGGGTTGCAAACCATTAAAATATGCAAGACTTTTTTTTTGTCCCCTGTGTTAGTCAGTGTTCTCTAGAGAAACAGAACCAACAAGGTGTGTGTGTGTGTGTGTGTGAGACTTCATTCAAAAGTACATAAATATATATATTTATAAAATAAGGAATTAGCTCCTGTGATTATGGAGGATGACGAGTCCCAAGACCTGCTGTTGACAAGCTGGAGGCCCAGGAGACCCAGGATGGCGTAGTTCCAGTCCTAAGGCCAGCAGGCTTGAGACACAAAGAAAGCTGATGTTTCAGTTCAAATCCCAAGGAAGGAAAGAAGTGACTTCTGAACTCAGGATAGTCTAGCAGGAGGGAAAGTCAGCCTTTTTGTTCTATTCAGGCCTTCAACTGATGGAATAGCGCCCACCCGCATTAGGAAGGGCAATCTGCTTTGCTCAGTCTACCAATTCAAATGTTCATCTCACCCAGAAACACCCTCACAGACACACTCAGAATAATGCTTGACCAAATGTCTGGACAGCCAGTGGCCCAGTCAAGTTGAAACAAAATTAACCATCACCTCCACCACCCCTTGCCCTGTACCAATTTTCTCTCTGGTGGGGGCGCTATTGCCCACGTTGAAGACACATGGTCCAAGTGACCTGGACAAGGCACAGACAGCATCTGGTATGTGTATACCTCAGGCACACACCGTCCTGCTCTGGTCTCTGTCCCTGCTCTTTGGGGTGACCCATCATGGTGCTGGAGTGGTGGGCGAGTCCATGGGAACAGAGAGAGGACTATGTCACATCACTTCATCATTCTAGGCTAAGGAGTCCCCGGGGAGGAGAGAAAGAGACAGGAGAGGGTAGGACGGATTTGAAGCAAAAGATGAAACTTGATAATCCATCACAGCAGAAATGAAGCTCTGGTTTTCATTATTTTCTGGGATTCTTTTGCAGTTTCGATTTCCCCGAAAGGAGCCCCGGCACAAAGCAATTAGGCCCTGCCTTGGTATTTCGCTGCTATTGAAATCAGATCCTAGAGAGGATGTGAACATCCTTCTCAGAGGCTGAGTCCCACCACAATCTCGCACCAATGTCAAGCTAACTCTCATGTTCCCGAGTTGAAAAGCAGTTGAACAGATGGTGGCTGACACCTTTTTCAGGAATCCTGGAAACCCACCAGTCTACCCACTGAGGTATGAAAAAAAAAAAAAAGGGCGGTGAGGGGGGTATCCAAAAATGTGGTGAAGAGAGAAAATGACTGGAGTGGGATGAGCCCAGGAAAAGACCATGCTGCATGGGGTGATGGAGGAGGCGCACCCTCCACCAACAGCCGGGAGCTGGGTAGCAGGGCAGGGCACTGGCTCTCTCCAAGGTGGGACGTGAGGCAACCAGGAGGCTGAGAACAACCAGCATCCTGACCAAGCCTGTTCACAGGGGACACTCCTTCCCCTGAACATTCCAAAGACGAGTTAGAGTAAAAGCGTTCCAAATTTTTATGATTGCCTTAAAATAACAGAATTTCTCCCAGATTCTAAATGGAAGCTTAAGTTGTGAAAACTAGATGGTAGAAAATGTGAAGAGAAGAAAAGGAAAAGCAGTGCAGTGTGACACCTACATTTTTCTTGAGAGAGCACAGCACACTACAAACTTGTGTCTAGACTTTATCCCTGAAAGGCAAGCAAGGAAAATGATCTGCTGTTTTGTTGATAGGATAAGAAAAAGAAATTTAAGGAAAGACTGTCTTTGGGGGGAGAGGAAAAGAGCAGCTTTAACATGAAGTAATACCTTGGTAAGGTGTATGTACTTGTTATTTTGCCAGATGATTTCAGATTTTTTTAAATAGAGGGGGCAGTGATTGTTGGACATAATCCAAGACACGATGCCAAATTCTTTCCCCTTTTATTAAACTTGAGACGTAATATCTATGTGACATCTGTCCTGGTAGCACACTCAACTTTCAGCCTCAGTGACAGCTTTGTGGCTGACCACATAAAACTTATTAGAAATTAAACTAACCTAGCAGAGTTGCTTTGATTTTTCAGTTCCTACACCTTTAAGGCATTATAGAAACCCTCGTAGGAATGGGAGAGAATCCTAGAATATCAATCCATGATGTATCATTGTTTGAGGACTAGAGTCTTAAAGAACATCAAGCCAAATCACCCCCTTCACTTTACAGAAGTGGAAGCTGCATCTGGATGGGCTGAGCAATTTACTGAAGGTTACCAGCAGGTCAGCAACAAACAGGTGGGGAGAACCCAGATTTCTTGCCTCAGGGCAAGCCTACTTATTCCTCCTAACACAAAATGAGGGAACTACACGCAGGTTCACTGAAAAGCCCACTAAATGGGAACCTAAGACCACTCCTTGACATGTTAGAAACTGTGAGGTGGGAAATTTACTCGGCACCACAAGAAGGGGAAATAGCTTGACAGTGGCAGCACAGAGGTTAGCTTTCCATCTGCCTAGTAAAAAACTGTCCAGTGGAGTCATCAGAAGGATATTGGGAAATCCCCATGCCAAAACCTTCAAAAAACACACCCAAATCTCACACACCTGTTTTCAGATGCCTGAAGATCAAGAATAAACATTTTCTTTCATTTCACAACTTAAAAAGGGGCTTTCTATGCAAATGGAGGTGACATGTTCGTCCCCAATAAAGTCAAATTGTAGCATTGCAGGCACACTGGAAAGCAAGCTTAAATGTGCTGGCCTAGAGCTCCTGTAGCAAAGGAAAGAGCTGGAGTTGGGAAGACCAAACATCAGTGACAACAGATCAGTTCTTGGAGCAGGTTTTGATAGAGCCATAGGACCCCTGGGTTTGCAGAACCCAAATTCAAAAAGGGATACACAAGATGATCCTTTGGGACCATAGAAAGGAAATATTAGACTTTTTGCTTTTTATTTTTTATGTAAAAATGAAGGAAGAAATTACCTTTAATGAGTATCTAATATGTGGATAACATTACTGCTCTCCTTTGGTCAAACATCCCCAGTGTGTAAGGTACCAGGAATCCTGAGGGATAAGAGGAAGTCTCATCCTAATACACTGCAATCTAAGTACCAGATTAAGTGGCTTCTTATATGATGGTATCTAGTTTTACATAAACTAGCTCTAACAAAATGGACAAGTGGAATCTTTGGATGTGTTAATGATGAGCTATTTGGACTAATGCTCCTACTTTCATTTTCACATCTAAAAATGCTAGTTAAAATAGATTTTTAAAAATCTTCTTAAAATATCAAGGAATTGGCAGCATAGTTAGGAATTACAAGGTAATTGAAAATTGATGGAAAAGTGAAACCCTGAAAACCCTTTTTCTTAAGGAACTCACTGACCTAGGCACATTAAGCATTAGATTTTACAACCTCTTAGGGCAAGAGGTACAGAAATCAAGCCATAATAAACCCTCCCCCAAATAAACTGGGACTCCAAAAGGATACTCTCTCAAGTTATGGGTGATCTGGAAGTGACCCAACCCTTGCATGGATTTGCAGTTCAAAGTAACATCATTTGGGAGGATCAAAACGCTGCTGTGAATTTCATTTGAAAGAATCTCAGTCTGTAGTGCTTTGAGGTGTACGCAGCAGAAACAAATGCAAATCCTCTTGTAAAAAATGCCCTTTCCTTCTAGATTTCAAGTTATTCCTACAAATAATTTTTAATGACAAAAAGCAGCACATAACTAAGAATAATCAAGTACATAAGAAAATAAGCGCTGTGAATGAGAACAATAAGAAACAACATAAAATAGAAACATCTCAAGACTTTATGTATTGGAACTGAAAGTATGCTTACTGTGTTTAAAGATTAAAGACAATCTACAGAAACTAGCACAACATTGTGAAGCAACTATAGCCCAATTAAAAAAAAGATTAAAGACAATCTAAAATATATATACAGGGAATGAGAAACTGTAAAAGTGACATAGAGGACTTGGGAAAAAAACCAATTAAGATTTCTACAAATAAAAAGTTCAAGAATTGAAATGAAGAACTCAGTGGATGCACACAAAAACAGACTAGACATAGCCAAGGAAATAATCTAATGAAATGGATGATGGGTTAGAGGACAATTTCCAGGATGCAGTACAAAGAGGCAAAAAGATGAATACAGAATAGAGGTTACAAGATATGGAAGATAACATGAGAAGGTCTCACAGGCATTTCAGCAGAGTCCTTGAAGGAGAGAACAGAGAGAACGATCTGAGGAAGTATTTGAAGAGATAATGGCTGAGAATTCAACACTGAATCACTCCATAATGAATTCAGTTTTAAATAGTATAAATAAAAAGAGATGCAAATGTAGATATATCACAGTGAAACAGCAACACATGAAAAATAAGTAGAAAATTATAAAAAGAGCCAGAGTAAAAAGATATACTGCCTTGGAAAGAGTGACAGACTTATAGCTAACTTATCAGTTCTAACAGTGGAAGTCATGAGGCGGTTGAATATCTTCAACAGGATGAACAAAAACGGATACCAGTCTAGGATTCCATACTCAGAGACAATATCTTTCAAGGGCAAAATAAACATACTTTCAGAAACAAACAAACACAGTGACTTTACCACCAGTAGATTCTCATTAAAAGAAATTCTAAAGGCAGAAAGAAATTGATCCCAGAATGAAGAGGAAGAAGGAATGAAGAGCCAAGAAAGTTAGAAAATATGTGGCTAGTTCTAAGCAAAAATTGACTGTATAAAATAATAATAGTGTCTTGTGAAGTTTAAAAAAGAGACAGAGATTAAGGGAAAATTGTAGTGGTGGCAGCTCTTTACTTGCTCTGAATCTCTACATAACATCAGACAATGTTTATAACAGAACTGGTGACACGATATCCCCAAAACCCTAAAATAGAAGTGGGTGTGGAAAAACCACCACTAATTCCAAGATCTTCATGGTATTGGAGTCTGTGTGGGAAGAAGACAAAGGAAGCAACAGAGTAGCATTTGAAATACCAAAGAACAGCAGAATCCCAACTGGAATTTACAGAAAAGCTTGGAAAGCCAACTGAGAACAGCATTTGAAACTGAGAGGGGCCAGTACTAGGTGAGTATGAGGCTCATGAACTCTAAAAACTGTCTCTCGAGGGCTTCCTTCCAGGCCCAACACTGGAGGGAAAGTGCTGCAAAGTCAAATTAAAATTAAGCCAGATAAAGGCAATACAGATGAAGAAAACAGAAAGCCCAGACCAAAATAAGAGAGGGGACCAGAGACAGGAAATCTCAGAAAGTAAGCCATCTGATTTTCCACATCACACAGAAACAACAAAAGAGGGAGCTTTATGATGTTAGAAAAAATTTCTGAACCCCACATCTTAGCTTGGACTGATATAAGAAAAGAATAGAAGTTTATTTCTCATGTTTCTGGAGGCTGGAAGACTGAGGTCAGGGTGCCAGCATGGTTGAGTTCTGCTCAGAGCCCTCCTCCAGGCTGCAGACTGCTTGCTGTATCTTCAGGTGGTGGAAGGGTGAGAGAGATTTCTGAGGTCTCTTTATAAGAGCACTAATCCCATTCATGGGGGCTGAGCCCTTATGACCTAATTATCTACCAAAGACCACACCTCCTGATACTATCACATTGGGGTTTAGAACTTCAACATATAAATTTGAGGGGCAAAAATATGCAGTATGTAACATCCTGCTTTATTCTCAAAGTCAGGAAAATGAATTTCACCTAAAAATTAACAATTAGAAAAAACAATATGATCATATTTGACAAAGTTAGAATTTTTAAAAAAAGGAACAAAGACATTAAAAACATAAAAAGCCATGTGCACAAAATAGATTAAAATGTAATTTCCTATTTCACATGAAGCTAAAAAAATTTAAGAAAGTGATAAAAAGTCATGAAAATACATCAGAATGATAAAAACTTAGACATGAAGTGACAGAAATAGTTAAGAAATAATTAGAAATAAAAGGAAAAAAGTCATTTCAGAAATGAAGACTAAACTAGAAGGAACACAAGGAAAAATAAACAAGTAATGCCTTAAGACAAACATAAGGTGAAAAAAAAGTTTTTAAATAAAAAAGAAACAAAGAAAGGGATAAAAAATTTTGGGAGAAAGTGACAAATGTTAAATATAACAAAGAAGACTAAACATATGGATAATAGAAGATCTGAAGAAGCAAGCCATACAAGGGAACGAAACAAATATTAAAAAATATAATCCAAGAAAACTTGTCTAAAATCAGAAAAAAAAAGAAAAATTACATGTCAAAAGAGGATATCATGTACCTATGAATATCAACCAAATGTTACTTTCACCTAGAGACATTCTACTGTAATTAGTGGACTTTAAAGAAAAGATTAGAAAATTATTTTGAGCATCGGTAAAGGGAGAAAGGAATTTTTAAGAAAAGAATACTAGATTACCATCAGACTTTTTGACAGCAGCACATCATGCCAGAAAAATGACATGTGTTTGTGAAAACACCCAGGATTTGATATCCAGCAAAACTGAATTTCAAATATGAAAACAGTTATCAACGTGCAAGATCTCAGTGAATTTTGTTCCCATGAGAATTTTGTGAGAAATTTACTAAAGAATAAGCTTCAGACAACCAAAATAACCCTCATGGATGTGAGGGCAGATGGTGAGGATTAAATTTATAGTAACCTGTAGAACTAAGACTGAGTGATGGCTTAGAGGGGGTGACTATAGCCTGTAATGTCATGGGCTCTGACGATATGTACTACAACTACTAAAAAATGGAGATAAGGTGGAAAGGGCATATGCAAAAGGATTTATTTTAATGTTTTAAATAATCATATTAGTAATTTATTAGTATTTTTATTTCAAGTCTATTGTTAGTATAATTAGGATAAGACAAATGACCAATTTTGGGAAATTATAAATATATCATCTTTCATATTCTTGAGAATCAGGATTCATGGTGTAGAAGAGAGGAGATAAGGGTGTAATAGAGAAGTTACATAAAATCTTGTTTTGAATTAGATTAGAAGTATCAATATTGATTCATGTGATATTTTATCTTTAAATATATATTTGTACATTTGTGTACAGGACATGAAAAGAATGATATACATCAGATTTAGAAAACCTCAGAAGTGTGTGTGTGTGTGTGTGTGTGTGTGTGTGTTTAGTTCCACTGAAAAGAAAACGGTGACCAACCTAGAGCAACGAGTATTCCCAGTGCTGAGATTGTGGTCTTAAAGTTCTATTTCTTACTAAAAGGAAGCAGGACTTCTTGCAGAAATGCCTGAATCCAGGTCTGGTGCAGAAAATTCGCAAGGTGAACCTGGAACATCTTGTCATATCAGGTCGTAATGAAGATTTTAAAGACTCCTAGTCTCATGTCAAAAGGACTCAGGAACCAACCTGAAGAGGCTCCCACTGGGACAATTTGAGCTGCAGTAAAAATAATGTTTAAATTCATGAGTTCATAATAATATTGAGGGAAAAAAAAAGAATTGGTCTCCCTCAGAGGATGATTGGAAACTGATTTATTATCTTGAAAACTGCTGAATAAAGGAAAAGATTCCAGGATTTTCCTGTCTTTCCCATATGAACTGTACCGCAGGGTAACAAGATAGTAGATAGAGAAGTGTCTTCTTATAATAGTATTACAACTATTAAAAAACAAGAAAAAAAAAAAGATAGGATATCACCATTTTGCAACCCCCAACAAATTAATAGGTTTAGGCATTAAACATCAATGATTGCTAACATCAAGAAGGGTGACAGCTGGACACTATGTACCTCTGTAGTCTTGCCAAACTCTAACTAGAGTCTTGCAAAAGGGGTCAAACCCAAATCTGATCCAACCACCTGATTTTCTGGAAATATAGAGGGCAGAGAAAGATATTGAACCAGGAGGATGTGATTTAAAAAAAAACTCCTGTGAGAAACTAAACTACTCATCACACAGCCCAGGTTCTTCAAGGCATGAACTGTAAGGAAAAGAAAAAGATGGAAAAAGAACTTTTAGATTGAAAAAAATATCAAAAAAACTTAATGGGCAATGCAATGCTCTAGTGTCTAGGGATGCATATTTGGGTGATAAAACTGCCTTTAAAAGAAATGCAAGAAAATTGTAAGTACAGAAATGAAGGTAGTGACCATGTAACTGGTGAGGAGAGGGTTGTAACTGGGAAGAAGCATACAAAGGTGCTTCTGGGTGGCCAGCAAAATTTTACTTCTGACCTGAATGGTCTTTTTCTTAAAATTTTCATTAAGCCATACATTTGATTCATGTGGCTTTCTGTCTTCTGAGTTTTATTTTACAGTAAGAAGATTATTTTAAAATAGATTGAATACATGATAATAATGTTACATAAGGTTGGGAGAAGGGAAGTGGAGATAAAGTGGTTTAAGGTCCTTGTACTGTCTGGGAAGAGGGTAAAGGTGGTGATTATCTTTACACTTAAGTATACATATTGTAATTCTTAGAATAACAGCTAAAATAATGGAAATAGAATGTAGAACTTTGAATGTAGTGGAAGGAAAAAATGGAATGATGAAATTAATCCAGAGATTGGTTCAAGATGGCGGAGTAGAAAGATGCACACTCACTGCCTCTCGTGAGAGCACCAGAATCACCACTAACTAACTGCTGAATAATCATTGACAGAGAAACACTGGAACTCACCAAAAAAGATATCCCATATACAAAGACAAAGGAGAAGCCGCAATGAGATGGTAGTAGAGGCGCAATCACAAGAAAATCAAATCCCGTAACTGCTGGGTGGGTGACTCACAAACTGGAGAACAATTATACCACAGAAGTACACCCACTGGAGTGAAGGTTCTGAGCCCCACATCAGGCGCCCCAATCTGCGGGTTCGGCAACAGGAGGAGGAATTCCCAGAGAATCAGACTTTGAAGGCTAGTGGGATTTGATTGCAGGACTTCGACAGGACTGGGTGAAACAGAGACTCCACTCTGTAGTGTGCACATCAGGACCCAGGGGGAAGGAGTAGTGACCCCACAGGAGACTGAACCAGACCTACCTGCTAGTGTTGGAGGGTCTCCTGCAGAGGCAGGGGGTGGCTGTGGCTCACTGCGGGGACAAAGACACTGGCAGCAGAAGTTCTGGGAAGTACTCCTTGGCATGAGCCCTCTGGGAGCCGGCCATTAGCCCCAACAAAGAGCCTGTAGGCTCCAGTGCTGGGTCACCTCAGGCCAAACAACCAATAGGGAGGGAACCCAGCCTCACCCATAAGCAGACAAGCAGATTAAAGTTTTACTGAGCTCTGCCCACCAGAGCAACACCCAGCTCTACACATCACCAGTCCCTTCCATCAGGAAGCTTGCACAAGCCTCTTAGATAGCCTCATCCACCAGAGGGCAGACAGCAGAAGCAAGAAGAACTACAACCCTGCAGCCTGTGGAACAAAAACCACATTCACAGATACACAAAATGAAAAGACAGAGGACTATGTACCAGATGAAGGAACAAGATAAAAGCCCAGAAAAACAACTAAATGAAGTAGAGATAGGCAACCTTCCAGAAAAAGAATTCAGAATAATGATAGTGAAGATGATCCAGGACCTCAGAAAAAGAATGGAGGCAAAGACTGAGAAGATGCAAGAAATGTTTAACAAAGACCTAGAAGAATTAAAGAACAAACACCTAGAAGAATTAAAGAACAAACAAACAGAGATGAATAATACAATAACTGAAATGAAAAATACACTAGAAGGAATCAATAGCAGAATAACCGAGGCAGAAAAACGGATAAGTGACCTGGAAGACAGATTGGTGGAATTCACTGCCATGGAACAGAATAAAGAAAAAAAAAAATGAAAAGAAGTGAAGACAGCCGAAGAGACCTCTGGGACAACATTAAGTGCACCAATATTCACATTATAGGGGTCCCAGAAGGAGAAGAGAGAGAGAAAGGATCCGAGAAAATATTTGAAGAGATTATAGTTGAAAACTTCCCTAACGTGGGAGAGGAAATAGCCACCTAAGTCCAGGAAGCTCAGAGAGTCCCAGACAGGATAAACCCAAGGAGAAACATGCCAAGACACATAGTAATCAAATTGACAAAAATTAAAGACAAAGAAAAATTATTAAAAGCAACAAGGGAAAAAAGACAAATAACATACAAGGGAACTCCCATAAGGTTAACAGCTGATTTCTCAGCAGAAACTCTACAAGCCAGAAGGGAGTGGCACGATATATTTAAAGTGATGAAAGGGAAGAACCTACAACCAAGATTACTCTACCTGGCAAGGATCTCATTCAGATTCAACGGAGAAATCAAAAGCTTTACAGACGAGCAAAAGCTAAGAGAATTCACCACCATCAAACCACTCTCCAACAAATGCTAAAGGAACTTCTCTAAGTGGGAAACACAAGAGAAGAAAAGGACCTACAATAACAATCCCAAAACAATTAAGAAAATGGTAATAGGAACATACATATTGATAATTACCTTAAATGTGAATGGATTAAATGCTCCAACCAAAAGACAGAGGCTTGCTGAATGGATACAAAAACAAGACCCATATATATGCTGTCTACAAGAGACCCACTTCAGACCTAGGGACACATACAGACTGAAAGTGAGGGGATGGAAAAAGATATTCCATGCCAATGGAAATCAAAAGAAAGCTGGAGTAGCAATTCTCATGTCAGATAAAATAGACTTTAAAATAAAGAATGTTACAAGACAAGGAAGGACACTACAGAATGATCAAGGGATCAATCTAAGAAGATATAACAATTATAAATATAAATGCACCCAACATAGGAGCATCTCAATATATAAGGCAAATGCTAACAGCTATAAAAGAGGAAACTGACAGTAAGACAATAATACTGGGGGACTTTAACACCTCACTTACACCAGTGGACAAATCATTCAGACAGAAAATTAATAAGGGAACATAAGCTTTAAATGACACAGTAGACCAGATAGATTTAATTGATATTTATAGGACATTCCATCAAAAAACAGCAGATTACACTTTCTTCTCAAGTGCACACAGAACATCCTCCAGAATAGATCACATCTTGGGTCACACACAACTCAAGCCTCAGTAAATTTAATAAAATTGAAATAATATCAAGCATCTTTTCTGACCACAACACTATGAGATTAGAAATAAATTACAGGGGGAAAAAACGTAAAAAAGACAAACACATGGAGGTTAAACAATATGTTACTAAATAACCAAGAGATCACTGAAGAAATCAAAGAGGAAATCAAGAAATACCTAGAGACAAATGACAATGAAAACATGACGATCCAAAACCTATGGGATGCAGCAAAAGCAGTTCTAAGAGGGAAGTTTATAGCAATACAATCCTACCTCAAGAAACAAGAAAAATCTCAAATAAAATATCTAATCTTACATCTAAAGGAACTAGAGAAAGAAGAACAAACAAAACTCAAAGTTAGTAGAAGGAAAGAGATCATAAAGATCAGAGCAGAAATAAATGAAATAGAAACAAAGAAAACAATAGCAAGGATCAATAAAACTAAAAGCTGGTTCTTTGAGAAGATAAACAAAATTGATAAACCTTTAGCCAGACTCATCAAGAAAAAGAGGGAGAGGACTCAAATCAATAAAATTAGAAATGAAAAAGGAGAAGTTACAATGGACACTGCAGAAATACAAAGCATCATAAGAGACTACTACAAGCAACTCTATGCCAATAAAATGGACAACCTGGAAGAAATGGACAAATTCTTAGAAAGGAATAACCTTCCAAGACTGAATCAGGAAGAAATAGAAAATATAAACAGACCAGTCACAAGTAATGAAATTGAAACTGTGATTAAAAATCTTCCAACAAACAAAATTCCAGGACTAGATGGCTTCACAGGTGAATTCTATCAAACATTTAGAGAAGAGCTAACACCCATCCTTATCAAATTCCTCCAAAAAGTTGCGGAGGAAGGAACACTCCCAAACTCATTCTATGAGGCCACCATCACCCTGATACCAAAACCAGACAAAGATACTACAAAAAAAAAAAGAAAATTACAGACCAATATCACTGATGAACGTAGATGCAAAAGTCCTTAACAAAATAGTAGCAAACAGAATCCAACAACACATTAAAAGGATCATACACCATGATCAAGTGGGATTTATCCCAGGGATGCAAGGATTCTTCAATGTATGCAAATCAATCAATGTGATACACCATATTGACAAACTGTAGAATAAAAACCATATGATCATCTGGATACATGCAGAAAAGCTTCTGACAAAATTCAACATCCATTTAGGATAAAAACTCTCCAGAAAGTAGGCATAGAGGGAGACTACCTCAACATAATAAAGGCCATATATGACAAACCCACGGCAAACATCTTTCTCAATGGTGAAAAACTGAAAGCATTTCCTCTAAGATCAGGAACAAGACAAGGATATCCACTGTCGCCACCATTATTCAACATAGTTTTGGAAGTCCTAGCCACAGCAATCAGAGAAGAAAAAGAAATAAAAGGAATCCAAATTGGAAAAGAAGAAGTAAAACTGTCACTGTTTGCAGATGACATGATACTATACATAGATAACCATAAAGATGCCACCAGAAGACTACTAGAGCTAATCAATGAATTTGGTAAAGTTGCAGGATACAAAATTAATGCACAGAAACCTCTTGCATTCCTATACACTAACAACGAAAGATCAGAAAGAAATTATGGAAACAATCCCATTCACCATTGCAACAAAAAAGAATAAAATACTTAGGGTTAAACATACCTTATGAGGTAAAAGACCTGTACTCAGAAAACTATAAGACATTGATGAAGGAAATCAACGATGACACAAACAGATGAAGAGATATACCATGTTCTTGGACTGGAAGAATCAAGATTGTGAAAATGACTATACTACCCAAAGCTATCTACAGATTCAATGCAATCCCTATCAAACTACCAATGGCATTTTTTAAAACACTTTTTAAAAAATTTATTTATTTATTTATTTTAAATTTATTTTTGGCTGTGTGGGTCTTTGTTGCTGCGCGTGGGCTTTCTCTAGTTGCAGTGAGTTGGGGCTACTCTTCGTTGCGGTGTGCAGGCTTCTCATTGTGGTGGCTTCTCTTGCTGTGGAGCATGGGCTCTAGGCGTGCAGGCTTCAGGAGTTGTGGCACGCAGTCTCAGTAGTTGTGGTGCACAAGCTTAGTTGCTCCACAGCATGTGGGATCTTCCCAGACCAGGACTTGAACCCATGTCCCCTGTTTTGGCAGGCAGATGCTTAACCACTGCACCACCAGGGTAGTCCCTCCAATGGTATTTTTTACAGAACTAGAACAAAAAAATCTTAAAATGTGTACGGAGACACAAAAGACCCCAAATAGCCAAAGCAATCTTGAGAAAGAAAAACGGAGGTGGAGGAATCAGGCTCCCTGACTTCAGACTATACTACAAAGCTACAGTAATCAAGACAGTATGGTACTGGCACAAAAACAGAAATATAAATCAGTGGAACAGGATAGAAAGCCCAGAGATAAACCCATGCACATATGGTCACCTTATATTTGATAAAGGAGGCAAGAATATACAATGGAGAAAAGACAGCCTCTTCAATAAGTGGTGCTGGGAAAACTGGACAGCTACATGTAAAAGAATGAAATTAGAACATTCCCTAACACCATCCACAAAAATAAACTCAAAATGGATTAAAGATTTAAATGTAAGACCGGACACTATAAAACTCTTAGAGGAAAACATAGGAAGAACACTCTTTGACATAAATCACAGCAAGGTCTTTTTTGACCCACCTCTTAGGGTAATGGAAATAAAAACAAAAATAAATAAATGGCACCTAATGAAACAAAAACTTTTGCACAGCAAAGGAAACTATAGACAAGATGAAAAGATAACCCTCAGAATGGGAGAAAATATTTGCAAACTAATCAAAGGGCAAAGGATTAATCTCCAAAATATATAAACAGCTCATGCAGCTCAAATAACCCAATCCAAATGTCTATTTAGGTGTTGGGCAGAAAACCTAAATAGACATTTCTCCAAAGAAGACATACAGATGGCCAAGAGGCACATTAAAAGCTGCTCAGCATCACTAATTATTAGAGAAATGCAAATCAAAACTACAATGAGGTATCACCTCACACCAGTTAGAATGGGCATCATCAGAAAATCTACAAACAACAAATGCTGGAGAGGGTGTGGAGAAAAGGGAACCCTCTTGCACTGTTAGTGGGAATGTAAATTGATACAGCCACTATGGAGAACAGTATGGAGGTTCCTTAAAAAACTAAAAATAGAATTACCATATGATCCAGCAATCCCACTACTGGGCATATACCCAGAGAAAACCATAATTCAAAAAGACACATGCACCCCAATGTTCCTTGCAGCACTATGTACAATAGCCAGGTCACGGAAGCAACCTAAATGCCCATCGACAGATGAATGGGTAAAGAAGTTGTGGTACATATATACAATGGAATATTACTCAGCCATAAAAAGGAATGAAATAGGGTCATTTGTAGAGATGTGGATGGACCTAGAGACTGTCATACAGAGTGAAGTAAGCCAGAAAGAGAAAAACAAATATTGTATATTAACGCATATATGTGGAATCTAGAAAAATGGTACAGATGAATTGGTTTGCAAGGCAGAAATAGAGGCACAGATGTAGAGAACAAACATATGGACACCAAGGGGGGAAAGAGGGGTGGGGTGGTGGTGGGATGAATTGGGAGATTGGGATTGACATATATACACTAACATGTATAAAATAGACAACTAATAAGAACCTGCTGTATAAAATATAAAATAAAATAAAATTCAAAAAAAATTAATCCAAAAGAAGGCAGGAAAGGAGAGGAAAGGAGACATGCAATAGATGTGTTATCTGTGTCCCCTCAAAAGATATGTTGAAGTCCTAACTCCTGCTACCTGTGAATATGACGTTATTTGGAAATAAGGTCTTTGCAGATGTAATTAAGATGGGGTAATGCTGAAGTAGCATGGGTCCTAATCCAGTAGGACTGGTGTCCTTATAAGAGGAAAAAAGACCCAGACACAGAGATAACAAGGCTGTGTGACAACAGAGGCAGAGGCTGGAATGATGAAGCCACAAGCCAAGAAATGCCAAGGATCAACAGCCGCCACCAGAAGTTAGGAAGAGTCAAGGAAGGATTCTACCCGAAATCTCAGAGAGAGCATGGTCCTGGCCAACACCTCGATCTTGGACTTCTGGCCTCTAGAAATGTGAAACAATAAATTTCTATTGTTTTAAGTCAACCAGTTTGTGATACTTTGTTATGTAGTGTGATGGTTAATTTTATATGTCTTCTTGACTGGGCCATGGGATGACCAGATATTTGATCAAACATTATTCTGAGTGTTTCTGTGAGGGTGTTTCTGGGTGAGATTTACATTTGAATGAGTAGACTAAGTAGACCAGATTGCCCTCTCCAATGTGGGTGGGACCCGTCCAATCCACTGAAGGTCTGAATAGAATAAAAAGCTGGGTAAGAAAATTCTTTCTCTTTGCCTGTCTTTGAACTGGGACATTGGTCTTCTCCTGCCTTTGGACTTGGACTCAGACCGAAACTTGTACCATCAGCTCTCCTTGGTCTCCAAGCCTTCTGACTGAAGATCTTAGACTCTCAGTCTCCATAACTGCACGAGCCAATTCATTATAGTAAATATAAATACAAACATATTCTTTTGGTTCTTTTTCTGTGGAGAACCCAGACTAATGCTGACAGCCCTAGGAAACTAATACAAGATAGAACTATTAGAAATCACAAAATAAGTTGCTAAATTTAACACAAATACATCATAAAATATAAATGGTTCAATGGTTCAGTTAACTGAAAAAGATAGACTGATTTTTTCCCATATTTCAACTTATGCTTTTTCTAAGAAAAACATTGAAAACAAAAGTTCACAAAAATTGAAATTGAAAGGTTGGAGCAATGACAAAAAAAAGCTGATGTGGCCATATTAATAGCGATAATATATGCTTTAAGGCCACGAGTCTTACCAGAGATAAGATGATCACTTCACAGTGATAAAAGACTAAATTCATCAGAAATATACAATAATTTAAAATGTATGTGAACCTAGTATTACATCCTCAAAATATAAACAGTAAAAATTGACACATTTTATAGAGAAAGAGACAAACCCTCAAATCAATGTGGGGAATTTTTAGCAAAATGAATAAGCAGGTTAAAAAGATTCCTGGAATATATTAAAAGGTTATACTATACACTATATTTAGCATATACTATAATAATGCAAGTATGAGCAAATTAAACAAATTTGCAGAACTGATCTCTCTCCTACCCTTAGTATGATCTCTTAGTCATAATGCAAGTTAAAAATAATGATGAGATAATGAGATCAGAAAAGATGTTCAAACAATGTTATTTTCCAAGAATAGTCTTTTAAACAGGGGTTTATATCCACTGTCCTTCAAGATGAACATCACCCTAAGTGTGCATTGATTCTGGAGACACTTGCTAATGGTAAAATAAAGTCACTGTGATTTGTTTGACACTTGAAAACTTACATCCACTTTTCAGAAAATGGTGCTGGAACAACTGAATATCTACATTATGGGGAGGGGAAAGAACCCTGAACCCTGCCTCAAAAAATGAATGTCAGACGGATCTTAGACCTAAATGTATAAGCTAGACCTGGAAAGTGTGAAACTATAAAACATAGGAGACTATCCTCATGACTTAGAAGTAGGATAGATTTCCTAAATAGGACACAGAAGACAATCCAGGAAATAAAATCATTAATAAATTGAATTTTATCAAACTTTAAAACTGCCCATCAAAAGGCACCATTAAGGAAATGAAGAGGCAAACTGTAGAGTGAGATAAAATATTTGTAGTACATTCTAATGAAGAACAGATCCAAAATATATAAAGAACACCTATAAGTCAATAAGAAAAAAAACAACCAATTTTTCTTTCTTTTCCCTTTTTAAAAAAATTTTTATTGGAGTATAGTTGATTTTCAATGTTGTGTTAGTTTCTGCTGTACAGCAAAGTGAATCAGTTATACAAATACCTATATCCACTCTTTTTAAGATTCTATTCCCATATAGGTTATTCAGAGTATTGAGTAGAGTTCCCTGTACTATACAGTAGGTTCTTATTAGTTATCTATTTTATATATAGTAGTGTGTTTATGTCAATCCCAATCTTCCAATTTATCCCACACCCCCCTTTCCCCCTTGGTAACCGTAAGTTTGTTTTCTACATCTGTGACTCTATTTCTGTTTTGTAAATAGGTTCATTCATACCATTTTTTTTTAGATTCCATATATAAGCAATTTTATATGATATTTGTCTTTCTCTGTCTTACTTCACTCAGTATGACAATCTCTAGGTGCATCCATGTTGCTGCAAATGACATTATTTCATTCTTTTTTATGGCTGAGTAATATTCCATTGTTTTATTTATATATATATATATATATATATATATATATATATACACACACACACACATACCACATCTTCTTTATCTATTCCTTCATCTATGGACTTTGAGGTTGCTTCCATGTCCTAGCTATTGTAAATAGTGCTGCAATGAACATTGGGGTACATGTATCTTTTCAAATTATGGTTTTCTCCGGATTTATGCCCAGGAGTGGGATTGCTGGATCATACAGTAGCTCTATTTTTAGTTTTTTAAGGAACCTCCATACTGTTCTCCATAGTGGCTATACCAATTTACATTCCCACCAACAGGGTAGGAAGGCTCCCTTTTCTGCACATCCTCTCTAGCATATATTGTTTGTAGATTTTTTTATGATGGCCATTCTGACCAGTGTGAGGTGATACCTCATTGTAGTTTTGTTTTACATTTCTCTCATAACTAGTGATGTTGAGCATCTTTTCATGTGCCTCTTGGCCATCTCTACGAAAAAGACAATGAATTTTTTAAAATGGGCAAAATATGTGAACAAGTACTTCACAAAAGAAGATATGCAAATGATCAATAAATATATGTGCCATATTACTCATCAGGGAAATGCAAGTTAAAACAAAATGTGATATCAATAGACACCAACCAGAGTGATTAAAATTTAAAAGACCAACGTCAAGTGTTAGCAGGGATTAGGGCAACTGAACTCATCCATTTCTGGTGGGAGTATAAACAGGAAAGTTGTTTAGCGGTTTCTAATAAAATTAAACATACACCTACTCTATGAAACTTATTAAAGAACTTTTATAGCAACTTTATTTATAATTTCCCTGAACTGGAAACCAAATGTCCACCAGTAGAAGAATGGATAAACAAATATTGATTTATTAATATATTTGTACATTGGAATAATACTACACAGCAATGACAAAGGGTGAAGTATTGATACATGCAACAACCTGGATTTATCTCAAAAACACTGAGCAACAGAAGGTAGACACAGAAGACATATGATTCCTTTTATGTAGGGTTCAAGAACAGGCAAAACTAATCCATGGTAGTAAACGTCAGAACAGCAGTTACTGCTGCAGGTTTTTTGACAGGAAAGGGGAACAATGGAGCTTTCTGAGGCTCAGGAGATGATTTGCATCTTGATCTGGGTCACGGTTACACTGGTAGATACATAGGTAAAAATTCTTTGTGCTGTATATGTAAGACTTGTGTGCTTTAGTGGATGTAAACAAACAAAATCTAGAACACAAAGATACACTCTACAACTTTCCCAGCAATCTTTAATAAAATTATCTATCCAAACTTTAAAATATTTCATTAGGTGTAATAATAAATGTTTAGAAGCCTCTTCTAAGGTTTTTTGGTGCAGAAGTCCAAAACTCACATGCCATTTATGAATATTTGTTCTTCTTCTCACATAAAAATAGTAAAAATAATACAAAGAAAAATAAAGACAAACTAAAATACATTCATTTGTCAGCAAACACTGCTGGAAGTCATAGAGCATATTGCTGGAGACTTCAAAGTACAAGTATTTAAAAATACACAATATGGGATATTTGCTGTACAGTTGGATGAAAGTACTGTGGTTTTATACATGTATCAGTTCATGGTGTTTGCTAAATTTTGTTTTAACGTTGAAAAGATAAGGAATTGAGTTATTTGGAAACTATTATAGGAAAGGTGTAGCAGAGAAGACATATTCTCAATAGTATTATGACTTTATTAAAGATGATGTTTTGTGGGAAAACAGTACAGATGTAACTGCAGGAGGGATGGTTGCCTTGATTGCAATTTTTAAATAAAAGTTCCAGGGTCAGGTTTCAGAGCTAGCTCTGCAAATGAAGACCATTCATTGCTTCACCCACAGGCAAAGCATTGCATGAGAGAAGTGAAAGGCAAAGATACACATAGTGATTCAAGGTGTCATCAGTGTGGTTAATTTTATGAAAAGGAGTTTAAATGTAGTCAAATTTTTATACAAAGGTATAATACCAGGTGGTGACCTTAAGAAACAGGTGTTGTCTTTTTTTTAACAAAAAGAAAAATACTCCAGCTTTTCTGACCTTTTCTGGGATGACAAGCTGCTTTCAATAATATAGGTACATAGCAGGCATAATTGAAGAAAGAAATGGATTTCATCTGTACCTTCAAGGAAAAGTGCCACTTGGAACAATGAATTAGAAATTAACTGCTTGTTGAAAGAAACATTCTGCAAAGAGATCATTTTGAAACAGATGTTTTAAAATGTTTCCAACATGTTGTGATTTCGATTTTGTTGCAAAAAAAAATTATACGTGTGGTCACAATGAATTCCTCTAGGTATGTACTTTAAAATCTAGAAACCAAATGAAATATTTAATTGGGTTTTGTGCCCAATTATTAAAATATAAAACTGCATTATAGTTTAATGGGTATAGAATTTCAGTTTTGCAAAATGAACAATTCAGGAGATTGGTTGCAAAACATGTAAATGTACTTAACGCTACTGTACTGTACACTTAACAGTGGTTAAGGTGGTGAATTTTAGATTTTGTGTATTTCATCACAGTTAAAACAATATAAGGGGACTTCCCTGGTGGTCCAGTGGTTAGGAATCTACCTTCCAATGCAGGGGATGCGGGTTCTATCCCTGGTCAGGGAACTAAGATCCCACATGCCACGGGGCAGCTAAGCCCGCATGCCACAGCTACTGAGCCCGGGCACTCTGGAGTCCGCGTGCCACAACTAGAGAGAAGCCTGCATGCCGCAACAAAGAGCCCGCGTGCTGCAACTGAGACCTGATGCAGCCTAAATAAATAAATAAATAAATAAACAAATAAATAAATAAGAATATAACCAAACCCATGACAATGTAAAATACACAACATTCAGCATCCAAACAAGATTAAAAAATATATATATACATATATATAAAACTGCAATACCTTCTAATTCCATTTCAAGAATAACTGATTAACATCAAAGGAGATGTAGAATTACTAACCACATTTCATTTAAAATGTTTAAACCAATTGATGGGTGGGGCTGAAAAACGAAAATAATGATTCACTAACTGCTAACTATGGCCAATGCTGCCTGTCTGCTGCTTGGAACCAGGCATCTTTTAAAATTATCTTGTACAACTCAACCATTATTAAAACCAAGTATTCAGGTAAACTAAATTTAGAACCAGGCTTTCACATTACAGAGTGGGAAACCAATAAAACAAATAATGAAATATTTTCAATCACATTGCTCTGAAATATTAATAATTAATTTAATATTTTGTTGATAAAAGATTTTTAGTTTTGTTAATAAAATGAAAATTAACTTAAGACAAGTTTATTTCATCTGTTGCTCATCCTTTTAAAAGTCTATTTTGTGATGGTTTATTGTAGGCATAGTTATAATTATATTGGTAGAACGATATACGTTGGAATGAACAAGCACAGACATGTAGATATTGGAGATGCAGCCTCAAAATACTTTCTTGATGGGAGTGCTCAGTCAAAACACTTCAAGCCCCTCACCTGGTTCAATCACCTACTATGCTTAGCTTTCTCCTCCGCATCCATCCAAGAACGTGGCCAGCTGACTCTTAAATGAGTCAAGTGCCAGGGAATGGCTGCATCCCAGTGGCCCAGGTGACCTTGGAGAGTGTTGGAAATTTCTGTCTTACACCAAATCAAAATCTGCCTCCCTGGAGCTTCTGCTCATTTGTCCTAGCCCCTGACCTTAGAGCACACAGCACATGCTGGCTCTTGCTTGACCGGACTGCCCTTCCACGGGCAGTCTTTACCCTCAGACTTGTCTTCTTAGAGTGGATTCTTGCTCATTTTGGATCGTCCAACATCCGACCCCATTCCTAACAGCACCGACTCTCTTCTAGGGAGTTCCCTGGGTGGGCTTTCTCTGGGAGGGGGTGGCCAGTGCCCAAAGGTTGGGCCTCTCTGTCCAGCCTGAGATCAGCTAGGGAGCATGCAAATGACTTTGGATCTTGAGGAAGGGACACAAAGATGTGGGATAGTTGGAGCATATATCTAACCCCAGGGATCCTTCCAAAGGTCTTGTGTGACTTATCATGACACCAACACATACAATCACAGCTCTCGATTCCCCAGCTGTCCCAAGCCATCCCCATCTCAGTAAATGGCATCTCTTTTGGCCAGAAACCTGGGTGTTATTCTTGACTTCTCTCTTTCCTTCAAACATGAATCTGTCAGTACTGTCAGCCCAGCCTCTAAAGAAAGTCTTGAGTCTGGTCACTTCTTACTTCCTGCTGTAACAGCTCCCTCACCCCCATCATCTGTTGCTGGGATCCCTACAGTAGCCTCTTAACTGGACTTTTTCCTTGGGCCTCTATGATCCGTTCTCCACACAGATGTCAGAGTGATCCTTCCAACGTGTAAACCAGATCGCGTCAGCCCCCTGTTCAAATCCTGCCAGTGGCTTGCCATTTCACTCAAAATCCACAATCCTAACCTCTCCTGCTCCATCAGGCCAGCAATAGCCACCCCAGCCTCTGCACTCCTGCTGGGATGCTCTTCCCCCAGCTTTGCCTGCCTCCTCCCCGTCTTCACTCAGACGTTCCTCTGAGGGCTCCACTGGAAAGAACTTCCCTGTCCCCCCATCTAAAGTGGAACCCATGCTCTACACATCCCCGTGCCCTTCTTTACCCTTTTTTTTGGCTGCCCTGGGTCTTTGTTGCTGTGCGTGGGCTTTCTCTAGTTCCAGCGAGCGGGGGCTACTCTTTGCTGCGGTGTGCGGGCTTCTCATTGCGGTGGCTTCTTTTGTTGTGTGCGGAGCATGGGGTCTAGGCACGTGGGCTCAGTAGTTGTAACATGCGGGCTTCAGTAGTTGTGGCGCACAGGCTTAGTTGCTCCGCGGCAGGTGGGATCTTCCAGGACCAGGGCTGGAACCCGTGTTCCCTGCATTGGCAGGCGGATTCTTAACCACTGCGCCACCAGGGAAGTCCCCTCCTTTACCGGTTTCATGAGCTCTCGTCACTTGTCACGTTTATCGCTCGTTTCTCCCATAAGAATGTAGGCCCGAGAGAGGAGGGACAGTGCCTCGCACAATGCTCTATCCACAGCACTTGCAGGATGCTCGGAATGTAGTAGGAACTCAGTGTTTGAGGAATGAAAGAACGGGGGATTCCTGCTGCCTGGAGCCCGTTTGGTCCCCGTCCATTTCTCAAGCCTGGTCCCTCCACCTGTACAAGTTTTTGGAGCTCTGAGAGCATTCTAGTGAATGTCCTTCTGGCTGAAGTTCCTGTCTGGCATTCACTCCCAGGAGCCCTAATTCATACACCTCGTAAAAGCAAATGCCCTAGTTTCTTTCTGGTGTTCTTTGTAGGCCTCATCCTGCTCTTGAGATGGGAGGTCAACAGGAGCGGGTCCAGCGAAGGTCCACCACACCCTGTCCTTGGCGGATGTGTGGGGGGATACGGGTGGAGGAAGCAGAGAGCAGGAGTCCTGCCGACTTTAACCGTGTCCCCTCCAACTCAAACACCACCTCGCCAGGCCCGCTAGCGTCGTCTCTCACCCGGACCCCCCCAAAATACACACAAGAACCTCCTACCCAGTTTCATCTGTGACCCTCTCCGAATCATACTCCACACTGCAGCCAGACAGGGGCCCCTAAAAGGTGAGCCGCCCACCTCCTGAAAGCCTTCCCCGGCCTCAGGTAGCTCCCAGCCTCCCAGCCTCCTCCCACAGCCCGTGCACCATCATGTCAGCGCTCTGACCTCCTCCTGGTTCTCAGACCCTGGGCTCCCTCCAGCCTCTGCACCTTTGCATGTTCTGTTCCCTCTGGCCTACCCTCTTTGCCCTTAACCCAGTTATGGGATTAGTGCAGCAGGTGCTGTCAGTGCCGCTGAGTCGAGTCCCGGGGCTTTGGAGAAAGGGTCCCTATGGGCTGACAGCTCCCTCCCTCCAGTGCCCACCTCTGTCTGCCTGAAGGTCCCCTCTGGCTGCTTTAAGGTTCAGCCAGCTCCCCATGCAGGTTGGAAGTGCTGGGGAGTCAACACCCCTACGAATACCGTTCAATCAATGAGGTACAGGAGCTGGAGATAAACCCCCAGCCACATCACTCGGTTGTGGGGCGCTGGTGCTCTACACCATCTCTCAGAGCGTCCCCAGGCACACTGAGCTCAGCTACCCACAGGCGACAGTATCCCACTGATGTGTCCTTTACTGGTTTCCTGCCCTGACCCACTCCCTCTCTACATTCGCCCCAGATGAACAACTTGCACCCAAACCCTGTCTCAGGATCAGCTTGTAGGGGAGCCCAGGTGAAGACAGATCTCCCCGTTCCAGGCATCACACTCTGGGCACCTCACCTTCACAGCGCCACGCATAACTTGATACATAGTACGCTTTGTGATGGCTCTACGAAGTCTGTCTCCTGGTAGATTGTAAACTCACTGAGGCAGTCTGTTCTGCTCCTCAAGGAATTCCCAGGCCCCAGCACCCTGCCTGGCACCTAGTTAATGCGCAATAACTACTTGATAAGGGAACATATGGATTACTTGGGCTGGGACTAAATCTGGTCTCATTTTCTTCCTCTCTGTGTGATTTGGAGCAATGACAGCGGAACCTCTTGAAGCCCCAGTTCCCTCTGTGTAAAAATGAAGCTAATAATGTTGGCAGCCAGAGAATCAGGAGAGACAATGGGAGGAGGGTGAACACTTTCCGGAGATACAGACACCTGTTCAGGTGGGTTTTACCTGCTCCTTGTTCTTGTGGTGGACATGACATTGAAGTGTTCCTGGACTGACACCCCTGATTGACATCAAGGGCAATTTCGCTCCTCTGAATGGGGTCCAGAGTCTCCACTCCAATGATGGGGACAGTACAGGATGGGGAGTGGGGACAAGGCCCAGAGGGGGAGCGTGGGGGCTGGGAGACCCACTCTAGGCAGAAGGTGGGAAGCCTGCCCACTTTCCAATCCCATTCCCGGGTGCCCGGAACATCCGGGCCTCAGTGGCCTCACCCTTGGCTCAGGACACATTCAGTGGCAGGAAAGCAGCACGTTGTACTTATCCAGTGAACATTCTCAAGCCTGACTGTTCGAGAAGTGACCAAAGGTCCGTGACATCTAATAATTTGCCAATTCACTCAGGCACCAGTTTGAATTACATCAGATTGGTGCAAGGAACAAACCATCACGCATCTTGTGACCAACCTAGTCAACAGCCCGGCATCCACCCTGTGGATTGTAATGTTTTATTTATAGTTGTGTGCCTGGTGACTCTCATTAAGGGTCTGCAAGGATCTTTAGTGCAGTTAGTTCAGTAGGACTTTATTGCATTTTTACATTAATTTATATATCATTATGTCATAATAGTATATATGTACACATATACACTTTTACATATATTTGTATATACTTATATTGTAATAGCATTTTATTATGTATTATATTTATATGACTATACATTATATTTTTAAAGCATTTTGCTACAGTAGGACACTGAGGATTTCTAAAGACCTTCCAACACAATCCCTATGATATCAAGGTTTTACTCTATCATTTAGAATTACCTAGCCTGACTTGAAACTGGAGGATCCTGGGTGCTCTTGGGTCCTCTGCGTAACTGCAAACAGTTCTAATTACCCCTCCCCTGCCTGTTTGACTTATGAGCGTCCTTTATGTCAGAAATGTTCACTATTAATGTTTTTTCTCTATCGTCTTTCTGATTGATGGTGCTACATAGTAGGCAGGGTGGAGTGGACATCTATTGTTCTTGCCTGTCAGCATCCCTACCTTCTTTTAATAAAGAGAACCATGACTTTTTCTTTGAAGGACCCAAGTTTACTTGGGTCTGACCAATGAGGGCCAAAAATAGTCAGTGAGAGAACCAACCTGAGAATAAAGCCAACATGGAGGAAACTAGAGCTGAGATATGGATAAGGCTAAGTCCAGATAATATTGTTGAACTCCTGGACCAAGCCATGCCTGAAGCTGAACCTTTCCATTATCAGTTTCATAAGCCAATTATATCTCTTTTTTGCTTAAACCAGTTCGGGTTGGGTTTCTGTCTTTTGCAGAAACAGAGAGTCCTGATCAGTACATAGAGCCAGGACACAGACCCATCTCTAGCCTGTGCTTAGAAGGGCCCCACGAGGCTTTGGGAATTTAGGCAGAGGGCAATCAGGAGACCCAAAGGTGGCTTCTGTCCACTGGTACTTATATCTATCCATGTAATCAGCATTATGTCACTGTCTTCCATAGTCACCCCAAAGATACAAGGATAATCGCAAGTTATTCATATTGATTCAGTTATAACTCCCCTTCCCATAAAGATTTTTCAGCTCACCACACAAACAGTCATTTATGATTTCTTCCTTCTCCCTAGGCTGCCCATAATCAAAAGGGCACGTACTTTGGAGTCAGACAGATCCTGGCCCTGCCACATACTAGCTGTGTGACTTTGGGTAATTTACTAAACCCACCTGTACATGTGATAATTTTAACTACATCTTAGGTTTTCCATGGGATTCAAGTGCATATGTAGAGTGCCTTAAATGGCAGAGAGCTGACCCTCAAAAAGAGGTAGCTGATTATACTACTCACCAAACATCTATTGAGCCCTTTCTGGGTGCCAGACCCCGGCTAAGGATTTTACAGGCATCATTTCATTTGATCCTGCCAACAACCCTGGGAGGTGTGCCCTATTCTGCTTCCTAAGTCCTGCATATGAAGAATCATTAAATCCTCACAACAGCTGGAGCACAGGAGTAAAGGAGCATGGTCAAGGCTGCATAGCTCTGTTCCCCAAGTCCATTCTGGGTGGCTGGGTGCCACTGCCCCTCCAAACAGGGCAGCCCCTTTGATGACAGTGGGTATAGTATCAGGGAGCAGAACCCAGGCAACAGAATGGAACCAAATCAAGATGTTGGGGAGAATGAAGCGCAGAGTGAGGTGCAGAGTGAGGGCTCAGAGGACACCACACTCTGGTTTGCCAGCACATCTGGGAAGGACAAGGCAACAGCCATGGCTGCCACATTCCTCATCCAGAGAAGGACTCTGGTTCCTGGGATGGGGACCTGGGCTCTGGAATGTCGGGGCAAACCCAGACAGTGCTAGTTTTCATGGAATATGGGAACCAATAAAACAATGACTGGAAAGCAATGATCTGAAAGATATTCTTGCTGTAATTTTTCCACAGAAATATATTATGTAGCAAGCTAAGTAAATTCTTGGAAACCTGGAAACCCCCCAAAACTGGTAGAAGCAACGTTTTTTTTTTTTTTTTCTTTTTTTACTATTTCATGAGAAAGAGAGAGATAGAGAAAAACCACATTTCTTGGATTTAACTTTGTTCACACAAACTTTGTTTTTTTAAAAGAAAAACTGGCACCGGTTAATCTAAACATGAAACTGGCACGCCAGTAACTCTTTAAAAAGTTGCCTATAATTGTGTGGCTTGGAAAATTAACTTCTTTCCAGATGAAGAAACCCGAAACAGGTCTTCTAAGTGAAAATTATTGGCAGCCCCCCACCCCCATCCTCACGAGGCAGATGGAACAATGGGCGGGGGCGCGGGGAGCGTGTGGGACGCTCAGCCAAACAAAAGGGCTGCCTGCAACTTGCCTAAAATAGAAAATAAAAGCTAGCACAGCTTCCCGCCTGGCAGGCCCCTCTTCGGAGTGCTCGGCGGAGTAGCAGGTACCTCACGGAATGCTGCCCCAGAGCCTCCCTGAAGAAGTACAGCGCCCCCGAAGCAGTTAAAGCAGAAGCTCCAGCCCCCTGGCTCCCCTGACCTCGGGTTTCCTTCCCACCCGGGGGAGCAGGTTCACCCTCCAGAGTCACCTCCACACGGTAGTGGCTTTTGTTTTGCTCTGCTGAGGAAATTCAAATCACGTTAAAGTTTTGGTTCTTTTTACGGAACTTTGGAGAATGATACATACTACAAGAGCTTTATTTGGAGGACGCACTGGAGAGGTAAGGTGCCCTTCATTGTGGGACAGCCTTGGCTTTGAAGTGTGAAGGACAGGGGTTCAAATCCCAGCTTTGCCACTTGCTGTCCGCGTGACCTTAGCCTCTCAGAACTCCGTGTAAAATGGCGAGAGTCAGTCCTACCTAGCTTGCGGGTACGGTGTGAAGGTCAGCAACGGGGGTCAGCAAGTGCCGGCCTGCGCGTGCTTGGTGCTTAGGGACCTCCGCTTCCGTCCTGCTCCGGCCGAGAGAAGGCAGGTGGCTCGCTTCACCTCCCCAGCTCACCTGAGAGGCTGGCAAAGGGAGGCAGGAGGAGGGAAGGAGGGGGTGAGGGAGGGAGGAAAGAAAGGAACCCTCCAAGCTCGTACTAATCCTCACCGAGTACCTTATTAACGTCCCTAAAGGAATTTGCATTCCCACCGCCCGGCTAATCGTACACCTGAAGCCCGCATACCCTCGTGCACTCGCAAAGGGTTCACATGAAATCCACACGGCAAAGTCACACCCTCAAACTGAAGCAGATTTTCCGATTCTGAAAGCTTGACTGTCGCATAAAAAAAAAGGCTTTGTTTTCTTCCTCTCCCGCTCTTCCTCCTTCCTCGCCCGCCCCCTCCTCCTCCCTCTCCCTGTCACCCCCACCTCCCCCCCCCCCCGCCGTCGCCCCCGGCGCGCACACAAAAGAAGACCCCGAGACCGAGGTACCGGAACCTGCGGGTTTGTTTACGACTTCGGGCATCTCTGCGAGGCGCTGCCCGGCGCCGCCACCTACCGGCGGGAGTCGGCACTGCTCCCGGGCGCGGGCCAAAAACTGCCGGCCGATGACCCAACGCCGCAGGCATCTGAGGATAACCTTTCCCCTTTCTTTCCAAGACCAAATAAGGGGGCGCTTCCCTCTGCGTGCCGGGCCTGTGGCGGTTTGGCCAAGGGGCGTGGAAAGGAGGATCCGGGAACGAGGCTGACAGTCCGCAAAACACCGAGCACATTGTTCCCGTGGCGGCCGGCCTCCTCCCTCCTCCGGGCGGGCACGGCCCGTGCCCAGGCGGGGCGCTCCCTGCAGCCGCGGGCGCGGGGAGCCTGGTGGGCGGGTGGGCAGGGCCGCCGTCCGAGGGACACCCAGCCCCATCGGCAGCACCGCCAAGCCGCTCCCCCCGCCCCAAGAAGTGGAGGGCCGGGTGCCCCGGGCCCCGCCCCCTTGCCGCACTCCCTGCAGACCCTCTCGGCCCGCGCGGCCACGGAGCGGGCGGGTCCCTGGGCCCGGCGGGGCGCGGGGCGCAGACCGAGGGGAGCCAGACCCGGCTGCCAGGCCTCGGAACCCTGGCATCACCCCCGAGGGAGGGACTCACTGGTGGTTGACAGTGTTTGGTAACCACAGAAACCAAGATTTGACCTATATTTTTGGATATGGCCTCAACCCTAGTTTTCCTTCTAGAAATCAAAGGGAGTCTGACCTGACTTGCTGTTAAGTTTCCTCCTGCTTTGTATTCCAGAATGCCACCCAGAAGGTTGGGCAAGTCGGGAGACCTCACTGGCTGGTTTGCTGGTGACTCGTGAGGGTGACTGTGTTCCAGGCCAGGAGTCAGTGGCTGCCCCTCTCACTGCCTCCTACCAACCCCAGGTCTTCTGCCCAGCGATGGTGGGGACATTTCTGGAGGGCAGTTGGATGATGTTTATCAGGATTTAAAATCTGTTTACCTTTTAACTATTTCATTCCACTTCTAAGTTCTATCCTAGGTAGGTAATGGGGTATATGTATTCAGATGATGGTCACAGCCCTGCTATGATGGCAACAAGAGTTGGCCTTAATTGAGCATTTACTACGTGCTGGAAACTGTTATAAATGTTTGACAAATATCTACTCACAACATTCCTCTGCAGTGGGTATTCCTAATACCCCTATTTTATAGAAGAGGAACCTGCAGTCAGAGGATAGGTTCCCACTCAAGATCACCCAGCTGGGTAGTGGAAGAGCCAGGATTTAAGCTTGGACTGTGGGGCTCCTGAGTCTGTGCTCCTGTCCGCAACACTAAATGTTTATCAATGGGGATCTGATTAATTTAGAGTACAGCCATGTGATGGAATACTCTCCAGCAACTTAAATAGTGTTGTAGATTGGGAATAATTGGCATGGAAAAATGTCCATGACATATTGTTGAGTGAAAACAGCTGGTTACACAACAGCATGCAGCATAGCAGCATAGCAGGATCACACAGCTGTGCAGAAGGGCGCTCGGGGCAGTGCTAACTGTGGTCACCTGTGGCTGGTGGGGTTGCAGGTGGCTCATTTCACAGGTATGTTTTCCGTATGTTGCTGAACCCTTTCTGGGAATGAATGTATGTTATTTTCCAATAAAAAAAGCTATTTTACTTTTGAAAAAAAGAAATGGATAAAGGAAATAACATTTCTTGATACACACACACACAGGGCCATGGTCAAGGCTGTTCTCAAGTCCAGAAAGCCTTTCCTGATCCCTAAAATTGGAAGTTACGACTCCCCAAACTCCTTACAAGTGAGAACTTGTGTCCAGACAGATATTCAGCTACGTGAGCACATACCTATGTCACCAGCTAAACTGTAAATTCAGGAAGGGTGGTGCAGATTGTTCAACTTTGTCAGTGTGTCTCTTAGTATCTTGCACCGCACTTTACCCATTGTGGGGTTTGAATAGTTATCGATAGATTTGTATGAACTCATGACGATGGAACAATCCACAGAAGAATTAATGGCATAATTAGTTGTTAGATATCTGCTGCTTGGCACAGAGAAGGTACTCCATAAATGTTTGCTAGGTGAATGGGCCCAAGGCTGCTCTGCCCCAAGCAGGGTTTCCCCTTGAGAAATCAAAATGAGAGCTGTTTCCTCCTTCGGGGGCCTCTGTGTACCAGGTGATTAGCCATCTCTATCTGGCAGACCCCTCGGGAGGAACTGACTGGTTCACTTAGCAGGAAAGGGAAGCTCTTGGAATTGATGGAAAGGCAGGAGAAGGAGGCTTGGAAGTTGGGCAGGAACAAAGGAAGTCAGGTAGAAGGAAGACCTGGCCTAGGTCATGCCAGGGCTCGCCGGGCACTGCCACCCTCCCCCCCGCCCCAAGTAGACACCCCTGCTATGGCCAGAGGCCACTGCAGGAAGTGGATTCTGTCTTGGGTCACTTGCCCGAGATTCAAAGCCTCACATGGGATCAGCAGGCTCAGCCTAGGTGATGTGCCTAGCGGTGGGCTGGTAAATTTTTAACAATCTGCTCTCCAGTGAGAAAAGCTCTGATCTGGCAATCTGCTGACCTCTATGGTGTTGAAATTCCCACCATGACCAATTTTTATCTAACAACCATTTAACACCCAGCTCAAAAGACTCCTGAGAAATTAAGAATCTCGGCTCTGGTGGGCTGGTGAATCTCGCTCAGCACATCCTTGCATGTGCTCTGCTGACTGAGTTTCCCAAGGTGGGGAACCCCCTGGAAAGGAAGGAGGTGAGATGCCACGCAGCCCAAAAGAAAATGGCACGTATCCATAGCCCAGAGCAATACAAGGCGCTAACCAATCCATAGGTTAATGTGCTGTCCCTTCTATGGTCAAGAGCAGCTTTTAGAGTAATACCCAAAGGAGGGCGAATGATGGAACTTAAGAAGGTGGCGGGGGAGGATGTTTGGAGGCAGAGATGGGTGGTGGAAGAGATATTTAGATCTGTTCCCTTCAGATCTCAGAGAGTGCCCCTGTTGTGCTTGTGATGGCAGCTCTCCAAGAACAAAGACACAGCCCTGAATTATCCAATAAGCAGTCATGAAGCAGTGAAGCCTTCTCCAGGAGGGATTTACCCCTTTACCAAGCCTCAAGGCCAAGGGGCAAGAATAATTACAATAATGGCTACTATGGTGGACAGAGAGCATCCTACGGGTGCCAGGCACCGTGCTGAACCTAGTCTTTTGTCTAGGTAGTTTTTCTAAGGATAGATCATTAATAAACAATCCTACCAGACTTTGATCTCTTGTCCTCAAGATTTCCTGAGCAGTTAGTCCACTGGCTCGCCTTTATGGCAAGGGACTCACGTCAAACACTCCATGTGGTCCCTTGGAAGCCCCTCTCTCGATGGAAGGAAGGAGGAAGCAGCTCCACTCCTCCCCTCTTGGGTGGGGGTGTCCGTACTTTTAGCTCAGTCTTCTCCAGAGAGATGTTCTTCACAAATCTTCTCGAATAGCCAACAACTCAATTCTTCTAAACTCTCAAGTGGGCCCTGGTTTTGAGACTCGTGTCTGGTTTTGTGCTCACCACTTAGGAATGCAGCCTCTATGGGCCTCCGTGCCTCAGTTGGAAGTTCCAATTTAGCATCCTGCAAGAACTTACCAACTGAGTGATAATTACCGGGGTATTGGCCTGATGATAATTTGCTAAATTGTACACTTGGAAGTTTGGCATCTTTATGTGAGTTTATAAAAACACAGACCAAAAGCATTTAAAATTTTATATATTCATTGCCACACGAGAGGTGGAAGGCACTGGTAGAAAGGGAAATGGGTTGAATCTTGGACAGAGTGCAATGAATGTCAATGCTGGTTTCAGTCATGATCTGGGATCTTAAAGGATTAGCTAAGTTCTTGCATGGTGTGGGGGAGGGTGGGTGCTGATGTGAGTCTGGGAGTGGACCCCAAGGGCAGGGAACTGTGACATTGGCTTGTGGAGGTAAGATGACACAAAGCATCCTTTGACCACCTCCTATCCTGTCTTGCAGCCTAGCTATGTTCAGTCACGTGTTCCACACTGACTCCTCTGAAGTCTTTCCACCAGAGTGGTAACAACTGTTGAATAGGCCCCCTTGTGAGGCTGTGCTTCCCCACCCTCCACCTCTGCTTCTGTCTCTCAGGATCCTGGAGGGGAAGGCCAGTCATCAACCATTAGCCATGACCTGTGCATTTCTTCTAATAATAGCCTCACCACTCTTGAAATCTAGTCTCCATCAGTCAGTTTGGGACAGGTCCTGCTGTGGTAACAAACAACCCCCAAATCTCAGAGGCACAAAACAAAAAGGATTTATTTCTCAATCATGCTCATGACCATTGTTAGGAGTCTGGGGGCTCTGCCCTGCATCAATCAGCCTCACTCCAGGACACAGGTTGACAGAGGAACTGTTAGCTGGAATGTTGCCAGCTGCATGGCAGAGGGAAAGAGCTTGGCCAGTGGTTTGCTGGCTCTTAAAGCTTCTGCCTGGAAGTGACACACAGCATTTCCACTCACATTTTATTGGCCAAAACAAGTCACATAGCTAACTCCATGTCACAGGGCAAGTCACACGGCCAACTCCAATCCTATCATCGTCTAGAAAAAGAACCGGAAATATTTGATGGACAGCACTAAGCACTACCCCAGAGCCCTTCTCTGAGCCCTGTCAGTTGCATTTGGAGGACAGCCGTGGGGGCAAGCAGGGATGGGACAGAGCCCAGAAATGGGTTAAATATTTGGGGTCAAAAAGAAAGGACCAAGGAAAAAGTTATGCCTGCACGAAGGTGATGGCAGCAGACCCTGCAGGTTGCTGAGAGGAGAGGTCTAAGAGCAATATCTTGGGTAAGTTGGTGGGAATGGAAGAATGAGCATGAATCCAGGAAGGATAAGAGATGAATGAGGACATTCTCATTATCAAACTCTTGGCTTTTCTGGATTCCCAACAATGGGGCTTTCATTGTTGGTTTAGTGGATTCAGCTTGGAACCTCGAGGCAGATCTTCTGTTTGCTGAGAACTTGATAAACCTCCTGCACACAGGGAGGAAATATTGGCTTTTCTGCGTCACGCCCTGCACTGCCCTCTCCATCCCTTGCAGACCTGCCGGAGCCCTAGTGGGGCTTCCACCTCCTTTTCCCTTAGACACAAGTCCTAATGCATCATTGAGGTACCTGTAAAGTTCCCTTTATTTTGAAAATATTATAAAATTTCCAAATACTCAAAAGTAGAGAGACTAGCATAGAACCCCCTACAAACATTCTGAAAGACATTTCCTGCAGTTGCTCTGTTATTGTAACAGGATCACCATGCTAAACCCCACAGAAATCTGGGCTCATCCCATCTGCACAGTAAGCTATATTATTTGTCCCATTTTACAGATGAGGAAGTTGAGACTCAGAGACTTGGTCAAGGACACACAGCCAGTGAGGACAGAGCTGATGCCACACACCCCTGTGGCAGGGCTGCTGGAGCTGCTGGAGCCACAGGGGTGAACAGAGCTTGAATAGAGGCCATGGTGAGGAAGGAGACATATCTTTCTTAGCAAAGGGCAAGGTGCTATGTGAGCTTGGCTCCCCTGCCAGCCTTCTTTGCTCTGAGCTGGATGCTCAATTATCAGGGGCTGGAGGAGGCAAAATGTGAGAAATCATAAGGGCCTTTATTCCCCAAGGAGGCATCACCATGATATGGAATAGTGTGGGCCCCTGGACAATCATTCAGCTATTTACTCTTTTGTTCATTCATCTAGGAGATATTTACTGAGCACTTACTCTGTGCCAGATCTGGGAGCACACAGATGAGCGAGTCAGCCTGGAATCTTGCCTCACAGAGAATCCTCCCTCTCTAGCTGGTTGACTAAATGATCTCAAATGACATAATTGGAGCCTCAGTTTCCTCACCTGTGAAATGGGGCATACTAACAGTTTCTACAGAGTGAAACTGTGTGAAGGTTAATGAGCTCATGCACATGGATGACTGGGACCTATTAGCTTCTTCCATGCCCATGGGCAGGGGTAACTTTCAAAATATTGAATAACCTGAAAGGCACAGGCACCAACCAGTCAGAGGGGACATCTGACTGATCAGAACTGGGTTAGCCACTGGACTGCTGTGTTTTCATTTGTCAATGTTTGGGGAGCCCCAGTAGCTGGTTCCCATGAGCTATTGAAGGACAGTTGCCCAGAGCTGGCTGGCCTCTTGACCCCTGCTGGCTCAGGCCCATCTCTGTGCTCTTGGTCACCAGGGGCTGGCAAGCACGTGTGGATGGACCCCATGCCTAACTCCCACGTCCCTTGCCCCCCAGTACGTCCATTCTTGTAAATGCAGGGCCAAGAATATTTGGAGAGTAACAAAAGAATATAGAAGTAACCAGATCCTCATCTTGTGCTTAAAGCCCACGTCTTTTGCTCCAGTGGGTGCCTGGAAGAGATGGGAGAATACCTGGCTCCTTTCTCCTTGGGGGTAATGAGCCCTTGCCATGCCTTCAAGTTCCCACAGAAGAGTCAGTCCCAGTGTATCTGCTGGAAGGATGGAGGTGTAACCAAAAGCTTCCCCCAGCTGCTGCTAGGAACCCACCTGAAATAAATTAATTTGTTCTGCACTAGTTACAGACATGTTACAAAGCTTCATCTCTTAAAGTGGCAGCAAATGTCTTTTAATATTAATGAGTATGACTCTGGTAAAAAATGTCTCTAGAAAGGTTTTTTTGTTCTTCCAGAATGTTAGGCTCTCCACATTTCACTGCCCAGTGAAGACCCCCTGCACTCCCTCTTCTACGTGATTAAAAACCAATTTGTTCCCATGTTTGTGTGGGGCTATGTGTTTAGACCACATGCAAGAAATCAGACAAAGGTTGGAATTGGAATTGAGGTCGGATTGGGGAGATAAAAAATCTGCCAGCTCTGTTTGGAGAAACCTACATGGAAAGATAATTTGCAGTGAGAAACACTGACAGTCGTGTGAAGTATTAATGCATCATCGTGAAGTATTTTAAATCTTGTTTCTCAAAAGCATTTTTCCCATTCTGTTACCAGAAAATGGAGATTCACGCACGTATGGGATAGTATGGAGTAGTGCAGAGGGGTAAACCATCTCTCCCCCTAAGAAGCTCACTGGGTTTTAGAAATGTTAATGAGTTACGTGACACGTGACTCTCTGAAGATGCTATTGTTACACCCACGTTACAGATAAGAGACTGAATCATCAAAAAGTAAAATTTCAGTGATCTGCCTGGTGTCAACTTAGAAGTCACCAGGAACAGTTTTGAAGGATCCTCCTGCTTTACTGCAGCTGATGTGAAATCACAGTCGCCCCAGACCAAGGGTAACAGACAAGAGGTGGGGGTGGGGTGGTGGCTTCCTCAACTCTCCGATATCTTTCTCCATCGTGTGGGAGAGCAGGGAGGGAGAGGGAAGACCTCCCACACCTGCTCCCCCAAGACTGCACACACCTGCTGTTGGCTGACCATTGACTGCGGTGGGGTGGGGGGGGACATGGACAGATTCCAAAGGGATAAATGGATGTCATGCAGCATTGCTCCAGGGTTGCAACAGGGACCGCTTCCTCAAAGTTGCCTCAAAAGCCTACGCCTTCCAAATATTGGCCCTGGGAGGCTCGTGGAGCTGGTGGGGATACAGGGCCTGTTTGCACTGCCACCTCTCCAGTTCAGCCCCCGTGTTGAGGCCAGGAGCCTGGAGGAGCTGCTTCTCCCAATACTGCCGAGCCTTTGCATCGACATTGCTCATGTTGGTTTGAGCTCAGACTAAGACAGGGACCGCAGTCTGTGCAACTTTGAGACAGTGGTGGAGCCTGAAAATATGGCCATTTCAAAAATGGGAGTGATTTTATGTTTGCAGGAGGTGGAGGCCTAAGTGGGTCTTTGGGAAGGTGTTACCTAGGTTCTGGAAAAGCCATTTAAACAAGCACTCAAACATATAGTGATGCAAATGTTTGAACATCTGCCCCATGCTAGAGCAAGGTCTTGAAAACAGGAGATGTAAACCACAGACTGCATCCAACTTTCTAATATGATGTGTTTGCCCTGCACAGTGTTTTAAAAAGAAACAAGTTCACATTTTAAAAGCTGAATCTCCTATTTAAAAAAACAACTCTGAAAATCTAGCATCACTGTCCCTGCTTTTGCAGGTGGCCCCAGCTGCTCCTTTGGATGGGGCATGACTTCTTCCGGGCTCCTCTCCCCCCACAGTACCCATGTTATGCACGGCCCCCCAGCACAGAAGCTGAACGTCAGCTGTTGCTTGTCACTGCATTTGCACCATTGTTTTTATTACAGCAGACTCGAGTTTTTCTAGGTACCTGGGCACCTATCAAATGTGAAAAAAAAGAGCTAACACATTGATGCCACTGCTGGCTCCCTGGAGACATTTGGATTTGCATATAGAAGGTTGCCTCTCCTGGAGGCCTGATGCCAGCAAGGTTTCCTTTTGGGTAATATTTTTCCTAAGGGAGGATCTAGGTCACCTGTGGCATCCAACTCTTGTTTGTTTTTTTTAAGAAAAATTACTATTAAAGCTAATATTTATTGAGCACTTACTCTGTGCCTGGCAATTTTCCAAGCTCTTTACATGAATGAACTTATATAATTCTCTCAAGAATATGCAGTAAATACAATTATTACTATTTTATAGATGAAGAAACAGAGGCATAAAGAGCTTGAGCACCTTGCCCCGTGTCTCTCAGCAAGAACATAGCAGAGCCAGGATTCAAATGCAAGCCAGTGGGCCCCAGGGACAGTGCAGTAACAACTGTGCTACCCTGCCTGTGTGTCCACTGTGCTACCCTGCCTGTGTGTGCTCTGCGTGTCTTCTCCGGAGAGGTTTTTACAAGTTTATCTGTCAGGGTTGGCTGGACCATGCCACAGTAGGAACCCTCAAATCTCAGTAGCTTAAAGCAACAAAGGTTTATTTCTAGCTTATGCTACGTGATTATTGAGGGTCAGCTGATGTGTCACAGTCATCCTAGACAGACAGAGCTGACCCGTCTGGAACACTGTCAGTTGCCATGGCAGAGGGGAAAGAGCACAGCAATTGTGCCTCGGCTCATAAAGGCCTCCTCTAGGAAATGGACTTTATCACTCCTGCTCACATTCCATTGGCCAAAGCAAGCCCATCTCTAAGGGGCCTGGGGAGTGCAATTCTCGTGCAGAGAGAGGAGCTGGTGGACTCCTCAATCTGCAGGGGAGACATCCATGAGCTGCTGTGGGGCCCCAGAGAACAAAGTTTAGCACAGGGTTAGGAAGGGGGCTTTTCTAGTCCTACTCCTGCTCCTGCTCCTGCTCCTTGGATGGGATTGATGGCTTTGGGAACCCTGGGAGGCCCACCTATCAGGACTATTGGCATGGAAAGGGGCACACTCCTCTCAGGGCCTTTGCATATGCTGTTCCCGCTGCCTGGATCTGTCTTTCCCACCCCCACCCCCACCCCCAAGACCTACCCAGTTCCTATTGATCCTCCATATCTCAACAAGAAGTTCAGTTCCACTGGAAAGCCTCCCTCACACCTGTGACTGGATTAGGCCCTCCTGTTATTCTCCTTCATGACACCCTGTGGTTTTACTTTTCAGCACTTCTTAAAGATTATCATTGTGTGTTGATTTGTGTGTTAATGTGATTTGTGCTTGTCTTCCCTAAAAGCCTGGAATCTTCCTGAGGGCTGGTTCCAAGCCTGTCTCTCTCACCTTTGTACGCCCCCCCCGCCCCCCCCACCCAGTGCCTGGCACAGGACTGGGTGCATCCTTGAGTCTTTCCTTAATACCAGCTGAACGCATGACTGGGACACACGCTGGGATGACTATAGCTGGTCAGTGGGGTTGTGAGCCAACAGGAGGTTCCCCTTTGAGAACGAATTGAGGGGGAATTTCCAGGGGTCCTGAGGTCCTGTAGTTGAAGTGGAGTCAAGACAGGAAAGAGTCCATGGAAAGGTGAGCACTGTCATTTTAGGGGTCCCTCAGAAGCAGAACGTGAGCCAAGGATCAGAAGCAAGTAGCACATGTGAGAGGTGATCCCTGGGATCCTGGTAGGGGGGTGGGGAAGTGAGGCAAGGATGGGGAGGGGCCAGTGCATTATCAAGTTGCCACTGTGGAGAGCTCTGGGAGTGGTGAAACACAGCACTGTGTTAGCCCATCTGGGGGGTGGGGAGCTGGGGTATTGATACACCAACTGCAGTTGATCACTGGTGAGAGCTGCTCCCAGGGCCTGCTGAATGGACAGCAAAGCTGGCTCTTGCAGCAGAAGAAAACCTCAGACAGAAATGCAGGTGCTGGCAGTTGGGAGGAACAGGGTATATGGGCAAGTCATAGGTGGCATCCTCTTCACTAAGAAAGAGCTAATTCACCTTGTTCTCCCTGTGGCATCTTCCATAATGGTGAGAGCTCTGACTCCAATGTCCTCAAAACCTTTTTCAGATCTTCTGGCCTTCTAGGAGTGGGCTAGGAAGTCCTTGCCATAGACTCAGGCTAGCCTTGTGTAGAATTTGTTTATGGCTTGGCTATAACTCTACTACCCTTTCACCCATCATTCACCATTTCATTGAATAGGCCCTCAAACATTTATTGGGTCTCTTCTGTCTGGCAGGCACTGAGCTAGAGACTGGGGTACAAAATCTGATAAAATACAATTTCTGCTCTGCCCTACTTTATAAAGCACTATTCCAGTATTTGGAGAGGTGCTAATGCCAAACAAGATACTGTGTTAAATAAGTTTGGAAAGCTTTACAAAGTATCAACTATTCTTAGATAATCACAAAGCACATTGACATACTAAAGGCTTTGAGAAGGACTGCAGAAAGGAAATCTGTTTAAGTATTTTGCCCAGGATTTTCCAAACTTATTTGACATTGGAACTCTTTTATACCAAATTGCCTGTATGAACAATGTCTAATTTCTATTCCAAGGAACTAAAATTCTGTGAACACACTTTGAGAAAGCTATTGGATTTCCATCTAATCCATTGAAGACTCAATAGAAAAAAAAGAAAAAGGGTGAGGAAGGGAGAATTCACTCTCACAGTCTTCTAGCTGAGGCATCGATCTTCTGCCTTTGAACTTGGACTTGGACTGGAACTTACACCATCAGTTCTCTTGGGCTTCCAGCTTGCTGACCTCAGATCTTGGGACTTCTCAGCTTCCATACTGTGGAGAAATTTATTATAAGGAATTGCCAATACACACATACACACATATTTATATATATATATATATAATTATATAAATACATTCCCTATTGGTTCTGTTTCTCTGGAGAACCCTGACTGATATAGATTGTGGTACAGATTTTTGGTAGGATGGTCCACAGGGCCTCATAGTTTATAGACTGCTCTGTGAATGAATAGCTATGACAGAAATCTCAAGGCCTTCACATTAATTTCCTGCTCTGGGATATAGCTACCATCTCCCTCCTTGTTGAGCTGGAGTTCTTTGTTCTGGGAAACATGTAAATTGTACATTCACTAAGAACATTATTTATAAATTCTAATGGGAATAAGTCCAAATAGTGGAAACACTGATACTGTAATTACACTCAGTTTTCAGGGTAATTTTACTGCAAATTTTTCCTTAAATTATGTTTGTTGACTTTTCCCATAATCATTATGAGTTAAACACTTACAGGAAATCAGCATACAGCTCTTTAATGAATCAAAAGTGCATGACCAAGAAATGTGCAGGTTGTTGTTTATTTTGAGATCAAAGGGAGAAAAACTAAGCTCAGAGATACTTGTTTCCTGGAAGAATCAGATGTGTGTTAGGGGGATGAAAATCTTCTTAGCTCTTTTCTCCTGACTGTCCTATTTATTCCCACCACTAATCTGAATCTGTAAGTGGGGTTTAAATATTGCCCTCCTGGCTATTTACTACACAGTCAGTTACGTACTTTTAATTAGGAGATTTCCAAAGAGCATCGTTCCATTTTACCCTTGCAGCCAAACAACAGAGGGTGTGGCATTTCCACAAAGAATGACTTTCTGTAATTCACGTCTAAGAGAAGACACAGAGACAGGAAGAAACAGAGACGTGCCTCTCTGACTTGAAGGAAAGCCAGGCTTAAAAGGTGATGAGAATTTCTTCCTAGAACTTTACAAAGATGTATGCTAACTACATAATACAGTGTGAGGCCAAAGCCTGGCAGAATACCTGGTGGCATCATGGATGCCTCCTACTTCGCCTACCAAAAAGAGTTCTGCAGAAACCTGGTGGCTGAATTACTGTCATGTGGACAATACCCCATCTAGTGGTTAACAGGACAATTGCAAAAAATAGCTTCACAGATCCCATGACAAACTATGCCAAAACTGGGCATCAGCCTAATGCCATCACTACCCATGCCAGTGGTTCTCAGACTTTGCTACACATTAAAATTCACCCAAGGAGCCTGTAAAAATCTGATGCACAGGCTACACTCCACACCAATTAAATCAGAACCTCTGGGAGTGGGGCCCAGGCATCAGCATTCTTAAATTTCCCAGATGATTCCAATGAGAACAGTGATCCTTGAGACTGAAAGAATGCATTAAAAGGTAGGAAAACTTCTTGCAGTAATTTCGTACCATACATTTCATCTAAAATATTTCATATATACAGGTTTCTTTTTTCTTTCTTTTTCTCTAAAATTGGATTATTTTTAAAAATGGGATCAACATGCAGAATTCCAGAGAGGTTACAAACACAGACATGAATTAGAGGCTTGGGTTCCAATGCCAGCTCCACCACACACCTGCTGTGTGACCTTTTGGTGCTACATCAATAAACCAGGACTGATCGGGGCACAGCCTCACTGGTCCTGTTGTTTCCATGAGTAAATACATGTGAATCACTTACAACTGACTCTACTGCATAATAAATTTTATTTAAATGTATGTTATTAAGAGTCTATAACATTACAACTTGCTTTTTCAACTTAAATACGTTCTAGACATTCCATATAATCCATACAATAGATCTAACTTATTCTTCAATAACTGCAAGAGGCCACCTGTGAACATACGTACTTTGAAGTTTAACATCCACCAAATGGATCTGCTGGGTTCAAGAGATATATTTGACATTTTAACTGATGCTGCCAGTCAGCTTCCTTTACCAAAAGGAAGTAATTCACCCTCCTACAAGCATTGTATAGGATGATCTGTTTCCTCTATGCCTTCATAAGCACTGAATGTGCTTTTGAAGCCTTTAAATTCTTACCAATATGAATGGTGGAAAAAAATGCGATCATGTTGATATAAGCTGTAAGTTCCCTGTCTAACAGAGAGTCTGGAGAGCTTTTTGAGGTTTTGTTGGCCATTTTTATTTCCTCTTCCTTGTGTTGCCAGTCATACCCTTTGCTCATGTTTCCACTGTGTTGAACTTTTTAAAAAAAATCGGTTGCAGGAACTCCTTGTATATTAGGGACATTCACTTATCAGTCAAGAAAGTTGCAAATACTTTCTCCAGTTTGTTTTTGCATTTTAACTTTTTATACTCAAAACTTATCAGTCTTTTTCCTTATGGATTCTAGATTCCCTGTATTGCATAAGTACCTCTCTCCTCCCCAGTCTTGAGGCTATGCAAATTTCCTCCTAAATTGATTCTATTATTTTTTGTTTTATGCTTTTTTGTTTCAAGTTTTAATACATTCTTAATGATTTTATTCATGGTTGAGATTTTTTTTTCAGATCAATAACCAATTATGCCAATAACATTAATTAAATAAGCCATCTTCCCTGCATGGAGCAAAAATGCTCTTTATCATGTAGTAGATTTGAATATATACCCAGATCTTTTTACTTTTTGGTCTTCTGATCTGTGAGCTTATTCGTGAGCCAAACCATACAGATTTTAAACGTTATTACATTTGCATTTTGGAAAGTAATATCTGGTAAGGTAATCCTACCTTAATATTCTTTTTTGAAATTAAAGTTTTTTTGTTGTCAATTCTAAAATATTTAGAATTTTTAAAATATAAGTGCTAAAATGCTTTTGTTTAGCTCTAGAAAAACACCATTGATATTCTGATTAGAATTAGCTTAAGGTAAATATTTCTTTGAAAATCACTGACACTTTAATGATGATTAACTCTTCTCATCCAAGGACATGGTGTGCCTCGCCATTTATTCAAATATTGTACTTATGTCTTTAACAAAATGTTATGGCTTTCTTCAGGAAGCTCTCATAGTTTTTTGGCAAATTTTTTATAATAAAATAAGATAATACCCATAAAGCACTTAGCCCAAACATCCAGCATATAGTAATTATTTAAAATGTTATTTTTATAATTATCTTTACTTATTCTCATTAAATAATCATAGAAAAGACAAAGCTTAAAAAACTCCTTACCGATGGACTCAAATGGATACTCAATCTCTCTAAAAGTGTCGGTTCTCTCCAAAACTGATCTACATACTCAATGCAATCTCAATAAAAATTCCAGATTTCATGTGTGTGCATGTATAGGTCTATGTGTGTGTGTAAATTCACAAGTCGATTGGAAAATTTATACAGCAATATAATGTGCCAAAAATAGCCAAGCTAAACTTGAAGAAAAAGAACAAAATAGAGGATTACACTATAGCATTATCAAGCCTTGTTATAAAGCTCAATCATTAAGACAATGTGGCATTGGAGCCAGATTAGACAAATGATCAATGAAACAGAATAGAGAGTCTAGAAGTATACACACATGCTCCATTTGTGACAAGAGTGACACTTTTGTCATCAGAGCAATGGGAAAGGATGATCTTTTCAATAAATAGTGCTCGGTCAATTGGAAATCAGTATGGGCAAAATTTATGTTGATCTCTATAAACAGTCTACACAAAAAATCAGTTAGAGATGGATTGTGGATCTAAATGTGAAAGGTAAAACAACAAAGCATATAAAAGATATATAGGAGAGTATCTTCATGATCTTGGGATAGGCAAAGATTTCTTATACAGGACACAAAAACATAAAACCTAAAGTGAAAAACTGATAAATTGACCTATATTTATATTAAGAACTTCTGTTCGTCAAAGGACACTGTTGGTTCAAAATAGGAAACTCAATCAATGTAATGTACCATATTAATAGAATCAAAAGTAAAACAACATGATCATCTCAATAGATGCAGAGAAAACACTTGAAAAAATCCAATACTTTTCGTAATAAAAATACTCAACAAGCTTGGAAAAGAAGGGAACTGCCTCAGTCTGATAAAGGGCATCTATGAAAACCCTACAGCTAACATTATGCTTAATGTAGAAGACCTAATGATGAAATGCTATGATCAGGAACAAGCCAAGAATGTCTACTCTCACCACTTCTATTCAACACTGTTCTGGAGGTTCTAGCCAGGGAAATTAGGAAGATAGTAAAATAAAAATGCACCCAGATTAGAAAGGAAGAAGTAAAACTATCTTTTTTGCAGATGACATGGTCTTGTATATAGAAAATCTTAAGGAATCTATACCAAAGAAACTTCCTAGAGATAATAAATGAGTTCAGCAAGGCCACAGGATATAAGATCAACATATATAATTCAGTGTTTTCCTGTATACTAGCAATGACTAATCTAGAAATGAAATTAAGAAAACAATTCCATTTACAATAGCATCACAGGGAATAACATACTTGGCATTAAATTTAACAGAAGAGATGCAAGATTTGTATACTGAAAACTACGAAATGTCATTGAAAGAAACTAAAGAAGACCTAAATAAATGGAAAGACGTCCCATGTTCATGGATTGAAATACTTAATATTGTTAAGATGGCAGTACCCCTCAAATTGATCAACAAATTCAACACAATCCCTATCAAAATCCTAGCTGCTTTTTTTTTTTTTTTTGCAGCAATTGATAAGCTGATCAAAAATTTGATATAGAAATGCAAGGGACCCAGACCAGCCTGAACAATCTTGAAAAAGAAGAACAAAGTTGGAAGATGCACACTTCCTAATTTTAAAACTTACTACAAAGCTACAGCAATTAAGACAATGTGGTACTCCATAAGGATAGCCATATAGATCAATGAAATAGAATTGAGTCCAGAAATAAATCCTTACCTTTTTTTGGTCAATTGACTTTGACAAGGATTCCAAAACAATTCAGTGGAAGAAATAATAGTCTTTTCAACAAATAGTGAGGGGACAACTGAGTATCCACATGCAAAGAAATGAAATTGGATACCTACCTCACACCATACCCCCCAAAATCACTCGAAGTGGATCATAGACCAAAGCTGAAACTATAAAACTCTTAGGAGAACACATAGGTGCACACATTTATGACCTTGGATTAGGCAATGTTTTCCTAGATATGACACCAAAACACAAGCAACCAAAGAAAAAAACAGATAAATTAGACTTCACCAAAATTGTAAAAATGTGTGCTTCAAAGGATGCTATCAAGAAAGTGAGAAGACAACCCACAGAATGGGAGAAAATATTTGCAAATCATACATGAGATAAGTGACTTGTATCCAGAATATATAAATAACTCTTACCACTCAACAATGAAAAAACAACCCAGTTTAAAAATGTGCAAAGGATTTGAATAAACATTTCTTAAAGAAGATATGCAAATGGCCAATAAGCACATGAAAAGATGCTAAACATCATTAGTCATTAGGAAAATGCAAATCAAAACCACAGGGAACTACCACTTCACATCCTCTAATGACATAGCCAAAAAGACAGACAATAAGCAAGTGTTGACAAAGATGTGGAGAAATTGGAACCCTCGTATGTTGCTAATGAGAATGTAAAATGGTGAGACTGTTTTTGAGAAGTTTGGCCATTCCCCAAAAAGTTAAGCATCCAGTTACAATATAATTCAGCAATTCCACTCCTACCTTTAAATTCCAGAGAAATGAAAACATTTGTTCACACAAAAACTTGTACATGAATGTTCATAGCAGCATTACTTATAAGAGTCAAAAAGTGGAAACAACTCAAACGTCCATCAGCTGATTAATTGATAAGCAAAATTTGTTACATCCATACAGTGGAATAGTTAGTATTCAGCCACAGAAAGGAATGAAGTATTGACACATGCTACAACATAGATGAACCTTGAAAACGTTATGCAAAGAGATAGAAGTCAGACACAAAAGAGCACATATTATATGATTCTATTTCTACAAAGTGTTCGGAATAGGCAAATCTACAGAGACAAAAAGTAGACTAGTGGTTGCTAAGAATAGGAGGAGAGAATGCAAAGTGACAGCTAGTGGGAATGGGGTTTCTTTTTGGGCTGATGAAAATGTTCTGGAATTAGATAGTGGATGTAAAACCTTGTGAATATACTAACAATCGCTGAATTGTATACTTTAAGTAGGTATATTCTATGGAACGTGAATTATATCTCAATTTTTAAAAAGACACCATTAAGAAAAAGAAGAGGCAAGACTCAGAGTGGGAGAAGAGATTTGCAGTACATAACCAGAGAGGTATAACCACAGATACAAGAGAGGACTTGTGTCTGGAATATGTAAAAAAAGAATCAATGAGCAAAAGACACACAACCCTACAGAAAAATGGGCAGATGATGTGAACAGATATGTCACAAAAGAGTAGCTAATATGCAAAAATGCTCAACCTCATCAGTAATCAGGACAATGTAAAACCCTAACATTACTCTCAGTCCTAACCCTAAACCCTAACCCATTATAATGGCTACAATTTAAAATACTGAAAATCTCCCGGAACATTACATTTTTCATAATCACCAAAGGGAACCACAGCTCTGACTTCTAACCCCGTAGCTCATTTTGTTTGTTTTTGATTGTATATTCTTTGGAGTCTGGCTTCTTTCACTCAACCTTATGTTTGTGAACGTAATTCATGCTGCTGCAGGTAGCAACAGGTCACTCGTTTTGGTTGCTGTGTTGTATTACATTGTATGAATAGATCACAATTTACTTACTCATTATTTCTGTTGCTGAGCATTTGGGTTGTTTCCAGTTCTTGGCTGTTGTGTTGAACGAAGGAAATCAGATACATAAGAATGTGTATTGTGTGATTCCATTATAATGGCTACAGCAGTCTATGGCTTTAAAGGGGGAAGGGAGTGCCTAGGGGGGAGATGAGGGAGGCTCTGTGTGCTGGCTGTCTTCTATTTCTTAATCTTGATACTGAAACGGGCTGTGTTCACTTTGTGATAATGTGAGGATTGTGCTCTTCCACATTTCAACTAAAATCTACTCCGGAAACTCAAAACTTACTTAGAACCAAATTGAGCAATATATTTCTTTTGCTATCCACAAGCTACTAAAGCCACTTTATGAAGGCAGGCAAGCTTGAGGCAGACAGAGGCCAGCCCCAGGGGCATATGCCTTGGGTATTTATAGGCTTGAGTTTTCCTGCTAGGCTGCCATGCCTTTTGGTTTAGTTCCTGGACATCCTATGTTTCTTTGGTTCACCAGCTATGTACAGTACTTCTTTGGATCGTCACCCCATCCTCAGAGCTGGTGGTAGTGGCTTTTCCACCCTTGACTATAAGTACTAGGAGTGATAGTATGAATGGCAGTAGAATCCAGTCATTCTTTTATGGACCTCCTTTACTGTAAGTAAAGTAAATTATTAGCAGTGATGGACAATTGGATGAAATGATTTAATTGCTCTCAATTCTGTTATATGATATAAACAAAGACCTCTGTTCCATTGTAAATTGCTGGATAAATCTGAATGAAAAGCCACATGCTAGTATTATTTCAATGGTCCCTAAAGAATGGCATTGGTGGAGCATCTCAGAAGAGCTAATAGCTTTACACATGGATTTTCTTCTGTCTGCATCTTCACTTGGCTTTCTATAACTGGAGTGTTAGTTACATATAATGTATTTTCATTTATTAGAATATGTCTTTTTAAAGCAGTGAGCTGGAAATCTGACACATGTACTGATTTTTATCTCATTGTCATATAAGTGTGTTTCTAAATTCAATGCCTTTCAGAAGAGAAGATAGCTGCCTGGAAACTGATATTTAGTTGATTTAAAACTGATATTTAGTTTATTTAATGATATCAACTAACTTGGTATTTCATAAGACAACTCTAATTCGAAAAGATACATGCATCTGAATGCTCATAACAGCACTATTTACAATAGCCAAGACATGGAAGCCACCTAAGTGTCCATCAACAGATGAATGGATAAAGATGATGTGGTGTGTATATATATATATATATATATATATATATATATATATACATATACATATACATATATACATATATACATATATGTGTGTGTATGTATATGTATATACACACAGACACACACACACACAATGGAATATTACTCAGCCATAAAAAAGAATGAAATATTGCCACTTGCAGCAACATGGATGGACCTAGAGATTATCATACTGAGTGAAGTCAGAGAAAGACAAATATATATGATATCACATATGTGGAATCTAAAAAATAATACAAATGAATCTATTTACAAAACAGAAACAGACTCACAGATATAGAAAACAAACTTATGGTTACCAAAGGGGAAAGAGGGAGGGATAAATTAGGAGTATAGGATTAACAGTTACACATCATTATGTATAAATGATAAACAACAAGGATTTATTGTATAGCACAGGGAACTATATTCAATATCTTGTAATAACCTATAATGGAAAAGATTCTGAAAAAATATATATATAAAACTGAATTGCATTGCTGTACACCTGAAACTAACACAATATTGTAAATCAACTTCAATTTTTAAACGTTGGTATTTCATAATACAACCAAGATTCACTTATCTCTAGTGGGAGTGTACATTTTAAAAAATTATCCTGTAATATTTTTAATCGTAAAATGACTCCAGGTCCTGGAAGCCACCTTGTATCTCTCCCTGCCAGATCGTCTTCCCCACTTCTGTCTGTTCTGATCCCTGCCCACCAATAGGCTCCCTCCCTCCCCATCCCACCCCCATCATGACACCAAGAAGATGACTCCCAGTACATCCTGTCAGGCTGGCAGCACCGACCGTGTGAATTGGAAGCCATCTTGGACTGCCTTGTGCCCAGTGGCCAAGCATCTGGGATGGTCAGACCCCTAGCTTAGCAATATGAGCTCTTTCTTGCCCTTCTAGAAAATTCCCCATGTGTTTGAGTAACTGGACCTTTTGCTTAGGTCTCCACATCTCAGTTTTTCAGACCTTTTCACTCCTGGGATTTGAGAGAGGCTGGAATGGCTAATACTGGTAAGCTTGCTCCTTTCCCTTTACACAAGGCCAACCTCACACTTTGTTTTGCTGAATTCAGACAGAGCCTCATGAAGAGGGCTGTCCATGATGGATTAGCACAGTGTCTGCCAAAATTGGGGAAAAGAAAAAAAAGGGGGATCAACAAGGCACAAAGTAGATAGACGTTTATCATCACCGGAGGGGCCAGTTTGCAACCACAGCCTGGAGTTGAGCTGTGCCCATTTCCTGGGCTCCCTAATACTCTGGCATAATGCCACAGGTTCAGCTCTTAATCTACAAACTCAGGTGTGCAGGAAGGGTAACTTCTTCAATTTTCTATAAAGTCATCTGAGCCTTTTTCATGGTAGATATGCAATCTCATCAATCTGGAGAGGTCCTCGGGTCTTTCTAGCATTGCACCTGTATTTCAGGGGGCTTGCATGGTGCCCAGGTGTTGGGGGTAAGGTATTTCATGTGGTGAGGTGAGCCTGGGTGAAAGAAGCCATGGAGAGAGACCCTTTCAGGAGCTTGGTAAGATACCTTTGCTTTTGTCTGTTCTTCTGTCATAGGCTGACCCAGGACATGCTACTGCCTCCCTGACCCCTTCAAGTTAAGCTTTCTTTCTCTCTCTCTTCTTCCTGCCATCCTTAGACATACAGGAAACATACAGGACTCTCTGTGAGCGTTTCTGTCTAGATTCACTGCATGGTCATATTTTTCTTCTGGAATCTTGTCACTTTCCCAGATCAGTCCTCCGTCCTTCTGGATGCCCCAACCTCCCTGGCAGAGCCCAAGGGATTAGAGCACAGAAGCCCTTCTTTGGGAACCACCACCCTACTCCTGGCTTTCTCAGAAACTTCTAATACACTAAATGTGGGGTATCTTTTCTAGTTTGAGGGCTGAGGGTGGAAGGCAAAACCTTGTGTTCTTCCTCCTGGAGAGTTCTCCCAGATCCGCTGCTTACACCACGGTTTCTTCTGTAACCCCTGAGACCATTAGAAAAGCTAAGGCCAACACCTGAATCTTTGCTTTTCCTCACTTTCTGCGGAGTCGTCCCTTCGCCGAGCACCATGGAAAGTCTAGTGGATGGAATGGGGAAGGGGAGTTTGGCTGTTACTGCAAATATTATGCACTCCCTTCCCGCGGATCCACCCTGAATCTTTGTGCCTCACATCCAATCAAACCCTAGATAATGACCGGGTCTTCACCTGACCCCACAGTCATGTCTGCCTGGGCCTCCTAACATTGTGCCCTGCTTTATAAAGTTCAGCATGACTTACTTCTGGGTATCTATGTTATCTTGGGTTACCTTTTCTCCATGGCCCTCCACTAACTTGGCAAGTGCAGACTTGACTCCCTTTGGATCTGCTGCCCATCACTGAGATCCCTGTGCCAAACCTCAAGACGGTCCCAGTGGAAAAGCATATTTAGGACCCAAGATATTGCCTGGTACTATTACCCAGTGAATCACTCTGATCCATCCTATCACACTGAGCAAGTTGTTAAAAACTCCATGGCTTGGTCATCTTGCTGCAAAATGTCAATGACATTTGCTTCCTCCCTTCCTGACAGGCACATTGTGAGAATAAGTAAAATACTGTGCTACCATCACCGGTACAACAACAGTTTATTGAACACAAGACGCTTTCACATCTATTATCACATCTATCCTGAGACTCTCTTTCAGAAAAGTTAATGGTCATGCTGTGTGCAAATATAAGGGGGAGAAATTGCTCTTTAACACACTAAAAAATACCCAAGTTCCTTTATCTTTCAGAATTCCATTCCCTAGTATTTCCATTTTGATAGGCTTTTCCGTTATTCATTTCCCAAACACGTCTTTATTCCATTAACAAAGGAAAAATTCATATAGGGGAGCAAAAATGTGTTCAGCTGCAAGTGGTCTATGATTTTGAAAGGGATGTGTTGATGGGAGGAAGAAATCCGCTTGGGTGATCTTGGTGAAGCAGTCAGATTTGCTTGAATCCATAGTAGGTTTGCAGCCCAGTCAAAGCACCGTTGGGGTCTTAAGTCCCCTGAAAGATTTGACCAACAGGCTGAGCATCCCATCAGCTTCTCCCTCTGGCTCTCATCTCTTATTTTTGGTCCAACCTCCAGCTTTATTTGGTAACAATACCAAAAGGTCCAAAAATTCCCATCCAGTTAAGACCATTTAGATCTCTTTGATCCAAAAGGCAATTAATAAGTTCAAGATGGGGTTTCTCTAATTCCCAATATTACCCAAATAAGAAAATACTGAAATGATATTCTGTTTGGTGAAGCAGATACTCTCAGAGGAACACACTTTTATTCTGCCAGGGTCATCTCCCACCTGTCTATGCCTCTTTTCCTCATTTCATTTTCCCATTTACTTGCGTCCTTTCAATAAATCTATTTTGATGATCTCCTCCAGGAGGTACCAAATCTACAGATACATGAATGAGTAAAACAGACCTCTCTATGTGCTTTGTCAGAGTCAGGCATTCTCCTTTCCCTCTTGGCCACGATTTACACTGTTCCCAAACTCATGACTGCACCCAGATTTCTGAGATCATTAGCTATTTGTTTTCGTCTGGGGAGCTACCTAGGCTCATGCCCATGGCCAGAGGAGACACGATCCTCCTTTATGAACCTTCCACACTCTTAATTTCCTTCCCGTCCCCCTGTTTATCATGGGACCATGTACTCATTTTAAACAGAAAATCACTTCCTGTCACTTTTTGTCCTCGCAAAAGTCTTTTCTTAACCCAGGCTGATGTGGCAGCTCCACTGCCCACTGTCCCTCTGTCCAACCTTTAGCTACTTCTCTGGAGGTGACTTATTACACTGCAGGTTCCCTTCTTGTCGCTGGCTGCCCTGTCTTAGGCACCCCCCGGGATTTCTCTGGGCCCTTAGCTGCCTGGGAATATATGTGCCAGTGTCACCACTGTTCATGACACATTTCTCAAGATGAAGCTGGAGCGAAACCAAGCAAGCCTGTACCTCATCCTTATTCACCACTGAAGAGATGCAAATGTTGTGAAGAACCTTTGCATTATTCCAATCACCTAATTTATCTGTATTTCCACCTTCATTTGTGAAATAAAGGGTTCAATAAAGCAAAATCAAGAAAGCTTTGGGAACGCTTACAAACACAAATAAATAAATATTGTTACTCCAAAACATATTTTGACACGTTTTGTATTCTCTCTTTATGGATTCTGGCTGGGGGTGGGAGGGGGAAGATTTACAATTGCTATTAATCAGGCTTTCCCTGAAAGTGATAAATATATTTCAGGGACTTTAGGCTTATAGGATTTTAGAGCCAGAAGTGGTCTGTATTAGTTATCTATGTCTGTGTCACAGATGATCTCAAATCAACAAATATTTATTATCTCACATTACGGAGGGTCAGGCATTAGGGAGTGGCTTAGCTGGGTGGTCCTGGCTCAAGGTCTCTCGTGAGGTCCAGTCAAGCTGCAATCATCTCAAGGATGACTTCCAAGCTGACCCACATGGCTGTTTCTTGAAGGCTGTTGGCCTGAGACTTGAGTTCCTCATTGCCTCGGCTTCTCCAAAGGGCTTCATAGGACATGGCATCAGCCTTCCCCCAGAGTGAGTGATCCAAAGGAAAGAGAGAGTGACAAAGAAGGAAGCTGTAGTGTCTTTTATAACCCAAACTCAAGTGTCATGCCCACTCTCCCAGGCACAGTGAGGGAGGGAATGACAGGAGGTGGGGTCATTGGGGCCACCTTGGAGGCCGGCTGCCACAGGACTTCAGAGATAACACAGTCTGATCCTCTCAGTTACAGCCAAGGAAGCTGCAGCCTGGAGAGGTGAGGTGAGCTGGCCAAGATCAAACCAAGACTTGTACGTGGGCTTTCCATATTTTAGGACATTTCAATTTAGCAGCTACTTATTTTGCTTACTAGGTGCTTACCAAAAGCAAGACCAGGCCAGGCAGCGTGGAGATTGCAGGGTGAATAATACAACTGGGGTTCCTGCTCAGGAGATCACAGGTGTGGTGAGGAGCAGGGTACCCTGAAAGAGATTTCCCAGCACATTTCCTCAGAGACTTACAACTGATGGCCACAAGAGTTCAAGAGAAGGCCCGACTCCCACAGGCACCGTGTGGGAGGCGTGTGGATATGGGGACATTTGAGTTGGGCCTTGGAGTAGATCTTTGACAACATGATGAATAAGGGACTTAGGCTGAGAGTCCATGATGTGACCCTGCTAGCTTCAAATCTAACTCTTTGAGGTTCAGACACAGCAGTATTAGTCAAAGATTTGCCTCTGAATCACTTCTTGGTTACTGATGATTAAACTTCGGGGCTGTCCAGAAGGAGGACTCTGGCAGTTTTTCTGAGGGCTCCACTTGTCTTAGTTGCCACTGCTGTTTTTACTGGTGGAGCTGATACTTTGTAATCAAGAAATAAAGAAGCTTCTTCTTCTTTTCCCCCGTCCATGCCCCTCCTCTGGCTCTTCGCCGCCGCCACACATGCCGACTGCCTTAAAGCAGCTTCTTGACTATCTGTGTCATCAAAACAACCCCCAAATTCAGTGGAAAAAAAAAATTAAATACAGTTGGTAAGTTGATGTCTGCTCGTTTTGGAGAATCATCCTTGCCCACTGATTTACCCGCCTGTGAGTTGATCTCGGCAATTAACTATTGAGGAGGTGGTAAGAGGTGAGAAAGGGTGGCCTAGGGTTGAGGGCTGCATTTCCCAGATATGGACCAGGAACCTTCAGGAAGGTGGGGGCAGAGGGATGATCAGCAGAGGTCAGTTACAGTACGTGTCCGTCGCACTTAGAAAACCCACGTGTTGATGAATGCCAGGCCAATGTTATTGATTAAAATTGTAGATGGTATCATTTAGATGAGGAATTTTGATGTTATTAGTTAAGACTCATTAATAAGTCATAATATTAAATTTGTAGATCCAAATTGGCATTTAAAAAAAGATTAAAATATTGAGGGGATAAGTAATAATTTGTAGTACTTTTGTTTCTGTGACTTGGACATGTGTTCAGTGTAAACTATACTTCCTTTTCATTGTGGCCACTACCAAAACAGTTTGAAAGCCACTGATGGATAACAATTTTGCCCAATATGAGAGGAGAGAAAGGCAGCCAAATCTAACCAATCACATTGGATCCTCTGCTAAAACCCAACAGTGTTCACCATAGGGACCATACCATGGGGAAAGGGGACATGATTTTAGGTAGAAGTGGATGAAAGAATGGAAAATCCTACCAGTTACATGTTTTTTTAAAACTATTTGAGAAACACAGCAAACATTTCAAAAGGGTGATATACTTGCTTGGTATAAAGGTCTTTTTAAAAAAGACCATTTATTGCTTGGTATAAAGGTCTTTTTTAAAAAAAGATCTACTTCATTGAGGGGTACTTGACATTCAATAAGATTCACTGATTTTAAGTGTATAGTTCAAGGAATTTTGACAAATGTATATAGTCATGTTACCACCCCCAAAGTCAAGATATGGAATAGTTGTACTATCCCCAACAAGTTCCCTTATTTCTCTGTTTTCAGTCTAGACCCCTCCCAACATCGCAGCCTCTGGGGTGCAACAAGGAAGCCAAGGTGTTTGGAGCAGAATCACAAGGGAGAGGAGGTTGATATGTCTTACGGGTCTACATCTGGTAGTGCCCTGGAGGCCACAGGAGGTCAAGGACTAGGGTTTACTCTGAGTGAAATGGGAAGGTGTGGGAATGCTTTGCGCAGAGGAGTGATCTGACTTGGGCTTTAGAAAGACTATGGAGAAACTACATGTATACTAGGGTTGAACAAATAAGTGAATATACTGTAGAGAATGAGACCCAGGCTTCTCACTATCAGAGAAAGAAGTTACAGATAAGCAAAGGGAGAAGGGAGGCTAGAATGAACCTTGTGGATGGGATTTGGAGGCATTCATATGCACCCATGTTTGTGTGTAGATAGAAAAATAAATACAGATATGTGTGTACACATGGGTTATGTGTGTATGTATGTGTGTATGTTGCCATCTTAACAATATGAAATCTTCCAATCCATGAACACGGGATGTCTTTCCATTTACTAAGGTCTTCCTTAACTTGTTTCAAAAATATTTTGTAGTATTCAGGGTGCAAGTCTTACCCTTCTTTCATTAACTTTAGTCCTAGGTATTTTATTCTTTTTGATGCCATTGTAAATGGAGTTGTCTTCTTAACTTCATTTTTCGATTGGGTAGGAGAAGTTCCCAGTATGCTGTCATGTGTGACTGCTAAGACTTTCCTCCTTGATGAATTAGGACAGGATACAGGCAGAAGGGGATGCACTACTGTACAACGGTGTGGACTTTGGAGAGGTCTGGAGGAAACAGCAATTAGAAAAACTGTGGAATCAGATGACTATTTGCTAAGTGCCCCTGATTCTTTAAGAAAGGAAGTGTTGGTCTCAGCCCTACTGGTCAGCAATATAAAGCAAAGTGTGAGAGTCAGAGCAGCTACTTGATTGTTCTCCAAGGCAGAGAGGACGGAAGTCCAGGCACGGTACTTTCTAAGGGTAAGAGAGGCAGCACTTCTGAGAGGGCTGAGTTCTCACACCAGGCAAGTCCCCTATGTCAAACTCAGGTCCCTGTTGGGGAAGGAGTGGGACTCAGAGACTAGGGACGGGAGTATCTGGGTACTGCAGGTGAGAACCTTGGACCTCCAGGTTCCCCTGGGCCTGCAGAAGTGACCTTCTCCTCCTGTTGGAATACAGAGCGCCCTCCTGCCTCCTGCAAGAAGACCATGCAGAGGCCACAAATAGGGCAGGTACCTTCCAGGATGATGCTTGCCTTTAGGGGTTGACCACTATCTTCCTCCTGTCCCCCAGACCTATATTTAGGTTGAAACCTCAGCAAACCAAGTGGGGAAGTGCTGGGTCTGCACAGGAGGGACAGAAGTTACACACTGAAGGTGCTGCAGAGCTTGGCTACCAGCAGTGGCTGCAACAGCAGGCCTGCGCGAGTCCTGAGGGGGCTGGGTCAGGGAGTCTGTCTGGTGTGGGGTCACTCTACTGTGACTGAGCCCTGGGTGACTGTGGGTATGCTGCTGGGCCGGCCCACATTAAATGACGTAGAGATGCCAGAACTTCTGTGGCAAACCATGGAGGAATGGAACAAAAGATTCAAAAGTGGGCATTAGACAGAAACCCACCTGGCTGGCCGTGTTCCTTGGGAGGCCGTGCGGACACGTCATCTACCAACTTGATAAGGCACCCACAGGTGAGGGGACGAGGCATTGTTGAGAAGCTCCATGGTGGCTTCTTCTGCAGGAGGAGGGGCTGGTGGTAGATGGGGGCCTCTCTGGGGGGTTAAGGCAGCCGTGGTTCTCAAACTTTAATGGGCATTAAACTCAAACAGAGGGCTTGTCAAAAGCCAGAGGTTTCGATTTAGCAGGTTTGGGTTTGCAGCTGGGGAATGTACATTTCTAAAAAGTTCCTAGGTCGTGCTGTTGGCACAAGTTGGAGCACCCCGATACACTGGTGAGAACCACTGGATACGGGCCTAGCAGAGGGCAGGTGGCAGCCTGTAGGCATCAGGAGCAAGATGAGCATAATTACTATGATTAGCAGCCACCCTGGAATGGTAACCCGGGTAAGAGAGGTGACCTAAGGGATCTACAGAGATGACCCGCAGAACATGGTGTTCTTGGGAAAGACAAATGAGGCTGCTGACAAAAACATCGTGAATACATACATAATCATGGTAGGTCATTGACTGATTACCAGGCCTGAGTCAGTTCTCAGATCCCATTGACAGAAGGCAGGACCTGACCACCTCCATGATGAGTAAGTACAGATATGATCTCCAGGGCCTTCCCCAAAGGGAGGACAAGCATTTACACTGGGGAAAAGGGAACAGCCATCTCTTTCCAAAGCAGTTGTGTACCCATGACCAGGTTCAAATTAACGGTGACACTCAGGGCATCCTCCTGACTCTCCTGTAAGAGTAGGGACATATCAGGGTCATGTCCTAAACAGAGCCCTGGCCCAAGACACAGTGGTTTCAGAAGAGCAATCTGGGACTGACACATTTGAGGGTCATTGGTATATGGTTGGTATTGAAAGCCACGAGATTGGAGCAGCCAAGTATACACAGTGAAGAGAAGTCTTGCTGAGTGACTGGTGATTAGCAGAGAGAAGAGGAAACACACATTTGAGGCAGCACTGAGGAAAGACAGCCTCCTCCCAAAGCCTCCTGTACTCCCCAGACCCCGAGTCAATGAGGAAGGGGCTGTGTCCCCTTCTGCTCTGTGTCCCTAGGGCCCAGCCCTGCCCCTGGCACAGAGGAGGGACTCAGTAACTGGTTTTGAATTATCCCACCATGGCCACCACTGATGAACTCCATGGAAAATGTGTTCAGGGCAGTAACAGCAAACATGATGTTCTTTGATGGAAGATTCTTCTTTTTTTAGTTCTTAAGATGAAATGTGAATCTTGTTCTGTTCCTGTTGGGAAGATTAACCAGGGGATGTCTCTTTACCACTTGGGGTCCTTCCCAAGTTCATTTGTAATGTACTGTATATGTCATGACTTTCCAAATTAAGAGAGGGAGGTTGTGCAGGTTAAGTTCCTGCGCATTTTTTTTCATACGACAAATGCTATTTTTGCACCTTTAAAACAGGCAGCCTCTACCCCAACAAACACCTGTTGTGCTCCTATGAAACAGTGATAAACAAATGATCTGCCCTCTCGAAATAGCCAGAAGAGCTGTGACAGCATGGGGAACGCTCTGGGCTCTAAGCAAGAGTGGCTGGATTCAGTTTTTCAAATGAGGTAGGGCATAAAGATGCTGTGTCCTGAAGGCCTTATATTCTCTTCTTCTTTAGTTCTTGTAGTGAAGGAGGGGTTATCCTCACTCTAACAACAAGGAACCTGGGTGTGGAAGGTTCAAGGTCTAGTCCAGGCCTGCCCTCCTGCTCGCTAGCCCCACTCTCCTGGGGACCCCACTGAGCTGCCTGTCATCTGCATTGGTCCCCTGGGTCCTGAGCATCTCCTCCAGCTTTCCTGAGCCTCCGTGTGATTCCTGGGCTTCAGAACTTCACCTATGAGGACAACCAACATTTCCTGGGTGCTGTGCCCCAGGCACTGCACGATGAGCTTCACACAGTACAATGGGCAGTGTGGGGAGTGGGTGAGACCAGAGCCCAAATCCTGCCACTTGTTACTTGCCTGGCCTTGGCCAAGCTGACCACACTGCACCTCCTTTTCCTCATCATTGAAATAGAGCTGCTAGTACCTACTTCCTAGGTGGCTGTGCTGATGATGTGAGTTAATCTATGTAAAGAGCTCAGAACAGTGCCTGGCACACAGTGAGGGCCCTGCAAGGACTAGCTCTGGTTGTCCACCCCAGGGGTTCTCTGTGTGCTATTTTGTCTTCGTTGTTACATGGGTAAGGCAGAGGGGTTGTTGTGCCCAAGGCCATGCTGCTGGTAGGTGCCAGGGCACAAAGTAGCTCTGTTCACTCTGCGCCAGCCTGCCCAGCTCGGACCTTCCAGTCAGCCCCCTGCATTTCCCTTCCTCCACTTGCTTCATCTGCTACCTGGCCAAACCTACAGGGCGGTAGATGTGCCTCCCAGGTCACAAACTTGGGTGTGTAGGGAATCACGGCAGATTTTTCTATATCTATATGTTTTTTCTATATCTCCACCTGTCTTCTATTTAGGGCCCCAAGTTCCACCAGGGTGATGGAAACTCGATCTCTATCAGTTTAAGGTTCTAAGCTTCCTTGGGGCTGCACTAGAAGACTTACACAGAGCCAAGGCTCTGTGGGGCTGGGGACCTACCTGGACCTTATGTCACCTCTCTGTGCTGGCATCCACTAGCCTTCCACTCCACTCCATAGAGCCCATGGTCTTCATCCACATAGGCAGAGGCTGGGACAGTGGGCCCCTATGGACAGTCGAGTGGGTTCTCCACTGTACAAACGTACCTGAATGAGTGGAACTGAAATCCAGCCTGTGCTGTTCTTGCTAAGCTGTGGATGTAGGTACAGGGCTGCTTCCTACCAACACCCACAGTCTAGGCCATGTACCTACGGCTCCTTCATCTACCTTTTTCTAATTTGCACAGAGGCATCTGAGAGCTGGCTGTGGCCCTGCTGGTATCACCCCATCCCTGTCTGAATGGCTCCCTTAGGTCCTCTGCCGCTTCTGAGTGGTGCTTGGGCTCCTGGCCTCACTCATGCTGGGGGTGGGCACCTCAGAAATGCCCTCCTGGCCTAGGCTGCAGCTCTTTCCCTCAGGCCCGCTAACTCCCCAAGGGTGCACTGGGGAAGCCAGCACAAGGCCCCTGCTCCTGGAGCCACGACGTAGCTGGGGTTTTGTTGTCTCCTTGGGGCTCTGCCCAGGAAGGAGCACAAGGCTCCCCTTTCTAGAACCTCTCCAGGAACTACTGTGCTTTCATCACTCCCCTTCATCACTCTTCCCATCTCCTATCTAAGGGAATCTTTTTTTATCTCCCTGGAAACCCAACTCTCCTCAGCTTCCTGCTCTGCCGTCCTGCAGGATTTCCTCCCTAACATTTTGTCTAGACAGAAGTCCTCCCCGAGCCGTTAAAACCTGCATTTTTAAGATCAAAGTCAGGAATACCTTTCTGGCCTGGTTTTCTGCCTGCCTCCCCTTACACAATGGATGGGGGTTGGAGGGGGGGGAATGAACTATTTGGGGGGAAATCCAGTCATTGTTCCCTCCCCCACCCCGAATTGTTCCACCACGCTTGGGGTGCCCGTGGTCCACTGGCCACTCGGCTCCAGGTTCTCCGAGTAGAGAAAAGACCAACCATTCCCATTTCCCCAGCCCAGCCCAGGGGCTGATGAAAAAGGCTGGTCCCTCCAGCCCTGCGCAGCACTCCTGCTTCTGGGTCTTCCGGTGAAACTCTGCCTGGGCGCCGGCTCTCGCCCATCCGCAGCGCCTCTTGCGCAGGGTGGAGGAGGGGATTCTTGCTTGAAGCGGCCCTGGAGGTTTTTCTGGGCTCGCCATCGTCAGGCAGCGCCCCCTGCCGGGCGGTTGGGGAAAATTCTTGCTCTCCTTCAGGGCTCGCGGCTCACAGCCGCAGAGAACTCCGCATCCCACCACGCTTCATTTGCACAGCTGACGACAAGCATCTATGGGTCTACTGAAATCAGTAAGCGGGGCTAAAATGAAAAGTTCTTCTCGCCAATTCTCTGATATTCCTGAGTTCTGTTTTTATTGCAAATTGGTAACAGGTGAGGTAGATAGTCCTGGAGGTGTTTAACCTGTTAGAGGGGGCTGTGGTTAAAAGAAAAATCTAAACCATTGTTTCACCATGGTGGGGAGCAATTTCTTCTATATTGGGCCAATTCTAGAAAAAATATTTACGGGCAATTTTAAAACTTCAAAGTAAAAGTGATTTTATTTAATCACATACACACACACACACACACACACACACACACACACACACACACACACATATATATACTTACAGCTTAGATTACCCACTATATTGAATAGAAGAATGCCAATATGTCAATAATAAAAAAAGGGCTGCAGGACTTTTTTTTTGGCCTTAAGCTATTAATATAAAAGTGTATTTGTTGGGCTTCCCTGGTGGCGCAGTGGTTGAGAATCTGCCTGCCAATGCAGGGGACACGGGTTCGAGCCCTGGTCTGGGAAGATCCCACATGCCGCGGAGCAACTAGGCCCGTGAGCCACAATTACTGAGCCTGCGCATCTGGAGCCTGTGCTCCGCAACAAGAGAGGCTGCGATAGTGAGAGGCCCGCGCACCGCGATGAAGAGTGGCCCCCACTTGCCGCAACTAGAGAAAGCCCTCGCACAGAAACGAACACCCAACACAGCCATAAATAAATAAATAAAATTAAAAAAAAAAAAGTGTATTTGTTAATATGGTAGCGACGTCGGGGCAATTTTACATTTTTATTACAAAGAATAATAAAATATACAATACTTATAATAAATTCCATATAGCAAATTGATTCCTGGAGAATGCTTTCATTGCTTTTTGCAGAACTCTGGTGTCCCTCATCAATCTGTGATTGTAATTGACAAGCGAGTGTAGCATGACATGAATGTTGGTTGATATTTTTGTTTACCTCAACAAGGACAAAGGTGAAATAACTAAAAAACTTCATTCTCAACAGGAAGCACCTTCTTTGCTAACTCGGATAATAGTTTTGAAACACTAGAAAGATATTTCCTCAAATTTTTGTGCTATTCAAAATTCAGTAGCTACAGACACAACACACTAAATTTCATCTGCATTATTAACATGTTCTCCATCACTTCTTTAAGTCTAGACAATCAACAGAATAATAAATCAAGTTGACAGTTACAAGCCATTTACTGATTTCTGCAGTCTGAATACTCAAGCTACCAACACAAAGTCAGTGAACGCAGAGTTGGGTAGAGACACTCAGTAGCACGGGTTATATAGCATTTCCATCCTGCAGGGATATTAGACATCCATAACTTCAAGAACAGATAATAGTAAAATGCAGTAAAATAACTAGGAAGTGATATATTTATTTCCTTTGTTTTTATATAATTAATGGTAAACATACATAATTTAATTTTTAATAATAGCTGGCTGTTATTTCTAACAAAAGCTTTTAACAACTGGCTCACAAAATTCCTGATAATTTAACAATTGGCTCTCACAAGCCATTAGGATCTGGCCCCAGCACACCACTGCCAGGCCCCAGTGACTTCTGGGTTCCACAGTGACAGGCACTGGCAGGAGATGGGAGAGCAGCAAGAGGGAAGGGTTGGGTTTTCCTTCTGCTCCGTCCTGGGATGCATTCTGCAGCTCCTGTTCCTCCAGGCTCAGCCAACACTGTTCCTTTCCTCTGCCTCTAGGGGGTTAATGGCTTCTTGGCTTCTTGCTCTTGCTGGTTCCTAATGCTTCCCCATCACATCCACCCGTTTGTAAGTATTTACTTTTATTACATCCCATTAATCATTCCCTTCCCTTTGAGTGTGCCTCTGGCTGGACCCTTCCTGCTCAAGTCTGCTTCTGGGGTCACAATTTCTAATACTTCTATTCCCAAATATAGGAACTGTGTGTCCTTGGGAAAGTGGCTCAACTTCTCTGAGCTACAGTTTTGTGAGAATTAAGTATGATGCAGTACGGTATGATTTTGAAAGATTAACCAGTGGTACTTAATTTTTTCCTCCTGCTATTTCCTGGTGCCCTATAGCTCTTTTCCAAACTGGGCTGCTATACTCTGTAGCAGATGTTTCTCAGGACAGGATTTAAAGCATAAGTAGGGGGGAGAGCATAAATTTCAAAATCCAAGACCTTGAAGGGTATAGGGGCAAAGAAAACCTAATGAATGGGAGCAAAGCATCCTGCTGGGAGATCCACTGGTCCCTGAGAAGGCCCTCCTACCCTGCCAAGCCGGAAGAGGTGGGACAGCAGAACCCCTGGTAACGTGGGGAGCTGAAGAATTGAGAACAAATGGCTGCAGGCTGAGTCCAGGCAACCGTGAGCCGCTCTACAGTACCCGATGCCCCAGTGTGGTCCTAGAGACGTTCGTACTGATGGGACTTCCATACAGGTCTGGGTGCTGACATCACAGCAGCTGTGTGGCCTGACAAGCAACGGTCAGGTGACGATGTGCACCTGGGTGGATGGGAGAAGGACAGTAACGGGGAGTCTTCCTCAGCATTCTTTCTGCGAGTCCTGCCCGCCGTTATCCGACAGCCGGCGACGAGGACTCACGACAGCCCACGCCTTGGGCTGGACAGCCGCGCGGCGCCACCGTCATTCCGGCAGGGGGCGCTGTCCGGCCACAGTGGCCGCGCCGGGCCGCGCTCTGATTGGCTGGAGGCCGTGGCCCGCTCCCATTCCCGCCCTCCCGGCCTGTTAAGTGCAGTCTCTCGCCAGCTCCCGCCCCAGTCTGCGGGCCTCCGGAGTAGCGGCGGGGCCGGAGCGGCACAGCAGAGGGGACAAGACCAGGGTAGGAGGGAACCGGCCGGCTGGGAGAGACCCGCACACCATCAAGATGCTGTCCTGGCGGCTGCAAACGGGCTCCGAGAAGGCCGAGCTGCAGGAGCTCAACGCCCGGCTGTACGACTACGTGTGCCGGGTACGGGAGCTGGAGCGCGAAAACCTGCTCCTGGAGGAGGAGCTGCGCGGCCGGCGTGGGTACGAGGGCCTGTGGGCCGAGGCGCAAGCCCGCTTCGCCAAGGAGGCGCGCAGCCTGCGGCAGCAGCTAGACGAACTGAGCTGGGCCACAGCGCTGGCTGAGGGCGAGCGCGACGCGCTGCGGCGCGAGCTGCAGGAGCTGCAGCTGCTGGGCGAGGAGGCACGCGCAGCCCGCGGCCGCCTGGACGCCGAGCTGGACGCGCAGCGGTGGGAGCTGCAGGAGGGGTTGGGCGCGCGCGCCGGCCTCGAGGCGTTGCTGGGCTCGCTGCAGGCCGAGCGCCGCGGCCTAGACGAGGCCCACGAACGCGACGTGCGGGAGCTGCGCGCGCGCGCCGCCGGCCTGACCCTGCGCTACCGCGCCCGCGCCGGCGGCCCCACCGCGCCCCCGCCGCGCATGCGGGAGGTCCACAACGGCTACGCGCTGCTTGTGGCCGACTCATGGCGGGAGACCGTGCAGCTGTACGAGGGCGAGGTGCGCGAGCTGGAGGAGGCGCTGCGGCGCGGCCAGGAGAGCCGGCGCGAGGCCGAGGAGGAGACGCGGCTGTACGCGCAGGAGGCGGAGGCGCTGCGGCGTGAGGCGCTCGAGATGGAGCAGCTGCGGGCGCAGCTGGAGGATGAGCTGCTGTGGGTGCGCGAGGCGTACGAGCTGCGGGCAGAGGAGCGGCAGGTCAGTGCGCTGGGAAGCCCCCAGCCCAGGCCCGCGCGCCCTGCGGGTGGGGGCCGCGGGGGAGCGGTGGGGCTCCCCGGACCACGGCTCGTTCATGCCAGGCGCGACGTCGCCGACGGGCGGGGCCGGCCCAGAGGGTGCCGGTGGGGACCCAGGCGCGGAAGGGACCGCCCTGCTCTGCAGTGGGGCCTCAGGGTCCCGGCATCCCGCCACCCCTGGTTCTTCGACTCAGTGGGCGAGTGCCAAGTGGCAGGTCCCGCTGGATAGACCCGTCCCTGCCCTCCTGTTTGGTTGTCAATTTCTTTGGCCCTTGGCATGACTGGGTGCATCCTGACAAATGACCCTCTCAAGCTCTAGGTTCTCTTTCAATTTCCTGTGTTTCGAAGACCGAGTTCACTTAAAAGTCAACCAAGAAGCCCCAGAAGTGACTTCCAGAGGTGACAGCTCTTTCCTTCTCAGACAAGTCTCAGTGTTGGAAGATTTCTAGGCAATGGTCAAGTCCTTACCGTGAGCCGTTCAGAATGGCAGCCCTGTTGGCACTAGGGCTCCCCTGGGGAAAACTTAACTTGTTTTACAAATCGGTTTTTATTTTGCCAGGATGATTTCCCAGTTGGAAGCAGCTGGTGGTGGCTCCCTGGGCCACTGCCTCATTTGTTCTTAGGAGGGGCAGTAATCTTAATGCAGAGAAGAGCATTAAGATCAGAGATGTTTTTCTCACAGTACAAGCTGATGTCTGATCTCTGGGTTGTGTAAAAGCTGTGGTAACGCAGGTCCCTATGGCAGGATGTTATTACAAGTACAGGTAATATAAACAGTTCCTGTTTCAGAGAAGCAGAGCTCAGACTTCTGACACTGACACGGTGACACCTGTGGCTGGATTTATTGTCTGTACACCCAGTCCAGTCCCAGGGTTAGCCCTGGTCCTGCCCAGTCTGGGCCAGAATTGGAAGTATTCCCAAATCCTGCTGTCATCAGTTCTTAGGATGACAGTTTAAGACAACATCCACACAAATTCAGAAATATTTTAAAGGGAACAGTTTGTAGCTTCAAGTTAAAAATTTGTGTTGGAGTGATTTTGTGCCTTTTAAAAAAATTAGAAGTAAAGGAAACATGGCAGTTGTGGCATAGAGGCCTGTGGTGACCTCACAGGCATCCACAAATAATCAGCAGTTATCTGTTGACTACCCCTGGTCCTTAGCACTGTACTGGGGCTTCACTCTTCAAAGAACTAGAGTCTGGATGGGGAATCATATAAAGCAATACAGTACAAAGTTGTTTGGGATTTAATCTTTTGGATCATAGGTTTTGTTTGGCCTCTGCCTCATAATTTTCAAAAGCCTTCTGCTGGGTTTGTAGGTGGGACAAGGGGAGGGGCCGGTGAAGTATGTGCTGATTTCCGGAGCTTACTCTAGACTCCAGAGTGCTTCCCTTTCCAATGATGGTGGCCAGGGATGCCAGTTCCATGGGGCCCCATGCTCTGTGTTGAGTGAAAGTTAAAAAGTGTCTTTAATGTAAGCTTTCACAGAGCTTTTAACCAAAGAGAAGCGCCTGCCAAACTCACTGCCCACTGAACCCCTTTGTAGGGAACCCCTGCTACCACCTCAAGGGTCCCTGCTGTGCAAGCAGGTTTGGAAAAGGCTTCTTTGAGGCGTGTTTTGTGGGCTAAATCCCCACCATTCGTTTGCCATCATAGCTCACTTGGCTCATTTTGGACCTGGAAGCTCTGGTTTCAGTGTTGTTTTTTAGCAGCAGGAACCTTTCCCCCGCAGTTAACTCTTAAGTGCACCGCCAGATATGAAACAGATAAAAGCAGAGTTCCTGGGCTTCCCTGGTGGCGCAGTGGTTGAGAATCTGCCTGCTAATGCAGGGGACACGGGTTCGAGCCCTGGTCTGGGAAGATCCCACATGCCGCGGAGCAACTGAGCCCGTGAGCCACAACTACTGAGCCTGCGCGTCTGGAGCCTGTGCTCCGCAACAAGAGAGGCCACGATAGTGAGAGGCCCACGCACCGCGATGAAGAGTGGCCCCCGCTTGCCGCAACTACAGAAAGCCCTCGCGCAGAAACGAAGACCCAACACAGCCAAAATTAAATAAAAATAAATAAAAAAAGCAGAGTTCCTCTGATTCCAGGACAGGTGGGGACCTGAAGTGCCGTTCAAAATCACCTTTTTTAACACAGGGACTCCAGGGTACTTCCCTGGGGTCACACCTGCCCCAGAACTAGGATCCCACCCTCCTGTCCAGTGATATCTCTCCTATTGGAATTTGCTTCTTTCCCCTAAAAGTAAAGAGTAAGGAAAATGTCTATAAGGACTTGGATATATTTCAGTTCCGATTTGTGGCTGTTTCATTGTACTGCATGTTTCCTTATCCATAGCCTGAATCTTTCACCAGTTACCTTAAAGCAACCATATCTCAAGTTGCATTCCAAAAGACTCAATACCAAGCATTAGTATATTTTTTTAAGAAGTGTAAAAATGCTAGATATTTTGTTAAAGAGTAAATATGGATGATTTAACCCCAAGCCCCTGATGTTTTCAAATTCTATAGAAGCTTAGCCTGGGGAGACTGAAAATATCATAAAACCTGATTTAACTAATTTACTGTAATAAAAGTTTCATTACTAAGAGTTAGCCTTTATCAAGAGCTTTTTGTGTGGCAGGTAGCAGAGGTACCAAGCCCATCACATGTGTATTCACTCTCAGTCCTCACATCAGTCTTAGGAGGTGGGTACTAATATTTACCCCATTTTACAGATGATGAAACTGAGGCCCATAGGTCACCTAGTTAGTAAGTAGCTAAGCCTGGGTTTGATTCATGCTCAATTGCCTGAGCAACTAACCACTGGGCAATATTCCCTCTCTTCTATCTGTTCTATTAAAGATGAACTTTAAACCAGTGTTCAGTTTGCTTTCATAGAACAATGATCAGTGTTCTTCCTAAGGCATAGCACAGAGGTGCCTGTTAATCTACAGTCCTAAAATGCTTTCAGACCCTTCCAGCTGGCTGTTGTCAGAATAGTTTTAGTGTTAAGTCTTTCATTTACTTTTTAACGTGTTCCATACGGTTTAATGGGAACCCCTCTCCCTCATCTGGAGGCAGGAACGCCCACATAGTGCCCAGGCTCTGGGCTGGCACTGCAGCTTGAGGGGGAAAGATGCTCACTAGGACTTTCTTTCTGGGAAAAATGGGCCTTCCCAGATGGCCTACATGCCTTAGACCTCTCTCGTAGGCCCCTCGCCTCAGATTTGCCAGAGAAAAGTTTGCTGAAATGACATCCAAGTTCCCAGCATTTTATATGTAGTTCAGATCACTTGAAGCCTAATTAATACACCCTGTCTCCCAGTCTGCAGGAAGGGGCTTCAGACAAAAACTAAGATGTTTGTGATTTACACCAGCCTTACCCCATAAACATTGAGATTTTGGCTCGTGAAAGTGCACTCTTAGCCTCAAGGCTGACTGTGGCCAGCTTCCACTCCCCCAAGACATGACTGAATGAGAACTTTCTTTCGATAGGAATGGAGTTGGTTTAGCTGCCCTACCTGGGTCTGAACTGTGGCTCTGCCACTGTTTGTGTCTCCGTTTCCCCATCTGTGAACTAGGGGTAATGAAAATGGCCCACAGGGTGCATCCCCATTCAGTTCACTCATTGAGTACTTGGTGTGCCAAGCTTGCCTCTTAAGTGCTGGGGGTACAGCAGGGAGCATAACAGAAACAAAACAGAGAAAGTCCTTGACTGCACAGGTCTGGAGGTGGAAACAGTTCAGTGTTCAGGAGCAGGTGTGGCTGGGGCGAGTGGGCGAAGGTGGCCTCTACAGGACCTGGGCTTCGGCTCTGAGCACGTGGGAAGTCGCTGGAGGGCTCTGCGCAGAGGCGGGTGGTGACCCGTGTCTTCATGGAATCTCCCTGGCTGCTGTGATACACATAGACTGTGTGGGGCACGTGTGGGAGTAGGGAGACCTCTTTAGGAGACACTTGCCACCGTCAAGGCAGTAGGTGCTGGAGGCTTGGGCCAGGGGCAGCGGCGAAGGGCAGAGGCAGGAATCTACCCTGAAGTTGAAGCCCATGGGGTTTGTGGATGGATTGGATGTGGTGGGAGAGAGGGAGAAATCAAGTCCGCTCCAGGGCCTGGGGCCTGAGCAGCTGGAGGAAGGGGGGTGGTGCAGGAAGGCAGGCTTGGGTGGGAGAGCAGATTTCAGTTTGAAATGCCTCTGAGACACCCACCTGGTCTTGTAACATAAATGATGGGTCTGGAGTTCAGGGTGTTGTATGGGCCAGAGATATAAACACTTAGCATCCAATCAATGCTTGTTATTAACAAACATCTAGTTTTTGCATCTAAATGAGGTTATCACAGAATTTAAATTCCCTCGAGCTCTCTAACGTTCAAGATTCTCAGTGCGTGACCATGACACTTGCAAGCTCTTCCTGTTGTGTCTGGGTGACTTGCTCAGCAAGGAGCTGCTCAAGTTTGGTTAAGAGAAAGTGAATTCTTTGGACAGTGAGGGCAGCATGCTTTCCCTGATGTAGCCTACATTTCATCACCAGTTGTGATGCTGCCCAAACGTTCTCTAAATAGCAACTAGAAAGGTGACCTTTCTCCCCAGCTCTAACATTTGGCAAAACTGCTCCTGCTTGGGTTAGAATTTGCTGTGTCTCAGGCTCCAGTGCCTTGGCTTGGCCCACGGTTTGAAAACTTCTGGAGAAGTGGAAGCCAAGTCTGAAGCTTTATTCAACCAGCAGGATCGGTTACAATTTCTGTGAAGACTGTTGGGAGCCAATAATTCTTATATTCCTGCTTCCAAAAGTCAACGAATTTTCCTTTGACAGTTTAGGAAGAGTTGACTCACATGGGAATGTGGTTGGAACTGCACTTATTTTAACTTAAACACAGTTTGATTTTCCTCCTCTTATTTTGCGGGGTGCAGAAATGTTCTGTACCCCCAGGAGGGAGAGAATCTTCGTGTTACCTCCTTGGCATGGCTGGGAGATCTTGACCTGCTTAGGAGGCTTGTAGTTAGAGAATTGAATGTGTTTGATTTTTTTTTCTAAGCATTTTAACAGCAATCAAACTTTTTTGTGAAGAAGGCATTACTACACATTGCCAGATTTTAATATTTAGGTAGAATTTCCTGTAGTAGGAAGGAGTCATATATTTATGTTTACAGAACATTTTATACTGTAACCTTGTACCTGAGTTTATACTCCCTCTAAAATGGGGGAACATAGGCTTTTAACACTGAGACTTAACTATAGAATGTGTGAATGTTGTGACTAAATTCTGGCAACTGTCACTTAAATCAAGACTGGCCAATGGTCTGCTTTGATGAACCTCTTTATCTATTTATAATGCCAGTTTTGGAGGGTGTTTACACTTACCCACCCTCGGATACTAGCTAGCGGTTTTTAAATTTACTCCTTTGCTTTAAAAGCTAAGTGGCTTCAGTTTTTGTTTTTAGCATACTTTGTATAAACAAAAAGAACCTAACAACAATTATTAGCTTAGATATATAGAACTGCTATGAGAAGCAGAATTATTTACATGCTGATCATTCATGCATCTTCTTAGATGGTAAATCCAGTGTGGGACTTAGTTACATTCATTCCTTAGTTTCATAGACATTACATATTTACTTTGGACTGCCAGCATATTGCCAGGTGCCTTTGGTGGAGGGATTACATGAGAAATGAAAATAGATTCCTTCTCCCGTTGTCTTATAATTTTTAAATTCCACAAAAATAAATGTCTAAAAATGTAGCCTGTTAATTCTATTCAGGAATAATGCTACATTTCATTGCAAACGAAAAGTTAAAGTATATGGACTTATTCAAAGTTTAAATATTTGTTCAGTTAACTGTTCCCCAGTGTAACTATAAAATGTTATATAAAACTGTAATGCAGAGTAGGGCAAACCTGTAAAATGGTACAAATGAAGCCATTGTGTTTATTAATTAAAATATATTGTCGATTGAAAATAGTACATTTGGGGGACTTCCCTGGTGGCACAGTGGTTAAGAATCCACCTGCCAATGCAGGGGACACGGGTTCAATCCCTGGTCTGGGAAGATCCCACATGCCACAGAGCAGCTAAGCCCATGCGCCACAACTACTGAGCCTGTGCTCTAGAGCCTGTGAGCCATAACTGCTGAGCCCTCGTGCCACAACTACTGAAGCCTGCATGCCTAGAGCCCGTGTTTTGCAACAAGAGAAGCCACCGCAATGAGAAGCATGCCCACCACAACGAAAGAGTAGTTCCCACTCACTGCAACGAGAGAAAGCCCATGTGCAGCAACAAAGACCCAACGCAGTCAAAAATAAATAAATAAATAAAATAAAAATAAATACATTTATTAAAAAAAAAAGAAAACAGTACATTTTGAGGAGGGTAATATTATCTTGATCATTTCATTTTAAATCTAGTTCACTGGTTGCGTGCTGTGTGACTTGCATGTGAAGAGCATTTTTCTAGAGGCGGGGGCTGGGGGGATGCATGAGACAGCGACAGGCTGTGCCTTGCAGTGTCTCCCAGGTGGGGGGGGGGGGTTGGGTGGTGGGACATGGACAGATGCAATTAACCAGGAGGGAGCGGAAGTGCTATGGGGGCGATGTGAACACATGCCCGGGGAGCACTTATTAAACTACACGAGAACAGTCATAAAAGTTTATATCCAGGTGTGACTTTTGACATTTATGCCCAGAATATATTCTTGTCACATTAACATAACTTTTCTTCCCAGATGATTTTAAAGTAGCTTTTCTAGGTGAAACAAAGAACTCTGTATCATGAGTATGGGGGAAATTCTGTTTCAGATCTGAGTAAATTCTGTTTTAAATATAGTAAAACCCCTGCTTTCTAGTCTTGCCTTATTTTATTTATTTATTTATTTATTTATTTAAAACTTCTTTTTATTTTTTATTTTAAAAAGATTTATTTATTATTTATTTATTTATAATTTATTTTTGGCTGCGTTGGGTCTTAGTTGTGGCATGTGGGATCTTCGTTGAGGCATGCGGGATCTTTCGTTGGGGTGTGCGGGCTTCTCTCTAGTTGTGGCGTGCGTATTTTCTCTCTATAGTTGTGGCACGCAGGCTCCAGGGCGTGTGGACTCTGTAGTTGTGGTACGCGGGTTCCAGAGTGCGTGGGCTCTGTAGTTTGTGGCATGAAAGCTCTCTAGTTGAGACTCGCAAGCTCAGTAGTTGTGGTGCATGGGCTTAGTTGTCCCGCGGCATGTGGGATCTTAGTTCCCTGACCAGGGATAGAACACACGTCCCCTGCATTGTAAGGTGGATTCTTTACCACTGTACCACCAGGGAGGTCCCTAGTCTTGGCCTATTTTAAATAACATCTTACTTCACTAGTGTCATATATTGACTTCCCTAAGCTGACTGATGGCTGAGCTGTAGAGATGCTTTACAAGCATTCATTATTATTAGGGAGAATGAAAAGAGAAGCCCGTGTCCTAGCCACATCTTCCTTATGCGCTGATTAAAAAAACAGAAACCTTCCAGGTGGGAGAAATATAGTATTTAAAAATCATCCTTGGGACTTCCCTGGTGGTGCAGTGGTTAAGAATATGCTTGCCTATGCAGGGGACACGGGTTCAAGCCCTAGTCCGGGAAGATCCCACATGCCGCGGAGCAACTAAGCCCATGCGCCACAACTACTGAGCCTGCGCTTTAGAGCCCGTGAGCCACAACTACTGAACCCCACACGCCGAGAGCCCTTGCTCCACGACAAGAGAAGCCACCACAATGAGAAGCCTGCACACCGCAACGAAGAGTAGCCCCCGCTCACCGCAACTGGAGAAAGCCCACATGCAGCAACGAAGACCCAACACAGCCAAAAATAAATAAATAAATTTATAAAAAAATAAATAAATAAAAATCATCCTTGCAATGACTGCATTTTTAATAAACTTGGAGATTTTTCATCTCTTTTTGTGTCCTGAGCTCTTGGTACCTTAAGTTCAACCCAGCAAAGCTCCAGTCCTCTGATCCCAAAACCTTCTGTTCTCTTTAGAGAAAGATTGCCTGCCTGGAGGATGAGAAGGCAGCCCTTACCTTGGCCATGGCTGACCGGCTGCGGGACTATCAGGAGCTCGTGCAGGTGAAGACTGGCCTCAGTCTGGAGGTGGCAACCTATAGGTAAGGATGCTGCACTGAGTCCACCAAGCTGAAGCTGGCAGTGTGAAAGTCCCTGCAGCCTCCGTGGAGTGGCTGTGGCTTTGTGACAGCAGAGAGCAGCCCTGGTGTGGCCAAGTGAGGCGTCCAGGGCCAGAGAGGGAAGGAGGAGCGGGGCCATGCTCAGATCACGGAGCAGGCATCCCCTGATGGTGGGAGTAGCCAAGTTTTGCACCCTTGCCTGCTCTTTGCGTGTGTCCTGGGAACTGGTGAAGAGCTTTGCACACGTCAACTCCTCGGATCCTAGGGATTAGGTTCTGTGTTAGTTACAGAGCTAGAAAGGGGGGTACCGGGACTTGAACCCCGAAGATCTGAGTCCATCTGCCTGTTGTGCTGTTGCTTCAAATCCCAGGGCTCTGACTCTGTCTACAGGGATTTGGCCTTAAAAGTACTGCGTCTCTGCCCAAAGATCAGCATGGCACTGCAGGCGACTGGCTTTGTTTGTCAAGATGTTGACTTGAATTTGACCAAGCCAGATGAAACAGTCACAGAGCCCTCAAAGGGGCAGAGGACATGGCCCGGTATCCCTGGAGGGGCCTGTGGGTCACAGAGTGGCACTTGCCCTCGGCGCCCCCTTCCTGCCCCCCGGGGGTGAGCCATCTCTGGCTGAGGTGGCACCCCTCACCTTGCGGCTTTCCTGATTGGTGAGGACTGGTACCGAGGGACCCAGATCTCAGACACTTACAATGGAAGGAATTTTAGGGACCCAGTTTCCCCACTTGTGAGAATGATCATGGTGGCCAACGTTACTGAGCCCTTACTGCCTGCCGGACGCAGTGGTAAGTCCTTCGCAGCTGCTCACTGCCCATAGTCACCCTCTGGTGGTGGACACACCACACCCCTTTTGCAGGTGAGAGAAGGCGCCTGGAAGCAGGGATCCAGGCTGCTGAGGGGCCTGTGCCTTACCCACCGAGCATGACAGCCCTTGGAGGAGCCTCTGGCTGAATTGAGGGATGGTCCTAGGGCCAAGCTGGTGGGGGCCTTGCTGGGTCCCTGCTCTGGGAGCTATGCAGCCTGAGTCCTGCAGAAGGGATGCTGGTCAGGACATGGGGGAGGGGAGAGGAGGCACTTGCCAGCCTGTCTTTCCCAAAGTCCATCTCCACAATCTTCTTGGAAATCTCATGGGGTGAACAATTGGAAAATTAAATTGGTAGGGTATTGAAACAAATGCTGAGTGAGATAAGCTAAGCTTTACTAATAAGGAAAACTTCAAAACAGTCGTGCTTTATTTGGGGGAAGGAAGCATTAGGATTTTTTTCACTTGCAAGCGACAGAAACCCTTCTCAGACTGGCTCAAGTCAAAAAAGGCATTTATTACTCATATAACTGAAAAAGTCCTTAGTTTTGGGCATGGTAGGTTCAGGTGCCCGGATGGGGTTGTTGGCAGGCTGTCCCTGCCTTCTCTGGCCCCTCCTTCCTTGCTCTGCCCCCACAGTGGCAGGAGGGGCCCCAAGCAGCTCCAGGCTTTTGTCCTTGAAACCCCCAATCCTGTGGTCAGAGGAGAGGGCTCTTTCCCACCATCCTAGCAGGACTCCTGGACCCCCTCTGGCTCTGCTGGGTCACGTGCCCATTCTTGGCTCGGGGAACGAAGTGCTTGAAAGGGGTCAGCTTCCTATGAGTCACATGGACTGAGATTCAGGTGGGAGGTACCCCAAACAAGGCATCGTTCTAGAGCAGATGCTGGGTCAGCCTAGAAAACCCACATCTGTGCCCCTGTTAGGTGACACCTGGTGTCAGGTGAGGTCTTTTCTCTACAGAGGCAGTTGGATCTTCCTGTTTCCTTTTTGTAAGAGTTCTCTGGGTTGGAGTCAGGAGACTTTGATTTTATGCCTCATCTCTCTGGGATTTTGAGCCCTTTCCTTCCTCGCTTTGTCCTACCCCCAGTTCTCTGTCATGAAAAGTCAGAGGGCACAGGTGGGCATCTTGCCTGAGAGGCCAGGTCCTTACCTCTCTGGTAGGTGTTCACAACCCTACCAGCTTAGCTTTCCTCAAGGCTTAGCTTTTTCTAGCTTTTCTCTTGGTCGCGAGCCTTTTTCGCTCATGTCAGCAGGGACAGAGTTTACTCCTGTCTGTGGCCGGGCGTTTCTTTAACCCATTTAGGGATTGACTTGGCCCTCTCCTAGGAGTTTAGGAAGCATCAGTCCTTTCTGGGAAATGAGTGATTGATTTCACTGTGTGCCTTCCTGAAGTCCAAGTTTGCATGGGGAAAATGGGGAGCTTAGCCCAGGAGCCTGCATATGCCCGGCCCTGCCCAGCTCCAGACCCCAGCCTCTGTGGTTAGAACTGTTGCCGCCCCCCTGCCCTCCAGTGCTTAGAATTGAGTCTGGGAGATGCCCGCAGGTCTAAAAGACGTACAGGGGTAGAATATGACCTGCTTCTTTGTATCAGCCAAAAGCCTAGCATTTTTTATCACTGATAAGTGTCCTGAAGATAAACGCTTGCCATGTCTTACATGATTCTTTCAGTACTTTGTGCTGCTGCCCAAATTCTGAGGCCAGGTATGAAAATTCCTCTTCACAAGTGCCCATTTGATCTTTACAAACCTCGACCCTCCATCTCCGGAAGTTGACCTTCTTCCCACACCCTGCCTCTCTTGAGGGCGGCAGGGACAGTCAGCTCCGTGGGGACCACGTTCCAGGGTCCCGTGCAGTGTGACTGCTCACCAGCCCTGTCCAGAGGGGCTGAGGTGGCCAGTGCTGTGGCAGGCATTGCTTCGCCCGCCGTGGCTGAGGTTGTGTTTCCACGAAGTGGCCGCTCCTCTAGCACTGCTCAGAGAGACATGTGAGGTGTGTGAGCCACTGCTAGCACACCACACATGGAAGAGAAGGGCTGTGGCTCTGGAAAGCTGAAAGCACATCACAGCACGGCTGGACTCTGCGGGCTGTGCTGAGGCCAGGTCTCAAGTATCGTGAGTCCTTCCAAACCCAGATATTTGGCCCTTTCCGGAAACCTTAAAGAAGAAACGTTAAGGTAATAATAAAATGGTGCAACTCATAATTTATAGGGATAGACTTACAGTTTATACGTAAATATATAATTTAACAAAATAATAAAATTAAAACAAAGCAAACCTCAGAGTCTAAGACTGAAGGATTTCACCAAAACTAAGTTGGCCAGTTGGTGGCCAGGGAGACCGTGGCGCCTGGCCTGGCAGGTGAATGTGAGAATGAGCCCTTTGCTCCCACATTGCAGGTGATGATGGGCAGAAGCCGTGGGGCTGGGCTGGGGCTGAGGATGCTGAGAGAAGGGGGAAGTGTGGGAGAAGACAGGCTGGCACAGTTTTGCTTGCTCTTGTCTGCCTGTCTCCAGTGGTGTCATGTGGGGCTGGAGATGCTTATCCGCCTGACATGTCATCTCGAGGTTTTTCCTGACGTGTGAGTGCTTATTATACGAGGGGCTGAGTGATGAAAGGGGAGATTCTCAGAAACAGGACAGGGCGTGGCTCTCAGCTGCATCTGCACATGGGCATCACTGGGAGAAGCTGATGAAGCATCGGCTCCTGGACCCAGTTTAGATATTCCCATTAGATTGGCACAGGGTGGGCCCAGGCATGGTAGTGCTAGAGCTCCGAGGGTGATGGTCAGATGCGTCCAGGGAAGAGAAACACTGGTCCAGGGCCTTGCTCACAGGGGCCTGCCGACCCATAGTGTGGGCATCACTAGGCATCTCAGACTTGTGGGAAACCTTGGGCCCACCCCAGACCTACTGATCAAAGTTGCCTTGTCACAAGATCCCAGGTGATTTGTGTGCACACTACTGTTTGCAGAGCAGCCTACGGGCATCCAGAAAGCTCTAAGCCTGTCTCACAGCAGCCTAGAGGACAAGACAAAGGATAGGCAGGCTGAGTGGGGGGCTGGTGCTGTGGGGGGCTGATGGAGTTTGCAGAGCAGGCTTCCTGGAAGAGGCAGTGCCAAGTCTTGCAGGAAGGGCAGCCAGGAAGAGACCATGTGGGTAGGGCTTTCCAGGCAGAGGGGGCAGCCCGGGCGAGGACCTGAGGACTGACCTCGCGTGCCATCTGTGGCAATGCCAAGCATTCGGGCGTCCCTGGGCAGCTTGGTTTTGGGGGCTGTCATTGAGGGCCATGTATGTTGGGTGGATAAGAGCCACACCCGTGAAGCCATGTTTTGTGAGCTGGGTGGGGTTTGTGCTCTCAGGCTGCTCTGGAGATGCTCGGCATGCAGGGTGTGATGCCTGCTCAGAGGGGCTCAGAAGCGTGCGGCCGGGTGCTGAGATAAGGCTGCACGGACTGAGGTAGCCTCCTACACCATAGGAAACAAGACACGTTCCCCAAGACGCACAAGTGCAAGTTTTCTGGAATCAGAAGGGAGTTGTGAGAATCAGGGAAGGTTTCTAGAGGGAGATGAGATTGATCTGGATCTTGAAGGATGGCAGAGATTTGAACAGACACAGAAGAGGGGGAGGTGGGAAGTGGGGGGTGGCATGGGAGGGAGGGAGGGAGAAGTATGGTTAGGTGAAAAGTCAAACAAGATGTTAAAGTAACAGTATGCATGTTCCAAGAAAATACTGTACATGGTTTACTGCCAATGAACAGAGTTTGATAAAGATGGTTAGGAGAAGGAATGGAGAGCTTCAGGCCGAGGTAATTAAGAGAGATTTTCAAGGGATGTGGGATTTGAGTTGGGCCTTGAAGGGGCAGGGAAAGTGGTGAATAGGAATTGGACTGGCAGAAAGGTGTCAGGAAGGAGCTCCAGGTGCACAAGTCAGGATAAGAAAATAAGTGGAGGAAGGAGAATGCAAGATGAGTCAGCAGAGGCCTGGAAGGAGGCAGATTGCAGGGGCCTCCATTGCCAGGCCACTGAGATGGGGCGGTCCCGGGGCCAAAGCCGAGGAGAGGGGAGCCAGGTGCTGGCAGGTCGAGTGCAGGAGGGTCTGGGCCTGGGGTGGAAGGGGTATGTGTGTCTGTGGGTGGGGGCGGAGGCCTCGGGAGGTGCATGTGGTGGTCGGAGATTCGGGACCTGACATAGGTAGGTACCCGAGGGAGCCTCCACTCAGGGCTGGTGGGGGCAGTGATGGAGGGGCCGGGAGCAGGAGGTTTCTGCGTAGGAACATGGGCAGACGTGCTACTGGGCACACAGTCTTCTAAACTAGACCACCACACACTGAGCCCTTTCCACAAAGCAGGTGGAGAGGGCTCAGTGGGCTTATTCAGACTTAGTGTATAATCTGAAGATGGTGAAACTGACAGTATTCAGAACCCACCATGTCCCAAACCCCTCTACTGCTGACATAAAGATCAAGCCCAAAAGCTATAGATTGAGAACTTGCAGAAACACAGTTAAAAAATAAATAGAGCACTCCCGCCCCCATCCCCCCCCACCAAAAAAGAAAACAGAACCCAATCATCAGGAGTAAGCTGTTAGAAAATATACTGGAAAAAAGAAGATAGTCAAAATTGGAACAAAAAAATGCAAAAATAACCCAGGAATAAACTGAGTCCAGAAACCACAAAACTGAGGGTAAGAAGGGGCCCATCCTGGATTTCTTATCTGGGGGACAGATGATGAAATCTCCATCAAAATTTAAAAAGAGGCTTTGTTTTTTATGTTTTGGGGGTGGAGAATATAACAATTGTAAGTTTTACCTGAAAAAATGGAAAGCAGGGCCAAAAGATTTCTCAGACAAAAAACACTAAAGGGAGTCTTGCCTGGCCAGATACGAAAATGTAGTGCAAAGGTTTCCTGCCTGGGGACTTTATGGCAAAGTCCTTTTAAAAGGACTTTCTTTGTATGTCTGTGCTGGGGGAGGACGTGCAGAGCCCCCCTTTCCTCTTTCTGATGGCAGTGGGCAGAGGTGGCGGGTTTTAACTGAGAATATTCAGTCTCTAGGTTTAGACTGCTAATGAAGCAGTACAGATAACGCTTAACATTGCTAATTTCATCATTTTAATGATGTTTCTGGTTGCTCCATTGTTTTAAGATCACTTGTACCTTTTTATGTTTCTGTTCAAAGGAGAACATTTCTTGGGAAGTTCTCAAGTTCTTGGAGAAACACATTTTTAAAAAATTAATTAATTTATTTTTGGCTGCATTGGGTCTTCGTTGCTGCGCGCGGGCTTTCTCTAGTTGCGGCGAGCGGGGGCTACTCTTCGTTGCAGCGCTCAGGCTTCTCATTGCAGTGGCTTCTCTTGTTTTGAAGCGCGGGCTCTAGGCGCGTGGGCTTCAGTAGTTGTGGCACGTGGGCTCAGTAGTTGTGGCTCGCAGGCTGTAGAGCGCAGGCTCAGTAGTTGTGGCGCACGGGCCTAGTTGCTCCGCGGCACGTGGGATCTTCCCGACCAGGGCTCGATCCCGTGTCCCCTGCATTGGCAGGCGGATTCTTAACCACTGCACCACCAGGGAAGTCCCCATTTTGTTTTTTTAAAGTTGAATCCTATTTTTGGGAAAACCTATAAAAATGTGTTAACACTGAGACTTACCTGGTTATTAGGTGAAAAATTTGAAGTTAATAAAATCTTGTAGTTTTAAGGGTAGATAATTAGGATCAACGGATACATTTGGTTGTTAGCCTTACCCACATCATTGCGTAAATGAATTAGCCCTCAGTTAACCATGACTTTAGGTAACCCAGAATCTCTTCCCTTCTTGAACTACTTTGGTTAATGGAAAATCACCTTTCTTCTGAGGTCAATAGAAGATGATGTAGATGATGATGATGATGATGGCTGATATTTATTGAGCACATATTCTGTGACAGCCATTGTTGCAAGAACTTTCCAGTCACTTTATTAATTACCACCGCAAACCTGTGAGTGCTCCCTGTTTCAGAAATGGGGAAACTGAGCCACAGAGGGTTTGAGCGGCTTGCCCAAGGTCATAGGACTAGGAAGTGGCAGGATTTGAATCCAAGCAACCTGATTCTGGAGGTTTCTCTGTTAACCACTTCCTGTGCTTCCTCTTTCTGCTTTATTAGTAATCTTATTCTTTATGTCAGTCTTTTTTTTTCTGTCTCTGGAATTGACAAATGGCCTTTCCTTATGTGATTTCATCCTGAGCACAGAGGGAATGACCAGAGGCTGCCTGGCACCACTGCCTCCTTGTTGTCTTTCACATGCCTGTGCTTGGGACAGACCCTTTCCAAACCAGATGGTGATGCTGGTCCTGTGGATGGACTTCTGCCCCTCTCTCCTCCCTTCCCCCTCCAGTCCCCAGTCTAGAGTGACAGGCAGTCCCTTGTCCTCTCTGGAGCTGGGGCCCAGGGAAGCTCCTTCTCCCAGCCCCTCCCCCTTTTCCTCCCACGGCCTGCGTTTTGCCAGGAAGCACCACGTGAGACATCCCTCCACCCAGGACCAGGCAGGCTCCCCCACTGGCTTGCTTCTGGAAACATCCTCCGACTCTCCCTCCTCCCTGACGCTTGTCCTTGTTTCTGGCGGGCGTGCAGGGTGGCCGCCTTGTGCCCACTGTGTGGAGCAACAGCAGATGTGCCCTGAGCTGCCATCAGGATAATCTGTCTCAGACGGGAGCCCCACTGCTGGTTGGCCCGTGGGTGGTCTGTTAGGGCCTGGCACCCAGCCAGGGGCCACATTAGCGCTCCCTTCCATCTTGTGGGCTTGTCTCCGCCACCTTAGTGAGGCCAGGGACCTGGTTTTCCAGCACATGTTTGCTTGTTTTCCTGCCTCTCGAGAGGCTGCCAACCTGTGGGCCTGTGTGAGATGTTCACTTATAGCCCATGATTCAGGCGGTTGGCATTTCTCACTGGCACTGTGGGTCCCAGGCAGTTTTCTTCCACCGCTCCCCAAATAACCAGAGAACGCTTGACCTGCTCCTTAAAGTTGTACGAGTCTGTTCCTTAAAAACGTTCCTTTGAGAGCTTTTGAGGGAATTGACCCTTTTTGGCCTTGCCCCAGGGGTTTTGTTTATGCCTCTGCCACCTAGTCTTGTGAGCTGTGCTGGTGGAGACAGGATGTCATGTGTCATTGTGGGGGGGGGGTGGGGGGTTCGTAAAGGCATGGATTCAGGGACCAGTGTCTCAGCATGCCTGTGAGGCCCTGTGCTGGGCGCCCAGGTGGAGAAGGTGGCTCCTGCCTGTTGGACCAGCCACTGGGAGGAGGAGTCACTGTGGACCTGAGTTCTTCCCTAGTGGGAGCTGCTGCTCTTCCCTGTAGGGACATTTTGATTGAAATCACCAAGAGATGTTGGATCTGCTTTCATTAATACGGTCTGGAGGGTCTGTCTGCAGCATTTGTTCTAAAATGTACGTGAAATGGCACCATCTCTGGCCCCGCAGGGAGGCCCAGGCAGATTGCAGGGGCGGCTGAGTGCCCAGGCCTGGGCTCCCTTTCTCTTGCTGATGAGTGCAGGCCTGCACTCCAGTCTGCTCACCTGTAGGGCCAGGATGCCCATCGTCGGCCCAGTGTGGGGTTGCCAGGAGGACTTGGTGAGATAGAGGGGAGGGTTAGAGCCTGTTTGGTGCTCAGTCTTAGGACTGGTGAAGGCCTTGGGCACAGGAGCATTAGCGCTGTGTCACCCCTCGGGGTCTGGTGCCCCCTCCTAGGAACGATAGTACTTGACTCAGGGTCCTGAACTCAGTAAAAGTTTGGTGATGGCTTGGATTTTCCCTGAAAGAGAAGCAAAACCATTCCCCTTTGAGGGGAGAGGGAAGAAGTTTTTCCCCCAAGAGGATCTTCTTTATCCTGACCGCCCCCCACCCCCACCCCCGCCCCGGCCATCAGTTCTCTGCTGACCTGGATGCCCTGCAAGCACTTTCTGTCCTGACTTGGGCAGCTAGCGTGGGAGCCCTGTGGTACCTGAGGCTTCCTCCCGAGCAGGCAGAGGGAAGATCTGAAATAGGACTTGGCTTCTCAGTAGCGCCCCGTGGACCTTTAGCTGTAGGATGCTACCTTTCCTGCTGCTGTCATCCTGGGGCGCAGACCCTCCCAGGCTGACTTTTACCTTGAACGTGTTCCTTTTATTCTATACAGACCTCAGGATTTTCTCGGCAGTGGAAGCTATTTGTGTTCCTGGAACCGAACATGCTTGGTCATGAGGGTGTGGGAGTAATGGGCTGGTGTCCTGTTTCCTGGCTCTCGCCTGGCGTGGAGGGCAGGGCTCTGGACACGGCCCCTCGGCTTCCTGCGTGCACACATGCACGCTGTAGTCGCAGCTTGCAGGAGAACCCTCCCGTGCACATCTGGACTGGAATCCCTCTCACCCTTGTCTTTGCTTTTTCCTCAGGGGGGCCTCCTTGCTCTCTTCCACCTGCCTGCAGGGTTCTCGCATTTGTGGGAATCACTGCGTTTGAATCAGTGGAAATAGAACTTGGCCCTGGTCTGCCTGATCCGAGAGTCCCCACCCAGCTCTGGCGTCCCTTCCCTCTTTGGCTGCCTGGCTCTCAGTGGTCAGATCAGCATTTCCAAGTGGGCCCCGCTTCTGCTTGCCCTTTGCCATATGCAGTATATTTCTTGGAACTGACGTTAGTGACCTCACACGTTGCCCTAGCAACTGAACAACTGTTGTGCCCGCAGCAGCCCACGTCCTAGGGTCTCCAAACAATGGATATCCCGCACTGACCCACTGCGGTGTGCTGGGACTATGGGGCCTGACCTCTGCTCTCTCCTCAGGGCTCTGAGTCATAGACGTGAATAACAACTTAATGAAGACTCTAGAGTTTTACACTTTGGGAGCTAGACATGGCCAAAGAACCCACCTAGTCCAGTGCATTTTGCCATTTTATCAGAGGAGATAACTGGATGCTGCCTGGAATGAGACCCCTGGGGGCCTAGGTGGTGGAGGGGCGTGGTGTGCAGCTCTTCCTTCTCCTCTTATGCCTGCCCTTTCCATCTCTCCTCTTTTTTCATCTCTAAGATGTCCCCATGGAACCCAGTATGAAAACTGCAGATGCCGTCTGGCTGCCTTATTTACAAACAGATGTCAGTCCTTATTCTGCCCTTAGTCAGCCCCTGACCTGTGACTCCAGAGAGACCCCAGTGGGGTAGTAGTAATTGTTTTGGGTCCCTGTAGTCCAGGGTGACCTGCCAGGCATGGGCCCTTCCTTGCTTCCCAGGGAAGCCAGACCCCCGACCTCCCTGCCTGGGCCCACATCCCTCTGTCTCCTCCTCCTCCATGGCCTGGGTTTGGAAGGGTTTTCTAGAAGGCCTTGGCTCTCCAGTCCTTCTGAAGCCCTGGCCCCCTCATTTTGTTCCTTTAGCTGATAGACGCTCTCTCCAGCCAGGTCTGCTGGGGTAGGCTTGCGTCCCAGTGGCGCAGCATCTGCAGACACATGACACTGTGACAGTGTATCGTTGACCAGATCGACAGCTAACAGAGGCACTTCTTGTCCTTTATTTCCTAATGAGTTTTTTACAAATAATTTTTACAGAGCCTTACTGGAAGGAGAAAGTAATCCGGAGATACAGATCTTGACTGAGCGCATTGAAAATGTGCCACAAGGTAAATATAAGGAAAGCTTATCATTTAACATTAAGATGCTGTCTATCTGAGCAGGTTCATTCCATGGATAAAGAGTAAAGCATCATTATCTGGAAGAGTTGGGGTTAGATACGAGTTTTCAGATACCTGTCATTTGTCCCTCTCAAGTATCAAATAGATTTTATTTAATGGGCCATAGCTTCAATAATAATGCAAATGAAATTGTGTGGGAAAGGGCTTCATTAACTCATTTGTTCATCTAGCCAGTGTTTGAGGGTGCTTCCTACCCAACGTGGTGAGGGAGGAGAGGGCTGATGGAAAGCTGGGAAGTGTGAAGGGTGAGAGGTGGACGTGGATTTGTTCATCACACCCTGTGGAGGGAACACCCTTTACAGACCAAAGACTGACAGCCTTAACCCAAACCTAGGGAGGTATTACTTTGTACAGCAGGCAATCAACACTGGAACTCGTGACCCTACCGGCGGGAGAGGTGGGAAGGATTACACTGTTTCCACCAGCCTAGGTTTGTGTGGGCAGCTCAGGGTGATGTGAGCGGCAGTGTCACCTAGTGCCCTGAGGTCAGCCTCAGTTCGGGCCAAAAGCCGCAGCACAAAGCCCGTACTTCCTGTAGCTGCAGAACTGACATTAGAGAGTTAATGTTCATCAGAAAGACCCGGAGAACCTGTAGGATGACTTTTTTTTTTAAAGTCTTCCCAGCCCTGTAAAACCTTAAAAAGCTTTCTGGCTAAGCAAGGGCAGGTTACATTATGTGCAGTATGTTCTGTATACACCTTACTCTGTGTAGTTTCAGGCTCCCTGAGTGTTGCCATGTTCAAAATCATGGTACATTGGGATTACATGTATGTACTGGTTACTGCTGTCAGGAGAATGTGATTATAACAGTCAATCTGGATAGGTGGTAGTTTTTAAAAAAAATAACACTCCCCATCTTTATTTTCAAAAACAACATCCCCATTAGACACTTCACAGATTGACAGGTCACTGGGTTCAGAATAATTTTGGTTCCAGTCATCTGTGACTGGAAGGGATTTGGTCTTAGTGTCCAGCAAGTTTGCTTTTGAATTTGAGAGTAAGGTTGGTTGGCTGCCGTGGGGGAGACCCAGGGGGCGAGAAGCCTCTGCCCAGCTCAGCAGATGGGTGTGGGTGGGCACAAAGGGGTGCCTGCAGGGTGGATGATGCCCCTGGCCCGGCCATATTCCTGCCACCAGCTGCCACCCCTAAGAGCAGGTACCCTGGGTAGCATGTCTGCGGATGGTCCAGAGCAAAGCAGGAAGCCCCATGGACTGCCTCCCAACCCCAGGACCATGACATTAAGACAGATTGTAGTATTGGTGATTGGTTGGCTTCCTGCTTTGGCACCTTTTCAAATGAAATGTTTGTTAAAAAAAAAAAAAAAAAAAGTATAAAAATAGAAGAAATCAGGAATTAAAAAAAAAAAGTTAAATTCTTCAGTATTTGTTGGCCCAACATGGCAATCAAGTGAAAAATAGTAAAAGGTGGAGGGGTTATGCCATTCAGTGTTTAGTATTTATGTACTCTGTAGTAATTATGAAGCTGTTCTCTGCTAATCAGTAAAATAAAGTTATCTCAACAAAGTGGAAATGAAGGATTCCAAATTGTGAAATTTCTGCCACATAAATAGCACCCCTAACGTCTCTGGCACATGTGCCATGCTTTACGATCACACGTTTGATATATTTAAGATGCATGAATATTTTAAGATCAGTAATTGGAGAAAAGTGTTGTGTGGAAGCATTCGTAGGGCTATATTTTATTGTCATAGGTTTCTTTAAACTACCAGAAAAAAATAATTTGGGGGTTGAAAATATCTCATCTATAATGACCTTCCTGTGGTAATAGTGTATATTATGATGGGATGGGATTTGATCTGTTATGATGCTTTTAAGATGAAAAAAGGTAATGATGACTATCATTTTAATGCACTGTTCAATTTCTACAGAATTCAGAAACAAGCCCTATCAATATACCACCTCAGTATTACAGAGGGAAAATGAAAGAAATCTGTTTCCAAGGCAGAAAGCACATTCGGCGAGCTTCAATCACAGCCTGGCGCCACGTTCTCAGACGGCTGTTAGAAGCGCTGCCAGAAGAGACTTCCTGGGCTCCAGATACTCTTCCTTTATCACTACCCCGCAGGACAACTCTTATGAAAAAACTGCCAGCAGTCAAACCAACTTCAGAACTTTCTCTCCAACCCCTGGTCTTTTAAGAAATACTGAAGCTCAAGTGAAAACATTCCCTGATAGACCAAAAACCGAAGGTATAAAGGGCCCCCCCACTAATTTAGCCAAAGAGTCCGCCGTTGCCCAAGAGTCCTACCAAGAACGCCGGGACAATGTGGCGGCAGGTGCTTCCGAGAGCACTTGGGCAAATGAGAGGACCATCACTTTGGGAAAGAAAATGGAAGCTAAAGCCACAAGGGAGCAGGAGAGAAACAGACCGGGAACCATCCAAACAAAGCGAGAAGAGAAAATGTTTGATTCTAAAGAGAAGGCTTCAGAGGAGAGAAACTTAAGGTGGGAAGAACTTACAAAGTTAGATAAAGAAGCAAGAAAGAGAGAAAGCCAGCAAATGAAGGAAAAGGCAAAGGAGGAGTCACTGGAGAAAAGTGTGAGGGAGAGAGAGATACCAATCAGTCTAGAAGTATCCCAGGACAGCACAGCAGAGGCGGCCCCCCAAGGTCTCCAGACACCCCTAAAGAAGGATGCTGGTGATGGAACACCTAGAGGGGTGGAAACGAGAGAGGCAGGGCTCAGGCTGGGCACCAGCGACACTGCAGGCTCTCTGAAAGGTAATTCCATGACTGAAACCATAGCTGAGAACATCGTTTCCAGTATCCTGAAGCAGTTTACCCACTCTCCTGAGACAGAAGCATCTGCTGATTCTTTTCCAGACACAAAAGTCACTTACATGGACAGGAAAGAGCTTCCCGGTGACAGGGAAACAAAGACTGAGATAGTCGTGGAGTCAAAACTGACTGAAGAGGTCGACATTTCAGATGAAGCTGGCCTGGACTACCTGTTAAGCAAGGATGCTAAGGAGGTGAAGCTGAAAGGAAAATCAGCTGAGCATTTGATCGGAGATATAATCGGTCTTGGTCTGAAGGGGAGAGAGGGGAGAGCAAAGGTCGTCAACGTGGAGATCATCGAGGAGCCCGTGAGCTATGTTAGTGGCGAGAAGGCGGATGAGTTTTCTACACCATTCGAAGTGGAGGAGGTCGATGACGTGTCTTCGGGCTCCAAGGGGCTTGTTGTTGAGGAGGAAGTTTACAGAGAAACAGATACCACGTGCTCAGGGAATGAAGGTCAAAAGACCAGGCAGCCCCAAGAGAACATAACTCACTTTGAAGAAGTGACGGAGGCAGGTGACTTGGAGGGAGAGCAGAGTTATTTGGTGTCGACTCCGGACGAATACCCTGGTGGCCACGAGAGAGTTGAAGGCTCTGTGTACGGGCAGATCCACATCGAGGAGGAGTCCACCATCAGGTACTCCTGGCAAGATGAAATTGTGCCAGGGTCTCGGAGAAGAATGGAGGGGGACGATGCATTGGGAGAGAAGGTTGTGAAGCCACTGGATGTTCCAGAAGCATCTCTGGAGGGGGACATGGGTTCTACTCACTGGAAAGGACAAGCGAGAAGTGGTGAGTTTCATGCTGAACCCATAGTCATTGAAAAGGAAATTAAAATACCACATGAATTCCACACATCCATTAAGGGAGGCTTCAAGGAGCCCAGGCACCAGCTGGTGGAAGTGATTGAGCAGCTGGAGGAGAGCCTTCCGGAGCGCATGAAGGAAGAGCTGTCCGCCTTCACCGGAGAGGGTCAGGGCGGGCCTGGGGGCGTTTCCGTTGATGTAAAGAAAGTCCAGACTGTGGGTGGCGGGGCTGTGACCTTAGTGGCCGAAGTCAACCTCTCGCAGACGGTGGATGCCGATCAGTTAGACCTGGAGGAGCTGAGCAGGGATGAAGCGGGTGAGATCGAGAAGGCCGTGGAGTCGGTGGTACGAGACGGCCTGGCTAGGCGGCACAGCCCGGCCCCTGGCAGCCCAGATGGGGAGGCCAGAGCGGAGGCCCCGGCTGCCAGCCACGGCTTCAAGCGCTGGGCCACCCAGGAGCTGTACAGCCCCTCTGGTGAGGAGGCCGACGCTGGCCGGGCCTCTCCCCGCACGGAGTTGGTCACTTCCCAGGGCCCCATGTCGGCCACCGTGGAAGTCACCAGCCCAAGGGGCTTTGCCCAGTCACATGTGCTGGAGGACGTCAGTCAGTCTGTGAGGCACGTTCAAATAGAGCCCCCTGGAACTTGGAGGACTGAGCAAGTCTCACCCGAAGGACCCGCCGCCCAGGTGGTGGAGGTAAGTGGGGAAGGTGACCTGAGTTGGGCAGCAAGCTCGGCGGCAGCCAGCTTGTCTGCAAGGCATCTTACGTTGGGTCCCGATCAAAGTCAATTGTCCAAAGAAGTCTTCTTCCCAGGGCCTGACCCTCCCTGTCCGGGGGCCGGGGACTCAGAAGAGCCTGGCCCGGCAGAGCTTTCCACAGATCCTGACAGATCGGGGAGGCACAGGCCATTTGGCTCCCAACAATTTCATTCTAAGAGGGAAATTATTTTTCAGGCTCCCGCTTCTGAGGCAGGGAAGGTTGGTGATTATTTTTCAACAGAAGAGTCAGCGGGTACCCAGACTTCTGTGAAGCACCTTCAGTTAGGCCCCAGGGAGGGGTTCAGTGAGCAGATCCAGCTCACAGCCCCCCTTTCAGACAGAATGGAGTTGGGTGTCAGAGAAGCTTCTGTGCGCACGGAAGTGTGGTCAGGGAATGGCACATCCATCAGGCACATCAAGACCGTGCCTCAGAGGCATCAAGGCACCGAGCAGATAGTTCCCCCACCCTCGGAATTTAGCGACTCAGAAAGCAAAGCCCACAGAGAGGGCTCGGCAGATGTGACCCAGGCCACCCGTAGTTACACTGTGGGTAGGAAAATCCTGATGACTGAAAAGAGCACCTTCCAAACGGCCGTTTCTGAATCGCCTCAGGAGGCTGGTTCAGGAGACACATCAGGGGCAGAAGCGACATCAGGTGTGAGCAGATCCTTTAGGCATATTCAGCTGGGTCCTGCAGAAACCAACACCTCTGCACACGTTGTCTTCCATGGACCCATTTCCAAAACATTTGCACTTGCTGGTTCGGTGGACTCCCCTGAGGTAGGCGAGGTCGCAGACAGTGGCAGAACACTGAGGCACGTTGCCCTGGGGCCCAAAGAAACTTCGTTTACCTTTCAGATGGACGTGAGTAACGTAGAGACGACCCCCCGCTGGACCCGAGAGGCCACAGTCCTCTTCCCCACAGGGACGGAAGCAGAAGCTCGTAGTGTGTCTGACCGTGATGCTTGGAGAGATGCCAGCAGTAGGAATGACCTGGCAGCTGGCGTGAGCTTTCAGGGCTCTGCTGGGGACAGACACCAGGCCCCCGGGGAAAAGGGCAAGGAGCAGGCTGAGTTTGATAAGATGGTGCAGCTGCAGAGGATGGTAGACCAAAGGTCAGTGATTTCGGATGAAAAGAAGGTTGCTCTCCTCTATCTAGACAATCAGGAGGAGGAGAATGAGGGACACTGGTTTTGATAAACATATTTTGTTTTAAATGCCATCTTACTTGGTAACATACCGACGCACAAAGGCCTTTACTTACTTTAGGGGAAGGAGACGCACTCTTTATTAAAACCTCCCCCCTTTTTTACTTTCTTTAAAGAGTGCTCCAGGCAATGTCAATTTACTTGATAATCTGTAAAGATTTCAAACTAATTCATGCCTTAAAAGGCTTTGGAATTTTATTGAGTTGGAACTTTGACAAAAATATTTTTTATCTTTTTAGTTTTAAAAGCTCCTTGTTCTGGAGTTTTCTTTCTACTCTACCATTCTTGCACCAGGTCACAGAAATGCCTCACATCTGTTTGAAACTATATCTAGGTAAGATGCCTAAATGGTAATGAGATTAAAGTAACATATTTAAGAGTAAATTTTATTTGCATGTGCTAACATGAAATAGTAAACTAACATTTTAAGGGAAAAATGAATACATTTTTCTCTTTCCAAAGTCTTTTCAAAAAGAAATCATAGGAAATAAGCAGATTAAAAAAAAAACTAAATGATTTCATCTTAGGAAAAAGTTATTTGTCATAGAGTTAAATTCATTTAAAGACTTGAATGAATTGCTTTCTATGTGCAGAAATTTAAATAATATAGTATTTTATTTATGGAGAGGACAGCTCCAGCCTCCTGCAGTATATCAGATCAGCACACTAGCTATGTTTGCATGAGTTCCTGGAACCCTGCTCTGGGTCCAGGCAGGGACAGGGGCTGGGGGGATGATTATTGGGAATGGCTTACAGTACCAATTTTTTGCAGTACTAGGTTGTTTAGTGCACAGTCTAAATACTCTTTTTTGTTATAACCTAAGTTCTGGAGTAGCCAGCTCTTACCAGGGTATACTTGAGCTTTTCTGCACTTTAGCTTCTAAACATTTAATTTTACTGGTGGGAGGTAGACCCTGAAGACAATAAAAAGAACGTTGATGCTCAGACTGTAGCTGGACTCGTGGGATGGTCGTGCACAGTAAAGTTGAAAGCCCAGGTGGGCTGTGCCTCCCAGAGAAGCCCTTTCCAACCCACTGATGATGGGGTGGAGGCCTTTCTGAGCGCAAAGAGTTAGAGATGAAAAAACGGCAACCAACCTCATGGAGGTTTTTGCACTTTCGACAGAAATCATGACAGTGGCGGTGTTTTGTCCAGGGAAACAAATAATACACTAAATAGAATAAGATGTTTTGGGGAGGGAACTGGGTGCCTCTCCTGCCGCCCAGCCCTGAAGCACCCAGGAAGGGCCCTGGAGGAAGGCAGAGGCCCTACTCTTCTGGGCCACAGAGTGTGGCCCTGTAGATATACACCACTGAGTTTAAGATACTAGAATGGGTGTGTTCTGCTGGATTTGTTTTATTTTACATAAAGGTATTGTTTTTAAAGCTTCCTTCTTTAAAGGTGTAGCATCACATAAAAATAGTATCTCTAGGAGCACAGTATTTTAATCCAAACTAGTTTCTTTCACTTAATGTTGTCGAAACTGTACCGCCCCTAACTTTGTCATCCTCAGGTAGGACATGATGATGGAGGGCGGTTATGGAATTTGAGGGTCTTCCCTCTAGGTTTCACTGATGGCCCTCAGACCTCCACAACGCATATCTCCTCAGCTGCCAGGAATGGCTACAACAAGTAGTTTAGGGAGAGTGCGTTTTCCTAATCAAGAAGTGGAGGATCAATGCAGCACAGCTTTCAGGGTGATCTATTTTTAAAACACCGTGAAGCAGTGTATAGAAAGAAAGTTGATTTGAATTGCAAGTGTAAACCTTTGTTATCTGCCAAACGCACTAGTGATTGTCAGAAACTGGTATGGTGGTGACGGCTTTGTCAATGAAGACTTCTTGTTTCTAATATAAAGATGAGTTGATTTTATGTTAGTTGTAATTGGTAATGATTTGTATAAGTTATTTATTGGTGAGAATTTGGTCAAGGTGACAGCCTACTGTTTGATGGCAAGACAGACTGATGATGGCGGGAGTCTATTATGTGTGTCTAAGTAGGCTTAGTTTAATGTCACTCTCCTAGCTTGTGACCTTGGAAATGAGGGCTAATGTGAATAGGTTTATTAAAGTCATGACCGACCTCCATTGGAAAATAAATGTCTTAGATCTTAATTTTTATCTCCATGTTGGAATGCATATCTTTAAGAAGTATCCTGACAAGAGTATTTACCAATATGGAGTCATGAGCTGTTGTTGGTTACTAAGTCTCTGGAACACCCAGGAGCAGGGTGTGCCCTTGACCCTGTGACAGGTCATGCCACAGCTCCATGTCCTTTAAAACCAGTCACTCTGGAGACAATAGTAGTCAACTGTGTGGTGGGACAGGGTAAGGACACAACCAGTCTTTTCACATTTATTGTTGTGTAGACAAAACAGTATTAATGGAATGTTTTTCACCTTCCCACTGGCTGTTTTGATATTGTTTGCTTAAAATGTATATTTAGAATGGAATCATCCAAAAAGCTGATCTTGCTAACCACCTGTGAAGGGATATGTCATAAGAATGTATAAAAATAAAAATCTAAGAAAAAAATCCCACATTGTTCCTAAAGAGAATGAATGTTTTCCAGTAGGTGTTTTTGTGGTTTTTATTTAAATTCTAATTAAAGCATATATGTGTTTATTGTTAGCACAGAACTAGAAAGCATGGCAGACAGAGCATAAACCACTGGCTCGTATTCAAATACAGACTGGACAATTTGTGGTCAGAATGTCATCATGACAGCCTGGAAAGCTAGTGACAATAGTGTGACCAGCCATCCCGTTTGGCCTTGAATGGAGGGATCTCCGGGGACATGGGACTTTCAGTGCTAAAATGAGAACAGTCCTGAGCACACCATGATGGTTCATTACTAACCTTAAGTGCAAACCGGAATGGCTAATCATGGCCATCTCTTAGGAGCATGAAAAAAGTGCACTAGTTTGAGACAAAGGAGTAGATACCCTTACCTGTTTGTAGCCTTGTACAAAAACAAAATAAACCAAAACATGAATAGCTAGACTCTTCCTTTCATTTTGAAGTTAAAACATTTAATAGATGGGAGACATTTGATGGAACATTCCTAAATTCATTCTTTCTCAGGGTGGTGGCTAAATTTTTTAAAAAGTGTTTTAGTTTCTGTGATTCCAAAATATTATCCTACAAGAAATAGAGGAAGAAATAACATCATAATTTACATTTTGTTTTTTCAAAAACCTAGCATGGGCTCTTAGTCTGCTCAGGCTGCTATAACAGAATACCACAGGCCGGAGGCTTAAACAATGGACACTTATTTCTCACAGGTCTGGTGGCTCAAAATCCAAGACCAAGGTGCTGGTGGATTCATTCTTGGTGGGGGTCCTCTTCTGGTTTGCAGACGCCTGCCTTCATGCTGTGCCCTCACATGGTAGAAAGATCATTTCTCTAGCGTCTTTTCTTACAAGGGCACTAATCCCATTTTTGGGGCTTCACCTTCATGTACTAATTACTTCCCAGAGGCCCCAGCTTAAATACTTTCACATTGGGCTTTAGGGCTTCAGCATAGGAATTTCTGAGGTGCACAAACATTTTTGAGGCAGACTCTGTGTGATGTATACTTAAAATGCTTTTCCACCATCCACATCAAAACCCGTGTCTTCGCCTAGATAGAACACTTGGTGAGTAGTGACATCTCACGCCTTCTTTGAATGGTGCCTTCATCCCACAGGCCTATCTGGGATGGGTGAGTACGAGCAGGGGTGGCCTGTATAGTTAGCTGTCACACTGTCGAGGACAAGGGACCCAGCCTCCCTCCACCCTGCCACGAAACTTTGGTTTATTTCCCCCATCAGTTCTCAAGGTGGCCAGCACAAATGGACCCAGAGTGGTTTTGGCTTTCCTACTGGGTGTTGGAGCGGGAGGGGGCCGTGCTGCATCCTGCTGCCATATTAGCAGCAGCCTGCAGCCCTGTTGGGCCCTAGCCCATGGGATTAGGATGGGGACGAGAAGGAACAGCATTGCCTACACCGCATTCCCACCCTCTGTGCGCTCATTCACCTCGTTCCGGCACTGGACCTCACCACTGACAGCATGGAGAGAGGTGCTCAAAACATGCCCCTCTATCTTTCCGTTCTTGAATGAGGATGGCCCCCCCCTCCAAGAGACTAAAGACCACTGTGGACATGAGCACTCATCCCACCTCACCCTCTTACCGCCTACATGCTGAACCTGGAACACAACTGGGAGAGTAGGGGCCAAGGGCTGTGCCAACTCCAAAAAAAAAAGCTCTCCGGAGTGGCGGCCACAGTTGGCAGCAGCAGGGAGTCAGCATCCCTCCCTGCAGCTCCTCCGTGCCCGCCTCACTCCTGCTCAGCTCTCTTCACTCCCTTACACCTGCCTCCCCTGACCTCTAGGAAAAGTCAGAGCCATTTACCACCCACCCTGTGGTACCGGGCTCTTTCTCTCAGTTGTCATCAACCAACTCCACTATTAATATGTTTAATGACTAGCGTCCACATTGGATGGCAAGCTCTGAGAGGATGGGGACTGTGTCTGTACTGTTTGTCGTCGTGCCCTCAGTTCTTAGCACACGCCTGGTACATCCTGGGTGCTCAACCAGATTCAATAAGCGTCTGAGTGCACGAGTGAGGAGAAGCTTCCTCGGTGCCCCTTTCCAGGCTCTGAGGAGCTCTGAGGCGGCTTCATTTTACAAACACATACTGACCCCAGGACTTACAAATTTCCTTTTATTAGCATTTTATTCTCAATCCCTATTAGCTTCCTATAAGAAAGGGCTTTCCCCAGAATTTTACTGCTCCAGATCTGACTCCAGGCCTGCACAAGGGGCTATACACCATGTATGTATATGTGTGTGTGTGTGTATATATATATATATATATATATGATCAGATGTTGAGTCTACTTTCCTACACAGGAAGTTTCGAACTTTTGAAGAGAAGCCTTTCAGCCACAGTAGTGTTGATGGGTAAAAATTCTTGCTGGCAAGAAAAACCACTAAGGTGGTAAAAAGAAAAATGCTTTATAGCGGCGCCAGATCACCGGGAAGGGCATCCACTGTCAAAAGGTGGCCCATGGGAGGTTTATGGGATCGCTGTTGCATTTGGAGCAAACAGCCTAGAAAATCTGTCCAATGACAGTTGAAGTCCACCTCCTGGATGGAGAGAGATTTATAGAGCACCCTAAGTGTCAGCACCCAGGCATGAGCAGAGCTTCTGGTGGGTGTGGGCTCAGTCGGCTGCGTTGGGCCTGGCCTTCCCCAGCGCGGTGTGCTGTGGCCCGCAGGTGCAGAAGGCCGCCTTGGCTCTTGAGGGCTGCCGAGGCTTCACGGCCTTCTCGGGGGCCCTGCGAACAAGCAGAGGGTGGGGTGAGTGGGGCGCCCCTTGACCTCCCCACATTTTGCACCCAGTCTTCGCGGCTGTGAAGACAAGCCTGGCGGTTGCTGAGCTACGTTTCGTGAAGGAGCTTCAGGAGGGACTGTAAATGGGAAGAGACTCGTGGCACAGGAACAGAAAACGCAAGGTTTCTTCTCCCATTTTCTAATTTCTTGTGACCATTCTTGCTGAGCTGACACAGTCAACCCTCAGCTGCTAAAGGGGCCTAGGCCCAGCGGGTGGGCTCCGAGACAGCCCCCCGCCACACCCCGCTAGCTGTGTCCTGCCTGCGGCACTTCCCTGAGCAGGGCCTTGGCCGTCAGTCTGTGGGCTCTGGGTACGCAGGCTGTGCCATAGTGAAAACCAGAAGGCCGGCCGTCAAGGTGAAGTCAGAGGGCTCTCGGGCAGCCTGAGGTAGGGCTCCCGCAGGCCAAGCAGGGCTCTGTGCCCTTGCCCTCCAGCAGGTGAGATGACCTGCAGGCGGCCAGTCTGCAGGAGGACGAGTCCCAGCCTGTGTTTCTGACATTCTTCAAGAGCTAATTTCTTCCTAATATCTGGCAAGAAGATATTTCACAACTGGGTATTCCAAGGAACTGGGCTTGCATAGTTTATGAGTTATGGGGAAGTCAGTTAGTAAAACTTTCCACGGAAAGTTCCGCAGAACCTTAGAGAACCAGCTTCATCTGAGATTCTGATTGCAGGGGAAATAGTGTGAGGGGAGGCCAACTCACTTGGACAGGACATCCATGGTCTGCTGGGTGGCCAGAGTCCTCTTGTCCTGTGGTCCATATAAGAGGGTCTGGATCTGAAGACACTGCAGAACGCCAAGTAGTAATTGTGAGATTATGGAAATGTCACTGAGAGCATTTTGCAGGAAAATCAAGTCTCCCTTAAATGAGAGAGAGAATACTTCATTCATAGACCCATGCTATGACGGAATTAGTGTATTCCGGGTTTCTTCCAGGAACAGTCTGACCTTCAATTTGGATGCCCTGAGGGATCCAGGAAACAAATGTACAGTTTTAGCACTATTTTATAGAACTCTCTGTGACTATCCGTATGTAAAACTATGTTTAAAAGTTATGTTTCTAGAAAATAAAGGCAAGAACATTGCTATTGACCAGAGGAGGGGTCTCTAGATTCTAATTTTAAATGACCCTTGCTACAGCCCAAACAACTTTTCTTCTTTTTTAAATGTTTTTGGTTTTTTGTAAAGAAGTACTTTATCTTATATGGGCTTTCTATATTCATTACTATGCAGCAATTTCTTAGGAGTTGATTTATTTAGGAGTTAAATATTCAGCTGTATATTATCCAGGACTGGCTTTGGCTTGATTTCTCCCTTCTGCTTATTGTCCTGCCATTTGGTTGCTTATACTGGGCCAGGGATAGAGATGAGAGTTGTGCCCAAAATGGTCAAAATAATTTTGAAGAAGAATGAGATGGAGGAGCTTGCTTTGCTGAATGTCAAGACCTTCTATAAAACTAGAGTAATTAAGACGGTGTGGTTTTCATCCAGAGACAGACAAATATATCAACAAAACATGGCAGAGAGTCTAATACTTGATAGATTGACAGAAGTGGCCCTGAAGGGTCCATGAGGAAGAGCTGAACTAGTCAGTAAATGGAACTGGTTTTCCAAATGGAAGGAAATGGATCCCTACCCCATATCAAACACAAAAATCCCAGATAGATTGGGGAACTAAGTGTGAAATTAAAACTTGGAACTTAGAGATGAAAATATTGAAGGATACGTTTATGATCTTGAGGTAGGGAAGTATTTCTTAGACAAGATCCAGACAAACCAAGAGTAAAAGACTGGTGAAATTTAACTATATTAAAATTCAAAACATCTGTGCACCAAAATGCACCCTAGGCAAGGTACAGACAAACCAGACTGAGGGAAAATATTTGCACAAAACTGGAAAAGGATTAGCATAAAGCACTCATATAAGGTAACGAGAAAAAAAGCCTACCAACAGAAAAATGATCAAAAGATAAAAACAGATATTCAAAGAAGTTGAAAACAGAATGGCTAATAACCATGCCTAAGCTCACTAGTAACCAGTAATGCAAACTAAAACTTCAATGAGATTGCCCCTTCACCTACCAAACTGCAAAAATTATAGTCTGATAATGATAACACCAAGCTTTGTCAAAGATACGAAGCAACAAGAACTCTTTTATATACTGATAGTGGGTGTTAAAGTTGGTACAGCCAATTTGGGAATATTTTGTAGAACAATTTGGGAATATTTAGTAATGGATAAGTAAATTGTGATATATGTGTATCATTTATGTATGATACCACACAAATTTTTGATGTATGTCGCCACATGGATGAATCTCATGATTATAAAGTAGAGAGGAAAAAGAAAATAGCAGATGAATGCATATAATATGTGTGTGCATATTTGTATGTAAAATAAAACCATAGTAAAATAATAAAGATGAGAATGATATCTAATTCCGGATAGTAGTTATCTGGAGATGGGGTGGGGAGGGGGCTTCAACTGTATAGGTCATGTTTTATTTCTTATACTGAATAGTAAACTCAGAGGTGTTTGTTATATTATTCATACTTTTCCTTATATCTGAAATATTTCATATTTTTAAAAGATTGAATTCATTTTTCTACATGGTAACAGCTAGAGTCAAAAAAGTGTGATGGTTTGGGGACATCATACTAAAGACTGTATTCATTCTGATTGGCCAACTGTTTTTAGGTCTTTGGGAAAATTAACACGCAGGCAGCCAAAATCCTTTGTCTTTATGAGCTGTGGAAAACATCAAGACCATCGGAATGTTCGGTTCCATCTGAGGAATTGAGAATGTGGTTCTGGAATCTGAGAATGTGGTTGTCCTTTGGAGGAAGGAAATATTATTAGATGAAAATATGGCAGGATTTTTTATATAACAAAAAATATTCATTATTTCTTAGCTGAATTATATAACACCAAAAAAGGAGTAAACATTTTCCTGTTATTCTATTTAGTATATAATCCAAATTCTGTAAAGGCAAGGATCCTAGCCCTTCCGCCCAGCAATCCCCGGACTTTCTGAATCTGCACTGGGGCCCTGGCTTAGCCTAGACAATGTGCTGCTCATTCCCTGGGTTTGAGCTAGCATTGCTTTAATCCACAGAGAGATTGTTGTGACCTTGGAAATTTAGGAACCTTGAGAAAGTTCTGTGTTGCCTTGAGGGGAAGAAGATGGAGAGGGACACTCATGACACTTGATGTAACCTCTTTTAGCACTCTTCCCCGTTTGGCTCACAGCTGCTGGGAGCCTGGGTACTCGCCACCCAAAGCCCGGCAGAGAAGGCTCAGATGGGGACAGCGTGCAGGAAGCAAGCATGCTCTCCCTCATCCATGTTAGTCGGGGAGAGGCCTCTCTCCAGGGCTAACACATCTTGCCAGACAGACTTCATTTTCTCCTACCTGGCCAGGGATACCTTCACTCGGTGTAAAAGATCAGGTCTAATTTTAAACCCACCCAAACTTCCCTGTTTACATATTTATGAGTGCCTCAGATGCAGCTCATTTTGAGACGAGCTGATGTTGACATGCAATGGTGTTAATTCATTCACTGAAGCATTAGAATTTTACTGACATTATAATGATTATTTGAGAAAATCTGAGGTCTCAGGACACTCTGCCTTAAGAGATGGCCTCCAAAATCTGAAACTCAGGAGGAATTTCCATCATACTCCTTTGGTTATTGAAGTTTCTTCTCCCTGGCCCCTCATCCTCTAGGGAAGGAGATATTATACTATTAGCTGAATATTCACGATTCCTGGGAAAAAGGACATGGCAACTGACAGGACTTACACGGATTCTCACCGGTTCTGCTAACCACATCTATCCCAGACCTTGTTGCTCATTTCCACTGGGGGTGTTAGGATAGTAGAGAGAGTGGAGTTAGGAGAGAGGGTTGTGGTTGGGTAAAGCAGCCCTTTTCAATAATCAAGCCCAGAGAGAGGTGAGCCCATCCCTATCCTACCCCCTATGCCCCAGCAGTCAAGACTCTTCTCTTTCTGGTGTTATTAGGGGTTTTTTTAAGGCTACTTATACTCACTAAGGGACTTTGCCCAAAACTCTAGCTGAAGAGGGAAGAGATGTAAAGGGATGTCAACTAGGAGAGGGAAACAGACCCTCAGCCCCAATCCCTTTTGTGATGACAATGCCCAGGGAGGCCATACCAGGCGCCTGAGACAGGAAAAAGTGGTTCATCCAGTAATTGAACTGGTCTTCAAATGCTACGTTTTTTAAAAAGTGAAATAATCCATTACTGACTTTTACTAGGAAACGTCTTACATAGCTATATATTTATCTAAGAAACATAAATTGAATTTTTCATTGTTCTGTGGCTCTTAGCTAAATTTGTTTAAGCATTTTTGCGTGAGGTAGGTTTTGTTAAAAACAGGTATTAGAGACAAAGTCAATAAATGTTAATTGAACCTGGCAGCCAGGCATTGTAAACATCTCCCTGAACTAAGTAAAGAACTCCTCAAACCTCGATAGGAGAACATTCTCCATCATAAATAAAGGTATTCTGTACTCTCCAGAATCTTCCAAGGAGGCCAGTGCACTCTGGTCTGAAATCAGCCTCCAAAGGGTGTTTCTTGTTTTCCTTTTGAGTGGACAAAAAACAAATTTTGAGGATCCAGATGAAGTTTAGGAAGCCATTATATTGCTTGTGTTCTCTTTGATTTTACCTGCAGGGGTTGGGAGAAGTCACTTGTGTTTTTATTATACCTTAGATACCAAACAAGGAGCTTTCCTCTCTCCCCCTGCAGGAAGACAAAAGGGAACTCGAGCTTTCACAGCAGCCTGCAAGCTGTCCCCAAAGGGGCCATGTTTGTCTTGCTCACCTTTGTGTCCCAGGGCCTTGCACAGTCCCTAGCACCTAAGATGAAATATTTGCTAAATGAATGAATAAGTAAGTAAAGCAAAAGGTCAACTGATGAAATTCTTATATGACAACCTTAGGACATGGCTGGACCACAGGGCTACTGAAACCTCTGGTAGGGAAGCTCCATTGTGGGTGCAGTGTTACAGACCTCCACCGTCATAATCTGGGCATGTTCAAGAGCAGAAAGAAAGAGTGCTGTCCCCCAGGTGCTGCTTTCTCTTAGGTGTCATTCATAAAGCCAGGGGAGTTAAGACGCAGTCTTAAGCATTTGACGAGAATCTTAAAAATTATATTTGACACGACTTTGAGTTTTGAAAGTTAGGTTTCTAAGGAGCCCAGGAGCCAAGGAATCTGGATAGGAGGCACCGGCTTGCTGTCCTCCTGGCTGCGGCCCACCTCTGTGCCCCAGAGCTCGCACCCTTCCCTGTGTGGACATAGCTCGCACCCTTCCCTGTGTGGACTGAGCCCTGTGTGGGCTCAGTGGCAGCTGCGGCTTGGAGGTTAGCTGACTCAGTCTACTCTGGCTTTAGAAAACCACAACAGTTTTAGAAAACCTGAACTCACAAGGAAGCATATTTTCTGATTTTGGGGGGATCTCTGAAAATCTACAGTTGGTACTCAGGGCCATTTCTTGTCATGGCAACGCCCCTGCAGAAGTGGGTTGGGGTGCCTGAGCCCTCCTTTTCTCCCTCAACCTTCGGTCTTAAGTCCTGACATCACATCATCATCTCTACTGGGAAATTTCCAACAGTGAAAGTGCTGCTGGGACACATCCTATTTATTAACAGAGGCGTTGCGGCCAGGCTGCAGCTAAAGAGCCATCTCAGTTGCAAGGCTATGCAACTCAATAATGGAAAATGGAGAAAGACATACTTTTTCTTGCCTGGGAAAGGTCTGTGCCAAGCCTGTGTATTTTGTCTTTACGTGAAATGAGAAAGCCAGAGAAAGGTAAAAAATTTCAAACGATTGTAATGCTCAGAATCTGAAATCACTACTCTTCTTTACACATATTATCTGATGCTAGAGTATGTCAATGGAGGAGAAGTTACCCAGGAACACATGAACTGTGCTGCTATTTTCATGTTAATTCTCAAGGTTAGTATTAAGAAGAAAAGAAGACGTCAGAAACCAAAATACATGGAAGTATGAAATGTCTTAAATGTTTAGAAAAACACAAATATGCTTTTCATTTACTAATCTTTACAAGGCAAGCAGAAGTGATCACTTACTTGGGGAAATGAAAGGACAAACCAAGATACCGTTCATCAGACAGCATTGTCCTATAGAAACAGGGTCACACGGGGGTGGGGCTTGGTTTTCCCAAGCCTCTCAGAAACCAGCCTTGTCCTCTGGACCTGAGTCTTCTGCTGCAGGCACACATTCCCGCAGATGTTTGCTGAGCCCCTGCCAGACACCAACCCTGAGTCCACCTCAGTGATGAAGCAGAGGATGGGGGTTTCCAGTGTAGTGTGGGAGCCAGGCTTTTAAAAATGTGTAAACAAACATAGCATAACAACACATGGTAAGAGCTGTGGAAAAGAAAAAAGAACATGGGCTATGAAAGAATAAAGGGGGGGTGGTGTCAGTAGTGGTAGAGGGTACTTGGGTCAGTGAAGGCCTTTCTGGGGTGACATTCAAGTTGAAACCTGCAGGATGGGGAGTCAGCCATGTGAAGAGCACCAGGTCGGGGGGAGGTGGTGGCGGGGTTCCAGTCAGGAAGAGTGGCAAGTGTCTGAGGCAGCATACCCTGCCCCGCTCTCTCTCTCTCTCACACACACACACACACACACACACACTCAAACACGCACCTGCAGCTCCCTTACCTGGAAGCCCACTAACTCTCAGACCCAAGGATTGCTGCACAGGTGGGTAGGAAGCCTCCCATGAAAGAAGTACAGATAGAGTAGGACCAGGGGCCCCGGGACAAGGGAAATGGGAGAGGAGGAAGAAAGGGAGGGAGGCCCGTCTGAAAAGCCCTCCCCGAGTATCTACGATGCCTGTCTTGGAGTCGAGGTGTCATCCTTGCTGTCTTCCTCACTCGTCACCTCTGAGTTGCCAAGTGCCATGGGTTCTATATCCTACTGATGTCCCTTGACTCCCCCACGACTTTGCTCCAGCCCCTGGCCACTGTGTTGGAGCAAGCTACCATCATCCTTCTCCAGGATAACTGCAACACAAATATTTAGAGAACAAATGCATCAGCAGGACTTCCTGTGGAGGGGCCTCCTGCTGCGTACCCACATATAAATTCAGGCTTTATTTTTAGAGTGGACAGCCAGCTGTTTGTAGAAAAGCTGGGCTTGCCTATTTCTGAGCCAGATAGAGCAAGAAATCGAGCCCCCTTTAAAATTAAGCTTTTCAGCTCCCTCCTGCTGTGGAGCTCGGCCATCCGCCCAGTCCCTCCTGAGTTGGTGCAGTAGCACCAGCCATTCCCAGCATCACTCTTTCCACTTGCTAAAGGTCACACTGAATTTATGTGGAAGGAGATTTTGCCTTTCTCTCCGTCCCTGGCAATCCACCCACAAACTCACAGTTCTCCTGCATCCAATGAGGTTTTGACAAACACCAGAAGGTCTCAGACCAGGATGGTCTGTCCACACCCACAGTTCTGCACCCTCCAGACCTTGATGCCAATTTAGGAACTCCTGAGGCATTGTGCACCCACGAAGCCACGGGAAGCGTTCCCATACTGGAGGAGCTTTCCATAGCAAATGTAGCCTTGTCCTGGGCAGTCTGTGTTCAGTGCCTATATATGTTTTCTAAGGGACAGGGAAGGTGGGAGGCGCTGTGCCTGGGCTGCCATAGTTAGGGGGCCCGACCCCAAGGAGAGCAACTCTTCCTGGCAGCTGACGACACAGGGCATCCTATTGCCAGGAGACCTGGAATTCTGATTTCCACCCAGCCTATAGCAGGCAAGGGAGGCTCCATGTTTTCCCCACAGAAGGTTAAGCCCTTGACCCCTTTAACCATCAGCTTCCATTCTTATACTGTATCAACCAATTTACAAGCATCTCCAAGTAACTAATGAGTGCTTGAAGTGTCTTCAAGCACACTTCTCAAACCAAGAACAGGATTCTGTATACAAAATCAATGTCATTATGACCTTCCTTTCTTTCAAAAAGGATCTGAGGTGGATTGTTGCAGCCCAGCAGTGGGTTAGTCAAAGATGATTAGAAAAATCAAGATCAAGGGATCGAGGACGAATGAGACTCTACCCTTCAAAGCATTATGGGCTAACACAGGGCTCTGCGGGGACTCCAAACTTGGCTCTGGATTGCCTGGTATCCAGGACAATAAGGAAAACACCACAAAAGCTAAAGGGAAAGTGAAACTAGGCGGGCCGCTGATGGAATGACAGGACATGAATCATGTATAAAATACAGCCGTCTGCAGAGGCTCTGTGTGTTTGGCCGGTTGGAGGAACAGCAAGGACCTGACAGTCTGTTCTAGAGACTTGACCTGTGGCCACGTAAGACCTGTCCAGAGTTGGCTTTCTCACAGTCAACCTATGAATACAAACCATTTTCTTTTGCCTTTCTTCAAATGATTCATCGTAGTGGGCTTTGAATTTCTTGGAGAGAGTGGTCACATAAAATTGTCATTCTTTTATGGAAAATGTTTATGTTCACAGCAATAAAGTAATCAGGCGGTGGATGGAACCCTGACGATGACAGTACCTAACAGGGAGGCCAGATTAAGACGGGACCCAACCCTGGTAACTGGGCCTGGGATTAGTCCTGAGATGCTTCTGACCTAGGAAACAGTCTTTGTGAATTCTTGTTTGCAGCCTTTTTTACCTGGATGAAAATCTAGTTCTCCATGTTGCAAAAATGGGAAATTTTGCAGTGGAAATTTCCATCTGGAGCCAACAGAGTTCTCCAACGTTCCCCTGCAGATGCCTTTGAAAGAAAGATCAATAATATGGTTTTCTTTTCAGTAACTTAATCCCACTGTCTGCTTTGTTTCTCGTGCCTTCCTGTTTTTCATGCCCACAGAACCATGCCTGGGCCATTCAGCACAGGAGAGCACATCTGGAAAGTCCCGTATTCAATGGATTCCTGCTCCAGAGTTGAAAATTTGGGGGATGCAGCTGTTGTTGTGATAAAAACAAGAGAAACGCTGGGCCAGCGGCTTTTGAGAGCTGCTGCTGCTGCTGGCTCTGCGGAGCCCAGCACTGAATACGGCATCTGAGAAAGTCCAGCTCAGGAGCAGATGTGAGAGGCACGTTTAAAGCCCTGTGTGTGCCCTGGTGTTCATGAAGCGGCCAGCCCTGTCCTCAGGTGGGTATGCGGGGACCAGTGGAAATAAGGACTGTGTGTACCACAGCGGCCATGACCTGCAGACATACACGTTTCTACCCTTTTCTCTCTGACTCCGGCAAGCGGCCAGATGATAGCTTTAAAATGTCAAAATCATTGTTTTTAGGACTGATTGGTTAATGAGGCCAAATGAAAGGTAAAAATGTCACCAACTTCCACTGCAGGCTCTGGGAGTGATGAAACCTGGAGTTTCTTGGAGCTGAGCTGATATTCAGCCCCGTGGGTGGGCCTGGGGCCCAGAGCAGTGATTCTCAACTTCCCCCTGGAAGCTAAAATGCAGGTCCCTGGGCCCCTGGCCCTTTGCCCCAGACTCTGGTTCAGAAGGTGAACCTAATGCAGGGGCTTTAAGACCCACGCTTGGCAAACCACTGGCATTAAGGAAAATGTGGGCTTTATTTAACAGTAACTTACCCATAGACAATTCACTTCTAGGAGCCTCAGGCCCCTCGTCTGTAAATCAGAGCTATTAAGGTCTGACCTGGAGGGTTGCTGTGAGGGTTGGGAACGATGTATGAGCTGCCACAGCAGCAGTAAGACTGGCCCCCAGTGTGTGGTCAGTAATGGAACCAGCCTGGCCCCACTGGAGTCAGCAGGGCCACATGAAGGTTTATGTGGCTCCAACGCAGATTCTTGCACATCTGCTAACATTTGCCCCCCTCCCCTATTCCTGGGTCCCTCCCCTCTCTGGAGTTGAGTGTCTAGGCTCAGAAGAGTTTTTCCATATTTCGTCTACCCTCCTCAGGGGAGAAATGAGGAAGGGGGAGCAAAGTGGAGACTCCCAAGGGCGGGTGGTGTGCCTTGGCCAGGACAGCTCCGCCCTTTCCTCCATCTGGGCCCTTCAGCGGACTGCACTCTGCACCCGGGCAGGGCCTGGCACTTACCAAAGCAGCCCCACTCACCTTGCCTCATACCGGCCTCAGAACAACTGTGGGAGTGAAGGAGGGCTTGGGGTTGCTGTTTTCTCTGTTTTACAGATGAGAAAACTGAGGCCTCTTGCCTCGATTCTTGGGCCACTCCACTCCATTCTCAACACTGTCTTCACAGTGATTTAAAAAAAAAAAAATCCAAAGAACAAATATAGACCTATTGTGCCCTACTTAAAATTCTCTCAGTGGCTCCCAGATGCTTAGAGCCAGGTTCAGAAAACTTTTTCTGCAAAGGGCAGGTGGTAAATATTGTAGGCTTTGTGGGCCAAGAGATAAAAATCGAGCTACTATGTAGGTACTTAACCTAGCAAGAGAGGAAACAAATGTCCACAAACTTCTGTCGATGAAATTTAAAGTATAATAATAATAAGTACATTTTTTGGGTAATCTAGTTCTACTAATGAAAATAATGGATTTCTTTTTTTGGGGGGAGGATGAAATTTCACTTAGCTGTGGTTCAAAGTCAGTGTTCTCTATCAAATCAATTTATGATCACCTGTAAAATGGTTACAGATTTTATAATCATCTGTAAAAAACCATTTTTAACTAAGGGGCCACACAAAAACAGGTAGTGGGCTGGATTCAGCTTGCAGGCCAACGTTTGGGACCCCAGCTTAAAGGATCAAGTCTCAGCCCCTTAACTTGCAAACACGGCAGCGAGGTCATTCTCAGCCGCTCCTCTGCAGACAGGTACCCCAACTGCTTTTTGCTTCTTAAATAGGCTTCACTCTCTTGCCCCTGAGTCTCCTCTTCCACCTCGTTTCCAACATGGGAATTCCTGTCTCTGCTAGGCTATGCTCTTTTTCAGGAATACTTATCTGGACACCTTCCCTAATCCCCTTTCTCCCGTTGATCACAGTGTGGACCTGTAGCACAATACTGAGCACATAATATCAGAGTTAGGGGTTTACAGTCTGTAATTCCCCTAACTGGGACTGGGACTCTCTTAAGGGAAGGGGCTATGGCATGCCTATTATACTCAATGCACATGACCCCAAATAGGGAGGGGCTCTAGTGACCCTGTCCCAGGTCTTCTAACTATGGGACCGTGTTTCTTGCACCACCTCCACGGCGGGCCACCCATCAGCCTCGAAGGCACCATGTTCTTACTCCCCACCACACCCCTGGCCTCAGCTGATTGATCTGGGGTGGGCACTGGATCCAAGCCAGGCCTCTCAATTTTTCCCTGAGAACTTCCAAGCTGTGACTGAGAAATGGCAGCAGGGGTAGGAAGTAAAACTCTGGGGGGCTGGCCACCATGATTTCCATCTTGAGGGGAGATGCTGCCATGAGAGAGGAGTAGGGGGAGGTGCAGAGAGAAGCAGGCAGGACTCCTGGGCAGAGAGAGCCCTGGTGGCATTCGAGTCTGGCCTTGGCACTTTCTCCCAAGTCTCCGCTGTGTTCCTGTCCTGCTAATCATGTGCCTGTCAGCGCTTCCTTGGAAACCATAAGACAATAGACAGTCCTTTATACCTGAGCTAATTTGAGTTGTATTGTCAGTGGCAACCCAAAGACTCCTACATATCCTTATCTTGGCATTCTCTCCACTGTGCCACTGGTTTCCAAACTTTTTTAAAGCACAAGAAGCCCCTGTTCAAACAAAATCTTGCTTGGAAGCCCAAGCTGTGAAATAGATGATAGCATAGAGTAGACTGCACAATATGGACTGCCTGGTGCTAAATCCCCGCTCTGATGACTCCTAGCTTTGCAATCAAGGCTGAGACACTTATCCTCTCAGCCTCAGTTTCCCTCTTTGTAAAAACAGAGAGTAGAGGTATCCAACTCTTAGGGTTACTATAGGGCTTAAATAAGTTAATAGATAAAAATCATTTAACTCACTGCCAGAGATATAACAATCACTCAGTAAGCATTAGCTTAAAAGTGGGGGATGGAGAAACCCAGAGCAACTGCCACCCTCAGCTTCCTTTCTCACCTCTTCCCTCACCGTAATGTCTTTGGCACATATGTAATGTTTAAATTATCTGAAATGATTGGTTTAATATATCTTCCTGCCTAGGCTAGAAAGTCACACAAAGACAAGAAGCATATTTATCTTGGTTATTCATTGTCTTTCCCCAGTTCTGCCTAGCACAGTAATTGGCCCATAGAAGATATCCAATAACTATTGTTGACTAATTGATAATAAATATATGATGTCTCATTAAAAAATAGGCACCACACATATTACCAAATCTGGTGCTTTTTGCAGCAGAATCAGAAGTCATGAAAAGAGGAAAAAAGACTTGACCTATAGGACAGCTCACTCAGAACTGAAGTTAATTCTTTCGGTTTGGGCAGTTATATTACTTAAAGGTTCCCAGGTTTTCACCATTTTAAAACTAATTGATGTTATGAAAACACAACATGACAGAACTTATAAGATGCATTTAAAGCAATAATAAGAGGACAATTCATAGCCTAAAACACTTATATCAATAAAAATAAAAACCCAAATGAATTAAATTCCTAATTCAAAAAGATAGGAAAAACTCCAACAGAGTAAAACAAAATAAGTCACAAAGAAAGAAAGAATAAAGATAAAATCAGAAATTAATGAAATAGAGAATAGGAAGGCAATTTATCCATAGAATTCAAATCCTGTTTCTTAGAAAAATTAACAAAATAGACAAACCACTAACTAACTCAGTCAAGAAAAAAAGTGAGAAAATCCAAATAAAAAACTAAGAATTACAATGGGAAAATAACTATTAAAAAAGTAAAAATTTTAAAAATCCATGAGACTACTTGGCAAATCTCTATGCAAATCAGTCTGAAAATGTGAATGAAATAGATAATTACCTAGAAAAACACAGTTTACCAAAATGACCCCATTAGAGATAGAAAGCTTCAACAGACCAATTTGTTTGTAGAAGAAATAGAGAAAATTGTCAAGGAATTTTCCCCCCTAAAAGCACCATGCCTAAAGAGTTTTACACGTGGTACAAACTTTCAAAGACTAGATAGTTTTAATGTTGTATAAAATCCTTCAGTGCATAGAAAATAAAGGTAAACTTCCAAATTATTTTTATGAAGCAAAATAACATTGATACTTAAACAAATATCACTTACAAATATTGGTGCAAAATATTTGCAAAAAATAAATGTTAGCAAACAGAATCAACATCACATTGAGAATAACTCATTATGACTAAGGGGATTTATTCCAGGAATGCCAGGTTGGCTCAATATTATAATAAAATGCACCATATTAAGTGATCTAAGAAGAATCATCTGATTGTCTCCATTGATGCTGACAAAGCCTTTGATCCAGCAATTATTTCTAATTTTAAAAAAACCCAGCAATTATTTCTAATTAAAAAAACTCACGAAAATAGAAATTCATGGATACTTCCTTAGCATGATAAATATATATAAATCTTTGTCCAAAGCCAGCATATATTAAATGAGGAATCACTAGAGGCATTTCCATTAAGATCAGGAACAAGGCAAGGATGCCTATTATTCCACATTATTTATTACTGTTCTGGAGGTATGAACCAATTCAATTAGACAAAATAAATCAATCATAGGCATAGAACTTGGAAAACAGAAAGTAAAACTGTTTGCAGATGATGTAACAGTACACCTGGAAAACTTGAGAGAATCGGTGCTCAAATTAACTCAAGCAAGGAAAGAATTAAGCAAACTAGCAGAATATAAAATTAACACAGAGAAACCTATAGTCTTCGTATACACAAAAATAACCAGTCAAAAGGTGTAACAGTGGACAAAACTCCACTTATAGTAGCATTAAAGAAGATAAAATGCTTAGAAATCAACTTAGTAAGAAATGTACAAAACCTATATGAGGAACACTTTAAAATGTGCCTGAATGATACAAAAGTAGACATGAACACATATAAAGACATCCCTTGTTCTTTGGTAGAATGACTCAACATCATAATGATGTCAATCCTCCCAATGTCCATTTACAAATAAAACAATTCTCCAAAAAATACCACCAAACTTTTTATGGAGCTAGATAAGTTGATACCAAAATTCATGTGGAAAGATAAAGATGCCAGAATATCTAGAAAACCTGCTATAGAAAAACCACAAGGGAGGCTTCCCTGGTGGCACAGTGGTTAAGAATCTGCCTGCCAACGCAGGGGACACGGGTTCGAGCCCTGGTCTGGGAAGATCCCACGTGCCGCGGAGCAACTAAGCCCGTGCACCACAACTACTGAGCCCACACGCCTAGAGCCCATGCTCCACAACAAGAGAAGCCACCGCACTGAGAAACCCGTGCACCACAACAAAGAGTAGCTCCCACTCCCCGCAACTAGAGAAAGCTTGCGTACAGCAATGAAGACCCAATGCAGCCAAAAATAAAAAGTAAAAAGAAAACCACGAGGGGAGTCTAATCCTACCAGGTACTACATCATGCTATGAAATCTCTATAATTAAGGCAATGAGGTACTGGGATTCAAATAAACAAAGAGAAAAGTGGAATAGAAAGAAATTCAGAAATAGACTCAAGTACATGTGGAAATGTAGTATGTGACTAAAGTGTTAACTCACTGGAGCATAGATGGACTCTCTAATAAAATGGTGCTGGACAACTGGGCAGCCATTTGGGAAGAAGATAACATTAGATCCATACCTCATGCCATCCACACAAACTCCAAATTAAAAAAAAAATAAACATAAGTACTAGAAGAACACACAAAGAGTTCCTCTATAAACTGGGTGTACAGAAAGAGTAAAATAAAATAAGATTGATAAGTTATGCTATGTACAAATTTAAAATTATTTTCATAGTAAAGAATAATTGATAATTTATTTAAAAATCTATGTGCATAAGAGGATTACTGTACCTTTTGCCCCAAAAAGTGTGAGCTGAGATCAACTGCAAAAGTGATGTCATCTTACATAAATAAGCCACTTGTAAAGTTTCATTTAAAAAGAGTGTGGGGCTTCCCTGGTGGCGCAGTGGTTGAGAATCTGCCTGCCAATGCAGGGAACAGGGGTTCGAGCCCTGGTCTGGGAAGATCCCACGTGCCGCGGAGCAGCTGGGCCTGTGAGCCACAGTTACTGAGCCTGAGCGTCTGGAGCCTGTGCTCCGCAGCAAGGGAGGCCGCGATAGTGAGAGGCCCGCGTACCGCGATGAAGAGTGGCCCCCGCTTGCCACACTAGAGAAAGCCCTCGCACAGAAACGAAGACCCAACACAGCCATAAATTTAAAAAAAAAATAAAAAAAAAAAAATGAAACTTAAAAAAAAAAAAAAGAGTCAGTTTGGTTATTAAAAAAAAAGAGTGTGGTGGAGGGAGAGAAAGCTACCTGTGGGGAAGGGTGGGAGGGTTTTTTTCCCGCATTAGTTGGGCTGCAGCTTTACCTTCTTCAGTTTCTTGTGGGCCCCGCTCTGGTTCCCCTGTGCCAGGTCAGCCCCGCCCAGGAGCCGGTATGTCTCTGCCACCTCGGGACTGAGCTCGCCAAACACTGCCACTTTGGCCTCCAGGGACTCTCTCAGGATGGAGGTAGCTCTCTGTGAAAGGAACAAAAAGCTGCCTGGTTAAATCAAAAGTTCAAAGCTGGATAAAGATCAGTGCCTCCTAAGAAAATGATGTAACTGATATGTATTTTCACTTTTTAGGGGAATGAATTTGGGTAGAGTGTCTCATGAGCTGAGCCTACTTTCCTCCTTAAATAGGAATCAGGAAATAATATACATGGGGTGAGGGGGGGTTGTGAGGGACAGGAATGGTTTGAACTCTGAAGAGAGAATGCATAAAGGACCCCTGGAGGAAAAGCCATCTCAGATGTTACAGGAACCCATTTTAGTTGAGTAGTAAGAAGAAAAGCTAACATGTACTGCATCGTGTCCTTTATGTGGCAAGAACCGTGCTAAACAGTTTATGTGTGTAAGCTCATTTAACTTGCACCATTTCCTTTAGATAAGGACAATTTTAATCCTTGTTTGACAGAGGAGGAAACTGAGGCACAGAGCAGTCAAGAAACTTGCTCAGAGTCAGCCCATCAGTGGCAGATCTAGGATCTGGATCCTGCCAGTTTTAATCCCTTTTTGTTGCAGGCTCTTCTCCCTCTGTGCACAGTGATGTTCTTATGTAAGTGAAAACCACAGAGTTTCCTGGCATTTATCTACTTACAGAACATCCAGAAGATATTCCAGGGTTTTCCATTTCTCACAAGAAATAGTTCAGGAAACCAAAAGCAAACATTCCAACATGGTGAAAAGTTAAATATATTTGACATCTTGTTTGGTTTATCTGATTTATTTATACCAACATGGAATACAAAATATGAGTTGGTATTAATCTCTTCAGTCATACACCAAGACATACAGAGGGAAAGCCCTGTATGTCGGTCTCCCATGTTTCTCCTGAAAGTCTTCTACGATCTTCTACATGAAAGCATGATTACAGGTAGAGATCGCAAACGCCCAATTTAAGAGCCAAATAGGGACTTCGCTGTTGGTCCAGTGGTTGGGACGTCGCCTTCCAGTGTGTGTGGGGGTGCGGGTTCGATCCCTGGTCGGGGAGCTGGGATCCCACATGCCTCACGGCCAAAAGCCAAGGCACAGAACGGGGGCAATACTGTAACAAATTCATTGAGGACTTTGGGGATGGTCCACATCAAGGAAATCTTTAAAAAAAAAATATGGGAAAAATAAGTGGAACTTTTAAAAGAAAAATAGAGCCGAATAAAGCAGGAACCAGTGAAGGAGCCTTGCCCACCGCATAGCCCTGAAGGCATCCTGCTGGCGCTCCCCAGATAGAGAAGTTCGCAAGGCCTTTACTCATTTTATTGGCAAGAATATGAATTACATGTTGGGGGTGGGATCAGGGAACCACGGTAAAAGGCACTGTTAAGGCAGAAACAATTTCTCAGATGGAAAGATAAATCACTGCTGGGGAAGAGAAACTGTAAATTGTGAAGTGTGTGACCCACCTTGGTATGGGTCTTGCCTGATGCTAAAGCCTGTCGTGTCCCTTCCCAGTGTCTGTGATGCAACTGTTGGGTTTGGCAATTTTTCCATGAAAATTGGTTGTCAGGCTTGGAGGGGCCGATGATGGAAAGAAGAGCCAGACACCTTTTCCTAAAATGAAGCTCTCAACGCCATTTACAGCCTGATTGGGGAAACTAGAGATAGATGTGCATGAACTTGAATGGCAAGTCGAGATGGCAATGGAAGAGATGCCTCATGGATATGGGTTTAAAGGAAAGAGACTGTGACAGTCTCTGAGAGTTAGAAAAGCTTAATGGAGAGAAGTGAAGAATAAATAGGATTTAGGTGGACTAAGAAGAGGGCATGGGAACCTGGGAGCACAGTGGGAGCTGGGGGAAGCACACGGCACATTCAAGGCCAGTGAGGGGACTAATCTGACTACAGCAGAGGAAGTAGGAAGAGGAGCAGAGGGAGATGAGGCAGGAGTCACGGGCTGGGCTGGTGGTGGAGACCTTCATGCCAGGCTGAGGAGTTTAGATTTTCTTATGGGGAATAAGAAGTCAGAGAAGCTTCCTGAGCAGCAGAGCAGCACAACTAGAAGAGTATCTTAACACGGAGTATCTTTTAACCTGTGGCAAAGTAAACTTCACTTACATTTTACCTTAAAAAGCATTTTCCTTCCCAAAGATCACCTTCCTGTTGGCAAAGGGTCCTAGCCCACATGTAGGCTGTGACATATCTGAGGTGGTCTGAGCACATCCTTGTGCTCGTGCCTGGGACTGTCCTTGGGCCCAGCCCCACTGGCCAGCTCCTGCTGGAACCCACAGTGAGGTCTGTAACCAAGGGTGAGCATAACACAAGGTGACACATTTGGTTGGACAGATTGTGTCACACACAAGGGTGCCTGGCAGGAGAATGAGGAGGGCTGAAGTCCGGCCCATGTTCCGCTCTCTAAGCAACGTGCTCTGGCACGGGCTGCACCCACCTGAGGAAGAGGCAGCTTTGTCTATTCTTATAAGGGCACCAGAAGGGCTGGCAGGGGCTATAGAATGAAAAGAGCCAGTTTGCTAAAATCTCCAGGGGAGGCCTCAGGAAGTGAGGTACATCTTTAGATCAATGCCACTGATTTGGGTGACTTGGGCAAGGGCAGTGAGGTGTGGCAGCGGTGATGACAGGCACCAGGGCAGGAAGCCAGACAGGAACGGGGAAAAGGGTGGATGCCCTGTGGCAGCCAGAGCAGTCAGGCAGCCCACAGCCAAGCATCCATCCATCCACCCATTGGCTCAACGCTCCCCCACCACGAATAAAAGAGTCCCTGCTGTCACGGAATTTGGTCTAGTCAGGGAGAGACAGTAACCGTCCACAATATTTTATTGTAATACATTACTCTGTTATATAATTATATCAGACAGGATTCTATGATGAAGAATAGTGGGGAGAATCTAATGAAGACTGAGGGAGGGGAATCAGGCAAGCTGGTGAGTCCTGAAGGATGGATCTGCATTAGCCAGGAGATCAATGAGGAAGAACCTTCCAAGAGCAGGAAACAAAAGCTGACACTGTCCAGAAGTGGGGATTAGAAAAGGTCACTGTGGCTGGAACACAGATCAGGGGAGGGGGCAAAATGAGACTGGAAATGTCAGCATAATCCATAATGTGCAAGGTATTGTGGGCAATGTGGGATTCTGGCTTATCTTAAGGGCACTGAGAAGCCAGTGTAGTATTTTACAAATGGGGGTCCACTGATCAGATCTGCATTTTGCAAAGATCACCCTGGCTTCCTTATTCAGAATGGATTAGAAAAGGGCAATAGTGGAAGGAGCAGCTGGGGAGCCAGAGTTTGTTAGAGAGGTCCAGGTGGGAGATGATGACTGACAGAGGTGGAGATGGCAACCAATGGATGGATTCAAGGGGCATTTTGAAGGTAAAAATGACTGGATGAGCCGGAAGGGGTGAGGCATAATGGGGGCAGAATTCCCCTCAGATTTCTGCCCTGAGCACTCCACATAGAACTTTGAGAGATGTTCTAGAATCTGAGGCCCCTGGAAGGCCCCTCTCTACTTGGTTGGGTGATCCAGAAAAATATGGAAACTCCATTTGTTATGGTTACTGTAGCCCGACTTTGGCCTGACGAACATTCGTGCATCTAGATTAAAAACCTCTGTTCCTTAAACTCACATCAACTGAGAGAAGGGTGAAGGATTAAGGGTTAGGAGAGAGCTGTCGGGGAGAAGGTCTACAGAACAGCAGAGGAAATAAAAAGGTTGTCATCTCAAGGATTTGCCTTGACAGGTTAGAGGTTTTTTGTTTTTTGTTTTTTTAAAAATATTTATTTATTTATTTGGCTGCGTCGGGTCTTAGTTGCGGCATGAGGGCTCTTTCGTTGCAGCGCATGGGCTTCTCTCTAGTTGTAGCGTGCAGGTTTCCTCTCTCTAGTTGTGGCACACGGGCTCCAGGGTGCGTGGGCTCTGTAGTTTGCGGCATGTGGGCTCTCTTGTTGAGCCACGCGAGCGCAGTAGTTGTGGTGTGCAGGCTTTGTTGCCCCACAGCATGTGGGATCTTAGTTCCCTGACCAGGAATCGAACCCGCGTCCCCTGAATTGGAAGGCGGATTCTTTACCACTGGACCACCAGGGAAGTCCCATTGACAGGTTAGAGTTGGAAAAAAAATCTGTATAAATCAAGCATGTGGCTGTCTGGTAGTTGTTAGGCTTTTTATGGAATAAGTTCTCAAGGGTTTAACTACCAATGAATATAAATTCTGGGTCTGGTTCCATTTTTACAAGCCATGGAAAACATGCCTGTATGGTTCAATGGACAGTGAGCTGTAACGTCTGCACTGTGTAGTTCTTATTAGATATGCAAATTTCATCCATTAGCTAAGATAATAAGAGAGGAATTAGACATACTAACTTCCACCCTCTATGCCAGCCAGAACCACAGGCTGCGGTAAGCAGAGTCTGTCCACTGAGTTCTCAAGGTTTCTAGTCCTTTAAGATACTCTTCAGGTGGACATGGCATCTACGTTCTCATGAACTCTTTTGTTTCCCGAGAGCGAATATCTGGGAGCTGCCCAAGAGTGGCTGCCTGGCCTTATTTATCCCTCTCCCCGTGGAGCCTGGCACATGCCTTGCACATGGTAGATGCTTAATGCTTTCAGAGTGCAGGAGTAGCCCTCTGGATACCAACTGGGTCGCCCAGGTAAATAACTAGTCAGCTGTGGTCCAAACTCACTTACCTCTTTTTGTCCAGTGACTTGTAGAAAATGGCAATAATCATCTTGAATTGAAAGAAATTTGGCTTTTCCTATCCCTTCAGCATCCTTAAGATTAGCCATGCTATCCTGAAAATACTGCTCAGCCACATCTGAAGAAAAGCATCACAACAACAATTTTGAAAACAGCTTGCAGATTTGAAATGGAAACAGAATAACTATGTGTTTAGTGATGGTGATCTATCTGAAAATAATAAGTAATTGGACAAGATAACCCAGTTAAGGACACTGTCTTTTGTCAATTAATCTGACTGTTTTATTAGACAGGGTCTAGTTCTCAGAAAGATACTGCAATTTATTTTCATTGGTTTTCATACATCTTCCCTTTCCCAGTGATACAGTAAGCAAAGTTAATGCAAACAGGGAAACTATCCCCTAGACCTGACACATTGTTAAGTTTTCACCATTAATTCTTTGTAAAACTCTGGTTGCTCCTCACTGGGGTTAGGACTCCAAGGATCCACTGACTTTAATGGACTCTGTAATCTTGGAATGTAGCTTGATAACCCTAAAATTCTGGAAAATATGGCTGACATGCTGCTGAAGGAAAAACCTGAACCATTCCAAACACTTAAACATACTGGTTATAATATAACAAAAATATTTGTAAATATTTGCCAATCTTGAAAGCAAAAAAAGGAAAATCTCAGGTATGGAAAATGAAGAGGAAACTAAAAGCCAAAGCAGGGAGGGGGAGCTAAAGCTGAATGGTCCATGAGGGGATTAGGAAAAAGGTGTACTGTATTCCAAGATGGGGTTTGATAAGCCTGAGTAGGGTCGGAGATGAAGCCTGAGGCCTGTGTGTGGTAGGAAGCTGGAATGGGGCTCCCTGCAAAAATCCAGTGTTATAGGCAGATTTCTAGGATGTCCCCAAGTGACCCTCAACCTTGATTATGCCCTCCTCTTTGATTATGGGTGGAACTTATAAATATGCTGAGATATTACTCCTGTCATAAGATTATGTTATATGGCACAGTTGACTGTGAGAAAGCAAGATTACCCCTTGGGCCTAAACTAATGACACCAGCCCTTTAAAAGCAGAGTTTTCTTCAGTTGGAGGCAGAAAAGGAAGGCAGAGAGATTCGAAGCATGAAAGGGATTTGAAAAGGAGGTTCTCCATTGCTGAGATGGAGGGGACCATGGTATAAGGACTCAAGAGTGGCCCATAGGAGCTGAGAGAGGTCAATAGTCAGCAAGAAAATGGGGACTTCAGTCCTACAACCACAAAGAACTGAATCCTGATAATAACAGGGATGAGCTTAGAAAAGGACCCCGTGATCCAGATGAGAATGTAGCTGGCTGACAACTTGATTTTAGCCTGAGCAGAGATGCCAGCCTTACCATGCTAGACTTCTGACTGACAGAATTGTGAGCTTAAACTGGGTGTTTAAACAACCATAATTTGCTATGCAGCAAAAGAAAACCAATATAGCCAGGAATCCCTAAAATTGAGATAAGAACAATTGCGCTGGTCCAAGGAGAAGCCTCAAGGTTGTCCCTCCAGAGGCCATGGCTAGAAAAAGAGCATCTGAAAGAAACTGGGACACTGCACGTGAGGCACGCACATGTTTGAGGGCTGAATTTGCACCACCTACATGATTTGGAAGTTCTTTTTTGTTTTAAATTGTTCCACATCCCTCTCCCTCCCTCCCTCCTTCCCTTCTTTCCTTCTTTCCCACCCTCCCTCCCTCCCTTCCTTCCTGCCATTCTGCAAAGCTTGTGGGATCTTAGTTCCCCAACCAGGGACTGAACCCAGGCCCATGGCAATGAAAGCACAGAGTCCTAACCACTGGACAGCCAGGGAATTCCCTTGGTTTGGAAATTCTGAACCAATAAATTAAAGTAGAAACTAAGGGCTTAATCTCCAAAATATACAAATAACTCATACAACTCAACAACAAAAAAACCAAACAACCCAATAGACAAATGGGCAGAAGACCTTAATAGACATTTCTCCAAAGAAGACATACAGATGGCCAGTAGGCACATGAAAAGATGCTCAACATCACTAATTATTAGAGAAATGCAAGTCAAAACTACAAAGAGGTCCCACCTCACACCAGTCAGAATGGCCATCGTTAAAAAGTCTACAAATAACAAATGCTGGAAAGGGTGTGGAGAAAAGGGAGCCCTCTTACACTGTTGGTGGTAATGCAAGTTGGTGCAGCCACTATGGAAAACAGTGTGGAGGTTCCTCACTGTTACTCAGTGTAGAAACTTCTAGCACTTAATTCTTTTCCACCTTTTCATATTAATTTATTATGCTGAGTCTTGCCAAGCTCAAAAAAAACAAAAAACAAAAAACCACTGATGTTGGAGGGGATGTTGGGAAAGCTGTAGAAGGCAAGAAGCATCTAGAATCCCCCAGGGTTATTTTTTTCTTCGGAAAAAAACATCAGAGGGCCTGGCAGATGGTGGAAACTGTGGACCACTTAGGAAAAAAGAAAAACCCACTTACCTTGTTTCCTCTAAGTCTTAAGCATAGTTCATTTTCATTTTATGTGGATGATACTAAGAAGCCAGAACATTTCTTTGATAGAATAAGTACAAAATCTTAAGATGTTTTTTGAAAAGAAGCTATTAGCATTTATTAATGAATCCTGTTGAGACATTTCGTAAAGAGAAATATGCATTCCTAGCAAGCTCTGTCTCCAAACTGTTTTTACTTAGGTAAAACTAAAAATAGAATTACCATATGATCTAGCAATCCCACTCTAGGGCATATACCCAGACAAAACTATAATTCAAAAAGATACATGCACTGCTATGTTCACAGCAGCACTATTCACAATAGCCAAAACATGGAAACAACCTAAATGTCCATTGACAGATGAATGGATAAAGAAGATGTGGTACATATATACAATGGAATATTACTCAGCCATAAAAAAGAATGAAATAATGCCATTTGCAGCAACATGGATGCAACTAGAGATTATCATACTAAGTGAAATAAGTCAGAAAGAGAAAGACAAATACCATCTGATATCACTTATATGTGGAATCTAAAATATAGCACAAATGAACCTCTCTATGAATTAGAAACAGACTCACAGACATAGAGAACAGACCTGTGGTTGCCAAGGGGACTGGGGGTGGGGGAGGGAAGGACTGGGAGTTTGGGGTTAGCAGATGTAAACTATTATATAGAGGATGGATAAACAACAAGGTCCTACTGTATAGCACAGGGAACTATATTCAATATTCTGTGATAAACCATAATGGAAAAGAATATAAGAAAAAGAATGTCTATAAAGTAGAAACTAGCCTGAAAGTGGAAAAATTATAGGACTCCAGCACAGGGGTCGCAAACTTATTCCGTAAACGACCAGATGGTAAATATTTTAGGCTTTGAGGACTAAATAGTCTCTACTGCAGCACAAAAACAGCCAGAGGTGACATGTGAAATGAAGGAGCCTGGCTGTTTGCCAAGAAAACTGTTTACAAACATGGGTGGGGAGCTGCATTGGCCTGTGGACCGTAAGTTTGCTGACCACTGCTCTAGCAGAGGGAAATGTGATTGTCTTCCTCCCTCAGGGACGTGGGACACCTCCCCCTGCCACCCCGAAGTGCCTGCTGGAGACAAACTCACGGGGACACGTGACAGTACATAAAGCTTGTTGGGGACGATTGTGAACCATACATACAATGGTCTACTTAACATTTCCATTTGGAAATCTCATATGCACTGTGTAGCACAAATACACATGAGCAAAAAGATCAGATGTTTTCTTTGGCTTCTTTAGACTTCCTCTGTATTTGGTTATTTTCCCTTTCTCACCTCTAATTTTGTTTTTGTGCTTTCTCCCCATTTTTCTTGATTAGACAGGACAGTGTATTATCTATTTGGATATTCTTCCAAAGAGTGGGCCCCAAATTAGTTTTTCTCAGACTGTGATGTGAATGCCAGGTGCTTCCAAAGAGGCCTCCATGAACGCAGGGCTCCGGAATTCACGGAGGAGCAAGGATGGGGCCGGCCTGCGCAGACTGTGGTCGCTTCTGGAGGCAGGAGTGAGTGGGAAGGAGGGCAGGCTCCGCAGGTCAGGGGCTGCCTGCGTCAGGCTCCAGCGCTGCCGCCTTCCGGCTGTGCGCCTCCATTGTTGGCCTCGGCTTTTTCACCTCAAAGAGGAAACTTTAGGCTAGCACCTCCATTATAGGGTTGTTGTAAGGAGTAAATGGGTTAATGCACACACAACTGATGACGTGCCTGACACCTAGTCAGTGCTCAATAACTGTAAACCATTTTAGTTTCAGGGACAGTTTCGATCACTGTGGCTATGGGCCTCCCTCATCCATACTAGGCTGACCAGCAGGCACACTGGAAGCAGAGATGGACATGCAGAGGACAGGAACACTTGGAAAACAGACAGAGTGGTCAAAAGGCACAGAAGCCTGGGATCATGTGCAGATAAACGACTCTGTACACCTCAAGAGCTCTGAGAACAGCCCTGAAATTCACAATGAGCATGGTGGGTCTCCAGAAACGATTCAAGTACATCCCATGTGATCTGTTGTAGAAAGGAGAGAAGTGAACACTTGGCAAATGTGTCTGTCAAATCCAGGCAACCTAAAGAAAACTTAGGTGTGAAAACAAGTAAGTTTCATTTATCTGCAAGATTTACTTTGCTTAGGATCTAGGCGGTTGCCAGACAGAAGCGAGAATTAGGCTGGGAGGTGTTGCCTTTCAGAGAGGTCTCGGTGCTGACTGGCCCCAGACTTTGTGACTAGACAGAAGTCTATTGAACTGGAGTCCCTGCTCCACTCTTTCAATGGGGGTCTGTCCACTGCCAGACCAGCAGATGGATTTCTAGAGTATAACTCAAATTTTTTCTTGGTAGGAGAAAATTTTACTACTGTACATGAAGAATGTTACATCTCTTTAGTCCTTGCTGGCTCATGGGAGAAAATATTACAGATTAAATGTTCAAACTACGTATTAACTTTGGTTGCTTTGATAATCTGATGACAGCAAATGTGGGGATGATGTGGCATTTATTTTGTTGATTCTAAAAGCACTACAGAGATGTATGTTCCATGTCTAAAAATTAACGTCTATTCAGGAATGGAGTACTGTTGATATTTTAATTTTCTGTCTAATTGGGAATTAACCAAAGAATGTAACTGAGCCCTTCTTGAAGAGTAGAAGTTTTTCCGAGTCTCAGCCTCGTTCCCCAGAGATGAGCCCTTGCTCTGAAGACCTGTAGTTGTAAAGGGCATAGGAAGGAATTGGGACTGAACAGGTAAGAACTGAGTTTCTGACCCTGGGCTTTTGCAGAAGAAGTGGTGCCAGGCTCAGAAAAAGGAAGAGATCAAAAGGGATGGGAAGCATTTCCCTCCTTTCCTGAGTAAGGAGCTGGTCTCCCAGACACAGGTGGACATAGCTGCGCTTTGTCCCTTTCCAGCCCCTCTCTTGTAAAGTTCTCCCACCTCTTAGTATTCCTTCCCCTGGCAGTCACATGCTGACCAATCCCCCCTCCCCCCACAAAACCACCCCATTTCGGCTGGTCCCTTAGAGCTTAGTGCCAGATGCCCCTTTCCTTTGTGTACCTGATCTCACAGGATGCTGGGAGAAAGGAAGCTGCTTGGCCTAACTCACACTAGTGTGTAAATGGCTCAAACCTCTAACTCAGGGAGGCCTAGTCACATTTTCCAAAGAGGATGCTTGTTAGCATATTTGGATCACTGGAAGAGGGAATGGAAGTGAGGGAGGAAGGAAGGGGTTGGGGGAAGGAAGGAATTTATTACTCAAACTAAGGCTACATGGCTACTGAAGTGGAAGAAAGCTAGGCTTTGTGGTAAGACGTCAGAGACAGGCCCTGACTGGGAATCTGCCCTCTGGGGTCAGCTCCTAAAGTTGCTGCTTCCCTTTCCCCATTTCAGAGTCCTCAGCTTCTCAAAAGGTCCAAGTTTCTTCCATTTCTGTTCCTGGGAGGTCTCTAGTCACCAGGGGGCAAGGCCAGGGAGGGGGTGTCTCTGACAGCTGTTGTCACATACAAGCGGACCACAAGTCAGGCATCATGTCAGGACCCTTATATATGAGAACAGCCTAGGGCTTGGGAAGAGTGGAAGGTCCAGGGCATACACTGTGGGCGTCTTCCCTGTCTGTAAATTTGAAACCACTTTTATTTTTACCTGGGATATAGGAAAGCTCTTTTATTGCAAGACCCTGACTTATTTTCCCCCATCCCCCAGGCCCCTAAATCAGCTTTCTGAACTATGAATCCCATGATTAGTCTTTGAGGGGAGAGCAAATTTGTCCTATTATTACAGCTAAGGAGTGACTCCCTAAGAAGCAGAGCTGGTTCTCCTGGGAGTGGGCATCCCCCAGGAGGTCCACCAGGCACAAGTGACAGTGGGGTTTCCAGAGGGACAGGAGGTCACAGCCCCTGGGGTGGGATGCCACTTCTTGGCACAGACCTTGTGCCTGAAGCTGGGTGTGTGTTCACAAAAAGCCTCGGCAACCTGATGCTGGTGGCCTCGGCAAGAGATGAGGTCATTTTCTAAAGCACAGGAGCATGACTTAGCTTGTAAATCTGAGCCCTAGTGGCACAGGTGTTCCAAGGCCATGAATCTTCTCCCATTTTCATTCCCGCAGAATGTTGGGGCTGTCTGTGAGTTAGGGTGAGGGGGTAAGTGTGGCCCAGCGGGCAAGGTGGCTTAATGTCTCCGGGAGGCCCCTTCAGACTCTATTCCATCTGCATGTTCATATACAGGCAAAAGAAAACAGGGCTCCATTCAAAGAGCAAGAGGAATGTGGGGTTACGATTTGGCACCCAGGAGGTCAGGAAGCTTTTAATTAAAATAAATTCCAGTGACCCTGGGCTCATTTTCTTGAGGCTGTCCCAAGGCAAGAGTTGGAACAGTGAGGACAACTCTCATTATGAGGGAGGCCTGTGTGTACAATGTGACAATTATCTTCTGTAACAGTCTTCGGAAACTGTACTCTGCACTAACTGCAAAAAGCATTAAGGACCCCAAGGAATTTGAATATGGAAAGTCTCAAATCCTAGCCTGGCATTAACCCAGAGGAGTGCTATCACCCAGCAAACAAATGGATTGAACCCATTTAGACCCTGCTGGGAGCTGCCTGGGGCTTTGCACAGGCAGCTGCCCTGAGGCTGCCCACCAGCCTTGTGGGGGCCACAGAGTAGCCTGAGGACAGACGAAGCCCCGGACAGGTTGACTCCTCACTGCATGGCCCTCAGTGGTCCACACTGGAGACCACCTTCAAGAGGAACATTTTCATAGGGCCTGGACAGGGCATCCGGGAGCAGTAGACCTGCTGCTCCTGAGCTGTGTGGTCCCTGGAAGTCCATGGCCATCTCTGGGGGCAGGTTTGCATCAGTAGAGTAAGGTGACCAAGATGGCGGCAGGCTGGGTGAGGCTCACACAGCAAAGTGTGCATGAAGTGTCTGCATAGTGCCTGGTGCCCACAGGCCTGGTCTGGGCTCAGTCACCATAGGGACTGCCTGCCTTGAATGTCCTCACCACCAGGAAGCTGACCAGGACTGCCCCCCACCCCCAACACCACCCAGAGTCCCACTTGGGGCCACCCAGTAGTGATCAGGTGTCCAGCGCCTCAGGCCTGTTGCCACAGTTGCTTGTCCTGGTGAAGTATATGTCATTTCCATAAGCTGCCCTAATAATATGTTTTGAAGCCAAGTCAGGGTATAAATAACTTAGGCTTTTCTGAGAAGTTCTGAACATAAATTATTAGCCAGCACGAAAGTGAAAAACCAGAGCCTCATAAAAGTGGTTATCAGAGAGCCCATCATCCTCCCTAGGAGAGGGATAAAGCCGCAGACTTTGTTCTCAGACACAAAGATGAAAGGCAGTTTGTAAGCAAAGCTCAGTGAGGTTTCAGTTCTGCCACAGGTTGTCCCTCTGTGAAGAGAGACCAACAGCACAGTATTGGGGTGGAAAAGGCCACACCTTCTACTCCTCTGCTGGCCTCAAGAGCTGCCAACCCCTGCAGCCCCCACCTGCCCCCACCTTTGGGGCTTCTGGGCTCCCTGGACCTCTAAGGACAGAGCACCCTCAGAGCCACGCCCTCTCTGGTTCTGGAGTGTGGTCAGGTAGGTAGCTCCTGGCCTCCGTCTAAGGCCTTGCTTTGCCTCTAATTGCCAGCGTGACGCTGGACACACCTTGGACCCCAGTCCTCTACATGGGATGTGCTTTAAGGTGCCTTCCAGAGGTTTCTGAGAGGGGGTCCTACTAACGATGGTGGAAAACAGGGTAAGAGGCTTCCCTTTTCTTCTCTGGCCTCACCCACCGCTCTCTCTCTGCTGCTTCCCCTTCCCACCTGGCCTGTGGAGCACTGAGCAGGATGGATGCTGACATCTGCTTGGGGAGCTCAGGCACCAGGCTCAGGCTGGCTGGGCATTTTGTAATAAGAAGCGGGCCCTGAGTAGGAGCTGAGGAAGGGTCTCTCAGAACACACAGGGCTTGAGGGGGGTGGGAAGGCCGAGGAGGAAGAGAGAGGGAGAGGGGAATAGCGAGGAGGAAGGGAGAGGTGGGTGGGTGTGGCCAGCAGCAGCTTACACTCATTCCCACTGCAGGCCTGCACCACAAGGCCCACTTGGAGGCCTCAAGTTGGAAGTGGGTGACGGAGGCAGCAGGGGCAGCCAAGGAGGGCCACGGGAAGGTGAAGACCACCTTACCGTGGCTGCTCCCAGGTGGCCACATTACCTGTCAGGAGCCCACTGGAGTTGGGTGCGTCTGTCTGATTTCCAGTCTCTCTGAGACACATGGGGCTCAAGGAGCATCAGTAACCCCATGAGCAGGGAGTAGGTTGTGGGTGGGGCAGGGCCCAGCATGGGGCAAGCTGAGAAGCAGGCCACAGGAGGAAGAGCTGAGAAAAGCGGTGATCGCGGAGGGTAAGAAAGAGGAGACTCCATGGAGATACAGAGCCTACCTTCAGATACTTACATATTTCGTGTCTACTGTATAAAAGGAGGGGAGAGGCCAGGACAAGTGGGGGCCCAGGAGACATACGTATCCGTGTGTAGGGAGTTAAATCTTCGGAATGCAGCCCATGCCCATGAGTCTGTCCATATAGCCAGGGATCCCACCCCCTGCCCCAAGGTGGGCAGGGGCATAGCCCATTCCCTTCTGCTGTCTCTGGAACCTACAGAGCTCCCTGGCCTGCTGGAGTCCAGGCCACAGATGGGGCCACTTCCAAACAAGGCCGCCCGTGCTCAGCGGGCTCTTCCTCTCAAAGGTTTACACTGAAATGTACTTGGCTTCAGCCCATTTCATTTTAATACGCTTTAGGAGAAGAGTTATAAACACAAGGCCAATGCCCGGAGACTTAGCAGGGTTGGGAGAGCTGTTAATACCAAGTTTGTCTATGGCTGCTCCGGGAAGCTGGCCAGGCTCAGGTTAGTGACATTCTACAAGCCTGAATTGGGAGCCCTTATGCAATCACAATCCTTCGTGACTTCTAAGGCAGTTTTGTCTGCATAAGGAATGAAGGAAGGCACAGAGCAAAGGGATTAGTTTGATTGTGGAGCCTGAAACACACTGGCTTCTTGGCCAGTGGCATTTTGTTTGTCCGAGGGCAATGCCTTCAATGGACATTCAGCAAGTAGGCTATGGAGAATCCCTAGATGAGAAATTTTTCCTATTAACAATTCTTTAAAAAACAAACAAACTGTACTTGGCACAGACTAGTTTAAGCATGGGAGAGCAGAGTTGAGATCCCCATGCACGTGGATTCCTTGGCACTCCGTGGAACGTGCAGATGTGCTCCCAGGAGATCTGGCTGGGACTTCTGAACCACAAATGACCAAAGTCCAGGCCAGAGAGTCCTGCCTGGGTGAGAGCTAGGGTGGGGAGGCTGGTCCCCCCCTTAGTTGTCAGACAAAGATAAATTCCAAATTCCTGCCTTTCCTTTCCCCTTCCAGGAGGTAGCAGAGGCCTGGAGAAACGTCAGCCCTCGGTGGGTTTCTCTCATTACCGCATTGGCCGTGTGTGAGGGGACAGCAGGGACATGAAAACCAGGCACCCTGAAAGACGGTGGGAAGGCGCCTGCCCACTGCCACTGCAGCTCCTGGCTGCGGGGGACCCCGCTCCTTCCTGCTTTTTCGGGGAAGCTGAGTCCATGCATGTAACACGGCTGTACCCTCTGGGCCCAGGCCACTGTGCTTAGGCACTTGCAGATAAGAGCCGGAACAAACTATCTTAAAATGCCAGCCGGACAGCTCATTGTCCACCGTCTTCCCCATGTTTGTCACCAAGGGAACAAAGATTCCCACGGCAGCACATTCAAGCCTGTTAACACAGTAGGAATAGTCTGTGGTTTCTCTTTGCTTTGATTCTTTTCTGATGTGCCCATTTCGATGGTTGGCTTGAGGCCTTAGGGGCAAGGGCTGGTGCTCCTCTCTGCCCCTGCTCCAGGGCTTCATGCTGCCTCTGCACAAGCATCTGTTTTGATCCGACAGCTTCTCTGCCCAGCCTCCTCACTTAGTGTTGACTCACCTTCAAGCCTTCAGTAAACTCTCTTCCTGTTGGTGTCAAGGTGATAGACATTTCCAGTGTCTTCTGATTAGTGGAAGCTGAGTCTGAGAAGGGAGCATCCTTACACTGACTGGGGCTTTGTCCTTCTTGGGTAGAGCAATGAGTAGAGAGGATATGGACTGATGGTGCTGGCGGTATGGAGAGCTGGCTGTGTTAGCTCCTTTGTAAAATGGGAGGTCATCTTGCCTCCAAGGCTTGTTAGGATTAAATGGGCATGTTCGTGAGAGTGCCGGCACCTGCATACAACGGGCGCTCGACCCCTGCTACTGCTGTTGTTGTTGTTGCTGGTATGATTGTTGCTATGATTCCTGCTGGTTCGGGTTCCTGATGCCTCTGTGAGTCAATATGTTTCAAGCAATCGATCCTCCAGGCCTCAGGCAGAAATGACCCCCTTCCTAATCTGCAAAGCCAGTTGCAACTGTCCAACTCCCTGCTCTTGGGGGAAGTTTTTTTCTTATCCTTCCCTATTCATCCTCCTCCTCCTTCAGATACTGACTGGCAAGTCGGCTTTCTGGGTGCAGGTCACCAAACAGTCTGAGCTGCCAAAGAGACACGGGCCAGAATGGGGGGCTGAGAGCCTGTGCACGCTCCTGGGCTGGCCCCTTCCCAGATGGCACTCAAACTGGTTTCCTTGGGCCACCGTTGCTCTTCTCAAGTCCCTTTCTCTCCCCAAAGCCACACACTATTTGGGAGGGGAAAGAAGGGAAAAGGCATGTGCAGTGCCAGTCCTTATAATATAGCATGGAGGTCAAGAGCATAGGTTCAAGTCTACCACTCCCTGGCTATGGCTCTTGGGAAATTATCTAACCCTCTGTGCCTTAGTTGCTCCATCTGAAAACTGGGAACACTTGTACCAAACTCACAGAGCTGTGGTGAGGATTAACTGAGTTAATAAATGTAACATGGTTAGAACCATGATAGTAAGTACTATGTAAGAATTAGCTATTATTACTGTGTGAGGTCATTAAATTTTCACAGACCTAATTATCTGTATCAAGTAGGTATTAGTGGCATTCTCTATTTACAGGGGAGGCTATACCAACACCAGATTTAGACTGGAAAACTTAGAAAAACATACATAATTGGATTGTTTCTGATTCTATAATTACACAAAGCAGAATGGTCTAACTTTGCAGCTACAAGAAACAAGTATTTTAGGGACACGATTTCTATTGTTTCCCACCTAATCCATACATTCATCAGGTGTGTACACTGAGCACTAGCTGAGATGCTGGCAAACCGGAATCCCTCTAGGCAAAGATGGTTTCTGGCCTTACCCTCCTGTAGTTGCTTGGTATTCTCTGGGAGTAGACCCCCTCCCCCACACCCCAGCAGTTTAAATGCTCAGAAACTTCCAGTTCTCAACCCATGAGCCCCCCAAGAAAAACAGGAAGGACCTGACAACCACTTATTATACTCATGCTTCCCGGGTCAGAAGTTAGGGATCTAGCCCTCACACTTGTTTTGCATCCCTCAGAGCCTGAAACATATTTGACTTGGTGACCATCAACTATGCATTGATTTCACATAAAAATTCAGATTTCTGCCTTCTCCTGAAAAAGCAGACCTGCTAATACAAGCCTGCTTTCCACATGACAGTAATGGGCTGGAGCTGAATAACAGCTGTGCACTTTCGACAGGGGACGGGACTCTCCAGTTTGCCACAGTCCTCACCACTCCCTATTGCATCTCTCAGATTACAGCCAACAGTTAGCTGCCATTTATAATTATGCTTGCTGCTGCTACTGTTTTCTAATGACTACCTGCTTCACTCACATTGCTTACTTGGTTCCTATAGACATTTAGATTTGTGACTCCTGCTAATCTAGGGGTTTCCATCATGTTTGCATTTTAAGTATCCTATTAATACTTGTGGCATGGAAGTTTCTTTTCCCTTATTAAAGGAATTTTAGCCACCAATAAACTGGTTAAAATGTTGGCTCTTTGAAGGTTTTGAAGTTGATTGCTACGTATGGAGTGTTCTAGGGAGTTAGGGTAAGGAAGGTCGCCTGCCTTCTCTATCCTCCAGCTCTGAAAAGGTGCTCAAAGCTCCGGGAGACCAGAATGAAGGATCTTTGAGGTGGGATGGACAGAAAGATAAACACTGGCATCCCCTTCCCCAGCTCCTCCCTGGACAGGAGCCCCTGCCTGGCCCAGGGACCTCTGCAGACCAGGCTGCTCACTGAGGCTCCTCCTTCATCTTCTCCCCCCACCAGCCTCCTCATCTTAGCCCAGCTCCTACTCCCTGAACCTCAACCTCAAGCCTTCCAGATACTGATTTTCAAATTGATGGCACACTGGACCTTATTTTCCTACAATGCATAAGTATTTTTAGCTGACATCTTGGAATACACCTCTTGTCTTCTTTATGAGTTATACTCTGTTTCTGAATATTCTGACCAACAACACAGAAAGTCACTAGAATGCATGTTCTCCATCAATAGAGGCATATTGTGTGCTCTGAGCCCAGGATGGAGGATTAAAGAACTCCCAAGCTCACTGCTCTACCTATTATGTGGGGCTAAGAAAAACTATATGACTCATAAATGACAACTTCCTTTTGGAATCCTGAAGCCGTGTAAGTTCATCCTGATTGAAAGCTCAGCCCTGTGAGAGTCTGAAGGCCGGAGTTCCAGCAGGTCAGATCCTTTGCCACAGTAGCTCCACAACCTTTAAAAATAGATCACCTTTGAAAGCCCAGTAGATTTCCCTGTAAGCCCAGCACAAACTCTCTGGGGCTCTGATAGCTATGTTTGGATGAAGATTTGCTGTATTTGAGAGTAAAAGATTAGAGGAAGGCTGAAAAAAGATAGAAACCAAAGGACTCTGGACTCTGGACTCTGGTGAAGCTAACAGAGAAGGCTCTCTGAAGGGTCTGTCACAGCTCCATCCACCTGCTCACCCATCCCAAAGGCAGCTAGCCCACAGACACCGACGCACATGGGACAGGCAGGGAGCAGGCCTCGCTGTACCCCACGGAAGGCTCGCTCTCGCTCTCACCGTGGTGCTCAGGCCTCCCAGAAGCGACAGCAGCACAGGCGACGGAGTGTGCGGACACGGCTGCCTCCTCTTGAGAGGGGTTTCTGCTCAGGACGATGAGATGCGCCTGTCATCATGGAAAGAAGACACACGTTTGTTTACATGCTTGGCAGCAGCAGCAGGGAACTAACTGTTCTTGGAGCGATAAGCAGAAAGCCAAGGAAATTTCTAGCAAGCTAAACAATATGATTTATGTGGAAGCACAATCAACTCTTGGGAGAGCTCGGTTTTAAAAGCATTGTGTAGTGGAGAGAGAAAGCACCAAGCCCTGGATGCTGAGTCCAGATAGCTCGATGCTGTGGCCAGGGCTTGTTTCTAAGTAAATCATTTAAAAGTCTATGCTCCCATGAGTGCAGTGTTAGCAGAAGAGGGGGGAGGGTTTCCAGGAGGAAGGAGATGTATTAAAAAGTGCCTGTGCTGTAGGGGAAGTGGGCAAGCACAGAACCCTACCCACCAGTCAGCCCAGAGAGGGGCACCTACCCCCAGTGTCAGCAGCCTCACCCACAGAAACCCCGACCCCACCCCCATGCCTGGTCTGCCAAGCCCATTTGCCTATAACCTCGGTGAACTGGACCACAGGAGCTGCCCGAACACAGGAAACAGCTCAGTTCCTTGAAAATGAAGCCCATTTAAAAATTCTTTAAGGGGAAAAAACCACCCTATGATCCTATGAACATAAAATAAAAATAATCCTTTCAAATAAAATACAAACTACATCCATCCCTTCAGATAAAAAGATATTAAGCAAACAAACAAGTAAAGAATCCCATGGATTAGTCATAGCTCCTGGAGGCTGAAAGAATCGGGGTGCTTTGGGCAGTGTGCACCAGGGCAGGAGGAATGTCAGCATTCATGACATGGTTGAAACAGCAAATCTGAAGGCAGAGCATCAAGGTCAGAATCTTATCTCCATCCTTTATTAGCTGCGAGGTACCTTGGGCAAATCACCCACTCAGCAACCTCAGTTTTTTCATCTATAAAATGAGGATAATAAAAATTGTCAAAAATATTCAAATCGATATCACAAATGAAAAAGAAATGAAAAGTAACAGCCTAAATCTTAGACTAGATAAAGCCATACCACTAGAACCTTCTAGTCCAGACCAAGCAGTGAGACAGCAAAGCCATAGAGACTTGCTCCTCTGATGACCAGCTTAATGCATTTCTGAGATGATAAGCAGGGTAGACTCTAAACTGTCCCCTCATTTGTCATATGTTAAAATCCACTAGTTACTAGATCTAGACTTTTTATGATAGGGGCTACTCCAAATCAAGATTGCTGGTAATAACTTTTATTGCTGTGTTAGAACAATCAGAATTTCATATTTGTAAATGCTAACAATATCCTTTGTTTTAAAATGACTTTTCTTATTACAGCAACGGTCCCCAACATTTTTAACACCAGGGACCGGTTTTGTGGAAGACAATTTTTCCACGGACCAGGGGTGGGGTGGGGTTGGGGGGTGGGGGGGCGTGGTTCAGGCGGTAGTGCCAGCGATGGGGAGGTGGCAAATGAAGCTTCCCTTGCTTGCCACTCATCTCCTGCTGTGCGGCCCAGTTCCTAACAGGCCCCGGACTGGTACCGGTCTGTGGCCCAGGGGTTGGGACCCCTGTATTACAGGATATAGATAAACTGAATACTTGATTTTGGCAAACCCCAAATTGGTCATTATCCTCAATTTGGCCTGAAGTTCTGACTGGAAATGTTTTTCAAATAGGACACAGGGTTAGAGTGAAAGGATCAAATGTTCAGTGCTCAGGGAAAGGAAAAAAGAGAGGAAAAGCTTGCCCCACCCCAAATGCAAATGGATCATGTTTACTTTGTCTTTTCCCTGGGTTAACTATCTCTAGAATCCACTTTTGAAGAGAGCACCCTCTGATGCCAGAAGAGATTTAACTCATCTTGTTACAAAGACATTTTACACACAGTATTTTAGATTGATTAAAACTCAAATTCAAATTCAAAAAGATTTCATATGTTGTTTCCACTTAATATTATAATTCGAGGCAATGTAAAAGATACGTGTCTATCAAAATTACTTTCAAATGAATTATTAACATGTTCTGAGAGTTCTCTAAGTTGTCTTTTGTCTTGGAAACAGGAAGCAAAGTTTTCCATGAGCAAAAATGCTCATATTATCAAGAAAGTGGATCCTGAAATTTTATGGGGATCTGAACATATCACAAAATCTTCATAACTTCAATGTTTTGCTGTATGAGATGCTAATATAAGCAAACATTTAATATTCATTATTTACTTCAGAAACTCAGTCTCTGATCTAATTTGTTATTTGATGTTCTCGAAGCTTCTAAAAACCATATGCGGTAGTGGGGGGTAAGGACAGTGGAGAAGGGAACCCATGATGTTTAAAATGTGCAATCTCATTTATTCAGAAAAATTCAATTCAGTTTAATTTAATTCAGTCCTATTCAATTCAACTTATCTTAATTTTTAAATGCTTTCCACATGCCAGATATTATTCAAACCCTAGGAATTCACATAAAGATTAGGCAGGGCTTTTGGTTTTAAAGGAGCTTACAGACAAACTACAAAAATGTGGGGTAGTTTGATTTTACTTAAACTCACAGACACTGCCCCTCACTAGGTTTTAGCACCCGGCTCACTACTTTCCTCTCCACCCCTCCTCCTGTTATCGTTTTCAGTGATGTCAGTATCCGTAAGATTGGTCTGCACCTATTGGGCAAGAAAGAGATGGCACAGTTTAACAGATGAATAGAGGAAAAGAAGTTGATAAAAGAAAAGAAGTTTGCATGGAGGAAACCTAAGGAAGAGAGTGCAGGACCCCAAACAGGCTGCTTTAACATCACAGGCAGAGCAAGGGAGGGAGCATTTGCTGGAACTGGAAAGATGAATTATAGGGGAGGGAGCTGTGGCTTTCAGTGAATGGATGCAGACCACCTGCACTGACCTTGCTGGGAGGAGCTGAGGGAATAAATAAGCTGTGCTCTCTCCTTCCAAGGTCAAGGCTGTGTGCCTCCCAGCCAGAGGGCAAGGCGGCCCACTGACACTGTACTTAAGTGGGCACAGTGAAGGATGCAGAATGGAGCTAAAAGAGCAAACTAAAACACCCAGCGAACGACCCAGCTAACACCTTGGCCTCTTGGGTTTTGACAGGCTTATTTTCCTCCCTACCCTCAGCCACCTGGTCCCCCATGATGCTCTGGGCCTCATCATCGCTTAATCTGTGCTACCTCTGGATCCCGCAGCTCACAGACCCTGTTTGACTGTTGGGGCATCCTGGCTCTATCACATCCATGCAGCTTCTCGTCCTCTGTCCACTCTCCACATCTCACTAGCCATCCACCCCTCCTGCTGTCCCTTCCCTTCTGGTCCAGCTTAGAGGGCACCACCCATCAGTGTCTATACGGAAAATGCCCTCAACTCCACTGAAGCATTATTTGAGATGGTGAAAAATGGGGAACCATCTGAACATCCATCAGCAGGGGAACGAATATATTGTGGTTTATTCATACAATGATTGAACTCTATCTATATGTATTAACATTTCAGAAACACACCATTGAGTGGAAAAGCAACTTACGAAAGGATGCAAACATCATGATGCCACTGCTTTTCAAGTTTCTGATTTTAAAGCAAAAGAACCCCTTTTATTCCAAACAGAATGGTTCTCTAACATACAGAGTAGGTAAGTGTGGAGCTGCTCTCGCTGAAGCAGGTAGAGAGAGCCTGGGAAGCCCACCCAGTTGCTTCCATCCAGCCACCCCCAAAAGACCCTCCTTGGAACATGAGTGTTGGCGGTGACACAGTTTGACAACCACAGTACCACACCATGCAGGAGGCCTCCTGAGGGACTGAGTACTGAGGAAGTTGACAAAGCTAGTGATTAGATTACCCAATCTTTCCAAACTAAACCACTGTTCACAATTCTGGAACAACACTTTGTTTGCTAAGATAATATAAATACCCCTGTTACATACATCTGAGAGCATTTAAGGACTAGTTGTTAGGGTGAACAGAATTACAGGAGTCCTGCTTGCCTCTCTGGCTTTATACAGAGGCCCGAGTACTAGGCCCCGCTGGGTATCTGCGGCTTGACTAGGCTCACTCGTCCTCATTATTTATTAATCACCCCAGGGCTTGCATCTCTCCTCCCATCCTTTGAAGTTTTTGATATCTTATGGTTATATGTTTATCAACTGTCATCTTGAGGCTGAGGAGGAATGTTTAATATTCTTAAATCTCTTCAGCTGCTAGCATGTCGTACCGGGTTAAAAACAAAAACAAAAACACCTTTAATATTCCACATGGAGTAAGGTCATTAATTGAAAAAGCTCATTCACAAGACCAACTGCCTCAAGCCCTGGCAAGGTACAGAGCAGCTGTTGCATTCTGGTCCTCCTATGTGTTTCTGGGGGAAACCAAGGATTCCTCAGTGCCAACCCAGCTGTCAATAGACACAGCCAGAGCCAGGGCTGGCAGACTCTTATCTAACTGGGCCTGTCCCCTTGGATTTGTAAAATGTGTAACAGTTCTCGAAGAGAAAACTTGATGACTACTAAAAAGGATGTTTCTATTTATGCAGGCAGACCCCACCATATGAACACTCAACTTAAAACACTGGGTGGGTTCTGAGTGTGGAACCCCAGCTTTTGTGGGGAGGGAGAGAGAGATTTTTTTCCCACTTTGATAATGATTAGGGGAATCAGTGACTCAGAGGGAAATCTCCTCTCTCATAGCAAAGTGAAGAGCACACAAGTAGCTCAAAGTACATTTGTGGACTTAAACTGGGTCTATTTACCCTGGAGATGAGAACACTCGCAGAGAAGACAATAGTAATTGCCAGGATCTCTTTGTAAAGCTGAGGGCTAGGATAGGGAGGGACCGAGGGAAGGAGGGAAATAACATCGATATACACCAGCTCTGCTTAATCTCAAAATGACCAGTGAGAGTGATGTTAACTGCCTAATTTACGGATGGCGAAATGAAGCCTCGAGGAGAATAATCGACTGTCTGAAGGTCACATAGTTGGTCAATGGCAGAACGGAGATTCAAACTAAGGCCTGTGATTTCAAATTGCATGCTTTTCTCATCTAACACCTGGTTATCAAGAGGGCAGAAGTCACAGAAAGGCAATTTTCAAGTCAATGTAATGAAGAACTATTTAAGAGTCAGAGAAATAGTTGTTAAGTATTAGACTCAGCCCAGAATTAAATAGACTGGCTAGGGAAAGAGCGAGCTGCCAACATATGGAATTTTGAGCACTGACTGTAGAGAGACGCCATGGAGGGGGTCAGGCAGTGGACGGTGGATGGAGCAGACGTTAAAATGCCTTCTACCAAGTGTCTCCGTTTCTGCTTTGATTCAAATTTGTGCCTTAATTCAACAGAAGCTCAAGTCCACTTGTCACTGTGAGATATGAGCTTGCTGTGTTTCTTTTATAACTGACCAGCTGTGAGACTGCATAGCTTTCTCTCTCAGCTCTGCCAGAGCTGGCCATTCTACCCTTCAGCTTTGACTGTCATCCTCGTGCAAGACAGAGTCATGTTGCAGCCCAAGGTTGCCACTTCCTTTCCTCTCCCATCTCTGCCCAGTAGGGAGGTCTTCCATGGCCACACACACCGCAGGGGACTGAGGCGGCTGGAGGGCACTGGCTAAAAAAAAGATGGAGCTGGGAATCCCCGGGGGAAGTAGATGCAAGGGAAGTAACTGGGTGCAGAGGGCATTCAAAAACTGATTTCTGAGGGCCCCAGACTGAGCCAGTTTCTTTTAATAGTCAGAGAAAGTCTCTGCGGCAGCTTTCCAGTTGTCAATTTTAGCTCCTCCAAAGGGCTGGGGGGAAAAGGCCTTACTCGCTGTAAGAGTTAGCACCAAAATAGACATGTTGGGGCCTTATATTTTTCTCTTTTGGTTCTGTGTGTTTTCTTAAAACTTAATTAGATTTTTAAATTATAAGAGTAGTACCTGAATATAACTTTTTAAAAATCCTAAGTAGTAGAAAAGAATAAGCAATTAAAAATTTTAATGCCCTGTCCTTTGTGTCTATAAGCCTCACCCCCTCTTCTCCCCATTTCCAGTCTGATTTCTTATAGCTACCCACTATCAACAGTTTCCTGCATATCCTCTCAGAAATACTGATGTGCTTACACACACACACACACACACACACACACACACACGAGATCAGAGCCTGGCCCTGCCCCCCTCTCAGCTCAGCTTCATCTCCTGCCACCCACTCTGGGCTGTCACCACAGTGGTTCCCCTCTCCTCAACCTTTGGGGTGTCTCATTATCAGATCCCACATCAGGTCAGGTTGCCCCGCTGGGAGCTCTCGCAGCACCCGGTACCTCTCCCTGTGGTGCCCTTCACACTGGTAGTTTTACATTCATCTGTGTGATTCTTCACTAAGGTCTATCTCACTCACTAGGCTGCTTCTTGAGGGCAGGGCCTCTGACATCCGAGTCTTCCATCATAGTCCCAGGCCTAACACTGTGCCCAGCACAATGTAGTGTTTAATTGGTCATTGACTGACAGAATATTCTGGTCTACGTCTGGCTTTTTTAAATTAAGAATATATTTTGGACACCTTTCTTCAGAACACAGACATCCGTCTCATTCTCTTTAGTGGCTCTACAGTATCCCATCACGTGGATAGATCATAGCTTTATAACCAGTCCCCTACTAATGGATTTTAAGGGTGTTTCTAATTTTTTGCTATTGCTAATAACCCTGTTTCTTTGCACACTTGTGCACATCTATCTGTTAGGTAAGTTTCTAGAAGTGAAATTGCTGGGTCAAAGGGTCAGTGTGTTATAAAACTGGAGAGGGAATGTCAATTGCTTTCCCCCAAAATGGTGCTGATTCCCAGTCCTACCAGCAGTGCATGAGGATGTCTGCTTCCCCACACCCTTGCCACCATGGAGTGGTACCAAACTTTTTTGGCATCTCCTTGGTTAAACTGCATTTCTTTAATAACAAATGAGGCTAGGGATTATTTTTGGATGGTTATTGGCCATTGTATTCCCTCTTCAGTAAAATGTCTGTTTCTGTTTTTTGTCCGTATTTCTATTGAGTTGTCTTTTTCATCTAGATTTTATAAGAACTCTTTCTATACTTTCCCCTCCTTGACATTTATTTCTTAACTTTGTGATATGTTGTCATAGAGAACTTTTTCATTTTTATGCTGTCAAGTTTATCAATCTTTCTTTCTCTTTTTTCTCCTCGTCCCTCTGTCTCTCAATCTATAGCTATCTGCACATCTGCAGAGGAAAAATGCTCAACAAGTGTCACAACACTGGGTACTTCTGGGATGGGGGAGGAGGGCTGAGATGACTTGTTGCCCATTTCTGTATATTTTTCTGTATGTCTTGATTTTTTTTTTAAATAAAAAGCATTATCATTATGATAAAAAACAGTTGTCTTTTCAAAAGAAGCAGTATGGCACCGTGATTTGTGTCATTCTTAGAAAAGGTTTATACTGTATAAAATCATAACTGCATTCTGCATCTTTTCTAATTTTAAACAAAATAGGCTAGTGTTGTCAGAGATTTTGAAAATTAAAAATAGCACTCATCTGATTATTTATAATAAATGAATTACACTTTATAGCAAATACACAGCAATTAACAAGAGCCAATAAGAAGTGCTGCCATTTACTGAATAGTCTGCACCTGCCAGGAGCCGCATGTGAGCACCTATCAGCCACCACCTAGGCCTGACCAAGGCCAATAACTCACCCAGAGCAGGAACCTGAACCCAGATTTTCTGATCTTAAAGTCTTAGGTAGAGTAACTGATAAATTATTTCATCATACTTTGCAAATCAAACTTCTCTAAATTTGGGAACTACTGAATGGCAGAGCTGCCCTGAAAACTGAAAAGAGAGATATGCGATTCAAGTGTCAGAGACGTGAAACAGCAATCCAAGCTAGCGCGGTGTTAACGTATACTCCTTGAAGGCACACGCCCACAAACATGCTATTGCTCACACAAATGAAATCCTGTGATTTTTCTTTTGGATAGGAAAATAAGGCTCTAGTGCCAAAATCTGCCACGAAGAGTTTCAGAAACAATCACGTTTGTGCGGTTTTCTCACAGAACCCTGCTGCAGAGGACCCACAGGGCCGATGACAGCTCTTTCATCAGTCCTTGGGACTGCTGCCTTCCCTCTGTGATGGCTCTGTGGGGCTGGCTTTATTTTTCTCCATTTTAATGGGTTAGTTCCTAAAATACTTTGGAACTTTTCTACATTCTACAGAGAATAAAAGGTCTTTTCTCCCTGGGTGTTTCTCTCACTCCAAAGGAATGAAGAGTGAAAAAACAAGAGGGGAAATAACAAAACCCCTTGCCTTTGTGTTTAATTAATAAATGGCTTTTAGGCATGGGCTCCCTTGGAGAGCTGTACCTTTCTGTATTTTAGGTAAAGTTGCTAAAGAAAAGGGGAGCCTTGATAAATGTTTAACAATTACTGTTAATAAATAAAAGTAGCTTATACTGGCAACATGCCAAATTGTTCACAAAGCACTTTCCATTTTGAATCTTTGAGCTGTTCTGTGAAGTGGATAGGGTCTTTTGTAGGTTTTTATTTTTATTTTTTTGAGAGACTAAATGACTTATATTATCAAACAAATGGTAAACAGAAGAGTCTGGACTCCAACCCAAGTTTTCTGATTTCAAATCCAATGCTCTCTTGACTTCACAAAGCTATCTCTTTAATAATCATAGGCAAGTATTTATTTAAACACTCTCTAATCTTTATTAACCTCAAGAATAAACAATAAAAGTCACCTATCAAACTTTACGAAGCATTAATACAAATGAGTGAATTCCTCCATAACCTGCATACAGAGAAATATTTCTGAGTCAAAATCTAAATGTAATAAAAGATTGAAAACTTGAAAGCACTCACTAAGAAAACTTTTGCATGGCAAAAAACATTATAAATACACATACACAAACTGGAGCTAATAAACAAGTTTACAAAGGTTGCAGGATACAAAGTTAACATACAAAAATCATTTGTATTTCTATGCGCAGGCAATGAACAATAAGAAAAGGAAATTAAGAAAACACTTCCATTTGTAATAACATAAAAAAACTCCAAAATACTTGGGAATAAATCTACCAAAAGAAGTGCAAAACTTATACTATAAAACATGGTCGAAAGAAATTAAGGAAGACCTAAATAAATAAGAGATTATCCCATGGTTATGGATTGAAAGGCTTAATACTGTTAAGATGTCACAATTGCAGTACAGATTCGACATAATCCTTACCAAAATCCCAGCTGTTCCTTTCTTTCTTGCCAGAAATTGGAAGGAAAAAGTTTATCCTAAAATTCATACGGAAATGCAAGGGACCCAGAATAGCCAAAACAATCTTGAAAAAGAACAACAATGTTGGAGATGTCACACTTATGGATTTCAAAACTTACTACAAAATTTGTACATGAATCTTCATAGTAGCATTATTCATAATATCCATAAAGTTACTACAAAACAACAACAATTGAGACTGTGATATAGGCATAAGGATAGACATATAGCTCAATGGAATAGAATTGAGACAAGAAATAAATCCTTACATTTATAGTCAATTGATTTGGACTTGGGCGCCAATATAATTCAATGATGAAAGGATAGTCCTTTTAACAAATGGTGCTGGGACAGGTGAATATCTACATATGAAAGAATAAAGTTAGACCCCTGCCTCACATCATATAAAAACTTAACTCAAAATGAATCAAAGACCTCAGTGTAAGAGCTAAAACTATAAAATTCTCAGAAGGAAACATAGATATAAGCCTTCATGAACTTGAATTAGGCAGTGGTCTCTTAGATGTGATGCCAAAAGCACAAGCAACAACAAAATAGCTAAACTGAACTTCATCAAAATTAAAAACTTTTGTGCTTCAAAGGACACCATCAAACAGTGAGAAGACAACCACATAATGGGAGAACATTTTTACAAATCATATATCATAAGGGTCTAGTATCTAGTATCCAGAATATATAAAGAACTCTTAAGTCAACAATAAAAAGACAAATAACTGTATTAAAAATGGACAAAGGATTTGAATAGGCATTCCTCCAAAGAAGAAAAACAAATGGCCATTAAACATATAAAAAGATGCTGAACATCATTAATTATTAGAGAAATGCAAATCAAAACTACAATGAGATATCACTACACTCTCTAGGATGGCTGAAATAAAACAGAGAGATAATAACAAGTGTTGGTGAGGATGTGGAGAAAGTGAAACTGTCATGCATTACTGGTGGAAATGTAAAATGCTGAGGCCACTTTGGAAAACACCCTGGAAGTTCCTCAAAAAGCTAAATATTGAGTTACTATATGACCCAACAATTCTACTCCTAGGTTTATAGACAAGAGATTTGAAAATACACATCCACATAAAAACTTATATATGAATGTTAATAGCAACATTATTCATAATAACCTTAAAGTGGAAACAACCCAAATGTCAATCAACTGATGAATATAAACAAATGTAGTATATCTATATAATGGAATACTATTCCGTCATAAAAAGGAAATGAAGTACTGATACATGCTAAACACGAATGAACCTTGAAAACATTACTCTAAATAAAAGAAGTCAAAGACAAAAGGCCATATAGTGCATGATCCTATTTATATGAAATGTCCATGATAGACAAATCCATAGAGACAGAGGATAGATTGGTGGTTGCCAAGGGGTGGGAGGAGGAGGGAATGGGAATGACTCCTAATGGGTACAAGGTTTCTTTTAAGGTGGTGAAAAATTTCTGGAATTAGATAGCAGTAATGGTTGTACAACTTTGTGAGTACAATAAAACCACTAAATTGTACACTTTAAAAGGGTAAGTTTTATGGTATGTAGATTATCTCAATGAAATGCACAAAATTAAAACAAAAATGACAAATTGGGTGAAAATATTTACAACATATATTACAGACAGTAGGGAAATATGTGTAATATATAAAGAAATTTTAACCGTTAAAGCAAACTAGATAAAAATTCTATTAAATAGTGGACAAATAATATGAATAATTCACAAAAAAGGAGGTTCATAAAAAATACACTGAAGTCCCTTAAACATATGAAAAGATATTCAATTCCATTTTAAATAAGAGAAATGCAGATTAAAACTATACTGAGATGTCACTTCTCACCTGTCAGATGGGAACTAATTCAAAAGCTTGACAATACACTCTTTTGGAAGGGGCTGTGGGGAAATAGGCACTCTTACACTCTGCTGATGGGAATACAAATGGTATAAAAGCCCAATGAAAGGCAACTGTTAATATCCTACAAAACTACCAACGTATGCTCTCTTCGACCTAGCTGTCCCATTTCTAGGAATTTACTCTGAAGATACAACTCCAACAATACAAAAATACATATATGTAAGGTTATTCATTACAACATTATTTCTATTTGCAAAATATTGGAACCTAACCTAAATGCCAAAACATAAACTATTTGAAAAAACTGTAGAATGTACATAAAATGGAGTATTATCCATCTGTACAAATAAATAAAGAAGATTTAAATGAATTGTATGAAGTGATTTTCAGGATGTAGTGTTAAGTGAAAAAAGCAAACATACACACAACAAATAAAAAACTTGGTGGGAAGAGGGAGGGATATTTCCACAGTAGAATATCAACTGATAAATGCAAATGGAATGGCAGAATGGAAAAATCATTGATTTGCAACCATCACGATAAAGACGGGCTTGAGAAAGACTCATCAATGGATGCTAAACCTAGAGGGACATTTCAATGAGGAGTAAGATATTTACATGGTCTTAAAAATGTCTCTTTACAGAATGCTTATTGTCTGCAAAGAGAAAAACAGTTAATATACGGTGAAGAAGCACACACATCACTGTCACTGGGAGATAAAAAATTAATGTCACCAATGAAGGACAGATGGATATCATGTGCCTCCAGATGCCATACCCCAAGAAAATACAACATCCTTTCATAGCATTCTGGCTGGGAATGCATTGTCAGAATCTAGTCACGAGGAAGCGTCAGATAAACCCAAACTGAGGCACAGTCTATGAAACAACTGGCCTGTATTCTTCAAAAATTTCAATGTCATAAGAGACAATGACAGGCTGAGAAACTGTTTAGATTACAGAAGACCAGAGTCATTGACAACTAAGTGCAATACTTGATCCTGAACTGTATTTTTTATTGGAATGGGAAAAAATTGCCATGAAGGACAGTACTGGGACAACTGACAAAACAATACGGCCCATACCAATGACCAATGTTGACATTTCTGAATTGATAACTGTATTGTGGTTACATAAGAGAATATCCTTGTTCTTATTAAACATACACTGAAGTATTCAGGGATAAAAGGATATGACATATTCAACATACTTTTAAATGATTACAAAATATAAATAATTATTGCTCTGAGCATACGTGTGTGTTATGTTTGTCTGTATGTCTATATAGATAGGCAGGGAAAACATGTGGCAAAATACTTTAAAATAATGACTCTGGGCCCCATAAACAAGAGGCATTATTTAATCCATTTCCCGTTCACGCAGTGCTAAGGGTTCCTAGGAGTGAGCCTGCACTTATATTTGAATCCTTTTGCTGTTCCCTGCCCTCAGACATTTGAATTTTTTTCTCTAGGCCAGTGTTTCCTAAACTGTGGCCTGGGAACACTAGTGTCTCATAGACTTATTAAGCCCTCCCCCCTTGATTAACAATTTACACTGGCATTTTTAATGCACCGTAAAATGTGTTAAAGACATCTGCTTAATTTTAATTTAATATTTCTCAAATTTATTTGGCCACAAACACCTTTTCTGGGAAGACCTAAGAATTCTCATGAGATGCCAGTATCCTATGGAACACAGTTTGGGAAATGCTTCTCTAAACCAAACTCAAATCTTTGCAATGCATACTATTGGGTCTTAGAAGCCATCTTTCATTTCAGTGAATTTTGTAGGGGGTAATGGCCCTTGCTGGAATACTCTGAGCGTATCTTGATTTCTTTCTTTGAACTTTAGGAACTGGTACAGCAAAGATAGTGCTGAGACGAGGACAGGTCTGGATTTAGTCAGGAAACAATGAGGGACTATGGACTAAGAAAAAAATTCTAAATTAAAATAAATTTGAGATTAATCTCAAATTTATAAAATTTGTAAAATGGGAATAAAATAATATAAAAAAGTTCTCAAGGTTGGTGTGAAACTGGCTCAGTTAAGAGTAAAGAAAAGCCAACTTCTGGTGGCCAGGTAACTCAAAACAACCTTTTGGCAGAATGTCAACAAAAATCAAGAGGTATAAAAATGTTCATATCTTACCTCCCAGCAGTTTAACTTTTGGAAATGTATATCAGCATATAATTCAAGAAAAGGAAAAACATTTTTTAAAATAAGAATATTCAGAATTATTGATACTAACAAAAAATTGCAAATCCACAGTGTTCCTTCACTCAGTAAATGTCCCAACCAGCCACACGTAGAAAACTGGTCTAAAGCCGGACTCCTCCATCTCCTTCACTCTCCCACATCTGCACAGCTCCCAGGCCTGTCATTTCTACTCTCTATCTGTCTGTGTCTCTCCGTTCTCACGACACCGCCTGAGTCCGGGCTGTCATCATGCCTACCTGGTCTGTTGCAGCCACCTACTGAGTCGCCTCCCTGGTTATCTCTCTGCCATCCAGTCCCTTCTCCATACTGCAGATCAACCCTTCTAGACTGATAATCTGGTGATGTCAATCTCCCTGCTTGAAAACCCTTAACTGCCCTTAGGATGAAGCTCAAATTCCTTACCATGACTTTCCACACCCCATCTGAATGATACCCACCCACTGCCTTCCCATTCCCATTGCCCAGGCATCGGGAACTTCTTGCAGTTCCCCAAATGTGTCAAACTTTGTCTTACCTTCAGACCTTTCCATGTACTCTGCCCCCTGCCTGGGCCAGTCCTCCCTACCTCTTAGTATGTTTTGAGGCAGGCACCTGCATTTATTACCTTTGCTTCCTCATATCTCACTCACAGTACAATCTGGATTCCGTTCTCATCAGTGCCTCAATGTTTCCCTCAACTAGGTCATCAATGAAAGAAAAAGAAAAGCAAGAAAAGGAAAGGGAGAACTTTTCAAAAATTCATATATTGCACTAGCAGGCACTGTGCTCAACACTTTACAAATATGAACTCACTTTTCCTCCTGACAGCTCCATGCCCGCCATAACAGCAAAAGGTATCAAAAGGGGTGACAATGAGGATACCTCTTTCTTTTTTACTTTTCTTCTTGTTTTTTTCTAGCAAATTCTTCTTTTTCCTTTACCGATTTATCCTTCTTTACTTGACCAATGAATACCAAAGTTCCTCCATAAACCCTGCCTGGGTGATCTCACCCTCTCCCAAGGCAATTACTGTGTATAAGTGGAGGACTTGCTGACCTATTTTCTGAACTCTAGTTCTGATTATATAACTGTCTAGCTGTCATTTCTGCTTGGATGCCTTATGGGCATCTCAGACTCACCATCAAAACCTGAGCTCACCATCTCTCCATCACCCAGTCACACCTGCTCCCCCACTGTAAATGGCACAAACATCCACTCAGGTGTTCACACCAGAAACCCGGGGGTCATCTTCGACTCTTCCCCTTCCCCCTTTGTCCTGCATCCACTCAAGCTCCATATCTCATAAATTCTGCCTCCTAAATCTTTGTCACACCCATCTACTTCTCTTCATCCTTACTAACATCATCCTAGTTTAAGCCACCACCATCTTCAGCCTTCAGTGCTTCACTCTACCTCCACTCTTGGCACACCCTCCCTAGTCTACTCTCTACGTGTCAGCCAGAATTGTCTTTCAAAAAAAAATACTGCATTTTTTTGCTATGCCATTATTGGCTATACCTGGGCTATGCCATTTATTGGCTGTGTACTCCTGGACATATCACTCAACCTTTCTAATTTTTGACTTCCTTATCTATAAACTGATAATAATAATATGTCACGGGGTGGTATAATATTTAAGGGAGATAATCCAGAGAAAGTGAGAGAATGGCACACTCTAATAAACTGTGTGTGGGAGTATAAATGGTCATACAAATTTTAAAATAAATAGCAATAAAGAACCCTCAGTACCATATCATTATATCTCATTTGAAATAAGAAATGAGTTAGTCTATATTTTACAACTTTAACAGGGAAAAATTCTCAGAAAACAACTTAAAATGTGTTTTTAGCAGATGATACCACACAAAAACATCAAACTGACTGTGATGGTTAGTTTTATGTGTCAGCTTGGCTAGGCTATGGTGCCCAGTTGTTAGGTCAAATACTAGTCTAAATGTTGCTATGAATGTACTTTGTAGCTATGATTAACATTTATAATCAGTAGACTTTGAATAAAGGAGATTACCTTCAATAATAGGTAATAATTGGATGAGTAGGCCTCATCCAATCAATTGAAGGTCTACAGAGCAAAAGGCTGAGGTTTCAATGAAGAAGGAATTCTGCTTCAAGACTGTAACACAGAGACCCTGCTTGCATTTTCAGCTGGCCCACCTACCCTACGGATTTTGGACTTGTCAGCCCCCACAGTTGTGTGAGCCAATTCCTTAAAATATCAGTAAATCTCTCTCTCTCTCTCTCTCTCTCTATGTATACATCCAATTGGTTCTATTTCTCTGAAGAACCCTAACTGACACACTCACAGAGGAATCTTTTAATGACAAAGTAGAACAGCAGCTACCAGATGACAACTCAAAGTGACTTCAGGTAAAGATTGTAGAATGTGGTAGATAAGAACCCTAATAAGTTTGATAACATAAGCTGTAAATAGATAAACATTAAATAATAAAGAAACTTTGTCTGGGAAACAAGACTTAAATTATGCACCTAATATGAGAAAAGCCACCTTCAGGCAGTCTCAGACTGTTTGTGGAAGATGCACAGGTAACAGAGGACCAGTATCCCACACTTGCCCACTTACGAAGATGTTTGTTGAACTTCTACTCCAGACCAAGTGTTCTACTTATCTAGAGCACTTAACAAAGACAGGCATTCTCAGAGCTGCTATTCCACCTGTATCTGTGAAAAGCAGTGGATTGGAACAGCTTTGGTGGCCAGTACGTTGCAGCTTACCTGTAAAAGGTGGTTGATGGATGCGTCGTGAAATCCCAGGGCTTGTTCTACACCTGCCAATTCCCTCAATGTTGGTACGCACTCAAGACTTTTTTCACCTTTACTGATCTCAATACATTCTAAAGCCTCTTGGTAGTGGGGAAGAGCTTCTTTTGATTTCTTCTGACCTTGATATACCCTAAAAAATTCAAAGGGATTATCTTTAAAGTAATTAAAATAGAAGATACTGAAAATAATAGATGGATTTGGCTCTCTGACCCCTGTTGCCCAGGTTCATTTCCTAGGCAGTTAAGCCTTTCTTTCCTCCAAGGAGCAGCAGGGCATAGTAGTCAAGAGGATAGACTTTGGGATAATCAGGAAGGTTCAAGGGATAATAAGGAAGGTCAAGGGATAATCAGGAAGGTTCAAATCCTGGTTCCACCACTTAGTAGATACAGGACCTTCAAGTCACTTGACAGTTTTCTCATCTGTAAGTTAAGAATAATAACAGTGCCCACTTCATTGGGTTATTATAAAGGTTAAATTAGTTAATATTTTTAAAAAAAACACACCTAGAATAGCTTCTGACACATAGTAAGTGCTGTGTAGGTGTTGGTTTAAAAAATATAAAATATTAAAACAACAATAGTAATCAGAAAGGATGCCATGATGCTGATAACTGATCTGTTGAGAAATTATAGAAATTTCCCAGTTTGGTGAGGGTGTGAAGCACTCTCATTAACTGTTGGGAAGAATATAATTTGGGCACAAACTTTTCTATATCAAAATTATACATATGTATGTACACACGTATTTCTGCTAATTGCACTTTTAATAGTTTATCTTGAAGAAATACTCTGGCAGTATAAAAAGATACTATATACAAGAATGTTTACTGAAGCATTCTTTGTAATAGCATAAAAGTATAAAGCACTTAAATTACCCCAATAGGTGATCATCCAAGTGGGTTATAGTAAGTACATCTACACCATGTATCCATTAAAGTTAATGTCGATCTGTATTTATCAACATAGAAGTATAGCCACTATATATTCTTTGGTAAAAAGGACAGATTACAAAAGTACTTTATATAATCTTATTAGATCAATTTTGTATCTAATCTATATGTACACATATGCATAAAGAGATACCCAAATGTCACTAAAATGTTAGCAATAGTTATCTCTAAGGAGTTGATTGTGAGTGATTTTACTTTTCTTATTTATGCTTTATAAATTTCCCAAATTTTCTTCTATAAAAATATATTACTTTTACATCAGAAAAAATGTTAATTTTTAAAATTAATTTAAAGGTGGCAGTGGGAAAATATTCTTGTAGTTTCTTGGTGTAAGACTCTCTCATATTAAAAAATGTATCTATATATATTGTTTAGAAACAGGCATTTAAAAACAATCTTCTCAAAAATACTTGTGAAGACTATTAGAAACTTTTCTTGCATGGAAAGTTTTTATGTACAAAATTCATAATAAAAGAAATCAATCCTTCTTATGTTTCCCTCCACCCCAGAATCTTTAATACAAAAAGGCCTTACGATTCCCAAATTACCCAAAAACTGAGACATAATGTGAGAAAGTAACTAAGAGACCACAAAAATAGGTTTTGTTTTCAATTGTAAAAATTGTAAAAAATTACAAACAATTGTAAAAAAATTAATAAACAGAAACTTCAGTTAAATAGAGTCAGGAGCCCAGACTCTGGGAGCTCTCCTGCTCTGGGAGGACAGCAGAGCCCAACAGGAAGAAGAAAGACTCCTCTTCTTTCCTGGCAAGAACTTTTGGTCAACAAAAGCCATGGACTCTGTGTACTATGGCTCTCCCAAATCCTTTTCCCTTCTATAAAAGCATTCTCCTTCCCTTGCCATGTGGGGACTTGCACCTGGCTCACCATGGTTTCAGACCCCAAATGGAAATTTTCTGCCGATCCTGAATGAACTTAATTTTTTTTTTTCCTGGAGAAATAACTGGCAGCCTATTTTTTTTTCTTTTTAAGGTCAACATAGTCATTGGATACATTTCACAACTATTTTGCTCTCCAATAAATTTCAAAGGAATTGACTGATAGAAGTAGAGTTACTTTTCAGATCTGTGGTTCAGATGGCCATAATGAAATAAAATGCTCACTGAATAGCTTATGAACTGGGATACCTTCTATAATTGTAAAGAGGTTTAAAACACAAGAGGAGGTCAGGGATATGTTCCTGGACCAAGAAGGGTCCAGGTTGCAACTTGCAGCAGCTCTAACCTTGGAAAGGAAGAGATAAATAGACGACCTGGTAATACTGGACTCGCCTTCTAACTCTTAATGAGCTTAGAATATAGTAGGTAATAAGTAGCTTTGTACGTTATCACATTTTATTTTTTAAGAGAAACCCCACTAGCATCTATGGTGATAGAAAGAGGCTTTGAAACATATGGTTGGTAGCAAATCACTTAGCCAAAGAATTAGATTCCTGGTAGACAAAAATTAAACAATTGAAAACAGGAGTCAGCAAACCGTGGCCTGTGGGCCAGATCTACTCACTGACTGCTTTTGTAAATAAAGTTTTATTGACACAGTCAAGCCCACTTGTTTACTTATTGTCTGTGGCTTTTGCACTACAATGGCAGAGTTGAAGAGTTGCAACAGACACTGCATGGCCTACAACGCCTGAAATATTTACTCTCTGGGTCTTTACAGGAAAAGTCTGTAAACCAACCTCTTGTCTAGAGTCTAGAGAAAGTCACGTACTTTTAAAATGACTTCAAATTTTTTCTACCTAATTTAGCCTAAATAACTCAGACAATGCCATAGTTATTTGAGCAAAGGAAAAAATTCATCTTTCTTTCTCATGTTCATAAATGATGAAGAGTGTGCCAAGGAAGTAAAGAAGAGGTCCTTTGTTTCCAAGGCTGCTTGTAAAAGTCATAGAAGAGAAATAAAGCCAATACAAATGCCAAGATGATTTCATTTGGGCAACAATTTTAAAAGAAAGCAATATTTGAAGCTTAGCAATCAAGCTGATAAATGAGAAGAAAATAGAAAAGTAAACAACAACAAGGCATAAGTTAATTCGTGTACCAAAAATTCTTCCTTTCCTGAGATAGAACACTAAAGAAAAGTATTTGGGGGTTTGTGAAGCCATCTTAGCCAGAAGCACAGCACAGCACTCCAAGTTAACACCACAGTATCTTTTCAGGTATTAAAAAGTGATCCTTCAAATATCCGGCTCTCAGAGAAAATTTTATAGAGAAGAATACAGTATGAGAGGCAAGGCAATCAGTTACAAGTACTGCAACAGGAGTAGAAAACCCAGACTGTAGTTTGAGCATCCTTACTTACTAGGCCACACAACCTTGGGAAAGAAAAAAATGTTTCTGAACCTTGGTTTCCTCATCTGAACGCTGGTGTCCAATAGGGTTGCTGTGAGAATCAAGTAAGATGTCTGAAAGTGCTTTGCAAACTGAAGCAAGCCATACAGATTGATATTAAATCCCTATACATATTCATACCTTTTACTCCTTCCCCTCCCAGCCTGTGGTCTCTCTGGAACTGAGAGGCATAGTTTCAGGTTATGTTGAAATGGGCTCATTTGTGGTCTCATCTTGTTCCCACCCGCATGAGATTTTGGAAAGTCCAAATAATAGGTAGAATCAGTCAAACTCATGTGCAAGTGAGGTAGGCATTTTCTTATACAATTGGGCTTTTTAAAAAATTGAGAATAATTTACTATCAGAACAATACATATTCATCATTAAAAGTAAGAAAAGATATGGAAAATTAAAATATATAATTACAACATCCAAAGATGACTGCTATACACCTTGATATATATATATATATATATATATATATATATATATATATATATATACACACACATACACACACACACACACACACACACACACACACTTCCAGGTGATTTTCTATGCATCTTTTAAAAAGGATCATAATGTTTTAGAACCTGCTTCTTCCACTTAATCATACATTAAAATGTGGCAATAAATGCTATAATATCACTTTTAGTGGCTGAATGGTGCCATATAAAGTTTGATTGACCACTCATCTTCAAAAATATTTAGGACAGGGACTTCCCTGGTGGTCCAGTGGTAAAGAATCCACCTTCCGATGCAAGGGACGCGGGTTAAATCCCTGGCTGGTAGGGAAACTAAGATCCCACATGCCGCGGGGCAACAAAGCCTGCGTGCCACAACTACTGAGCTCACGTGCCTCAACTAGAGAGCCAGTGTGCCACAAACTACAGAGCCTACATGCTCTGGAGCCCACGCGCCACAACTAGAGAAGAGAAAACCTGCATGCCACAACTAGAGAGAAGCCCACGTGCCGCAACAAAGAGCCTGTGTGCTGCAATGAGCACCGCAATGAAAATTCCCACATGCCTCAATGAAAAGCCTGTGTGCCACAACAAAGACCCAATGCAGCCAAATAAATAAATGAATAAATACATATTTTAAAAAATATTCAGGACATAAAAAATGGTTGTGAAAAAAAATGGTTTGTGGAATATTTTTACAAATCATATTTCTGATGAGAGACTTACATTCAGAATATAAAAAGAACTCCTACAACAATAATAAAAAAGATAAATAGCCCAACTAAAAAATGAGCAAAGCACCTAAAGAGTCATTTCTTTCAAGAAGATGCAATAAGCACATAAAGAGATGTTCATCATTGGTCATCAAGAAAATGCAAATCAAAACTACAATGAGATACCACTTCACACCCATTAGGACAGTGGCTATAATAATAATGATTTTAAAAAAGATAATAAAAGTGTTGACTAAGATGTGGAGAAATTGGAATCCTCACACACTGCTGGTGGGTATGTAAAATCGTACAGTTACTTTGGAAAACAGTGTCAGTTCCTCAAAAGTTTAAACACAGAATTACTAGATGACCTGGCAATTCCACTGCTAGGTATATACCCAAAAGAAACAAAAACATATGTCGACATAAAAACTTGTACACAAATGTTCATAACTGCACTATTCATAAGAGCCAAAAAGTAAAAACAACCCAAATGTCCACCAACTGAAGAATGAATGAATAAAATGTGGTATATCCACTCAATAAAATGTTATTCAGTCACAGAAAGGAAGGAAGTATTGATACATGTTACAACATGGATGAACCTTGAAAAAATTATGCTAAGTGAAAGAGGCCAGTCACAAAAGACCACACACTCTATGGTTCCATTTACATGAAATGTCCCTAACAGGCAAATCCATACAGACAGAAAGTAGACTAGTAGTTGCCAGGGGTTGGGGAACTTGAGAATGGGGACAGACTGCTAATGGAATGAAAATGTAAAAGTGTTTGTGGTGATGTTGCATACTAAAACCCATCAAATTGTATACTTTAATTGGGTGAATTGTATGGCATGTGAATTATATCTAAATAAATCTGTTATTTTTGAAAAGTTTGTGAACATGTGGAAGCAAAACAAAATATAGATGAGACTCAGCCATAAACTTAGTCATTTTTGTTTAAAGAAATAACTGTATTAATAATTATTAAACAAAAATCAAATTATTTTAACCTTAATATCATCTGCGCGCCAGACACTATTCCTAACTTACTCATTTAAAGCAGGTCAGAAAGAGATGTCGGCTTTGGCTCTAACTTGGTTGAGTCACTGGATGATCCTACCCATGTTTTAATGGGGGAGGTTAGGAGAACAGATAATGCTGTGGGTCTTGCTGCACCTGACACTCAACAGAGTGGGCATTCCCAAGGGGAGGCCATAAATCAGGCTTGGACACTGAGCTACTGGTCTCTTTCTAACCTTCCAAAGCTGTTGGCATGCCTCCTGAGGAGCTTTAAGTCCTGGAGGTCTCCAGGGGAATGCCTAGGTCTATGAAAAGTATAATCTTAATGAGAAACAGTAAATTCATAGAGAGAAAAGCCATACAAAAATATTTTTAATGGACTATTCTGGCAAATCAATTATACTGTAAGTTTAAACACGTTAATATATTTCATATCATGATCCCAGATGCGGAAGAATCTAGAAATAGGTGATAAATCCAGTCTTTTCCCTTCGGCTGATCAATTCAAGCCACTAAGCTGGGGTTAAGGAAATTAGCCTGAGGATCGGTGAGTTACAAAAGAAAAATAAATTCAATATAGCTCCCAACTCCCAGAGTAGCAGAATTCACGATGTGACAACATGAGGTTGGAACAGAAAGGCCAATCCTCCAGCTCAGAGCTGAGTGAAGCACACCAGGCCATCTGGGGTTGGCTTTGGAGTTCTGGTCCAACACCAAGGGCCTCAAACTCTTGTCTTCAGGGCCCGACTCTGCACCCACAGACTCCTGCGCCTTCCTCTGCCTAAATCCTGATGGACACCTGCCCAAGGGGGCAAGTGGGAGTTTCAATCCAGCCCAGGCTCTGCTGACTGAGCTGTGTGCTTGGATACATGCCTGTGTCCACCTGGAGAAAAGGAGACTTTTTTTTTTAATTCTCACGAAGGCTCCGTTCACTCACCCAGTTGTGTACAAACGTGGCGCAGAGGTGGCAGTGGCTCTGCTGGGACTCTAGTTTCCCTCGACTTGATGAGTTCAGATGACTCATGGGAGTCATCTAAACCTTCACATTTGGCTCCCCTGATGCCAGTTCTCTTTCAGCTCCCCAGTTGTGTCATGCCTACCTTCTCTCTGGGTCTTTGCTGGTCCTTGTATCTGGAATGTTCTTTCTTCCATCTCTATCTGGCAAACTGCCTTTCATCTTTCTATCATCCCTTTTCCAGTTTTAGCTTAGCTGTCTCCTCCTTTACGTAGCCTACCCTGCCAGGGCCAGGACTAGAGTGAGACCAGTGAGACACCTAGGACACACCATTTAAGGAGGTGCTCACTCTCAGCGTCGGGCAAGTGCAGGGTTGGCATCCAAGTGTGAGCGCCTCCTTAAGTGGTGTGGTCTGGGCACCTGGCTCCCTCATCCTAGTGCTGGCTCTGTTCCCTGACATCCCAGGCTGGGTTGGGCGACTCTGTGAACACCTGACTGTGCCCCCACAGAACTGTGAACCTCCTCTCTCAGAATACATCTCTCGCATTGCATTTTAAGTGCCTGGGGACTTGGCACCAATCCCTTTAGTGCAGGACTCTGAGAAAGCAGAGTCCAAGGCTGCCGCATTCATCTTGACATCCCCAGCACCCTGCAGTGTCTGACACACAGTGGGTGCCTGCTGTCTATGGAAGGAGGGAGCGTGAGGTGAGGAGGGAAGACAGAAGGAACAACCTGCAGATCCACTGACTTAGAGACTTTGAGGCTATAGTTCATACTTTAATTTTCATAGATTTTGGAATAAATTTTAGGGAAAAAAACCTTCAAGAAAGGAACATATTTTCACATTGATTTAGTTGCAAAAATATTAGACTGTTGCTCTAATTAAGGGCTGGAGAAATTATTGAAATTTTATAAAAGGCGGAATAAAAGAAACTTTGTAAGAACCTATTAGGGTTTGAATTGTGTCCCCCCCATCCCAAATTCATATGAAGTCCTCACCCTCAGTACCTCAAAATGTGACTTTATTTGGAAATAGCACCATTGAAGACACAATTAGTTATATTAAGAAAATGTCATACTGGACAGTATGACTGGTATCCTTATAAAAAGGAGATATTTGGACACAGAGGCACAGGGAGAATGCCATGTGAACACAAAGGCAGAGCTTGGTGTGATGCGTCTGTAAGACAAGGAACACCAAAGGTTGCCAGTACACATCTGGAAGTTAGCAGAGAGGTGTGGAACACCTCATAGTCCCCAGAAGGAACCATCGCCACCCATACGTTCATCTCAGAATAACTTTCTGTTGTTTAAATCACCTAGCTGGTAGTACTTTGTTATGGCAGCCATAATAACTAGTGCAGAACCCCTACTGGCTGACTCCAGGCTCAGAGATTTTCCTTTCATCAGCACCCTAATAGATGAACACTGCGTGAACTCACCCAGGGCAGCTAGTTAGATATGGAAGTACCAATTTTTCTTTTTTAAATCACATTGTGGTCAAGTCCAAGTGGTAACTTTCCGTTACTTCACTGCCTGGAAATTTAATTTGAATATCTACTGAGAAGGAGACCTGGAAGGAGGCAATTTCAGCAGGAACAAACACATGGCTTTCATTGACCATAGTTTTGCCCTTGCTACAAGAATGTCTACATGAGGGCACAGACCGCATGAATCCAATGACATCCAACAAGCTGTTAGCAGGATACCCAGCCCTGAAGGGATGCAGTCACACGTGAAGGTGACCTGTTGCCATTTCTGAACTCTCTAAGTTTAAAAGATTTTTGTCAGCCTATCATTGGTCTCACATTTCAAACCCTATAGAATTCTTCAGACTCTGAGTCCTTCTTTCACCTGTCGGTAAAACTATTTACCTCCTCACTTAAGTTATCCAAAGGGAAAAAATTAGATCCCTCACACTATGTACACAAAAGTTCCAAGTGACTTTTAGAGGCCTAAATGTAAAAAGCAAAACTTTGATACGTTTGAGGGAAAACATAAGGAAAAGTAACTCCATGACTTTGGGGTAGGGAAGGACTTCTTAAATAAGATACAAAAGTACAAATCAGAATGAAAGAAGCAGGTAAATTTGGTCACATTAAAAATAAAAACTCCTGTGCTTCAAAATTCATCATAAAGAAAGTGAGAAGACAAATTACACATTGGGAATACATACACAATATATGTAACCAGCAAATAACTTGTCATCAGAAATATGAAGAATGTCTACAAGTTAATAAGAAAAATGCAAATAGCCCAGTTAAAAAATGAGTAAAAGAAATGAACGGACATTTCACAGAACAGAAATTCCAAATGTCCAGCAGATGTATGAAAAGATGTCAAACCTCACTATCAGGGAACTGCAATTAAAGAAACTATATGATTGGCAAAGATAAAAAGTCTGACAATATCAAGTATTGAAGAGGACATGGAGTAATGGGAATTACTGCTGGTGAGAGTATAAACTGGTGGAAAGCAAACCCAGTAAAGCTGATGATGTGGATACTTGTCAATTAAGCAATTCCACTCCTGGGCATATACCTCAGAGATAATCTTGCACATATGCCCATAGAGACATGTACAAAAACAATCACGGAAATAGTGTTTATAATAGTGAAAAATTGGAAGCAATTTATGTGTTCACCCTCAGAATGTATAATTAAATTAGAGGAAAGTTAGACGGATTAAACATAATATGGAGGTTTAAAATGAAGAGACTAGCTCTATGTGTATAAATTGACGTGGATACATCTCAAAAATAGAAAAGTAATGGGGGGAAAAAAGCAAGCTACAGAAGGAAACATACATATGAAGTAAAAAAATGAAAAATAATGCTGTATATTTTTTATGGCTATACACGTATAGATTCAGAGGAATGAAAAACACTAAATTCAACATCACAATTGCCTGTAACATGGGGAGAAGAAAAGAGTTTGAGAAGAACGCATAACAGGCTTCCACTTATCTGAAATGTTCTATTTTGAAGCTTGGTAGTGTGTACTTGAGTATTCGCGTAACAATATCTTTAGTTTTATATGCCTGAGATATTTGGTTAAAAAGATGAACAAATACAACATTCTGTTGTTTAGCGTGTGCAGAGAATGTGGCACTTTCTACTCTCACCCTTTGAAGTTGCCGTTGCATGCTATTCCAGGGTCCTGGCACTACCAGCCAGAAATGAAGGCTATCAAGCTAATGCAATCTACAATGAGCCTTCTGGAGCTCATTGAGGGTACACTGTTCACATAAAAGAAAAGACAAAATAGAAAATAAAATTACTTTAGCTTCACAATATGTTTAATAAAAAAGGAACTGGGGGAGTACTACATCAGGAAATAACTAAATTATAGTCTTACCTCCATTTCCAACTCATGTAAAGCCATCAGTCAATTTCAGGCAATCTTGTCTGTCTCTATTTGCTCATAAGTAATGTGTGGGAGGGCAACATTTTCTCCTTTCCTTTCCTATCTACCTGCCAGGGATGCTTTGAGGATTTATTATCTGGTGGGCCCATAATGTGTTTGGGTAGCTTTAGGAAACACACTGGACAGATGAAAAGACAGAGAATTCTGAACAACACAATGTGGCAGTATGTTAATTTGGCAGGTCCACAACTTAAACCACAGCATATTTCATTGAATGAAAATACATCTGCAGTAATTCTACAGAGCACATGACAAGACACTATCTCATTTCAGATGAGTTTCAGAAGATCCCACAGGGATGGAGACTTGTTTTAACCTGCAACAAACAAGTGCAATCTCCTCTGGTATTACTAAGGCAATAGAGGGTTTCCTTTTAAAAGCTCAGGAATTTGGCAAGAATATTGAGTACCAGTGAACAGCAGAAGCCTTGTGGGACCATTGCTGATGATGGAAATCTGATGAAAAATCAATCTTGGAAGAGGAAAATTAGGATTTTCTAGAGTCAAAAGGAGAAAAGGTTTACATCTGGGTCTCTCTTTACCATCTGGCACACATAGGTAAAAGCTGTGCTCTGTAGAGGGCATTGTCAGGTTTCCATTCTGTGCTAGCGAATGGGATCTGTGCTGTGGTGAGGAGTGTGGACACCAGAGTTGGATGCAGACCTGGCTCTGCTCTGCTACTTCCCAGCTTTGTGACCCTGGGATATGACCTCACTTCTCTCAGCTTTGGTTTTCTTCATTTGAAAATGGGAACATGAAGGGTACCCACATCACAGGGAGGACTGCAGATTAAATGGTGAGATGAGGTCTGCAAAGGACTTAGCAAGAGCCAGACCAGAAGGTGATCAAGAATTGCTAGCTAGTGTGGTTGTTTAAAATCATTATTATTAAGTGCAGTTGTTTAAGGGAAATGTATATTATACAGATAGAGTATTAGAAAAGGGAAAGACCAAAATGCAGTGCTCTAAAATAGTAAAGCTATTCGAAGAAAGTGAAAACACTAATTTGAAAAGATACACGCGCCCCAATGTTCATAGCAGCATTATTTACAATAGCCAAGATATAGAAGCAACCTAAGTGCCCATCAACAGATGAATGGATAAAGAAGATGTGATACATATATATTGGGTTGGCCAAAAAGTTTGGGTTTTTCTATAACAGCTTACGAAAAAACACGAACGAACTTTTTAGCCAACCCAATATATACGCGCGCGCGCACACATACAATGGAATAGTACTTGGCCATAAAAAGAATGAAATTCTGCCATTTGCAACAACATGAATGGACCTAGAGATTATTATGCTTAGTGAAATAAGTCAGACAGAGCAAGACAAAAGACAAATACTCTCTATGCTGTCACTTATAAGTGGAATCTAAAAGTAAAAGAATCGAATGAATATAACAAAACAGAAACAGACTCACAGACATAAAGAACAAACTAGTGGTTACCAGTGGGGAGAGGGATGGGGGGAGAGGCAAGATAGGAGTAGGGGATTAAGAGGTACAAACTACTAAGTATGAAGTAGATAAGCAACAAGGATATATTGTACAGCACAGGGAAATTTAGCCATTATTTTGTGATAACTTAAAATGAAGTACAATCTATAAAAATATTGAATCACTATGAAATTAGTTTCAGTACACCTGAAACTAATATAATATCGTAAATCAGCTATACTTCAACAAAAATAAAAATAGTAAAGCTTTAGAGGATTCAAATAATAGAAAGTAGGTAAAGTATATGAAAGTAATCTGTGCCATGTGTTTTTCTGCTTCCCCACATTAAAAAAAATGATTTAAAAAACCAGATTTTGTATAAAGTAAGAGCGTCTCTTCAATCGTGGGAATACAGGATGATGAAGAGTGCCAGGAAAAATCAAATTATTTCCTTCTTTGTTAAATAAGCATAAAACATTCTAGGCACATAGCATTGAATGGGAGGAGCTGACAGGAGAAATATCTCCTCTGGAGAGCAGTGGGGTGTTTCCTGGAAGTAGGAAAGGGAGAAGGAGGGTTTTGAGCACATGAGCATTTGTCAGAGCCTTTATGCCCAAAAGATAAGTGCAGAGAAAGTGACTCTTTAAAGAAACATTGGGACTTCCCTGGTGGGGCAGTGGTTAAGAATCTGCCTGCCAATGCAGGGGACATGGGTTCGAGCCCTGGTCCAGGAAGATCCCACATGCCGCCGTGGAGCAACTAAGCCCATGTGCCACAACTACTGAAGCCCACGTGCTTAGAGGCTGTGCTCCTCAACAAGAGAAGCCACCACAGTGAGAGGCCCGCGCACCGCAACAAAGAGTAGCCCCTGCTCGCTGCAACTAGAGAAAGCCCAAAAGCAGCAACGAAAACCCAACGCAGCCAAAAAAAAAAAAAGAAACACATCTCTAGGTGATGGCATGAACTAAAAATTTAAAGCTGAGTAGAGAAAGCAAAAGCTATATTTGGAGGTTATTGACTGGACCAATTAAGGGAAGATGATGGTAAAAGCAAAGGCTATTTACCGAAGTATCAAAAATTGACAATAAAAGCCTTGGGAATGTATTCTGGGAAATATGTGGAACTAAGTAGAATTCCACCATCCTAATGAGGTGATGGCAGGTAGATATAGACACTGTCCCCCTTGCCACTATTTTCTCCATTATCTTCTACCCCCTCCCAGGAAGTACTGGCTAAGGGAGAAACCTCTCCCATGTTCATTCCTCTCTGGAAAACTTGTGTTAGAATCATTTTCCAAATCTTGTGACTATAATGAATCTAGAGAAAGCAAGACAAAGAAACAAACTCGAGCTTAAAACATATACATGTGTATATGTATATACACATATCTACATACAGATATATACATATCTGATTTTTAGCTTAGGTGGTTCGTAAGAGCAAAGACAAAAAAAACAAAACGAAACAAAACAGCCTTCTCAAGTCGTAGGAAAAAAAAGTATAGGAAAGAATATAGCAAGACAGGGGCAGTCTTGAAGTGCAGTATCTTATTCTGTGATGGCGGTACTACATGCTTTAAAATCAAATCATTTCCAGGATGAAATGGCAGAAAGGAAAATGCTCAATTAGACAGTAGCAATAATAATAGCTACTTTCTTAGACCTACCACATACCCAGATGTTTTAATGTAGGGTTCATTTCATCACCACAGCAACCCTCTGGGGGCTGATCTTTCCCACCTCAACAGGAGAGGAGAAGGAAGGACTTGCCCAGGGTCCTTCAGTTGGGAAGGTTGAATGGATGCTGACACCAACCCAGGGCGACCTGACTCTAAGGCCATGTTGTCAAATATATCATGTCACATACCTTAGAGATACCTGGAAGGTGTCCTGTTGATGCTCTGAGGAGCATTTACTTATCACAGGCACACCTGAGAGCTAGTTCAGCACAGCAAGCAAGGCCAGGCAAAGTGCTCTCTGGGTAAGCTGTGGAGGACTCCAAAGATGACAAATCAAGCAGTCACAGAGAAAGCTGGGGACAGGTCACATGTTCCAGAGCAGCAGTCTCAATAGGCCATAACCATCATGCCACATAGAAAGATTATTTTAAAAGGTATGTGTGTATGTGTGTGTGTGTGTGTGTGTGTGTGTGTGTGTGCAATGATGTACTCCTGCCTTTATAAAGACACTATCTGTCTCTGGGGAATCTATCTACCAGTAACCAGGATAGAAAATAATCCTTAACACTGGAAAAAATTTGCTTGCTTTCACTAATGACTACCTTGGCCCCATTCGAAAAAACAACTGCACACATAGGAACACAAGATTTGGATTCACTCTCCAAAGTTAATAAATAATTACTGAATGAAGTAGTGCTGGAACAGAGAAGGGCAGGTAGAAGGAATGAAGCTTCAGGCCACAGTTAGGGATGGAAGGCACGGAGCGTGAGTCACCCTGCAGCCCTTATCTGTCAGCCCAAGGAGAAAAGAACTGGCCTAGTCTGATGGGCACCATAAAAGGCGATGCAGGAGGAGGAAGAGGATGCACTGAAAGATATCCTTTTAAGAGAAACACAAATCCCGCGAGAACTGCCTAAGAAATTATCCTGGTCTTCCACTTCCAAGACCGGGCAAAAGAAAAAGTCCTTGTGGTTGTGAGCATAATTGTAGAAATGTACAAAACCAAAGCCTTGTTACTTCCTAAAGCAGATCGGTTTGGACAAAATATTCACACTTCACTGAGAAAACAAAGTGATTGCATGAAAACCATGCAGTTTAAACATGCATGTTCCAGTGAATATGTTACAGTGAAGAATCAGGTCAAAAAGAAGCAGTGAAGTTTAAAACAACTCCCTTAAACACAAAAGTAACTGTAGGACAGCTTGGAACATTAACTTAAATTCTTGTTGGGTATTCAGCACATATGCGTACAAGGCCCGCCATCTGCTGACAAGGTTTGGTACTGCTAATTTGGAAAGCACTCAGGAGGTGGTGGATTTTGGCAGAGGATAATTTACTCAATTTTGTAGCAAGTGCTCAACATTAAGTACTAATAACATTAGTCAGGTCTCAACATATGCAACAAATATCATATCTTGGACCTCATATCTTTATATTTTCTGTTTTACAATATAACAAGAATACCTACTTCTGGGCAGGAAGAAATTCTGGACTGGTAGGCCCTCCCAGTCACTATTCTCTTCCTCCTCTGTTTCATAAACGGAATCATACAGTATGAATTCTTTTTAGTCTGGCTTCTTTCACAAACATTATGTTTGTGGAAGTCATCCACCATGTTAAGCATAGGAGTTGTTTCATCATTTTCTTTGTATGAACAGATCACAATTTTATCTACTCTACTGCTGATGAACATTTGGATTGTTTCCAATCCTTGGCTATTACAAATAACACGTAGCTTTGGACATTCTTGGCTGTGTATTTTGGTGAACATATGTATGCATTTCTGTTGGGTGTATATTTGGGAGTGATACTGCTGGGTCACAGGGTATTCAAACATTTAAACTTAGTAATAATGCCAAACAGTTTTCTAAAGTAGTTATTCCAAATATATTCTAAACAACCACATATGAGAAAACATATGAGAGCACTATATACTTGCCAACTTGATGTTATTAGGCTTTTAAAAACTTTTAGCAATATTAGTGGAAATGTAGTAGTATCCTATGACTTTAATTTTCATTTCCCTGGTGACTGATGAGAGGAGTGTCATTTAATATGCTTTTCAGTTATGTGGGTATCCTTTTTTGTGAAAAGTCTCTTGCCAGGGAGTTCCCTGGCAGTCCAGTGGTTAGGACTTGGCACTTTCACTGCCATGATTCAATCCATAGCTGGGGAACTAAGATCCCGCTAGCCACATGGCCCGGCCCAAAAAAAAAAAAGTCTCTTGTCCACTTTTCTATTCAGTTGTTTGTCTTTGTTTTATTGATATATAGGAGTTCTTTACAGATGCTAGATATGAGCCCTTTGTCAATTATATGTATTACAAATATCTTCTTCCTCTTTCTTCTTGTCTGTGGTATGAAACATATGGTGATTTAAGTACAGAACAATATAGCATCAAGCAGAAGGGAAGAGAGAATTAACATACTCAAAGTCCCTTACATTGTCCAGAAAGTGGTTAATTGACTAATTGCATTAGAGTGTAATAAGTCAGGGATACAAGCGACAAATTCTATGGTAATCACTAGAAGAAAAATAAAATAATGTATAACTTACCAGTTAATAGACAGGGAAAGGGATGACAAAAATATTTGACTAAACTAAAGGAAGGCAAGAAAGGAGAAAGCAAGGAACATAAAACTGGTAGGACAAAAGGAAATTTAAAAACTCAAATATATCAGTAATTAAAACAAAAAAATATGAAGATTGAAAATTAAGAGATGGAAAAAGGTATTATAGGAAAATTGTTACCAAGAGAGCTAAAGTATCAATTTTTTTTTTTTTTTTAAACTTTGGGTTTATTTATTTATTTATTTTTATGGCTGTGTTGGGTCTTCGTTTCTGTGTGAGGGCTTTCTCTAGTTGCGGCCAGCGGGGGCCACTCCTCACCACAGTGCGCGGGCCTCTCACCATCGTGGCCTCTCTTGTTGCGGAGCACAGGCTCCAGACGCGCAGGCTCAGCAATTGTGGCTCACGGGCCCAGCTGCTCCGCGGCATGTGGGATCTTCCCAGACCAGGGCTCGAACCCGTATCCTCTGCATTGGCAGGCAGACTCTCAACCACTGCGCCACCAGGGAAGCCCTAAAGTATCAATTTTAATATCAGGCAAAATAGATACAGACATAGGGGACAAAGAAGAACAATATATACTCACAAATAAAATAACAGATTAAGAAGACAGGCTGTTTAACTCTCCTCCCACCCAACAGAAGATATCAGAATATATAAAAAAATGACTGGCAGAACCATGGGAAGCTACAGATGGATCAATATTTATAGTTCGAAATTTAAGCACACTTACCTTAAAAACTAACGTATCAAATTGCCAAAAGATAAATATATATATAAATCTGAGTAACAGAATTAATAAAGTTACCCTAATACAGATTTATTAGAACCTTAAACACAACAGGTAAAGAATACAATTTCCTTTTGTAGCATACTTGGAACATTCACAAAAATTGACTATGGACTAGGTCACAAAGGAAGCTTCAGTAAATTTCAAAGAGTTGATACTATACAAATATGTTTCTGCCCACAACGCAGTAAAATTAGAAATCAGTAACATCAGAATATCTTGAAAAACCCCATATATATGCAAACTAGAACACATATCATTTGAATAATATCTGGATTAAAGAGTAATTTATAAACTAAGTTATGTGAGTGATAGTGTTATATATTAAAACATGTGGGATAGGTTAAAGCAAGACTCACATGGACATTTTGGAGAATATCTTTGATATTTGGGTGAGAAAGGCTTTCTAAATAAACTCTCAAAGCATAAATCATAAGGTTAAAAATTAATGGATTTGACTCTAGAAAAATTAAGTTCCATGCCATGAAGAACACCACAGACAAAATTAATAAATGAGCGATAGATATAAGAAAATATTTGTAGTATCGCTAATTTATAATATATAAGAAAATCTCAATTATCAATAAGAAAAGCACAGGAAACCCCAAAAGAAAAATGAGAAAGAATGCTAACAGGCTATTCACAGAAGGGGAATCCAATGGCTAAGCAGTATATGAAGAGGTACTCAAAATCACTAATAAGAGAAACGTAAGTAGAATTGAAAAGTAATTAAATAGCACATATATGCATCAAGGTGGCAAAGGTTAGAAAGACCAACAATGCCAAACATTGTTGGGGATGTGAGAAAACAGGAACCCATGTACCCCACAAGTGGGAATGCAGATGGGTGTAGCAATTGGCCAGTATGTGGTGAACTTGAAGTATGAGTGTACCCTGCGACCATGCAATCCTACCCTTAGAGTATAAACTCAGAAAAGTCTCTCTGAGCCTCCTAAGTGGAGTTGCACAAGGATGTTCATGGCAGCACCATTGTGGCAGCTGGGAGCTGGGGATGAGCTGAATGCCCACTGCTAGGAGAACAGACAAGCACAGGATGGCAGATGCGTTCTATGGAGCACAACAAAGTAGCCAGCAGCAACAACTAAAAACAGTGCTGAGTGGACAAAAGTGAGAAACAGAGTGAGACACATACTGCAAATTTATACAAACCTAAAACGTATAAATACAGAAAACAATGCTATTTATTATTCAGAGATACATATTTAAAGACATAAATCATTGTTTAAAAAGGTTATCTATGATCTGTATGTGACAGAATGAGAGTAAGGATCAGAGATGGAAGGAAAAAATCAATTTAAAAAAGCATATCAGGGACTTCCCTGGTGGCTCAGTGGTTAAGAATCCTCCTGCCAATGCAGGAGACATGGGTTCGAGCCCAGTTCGGGAAGATCCCACATGCCGCGGATCAAGTAAGCCCGTGTGCCACAACTACTGAGCCTGCGCTCTAGAGCCTGCACGCCACAACTACTGAGCCCTCGTGCCACAACTACTGAAGCCCACGTGCCTCGAGCCCATGCTCCGCAACAAGAGAAGCCACCTCAATGAGAAGCCCGTGCACCGCAAAGAAGACCAGTCCCCCACCCTTGCCACAACTAGAGAAAGCCCGCACGCAACAATGAAGACCCAACTCAGCCAAAAATAAATAGATTAATTAATTTTTAAAAATGTTAAAAAAAAAAATGTGTACCAAAGGTTTTCATGGACTGATGAATTCTCTGCACTTCATATCCAAAAACACTCCCAAACAAACAAATTAACAAGAGTGGACTTATGATCACAAAAATATCTTTAAAAGCATGAGTCAAAGTTAGTCCTTCCCAGCTTCCATTCATATGGAAGCATTAGGTGTGCTCCTTCAAGGCCCTTTCCTTCTTAAAATGAGTCCATTGGGTCCCTGAGTTCTCTTGGGAATCAACCTATATGTGCAGTCTGATTATTAATTTACGCTGAATTCTTCCAGGCTTGGTTAAAGGCCGCCGCATAGGTCTGCTGGGGATTCTCTGCCTCTTCTAGAATAGACCTTTCTCTGCCCTCTTCCTCCCACAAACACATCCTTCCAAAGAATGGGTACATCCTCTGTCACCCCACTGCTCTGGGGAATTGGCTTGGGGTTGGCCTTTGGAGAGGGATAAATGTGCTGACTACCCAAAGCCCCTTCTCCCTCAGGCTCCAACCATTATATCTGTTCCACCTGGGTTTATTTGGTGAGTGTGGGTTGGGGGTAGGGAGAAAAAGGAACAATCTTCTCATTCTCATGAGATATTCAGATACCTCTAAGATCTTTCAGATACCTCTAAGATCTTTCTCCTTTGAGGCCTTAATCGTAAAATCAATGTATTGAAATATTTTAGACTAGAACAGTAGGGGAAAAAAGGAAGATGTAGGTGTGGGGAGGGGAGGGAAGGAAACAAGGGCAGGAGGAGAGGGGCAGGGAGAGCAGGCAAGAAATAGAAAGTCAAGAGAATGACATCAGGACTCTAGGACCCAGGGGTGGGTATGAGAGCACTACACATTTAGTGAAGAGTGCCACTGACGTACATGCCTTGGTTGTGGCTGCTCTGACGTGACTGTCGTCCTCCTCTTTTACTTCTGGACAATGGCCATGGAGAAGCCACCGACACAGCACCATGCAGAAGCTCCTCCTGCCTGAAGACAGAGTCTTCTGGCAAAGAACCTCCAGGAATCACGTATACAAAATGTCCTAAACTGAAAACTTACTGTGCAAATGACAATTTGATCTGCGTTTGAATTTCTATCCATTCTTCCTTTATAATCCTTCCACATTGCAGCAGCTCCTTTGAAAGTCTCTCTGCTTTTGTCAAATTCTCTGAAGCTTCCTTAAACCTGAGTTGTGTTCAGGAAACTTTACACTTGGTGCTACATTCTGGGGCCCTAGTTCCTGGACATCCTTGGCTCTCATACTTCCCATCACCCTTCCTGAGTCACGTGTCAGCTTTTGATTTGGCCTTAAAAATTAAATATAAGCATTATGAACAGTATTTCTATTTGTAAAGATTAGAGGCAAAAGGATACTTTTGAAGGGAGAGTAAGGCTCTCCCCATGGTATGGAATAACTCAACCGAACACTTGAAAACATCTGTATTGTCATTGTAGGGACGCACAATGGCGTTGGTGAGGATTTCTTTGGCTTTTTCCGCATGTTGTTTTGCTTGCAGTGACAGTCCTGTGGACAAAGAAAAAGAAGTCTCAGTTTCTCTTTCATTTCAGCTGGATAGGAATATAGTTATCTCTGGCCAGGGAATCTAATGAGGTCTCCTTCATATATCATCAAGTGGCACATGGAGATATATCGGGACAGCATGAAATACCATCATGACTATAAGAAACAAAGAAGTGTTTCACACCTAGGACTCAAGATAAAAAATTTTTCCCAAAATGGTCTTTTTAGAAATAAACAGAATGAGCAGGAATTGAACAGCTTTGAAACTTCACCAATATCAGACGTAAAGTGTTATGAATAATTATAAAAAAACAAAGGGAATACAAAGACTACAGCATTCTGGGCAGGAAATAAAATATTCATGAATTTTAATCCTGGCTTTGTGACAGCAATCTTAATGAAATACTAAAAATTCTGAATCTTCTGCTCATCCATCCATAATCATAACTTTAGAGAGTTATTTTAACATAATACAAATATGACAATATCTATAAAAACTGACAAACAATTCCAATGAGGTAAGGGGCTGATGTGCTACAATCTCTTATTTCTATGTGGTAATAGACTGATATGAATCAAATGAAGTTTAAAGAAAGTTATTACCAAGAACTAATTCCCGGTGGGTTCCAGCATTCTTCCATTGGCGTATTCATTTGTGGTAAAGGCGACACTGAGGATCACTATTTAGGTTTCAGGTTTTTTCATTTTCCCACATCCCCATCTTCTTCCCCACAATGACACACCCTTCCAGCCACATCCTAATACTCCTGGTCTTACATTCTTCATTACATGGAATTGTATCTCAAATCTCTAAAAAGAGCTGTCAAATTATGAAATTCATTCTGTTCCTATGTCTATAAAACAGAATATATTTTCTGAGGGAGAAAATCCAGGGTATGCTCTTCCTATAGGAACACTTACAGAATTTTGTCTTATTTTTTTTAAAAGTACACAATCAACCTACCAGAAATCTATTAGTGCCAACAATGTATGCAACATTATAAAAGACATGATGAATTTTGGTCCATTTCCTCAAGAAACTTGAACTCAATCTACAAGAGGCAGCATGGGTTGAGGTTCAAGAACACTAGCTCTGAAATCAGACTGCCCAGAGTGAATTCCCTGCTCCAACACTTACCTGAAATGTTGGCCCCAGCTTCCTCGACTGTAGACAGGAATAATAACATTACCCACCTCATAGCACTGTAGTGAAGATTGAAGGAAATTATACATGGAAAATAGCATGGTGCCTGGCACTCAATAAGACCTTAATAAATAGTAGATACTGCTTTTACTTTAAATTGAGAAAAAAAGACTATAATGCAGAAAGGTAGCAGACTGTGGAAGAAAAACATTGTTAAAAAAAAAATCCCCGATGCTAGGACACTGGTACTGGCAACCAAAATCCTAGATCTGAGTCTCAGATCAGCTATCTATTAACAGTGTGACCTGGGGCAAGCTGTTTCAACTCAAACTAGTTGTTTCCTCTGAATCTAGAAAATAGGGGGTATAGGGGTATGGTCTGAACTAGATGATCTCCAAGGTCCCCTCTGGCTCTAATAGTCTTTGATCTAACAGGTAGGAGCAATCTATAATCAGATTCGGCTAAATTTATTGGGTGGCAATTGTGTGCTTAGCATTGTGGTGTTTTTCACTTCTGTTTGTTTATTTATTCACTGGGCCAATCCTGGGAAGTCAGTGCCATCATATCATCATCATTATCATCGCTTTTCAATTGAAGAAACAGAGTACAGCAATGTACTCTTGTACCTCTTGTCCTAGGTTGCCAGTCCATGTTTTTGCCTTCTCTGCATCCATTCTCCCTTCCCCTGTTTTCTTTTGAGGATGCCCAGCCCCTGCACACTCAGTCCTTGTGATTTAGCCAAGGCCAGCCTCTCCCCAAGGATCCAGTGGAGCCAAAAGGCAGGTCTAGCCAATCAGACTCTTTCTTGTCTTTGGCATACGACCCACATCAGCCCAATAAGAATACCCAAACCCTGAGATTTTGGAGGAAAGACACTCTTGTTTTCCTGGGAATGCTGAGGAGGGAAACCTAAAGCTGCTGGCAACCTTGCTGCCACCATGTGGGCAAAGTTTGGCTAAGAATGGAGCCAATACAGAGAAAAACAGAGTCAAGTGGTGCGAAAAGGGAGGAATGGAAATCTGATCACAATGTTTCAAAACGTGGATCTGGCTAAGTCTACAGTAAGTTTTACCCCTGGATTTTTAAGTGTATGGGCCAATGAATTACCTTTTGTTTATTGCCAGCTTGATTTAGCCCTTTATTTTTATTGTGGGTGGGGTGTCACTTATAGGCAAGAGACTTTCCATCAATACATATGTGAATGGATACTATTTTAGGCCCCAACTCCACACCCTGGGCCATTTCTACAATGCCTTCAAAGCTAACAAATTAATTATCTCCTAAGAACTACATTTAAGATCATAAAAAACAAAGCTCAGAAGGGCTAAAGTCTTCCTTCTCTTTTTTACATATTGTATTAAAAAATCTTATTGACTCTTTGTGAGAGGAAATGGCTCTCAATGTGTAGAGAGGAGAAGGTCCAAGAAAACCTGATCCTTCTAAAGTTAAGTCAAATTTGAGGAAAAGAGCAGAAACCAACCAGCCGATCCTCCTCAGCCTGAGGCAGACTCACCTTTCAGCTGGAGGTAGCCCTGAGCCAGGTTAACATGCGCCTCCGCCAGTTTCCAGTGTGAGTCACCATAGCAGATCCTCGTCAGCGCCACACAGCGCACAAGCTCCTGGAGAGCCTGTTTATACTGGAGGAAGGGAAATGGTCTCACCAGTTAGACAACAAAGCACAAAATCAACTTGTATTTTTATCCATTCAATATACACTTATTGAGTGTCGATTATGGGCTGGGCATGGTTTTAAGGACTTGTGATACATTAGAGAACAAAACAAAGATCTGTCTTGGATGGCAGGGTATTCATCTGGTTGGGTGAAATAGACAATATACATAAAAAACCAGTAAAATTTATAGTGCATTTAAATTTATAGTAAATAGTGAAAAACGTTATGGAGTAAAGACGCTGCCCGTCAATGAACAGCTACTACATATTCAGGCACAACAAGTGGGCGAATGGTGATAGTTTTCAAATAATACCTGTTAGTTCTCAATTCAAACACCTTCTTTAGCAGCTGGGATATTAGCACAGCAAATGAGGTCAGCAGGACTTTACAAACAGATTTCATTAAAGGATTAAAGCACATTTTCATCCGGAGCCAAGACAAAGAGAATAGCGAACCATGGATTCCAGCTCCAGGTCAGCTTAGAGCAGCAATACACTCAAAGCAAGACTGGTGGTTTTAAAATACAGCTCCAAAATTCTTTGACACTCCTTCCATACAGAGATGGTGGTCTATGTCCCCTTTTCTTTGAATCTGGGTTTTATGACTGTTTGGCCAAAAGAACATGGAGGAAATGATGCAGCGCCACTTTTTAGACCCCGTTCTTAAAGAACTGGCAGTTTCCACTTTTTACTCACTCTTGGAACTTGTTATGGGCTGAATTGTGTCTCCCACCTCCAAATTCATATGTTGGAGTCCTAGGTACTTCAGAATATAACTGTATTTGGAGAGACGGCCTTTAAAGAGGTGAATAAGTTAAAATGAGGCTGTCAGGATGGGGCCCTAATCTAATATGACTGGTGTCCTTGTAAGAAGAGAAAGGGACACTAGGAATGGGCACACACAGAGAAACACATTATGAGGACACAGTGGGAGGGCAGGCATTTGCAAGTCAAGGAGCGAGACCTCTGAATAAAATCAACCCTGCCAACACCTTGACCTTAGACCTCTAGGCTCCAGAATTGTGAGAAAATAAACTTCCTTTGTTGAAGCCACCCAGTCTGAGGTATTTTGCCATAGCAACCCCAGAAGACTAATAACCTAACCACCATTCCCTGAGGAAGCCTAAGCGGCCCCACGGAGAGGCCTACATGGAAATGTGCTGGTGGCAGCATTAATCGGTCAGCCGCGGGACTACGCCACCCTGGAGTTGGATTCTCCACACCTGTTGAGCCCAGCTGATGCTGCATGGAGCAGAGCTGACCAGATCTCACTGAGCTCTGCACAAATTGTGCATTCATGAGCAAACTAAATGGTTGTTTTTGTTTTATGCCACTAAGTCTTAGAGTGTGATACAGTAATAGATAGCTGGAATAGCAAAAGAGGAGGTGGGAGGTACAAAGCTGAAGGGGGCAAAGCAGAGGAAGAACTGCAAGAACAAGGACAGAGTTGTGGAAAAGACCCAGTAGAAGACCCAGTACACCCCCCACCCCTACTCCCCCGGTCAATGCCTAATCTCAAAGGACCTGCACTTCCACAAAGTTCCCATGTGAGTTAGAAACGCTTTCACCTTGAAACAACATTCCTCTTGACAAAAAATGCATACCCAGACAGTTGACCACAGGACAGTCGCTTTTCTGACCTAGCAAGAGAGGCTGGGGAACACTGTGCTCACTCCATAGTGATGAAGGAAGATGGAGGTGTGGCTTTTTCCTATAGTAACATTTTTCTTATTACAAAAGTAATACATGCTCATTATCAAAATACAGGTGAGCAAAAAAAATAAAAAATAATAAAAAATCACCTGCCATCTCACCTCTTAGAGACAACTAGGCAGCTAAATTTCTCTCTATCCTTCATTCCTATGAATCTATCTATACATATTTTTTCTTTTTAAAAATAGGCTTATAAGCTACATATAGGTTTGCAACTTTTCACAATTTGTGAACATTTCTCCATGTCATCTTCTATGATAATAATTTTTTATGGCTGCATAGTATTTTATTGTATGGATATATTATAAGTGAGTTACTCAACCAATAGCTATTGAGCACTTAGGTTGTTTTAAAATTTTTTCTCTCTGAACATCCTGTGTGGATAGATTTGCTCATATCCATAAGCATTTTCTTTTTCTTTTTTTTATAGCATTCATTTTTTATAGATATAAATCTATTTATTTTATTTTATTATTTATTTTTGGCCGCATTGGGTCTTTGATGCTGAATGCGGGCTTTCTGTAGTTGCGGCGAGCAGGGGCTACTCTTTGTTGCGGTGCGCAAGCTTCTCATTGCGGTGGCTTCTCTTGTTGCAGAGCACGGGCTCTAGGTGCGCGGGCTTCAGTAGTTGTGGCACGTGGGCTCAGTAGTTGTGGCGCACGGGCTTAGTTGCTCCATGGCATGTGGGATCTTCCCGGACCAGGGCTCGAACCTGTGTCCCCCTGCATTGGCAGGAGGATTCTTAACCACTGTGCCACCAGGGAAGCCCCATAAGCATTTTCTTAGAATGAATTCCAACGTGACAATAGGGTGAAGGATGTGCAAAATCCTGAGGCTTTGCTAGAGTTTGCTGGAGTGCTTCCTCGAGAGGCTGCTTCCATCCATACCTCCCTTACAGCATGGTGTGTGAGCAGGGAATGCCCCTTACACAGAGCCAAGCACTAGTTGGGGTTTAACTTGCCAATTTGTCAGTTAACTCATTTCTCCCTGTTTTAGTTTGTATTTTTTTTTCCTCAAAGCTAGTGAGGCTGAACATCTTCATGTGTTCATTGGCTTGATGCAAAGTCCAGATCTCTTCCCACAACATCATTCTTGAGTTACCTGAATTTCTTAAACTTCTTAATATTAAAATATGCAACTCTGAGGATCAGTAAGTCTGGCCATACGTATTTCAAAATGGGTATTTAATACCCAGATCTTGGTGTCTAAATATCAATACTATTCTCTTCTAAGAGGAACTAGCATTCCCTGAATCCACAGCTGGAGCAGGGAAATACAAGATGAACCTGAAAAATCTTATTGTGTCGGAAATTAAGGAAAGAATCATGGAGGCATATCAAGGACTCAGAAGCCAGCTTGAAGGGGCTCCCACTGGCAAATACAAAATAATTTAAGTTTTGATGATGATAATGGATTGTAACATATTTGTAAAACAGGATTTCTTGAACCCATACTGACATAAATAAATGAACAATAAAGTGTGAAGAAGGAAAAGCTCGTCCTCATAAAAAGAATGCCAACAAATAAATGTTGAAAGAATGCTGAAGTCAGAGAATCACCATTTGACAAACATCGTAGTAATAGCTAATTCAGGTGAGAATCATCAATGGATGCTATAAACTAGGGGGTGAAGTTTTAATGAGGAATAGGATATGTTCACAGTATCAATGAATCTCCCCACAAAATATTAATTACAAAGGGAAGAATAATAATTCTACAGTGAAAAAACCTGCCAGATAGCTCCTTAACCAAGCGATCAAATTTAGCCTCATAGTAATGAGACAAACGACATCGTATGCCTCCTAATATGATGCACTGAGAAGGGCCCTATGTCAGGTCTGTGGAATTCCTGCCCAAAATGCATAATCTGAATCTAATCATAAGGAAACACATGACAAATTCAAATTGGGAGGTATTCTACAAAATAATTGGAGTGTATATTTGTGGACCCTGCCAAATTCATATGTTGAAGCCCTAACTCTCACTGTAGTATTTGGAGATAGGGCCTCTAAGGCTGTAATTAGGGTCAAATGAGGTTATAAAGGTGGGGCCCTGATCAATAGGATTAGTGTACTTATAAGAAGAGACACCTTTCTCTCCCCCTTCCCCCACACGCACAAAGAAGAGGCCATGTGAGGACACAGCTAGAAGGTGGTGGTCTGCAACCCAAGGGGAGAGCTCTCACCAGACACCAGCCCTGCTGGCACCTTGATCTTGGACTTCCAGTCTCCAGAACTGCGAGGAGTACATTTCTGTTGTGTAGGCCACCCAGTCTGTGGTATTCTATTACAGCAACCCAAACAGACTAATATAGTTTTTTTCACAAAGACTAAGATTGTGAAAGATAAAGACAGGCTAAGTAACTGCTCTAACTGTTGACTATAGTCAACATGATTTCATGGATTGGACCATGGCTGATTTTTGTTTCTATAAAAGATATTATTGAGATAATTAGAGAAATATGCATAATGTTTGTAGATTAGATAATAATATATATCAATATTAATTTCCTAATTTCAATCATTGTACTATGGTTAGGTTCCGGAGAATATCCTTTATTCTTGGGAAATAGGCACTGACGTATTTAGGGGTAAAGGATCATACATTTGTGACTTACTCTCAGATATTCAGAAAAATAATGACAGAGAGAGAGAGTGAGAAATAAAGAAATAAAGTAAATGTTAACAACTGGTATATCTTGTAACGTTTCTGTTAAGTCTGAAAGTATTTTAAAATAAAAAATTACCAAAGAATGGTATTTTAAGAAGCAAATTACATCATATTAATACTTTCCTAAAAACACTTTAAGGCTTCCCAGAGCACTTAACTTGAGACCTGCAAGGCAGGTAAGCTGCCTCTCCAACTACATTTCACGTCAGCCTGAAGCTTCCTCTCATCACTTCAAACATAGTCACGCTCGTGCCAAACTTATGAATTTTATGGCTGCTGTTCCCTCTCCCTAGAACTCCTTTCCCTCAGCTCCTCCGTGCTGGCTCCTTCTCATCTTTAGGTGTCAGCTCAGATGTCACCTCCTCAGTGAGGCCCCCCCTTACCTAAGATAGGCCCACTCTGTTTCCTCCATAGCACTTAGCACAATCTCTACTTCACTGGTTTCTTTACAATGTCCCCTCAGCTCCATGAGGGCAGGCAAGCTGTTTGTACTGTTCACTGCTGAATCCAAGGATTCCTCATCTGAACGGCAGAACACAAAAAATGCTTTGATATCATTCTAGATGCATAGAAGAGAAGTTAATTCTTTATATACACCAAATGCAGATGTCCAACAAACACATGAAAAGATGCTCAACATCACTAATTATTAGAGAAATGCAAATCAAAACTACAATGAGGTATCAGCTCTCACCAGTCAGAATGGCCATCATCAAAAAACCTACAAACAATAAATGCTGGAGAGGGTATGGAGAAAAGGGAACCTTCATACACTGTTGGTGGGAATGTAAATTGATACAGCCACTATGGAAAACAGTACGCAGGTTCCTTAAAAAACTAAAAATAGAACTACCATATGACCCAACAATCCCACTACTGGGCATATACCCAGAGAAAACCATAATTCAAAAAAACACATGCACCCCAATGTTCATAGCAGCACTATTTACAATAGCCAGGACGTGGAAGCAACCTAGATGTCTATCAACAACCTAAATGTCTGTCTTCTTTATCCAGCAAATGGATAAAGAAGATGTGGCACATATATACAATGGAATATTACTCAGCCATAAAAAGGAATAAAATTGGGTCATTTGTAGATACATGGATGGACCTAGAGAGTGTCATACAGAGTGAAGTAAGTCAGAAAGAGAAAAGTAAATATCGTATAATAACACATATATGTGGAATCTAGAAAAATGGTATAGATGATCTTATTTGCAAAGCAGAAATAGAGACAGAAATGTAGAGAACAAATGTATGGATACCAAGGGGGAAAGGGATGGGGTGGGAGGAATTGGGAGACTGGGATTGACACATATACAGTGTTGATACTATGTACAAAATAGACAACTGATGGGAACATACTGTATAGCACAGGGAACTCTACCTAATGCACTGTGGTAACCTAAATGGGAGGGAAGTCCAAAAGGGAGGGGATATCTGTACATGTATGGCTGATTCATTTTGTTGTGCAGTGGAGGCTAACACAACATTGCAAAGCAGCCATACTCCAATACAAATTAATAATAATAGAATATATATATATATATACATATATATATATATATGTATATATATATATATATATATATATATACCAAATGCCTTAGGGCATTAGGGCTTAGTTCTCTTGCAGACCTCTGGTTGAGAAAGGCTGCCAGCTGAGGCCGACATAGCACACAGCCTGGCACATAGTAGGTACTAAATAAATATCTGCTGCATAATGAATAAGCACACCTTCAAAACCGAATTCACACCTTCTCATCATAATCTTGCTCTTCTTCCTGTATTCATTACAATAACAAAGGGCTCTGACAAGCCTTGGGTCACCCAGGCTGGCTGAGCCCTAAGTCAGGAATTCCACACACCCCTCTCTGGCTCACTCTTGCCTCTCCAACCCCTATGTCCCCCCCAGTTACCAGGTTTCATTGATTCATATTTCCAAATTCTTATCAAAAGATCTCAGCATTTTGCAACTAGAGATTATCATACTAAGTGAAGTAAGTCAGAGAGAGAAAGACAAATACCATATGATATCACTTATGTGTGGATTCTAAAATATGACACAAATGAACCTATCTATGAAACAGAAACAGAATCACAGACATAGAGAACAGACAGGTGGTTGCCAAGGGGAAGGGGATTGGGGGAGGGATGGACTGGGAGTTTGGGATTAGCAGATGCAAACTAATATATATAGAATATATATATATTTATATATAGATAGATATAGATATAGATATAGGTAACAAGGTCCTACTGTATAGCACAGAGAACTATAATCAATATCCTATGATAAACCATAATGGAAAAGAATATTAAAAAAAAGAATGTATATATATGAATAACTGAATCACTTTGCTGTATAGCAGAAATTAACACAACATTGTAAATCAACTATACTTCAAATAAAAAAAAAAAAAGATCTCAGCATTTCTACTGACTCTGCCATATTTCAGGCCCTTGCCAGGATTATTGCAAACATCCTGCAAACTGGCCCTCCTCCAGTTTACCTCCCTTCTCTTCCTCCACCACCTAGTTATCTGAGGTCTGAGGGATCATTCCAGAAACTCAGACTTGCTCATGGCCCTCTTCTGCTTATAATCCTATGACAGTCTCCAGCACCCTGAGGAGAAAATCTAAACTTTTCCTGGGTGTTGAACACCTTCTGGTCCCAGCTCCTGTCCATAATCCAACCTCATTTGCTGCCCTGTGTAACTAAAGCCTCCATCCCAGATAGTTCCATATAGTTCCCCAAACAGCCTGTGCACCCTCAGACCCGCAACTCTTGCCCATCTGCCACCTCTGCCCAGAACGCTATTGTCCTCTCTCCTACCTGGGGCCAGCTCCTAAGTACTGTTATCAGTGCACTCCAAATAACTCCCATCCCAAAAAGCATGCCTTAAGTGCTGTCCCTCCTCCAACTCCAGGGTCAATGCCCATCCCTCCTCCCCTCACTCCCCATGCTTTGCATCTATATCACCTGAGCTTGTGTTTGTCACAGAACTTATGCTGATTACCATTATCCATCTATCTCCCCAACCAGACCATGAATTCCTCTGAGGCAGAGGCTGTAGTTTTCCCATCTGTGCCCCCAGCACTTGCACAGCGCCTGGCACACATTAGGTATACAGTAAGTTTTTGTGAATAAATGGACAAATAGGGTCTGACACATAAGAGGTGGTAGAGAAATACATATTGAATGAATGAGTAAATGAATAAAACTTTGAAGAGAGATGGGAAAGAAGTATGCAGAGAACAAGATTAGGCACCTAAGAAATATAAGCTCCATGAGAGCAGAAACTTCATCTGCTTTGTCCTGTATTCCAGTGCTTAGACCTGGCACACAGGAGGAGCTCAATAAATATTTATTGATTGATGGAAAATGACTGTAGTAGGTCAAATCACAACCAGTCAGTCTAGTGTACACTTGTCAGAGGTCAGGGCAAACTTGTTTGTTCATTTGTGCACTCATTCAGCAAACATAATGTTGACTGTGCCAAGTGCTGGGCTTGGAGTCCTGAGGTACTACACCCACTCGCACTATGAAAAAGGCACTGTCATATTTTCTCTTGTACCAAACTCCTGAGAGTAGGAATGCAACCTAAAGTATCCTACTTCTCAATTACCAGAGTACAGGTATAAAAAGAAAGGCTCCTTACCTCATGACTGCTAGAATAGGACTTTGCTTTCTCTTCACAGAGGTGGAGTTTCTCTCGAGGAGGCTGAAACAGTGCTGTCTGAAGCAGCTTGTTTTGGAGCTTTTTTCTAGGTGTTATGCTGACGGCAGCAACAATTTCATCCAGGTGGTTGGATATGTGAGTTTCCTGTGATTCTTGCATATTTTTATATACATTATCCTCTAATTTTTAAATAAGGAAATGAAGGTGTTAATGATAATTTCCATAGTTACTTTTAGAAATACACATTTTTTTCCTAGAAATTGAGACTAGAATCTAAGAAAATTTCAACACTATACCCATGACTTCTTTGAAATAAGTAGCATTCTATCCAAAAAGATCCTAGTGGCTAGTACTAACTTCTTTCAGACTGATTTCAAGTTTTAACTAAACCAAACATTCTTTGTTCTCTCTCTATATTACATGTATATATATGTATGTGTATATGTATATACACACATACTGATATATTTTATATATTATATATGATATATGTATCTATATATTATATATGGTATATATGTATATGTATATATATCAGTAGGAATCAGCTGAGCCCAAACAGTTCTCAAAGAGCTCAGATTAGATCTGTTGAATCCCAAGTGACCTTGAAAACAGGAAAAAATGACACGTTAAACTTTCACTTCCAGCCAAGATGGAGTAATAGGGATGAGATTTATCCTCTTGCCCGAAGTCACCAACCAATTAACAAATAACAACAACAAAAAACAACCCATAGGCAAAAAAGGTATGAAACAATGGTTTTCAAGAGACAGGACAACAGACTTGAGAAATGGAAAAAAGAAACAAAGTGAGACCCATGATTGCCCCAGGTTATTGCTTTGAAAAAGTTTCTAGAACATGCAGGGTAACCCAGAATTACCCTGTGGACTATCTGAGTTGAGGAAATAGAGTAGAGCATCTGGGAGACCAAGGTGGCTGGAGTTCACAGGACAGATTACTAGAGAGGATGGAGCTGCACAGAGAGGACCCCAGAGATTAGCACCCCTCAAGTATGGGGAGAGAATACTGACCAGCATGTGTGTAAGAAAACTACTTGAGTCTGGAGAAAGACTCCTCTAATAAGATTGAAAGGAAGTGTCTGGTGCTTACCAAGGCTGGCGGTGCCTGTTCCCACTGACCAGACTGGAAAAACTCATAATTCATGAGGTACAAGGTAAAATATTCAGAAGGGTTTTGTCTCAGTAATGGGGATTAGCCCTAGAGTGAACCCTGCTTAGATCCACTTAACAAACCATGAAAGTAAGACCTAAAAGGATAAAACTGTTTCCAAGTAACTTAACTGTATCAGAGGGCAAAACTCAAGGATGTTCATAGGAATGCAAAAATAGCCAGCATTAAACAAGGTAAAATTCATATAATCTGATGTCCAAAGAAGGATCACCAGGCATGCAAATAGGCAAGAAAACATGGCCCATAATGAGAAGAATAATCAGTCAAAACTGACCCAGAACTGACCCAGATATTAAGTTAGCAGAGAAGAATATTAACGGTTATTATAATTGTATTCCATATGTTTAAAAAGTTAACTAGAGACACAGAATATAAAAAGACCCAAAATGAACTTCTAGATAAGAAAATTATACGTGAGATGAAAAATACACTAGATCAGATTAATGGGAGATTAGATATTACAGATGAAAAGATGCATGAACTTGCAGACACAGCAATAGAAACCATCATTTAAAAAATCAGTGAGCTGTGAAACAACTTCAAATTGCCTAATATATATATAATTTGAGTCCCTAAAGGAAAGCAGATTGTAGTGGGGACAAAAAAAAGTGTTTGAAGAAATAACGGCCAAAATTTTTCCAAATTTGAGGAAAAGTAAAAACCCAGAGATCCAAGAAGCTAAATGAAAACTAAACACAAGAAGCATAAAGGAAACTACACCAAGATACATCATAACCAAATTGCTCAAAACCATGATAAAGAGAAAATATTAAAAGTAGTCAGAAAAAAGGACATACTAGCATTAAAAAAAAAAAAGATGATGATGATAACAGGTTTCTGGGAGGAAATAAAGCACATGAGAAGACAGTGAAGCACCATATTTAAAGTATGGACAGAAAAAAAATTGTCAAGCTAAAATTCCGTACCAGTGAAAATATCTTTCAAGATCAAAATCTGAAAGAAATCATCACCAGCGGGACTTCCCTGGTGGCGCAGTGGTTAAGAATCCTCCTGCCAATGCAGGGGACACAGGTTCAAGCCCTGGTCCAAGAAGATCCCACATGCTGCAGAGCAACTAAGCCCGTGCACCACAACTACTGAGCCTGCGCTCTAGAGCCTGTGAGCCACAGCTACTGGGCCTGCGTGCCACAACGACTGAAGCCTGCATGCCGAGAGCCTGTGCTCCACACCAAGAGAAGCCACTGCAATGAGAAGCCCACACACTGCAACGAAGAGTAGCCCCCACTAGCCGCAACTAGAGAAAGCCCGCACACAGCAACAAAGACCCAATGCAGCCAAAATAAATAAATTAATTAATAAATTAAAAAAAAAATCATCACCAGCAGATCTGCACCCCAATGTTCCCAAGAAATATTAAGTGAAGTCTTTCAAAAGGAAGAAAAATGATAACAAATGGAAATATAGATCTACACAAAGGAATTAAGAACAATGAAAAAGATACATGAGCAAATATGTAAGACTGTTTTCATATTATTTAAATCTCTTTAAAAGATAATCGGGCAGAGGAGTAAGACATGGAGATCACCTTTCTCCCCACAAATACATCAGAAATACATCTACATGTGGAACAACTCTTAGAGAACACCTACTGAACGCTGGCAGAAGACCCCAGACTTCCCAAGAGGCAAGAAAATCCCCACATACCTGGGTAAGGCAATAGAAAAAAGAGAAAACAGAGACAAAAGAATAAGGATGGGACCTGCACCTCTGGGAGGGAGCTGTGAAGGAAGAAGAGTTTCCACACACTAGGAATCCCCTTCACTGGTAGAGATGGGGGGTGGGGGGGTGAAGCTTTGGAGCCATGGAGGAGAACACAAAAACAGGGGTGCAGAGGGCAAAGCGGAGAGATTCGTGCCCAGAGGATTGGTGTGGACCAGCACTTACGAGCCTGAGAGGTTTGTCTGCTCACCCGCCAGGGCTGGTGGGGGCTTGGGGCTGAGGCTCTGGCTTTGGAGGTCAGATCCCAGGGAGAGGACTGGGGTTGGCTTCATGAACACAGCCTGAAGGGGGGCTAGTGCGCCACAGCTAGCCGGGAGGGAGTCCAGGAAAAAGTCTGGACCTGCCTAAGAGGCAAGAGACCATTGTTTCGGGGTGCGCTAGGAGAAGGGATTCAGAGCACCGCCTAAGTGAGCTCCAGAGATGGGTGTGAGCCACAGCTATCAGCGTGGACATCAGAGACTGGCATGAGAGGCTAAGGCTGCTGCTGCAGCCACCAAAAAGCCTGTGTGCAAGCCCAGGTCACTAACCACACCTCCCCTCCCAAGAGCCTGTGCAGCCCACCACTGCCAGGGTCCCGTGATCCAGGGACAACTTCCCCAGGAGAACACACAGCATGCCTCAGGCTGTTGCAAAGTCACGCTGGTCTCTGCCGCCACAGTCGCGCCCCGCATTCCGTACCCCTCCCTCCCCCAGGCTTAGTGAGCCAGAGTCCCCTAATCAGCTGCTCCTTTAACCCCATCCTGTCTGGGGGAAGAAGAGATGCCCTCAGGCGACCTACACACAGAGGCGGGGCCAAATCCAAAGCTGAACCCCAGGAGCTGTGTGAACAAAGATAGAAAGGGAAATTTCTCCCAGCAGTCCCAGGAGCAGTGGATTAAATCTCCACAATCAACTTGATGTACCCTGCATCTGTGGAATACCTGAACAGACAACGAATCATCCTAAACTTGAGGTGGTGGACTTTGGAAGCAACTGTAGACTTGGGGTTTGCTTTCTGCATCTAATTTGTTTCTGGTTTTATGTTTATCATAGTTTAGTATTTAGAGTTTATTATAATTTGTAGATTTGTTTATTGATTTCGTTGCTCTCTTTCTTTTATATATATATATATATTTTTTTTTTCCTTTTTCTCTTTTTGTGAGTGTGTATGTGTATGCTTATTTGTGTGATTTTGTCTGTATACCTTTGCTTTTACCATTTGTCCTACGATTCTGTCTGTCTGGTTCTTTTTTGTTTGTTTTGCTTTTTTTAGTATAGTTTTTAGTGCTTGTTATCATGGGTGGATTTGCTTTTTGGTTTGGTTGCTCTCTTCTTTCTTTCTTCCTTTTTTAAAATTGTTAATAATTAAAAAAAATTTTATTTTCCTTCCTTCCTTCCTTTCTTTCTTTCTTTCTTTCTTTCTTTCTTTCTTTCTTTCTTTCTTTCTTTCTTTCTTTCTTCCTTCCTTCCTTCCTTCCTTCCTTCCTTCCTTCCTTCCTTCTTTCCTTTCCAGCAGGGTGTCAGGCCTGAGCCTCTAAGCTGGGAAAGCTGAGTTTAGGACATTGGTCCACCAGAGACCTCCTGGCTCCGTGTAATAACAAATGGCAAAAATTCTCTCAGGGATCTCCATCTCAACGCTAACACCCAGCTCCACTCAACAACCAGCAAGCTACAGTGCTGGACACCCTATGCCAAACAACTAGCAAGATAGGAACACAATCCCACCCATTAGCAGAGAGGCTGACTAAAATCATAGTAAGGTCACAGACACCCCAAAACACACGATGAGACGTGGTCTTGCCCACCAGAAAGAAAATATCCAGCCTCATCCACCAGAACACAGGCACCAGTCCCCTCCACCAGGAAGCCTACAAAACCCACTGAGCCAAACTTAGCCACTGGGGGCAGACACCAAAAACAATGGGACTTACGAACCTGCAGCCTGTGAAAAGGAGACCCCAAACACAGTAAGTTAAGCAAAATGAGAAGACAGAGAAACAAACAGCAGATGAAGGAGCAGGGTAAAAACCCACCAGACCTAACAAATGAAGGGGAAATAGGCAGTCTACCTGAAAAAGAATTCAGAGCAATGATAGCAAAGATGATCCAAAATCTTGGAAACAGAATGGAGAAAATACAAGAAATGTTTAACAAGGACCTAGAATAACTAAAGAGCAAACAAACAATGCTGAACAACACAATAAATGATATTAAAAATTCTCTAGAAGGAATCAATAGCAGAATAACTGAGGCAGAAGAACGGATAAGTGACTGGGAAGATAAAATAGTGGAAATAACTAGCACAGAGCAGAAAAAAGAAAAACGAATGAAAAGAATTGAGGACAGTCTCAGAGACCTCTGGGACAACATTAAACACACCAACATTCGAATTATAGGGGTCCCAGAAGAAGAAGAGAAAACGAAAAGGACTGAGAAAATATTTGAAGAGATTATAGTTGAAAACTTCCTTAATACGGGAAAGGAAATAGTCAATCGAGTCCAGGAAGTGCAGAGAGTCCCATACAGGATAAATCCAAGGAGAAGCATGCCAAGACACATATTAATCAAACTAGCAAAAATTAAATACAAAGAAAAAATATTAAAAGCAGCAAGGGAAAAACAACAAATAACATACAAGGGAATCCCCATAAGGTTAACAGCTGATCTTTCAGCAGAAACTCGGCAAGCCAGAAGGGAGTGGCCGGACATATTTAAAGTGATGAAAGGGAAAAACCTACAACCAAGATTACTCTACCCAGCAAGGACCTCATTCAGGTTCGACAGAGAAATTAAAACCTTTACAGACAAGCAAAAGCTAAGAGAATTCAGCACTACCAGACAAGCTTTAAAACAAATGCTAAAGGAACTTCTCTAGGCAGGAAACACAAGAGAAGGAAAAGACCTACAATAACAAACCCAAAACAATTAAGAAAATGGTAATAGGAACATACATATTGATAACTACCTTAAATGTAAATGGATTAAATGCTCCAACCAAAAGAAATAGATAGGCTGAATGGATACAAAAACAAGACCCAAAAATATGTTGTCTGCAAGAGACCCACTTCAGACCAAGGGACACATACAGACTGAAAGTGAGGGGATGGAAAAACAATTTCCATGCAAATGGAAATCAAAAGAAAGCTGGAGTAGCAATTCTCATATCAAACAAAATAGACTTTAAAATAAAGACTATTACAAGAGACAAAGAAGGACACTACATAATGATCAAGGGATCAATCCAAGAAGAAGATATAACAATTGTAAATATTTATTCACCCAACATAGGAGCACCTCAATACATAAGGCAAATGCTAACAGCCATAAAAGGGGAAATTGACAGTAACACAAAAAGAGTAGGGGACTTTAACACCCCACTTTCACCAATGGACAGATCATCCAAAATGAAAATAAATAAGGAAACACAAGCTTTAAATGATACATTAAACAAGATGGACTTAATTGATATTTATAGGACATTCCATCCAAAAACAACAGAATACACTTTCTTCTCAAGTGTTCATGGAATATTCTCCAGGATAGATCGTATCTTGGGTCACAAATCAAGCCTTGGTAAATTTAAGAAAATTGAAATTGTATCAAGTATCTTTTCCAACCACAACGCTCTGAGACTAGATATAAATTACAGGAAAAAATATGTTAAAAATACAAACACATGGAGGCTAAACAACACACTACTAAATAACCAAGAAATCACTAAAGGAATCAAAGAGGAAATAAAAAAATACCTAGAAGCAAATGACTATGAAAACACAATGATCCAAAACCTATGGGATGCAGCAAAAGCAGTTCTAAGAGGGAAGTTTACAGCAATACAATCCTACCTCAAGAAACAAGAAACATCTCAAATAAACAACCTAACCTTACACCTAAAGCAATTAGAGAAAGAAGAACAAAAAACCCCCAAAGTTAGCAGAAGGAAAGAAATCATAAAGATCAGATCAGAAATAAATGAAAAAGAAATGAAGGAAACAGTAGCAAAGATCAGTAAAACTACAAGTTGGTTCTTTGAGAAGATAAACAAAAGTGATAAACCATTAGCCAGACCCATCAAGAAAAAAAGGGAGGAGACTCAAATCAATAGAATTAGAAATGAAAAAGGAGAAGTAATAACTGACACTGAAGAAATACAAAGGATCATGAGAGATTACTACAAGCAACTATATGCCAATAAAATGGACAACCATGAAGAAATGGACAAATTCTTAGAAAAGCACAACCTTCCAAGACTGAACCTGGAAGAAATAGAAAATATACACAGACCAATCATAAGCACTGAAATTGAGACTGTGATTAAAAATCTTCCAACAAACAAAAGCCCAGGACCAGATAGCTTCACAGGCGAATTCTATCAAACATTTAGAGAAGAGCTAACACCTATCCTTCTCAAGCTCTTCCAAAATATAGCAGAGGGAGGAACACTCCCAAACTCATTCTATGGGGCCACCATCACCCTCATACCAAAACCAGACAAAGATGTCACAAAGAAAGAAAACTACAGGCCAATATCACTGATGAACATAGATGGAAAAATCTTCAACAAAATACTAGCAAACAGAATCCAACAGCACATTAAAAGGGTCATACACCATGATGAAGTGGGGTTTATCCCAGCAATGCAAAGATTCTTCAATATACGCAAATCAATCAATGTGATACACCATATTAACAAATTGAAGGAGAAAAACCATATGATCATCTCAATAGATGCAGAAAAAGCTTTTGACAAAATTCAACACCCATTTATGATAAAAACCTTCTAGAAAGTAGGCATAGTGGGAACTTACCTCAACATAATAAAGGCCATATATGAGGAGCCTACAGCCAACATCTTTCTCAATGGTGAATAACTGAAACCATTTCCACTAAGATCAGGAACAAGACAAGGTTGTCCACTCTCACCACTATTATTCAACATAGTTTTGGAAGTTTTAGCCACAGCAATCAGAGAAGAAAAAGAAACAAAAGGAATCCAAATCGGAAAAGAAGAAGTAAAGCTGTCACTGTTTGCAGATGACATGATACTGTACATAGAGAATCCTAAACATGCTACCAGAAAACTTCTAGAGGTAATCAATGAATTTGGTAAAGTAGCAGGATACAAAATTAATGCACAGAAATCTCTTGCATTACACTAATGATGAAAAATTCCTATACACTAATGATAAAAAATCTGAAAGAGAAATTAAGGAAAATCTCCCATTTAACGTTGCAACTAAAAGAATAAAATACCTAGGAATAAACCTACCTAAGGAGACAAAAGACCTGTATGCAGAAACCTATAAGACACTGATGAAAGAAATTAAAGACATTACAAACACATGGAGAGATATACCATGTTCTTGGATTGGAAGAATCAACATTGTGAAAATGACTATACTACCCAAAGCAATCTACAGATTCAATGCAATCCCTATCAAACTACCAATGGCATTTTTCACAGAACTAGAACAAAAAATTTCACAATTTGTATGGAAACACAAATGACCCCGAATAGCCAAAGCAATCTTGAGAAAGAAAAATGGAGCTGGAGGAATCAGGCTCCCAGACTTCAGACAATACTACAAAGCTACAGTAATCAAGACAGTATGGTATTGGCACAAAAACAGAAATATACATCAATGGAATAGGATAGAAAGCCCAGAGATAAACCCACACAAATATGGTCACCTTTTTTTTTGATAAAGGAGGCAAGAATATACAATGGAGAAAAGAGAGCCTCTTCATAAGTGGTGCTGGAAAAACTGGACAGCTATGTGCAAAAGAATGATATTAGAACCGTTCCTAACACCATACACAAAAATAAACTCAAAACTGGTTAAAGACCTAAATGTAAGGCCAGACACTATCAAATTCTTAGAGGAAAACATAGGCAGAATACTCTATGACACAAATCACAGCAAGATCCTTTTTGACCCACCTCCTAGAGAAATGGAAATACGAACAAAAATAAACAAGTGGGACCTAATGAAACTTAAAAGCTTGGCACAGCAAAGGAAACCATAAACAAGATGAAAAGACAACCCTCAGAATGGGAGAAAATATTTGCAAATGAAGCAACTGACAAAGAATTAATCTCCAAAATTTACAAGCAGCTCATGCAGCTCAATATAAAAAAATTAAACAACCCAATCCAAAAATGAGCAGAAGACCTAAATAGACATTTCTCCAAAGAAGATATACAGATTGCCAACAAACACATGAAAGGATGCTCAACATCACTAATCATTAGAGAAATGCAAATCAAAAGTACAATGAGGTGTCACCTCACGCCAGTCAGAATGGCCATCATCAAAAAAATCTACAAACAATAAATGCTGGAGAGGGTGTGGAGGAAAGGGAACCCTCTTGCACTGTTGGTGGGAATGTAAATTGATACAGCCACTATGGAGAACAGTATGGAGGTTCCTCAAAAAACTAAAAGTAGAACTACCATATGACCCAGCAATCCCCGTACTGGGCATATACCCTCAGAAAACTATAATTCAAAGAGAGTCATGTACCACAATGTTCACTGCAGCTCTATTTACAATAGTCAGGACATGGAAGCAACCTAAGTGTCCATCCACAGATGAATGGATAAAGAACATGTGGTACATATATATAATGGAATATTACTCAGCCATAAAAAGAAACGAAATTGAGTTATTTGTAGTGAGGTGGATGGACCTAGAGTCTGTCATACAGAGTGAAGTAAGTTAGAAAGAGAAAAACAAATACAGTATGCTAACACATATATATGGAATCTTAAAAAAAGAAGTGGTTCTGAAGAACCTAGAGGCAGGACAGGAATAAAGACGCAGATGTAGAGAATGGACTTGAGGACACAGGGAGTGTGAAGAGTAAGCTGGGACGAAGTGATAAAGTGGCATGGACATATATACACTACCAAATGTAAAATAGATAGCTAGTGGGAAACAGCTGCATAGCACAGGGAGATCAGCTCGGTGCTTTGTGACCACCTAGAGGGGTGGGATAGGGAGGGTGGGAGGGAGACGCAAGAGGGAGGAGATATGGGGATATATTTATATGTATAGCTGATTCACTTTGTTATAAAGCAGAAACTAACACACTATTGTAAAGCAATTATACTCCAATAAAGATGTTAATGAAAAATTAAAATAAAATATAATCAACTATTTAAACAAAAAAAGTGTACGTGGGGCTTATAACATATATATATATATGTGTGTGTATATATATATATATGTATATATATATATATATTTGTGAAATGTATGACCAAAGTTGTATAAAGACTAAGAGGAGAGGATGGAACTGTGAAGTTCTTATACTGTATATGTAATGGTATAATATTACTTGAAGGTAGACTGAGATAAGTTAAAAATGTATAGTATAAAGCCTATAGCAACAATTAAAATAAAAAAAATGAGTTACAGGTAACAAGCCAACAAAGGAGATAAAAATATAGTCATAAAAATAATCCAATAGAAAAAAGAGGGAAAAGGGAACAAAGAACAGCTGGGACAAATAGCCAATAAATAGCAAGGTGATAGACTTAAATCTAACTATAACAATAACAACATTAAATGTAAATGATCTAAACACCCCAATTAAGAGAAAGACATTGACAGATTGGATAAAAATGCAAAACCCAACAATATGTTGACTAAAAGAAATTCAAAGACACTAAGATTAAAAGTAAAAGAATGGAAAACAATATTCTAAAATTAGTCAGAAACAAACTTGGAGTATCTATATTAATATCAAAGTAGATTTTATAGCAAAAAATATTACCATAAGGAAGGTCATTTCATTATGATAAAGGGTCAATTATTCAAGAGGACATAACCATCCCAAGTGTTAATATACCTAATAACAGTTTCAATATATAAGACCCCAAACTGATGAAACTGCAAGGAGAAATGATCAAATCCTTAATTATAGTCAGAGATTTAAATACCTTGTTGTCAATAATTGGTACACCAAGTAGGCAGAAAATCAGTAAAGGATACCGAAGACTTGAACTACAACATCAACCAACTTGATTTGGCATTTACTATAACACTCTACCAAAAAGCACAGAATATCCATTCTTTTCAAGTGCATATAGACATTAACTAAGACAGATTCTATCCTGGGTCATGAAACAAGTTTCAGTAAATTTATAAGGATTCAAGTCATACAAAGTACATTCTATGACCACAAGGGATTAAGTTATAAATCAGTAACAGAAAGATATCTGGAAAATGTCCAAATATTTAGAAACTAAATAACATTTTTCTAAAAAAAAAAAGCCCCATGGGTCAAAGAAGACATCAAAAAGGATATTTGAAAGTAGTTTAAACTGAATGGATATAAAAAGACAACATACAAGAATTGGAGAATGTTGCTAAAGCAGTCATTATGGGAACATTTATAGCATTAAATGCCTGTATTAGAAAAGTAAAGTAAAAAAAATCTCAAAATCATGGTCTTAACCTTTACCTTCAATGACTAGAAAAGGAAGAGCAAATTAAACTCAAAGTAGGCATAAGAAAAGAATTAATAAAATAAATAATAAAGCTAAATTCACAAATTAAAGTAGAAAAGTAGAGAAAAATCAATGAAATGAAAACCTGGTTTTCTGAGACCAATAATGCTGATAAATCTCTAACCTGACTAATCAGAAAAAAAGGAAAGAAGACACAAATCACCAATATCAGGAACGAGAGAGATACCATCACTGCAGAGTCTCCAAATGTTAAAAGATTAATATGGGAATGTTATGAACACCTATGCCAATAAATTTGACAATTTAGATGAATGGAAAAATTCCTTTAAAGACACAAAATACTAAAGCTCACTCAAGAAAAAATATATACCTGACTAGCCCTATGTCTATTAAAGAAACTGAATTTGTATTTTAAAAACCTTACAAAAAACAAAATAAAAGAGACAAATAAAAACCTCCAGGCCTAGATGGCTTCAATAGTAAATTCTACCAGATATTTAAGGAAGATATAATACCAATTCCATACAACCTCTTCCAGAAAATTGAAAATAAGAATATTTCCTAACTCATTCTATGAGACCCTCAAATCAAAACAAGACAAATGTATTACAAGAAAAGAAAATTTCAGATCAATATGCCTCAGGAACATAGATGCAAAAATTTAAAGCAAAATTTTAGCAAATTAAACCCAGTAATAAATAAAAAGGAAAATACATCATGACCAAGTAGAGTTTATCTCAGAAATGCAAGATTGGTTTAACATTCAAAAAGCAGTCAATGTAATTCATAACATTAATAAACTAAAAAAGAAAAACTGTATGATCATCTTGATCAGCACACAAAAAAGAACTTGACAAAATCTAATATCCATTTCTGATTTAAAAAAATCCTTACAAAGTAGTAATATAATTGTACTTCCTCAACCTGATAAAGGGCACCTGTGAAAAACCTACAGCTAAATTAGTGAAAAATTGAAGGCTCTTCCCCTAAGGTCTGAAACAAGACAAGGAGGTTCACTCTCAACACTTCTATTTAACATTGTAGTGGAGGTTCTAGCCAGTGCAATCAATCAAGAAAAAGAAATAAAAGGCAACCAAATCAGAAAGGAAAAAAGTAAAATTGTCTTAAGTCACAGACAGTATACCTCTATTATCATCTGTGTAGAAAATCTGATGGGATATGAAGAAAATCTCCTAGAATAAGTGAGTTGAACAAGGTTATAGAATATAAGAGCACTATACAAAAATTATATTTCTATACATTAGCAATGGACTATCAAATTGAAATTAAAATACAATACTACATGCAATAGCATCAAAATATGAAACAAGGAATAAAGCTGCATTATTTATTTAAAGATGAATATGACTTGCACAGTTAAAACTGCAAAACATAGCTGAGAGAAATTAAAGAAGACTTAAACATTTACCATGTCCATGGGTTGGAACACTCAATATTATTAAGATGTCAGTTCTCCACAAGTTGATCTATAGATTGAAAGCCTTCCCAATCCAAGTCCTTGCATTTCTTTTCTTAAACAGAAATCAACAAACTGTTTCTAGAGTTCATAGGAAAATTCAAAGGACCTAGAACACCCAAAACAACTTTGTGAAAGAACAAAGTCAGAGGACAAACACAACTTTTTATCAAGATTTATTATAAAGCTACAGTAACCAAGGCAGTTTGGTATTGCTGTCAAGATAGACAGATGAATGGAACAGAATGGAGAGTCCAAAAATGGATGCCTGCATACATAAACAATTGATTGTTGACAAAGCTGCAAAGGCAATTCATAGTCTTTTCAACAAATGGTGCTATAACAACTGGATGTTCACGTGTAAAATCAAAACAAAACAAAATAAAAATCTTTGATCCATACCTCACAGCATGTACAAGAATTAACTCAAAATGAAACATAGACCTCTATAAGAAAATCTTTGTGACCTTGGACTAGGAAAAGATTACATATATATGACACAAAAATTCATAAAAAGAACAAAATGAAAAATTGGACTTCAAAAATTAAAAATGTCTGCTCTTCATAAGAAACTGTGAAGAGGATAAAAAGACAAGTCATGGGCTGGGAGAAAATATTTACAAAATACATATCTAATAAAGGATTTGTATCTTGAATATATAAAGAATTCTCAAAACTCAATAATAAGAAAACAAACAGCTCACTATAAAATAGGCAAAATATTTTAACACACATTTCATCAAAGAAGATATATCAGTAACAAATAGGCACATGAAGAGATGCTCAACATCATTAGTCATTAGGGAAATGCAGTGAGATACTACTCATAACAATTAAAATAACTAAAATTTTAAAGTCTGTATTAAGTGCTGGCATGGAGGTGGAACAACTAGAACTCTCATACATGTTGGTAGGAATGTAAAATGGTACAACCACTATGGTAAACAGCTTGGCAGTTTCTTAGTAAGTTATGATCTGTCCATTTCACTCCTAGGAATTTACACAAAAGAAATGAAAGCATATATCCATACAAAGACTTATGTACAAATGTTCATAGGAATTTTCTTTCTAATAGCCCCAAACTAGAAACAATCCAAATGTCCATCAATAGTTAAATGGATAAACAAACTGGTATAGCTATATAATGAAATATTACTCAGCAATAAAAAGGAACAGATATGCTACAACATGAATGAATCTCAAAATAGTTATGCTAAGTCCAAGAAGCCAGACCAAAGAGAGTACATACTGTATGAGTCTATTTATATAAAATTCTAGGAAATGAACATCAGTGTTTAGTGACTAGATCAGTTGTTGTCTCAACCTGAAGGGTGTGAGACGGCGGAGTGGTGGGGCAAGGAGGAGACATGTGGAGGGGTGGGATGGAGAGATTACAAAGGGGCATGAGGATATTTTGGGGGGTGATGGATATGTTCATTTTCTTGATTGTGGTGGTAGTTTCATGTGTGTATATATATTCATGTGTGTTTTTCAGATTGTGCACTTTTATGTCAATTAATAAAGCTGTTTTAAAAAACCATATATATGTATCAGCCTTTCAGAGATCCCTCCCCATTAACACTACTCCCCATGTGGATACTTCAAACTCCAATTCTATAATTTACTATGGATAACTTATTTAAAATTTCACCTTATTGTCATTCATTTATTTATTCATTCAACAAATATTTATTGGATTCCTACTGTAAGCAATGCTAGAAGAGTGGGTAGCGGTAAGACTCCAGAAATGTGAACATTTTCTGTTGCTGCAACTCAGCTAGTTTGATTGAAAAGATTTCAGAGAACAAGGACAGAGAAGAGAAAGCATCCCAAGTAGAGTGAATAATTAGCAAAGGCTCAGGGGTGTTAAGTGAAATGGGTATATGACTAACTGCTGGTGGTTCAGTTTGGCTGGTACGTTTGGGGGCTAGGGGCCATGGATGTAGCATAGAATTTTCCAAACCAATCTCTGTAGTTCACTAGAGTCACAAGACATTAATGCACAATCTATGAGGGAAGGTTACTGCCAAAGATGATCAAATAAGCTGGGAAACACAAATATTGGTTCCACAAAAGAAGGGTTCTAGGATCAAATAAATAGATAAACATGAATAGGTTTCTTCACATTTTCTCAAAGGCTTTCATGTGGTGTAATTCCTTGTGAATATACTGCAGAGGGGTATAGTATGCAGCACTTTCCCTAACTTTTTTGACCATGAAATCTTCTTTTTCTAGAGTATCTATTAAATCTTATGCAACCATATTTTGAGCATTGTTTGGGAGACCCTTGAGGTAGAGGAAAAGTAGAAGGGTGAAGCGATGTTAGAAGACATTGATTTCAGGCTAATAGTTTGACTGACTATTTGGCAGGTAGTGGTGAGCCCCTGAAGGTTTTCATCAGGAAAGAGAAATGAAAATGCTCCTGTGAGACTGATCTGTAATTAGTAGACAAATATATTATAATGGAAACCACCGGAGGCAAAGTGATTTTCAAACTTCAGATATTCTAGTACCTTAACATATCTGTATTCTGCCTGCAATATTGTTAACTTTTTCTTTGAATCTGCACAGTTTTTAAATACTTGCTTCAGCTTCATCCTAATAAACAGTAAGTGACATTATGAGTTTGATGTTATATTTTCTCCTAATACACTTTAAAATAAAAACATACATATTAATATTTAAAGTGTTTGTGCTCCACCTAACATCACATTAAGCATCACCAAATGCAAGCACTACATACTTCAGGAATTTCTAAATTTGAGCAATGTTTCACGACCATTTTTAACCATGATCCATCACTCAAGAAGATTTCATCAAGTTTTACTTTCTATAGTTTATATTCTGACAAAGTAGGCATTTTCCCTAAAAATAAAATGAGAATATTCTATATGGTTCTTAAAACTTGCCCCAAGAAATTCTGATACTTCTTCAGTAAAAGAATATGGTCCTGAAGCCATCTTCTTACCACGAGTTGAAAAAAATCACTGGGTGAGTATGTTACTGCAATTGTAGAGAATGAATTCAGGTGCATAGTAGCAAGGGAAAGGAAAGGGCAGGGCAGGGAGGGATGAGGAGGATTACGGAAAGGAATAATTATTGTAATTTGAGAGCTACATGGATGTAAAAATTAAAGAAGGGGGACAATCAAGACCGACTCTTGATATTTTCATCCTGAGACTCTGGAATAGGGCTTGGAACATTTTGGCAATGGGACAAATCCTGTCCAGTCTGTTTTTATAACTAAAGCTTTATTGGAACACAGCCCTGTTCATTCACTTACATGCTGTCTATGGCTGCTTTCACAATACAACAGCAGAGGTGAAGAATTGTAACAAAAACCCTATGGCCCTCATGGCCTAAAATATTTACTATCTGTCTCTTCACAGAAAATGTTTACCAACCCTTAAAAACGGTGATGTCAAGAACAGAAGTAGCAAGATAGAGAGCAATTGTCCTGTTGATTAGACAATCAATTTGGTCTCAGCCAGATTGAATTTGAGGTTATGGAAGAAAGTTTATATATAAAGTCTAATTTAGTAGTTAGAAACAGGTCACTAGTTCTGAATGACACCTTTTTAAAGTTAATAATTTTTCCTTTTCTTTAAAAAAATTATAAATTATTCCATGCCTATTTCCAAATAAGATTTGAGATGGCTGCAGGCAAGTGTTGAAGTGTGCCCTCTCCTTAATAATCCAAAATAGAGCTTTACCTTTTACCAGGAAGGAAGTAGGAGCTTTTTTTTTCTTCATAAAGCAATATAGAATGAAAATATCAAACACAGAGGGAAGGAACAAACCTAAGGTCAAACTATGAGAAAGATACAGAGGCTGAACTATAATCTGGGCAAACCCCTCATTCCTGGGTAGCCCTTCAAAATGTGAAAAGCGAATCTTTCAGGTTCAACATCTAAGCTTTGCCTAAGCCACACTGTACAGAGGCTCTGATTCTAAGATTTGGCTGACTTTTTTTTATAATAAGCTCTTGCCCTATTGGCAAGATGAGACAAACAATTCAATAGGTGCTGTGGTCTAGAGAAACAGCAGTAGCTTGGGATGGGGAATCTGAGATTCCAGAACCTGTGCTGTCCCAACTACTCATGTAATGTGGGAAATACCCACAACAGATATTTACATAACACTTTATACTTTCACATATTTTATCTCATGTGGCCCTTACCATAGCCATGTGCGGTACAGAGGCAGGTATGATTATCCCTATTTCATAAATGAGGACAACGAAGCTGAGGGATGCTCAATTACTTGCCCTATGTTGCATGGCCAGAATCAGGACCCTGGTCTTCTAATAATTTGGTGGTTTCCCACCACATCATTCACCCCTTCACTGACCACAATCTATAGTAGTAGGAATCAAATGCTTTTGCTTTGTAAACCTAAGAATGCAATTTTAAAGTAATCACATTTTAATAATCAGAAAATGCAATATCTTTACCAGATTTTACCACACTTTCTTATCTTCTGTTTAGGGGAGGCAGAGGTGAAATTTTAAAAGCTACATAAATAATATGTCCTGCAGTATTTGCTATTCTGGGCCTCTGAACCTAGTGTTAAACTTTGAAATTGGTTTTTCTTTTTCATTTTTTTTGCTCAACTTTTGGTTTGTCTCATGGTCTCTCTTAATAGTGAATCCTTAAAACAGAGGTTATAATCTGAGCACTCACATGTTGGATCTAATCCCTTTACCCCCCTTATTTTTCCTTTTGGCCAGTTAAAAAATTGAGCCATTATTTAAAAATTAGAAGTTTCACATAAAGATCTGGATTTCTGGCTTCCTTTGAAGACACCTAACACTTGTGAACACTGGGCCTATGTCACCACAGGCAACAATTAGGTGGGGGAGGGGGTGAGAGGCAGCTGCCCCTGGAGGTAGGATGCACTCTCTAGTTTGCCAGTTGCCACTGCTCTCTATTGATTCCTGGACACAGAAGCAACAAAGTAGTTGCCATTTGTCATCCCTCCTGTGTTGTTGTTTTTCTCATTGTAGAAGAATAGGTCTTTGTATCCATACCTCTCTTTCAAAGTGCAAGGCTGACATAAAAGGATGTGATTTTCCTGGCCCATGCCACTAGCCACTCATTTCCTGAATTGAATTTAATCTAAAACATCTGATTATGACACACTAGTGTTTTATAACACTAAGACAGAAACAACACTGCCATTAAACTATGATTTACTATCGGTTGTAACATGAATTCCAGTTTCAGAGATGTTTAGATGCCAAAAGAAATGTGCATCTCTGAATCAATGAAATGAGGAATGTTATCGATACTTGCCTGGCTTCTGGAAGCATTTGAATCAGTGACCTTCCTTTAAATATGTGTCTGTTTCAATGTGTGTGTTACCATATAGTAACACCTTTAGCACAAAGACACACTTTTCAGTTCACTTACTTTGAGCTACCTGCTTATCATCAGTCACTTTTCTTTTCTTTGTAATAGCCATAGCTGGGATTTAAATTTTCAGTAGAAATCAGCCCAGGCCCACATATTACCTTCTTGGGCTTGGCTTCCCAGGTCTCTCAATCCACTGGCCCACAACTGCCAGTCAGACATACCCAATCAATTGATACTATTCCTTCTGCCAGACCTGTCCAGTAGAATGCTGAAGCACATGATCAGCACCAGATCAAAGTGGGAGGAAGTAGAGGTCTGAAGCGGGGTCTCAGTCTTCCATTTCCAAGAGGTGATATTCAAAAATTTAATAACTGGTATAGCAGGAGGACCAACTAATCCGTATAGATGGCAACTATGCTGGAGCTGGATTCTGAATGTCCCCTGCTGTTCCAGGTGTTAACCTTTGGGTGCTGACTTGTGGGGATCTGTAGGGAGGCTTGAGGAGGTTACTGGCTCCTAGGAAATAACAACCATTATGACTGTATGAGAGTACACTAGTTAAACACCAACTTTGCCAATATGTAAGCTGAGGCATCAAAAAGCTGTGAAATGGAAAAACACCCTATAAAGATACAAAATACCAAAACTGAATGAAAAGGAAATAAAAAATCAGAATAGAATTATAACAAATAAATAAATTAGTAACTGAAAATATTCATACAAAGTTAAACCCAGGCTCAGATAGCTTCATTTGTGAATTCTACTAAACCTTTCAAGAAAAGAATAATGTGTACCTTTTGCAAGCTCTATCAGAAAAAAGAGGAGGAACCCTTTCCAACTTATTCTACTAAGCCAGTATTATCCTGATACTGAAGCCCGTGTTATCCTGATACCAAAGCCAGACAAAGATAACCCACGAAAACAACAAACAAATACCCCTGATAAATATGGACACAAAATAATCCTCAACAAAATATTAGCAAATGAAACCTAGTGACATATAAAAAGATTATACCCTATGACTGAGGGAGATTCATCCCAGGAATGCAAGGTTTGTTTAACATCTGAAATCATTAATGTACTACACCATATTAATAGAATAGCGGACAAAAACTGCATGATCATCTTGATAGCTGCAGAAAAATTATTTGGAAAAATCCAACACCCACTTATGATAAAAACTTCTTCAACCTGATAAAAGGCTTGATTTTAAAAATTTAAGGCTAACATCACGCTTAACACTGAATGTTTGCATACTTTCTTCCTAAGGTTGGAAACAAGGCAAAGGTGTTTACTCTCACCACTTGTATTCAAGATTTTAATGGATGGTCTGGCCAGTGCAATAAGGCAAGGAAAAGAAATAAAATGTATGCAGATCAGAAAGGAAGAAATAAAACTTTATTATTAGATGACATGATCTTATGTGTATAAAATCCTAAGGGATCCACACAGAAAAACAAAATAAAAAACAAAACAAAAACAACAGTAAAATGCTATTAGAACTACCAATTTCAGCAAGGTTGTAGGATACAAAAGAAACAAAAATTGTATTTCTGTCAATCTGAAAATGAAATTAAGAAAAAATTTTCATTCACAATAGCATCAAAAAGAATAAAATACTTAGGGATAAATTTAACAAAAAAGTACAAGACTTTCACTCCGGAAAACATTACTGAAAGAAGTCAAAGAAGATCTAAATAAATGGAGAGACATTCCATGTTCATGGACTAGAAGCCTTAATAATATTAAGACAGCAATCCTCTCCAGATATTGATCTATAGATTTAATGTAATCTCTATCAAAATTCCAGCTGCCTTTTCCCCCCCAGAATTTGACCTTAAATTCATATGGTAATGTAAGAGACCTAGAATAGCTAAAATGATCTTGAAAAAGAAGAACAAACTTGGAGGAATCACACTTCCCATTTTAAAAACTTACTACAAAGCTACAATAATCAAAAGAGTGTGGTGCTGACATAAGAATTGACATAGAGTTCAATGGGATAGAATTGAGAATCCAGTAATAGACACTTACATTTACTGTCAATTATTTTTTGACTAGCATGCCAAGATAAATCAATCAGGAAAAAATAGTCCTTTTAATAAATGGTGTTGAAACAATTGGATAGGCACATGCAAAAGAATGAAGTTGGAACCTTACATCCCACCATATACAAAAATTAACTCCAGCTGGATCACAGACATAAAAGTAAGAGCTAAAACTATAAAACTTTCAGAAAACATAAAACTATGCATGAGCTTGGGTTAGGCAAATATTCTTAGATACAACACCGAAGGCACAAGAGATAAAAGGAAAAAAATAGATAAATAGGACTCTATCAAAATTAAAAACTTTCGTTGCTCTAAAAGACAACCCACAGAATGGGACAAAATATTTGCAAATATATCATATACCTGATAAAGGACTTTTATCTAGAATACACTTACAACTCAATAATAAGACAACAAATAACCCAGTTAAAAAATAGGCAAAAGATTTGAATAGATATTTTACAAAGACGATATATGAATGGCCAATAAGCACATGAAAAGGTACCATTATAAGTCATTAGGAAAATGCAAATCAAAACTATAATGAGAACCACTTCACAACAACCAGAATGACTATAAACAAAAAGACAGACATTTAGAGGTGTTGGTGAAGATCTGGAGAAGTTGGAACCCTCATTCAACACTGGTGGAATGTAAAATTATGCATTCACTTTAGAAAGCAGTTGCATAATTCTTCAAAAAGTTAAACACAGAGTTACTATATGACTCAGCAATTCCACTCCTAGGTATATACCCAAGAGAACTAAAAGCACATTCACACAAAACCTTGTGAATACCTTCATAGTCCTATTATTTACAATAGCTAAAAACTGAAAGCAATCCAAATGCTCATCAACTGGTGAGTGGATAAAACAAATGTGGTAGTATCCATATAATGGAATATTTTGCAATAAAAAGGAATGAGGAGGAAACTGATCAAGATGGTGGAGTAGGAGGACACAGAACTCACCTCCCCCCACAAATACATCAAAAATACATCTAAACGTGGACAATTCTCACTGAAAACTAACTGCGGACTGGCAAAAAGACTCCTGTACAACCATGGCTGTAAGAAAGATCCACACAGAATCAGGCAAGAAGAGAATAGATGAGATCAGGTCAGTACCTGTGCCCCTGGGAGGAGATTCAGAGGAAAAGGGAGATTACACAAGTAGATATCCTCCCTGGGGAGTGAGTGGTTTGAGCAACATATTGGGTGCCCCAGCCTTGGGGTCTGACACAGGGAAGACAAGTCCCCATGACTGGTTGGAATGCCAGTGGGACTAACGGGAAGGCTGTGGGAAGCCTGAATTCCACTCATGAGTATCATGTGCCCACTTGATTGCTCCCAAGGCAGGGCAGAGGGAGCAGACTGAGGGCTGTGCAAGTGACTGGTTGGTTTCTCATGATTACCATGGTGTGCGCCACAGCCTGAGCTGAGTGAATATTGAAGTCCTGCTTGGGATCTTAGCTGTGAGACACAGACTTGGCTCAGACCTGAAGCAGCATCTAGAGGGCAGGGGCAGCCACTGCTGGTGCTAAAGGTAGCTCATCAGAAAAGTTGTGTCTCTGTCTGTGGCTGGACCACCACCGTTCACACCCCAACACATGCTGAGACCCCACGCAGGCCCTGCCTGCTCTGTGGAGAGCCCAGCTGTGAGAGGCAAAGGAGTCTTGGGCCTGAGGTGGCATCTGAACAGGGCAGGGGCAGACATTCCTGCTGCTTACACAGGCAACACATCAAAAGCAGTCCAGATCCCTGACCCCAGCTGGACTGTCACAGCCTGTGCCCTGACACATATTGAGTGACCACACCAGCCCCTCTTGCTCAAGTGCAGCTCCCCTCTGGGGCAGTGGTGTCAGTGCTGGGAGGGAGGAGAGCACACACTTGAAGGGAACTGAGGCAGCTTGGGCCTGAGCCTCAGGGTTTCTGCTTCAGGAATTGACACCCACCTCCAACCCCAGTATGGTGGTAAAAGCCACTGAGCAGAGGGGAAGCCTCAGCTCACACCTGGCTCTGGCTCTAGCCCCTCCATCTCCAGCCCCACCTTCTACCAAGGTGATAGCTGCCAGTTCACCTTGAGGAAAGACATGACTTGTGTTCACGCCAAATCCTGCTCTCCCACCAAGGCCACTGGGGACATGCAGAATGTATAGGGATGCTCCCACATAAGGACACCCCTTCAAGACTGCAATAGGTTACTATTTCACCTAATTTCATAGAAATAGAGGAAGTTAAGCAAAATGAGAGGACACGGGAATTTGTCATAATTGAAAGAGCAAGAGAAAACCCTTGAAAAAACTACTAAAGAAACAGATATGGGGGACTTCCCTGGTGTGCAGTGGTTAACAATCTGCCTGCAAATGCAGGGGACGTGGGTTCGATCTCTGGTCCAGGAAGATCCCACATGCTGTGGAGCAACTAAGCTTGTGTGCCACAACTACTGAGCCTGTGCTCTGGAGCCCACGAGCCACAACTACTGAGCCTGTGCGTCACAACTACTGAAGCCTGCGCACCCTAGAGCCCGCGCACTGCAACTACTGAGCCCATGCGCTGCAACTACTGAAGCCTGCATGCTCTAGGGCCTGCAGGCTGCAACTACTGAGCCCGCGTGCTGCAACTATTGAAGCCTGCATGCCTAGAGCCTGTGCTCTGCAACAAGAGAAGCCACAACAATGAGAACCCTGCGCACTGCAACTAAGAGTAGCCCCCACTCGTCACAACTAGAGAAAGCCTGCATGCAGCAACGAAGACCCAATGCAGCCAAAAAAAGAAAAAAAAAGAAATAGATATAAACAATTCACCAGATAAAGAATTCAAAGCATTGGTAATAAGAATGCTAACTGAATAAAGAATAGATGAACACAGTGAGAATTTTAACATGGAACTAGAAAAATATAAAAAAGAACCTGTCAGAACTGAAGAGTACAATAACTGAAATGAAACACACACTAGAAGGAATTAATAGGAGACTAGGTGATACAGAAGAATGCATAAGTGGAAGATAGAACAATATAAGATAGAATAATGTAAATAGAATAGAATAATGTAAATCACCCAATCAAACAGCAAAAAGAAAAACAAATTCATAAAATGAGAACAGTTTAAGGGACCTTTGGGATAACATTAATGTTACCAATGTTTGCATTACAGGTTTCCCAGAAGGAGAAGAGAGAGTGAAGGGGGTTGAAAATTTATTTCATGAAATTATAGCTGAAAACTTTCCAAACCTGAAGAAGGAAACAGATATTCAAGTACAGGAAGCACAGAGGGTCCCGAACAAGATGAACCCAAACAGACCTATACCAAGACATATCATAATTAAAATGGCAAAATTTAAAGAGAGAATTCTAAAGCAGCAGGAGAAAAACAAAGAGTCATGTACAATGGAACCCCCATAAGACTAATCAGTTCATTTTTCTGAAGAAACTTTGCATGCCAGAAGGGAGTGGTGTGATATACTCAAAGTGCTGAAAGGGAAAAATCTGTACCCTAGGATACTCTACCCAGCAAGATTATCATTTAGAATTGAAGGAGAGATAAAGAACTTCTCAGACAAGCAAAAACTGAAAGAGTTTATCAATACTAAACCTACCCTAAAAGAAATGTTAAAGGGTCTTCTCTAAATGGAAAAGAAAAGGTAATAACAAGAAGCAAGAATCTACAGGAAAGGAAAAATACCACTAGTAAAGGCAAATGTATAGTAAAGGCTGAGGATCAACCACTTAAGTAAGGTAGCATGAAGATCAAGAGACAAAGAAATTGTAAAATCAACTATAATGACAATAATCAGTAAAGGGATAAAAATGAAGATGTAAAATATGACATCAAAACCCAAAATGTTGGGGTGGAGGGAGAGCAAAAACTGTAGATCTTGTAGAATGCATTTGAACTTAAAGGACTACCTTTTTAAAACAAGTAGATATAGTTATAGGTCAACATATATATAGATAACCACAAATCAAAAACCTATAGTAGATACACAAAAACTAGAGAGAAAGGAATACAAGCCTACCAATAAAGAACATCATCAAACCACAAGGGAAGAAACAAAAAAAGAAGAAATAAACAGAGAACTACAAACACAACTGGAAAACAATTAATAAAGTGGAAATAAGTACATACCTATCAATGATTACTGTAAATGTCAATGGACTAAATGTTCCAATCAAAAGACATAGAGTGGCTGATGATAATAAAGCAAGATCCATCTATATGCTGCTTATAAGAGACTCACTTCAGAGCTAAAGACACACATAGACTGAAAGAGAGCAAATGGAAAAAGATATTTCATGCAAATGGAAATAAGAAAGTGGAGACAGCAAAACTCGTATCAGACAAAATAGATTTAAAAACAAAGTCTATGACAAAAGACAAAGAAGGGCATTATATAATGATAAAGGGAAAAATACAAGAAGAGGATATTACACTTGTTAACATATATGCACCCAATACAGGAGCACCTAAATATATAAAGCAAATATTAACAGACATAAAGGGAGAAATTGACAATAATACAATAATAAGAGGGGATTTTAACACCCCACTTACATCAATGGACAGATCATCCAGACAGAAAATCAATAAGGCAACAGTGGTCTTAAATGACAACACAGAGAAGTTGGTCTTTAGAGATATCTACAGGACATTCCATCCCAAAACAGCAGAATACACATTCTTTTCAAGTGTGCAGGAAATGTTCTCCAGGATAGACCATATTCTAGGCCACAAAACAAGTTTCAACAAATTTAAGAGGATAGAAATTATCTGAAGCATTTTCCTGATCACAGTGGTATGAAACTATAAATCAACTACAGGAAGAACAATGGGAAAAGCACAAACATATGGAGACTAAACAATGTACTACTAAAAATCCAATGGGTCAATGAAGAAGTCAAAAAGGAAATCAGCAAATACCTTGAGACAAATGAAAATGGAAACAAAACTTTCCAAAATCTGTGGGATGCAACAAAAGCAGTTCTAAGAGGGAAGTGTATAGTGATACAAGCCTACCTCAAGAAACAAGAAAAATCTCAAAGAATCTAATTTCCCATCTAAAGGAATTAGAAAAAAAAAAAAAAGCCCAAAGTCAGCAGAAGGATGAAAATAATAAAGATCAGAGAGGAAATAAAATAGAGACAAAAATAGAAAAGATCAATGAAACCAAGAGCTGTTTTTTTTAAAAAGATAAATAAAATTGATGAATCTTTAGCCATGGTCATCAAGAAGAAAAGAGAAAGGCCCCCAATAAACAAAGCAAGAAATGAAAGAAAAGAACAACTGATATCAAAGAGATAAAAAAAAATTATGACACTAGTATGAACAGTTATATGCCAACAAATTGGACAATCTAGAAGAAATGTACTAATTTCTAGAAACACACCTCCTGCTAAAACTGAAACAGGAAGAAAGAGACAATCTGCACAGACCGATCACCAGTAGAGATATTGAATTTGTAATAATAATAAAAAAAACCTCCCAACAAACCAAAGTCCAGGACTGAACGGCTTCACAGGGGTATTCTGCCAAACATATAAAGAAAAGCTAATACCCATCCTTCTTAAACTATTCCAAAAATTGAAGGGGACAGAACACTCCCAAATTCATTCCTTGAGGCTCCCACTACCCTGATACCAAAACCAGACAAGGGTAGTACAAAAAAGGAAAATTACAGGCTAATATCTCTGATGAATATACATGCAAAAATCCTCAACAAAATATTAGGAAACTAAATTCAACAATATATAAAAAGGATCATACACCATGATCAAGTGGGATTTGTTCCAGGGATGTAAGGATGGTTCAATATTTATAAATCAATCAATCTGATATATCACATTAATAAAAGGAAGAATAAAAATCACATGATAATCTCAATACACACAGAAAAAGCATTTGACAAAATTCAACATCCATTCATGATAAAAACTCTCATCAAGGTTGTTACAGAGGTATCATATCTCAACATAATAAAGGCCATTTATGACAAACCCACAGCTAACATCATACTAATTGGTGAAAAGCTGAAAGTATTTCCTCTAAAATCAGCAACAAGACAAAGATGCCCACTCTCACCACTTCTATTTAACATAGTATCAGAAGCCCTAGGCATAGCAATCAGAGAGGAAAAAGAAATAAAAGGCATCTAAAGTGGAAGGGAAGAAGAAAAACTGTCACTATTTTAGATGACATGATACTATATATAGAAAACCCTAAAGTCTCCACCGAAAAAACTATTAGAACTAATAAGTGAATTCAGCAAAGTTGCATGACACAAGATTAATATACAGAAATCTGTTGCTTTTCTATATACTAATAATCAGAAAGAGAAAGCAAGAAAACAATCCCATTTAAAATTGCATCAAAAAGAATAAAATAGATAGGAATAAACATAACCAAAAAGGTAAAAGACTTAAATTCTGAAAATTATAAAAGCTTGTTGAAGGAAATGGAAAGATATCCTGTGTTCTTGGATTCAAAGAATTGATATTGTTAAAATGTCCATACTACCCAAAGCAATCTCCACATTTAATGTAATTTCTATCAAAATACCCATGAAATTTTTCATAGAACTAGAACAAATAATCCTAAAAATTATGTGGAACAACAAAAGACCCTAAATTGCCAAAGTAATCTTGAGAAAAAAGAACAAACTGGAGTTATCACACTTCCTGACTTCAGACTACTACAAAGCTACAGGAATAAAAACAGCATGATACTGGCACAGACACATAGATTAATGGAACAGAATAGAGAGCCCAGAAATAAACCCACACACTTATGGTCAATTACTCTACGACAAAGGAGACAAGAATATACAATGGAGAAAAGACAGTCTTTTCAGTAAGTGGTGCTGGGAAAACTGTACAGCTACATGTAAAAAAATGAGACAAGAACATTTCCTCACACCATATACAAAAATAAAGTGGAGTAAAGACCTAAATATAAGACCTGAAATCATAAAACTCCTAAAAGAGAACATAGGCAGAACACTCTTTGACAGAAATTGTAGCAATATTTTTTTTGGATCTGTCTCCTCAAGCAAAAGAAGTAAAAGCAAAAATAAACAAATGGGACCTAATTAAACTTAAAAGCTTTTGCACAGCAAAGACAACCATTGACAAAATGAAAGACAACCTATTGAATGGGAGAAAATATTTGCACATGCTATGATCAATAAGGGGTTACTATGCAAAATATATAATCAGCTCACATAACTCAATAACAAAAACAAACAACCCAACTAAAAAATGGGCAGAAGACCTGAATAGACATTTTTCCAAAGAAGACATACAGATGGCTAACATGCACATGAAAAGATGCACATTACTAATCATCAGAAAAATGCATATCAAATACACATGAAATATCACCTCACACCTGTCAGAATGGCTATCATCAGAAAGACCACAAATAACAAATGTTGGCAGGGATGCAGAAAAAAGGGAATCCTTATACATTATTGGTGGGAATAAATTTGTGCAGCCACTATGAAAAGCAGTATGGAGGTTCCTCAAAAAACTAAAAATAGAACTACCATATGATCCAGCAATAATTCCACTCATATATCTGAAGAAAATAAAATAAAATATACATGCACCCAATGTTCATAGCAGCATTATTTACAACAGCCAAGATTTGGAAGCAACCATCAACAGACAAATGTATAAAGAATATGTGAGATATATATATATATATATATATGTATGTATATATATATATATATATATATACATACATATATATATATATATATATATATATATATATGTACACATACACATACAATGGATATTACTCAGCCATAAAAAATAATAAAATTCTGCCATTTGCAATAACATGGATGGACCTAGAGGGTATTATGCCTAGTGAAATAAGTCAGACAAAGACAAATACTGGTTACAACTTACATGTGGAATCTAAAAAAAATAAAAGAATTGAATGAATATAACAAAATGGAATCAGACTCAGAGATATAGAGAACAAACTAATGGTTACCAGTGGAGAGAGGGAAGAGGGGAGGAGTGAGATAGGGGTATGGGGTTAAGAGATACAAACTACTATGTATCAAACAAATAAGCAACAAGGTTATATTGTACACCACAGAGAAATATAGCCATTATTTTGTTATAACTTTAAATGGAGTATATAATCTGTAAAAATATTGAATCACTATGTTGTATACTTGAAACTAGTATAATATTCTAAATCAACTATACTTCAATAAAAAAACAAAAGGAATGAAGGACTGACACATACTACAACATGGATAAACCTCAAAAACATGCTGAGTGAAAGAAGCCAGATGCGAAATACCACATATTGTATGATTCCATTTGCATTAATGTATTAAATGTCCAGAAAAGGCAAATCTATAGAGACAGAAATTTTATTATTGATTGCCTGGGCTGGGGGTAGTAATAAGAAGTGCTTGCAAATGGGCATGAGGTATCTTTTTACAGTGATGGACATTTTCTAAAATTGGAATGTGGTGATAGTTACACAACTCTGTAAATTTTCTAAAAAAATCATTGAGTTATATCCTTAAAGTGAGTGAATTGTATAGTATGTAAATTATACCTTATTAAAGCTGTTAAAAAATAGCTATGAAACCACCATGCAGTTTTATATGTAATTCTGACTTTTATACATCTTATAACTACAAGACTTTCATAAGATAGGGCAGCACTGATTCCCAAAGACAATATGGCAGAGGCTCCAAAAATTTTGAAAATCAATCTTAACATTCTGGCTCTACGAATAGATGGGTCACATGGTATTATTGCCTGACACCTAATAGGCCTCAATAAATGTTTACTGGATGAACAATCAAACCATCTTTATAGTGTGATTTTCCCCCAAATGTATCATCTACCTGATAGATGAAACTCAGTTGATTAGGGCATTTTTTTCTTAAGAAAACTGAAATAAATGAAATGCCGATATCCCCAGGGGAAAAGCTGATAAGAGCTTAGGTAGTCAGGATCAGTTAGGCTATAATGAGGTAAGATACTAACTGTTACATGCTACAGACTCACTTGATTTAGTAGGGTGTGGAGATGGAGGTGGGGAGTGGGAATGTCTGATCCACAGTCTTTCAGAGATCCAGGCTGACCAAGGTTTAACTGTACATCAACAGGAGTCATGGTAGACTAACAGAGATTGAAAAACTGTGTATGGGCTTTTCACTACCATTGCTCTTAAGTGACTCACCTCACTTCTGCTAATATTTCATTTGCTCCCTAACTCCAAAGAGGGCTAGATATCCAGGGGAGTAAATGGAATATTTGGTGAGCATTGCAGTCTACCACATTTGTCATCAGGGGACTTTGTCTCAGGATTCTTTTCCACAGCTAGAGATAACCTCCTTCTCCATCTATCCGATTAAGAACCACTGATCAAGAATTTAGAATAGCAAGACAGATAGATAGCTAGTGGGAACCTGCTGTATAGCACAGGGAGCTCAGCTTGGTGCTCTGTGATGACCTAGATGGGTGGGATGCAGGGGGGGTGTGTGGGTGGGAGGTCCAAGAGGGAGAGGATATATGTATACATATAGCTGAGTCACTTCGTTGTACAGCAGAAACTAACACAACATTGTAAAGCAATTATACTCCAATTAAAAAAAAAAGAATTTAAAATAGATGACCTTCAGGTTCTTTGAAGCAAATTTTGAAGCAGGAGACAAATACCCTGCTTGGTATCCCTGAAGCTTTTTTGGGAGGAGATGGTTCTTGATTCACCTTTTTTTGCCCAACACTGAGGATATCATCTGGTACATGGTAGCAGCTCACTGAGGTATGGAACTGAGTTTTGTCTCAGAGAAACAGATCAGGTGAAAGCCTACAGTCTGAGTACAAATATCTCCCATCTTCCCATGGTGTTCTTCAGTCACAACTTTTTTTTTTTGGTTGAAATTCCTTCAATTCAGTTAAATAGAACCAAGAAACCGTTAAATTCTGAGGGAAAGGGAGCAAGAACTGATGCAATGTAAACAATTACTTTTACTGTTTTATTACACCACAACTAACACCTCATGTAATAAAATTTATATTTGTAGTGCTTAACAAAAAATAAGCTCAATGCTTTAGAAGAATAGAAAGAAATGCATCAAGATTTATGTTATTCAACCATGTGAAGGTATTTGGAGAAAATGTCTTACGAGGCTGTTACCAATCTGCACTCCATTATTTATAGTATTTAGCCCCTTAGCTTCTGGTCTCTGTTCTTGCAATGTCAGTTTTATCTTTTTCAAATATTACCTTTAAAACGCAGGATCAAACTCCTTAATTCTGGCAATTTTGACTTTTCGTGTAACTTCTCATGCTTTTAAAAAATTTTTTTATTATACCAAGGTCCCCAAATGAAGCTTTTGCTGCATCAGAGCTAATTATTCTCTATTCTTTAGGCTTCACATATTTGCTAACAACTCACCCACTACCCGGGATGCCGTTTCATTTCTTTTCTATCTACTGAAAGTTTGCTCATTGCTCAAGCTCAAAATGTGTCTTAACCCTACTGTGAAACTCTCCCTGAATATTTCTGCTCACACTGATCTGAGCACCTGAAGCACCTAGGGTCTACAGCAGTCATCTATGCACCAAAAACTATCCAGAAGTCTTCATTTAAACTTTTTGAGTCTCTTTCTCCCAGCTAGAGTATGAGCTTCTTGAGAGACTGTATTTTATTACTTTATATCCCCATATATGGATTAACAGAGGACCCTCAAGAAATATTTATTGCATACCTACTCTGAGTTAGGCCTTGTAGAGGTATAGATGTGCTACAAGGTATTATATTTACTAGTTGAATTAATGTTTGAAGAATCTTTAAGATGCTATATTTTGGAATTTTTTATTGGGCTGGATTTTTAAAAAATGTTGCTATTTCAAATATGTTTTAATATATATTATCCTCATTTATCAGTACTTCCTGAACTTTTATATTTTAGTTTTAGTGAAAATATCATTTTTGAAAGTATAAATGCTGGATTTCATTTTTGAGAATTTATCCTTACATTCATTACCTACTGATTCTGTTTCAAATACCAATATTATGTTTTCCTTTGTTGTTAGCAGATCTGTCCCTGGATCTCTGAATCTACAAATATACACAAAACTTGGGTCCAAAGATGACGATAATTTTCTCTTATATCTTTTAACAGCTGGATTGTCTATTATGCTAGGTATGACAATATACATACAAAAATATTCATTTCCCTTGATAATTACAATAATATTACTAAGTGTTCCTCTAAATCCATATTAAAGCAACAAAAAACCACAGCTTCTTGGAGTATAAAATAATCTATTATTAATCTTACTACCTTTTTCCCTTTACCATTCAAAAATCCATTGCTAATCTGCGAATAATGTTCTTTCTAAAAACATCCTCTGAAAACTCTCTTCCTGCCACTCTTACATTATGCCAGCATTTTATCTGCTTTTCCTTTGACACTTACTCCTTTAAAACTAGCAAAAAAAAAAAAAAAAAATCAGAAAAGTTTAACTCTTACATCTCTCACTGTGTCGTAAAATCCTTTGTCAATTATCCGATGTGCTTGAGAGGTTGTCCGTTTCTTTTTCGATCGAATTATACAATTGTCTCGGCAGCCTGATTTATCAGTTTGGTCCACGCTGTTTCAGTTTGGTGATTCTTTGTACAGATTGATAACCAGAAAAAGTCTAAAGTAGAGCAATTCCAGACTAAATTGGAGCAGCCTTTTCCCGTAAAGCAACTTAGTACCTCACAAAATTCCAGGGAGAATGAATGATAGAGCATGCACCAATAGGGAGTGGAGAATAGTGTTTTATCTAAGTTTGCAACCCAATCCTTGGGAGCCAGAGGTGGGAATTTTAAAATGGGGTTGTCCTTTCCTTGGAATTTTCTTAAAGTGGTATCGCTGCCTGATGATGTTAAAGTTTGCCAAAGATTGCCCAATCACTAGTTTGTATTAGAGGATTCCCACCCCACCCCCCGCTTTTTTTTTTAAAGACCTTTTTGATGTGGACTTTTTTCTTTTTTTTAAGTCTTTGTTGAATTTGTTATAATATTGCTTCTGTTTTATGTTTTGGTTTTTTGGCCAGGAGGCCTGTGGTATCTTAGCTCCCCCACCAGGGATAGAACCCACACCCCCTGCACTGGAAAGGGAAGTCTTAACCACTGGACCGCCAGGGAAGTCCCGCCCCCTTGTTCTGAGGGAGGCAAAATGTGAAACTGTCACTTGACAAATTTAGAGAACTTTTAAGAGTGGCCATAGGATAATATACTAATACGAAGAATCACATGGCTACTTTTGTGTCAGTTTCAGAGGGCAGAAGTTGTTTTAAGATGATTCATTTTTCATGATCAAATATCAGATGTCAAATTAATGCATTAAAATACTTCATTTTTTAAGAAATGAAAACTAAGAGACTAACATTGATTACTTTTTAAAAATTGTTCTATCTATATAGTGAAGCCTTTTTTGTATGTGTGACTCTTCCGTATTAGGAGCAAATATGTATTATTTGGGTTGATGTTTAATAACCGAAAGATTTTTGTTTTTACATAAACTGAAGATTTCCTCATTTTAAGTCTAGCAAAAAAGTTCTAAGTACTACAAATTCTTAAGTATTTGGAAACCTGTATAAAAGGTCTTAGAAGTACATGACATATACCATCCATATACTTCAGTAACTTCTGAAGACCAGGTTTACTAAATAGATCATTGGTAAGTATTTCATTATAACTCATACTTTGTTTTGAGATAGGTCTTATTTTTATTTAATATAACTCTGCTTTCTAGGTTATTTACCTCTAACAAGTAATTAAATAAACCACCGTAAATCTATAAAGTCAGGATATCTTGACAATGAACTGCTACATTATAATCAACATCAAGCTTGCCAAAGAACAATAAATAACAGTAGTTCCATGAGAGGAAATTTTTTAAAAACTTCATTTCAGAAGAAAAGTTGTCTTGTTAACAAGCAAGGTGCTTAAAAAAATTTTTTTTTTGCTGTTCCTTAACAACGCTTTGATTTTTTTTTCTTTTTACCATCATAAAGGTCTCTTCCTTTGATGACTCTGCTGACATAGGAAATTCTGTCTTGAAGAAATATTTATTGATGGCCTACTCAGTCATGCTAGGAACTGCCAGAATATTTAACTTACAAAGTTGTTATTGTCGTTTTAACGATTGTTTCTCACAGCAGACCTACGGTATTTCAAGAGCAGAGACTAGGTTACTGCCTCACGCTTGGAACGAACCTGCCAGCGCGCAGTGACTTCTTTTATACTGGGCTTAAGCTCACTACTTGATTACTAACCTTGGCCATATTACATAAACCTACCTGACCTAAGTTTTTCATCCGTCATACGAGTATAGTAATAGTACCTGTGTCATAGGATTGTTGTGAGGGTTGAGATAACGTATGCACTGATCTCAGAACGCTGCCTGGTATACAGTAAAGCGACTGGGTGTTATTACTGTTGTAATTTCTCAACGTATGCATTGAATGAGAGGACGAGTGCATCAGTGAATGCATGAATGAAAGAACTGATCAGTTACTGACGGTCCCTGAGGCTGGAGCCGGCTAAACTACCCCCTCCAAATTCTGAGCAAAAAGCTGATCTCAACAGCACACCCGGAAGCCGGAGCCGGAAGCAAAGACAGAGCCGGGGGCGGGGCCAAGTCGCGGAGAAGCCACATTCTTGGCCAATAGGCACATCGCTTGGAAAACAAGCCTCTCGTGCAATCTATCGTAAAAACCGCGAGAACGGTGGAGCATTATCGCGAGGTTCCGTCTTCCTCTCCTCCGCTCTGTCTTCCCCCAACCCTCTGAAGTGAGGGTTCCGCCCCGTCCCGCCCCCCGTCGTCCGCGCCCCGCCCCGTCCCCTCCCGGCGCCCCGCCCCGCCCGCCGAGTCCCGGCTTGCCGTCCAGCACCCCTGCGCCCGGGAGCGCTGGCTTCGCTGGTCGAGGTGAGTGTAGCACTTTGCCGTTCCGGGTGGCTCACGTAGCAAGGGCCTCTGGCCCGACCCCCGGCCCTGAGGCTGGGTCTGGCAGAAGCGTCCGGGCTGCAGCGAGTGGACCCCGGCCCGAGCGGGCCCGTCTGGGCCTCGGGTCGCCACAGCTGCCGGGCCCTCCTCGCCCTCGGTGGTCGGAGAATCTCGATATGGGGTCTGTGAAATCCCTGCCACTGGGCTCACTGCTTCCAAACTCTAACGACCAGAGTGTTTCGTTAACTCGGGCAAAACGGCATGTGTTTTGCCTAAGACTTCTGCCAGCCTTCTTTTCAGTACTGAGAAAATAACCTTTAACAAATGCTTTTAATGTGCGTGTTTTAATTCATTAATCTACAATATTAGGAAATTGGAGTGGGTATTCCACTGAATTAAGTACGGAAGTCAATCTAAGGGACTCCTTTCCCTTAAAACACACCTGTTTTAAAATGTGTGGAATTTTCTTAAGATGGAAAGGTTAGTTTGCTTTAAATAGTAATGGAGTGGATTGGTGTTTATCTGTCAGAAAACTGTTATGCAGGTGCAGTTGTGTACAGCTAATATTAAGTATACCATTTGCTTTTAATTGTAGATAAGAGGTAGTGAAGGGAATATGTATAAGAAAATTATCCTGGTAAAGGTTGTGCATTGCCAGTGAATGCATACGGAAAACCATCATCATTATTTATTATTGGAAGCTTTCAGATTTCATTTGTGTAGATTTCATCTCCCAAACTGCCTTCCTAGCAAGACGCATTTTAACAGAGTGTAATGGCGTTTTAAGGGCAACCAATCCCACCCATCAGGATTCAGCAGGATTCGAAGGAAAGCCATCAGGTTACACTGTATTCTCTTATTGGATCTTCCCATCAGGGAGTGTGGGTTTTGCTTTGTAGTCTTAAATTTGTATAAGCTTTGCCTACCGCTTAAATAATAATAAGAAGAAGCAGAGGCCCCACTGAAGTTCATGAAAGTCTGCCTTGTAGAGCAGTGCACAGGCTTTGGAGTTGAACACCTGGGTTGGTATTCTGGCAAGTTACCCTCTGAGAAACTCAGTTTCCTCATCTATAAAATAGGCTAAATAATGTCTATTGCAGTGCAGAGTTTTAAGGATTGAGAGATCTTTATTGCACATAGCACGCACTCAGCATATAGTATCTACAAGCTGACCTTAGATCAGAGGTGAAAAAAAACTACCTTGCAATATTACTCACATGTCCTACTGTCAGCTGTTCATCAGCTGTTTGAGGGCCTGCTTTGTGCTAGAGGCAGGTATACAAATGTAAAGAAAACAGCAAGGTCTCTGCCCTCAGGAGCTTACGGTACAGTCTCTTGGCTAGATTGACGATAGATAGATACACCAATAAATATATAGATTACAAATTGTGAAGAGTCCTACAAAGAAAGAGTAAGAGAGAAGACTTTAGCTTGGGATGGGGAAGTGATTTTTACGTTGAAACCTGAAGGGCGTTGGGACAGTGCTTTCAAAGGCTAAAGGAGAGCAGGAAGTGGTGTGAAGAAGAGTTTAGCACTTTCAAACACTAGAAAAGCCCAGGAGTTTGGTGAGAAGCCAGGGAGGGTGCTGCCAGGCTGGAGAAGTGGGTGGGGCCAGATTGTGAAGAGCCCTCAATACTTGGTAAGTTTAATTTTTCTTAAAAAACTTTTGAAGGGTTTATTTAGAATGCATGTGACTAGGGAGCAAGTTTACCTGAGAAAGAGAGGGAGACATAGTTGGATTTACTTTTTTAAAGGCTCCCAGCTAAGCGATTAATGTATTGCAAAGTGACTCGAGTGGACACAGGGAGACCAGTAATACATATGGCAAGGCAGGAGATGACAGTGGCTTTCCATTTGGGCAGATGGAGAGATGTGGATAGATTTGAGGTGTATTTTGGAGATGGAAACCATAAGCCTTGTGATAGATTGGAGGTGGTGGAGGAATCATTCATGACTTCCGGCTTTCCTGGTGGTTAGAACGACTGGGGAAGATTTGGATTGGTGATGAATATCAAAAACTCTTTTTGAATGTGTTAAGTTTGAGATGCTTGTGAGACATCTAAATGGCTTCTAGTTTACTATTTCAGTGAATAATTACCCAGAAAGCTTCCCTTTCTAAATACAATCAACGATGTTATTTCTAGCCTAGTTCCCCTTGCTTTACAGGGAGAGAATTAAGATGTGGAAAGATTGAGTATCTTGTTCAAAGTCAAGTAATATGTCTCATAAAAATAGGTAAGTGAGTAGCTAGTATAAATACGGGAAGGTACTGGACTCTCGTGTTGCATTGGGGATATAATTGAATACTCCATATTCTCTGACCTTTTATATAAAATAGCAAATACTTTCTTATTAGTTGGGAATTAAGAGTTTGGAAATAATAGAAAATAACCAAGAAGTTAGAAAACTCTGCTTATTGAAAGCTTATGATACTGCATTTTGTACTAACTTGGTATTAATTCCCAGTGAAAATAGTTTTTCTTAAGAAAAAACATTTTCTTTGAAAGGTACTTCTCTTTGGAGAGTTTGAGAAAGGGTGCCCAGGAAAACCAGAGTAGAATCTTTGAACAAAGCTCAACTTGTTTTTAGTGTTTTAGCATTTTCTTAGTATCCTGTGGAATCCTGTCAGTCTGTGTGTATAAAGACTTCAGGCTTAGAAATCCTCTGGACACCCTTCCCCAGCCCAAGAAAAAAAAATCCTTGTTCCCTTATGAGCTGTTTGACCTTGGACAAATTATTGAATCTCTGAGTTTGTTTCTTCTTGTGGTAAGTGATGTGAAGTTTGTTTCTGCCCTGTGCCTAGTTGATAAGATGGGAAATGTTATTTCTCTTCCTATCCTTGTCAATTTGGAGCTAGAAAGGAATTTAATCTGTTCTGGGTTCTGGCCCTTACCAATAAATTGCTGTCTCCATTTTATGTTAGGCAACTAAGGCCCAGAAAGATTGTAATAGAAAAGTACAGGATTCTTATTTCCTAGTGCAGTATTTCTTCTTTCATTGAAATAATTAAGTAAAACTCTGTGTTCCCAGGCCTGTTTCTTTGCTACTTTTGATCATCTGCAAAGCTAAGAAGAAAGAAAGAAAAGAGAATAAAGAGATAAAAGAAAGAAAATATTAGAATATAGGACAATATTTAGATAGTAAGAAGTGAAGAAAATGAAGCTGTAAGTGGTCTAGTTATATTTTATATTATATACATTTAAATATATATATTTTTAAAAATTTGTTTGGACTTTATCTTTTTTTAAAATTAATTAATTAATTAATTTAACTTATGGCTGTGTTGGGTCTTCGTTTCTGTGCGAGGGCTTTCTCTAGTTGTGGCAAGCGGGGGCCACTCTTCATCGCGGTGCGCGGGCCTCCCACTATCGCGGCCCCTCCTGTTGCGGGGCACAGGCTCCAGACGCGCAGGCTCAGTAATTGTGGCTCATGGGCCCAGTTGCTCCGTGGCATGTGGGATCTTCCCAGACCAGACCTCGAACCCGTGTCCCCTGCATTGGCAGGCAGATTCTCAACCACTGTGCCACTAGGGAAGCCCACATTTAAATATTTTAAAAATGTTTTAAGCTAAAGACAAAATGAGGTAGTTCAAGAAGGAAATGGGTTTGCTGTGTCTAATTTTTTAAGCTCTTTGTTTGGTTGCATGTTATGAAACTGGTCTCTGTTCTGTTAGATAGGGATTCCTATCTCAAGTTCAAGAACTACTTTTTTCAAATAGGACTATTTCTACTAAGTAGTAAATATTGCTTAAATAGTGAGAGTATTTTTATTAAATAGTTATTCATTTTAATCTCCTTCTAAATATGTGTGAAAATTTAGTTTTCTTATAAAAGAAAAATATAGGAATGGATGTATAACTCTCTTTTTAATATCTGCAAATAGCTATATATGCTGACTGGTTTATCTGGCAACGTTTGTTAGCAGTATCATAATTTCCCATTTTTTTGTTCTCTTTAGAAATGGACCAATTTTGACAAGATGTAGTGCTGCAGTGTGCCTGATGGGATATGTTCAGTCATGGCATCTGAACTTTGTAAGACGATCTCTGTGGCAAGGCTGGAAAAGCACAAGAATTTGTTCTTAAATTATAGGAATCTGCAGCATTTCCCATTGGAGTTACTAAAAGATGAGGGACTACAGTACTTGGAGAGACTCTACATGAAAAGGAACTCCCTTACAACCTTGGTACAGTATTATGTTGCATTAAAAAAAAAGTCATTTATAATGTGGTCCTGACCAAGATATATTTTATATATCTTAAGATATTCAGACCAAGATTTATATCCCCTCTTGTTGTATAAACAGGTAATAAAAGTACACATACAGGGGCTTCTCATTACATGAGAATTCACTATCCAAGTTCTTGCAGTTATGAAGTTTTAAGAGTCGTGTAGGAAAGCAAAATATTCACTAATATACCACTTATAAAATTAGTCCCACACACTACTACATATAAGATAGGTAACCAGCAAGGACCTACTGTATAGCACAGGGAATTCTACTCAATATTCTGTGATAAGCTATCTAAGAAAAGAATCTGAAGAAGAATGAATACATGTATCAATATATGTACAACTGAATCACTTCGCTATACACCTGAAACTAACACAACATTGTAAATCAACTATACTCCAATAACATAAAAAAAAAAATTAGTCCCTATTCAGAAACCCCTCTTCACTTAGCCTGTGCATCTCTCTGGGCCTGTGCTTTCTTTGTGTGTTAAGATTCTTAGATGATTTATGGATGTTACAGTACCCAACAGACCAGTTAAAAAGTAAAGAAGAGAAAGACCAACAAGGATGACTTTGATTTAGACGTATTTAAAAAGGGAATGATTTGAAGATTAAAATATTAAGACAGGCATTAGGAGGCTTGATGTAGCCTTTGAGTGTTTTGAAAAAAACCCAAAACCAAAAAACCTTCTTTATGATTGCACTGTGAAAATCAGATGACTTTGAATTGGGCTGTCATCCAATTTGTTGGAAAAATTTTTGCCACAAAAGCCAACATTTGATTCACTCTTTTTATGTTCTAAGAATAAGCACATAGTTATCATTATAACCTAAATTTTATTACATATGAGATTAAAAATCTAAAATATTTTTCAAGAGAGTGTGCCTGTCAAACTTTTTATTCCCACTGTTTATCATGATATTTGGTCTCTGTTTTTTGGCTTTTTTTTTTTTTGGTCTCTGTTTTAAATGGATTTTGCTTTATGTGGCCTTTTCTGATTATCACTGAACCTCATTTAGATCTTACACTTTGAATTCTAGTTCTTTTCCACTTTAGATGATTTATGCATTCTTGTTGTTTCTTTGTGAACAGACCCATTTTTCATTCCCTTCTCTGAAAGTATCTGAGTATCTGAAAATATGCCTTACTGGCTTCATATATATGGAGTGTTTTTCTGGAAAAGTTTTAGTTAGTCTGTGCAAAATACCTACAATGTGTAGAAAGCATTATCAAATTTGTTTATCTCTGTTGTCTCTGAAAGTAAGTGCAAGTATATCTTTTATTTTTAGTGTTTGACATATTTGTGTATATATTATTTTGCATGCCTAATTAGATTTTTTTAAATTAGATTTTTCACTTTTCAAACTTTAATAATCTGTATATAGTTATATTAATCCTTTTTGCGAGATCATCATTGCATGAAGTGAAACCGTATTTACCTAGTGTTTTTCCGCCCTCTGGAGAAGTGGTGTAAGAAATAATTTGTCAAGGATTACAGCCCACATTTTCTCATGTTTGTTGTTGATGTACAAAGAAAAGGTTGTGAGTGGATTACTTCTCAACCATCAGTTATAGTCCACGGGTAGAAGAAATTGGCCTTTGCTTATAAATGTTACAATGAACTTTTGGTTTTGTGGCCGTTTCTTGGCTGCAGTTTTCTATTTATGAAAATATTTGAGTATCTACTATACAATTTTAACTGATATAATGGCTCCCAAGCATACATTTCAAGTTCATGCTTTGCCACCTTTTTAGTCACTGAAGATTAAATTGTTGCATATGTTTATAATGGTAGGTGTATATATTTTATTTTAATGCTTTCTCTTAGCTGGAACATTTGATTCCTTTGTATCAAAGAGCTTTTTAAACTGTAAAGTGCCATACAGATACCGGGATGGTGGGAATGGTAGCAAGCATACCATTCCGTGACTACACTGAGTATAAGACAGCTTACTTATATCCAGCATAGTCTGAGAATGGCATACTGCACAGGTTTTCAAAGCTGATGAAACAGTACTTGCCCTTGAGTGCTCCAAACTAGTGACTGCAGGCTTTTAGAATGTTTGCTGGTGTTATTGATAAAGTATATTTCCTATAGAAATAATAGAGATTTAGTATGTAAAATTTGACTTAAACTGCAATACTGTCCAAAGGAAAAAAACACATTATTGGAAGCATATACTATCTCAAACATATTATGAGTTAATTGGCCTTTTTTTTTTTTTTTAAGAGAAGCTTGGGAACCTGCCAATTATTTCCATTTCCACATTGTTTTATTATTTCTTATTAACATTGTTTTATTGTGTTTAAATGTCTTCTCCTCAGCATTCCCCTTCTCCCCTCTTCGTATGAAGCGTCCTGGTGAGGAGTCACTAATGCCTGACTTCTGTCCTTCCTTTTTCCCTTCAAGCTGCTCAGTATTGCACTATGGTTTATATTTGTAGGATGATTGTATGTCAGATGCTTAGAACTTGGAGAATGCCCATATTAAAAATAAAGCACAGGGAAAAGCCTTTTTTATATACAAAAGAATAAACTGTTCATATTTTACATATAAAAATATGTGCCCTTATAGCAACCAACATAAGAAATATATGGAAAGTAGTAGTTTCTCTTTCTATTCCTCCAATTCTGTGCTTTGGAATAACCAGTGTTAATAGTTTGGTTTTGTCCTTCCACTCCTTTGCTTGTGTTTATGTAATTATGTACTCTGTATTTTTTTCCCTTTTTAAACAACAAAAGGGAATCATACTCTACATATTTCTCTGCAGATTTCTCTCTTCACTTCATTCTCATTCCACTAAATTCTAGGCCAAGAAATATATATACATCCTTGTATTTAGGATCAGGTCTCAAAAGTAGGATTGCTGGGTCAAAGGGTAGGAACATTTTATATTTTAAAATACTTTTTAGCAGTATTTCATTATACAGTATTACCACTTATTTGTATAACTGAAAAGTCTTAAAACTGTTTAAAATATAATGAATCAATTTATATAGGAATCCAGTTATATAATTAATAGGTGAATAAGAAGTAGTTAGGAAACATTAAGATTTTGGTTCCTAACATTTATCTTAGAAAATGATTTAAAGAATTTTTCTATAATTATTTTAAATACAGTTCAAGAATTATTAAGTCTCTGACCTTTGTGGTAGTTTGAAGTTAATAAGAGAATAGGAGATACAGGTTCTGTATTTGATAGGCATCCACATAGTTGTTGAATGAATAAATAAAAGAATATAAAGTAGAAGAGGATAAGGTCTATAGTACAAGTATAACAGTTCCAGACTGAGAGTCTTTGAGGGCAGGGACTCTGTGTTAAATTCTGTATCCCCAGTGCCTGGCTACTGTCTAACATTTGTAGGACACATAATCTAATTCTGTGTAGCAGGATTGTAAAAGATTTTTTAAGGAAGGTGCTATTTGCATTCACCCTGAAGAATGAGTTTGTCAGGAGCTTGGGAGGAAAACTATCATTCATTCATTCAACATGTATTTATTGAGTACTTTCTGTGTATCCAGTACTCTACAAGGCACTGGCATAGATACATCATGGAACAAATTCTTACTCTCATGGAATTTTTGTTTCTTGACATCCCAAGCTGAAGAAAAACATGTGAACTGAGATTCAGTGGCAGAAGATTAGGATCAATATTTGTCCAAAGACTTTAGTGACAAAGTGATGGTGACTATGATGGTGACTATGTTAGAAGCTCTGGAGAGCAGAATGCAAGTTTGAGGGGTTAATTGGTGAGAAGGAGATGAAAAAATAGATAACAAGGTAGATGGGTCTTCAGGTTTGGTTTTGATATGGAAAAGCGGTCATAGCTGGAGGGGTCTTGACAAAAAAGGAGAATTTTTTCTTCTTTCTCCTTTTTTCTTTCCTGTTCACCCCTCTTCTCTTTTCTAAGAGGAAAGAGTTGAGCCTGTGTAAATGCTGATGGGAAATCTCCATTAGAGAGGAGTTGAAGATTCAGAAATAAGGAACAATTAAAAGTTCAAGATTCCTAAGAAGGTAGGAAAGGATGTGCTCCAGAGCACAATTGGAGGGAAGGACTTTAGAACTAGTATCCCCCTTCCCGCTTTAACAAGAGAAAGAAAGGATAGGTGCAAAGGAAGATTCAGATTGTGGGGGAGAGAGTTCTTGTCTGGTGACTACCAGGCAAGGCCAGCTGCTTAGGGAGTGAAGATTTGTGGAGAGTGCAGGTTTGAAATTATTGTTGCGAAGAGTCACAGCAGTTTGGTTAGAGAAAGGTAGTAGAATCATTGGCATTATTCAGCAAGCAGTTGATGGCTAGGTTTATGGTGGAACCATCTGCTTGTTTAGGGAGTTTTCTCCTGCAGTTCTCAGATGTCTGAGGTATGAAGAAGTTGGGATGTCGCATTTATGCAGGCTTAGGTTTTTGCCAGGTATAGAGGGACTAAGGAGGTTTAGGATTTTGGCAAGAGTGATTAAAATGATGGGACATGGAGTCTGAGGTGGATTGGAGGCAAAGGAAGAAAGGAGTGAGTGAATAGGGAAAATGGAGAGGGTCCAAAGGATCCATTGATGTTGAAGACTTATTATACTGGGCATGATTGAGTAAGCCATCTGGGAGGATGGGATATTATAGTTGTGGAGAGAGACATCAGTCATGGAGAAGTTTCAGATGATGACAGGATATGAGTGTGCAGGCTGGAGGGGGCTGAGGTAGAGCCTACCTTGTCCCCTTGCACCCTAATCCCCACACCCCCTCCCTGCAAATAGCTGGGGTCTTTGTAAGAGTTAGAGAAGGAATGAAACATGGAAGCAGGAATTAGCAGTGGAAGCATTTGAGTTCTGCAGTCCCAACAAGAGAGTGTTTTATTGTTTGGTAGCACAACTTAGTACTAGGAAGTAATAGACCAAGATCCTATGTGCTTAACCTCTTTGGATCTCAGTTCCTTCATTTATAAAATAAAAGGCCACAAGCGACTTGGAGGGGAAAAGAAAAGAACTCAACTTGGAAGCAAAATCACTTAATGGATCTGCCAGCTTCTCTTAATGAGTGTAGTAGGCAGCAGGCCTTCCTGGGGACGTGGAAGAGTGACCTCCCCAAATACTGATGGAGCCCTCATCTCACCTGTTGACAATTTTATTTATAAATATGAATGGATAAGAAAGAGGCATCTAAATTTTAGTGAAAGAAGGGAGTTTGGCTTATGGCTAAGAGCAATAAGAGTAGATGGATCCTGATTAAGCAGTTAATCTATGTAACAGGAGAGAACTTAAAAATGATATCCTTCTGAGATTCAAGGGAAGAAGAGGTATGTCCATCACAATCCTGAATTGGGGTGGGGGGATGAGGTGGGGGATGAGGATGTTATTTCTTTCCTATTGACCCAGGAGAAAATTTTCCTGACCTCCCCCCATCAAATATAAACAGGCAAATCATAAAAGAATACAGATAGTCAAAACAAAAAAATGTTTAACTTTCAATAGAAGTGATAAAACATTGATCATCCTTACCTAGTAATTAGAAAAGATTTAATACCTGGTGTTGAAGATTATCAGTGCCCTATGTTGAAGACAATGGGGAGAAGATGCTCTCATACACTATTGGAAGGAGTGGAAATTGACTCATTACTTTTGGTGGGCGGTTAGACCATATCTAGCAGAATTTTACATGTGCATATGTTTGAACCAGCATTTTCACTTGCAGGAATTTACCCAACAGAAAAAATAGTCAAGTGGACAAGGATACTCATCACAACATTGTATATGATGAAAAATTGTGAAAACCTAAGTGTTCATCAATATGGGGTGGGTTAAAATCTGGTAGCAGCTACCATCGTTTGAGTCTTTACTAAGTGCCAAGCACTGTTTTAAATGATTTATATGTATTAATCTAATTAATCTGCAAGACAGTCCTATGAGGTAGGCACTATTATTCCTACTTTATAGACAAATAAACTAAGGCATAAAAAAAGAATACATCAAACAATAGTGATTATAGCTGTGGAAGAGGGGAGGGCACAAGAACGGGGGTGGGAGCTGGAATAAACAGAGCCTTACACTTAAGTGTTTATAGTAAAAGGGAAAGGTCCTACTACTAAGTTTGGTTTATATTCTTTTCAGTATATGATTTTTATAATTAAAAATCAAAATAAGATTATTGGAATTTAGTGCCACTAAGATCTTATCCAGCTCTCAAATTTTATTAATCAGTGAGTCTAAACGTTTTGATTTACAATGATGGTGATGCCTGCGTTTATGCTCCTTGCAACTGGTGGCTGGGTTGAGGGTGAAAGGGGTTGATGACTGAGAAGTCACACAGCTACATGCTCTACCCACTTTGAATTTGGTAAGAGTAGGATCTGGATCAAATGAACATCAGAACACCCTGAAGGGAAAAACAATAAGTTAAAGAGATGGTAAAAAAAAAAAAGCACCATGCAATCAAGTGTGCCAGAAGAAGTAGGGAGAGGGAATGGTTTTGTTTCTGTTTGATTGGTTCATTTTGAATTCCAGCACAAGGGCTTCTTGTTTTTCCCTAATCTGTTGGACCCCTGCAGCTTCCACTGCTGCTAGGGTGTAGGGCCTCCATAATCACTGTGAATACTCTGTTCTTGAGTTAGCTCTGTATAAAAACATCTTAGTTATTTCTTAAATTGCATGTGTGGAAACGACTTATGTCAAATGGTAAAGCATTCTGATGCTCTGTTTATGTTTTAACACTTATAGTCCTGCAAAACATTCATTACAAATGTACCCCGTCTCAGTAATATACCTGTGCCTGAAAAGTGTGAGTGTTGTTATAAATCAAAGCTGTTTTTCCTACTGAATTTTCAGATTTAAGTAACTTTTCCTCATTGTTACTGGTTGATTGACAGTAGCTCCTTGTCAAATACTTAAACTATTTGAAATAGCTTGGAAAATGAATGTCTGACCTTTAATTTATTCTGTTGAATCATAGAATTTCAAAGCTATATGGAACTTTATAGATGATTTAGGCAGTTTTTCTTTTTTGAGGTAAGTAAGCTTAGAAGAGGTTAATAGATGTGTCTAAAGTCATTTTTATGGCCAGTTAGAGCAAAAAGCAGGTCTTCTAATTTGTAGTCCAGTTAGTCTTGCTTTTTTAATTCTGCAGGTATTTATTGATGACCTGTTTCTAGCCTAGCACCATGTAGTTAAAATTTAACCACATTTATCCACTGTGGAGCAATGAGGTGTTCCATGTTAGGTGAGTTTTCCTAGTTACCTCTTTGAAGTTTACCTCTGAGTTTTACTGTGAGTCTAACTTTTGATAGAAATACTTTTACAACATGCATCATTCTATACTTTCTTAAAGAAATATGGGGAACATGATTTAACCCGCTCTTCGTGATTTGTAGTTTTTGCCTGGGGAATTAGGAGGGAGGTTTTAGAAGGAAGGGGCAGGGATACAGATCTTTATCTAACACTAGACCATATCCTTGTCCACTTGAGGGATTCTGTGTACAAGCAGAAGACTCAGAAGCCATTACTTTGTATATGTTTCCACAAGTTTAAATTCATTTTCAAGCATTCACTATACTAGAAATGAGGTACCTGTGCACTGAGATACCAATTTTTAAATGTTAGCCCCATCGAATCAGTCTCTGTCTCTCCCTCTCCCGATAGATAGATAAATAGATAGAAAGAAATAGATAAAATGTATGTAAGGTGCTTAAAATATCATACATTGAGCTTGGAACACTGTTCCCTCCTAAAACAAACAAGTATGTTATAAGCATATAGAATTATAAAGGGTAGGTATATTTTTAAATGGTTGATCTGGCCTTATGGAAGAAGTGTTTAGTATTCTTTTTTTGTGTCTATTTTTGTTGCTGTGAAAATTCCATTTATAAAATCATACTTACTGTATGCATATTAAATAGGTTTTTTTAAAAATAAAAAAATAGAAAGTAGGTGGGGGCATATGATGATCTAATCTTCAACCCTTGTTTATGATATCTATATAGCTTTCCTTTTTAAACAAATATTTTTAATATTAATACTTCACAAAAAAAATTTTTTTTAATATTTATTTATTTATTTGGCTGTGTTGGGTCTTAGTTGTGGCACCCAGGATCTTCATTGTGGCATGCGGGATCTTTTCGTTGCGGTGTGCAGGCTTCTCTAGTTGCGGTGTGTGGGCTTCTCTCTAGTTGTGGCATGTGGGCTCCAGAGTGCACAGCCTCAGTAGTTGGGGCACGTTGGCTCCCTAGTTGTGGCGTGCGGGCTCTAGAGCGCGTGGGCTCAGTAGTTGCGGCGTGCGGGCTTAGTTGCCCTGTGGCATGTGGGATCTTAGTTCCTCGACCAGGGATCGAACCCACATCCTCTGCGTTGGAAGGCAGATTCTTAACCACTGGACCACCAGGAAAGTCCCAATACTTTACAAAGAATTTAAGTAATTTTTAATGTTTGTTTTCTTTTGGAAAATATTCAGATACAGTCGTCCCTTGGTATCTGCGGGGGGTTGGTTCCAGTACCCTCTCCGATACCAAAATCAGAGGATGCTCAAGTCCCTTACATAAAATGGCTTGGTATTTGCATATAACCTATGCATATCCTCCTATATACTTTAAAATCACCTTATAAGATTGCTTATAATACCTAATACAATGTAAATGCTATATCAGTAGTTGTGAATACAATGTAAATGTTATGTAATAGTTGCTGGTGTAGCAAATTCAAGTTTTGCTTTTTGGAACTTTCTGGAATTTTTTTCCCCTGAATATTTTTGATCTGTGGTTAGTTGAATCAGAGGATGTGGAACCCGCACACAGGACCAACTACATATTTCAGTTTTGTAAATGTATCAGATGTACAGTCTTTTTAATTTTGAGCGTATTTTCTGTGAGAGTTTTTGCTAAGTAAAAAATATCAGTCTTGAAGTTTGTTTTACATTTTTGGCAATGAAACACTTGCACTTTTGCAGATACTTAACATTTATTTATATTTTTTAAGGTGATAATTTTAGCCTCTATAAATGTCAAACAAATATTTCATCATTTTGAAGAAAAATAATCTAAAAATTTTATCATTCATGCAGTTAGTTAAGTAGTTCTTTTATGTTTTATATCTAAAAGAGCTGATTTTAAGTGAAAAAATTGGTAGTGAGTGTAATGATATAAATTTTGCACTAACATGATAGCTACTAGTTATGTGTGGTACTAATGTTTAAATTATTGATAAACGAAATAATACTGAAAATTCAATTCCATAGTCACAGTAACTACATTTTAAGTGCTTAATGGCCACATGTAGCTAGTGGCCACTACATTGGTCATGTAGCTAGAGAATATTTCCATCATTGTAGAAATTCTGTCGGACCAGTGGTGTGCGTGACTGAAAAAAAAAAGAATACCTTAAAATTGATAGTAGCAACTCATTTTTATCATGAAAGTCAAACTGCCACTGTTTGTTAATGCTACAGAATTGTAAAGAAAAATTTTCCCAGAATTCTTTTTAGACTCCTCAAAGACAACTTTAGAAACAAAAGAACTTGTCCATATTTTGAAAGTTTCCTTTTCTCAATTTTCCCCTCTTTCCTTCCCTTTTGAAATGGCTTTATTTTAATATTTGTAATGCTTGTATTCAATGAATTTCCAATGAAATTTTTGTTTTAATGAACTTGGGACATAAAATATCTGTGATTATTTTGATGGATGCATTCCAAGAAATTTGGGTATTTGCCATGGTTTTTCATTGTTTTTCTTTTAGAACCATGAAAATAAACAAAAAACCCTAAAGATGCTATGCTTTCATATCCAAATAATCAAAATTTGCATTTTCCCATAAAACACTGACATATGTTTGGGATTACCTTTTTGTATTGCTTATGAATAGATTACTCATTATTTGCCCAGTGTAGTCATTACATTTTTGCTGGGAAACAGGATGTCAGTGGTAACTTCTAGTGGTCCTTGACCTAACAGTGATTGCACAGCCCTTGTTAGGAGGGGTTAGTGAGCTGTTAATGCTCTTAAGCACATTTCTTATTGCCCCTTCTCCCTCTCCCCAGCACCTCCCCTCATCCCTCTCCTCCCAAAATGTGTGTCAGGCTTTCTAGGATAATTCAAATGAAAACCATAGTTAATAACATTCCTTTGTGTCACTCGTTTCAGAAGAAAGGAATTTAACCGTCAGAGATTTTGATGATGGTAGATGCAGATATTGAGAATCTGCTGTATTTTTCTATCTCCTGGAAACACCAAGGAAATATGACAAGTGTTTAAGACAGGCTCATGCTTTTTTGGTCTGCTTAATGTTTATTTGGAGAGAAATTTTAAAAGAGGAAAATGAGTAGTTAATGGGAAGTGAGCCAAGAGACAAGAGGGTAAATGGTAAGGGACATTGGGGAGCAAGTGGTGAGTAGGACTGTGGAGGGCCTTTCTGCTATTGTGGACAAGGAAAGGTGGTGCTGCTCATTTCTCTCTGTTCCCGTTAGCCTGCCAGAGCTTCTGACTTTCCTGCTGAGAGATCCTGCTTTAAAACATATATAAAAGAGGGAGAAATACTTGAGGAGGAATGAAATAATATTCCTGGTAGTAAAAGAAGTTTACCTTAGTTGTTCTCATATAGCCACATGGTATTTAGCTCTTGCTGTATGCTTGCCCAGAAGCAGTGTCACCAGATTATTAATCCAACTAGAAAGCTTGTTGAGTATGTTGTGGTGGTTTTTGAATGAAGTACTTTTTTGCCTTCAGTACCAAAACTTTATTAACTTTATTAAAATTAAAAATAATTTATTGAGGTGAAATTGACACAATGTAAAATTAACCATTTTAAAGTGAAAAATTAAGTAACATTTAGTATATTCACAGTGTTGCACAACCACCGCCTCTTTCTAGCTCCAAACATATCCATGACTCCAAAGGAAAACCCCTTATCCATTAAGCAGTTTCTCCCCACTCCCCTCCACACCCCAGCCCTGCAACCAGCAATCTGTGTTCTATCTCTCTGGATTTATCTATTTTGGATATTTCATATAAATGGGATCATTCAATATGTCACCTTTTGTGTAGGGCTTCTTTTCACTTAGCAGAATGTTCTCAAGGTTCATCCAAGTGGTAGCATGTATCATTCCTTCATTCCTTCTTATGACTTAGATGCCACTGTATGTGTATACTATAATTTGTTTATCTGTTAATCCATTGATGGACATTTGGGCTGTTCCCACCTTATGGTTATTATGAACAGTGCTGCTATGAGCATGGGTGTACATGTACATGTTTAAGTACCTGTTTTTAATTATTTTGGGTATATATATATGAGTGGAATTATGGAGTCTTATGGCAATTCTATGTTTAACTTTTTGAGGAACAGCCAAACTGTTTTCTACGGTGGCTGAACCATTTTATATTACTGCCAGCAATGTACAAGGGTTCCAATTTCTCCACATCCTTGTCGGTAGTTGTTATTTTACATTTTTAACAAATTATGGCTATCCTAGTGGTTTTGAAGTGGTACCTCGTTGTGGTTTTGATTTGCATTTCCCTAATGCTAATGAATTTGGGTGTCTTTTCATGTGCTTTTTGACCATTTGCATATCTTCTTTAAAGAATGTCTTTTCAAATCCTTTGCCTGTTTTCAATTGGGTTGTTTGTTTTTTGTGGTTGAGTTGTAAGTGTTCTTTATATATTCTGAATGCTAGACCCCTATTGGATATATGATTTGCAGATATTTTCTCCTGTATGTTGCCTTTTCACTTTCTTGAAATGTCCCTTTATGCACAAAAATTTTAAATTTTGATGAAGTCCAGTTTATCCATTTTTTCTATTGTTGCTCCTGCTTTTGGTTTCATATCTATGAATCCATTGCCAAATCCTTGATCGTGAAGATTTACCCATGTTTTCTTCTATGAGTTTTATGGTTTTAGCTCTTAGCTGTAAGTCATTGATCTGTTTTTAGTTAATTTTTAGTTAACTTTTGTATATGGTGTGAGGTAGAAGTCTGACTTTATTCTACTTTTTATAACTGCTGTAGAAACTATGCACTTAATTCATGACTTCTTTGAAATGTGTTGTTAGAGGCTGGATGGAGCAGGTTTTGCAGAACCCTGAATCCTAGTGGTTTGTAACAGCACAATGATTTCTCGTTCATGCTGCACTACTCTCTCAGATCTCTTGGGGACTTTGGTTCATGGTATCTTTACTCAGGGATGAAAGCTGATAAAGGTCACTGTGGACCTTTCGTGCTCAAGCTCTCTAAGGCCTCTACTTTGACATAATTCCATTGACCGAAGCAAGTCACTTAGCCACGTCGAGCTTGAAGAGAGAAGTGTAACCCTACCAGCTGCCCAGAAGGAGAAGAAAAGAAAGTAAGTAGTGCACAGTCACTACAAGAGAACAGGATTGAACATGTGTTTGCAACATATTTGACATATTTGTTCCAAGATACACAATTTTAAAACATTCCCATTTAAGGGGGTTGAAAGTTTTCCGTAAAAGGACATGGTAAAGCATCATTGATTCAAATTTTGAGGTAAATTTTATACTAACTGTGCTTGCTGAAGTTCACATTATTTGTAAAGAAAAAATTGTTCAGTTAAGTGATAGTATGAGATTTAATGAAGAGAATTTTGGCTTAATTTATAAAACAATTTTTAAGTAGTTTAGTAGGAAGTACTCATACTCAAGGAATTTGGGTACAAGTTGTTTAGTAAAACTTTTGTATGTCAAAATTGTGAAAAAGAAGGAAATATTAGTAATAACAGTTTTGCAAGGCACTTTAAGGTTATTACTTTTGTCTATCAGGATTTTAAAATTTAAAAACATTTTAAAACTTAATAGACTAAATCCTATAGATCAAGATAAACTAGTTTGTGTGGCATCTGTAATCCAGCATTAGAGCTTAGTTACCCGCAGAGTAACAAAAATGTTGATGTTAACTATATAGTTGTCCAGTCTCTTACCCACTTTTCATAAACTATGGAAATAGAAAACTTAAAATGTATAATATTTCTCTTATATTATTCAGTTACATTTCTAAAATGTGCCACTAGAAAGCAGAGAGTGTATTAGAGAACACCAGTAGGTGTCAGCCACAGCCTTTGCAGCAGGCTGATTATTTACCAGGCTTTTGGGGTTTTTTAAAACCCAGTATTCTAATGAACTGCAATTTTCTCAAGGTTGGTGTGCTTATTTTTAAATTAAAACACAGGGTACTTGCTAATAAAGACATAGTGATGCACTAATGGCAGCAGGAATATTATTCAGTGCTTAATTGTGTGTGTAGCTAAATAGCTCAAAGAAGTAACTAGTTTGTCATGGAAAAATGGCGATACTGTCATGGAAAAATGGGAGACAAGTAGGCATCTGGAAAGAATGACCATGGGTCCTTTAGTTAGCCAGATATGATACTGATATTGTAGCAGATCAAACTAGATGAGGGTCTAATACCACTTCTTTTCTGGACAAGCCTTTCCTTTTTAGAGGAACAACTATTAAGCCTCTTACCTCCCCTCCACCACCCACAGAGTGCTTTAGTTTGCCTGGGATGCTTTGTAAGTATGCCCATAAGTGGAAGTGTATATTCCTCTTACTACGAGATAGTACTGGTACTGGTACGAGATACCAGTACTAGAAGAAACATTTTGGGGACTTGGACAGATCCAAGAGCAACTTTCAAGGAAAGACCATTCATGAAGGACCTCATTGCAGATATTGATGTCAAAACATGGGGTAAAGGGAATCACAGCATTCAGCATTTGAAAACAAAATGTGGTTTTATCAAAAGTGGGAACTCAATAAATGTTTCACTGACTTCATAACAGTATTCATATTCAGTGCTATTTGGTTATTGTAAAAGGGCGAGGATATTATATATGTAAGTAGCTTGGGATACTGTTGCTAAGTATTTAAATACATCAGTATGCCTATATTAAATTAATAGTTTTATTTCCTTGATTAAAATAAACTAGTGGATTTCCATTGTGTTCAAGATTTTTAAAAATAGTTTTTCCTCAATATAAAATATAAGCCCTTAGTGATCTGTTCCTTGATACTCTCTGCAAAATCATATACCTTCATACCCTATGGCCCAGAAATACCAAACTAATGGCATTTCTCTTATTGAGTGTTTAGAACCTAAATTGTGTATCATATGATTGGTTACTCAATTATGTAGCAATGTAAATACTACATTTTAAAATTTAATTTTAATTTTTTTAATTTAAAAGACATACATGCTCATTGTTAAAGATTCAGATGATAAAAAAGTAGATGGCGAATAGCAACACTGGTCCTTTTCCTAATGATAATCGCTGTTTATAAGTTTCTGTCAGAAAAATTATTTGTTACAAATCTAAAACTTTATAATCCCCCAAACTTTTGTTTTTCTGTTGACACAATTGTTTTTATAACAGCTGTTTGAAAATATAAGATTTTGTCATGAGTACTGTTGGGGAGCTACAGCAGAAAAAATTATATTTTTGATTTCCCAAACATACCTCTCTCTCTTTTTGTCTTTTCATATGTTGCTTCATGTGCCTACAAAGCTAACCAGAACTTTCCTCCTCCCCGCTCCATGGCAACCTCTGATAATTTATATTTGTCCTTCAAGCCTCAGGTTAGACATAATTTCTTTTAAAAAGCCATTCCTGATTCTTTGTTACTGATATTTAGCTTAACTCTACAGTATGTTTTAATGTAGAATAAAAAAAAATTACTCCTGACTCAGTGTGCTCCTTTAGTTTTAACAACTCCTGTCTTTGTGTTTATGTGTATCTGTGTGCATGTGCATGTGTGAGAGATGCAGGCTGACTTTCAGTTACTTACAGGAGGCTTTTCCTTCTATCCAGGGCCTCCAGCAGAGAGAAGTCTGCTTTCAGGCTACGAGTGGAATTTTTCTAGGATTCTTCTCATGGAATAGCCAGTCCTTCCAGGGCTATGACTCTGTGTAAGAGACCTAGACCCATCTCCCTTCCTCTCTTCCCAATGGCCAGTTTCCTATCCCTGCCACATCACACTCCTACTCCGAACTTAGAACTTGGGCCAGATGTGACACTCCCTTAGACCACCTGAGCTCCAGCTTACTCTTTTTATCCTGAGTTTAGTTAGGTCTTGATGTCGGCCCCCTGGGATTTCAGTTTCTTCCTCCTGAGGAGCAGTTTGGGATTTTGGTTTGGCGGGGGGTAGGTGTTATTTTCTTAGGGCTGCTATAACAAATTACACAGGCTAGGTGACTTAAAATAACAGAAATTGATTGTCTCACAGTTCTGGAGGGCAGAAGTTCAAAATCAAGGTGTTGGCTGGGTTGGTTTCTTCTTGTGGCTCTGAGGAAGAATCTGTTCCTTTCTCCAAGCTTCTGGAGGTTGCTAGCGGTGTTCCTTGACTTTGCAGCTGCATCACTCCAATCTCTGGCTCCGACGTCACATAGTGTTATTCCCTCTGTCTGTGTCTGTTAAAAACATTTTCATTTCTTCCATGATTGTGGAGTATGAGATCTGGTTTCTGTTCAAATGTATAAATTTAAATTGTAGTATGGTCTATGTAAGCATAAACCCAGACCTGCTGATTTATTATTTTCACATTTTCTGAAAATTTACAGCCCTTCAAAAGGTAGTACTTTGTGTTTAAGCTATTTAGAAATGTTTATACATTTTTCAAAAATAAAATTTAATTCTGAGTTTTTAATTTTCAGCCAGAAAACCTTGCTCAGAAGCTTCCAAACCTTGTGGAACTGTGAGTCTGCTTATTCAAATTTTTTTAAAAGACAAGAATGAACATAATTTTAAGTTATTTGAAATAATAGGAAATACAATTTTAATGTATTAATTTATTATTTTTTGGTATCATGATCATGGTGCTCATGTAGGTAGACCCGTGGTTCTGCTAAACCCAATAGTATTTTAAAGTATTTTACCATTTAAATTTGTGTTTTAAATATCTCAGTTCAGGGTAGTGAAGGTGTTGAAAGATACATTTTTTCTGGGTGCAGCATCTTTGTCACAGAATCCTTCTGGGTAGTCCATGTTATTGGGAATATTTATTATTATTATTGTTACTACTACTACATGTGATACTGATATGAACAGTCTGATGGTATAAAAGATTTAAAACATAGAGTAGAAGCCCCCTTCCTTACATCCTACATTTGTTTTAGTTCTGTTGATGATTTACCTCCATAATACTAAATAATGTTTACACCTGTGTTTTTTAGTACATCAACTTCAAGTATCTATTCACTAAGGAAGATAAGAAATTTCAATATCTTGTATTTCCCTTTCTTTCTACCTGTTTAATTCTGTTGAAGGAGGAATTTGCATCACCTTTTCTTGTTCCTTTTATTATTTGGCATGATTTTCAGGAGGTAAAGTAGGGAAAGCTAACTTTACACCTTCATCTATAAGCCGCGAGTCTCTGTCGTTTTCTTTTTTATCCATCCTTTTATTTTAAAAAATTTCAAACCAGCAAAAAAGTTGAAAACATAGCACAATGAGCATCCATACAATTGATCCTTGAACATCATGGGGGTTAGAGGTGCCCCTCCCTCATAGTTGAAAATCCAAGTATAACTTTATAGTCGGCCCTCCATATCCACAGTTCCACATCTGTGGACTCACCCAACCTCAGATGGTGTAGTACTGTAGTAGGTACTTGTTGAAAAAAAAAATCAGAGTATAAATGGACTTGTGTAGTTCAGACCCGTGTTGTTCAAGGATCACCTAAGACTGTTGTTCAGTCTTCACCTAAATTTAACCAGTTAACATTTTGCCACATTTCCTTTCTCCCTTTGCCTTTCCTACCCTCTCTTTACTCTTGCTCTCTCCCTCCGCCTTCCTTTTCTCCCTCTCTCACACACATTATGATATTTTACCCCTAAATACATTAGTATGTATCTCCTAAGAATAAAGACATTTTTGCACATAATTGTATTGTTTTTAGGCCTAAGAAAAGTAATATTAATTCAATAATATCATCCAATATATAGTTCGTATTTAAATTATCCCAATTTTCCCCAAAAAATATCTTTTTGAAGTAGATGTCTGGATTTGTCTGATTGTTTCCTCTGGATTAGGTTCAGTTTAAACATCTTTGGTGATGTTCTACCCCATTTGCTTTATCAAGTTTTTGCTTTCATTCTCTTTATACATATTATATGTGTATTTATTTTTTTTCTGAAGCTTTTGAAAAGTTACATACATCGTGGTTCTTTACCCTTAAATACTTCAGTGTGTATTTCCAAGAACAAGGATGACTTAACATTTTTTTAGGTCTACTTTTCTGTCCTTAATAGGTGCTTTATATTTTTCTTCATATAGATTTTGAACATTTCTAATAGTTTGTTCCTAAATATTTAATTTTTTTGCTGTGTAAATGATTTTTCTTATCTGTTATATCTTCTAACAGGCTATTTTTTGTATATAGGAGCACTATGGGTTTTTGCATGTTAACTTTATATCTTGCTCCTTCCTGAAATATTTTATTGTTTGAGTTAGTTTTATCATTGATTCTCCAGAGTTTTCCAGGTATACTCTCATGTCTGAAAATACAGACAGTGTTATTTCTTCTTTTCCAAATCTTTAATTATTTTCTCTATTCTGATTGCATTGGCTAGTCCCTCTCCAGAGCAGTGTGAAATTGTACTTGAGGTAGTGGGCATCCTTGTCATCTTTCTGACCTTAGTGGGAATACCTCCAGGTTTTCCCCACTAAGAAAGATGCTGGCTTTACAGTTAACACAATTCTTTTGTGTTCAGTAAATATCCATCTGTGTTAGTAATCTATTGCTGCTTAACAGATTACCCAAAATGTAGTTGCTTAAAATGTAGGGGTGCTTAAAAGAATAAACACTTATTCTCTGATATTTTCTGAAGGTCCAGAATCTGGGCTTGGCTTAGCTGGGTGCCTTTGCTTCAGTGTCTCTTTCAAGTCTCTAATCAAGATTGTTGCCCAGGGCTGCTGACTTACCTGAAAGCTCAACTGAAGAAAGATCCTCTTCTGTGTTCACTCATGTGGTTGTTGGCAGGATTCAACCAATTTCTTGCAGTTCGTTGGACTGAGGGCCTCAGTTCCTAGCTGGCTGTTGGCCAGAGAACTCCTTTAGTTCCTTGCTGCTTAGCCTCTGTTATGTCGCTCACAACATGGCAGCTGATTTCCATCAGAGTGAGCAAGCAGAAGAGCAAGAGAGGGTATACGAGACAGGAGCCATAGTCTCTTTCTGACCTAATCGTGGAAGTGGCATCCTGTCACTGTTATTATATCTGTCCTTTAGAAGGAAGCCACTAGATCTAATGAACACTCAAGGGGAGGCTATTACACAAGGTCCTGAATGCCAGGTAGCAGAGATCATTGGGGACCATTCTAGGCGCTACTTACCACACTGTTAATTCCTATTTTCTCAAGACTTTTTTGTTAGTAATGGGTGTGAAATTTTTTCAAAGGTTTTTTCAGACCTTAAAGCTAAAGGAAAAATTCTTGGGGGCTTCAGGCAAAAAGGTGAAACAAAGATGAAGGTGAAGAAGATTGCACCATAAGACTCCACACTGAATTATCTATACAATGGCTGTTGAATTCTAACTTGATGGTTTTTATTTCTTTGAGCCCTTTAAAAATATTTGACTGTCTCCTGAGGTTGCTGTCTTTTCTTGAGGTTGCTATCCATTGTTGTTGTTGACATTTTTCTGGGTTTTCATATATTGAGTAATTTTAGATTATATTCTGACAAATGAGGACGTATGTTTTGGAGACTGGTATCTGTTATATATCATCAAAGAGTGTTGATGATTTTATTGGGCTGGCCGGAAAGTTCGTTCGGGTTTTTCCATAACATCTTATGGAAAAACCCGAACGAACTTTCCGGCCAGCCCAATATTTCAGTGATTAATTTACCTGGTTTGACTCAAGCAGTAAACAGCCTCTTGGAAGGCAGCTGAAATCTCAGTCTGCTTCTTTTATCTTTAGTTGTAGTTCCTTCCACATGTAAATGGTTTTGCAGTCAGCCACTGATTTAGGCAAAGTTTATACATAGGATTTGGGGTTTCCCCTCCCTGGCTTTTTTTTTTTTTTCTGGTATTCTCCCTTTATTTGTCAGGGGCCATGGTTGCCCTGAACTCTGTCCTCCTTTAGGCTAGCAAGGCTGCAGTTTTCTGTTGGAATTTTAGCCATTTTTTTGTGGTAACTGTATCCTTCCTTAGACTAAATGCTTTTTTTTTTTTTAAATGAAACCCAGACTCACCCAGTGCCACTCTTTCTTATAAGTTTTGACTCTCCTTCAGAACTGGTTTTTTTGTTTACTCTTGCAGTGCCTTAGGTCCATTTTGTCTGTGTGTGTTGTTCAGTGTTTTAGTTGCCAGAGGATTGGTCCAATAGGAGTTTATTCTGCTGTACTGGAATTAGAACTTGCATTCTTTTATTTTAATCTGTTTCTGCCTTTATAACTCAAGTGGGTTTCTTGAAGTCAACATTAGTTGGTTCTTTGATTTTGATCAGTCTAACAATCTGGCTCATTTAACTGGAGTGTTTAGACTGTTTATGTTTAATATGATTACTGATATGATTGAATTTAAGTTCACCAACTTAACAATTTGTCTTCTATTTGTCCCAGTTGTTCTTTGTTATTTTTTCCCTCTTTACTTTTCTTCTTTTAAATTATTTTTGTGTTATTTAGGATTAAATTTTACTACCATTATTGATTTATTAACTCCATTTCAATGTTGAAAGGTTTATATTATGTTTCTTTAACTTATTATAATCTACCTTCACATAATATACTACTTCACATTTAATATAAGAACCTCAGATCAATACTTTCAGTTCATCGCTCCTATCCTTTGTGCTACTGTCCTGTGTTTTACATGTGTGTGAGTGTTGTGAGAGAGATAGATCTATGTATGTATAAACCATGTATATATCAGTCAGGGTCCAGTTAGGAGATAGAAACCATACCCCTAATTTAAGCAGGGAAAATTAATATAAAGAATTGTTAACTAGTAAAATGTTATTAACTACTAAAAGAGGTAAAAGAGGACTCCATGGTATTCATAATTAATTAGTAAGTACAAAAAAGTAGATCTGGACCAAGAGAAAGTAGACAATGAAGGAACTAAAGACTTAGGAGAGCCCCAAACCTAGGCTGAGATTAGACTTCTTCAAAGAAGATGTGGCTGCCACAAAACATACAGTGTTCTGGTGGTGAAGAACCTTGCCATCTGGTTAGGCCAGAGGAGATCTGTAATATCAGCTCACTGTTGCAGGACGGTATTGGTAATGTAGAGCTGATCTATTAGAAGCAGTCTGACTGGTGGGGAGGAGGCAATTGCCTGAGAGTGTGGCAGAGCTAACGCAGAGGTGGCCACAGGGTGGGAAGACAGTTGCTTGAGGCCAACTGAAGTTCTTTATAGAAGTGCATTGTTGGATGGGGAGAGTGTGGCCTGAGGATAATAGCCTGAGATGCCACAAAAGTGACTTCATGGTCACTTTGAGAACGTGGTTTAAGGTTGTCCAAGAGGGCTACTGGGCCTTGGCTCTGTGCTGAATACAAAATTGAAAGGGGACTGGACCCAGAAGGGAAATGCCTTCCTGCTACTCTCATCTTGCAGAGTCACTCCAGTACCCTCTTTTGATAACATTAGGCCTAACATTAGATCAGTTGGCAAAGGAGAAATTTTGACAGGGTCCAGCTCCAATATGGCATAGCAGGTAGATTTGGAGCTGAGAGACAAAATTGATAACTGGCAAAATACACTATTATAATTTTGAATTTAAATTGTTAATTAAAGAAATTTAAAAATGAGAAAAAAATGTCTTTTATATTAATTCCTATATTCTCTCAGATTTGGTTTGCCTGAAAAAAGTCTTTATTTCTCCTTTTTAAAAAATTAAACTTTTTGCTTTGAGATAATGGTAGTCACACGTAATCATAAGAAATAATACGTAAACATCCTTGTGTACTCTTTTAGGTTCTGCCAGTGTTCATGTCTTGTATAACTACAGTATAAGATCACCACCAGGAAATTGACATTGCTACAATCCACTGATATTATTCAGTTTTCATCATTTTCTACCCTTTTATAATCACATTCCCCCTGTCCCCCAAACCCTGGCAACTACTACTCTGTTCTCCATCTCTATGATTTTGTCATTTTAATTTGTTATGTTATATAAATCATATAGTATATAACCTTTCAGGACTGACTTTTTTTTTCATTCAGCATAATTTCCTTGAGATCTATTTAAGTTGTTGCATGTACCAATAGTTCCTTTATGTTGTTGGGTTATATTTCACAGTATGGATGTAATGGAGTTTGTTCATCCACTCACTTATTGAAGGACATATTGGTTGTTTCCAGTTTTTAGCTATTATGAATTTTTAGCTGCTATGAACATTCACATACATAGTTTTTTGTGTGTGAATAAGTTTTCATTTCTCTGAGATAAATGCTTAAGAATGTAATTGCTCAATCACATGGAAATTGCATGTTTCATTTTTTAAATTGAGATATAACTTACATACCATAAAATTTTAATCATACACTTTTAAAGTGTATGGTTCAGTGGTTTTGGTGTATAAACAAGGTTGAGCAGCCATTATCACTGTCTAATCCAGAACATTTTCATCACCCCAAAAGAAACCCATCAATAGTCATTCCCCTCCCCCATTTCCTTGTAACTCCCTAATAGGTGTGAACTGGTATCTTGTAGTTTTCATTTGTATTTTTCTAATGACTAATGATGTCTTTTCCTGTGCTTATTGGCCATTTGTATATTTTCTTTGGGGAAATCTATTCAAATCTGTTGTCTGTTTAAAAATTATTATCTTAAGAGTGTTTTATGTATTTGGAATACTAGACCCTTATCATATATATCAGCAGTCCCCAACCTTTTTGGCACCAAGGACTGGTTTTGGGGAAGACAATTTTTCCACGGACGGGGTGGGGGCAGGTGTTCAGGTGGTAATGCAAGCGATGGGGAGCAGTGGGGAGCGGCAGATGAAGCTTCTCTTGCTTGCCTGCCGCTTACCTCCTGCTGTGTGGCCTGGTTCCTAATAGGGCACGGACTAGTACCGGTCTGCGGCCCGGGGATTGGGGACCCCTGATATATATGATTTGCAAATATTTTCTCCTATTCTGTGGTTTATCTTTCACTTTCTTGATAAATTTTTATTTGGTTGCTTGTGTTTTGTTATCATGTCTGAGAAACTTTCTAATACAATGTCATGAAGATTTACCCCTCTTTTCTTATTTGAGTTGTATAATTTTAGCTCTTACATTTAGGTCTTTGATCCATTTTGAGTTAATTTTTGCATATGATGTGATGTAGAAGTCTGTGTTCTGTTTTTGCATGGGATATCCAGTTATCTCACCACCATTTATTGAGAAGGCTACTCTTTCCCCATTGAATTGTCTTGGCATGTTTGTTAAAAATCAGTTGACCATAGACACATGGGCATGTTTCTGGATTTTTACTTCTGTTCCATTGATCTGTATGTCTTATCTTTTTGCCAGTACCATGCAGACTTGATTACTCTAGCTTTGTAGTAAGTTTTGAAATTGAGAAGTATGGATCCTCCAACATTATCCTTATTTTTCAAAATTGTTTTAGCTATTCTAAATCCCTTGCATTTCCATGTGAATTTTAAGATCTACTTGTCAATTCATGCAAAAAAAAAAAAAAGCCAAATGTGATTGTTGATAACGACTACACTGAATCTTTAGATCAGTTTGTGGATTATTGCCATCTTAACAGTATTATGTCTTCTAATCCTTGAATGTGGGATATCTTTCTGTTTATTTAGGTCTTCAGTTTCCTTCAACAGTTTTAAAATTTGAACATTGAACACTTTTCAGTGTAAAAATACTGAATTTCTTCTGTTAGATTTATTCTTTCTGATGCTGTTGTACATAGAACTATATTCTTAATTTCACTTTAGAATTGTTCAGTGCCTAGTATATAAAAATACAATTGATTTTTGTATATTGATATTATATCCTCCAACCTTGCCAAACTCATTTATTAGCTCTTTTTTGTTGTTGAATTCCTTGGGATTTTCTATATATAAGATCAAGTCATCTACCAATAAAGAGCTGTATTTCTTCTTTTCTGATCTGTATGCCTTTTATTTCTTTTTCTTGCTTAGTTGCCCTGGCTAGAACATAGAATGTTGAATAGAAGTGATGAGACGAGACATCTTTGTGTTGTTCTTGTGCTCAGTTACCTTAGTGGTCAGCTAATGATTAAGCAGAGATTTCCTTACCTACCTGAATCCGCTAAGTCTCCCAGTCCTTGCTGAGGGTCTCTGTATATGTATTGTGGCATGCTTTCCCCTCTCAGCTAGGCAATTGACAACTTTGCCTTAGACTTCACTTCTTATGTAGAGCTTCAAGTCCAGCAGAGGTGAGAGCTTAGGGTCTTCTCAGGTCTTTCCTGAGCATATGTGCAGCTCTGGGCATGCATGTGACCTTCTAGATTTCTAGAAATATGCCAGAGTTTTTCAGAGTTACTCCGGAAGTCTCCTTCCCCAACTTTTTCATTTAAGGTTTTTGGTTGTCTATTGTTTGCTCCAGCTGTTATCTAGTGCCTCAGGCACCAGTGAAGTTAAACAATTGCCTGTAATTTATCTCAATTGGGGAAAGGGTTTTTGTACTGGGCAAGCTTCTAGTCAGATCAAGTTAAAAACAGCCTTGCAAATGGGGTCTTTCAGAGATCCATGAGACAGTCAATGACAGTTCTCTGGAAGTGAACTCCAACTTGGTTCTGCCCCTTTAGGTACTAGCCAGGCTACTGCAATTGAAGTGAAAAGCAAAGTGATTTTCCAGGCTTCTGCAGAGGTGGAGAGTAGGGTATAGGACTGGGGCAAGTAAAAATACCCCAGAGTTCACAGCTTAGTCTTCTTACTGAGATTTTTGCCATTTTTCTTACATAAACCCTCCCTGTATTACTGCAAGTCTTTGGTTAATTTCCAGAATTCTGTACATGTAGCTTCTGATAATTTTTGCCAATATTATTGTTGATTTTACAAAAAAAGAATTTTTGGAGGCCCTTACTCTGTGACTTTTGATCTGAATTTGTAGTTTCATTAAAAACTACCATATAATTTCCCAGGTTGGCTGTACCATTTTACATTCTCCCTTGGCAATGTGTGATTATTCCAGTTTCTCCACATCTCGCCGGCATTATTTTGTTGTCATTATTTTTAATTTTTGTCATTCAGATAGATGTGTGGTTTTATCTAATTATGGTTTTAATTTGTATTTCTCTAATGGCTAATAACATTAATTTAACATCTTTTCAAGTACTTTTGATCTTTATCTTTTCTTCAGTGAAATGTCTGTTCATGTCTATTGCTCATTTTCTATTTGGATATTTTTCTTTAGTTGTAAGAGTTTTAAGAGTTCTTTACATATTCTAGAAAACAGTCCTTGGTTGTATAGGTTGTTTACAAATTTTCTCCCACTGTATAACTTCTATTTTCATGTTCTTTTGTAGAGCAGAAGTTTTACATTTTGATGAGGTCTACTTTATCAATTTTTGCTTTTATGTATCATGTTTTTAAGAAATTTAAGAACTTTGTCTAGTCCTAGGCCCTGAAGATTTTCTCCTGCTTTTTTTCTCTAAAAGTTGTATAGTTTTTTGCTTTACATTCATCTTCATAGTTCTGAAATGTGTATATTTTGCCTTCTGGAATTAGAGTTCTTGGTTGCCAGTTACTTTTTTTCTTTCCTTTCAACATTTTCACGGCGTTCATTGTCTTCTGGCTTGCATACTTTCTGAAGAGACATCTGTTGACATTCCTATATTTCTTCCTCAGTATGTAATGTGTCTTTTTTCCTTGGGCTACTTTGAAGAATTTCTGATTCTTCTATTGGTTTTCAGGGATTTGATTTTGATGTACCTTGTTGTGGTTTTCTTTTCTTTATCCTTGACATTCATTGAGCTTCTTGGGTTTGTGTCTTTATAGTTTGCATCAAATTTGGATTTTTTAAGCATATTTCTTTAGATATTTATTTCTATACCCCTATCTCTGGTCCCTGCTTCTGGGACTCTTACATGTTTGTTAGTTTAATATGGTCCCATAATCACTGACACACTGTTCAGTTCTGTTCTTTTTTTTTTTTTTTTAATGTACTTCAGTTAGGACAAATTATATTTCTCTGTCTTCAGGGTTGGTAGTATTTTCTTCTTCAGTATCTAATAAGCTGTTAATCCAACCTAGTGACATTTTCACTTAGTTTGTTGTATATTTGATCTCTAGAAGCTCTATTTGGGTCTTCTTTATATGTTAACATTTCTCTCACAATGTTTATATCTTTCTTTGAATACCCGAATATAGTTATTATAGTTGTTTTGTTTTAAAGTTCTTATTTGCTAATTCCATCATTTGTGTCATACTGGTTCCGTTTGTATTAACTGTTTTTTATCCTGGTTATTGGTCACATTTTCCTAATTCTTAGCACTTTTTGATTAGATGCTGGGCCTTATGAATACTTTATTGTGTCTACACTTTGTTGTCTTCCTTTTTGTGGTGCTTTGTTCTGGCCTGCAGTTATTTGCAATTTAGTTTGATCCTTTCATGGCCTGTCTTTATGCTTGTTAGGACAGGTCTAGAGTACTTCTACTAAAGGGATAGTTGAGCCCTATTACCCACACAGGACCTTTCTAGAATCTCATTTAAATGCACCAAGTGATCAACAAGGATTTGGTACACTTACTGCTCAGAGCTTGAATGCTTTCTAGCCCTGTATGAGCTCTGTGGACTGTTCAGCTGATAGGTTTTCAGTTACTTTTTGACTGGAGTGCATTTTAGAATTCAACTAAGAGTCAAAGAATCCCTTGAAGTTTTTTTTTCAGTAGTGCCCTCTCCTCCAGAACTGTACCCACAACTTTCAGCTGCCTCAGGTTCCCTGAACTCTGATATGTTTCTTCATAACTCAGTGAGACTTCCATTCTTTGTTTGGGATCCCATTTTTGTACCACAGTACACAATTTGCCTCCAGGCATAAATCTGTGGACATTGTGTGGCTTACCTCACTTGTTTCTTCTCTGTCAGGGAACATAGTACTAGTTGCTTCTTGTCAGTATTTGAAAATAATTGTTCCATATATTCCATCTGGTTTTCTTGTTGCTTATAGCAATTAGGTAAATCTGGTCCTTATTATTTCGTCATGGCTGGAAGTATAAGTCCTGTTCCTTTAATAAAAAAATTTTTTTTAAATTTTGGAGCAATTTTTATTTACAGAAAAGTTGTAAAGATAGTAAGTACAGAGTTCCAGTATGCCCAGGTTTCTCCTTACAATTTACATCTCCTTACATCTTACAATTTCATTGAACATTTGTCAAGACTAAGAAACTGACATTGCCATATTACTATTAAGTAAATATCTATATTTAATTTTATTAAAAAACTACAAAACCATTTTCTAAAGTGGCTGTACAGTCATGCATTCCCACCAGCAGTGAATGAGAGTTCCTGCATTATTTGAGTAGAAGAATAACATGATGAAAACCAGTTAGTCAAAACACCAACATTTTAACTACTTTGAAATTACAAAAATTAAGTAGAGAGAAGTGACTTAAAATTGCTAAGCCTTTGATTACAAATGACTTATAACAATTATAACAGTGGCATTCATGGAACTCCATTCTAAGGGCTTTACATTTATTAATTCATTTAATCCTCACAGCATCCCTATGTTGTTGGTGCTATTATCCTCCACTTCTGTAGATTAAGAAAGTGAAAAAGTCAGTAATTTTCCCCTGGTACATAGCTATTAAGGTACAGGCAGTCTGGCTCCAGAACCTACTCTGATCTACTCTACCAGTGATGATTTTTCATTGGCTGCACATCAGAACAACTTGAATTGAGATGCCCTTGGACATCTATATTTTGAAGACCACTGGTGATTCTAATGTGTAGTCAGGATTGAGAATATTCTAAACTAACATTTACTGCTTTTCATTATAATGTAGATAAATTTAATATGTTAAAATATACTTTTTGATTTTAATGATAATAGTACTTTAGTTCATATTTTGACTTGGACATTTTAAGGTCCTTTTTTGTAGGTAGAATTGGAGTTGAGGCAAAAATTTTGTGGATTACTGAAAAATCAGTTATGTCTTTATTTTGGTGTCTAGGCACTCTGCCTTTTGTGTAATACATGCAAATGTGTGTGTACACTTACTTATATACAGTCTTTCGGCATAAAGAATTTTTAGAGTAATCTGTTAAAGTAGTTAGATATTTCTTCCTAAAAGTAATGTTTAAAGAATATTGATTTTAAAATATGGAAACATTTAAAAAAAAGTAAAATATGGAATCATTCTGCATACACAAAACAAGGAATAAAATGAATCATAGAATGGTGTAATTGTTTAAATTGTGTTAGGCCCAGCAAGTTAATACCTACACAGAATTGATTTAATCCAGCATATAATAATCTTCTTAAATTTATTAATTTTGTATCTTTCTTATTCTGTGTCATTGACATTTTAACATTTGATACTAGGCTAAAATATATAGAAGAAAAATTTTAAATTCTATTTAAAATATACTATATGAAGAGTGATTATGAGGTATAATAAATAAGACAACAGGTTTGAAAATAGTTTATCAAAATCTAGTTCTCTGGTCTCAAAATCAATGATCTAAATTTATTTTTAAAATTATTATTATGTGATTTTCATTGGTCACTGTTGTTTTGCTCTGAATAGTTGGCTGCCGACCATTGCATGAAGTCTCCACCAGAGAGTGCTAAAGATATTTCAGTGGGGAATGTTATTTACTTAGACTTGCCTGGACTTGTCAGCCGGGTAGACTTTTTTTTTTTTCTAAGAAAAGAATTTGATTTCTTATTTACAAAATTTCTCTTGCTGTGAAATATATTCTGTACCTTGACAGTTGAATATTTCTACAGATATCGTAAATGATGAGTATTTAATTGCTTCATTTTTGGTTCTCCATACTGGCTTGAAATATCTTTGATTATTTTGTGAAGTTATCCTTTAAAAACTAAAAGTTGCATTTTCCTTTACACAATAGATGTTGACTTTTCTTTACACAATAGATGTTTTTTTGAAAACCTGAATAATTTAAAATGAACTAGAGAAACTAGTAATTTGTTTTATGAGGTTGAAAAAAATACTGTGTATGTTTTAATTTTAAGATAGCAACTAAATTAGCAAATAGTTTTAATATTTGCAATTCTAGCATACAATATTATTCTCAAAGTATTATTAATTATCTGTGATGACCATATATTTGGTGTTACACATTTAGAGTAGGGTATGAAAGAAAATCTGGTCCCTTTATATTTGATAAATCTCTAAGTGAGCATTTTACAGAGTGATTATCTAACAGAAGTACTGAATGATAACAGCTGTTTTTTCCCTTCTTTTCCTCTAGGTATCTTCACTCAAATAACATAGTTGTGGTTCCGGAAGGTAAGTGCACTTCCAGTTTTTAGTTAGGAGGTGCTATAGTTTAAATAGTAGAACAGATAGTATAGTGCTATTATAGTTTATAATAGAACAGATTGTCTCTTTAAACCAATTTTGGTTGGAAAATTAGGGAATTTTAATTATAGAGCATCTTTATTAGTTTCAAAGCTTTTTTTCCTCTAATTAGTAATCCAGTTAACTGTTACGATTAAATTAAATTTAAGAAGTCTAAAATGGTTATAATGGTTAGGTAAAAATTTATTATCAGATAAACTGTCATTGGGTAAATAATAAAATGATAACTTTTAAGTTTAATAAATCCAGTTAAGCATTTTGTTTAGATAAAAAAGACTTTATATATCATTTCATGAATTATTTATTCAAGTAATTTTTACATTGTTTTAACATTTTTATTCGTGCTCTTTTTAAGGTAGAAGTGTTATCACTTCATAAAATTTAGTTTGATACTATACTCCAATAAAAATTTTAAAAAATTTTAGTTTGATATATGTTTTTACTATTATGTCAGCCGTGGAGACAGGGATATTAAGTATTAAAATATTTAAACTTGGAGTACTTGCATTAAAGTTTGGTCTTAAAACACTTGGGTCAAATTAATCTTGCTTTTACCCTTCTTTTCTCTTCGAAGCCATTGGGTCCCTTGTAAAACTACAGTGTTTGGATCTTAGTGACAATGCCTTAGAAATTGTTTGCCCAGAAATTGGTCGTCTGAGAGCTTTACGTCATCTTCGATTAGCTAATAACCAACTGCAATTCCTACCTCCAGGTAATCATAGTCTGTAGCACACGAGCTTCTTGTATATTACAAGTCTATTTTTATTAATATTTCTTACTTTGTGTCTAGGGAGTGGGCTTTGGATATATTTGTAAGTATTTGATTGTCTACTTGTTTGAGGATGACACTAAGGAATGTGGATGAAATATGACTCAGAGTCTTTTCCTTGATGCAAACATGAGAAGGTGGCATTTATGTTTTTCAGCTACAGTTACTACAGTTGTGCATTGGAATCAATGCTTCTTCAAGTCACTGTCCTGGTGAAATATTTGTACCAAAAGCTACTTCAGTTCTGAATTTCACATAGGAGAACTTATATGAACTTTGCATTTTAGTGTCCAAAAAGCAGATACATACAGTGTTTTCTCTCATTCTCTAGTGAGGTAAATGATGTACATTAACTTGGATTTAATGTGAAATCATACTAGAATTTAGTAGCAGAATTTAAGTTTGAGTCCTAGAATTAATTGTCAGTTCTGCCTTCTGATCATCCTATTAGATTATGATGTACCTATTGATAGTACCAAAATCCTGCATTCTCCTGAGCTACCATTAAACCCTTTGACTCTCTTACAAGGGGTATTCAGAGACCTTCCTTTGTGAACCCACACATTTGCAGATTCCTCTGTCCTGTGTCATGTCACATATTTTTTTTAAAAAGTGAAGTATGATTTAAAAAAAAACTTGTGCTTCAGGTATTACATAAGAGTTACTCTGCATTCAAAAATGAGCAAAAAAAATACAGATGTCATTCACATTGGCTGGGATCATTTCTACCTAGTAACTCAGGAATACCAACTAGTCTTTTAGTGTATCCGAGTGAAATGTGTGACTCAACCAAAATTACAAATTACTACCTGTCATAGAACTTCAGGGACATGTGAAACTGTTAAAAACTATTCATGTTAAATCCATGAATGAATTTATAATTTAAAAAATACTTTCTCCAAAGTTTTTCAAGTACAGAAATTTCTAAATGAAACACAGTAGCTGATTAATTTTTAGACTTTATGTGCTGACTTTCATATATAGGTTCAATATTGTATACAAAAATGATAATTAGTATAGCAGTTGAATCTGCTTAAAAAAATATTTTTTAACCACATATAATGAGAGTCTTCCTTTTTCCAACTCTACTTAATACAAAAATTTTCAGTATGGTGTGGGAATATGATCTTTAAATTTTATTGTATGTAATCAGACTCAGTGGTGTTTCATCATTCTAGCTTTCATCAAGTTTATGTATTCACATACTCAGGAAATTAGATTCTCTTTCAGAGACTGTCTAGAAAATATATCAGCAAAGATAATACTTTAGATTTTCAGGGTATTTTCATATATGAAACTTACACAAGATACATTATAGAATCAAAACACATGGATATAATACTGAATATTTTAGATTTTCATAGTATTTTCATATATGAAGTTTATACAAGATATGTTGTAGAATCAAAATGCATAGGTATAGTACTGTATTCATAAGCCCCTTTTTCTATACATATAAAGAACGTCTGAGTAACACAACTCTCTGTTAAAACATTGTTCTTTGTTTTCTATTTTTCTGTCTTTTCCTGTAATGTAAGAACATTTTGTGGTAAAATGTGGCCATTTCCTTCCATTATATACTCTCAGAGGTTAAGGATATGCTACTAATGTCATTGACTGCTTCCTAGTAACCAGTGGAGGGTATAGGTTTCCTGACTACTTTAATATGATTTTAAATTTATATCTCACCTGTTTCATAATAGATTTGAGGCATTTACTTCTGATTTTATTTCCGTAGCTTATTTCTGTTGTTTATGTTTGGTTTTGCTTGTTTTGAGAAAATTGCATACAGTAATAACTGTGTATTTTGAGTAGAAACTTTTGATTAAACTATGTATAGACTTTTTTTTCTAGGCCATCATAAGTAGCAATGCACTAGATCTTACTAATTTTTTGAATCACTTTATGTATCTCTTTATGAGGTAATTTCAAGTGTTATGATTTGAATGGGAGAGGGGCTAGGTACACATCCCCCAGGTGTTTGACCATCTTTGGGGACATACTATGGAAAAGTTATTTTAACTGCAGTAAAAAATGTGAGGGGCCTCCATATAGTGTCCATTTGATGACGGTAGACTCCAATTGATATCTGATTGTTAGCCTCTTCTACCTAGTCCATGTTATTAGTATAGACTTCTTACGTGTTATATTCCTGTGAAAGACTTAATATTTTATTATGTGTATTTTTTTGTGGTTGAAAAACCGTTGAATGTAATTTCACATTCAGTATTTAAAATTTGAAAATTTAAGAGCGGTATTTAAAAAATTTTAAGCATTTAAAATATCTAAATGGATAATAGAGAGTTTTAAAATTAGGATCTGAGAATGGATTACAGGGGCTTCATGAATGCCCTCAAATTGTATGGACAGTTTGGTGTTTGTGAGTGTGTACATATTGCTGTGAAGAAGGTCCAATGTTTTTATCAGTTTCTCAAACAGATCCATGACTCATATAGTTGATTCTCTTGGGTTGTTTGCCAATACCCATTCTTTGGGAATGTCCCTTTCCCCCATTCTATTGGATTGCAGAGTACTGCCATTTTTCTACCTTGTGACATTGCTTTCTCTCCACAGTTGATTGGTCCTGGTGTAGGTACCTGACCCAAGCAGGACCATTTCTCTCCCTGGGCATTTTGAAAGAGGTGATGTGGGAGAAGGAAAGAGAACAAGAGAGAACAGCGGAGGCTGAGAAAGAAAATCAGGCTCTCTTTCTCTCTGGGCTTCTATATACAATACTGTGTAATCTTGTGAGGTCTGGTAGTAGCCATGTGGACTGGGAAACAAGGAGAGAAAGATGAAGTAGATAACTAGAAAGAAGATGGAGGCAGAGACTTCCTAAGTTTTCTTTAATTTCCCAATCACTGATTCTGTTCTTAAGGCCCATAGACTTTGCGCTTAAGCTAACTCTAGTTGGCTTCTGTGAATTGTCAACAAAAGAGCTCCATGTAACATAGCTGCCCCAAAGACGTAAAACAGCCTGTCTGGGGTATAGGATTAATTGTATATTGAACTCTCCTATTTACTTAACTGTTATGCTTTGAAATTGCAAAAGCTCTTATTAATAGTAGGAAGTCCAGGGTTAGCAACAGCATGATCAGTAGTATGTCTGTGAAGTGGTTCATTCTGTCATCTGTTTTTTCCTTTTTGTAGTATGCTTTGTACCCTTTCTATTTTATTTATTTATTTAATTAATTAATTTATTTATTTATTTAGTTACCTGAACTCAAGTAATTTTGGAGGAGGTACAGAGATCATTGGCGTGGGGTGATGATGGGTATAGAAATGTGAAGACAGGCTATAAAGAGTATGTTGGTAAGTCGGTATAGGGAAAGTGTACTGCCCTCTTTGGCCCTGTAGCTGGGCCTGAGAAACTGACATAAGACAGATTAACAGGAGAAAAGTATACAGATTTTATTTAGTAATTTTTACATGTACACAGGAGCCTTCATAAGAAAAATGAAGACCCAAAGAAGTGTAGTTAGAACCAAACACATATATACTAGGTTGGACAATGAGTAGTAAATTGTGAAAATGTGACAAGACAAAGGAGTTTGAGCAAGGGCAGTTATTTGTAGAAAAGTGACTAGGAAGATAAGGTTTGGTTTAACAAGGTTTGTTTGTCGTTTGGCCTCACCTCCCTGTCTCTGGTCATAAGAATGTCTTCCTTCCTCCTGGTATGGGGGTTACACCTTTTGCATGGGAATTTTATCTCCTGCTTTCAGGAAGAAGAAGGAAGCTTAGAGTGCTCTTCTTGCATCTGCTGTTTTTCAGTGCCTTTAACTTAAAATAATCAGTACACCAGGATGGCATATTTTGGGGTGGCATACTCTGAACTCCTACACCAGCCACCACAGTGGGCAACTAGAGCTTAATTCTGTGTGAAACATATCCCTCAGAATCATCCCACTAAAGTGCTGAAAGAGCTACAGTACTTCAACATCAACTTCCAAAAATTATGGTTGAGAGCTGATTGGGTGGGAGGGTGGGTGTTAATTCTCTGTTACTTCTGGCATGCTGCACATGTACGCACATGGACAGAGCAGCAGCCTTCTGCAGTTTCAGAAAAGTCCTCAGCCACAGTGATATGGATACTGGTAGTGGAGCAATGGCCAGAAAACACTGAAATGGTCCACCTAGGTGATATGTGTGGAGCTCTGACAAGTTCTCACAGACATCATGCACCATGGATGAAGAGAGGTGCTTGGTATATCTGCTTTCAAAATCTTCCAGACTTGGTCCATAGACCCCAACCTGAAAGATAAGACTAATTTAATAGTTTGGGTTTAACTTCGTTCCAAATTACCTCCCCCCCCAAAAAATCTTCTGGCTAATGTTATTGAAATCATAGTCTGTGGTGTAAGAACTTTGGAACCTGAAGCACTATTTTTCTGAGCAGATCCAGTCCCTCCTCCCTTTTTTTCAATAACTTTGTATATTATTTGGCAATGAGTGTTGTGGGTTTATATTTTAAATACCATATGGAAAAGGTTAAATGAATATTTTGGCTTTTTTTACTGTGATATTTAAAAATTTATTTTTAATTTTTGTTCATTTTTCACAAGTAAAAATTGTACATATTTAAAGTATACAGTGTGATGTTTTGACATATGTATATATTGTGAAATGATTACTACAATCGAACTAATTAACATATTTGTCACCTCCCAAAGTTACCTTTTGTGTGAGTGTGTGGTGAGAACACTTGAGATCTACTCTCTTAGCAAACTTCAAATACACAATACACTATTATTCAGTTGCCTTTTAAAAAAACTTTTTATCGTGGTAAATTTTAAGCACAATCAAAAGTAGACAGGATAGAATAGTAAGCCCCCGTATACCCAATACCTAACTTTAACAATTATCATGGCTTTCTCCTCTCTTGTATTATTTTTCTTTTAACTTTTGTTCTTCATATTTTTGTCCTCTCTTAAAGTTGATTATTTTTTAATTGGGGTAAAATTTACATACAGTGAAATGCTCAAGTGTACAATTGTGAGTTTTGATAAATGTGTATACCCATGTAACCAACATCTTATTTGAGATACAGAACATTTCCATTAACCCAGAATGTTCTCTTATGCCACTTCCAGTCAATCTTTTTGCTATAGGCAAACCCTATTCTGATTTCTCTTACCATAGATTAATTTTGTCTGTTGTTGAAAATAATATAAATGGGAACATATAGTATGTTCTCTGTTTGACTTCTTTCACTCAAAATAATGGTTTCAAGATGCATCCATGCTGTTGCATGTGTCCGTAGTTCATCCTGTTTTATTGCAGAGTAGAATTCCATTGTATAAACATACAATTTATAATTTACTTTCCTCTTAATGGACATGTCAGTTTTTTCTAGCTTTGGGCTATTATCAATAAAACTAATATAAACATTCTTGTATAAGACTTTTTATGGATATATGTTTTTATTTCTCTTGGGTAAATACCTATTAGTAGAAATGTGATTCATAATATAGGTGTATGCTTAACTTTATAAGAAATTGCCCAGCAGTTTTAAAAATAGTTATACCATTTTACACTTCTCACAGAAATATATGAGAGTTCTAGTTACTCTGCATGTTTGCTAGTATTTGGTGTTGTCTGTTTTTTGGCTTTGCTTGTTTATTTTAGCTGTAGTAATGGATGTGAAGTTACATTACATTGTTTTAATTTGTATTTAATTGAATTTGTCTTTCCCTCTTGACTGATGGTATTGAGCACCTTCTAATGTATTCGTGGACTATTCCAAATCTTCTTTTTGAATTGTAGGCGGTATCTCCCTGCTTTACAGACCAGTGGCCGGATTTAGGTTGCTGAAGAATTCTCTTTGCTTTCTAGTTCTGCCCCTTGCTTTCTGTGCCTTGAGAGCTCTTTTAGCCCTGCTGCCCCATCGTTGACCTGTGTATGGCTGCCCTGTACTCTGAAGGTGGGTCTTGCCTCTGCAAAGTTTCTCTCGGCTTTCCTGTTATCTTCCATTCCTCAAGTCTTCCTTAGCTCAAAGCCTAGAGGACTTTGGGGAGAAGATCTCAGCTCTCTTCTCTTGCCCCCATTTTTGGTGAAAACTAGTGGAAAAGAGTTAGTGTGAAGGGGGGCCAGGTAGTTCATACAGCCTCTCTCTGTGTCGGGGGCTGCTCTGGATTCTATGCTGGTATGCCAGTCCACACATAGCCCTTCAAAGTTAGACTGGTTTCTTTTTAGCGCTTGTCTGTGGCAGATTCCTTGTCTTCCCATTACAGTCAAGGGTGATAGCAACTGGAAATCTCTTCTGTTTTAAAATGGGCTTATCACTTATTGGAGTTGATTTTGGTTTCTGGGTGTCCTCAGTCTCTGAAAAATTTTAGAAACTATAATTACGTAGCTTATCCAACTTCTTCTCATGGTTAGGGTGTAAGTGACAACTCTTTTGACTTTTTATTTTCTTATTGGCATTAAGTTCTCCTCCCTCACAGGCTACCACAATTTGATTTTTGTTCCTCTCTACCTTTCTTTCTCTACCTACTTTCTGTCTTCTTTTGGATTACTTGAGTATGTTTTAGTGTTCCATTTTATTTCCTCTATTGGTTTTTCTTTACAGTTTACAATATGCACCCTTAACTTATTACAGCTTACTTAGGATACTGTACCACTTAATATAAATTTTAAGAACCTTCCAGGGACTTCCCTAGTCGTCCAATGGTTAAGAATCCACTTTCCAGTGTGGGGGATGCGGGTTTGATCCCTGGTTGGGGAACTAAGATCCCACATGCCGTAGGGCTACGGAGCCTGCATGCCACAACTAGAGAGCCCACGTGCTGCAACTGTAGAGCCCACACGCTCTGGAGCCCGCGTGCCACAACTACAGAGCCCATGTGCTCTGGAGCCAGCATGCCACAACTAGAAGTCTTTGTGCTGCAATGAGGAGCCCATGTGCCGCAACTAAGACCTGAAGCAGCCAAAAATAAATGAATAAATAAATAAATATTAAAAAAAAGAACCTTCCAATAGTATACTTCCATTTACCCTCCTTCCTTTGTGTTATTGTATCATGTATTTTATATCTATATATGTTATGAACCCTACAATATAATGTTTATTTTGCAATGGTCAGTTATCTTTAAAGGAAATCACAATAATTTTTAAAAAAGATATTCTTTGTATTTACCCATATATTTATCATTTCCCGTGCTCTTCATTCTTTCTTATAGATCTCTTTTTTATTTGGTATCATTTCTCTTCAGCCTAAAGTATTGATACTTTCTTTAATATTTCTTGTAGTGCAGTTCTACTGTCATAGTTCTACTGAGCTATGTCAGTTTCTCTTAATGCAAAAATGTCTATTTCACCTTTCACTTTGAAGCATATTTTCTCAGGATATAGGAGTCTGGGTTGACAATTTTTTTTAGCACTTTTAAAGACAGCTTTCCATTGTCTTCTGATCCCATTGTTTCTGATGAGAAGTCAGTTGTAATTTGTATCATTGTTACCCCATATATGTCTTCTTCTATGGCTATATTAAAATTTTTCTCTTTATCTTTGGTGTTAGCAGTTTGTCTATGATGTACCATAATGTAGGATTTTTTATATTTATCCTGCAAGGGCTTTTCTTGATTCCCAAATTGGGAAGTTTCCTGTTACCTGTTATTATTTCTTTATATATTTTTCTGCCCCACATTTTTTTTTTCTTTCAAGAACTCCAGTTACACACATTAGATCATTTGATAATGTTTCACAGGTCACTGAGGCTTTGTTCTTTTTTTAATCTTTTTTTTTTCCTCCTTATCTAGAGGTTGGATGATATCTGTGTATCTGTCTTCTACTCCAGTAACTTCTTTTGTGATCTCGCATATGTTATTTATTAAGCCCCTCTTCACCCTCTCACAGCTGTTTCCTCTTTGGTACCTTGTCTTGCATTTTCCAGCTGCTTCAGCCTCCCAAACTGTGATCTCTGTCTCTTTAGCAGTGTGAGACTGCAAGGTTCTACTTAGGTTCCACTTCCCTGTGTTGTGGGCAAGAAAGCCTTGTCCAGCTTGGGACACAAGGGGTGTTTACCTTATTTCAATGATCAGAGTCCTTTGTTTCCTGTTTGTTGCTTGAAAGCAGTTGCCTCATATATTTTTGACTAGTTTTATTGCTATATTTTGGTGGGAGGCAAGTCTGGTATCAGTGTCCCTGTCATATCTGGAAGTGGAAGTCCTATTAGATGTTCTTTGATTTCTCATCTGATTGCTTACCTGCATTCTTTTATATATATAACTTGTATGCCATTTAAACATTTATATGTTGCCTTCTCCTACTTCCAGTATCACAACTATAACATTATTTGTTACAGAATAAATTTAAACTCATTTTCTTCCAAAGGCTTTTTCTAACTTAAGTAAAATTACATTATCTATTATGAAGGGAAGTACAGTGTACTTACAAATAAAGGATTACTGGAGAAAGATTTCCATCAGTGCAGAGCAACTTGCCAAATACTTTGTGATTCACCATTGGCCACAAAGGCCAATGAATATTAGAAGAATCAGAAAATCCAGCTGCCCCTTGATAGTAAAGAGAATCCTGGTGCTGTGATTCACTGTAAACTCTGTGAATTCCCATGAGAGAAGATTATGGTAGCAGACAAACAGCAAAATGTAACTAGGAGTCAGAAAAGATGTTGCTTACATCTGCTATATAAGTCAGCCTGTTTTTTTTTTTAAATGGTTTTATCTTTGAAAAATTGTTCTGCGTACCAAAAAGGGAAGGATTTTTTAGCCCAAATTGAAAATGTTAAAGCAGTCTAGGGGCTTCCCTGGTGGTGCAGTGGTTAAAAATCTGCCTGCCAATGCAGGGGACATGGGTTCGAGCCAGGTCTGGGAAGATCCCACATGCCGCGGAGCAACTAAGCCCGTACGCCACAACAACTGAGCCTGCGCTCTAGAGCCCACGTGCCACAACTACTGAGTCCACGTGCCATAACTATTGAAGCCTGCGTGCCTAGAGCCCGTGCTCCACAACAAGAGAAGCCACCACAATGAGAAGCCCATGCACTGCAACGAAGAGTAGCCCCCGCTCGACGCAACTAAAGAAAGCCCGCGTGCAGCAGCGAAGACCTAATGCAGCCAAAAATAAATAAATAAATAAATTTTTTAAAAAAGAAAAGCAGTCTATGTTGTACTTAAATGGATAAAAGCATGCAAAAACAGAAATACATACTACATATAACTAGCATGAATTGTTCTAAAACTCAGGCTTCAAGTATGGTCAAGTTTATCATTTTTTCTTAAAATTTATTTTTCCTCCAGTTGAGCCTCTGTTGCTTTATTAAAATGAAATTTAGTATCTCTTCTTAGCTCTGTCCTGTTGCCACCAAATTATTCTGAAATCTTTATGCTCACTGGTCTAATGTGGAGGTTGGGGTCAGCCTTCTTCCTCCAGAGGACAGGCTTCCTAGGAAGCCCAATCACTCTAGAGTTTCCCCTGTTGCTTGCTGCCCACCTGCTGAAAATTCATTGGCATAGTCTGACCGATAGTAGTGCAGGCTGCTGTGACTCTTCAGAGGTGCTGACCCCGCTCCTGTAGGTACAGGCCTGGTCAGCGGTACTCCACGTTTGCATTCCGTGGGTTTCAGTTTCTAAGAATGATGGGTGGCCCCAGGAACACTGGGTCAGCCCTGGTTTCACTGTGCCTGTGTTCTCTTTCTTCTTTAGTGATCAACTGAAAGGGAGAAGAGAGCAGCTTTCTTTTTGAATCCTCAAAGCACAAAGGATCTTACTGTGCCACTGCCGCCAAAAAATCAAGGTTGTTCACCCCCGTATTACCCTCCTTGGGTGGATACCATAGTAATTCAGGGTGATTTACCTTCCCAGTGAGACAGCTTTTCACTGATTCTACATCAGTACTGGCAAAATAACGTAGCTAGCACTTTTCTCACGAAAAAAATGTAAATAATTAATCTCTGGCAGAGTCCCATCTGGTGTTACCAGGCTATATATGTATAGTCATCGATATATGTAAATAGATTTTCTCTATTTTACAGGGTTATCTACATGACCTGGGGCACTTACTGTTTCACCTACTCAACAGAAAAGTATTTGTCCGTTCAAAATACCATGCTGTGTACTAGAGGAACTGGGGACAGTGAAGGGGTACAAAATCCAGAGCCAGGTTTCGAAGGAGCTTTATAATATTTTATTGTCAAATAGTTTAAACTATGAAATTCCAAAGAAGAGACTAGGTGGAGGGCTTCCCTGGTGGCACATTGGTTAGGAATCCGCCTGCCAGTGCAGGGGACACGGGATAGAGCCCTGGTCTGGGAAGATCCCACTTGCCGCGGAGCGGCTAAGCCCGTGTGCCACAACTGCTGAGCCTACGCTCTAGAGCCTGTGAGCCACAGCTAATGAGCCCGTGTGCCACAACTACTGAAGCCTGCAAGCCTAGAGCCTGTGCTCTGCAACAAGAGAAGCCACTGCAATAAGAAGCCTGTGCACCACAACAAAGAGTAGCCCTCGCTCACTGCAGCTAGAGAAAGCCCGCACGCAGCAACGAAGACCTAATGCAGCCAAAAATAAATAAATAAATTTATTAAAAAAAAAAAAAGACTAGGTGGAGAAAAGAAAAGTATCGAGTGTGTTAGTAGTTGGTCATTATCTTGGTAGTGTGCCAAGTGGTTCAGATACTTTGGCAACTAATGTATATAGGGATAAAAATCTAGCAATCTACCTACCCTCAGTTTGCTAGGTGACCACTGAATAAATGAATAAATTGTCTACCAGAGTCCTAAACTCATATTCATAACCTGTTCTTTCAGTGTCTCTTATAGACTTCCATCTACTTTATTAGTCTCTTTGTAACACATATAGTACTTTATTCGTAAAGTTAACTTTATATAGTTAAACATATATTAGTGACTTTATAGTATTATATATATTTTTAATTCAGACTTTTACATAAAATTATTTTGGTGTACTAGATTAGATAAAACAGATTTATCAGAAAAAAAATCTGTCAATACTATTACATATTGTAAAATCTGTTTACAAATAGAGTTAAAACTTCTAAATTGTATTTTAAAACTCTTACAAGTTTTGAAAATTGGGCAAAAGTCTTAGAATCAAAATGACCATTAAAATTCTTCTAAAAGAAAAAAAATTGTTTTCTGGACTATGCATCCTTCTCAGTGCAAATAAATACAGAAAATACCCCTTTTTAGGAAAGGTGTGAAGGGAAGTGGTGGAAAACTTCCCAAATGTCAGAAACACAAAAGTTCATTCTGATGATACTTTTAAAAAAAAGCAAAAGGAGAAAAGTTGAGCCCTCAGACTTGGAAAGCCTCTCCCATCATACTATTGGCTAAGGCATGTTGAATTCCTTTCTGTGGCCCATTCCTTTGTGAAAAGATTTCAAAGCAGCTAATATCATCACAGCAGTGATCTAATTTGAAATCTTTTAAGGGGAATACTGCCAAATTCACTTCACACGCAGTGCTGCTTCTCTTCCCTTTCTGTACACAATTTTCTACTCCATGGTCTATTACAAGCTTGGTGCTGTATGGGAACCTTGAAGACAGTACTGAGGTAAGTGAAGAGAGTTTAAAGAGAAGTCAGGCATGATGTGAGGGACTGAGCTGATGTTTACGTGGTGTGCAAGAGCAAATGACTTGGAGTTGGATATTTTCCATTATTTTGTCTTTGAAATGTATCTGTCTCATAGTCTATCATCCACACTGCTTCCAGGATTATCCTTCTAAAATACAGATTTGGTAAACTACTTCCCCAATTAAAATCTTTCGAGGATTATTTCAATCCTTCATTGAAATAATTTGCTAAAAGTGTGTGGTTGCCGGAATAGAAGCCCGTGTTGGGTAATAATCATTTGTTTATTTTGAAGACCAGGAATTAGGAATATTAAAAGAAAAAAAAAAAAACCCTGATAATTGTAGAAGTGTTCTTTTTTGATTTTTTTTTTTTTTTGATGTGGACCATTATTAAAGTCTTTATTGAGTCTGTTACAATATTGCTTCTGTTTTGGTTTTTTGGCTGCGAGGCATGTGGGATTTTAGCTCCCCGACCAGGGATCGAACCCACACCCCCTGTATTGGAAGGTGAAGTCTTAACCACTGGACTGCCAGGGAGAGGCCCTGTAGAAGTATTCTTAATCTTTTGGAATAAACTTTCTTCAGAACTTATGTATTTTCTTAGGCACAACCTATTAATGGGAATTCAGAGATTTTACTTTTTTATTCAAATCAACTTGCAGTATTTTGGAGGTGACATGGAGTAATTTCTATCATACCTTTTGATATGGCAAAACTTGGGTTTGTAGTTCATTTTTATGCAGTTCATTCATAGCTTTCAAGTATTCAGCATGTATTTCTTATGTTAATAGAGTGATTTGATATATTGCATTTATTAAGCAATCTTTGGGAAAGGCAAGTATTAAGTAGATACATAAACAAAGGTTATATTTTCATGGTTGTTGTATGGTTTTAATTGATTTTTCTACCTTGATTTCAGTATACTGTTGTTTTGTGATATAATCAGAAAATTACAGTTTCATGTTAATACAATTGTGGAGAAAAATTAACTGGCAGAATATAGGTGATGTGCTGAAATATGTATTTCTTAAAAAATAATGTCTTCAACATGTAAAATATTTTGTTTTGTTTCTTCATGTGTTATTTGAACATGCTTATTGGTTACTTCATCTGTTTTATCTTGTTAAAGGTTTTAATTTAAATCAGATTGTCTGTTCTGCAAGTAATTTTAAAGTTAATGATTGTTTTAGTGCAGAAAAAGCATTATGATCTGCCAAGGATTGATGTAATGAGAAGTAATTAAACAAAATTTAGTTTGTTACCAAATTCACCCTGCCCCCACCCCACACAATTGGCATCACAGTTCTTTGGGTTTTTTTCAATTTCTTTATAAAAAATCAACATATTAAGCAGATACATTGATGTTTTTGAGCAATTTGTTGTAGTTTTCACTGGGTATTTATAAGGTGGTGAGAGAACTTGAAATAAAAACTGTGGCTATGGAAGTGACAAAGGGTTCAAAAAATGAATGTCCTTATATGCTTATAACAAATGCTATTAGTTGGTTGTATGTCTCTTCTACTTCTTAGCTGGATCTGCTGACTTCCCTGCTCCTGACTTATTCTGAAAGAGAATCAAAGTCTGGCAGGTCTGTCTTGATGACCTTTTTCTTTTTAATTTAAAAAGTTTGGTATTCATCACTTTAGTATGAATTTATAGTACCAATATTAGTGTCTTATTATTTATTTTTTTAGGAATAACAGCAGGTTTTGTAGGAGTCATATTATTTACACATACATTTAGGTCCTAACACAAAAGTTTGTTGGAAAAAATAGCTGAAAGATACATAGATGTTTAGAGTAATAGATCTCAGAATTTCTCTTTCCTTCATCCATTTTTACCTCTTTTTAAAATATAAATGTACATTTTTATGAAGGAAAGTACAAATTTCTTACAAGTAAAATAAGATTAAAATTTTAATTATTAAATCTTCAGTCGAGTAACCAAAGAAATATTCTTATAAATGCATTAAAAAATGCTTTTTTTTTTTAACGTTTTATTTTATATTGGAGTATAGGTGATTGACAATGTTGCGGTAGTTTCAGGTACACAGCAAAGGGACTCAGCCATACAGATACATGTATCCACTCTCCCCCAGACTCCCCTCCCATCCAGGCTGCCACATAACATTGAGCAGAGTTCCCTGTGCTATACAATAGGTCCTGTTGGTTATCCATTTTAAATATAGCATTGTGTACATGTCGATCCCAAACTCCCTAACTATCCCTTCCCCCCATCCTTCCCCCACTCCGGGTAACCATAAGTTTGTTTTCTAAGTCTGTGAGTCTGTTTCTGTTTTGTAAATAAGTTCATTTGTATCATTTCTTTTTAGATTCTGCATATAAGTGATATCATACGATATTTCTCTTTCTCTGACTTACTTCACTCAGTTTGACACTCTAGGTACATCCATGTTGCTGCAAATGGCATTATTTCATTCTTTTTAATGGCTGAGTAATATTCCATTGTATATATGTACCACATCTTCTTTGTACATTCCTCTGTCGATGGACATTTAGGTTGCTTCCATGTCTTGCCTATTGTAAAGAGTGCTGCAATGAACACTGGGGTGCATGTATCCTTTCGGATCATGTTTTTCTCCAGACATATGCCGAGGAATAGGATTGCAGTGTCATATGGTAGCTCTATTTTTAGTTTTTTAAGGAACCTTCATACTGTTCTCCATAGTGACTGTACCAATTTACATTCCCACCAACAGTTTAGGAGGGTTCCCTTCTCTCCATACCCTCTCCAGCATTTATTGTTTGTGGATTTTTTGATGATAGCCATTTTGACTGGTGTGAGGTGATATCTCATTGTAGTTTTGATTTGCATTTCTCTAATGGTTAGCGATGTTGAACATCTTTTCATATGCCTCTTGGCCATCTGTATGTCTTCTTTGGAGAAATGTCTATTTAGGTCTTCTGCCCATTTTTTGATTGGGTTGTTTGTTTTGATGATATTAAGCCTTATGAGCTGTTTGTAAACTTCGGAGACTAATCCCTTCTCGGTCACATCATTGGCAAATATTTTCTCCCAATCTGTGGGTTGTCTTTTCATTTTGTTTATGGTTTCCTTTGCTGTGCAAAAGCTTTTAAGTTTAATTAGGTCCCATTTGTTTATTTTTGTTTTTATTTCCATTATTCTGGGAGATGGATTGAAAAAGATATTGCTGGGATTTTTTTTTTCTGGCTGCATTGGGTCTTTGTTGCTGCACATGGGCTTTCTCTAGTTGTGGCGAGTGGGGGCTACTCTTTGTTGCGGTGCATGGACTTCTCATTATGGTGGCTTCTCTTGTTGTGGAGCATGGGCTCTAGGTGTGCGGGCTTCAGTAGTTGTGGCGTGCGGGCTCAGTAGTTGTGGTAAGTGGGCTCTAGAGCACAGGCTCAGTAGTTGTGGCACACAGGCTTAGTTGCTCCGCGGCATGTGGGATCTTCCTGGACCAGGGCTCAAACCCGTGTCCCCTGCATTGGCAGGTGGATTCTTAACCACTTTGCCACCAGGGAAGCCCGTTGCTGTGACTTATGTCAGAGAGTGTTCTACCTATGTTTCCCTCTACAAGTTGTATAGTGTCCAGTCTCACATTTAAATCTTTTAAAAAAATTTTTTTTTACTTAAAAAAATTTTTTTAATTATTTAATTTATTTATTTAATTTAATTAATTCATTTGGCTGCATGGGGTCTTCATTGTTGCATGCGGGCTTTCTCTAGTTGTGGTGAGTGGGGGCTACTCTACGTTGTGATGCGCGGGCTTCTAATTGCGGTGGCTTCTCTTGTTGCAGAGCACAGGCTCTAGGCGCATGGGCTTCAGTAGTTGTGGCACATGGGCTCTAGAGTGCAGGCTCAGTAGTTGTGGCACATGGGCTTAGTTGCTCTGCGGCACGTGGGATCTTCCCAGACCAGGGCTCGAACCCATGTCCCCTGCATTGGCAGGTGGATTCTTAACCACTGCGCCACCAGGGAAGTCCACATTTAAGTCTTTAATCCACTTTGAGAGCTTATTTTTGTGTATGGTGTTAGAGAATGATCTAACTTCATTTGTTTTACATGTAGCTGTCCAGTTTTCCCAGCACCATTTGTTGAAGAGACTGTCTTTACACCACTGTGTAGTCTTGCTTCCTTTGTTGTAGATTAATTGACCATAGGTGTGTGGGTTTATTTCTGGGCTTTCTATCCTGTTCCATTGATCTATATTTCTGTTTTTGTGCCAGTACCATACTGTTTTGATGACTATAGCTTTGTAGTATAGTCATCAAATGTAGGGCTCATAACCTTCACTCCAATGGGAGAATTTCTGTGGTATAATTGTTCTCCAGTTTGTGGGTTGCCCACCTGGCGGGTATGGGATTTGATTTTATCGTGATTGAGCCCCTTCTACCATCTCACTGCGGCTTCTCCTTTGTCTTTGGATGTGGAGTATCATTTTTGGTGGGTTCCAGCATCTTCCTGTCAGTGGTTGTTCAGCAGTTAGTTGTGAATTCAGTGCTCTCTCAAGAGGAGGTAAGTGCACATCCTTCTACTCTGCTCTCTTTGATGCTTTGAAAAATATGTTTAACTTAAAGCAGAGCAAATATACATTGGAAAATATTTTTTAAAGTATGCACAGTTATGCATGTTGTTGTATATATCTCAAACCCAAATTATGATTTTTGCGGTGCAATTCTTTTATTACCTGAGATCATCAGGAGGCTGAATACTACACATTTGAAAATGTGAGACAGTTTTTCTGTATCAGTGCATAACCAGTGAAGGAATAATCACTCATACTGGCTTGTGTATATGGAGTGTTGTCTTCCAGTCTTTATACCCACAAGTGGGGTCTTCAGGGATAAATTTCCATGACTTTTTCACTTAAAGTGAAATGATCCAATGGCATAATTGAATATGTATTCTACACATAACAAATTCCTAAATTATTTAGCAATTTAAGAACCAAATACTTATATTTTTTTTAGGGAGTGATATATGAAATACAGACTACAGAATACTGTTAATTTTAAATACAGGAAAAATGAAAGTTTTAATCTGTTTGTCTTTTCAGGTTCTTAATATAGTAGATCAAATCAGATCTGTAAATCAACAATTAGTAATAATTTTACCTATTCTCTACTTCTTAAGAATTTTTTTTATAAAGTGCCAATCACCATACGTATTTTAGTTTACTGTTCTTGGTTTGCCTATGGTGTCCTGTGATATTGCTTTTGAACTTAATAGATAAAGCTATCTTAAGTTTCCCATACCTAGAATGCCATGGAGCTTTATGAACTATCACTTTCAATAAAACAACAGCCTATAAAATTAATGTTACTTGATCCCTGCTTCTCCATTTTCTTATCCAATTTGGTAGGTAGGTTTTAACTTGATGGGTTCTGATATTCCTTCTCTCACTAATATGCAACATCCTTAATTTGTACTGACTCTGAAGATTTAATTTTATAAAAGGTATAGAAAGACAGTCTTGAAAATTTGCTTCTCCTGCTAAAAGACATGACATAGTAGGGTATGAGGATTTACATACTATGTCTGTTTATTTCCTATCCATAGTTTATATTTCTGCTTCTAAATCAGAAACACATGTAAAGTTATGATACATAAATGGTAAAGCAAGGAATAGAACTTTGATTTCCTTATCTCTAGGGCAGTATCTAGAACTGATTTACAAAGTGTGATGTATACATAACTTTTTTCCTCCATATCACTTTTAAAAGTCTTCTAGACAATATCTTTTTAAACTTTATGACAATGTCAGTAATTTTGTTCCTAGCATGAGTTAATAATTTATTTAAACTGTTGCCCATTGATTTTTTAAAATAGCGTTATTGAGGTACAATTTGCATAGCATAAAATTTATTATATGTACAGTTTCTTGAATTTTATTAAGTGTACATAGTTGAGGAAGCCTTATTACAGTCTAATTTTAGAATATATCCATCATCCCAGAAAATTCTCTATTGCCTGTTTGTTGCTAGCCCCTGTTGTCACCCCCATCCAACTATTAATCTTGTTTCTATTTTTATAAATAGCTTTGCCTTTTCTAGAAATTTCATAAAAATGGAATCATGTACAATAATATGCAGTCTTTCCTATCTGGCTTATTTTATACTTAGCATAGATTTTTTTACATGTATGTTCTTTTATGTTTTAGTAGGTTGTTTCTTTTTATTATTGAGTAATATTTTATTGTATGGATATGCCATATTTTGTTTACTTACCAGTTAATTGGCCATTTAGATTGTTTTCAGTTTGGGCTGTTATGAATAATGTTGCTAATAACATTTGTGTACAAGCTTTTTTTTTTTTTTTAATTTTAGATTTTATTTCTTTTTTGCGTACAGGCTTTTTGTGGGCTTATGTTTTCTTTTCTCTTAGGTAAATACCTATGAGTAGAAGTGCTGGTTTGCATGGTAAACATATTTTTAACTTTGAAAGAAACTGCTAAACTGTTTTCCAAAGTATCTGTACCACTTATATTCCCACCAGCACTGTATGAGAGTTCCAGTTCCTCCATATCCTTGCCAATATTTGGTATTTTCAGTCTTCTAATTGTGGCTATTCTAGTGGCTATATAGTCAGCTCATTATAGTTTTATTTTGCATTTCCCTCAAAACTAAAGACTAAGCATCTGTTTGTGTCCTCATAAAATTCCTATTTAAAATCCTAACCCCCAAAGTGATGATATTAGAAAGTGGGGCCTTTGGGAGGTAATTATCAGTAAGCCATAAGGGCAGAGCCCTCATGAATTAGATTAGTGCCCTTATAAAGGAGGCTCTTTAAGCTTCCTCACCCCTTCTACCAGGTGAGGTTGCAGTGAGAATTGCACAGTCAATGAGAGGGCAGGCCCTCTCTAGACACTGGATCTGCCAGCACCTTGATCTTGGACTCCCCTAGCTTCCAAAACAGTGAGAAATAAGTTTCTGTTGCTTTAAAGTCACCCAGTTTATGGTAGTTTTGTTATAGCATCCTGAACAGACTGACAGCATCTTTTTCATGTACTTATTTGCCATTTCTTTGGTGAAGTATCTATTCAGAAATCTTTTGCCCTGTTTTACACTGAGTTGTTTGTGTTATTTTTAATTGTAAGAGTTCTTTATATATTCTGGTGTTAAAGGATAATTTTCACACAAAAAGGTAAGATTATGACTCCTGTATAGATATAAAACTTTTTTAATGTGTTAAAGTTTTTATTTAACCTGTTAATGAGAAAACTGGTAAGGTGTTATAACCAGTTCAAAAGAGGATCCAAAGAACAGACACATTTATAGATCAAGAATATTGAAATGAACATTCAGATGGAACCAAAGGAGGTTTTTTTCCACAATGGCAGAGGGTGTCTCTCCACTGTGGGATATAATTTATTTTTGTGTTTATAAATAAGGATTATTTTAAATTTTATCAGGTTGTAATCTATAATACAACTTACAGAGTTATAAAATAGCCCTCATAGGATGAGAATCAGATCACCTGGAACGAAGTGCTGTAGAGCAGGGCTCAGCAACTCTGACCTGTGGGTCGAATCTGACCCACCACCTGATTTTGTAAATAAAGTTTTATTGGAAGACAGCCATGCCTGTTCATTTACACATTGTCTTTGGCTGCTTTTGTGCTACAGTGGCAGAGTTGAGTAGTTGTGACAGAAACTGTATGGCTCACAAAGCCTAAATTATTTACTAAATGATCTTTTACAGCAAGGTTGCTGATCCCTGCTTTTTCCTGGGTACAAGTCCTTTATCAGATATGTTATTTATAAATATTTTCCCCTAGTCTGTGGCTTGTCTTTTCATTTTTTCTTAAAAATATCTTTTGAAGAGCAAAAGTTTTACATTTTGATGAAGCCCAATTTATTAGCCTTGTGTTTCATGGATTGTGCTGTCAAATGGTTTGCCAAACGTAGGATCACAGTTTTTCTCTTATGCTTTCTTATATAAGTTTATATAAAATTTTATCTATTACATTTATGTCTATGATCCAGTTCAAGGTAATTATTGTGTATGATGTGAGGTAAGGGTTGAGATATTTTTAGATGTGGGATATTCACTTGTTTTAGCATAATTTGTTGAAAAGACTGTCCTGTCTTTGTTGAAGTACCTTGGTACCTTTGTCAAAAATCAGCTGACCATAAATATTTGGGTTTATTTCTGGAGTCTCTCAGTTCTGTTCCATTAGTCTTTATGTTTATCCTTATGGCAATACCACATTAGCTTGATTACTGTAGCTTTATAGGAAGCTTTGAAATGAGGCCATGTAAGTTCTCAGCATTTTTCTTCTTTTTCAGATTGCTTTAAAAAAAATTAAATTTAATTGATATTTTTCAAACCAAAGAAAATTCATTTTTCCTCTTTTTTGGGTGTTTCATCTGTATATATATTTTTGTATGTATATATGGATAGCAGTAAGAAGATAAAGATGAAGGTCTGGAGGACCTTTCAACAAAACGATCTATGGGGATCATTACACTGTTCAGTATCATTTCTAACTACCCAGTCTATTTCTTGCTTTCATTTTTAATTATGCAACTTATGACTTTAAGCTTGCTTCTGTAATTTTATTGTGCCTCCCACAACAGTGTGCCTCTTATCAATAGCATAGGGACAGTGAAGGGCCAAACAAGGCCAGTGACGTGGTCTACATTGTGCCTCCAGTAGGATGGATGGTTGAAGGACAGACAGACGTGAGACTGAGGGAAACTGTTTCTGTTTGTCCCCCCACCCAGCTGTGGACCTGCTTCTCCTCCTCACTGATGGCCAGATCTTGGTGGTGGGAGTTGAGCAAAAGAAGGTAAAGACTGAGTTTTGGCTCACAGCCAATCACCACAAATGCTTTTCAATGTCCTATAAAGATTATATAAATATATATAAAGAGATTAGATGAAAGGATACCAGACAATGAGGATGCTTACTGGAAGAGTTCTTTTCTCTGTGGCTTCTTTATAAATATGAATGAATTTCTGTATTGCTAGAGATTGGGAAAGTAAACATTGTGAACATGTTTTTTTTTTTGGTCATATCTGATAAGCCATTCAGGGCCTATCATAGCACTCAGACTTTGTTATTTAATTTTTCTATAATTTCTAAATTCTGGTATTTAAACAGCCTTCATCCATATAAAAATACAGATTTTGTAGCAAATAAATTAATTTTAAAATTCTTTCATAGAACTAAAGTAAAATAAATACTACTTTGAAATTTATCAGTATTTAACAAAATGTTTATAAGAAAAGTTCAGCTATTGCTAGAACTAAAATTGGCCCAACACCTTTAGGATACAGGCTTCAGCTTTTGACAAAGTATTGGGATATGTTTAAAGTATGTTTATACTTCCATAGAATGTTAATTATCAACCACTGTCTTTTTAAACCTCCTAATGTGCTAATTAGAGGCAAATAAAGGTGGAAAATTATGTATTTTTCCTTCTGTATTTTTGTCATTTTAAAATTACTTTGAAAGTAAACACAGTGGCTTTGTTCTCTTCAAATCCTTCTTTATGTTTCATCCATTCTCTGAATGCTCTACTTACTTTCTTTAAACAGTGCTTTACATAAAGTATATTAGTAAATCTTTGTAAAAATTGTGATGAATAACTTCCCATTTCTTCCTCACTGCCTAGAAAAAGATGGCAGTATTTTAGTGTCAGTCACTGAGACATTAAGCCTTGAGTGGTAGTAGTTATTTTCAACATCATGATTAAGGCTCTTCAGAAGAATGCTTTTGTTAAATGTTTGTATTTCTCCCTTTATCTTCATTTAATTATTTCTTAGTATTACTCCTTATTAGGCTAAATTATTTTGGTATCTCTAATTAAAACTTAAATATCTTACAATGATCTGGCTTTTAAGAAGACATGCCGACTAAAGATGCTGAACCTTTTTCTCTTTGCTGTAGGCCCAGACATTGCCTGCTTTGGTTTCCTAATTTAGTAACAGAAATAAAACTATGCACGACTGGGCAGGTTTGGTATGCTGGCACCCAGCTGGGAAGCATGGGTTTCTTAAGTAAATGGACCAATGGGGATTTGCCGAGAACACAGATTAAGTTACATGAGCTTTGCACTTCGCAAATTCCTAGCTATTTAAAGGAACTCGACTAACCCACTGCCACCTAAATAAAGCTCAGTTTTGTTTAAACACACAGACACACTAAATGATGTATTGTTTCCTTTTCCAAATTTACCCCTCATCTTTGTGCTATTAATTTCATATTTTTGTACACTTTTAAAAAGCACTTTCTCTTTTAATAAATAATGCATCAAAATTAGTTAACTCTATTCAATTATTTTGTGCATTTGTAATACCTTTCAATGTAGCATAATATAAAACAGTCAATAATATAGATGTGTAATGTGTTTCTGTGTGAGAAAAATGAAAGAAAGTTCTGACAGAGACAAATTAGGAAAAATTTTTAAAAAGCGTGGTTTTGCACACTGCCTCTGGCACCTGCTTGGCTGGGTGGCCTTGAATCCTGCTGTCTCTTCCTCCACCACAGATATTGTCAGTGCTCTGCATCATGCAGCGCTCACTGTGCTCGGGTGGGTTTGCAGTGGGTGCTTTCTTGGAATGTTTGAACACAGGCTGCTTTCCTGTCTGCTGACGCTTTTCCTTTTCGCTGCTGCTTCTTATCTGGCATATTCCTGGTCTTCTTTTCTTTTCTTTCTTTTTCATCTTAGTCTTCTTAAGGTCCATTGCCTCTGAATTTGGGGAAGAGCCTTGAGGCCCAAGGATTAGCCCACTTCTTTTCTCCTTCAAACCTTTATGTATTTCTTCTGGCCACTGTCTTTCATTGTCAGATGAGGGCTAGCCGTCCACCATGGTGATCTTTTTTTTTAATTGCCTTTAGACTGTTTATAAACTCTGGAGGCATATTCTGAAGTGTAATTTCATTGAAAGAGAGAGAGAATATGAATGAATGAGAATCTCTCATTTCTGATAAGACTTCTTTTTTAAATTAATTAATTAATTTTTTTTGGCTGTGTTGGGTCTTTATTGCTGTGCACGGGCTTTCTCTAGTTGTGGTGAGCGGGGGCTACTTTTGCTGTGGTGCGTGGGCTTCTCATTGCAGTGTCTTCTCTTGTTGCAGAGCACCAGCTCTAGGCATGCGTGCTTCAGTAGTTGTGGCACGTGGGCTCAGTAGTTGTGGCTCTTGGGCTCTAGAGCGCAGGCTCAGTAGTTGTGGTGCATGGGCTTAGTTGTTCCGTGGCATGTGGGATCTTCCCGGACCAGGGCTCGAACCCGTGTCCCCTGCATTGGCAGGTGGATTCATAACCACTGCGCCACGAGGGAAGTCCCTCTTATAAGACTTTTGACAAATAGGAATGGACAGTTAATTCCAGTACTTGAGAGAGTATAGGTGGTGTGTGGAGGAGGATACAGTGTGCATTATAATCATACTTAAAGCATTATTAGTTCACAATTAGAACAAAAGGGATTTAATATAAACTTTAGTCAAATTACATTGACTTTAGGATCAATATGATTTCCCATTGTATAAACGCAATCTAAAATATAATAATACTAAACATCACAAATACTTTGACTGAAAGTGGTCAGAGGGTTACTAATCTATAAAAAAGGCAGTTTTTAAATGATCTATTTCTTGACTTTTGTGAACATCTGAATAAGGCAGATGCCCAGTCCTAGCATCAGGGTTCCTCCCTCTTGACTTCCTTCCTTACCTCATTCTCTGCCTTTCACACCCAGTGGAAACTGGTTCATAGTTTCTCTGCTACTGGCCTTTCCTTTGCTTTCCTGGGAGAGAGAAGACAGTGTTCTTACAAGGTTTCCCTGACAAAGGGAGGGGGCGTCTCTGCTGTCAGAAACTTAAAGTGGCATCTCTTGGTTACTATGTAATTCTAAACATTAGTGAAGATCTAGTATGTAGATATTTTTGCTCTGTCTTAGTAATTTTGATTTCTTAAATGTGTTATATTCATGCTATTGTTATTGCTAGTAATAATAATCATATCTTAACAGTTACTGTAAAAAGTGGTAACTCTCCAGATAATCAAGAGATTATTATTATTGCTAATACATTTATTAAGTGTTTAAACTAGGCCAGGCATGTTAAATGCTTCTCTTTTTTCTCTATTAATTGCCACAATAATCAGACAGAATAGGTATTATTGTTTTTCACTTTTTTTAGAGATAGGGAACCTGAAGTGTAGCTATTAAATGGGGGATCAAAGATTCTAATCCAGTTCATTCATGTTTTAAAAATGTAAAAGTTGTTACATATGGAAAAGTACACAGATTTAAAGTAATACTCAATGAATTTTCACAAAATAAATACACTTTTGTAACCAGAACCCCATAAGCCTGCTTGCACTTCTTTCTAGACACTCTTACCCCTCTTCTAAGGGTAACTACTATTCTGACTTCCATCACCCATTCAGTTTTTTTTTTTAAATTTTTTAATTTTATTTTATTTGTTTTTTTATACAGCAGGTCCTTATTAGTCATCAATTTTATACACATCAGTGTATACATGTCAATCCCAATCACCCAGTTCATCACACCACCAGCCCCACCTCCCCACCGCTTTCCCCCCTTGGTGTCCATACGTTTGTTCTCTAGATCTGTGTCTCAGTTTCTGCCCTGCAAACCAGTTCATCTGTACCATTTTTCTAGGTTCCACATATATGCGCTAACATACGATATTTGTTTTTCTCTTTCTGACTTACTTCACTCTGTATGACAGTCTCTAGATCCATCCATGTCTCTACAAATGATCCAATTTCGTTCCTTTCTATGGCTGAATAATATTCCATTGTATATATGTACCACATCTTCTTTATGCATTCGTCTGTCGATGGGCATGTAGGTTGCTTCCATGACCTGGCTATTGTAAATAGTGCTGCAATGAACATTGGGGTGCATGTGTCCTTTTGAATTATGGTTTTCTCTTGGTATATACCCAGTAGTGGCATTGCTGGATCATATGGTAATTCAATTTTTAGTTTTTTAAGGAACCTCCATACTGTTCTCCTTAGTGGCTGTATCAATTTACATTCCCACCAACAGTGCAAGAGGGTTCCCTTTTCTCCACACCCTCTCCAGTATTTGTTGTTTGTAGATTTTCTGATGATGCCCATTCTAACTGGTGTGAGGTGATACCTCATTGTAGTTTTGATTTGCATTTCTCTAACAATTAGTGATGTTGAGCAGCTTTTCATGTGCTTCTTGGCCATCTGTATGTCTTCTTTAGAGAAATGTCTATTTAGGTCTTCTGCCCATTTTTGGATTGGGTTGTTTGTTTTTTTTATGTTGAGCTGCATGAGCTGTTTATATAGTTTGGAGATTATTCCTTTGTCCATTGATTCGTTTGCAAATATTTTCTCCCATTCTGAGGGTTGTCTTTTCGTCCTGTTTATGGTTTCCTTTGCTGTGCAAAAGCTTTGAAGTTTCATTAGGTCCCATTTGTTTATTTTTGTTTTAATTTCCATTACTCTAGGAGGTGGATCAAAAAAGATCTTGCTGTGATTTATGTCAAAGAGTGTTCTTCCTATGTTTTCCTCTAAGAGTTTATAGTGTCCGGTCTTACATTTAGGTCTCTAATACATTTTGAGTTTATTTTTGTGTATGGTGTTAGGGAGTGTTCTAATTTCATTCATTTACATGTAGCTGTCCAGTTTTCCCAGCACCACTTATTGAAGAGACTATCTTTTCTCCATTGCATATCCTTGCCTCCTTTGTCATAGATTAGTTGACCATATGTGTGTGGGTTTATCTCTCGGTTTTCTATCTTGTTCCATTGATATATGTTTCTGTTTTTGTGCCAGTACCATATTGTCTTGATTACTGTAGCTTTGTAGTATAGTCTGAGGTCAGGGTGTCTGATTCCTCCAGCTCTGTTTTTTTCCCCTCAAGACTGCTTTGGCTATTCAGGGTCTTTTGTGTCTCCAAACAAATTTTAAGATTTTTTTTTCTAGTTCCGTAAAAAATGCCATTGGTTATTTGATAGGGATTACATTGAATCTGTAGATTGCTTTGGGTCGTATAGTCATTTTCACAATGTTGCTTCTTCCAATCCAAGAGCATGGTATATCTCTCCATCTGTTGGTATCATCTTTAATTTCTTCCATCAGTGTCTTATAGTTTTCTGCATACAGGTCTTTTGTCTCCCTAGGTAGGTTTATTCCTAGGTATTTTATTCTTTTTGTTGCAATGGTAAATGGGAGTGTTTCCTTAATTTCTCTTTGTGATTATTCATTGTTAGTGTATAGGAATGCAAGAGATTTCTGTGCATTAATTTTGTGTCCTGCAACTTTACCAAATTCATTGATTACCTCTAGTAGATTTCTGATGGCATCTTTAGGATTCTCTATGTATAGTATCATGTCATCTGCAAACAGTGACAGTTTTACTTCTTCTTTTCCAATTTGTATTTCTTTTTCTTCTCTGTTTGCCGTGGCTAGGACTTCCAAAACTATGTTGAATAATAGTGGTGAGAGTGGACATCCTTGTCTTGTTCCTGATCTTAGAGGAAATGCTTTCAGTTTTTCACCATTGAGAATGATGTTTGCTGTGGGTTTGTCGTATATGGCATTTATTATGTTGAGGTAGATTCCCTCTATGCCCACTTTCTGGAGAGTTTCTATCATAAATGGGTGTTGAATTTTGTCAAAAGCTTTTTCTGCATCTATTGAGATGATCATATGGTTTTTATTCTTCAATTTGTTAATATGGTTTATCACATTGATTGATTTGCATATATTGACAAATCCTTGCATCCCTGAGATAAATCCCACTTGATCATGGTGTATGATCCTTTTAACGTGTTGTTGAATTCTGTTTGCTAGTATTTTGTTGAGGATTTTTGCATCTATATTCATCAGTGATATTGGTCTGTAATTTTCTTTTTTTGTAGTATCTTTGTCTGGTTTTGGTATCAGGGTGATGGTGGCCTCATAGAATGAGTTTGGGAGTGTTCCTTCCTCTGCAACTTTTTGGAAGAGTTTGAGAAGGATGGGTGTTAGCTCTTCTCTAAATGTTTGATAGAATTCACCTGTGAAGCCATCTAGTCCTGGAATTTTGTTTGTTGGAAGATTTTTAATCACAGTTTCAATTTCATTACTTGTGACTGGTCTGTTTATATTTTCTATTTCTTCCTGGTTCAGTCTTGGAAGGTTATACCTTTCTAAGAATTTGTCCATTTCTTCCAGGTTCTCCATTTTATTGGCATAGAGTTGCTTCTAGTAGTCTCTTAGGATGCTTTGTATTTCTACGGTGTCTGTTGTAACTTCCCCTTTTTCATTTCTAATTTTATTGATTTGAGTCCTTTCCCTCTTTTTCTTGATGAGTGTGGCTAATGGTTTATCAATCTTGTTTATCTTCTGAAAGAACCAGCTTTTAGTTTTATTGATCTTTGCTATTGTGTTCTTTGTTTCTATTTCATTTAGTTCTGCTCTGATCTTTATGATTTCTTTCCTTCTGCTAACTTTGGGTTTTGTTTGTTCTTCTTCTTTCTCTAGTTCCTTTAGGTGTAAGGTTAGATTGTTTATTTGAGATTTTTCTTGTTTCTTGAGGTAGGCTTGTATAGCTATAAACTTCCCGCTTAGAACTGCTTTTGCTGCATCCCGTAGGTTTTGGATCATCATGTTTTCATTGTCATTTGTCTCTAAGTATTTTTTGATTTCCTCTTTGATTTCTTAGTGATCTCTTGGTTATTTAGTAACGTATTGTTTAGCCTCCATGTGTTTGTGTTTTTTACGTTTTTTCCCCTGTAATTCATTTCTAATCTCATAGCGTTGTGGTCAGAAAAGATGCTTGATATGATTTCAATTTTCTTAAATTTACTGAGGCTTGATTTGTGACCCAAGATGTGATCTATCCTGGAGAATGTCCCGTGTGCACTCGAAAAGAGTGTGTAATCTGCTGTTTCTGGATGGAATGTCCTATAAATATTAATTAAATCTATCTGGTCTACTGTGTCATTTAAAGCTTCTGTTGCCTTATTTATTTTCATTTTGGATGATCTGTCCATTGGTGTAAGTGAGGTGTTAAAAGTCCCCCACTATTATTGTGTTATTGTCGATTTCCTCTTTTATAGCTGTTCGCAGTTGCTTTATGTATTGAGGTGCTCCTATGTTGGGTGCATATATATTTATAATTGTTATATCTTCTTCTTGGGTTGATCCCTTGATCATTATGTAGTGTCCTTCCTTGTCTCTTGTAACATTCTTTATTTTAAAGTCTATTTTATCTGATATGGGTATTGCTACTCCAGCTTTCTTTTGATTTCCATTGGCATGGAATATCTTTTTTCATCCCCTCACTTTCAGTCTGTATGTGTCCCTGGGTCTGAAGTGGGTCTCTTGTAGACAGCATATAGATGGGTCTTGTTTTTGTATCCATTCACCAAGGCTGTGTCTTTTGGTTGGAGCATTTAATCCATTCACGTTTAAGGTAATTATCGATTGTATGTTACTATGACCATTTTCTTAATTGTTTTGGATTTGTTTTTGTAGGACTTTTTCTTCTCTTGTGTTTCCCACTTAGAGAAGTTCCATTAGCAGTTTTTGTAGAGGTGGTTTGGTGGTGCTGAATTCTCTTAGCTTTTGCTTGTCTGTAAAGCTTTTGATTTCTCCATCGAATCTGAATGAGATCCTTTCCAGGTAGAGTAATGTTGGTTGTAGGTTCTTCCCTTTCATCACTTTAAATATATCATACCACTCCCTTCTGGCTTGTAGAGTTTCTACTGAGAAATCAGCTGTTAACCTTATGGGAGTTCCCTTGTATGTTATTTGTTGTTTTTCCCTTGCTGCTTTCAATAATTTTTCTTTGTCTTTAATTTTTGCCAATTTGATTACTATGTGTCTTGGTGTGTTTCCTCTTGGGTTTATCCTGTATGGGACTCTCTGCGCTTCCTGGACTTGTGTGGCTATTTCCTTTCCCATGTTAGGGAAGTTTTTGACTATAATCTCTTCAGATATTTTCTCGGGTCCCTTCTCTCTCTCTTCTCCTTCTTGGATCCCTATAATGCGAATGTTGTTGTGTTTAATGTTGTCCCAGAGGTCTCTTAGGCGGTCTTCATTTCTTTTCATTCTTTTTCTTTATTCTGTTCCGCAACAGTGAATTCCACCATTCTATCTTCCCGGTCACTTATCCGTTCTTCTGCCTCGGTTATTCTGCTGTTGATTCCTTCTAGTGTAGTTTTCATTTCAGTTATTGTATTGTTCATCTCTTTTATGTTTGTTCTTTAATTCTTCTAGGTCTTTGTTAAACATTTCTTGCATCTTCTCCATCTTTGCCTCCATTCTTTTTCTGAGGTCCTGGATCATCTTCACTATCATTATTCTGAATTCTTTTTCTGGAAGGTTGCCTATCTCCACTTCATTTAGTTGTTTTTCTGGGGTTTTATCTTGTTCCTTCATCTGGTACATAGCCCTCTGCCTTTTCATCTTGTCTATATTTCTGCGAATGGGGTTTTTGTTCCTCAGGCTGCAGGAATGTAGTTCTTGCTTCTGCTGTCTGCACTCTGGTGGATTAGGCCATCTAAGAGGTTTGTGCAAGTTCCCTGATGGGAGGGACTGGTGGTGGGTAGAGCTGACTGTTGCTCTGGTGAGCAGAGCTCATTAAAACTTTAATCTGCTTGACTGCTGATAGGTGGGGCTGGGTTCCCTCCCTGTTGGCTGTTTGGGCTGAGGCAACCCAACACTGGCGCCTACCTGGGCTCTTTGGTGGGGCTAATGGCAGACTCTGGGAGGGCTCACGCCAAGGAGTACTTCCCAGAACTTCTGCTGCCAGTGTCCTTGTCCCCACGGTGAGCCACAGCCACCCCCCGCCTCTGCAGGAGGCCCTCCAACACTAGAAGGTAGATCTGGTTCAGTCTCCCCTGTGGTCACTGCTCCTTCCCCTGGGTCCCGATGAGTACAGTACTTTGTGTGTGCCCTCCAAGAGTGGAGTCTCTGTTTCCTGAAATCCTGTTGAAGTCCTGCAATCAAATCCCACCAGCCTTCAAAGTCTGATTCTCTAGGAATTCCTCCTCCCGTTGCTGGACCCCCTGGTTGGGAACCTGATGTGGGGCTCAGAACCTTCACTCCAGTGGGTGGACTTCTGTGGTATAAGTGTTCTCCAGTCTGTGAGTCACCGACCCAGCAGTTATGGGATTTGATTTTACTGTGATTGCGCCCCTCTTACCGTCTCATTGTGGCTTTTCCTTTTTCTTTGGATGTGGGGTATCTTTTTTGGTGAGTTCCAATGTCTTCCTGTTGATGATTGTCCAGCAGCTAGTTATGATTCTGGTGTTCTCGCAAGAGGGAGTGAGAGCACGTCCTTCTACTCTGCCATCTTGGTTCCTAATCCTCCACCCATTCAGTTTTAAAAGTAAATTAAAGATACTGCAATTGAGATTTTTGCTAAGGTGTAGTACACAGGTTTTTCTCAATGTGGTTACATCCTAAGAAGCCATTGTAAGTTGAAAATACCGTTAAGTAGAAAATGCATTTAATAGACCTAGCCTGCTGAACACCATAGCTTAGCTCAGCCTACCTTAAATGTACTCAGAACACTTACATTAGCCTCCAGTTGGGCAAAATCATCCAACACAAAGCCTGTTTTATAATAAAGTGTTGACTATCTCATGTAATTTATTGAATACTGTACTAAAAGTGTAAAACAGAATTGGTCGTATGAGTGCAGAATGGTTGTAAGTGTATCGGTTGTTTACCCTGATCATCTGGCTGACTGGGAGCTGTGGCTCACTGCCACTGCCCAGCCTCACAAGAGATTTATAAGATCAAAATTCAAAGTATAGTTTCTACTGAATGTGTATTGCTTTTGCAGTATCATAAGGTTGAAAAATTGTAAGTTGAACCATTGTAAATCAGGGATCATCTGTACTACACAGTTGGGCCTCTGTATCTGTGGATTCCGTATCTGTGGATTCAACCAACTGTGGGTTGAAAATATTTGGGGAAGAAAAATTCCAGAAAGTTCTAAAAAGCAAAACTTGAATTTGCAGCACTGGCAACTATTTACATAGCATTTACTTTGTATTAGTTATTATAAGTAATCTGGAAGTCAATTAAAGTATATGGGAGGATGTGTGTAGGTTATATGCAAATACTACTCCATTTTACATAAGGGACTCCAGCATCCAAAGATTTTGGTATCTTTGGGGGTCCTGGAACCAATCCCCCTTATAAACCAAGGGGTGAATGACTGTACTTATTAAAGACTTGGTCATTATGGACTTTATTCCAGATGTGATGGAAAGCCACTGGAAGATTTTGAGCAGAAGAGTGATATCATGTGACTTAGGTTTAAAAGGATCACCCAGGCAACTGTGTAAAGAAGGAGCCAAGGATAAAAACAGAGATGAGTCAGGAATCTACTGAAATAAGCCATGTGAGAGAGGATGGTGGCTTACACTACAGTGGTATCAGTACTGTTGATGAGAAGCAGTTGTATTTTGGTTTATTTCATGCTTTGTAACTCTCACAGTGCTTTACTTGTTTTCTTTCATCCTCAGGGCTGGTTTTACCCCTGCTTACAAATAAGGAATCTTGAGGCTCTGAGAGGTTATGAACCTTGCACAAGGTTACTTAGTAAGGTAGAATCATGACTTTCATCATGTCTTTTGATTCTCAGTCCTGTGCTTTCTTCTAAGCTGTTACCGGAAATACATAGCCTTTTTTAAAAAACGTCTAATTCAAAGATTTGTAAGATTGAGGAAATTAAATGAAGAGCATGTACTAGTTTGTGATACTATATTAGTTATCTACTGCTGGATAACAGATGACCACAAACTTAGCAGTTTAAAAAAACACAAATTTATTATCTCAGTGTCCGTGGATCAGGAGTCTAGGCACAGCTTAGCTAGATTATGTGCTTCGGGTCTCACAAGGCTGCAGCCAACGTTGGGTTGGCTGAGGGCTGTGATCTCATCTGAGGCCTGATTGCTAGTTACTGTCAAGATCTTTTAATATTGCTTCTGGTGTGTGAGACGGGGACAAAAACGGTTGAAGTCATATAATGAAGTTTAGTATGTCAGCCATCTAACAAAAGGAATTTTTGACTGTTTTTGCTGCCCAAAGGAAAGAATTCTATTAAAGAACGGTGCCCTTGTCTTTTTTCCCTGTAGGATCTCTCCCTTTTTACTTCAACTTTAGATGTATATGCTTAGCATTTGGAGTGTTAAAAACTTGTTAATTCCATTCTATAAGAATCTTGGTATCCAGACGGTGTGTTGGTGGGTGTTATCTGGCTCCTCATTTTGCTGCCACTGCTAAACACACTAATTAGGCCTGTTAATGGTTATTTTCCATTTCACTTTTACTTCTGTTCTTAGTTCAGTGCCAGTGTGATATTTTGTAGCTTCTTTGACTGCTGAATTAAAAAAATTAACTTTGGAACCAACTTCTGGGTTCAGGGAAAAAACCACTTTGAACAGTGATCTGAATCTCCAGTCCTGTAGCTTTTCCAAATTTTACTGCAGTTTAGTTGATTATTCTGAACTAGTCTTCCATTTTATGACATACAGTGGAGGAAAGCAGACTTTAAAAAGCTGGTCTTGGTACTCTCTTCCACTAATAAATTATTCTGTTAGTCTGTTTCTTTGTGCTTTCTGCTTTACTTATTTTAGAACTTCTGCTTACAAAATTGGCAGACTGGGTAATTCAAACCAACCCTCCCTTAAGGTCAATTAGAAAAACTGGAGGGAAAAAGTCTGTTTTGAAGGCACGTGTGAGCTAACAACGTACTGAAGAATTCCCAGGCCAAAGAGATTGCAGTTGTTACACACTGTTTTACACTAAAACAAATCTAAGTTGCTTGGTTGAGGCATAGCATGTAAAAGATGCACCTGGGATGTCTTGTGCCAGAGAACAGAAGACCAATCAAAGACTACTGGGGTCATGTGTAAATAATAGAGGAGTCAACACTGGACAATTTGACCATCAAAAAGAATGATGATTGAAATGGATTAAAAACACATAAGATATATAAACTTCTATGAGTTCATAATGATACTCTTTAAAAATAGTTGGTAAACGGCAGGTTGATAGGGTAAAGGGAAAGAATCAAACATTAGTATGCCTTTTCTAAACCAGTTGTGTTTCAGGGTAACTAAATAGTTGAATGAAGGAGAGTTGTTCCATATGGAATAATGATACCTAATAAATATAGAAGGAATGATGCAATTAGAAAAACCAACATTTTGTAATATCTAATGAAATAATTGATTGCAGCAAAGATCATAGCTTCCTGAACCATTAGGTAAGAAGTTGATAAGGAACTTTGTGCTGGATGGATCAGGCTGATGACACCTGAATCCACTGATTAATCTTAACATCACTAAAAGTGGGTGAAACAGACATTATATCCTTCCCAGTGTGATGTAATCAGAAGTATAAAACCCCACCCTTAAGATCTCATCTTACCAAAGAAAATTGAACCTGAATCTATTTAAGCTTTTCTGACTGCCAGTTTATAGGGAATACAAGGGGTGAATAAATATTTTAAATGACACCATAAAGACATAATAAACCAAATTTAGAATGTTAGAAATTCTACAAAAAAATCCACTTTTTAAAGTAAGTGAAACATGAAAAAAAGGAGGGAGAACTGTTATAAATGTTAAAAAACTTAGGAATCATATCAGCCAAATGAAGTTGTTGGACCTTGTTTATATTTTGATTCAAATAAACTGGTTACAAAAACACAATTTTTGTGACTATCTGGGAAAAGTGAACATGGATAGGGTATTAGACAGGTTTAAGAAGTTCTTGATTTTATTAAGTACAATAATGGTATTGTGGGGTTTTTTTTAACATCTTTATTGGAGTGTAATTGCTTTACAATGTTGTCTTAGTTTCTGCTGTATAACAAAGTGAATCAGCTATACATATACATATATCCCCATATCTCCGCCCTCTTGCGTCTCCCTCCCACCCTCCCTATCCCACCCCTCTAGGCAGTAACAAAGCACTGAGCTGATCTCCCTGTGCTATGTGGCTGGTTCCCACTAGCTATCGATTTTACATTTGGTAGTGTATATATGTCCATGCCACTCTCTTTGTCCCAGCTTACCCTTCCCCCTCCCTGTGTCCTCCAGTCCATTCTCTACGTCTGCGTCTTTATTCCTGTCCTGCCCCTAGGTTCTTCGGAGCCTTTTTTTTTTTTTTTTTTTTTTTAGATTCCATATATATGTGTTTGCATACGGTATTTGTTTTTCTCTTTCTGACTTCACTCTGTATGACACACTCTAGGTCCATCCACCTCACTACAAATAACTCAATTTTGTTTCTTTTTATGGCTGAGTAATATTCCATTGTATATATGTGCCACATGTTCTTTATCCATTCATCTGTGGATGGACACTTAGGTTGCTTCCATGTCCTGGCTATTGTAAATAGAGCTGTGATGAGCATTGTGGTACATGACTCTTTTTAAATTATAGTTTTCTGAGGGTATATGCCCAGTAGTGGGATTGCTGGGTTGTATGGTAGTTCTATTTTTAGTTTTTTAAGGAACCTCCATACTGTTCTCCATAGTGGCTATATCAATTTACATTCCCACCAACAGTGCAAGGGGTTTACCTTTTCTCCACACCCTCTCCAGCATTTCTTGTTTATAGATTTTTTGATGATGGCCATTCTGACTGGTGTGAGGTGATACCTCATTGTAGTTTTGATTTGCATTTCTCTAATGATTAGTGTTGTTGAGCATCCTTTCATGTGTTTGTTGGCAATCTGTATATCTTCTTTGGAGAAATGTCTATTTAGGTCTTCTGCCCATTTTTGGATTGGGTTTTTTGTTTTTTTGATGTTGAGCTGCATGAGCTGCTTGTAAATTTTGGAGATTAATCCTTTGTCAGTTGCTTCATTTGCAAATGTTTTCTCCCATCCTGAGAGTTGTCTCTTAATCTTGTTTATGGTTTCCTTTGCTGTGTAGAAGCTTTGAAGTTTCATTAGGTCCCCTTTGTTTATTTTTGATTTTATTTCCATTTCTCTAGGAGGTGGGTCAAAAAGGATCTTGCTGTGATTTATGTCATAGAGTGTTCTGCCTATGTTTTCCTCTAAGAGTTTTATAGTGTCTTGCCTTACATTTAGGTCTTTAATCCATTTTGAGTTTATTTTTGTGTATGGTGTTAGGGAGTGTTTTAATTTCATTCTTTTACATGTAGCTGTCCAGTTTTCCCAGCACCACTTACTGAAGAGGCTGTCTTTTCTCTATTGTATATTCTTGCCTCCTTTATCAAAAATAAGGTGACCTGGGACAATAAAGTCAGCCTTCTCACAGACATGGACTAAGTGGCCCTTAGGGTGTAAGTTTTTCATCATAAGAAAAAGTCTTAGGATTTACAGAAGTGGAGAGAGGAAGCCAGCAGATGTGAAGCCCACAAGGTCCATGAAACGCCGCTCTCGAAATCGTCCTGCTTGGCCTGAGGAACTTGTGTCTTGAGGAGGGATGGGCCAGGCTGGGGCTGGCGGACAGCTGCTGCCCAACCCCAGTGAACACGGTGCTTTCATGGGGTGTTCAGCTCATGTGTGGAGGTGGAATAAGAGACTGAAAGGAGTTTTTTCAACTTTAAGGTAAATTAAAATCACACTTGGAAAAAAAAAATAAGGTGACCATATGTATGTGGGTTTATCTCTGGGCTTTCTGTCCTGTTCCATTGATTTATATTTCTGTTTTTGTGCCAGTACCAAACTGTCTTAATTACTGTAGCTTTGTAGTATAGTCTGAAGTCTGGGAGCCTGATTCCTCCAACTCCGTTTTTCTTTTTCAGGATTGCTATGGCTATTCAGGATCTTCGGTGTTTCCCTACAAATTGTGAAAGTTTTTGTTCTAGGTCTGTGAAAAATGCCTTTGGTAGTTTGATAAAGATCACATTGAATCTGTAGATTGCTTTGGGTAGTATAGTCATTTTCACAATGTTGATTCTTCCAATCCAAGAACATGGTATATCTCTCCATCTATTTGTATCATCTTTAATTTCTTTCATCAGTGTCTTATAGTTTTCTGCATACAGGTCTTTTGTCTCCTTAGGTAGGTTTATTCCTAGGTATTTTATTCTTTTGGTTGCAATGGTAAATGGGAGTGTTTCCTTAATTTCTCTTTCAGATTTTTCATCATTAGCGTATAGGAATGCAAGACATTTCTGTGCATGAATTTTTGTATCCTGCTACTTTACCAAATTCATTGATTACCTCTAGTAGTTTTCTGGTAGCATCTTTAGGATTCTCTATGTGTAGTATCATGTCATCTGCAAACAGTGACAACTTTACTTCTTCTTTTCCGATTTGGATTCCTTTTATTTCTTTTTCTTTTCTGATTGCTGTGGCTAAAACTTCCATAGCTATGTTGAATAATAGTGGTGAGAGTGGACAGCTTTGTCTTGTTCCTGATCTTAGAGGAAATGATTTCAGTTTTTCACCATTGAGAATGTTGTTGGCTGTGGGTTTGTCATATATGCCCTTTCTTATGTTGAGGTAAGTTCCCTCTATGCTTACTTTCTGGAGGGTTTTTATCATAAATGGGTGTTGAATTTTGTCGAAAGCTTTTTCTGCATCTATTGACATGATCATATGGTTTTTCTCCTTCAATTTGTTAGTATGGTTTATCACATTGATTGATTTGCGTATATTGAAGTATCCTTGCATTCCTGGGATAAACCCCACTTGATCATGGTGTATGATCCTTTTAATGTGCTGTTGGATTCTGTTTGCTAGTATTTTCTTGAGGATTTTTGCATCTATGTTTATCAGAGTTATTGGCCTGTAGTTTTCTTTTTTTTTTTTTTGAGTATGATCTTTTTTTTTTTTTTTAAACTTTGAAGTGGATAATACAGTGTTGTTATTAATTAATTAAATAATTTTTTTTATGGCTGTGTTGGGTCTTCGTTTCTGTACAAGGGCTTTCTCTAGTTGTGGCAAGCGGGGGCCACTCTTCATCGCGGTGCGCGGGCCTCTCACTGTCGTGGGCTCTCTTGTTGTGGAGCACAGGCTCCAGACGCGCAGGCTCAGTAATTGTGGCTCACAGGCCCAGCTGCTCCGCGGCATGTGGGATCTTCCCAGACCAGGGCTCGAACCCGTGTCCCCTGCATTAGCAGGCAGATTCTCAACCACTGCGCCACCAGGGAAGCCCTGTAGTTTTCTTTTTTTGTGACATCTTTGTCTGGTTTTGGTATCAGGGTGATGGTGGCCTCGTAGAATGAGTTTGGGTGTGTTCCTCCCTCTGCTATATTTTGGAAGAGTTTGAGAAGGATAGGTGTTAGCTCTTCTCTAAATGTTTGATAGAATTCGCATGTGAAGCCATCTGGTCCTGGGCTTTTGTTGTTGGAAGATTTTTAATCACAGTTTCAATTTCAATGCTTGTGATTGGTCTGTTTATATTTTCTATTTCTTCCTGGGTCAGTCTCGGAAGATTGTGCTTTTCTAAGAATTTGTCCATTTCTTCGTGGTTGTCCATTTCATTGACCTATAGTTGCTTGTAGTAATCTCTCATGGTCCTTTTTATTTCTGCAGTGTCAGTTGTTACTTCTCCTTTCTCATTTCTAATTCTGTTGATTTGAGTCTTCTCCCTTTTTTTCTTGGTGAGTCTGGCTAATGGTTTATCACTTTTGTTTATCTTCTCAAAGAACCAACTTGTAGTTTTACTGATCTTTGCTACTGTTTCCTTCATTTCTTTTTCATTTATTTCTGATCTGATCTTTATGATTTCTTTCCTTCTGCTAATTTTGGGGGGTTTTTGTTCTTCTTTCTCTAATTGCTTTAGGTGTAATATTAGGTTGTTTATGTGAGATGTTTCTTGTTTCTTGAGGTAGGATTGTATTGCTGTAAACTTCCCTCTTAGAACTGCTTTTGCTGCATCCCATAGGTTTTGGGTCGTCATGTTTTCATTGTCATTTTTTTCTAGGTATTTTTTTATTTCCTGTTTGATTTCTTCAGTGATCTCTTGGTTATTTAGTAGTGTGCTGTTTAGCCTCCATGTGTTTGTATTTTTTACAGATTTTTTCCTGTAGTTGGTATCTAGTCTCATAGCATTGTGGTCGGAAAAGATACTTGATACGATTTCAATTTTCTTAAATTTACTGAGACTTGATTTGTGACCCAAGATAGTATCTGTCCTGGAGAATGTTCCATGAGGCCTTGAGAAGAAAGTGTGTTCTGTTGTTTTTGGATGGAATGTCCTATAAATATCAGGTAAGTCCATCCTGTTTAATGTATTTTTTAAAGCTTGTGTTTCCTTATTTATTTTCATTTTGGATGATATGTCCATTGGTGAAGGTAGGGTGTTAAATTCCCTTACTGTGATTGTGTTACTGTCAATTTCCCCTTTTATGGCTGTTAGCATTTGTCTTATGTATTGAGGTGCTCCTTGTTGGGTACATAAATATTTACAATTGTTATATCTTCTTCTGGAATTGATCCCTTGATCATTATGTAGTGTCCTTCTTTGTCTCTTGTAACAGTCTTTATTTTAAAGGCTATTTTGTCTGATATGAGAATTGCTACTCCAGCTTTCTTTGGATTTCCATTTGTATGGAATATCTTTTTCCATCCCCTCATTTTCAATCTGTATGTGTCCCTAGGACTGTAGTGGGTCTCTTGTAGACAGCATATATATGGGTCTTGTTTTTGTATCCATTCAGCCAGTCTGTGTCTTCTGGTGGGAGCATTTAATCCATTTCCATTTAAGGCAGTTATCAATATGTGTGTTCCTTTTACCATTTTCTTAATTATTTTGGGTTTGTTATTGTAGATCTTTTCCTTCTCTTGTGTTTCCTGCCTAGAGAAGTTCTTTTAGCATTTGTTGTAAAGCTGGTTTGCTGGTGCTGAATTCTTTTAGCTTTTGCTTGTCTGTAAATGTTTTAATTTCTCCGTCAAATCTGAATGAGATCCTTGCTGGGTAGAGTAATCTTGGTTGTAGGTTTTTCCCTTTCATCACTTTAAATATGTCCTGCCACTCCCTTCTGGCTTGCAGAGTTTCTTCTGAAAGATCAGCTGTTAACCTTATGGGGATTCCCTTGTATGTTATTTGTTGTTTTTCCCTTGCTGCTTCTAATATTTTTTCTTTGTAGTTAATTTTTGACAGTTTGATTAATATGTGTCTTGGCATGTTTCTCCTTGGGTTTATCCTGTATGGGTCTCTCTGCACTTCCTGGACTTGATTGACTCTTTCCTTTCCCATATTAAGGACGTTTTCAACTATAATCTCTTCAAGTATTTTCTTAGTCCCTTTCTTTTTCTCTTCTTCTTCTCGGACCCCTATAATTCATATGTTTGTGCGTTTAATGTTGTCCCAGAGTTCTCTGACACTGTCCTCAATTCTTTTCATTCTTTTTTCTTTATTCTGCTCTGTGGTAGTTATTTCCATTATTTTATCTTCCAGGTCACTTATCTGTTCTTCTGCCTCAGTTATTCTATTGATTCCTTCTAGAGAATTTTTAATTTCATTTAATGTGTTGTTATCACTGTTTGTTTGCTTTTTAGTTCTTCTGGGTCCCTGTTAAACATTTCTTGTGTTTTCTCCATTCTGCTTCCAAGATTTTGGATCATCTTTACTATCATTACTCTGAATTCTTTTTAGGTAGACTGCCTATTTCCTCTTCATTTGTTTCATCTCCTGGGTTTTTACCTTGCTTGTTCATTTGCTGTGTGTTTCTCTGTCTTCTCATTTTGCTTAACTTGCTGTGTTTGGGGTCTCCTTTTTGCAGGCTGCAGGTTCGTAGTTTCTGTCGTTTTTGGTGTCTGCCCCCAGTGGCTAAGGTTGGTTCAGTGAGTTGTGTAGGCTTCCTGGGTGAGGGGACTGTGTTCTGGTGAATGAGGCTGGACTTTGTCTTTCTGGTAGGCAGGACCGCGTCCGGTGGTATGTTTTGTGGTGTCTGTGACCTTATGATTTTAGGCCGCTTCTCTGCTAATGGGTGGGGTTGTGTTCCTGTTTTGCTAGTTGTTTGGCCTAGGGTGTCCAGCACTCTGGCCTGCTGGTCGTTGAGTGGAGCTGGGTCTTAGCATTGAGATGGAGATCTCTGGGAGAGCTTTCGTTGTTTGATATTACGTGGAGCCGTGAGGTTTCTGGTGGGCCAATGTCCTGAACTCGGCTCTCCCACATCAGAGGCACAGGCCTGACACCCGGCCAGTGCACCAAGACCCTTTCATCCACACGGCTCAGAAGAAAAGGGAGGAAAAAAAAAGAAAAATAATAATAAAATAAAATAAATTTATTAAAATTAAAAAAATTATTAAAAATTAAAAGAAATAAAATGTCATAAGAAAAAGAAAGAAGAGAGCATCCAAACCAATGAACAAATCAACCAATGATAACAAGCACTAAAATTATTCTAAAAAAAAAAAAGGGACAGACAGAACCATAGGACAAATGGTAAAAGCAGAGTTATACAGACATAGTCACACAAGGAAGCATACAGGTACACACACAAAAAGAGAAAAAGGAAAAAACTATATATATCTATATATAAAAAAAAAGGAAGAGAGCAACCAAATCAATAAAGAAATCTACCAATGATAATAAACTGTGAATTCTAAACTGAGAAAAACATAAAACCAGAAACAAATTAGTTGCAGAAAGCAAACCCCAAGTCTACAGTTGCTCCCAACGTCCACTGCCTCAATTTTGGGATGAGTCATTGTCTATTCAGGTATTCCCCAGATGCAGGGTACATCAAGTTGATCTGGAGATTTAATCTGCTGCTCCTGAGGCTGCTGGGAGAAATTTCCCTTTCTCTTCTTTGTTCACACAGCTCCCTGGATTCAGCTTTGGATTATGGCCCCGCCTCTGCTTGTAGGTCGCCTGAGGGCCTCTGTTTTTCACTCAGACAGGATGGGGTTAAATTAGCAGCTGATTAGGGGACTCTGGCTCACTAGGCTGGGGGTAGGGAGGGGTACGGTATGTGGGGCAAGCCTGTGGCAGCAGAGGCCGGCGTGACGTTGCAACAGCCTAAGTGTTCCATGTGTTCTCCAGGGGAAGTTGTCCCTGGATCATCAGACCCTGGCAGTGGCAGGCTGCACAGGCTCCCGGGAAGGGAGGTGTGGATAGTGACCTGTGCTTGCACACAGTCTTCTTGGTGGCTGCAGCAGCAGCCTTAGCAGTTCACACCCATCTCTGGTGTCCGCGCTGATTGCCAGCGGCTCGCATCTGTCTCGAGCTCATTTAGGTGGTGCTATGAATCTCCTCTCCTCGCACACCCCAAAACAATGGTCTCTTGCCTCTTATGCAGTTCCAGACTTTTTCCCGGACTGCCTCCTGGCTAGCTGTGGCGCCCTAGCCCCCTTCAGGCTGTGTTCACGCAGCCAACCCCAGTCCTCTTCCTGAGATCTGACCTCCGAAGCCCAAGCCTCAGCTCCAGCCCCCACCTGCCTTGGCGGGTGAGCAGACAAGCCTCTCAGGCTGGTGAGTGCTGGTCGGTACCAATCCTCTGTGCGGCAGTCTCTCCGCTTTGCCCTCTGCACCCCTGTTGCTGTGCTGTCCTCCGTGGCTCCGAAGTTTCCCCCACCGCCACCCCCTGTCTCCACCAGTGAAGGGGCTTCCTAGTGTGTGGAAACTTCTCCTCCTTCACAGCTCCCTTCCAGAGGTGCAGGTTGTGTCCCTATTCTTTTTTTTTTTTTTAAACATCTTTATTGGAGTATAACTGCTTTACAATGGTGTGTCCCTATTCTTTTGTCTCTGTTTTTTCTTTTTTCTTCTGCCCTACCCAGGTACGTGGGGAGTTTGTTGCCTTTTGGGAAGTCTGAGGTCTGCCAGCGTTCAGTAGGTGTTCTGTAGGAGTTGTTCCACATGTAGATGTATTTCTGATGTATTTATGGGGAGGAAGGTGATCTCCACGTCTTACCCCTCCTCCATCTTGAAGGTCTCTCTGTGGGTTTGTTTTAAAAAGCCCTTATCTGTTAGGATATATACTGAAGTATTTTTGCAGGATAAATGCTTCATGAGGTGAATATGAAATAAAATAGACCTTGCATAGATTGCAGCCCAGCTTCCAGTTGTCTGGGCAGCCAAAAACATGAAAATTTCTGACATTGCATTTTAGGTTGCTTATATCCCCATGTGCCTGACAGAAGCAAATAGAAATATTCTCAAGCAGAAGATAACATTATTCTAGGTCTCAAATTATTTGTATAAAATGTTTTTCAAATGTAAAGTTAACCCAATAGAGTTTATAGAATACCATACTCTACAACCAAAGAATTCACATTCTTTTCAAGCACATGGAATGTTTACAAAAACTGAATAAGAAGTGAAATCTTACTGTTCTTTTACCACAGTGCAGTTAAACTAGAAATCAATAAAATAACATAACTAGTAATTCCCCTGGATAATGCAGGTGAATTTCTTAATGTCCTCAGGGTAGGGACTTCTTAAAACAGGATACAGAATGCATAGGTATAAAGGGAAAGATTGATAAAGATTGACTTGAGAAATTTAGAAAGCATTTTCATTACCTAGATCAGGGATTGGCAAACTTTTTTCTATAAAGGGCCAATTACTCTGGCACTACTGTCTTTGTCCCAACTACTCACCTCTTCCCTTGTAGCATGAAAGTGAACAAAGGACAATATTTTAATGATGTGTAATAAATAATAAGTGAAACTTTATATACAAAAATAGATAGTGGGCCAGAATTGGCATATGTACCATAGTTTGCGGCTGTTCGACATAGATCATCAAATAATGAGAAGGTACGTCTCACCATGGGAGAAGATATTTGCAATAGATATAACTGACAATGGACTTGTATCCATAATGAACTCCTGCAAATCAATATGAAAAAGACCAACAATCCAGTTTAAAAAATTTGCAGGAGACTTGAATAGGTACTTTTCTAAAGAGGAAATCCAAATGTCCAGTAAACATATGTTAATATGCTAAGCTTTGTTAGTTATCAGAGACATGCAAATTGAAACCACAACAAGGTTACATTAAATAGCAACTAGACTCACTTAAAGACTGACAAAACTAAGCATTTATGAGCTTGTGGAGCAACAGGGGCTCTCATACCCTATAATGTTGATGATATGCATACTCTGACCAAGCAGTTCTCCTAGATTTATTCTCATATGAACTAAAAGACGTGTAATAATGTTCATTAAACTCGTAATATTCATAATTGTCCCAAACTGCAGACAACACAAGTGTCCTTTAACAATAGAATGGATGAAACTGGTTAATTCATAAACTGGAATATTAGACAACAATGAAAAGGAGCAGGCAGCTACATTCTACAATATGTTTGAACCTCACTAATATAATGTTGAGCAACAGAAGCCAGTCACAAAAGAATGTACATTATATGATTCTAATTATATAAAGTTCTGAAATAAGCAAAATGAAATAATAGTTATTTTAGTATAATACTATGTATTATATATAATATAATAAAAAATTTAATATAATAGGGATGCGTAGTTGGCTGGTAAGAGTGAAAAGACAAGTTAAAAGACAGAGATGATTTTCATGAAAGTCAGGATTGAAAAGTCTCAGCAACTTCAGCTTTTAAGGAGGATGTATTTAGTTGAGGCAGAACAGTGATTCCACAGTAATAAACAAGGTAAAACTGGGTAAGTTTCAAAACTCCTGTTTTTAAAAGTCTCAGAAAATGGAAGCTGTTTGGCGACCAGAGGTGATTAATCTTATTTATCTTTGTATCTCCCACAGCTCTTGGTGCCCTGCCTTTCACATACGTAGTTCAATTAATAATGAATGAATGAAAACAGAGTCAGAGGGAAAAGGCACATATCTGGAATGGAAGATGGAGAAAAATGTTTGCTCTTTACCATAGTCAAAGTTTAAGGAGAAAGGACTATATTATCTGGGTACCCAAGGGAGAGAGACTTGTCACACTGTATCCTTCGTAGAGCCTAAGATACTATGCTATAAGAATTTGATGTTCTTGTTTAAGTCATCTATTAAATATGTATGTATATGATATATGATATGCATTTTAAAACACACCCATTATTTATAATGCTTTGGGACATTAAATTTTTCTGTCTTGTAGTCTTACCTCTTCTTATCTTTTGTACTTTTCTCATAATGAAATTTTCAGGAAGCTGTTGATGCTGGTTTGTTACCTTTGGAATCCTAGAACTTTAGCACAGGAAAAGACCTTATACAGAATTTGCTATTTCCTCATGATTAGATTGAGGTTTTACGTTTTGACAAGAATATCACAGAAGTGATCTTGTATCCTTCTGATTGTGTCATATTGGGATGTACATAGCATTGCTGTGTCTTGTTGCTAGTGATGTTAATCTTAATCTCTTGGTTAAGCTGTTGGCTACTGGGTTTCTCCACTTTTTATTTTCCCTTTGTAATTGTTAAGTATTTTGGAGATACTACATCATTATGCCATTTCTTAGACTTTCACGTCTGATTTTGGCATTCATTGGTGGATCTTGGCTGCAGCAATGATTACTGTGATGTTTATTAATTGTGCCATTTGTATTTCCTTCATTCCTTGTACATTTATCGTTGGAATTATGTAAAGAACTCTCCCTCTTTTATTTATTCATGCCAATAAGAACTCCTGATATTTATTTTATTCTATGGGTTATAATCCAATGCTGTTATTACTTTGTTGCTCAGATTGTTCCAGTGTTAGCCATTGAGAGTTCCTTCTGGTTGGCTCCTGTGTCTTTTTGACATGCCCCATCTTTTTTCAAGCACTTCCTTGTTTGCTGCCATCATAAGTAGTTCAAGGATCATTTTGTATTTTCTGTTGGAGAGTGATATTTAGAAACTCAGATCTGGGTGTTAAGTGTGCTCTCTGCTACTGAGGTGATGGATGTTGATGATGTGGTTTTTATTTGGGAGTGCTGGATATAATTTTTTTTTTTTTTTATAAAGCAACACTGTCTTATTTGTTACGTGAACTGGATGCTATTTCAAGTATTACTTCACCAGTTTTGTGTGTTTATTGGCTATATAAGAAAGATTTATTTATTTATTTATTTATTTTTTGGCTGTGTTGGGTCTTCGTTTCTGTGCGAGGGCTTTCTCCAGTTGCGGCGAGTGGGGGCCACTCTACATCGCAGTGTGCGGGCCTCTCCCGTTGTGGAGCACAGGCTCCAGACGCGCAGGCTCAGTAGTTGTGGCTCATGGGCTTAGTTGCTCCGCGGCATGTGGGATCTTCCCAGACCAGGGCTCAAACCCGTGTCCCCTACACTGGCAGGCAGATTCTTAACCACTGCGCCACCAGGGAAGCCCTGGATATAATGTTGTTTGTCCATGTTTCTTGGTGCTTATGTGTGAGAGCTTTTGTAAGGCAGTGCTTCCCAATCCTTTTCATGTCATGGTACATGCTGAAAATGGTGTTTTTCCAGCATGTTGAAGTAAACTGGAGGAGATTGGAAGCCCGGAGTAAAGCTGCTCAAGTCAAAGGTTACCCTTCTGGAACCACTTGAAGGGCACAAGAGAAGAGCAGCTCCTACCTAGGGTACATTCATCAGAGTAGAATTGCTAGTTACAGGGAATATATATGACTCTCCATGGTGGTTGTAGCAATTCACACTCCCACCTAGAGAGTTATTATTTTTGCCAGTAACATTTTTCCTAATACTTGCCTTTATGAAACTTTATTTATTTTTTAAATTTATTTTGGTTGCACTGGATCTTAGTTGCAGCAGGCAGGCTCCTTAGTTGCAGCACATCTGCTTATTTGTTGTGGCCAGTGGGCTCCTTAGTTGCAGCTCACGGGTTCCTTAGTTGTGGTATGCGAACTCTCAGTTGCGGCATGCATGGGGATCTAGTTCCCTGACCAGGAATTGAACCCGGGCCTGCTGCATTGGGAGCTTGGAATCTTAACCACTGCGCCACCAGGAAAGTCCCATGAAACTTTAAATTATTTGCCAATAAATAGATATAAGATCACTTTCAGTCATGATTCTGTCAGTTGTCAAATTAGCTATCCCTCCCACTTTTAACTCACTTACACATTTGAAAAGCAAGTCCTCTGTGTCTTTACAAAAGTAACCGATAAAAATGTCTAACAGGATAGAGCCATACAGAAGAAACCTATAATACTTTACCTTTCCGTCAGTGGTTTTAATGCTGGAATCTTGATGAATTATGATTATGATTATCCTAATCTAGTAACCTTCTTTTAGTTTGTTATTAGTAGCTCAGTCTAAGCTGGGTCCTAATTAGTACCACATCCCTTTTGGTAAACATTTTTTAACAGGTTTATTGAGGTATAACTTACTACATACCATAAATTTATGATACAAAGATTCAAGGTGTTTCAAATGGCAATTCTAATTTCTAAATTATTAGTGAATTTATCAATTGTGCCACCATCACCATGATCCACTTCTAGAACACTTCCATCATCACAGAAACTTCCCTCATGCTTAATTGTAGTCATTCCACTCTCACTCTGTGACACAACTTCTGACCTTCTTTCTGTTTCTCTTGTTTTGCTTTTTATACATATTTCATATAAATGGAATCATAACATATGTAGAATTTTGTGTTTGTATACTTTCACTTAGCTTAATGTTTTTGAGGTTAATTCATGTAGTTGCATGCCTTGGTAGTTCATTCCTTTTTGTAGAGCTGATTTATGTTTTATTGTATGGATATACCATATTTTCTTTATCCATTTGCCAGCTGATAGACATTCAGACTGTTTCCAATTTTTGGCAGGTATGAATAGTGCTGTTAGGGATGTTTGTGTACAAGTCTTTGTGTGGACATATGTCTTTATTTTTCTTGGATAAATAAACTACAAGTGGAATCTCTGAGTCCATCATAAGTGTTTACCTTTTTAAGAAACTGTCAAACTCTTTTCAAAAGTGGCTTTACCATTTCACATTCCCATCAGCAGTGTGTGTGAGAATTCTGTTTTTGCCACATCCTCATCAGCACTTGGTATTGTCAGTCTTTTGATTATAGTCTTTCTAGTGGGTTATGTAGTGATGTCGCTTTGTGGTTTAAAGTTGAATTTCACTAATCACTAATGATGCTGAGCATCTTTTCAAATGAAAACTTTCCATTAATATGTATTCTTTGCTGAAGTGCTCATTTCTTAACTGTGTTGTTCATCTTCTTATTGAGTTTTTATATTTTTTTATATATTTCAGATAGAAGTACTTTATCAAATGTATGTTTTGCAAATATTTTCTCTCAGTCTGTGACTTCCCTTTTCATTTTCTTAATGGTATGTTTCAAAGAGCAAAAGTGTTTAGTTTTTATGAAGCCCAGTTTGTAAATTTTTTCCTAAATTTTTTTGTGGATTTTTCATAGTTTTATCTCTTATCTTTAGTCTGCTCAAATTTCAGGTGACTTTTATGTTTGATGTGAGATTATGGTCTAAGTTTGTTTTTGAATATGGATATTATCCAACTATTCTAGCAGCATTTGTTGAAAATTTTCCTCATTGCCTTGGCACTTGTGTTTATAATAAGTCTTGAAATCAGGTAGTATCAGTCTTCCAACTTTATTCTTCTTTGCAAAATTGTTTTGTCTATTTTGGGTTCTTTCATTTCCATATAAATATTAGGATTAGCTTGTAAATTTTCTCTAGGACTGGTACTGTTTTATTTTTAAATGTTTGATAAAATTTACCTATGATAAATGGTACCTGTTTTTCTCATTGTATAAAGATTTTAAGTTACTAATTCAGTTTCTTTACTTGTTTTAGTTCTACTGAGGTTTCCTTTTTCTTTAGACCCTTTCATCATTTTTTAGGAATTTGTCCATTTTTGTCTACACTGTCTGGTTTTGGGCATAAAATTATTCATACTGTTCCATTACAATTATTTTAATTTCTGTAGAATAAGTGTTAATTTTGGTAATGTGTGTTCTCTTTCTTGCTCTCCCTCTATCTCTCTTGCTCTCACACTGTTTGGTTAGTCTAGCTAAATGTTTGCCAATTTTGTTGATCTTTTAAAAGTGTCAACTTTTGGATTCATTGGCTTTCTCTGTCATTTTTCTGTTTTATATTTTATGGATTGTTGCCCTGATCTTTATTATTTCCTTCCCTGTACTTTCTTTGGGTTTTATTGCTCTTCTTATTCTGGCTTCTTGAGGTGGAAGCTTATATTATATGGTTTTAGATCTTTCTGGCTAGTGAAAACATTTAAAAGTATAAATTTCTCTATTAAAGCACTGTTTAGCTGCTTCTCATAAATTTTGTTATGTTGTATTTTTGTTTTCATTTGATTCAAGGTATTTTCTAATTTTCTTCATTATTTCTTTTTTGACCCATGAGTTATTTAGAAGTGTGTTGTTCAATTTCCATATGTTTGGGAATTTCTGAAATTTCTCTCTGTTGATGATTTCCAATATAATTCTGTTATGGTCAGAGAATATTCTTGTATGTTTTCAGTGTTTTAAAAAATTTAGTAAGACTTGTTTTATAGTCTAACACAGGGGTTGGCAAACGGTAGCCCACCCATAAGCCAACTTTAGCCTGTGGACTTTTTTTTTTAATAACCTGCAAGGTAACAATGGTTTTTACATTTTAAAGGGTACTTACATTTTAAAGAGACAGAGGTTATTATATAATGATAAAGGTGCTAGGCCATCAGAAAGATGTAACAATTGTAAATATTTATGTGCCCAACACCAGAACACCTAAATATATAAAGCAAAAACTAACAGACTAAAAGGAGAAATGAACAGCAATACAGTAATAGCTGGGTACTTTACTGTTCCACTCTCAACAAAGGATAGGTCATCCAGATAAAGAATCATTAAGGAAACAGCAGATTTGAATAGACATTGTAGACTAAATGGACCTAACAAACATATACAGAACATTCTGTCCAACAATAGCAGAATACACATTCTTCTCAATTGTACATGGAACATTTTCTAGGATACACCATGTTACCCACAAAACCTTCAATCTTAGCAAATTTAAGAAGACTGAAATAATAATCTACTCTGACCACAGTGGCAAGAAACTAGATATCAATAACAAGAGGATGCTGTCTGTCCTACTTTTGAAATCAGGCCTGGGTGAAAGAGCACTTCTGACTTACTGTGATCATGCTCACAAGTACCCTTCCTGTTCGTTTTGTTAGCATTAAAATCAAGACTATTTATTTGGAATAGCTACAACAGTGTTTTCCACTGTACTTCATTTGCAAAAGCTGAGAATAGCCTTCCCTACTTTTTGCAAAGAATTAATATTCCATATTGGATTCTCCAAGACTTTGATATGGTGAATCTATAAAACCTAGAAATTGTCTTTCATCCTTTCGTGACTGTGGCCTAAGTTCCCAACCCCCTCCCATTTTTTAGATGAAACTCTTAGCACAATTTCAGTTATTTACACATTCAGCATCTCTTGAGTATGTATGTTGAGCCATCAACCCTCACAGCTGATTCAGTAACCCGCTTCCTGCTATCATTCACACTTACTAATTATACTGTCATGGTGACAATGTGGAGGAAACAAGTTTCCATGTGTGTCTGGGAAGCATTATCCATTTGTACATTTTTTTATACTCTGATACTGTAACATTTCTGAGTTCTGTTTTTGTTTTACAGAAAAATAAATAAATAGCAGTGATAAAGCAATCAGAAGACAAGAGGTTTACTCTCAATACTTAGGGTTGTCTGGCCTCTGGCCAGTAGTCCTACATGGCCAAATTAATTTACTAGAGTAATAAGTTTTCAAAAGCCAATTTTTTTCAATGTTTTTTCTGTATGAAACTGCCAATATCATGAATAGAAAGGGAGAACCATAGAGGAGAAAGAGATGTTCAGTTGTGTTTGTGTTATCTAAAGGAGCAGTGTGGAAACAGGCACAATCCACTGAACTTTAGGGACCTGATAGTGTTGCTTTGGAGGCATCCATACTTGCATTTCACGTTCTTCATATGTAATCATATTGCCAAAGACAAACTGTTTCATCTTCTATTTTGAATAACACTTTTCCCCAGACCTACCATAAAGTTTCTGTGACGTATTGTCTTCCAGTTGCAATAAAAATTACTGAGCTGCATCAATTAAAAAAAAATAACAGGAGGAAAACTGAAAAATTCATGAACACATAGAAATTATACAACTCTTTCCTGAACAACCAATGACTCAAAGATAAAATTAAAGGGGAAATAATTTCTTGAGAGAAATGAAAATAGAAACATAACATACTAGAATTTATGGGGTATAGCCAAAGCAGTTCCAAGAGGGAAGTTTATAGCAATAAATGCCTACGTTAAGAAGTAGGAAAGATCCCCCAAAAACAACCTAACTCCATGCCTTAAGGAACTAGTAAAACAACAACAAACTGACCCCAAAATTAGCAGAAGAAAGGAAATAATAAAGATTAGAGCAGGTATAAATGAAATAGATAACAAAAATCCAGTAGAAAAGATTACCAAAGAGTCTGGTTCTTTGAAAAGATAAACAAAATTGACAAACCCTTAGACTAACAAAGGAAAAAAGAGAAAGGACCCAAATCAACAATATTATAAATGAAAAAGGAGACATTACAACTGATACCACAGAAATTTAAAGGATCATAAGATGTTACTATGAACAACTATATGCCAACAAACTAGACAACCTAGAAGAATTGGGAAAAGTCTAAGAAACATACAACTTTCTAAGACTGAATCAGGAATAGAAAATCTAGAAGTGGACCAATTACTAGTAAGGAGATTGAATCAGTAATCAAAAATCTCCCAACAAAGAAAAGCCTAGGACTAGATGGTATCACTGGTGAATTTTACCAAATGTGTGAAGAAGAATTAACACCAGTCCTTCTCAGACTCTCCCAAAATATCGAAGGGGTGGGAGCACTCCCAAACTCGATTTACAAGGCCGGCATCATCCTTGATGCCCAAACCAAAAAAGGACACGATTAGGAAAGAATACTACTGGCTTCTATCCATGATGAATATAGATGCAAAAATTCTCAATAAAATACTAGCAAACCAAATTCAGCATTACATTAAAAGGATCATTCACCATGATCAAGTGCGATTTCTCACTGGGGTGCAAGGATGGTTCAACATATCCAAATCAATGAATGTGATATAGAAGAATCATTTAGGCCAAACCACCAACAGGGAAGGAACATAGCCCCACCCATCAGCATACAGGCTGCTTAAAGTCTTTCTGAATAAACAGTTTCCTGGTAAACACAACCCTTGACACAGGCAGAGAGTTCTACCCACCAGTGGGCAGGAACTGGGTAGACCCAGTTCTACCTACCAGTGGGCAGGAACAAGTCCCTCCCACCAGGAACCCTGCACAAGCCTCTTAGACAGCTTCATCCACCATGAGGGGGAGACAGCACAGGCAAGAAGAACTACAACCCTGCAGCCTGAGGAACAGAAATCGCCATCACAGAAAGTCAGACAAAATGAGACAGCAGAGGATTATGTCTCAGGTGAAGAAACAAGATAAAACCCCAGACGAACAACTAAGTGAAGTGGAGATAGGCAATCTACCCAAAAAAGGATTCAGAGTAATGATAGTAAAGATGATCCAAGATCTCGGAAAAAGAATGGAGGCACAGATTGAGAAGATACAAAAAAAGTTTAACAAAGACCTAGAAGAACTAAAGAACAAACAGAGATGAACAATATAATAACTAAAATGAAAAATACATTAGAAGGAATCAATAGCAGAGTAACTGAGGCAGAAGAACAGATTAGTGACCTGGAAGACAGAATGGTGGAAATCACTGCCTCAGAACAGAATAAAGAAAAAAGAATGAAAAGAAATGAGGACAGTCTAAGAGACATCTGAGACAACATTAAATGCACCAGCATTCACATTATAGGGGTCCCAGAAGGAGAAGAGAAAGAGAAAGGAACTGAGAAAATATTTGAAGAGATAAGAGCTGAAAACTTCCCTAACATGGAAAAGGAAACAGTCACCCAGGTCCAGGAAGCACAGAGAGCCCCAGGCAGGATAAACCCAAGGAGGAACACATCGAGACACATAGTAATCAAATTGACAAAAATTAAAGACAAAGAAAAAAACATCAAAAGCAACAAGGGAAAAGCAGCAAATAACGTACAAGGGAATTCCCATAAGGTTATCAGCTGATTTCCCAGCAGACACTCTGCAGGCCAGAAGGGAATGGCACAATATATTTAAAGTGATTAAAGGGAAGAACCTACAACCAAGAATACTCCACTCAGCAAAGCTATCATTCAGATTCCACAGAGAAATCAAAAATTTTACAGGACAAGCAAAAACTAAGAGAATTCAGCACCACCAGACCAGCTTTACAATAAATTCTAAAGGAACTTCTCTAGGTGGAAAAGAAAAGGCCACAGCTAGAAACAAGAAAATTACAAATGGAAAAGCTCACCAGTAAAGGCAAGGATACAGTAAAGGTAGGAAATCATGCACACACAAATATGATATCAAAACCAGCAATCGTGAGGAGAGTACAAATGCAGGATATTGGAAATCCATTTGAAATTTTAAAACCACCAACTTAAAACAATGTTTTTTATATATAGACTGCTATATCAAAACCTCATGTTAACCACAAACCAAAAATCTACACTAGATGCACAAAAAAGAAAAAGAATCCAAACACAATACTCAAGTTAGTCATCAAATCACAAGAGAAGAGAACAAAAGAGGAAGGGAAGAAAAAAGACCTACAAAAACAAATCCAAAACAATTAACAAAAGAGCAATAACAATATACATATCGATAATAACCTTAAATGTAAACATACTAAATGCTGCAACCAAAAGACGTAGACTGGCTGAATGGATACAAAAATAAGACCCATGTATATGCTGTCTACAGGAGACCCACTTCAGATCTAGGGATACGTACAGACTGAAAGTGAGGGGATGGAAAAAGGTATTCCATGAAAATGAAATCAAAGAAAGCTGGAGTAGCAATACTCATATCAGACAAAATAGATTTTAAAATAAAAACTGTTACAAGAGACAAAGAAGGATGCTACATAATTATCAAGAGATCAATCCAAGAAAAAGCTATAACAATTGTAAATAAAAATGCAGCCAACATAGGAGCACCTCAATATATAAGGCAAATACTAACAGCCATAAAGGGAGAAATCGACAGTAACACAATAATAGTGGGGGACTTTAACACCCCTCTTTCATCAATGGACAGATCATCCAGAGAGAAGATCAATAAGGAAACACAGGCCTTAAATGATACATTAGACCAGATGGACTTAATTGATATTTATAGAGGGTTCCATCCAAAAGCAGCAGAATACAGATTCTTCTCAAGTGCACGTGGAACATTCTCCAGGATTGATCACATGCTGGACCACAAGGCAAACCTCAGTAAATTTAAGAAAATTGAAATCATATCAGAAAAGCATCTTTTCTGACCACAACGCTATGAGAATAGAAATCAACTACATGGAAAAAACTGTAAGAAACACAGACACATGGAGGCTAAACAGTATAGTACTAAACAACCAATGGATCACTGAAGAAATCGTGGAGGAAATTTTAAAATACCTAGAGACAAATGAAAATGAAAGCATGGTGATCCAAAACTTATGATATGCAGCAAAAGCAGTAATAAGAGGGAAGTTTATAAAAATACAATCTTACCTCAGGAAACAAGAAAAATCTCAAATAAACAATCTAAACTCACACCTAAAGCAACTAGAGAAAGACGAACAAACAAAACTTAAAGTTAGTGGAAGGAAAGAAATTATAAAAGTCAGAGCAGAAATACATGAAATAGAGATGAAGTAAACAACAGAAAAGATCAATGAAACTAAAAGCTGGTTCTTTGAAAAGATAAACAAAATTCATAAACCTTTAGTCAGACACATCAAGAAGAAAGGGAGAGGGCTCAAATCGAAATTAGAAATGAAAAAGGAGAAGTTACACCTGACACCACAGAAATACAAAGGATCATGCAAGACTACTACAAGCAACTATATGCCAATAAAATGGACAATCTAGAAGAAATGGACAAATTCTTGGAAAGATACAACCTTCCAAGACTGAACCAGGAAGAAATAGAAAATATGAACAGATCAGTCACAAGCATTGAAATTGAAACTGTGATTAAAAAAAAGAGAAAAACTCCCAAGAAACAAAAGTCCAGGACCAGATGGCTTCACAGGCGAATTCTATCAAACATTTAGAGAAGAGTTAACACCTATCCTTCTGAAACTCTTCCAAAAATTGCAGAGGAAGGAAAAATCCCAAACTCGTTCTATGAGGCCACCATCACCCTGATACCAAAACCAGACAAAGATACCACAAAAAAAGAAAATTACAGGGCAGTATCACTGATGAACATAGATGGAAAAATCCTCAAGAAAATACTAGCAAACCAAATCCAGCAAAACATTAAAAGGATCATACACCATGATCAAGTGGGATTTATCCTAGGGATGCAAGGATTTTTCAGTATCTGCAAATCAATCAGTGTGATACACCACATCAACAAATTGAAGAATAAAACCATGTGATCATCTCAATAGGTGCAGAAAGAGCTTTTGACAAAATTCATTCAACACCCACTCATGATAAAAACTCTCCAGAAAGTGGGCATAGAGGGAACACACCTCAACATAATAAAGGCCATATAGGACAGACCTACAGCTACCATACTCATTGGGGAAAAGCTGGAAACATTTCCTCTAAGATCAGGAACAAGACAAGGATGTCCACTCTTGCCACTTTTATTCAACATAGCTTTGGAAGTCCTAGCCATGGCAATCAGAGAAGAAAAAGAAATAAAAGGAATCCAAATTGGAAAAGAAGAAGTGAAACTGTCACTGTTTGCAGATGACATGATACTATACATAGAAAATTCTAAAGATGCTACCAGAAAACTACCAGAGCTTATCAATGAATTTGGTAAAGTTGCAGGATACAAAATTAATACACAGAAATCTGTTGGGTTTGTATACACTAACAACGAAAAATCAGAAAGAGAAATTAAAGAAACCACCCCATTTACCATTGCATCAAAATGAATAAAGTACTTAGGAATAAGCCTACCTAAAGAGGCAAAAGGCCTGTACTCTGTAAACTATAAGTCACTAATGAAGGAAATCGAAGAAGACACAAACAGATGGAAAGATATACCATGTTTGTGGATTGGAAGAATCAATATTGTCAAAATGTCTATACTACCCAAGGCAATCTACAGATTCAGTGCAATCCCTATCAAATTACCAATGACATTTTTCACTGAACTAGAACAAAAAAAATTTAAATTGGTATAGAGATACAAAAGACTCCTAAATAGCTAAAGCAATCTTGAGAAAGAAAAATGGAGCTGGAGGAATCAGGCTCCCTGACTTCAGACTACACTATGAACCTACAGTCATCACAACAGTATGGTACTGGCACAAAAACAGAAATATAGCTCAATGGAACAGGATAGAAAGCCCAGAAATAAACCCTGCACCTATGGTCAATCTATGACAAAGGAGGTAAGACAATGGAGAAAAGACAATCTCTTCAACAAATGGTGCTGGGAAAACTGGCCAGCTACATATAAACAATGGAAATTAGAATATTCCTTAACCCCATACAAAAAATAAACCCAAGATGGATTAAAGACCTAAATGTAAGGCCAGACACTATAAAACTGTTAGAGGAAAACGTAGGCAGAATACTCTTTGACATAAATCGCAGCAATATCTTTTTCAAGATGTCTCCCAGAATGATGGAAATAAAAACAAACAAATGGGAGCGAATTAAACTTAAAAGCTTTTGCACAGCAAAGGAAACCATAAACAAAACCGAAAAGACAGCCCATAGAATGGGAGAAAATATTTGCAAAGGATGTGACAGACAAGGGATTAATCTCCAAAGTTTATAAACAGCTCATGCAGCTCAATATCAGAAAAACAAACAACCCAATCAGAAAATGGGCAGAAGACCTAAATAGACATTTCTCCAAAGAAGACATACAGATGGCCAAGAGGCACTTGAAAAGATGCTCAACATCACTAATTATTAGAGAAATGCAAATCAGAACTACAATGAAGTATCAACTCACACCAGTCAGAGTGGCCATTATCAAAACGTCTACAAATAATAAATTCTGGAGAGAGTGTGGAGAAAAAGGAACCCTCCTAAACTGTGGGTGGGAATGTAAATTGGCACAGCCACCATGGAGAACAGTATGGAGGTTCCTTAAAAAACTAAAAATAGAGCTACCATGTGATCTAGCAATCCCACTCCTGGGCATATATTGGAGAAAATCATAATTTGAAAAGTTATATGCACCCCAATGCTCATTGCAGCACTGTTTACAATAGCCAGGACACGGAAGCAACCTAAGTGTCCATCAACAGATGAATGGATAAAGAAGATGTGGTACATTATATAATGGAATATTACTCAATCATTAAAAAGAGTGAGCTAATGCCATTTGCAGCAACATGGATGGACCTGGAGACTATCATACTAAGTGAAGTAAGTCAGACAGAGAAAGACAAATGTCATATGATACCGCTTATATGCTGAATCTAAAAATATATATACAAATGAACTTATTTACAAAACAGAAACAGACCTACAGACTTAGAGAATGAACTTATGGTCTTATGGTTACCAGGGGAAGGGTGAGGGGGAGGGATAGACTAGGAGGTTGGGATTGACATATAAACACTGCTATATTTAAAATAGATAAAACAACAAGGACCTATTGTATAGCACAGGGAACTCTGCTCAATATTCTGTAATAACCTAAATGGGAAAAGAACTTGATAAAGCATAGGTACGTATAACTGAATCAGCTTGCTGTACACCTGAAACGAATACAACATTGTTAATCAACTCTAATATAAAATGAAAATTTTTTTAAATCAAAAAAAAAAAGAGAAAGAAAAGAATCATATGATCATCTCAATAGACACAGAAAAAGCAGCTGAGAAAACTCTAGTATCCATTCATGATTAAAAAAAAAAAAACCTCTTAACAAATTAGGCATAAAAGAAACATATTTCAGTGTAATAAGGGCTATACAAGTTCAAGCTAACGTCATTCCCAATGGTGAAATGTTGAAAGGTTTTCCTCTAAGATCAGGAACAAGGCAAGTTTGCTCATTCTCACCACTCATTCACATAGCATGGGAAATCCTGGTTAGAGCAATCAGGCAAGAAAAAGAAATTAAAAGTATCAGAATTCGAAAGGAAAAAGTAAAATTGTCTCTATTTGCAGGCGACATGATTTTATATATAGAAAATCCTAAACACTCAAATCAAAAAACTGTTAGATATAATCAATGAATTCAGTAATGTTGCAGGACACCAAATTAACATACAAAAATCAGTTCCTTTCTGTAAACTAACAACAGAATTTCTGGAAAAGAAATGAAGAAATTGATCTCACTTATGATAGCATCAAAAAAAGTAAAATTCCTAGGAATAAATTTAACTAAGGAGGTAAAAGATCTCTACAGTGAAAACTACCAGGCCTTTGATGAAAATCACTGAGGAAAACACATACAAATGTAAAGCTATCTTGAATTCATGGATTGGAAGATTTAATATTGTTAAAATGTCAATATTACCAAAAGACATCAATAGACTCAGTGCAAGACCTATCAAGATTCCAGTGGCATTTCTTTTTACAGAAGTAGAAAAATCACCCCTAAAATTTATATGCAACCCCAAAAGACCCCAAACAGCCAAAGAAATCCTGAGGAATAAAAAAGTAGGAGTCCTTGCCCTTCCTGATTTTAAGCTGTACTATAAAGCTATAGTCATCAAAACAGTAATGTACTGACATGAAATCAGAGAAATATACCAAGCTCAGAAAGACTCAATCATATATGGTCAACTAATATTTGACGACGGAGGCAAGAATAATTAATAAAGACAGTCTCTTCAATAAACGGTGCTGGGTTAACTGGATATTCACATGTAAAAGAATGAAACTGGACTTATATTGTACACGGCTCACAAACATTAACTTGAAATAAGTTAAAGACTTAGATGTAAACCTGAAAGTATGAAACTCCTAGAAAAAAAACATAGGAATAAAGCTCCTTGAATGGGTCTTGGTAATAATTTTTTGGAGATAACACCTAAAGCACAAGCAACAGAGTCAAAAATCCACAAGTGGGACTACAGCAAACTAAAAAGCTTCTGCATAGCCAAAGAAACCATCAACAAAGTGAAAAGACAACCTATAGAATGGGAAAACATATTTGCAAACCATATATCTGATGAGGGGTTAATATCCAAAATACATAAAGAACTCATACAACTCAATAGCAAAAATTTCAAGTATTCCAATTTAAAAATGGGCAAAGAATCAGAATAGACATTTCTCCAAAGAAGATATGTGAAAGACCAACAGGTACATGAAAAGGTGTTCAACATCGTTAGTCATCAGGAAAATGCAAGTTAAAACACAGTGAGATACCTCACACCTGTAAAATGGCCGTATCATGAAAAAGACAAGGGATAACAAATGCTGCCATGGATCTAGAGGAAAGGGAACCCCTCTGCACTCTTGATGTAATTATAAATTGGTACAGCCACTATTGAAAACAGTATTTAAATTCCTCAAAAAATTAAAAGTAGATCTACCATAGCATTCAGTGGTTTCACTTTTGTCAATCTATCCAAAGGAAATGTCAACACTAACTTGAAAAGATATCTGTACCCCCATGTTTATAGCAGCATTATTTACAATAGCCAAGACATGGAAATAATCTAAGTGTACATTGATGGATGAGTGGATAAAGAAGTTGTGATATATATATATATATATATCTATCTATCTCTATCCATAGAAAACAAGGAAATAACTGCCGTTTGCAACAACATGAATGGACCTGAAGGCATTATGCTACATGATGTAAGTCAGACAGAGAAAGGCAAATACTGTATGATCTATGTTTCTAAACTCATAGAAACAGAGATCAGACTTGTGTTTATCAGAGGCAGAGGGTGGTGGGAGGGGGAAATGGAGAAAAGTGGCCAAAAGATACAAACTTCCATTTATAAGTTAAATAAGTACTAGGGATGTAATGTACAGCATGATGACTATAGCTGACACTGCTGTACAATATATGGGTAAGTTGCTAAGAGAGTAAATTGTGAGTTCTCACACAAGTAGAATTTTTTTCCTTTTCTTCTTCTTTTTTAAATTGTACCTATGTGAGAAGGTGGATGTTAGTTGAACCTATTGTGGTAATCATTTTTACTGTATATGTAAATCAAACCATCGTAGTGTACACCTTAAACTTATACACTAATGTATGTCAGTTATTTTTCAATGAAACTGAGGGGAAAAACCCCAATAATATGCAGCAGATACTGTATGTGACCTGCAGAGCCTAATATATTTACTATCTGACCCTTTATCAAAACAGTTTTCCAACCCCTGTCCTAATATATGGTCTAATTGCTTAGGATATATAAAAGCTTGATGTATATTTCTTAATTTCTTTTAAGAAAACATAAAGATTTCTTAAAGCAATAGTTATAACAATGAGAAAGGTGGAAATGGAGCTATACTGGAGCAAAGTTGCTATATTTTACCAAAATTAAGCCAGTATTAACCTGAAATATATTGGTATTAGTTAATGATGTGTGTTGTGGTCCCTAGAACAGCCACTAAGGAAATAACTCAAGAAGTACAGCTAAAAAATTAACAAAGGAAGTTAAAATAGTATATAAAAATACATGAGGCAAAAGATTTAACAAAAGAGAAACAAGACACGAGACATAATAAAAATAGTAAAACCAGATATAAATATAACCTTATCAATAATTGCATTAAATGTGAGTGGTCTAAACACTGCAATCAAAAGGCAGAAATTTTCCAACTTGATAAAAAAGCAAGATCCAACTATATCCTACTGAAAGAGATACATAGAGCCAGATAGATTGAAATAGGTTGAATAGGTTCAAATAAGTTAAAAATAAAAAGCTGTATCTTGCAAACAGTATTAGGTGCAGTAACTACTTTGAGAACAGACAAAGTAGACTTTAAGATAAGAGTCTTACTGGAGTTAAAGAGGGAAAATTCATAATGATAAAAGGATCAATACATTAAAAATATGTAACATTATAAATGTATATCTACTTAACTACTGAGGCCCAAAATACACGAAGCAGAAAACGACAGAATTAAAAGAGGAAATAGACAACTCAACAGTTATAGTTGAGGATTTTAATACTTCTTTCTTTTCATGTGATAGAACAACTAAGGATATAGAAAACTTGTACAACCCATAGACCAGCTTGAACTTAATATATTTCTCTACTTAACAAGAGCAGAATACATATTCTTTTCCAGCACACATACAACACTCTCCAGGATAGATCATATGCTATCTCATAAAAGAACTTTCCTTCCTGTTGATTTATTTACCATCTGGTATCATTTTTTTCAGCACTACAAACTTCTTTTAATATTTCTTATAGGGTAAGTCTACTAACACCTTATTTTCTCATTTCATGTTCATCTGAGGATGTCTTTTCTGTGACTTCATTTAGCCCTGTATATAACTCTTGATTAACATTTTTTTTTCTTTCAGCATTTTAAACATGTCATTTCAGTGTCTTCTGACTTCTGTGGTTTCTGATGAGAAGTTAGCTTTTAATTGTATTGTTACTCTTCTATATGTATGAGTCACTTTTTCCCTTGTGACTTCAAGATTTTCTGTTTGTATTTATCTTTCAGCAATTTGCCTATGGTAAGTCTAGGTGTGGATCTCTGTGTTTATCCTACTTGGAATTCATTGAACTTCTTGGATCTGTAGGTTAATGTTTTTCATCAAATCTGGGATATCTTTAGCCATTGTTTTTTCACATATTTTTTCTCTTCTTCTGGGACTCCTATTATACATATGATGGTATCCCACATGTACTGAGGCTCTGTTTATTTTCCCTTGATTTTTTTTTCTCTTCAGATTTGATAATTTCTATTGATATGTCTTTGAGTTTACTGATTCTTTCCTCTGCCATCTCAAATCTGCTCCTGAGACCATCTAATAATTTTTTCATTTCAATTATTGTATTTTCTGCTTTAGAGTTGTTCTTTGGTTCTTTTTATGGCTTGTATTTTTCTATTTAGATTCTCTATTGAATCATTGTCATCATATTTTTGTTTAATTTTTGGACATAGTCTCCTTAGCTTCTTTAAACACATTTATAACAGCTTCTTTGAAATCTTTGCCAAGTTCAACAGCTGGACCTATTCAGAGTCAGTTTCTGTTGACTCCTTCCCCTAACCCCCTCTCTTGGCTATGCATCACAATTTTCTGTTTCTTTGTATGTCTTGTATTTTGGTTGTTGTTGTTGAAAACTGGAAATTTAGGTAATATATCAAATTTAGGTAATATGTCCACTTTGGATTTTGATTTATTTTTCTGAGAGTTGTTTTTATTTATTTTTTGTTACTTTGGGTTTAAAATGGAGAATCTTCCCCTGCTGTAGTGTGTAGCCTCTGATGGCTCTGCTCAGGTTTTATTCTTATTTTTATTTTTTACCCTAGTTTCCTAGTGGTTGTCACTGTGTCTGTATAGCTTAGGGTAGCCATTGATTTGAAAAGAGGTTTGTTCAAACACGTCAAGCGTATAAGGCTTCTATCTTTGCTGTTTGAAATGTGTTTGGATTGAGGAGTGCATTCAGGGTCAGTCAGTTACTTCATCTGCCTTGGCCTTTAATTTCTGTGGACTCCCTTGAGTCTCCCCTGCACATCCACATAGTTTCCTAGCTGTCTAAGGACTTGTAGAGAGCATATCTAGCACTTGCTTGGCTCTCTCACTTCCATAATCTCCCAGTTCAATTTCTGAATGTTCAATAGCTCATTCCAACTGGGTCTGCAATTCCAGGCTGGCAAAGCAGATGCTCTGTATTTTCTTCATTCTTTTCCTACAGAGTTTGCCACTTTTAGCTGAAAAAGATGTGGGATTTTGTCCCTTGCCCCAAATCAAAGATTCCCTCTCTGAATGCCAAGCTGCTTGTTTTCATAGTCAAATCTTGCCTTGGTAAACTAACATTCTTGAGATTGAACTTGGGATAGGATGGGAGAGGGGCCACACCAAGCCAGAAAAGGTTGTAAATGCCCACTATTTTTGGATGAAGCTTTAACAGGTTTTCAAGGATAAACATTTCTGAATTTGTCTGCCTTTGGTTGATTTCTAGAGCCTTGAAATAGTTGTTTTTTCACAGTTTTGTCCAGCGTTATGCTTATTTTTGGTGGAGAGACTTCATGGAGCTCTTCACACTACCCTAGGCTCCCACTCTTACAATATTCTCAAGCCATTTGTGTAATTAGCTGTTTAAACCTTTGAAGGGGCTCATGGAGCTTCAGAATCCCTATTTTTATCATAATTTTTTGACAATATCTTCCCATTCCTGGGTCTTTGTCACTTCTATTCTAAAGTTATTGGACAAGGTCCTATGTCCATAGTTTTTGATAAAAACACTGAGAATATGCTTGTTGTGTTCGTTCAGTATCTTGGGATGCTCCTTCTCTGAGTTTGTAAACTGCTCTAAGATGTGTGAAAATCTTCCCAGCCACTTCACCTAACCTGGGCTTTAAGTTTCTCTTTAGGATGTTTGAACATCACTTTCTTTGGTGGAGAAGGTGGAAGCCTTTTATTGGTCATTTGTTAGCTAATTATTCTTGCTTCAAGCATAGCTTGAGAAATCTTTTTGGTATCTTTAGCATTTTTCTGAGGTGTGGTTCATGCAGAACAACAGAGTTACTTCCATTCTTGCAGATTCATGTCTGAAACTATAATCAAGACAAATGTAAGTCTTTGATTATAGTTTTCTCAGATAGCAATAATGTGTATATATCAGTCAGGCCTTGGATTTTATTTACTTAATGCATTATTTAACTTTTTTTTTTATTTAACATTTTTTTATGTTCTTTACTCAAAAGGAATAAAATAATAAAAGCTAAAAAATGGTTTTTATAGATTTTCAACTCTTCAGAGAATGAAAAATTGAGATTTTATCCTGTAATGGATTTAAACGATAAGTATGCAATTCATGTAATAATTCTTAGAAGAGCACAGTACAATTCCAGTGTTGACTATTTATTTAAAATATGAAACATTCTTGAGTTGTTGAGGACAACAGCAGATCAACAGACAATAATATCCTGGCAACAGAAAAGGAAATTGATTCATTTTACTGTTTTAGGTGCTGTTTCTGTATTAATTGTTTTTGTGATGCCAAGAGTGTCTTGGTGTTTTGAATCACCAACCTAAATAACTTTCTTACTGTCTTAATTGTAGGCTTAAAATGAACTTCCAGTGGAAAGTTGCTACTATCCTAAAATTTTTATGGTAGGAAACAGAGTTCCAGGATCGCACGCCAGCAGTGCCACTGGCAGTTCATATGTTTGTTTGCTTGTTCATTAAACTTTTAATTTTGAGGTAATTGTAGATTCCCATGCAGTTATATGTCCATATGCTTTGACCCAATCATGTTTTTTTCTTTTTTGTTTTTTCCGACCATTACCTAGTTTTGCAAAAATTAGCTATTGCTACTTTGTGGGTAATGAAAGGGGCCTTGCAGAAAGGTTTGAAGTTTTCTGAAACTCTGTGATACTAATTTGGCTAAGCACCAACTATAACAGTGGTCATGATTAAGATAAGGTGTTAGAAACACTGTCTTTGCCTACTAGTAACCTGTTTCTTATCCATGAAGCTTTTATTTTAAAATATAAATTTGTAACAAAAAGTATTGCATTTGAAAAAATTAAAGCATCAAATTTTCAACTTTTCTGTGCCATTAATGGAATAATCTCATGCTTTTTGCAAATTTAAACACCCCATGTAAGTGTAATTAGTTCTAATGCCATATTTGCTCAACCAGTAAGCCTTTTACAATGTTTGTAGTGACTGTGTTCAGTCACTCATAAAATATAATTTATGTCATATATACTGTTATTGTCTGTTAATGAAAGTGAATACAAAGAAATATTAATAATTATTTGAACAGTAGTTGTACCCATATTTTTGTTGAGTCATTTCAAGCCATGATGACCTTTTTTCCTTTTTAGTTTCATTTATTAGTTTTCTGATTGGAACTTTTTTCTGAAGAATTTCCATGGTAGAAGCTATTTGTCTAGGAATAATGAAAGTCATATATTTGTGGAAGGATTTGAAGAGATCATGGATGTGGCTTGTTCTATATTTTATAAAAAACTTTAAAATTACTAGTGTTATAATGGCAGCATGGACCATAAAGGGCTGAAATGCCTGTTTACCTAGAAGGAAGAGAGTGTAAAGTTGATGGGTGATGGGACAGGGTTATAAAGATAGATTAGGCAAGATTTAATTTTAAAATTCTCTGGACATTCTTTGGAAGGGCTTCAAGAATAAAATTAAAATATATGAAAAATTGTGTTGAAAAGACCATGGCTGATACAGGCTTGGACCTCAGGGGAGTAATTTTTAAGCTGATAACCTGAGGTTATGATAATCATGGTCTCACAAATGTCATATGTACACATGTTACAATGACCATGAGTATTAAAATAAAGTCAGAGTTTAGTATCACATTTTAGTTTTCTTTCTCTTGAGCAGCGTTCAATGTAATTATTCTTTTTTGCTTTTCCTATACAAAAGTAAAAAAAAAAAAAAGATCACTACTACTATTTTGAGTATTAGACCTTTCTTACTGAGTACATAGGGGGAAAAACATGCCTTAAATGCTGATTATCAGCATTTTCCAAACTCTATATGCTCTGTGAAAGAAGTGTACCATGGCCAATTGAATGGGAAATTGCTGGTGAATCACAATTAAATGGGTTTCCTGACTGGATAACTGTTTTTTAATAAGCTAATGTGTGTTATGATAAGCAGTATAGCATGTACTTTTTCCTAAACTTATTTGTCCATGGGTACATCCCTCTAAACTGGTGTTCCTGTGAACATAGTTGGAGTAAACACTGCTCTAGGTAGGTGGTGTTCCAAAGCTGTGTCACAACTATTATTGGAAATATTTGTTTTTGATAAAAATTAATATAAAAATTAAATATGGGCTTTTTTATTTCTTTTTTTTTTAAGTTGCTTTTTGGGTATTGTTTTAACATAATTTCTTATTTGGTATGAAACTGCCGGTTCAAATAATAGGATGAGTAGATCCTAAAATAAATTAATTTGGAAAATGTTAATATTCTTAGAAATTTTATGTACAACTAATTTTTGAAAGAAATACAAGTTATAGAGCCGTAAGTCATCTGTTCACATTGAACTGTTTAGTATTCTTTATGTGCTTACAAGTTTTTATCATTCTTTTTGTTCCACTATTCTGTTACTTCCTGTTATTGAGGGGCATTTGAAAGCTTTTGTTAATGCAGTACACAACAAAAGGTTTATAGAGCACAAGAAAAGATTTTGAACTCCAGTGTATATTGACTGACTTGCAGCAAAGCAGTGGTACTACTGTGTAGTATTTTTTCAAAGATTGGAGAACAAATAGAAATTTGAAAAAATATATTTTTATGTATTCTCTTTAGAAGCACCATACAATTTTCTGTAATACTTACATTGAACAGAAATTATATGAACTTTTTTCATTTTTTTATTTTATAATGACAGAACTTGTAAACTTTCAGCAATATAGATTTGCATAGCAGCACTGTATATATATATCTGTTAAATTTTTCTTTTCTGTTGCATTGTATTTCAGTGAACTGAAATGTCATTAGGAAATCCAAATTCTTAGAATTTAATCACGAATTTCTGTGTGATCCCTCTTAGGCAAAATAAATACAACTATTAAGTTTTTTAAAAACCCCAGTGTAACAAGTGTTTAGAATTGTGGCATCTCTTACTCTAAGGAATCCCAAAGTTATGTGATGAAGTATCATATTAGTATGTGATACTATTTTAGTTTTTGTATTATTATAAAAGTAATATTTGAGCATAGAAATAAACAGTCTAGGAGAGTTAAAAAATGGAAAGTTAACATCTTTCTATGACCCTGTTTCATTCCGATCCTTCATATTAATTGCTATTGAGTACGTTTTGTTTTCATTCTGTTGGTGGTTTCCTCCTTAACTCTAAACAATAGCAGGTAGTAAATCAAGGAACTTGCTTTTGTATTAAGATTGACAATCAACATGTACAAATTAAGATTTCTCTAACATAAAATTTCTCATGTTAATAATGGTAATGTGAGTTTATTTTAAAGAGTGTATGTTTAGAAATAACAGTTATATTTTGAATTAAATGTAGAATTCTTTTAATTAATAGAAAATTGTTTTTAAAACTATGGTTCATATGTTGAGCATGGTATATTTTTCCATTAGTTTCTAAGTGTTCTATCAGTGGAGGCCATTCTATTATCAACCACTTTCTATTTTCTCATGGGAATTTCAAAGAAATACAGTAGAATGAATCAATTTGAAATGTATTTATGCTAAAAATTTTCTCTTTAAAATTTTTCCTTATTTTGAGTTTAGAAAGTGAGATGAAAGCAATCATTATTATAACAATATTATTCTTTTTAGATAGTGAAATATGGATTGCTTGCAGCTATTCTCTGCAAAGTAGTAAAATGAAAAAATAAATTTTTATTCTGGGCTATGATATGATGATATTTCTGAGGCAGTGATTATAATAGTCTCATGCCAACAATGGACACCTGGTGGTCTCATTCAGGTCAAAACCTAAAAACTCCATCATGCTACCTTAGTAAAGAGGAAAAAAGCCTACCTAGAAAAAAAATCTGTGAAATTGACAATCACTAAAGTATAACATAAAGTGAAAATCTGTGTAGGTTGGCTCCATAAATCTTACAGAATGAGGACTATAAAAGATTTTTCCAAGTGGTCATCCATGTACTGACATAAAGCAACAATAAAGTACAAAGTTTTAGAAAAAAGGCCTTTAAATTTCTAAGACAGAATATGTCTGAAGAAGAGACATGTCATTTCTCTCTAGTAGTAGCTATAATTGCCACTTAGCAAGAACACTTTCTTAGATACTTTTTCTTATCTTCTGCAGTATTCTCAGTGACATTTTGCTAGGTACAATACCTCAAATGTCATATTGATTATTTGGTTATATAAATAATTAACACCTGGCAAATAACTTATTTTGAAGAACATTCAGTGAGAGGTCTAGTGCATAATTTAATCATAGGCAAAGCACCAGGTAAAATGTCAAAACAATGTGATTTTCTTTTTTGAAGCAATGTCTTTAACATTTTAAAATTTCTGTTGGGAACTAATTGACAAGCTTGATACCCAGACATAAATATTTAAGTTAAATCAGATTCTATTGTGCTTCTTAGATGTCCTGTGTTTCGGAGCATTTTATTTTGAAGTTCCCAAATAACATTTAATTGTCTTTCATAATTAAGAGGACTTCTTAATTGCTGGTTTGCTGTTCTTAACTTAGGAAGTTCTTTTTGTATATTGCTTATAACAGACAAATGCATAGTTAATAGATTTTCTCAGTGAACATTTTGGTATTGTCAATTTTATTATCCATTGTGATTATTTGTTATTAAACATAACCTGCCACACACAAAGTTATGAATATATTGCAATCCCGTTATAGGGACAGTTTTGTCCTATGCTAGAAGACCCTAGGTAGTATATTACTAAGGTTATTAAAAATGTTGCTTATAATTTCATGTTTAATTTTTAAACCATTATCCCTCAGAAACAATATAATTGGTGAATAGGTTCCAAAGCAAGTCTTGTAACACCTGTTTAACTCACGGTGCCCTTGAAATACATTATGCTCCTGCTATCATAGGAGGGAACACATGCAAGTAAGTATGAAACTATAGTGAAATATGATAAGAGTGAAGATGGGAGAAATATGCTGATACTGTTTGAGCCCCCACAAATAATCGCTCCCTTAGTCTTACTGTATCATGATATGAACCAAATTCAAGCTGTTTCTGGCCCATGATATGGACCAATTAAGGAATGGATTTGGATTTTCCAAACTGGATGGATATGGTTACACCTTCCTAAATGTGAAAAGGATGTAATAGTTGAACAAATATACCCAAATTCTAAATTTACAAACCCAAAATCGTTGTGAATTTCTTCAAATTATTCCAGTAAGACTCTGTGGTTTACCTTTTGATAGCGTTTCTAAATATTCCCCAAACCAAGAAAGCATCATTGCTATATGAGTGCCCCTGAGCTGTCATTGAACACATTCAGCATATGTTATTCTGGGGATGCCAGTCTTCTTTAAACCTTTTTAAAATTTTTTTCTTTTTGACTTGCCTTCAGAGTTTGAGGCATGTAGTTTTCAGTGAAATTGATGGTGGGAATTCCTTATCCTTTTTGGGGTGGATTTGATTCCTAGTATCCGTGAATTAATTCTATATCAAGATCTTAAGGCAGTTACAAAACAGGAATTTCAAAAGATATGAAGGAAAAAACATATAATTGGTTTTGCTTTGCTGGCTGACAACCTTGAAGGACAATATTTATTTGCTTATCTAACTTCTGAAATTCTTGCTGAAATTTTAGGTACATTATTTTATAGCCACTCTTTGTAAGTTATATACATTATATTTTTTTCTCTAAAATTGTATCAAATATAGCAAATCATACACAAGAGTTTGAAAATGCATAAGAGTCTGGGGCAGCTAGTCTTCTGTCAATAATCTCTTTAATCTCATAGAGTACTCCCATCAAGTTCACAGAGATAATTATAAGGCATTGGGGAAAACAAATTATATTCAGTATGCAACAATCCTCTGGCAGTCTTGGATTCACATTTACTTGTTCAAGGATTTGTGAGTTGTCTCAAAGTTCCATAACAGATTTGAGTCATAAATTGTGAGGCTTTTGTGCAGCTGTGACTCAGGTCTGTGGTTGCTTAACAAGTGAGACAGTTTAAGAGTTTTAAATTAATCTTAATTCTTAATTAATCTTATTAATTCTTTGGATTAATTAATCCAAAGAATATTTACTGAGCACCTACCATGAGTTAGACACTGCTAGGTGGTAGGGATATAGCAGTACAGAAGACAGTCAAAGCCCCTGCCTGTTCTTATGACATTTATTTTCTAGTGGGAGGCACAGACTATGGTTTTTTAAAAATTAATAAACAAAATAATTAAAGATTGCATTAAATGCAGGGAAGGAAATAGCTACAATTGAGAAAGAGGGGTCCTATTTAATTAGAAAGTCTGGGAAGGTCATTGTGAGAATTGTGATAGTGAAATTCTGAAAAACAAGAATGAGCTCACAGTTTGAGGAGTTAGGCAAAGAACATTCCTGGCAGAGAAAACAGCAGATTCAAAGGCTCTGGGGGACGAAGTTGCTTGACACTTTCTCAGGCCAGAAAGAAAGGCAGGGTAATTGGATTGTAGTGAGGTGGATGAGAGGCATGCCGAGACTGATTGGGGGGCCTTGTTTGCTAATAAGATGGTGTTTAAGATTTTATTCATGTACAGTGGGAAGCCAGAGCAGAGTTTGGCACAGGGAAGGAATGTGATCTATGTCTTAGTATCACTTTAGCTTCTGTGTATAAAATGGATTGGAGGGGGCCTGGAAGTAAGAAGACCAGTTTAGGAGGCAATTTGGTGAGTTCAGGCAAGAGAGAATAGTGGTGCTGGGCTCAGTGTGGTAAGAGTGGAGGCAGAAAGAAGACAGATTTGATACATATTTTGCAGTATGGCCTGTCACAGGGCACTCAACAGCCTTTGTTCTGTATTTGTCTCTCCCTGTAGAGGAAATGCCAACTTATAGTACTGTTCCCAGATTTGGTCATTACCCAGTTCAAAAAATATCATCCATAAAATAAGATGGTTTATTATATACTTTTTTTTGTTTAATAGATCTGGTCATCTGTTAATTACTTCTTCTGCATTTCTGCTTCTTTGATCTTCGGAAAGAACCAACAAGTTAGGCAAAGTATTGTGTGATCAAAAGATTTGAAAGGTGTGCTAGGGCCAGAGATGTGTAGAGCATGGGGGTGCTTGGTTTAAGGTTAATGACAAGACAAAGGGGTGTCTCCTGCAGAGAACTCTTTCCTGCAGAAAGCTTTTTCAGCCAAAAGCTGCTTACAAAAAGATATTTATATTCAGATTTTACATTTAGAATATTATGTAGTATGGTGAGCTGAAAGAAATAGAAATAAATATTGATTTTCTGCCATGTACTATTGAATTATGTGAAATATTTCATCTAATCACTTGAGGTATGTGCTATTCCATCTCTTTTTTTTACAGATGATTTTTAAATTAACATCAAACCAATGATCTAAATATTTGAGTAAATAACCCAAAGTTGCACAGCTGATGGTTTGAACCTATTTCTACATACCAGAATATGCACGTTTCACAGCCCAATCAAGAGAAAGAGAATGAATCTAGAGAGGGACACTTACTGTATATAGAATGGAGTTTGGCTGGCATTGAAGTATTGTCTTTTATTTCTCTGTATGCTCTCCCTAACCCAGTGTGCTTTGGATCTCAAATTAGAGATGTTTTTAGGGGTACCAGAAAAAGCCAGTGCTTGAAAGTATCAAGCCTTGTTATTGACTCTGTGGTCACTGGCTTGGCATGGAGTAGGTGGCTTCCCTCCCATTCCCATTTAAATTTTAGGTGAGGTCAGTATGCATCAGCAGAGAATGATGATTTAAAGGAGACTTACTGTTTTTTTGTTTGAAATTGGCACTCTAATGTTATTTTTATGCTTAGTCTAAGTACTTATTGTGTGGCAGTAATGAAATCATTTTCAGGATACTCTATAAGTAGCTGAAAAGTTAAGGTATTGTATATTTAGCATGAAAGTAAACAGTGCAAACAACTGAAGTTAGGATTATTCTGGGCACACTAAAGAAATAAAGTGTCCAAACTGATGTTTACTCCCTGAGAATTGGTGTGGTGACCCGGAGACCAGCTGAAAAGAGTAGGATTCCCCTTGTATTCCAAAAAGAATGCGTTGTAACTTTACATCAGTAATACTACATTAATTTCAAGATGGCATAGCAATAAATATTTTTGAAGGTGTTAGTAAACTAATTGTTAATAAAATGAATTGTAAACAATTTTATTAAAAAGAAACATAATACCATACTGAAAAAAGACTTCAAAAAATGCAGGTAACACATTGTTAGAAATAAAAACAGCTAAGAACTGATTAAATTATATGAATTTATGCTAAGAATAATTATTCTGACTTACAATGTTCAGATGATCAGTATATGGAATTTTTAAATATACATGTTTAATTTATATATTATATTTAATGGAAATACTTTTATCTTTTAGAAAGAATTTTTTAAAAAATAATTTTTGTGTTACTGTTTTTATTTTTTATTTTAACATACAGGAAAATTCACCCTTTGAGTTACATAATCACCATCACAATCAAATATAGAAGAGTTCCAGCAGCCCCCATGATTCCTTTATGCCCCCTATGACAGCCTTCATGCACCCTGCCAGGCCCTGAAACCACTATTCTATTTTCTACTTGTATAGTTTTGCCTTTTCCGGAATATCATATAAATGGAACCATACATAAGTACCCTTTGAATTTGGCTTCTTTCACTTAGCATAATGCATTTGAGATTCAACCGTGTTGTTATGTATATGTTATTTCCTTTTGTTACTGAGTAGTATTTCATTATATGGACATGCTAAAGTTTGTTCATTCACTGAAGTGTAATTATTTTTCTTTTTCAAAATTGTTTTGGCTATTCTAGGGCCTTTGCATTTCAAATATAAATTTTATTTTTTTTTAACATCTTTATTGGAGTATAATTGCTTTACAATGGTGTGTTAGTTTCTGCTTTATACAAAGTGAATCAGTTATACATATACATATGTTCCCATATCTCCTCCCTCTTGCGCCTCCCTCCCATCCTCCCTATCCCACCCCTCTAGGTGGTCACAAAGCACCGAGCTGATCTCCCTGTGCTATGCGGCGGCTTCCCACTAGCTATCTATTTTACATTTGGTAGTGTATATATGTCCGTGCCACTCTCTCACTTCGTCCCAGCTTACCCTTCCCCCTCCCCGTGTCCTCAAGTCCATTCTCTATGTCTGCGTCCTTATTCCTGTCCTGTCCCTAGGTTCTTCAGAACCAATTTTTTTTTTTTAAGGTTCCATATATATGTGTTAGCATACGGTATTTGTTTTTCTCTTTCTGACTTACTTCACTCTGTATGACAGACTCTAGGTCCATCCACCTCACTACAAATAACTCAATTTTGTTTCTTTTTATGGCTGAGTAATATTCCATTGTATATATGTGCCACATGTTCTTTATACATTCCTCTGTCAATGGACACTTAGGTTGCTTCTATGTCCTGGCTATTGTAAATAGAGCTGCAGTGAACATTATGGTACATGACTCTTTTTGAATTATGGTTTTCTCAGGGTATATGCCCAGTAGTGGGATTGCTGGGTCATATGGTAATTCTATTTTTAGTTTTTTAAGGAACCTCCATACTGTTCTCCATAGTGGCTGTACCAATTTACATTCCCACCAACAGTGCAAGAGGGTTCCCTTTTCTCCACACCCTCTGCAGCATCAAATATAAATTTTAAAATCAGCTTGTTAATTTCTACTTAAAAAAGCCTCTTGGGATTTTGATAGGGATTGTGTTATAGCAGTTTGGAGAGCAAGCTGTCTTAACCAGTGTTAAGTCTTCAAGTCCATAAACATGAACTGACTTCATTTATTTAGATATTCTTTCAGCAATATTTTGTAGCTTTCAGCAGATATTTTGTCTCTCAACAGTATTTTGTAGCTTTCAGCAGATAAGTTTATTCCCAAGTATTTTCTTTTTTGGTGATGTTGTTAATGGAATTATTTTGTCTTTTTTTTTTTTGGCTGCGTTGGGTCTTCATTGCTGTGTGCAGACTTTCTCTAGTTGTGGCGAGCAGGGGCTACTCTTCATTGTTGTGCACAGGCTTCTCATTGCAGTGGCTTCTCTTGTTGCGGAGCATGGGCTCTAGGTGCGCGGGTTTCATTAGTTGCGGCACGCGGGCTCTAGGGTGCGTGGGCTTCAGTAGTTGTGGCCCGCGGGCTCAGTAGATGTGGCTCGTGGGCTTTAGAGTGCAGGCTCAGTAGTTGTGGTGCACGGGCTTAGTTGCTCCGCAGCATGTGGGATCTTACCGGACCAGGGATCAAACCCATGTCCCCTGCATTGGCAGGCAGATTCTTAACCAGTGCACCACCAGCGAAGTCCTGGAATTATTTTCTTAATTTAATTTTTGGATTGTTTGCCTTGGTATACAGAAATACAATTGATTTTAAAAATGTTGATCTTGTATCCTGCAACCTTGTTAAAAGTGTTTATTAGTTCCGATAATTGTTATTAATTGCTTAGTATTTTCTACTAAGGAGCATGTCATCTGTGAATAAAGAAACTTTTACTTCTTTTCCAGTCTTGATATTTCTTGTTAGTTTATTTGTTTTGCCTTATTGCATTTGCTAGAAACTTGAGTAGAGAGAGTGGATCTTCTTGCCGTGTGTGTATTGTTCCCCTAAACATAATAAGTAATTATTCTCTTGCTGTTTTCAAGATTTTCTGGTCTTTCACCGTTTATGATGAGTATAAGTGTGGATCTCTTTTCTGTTTATCCTCCTTGGTATTTATGGAGTCTCTTGGATCTTTAGAGTAATATTTTTCATCAAAATTTGGAATTTATGGCCACTATTTTTTCTAATATTTTTTTCTTCTTCATTCTCCTTTTCTTTTTATGGGAATCATGTCACACATATGTTTGTGCAGTTGGTTTTGTCCCACAGATCTCTAACCCTGGTCACTTTACTTCAGTCTTTTTGGCTGGTTTCTATTTGGATAATTTTTGTTACCTGTTTATTACTGATTTCTTGTTTGCCTATTTGGATCTACTGTTGAGGCTGTCTAGTGAATTTTTCTTTTCACTTGTACTTTTCAACTCCCAAATTTCTGTTTTCTTATCTCTTTATTGAGAATAAGTTTTCTGTTTTTCGAGTCATTGTCATCATAATTTCCACCAAGTCTTTAAACTTATTCTTTTAGTTCTTTCAACATATTTATTATAGCTGCTTTTTATTATAGCTGCTGTCATTGTCTGCTAAATCCAACATCTGGGTCCACTTAGAATCAGTTTCTGTTTACTCATTTTTTCCTGAACATGGGTTACCCTTTCCTGTTTTATTGTATGTCTTATAATTTTTTTAAAAACTGTACACTTTAAATGATATATTTTAGCAACTCTGGATCCTGATTATTTTTTCCTACCTAAAGATTGTTTATTTATCTTATTTATTTATCTTAGTAATTTGTCTGGACTAAAAACATGAAATTCATTTCCCCCACAATGACTGATGTCTCTGTTTCATGTTTTTTTGTTGTTGTTATTATTTTTGTTTTAATTTTTAAGCCTAGCTTTCTATGATTTGGCTCTGTGTCTGTATAACTTAGTGGTTGAACACCTTAAGCTAGTAAGGCTCCTATCCTCTGCCAGTGGATCTATGTGTGGATTCAGAAACACATTTAATGTTTAGGCAGTTTTCAAGTTTACCCGAGCTATTGTTTTCTGTTGGACCCTCTCCTTTTCTCCTCTGTGCATGTGTGCAAGTTCTGTGTAGTCCTGAGATATGTAAGTAGCTGGAGCCCTCTGTGATCTCCCTTGTGCTTGCTCACCACCTCCTGTCAGCCTGGGATATGTGGAGAGTCTATCAAATACTTTCTGACTGCTTTATATCCCATTCTTCCTTGTTGCAGTTCTGGCTTATCTGCCCATTCCATTGCTTTCCCCAACCAGGAACCCCTCAGCCTCATAAAAATCATTGGTCTTTCATGTTTGCTTGTGACCAAGATTACTAATTATTACTGACAACAGTACTGGGTACGGGTTTTTCACCTTTTGTTCCAAATCAACTCCCTGACTTTTGTTCCAAGTCAGCCCACTCCGTCAGTGAAGCTGTTGGTTCTTTGCAGCCTGCCCTGCCGTATTAGAACTATTGTCCTAGCCAAGCTGGATGGGGGAATAGGAGCCACCCCAAGGAAGCATGCCACAGATTTCTGTTCTTCTCATCTGAAGTGCAGTAGTTTTTCATGAGTAAGCTCTTCTCTATTTGTTGAAAAGCATAGGTCAATTTCCAGAGTACTGAAATGGTTGCTTTTGATAATTTTGTGTAATTTTTATAGTTGCTTTTTCAGCAGAGGATTTGGCGTCCTCCTCAATCCATCATACTGGAAGTTCCAGCTTTTGGGGGGGGGGGTCATTGTTTGCATGGCATATGTTTGTATTAATTTATGTTTTATCTATCTATGTATTTATATTTTAAATGGATTCCTTTTAGATAGAATATAGTAAGGTCTTGTTTTTAAGTCCAGTCTGGTCATCTCTTTTAATTGGTATTCTCAGACTATTTGCTTTTAATGTTATTATTGATCTTGTTAGATTTAGGCCTGCCATTTTATTATTAGTTGTCTGTTTGTAACATCTGGTTTTCTTTCTTTGTTCCCTTTTCCCTGCCTTTTTTGGTATTATTTGAATATATATTTTGTATTCTGTTTTAATTCATTTATTGGCTTTTTGGGTTTATCTTTTTTTCGGTATTTATCTTATTTTTAGTTATTGGTTTAGGGATTACATTATACAGATCTTTCAAAATCTGCTTTGGAACTCCTTTTACATTACCCCACTGACCTCTGTGTTACACTTATAAGTAGTTACACCATATATTGAAATGCTTTCAGCAGTTATGCGTAACTTAAAAGGAGAAAAGTGATAGTTTGTTATATTTACCCAGATATAATAATTCTTAAATTTGAAGACATAATGTCTAAAACTTCAAAAATTTGGTGAAAGACATAAATTTACAAATTTAAAAAGGTCAGCAGACTCCATATAGGATAAGTTCAAAGAAAGCCATTTACAGATACATCGTAATCAGTCTGCTAATGACTAAAGATAAAGAACAATTCTTGAGAGCACCTAAAGAAATAATGATTCAAATAATTGTGAATTTCTCCTCAGACACCATGGTGGCTGGAAGACAGTGGAACACCATCTAAAAGTACTGAAAGTAAAGAATGGTCAACCCTGAATTATGTATCTAGTGAAAACAATTTCTAGGAATTACAATGATATAAAGACATTCCCAGGGAAACTAAGAGAATTTGTTGCCAGCATACCTACTCTAAAAGAAATAAAATTTCTTCAGGCTGGTGGAAATGATATAAGCAGGGTACTTGGATCTTCAGGAATGAAGGAAGAGCAGCAGAGTATTTAAGAGTATCCTGTTGTCCTGGCCTCAGTGTAGGTTCTGAACTTGACCAAATTTGCTAGATTTATGTTTGGCTGATAGTTTTCCAGTTTTTAACTTGAGCTCACACTTTGGACTCTGTTTCTTTATTCCTGCATGATATATTGCTACCCCAGGTTTATTTCCTGTCTCTTGTGTTTAAGTTAGAATCTTAGATTAAGTTTGTTTGACTCTGTTGTTTTCTAAAAATGTGCTTCCCATTAGCTGAGCTTAATAAGTATATTTTTTAATTTTGTTAGAATAAAGATGCCATGTATAGTCTTATATTTGTGGCCTGTTTTAAAATGGTCATGAAAATTATGTTTAATTCACTCCACCTGAGAAGCTATTTAATTTTATTTCTCTCTCTTTCCCAAATACTTTCGTAGGATGACAAAATCGTTAATTTTCCAACTATATTATATATAGTATTTTACTCAGTATTGTAATTGGAGTAATATTATAATTAGCTCAGGTTTTTTCTAACAGATGAAAAGGCCTATATATTAAGCTACTTAGACAAAAATGTCCTTTTGTTACATTTGTTCATTTAATATATACAGTCCTGCATGTTTAAGTCTTATTCATCACATATAGCAAATAAGAAATGTCAGCTCCTGTTTCCTCTTCCCATTCCTTAGTACTTTGACCTTTGATACTGACAGTATGTGTTCTTTTCTTTGTCAAAAGTGTTATTAATTTTAATATCTGAAAATGTATGCATATCTGTTAAAACAGCGTGTGAATATTGATCTGTTAAAAGTAAATAATCAAATTATAGAAAATTTAAATTCATAATCACATGTTGTTTCCCCATTTCACAGTACAGTAAGGCAATGCTGAATCAAAATGGTGGACAGTTGCAAGCCTTAGTAGTTTTTGCAGCCATGTCAAAACACTGTTTTACACAGTTAGCTATTTTTGAAATAATGATGAAAATAGTTTATGTTGCTTTACTCCCATGTGATTTTTGATGGATTTTTCAAATTCCTTTAAGTAGGTGGCTTATAGGTACTGCAATTCAGAAGTATTGGTATAATTAAAATTTTTTTTCTACAGAAAGATTAAGTTTTTAGCATTGGCATCACCATACTTAGAGTATAATAGTCTAGAAACTTGAAAATTATCTTTGACTTTTTCCTGTTTCACCTTTTTCCATTTCCAACCAAGCATACTCTCTGCTTTTCTTAAAATATCTCTGGAATTTACCTGTATGCTCTGTCACACTGCCTCTGTTCTCATCAACTGTCTACTTGTTTTCCCAGCCTACAGTCTCTTTCCATGTCATTGCTTTCTGCATATTTACCAAGAGTCCTTTCATCCTTTGAGAATCTTCAGGAAGTGTTATGTTCTCACTGTGATAAGTCCAAACTTCTCTACCCAGTATTCATTATCATCCACGTCTCCACCAAGCCCTCTGTATTGAACTTATTTTCTGCTTTTTTCCCATTGGTATCTTTGGTACTTGTCGGGTCTCAAATAGTCCATTGTGCATGTTGTATTTATTTTTTCACTTGCATTCCTTTCCTCATGCTTTCAACCCCATCCCCATGCCTCGCTTGAAATGCTATATCCATTTTCTTGTTGACCTATTCGAGTTCTCATTTCCTTCAATAAATTTTGCAAAAGCTTCTCCAACCCTTCATCTAACTCTTCTTTTCCTGAGCTCCTATCACAATGTTTTTTATATGTAATGTGATTCTCAGTGGCAGAGACCTTGTCTCATTCTTCTCTCAGCACCTGGCTCTGTGGTGTGTAAGCTGATTCGTTGCATTTATGTCCCATTTCACTCCCCTAATAACTTCATAAAGTGAGGTCAGGAAGATTTCTTGTTTCTTTTTCTTTTTCTTCAATTCTAAAACATGTTCTTCTGTCAACTCCCTCACCCCCACGCGCCCCATCAGAAGCAATCTGAAATAGATAGGCAGACAGACTTAGCTAGAGGAAATACTGAGCTAATGGAGCCAAGAGTGAAATTGACCCCTATGTGCATCAGTTAGGTGAAAACAGAACAAAACTCCCATTGGGAGTCACAGACTGTTCATTGAATCCTATCTCCTGTCTTCAAATATGTATTTGTGTAGTATTGGGGAAATTAGAAAATAAAGTGTGAACTTCCTAGCACAAATCTCTTCTATATATTAGTAAAATAACTAGAAATTAATGTATTTTTGCACTCGTATTACTTTTATAAAAAATAGTTATTAAAAACGCTCCTGTTAAGAGTAAGTGTATAACAAAGACCAGCAAACTTTTTTTTGTAAATGGTTAGATACTAAATGTTTTTAGGCTTTGCAGGCCACATATGGTCTCTGTCATATGTGTGTGTGTGTGTGTGTGTATATATATATATATATATATTTTTTTTTTTTTTTCTTATCGTTGTTGTTGGGTTTCACCACACTTAAAAATAACCAGTCTTAGCTTGCGTGCAGTACAAAAGTGGGCCACGGGCCACATTTTGCCTGTGAGCCATAGTTTGCCAAGCTGTTTGCCAATAAGAAAAGCTAATCTGTGTAACTGGACATCCAAGAGGCAGAAGATTTTCTCTCCAATAGAGAAGACATTGCTCATACTAATCCAAGTCCTGAACAAACTGGAATGTGCCCAGTGGGGTGCATTCAAAAGGGGGGTATCATGAGAAACCTTAACCTGAGAGGAACAACTTGTTGAACAGGGTCAGGTTGGAGAAGTGAGAGGTGGCATTACAGTGGTCTTCAATACGGAAGTTCCATGATACGAGAGAAGCAGACTTGTCCTGCACAGTGCTCCCTGTAGAGCCTCGAGTGCAGTGTGCTGTCCTGGACAGAGTAATGTCCTTCCCCTAGGGACTGATTAGCAGAACCTCCTCTGCTCTGAGTGCTTCCTGGTGGTCTTCCCTGAGAAGGACAGAATACCTTATAAAGAACTTCCCCCCCCCCCTTTCAGAAGTGGTGATTTGGTGTATGACAGGGACATAATTGTACTCACCATGGAATAGATTACAAATATAGACACCAATAATGAAGGCATATTGGAGTAAATGGAAGGATTTCATTCAGGTGGAATTAAAGTAAATCTTCATAGGATTTTGGGTTTTAAAAGAGGAACCACATGGCTAGACAATATCTAAAAATATTACCTTACAATAATTTCATTTTTATTATTATAATCTTAACTGTGGTGAAAATTTCAAAAACCATCCTCATTCTTTGTCCAGAAATTTTCTACTTAGTTCACATGAACAAGGTGCACTTACTGGCATACTATAATTTATATTTTTAAGTCTCCTACTATCTACTTAGATAGAAGGTAAAAACCACAAAAGTAGCAAGAACCAGGTACCATGAAGTGACTGTAATTGTTCTTCTTTCACATTTGCAACAACTTTTGATTCATCGGGAAGCAGAAGCCACAGTAACAGACTTTTGGCTCAGATTCATCACTTTGTGTTTCTCCTTTCTCCAATGCCAGCACTTTTCCCCTTTTAAAAAAATTCTGGCAGACTAATTTAAAGACACCTACTTAAGTTGGATTATTTGCATACTGGACCTAAATCCTGCACTTCAGTATTAATGTCTATGGAAATATTTGCAGCTACTAATTTTATTTGGTTGAACTGTTACAGTGTTGATTCATTTTATTTAATTTATTTAATTAATTCATTTAATCAGGATGCAATTTATCTTGATTTTGGTTGTAGAGGTTGGCGATTTGAAGGAGCTGCAGACACTAGACATTTCTACCAATCGTTTGCTAACTTTACCCGAGAGGCTTCACCTGTGCCTTTCTCTGCAGTACCTCACTGTGGACCGAAATCGTCTATGGTGTGTGCCGCGCCATCTCTGCCAGCTGCCCAGCCTCAATGAGCTCTCCATGGCTGGAAACCGTCTTGCATTTTTGCCGCTTGGTAAGTAATCATGTTTATGTGGTAAAGCAAAACAGCTAAAGAACAAGATGGAAAGTCTTTGTTTCCTTAACTAGGAAGGATTAGTTAGTTTCCTTCATTCTGTTTATCTTGAAGATGCTTCTCTAAATCCATTTTTGCAGTGAACAAAGCATCATTCCCAGTTAAAAAAGTTTATTTCTGTTAAGGATTTCATATTTTAAAAAATTTGTGCTAAAAGTTTGTTGAGAGACAAAATATATGAGATTTGAGATGATTTACTCAGAGAAAGGAATTAAAATATACGTATATGTATTATATACGTATATTTTATTTATATAAAATTATAAAATTGACAAGAGGTATTGAGCAATATGAAAGAATAGCTACTGTACAAATATATCTGCTTACATGTTGACTTCTATGTAGAAAAATTTTTATTGAGTATCCTAATGATTAGTATTGCCAGATAACCAGACTAGAAAATTTTAAAGACTTTTGAACTGCCTGCTGAGCTAGAAATGTCACCCTGGCTAATAAATAACATACTTTGCACTGTAAATCTCTGTAGCTGGCCCATTTTGATATGTTAAAGAACATAGGCCTTTAATAAACAATATATTTATTTTTACTGAGAATTGACTTATTTTGTTAACTTGTAAGAAACAAAACTGCCATTTAAAAAAAAATTAAAATTTGAAGGCCCACAGAACCCTAAACTGTTAGAATAAGCATCATATAATCTTATCCATAAAAGCATTTTTTATAATGAGTAATTTATCCCTGAGGGCAATGAAGTGAATAATTTTCTAGCCCCTAAAAGGAAATATTTTCCACCATAATACAGTGTACATTATTATTTTCAATTAAAAACCTCTTTAAGAAAACTTGAATATCCTGAGAGACATGAACATCAATTTGAGTAATAATAAATAATTATCCAATTTAAGAAGATTACTTTTCTATAAATATAATTAAATTCTTTTTAAAAATTAAGAAAATAAAGTAAAACCATTTCAGAAGTAACCTACATTTCTAAGAAATCAGAGTTTTTTTTCAAGTGAGAAAATTATTGAATATAAATTGATATTAGAAAATAAATATACCTGCTGCATAAACCACAGGTTGTAGAACAATTATAGTGGACAAGCATCAAGTTACAAATCTAAAGATACAGGTTCTAGATTAGCTCCACCACTTTGTAGAGCAGTACCTGGAGTAAATCACCAAAACCTCTCTGAGCTTCATTTTCCTTGTCTGTAAACCAGAAATAACAATGTTTATCCTGCTTACTTTAGAGTTATTTTCAAGTTGAATAAAATAGCTGTGTTTTATCCACTCCAGCCGTGGTTCCTCATCCCCCTAGTCAATTTCTACTCATTCCTACCTGCTGTTTCACCAGTGACACAGCCGAGCATGTGCTGTGGTGGCAGTGGTGTTGGGAGAAGAGAGGGAAGCCATTCCAATAGGCGGCTGACCACTGTTAACGGTTGGGGTGCCAAGGACTGACATTGTGTGTCCTGCTGAGTAGTTACAGCAGCAGATGACCTGAGTGGCAGTGGCAAGTGCAAAGTGATAGAAATGGCTGTGGGGTAGAGGATAGAGTTCATTACACTTTGCCCGGCTGCTTTCTGCTTTCACTTATGTACTGGGGCATCTTCTCTATGCACTGTGGTGAGTGCTGCTGTGGCTACAGAAGTGGACATCCCTTCTTCAGCACTCAGTGTTCAGTGGTAAGGAGAGCCTAACAAGTTAGTTTCTATCTCCAGGTTTCTTGTCACCCACAAAGCCTTGCCTCTGTGATAGAGGAGGTTTTCCTTTGTGAACTTGTTAATATGTTATCAAAGAGAGGCAAGAGGGTCTGCACTGAGTTCTGAGGAGGGTCCCTCCCAACATTCAAGGTCACCATAACTCTCAAACCTGAGACCGTGTACAGCCCAAGATATGGAAGCAGCTTCCACGCTCCCCTGGGTGCCATCTCAACTCACAAGGCTCACAGCCCTGACAGGACACAGGCCTGTGGGCAGGCTTTACTCTACTTTAGAAAGACATACAAGCAAGAGGATGGTGATGAAGATCATCCAGTGAGAAAGAAACAGACTGCCTGAAGCAATGCTCTGCCCTGGTCTCAGAGAACAGCATGAGTAAAGGGCCAGGGGGCCAAGACAAGCACTGGTGGCCTTTCTATATTGTTGGGTTGGATGATCTTTGTAAAGAAATGGGTGGGACAACCAGAGAGCCACAGTATGAGGTTGCCCAAAGAGGGCTTCAGAAGAGCAGAGACAGCATAATCTATGAAGATGAGGAAATTGAAGCTGACAGAAATATCAACAATCTTCTCAGTCTCATTTTGGTTTTTGATTTTTGTTTTTGACACCATTGAAGGTGGATTTGGAAAGGGAATTCAGTTAAGTCTTTAGGAAGAAAATAATTAAGTCCATAGCTGTCCTTCCATGGAGTTTGTGTACTTGAAACCCTTCCTTGAACTCCTTTCTGATACAGCAAAGCCGTCTAATGCTAAGAACTATGCAGGACAGAGTCAAATGAAGCAGGCAGCTGCTGGCACTGCCTTTCCTCAGAGAACTGAACTGTTCCTGGAAACTTAGCATATAGGGATGCCTCTTTACAGTAGTTAGAAGATACGGTGTGTATACACATACACATAACTACAGTTTTCAAATAGAAGGCTCCTATGTTTAACCATGATTCTAATGTAGAACTTGAGTGTTTATGAAATGGGTGCTTTAATATCGCTGCCTGTGATTGGAGGTAGGAGTCTTATTTTGGGGAGCTACTCACTGAATTCAGTTTCTTGCCAAAGAACTTTGACTTAGGAGAAAAGCAGTTTTTTATGGGGCTTTTTAAAGGAATGTCAGATTACAGCCTCTTCAAAAAGCGACTACAGAAGCTATAGTAAGGATGACTTAAATCACTTGTGATACTATCAAAATCATTAACACTCGTGGATTGTGTTCTTTTTAAGATGAAAAGTTGTATCAGTAAAGGAGGATGTTCCTGCTATAACTATACCATGACAGCTGAATGACAGATCAGTCTACACACAGAAGCTCTGTTCCCACTGCTGTCAGTGAGGAGGAGGGGAAATTAATCACTTGAGCCTCATGCTATGAGATTTAATAGAGGCCTTGAAACATGAATATTTGTTGTTGATTCAATATAGCTCTGTTGACTAAATACCTCATAAAGATCTGACTCACCTCTGGGCTTCTGAAAATTTAGGAAAATACAAAGAAAAGGGTTTTTTCCTGTAAGGCTTTTTTACTAGGTTTACTGGTTTCTCTTGCATAATTAATAAGCCATTATTCAGTAATGTTTACAACTTATTTAATGTTGAATAATAGATACAAGTACTGTGAGGTTGCCCATGTACAGACTGACTATGAAAGAGCATTTTTTAGTTCGCCCCCAGGAAGTGCTGTGTCAGCTGAACTCAATGTCAGGAACTTCTGTAGTTTAAGAAAACAAAAGTTGCACCCACGGTGGCAGGTGGAATTTTTGAGTGTTAATTTAGAAAACAGTGAATGAATTCTTAACTAAGAATAAATGACATTGAGATTTACGGAGTATCCTGGTGTGTAAACTACCATGTAGTAAACCCCAAAGTTAGCAAGAAAACAGCTTCCTACTAATGGGTAATTATTTATGTTTCTAATCAGTCCCAGAGTTGTTGTTTCTTGGACATTCTAGTAGTGAAGCATTTATTTTCTCAGGAGAAGTTATTCTGTGTGCCAAGGACGTGTGCTATGAGTGAAATGACAGCTCCTTTATTGCTGTGGGTTATACCCTATAACTTTGATAGAGATGTAAAACTGGCCCTTTATCACATAACAGGAGATCACTCCAATTTTTTGTAGTAGCTCTAGTCGTTTTTCCTTTGTAGGAGCTGGATACATTGTGTAGGGAAAAAAAGAAAAGTTTATTCCAAGTATTGGTGCAGTTTTAGAAAGTAGCTTGTAGGCATTTTCAAAACCCATTCTGAAATCTCTTCTTTTGTTGCAAATGGCATATAAAAGACACAAATTTTTAACTACACTTGTTTTTTCTATTACTTCTCGTTCCTGCTTTCTCTGTATCTGCTTAGAAGGTCAGGGAAAGAATTGCTGTTTACTGTTTTGTAAGGAAATATTTAAGTCCACAAAGTGAAGCTATTAGAACTTCAACTCCAGGATGGAAACCAGATGGAAACCAATTAATAATTCCTTCATCTCAGACTTAGAGATGCATGTAAACTGTACTTTACTGAACCATGGAATGTATTTGAAGTACTTGAAGAAGTACTGCCTTGAGGTCATTGTTTAATGGGAATAGTTTGCAAAGTTTGTAGCCTTAAATATGTTTCAGTGCTAAAAAGTTTCTTCTGGTTCAGACCAGAAGTCCCAGAGGTTGGAATCAGTCTTATTTTTTATTTATTTATTTATTTATTCATTTATTTATGGCTGTGTTGGGTCTTCGTTTCTGTGCGAGGGCTTTCTCTAGTTGCGGCAAGTGGGGGCCACTCTTCATCGCGGTGCGCGGGCCTCTCACTATCGCGGCCTCTCTTGTTGCGGAGCACAGGCTCCAGACGCGCAGGCTCAGTAATTGTGGCTCACGGGCCTAGTTGCTCCACGGCATGTGGGATCTTCCCAGACCAGGGCTCGAACCCGTGTCCCCTGAATTGGCAGGCAGATTCTCAACCACTGCGCCACCAGGGAAGCCCCAGTCTTATTTTTGAGTAGAAGGTATCTTCTGCTTTCCAAGGAAGGACCCAAACATGCCATTAAAATCGTGTTCTGTAGAGACTTTTGGGCAGGTCTCTAATCAAAGGCATAATGAAAAAGGAGAAGAGAAAGGCTCGAAAACAAGGTTCAAAAACTAGTAGTGGGAAGAAATGAGAGAGGAGTATTCTGTTAACTAAAGTTTATATGACCCTATTTCAGGAGCAAAGTTATAACTCTGCAATGTGTATTTGTTCAAGAAAATGGATGTTCAGTCCTCCTTTTTGAGCTCTATCTTTTTGCAAGTATTTATAACAAAAATTTTTCGTCCTGGTGCTGCTTACTCATCTGACTTTTTCCACTGTCTTAGTGATCCCCTCTGCTTTATTTATTTATTTTTTTTATCATATCAGGCCTTTACTCTTGCCTTAAGGTTTTCTTAGGGCATTAACAGGATTATTTAATATGGCTTCTACAGTGTGGGCAGACATTGACTTTACTATGCTAATATATGAAGAGAAAAGTTCACCTAGAGTAGGTGAACTTTAAAGGGACAAATGTATATTTTTCTCAAAGTTTTGGAATAGGATTTTGGAGTAGGCAGTGATTAATATGAAAAAGTGAACCCTGTTTTCCTCAGATACCAATTTAAAAAAAGAATTGCTGCTTATTCTTAAAAAGGTACAGATGTGAAACAAAAATAAGTAGTGTGAGGGCTAGATTCATGAGCAGAATCTTTGCCAGCAAAGTTTTTGTTAATTTGGTTTTCTAAATAGTGGCAAGAATGTACAGTACAAGCACAGTCTGGAAGATGTTGTCAGTTGACTTTAAAGCAAGAATCTGGAGTTTCTGTCAGTCTTAGTTTTCAGCCAAGTTCTTAAATTTGGGGAGAGGGAGGACAGGTCCCAGTCCAGCTGAGCAAGAGCTGAAGGTAAGATGCAGAGTGAAGATGTTTTGCTCTCCGCGCTGGCTGCCCTGGCCTAGAAGATGTGCTGCTGTAATGCCCAAGCCTGTGCGGGACAGTCAGCGTGAAGGCTCCTTCTCTAGGATCTTCTCTGAAGGAATTCTTCGTATTTCTTGCAACTGCTGCCCTAAACCTGTAAGTCAGAACTACCCCATCACTTATCTCATCTTTTAACAGAAGCAAAGGGATATTTTGTTCATATTTATCTCCTTGTCAGTGTCTCCTGACATCACACCTGGAGGCTTGGGCATGCCCGTCCTCAGGTGCCCACTGCACCCATGCAGCCTGCTAGGTAGTGTCACTTCCTACATTATGTGGGAGTGCCCTGCTTATATGGAAATGATCTGTTAAGGGAGGCTGCCTAACTAACGTCATGGTGAAGCAGGCAGGCATGCTTTTAGATTCCAGCTCTACCATTTAATAGCTGTATGATCTTGAGCTTAGAAAAGCTATTTAATTTGTCTAAGTCTCAGTAATGGGGTAATATTGATACCTACTTCATAGCACTTTTGTGAGAATTAAATAAGATTTAAAACACTTCTATCACTCCTAAATACTACATAAGCACACAATCAATATAAACTTTTATTGTTTGACTAGACTGTAAGAAAGGGTTGGGACAGCTTGTGTCTTATACCCTAAGCATCTAGCACAGTGTCTTGCCCATTGCTTATAATAATTTCTTTATTACTTGACTGTGCAACACAAGTAGAGATGCTAATGCTTGAATATTTAAACCAACTGCAGAGGAAGCCTTCAGTCATTCAAATTCATTAAAATCAATTTATTTTAATTTAACAGTTGATGATCTACTGTGTGTAAAGTATCTTATTAAATTCACTGTGAAATCTTATTTGGTAAAAGTTGAATAGATCAGGGAGACGCAAGAGAGAACAGATATGGTGACATATGTATATGTATAACTGATTCACTTTGTTATAAAGCAGAAACTAACACACCATTGTAAAGCAATTATACTCCAATAAAGATATTTTTAAAAAAAAAGTAGAATAGATCAGAAAGAATATGATTATGTAAAAGATTTAATGGAGTGTGTGTGTGTGTGTGTGTGTGTGTGTGTGTGTATGTGTGTATTTAGAGAAACTAGCACTCTAAAAAATTCATTATTCTGAATAAGTAGTCAAAAAGTTCTCTTTGTCAAACGCATCACGTAGGTAATTTAATTAGTTTTAAAGATAATTTTGGAATGCACTGTAAATTACCCTGAATTCATTGTGAAGAAACCCAGTTTTTATAGTAATTAAAAATGTAATTGTGACTAATAATCTATCTGATTTATTGAACCACAATAATTGGAATTACATTGATAGAGCATTCCAAACAACCTGTTTTGGTCTATTGCTTTCATGTGTGGTTTCTATTGCCCCATCATTTTGTTGAAGAGAATACATCATTCACCTTTTGATAAAATAAATGAGTTTCATGCTGGTTAGTGTGCAGTAAACATCCTATTTGGTCTGGCGCATGCTGTCATTCTGTGCTTGCTTTTACAGTTACAGTTAAAAGAGCAATAGCCTCAACACACAGGAGGTTTTTGTTCCATCTTCAGCCATGTGGACTGCATATGCCGGGGCCTTGAAGTTTAAGGAGGGAGAGAGAAAGAGAGAGAGAGAGAATTGGAGTTTATGCAGGACTGTTAGCTTTTGCTAATTTTTAAGTAACAATACTTTTGATCTATGAGTCTGGAAGAAAAAAAAGGGAAACATTTTAGACACAGTACACCACTTTAAAAAGCCACATGAAAAAGTTCTTTGTTGCTTTAGCATCTTTGCAGATGGACAACTTCCTTGCTTTACATAGTTCACATACTGAGCAATTTTTGCACAGGAACTTAAAAAAATATTACTGCATGATATATTTATTGAAAACTATTGGTCCGTTGAAATTAAGAGAAGGAAGAAACAAACCAGCTTATTAGCTAGTAGATTAACGGTCTCTTCCAAAGTTAATTATTGAGTGAAGATTTTCTTTTTTAAGAATAGAAGAAATAGCTCAAAGCTTTTTCATGCAGAAAATACTTATATTTCAGCCTCATTATGATTAAAAATGCCGTTCCTTTGTGCTTGGGGTTTTGCCAGCTGACGGCTTTTTGGCAAGAGCACACTCTCACAGCCGTGCCTGTGTAGCCTGTGACCTTGCTGGGTGTTTCATTGTCTTAGGCTTGCCAGCAGGCTGTGCTGTGTCAGCTAAAGCAAGGGTTGCCTGGTTCTCTTTAGAATCCTACACTCTGTTTTGTGATCTTCACTTTATATTCAGGAGAGAGAGATAAAAGACTAAGATGTATTGAGTACCACTATTATGCAAGGGACCAAGCTTGACATTATATACATTGCTGAATCTTTATAACAAGCTCATGACATAGGTATTATTATCTTCATTTCACAGAGGAGGTAACAGGCTTGGAGCATTTGAATTGGAAAGCCAGGTTTCAGAGGTCTGACTCCAAAGCCCACTACATCTTGTAATTTCAGTACTGCTTTTTCTTACTCTATTTGAGATTGTGTTATTTGCAAAGTTTAAATGTTTGTATTAAATACTCATGTCTGTGTGATAATATACTGGCTAATGTATAATAGATTTGAACACAGCTGATTCGTGTTTTCTTTCAGCTTCAGTAGAAAATAGTTCATTCCATTATGGGCATATATAAAAAATTATATTCCCCACACAAATTGGTCAGGAGGTATAAACAGAAATCTTTGGAATATTGAAAACCTGAGATAAGGTCTAAACCAAATAGCATTTTAAAATCATCAACTCTTCATTTTTTTCCTATAAAACTAGGATAGGAAAGAGGACTAAACCATATAAGAAGTAGCAAGTGCCAAATTTTATTTAACTTTGTATTATGATCTTTGCACGTAGCCTCATTTAATTTGCACAAGCTCTTTTGTGTATATTAGAGGAGAGAGGTGTTTCCTCTGTCATGTCCCATTTTGTGTCCTTGGCTCAGGGAGATGAATCACTGTTTCTAGAGGCTGTTGCCTCCAACTCTTTTCTGTGCAGTTAAAGTATAGAAAAGAGTACCTTTTGCTGCATGCCAAAGAGAATTCTCTCTTAATTGGCCTTCTACTGTAGGCCACACTTCCAAATGTGTCACTAATAATGAGAATAATAACAACTGCCATATACTGGAGAAGGCTGTATGCCAAGAATTCTGCTTGATAATTTATGAACTTTGTTAGTAGTTTTCACTAAAATTAAGGGACAGCATTATTTTTCTCTTTATACAGATGAGGAAACTAAGGACACAGATTTAGTAAATAGAAGAATGAAGATTCAAACCCAAGTTCTCTGACTCTGAGTGTTCCTGCTCCATTAATTAGTATCCTATACCCCTTACCACTGCATAAACTCAAGTAAAGAATCTTTCCCTGAAACCCCTGCAGGCTCTGACAGTCATATCTGAGACCAGAGCTCATTTATATTTTATCAGTGTAGTTTCAATTTTTTAAAAATTCCAGACATTTCTATATGCCTTTAAAGTCTGCAGATTTCTATACGTGATGGAAGGATTTGTATACAGTCAGAGAAGTAGTGAAAAAATATAAAATAGGAATTTTTAATGTAATTTTGAGGACTCTTTCATTGCAAGTAGATTCTGATATTTCTATGTATATTTTTTCCATCTATGTTTTATAAATTTGTAGCCTTTTATACCAGTAGAGAAGTTTATACATGTTTACTAAAGTAGCAGTACATATTATTGTGGTAATTATGTATTCTTATGCTTAAAAAAACTGTATAGTGATTTAAATTTTACAGATTACTTTCACATTCAGTTTTAACAACTTGGTAAAGTTGAGGGGTTAGGCACTATTATGCCATTTAACATATGTGCAAACTGAGGCTCTGGTCACATGGCTAATAAGTGAAAGAACAGACACATAAGATATGAACAGACAATTCACAAAAAAGAAACTATGTAAAAATGGCCCTCAGACACATTGAAAAATGTTCACACTAATAATTAGACAAATACAAATTCAGAATGACAGAAAGTTTTAAATAAGACAACATGTTTTAAAACTTGGTGAAACTGTGGGAAAACCAATGCTCTCATACATTGATGAAGGGAATGCAAATTGGTGTAACTCCTCTGGAAGGAAATGCCAAAGAATCTACACATCTGCACATGTATTTATTTACCTTTTGACCTAACAAGTCCACTCCTAGGAATCTATGCTGAAGGTACATTTCCAACAATATAGTTGTATATGTATACATGGGTTAGTATACTTACATATGTTTTGTAGATCTTTCTACTTAGGGATCCTAGAAGCAATGTCATTCCCATAGTAATGAGCACACCTAGCACTCAGATCTCGGTTTCTAAACACCATACCCTATTAAAAGGAATTAAGGCTCCTTGGAGAAGTAATTGATTTCAGGGCTACAGCAGGGAAAATACAAGCTGAGCTGGGACTGTCTTGTGGTGCTGGAAAGTATGGTGATACTCAAAAAAGGATGAAAACTTGTGAAAGAACATAAGGACCAATTTTAAGTGTTCCTAATTGCCAAAACTGGAACATTTTAACCACCACAATGAACGATAATGGTATTGGGTTTTTAGTCCTTACAATAAAATAAATATCCATGAATCCATACTGTTATAAAAATCAAATAAATAAATGGGGGAGAAGAGATGGCTCTTCCTTACAGAAGAATTCCAGTTAATAAATGTAGACAGAAAGATGGTAATCGAAAATCACCACTAAATGAATACTGTGTAATAATTGTTGCAAACAAGACCCATTGATGAATGCTAAAATTAATGGGAAAAACTTTGAGAAGGAACAGGATATTTACATAGTCTTGGGGCTGTAGTAATCTGAAGACTTGACCTGGGGCTTGGGGGAGCTGCTTCCGAGATGGTTTACTCACATAGCTGTTGGCTGGCCGTCTCATTTCCTCTCCAATAAAGCTGCTGGAGGGCCCTCATGACAAGGGAGTTGTCTTCCTGAACAAGCGATCCCAGGGAGAGCAAAGAGGAAGCCACAATGCCTTTTGTGACTTACTCTGAAATCACAAAATCACACAGCAGTTCTGCCTATTCTGTTTGTTAGATATATTAAAACCACCACGCTGGGAAAGGGCATCTCTAGCTAGTAGGCAAGTAATTTTTTTTTCTCCCTAAGAGTTGCCACTTCCCAGTGCTTTTGTTGCCTGTTCCCAGTGCTGCCAATTTTGGTTCCTCTTTTTGTAACTTGCCCCTGTGCTATTCCTGGGCAAGAATACTGTGATAGGACTTGTAAGGGAAAAGAGGAGGTAATGTTCACCTTTTCCTACCCATTTCCATGACAAACCCTTCCTTACCTCAATCTTATATTATCCCCCTCCCACTTAATGTAACAAATTGTCCAGAACCCATCTGTGAAACAGAGAGACTTTATACAAGCCTCTCTAATAGCAGTGATCATATTGTATTACAGTAATCATTTTTCATGTCCGTCCTCAATATCATATTCATATCTGAATCCCCAAGGCCTACCATAGTGCCTAAAAGGTCCTTAATGGGTAAATGGGTTTTGTTTTGAAATGTAAATATGCTTAAGAACCACTTAATTTTGCTATCTGGGCCTTTGTCTTTCCTAACTGTAGAAGGACAGGGGGAAAAAAAGAGAGCTCCTTCAGCCTATTTCCTATTTTCACAAGCAGAATTATAGTTTGAAACTTTTCAGAGATTGAAAACTTTTCAAAGATTATGTTCTTACTTCAGGAGGCAGAGGGTTGGCAAGGCTACTGAGGATTCTGTTCTGTGCCTCTGTAACGATGAAGACAAATAGCTCTACCCTGTGAGTGATAGGAGTGGAAAGGACAACAATCTTGGGCACACAGTAGACAGGAAGGGATGACCTCGGCACTTGGAAGTGTCTCTGCTGCCTGTGATGGCCAGAGATCACCTTCAGTACTTTGTGCTTTGTTTCCTGACTGAATCCTCCTCCAGTCTTTGTTCCCCCCTTGTCCGGCTACTTCTGCAAAACTTCTGGATTCTCCCTCTTTCTGGCATACTTGTTCCTATTGCAGATTATTCTCTTTGGGCTCCCTTTCTCACCTCTTCCCATTCCTGGTACAAACCCATTCCTATCCCGGCTTCCTGGCCTGCAGGTCTTGTCCATCCATCTGTACCTCACACCTCACTGAGGACTGGGATTTGGGGTTCCCTTTGCTTCTTCCTCCCCCTGCAGCCACGGGCAGTTACATCCCTTCCTAGATCCACCTGGCTCCTGAGGCCCAGCCCAGCCAGGGTCAGATTGATCCCTAGCCCTCCTTTACTCCTCCTCCCATCTTTCTGCCCAGGGGAGGTGAGACACAGTAGGCTGACCTGCCAACTTAGTTTGTGTAACACTTTTTCCTATGGAGAAAAATGAAACTAAATAAACAACCTATAACAAACTTAATAAATAAATAGAATTTTTTTATTAAAAGTCATAGAATTTTTATGTGGGAAGGAAATCTAATAATATTCCATTCCCAGTACTCATTTTACAGCTTAAATGCTCAAGGTTCAGGTGGGTTGAGTAATATTTCAATAGTCATGTTTTCTGATGTAGAATCTCATATTACAGCTGAGATCATTTCACACCTAGTTAAATCTGCAACATTTTTTTCTTCCAGAGTAGAAATTTGAATTATTCTAATATTATGTATTAAATTTTATGTTTCACATTATATTGGTGTATATTTATAGGAATTATAGCACTTTTCTTTCTAATCCAGATTTAGGTCGATCTCGAGAACTACAATATGTGTACGTGGATAACAACATTCATCTGAAAGGCTTGCCGTCCTATCTGTACAACAAAGTCATCGGGTGCAGTGGGTAAGGCTGATTTCACATTTTATACTGTCACTCACCTCTTTTGCTAGCTTTGTTTCTACTTCAATATTTAGTCCTGATAAAACTCAAAAATAAATGAACTACTTTTGATAATCCTGTTCAGTTTTGTTTTGGGGCTTAACGTGCTAAACCAAATACCCTTAAAAGCCAAGAATATTGAGCAAGCAATTTAGAGTATTGTACTTCAAATTTAGTTAGTAAGCTGTAAATTCGGTCAGTTAAGTTGTTTGTTATTTTCCAGTCAAAAGAAAAATTAATCTATGCATGCCATTATAAGCTCAGTAGTATCAGTCACAGAAACTGGAGGAATCAGCATTAATGTAAAAGCTTTTCTTTCTCTGCACTCCATTGCAGTGACAATTTTACTACATTAGTGTCTAGGACTATACCAATTGGAAATATTTAGAGCTCAACATTTGAAATAGTCCCTCAATACAAATCATGATTCTAGCAACCAAAACAGATGTTTCAGTTAATAGGAAATGATAGGCTTTTATTTTCAGAGCAGAATGATCTTTCATTCTCAGTTAGGCTTTTAGAAAGATGGCTTCAGCTTCTCCTTCTATAGCAGTAAGAAAGAACCAACCCTAAAGTGGTTCCCAGACTGGCGTGGGCCTAACATAGGACAACTCAGCTGCCAGAACCTGCTTTTGACTGGCCTCACTTAAGCAGCCAAAGGATACTTGGAATACCTTTGAGGGTACTTAGCGAGCATGTTGACTCTCTCCTTATAATTTCAAACATCCTGCATAACCTGGCTCATACTGTATGTAGTTCTGGCAAAGAAAGGGATGACAATAAACTTGTGTGTAGCGACAGCCATTCCCCTGCTGGCATGGCTCCGGCGGATGGGCATTGAGCAGTGATTACTCCAGAGAGGGTAATCCTAGTGGCCTTCCCCTAGGAAAAATTATACAGTTGTTATCTTGGGAGAGCCCTAGATGAACTCAGTGCCTGTATAGGCTGATGAAATACAAACCCAGAGATATATTCCAGAACCTTCTATGAAGCGTAGATAATAGAATATGTAATGGAGTTTTTAGCTCATTGATTTTTCTGCAGCTGATCATGTGACAGCTACGATCCTACTCACTCATTAATCATAATGAGTTTGTAAAAGATCTATAATATAGCCTAATTTTTCCAAGTGGTGAGTAAAATACCCTCGATCACCAAGATACACGAAATGATGCAAGCAGGCTCCAAGGCTGAAGGCAATTTTCTTGCACCAAAGCCTTCAGAGACTGCACTGAAATATGATTAAAATCTCTACCACAGTTAAAGAATAGCTCTTACTTGAGATAAAGAGCCTTCTCCTTTGGTGTTCAGACATGGATGTTACTGACTGCCAGAAAGTTCTGTTTGTGCAGAGTAGAGAGATAGTATATTTTATTTTATTTTTGGCCGAGCTGCGCAGCTTGCGGGATCTTAGTTCCCCAACCAGGGATCGAACCTGGGCCCACGGCAATGAAAGCACAAAGTCTTAACCACTAGACCACCAGGGAATTCCCTTTTTTTTTTTTTTGATATATTTTAATTGTTGACTTGGTATCTGGTAGCAGAGGTAGTGAATTTTATGAGAGTTCCAAATCTTTGAGAAAACAGTAAGGCAGAATATGCAAATTACTAGCAGATAGTTTACACTTTTTATTATTATTTGCATCTTCCTTTGGTAGTAGTAATAAGAAGATAAATAAAATTTTTAAAAAGACAGTTATCAAACAATCAGTTTTCTAATATTAATAATTTTTGGAGTGTTGGCAGTCCCACATACATTTAAACAGTGATCCAAAAGGTATTTTTAATCTGTTGGTTGAACTCAGAATGCATTTCTTACAGAAGCGGTTCTGGTGGTTATACTCCTAGCCAGCTCATTAAAAGGTCATTTAACCCATTTTGCACCCCCCAAATTATACTTACTTATAAAATATTTCTGTGGCAAAAATGTATTCAGAATTCTAATACATGGTGACTATTGAAGTCTTGGCAACAGAATTTAGGGGCTCCCCTTCTTTTATCTCTTTTATCTGTTGTATATGTGCAAAGGGACTCTCCCATTCCAAGTCAAAGTGGGGGTGCTTTGGGAAAAGGAGGGGCAAGGTGTAGAACAGGGTTCTAAGGTAAATCTTATATAAAGAGCATAACGGTATTTGAGGCCTAGAAAGTGTACCTTTTGATTCTGAACAAGGATCTTGGTTCGGTTGTTTATTCAGTGTGTATTTATTGAGCAACTACTCTGTTTGGTCACTGTCTAGACAGTGGACATACAATGTAGGAGCCAAACAATTCAGTACCTGCCTTCCTGGACCTCATAATCTAGCTAGGGATCCAAGTGAACAGTCAATAATTAAACAAACTCAGTGCTAATTCTCTCCAAGGAGATGATATTTAAGCTGAGAATAGAAGGATCAGCACACTTGGTTCTCCACCACCATCACATGTTCCTTCTAGCCCAGAGGTAGGTCTGGAATAAAGAACACATCAGCTCCTGCTGTACTGTGCTTTCTCTGAAAGAATTGTATTATCCTTCTCTGATTAACAGTCTAAGAAAATTAGAGCAAAATGAATACAGCTTTAGGGACCTGTGGCATGATATAAAAATGTCTGATATATATATATATATATAAAATTCACATCTCAGAAAGAAAATAGAGAACCAGGTATAAGGCACATAAAAAGGTATAAAAATAGCTAATAACAAATGTTGCACAGTTTCAAGAAATCTCAGAAGTCTCACAGAATTATCTTTGATATTCATAGAAATGTGAATAAAGTTAGCTCCTTCTTATTCTATGTTCATTTATTTGTCAAATAACTATTGAACTTTAGCAGGTCAGCACTGTGCTAATAATTGTAGAAAAGATAATTTAGATGTTTATCCTAATATATAAAAATAACTGTAATACAAAAAATAAATACCCTAAGAGAAAAGTAGAGTGGTGAAAATTCAGAGCATAGGACTGCCTTTTTATGACCTAGCTTTGAAGTCACACACTGCCATTTCTGTTATATCCTATTGATTACACAGGTTAACCCTATTCATTGTGAGAGGAAACTACCAGGAGGGGAGCAGCATGGGAGCCATCCTGGAGTATGGCTATCACAGATTCCTTGCATTCATGCTCTTTGCTAGCCTCTTGGAAAAATATGATTTTTATTTTGTCTGGATTTTTCTTATTGTTACCACAGAAACAAATGTCTTCCATTCTTCTATATTTTACCTCGAAAGAGAAGTCCCTCCCATGTTAGAATTTTAAAAAGTGGTAATTGGCACATTTGCTTACTCAGGAGAACTTCATGGTAAAAGTGGCCCTATACCAGCGTTATTTTCTCAGTTGTCTGATTATGAGAAAAAGAAACCAAGCCACTGCTTTGCTTTTTCTTATATAAATAAGCAATTATAGCTGGATTTGGGTACAAATTGGATAAATGATTTGGTTAAATGGTTTGTTAATATAACCACTCAAGGTAACAGAGTTGTCTTTATGAGAAATGCATTCAGAGTTCTGAGTTAAATCAACATACTAGAAAATGTCCCTTGGATCACAGTCCATTTTTGTGTGGGGGCTGCCTACGCACAAAAAACAAGCTATACTAGATACTTGAACCACACCTCCGTGTGGCAGGCACAAAGCAGCCTCGCTACGTATTAAAAAAAATTGAGGTAGGACTTGAGCTGTCACTCAAGTGACAGAGTTTGTTGTTTGATTCCAATGTAGTAATTAATTGCTTATTAAAACAAAAATAGTGACACTCCTTTTAAGTTTTAGAGGAATATAACAGAATCCAGAGTATCTGCAATATAAGTTTCAAAATGTCCAGGGTATAATCCAAAATTAAAAAACATTTGAAGAATAAAGAAAATATGACCTAGTGTCATGGAAAGTAAAAACTACTTGATGAGCTTAACACAGAATGGTGTAAGAGAGGAAAAGTCAGTGAACTTGGAGGTAGATCAATAGAAATGATTCAGTCTGAAGAACACACACACACACACACACAAAGATTGAAAGCAAGAATGAACATCAGCATCATCAGGGACCTGCCAAACAGTACAAAAAAGCCTGATATTTGTCATCCCAGAAGGAGAATAGAGAGAAAATGGGGCCTTAACAACAACAAAGTTGTTTGAAGAAATATTGTCCAAAAATTTGCCAAATATGATAAAAGACATAAATTTACATTTTCAAGAAACTCAGTGAACTCTAAGTAATATAGATTACAAAGAAAACTGTACCCAGTCAAAGCTGCTGAAAACCAAAGATAAAAAGAAAATCTTGAAAGCAACCAGAGAAAAATGACAAACTACATACAAAGAAATAATTCAAAAGACCATTGCCTTCTCATCAGAAATTTTGAAGGCCAGAAAACAGTGGAGTGATATTTTTAAAGTGCCAAAGAAAAAAACCAGTCAACTTAGCAACCAGCAAAAATACCTTTCAAGAATGAAAGTAAAATAAATGCATTCTCAGATGGAACAAAACTAAGCCTTAAAGAGGCTCTGCCAAGAGGACAGACACTTTATCCAAACCAAGGCTTATTCTATCAGGGTGACATAATTTCTTTCCTTCTACATATCTACTTTTTCCCTTTACTTTTCCTCTTATTTTAAGCTGAAAAATAACTTTTTTGCTAAAAAGGGTTAATCTGGTAGCAGTTCCCCCAATAATGAGCATGTGGATGACAGTGTATTTTCTGAAGTATAAAAGACAGTTACTTGGGTTCTTTTGGTAAGGGAATTGAAACTAATTCTTTACTCTTAACACTTGGGTTGGTGGCATGGTAAGTTTGAAAATGCATATGAATTAATTTGCTAAATCACATACATGTTTTGGAGCATAATCTCAGTGGCAAAATGATGTTACCATTCATTTAGCTTGTTTAGGTTTAAATGCTGAATGGCAGCTCTGAAAACATAGAGTTGAAAGGGAATTGTGATAATTGTTATAAATTATTTATGTAACTAAGCCAAGGGTCCTGACATTTGTAACAGACTTCAACTCATTTTAATAACTCACTTAAGGGTTCGAATGTACAATCTTTTTTGTAACCACCTCAGCATTTATTCTAAAGTAATAAAAACTATCGAGTTAGAAATCAAAGATACCAAGGCTTAACAATTGCCAGCTACTAGTTACTTCATTTTATTGTGAACTGAACATATCATGGAGCTTCCATCCCTCTTTACTGACAGTTCATTTCATGATTACTTCTTATTGAGATGAGCGACACTAGCTTTCAAGACAGGTACCTTTCTGGCCTTCTCTCCCATTTGCTATTCTCTTCCATGGACCTGACAGTCTGGCCACTAGAACTGTTTGTGTAACCCCATCTGCCCTGTGCATTCACAGAGCTGAATCCCTGTTCTCTTTCCCTGGAATATCATCATGTTAATCTTAGTTTTCAACAGTAGGTACCTTCACAGCAACAGCTAGACTAGTGTTTGACCAAATATCTGGGTGCCGTGGCCTAGCCAAGTTAATACAGAAATTTAACCATCACACCATGTATATTATCCCCAAAAATCATTTATTAAAATAATAAAGAGAAAGCACAGCTATAAACATTGCTTAAACTTTACTGTGTACCAGGCAGTGTACTCATTGATTTATCTGCATATTGCACATTATCCTCCCAGCAACCCTTGTGATAATCATCCTTATCTTAGAAATGAAGAAACCAGAGCTCAGAAAGATTAAGTAAAGTGTCTCAGGTCACAAAGCTAGATGGCAGTAGAGTTATTATCTGCTTCATTGTCCACACTCTTAACCACTGCACTACATGTACTGTCTCCCTCTTCTCCTTGGTCTAGAATCACCTCTATATGTTTGAGCCCCTCTGCTAGCTTCTTGAGAACAGGGATGAAAAATACCTTTCTTGTTCCTGCATCATTCCATATAGTGGGGTGGATATTTGGTATCTGATGAGGTCAAGGGAGGTTGGCTATGGCCAACAGAAAGATTACTAACTCATGTGAATTCCTGCCTTGTAGCCTGCATTCTACATAGCTGCAACTCTTCTCCAGTGTTAACTAGAGAAGGCATTTAATAGAAGTATCGTAAAATGAATTTAATTAGCTGTTTATAGCCAGCGGTGAAGAGTAGGAACTTCTGCTAAAAGAATTGTCAAAGGGAAATTAGACCTTATATAAAATGAGGATCCACATACTTGTTAATGTGAGTCTTTTCAGCAGTTTGTCAGAAACCTAATCTTTCTAATTATTGGAGACAGAGAAAGCATTAGGAAAAGTCTGGCTTTCAGTTTTCTAAACCTTTATTTGTTATTGTTAAATTCTTTGGACAGTGTTCCTTGTAGAGTTCATCAACAATTGTAAGGTTAAGAAGCAGCAGCTGTTAAGGCAATAACAGTATGAAGTAATTATTCATGAATCGCTTGCTTGCTTTTTACCCTTTATTTTTATTGTTCTATGATTTTGCCCGGGATCCTCATAACTAAAGTATGGCTATAAAGTTTGGAAACAAATAATATTCTTTACCATGAGTATTAGGCTTCTCCATAGCAACAGAACCAATAGAGAGACAGAGAGAGAGAGAGAGAGAGAGAGGGTGTGTGTTTGTGTGTGTGTGTGTGTGTGTGTGTGTGTGTTGTGTAGGTGGGGGGGCTTGCACTGAGAGGAAGAGGGAGATTGATTTATTTTAAGGAATTGGCTCATATGATTGTGGGCACTGGCAAATTTGAAATTCGCAGAGCAGGCTAGAGACCCAGGGAAGAGCTGATGTGGTAGCTTGAGTCTAAAGACAGTCTGGAGGCAGAATTTTTCCTTGGGGGACCTCAGTCTTTTCCTCTTAAAGGCCTTCAACTGATTAGACAAGGCCCACTCAACATTATAGAGGGTAATCAGCTTTATTCAAAGTCTACTGATTTAAATGTTAATCTCATCTTAAAAATACCTTTACAGAAGTATCTGGACTGGTGTTTGACCAAATATCTGGGTGCCCTGGCCTAGCCAAGTTGATACAAAAATTTAATCATCACACTATGTATTGCTGTATATCGTCAAAAGAGTCACTTATTATGTGTTTGCCTGTGTTTCCAGACTTAGTGGCCATACTGCATAATAGCATTTTGGATATGATTCTCTCATCTTAATTTTCTCCCTATTAAGAGACAAATAGTAATTATAAAGTAAAATTTAAATTTATTTCCTCATCTTCACAAAATGGTTCATAAGAGTAATACCTTTCTAACCCACAGAAATACTCATGCAAAGTCACAATTGTGCTGCTACAGACTCTTCATGTTTATGTGATCACATAGGGTCAACTGAGGTTTCGAAAGTAAGAGGGATAAAGGCAAAGTAGCAAATCAAAGAAAAATATCATAGAAATTTTGACACCAGTTGGCAGGCCACTGTGCAGCTGGTTTGCACTAGTGTACCCATACTAGCTGTTAAATTATTGACAGTATTGAAGTATTTCTACACAAGTTAATGAATAGCTATTGACTAAAAGCCCCTGAGGTCCCCCACTGCTGTGTCTGCCTTTCCCCTAAGATCTCCCCATAATCCAGCAACTAAAAGGCTAATGACCAGCAGAACAGAGGGCTCTAGGACTGTGCTTTAGCACAATGGTACTGTTTGTTTGTTTTTTGCTTGTTTATTAAACTATAATTTACATACAGAAAAGTTCACCCTTTTTAGTGTATAGTACTGTGAATTTTGACAAATGCATACAGTTGTATAGCCACCACTATGATCAAGGTTTAGAACAGTTCATTCACCCCCAGAATGTCCCCCATGTCCCTTTAAAATGAACCTCTTTTCTTCGGGAGACACCTCAGCCCCTGGAAACGGGTATGTTTTGTGTCCCTATGTTTTACCTTTTCCAGAATGTCATATAAATGAAATGACACAGGCTACTGCAAACATTCATGTCTGGGGCTTTGTGTGAACATAATTTCATTCCACTTGGGTAATATCTAAGAATGCATTTGCTGGGCTATGTGGTAAGCATATGTTTAACTTTATTAAAAACTGCCAAAATGTTTTCCAACATGGCTGTGCTGTTTTGTATTTCATGAGAGTTCTTGTCAGTTTTTTCTTCTTTCAGACATTCTAATAAGTGGGTACTATCTCATGGTTTTAATTTGCATTTCTCTAATGACTGTTGATGTTGAACACCTTTTCATATGCTTATTTGCCCTCCATGTACAGTTGACCCTTGAACAATGCGCGGGTTGGAGCAGACTCTCTGCACAGTCCAAAAACCACGTATAGCTTATAGTCAGTCCTCTATATCCGCGGTTCCTCCACATCTGCGATTCCACATTTGTGGATTCAGCCAACCCTGGATTGTGTAGTATTGTAGTACTTATGATTGAAAAAAATCCATGTTTAAGTGGAACCACGCAGTTCAAACCCATGTTGTTCAAGGGTCAGCTGTATCTTGGGTGAAGCGTATTCCAATCTTTTGCCCTTTTTTTTTTTTTTGATTTTGATTTATTTATTTATGGCTGTGTTGGGTCTTCGTTTCTGTGCGAGGGCTTCCTCTAGTTGCGGCGAGCGGGGGCCACTCTTCATTGCGGTGCGCGGGCCTCTCACTATCGCGGCCTCTCTTGTTGTGGAGCACAGGCTCCAGACGCGCAGGCTCAGTAGTTGTGGCTCACGGGCCTAGTTGCTCCGCGGCATGTGGGATCTTCCCAGACCAGGGCTCAAACCCGTGTCCCCTGCATTGGCAGGCAGATTCTCAACCACTGCTCCACCAGGGAAGCCCCTCTTTTGCCCTTTTTTTTTAAAAACTGTATTGTTTGGGCTTTTTCTTATTGAGTTTTGAGAGTTCTTTATATATTCTGAATACATGTTTCTCATCAAATACGTGATTTGCAAATATTTTCTCCCAGTCTGTGGCTTGTCTGTCATTCTCTTAACAGATTTAACTAGCCTATATTGTGGTTCTTCATAGTTCACCACTGATAAACACACAACTCAAGATATATTTAATTTAATCCATAAATGAGACATTTTCCATTTGACAGATTACTATATTTTCCTAAATAACCGTTTCCTTAAATGTTGCCATCATGGTGGGTAACCAAATACAGATAATGTGATGCTTATATCTTTGGCACATCTCCTGCTCCTGAGACAGACTGGACCCCCACAAACTACCCCAAAATTATTTCCTTTTTGGCACCACGTGGATGACTCAGTATTCTTTTCACCATTTCCTTTTTATCTTTTCTCTTTCAAATTTCTTTCCCTGTGTGTGAAGACTCAAAACAACCAATCTGTATTTGGAACTGCTTAGGCACCAATATAGAACTGCTAGATAGAAGAGAAAACTGATCACATTAGATGAGTTAACAACAGAACTCCCATAATACAGTTAGATAATGTGTGATTTAGAAACATCAAACGTTGTGATATATCATTGGTAAAAGATGATGTCAGGAAAGACTTTATAAAGGAATTAGATTTGGGGAAGAGTAAAATTTGTATCTGGAATGACAGGATATAGAAAATTCCAGGCCCAATTTGGCCTGTAGGCAAGAATAGCCATGGCTCATTGAATACAGTGTTGCTTGTGTTAAGGGGTATGATTCAGAATCCACAAGGAAATGGTAAGGCCACCAGCATCCATGGGATACCTTTCTGCTTAAGTTCTCTCCCTTTTGCATCAACTAAGGTAGGAGGGTCATTTCTTAAAATTTGACTAAAAAGCTTCCATATTTTGACCCTGCACATCAGTGTAAATATCATTAGCTTACAAAAATAACATTACTAACAATTTTGAAGCCCCTGTATGGTTCTCTCCCATGTATCATCCTCCTTCTTCTTCAAGGTTAGCCACTACTCTGAATTTTGTATTTATCATTCATTTTCACTGAGTTATGATTTTAATATATGTAAATACATCCCCATATAGTGTATTGTCAACTTTTATATCTTTTCTTTAACTTTGTGTAAATTGAATGATGCTGTATGTATTCCTCTATGGTGTACTTCTTTCACATAACCTTTTGTTTTTATTCTCCAACTTCTCCACTATTTTTCTGCTTCCCTTTAGAGAAAAACTCTTTGAAAGAGTTGTCTATACTCACTTTCTCCACTTCTTTCTATTCTCTCACACCAGTTAGGCTTTTATCCCCATTGCACCTATATAAAGTATATATATAATTTGAAAAGTTTTGATGTATATATGTATATACACACATACATACGTACCTCTGAAACCATCACTGCAATTAAGATAATAAACATATCCACCACCACCCAAAGTTTCCTCATGCCCCTTGGTAATCCTTCCTTCCTTGTCTTCATCCTATCTCCAGGCAACCCCTGATCTGTGTTCTGTTACTGTCGATAAATTTGTATGTTCTTAAGTTTTATATGAATAGAATCAAACAGTATATACTCTCTTTTTCTCTGTCTTCTTTCACTCAGCATAGGGATTTGGAGATTTTACATGATATAGTGTGGATCAACAGTTCTTTTTTTTATTGCTATGTAGAGTTCCATTGTATGGATATACCGCAGGTTGTTTCCATTCACTTGTTCATGGACATTTGTGTTGGTTCTAGTTTTTGGCTTTATTACAGATAAAACTGATGTGAACATATGTAGACTGTCTTTTAAAGGTCCTAGACTTAAATTTTCTTGGATAAGTACCTAGGAGTGGAGTGTCTGGACCATACAGTACATGTATATGTAATTTTTGGAAGAACTGCCAGACTTTAAAAAAATAACTGTAACATTCTACATTCCCACCTGTAATATAAGAGATTATCAGTTCTTACATATTTTAAATTTTATCCTAGGTGTGTAGTGATTTTTCCATTATGTTTTAAAATTTCATTTCCCTAGTGAATAAGGGTGTGCATCTTTTTATGTTTTATTTGCCATCCATATATCTGCTTTGATATAGTGTCTAAGTCTTTCTCCCATTTTTTCCTTGGGTATTTGTGTTCTTATTATTGAGTTTTGAAAATTCTCTATAGATTCTGGATGAAAGTCTTTTATCATATATATGCTTTGGAAGTATCTCCTCCCAGTCCATGGCTTACCTTTTCATTTTTTCACAGGGCCTTTTGGAGAGCAGACATTTTTTATTTTGATAAAGTCCAATTTATCAATTTGTTCCTTTATCGATCTTGCTTTTAGTGTAACCCAAATCACAAAGGTTTTCTCTTATGCTGTCTTCTAGAATTTTTAAGGAATTAGGTTTACGTTTAGGTCTATGATTCATTTTGAGTTAATTTTTGTGTATGGTACAAGGTATGGTTGAAGTTCCTTTTTTTACATATGGATATACCAGTTGTTCAAGCACCATTTGTTTAAAATACTATCCTTTCTCTACTGTATTTCCTTTGTATGTTAGTTGAAAATTAGTTGTCCATATATGTGTGGGTCTATTTCTAGATACTCTGTCTGCTCCATTTATCTATTTGTCTGTTTTGACACAAATACCACACTGTCTTGATTACCATAGTTTTACAATAAGTCTTAAAATTAAAAAAAATTTTTTTTACTATTCTAGCTGCTTTGCATTTCTATATAAATTTTAGAAACAAAATTTCAATTTATATATATTTTTAAAAGCCTGTGATTTTAATTGCATTGAGTCTTTAGATCAATTGGAGGAGAATTAACATCTTAACAATACTAAGTCTCCCAGCCCGTGATCACAATAAATGTCTAATTCCTTGTCTTGGACATCTTTTGTCTGATTTATCTCTAAGTATTTCATATTTTTCATAGTATCGTATATGGTATTTAAAGTTTTTTAAATTTCCAATTGATTGTTGCAACCATATAGAAATACAAATGGTTTTGTATAACTGATCCTGTATCCTCCAGACTTGCCAAGCTCGCTTACTAGTTCCAGTAGGGTTGTTTTAGATTATCATGGACTTTCTACATGCACTCATGTCTTCTGGGAAGAAAGACAGTTTTACTTCTTCCTTTCAAATATGGTCACGTTTTATTTCTTTTTCTTTCGTGACTGTACTGGTTAGAAGCTCCAGTACAATGTTAAATAGAAGCAGTGAGAGCAGACCTGTTTGTCTTGCTGAACTTATGGGGAAAACAGTCTTTCAACATTAAGTATAATATTGAGTGCTGTTTTTTCATACATATGCTTTATCAGATTAGTAAATTCCCTTCTATTCCTAGTTTGCTTAGAGTGTTTTAAATTATGGACGGGTGTCGAATTTTGTTAGACCCTTTTTCCGCATCATTGAAATGATTATATGGTTTTTCTTTCTTAGGTTTTAAAATAGTGAATTACATTGATTTTTTTAAGGTTAATACAATCTTTATTAATAAGATAAACTTCATTTGGTCATATGACTTTATACATTGTTAAATTCAATTTGCTAAAATTTTGTTTAGACTTTTTCCACCCATGTTCATGAATGATACTGGTTGTTTCTCTTTTCTTGTTGTGTGTTCATCTGGTTTTGGTATCAGGATAATGCTGGCTTCATAGAATGAGTTGGGAAGTATTCCAACCTTTTAACTACAAATTCAACTTCATTAATAAATGTTGGGCAGTTCAACTTCTCTGTATCTTGAGTGAGCTTTGCTAATTTTTGTCCTTCAAGGACTTTGTGTTAGCATAAAGTTGCTTCTTATATTTTTATTATCTGTAGAAATCGGGCAATACTTCCTTTCTCATTTCTGATATTGGTAATTTGTGTCTTCTCTCTGATTAGACTAGTTAGAGATTTATCGTTTTTATTGATCTTCTCAAAGTTCCAGCTTTTGTTTTCACTTATTTCTCTCTATTCCTTTCTTCTATGTCATTGATTTTCTTTATTATTTCTTTTCTTTTATTTACTTAGAACTTAATTTGCTCTCTTATTTCTGGTTTCTTTAGGTGAGAGCTATGTATGCAACATGTCCTTCTATGCAGTAATTATAATTATTGTTATAATGACCTTTTCTGCCAGTTTTAACATCTATCTTGGTTGTTTTCAGTTGCATTTTATTTTCTTCATCATAGGTCATATATTGAAAAGGCTGGTAATTTTTGGTTGGATGCCAGACAGTGTGAATTTTATGATGCTGAGTGCTGGATATTTTTGTATTCATGTAACTATTCTTGATATATGTTCTGGGATACATTTAACTGGAAACAGTTTAATCTTTTCAGATATGGCTCTTAAGGATTTGTTAGGTGGGAATGGAATGGTGTTCAGTCTAGCGCTAACTATTCACCACTACTGAGATAAGACCTTTTTGTGTACTCTACACAATGCCCCTTGAATTATGAGGTTCAAGTCTGACTGATAAGAGCAGGCACTATTTCCAACCCTCTGTGACTGCTGGGCACTGTTACTTTTAATCTTTTCAGCTCGTCCTTTTTCCAGCCTCAGGTAGTTTCCTCATATGTGCTGATCAGTACTCATCTGAATACTCAAGCGGAACCTTCTGCAAATCTCCAGAGTTCTCTCTCTGTACGTCTCTCTCCCCTAAGGTTCTCTGTCCTGTGAACTCTTGCTGCTTTGGACCCCTGAACTCTTAGTTCCTTGTCCTCAGTTTAAGGTACCTACCAGGCTGTGACTGAGTTCCCCTTCCCTGAGTTAACTCTTCTCTTCAATCAAGTCTCTGCTGAAATGTCACCTCCTCAGAAAACTTTCTTTGATTATATTATCTAAAGTAGTACAGCTGTCACTCCCCTCTTCACTCTATTTTAGCATGTGTTTATCGTTTAATTGTCGATCTCTCCTCACTATAATAAGCTTCATTCTGATCTTAAGTATGTTCCTAACAGAATTTTATGCTCATATATATTAAATAATATATACAACAACGTTCATAATAGCCCCACACTGGAAACAGCCCATATGTTTACCAGTACTACACAGCAATGAAAATGAATAATCTATAGTACATGCAGTAGCGTGGATGCATCCCAGAAAGATAATGTTGACAAAAGGAGCCAGACACAGGATTCTTCATGCTATGAAGAAGGCAAAACCAAACTATAATGTTAGAATTTGGAAAAATGGTTCCTTTTGGGATAGAGGTTTTGCTTAGTAGGAGGGCCAGCGTGGCCTTCTGAGGTTCTTTTTTCTTGAGCTGAGTAGAGAAATTGAGTAAAATTAATTGAGTTCTAGGTCAGATACCGTCTTCTCTGTAGAACCTTCCCTAATTCCTTAGAAAAAGTCAGTTCCTCCACCTTCTCTGACCCAATATTAGAATAATTATATTGTAATTATTACATTTTTCAAGGGAAGGGGGTCATCTTTTTTTTTTTTAATTTAAGTATTTTGACTGGTATATATAGTAGGTGCTCTGGAAACATTTTCTGATGAAAGGAATGAGCAAATGCAGGAACTTGTAGTGAACAAATAAGCTGAGGGCTTCTGCCTTCCAGTCCTGTGCCTTCTTCATTTCCTGTTTCTAGTTGAGGGTAGAGAGATTATCTCACGTTGTATCTGGAGAGCCAAGGTTTGTTGGCACCTATTTGTCGTTAGAGAAGAAAAGTGTTGAGACTTTCAGGTAAGCTGGTGGTCTCAGACAGGAGGTAGAATGAGATTGGACTCCTGAGTTTTGGTAACCCTGTAGCTAAAGGAACAAGGATGTCTCTGCCTTCTGGTTATGAGTGGCTGTAGGGAATAGGATGTGACTTGGCTTATTCAATAGGCTTTGCCAAGAATATTTTCTTCACAGGTTTATGGAAGGACCCAATAAAGTTATCTGCTATCATTACAAATCTGTTTGCTTTGTAGGGGTTTTTTCCCCCAACACAAAAATTTTGTTAAACCATGGTACTATAACTAAACAGAGTACTCTTTGTTCCTTTTAATTTTGAAAATTTCAATAAACATAAACTTGGAAAGGGTAAGAAAATGAGGATGAATAGAGCTTACAAAGCAAATTGTATAGACCTTATGAAGGAAATTTCTTCTAAGTTTGTCCTTACTGGAAGTGTCTGGACCTCAGTGAAGATTTAGCTGAGGTCCAAATGATGCATCTAAATTTCTATGCCAGATTTTATTAAGGAACCCAGAATAGCATCTGTTCACTTTGAAAAGAATTCTGCTAATTCATCAGTGTCTTAAAATTTTAAATGTATATTTTGATTAACGTATTTTTATTGGCACATATAGTCATTTCCTTTTGGCTAATACTACTGTGAATGTGTGTCTTTCTGTAGCTGTGGTGCTCCCATTCAAGTTTCTGAGGTGAAGCTGCTTTCCTTTTCATCAGGGCAACTAACAGTTTTCCTCCCTGCTGAGGTGAAGGCCATAGGGACAGAGAAGGATCACGTCCTGCCTCTGCAAGAGCTGGCCATGAGGAGTCTACATCACACCTACCACAGTTTTCTAAAAGGTACACGGGACTGTTTTCTTTTCTTTCCTTTCCTTTCCTTTTCTTTCCTTTTCTTTTCTTTTCCTTTCCTTTCCTTTTTTCTTTTCTTTTCTTTTCTTTTCTTTTCTTTTCTTTTCTTTTCTTTTCTTTTCTTTTCTTTTCTTTTTTCTATTCTTTTCCTGCCTCTTATTCAGTGAGCTTAGGAATTGTGTTTTATGCTATTTTGGTGTTCATTTTTCAAAATTGTGGTAAAATGTACGTAACATAAAATTTACCATTTTAATCATCTTTAAGTGTTCAGTTCAGTGGCATTAAGTACATTTGCGTAGTTGTGTAATGGAACATTTTTTATAAGAGAAAAGTTTTAATATTTTATTTTAATATTAATATTTAATATTTTAATATTAAAATATTTTCTCAACACTGAGCCCTTCAGCACCCCCTACAGACACAGAGAAGCATTCACTAAATATGATCTTCAGTCACAAAGAACAGAGGTTAAAAGTTAAACTATGCAGTTTAAATGAGAGAAATTGGTGTTTGGGAGCACATATTTGGTGGAAGTGAGAAGGCTGGCAGAGGTACTTTCTTCTGTATCGAAAAATGTGCAAAGATCTTATCCTTAAAGCAAAGTTGGGTACTTCTTCCAACAGAGCAACTTTTTGCCTTGTAACCTCCTTACACCTGAGAAATATATATACCTAAAGGGAAATTAATTTCAGGAGCCTTTGGCAGTATTACCACAGGATTTGGCGGTGTGTAGATGTCATAGGTGACATGGAGTGGACCTGTGATGCTTTAAGAAAGCACTAGGCAACATTAATAATAAAATACATTTCAAGTGCTTTTAAAACTACTAAATGTTTTGTCTTTGCTTTAAAAAAAAAAAAAAAAAGGTGCAGACAAAAACATCTAACATTAACCTTCCAGAAATGTCTAATACAAATTAAGTTGTTTTTAAAAACTAAACAGAAAACTGAAATTATTCACCTATGAGCAAATTACATTTTTCAAAATGGTTATTGATAAGTCTGGACAGATATAAAAGATGATAAGATAATTTGTATTTCCTTCCTCAAGATGATTCAGTGATTTTTAGGTGTCACCTCATCATGACCGTTTCTCTCTCTACTAGATGTTTTACTCTCAGTAGCAACCCAGTGTACATTTGTGCTCAGTGATTGCCTGGGCCACTGGGATGTTTTGCTTTAAACATTTCTTTTGTGTAGCTCAGACTAAACTGAGGAGGAAACACCCTATTTTTATTAGTGACAGCTCATGGGAGTGAGACAAGGAAAAGCTTGGTTTCATTATTTTTCATTTTCTTTGATTTCTTTGTTTCCCCCTTTCATTCTTTTCAGTAAATATAATTTAGCTTGAAAGATTCTAAATGCCCAATAGATTTAGGAAGAATTTAATGAAAGTCTGTTTTAGTCTTCAGTCCCAGTCTTTTTTTTATTCTCTGTCTCTTACCGAAGTTTACAGACCCTCCCTGGGTAAACTTAACACCTTTTCAGTCTTTGTTCTTAAAGAATATTTGGTCTTATTCTTTCCTGGCCTCTACCTCAGGACAGCTCAGGTTGCTCTTAAAAGAGTAGATTTAGGTTTTCTCTTAGTATCAAAAATGTAAAAAGCATCTTTCATTTCCAAATAATGTTACATTTTTATTCAATGCCTATCGATCGGATAACAGAATTTTCAACATGCAGTACTTTTCACTAACTGAACTTATTTGCTAACAATAAGAAATATTTTAAGAAGCCAAGTTTAAGGAAATCTCATTTTTTATTTGTGCATGATTTTCTCTTGTGTTCCAGATCTGGACTTTCTGTCTCCAATCTCGTTACCCAGAAGTCTCCTGGAACTGCTGCACTGCCCCTTGGGGCACTGTCACCGGTGTAGTGAGCCCATGTTTACGATTGTCTACCCCAAGCTATTTCCCTTGAGAGAGACGCCAATGGCAGGGCTGCACCAGGGGTAATCATTCCTAAGTGGACTCCAGGGCTTACACCTGGGCGAGGGGTGGGAACGTGGGGAAGGGTGGAGGACACACATAAAAGTGTTGGTAAGTCAGCAGCTTTAAAGGGGCATAGAATGTTTCCTGCCATACAGGTAAATGAAACAAATGCACGTTTTCAATATCACAAGAAAACTGGATTTCTCTTTATTACATTTTTGGTCTTATACAGAACGGTTTTATTGTATATGTTATTTAGAGTAGCTCATTCTTTGTAGGAGTGTTTTCCTATTCACAATAGTCTTTAGGCAATAAGGAATGTAAGAACAAAATAGTTGTTATATAATGGGTCCAGCCCAGCTCTTCTATTTAATTCGCATTGCTAACTGAAAGTGTGTGGCTGAGCATTGTGTGTGTGTGTTTCTGTTTTGAATTTCTAACCCTTCCAAATAGCATTCTCTTGCCACTGTCTATTTCTTGGCACAGTGCCTTGAATTTGCTGAGAATGTTAACTAAGTAAAAACCCCCATTCTGGTAGTTTAAAAAAAGAATATCAGACAATTAAAAATAGGACATGAAATGAAAAATCCCCCATTAGCACAGTCTCAGCTTATAGATTTTCTAAATTTAGAATCTTCTAAGTTCACATTTTTCAAAGATGAAAAAAAATACTATAATACCTCACTTATCCATCAAATGTGGTATTTTGGGTTAGTACATTTTTCAGGATAACTTGTTACCCCTATTCAGTCCTAGAAGCGTTTCCTTTATAATCATTTTTGTAGAATGAGAGCAAGCGTGGGCAGGGTGCTGAACCTCTCAGAGCCTCAAAATGGAGAAAGAACAGCCTGCTGGGCAGGGCCATCTAAGGATTAGCAGATGATGAAGGCAAACACTTGGCACATAATGGGTGCTCGGCAAATGGTAGTTACCTTTTCCATCTCTCTACCCACTCCTTCCCAAAACTGCATTTGTCTTTTTCTTACCCTGAATAATCCTATTTTGCTATACTTTCAGTTCCTGTTTCAACTTTCTGTATTTTTAATGTTTCCTGCTTTACTGTGCCTGCCTACAGAAGCCCTCCTCCAAAACTTGCTTATCTGCTACTTCTGATCAGAGGTGATCAGATCACCAAATTTAGTAAAATTCCATTTTAAATTAGAGTTGAAAGGACTGAGTCAGGATTTGAGTATGTTACTACATGAATAAAATTAACTAATGAAATAGGCACATCTATGAGGAGCAGTAGGGAATATCAGTCAAGTGCACAGGCCCTGATTCTGACTTCTCCCCTGGGAGACCTTGGACAAATTATTTAACATCTCTGAGCTTCATCTTTTCATCAATAAAATGAGCATAGTAATAATATCTATTTAATAAGGTCATTGTGAGGATTAAATGAGATCATTTATGTAAAGAGCCCAAGATGGTGCCTGGTATGTAATAAATATTAAGTGACTTAACTATGATCTCTTTTTGTAGCTCAAAGACTTCTAAAAATTTATTTTATGTATGTCTTTAGCAAATGATCTTCATATTAGTAAGATATCATCATAGGAAAATCTTCCATTAAACTATAGTAAAATCCTTCTGCATTGTTGTTGCACAGTTTCCTATAGAAGACATTTTCTTACTAAAAGTATGAAAATGAAAACAATTCAGTATGATAAGGATGCTCTGTTAGTAGCTGATAAAATTCTAAATACCTGTTTGAAAAGATAAACTTTCTTTCTATCATGGTAATTAATTTGTGCAAATAAAGTAGATCCCTTAAATGAAGTCATTTTTGTGTTCTTTATATGAAATTTGGGAAACTTGTTCGATAAGTATTTGCATATTTACTGCTACTTATTTCTCTGCTTAAACCTAGAAATTCAGTGTGAATATCTTATATTGCTTTAGAACATAAAATATAATAGTGTTAGTTTAATAAAATGAGTGTATCAAATACATAGGACTTAGGTAATGCCCTTTTGTTAAGAAAAGCTAGAAGTGCCCATGTTTATAGCAAAAAATGAAATACCAAGATACAAACATGGCTTTCTGTGGTGAGTTAATGCTAAGATCTGAAACTGAGAATTTGTGTCTTTCATTTGGTCCACCGGACTTTGCTCCTTCCCACGTTGCTATGGAGACTGTGTTAAAAGCTTTGACTTTAGTTTCTACCGTAGTTTTTAAAGTACTTTCTTTTGTAATTGACAACCGAATACTTGAATCTCAATAGCTTATTGCTAAAAATAAAATCAATATTTTTAATATCATAAACTCTAAAAGGTCTTGATAATATTATTTTTAAGTTTTCTAATATATTCTGTTTGGTGTTCATTGCTTCTTATAAAATAATACATTGTATCAGCCAATATCTAAATTAATGTGGACATCTGGCATTATTTTAAAAGAATATATTGAATATTCTTCTAAAATACCAAGTCCCATACGAGTGTTAGTTCCAACTTAAATTTAATACAGAGTCAATTAAAAAGAAATTACAGTATTTTGCATAAATAGTAAATACCCAAATCTTCAAATATCTATAGAAGAGAATAATGGCTAGTATGTTCATAACTTTTGATCCTGATAGGCATAGCAAATTTTCATTCCCCCAAATTACTGTTCATTTATTAAAATGGAGAATGTCAACTCATAGGATTATTTACTAGTATAACAACATGTGTCTGGCTTTTCCCACACATGTATGCATCTCATAAGTTTTGTATTTCCCAATAGGAAGTCAGGCTACCCAAGGTTTTTCAAGGGTATTTTACAAGTTTCCTAGGGATACCTCAACAAAATACCACAAAACTGGGTGACTTACAGAGCTTCTACAGATACTGTCTCAGAGCTCTGAAGGCTAGAAGTCTGAAATCAAGATGTGGCAGGATTGGTTCCTTCTGAGGGCTGTGATGGAAGGATCTAATCCTTGCAGATGGCCATCGTCTCCCTTCTTCTCTTCACATCATCTTATCTCTATGTGTGTCTGTCTCAGTGTCCAAATTTCCCTTGTTTATAAGAACACCAGTGACATTTCATTAGGGCCCTCCCTAATGACCTCATCTTAACTAATTACACTGGCAATGACCCTGTTTCCAAATAAGGTTACTGTATTACTCTGCTAGGGCTACCATAACAAAATACCATAGGCTGGGTGATGTAAACAACAGACATTTAATTTCTCACAGTTCTGGAAGCTGGAAGTCTGAAATCAGGGTGCATGTGGTTAGGTTGTGCTGAGGGCTGTCTTCCTGATTTGAAGATAGCTGCTTTCTTGCTGCCTCAAGTGGCAGAGAACACGAGCACACATGTGCACAAGCTCTCCAGCGTCTCTTCTTATAAGGGCACTAATCCTATCATGAGGGCCCCACCTTCATGAACTCATCTAAACCTAATATCTCCAAAAGGCCCCATCTCCAAATACCATCACATTGGAGATTAGGGCTTAAAATATGAATTGGTGGCAGGATGGGGGGACACAATTCAGTCCGTAGCAGTCACATTCTGGGGTTCTGGGGATTAGGACTATAACATGAATTGGGGGGGGATACAGTTCAACCCATAACAGTCTGTCCTCCAAAAATCCATGTCCTTCTCAGATGCAAAATAAATTCACTCCATCCCAACACCCCCCAAATCCTAACCCATTCCAGCATCAACTCTTAAGTTCAAAATGTCATCTTAGGTGTCTAAATCAGGTATGGATAAAACTCAAGTATAACTCGCCTTGGGGCAAAACTCCTCTCCATCTGTGAACCTGTAAAACCAGACTGGTTATCTGCTTTCAATATATAATGGTGGGACAGGCATAAGATAGACATTCCCTTTACGGAAAGGAGAACAAGATGTCATGAGTTTCAAACAAGTCCAAAACTTAAAAGGGCAAATTCCATTAGATTTTAATGCTTGAGAATAATCCTCTGGCTAGATGCTCTGTCCTTTAGGCCCGCTGGGGTGGTGGCCCGCTGGGGTGGTGACCTCCTCAGCCCTCAGTGGGGCCCTGCTGTCTAAAACCAAGGAACTTGCCCCATCCTCTGGAATTGAGGAGGTGGCCCCATCCCCGGGGTTATTCTTCCCTTTACTTGATAGCTTGTTTCCTGCCTGTAGAATCCCAGAAGGCTGACAGCATGTCTTCACCCTGTCCCATCTCTGTCCTCTTTAGTCCAAGTTGTCAGCCTTTCTGCTGAAATGGCTGACTGGATCCACAAGTCACATGCCTAATCTCTTTAGAAAAGGTCGTCCAGCCACACCCTTGGTGTTCTCTCCAGAGCATGCTTTCTCATTTTTTACAATGTAGGTAGCCTGAGAATTTTCCATATCTTCAAGTTCTGGTTCCTTTTTGCTGAACAATTCCCTCAATTTATCTCCCTCCTCTCACATTTTACTGTAAGCAGCAAAGAGAAACCAGGCCATGCCTTCAATGCTTTGCTTAGAAACCTCCTCAGCTAAATATAGGCATACCCATCTTTTTGTGCTTCATTTTATTTCACTTCACAGATATTGCACTTTTTACAAACTGAAGGTTTGTGGTAACCCTGTGTCAAGAAAATCTATTGGTACCATTTCTCCAACAGCATTTGCTCACTTCCTGTCTCTGTGTCACCTTTTGGTAATTCTCACAATGCTTCAAACTTTTTCATTATTATTATACTTGTTATGGGGATCTGTGATCAGTAATCTTTGATGTTACTACTACAGTTCACTGAAGGCTCAGATGATGGTTAGCATGTTTAGCAATAAATTATTTTTAAATTAAGGTATATACATTTTTTTTAGACGTAATTCTATTGCATACTTAATAGACTACAATATAGTGTAAGTATAACTTTTATATGTACTGGGAAACCAAAAAATTTGTGTGACTTGCTTTATTGCTGTATTTGCTTTATTGCGGCGGTTTGGAATTAAGCCTGCAATATCTCTGAGGTCTGCCTGTATCCAAGTTCATCACTTACAAGTTCTATTTTCCATCCAACAGAACACAGTTCAGTCTAGTCCTCTGTGCTTTATAACAAAGATCATCTTTCTTTCATTTTCCAATAACACATTCCTCATTTTTGTCTGAGACCTCACCAGAAACACCTTTAACACTCCTATTTCCAGCAACATTCTGTTCATGACAATATGTGTATTCTCTAAGACAATAGAAGCTTTTTCTATAGCTTTCCTCTTTCCTATGTAAACCCTCACCAGACATCCTTTAACATCTATATTTCTACCAACAGTCTCTTCAAGGCAGAACTCTTCTAGCCTCTGCTACTTAATTTCAAAGCCACATCTAGATTTTTAAATATTTGTTACAGCAGCACCTCTTACCAGTAGCTGAATTTGTATTAGTTAGCAGTCTCCAGAGAAACAAAACATATATCTACATCTATATCTGTAAATAATAAATATAGACAGAGATTGATTTTAAGGAATTGGCTCACATGACTGGGGAGCTGGCAAGTCCAAAACCACAGGGCAGGCTGACAGGCTGGAAGTTCAGAAAAGAGTTGATATTGCAGTCTTGAGTCTAAATTTCACAGGGCAACAGGCTAGAAACTCAGGGTTTTTAAGTTGCTGTCTTAAGGAAAAGTCCTTCTGCTTCTTTGCTCTAAAGGCCTCCAACTGATTGGATGAGGCCCACCTTATGGAGCGTAATCTGCTTTACTCAAAGTCTACTGATTTAAATGTCAGTCACATCTAAAAAATACCTTCACAGCAGCATCTAGACTGATATTTGACCAAACAACTGGGTACCATGGTCTAGCCAAGCTGACACATAAAATTAACCATCACAGACATTCAAAAGGTCTCAAATCACCAGGATGTTTTGAGACAGAAATTGCCAATGGCCCAGAATCGCAGTGTTCCTTCCCATATCGCTTGGGTTAAGTTTGGGCCATAGCAGATGTTAACAGTGTATGCTCAGGTGTTGGTGTGGTGACATCTCTGCTTTTGTACAGTGAGGCCCTGGGCTGGAATGAAAGAATTCATAGGCTTTAGGGGTCAGGAGACCCAGCTGGAAGTTGAGCTGTATTACTTAGTACTGTAAGATAGGTGCCATTATTAGATTGAACTGTGTGAATCATACGCCTTCCATGTGGTTCAACCTAATATAACCCCCATGTTACAGGAGTAGGAGGGTGTGGAACTGAGGGAAAGGAAGATCAGAAACTGGGCCAAGCCCTCATAGCAGAGCTGGGATTTGATCCATAGCAAGTCTGGCTCCAAATCCATGTTTTAGACACTACGCTGTAATTAGCTACTGAGTGAATCACTACATATGAAGAAATTTTGAAATGGTGCTCATAAATATAAAATGAAAATAAGCTCTAATATTCTGAACAAGATACTTTTGAAATATGTATGTGTGTATACATATACATATATGTGTGTGTGCACTAAAGAAATCCAGCAGGATGTAGATCTAACTCTAAACTGTGGTTACCTTGGAAGGGAGGAATGTAGGGTTATGGAGTAGTCAGGTGGGGACTTTAATTTTCAATTCTATATACTACAGAATCATTTGAATATTTTCAGTAAGGATGTATTTTTATAAATACACAAAATAACAATTAAAAAATAGTATGTATCTAAAGGGACTTTAAAAAATCCTTTGCTTAAAGCTTTATATAGGTTAAAAAAGAAAAGGAAAGGTTCTTGGAGCAATTTTTTTTTAAGTTTAGGTAAAAATGTTTTTAAACAGGTTACACAGTGATATCCAATTTTTGTCAGCTATGGGTGTATATATATAAATATATACATATATGTACACACATATACATATATAGTCTTTTACACATATATATATATATATAGTGTTGGCCAACAAAGTTTGTTTGGGTTTTTCCGTAACATCTTATGGAAAAAACCTGAGCAAACTTTTTGGCCAACCCAAAAGTTTAAATTGTTAAATACATAGAAAACGTCTTGAAGGCTCACTAAAGTAACAGTAGTTTTCTTTGAGTAGTGTTGAATTTTTACAACAAACTGGTGTCGCTTTAAAAATTAAAAATAATGTTTAATTATTAAAACATTAGTAGACCAGTGGTTTCTTTTCTACTTATTTATTTGGGGGGGAGACAAAGTAAATCTGTTCAAGTCATACGTTATCATCAAAGCAAAATTAGGAAATAGAATTCTGCAAAAGGAAATTGTATCAAATGAAAGTACTGCCACTGGAAATGACAACTGTTAATATTTTAGGCTAAAGTAGAATATCTCTTAGTTGACTTAGATATTCAACTCTTAGTTGAATATCTCCTAACTGAGGCTCCAGATTCTTGATGCTTCCTTTTCCTTTTTTTTTTTTTTTTTAATTGGGGTAAGAACATTTAACTTGAGATCTACCTTCTTAACAAATTTTTAAGTGCACAGTATAGTATTAACTGTAGGCACTATATTGTACAGCAGCTCTCTAGAACTTACTCATCTTGCATAACTGAAACTATACCCATTGAACACAACTCCCATTTCTCCCTCCCTGCAGTCCCTGGAAACTCACCATTCTACTCTCTGCTTCTGAGTTTGACTATTTTAGATATCTCATGTAAGTGGAATCATGCAGTATTTGTCCTGTGACTGGCTTATTTCCCGTACCATAATGTCTTCCAGGTTCATCCATGGTGTTGCAAATGGCAGGGTTTCTCTTTTTTAAGGCTGAATAATATTCCATTGTATGTACATACCACATTTTTTAATCTATTCATCAGTCGATAAACATTTAGCTTGTTGCCATATTTTGGATACTGTGAATAATGCTGCAGTGAACATGGGAGTGCAGATATTTCTTTGAGACCCTGATTTCAGTTCTTTTGGATATATACTCAGAACTGGGATTGCTGGATATGATCATTCTATTTTTAATTTTTTGAGGAATTATTTTGCGTAGTGGCTGCACCATTTTACATTCCCACCAACATATGTGAGGATTCCAATTTCTCTTCACCCTTGCCAACACTTATTTTTTCGTTTGTCTGTTTTTTTAGAGCAGCCATCCTAACAGGTGTGAGGTGATATCTCATTGTGGTTTTGATTTGCATTTCCCTGATGATTAGTGATGTTGAGAACCTTTTCATATACCTGTTGGCCATCTGTATGTCTTCTTTGGAGAAATGTCTATTTAAATCCTTTACCCATTTTAAAATCAGATTGTTTGGTTTTTTTTGCTATTGAATGATAGGAATTTCTTATATATTTTAGATATTAACCCATGATCAAATACAAGGATTGCAAATATTGTCTTCCATTCTGTAAGTTATGTTTTGCTTTTGTTGATGGTTTACTTTGCTGCTTAGAAGCTTAGTTTGATGTAGTCCCACATGCCTATTTTTGTTTTGTTGCTTGTGGTTTTGGTGCCATAGCCAAGAAATCATTGCCAAGACTGATGTCAAGTAGCTTGTCCACTGTGTTTTCTTCTAGGGGTTTTATAGTTTCAGGTCTTATGTTTACGTTTTTAATTCATTTAGAGTTGATTTTTTTGTGTATGGTGTAGGATAAGGGTCCACTTTCATTCTTTTGCATGTGGATATCCAGTTTTCCCACACTATTTGTTGAAGAGATTGTCCTTTTCCCATTGTATATGCTTGGCTTCCTTGTGGAAGATCAGTTAGCTGCATATGTGTGGGTTTATTTCTAGCCTGTCTATTCTGTTCCATTGGTCTATATATCTGTCTTTATGCCAGTACCATACTGTTTTGATTACTGTAGCTTTGTGGTATATTTTGAAATCAGGAAACATGATGCCTTCAGCTTTGTTCTTTTTTCTCAAGATTTGTTGGACTATTCAGGATCTTTTGTGGGACCATATGAATTTTAGGATTTTTTTTTCTATTTCCATTTTTAAAAAGCCATTGGAATTATTTCCAAATAGCTCAGAATAATGCATCCACTCATTTATTGATTTATCCACTCAGTTAGCAAACACACATTGAGCATCTACTGTGAGCAGGGCACTGTGGTAGTGATGACAGCATGGCTTCAGTCGGCTGCTTTGAAGCTCAGATTTACAGAGCTTGGTTCTTTCAGGAATGCTCCATGGTCTTTTAAGCCAGAGTAATTACATGAGAGGACCAGATGTCTGAGTAACTGTTGTGCCTTGCGATAGAGACCCATTTGTTAGAGAACGTGCAGAACTGTCTTTGTCTTATTACTTCCCTTTGTCTGTTATAACAACTTAATACTCCTTCCTCCCACTCACTAGTAGTTTATTTTAAAATAATATCTACTATCTAATACTTATATGGTTAAATCACTTATCACTTATGAAATGTCACATTTCCTTACCCTTGCTTTTTGTGGGTATTACTTTCTTTTACTTTTTTTTTAACATCTTTATTGGAGTATAATTGCTTTACAGTGTTGTGTTAGTTTCTGCTGTATAACAAAGTGAATCATCTATATGCATATGTATATCCCCATGTCCCCTCCCTCTTGTGTCTCCCTCCCACCCTCCTTATCCCACCCCACTAGGTGGTTGCAAAGCACTGAGCTGATCTCCCTGTGCTATTCAGCTGCTTCCCACTAGCTATTTTACATTTGGTAGTGTATGTATGTCAATGCTACTCTCTTACTTTGTCCCAGCTTACCCTTCCCCCTCCCCATGTCCTCAAGTACATTCTTTATGTCTGTGTCTTTATTCCTGTCTTGCCCCTAGGTTCATTAGAACCATTTTTTTTTTTTTAGATTCCATATATATGTGTTAGCATACAGTATTTGTTTTTCTCTTTCTGACTTACTTCACTCTGTACGACAGTCTCTAGATCCATCCACGTCTCAACAAATGACTCAATTTCGTTCCTTTTTATGGCTGAGTAATATTCCATTGTATATATGTACCACACTTCCTTATCCATTCGTCTGTCGATGGGCATTTGGGTTGCTTCCATGACCTGGCTATTGTAAATAGTGCTGCAATGAACATTGGGGTGCATGTGTCTTTTTTGAATTACGGTTTTCTCAGTTTATGCCCAGTAGTGGGATTGCTGGGTCGTATAATAGTTCTATTTTTAGTTTTTTAAGGAACCTCCATACTGTTCTCCATAGTGGCTGTACCAATTTACAGTCCCACCAACAGTGCAAGAGGGTTCCCTTTTCTCCACACCCTCTCCAGCTTTTATTGTTTGTAGATTTTTTGATGATGGCCATTCTGACCGGTGTGAGGTGATACCTCATTGTAGTTTTGATTTGCATTTCTCTAATAATTAGTGATGTTGAGCATCTTTACATGTGTTTGTTGGCAATCTGTATATCTTCTTTGGAGAAATGCCTACTTAGGTCTTCTGCCCATTTTTGGATTGGGTTGTTTGTTTTCTTGATATTGAGCTACAAGAGCTACTTGTATATTTTGGAGATTAATCTTTTGTCAGTTGCTTCATTTGCAAATATTTTCTCCCATTCTGAGGGTTGTCTTTTCATCTTGTTTATGGTTTCCTTTGCTGTGCAAAAGCTCTTAAGTTTCATTAGGTCCCATTTGTTTATTTTTTCTTATTTCCATTTCTCTAGGAGGTGGGTCAAAAAGGATCTTGCTGTGATTTATGTCATAGAGTGTTCTGCCTATATTTTCCTCTAAGAGTTTTATACTGTTTGGCCTTACATTTAGGTCTTTAATCCATTTTGAGTTTATTTTTGTGTATGGTGTTAGGTAATGTTCTAATTTCATTCTTTTAAATGTAGCTGTCCAGTTTTCCCAGCACCACTTATTGAAGAGGCTGTCTTTTCTCCATTGTATATTCTTGCCTCCTTTATCAAAGATAAGGTGACCATATGTGCGTGGGTTTATCTCTGGGCTTTCTATCCTGTTCCATTGATCTATATTTCTGTTTTTGTGCCAGTACCATACTGTCTTGATTACTGTAGCTTTGTAGTATAGTCTGAAGTCTGGGAGCCTGATTCCTCCAGCTCTGTTTTTCTTTCTCAAGATTGTTTTGCCTGGGCTTCCCTGGTGGCGCAGTGGTTGAGAGTCTGCCTGCTAATGCAGGGGACACGGGTTGGAGCCCTGGTCTGGGAAGATCCCACATGCCGCGGGGAAACTGGGCCCGTGAGCCACAACTACTGAGCCTGTGCGTCTGGAGCCTGTGCTCCGCAACAAGAGAGGCCGCGATAGTGAAGAGGCCTGCGCACCGCAATGAAGAGTGGCCCCCGCTTGCCGCAACTAGAGGAAGCCCTCGCACAGAAACGAAGACCCAACACAGCCAAAAATAAATATAATAAATAAATAAATAAATAAATAAAAGATTACTATAAATAAAAAAAAAAAAGATTGTTTTGCCTATTCGGGGTCTTTTGTGTTTCCATACAAATTGTGAAATTTTTTGTTCTAGTTCTGTGAAAAATGTCATTGGTAGTTTGACAGGGATTGCATTGAATCTGTAGATTGTTTTGAGTAGTATAGTCATTTTCACAATGTTGATTCTTCCAATCCAAGAACATAGTATATCGCTCCATCTGTTTGTATCATCTTTAATTTCTTTCATCAGTGTCTTATACTTTTCTGCATACAGTTTTTTGGCTCCTTAGGTATTTTATTCTTTTTGCTGCAGTGGTAAATGGGAGTGTTTCCTTAATGTCTCTTTCAGATTTTTCATCATTAGTGTATAGGAATGCAAGAGATTTCTGTGCATTAATTTTGTATCCTGCTACTCTACCAAATTCACTGATTAGCTCTAGTAGTTTTCTGGTAGTATCTTTAGGATTCTGTATGTATAGTATCATGTCATCTGCAAACAGTGACAGTTTTACTTCTTCTTTTCTGACTTGGATTCCTTTTTCTTCTCTGATTGCTGTGGCTGAAACTTCCAAAACTTGGAAGTGGGCAACCTTGTCTTGTTCCTGATCTTAGAGGAAGTGGTTTCAGTTTTTCACCATTGAGAACGATGTTGGCTGTGGGTTTGTCATATATGGCCTTTATTATGTTGAGGTAGGTTCCCTCTATGCCTACTTTCTGGAGAGTTTTTACCATAAATAGGTGTTGAATTCTGTCAAAAGCTTATTCTGCATCTATTGAGATTATCATATGGTTTTTATCCTTCAGTTTGTTGATATGGTGTATCACATTGATTGATTTGCGTATATTGAAGAATCCTTGCATTCCTGGGATAAACCCCACTTGATCATGGTGTATGATCCTTTTAATGTGCTGTTGGATTCTGTTTGCTAGTATTTTCTTGAGGATTTTTGCATCTATGTTTATCAGAGAGATTGGCCTGTAGTTCTCTTTCTTTGTGACATCTTTGTCTGGTTTTGGTATCAGGGTGATGGTGGCCTCGTAGAATGAGTTTGGGTGTGTTCCTCCCTCTGCTATATTTTGGAAGAGTTTGAGAAGGATAGGTGTTAGCTCTTCTCTAAATGTTTGATAGAATTCACCTGTGAAGCCATCTGGTCCTGGGCTTTTGTTTGTTGGAAGATTTTTAATCACAGTTTCAATTTCAATGCTTGTGATTGGTCTGTTTATATTTTCTATTTCTTCCTGGGTCAGTCTCAGAAGATTGTGCTTTTCTAAGAATTTGTCCATTTCTTCCAGGTTGTCCATTTTATTGGCCTAGTTGCTTGTAGTAATCTTTCATGATCCTTTGTATTTCTGCAGTGTCAGTTGTTACTTCTCCTTTTTCATTTCTAATTCTATTGCTTTGAGTCTTCTCCCTTTTTTTCTTGATGAGTCTGGCTAATGGTTTATCAATTTTGTTTATCTTCTCAAAGAACCAGCTTTTAGTTTTATTGATCTTTGCTATTGTTTCTTTCATTCTTTTTCATTTATTTCTAATCTGATCTTTATGATTTCTTTTCTTCTGCGAACTTTGCGGTTTTTTTGTTCTTCTTTCACTAACTGTAAGGTTAGGTTATTTATTTGAGATTTTTCTTGTTTCTTGAGGTAGTATTGTATTGCTATAAACTTCCCTCTTAGAACTGCTTTTGCTGCATCCCATAGGTTTTGGGTCATCGTGTTTTCATTGTCATTTGTTTCTAGGTATTTTTTGATTTCCTCTTTGATTTCTTCAGTGATCTCTTGGTTATTTAGTAGCATATTGTTTAACCTCCATGTGTTTGTATTTTTTACAGTTTTTTTTCCTGTAATTGATATCTAGTCTCATAGCATTGTGGTTGAAAAGATAGTTGATATGATTTCAATATTCTTAAATTTACCAGGGCTTGATTTGTTACCCAATATATGGTCTATCCTGGAGAATGTTCCATGAGCACTTGAGAAGAAAGTGTATTCTGTTGTTTTTGGATGGAATGCCTTATAATTATCAATTCAGTCCATCTTGCTTAATGTGTCATTTAAAGCTTGTGTTTCCTTATTTATTTTCATTTTGGATGATCTGTCCATTGGTGAAAGTGGGGTGTTAAAGTCCCCTACCATTATTGTTTTACTGTTGATTTCCCCTTTTATGGCTGTTAACATTTGCCTTATGTATTGAGGTGCTCCTATGTCAGGTGCATAAATATTTACAGTTGTTATATCTTCTTGGATTGATCCCGTGATCGTTATGTAGTGTCCTTCTTTGTCTCTAGTAATAGTCTTTATTTTAAAGTCTCTTTTGTCTGATATGAGAATTGCTACTCCAGCTTTCTTTGGATTTCCATTTGGATGGAATATCTTTCTCCATCCCCTCACTTTCAGTCTGTATGTGTCCCTAGGTCTGAAGTGGGTCTCTTGTAGATAGCATATGTATGGGTCTTGTTTTTGTATCCATTCAGCCAGTCTCTGTCTTTTGGTTGGAGCATTTAACCCATTTACATTTAAGGTAATTATCGATATGTATGTTCCTATTACCATTTTCTTAATTGTTTTGGGTTTGTTATTGTAGGTCTTTTCCTTCTCTTGTATTTCCTACCTAGAGAAGTTCCTTTAGCATTTGTTATAAAGCTGGTTTGGTGATGCTGAATTTTCTTAGCTTTTGCTTGTCTGTAAAGGTTATAATTTCTCCATTGGATCTGAATGAGATCCTTGCTTGGTAGAGTAATCTTGGTTGTAGGTTTTTCCCTTTCATCACTTTAAATATGTCCTGCCACTCCCTTCTGGCTTGCAGAGTTTCTCCTGGAAAATGAGCTGTTAACCTTATGGAGATTCCCTTGTATGTTATTTGTTGCTTTTCCCTTGCTGCTTTCAATATTTTTTCTTTGTATTTAATTTTTGATAGTTTGATTAATATGTGTCTCAGCGTGTTTCTCTTTAGGTTTATCCTGTATGGTACTCTCTGTGCTTTCTGGACTTGATTGACTATTTCCTTTCCCATATTAGGCAAGCTTTTGAACATAATCTCTTCAAATATTTTCTCAGACCCTTTCTTTTTCTCTTCTTCTTCTGGGACCCCTATAATTCGAATGCTGGTGTGTTTAATGTTGTCCCAGAGGTCTCTGAGACTGTCCTCAATTCTTTTCATTCTTTTTTCTTTATTCTTCTCCCTGGCAGTTATTTCCACCATTTTATCTTCCAGCTCACTTATCAGTTGTTGTGCCTCAGTTATTCTGTTATTGATTCCTTCTAGAGTATTTTTAATTTCAGTAATTGTGTTGTTCATCACTGTTTGTTTGCTGTTTAGTTCTTCTAGATCCTCGTTAAATGTTTCTTGTATTTTTCCATTCTGTTTCCAAGATTTTGAATCATCTTTACTATCATTACTCTGAATTCTTTTTCAGGTAGGTTGTGTATTTCGTCTTCATTTATTTGGTCTTGTAGGTTTTTACCTTGCTCCTTCATCTGTAACAAATTGTTTGGTCATTTCATTTTTTTTTTTTTTCTTTGGATGGGTGGTGCTGTATTCCTGCCTTACTGGTTGTTTGGCCTGATACGTCCAGCACTGGCGTTTGCAGGCAGTTGGATAGAGCTAGGTCTTAGTGCTGAGATGAGGACCTCCGGGAGGCCTCACTCTGATTGATATTCCCTGGGATCTAAGGTTCTCTGTTAGTTCAGAAGTTTGGACTCTGAGCTCCCACCACAGGAGCTCAGGCCTGACCTCCAGCTTGGGAACCAAGATCCCACAAGCCAGTCACTGAGGGTTCCTCCCGTCCCCTTAGGTGTCCATGGTCCCCCACCAGTGCCTGGTAGGTGCCCTAGTTGTGTCGGTATTACTTTCTTCTGTGAAACCAGTTGACATCAGTAATACTGACATTAATTGCTTAATTATGTTTGGGTTTTTTTTTCTTTCAGCAGAAACCTGTTTGTTGGCACCAACTTAAGGTAACTTATGAAATTTTGCACGGGTAAAATATTCTTCAACAAATTTAAGTAAATTGTTCTTAACTTTTTTCTTTCTCATTGTATCACTAAACAATCATGTACTGACCATCTGCTGGTGCCAAACTCTCTACTAGGTATTAGGGGTTCAATTATGACCAAACCACCTGATACTTCTCTTCTGATACATATCTCACCCCTAAAGTTCTAGGGCATGGGCAGATCTAGTAGAGAAGCATGTATATATTTAAGTCTTTGGTTCTGCACACAGAATCTTCCCATGAGAGACAGTCATTAACCATAAACGTAACAAGAAATACCATATGTTATTAGATGATTCTCACATAATCCTCTTACATGTTAATATGTTCACAGGCTTGGGATTTCATCTGATCGATTCTTTCTAATATTATTTTTCTTCTGGCTTGAATTTCTGTATGAGTCAAGAATATGCTTTTTGTTTCTAATCAGAAAATAGGTTTATAAAGAAAACACATTTCTTATGATTTTTGTGGGCTCCAATATATGCAACAACATTGTGATTTTTTTCTTAAAAATAATGGTATTTCTTTATTTTAAAACTAAGCTGAAATTCTCTTTTCTTCTGCCTTGCCTATAAGTATGCTCAGAGATTCTAAAACAACAAATGTCATGTCTGATGTTCTTTGTAGAATTTATCAGCATCTTTTTCCTAATTCTAGAGTTTATTGCTTAGCTAAAAGTTTCTCCCCTGAAACTATCATGTCTCTGGTTCCACAGTTCTGTAATTTTTTTAAAGGACCTAACCAACACAAATGCATTGTTAAGGCAGTAGACCTGTTGATGTACTTGTAACAACTTAGATCATTAATGAAGCAAGCAGATACAGTATGCTCTTAGATGAGTTTCCCAAAAGTAAATAAGTACACATATTACTCAGCCATTGAAAAGAATGAAATAATGCCATTTGCAGCAACATGGATGGACCTAGAGATTGTCATACTGAGTGAAGTAAGTCAGACAGAGAAAGAGAAATATTGTATTATATCGCTTACATGTAGAATCTGAAAAGAAATGATACAAATGAACTTATATACAAAACACAAACAGACTCACAGACTTAGAGAAGGAACTTATGGTTACCACTGGGGAAGGGATAGTTAGGGAGTTTGGGATTGACATGTACACACTGCTATATTTAAAATGGATAACCAACAGGGACCTACTGTAAAGCACAGGGAACTCTGCTCAATATTATTTAACAACCTAAATGGGAAAAGAATTTGAAAAAGAATAGATACAGGAAGGAATTTGGGAAAGAATAGATACACGTATATGTATAACTGAATCACTGCTGTACACCTGAAACTAACACAACATTGTTAATCAACTATACTCCAATATAAAATAAGAAGTTGGGTTTTTTTTTAAATAAATAAGTACACAGGCTTGGGATTTCTTTGTAGCACAAATATGACAACTCCATGTTACCCACCCTACCCCCTTGAGCATCATAAGGAGTTAATGATGATCCAGTAAGCATTATGCTTCAGTCAATAACAATCCCATATCTTTATGGAATTGGATTTTTTTGCTTAGAACCTTAATTTTTAATTAAATGGTTGTGGTATGAAGTGCATCACTTCTATGAATGATTTTTCAGTTAACATAATTATCTTTTAAAAAAACAGGAAGAAATAAGTTTAGATAGCTGATCCTCAAAAATGCACTTGCCTTTTAAGATCATTTTGTGCCTGAGTTTCATTTCAATTGTTATTTATACAACCATATATATTCTGGTGTAGCAAATTATCTGAACTAGGGTTCTAACCAACTTTAGTTTTTTTTTTTAAATTAAGGTAATACAAAGTATCTAATAACTTAAAATTCACATAACTTCCTGAGTTAAGAAAATCTCAAAAGTGATGCCTGCCTTTTCATTTTCTTATGAGTATAATTTGCAAAGTAGAAAGTTTTAATTTTGATCAAGTCAAATTTATCCATTTTAATTTTATAGCTAGTGCTTTTTGTGTCCTAAGAAATCTTTACCTACTGCCAAGGTCATGAAGATATTCTCTTATGTTCTCTTCAATTTCATTGATCTGTGTCTCTCTCTCAGTCAGTACCAAACTGTCTTGATTACTGTAGTTATATAGTAGGCCTTAATATCAGGTGAAGTGATACTTTCACTTTAATCTTCTCTTTCAAGATTGTCTTAACTATTCTAAGGTCTTTGCTTTTCTGTAGAAGTTTTAGAATAAGCTTATCTTTGTTTCCAAAGAAACAAAGTTTTCAAGGGATTCATCTGTTCTCAGTTGGCAAACTTATTAGTGTGAAGTTGTTTAAGGTATTCCCTTATATCTTTTTAATGACTGCAGGATATGTATTAATATCACCTGTTTCATTTCTTATATTAATTTGTGTTTTCCTTTTTTTAATCTTTGTCAGTCTTGCTAGAGATTTATCAATTTTATTGATCTTGTTAATCCTAGTGAAGGTTTTAATTTCATTGGTTTCTCCTCTTCCTCCTACTAGCTTTGGATTTATTTTGCTCTTTTTTTTTTTTTTTGGAGGGGGGGTTAGGGTAGAAACTTAGAGTATTGATTTAAGACCTTTCTTATTTTCTAACATAAGCATTTAAAGCTATTAATTTCTCTGTCAGCGCTGCTTTACTATGTCTCAAAATTTTTGATGTGTTGTATTTTTATTTTCATTGTTTAAGTTTTTATACCTTTGAGACTGCCTCTTTAACCCATGGAAAAGATTTACACACTTGGAGATTTTCCTGTTCTTTCTGTTATTGATATCTAGTTTGATTCCGTAATGGACACAGAATGTGCTCTATGATTTTTACTTGCTTTAGACTTAAATTGTTCTTCTTTCTCTCACTTCCTGGGGGAAGCTTACATTATTGATAGTAGAGCTTTCTTCTTTTCTAATATTTGTATTTGTGCTGTAAATTTCCCTTTTGTACTGCTTTTGCCTCATCCCAGAATTTTTTGATCAGTTATATTTCATTTTCATTCAGTTCAAAATATTTTAATTTCTCTAGAGCTTGAAAAGAATGTGTGTTTTTCTGTGGTTGGGTAGAGTATCTATAAAGGTCAATTAGGTCCAGTTGATTAATGATGTTGAGTTCAACTATATTGTTTCTGATTTTCTGCTTTCTGGGTCTTTCAATTGCTTAAAGAGGGGTGTCGAAGTCTCCAACTCTAACAGCAAGTGTGTCTGTTTCTTCTTGAAGTTCTGTCAGTTTTTGCCTCATGTGTTTTGATGCTCTGTTATTAGCTTCATACACTTTTCACATTGTTATGTCTTCTTGGAGAATTGACCCCTTTATTATGTAATGCTCCTCTTTATTTCTGATAGTTTTCCCTGTCCTGAAGTCTGTTTTATCTGTAACAAAATAGCTATTCCATCTTTCTTTTGATTAGTGTTAACATTATATATCTTTCACCATCCCTTTACTTTCGACCAGTCTGCATTTTTATGTTTAAAGTGAGTTTCTTGTACACAACATTTAATTGGGTATTGTTTTTCCATCCACTCAGTCTCTGTCTTTTCATTGGTATGTTTAGACCATTCACATTTAAAGTGATTATTGATTTAGTTGGATTAATAGCTACTGTGTTTGTAACTGTTTTCTATTTTTTGTATTTGTTCTTTCTTTTCCTACTTCTTTTTGCCTTTTTTGATTTTATTGAGCATTTTATGTGATTCTGTTTTATCTCCTCTCATAGCATATCAATTATACTTCTTTTCTAAAAATTTGTAGTAGTTTCCTTAGAGTTTACAATATACATTTTAAACAATCTAACTCCACCTTCAGACGATACACTATACTGCTCCACTTGTAGTACAGGTACTTTGTGACAGAATAATCCTAATTCCTCCCTGGCAAACTTCATGACATTGCTGTCATTCATTTCACTATTCATCTGTTGTAATCATGCAGTACATTGTTACCCTTATTACGTGAAACAAGTTAATTTTTAGATCGATTGAAAATTATAAAAATAAAAGATTTTATTTAACTTTATTCCTTCTCCAACAATCTTCCTATTTATTTATTTATTCATTTTATTCTGAAGAATGTTTTTATTTTTAAAATTTTGATTGACGTATAGTTGATTTACAATATTATGTTAATTTCAGGTGTACAACACAGTGATTCAATATTTTTATAGATTATACTCCATTTAAAGTTATTATAAATACTGGCTATATTCCCTGTACTGTACAATATATCCTTATAGCTTATTTATTTTGTACATAGTAGTTTATGCCTCTTAATCCCCTATGTCTATCTTACCCCTCCCCCTTTCCCTCTCAGTGGTAACAACTAGTTTGATCTCTATATTTATGAATCTGTTTCTGTTTTGTTACATATATTCTTTGTTTTATTCTTTAGATTCCACATATAAGCGATAACACACAGTATTTGTCTTTCTCTGTCTGACTAATTTCACTTAACATAATACTCTCCAGGTCCAACCATGTTGCTGCAAATGGCAGAATTTCATTATTTTTTATGGCTGAATTATATTCTATTCTGTATCTTAGCTATTGTAAATAATACTGCTATGAACATTGGGGTGTATGTATCTTTTCTTGTTTTCCTTGGTTGTATACCCAGGAGTGGAATTGCTGGGTCATATGGTAGATCTATTTTTAGTTTTTTGAGGAACCTCCATACTGTTTTCCATAGTGGCTGCACCAATTTACATTCCCACCAGAAGTGTGCTAGGGTTCCCTTTTCTCCATATCCTTGCCAACATTTGTTATTTGTAGACGTTTTGATGATAGCCATTCTGACAGATGTGAGGTGCTATCTCATTTTGGTTTTGATTTGCATTTCTCTGATGTGTTGAACATCTGTTCATGTGCCTGTTAACCATCTGTATATCTTCTTTTGAAAACTGCCCATTCATGTTTTCTGCCCATTTTTTAATCAGGTTGTTTGGTTTTTGTTTTTGTTGTTTGTTTGTTTTTGATACTGAGTTGTATGAGCTGTTTATATATTTTGGGTATTAACCCCTTATTGGTCATATCATTTTCAAATATCTTCTCCAGTTCAGTAGGTTGTCTTTTCATTATGTTGATAGTTTCATTTGCTGTGCAAAAGCTTTTAAGTTTAAGTAAGTCCTATATGTTTATTTTTGCTTTTGTTTCCTTTGCCTTAGGAGACAGATCCCCAAAAAATGTTGCTACAATTTATGTCAAAAGTGTTCTGCTTATGTTTTCTTCTAGGAGTTTTATGGTTTCCAGTCTTAAATTTAGGTCTTTAATCCATTTTGAGTTTATTTCTGTATATGGGGTGAGGAAATGTTCTAATCTCATTCCTTTACATGTAGCTGTCAGTTTTTCCAGCACCACTTACTGAAGAGACTGTCTTTTCTCCATTGCATACTCTTGCCTCCTTTGTCATAGATTAATTGACCATAAGTGCATGGGTTTATATCTGGGCTTTCTATTCTGTTCCATTGATGTATGTGTCTGTTTTTGTGCCAATACCATACTGTTTTGATGACTGTAGCTTTGTAGTATAGTTTGAAGTCAGGAAGCATCCAGCTTTGTCCTTTTTTCTCAAGATTGTTTTGGCAGTTCAGGGTCTTTTGTGGTCATACTGAGTGAAGTAAGTTAGACAGAGAAAGACAAATATCGTATTTCACTTATATGTGGAATCTAAAAAAAGGGCACAAATGAACTTATTTACAAAACAGAAGTAGAGTCACAGATGTAGAAAACAAACTTATGGTTACCAGGGGGTAAGGGGGGGAGGGATAAATTGGGAGATTGGAATTGACATATACACCCTACTATATATAAAACAGATAACTAGTAAGGACCTACTGTATAAATGTGAATGGATTCAGTTCCTCAAAAGAGATTCTTATGGCTTAAGTTGTGTTAAGGCAGAGAGAGAGAAGGTGAAAGCAAGAGAGGAAAGAATACCTTAAGACAAAATTACTTAAACTTTTGAAGACAAAAAGCTAAATTACACCAAAACAAGACAAACAAACAAAGTGGGAACGGCAGTATTATTATTGAACAAACTAAAATTCAAGTTGAAAAGTATTAAATGAAAAAAATAGATTAAAAAAATAAATTTTAGGATTATTTGTTCTAGTTCTGTGAAAAATGTTCTGGGTATTTTGATAAGGATAACATTAAATCTGTAGATTGCCTTGGGTAGTATGGACATTTTAACAGTATTAATTCTTCCAATCCATGAAAAGAGGGTAACTTTTATTTGTATCATCTTCAATTTCCTTCATCAATGTCTTGTAGTTTTCAGAGTATAAGTCTTTCACCCTCTTGGTTAAATTTATTTCTAGGCATTTTATTCTTTTTGATGCAATTGTAGAAGAGATTGTTTTCTTGAATTCTCTTCCTGATAGTTCATTATTAGTATCGATAAGCAACATACTTCTGTATATTCATCTTGTATCCTGCAACTTTACTGAATTCATTTATTAGTTCTAATAATTTGTGTGTGTGTGTGTGGAGATTTTAGAGTTTTCCATATATGGTATCATGTCATCCCTAGTTTTATTTAGATCTGAATTTTTTACCTATACCCTTTTCCTCTCCCTGAAGAACTCCTTTCAACCTTTCGTGCAGGACAAGTTCACTGGCGATGAATTCCCTCAGTTCTCAGTTTGCTTGAAAAAGTCTTTATACTCCTTTACTTTTGTAGGATAATTTCACTGGATATAAAATCCTAGGTTAGTGATTTTTTTTTCTTTGAGCGCACTAAATATTTCACTTCACTCTCTTCTTGCTTGCATGGTTCTTATAAGAAGTCTACTGTGTCTTATACTTGTTCCTCTATAGGTAACATTTTTTTTCTCCTCTGGCTTTTTTCTAAGATTTCCTTTTTCTCTGGTTTTCTCCAGTTTGAATATGATATTTCTTTTTTTTTTTTTAATTGAAGTATAGGTGACTTACAATGTTGCTATACAGAAAGTGATTTTCAGTTTTATATATATATATATGTATATATATATATATGTGTGCGTATATATATATGTGTGTGTATATATATATATATTCTTTTCTATATTCTTTTCCATTATGGTTTTCACAGGATTATGAATATAGCTCCCTGTGCTATGCAGTAGGACCTTGTTGTTTGTCCATTCTATATTTACTAGTTTGCATCTGCTAACTCCAAACTCCCAATCCACCCTTCTTCCACTCTCCTCCCCTTTGGCAGCCACATATCTGTTCTCTATGTCTGTGAGTCTGTTCTGTTTCATAGATATGTTCATTTGTGTCATATTTTAGATTCCACATATAAGTGATAGAATATAATATTTCTTATGTGTAGTGTTTTTGTTTTTGATTTTTATCCTGCTTGGTGTTGTTAAGTTTCTGGATCTGTCATTAATTTTGTAAAGTCCTTAACCATTATTACTTCAAATATTTCTTCTCTTTTCTCTCCTTTTCTTTCTAGTATTCTAATTATGCATATCTTGCACCTTTAGAAATTGTCCCACAGATCGTGGATTTCCTGTTCTTTTTTTTTTTAATTCCCTGTGATAATTCTAACATCTCTGTCATATCTGAGTCTGGTTCTGAGGTTTTCTTTGTCTCTTCAGCATGTGCTTTTTCTTGCCTTTTGGCATCTCTTGTAATTTTTTGTTGAAAGACAGACGTATTGGGTAATAAGAACTGAGCTAAATAGGCATTTAGTGTGAGGTTTTATTTTAATCTGGCTAGGAGCTGAGCTCTGTTTTATGTTTGCTGTAGTAGGTACTAGAGGCTTCAGATTGAAATTCAGATTCCTTTAGTGTCCTTTTATGATTCTCCTTGCTTAACTTTGGGCTTCCCTGTATACTCCTCAGAGAGCCTTCATCTTGCAGCTGTTTTTGTTTTTGTTTTTAAATGCAAAATTTTAATGGGAATGCATTTCTCTCATAACATTCTTCATTCTCTCCTATTTTCTCATGACTTTTCTTCCGTACTCCTATATAGTTTAAAAACTAGATCCTCACCTCAATATTCTGTCAAGCCCAGGCTGCACTGTTGGTAAATGAGCTTTAGGAGCATGGTGAGCCCCCTTCCCCCAGCACCCTCAGGACTGCCCACTGCACCCCCTGCAGGCCCCTGGGTGGGCCCAGTAAGATGAACCCAAGGTTTAATAGTGCTGGGATTTTATTTATTTTGCTTTATTTTTTATTAATTTATTTATTTTAAAATTTTATTTTAGAGTATGGTTGATTTACAATGTTGTGTTACTTTCAGGTGTACAGCAGAGTGATTCATTTATACATATACATATTTCCATTCTTTTTCAGATTCTTTTCGCATATAGGTTATTACAGAATATTGAGTAGTTTCTTGTGCTATATAGTAGATCCTTGTTGATTATCTATTTTATATACAGTAGTGTGTATTTGTTAATCCCAAATTCCTAATTTATCCCTCCCCACCACGTTTCCCTTTTGGTAACCATAAGTTTGTTTTCAATGTCTGTGAGTCTGTTTCTGTTTTGTAAACAAGTTCATTTGTATCATTTCTTTTAGATTCCACATATAAGTGATGTCATATGATATTTGTCTTTCTCTGTCTGACTTACTTCACTTAGTATGATAATCTCTAAGTCCATCCATATTGCTGCAAATGGCATCATTTCATTCTTTTTTTATGGCTGAGTAATATTCCATTGTATATATGTACTACATCTTCTTTATCCATTCCTCTGTTGATGGACATTTAGGTTGCTTCCATATCTTGGCTATTGTAAACAGTGCTGCAATGAACATTGGGGTGCATGTATCTTTTCGAACTATGGTTTTCTCCAGATATATGCCCAGGAGTGGGATTGCTGGATCATATGGTAGTTCTATTTTTAGTTTTTTAAGGAACCTCCATGCTGTTCTCCATAGTGGTTGCACCAATTTACATTCTCACCAACAGTGTAGGAAGGTTCCATTTTCTCCACACCCTCTCCAGCATTTATTGTGTGTAGACATTTTGATGATGGCTCTTCTGACTGGTGTGAGGTGATACCTCATTGTAGTTTTGATTTTCATTTCTCCAATAATTAGTGATGTTGAGCATCTTTTCATGTGCTTTTTGGCCATCTGTTTGTCTTCTTTGGAGAAATGTTTATTTAGATCTTCTGCCCATTTTTGATTGGGTTATTTGTTTTTTGATATAGAGCTGCATGAGCTGTTTGTATATTTTGGAGATTAATCCCTTGTCAGTTGCTTTGTTTGCAGATATTTTCTCCCATTCTGTGGGTTGTCTTTTCATTTTGTTTACGGTTTCCTTTGCTGTGCAAAAGCTTTTAAGTTTAATTAGGTCCCATTTGTTTATTTTTATTTTCATTACTCTTAGGAGGTGGATGCAAAAAATACTGATGTGATTTATGTCAAAGAGTGTTCTGCCTATGTTTTCTTCTAAGAGTTTTATAGTATCCGGCCTTACATTTAGATCTTTAATCCATTTTGAGTTTATTTTTGTGTAGGGTGTTAGAGAATGTTCTAATTTCCTTCCTTTTTTTTTTTTTACATGTAGCTGTTTAGTTTTCCCAGCACCACTTATTGAAGAGACTGTCTTTTCTCCATTGTATATTCTTGCCTCCTTTGTCATAGATTAATTGACTATAGGTGCGTGAGTTTATTTCTGGGTTTTCTGTCCTGTTCTGTTGATCTATATTTCTGTTTTTGTGCCAGTACCATACTGTTTTGATGACTATAGCTTTGTATTATAATCTGAAGTCAGGGAGCCTGATTCTTCGAGCTCCATTTTTCTTTCTCAGGATTCCTTTGGCTATTCGGGGTCTTTTGTGTTTCCATACAAATTTTAAAATCTTTTGTTCTAGTTCTGTGAAAAATGTCATTGGTAATTTGATTGGGATTGCATTGAATCTGTAAATTGCCTTGGATAGAATTGTCATTTTGACAATATTGATTCTTCCAATCCAAGAACATGGTATATCTTTCCATCTATTTGTGTCATCTTCAATTTCTTTCATCAGTGTCTTACAGTTTTCAGAGTATAGGTCTTTTGCCTCCTTAGGTAGGTTTATTCCTAGGTATTTCATTCTTTTTGATGCAGTGGTAAATGGGATTGTTTCCTTAATTTCTCTTTCTGATCTTTCATTGTTAGTGTATAGGAATGCAAGAGATTTCTGTGTATCAATTTTATCTATAATCCACTGTCCTTATGCTGGAGGCCATTTACTCTGGTGGCAAATGAGGGAGGGAAATGTTCTAAATTTTATGATTATATCATTATTTTAGTGGGCCTGTATTTCTAGGCTGTGACCGTCATAAATTTTTCTCATCTTGCATAGTTTGCTTTCCCCTCTTAGGTGGGATGGGCAGGCTAAAGGGGGCTGGGGTGGGAAGAATGCCCTTCTGCACCTGGGATAAGGCTGTGGTAAACTCTTTCTCTGGAGAACAGTCCTTTGTTATGGAGGATGCTCTGGATATGTTACATAATGACTACTCTTTTTCTCTTCCTGAATGAGCGACAAGGGGATCTTTTACGGATTTTCACCATGATAGCCTGTAGGGTTTCTATAGGTAAAACCTAAGAATGTGTGTCACCCTAACACACACACCAGGAGTATCTCACTCTCAGGCTTGTCCACACTCAGCCTCCAGCAATTCTAGCATCTTCTGTCCAGGTAAGCAAGTCTCAGCTGTGACTCTGGAGTTACCTGTCTCACCAGATTTTGAGGCTGCAGTTTGCCCTGTGACCTCAGTTCTCTGGTGAGTGGAGAAAAGTTGTTGATTTTCAATTTGTTCAGCTTGTTCTTGTTGTAAGAACAGGAGTGAGGACTTCTAGTCTCTTTATGTCGGAGATGAAACCAGATGTGTTCTCTGTATATAATTTCAATTCTTTCAAATTTGTGAGGTTTGTTCTTTGGCACAGAATATAGTCTGTCCTGGTGAATATTCCATGGGCTTTTAGAAAAAAAAAAAGTGTACTTTGTTGCTGTTGGGTGGAGTGTTTTGTATATGTCAATTAGGTATCTTTGGTTCATTGAGTTGTTCAGTTCTTCTACACCTGTGCTGATTTTCTGTCTGGTAGTTCTATCAGTTGCTAAGAGTAAAGAAGTTGAAGTTCCCACTCTAATTGTGAGTTTATCTATTTCTCCTTTTAGTGCTATTATTTTTTAACAGCTTTATTGAGAGAATTTACATATCATACAATTCACCCATTTAAAGTATACAAATCAGCAGTTTTTACTGTAGTCACAGATACGTGCAACTAATACCACAGACAATTTTAGAACGTTTTTCTCACCCTAAGAGAAACCTTGTACCCTTTATCTATCACCTCTCTCTTTCCCCATACCTAGCCCTAAGCAACTAGTTATTTACTTTCTATAGAAATTGATGGATTTCTCTGTCCTAATCCTCTGGATAGGGATAACAGGCTTTTCTTGGAGTTTTTTGGGGGGGTTGTTTTTTTTGTTGTGTTTTGTTTTGTTTTGTTTTTTTGACTCTGTCTGTTGGTGGTTCTGGGTTGGAAGCTCCTACAGCATTCTATCTGGAGTATATGGGAGGCAATAAGGAAGCCTAGGGAGTTTACCATTGCTGTGTTGCCTCTCAAGTCCCAGGGTCATAGTCTGTCTATCTTCATTCTGTCTTTCAGAGTCTTCCAATGCTTGTTTGTTGTATTATGACCGGGGTGTTTTAGTTGTAAGAGAAAGGACCTTGGAAGATTGGGGCTCCCAAAATGTATTTTGCCTCCAGAATCCAAAGGGACCCACAAGTGTGTATCTGTTTCTTCATAGTGGGCAGTTCTGGATGTAACTCTTCTTTTCTGTTTGAAACTTTACCAATGTAGCAGACACCTGAGCTTTTGCAGGCTTTCTCTCTCACCTCTAGTAGGCATGTGTCATATTAAGTATCAGGTGTGCTTGCTACTTCCAGTTTGATTTCTCCTCACCAATACATATATTAATGTCTTAGTGAAGGGACTGTCTTCCTGACCCTCCCAGAGGTTTCCAGGTGGTGGCTGAGCAGGTTAGGCCGCATTGGATCCACTTCAACATTCCCATTTCTCTAAGCCTTTGATCTCCTCCCTCTAGACTGTGCAGTGGAAGTTCTAGCATCTCTGTCTCATTGACTGTAGGCCTCTACTGAATCAAGGCTTCTATTAACCATTATAGGTACTCAAACTAACACATTAAATGCTGAGGCCTCATGAAGCACCCTTCTTGGCCTGATCCAACCTTAGACTTATTCTCACTGGCTAATGTATTATACTTAGACTCCATTTCCATGCTTACTCTCCAGATTTCTGCAAATAAAATTTGCAAGATTCTACAACTCCTTCATGTACATAATCTCTCCCAGGAGCAGCCCTTGCAATTAACTCTCTGAATCATGCTGGGATTTTGCTCTCTCTATGGCCCTAGAGGCAGTGAGTATTGTTCCTGCCTGAAGAAGATAGGAATTTCCTTTTTAGGTAACCACACCAGATGAAGTCAGTGAAATCTTTTTATTCAAGTGAATGCTTGTTTTCTTAGATGGTAAGAAGGGCTGTTTCTGACGTGAAGAAATGTTTAGAGATATTAGAGGTTTAAGGTCCTTAGCTTTGTGTCTACACAAAGGTTTCCATCTCAAGTCTTAAGTCCTCACCCCTTCCCAACCAGAACCTTTACCTTAGCATAAGAGACTTAGCATAAATATACTTTTACCTGGCATGTGATTCTGCAGCCTGTACATTCAGGCCTCAGGCATGTCCCTCCCACAGCTTCATAAAATAAGAATTCCTTTAAGGCCACCATAGAAACTTTCTGATTCTCTACCTATGCCTTGAGTTGAGAGTTCAAGAAGGCACTAAGCTTATCTTTTTTTTTTGGAAGGGAGTTGGGATTTGGGGGAATCTCTTAAAGCAGTCAAAAGAAGCCATCTCCCTCCACAATCTTTGAATTCACCATGATGCCACAGCAATCAAGTGCCACAGCAGTTGATCTCCCAGTGCCTTACCCTCCACTGGCAGTCTTAGTGATAATTTGAGTAATCGTGATACCACAACTTTGAGTAATCAGTGATGTCCCACTTTTCCCTGGTAATGAGGTCATTCATGCACTCACCAACCCAATCCCAGAATCCCACTTTGATGGACTGTTTCCTTAGGCTACTCCCTACTAAATCAATCAGGGTACTGGCCGGAAAACACAGATAAGCTGGGATTTTGAAGAGAAATTAATGGAGAAAGACTATTTACAGAAGTTCAGGCAGGGTTCAGAGCACCCACAGGATGATAAAGTACCTGGGAACTTACAGCAGGAGGAAGGTTTACCATTCTTAATCTTTTGGCATGAAGGACAAAGGAAGATCTGGAGGCTGTTGAGACTTAGAGCCAACAGGAGGGGCTGCCCAATAAAAGCTCTGGTCAGAGATGTAGAGATGGAGTGGGATAGAAATAGTCAACCTTTCCATAAAAGCAATGAAAAAACTGGCAAAACTTGTCAGAATTGAATTTTTCAGAACTCTGGAAATTAACAAAAGGCTTACAGCAATCCAGAGTGCATTTATTCAAGAAAAGTGACTGAATCTCAGAAAGAACAGAGACCTTTGTGATATTTTAACCCATAGTCCCATCTTCTAGTCTTAACCTTGAAAACCAAGAATCTGCCATCACAGTTAAAACCAGCAGCCGGGCAGCAACTGGAAAGGGGTGGAAGGAAGTTGGAGCATCTTCAAAGGGTGTTTCACTGAAAAACCCTACTTGCAAGCCTGTCTTTATTTCCTCAGTCAGAGATCACCAGCACAAAAAGCCTCTTCTCTGAGGGTATTTGTCAAAAATTGTCAAAACAATTACAGGCAATTGCTTAACTTCACAGATGCCTGAGGCAGTGGGTAACTGTTGGGGCAAACAATAGACTGGCCATAAAGCTGAAAAGGAAAATTGGGGGAGTAAGGTTTCCACAGGGGCTTTGAAAAGCACTAACGTATTCCTAGGAGTATGTAAGGTCATGTGCATGCAAAGGGATGTGAGCATGCTCAGAAAAGACCCAAGATGGCCCTGAGCTCTCACCTCTGCTTGCAGGAAGTGAGACTCTGTGCAAGCAGGAAGTGAAGGCTAAGGCAGAGTTGTCAACTGCCTGGTTGAGTGTTGAAAAGTGTGACTGGAGCCTAGTGAGAACTAGAGCCATACAGGAGGGTCCATCCAGGGAAGCTTTATCCTCACATCAGCCAAACCTAGCTGGAACCAGTTGGTAAGGGAATCCTGGATTAGTACACAAATCTAAGGCAAGAGAACCCATAGAAGTAGGTCTAGCTCTTGCCTTGAGATCTTTGATCATCCAAGATGAAATAATGGCAAAGCTTTTTTTGCAGGATTGTGGTGGCCCAGGGAAAAATAAAGCCCACGGAGAAACAAAATTATCAATGGTTGCCAGAGACTTGGCAGGGGGTTTGGGGGCTGGGGGTTGGCTGCAAGTGGACACAAGGAACATTTGGGGATATGAGAAGTATTTTATATCTGATGGTGGTGTTAGTTAAATAATTGCATATATTTCAAAACTCATTCAACTGTACACTTAAAATGGGTGAATTTTATTGTATGTTTGTATGTAACTATACCTCTATTAACTAGACTTTTTATAAAAAAGAAGAAAAAGAAAATATTCAACTTTTCTCTCTTCCTGCCCTTTACCCTCCTGCTATGCCTCCCTTGTCCTAATTCAGCCTGAAACCAGCAATCAGGCAGCTTTGGAGGTTGGGTCTGTAGAGGTCACCTTCTTGGATTACAGAGAAAGGCAAAGACTGAGTTGAGGGGTGGAGAAAAGAGAAAACAGTCAGCACAGGGAGTCCTGTGAAAACAACAGTAGATTAATCTCTCCTCACCAGAGGATAGCACTTCTGGTGGGAAAACAAGGCATCCAACAACTGGAGCTGCCCAGACTGGGATCAGAGGGCTCATGACTCGCTGCAGAAAGATGCCAAGCAGGAGTCTGAGATGAGATTCCTCTGCTGTGTGGGAGAAGACTCTCAAACTACATGATTCAGATTCTAAAATTACCTCTATAAGCAATCTGTGGGCATACATTTGTAGGATAAATTCCTTAAAATTATGTTTTTTAAGCTCTTCGATATATATGTGTTCTAGCTAAATTGGTGACTTTTTCTATTACATGATTTTTATAATGTATTTCAAATTCTGTCATTGCACTGGTTCTAGTAAGCCGAATTCAGACTGTAACATGGAAAAAGCTTACTTTTCCTTAGCTGCTAACATAGGGATGTTACGTCATCTGAAGACTGCTAATAAAATAAGCACACACATACCTCACCTGATTCCAGTGCTCAGTTTTAAAAGGAATTTACATTTCTGTTGTGTACTCTGTTGACCATACCTAATCCTTTATTTTAACAAAGGAAAAAACTGTCTCTAATGGAAAGAATTCTGAGACTTTCCTTTTGAACTCACAGTGTCCTTCTCCCCCTCTTTCCCCTTCCAGGAGGACAACTGTGAGTTTTGTGGCTTACTGCTGCTCCACCCAATGTCTGCAGACTTTTGACCTACTGAGTTGATAAACACTCAAGAGCCTCAGGAGTGTTGCCAGCTTGACACTGCAGTTGCCTGCATATCGCACAGTGTGACAGAGGGACAGGAGAGTCCAGCCAGGCCCAACAGGCCCTTCCATCCTGTCCTGTCACACTTGGAGACTGCAGGACTCTAGAAATGTCATGATCGAGCTTCAGAGCTGAAATGCCTTCACCCTTCCCCCAAGTTGGAATATATCCTTCCCCAAATTAAGAACCCTTTGTCTTCCGTGTTTTTCTTTTATGTCAGCGAGTCTCTTATGCAGACTATTTAGTTTGATGTGCCTCCCCAAATCTAATTTAGAGCAAGTTTAAGCTCCCTGAAGAACTGTAATTTGATAATACAACCAAATTAACTTTTGAACACACATACTTTCAGTGGTATCTGTAATCTTCTCATCTCTCTTTTTTTCCCAGAGAATTATTCCCCAGAGGTTATTCTCCATGTTTTTAACAAATTTCAGTAAACCCTGTGACCTCAATAGTATTGAATAGCAGTGTGTGTGGGGCGGGGGGGTGCCTGAGTTGGCTTCCAAGTTAGACTCCAGTAGGGGCTTCACGAGGGTCCTAGCACACACCCTCTGGAAAGTTACAACCTTGTTTATAAAGTTTTGCAACATATTAAGAGACTTTTGTGAGGGGTTTTAAAAATAAAACTGTAGATTATAAATGAAATACACACTTATTTTGAAAAACTACAGAAAAATAATTTTTGAATTTATTTCCTGATAAGACTTTTTTATATGAGAAGAGGGACATACGAGGCTTTAAAAGATCTGATCCTTTTCTTTCTAGATTTAAACATTTTCTGGCTACTGAGAAAGGGAGAGAAAAAACACATTAAAATGTGATCTCTGGTGATTCTTGTTAGATGGGTTATGGTTAAATTTATATTGACTTTGAAACATTTTTGTTACATATGATAAACAGGCTTCAGCTACTTCTGCTACTAGTTTTTAGCAAGGTGATTCTAAGTACAGCCTGTGCACATTTATTTAAATACCTGGTGCATTAGATCATCTTCATTTTGACCTTAGGTTTCTTATGTACTTGACACACTGTTGTCCAGATAACATTGAGAAAACACAGGAAAAGCAGGTCCAAATTCAGCCTTGGACTTTTGCAAAAAGACCATAAATGGAAAGTGTGAGATTATGCTCTGACATAAGATAATGCTCTTAATGGAGGACTCACATACTTGCTCTTCCTTTGAAAGGATGGCATTTTAATGTTGCTTTGCTGCCAGATGTTCATCTGGTTGCTGTGAAGTGATTCTTTTTTTACTTTTTTAAAAAAGTTTAATTATACATAGTTTTCTTTAAGACAGGACTAAAAGGGAACCAAGAAGTTTTACTTAGTAGGAAAATTCTTTTCAAAAAATTTCAGACTTGTCAAAAATTTGGTTTATGGAATTTTATTAGCTGCCCTAAATCTGTAATGCTAGGCTCTAACAGTGCTAAAAATCCTACATAGTTACTGACAAATGTGTGATCTTTTCACAGTCACACCACCTGCTGCCTGGAAAGCAGACTATCCACATAGAATGGTGAAGGCAGAACATTATCAACTGTATTTCCACTGTTCTTACTTCCTCTTGTCCCTTTCATAACTTGGCCTCTTCAGCCTTAATATTTCAAAGGCTTATGGTATAATAGAAACTGAAGATCTATATCAAAATGTAACACTTCTTTCATCCTTTGGAATAATTGAAGTTTTAGTGTAACCCCTCCATGTATATAAATTGGGAGGTGAAAAATGTGGCATGAAATTTCACAAATGTGGTTCAGGCCTATGTGGCTGCTACCTGTCATTTAAGTGACAGTAATATGTTTCAACATCTTTCTACTTTACCCTCTACAGTCATATGTCTTAAAATGGAGCTATGAAATTTGCTAACCTGATATTCAGGATTCTGTTGAGATAAGGATATGTAATACTTTTAACTTGTTTGAAATTTTACAAAGACACTTACAATCCAAACAGCCTCTGTACAAGCAATGTGTGTTGAACACCAGCAGTGGGCTAGGCAGACAACCTTTGGGTGGTCTCAGCCTTAATCCTTGATGCAGCACCCAGCTTAATTGATGAGAAATGGAACTTATAATTTGGCTTCTTTGGTGCTGTTCATTATAAAAATTTTGTACTGGATTCACTGATGTCTTTTGATATTATAAAGAAGTGTTGTAGACTGCAGAAGATTTGCCTACATTCTAAATATTTAATTGTGTCCAGAGCTTTGCAGAAAATTCTAAAGTTACTATATATATGTTTTCTTGAGCAATGGTTATACTAGGTAGAGAAATAATTCATGCAATTATAATAATGCTCAAAGAAGTGAGTTATTTGGAAAATATAGTCTGTTCAGGTAAGTTTACATCAGTAATCTGATATGTGGTTAATGGTAAATTTTAAAATACAGGATACCCTGTTGGGCATAGCCCTTCTTATGATATAATACAAGGGGGGGGGGGGTCCATTTAAAGTGGATTACCCTATCAGTGTTCTTCAAAATGCCCAATTGTTATACCAGAATCCTCAATTACATAACATTGTGTAGATGAATGAAATGTTGCATCTTCAATGAATAAAATATATATTTTGAGCACACTTTAACATTTTTTAAAATGATCAATACAGAAGAGTCCTGGCTAGTGGAGGATACATTTTGGTTAATAGAAAAGAATGATGAACTGCTTTGTTACCTGGCCCTCCTTTCTGGAAAAGCAAGGTCTGCATTAAACATCTTTTAGTCAACGTACTCAACACTCACTAAAACCTTTCACACTCTGGCTTGTCTGCCTAGTTTAAGGTACCTCTCACTTTTCTTCCACATTAAGCATTAAGAATTAAAATGTTTACAGTCTAAGAAAAAAGGCTTCAATACCAGTCAGCTTACGAGGCTTTGCGCATAGTTTTCCCTAAAATATATACCTATTTTGTAATCTCTTTCAAAGCCAATTTTAGAAATTATTATTAGTAAAATTAGGTTTCTGTTCCCTGAATTGAAAAATCAAACATGTTCATCTTAAAGACGATACATTGCTTCAGGAGAAATCAAAACATTTTTATTCAAATGATTTATGAACATGAATTCCTAACTGGGCCAACACTAATGCAACCTGATGTAATTAAATATTGAGATGTAAATTCATTTCATAGATTTGTAATGTTATTTTAAAATAAGGAATCTTGTTTTAAAATGTATCCTTACATAACTCTGGACATTTTATTATGATTTTATTATTTTTGTGGTTTCCACCAACTTTTGTTTACTCTTAATGAGGCTCTTCTACATTTCTCCAGGAATTAAGTGAATATCTTGCCTTCTCTTAAACTGATGGGATTTTTATAAAGTCCGTATTCTTGAAAATAACTACATGTCTATCTAAAAATCATTCAAGCCTCACTATCCCTACCCAGGAAGTACCTCCCTGTGCTATTAGCCGATAGATATGAAAGTGATGCAAGTGTCTCTAGTAAAGGAATTGATCATAGCTGAGTGCCTGTTATCCTTGGTCAGGAAAAGAGATTGCTTTACAGCCTAGGATATTCTCTTTGAAGCATGACTATATGGTCCCTTGTACATCAGAGACAGAAAAGTACTGGCAGTCCAGTGTGGTGGCTGGACAGAAGGTGGAGCATTTGGAGGTCATTTCTATATGTAATTAAGAGACTTGCAAGGGTTGGCCAGGTTTCTCTGCCCCCCTCCCCCAATTCATTTTACAGCAGAGTGTGGATTATCCTTGTTACCTGTCAGGTTTTGCTTCTCGTAGCAATTTTGAGACTATAGTAATCCAAGATCATTCTTCCTTTCCTTCCTCCTTCCCTCCCTCCCTCCCTTCTTTCCTTCCTTCCTTCCTTCTTTCTTTTTTTATATAATGAAAAAATTTTCTAATACTTTGAATCTGCCTACTGAAACATTTTGGCACCATTCGTTTGTAGTATGGACATTTTCTATAATTCATACTATATCCAGTTTAGTTCTCACAGATACTGCTGTTTATAGAATAGTTGAGCTTGAACCATGCGAATGCCTAGAAATGTCAATGGTGGTGGCTTGATTGTTTTAACCAGATTCATTTTGCTAAGAAAAATAAAAGGACATTAAATACTTAAAGCCAGCCAGAATGGGGGAGTAAGGACCTCTGAAAATTCTCCTCTCCATAAAGACAAGGAGAAAATTTGCAAAAATTGTCAGAATCAACTTTTTTCAGAACTCCGGAAATTAACCTCATAGCAACCCAAGGAATATTTATGCAAGAGAAATAGCTGAATCTCAGTAAGAACAATAAGCTTTGTGGCATTTTAACTAGTCCTATTTCCATTCCCCCTGCCCATTTCCAGCTCTGCTTATCCTTGAAAACCAACAGTCCGTAATGTAGAAGCAGCAGCATAGAAGCCACTGGAAGGGGCAGAGTGGGGTTGGAGCTCCTTCAAAGCCTCATTCCCAGAGAACTGTCTGGTGGTTCCCTGGAAGACCTCACTTGCAAGGCTGTCTTTATTTTTCTGATCAGAGCTTGCCAGGTATAAAAAGCCTTTTCCACAGGAAAAAAAAAATTTAATGAAAAAAAAGTCAGAAGCAGTTGTGGCTGCCTGAAGTAGTGAATAAACATTGGAGCAAACAACAGGCTAACCATAAACTTAAAAAAGGAAAAGCTGAGGAATGAGATATTCACAGAGGCTTTGGAAACACTCTGCCATTCCTGGGAATTTAGATAGTCATGTGCATGCACATGCCAAAAACGTTGCTCAAGCCAAGGATTGTTACTCCTGTTCAGGAAAGACCTGGGGACATCCTAAACTGTCACCTTAGGTTGATCTTGATGATCTGCCCAAGCAGAAATTGAAGGTGAAGGCAGAGCTGTCAACTTCCTGGCTGAGTGTTGAAGTGTGTCCCAACATGCACACAAAGCCGTCAGCAAAGACCGTGAGAGTTAACTGGTTTCAGGTGTTTAAGGAAATATCTGTCCAATCATTAGTTCACTAAGAAACTATCTGAGCAAGACTTCGGTGTCTATCTAATAGACTTTAAAGAATTAGTTCAGATGACTTGCTAGATAAACAAAAACCAGCAACTACATCAAAACCTTGGCAAAGGGGTTAGTAAATCTAATTCCACAGTTATCCTATTATTATTTAAAATGTCCAGTTTTCCTCAGAAGATTATGAGACATGCAAAGAAATAAGTATGTCCCATACACAGTGGAAAAAGTCAATAAACTGTACTTGAGGAAGTCCAGACATTGGAATTTGCAGGCAGAGACTTTAAATCGGCTATTTAAAATATATTCAAATAACTAAAGTATGAAAATGATGTCTCACCGAATAGAAAACATCAATAAAAAGATAGAAATTATTTAAAAGTAACCATATATAAATTGTAGAGTTTAAATACAATCACTGAAATGAAAAATTCCCTAGAGATGCCCAACATCATATTTGAGCAGGCAGAAGAAAGAATCAGCAAACTTGAATATAAATCAATTGAGATTATCCAGGCTGAGGAACAGAAAGAAAAGAGAATGAAGAAAAATTAATAGAGCCTCACAAACTCATGGGATACTATTAAGTGCACCAACATATGCATAATGGGAGTCATATAAGGGGAGAAGAGAAAAAGAGTATTTGAAAAAATAATGACCAAAGACTTCAAACTTTGATGAAAAATATTAATTTACATACCCAAGAAACTCAATAAGCCTGAAGCAGGATAAACTCAAATTCATGCCTGGACATATACTGTCAAAAGATAAAGACAAGGAGAATATCTTGAAAGCAGCAAGGGAGAATTGACTCAGATGCAAGGAATTCCCATCAGAAACTGTGGAGGCCAGAAGGCAGTGGGATGACATATTTGAAGTGCTGAAGTAAATGACTATCAAACAAGAAATTTGTATCCCCAAAGCAAGCCTTTGAAAATGAAGAAGAAATTAAGACACTCCCAGATAAATAAAAACCAAATTCCTCATTAGCAAGCCTGCCCTACAAGAAATAATAGAGTCCTTCAGGCTGCAATAAAAGGACAATAGACAGTAACTCAAATCCACATGAAGAAATAAAGAGCAATGATATTTACATAGGTAAATATAAAAGACCATAAATGCATTTTTTGTTCATAACTCTTTTTTACTCCTATCTGATTTAAGAGGCAACTCCATTAAAAAATTATAAATCTGTGTTGATGGTCACAAAGTGAAAAAACACAAAATCTGTGTGACAATAACTGTACAAAGGAAGGGGGAGGGAACAAACCTATATGGGAACAAAATTTTTGTATACTACTGAAATTAAATTGGTATTATTCCAAACTAGACTGCTGTATATTAAGATGTTAATTATAATCCTCAGGGAAACCACTAAGAAGATAACTAAATATACAGTAAAAGATACAAATAGGGAATTAAAATGGCACACTAAAAAATATACAACAGAAGGCATGGGAGTAATGGAAGAATAGAGGAACAAAAAGACATAAGACATAGAAAACAAGTAGAAAGATGTCAGACTAAATCCTACCTTATCAGTAATCACATTAAATGTAAATGAATTAAACACTCCAATTAAAAGGTGGAAATGCCAGAATGAGTAAAAATCATGATCCAACTATATGCTGCTTACAAATCAATAACACAAACAGTTTGAAAGTAAAAAGATGGAAAAAGATATACCATGCAAACTTAACAAAAAGGGAGCTGGAGTGGATATATTAATCTCAGACAAAAGAGACCTTAAGGCAAAAATTGTTACTAGAGACAAAGACACTACATAATGATAAAAGGATCAGTCCATCAAGAAGACATAATCATGTACATATATGTGCCTAACAACAGAGCTCCAAATAAATGATGCAAATACTGATACAATTGATGGGAGAAATATCCAATTCAATAATAGTAGTTGGAGACTTCAGTGCCTCGCTTACAATAATGGATAGAACAAGTAGAGAGAAGTCAACAAGGAAACAGAAGACTTGAACAACACTTTAAGCCAAGTACCCCTAACAGACATGCATAGAACAATCCATCCAACGGCGTGTGCACATTCTCTTAAAGTGCATGTGGAACATTCCCTGGGGTAAATCATATGTTTGTTAGGTCATTTTAAAAGCCTCAATATTTTTAGTAGGATTGAAATCATACAAAGTATGTTCTCTGACCACAATAGAATGAAATTAGAAATAAATAACAAAAGGAAATTTGAAAAATTTATAAATATATGGAAATTAAAACATTCCTAATTAACCAATGGGTGAAAGAAGAAATCACAATCATAGACTAATGGTTGCCTGGGTAGGGGGAGGGGAAAATGGGTCGTGACTGCTAATGGGTGTGGAGTTTCTTTTTGGGTGATGAAAATGGTCTGGAGTTAGATAGTGATGATGGTTGCACAACCTTGTGGATATACTAACAACCACTGAATTGCACACATTAAAGGGGTGACATAGTATGTGAATTATATCTTAATTTTAAACTCAAAGCCAGTGATGCAACTTACTTTACGTATCTGTTAATGAACTATTTTTGGATAGACCAACAACCCTTCCAGAAGCCATGAATGGAACTGCAGTCACTGTGTCTGTGAAGTGGATGGAAACTCAGTATTAACACTCATCTGGTTTCAGAGTCTGTGCTCACTGATTAACACCAGCATCAGGCCAAATCTATAGTAATTTAAAAATCCCAGTTGGTAAGTGTTCCAACTCAATCCATTGAGCAAACAGTCACCATTCCAGTGAGGGCTCCTCAAGGACTAAAGACCACTGAAAGTAAAACACCGAGAAATTAATGTGTTTGAAAATATAATCAAGTGGAAAATTCTGTAAAGTACTAGGAAGTACTGTTCTGTAAAGTACTTGGAAGTCATACTTGCTTTTTTTCCTGGTTTGCAACACTATGGTACCATTCATTTAAAAAAAAAATTATTTATTTGGTTGTGCCGGGTCTTAGCTGCAGCAGGTGGGCTCCTTAGTTGTGGCATGCGAACTCTCGGTTGCAGCATGTATGTGGGATCTAGTTCCCTGACCAGGGATCGAACCTGGGCCCCCAGCATCGGGAGCACGGAGTCTTAACCACTGTGCCACCAGGGAAGTGCCCTGGTACCATTCTTTATCTAGAACAAAAATTTACAGGGAGGTATTATTTACTAAAGGTCATTTCATATCTTTTCAGCATAATTACAGATATATGTTTATTTTATAATGTATTAAAAAAATACCTCAATCCAAGGCTATTCATAATTCTCTGAAACTGATAAAAGTCACTGTTAAATTTATTGACCAAACAATTACACCCACTTTAAGGGTATGCAGTCTAATTCAGTAGACTAAAATGATGTCTAGATTTTAAATAAAAAGATAGGGATTTTGTAATTGTATATAAGAAACAGGAGTCTTGCACTCTTCAGGTTTATGTTCTTTATTTGTGGTTGATTGGTCTGGTAAAAAATTTTAAGAGAAAAACCCAGTTGTAATATTATTAGTATGATCTTACTATTTGAAACAATCCAGGTAAATTGTGTTTTGAGCTATGACTAATGAGTCCTGTACATTGAGTATATAATCCAATCATGCATAAAAGCACTTGGTAGACAACCCTAAAATGAAAACCTGCCCTTTTTTATTTAAACCCAGTCTTCCTGTAAGAATTCTCTATCCATGTAATTTTTTTACAGCTTGTAATTCACATTAAAGTAGCCTTTTCTGATTACAAAAGCAACACTGCAGCCTAGAGAAAAGGATGAAGAAAAAGCTGACCATCCCAATAATCCCCCCATATTTCAGTGAGTATTTGTCTATCTTTTCACTCTTTTCTATGAATGCTACACATACACTTGTGGATTTACTTAAATGGCATCTTAGCATACATACTATTTTATAACTTGCTTTCTTCAACTAATATTTTGTGAAAATCCATATCAATAAAAATACATACATAATCACTGGCTGCACAGTATTACATTTCTACCAATACTATGTAATATATATATTTAATATATTTTTAAACAAAAAAAATTGTTTCCATTGTATTTGAAAATATCAATTTTTTTTTAGTTTCTTTATGTAGTACCAATTTTTTGGGAAGGCAGATGGGAGATTAATTTTTTTATAAGCAAGTATTAGATTGCTACTAGTTTTATAAATATACATCATCAGTTTAGCTCTTTTCAACTAGAGCAGTCTTGGAAAATTTTAACCTTTTATTTAATGTCAAATTCATTGTGACTAGAGCCCTGAAGTAGGATTTAATTCAAAATGTACTTTTATTTGTGTAACTGTCTAGTATGCCACGACCACTTACAGTTTTCTGTAAAGAGATTTCCCCCAAAACGTTTCCATTTGGCATATTTTCTCTAGAACAACAACAAAAAATGATCTGGGAATTGATCAATTAAGCTTTTGTTTAATATTAAATTCAAAACATTGTTTACATCAGATTCACAGCCAAAATATTTATAGTTAGCATAATAATCTGGGATCACTGCAAAAATAAGAATATGGGATACAGCTTTAGTTAAAACAAGCAGCTCACAGAAAGAAATGTGTTAATGCCAATGAGAAAATGGCATCGAAAAAGACTAGGGTAGCAGCAGGAGGGGCGGGGCGTGTGTCAGCTGCAGAGGAGCAAACCAAACCCTTTGGGGGAGTTTTCGTGGCTCACAGCCAAGTGGCTGAGGAACTCTGCAGACTTAGGAAGTGTGAAGAGTGAAGAGATAAGGGTCGAGGAGAAAAGAAAGGGGGTGGGGGTGGGGAATGACGAAAAATACCACTGCTTCAGGAAGAAGGCATTACTTAAAAGTGAGCATAATTTTACCAGTACCTGTGTTTTCTTTCCATCCTCTTTTGCTTTAACAATATGCACATTGCTTAGGGAAACAGAATCCAAATTTAAGGAAAGAAATTGAATTTGATACTGTCGGTATTCTCCTCTGCCTCTAGCAAACCAGCGCTACTATGACCCGACTCACAGTGCCCTGGTTTTTTTGGTGCCAGGCGTTCACCTCCTGGCAGCAGACCCGAGATGCTCATCGGCGAGGGAGTGGGCGGCTGCAGTGTGTCTTGATGGCTATGGTGGTCGCAGTTCCTCTGAAGAACTTAGGAAACCTAGACTGAAAGTGAGCGCATCTCTCTTTCCTGTAGGAGGCTGAGCCAAGCGAAGATCTGAAGATGAAGGGAAGGCCCGAAGTTCTGCGCATCGTTAAAGAAGAAATGGTGCCTGATCCTTCACAAAAAGTCCCTGGACTTGCAGTGTGTGGCAGAGGAAGAGATATGGGGAAATACTGAAACTTATTCTAAAGGTAAACATGGAAATGTGAGATTAAAGAGCAGAATCATCTGATACCACAAATATCAAGAAGAAAGCAAGAAATGACTTGATTATCGCCTGTGCCTGTGGCCACCTCAAGGAGTTGTCTTAACATGCCACCTTCCTTTGGGACAGTCCTGCCCAGTCCCATCTTTGCATGGATCTCACTGATGTATCTGAATTGGCAAACTCACCTCAGAGGATGTGGAAAATTCCTTAAATAGAATTCATCACGTCCTGCCCCACCTCACCCTCAGGTTTCTCACAGGTTCCTTCTCAGCTTCTTTGCCAAAATTGTAGATAATCTGTGCAAGCGTGGATAATTTCTACTTTGGATCAGTTACTCCCTTTCTGTTAGATGGTCCCATTATTTGCAGATAAATATTTTAATGATCTTAACCAGGAGTTGTAGTGGCCATAAACTGCAAACTGCATTTTCCACTTTACCAATATTAAAATCATGTTTATTCTACTTGTATACAAAGAACCTTCTAGAAAAATCTGAAATTTCATTTTGCACCACGTTTATGTCATGTTTTTCTCTAAAGTCTTAAAGATCCAATGTAGCTAGCTAGAGCCTTCATCTGAAAACATGCCATCTGGTACTTCATCACCATAAGCTGCTGAGACACTGCACACTTCATAGTTTTAGTTAGACGAATGCTTTCTTTTTCAACCTGCAGCTTTCTCATAACAAAAAATTTAATGTTATTTTTACTATTTGAAGTAACATATAAAACATTCACCTCTAAGCGATATCATGGTGCCTCTCAATAAAAGAAAAAATTCCAAATGAAACCCAAATCTAGGAAGGGAGCCCACCTAGACCAGCAAAACCAGAGGGAATTGAAAAAAAGATGTTCAGTGTACACCAAGTTTGTAAAACATTAAAAAAAATTCTCCTCCCAATCCCAGCCCACCTGTACTTAGGAAGAAAGAAGGCAGGGTATAGGTAATGAATGAATAGAATAAATAGGTATGATGGTGATGACGTGTGTAGAAACAACTGGTCATGCTTTTAGGCTCATGAAGTCAATTCTCTAACTATGTTTTGCCCTACATAGAGGTTTAAGAATATTCAGACATGTATCTGTTACACAAAATAATCACTTCAGTTCTAAAAATACTCTCCTGCTACTAACTCAATTTTTTAAAAACAAAAAGTGCAGCAGAAAAGCTTAATTAAACTTGCTGGTTGTTAAAGCTCTGCTTACTGAAAAAATATACTATTCTTAGAGTCCCACAGTCCAATTGCAAGAAACAACTAATATATTTTCAGTCAAGAAATAGTTCCTGTCTTATGCTTAGCACTGAGGCCACTGGATGGGATTTTTAATTGCGTAAACCAAAGACTGTCCTGGGCAGCTGAAGAGAGCTCTGTTCTGCTAGTAACATCAGCCTCTGGAGAGGGGAACTGAACAGAGGCCAAATTCCTCCAGGAAATTTGGGACTAGTTGAAACCATTCTACTCCACCTTGCTTTGATGATGGCGATTGATGATAAGTTTTCATTTTTCAGCACCTGGTGTTAACATCACAGGTTTCACAGCTCCAAAGCAACAACAAAGAACTAAAACATCATTTACAGATTGGCAACATGTTCCAGAGCCCACAGGGGAGCAGAATGTAGCAGGTTGAGGAGAGAAACTTGGTTCCCTATTCCAGAACTTACAAATGAGAAAAGCCACACAAGACAGGAAAGAAGCATGTTGTTTGGGACTCTGGGGAAAGACAGGCAGGGCCAGGTTGGCTTTGAGTAGATTTAAAGGCTGTGCCCCCAAGAGATGCAGCCTGGGGATAGCACCTTGTCCCCCAGGCATCAGGCTTGGCTAAGACACTAATAAACCCCACTGGGTTTCAGGCCCTCTCCTCTGTCAGGCTCCGTGCCATGCAGGGCACAAGTTGGTATGGGAATCTGCACAGTTCCAACATCAGAAGGAAACCAAGGCTTTCCGGCAGTCTAAAAAACTAGCCAGAACCGCATAACGATACAGCAAAGAATGATGTTCGGTCCTGAGAGATTGGGAGGGCCACATTTGTTATAAGAGGAAAACGGTACCAAAGGAAAATTAGTAGAACTGTCTTCACAGTCTGATTGTGAAAGGGGTTGAAGTTAAAGCTCCACCCATTCATTCACTCCCAGGAAACACCTTTGAAGTGGCCGGTCCTGTGCTAGGCTCTGGGGATTCAAGGGTGAACTGGTGCAGAGCTGTGGTCTGCCTTCAGGGAGCTTGTATTCTAGTGAAGAAAAGAGACAGCAAACGTAAACATACCAAAATGGATCGTTACAAAGAACGGCAAGTGCCAGGAAAGGGGCTGCATGGGGCAGACGTGGCCCCTGAGTTGGAAGGACTTGAAGCAGCCTGTCGTGGAGGAGTTGGGGGAACAAGGTCCAGGCAAAGGTCTACCTCCCGATGGCTCTGCAGTAGGGAAGCAGCACGGGCGCGTTCCGGGACTGAGGAAGACCGTCAGTGGGCATGCTGGGCAGACGAGGCCAAGGGCTGGCGCGGAAGCAGGACCCTAGGGTGTGGCAGCTGCGCTTTGCTGCTAAAGCCATCAGGTTTTCTCCCCAGGGATAACAAGAAGCTGTGACGTGTCTGGGGGAAGTTGACATTCGTCCCACTTTTCGATGTGATTCCCTGGAGAATGGGTTGGAAGCAACTGAGGGTGGAGAGTGGACAGAGGCCCACTGGAATTTACTGTGGCCTAGGGGAGGGGTGGCCGTGGCTTGGATTCACCAGATTGAAGATGGGAGAAATGGTCAGAGGAGAAGGTAAACCAGGCAGGACTGGAGACGAGGAATGGAGAGGGGAAGACAGGTGCCCAGGTTTCTACGTAGTCTTCCAATTCCCGTTCCATCTCCATCTTGCCTCCACCACCCTCTGACACTGCTCTCAGAGGTGGCTGACGGCCCACCTCCCCTGCTGCAGTTGCCCACCCTCCCATCTTCTTCTGCATCACCAGTGTCTTCACCTCAGTGACCCTCCTCTCCTTGAACTCGGGCCCAACAGGCTTCTCCTCCTACCTCTCTATGTCTTTGGCTCCTCCTTCTCCTTCTCCGCCTTAAGTCAACACAGTCCCCAGGTGGCCCATGGCTCCCACCATCACCTTGAAGAAGGGGCTTTCTCAATATCCCGAGGTGGCCTGACCATGCCCCTGAGGCCAGGCTTGACCACACCCCAGGTGGCCTGACTACACGCCCCAGGCCTGGTGTGCCTCCTCAACTTCATGAAAGCTCTACAGCTCATTAAAACAAGGTTGTGGTGATGGCTGCACAACTCTGTAAGTACATCGGTAACCTTTGATTTCTACACTGAAGAGGGTGAGTTTATGGTACATAAATTATACTTCATGAAGCTTTAAGAAACAGACAAAAGAAAAAGCCCAACAGCACTCCTCTCGGGCCCCAGCCCTAACCTCCACATCCATGCCTTGTCATCAGGGAGCCACTATTGGCCTCCAACATGAGTCATGCTTGAGTCCTCCCTCTGACTAGCCTCCCAAGTCCAGAAAGTTGCCAGAGTCAGCCAACTCTCATCCACCAGTATTTCTCCAACCCAGGCAGCCCCTCATCACCATCCCGCCCGAGCCCCCACTGCGCCCTTCAGGACTCTCCAGTCAGAGGTTCGCAGCCTAGGCACTGCCACCTAGGGCACGTTTGGCCCTTTTGGGGGGTGCTTTGGGCTGCCACATAGGTCTAAGGCACTTGGCACTAGTGGGTGGGGGAAAGGATGTGTGACATCTTCATATGACAAATTGTCCCCTGTCCTACAGTACTTCAGAATGAATGTCCTATCCACATTCTCTTACATACAGATAAGTCTTGCCTTCCTACACTAAGTCATTCTTGTAGCGACCTGATCTTCTGCTTTTTGTTTTCCTGAATTTCTTATACAGAGTGGCTGCTGATCCTCTTATTTTCTTAAATTCAGAATTACTTACTCTATCTAGATGTCAGCAATGGCAGACCTCACTGTGCCTTTATGATTCGGGAGCAGGGCAATCTACAAACTGTGTGGCTGGGACCTGGAGCCAGCTGGGACCTGGACCCCTTCTTCCAATGAGGGGGGCCACCCCCAGGCTCAGCCTCCTCTGGGACAGGTGGTTTCTCCGCACCTTTCCTGGGCCCAGGTCTCTAGTTGCCAGGTAGCTGGCGTTTCCAGCCTACTCCTGCACACGGCTGGCACCACAAAACAGGCTTGCTGGTACCAAGTGGTCCAGGCATTCCCCCTGTGACAGGGCTGCCTTCTCACATGGGCCCTATGAAAAAGGAGAATAACAGAGGCAGGAAGCCTTCACTGGGACATCTACCCACCAGCCCACCCTGCCCTACTCTGTGCCATGCAGGAGGGCAGGTCGTGCCTCCCCCTTTCTTGCTGAGTCTGGCTTTGTAAAGACCCACATCCCCGGGGAAGGCCTATTCCTTACCCAATCCAGTGACAGTGACAGTGTGGAGTCCAGTCTGAGCCCTGGGACACACACAGCCACCCTTTGCTTACTCTTTGCTCTCTGGGTCAGATGCCTTTGGACTTCTTCACTTTCCCCTCCTCAGGGCAAGCATCCCTGCTCACCACTGCCAGTGAGCAGCAAGCTCTCTTCTCTGACTCTTGTGACATTTTATTCCTAGTTCTCTGATGCTATAGATGACTTCCTTCTTTACGTACGAGGGTCCCATTCCTCCCAATGCAGTCCTTCCCATGCAGTCTATGATGAGCGACTGCCTGAGTGACATTCAGGTCCTATCTTTCTAGAAATGTTTACTGAGCATCTATGATATTTAAGATACTATTCTATGCCCTGCAGGGATACATACATAGGGAACATGGCTGGTGCCTTTGAGAAGTTCATAATATATTCATTTACAGCCCTTGGAGTGAAAAGACATTAGTAGAAAAGGGAAATGGAGAGAGGTAAGAGACCACATTATAATCAAATAAGGATAAACATCACCCTGTTCACATCCACTGTTTGTTCCAGGCAGGGACATTGCGAGGTGGTGACTGGGGCCCGGGGACAGGGTGCTGGCCATAGCAGTCCTCTCCAGGAACTCCCCTCCAAGCTCGGTAAAGACAAGATTCCATCCTGCAGGCCTGATGAGGTCCCAGAATGTCCCCTCAATACTTCCCTCTGCTGATGGACTAGAGAAAGCAGTTCACTTGGGGAGGAAGAAGTGGGCTCCCCGAGAGTCTCTGGGGTCCCCACTTTTTAAGAAAGAGTCTTAAAAAAAAAAAGTCCTGATTCTTACCCAGTTCCTTTCTAAGATGGGAAGCTGCCTCTGGCCATGGCAGAGGGAAGCCCAACTGCCATTGCTTCAGACTGTGGTCCCATGGTAATGGGAAGAAGAAAGAGGCTCTTCCAGGCCACAGAGCCTTGGGGAAAGGGAGCCCATGAGACCACACTCCTGGGAGACTCCAAAGATCAGACATGTCTTGTCCAAAATGAATGAATGAATGAAGGGATTGGATGGGAAACTAAGTGCAGTGAGATGAAATGACGCCCCAGTGCTGGGAGTGGGCTCCGGCTTCTGGCTCTCCACCCTCTCCCCACCCACAGGTTGCTTCTGACAGAGCAAGAGGGTGGGTCCAGCCCGGGAGAGGGGAGGAGATACCCCAGGAGCCTTGTGCTCTGTTCTTCTTTGGCAAACATCGCCATTTCCAGCCAAGGAAGCTGGGTAGGCTGTGGCTGGAGTAATTGATCGTGACATGGTCAGGGGGCAAAAGGCACCTGTGCTCATTTCTGAGAAGTGAGCAAGTATAGACACTCTTCTTGGGCCAGGTGACTCTTGCAGACATGAAATGGTGGAATCAATGTTTCTTCTTAAAATAAACAATTCTTGCTCATAAAAATCATTCTTGTGCCTAAAAATGTTTCAATCAAAAAATGTGTTCTTTGTTCTAAGGCATTCAATTGGCCTGACAGGGCCAGGGGTTGTGATAAGAATGTCCATCCTTGCTCTGAAAGCAATGGCCAGCCTTCCAGGTGCTGGGCAGGGCCCTCCCAGGTCTCCCCGGGCTCCCTGCCGCTCTGTGGCTCGATTGTGCCAGGGTGAGCATTTTAAAAATAAAGACTCCTTCCAACTGAAGAATAGAACAGACTTGGTGATATTTCTGCAGACAAGAAAGAGTCTTAAAAAAAAAAAAAAAGAGTCCTGATTCTTACCCAGACCCAAGCTAGACAACTGAATGATTCCATGAACTCAACTTGCCCTCCTCAACCTCTCTGCCTACACCTGTAGCCTCAAATTGGGCATATCCCCACCTTGCATCCAGTATGTTGCTCTAAGGAAGTTTTCAGTCACTCCAGGTGGACAGATGGGACCAGATGGACAAGGAAACACACATGGAGGCACCAGGAATGGGGAGACGGGGCACAGATCTGGGCGTGTTCTGCCCTCCCATCCGAGTCAGGTGCACTGTCTGGGGCCTTGCCTGCTCTGCCCCATGTCACACCCCCTCTCAACATCGGAGCCAGCCAGGCAGCAGGTCTGTAGAGAAGGAAGTCCATCCTATGCGAACATCCTGCCTGAGGGGGTCACCACTTGGCTGGGACCTCAAGTGGCACAAGTAAAGGCCCGTGGTGAACAGCTCAAGAGTGGCTGCTTCTAGCCACAGGCTAGAGAGGGTTCAGAGAGGCCCTTTGATGTCTACCCCCAAGACCTACCCTGGGCCCCATGTGCCTACCCTGGAAACTTGCATTTTTTAAGTAACAGCTTTTTTATTGTTCCATTTTTCTTGATAATCTTCTAACAGAGACTCAGATCAGGCTGGGCCTCCGGGTTGATGTAAATCCCTTGTAAAGCAGATGCGCACGGCCTCTGTGTGATGCTTCCTGAGCCCTTGCCTCCCCTTTGCTGACTTCTTTGGCCCAGGACTCAGTTCAGAAATGCTCCTCTGGGCTTCAAGGGCCTGGCACTGGAGCCCGAGAACCTAGGTAGCTGCTAAAGGGAGGGCTGAGCCATCCTGCGGGCCGGGCAGTGCCGACTCCAGAGGTGGCACTCCCCAAGTCCTGTCCCCCAGCTCCTCCACGTTCTGTGTCTCCAGTATCTAGAGGCACCCTTTGCCTTGGCTGGAGGGGACATGGCTCTGCGGTCAGACAGCACGTGTTCAACCAGTCCAGCTGCGCCCTTCGGCCTCTCCAAGCCTCCTTTCCTTGCCTAGTGAAGGGGGCCATGAAGAGCTGCTCCAAGGATTTCCCCAGGAGTCATGAAATATGCCTGGTATCTCACGGGGGCTGAAAAGGAAACCTTCTTCCCCCAACCCCCCTCCTCCTGCCCACTCACACCCTCTCTTGGGTTCAGCTCAATATTTCTGTGTCCCTGGAGCTGACTTAGGTTGGGAGGGGGTGGCATAGGAAAGCCCTTCTCCTGTTCCCAAGTGGATCACACTCTCGAGGCCCAATTCCAGCCTCCACTCAACTCACACAGGCGCCCAGCTTGCCGCTGCCTTTCCTCTCCTAGTGGCTCCGGGCCCAGCTGGAGACGCTTGGCTCTGACGCACTTCAAACTGCTGACACAAGTTACTTGGATGCCTTTAAACCCAAAACAAGGTCAGACATCAAACCGCATCTCCCTCTGCAGCCAGGCCTCCATTCCCACCAACCTCGGGAAGGACTTGGAGAGAATAAAAATATTAGTGGTGGAATTCATATCGTGCCCATCCAAGACTCCAGCCCCTGCAACAGAGGCAGTCTCTCTTGTGAATGTGTTCTGGAATTTCTCTGTTTATTTGTCATATGTTTACATACAGAAAGTTCCATGTATAACGCGGTATGGTATGGCTTCAATGGGCATTTCACTAAAACTGCATTTCTGAGATGGAGCTTGTCAATCCATTTTGCACATGGGTTTCCTGAGCTCCTGGCCACTGCCTGCAGCCCCAGAAAGGATCAGCATTTGCTGACTCCGAGGCTGTGTGTCTGGTCCAGGAGCCCTTTTCCTTCTATTCCACAACATGATCACTTTGGCGATAATGTCCCTTAAAGAAATAAAAAGCAAGGCACGTTTGCCCGATTTTAAGTTGAGCGGGCTCTGTGTGTGGCATTAGGCAACAGAAAGGTATTCAGTGCCAGCCAACACTTAAATGACACTGTTTCCCACTCTGGGTCGTGACATTGGCCCTGGCACCATGAATAGCACCTGTGCCTAATCCCAGCGAGGAGCAAAGGGAGCCTGGGAGCCCAGGGTGGGCTGGAGGCTGATGCTGTACCTGCTTCTCTCACCTTTTCAGCTGCTGCATTGTTGTTTAAATGCACCTTTAATCTGGACTCATCAAAATCATCACTGAGAACACAAGTCTGACAGGCAGCAGGGGTTCCAGGCCATCGACCTCCTGATAGTGGGGCCCCACTTAACAGGAAATCCTTCCAGAATGGCTCTATTGTAAATGCCCCTCGAAGCTGGGAGATATTAGCAGGGGGGCCCCAGGTCCTGCTCCAGGGCTTTGTGAAAGAGACACCCAAAGCCACTGTCTGTCTCTCTGACCCTGTCTCTCTCTCTCTCTGGCTTTGGCCTCCAGGCTGTCAGGACACACCATACCGGAAGGATCCATGGCAGGACACAAGCCAGCCTAACTGCCCAGCCTCTGAGGTAAAGAACCAACCTGAGCTGGAGAGTTTGATTTTGGGGGACTTGCCTCCTTTTTGATTAATTTCCTCCCCTTTTAGACCTGGGGTCCATCTGCCCATTGCTCACTAGCCTCTGCCCCCCACCCCCTTCCCCAGGCCTGTCCCAAGCATCCCTGCTTCAGTGCTCAGCCTAATTGGTCCAAGTGTCAGCCCATTGTCTTGGGCACCATGATTGGTTGAGGAATCGAGACCTAAGCCAATCAGCACATGGCATTATCCTGGGCCCCAGAGCTGGTCCTCACATAGCTGGGTGGTAGGCGGGTGGCCCAGTTGGAGATAGTGAGATGTGAAAACATTCCACCCTCTTAAGAGCCAGTAGGGAAAGAAACACCTTCCTTTTCTCTGGACATCTGGGCATGTGGGTGTGAGGCTTGGGACTGATGCCAGCATTTTGCCACCATGAAGGAAGCTGAACTAAGGGTAAGCCTCAGTTAGGGAGCAGAGAGTAGAGAGAATTTCCAAGAGATGAGGCCAGAGTCCCTGGATTAAAACAGCCCTGAAGCCCACCCTAACACTGGGCATCTACTTATGTGAGAACAAATTTCCTGTAGTTTGGTGTGTTAATGGAGAAAGTCTCCTTTTAGCTTAGGTGAGCAAGAGCTGAGGGGGGCCTCCTCAGGGCAACCTCCCACCCAACTCACTTTCTGGTAAACAGGCCGTCTTTAGACTGGTCCAGGGCAGTGGAGGATTACTGTTGCATATTGATGCCACAGGATGATTTGACTGAAATAACAGGTGTGTCAAAGGTACTTTTGGCCTTGGCTCTGCCCATCTTGGATCCCTTTCCAAGTGCTCCTCTCTGGCTGTTGTGAAGACCCTCAGCAGAAGGACTGAGGACCACAGGCTTGGAGACCAGAGGAGAATAGAGCGAAGCCGCTTGGACACCTCCAAGACTGGGACTCCACTCCCAGGTTAGAGGGATCCTGGATTCGCCACTTGGCAATCCTCTGCAGGCTGTGATTTTCTTTAGAGAAGCCGGAGAGCAGAGAAGTCAAGAGTGCCAGGGCACCTGGGTTCAAATCCTAGTCCTGCCACTTGTTAGCTATTTGGCCTTGGGCAAACTACTAAACACTGCTGTGCCTCAGTTTCCTTATCTGTAAAATGGGAGTAATTCCAACCTCATAGGTTGGTTGTGATGATCAAGTGAGTTAATTATTACTAAGAAACTTAGAACAGTGCTAGACACACAGTAAGTAGGCAATAAATTTAGCTATTATTATTTGCAAGAATGGAGAATCAGTTGAGTTGGTTTCTTGGTTTTTATGTGTGTGATATTAATTTTCTTTTTTCCCTGGGGAGAAGTGTCTGAGGATCCTGAGCTGTCCTGTCTGCACTTGGAGATGTGAGGCTTCCAGAACTCTGAGACTCATCAAGTTTCTTGCACCCACACAATGCAGATGTGAGAGCAGAGAGGCTGGGGGCCATGCCAGGGCAGACCAACAACAGAAAGCCTGGGATTCCTGCTCTTTGGAAGCCCAAGAATAACTGAGATCAAATTCCCTCCAGCCTGGTATGATGAAGCCTCAGGCTCAAGGTAAATTTATCAATAACAACTAAATACATAAATATTCCTTCCACCCCGAATTCCTGCCCAGCACATGTGCATAAATCCTATCATCGATAACCGTGGAGAACGTGAATGCCCTGACTACTCATGCCTGTTCCATGTTCTGAATCCCCTTGGGAGATACCCTGTGTGGCATCTCGTTTGGTTCCAGCACAGAAGTGAGGAGAAGTACTCTAAGAAGAGGAACCTGCCTGCCAAAGTGTGGCAGGGAAGGCAGGAGGGCCCTCATCCTGAGAAAGGTCACAAGGAATTGCCATGGAGGGAACTGGATTGTTTGCAAGTCTGTGTTCCCACACGCTGCACCGCCTCCCACCCACCCGGAATCCACCTTGGGTAAGGCCTGCTGCCCCTCCTCCTCGTCCCACCTGTGCCCCTCCCCTCCCATGGGGTCCAGGTCAGCCCGTGTGGCTGTGATTGTGATGGGGTTCATCACCAGGCCAACTCTGAGCAGACCCCAGGGCCTCAGCCCACCCACGCCCATTCCCAGGAAGTCACCTCTGTTCAGGGCTAAGGAGTGCCCTTTGGCATTCCACTTGCTCTGGACTCCAGGGAACCTCATGGTGATGCTCTCATGGCCACTCTGGTCCAGCCCGTGGAAGAGCTCAGGGGCCTGACCATTTGCTGTAATGTCAGAACTACCTTATGATTGTGACTCTTAAAGCCTCTTGGTCAGCCTTCCCTCTACCGTCGGGCAGCATATGGGGCAGGAGGCTGTCAGTTCTCACCCTCCCTGTATCAACACCCATCCGCCATCAGTCCCCTTGTAGGGCCCTCCCTGTGTGACCCCATGGGAGTCACGTGACTTGCTTTGGCCAATGCGCTGTTAGCAAGTGTGATGTGAGTAGAGGCTTGAAAAGTGTTGCCAAATGGAGGTTTGTTTATTCTGCTTCTCTGCCACGGCCATGAGCACACCCTCAACTGGTCTGCCAGTCAGTGTGCACGTGAAACAGAGCTAGTGCCCCCAGTTGCCCCACTGAGGCCACCCCAGACCAGCCAACAGCCAGTGGATCCCCAGGCAGGTGAGTGACCCCAGCCAGCACCAGGACAACTGCTCAGGCGAGCCTAGACTGAGTCACCAGCCCGCAGACTTGCGAGATCAATAAATACCTCTTCTTTTAAGCTGCTCAGTTTTGTGGCAATCTGTCACACAGTGTCCTCGTGGCACTAGTAACTGAGACGCACACAAGGTGGGGCTCCTGTCAGCCTCGTCAGAGAGGATCTAGTGAGTGGCCAGTGCGGAGGGCCAGGAAGTGGGTGGCCCTTAAAATAAGGGTCTCTGGCAGCACCCAGGGCTGATCTTCGCAAGTGGTCATTCCTGAAGCGCACAGGAAGGGGCAGAAAATGAGGCCAAGGCACAAGCACCAGCAGTTGTACTGAGCACCTGCTATGGGCGACTGGGTCCTGGGGCCACAGGCCCCTAGGGGTGTGTCAGACTCAGTTGGTGCTGCTTGAACTCGTCTCCCCAAGGTCCCAGGCTGGCTGTGGGGGTCGACAGGACAGCGTGCAATCCCTCCCGTCCCTCCTCGCCCCCGCAAATAGTGACTGCGTTCCCTTGCTGCCCTCCATCTCCAAGGCTGAGTCATGAGGCTTATGGTCCAAAGAAGGAGGAGCCTAGAACCTCCAGGTCTGTGTCTCAGCTGCCAGCACATTGGGCTGCGAGGGCTGCCTCGCCCAAGGGCACACTGCTTCCCAAGGGCACACCCCTTCCCAAGGACACACCCCTTCCCAAGGGCACACCCCTTCCCAAGGACATACACCTTCCCAAGGGCTGCCCCATGTCTAGCGGCTGATCAATTTGGGTTATAAGCTTCAGTCCCCTCACCCAAACTTTGAACACCCCCAGCTCCAGCGCTCTGTGAGCCCTTGGTTGAGACCACCTTCTCCCTCTGCACCATCCCACCCAGCCCCTTCCCTTCCTCCCACCAGGCTGACCCCCCAGAGGATACGCTGACAAACTTCTGTGGGCCAGGCTCCACCCAGAGGCAGCTTCCCTGGGAACCCAATTGCAGAGGTTTTCAGGGGAGGGAGGGCCTTAGTTCCTGTCTTAGGTGCCCCCTCAGTCCCCATAGGGTTGGCACAAAGCCAGGCAGATCTCCTGTGATTCCCAGGGCAGTCTCAGGACATCACCTGAAGGAAGCGAGGCAGGGCCGAGCCAGAGCAGAGGGGACCCGAGGTTGCCAGGGCTCAGCAGAGGAAGCCTACAGAATCCCAGGTTCACGACAGGTGTCACCTGCCCAGGAGTGGGACATTTGTCTTTGCTACCAACTATAGGAAATACATAATACATGCAATCTTCACCCACCTGAGGGGACTATATGTCAATTGCCCTGTCACCATAATAGGTGTGAGGGCTGTCACATCAGAGGAAGTAGGTCTGGAATGGAGGGTGCTATAGTCTGAATGCTTGTGTCCCCCCCAAAATTCATATGTTGAAATCCTAACCCCCATTGTGATTGTGTTAGGAGGTTGGGGCCTTTGGAAGGTGATTAAGTCAATCCGGTGAAACCCTTATGAATGGGATTAGTGCCCTTATATAAGAGACCTAGTGAGCTGTCTCATCCCTTCTGCCATGTGAGGACACTCGCCATCTTTGAGTCAGGATGCAGGCCCTTACCAGACACCGAATCTGCTGGCAACTTGATCTTGGACGTCCAGCCTCCAGAACTGTGAGAAATAAATTTCTGTTGTTTATAAGACACCCAGTCTACAGCAACTTGCTATAGCAGCCTGAAAGGACTAAGACAGAGGGTAAGAAAGAGATCCTGGAGAAATTCTGTGAGGTCCCTGATGGCTTGACCATGCCTAGGAAGCCATCAGTTCAGATGCTGAGATTCAAAAACCTACTGTGTAGTAGAGGAGACAAGATTTAGACACACCAACTATAATTCCATCTCTGGATACCCACTAGTACCAAGTACCAGGCTGGGCACTGGGAGCTGCCAGCCAAACCTGCTCCAGGAGCACTTGGTGTAGCTATGACACAGACACATTGTGGCAGTGTCAGATGTTAGCACGCGGTGTCTCAGTAACTACACACCACTCCGTGGAAGAGAGTCCCATCGTTCCTTTCCCCTCACTGGGGGGGAACAGCAGCAGCCAGCTGTGCCCACCTCCTCACAGGTCTGGGTCCCAGCTTCATGGGGTCCCTCAGTCCTGGGTTTTAATCACTCCACCCTGGCCTCTTTGTTCCCAGCCCTCTTCCTGCATTTGCTCCCCTAGTGTGCTGCCTCGGTTTCCCCTTTTCCCTTTTCATGCACAGAATTAGCCATTCTTTATGGTAAACTCCCTCTGTTCAAAGAGCTGGTGGGGTGTCTGCCTCCAGCTGGACCCCGAGTGACACAGCGAGGCCAGGGGCAGTGTGGTTTGAGAGCTGCCCTGCACCTGGGCCTCACACACACTCGAACTTCACCCCCGGAGCCCCATCCTTGCCCAGGCTCTCAGGTGGCCCACAGGGTGAACCCCCTCGCTCAAGGCCACACAGCTGCAAGCAGCGCCCATTGCTCAGTGCTGCCGGTTAAGGAGGAGAGGCCCAGCCCCATTCCTGAGGGAAGGCGGGGACTCAAGACTCCAGAGTTGAGTTGAGTTGCTGCCACGTTTGGGAGCATTTTCTTCAGTCTCTGAGGACATGGAGCTGGGAATAAATTAAAGGAGGGCTGAGGCCTTGAAGTTCTTGGCTGGGTTTGGGGCAGGGAGGGCAGTCTGTCCTGTGCCTCCAGGGCCCTGCCCTTGCCTCAGAGGTCAGCTCCAGCCCCTCCACACTCCGCACACGCCCCCCCAGGCGCCTGGCTCAGGTCGACGGCAGGAGCCGGCAGGGCTGCGGGCTGGACACTGTAGACACCTGCTCGGTGGAGGCCACGGAACGTTCTTACATTTCAATCCGCCCTGCAAATTAAGAACATGTTTACTTGCATAATACCACTTTATTAGGTTTACACACAGTTAAGCCACAGCCCATGGGTTCACCGAACACACAGAAATGTTGTGAAAGGACTGGCCATTTCTGGGCTTTTCCATGAGGATTAATTTGCTGCTTGTTCATTGCCTTTGTCATCTGCTAGCATTCGCCAGCAGGCAGGCCCCTTCTCGCAGTCATTGAAGGTTTAAGAAAAGCTCAGCAGGGGGAAACTTAAACTTGAGGAAAAAATTTCTAGTGGACACTGTGGTTACTCACCCAGCTTCCACCACCCTCCCTCCATCTCAAGAACCCGATTGTGTGTGATGGTCGCCCCAGTCCTCTTTCTTGGTGGAGGCCCCAGGACGAACCCCCAGGGGCTTTGTCTTCGTTTGGGTGTACCCCAAAACAGACTCACAACAGGGACTTGGTTGTGGGTGATCCCAGGAAGCACGGGGTGGAGGTGGAGGGGGCCTGAACAGTGCATGAATGAGGGCTTTCCCCTGCCGCCAACAGGCTCACCCAACCAGGACCTCAGAGAGATGCGGGGAACAGGTTTCCAGTGGGCATTTAGCCACAAGACCCTGTCTTCCTGAGATAAGAGGCCCCTGGGGGCATGAACTCCCCTGGCACTTCTGGACTGTGCCTGCAGGTAAGGGAGCAGCTTTCCAAGGTGGCCAAGAAGAAAAGAGAAGCTAGCCAGTAGGTGTCTCCTGCCAGGCAGGAGAGCTGGCTGGGCATCGCAGTCTCTGCTCTGCACTCAATCACTGAAGCCTCGATTTCCTTACCTGTAAAATGGGGCTAGGGGCACTCACATGGCAGGGTCAATGTGAGAAGCAAGAACAAATGTTCTCCTGGCATACAGTAGGGGCTCTATAAGTGCTGGTTCTGTAAGTGGTGACTCCTTCAATGAGGAACCCCTGTGACTCATTAGCCTGCCAGATTCTGTGTGTGACTCTGGGTTCTGCTTCCTCTTCTGCCACGTGGGGATCAAGGCACATCCAACACACAGAGCAGGCCTGCCGCCTGAGAGGCCAGGCCCTGTCCTGAGGTGTCCCAGCCAGGCTGGGCCGGGTACCATCTGCTCAGACTCAGCAGCCGGGGCCCAGGCTGATCTGCGGGGTCACTGCCACCCACCTGTGTCCCCAGGCCATGAAATTGGCCCTCTGGCCCGAGCAGTCACCTGCTCCCAGCTGCAGGAGGCCCAGAGCCTGACCTTTCCCTGGAAACGTCATTTTCCGTTCTGCTGCATTGTTGGCTGGGCCTGAAACACTTCTCTGGGGGAGCCGGGGAGGATTGTTCCAAGGCTTGTCATTGTTTCAGGATCAGGTCGCCTGAGCCTCAAGAATCCGACAAAAACCAGAACCTCCTCTGAGTCACCAACACCCACAGTGAGGCCTTGAATGGAGAGTGGGGGCCAGGGTGGAGGGCGGTGGCTCCCTTGTCTCCTTTCGGGCCCAGAATGCTTCAGCAGTGCCTTCCCCGCCTACAACTGAGCTTGGTTTTTGTAGCTCAGGCCAAGTGCCAAATTGGCATGATGGTCTGGCCCCCAGCCTGGGCCTTGCTCTGCCTGGGCCAAGTCGGAGGGGAAGGTGGCAGCCCCTCTCAGGCAGGGAGAATGCCACCTGCCCCCCAGGAGGAAGGAGGTTTCCGGGCCCTGGGTTAATGCTGCAAGGCCCACAGTAGCCCTTTTAGATCTGCGTGGTCTGGGCGTGAAGACAGAGGACCCAGGACCCCAGGACCCACTGCTGCTCCATTCTCGAGCTCCTTCCCAGGCTACTCCTCCTGGTGTTCCAACGCCCCCACTAGGGAGCAGGCAAAGAGGCTCTGGCTTCAAGCCAAGGTCCCCAGGAGTAGGTCCGCCTGTCCTGGCTCTGCCTCTCCCTTGGCCTTTCCCCCAGTGCAGCCTGTTAGCACCTCAGCAGAATCTGACTTGTCACAACCCTGCTTCATCGTCACCTACATTGCTTAAGCACCTAATGTATACCCAGGGCTGTTCCCATGAAACGGAGCAGGTGGAAGAGCTTTTTGGTCACAGCACCAGCATCTGAAATGCATTTACAGTTTGAGACACATTCTTTTGATCCTCTTGGCCAACTCTGGGTGCACAGAATCTATGAAGTGTCCCATTTTCCAGATAAGGAAAGAGAAGCTTGTGTGAAGTCATGGCATTGTGGAGTCAGAATCTAGCTGCTTTGAAGCCGACATCTTTTTCATAATGCTGAGTGGCCTCCCTCTTTTTGAAAGGAGTTTATTGCTGAGTTTTGGAGGCAAGGTGGCCCGGGTAAGAACTCTCTTGAGCCATCAAAGCCAGCCAATAATCATGCAACTGTACTCACAGCCACCCTTCTGGAGGACCACTTTGGGGAGGGTCTCTGTTGCAGGGCCCAGAGAGCAGCAGGTGCAGCTGAGAGGATGGCGGCCAGCAGAGCCACTCGGAAGGGACAGCAGAGACAGGGCAGCACCGTGGACAGTGCAGATGTGCCAGAGGGTTGCATTCTCCAGCAGATCAGGCTGGGGTGTGGTGAAGGCTCAAGAGTGTGGTCTGAGTGAAGGGTAACAATGCCACAGTGGATTTTGACCTGGGAAATGGCCTCTGCACGCGTTCAGTCTGGAGTAGCCTAGGGAGATGGCAGAGGGGAAGGGTCTCAAGTTAGAGCAACTGGGTTGGCTGTATGGAAGGCGACAAGAGCCTAGAAACTGCATTTTAAAATGTAGAGTCAACTAGGTAATTCAGTAACAAGTGTGGCACATCTGACTTGTAGTCACCATGACTTATTCTGCATAGCAAAGGTCCCCACGGACCTCAGACTGTTTTTTTCTCCTCCTGTACCTTCAGAGAACGGCCTTTACCCTCGTCAGTGGCAGCTCCTCACTCCCAGTATCCTCGGTCAGCAGGTCTGGCAGGACCCCACATGCCCTCTTAGGCTGTCCTGGGGTGTCTCCTCCCAGGCTCCTCTCTGGCTGGGGTGTTGGCTGGTGGTCAGTTTTGCTCTGTGAATTGTAGATAAAGCTACTTTCTGTAGCTTCAACTTCGCTATTCTGTGCCCCTCCCCCTTCCCTCTTCTTACCACTTGGGCTTCTCTCTCTGATCAAACTCTGCTCCCTGGAAGGATCAGAGAGGAGTCATTTATTCTCCTTTGCGGCCAGTGTCTCAGCTTGGTCATCATTGTACCCTCAGCTGGTGAACATAGCACCTGGCATATCGTAGGTGCTCAGTAAGTTAGAAGAAGAAAAAAATATTTTTTGACTGAAAGGATGGTTGGATGGATGGATGGGTGGGTGGGTGGGTGGGTGGATTGGTGGGTAGATGAGTGAATACGTGAATGCGTGGATGTGGAAGTGTAAAGGCTCTCCTGGGCAGAAAATCAACTGACAAATCCGCTTGGATTGGAGACAGGTAGAGAGAGGGACCTGTTGGCTGTTTCACCTGCATCCCCCTGGGTATAACTCTTTGGGCTCTCTGGGTTGTGCATGGTAGGAAAATAAGTTGATTAAGGTGACCAGAGCACTCACAGCCCCAGGGAGTAATGTGTGGTCTGGGGCAGGGTGGCTCCAGGTGAGGCTGAGCAGTGCGCAGCAATCTCAGTGGGACCTGAGTGTGGAAGGCTACTGGAAAGCAAAGCCTCAGACATCACTTTGCAGGGGCCCAAATCCTCCAGGATGGAATGGCAGTCAGCACCTCCCTGTCCTAGCTGCTGACACCAGACATCTTCCATCTCCTGGGACCCCATTTTTATCCTCTGATCATCTGCCTGGTGAGGACTAGACTGGAGCAAGATGGTTTCCAGAGCAACTTTGCTGTCCACTGATACATGTATAATTTGAGGTCTTTAGAGAACTTTACTGTATGTGTGTGTATATATATAGAACATATGTATACATTGTATATATCCATAAATTGTATATATTTATATGCATGTGTGTATATATATATATATATATATATACAACTTTTTTAAGAATAAGAAAGTGCATTAATTCCTGGAGATCTGAGTACATGCTTAGAAGCTCAAAAGTGAATGCCTGAAATTCACAGCGGTGGTGCAGCCAGGGGGCTTGGAGCAGGCCTGGCCTTGAGCTCCATAAACATATCATGATGTGGCCGTTGCGTGGCTTTGGTGGCAGGAGGGGGTGAGCAAGTGAGGAGGGGGTTTCCTGGAGCCTGAGCACTGGAGCAGGCCGATGGCAGTCACCAGTGTTGTTGACCACCCAGTGACTGGACACCCAGTGGGACTGCCTTCCCGGCCCCCCAGTGTTCGGGCAGGGCCATGGGACTGGTTCTGACCAATGAGCAGAACTGACCTGTGACACTCTCAGGCTGGAGCATCTGGTGTGAGACCTTCCAGAGGTCTCCCTGAAACAGAAGCTGGCAAGTTCAAGAAAATGGCTGCCCCATCCACCTGGTCCTGGAGAGACAAGGATGCTCAGCCCCTCAACCAACTCACGATGGGCATGTGCCACGAGCAGGAAAGCAACCTTTGTTGCTATTGACCACTGAGATTTGGTGGATATTTTCTACTAGTACATAACCTAGCCTATCGTGGCAGGTTCAAGGTCCAAGTACTCTCAATAATCCTAGAAAAAATCACCTGCTTTTCCTTCCAGCCATGACCAGGACATGCTGGTTCTCAGGTTCTTGGTGGGTCTGACCTAAGTTTCCTGGCCAGTTCTTTCAGCAACACTGTGGACAGCCTGGGCCCCAACTTGGAAAGCCCCACAGCCACTCACTGCAGGGTCTAGCCCCAGCTGTAACAGTTCTCGCTTATGGGGCTATGATTTCAAGCCAGGCTGAGGAATTGCAGTGAACAAGTGGCCTCCAGGGAAGGCTTCCCCTGGAAGTGTGGGCCCCACTTGGCATAAAAAGCTGTTTTCACACTTGACTTATTTTTTGCTGTGAGCTGATGATCTCCTCTGGATGTGAAGCAGTCAAGGAGGAAGCCCTCTCCCCAGGAAGGCACGTGTTAAGCAGGGAGCTGAGAGGTGCGTGCATAACCTTGCAGGCCAGGCCCTGTCTCCTCGTCTATCTGAGCCCCACGTGCGTGCCCTGCACACCCTGTGTGGGCGGGCCCTAAGTGCCCACGGGCTGGGTAGGCCATGAAGTGAGCATCCCTCAGCTCCCGGCCAGCAGCAGGCTGATGGGGAGGTGGTTTTTAACAGCCTCCTCCTTATTGATTTCTGTGTAGTGAGGTCAACTTCAGCCACTCTCCTGTGGAGAGAGGCTGGAAACCAGTGCTGTTTTGTCCCCATCTATTTCCTGCAGGTTTTCGGCAGTGTGACCAGCTCCCTGCTGGCTGTGACCTTGGGCACATCACCTCGCCTAGGTCTTGGTTGCTCCCACATCCCTGTCACCTGGCGATGACATGTACTGAAAGCCTACTAAGGGCCAGGCACTTCCTCAGTGACCAATACATGGTCATGCTTACCGTCCTCGCCCAGCTCCCTTATCCATTCCTGGTTTTTCAAATGAGGACATTGAGGCACAAAGAGGTTAAGTGACGTAACTGAGGTCACAGAGCTGGTGGATTTGGTGCCCAGCTCAGTGCCCGCCTCTGCGTCAGGCTCAGGACCTGACCGCTCAGCCGAGCATTGCCCAGATCCTTTACTGGGGGGACTGCCGTTTCCTGCTTTTCATGCCCTGTGCCAGTTTTGCCCTTGGCCTTTATTATCACAGCCCCCCCGCCAGCCCGCATCTTGTTCCCTAATGGGGAACAGCACAAGGGGCTGGGGACTTGCTGTGCACACATCCATGCAGACACCTGACAGGCCAGCCTTCCTGCGGGGTTCGGGACCTCACCTGGGGGTGGGCAGGAGCTGCCAAGGGAAGGCTGTAGCTGCAGGTGACAGAGCATGGGTGGGAAGGCCTGTTGGCCCACCTGAGGAAGCAGAGGCCCAGACAGACACAGCAGCTGAGGACAGGGCTGGACTTTCTCCAGTGGCCACCCTGGCACCCCATACAGAACCCCAGAACTGACCTGACCTGACCCCAAACAGGGGCTCCCTGGGATTAGTGACCACCAGTGAGTGCCACTCCCCGCCCCCCAGCAAGTGCTGGGAGACAGGGGTTCTGGCCCTCCAGTGGCCTGAGTCAAGCTGGGTGACAAACTAGGGAGGGGCCAGGCCCTCCTGGGAGAGGTCAGGGAGCGGTCTGTGGCCTGGTGGGTGGGGGGGGTGAGGAAGAGGAGCAGTCGTGGGAGGCCCTGGACTCGCCTTGGGACCCAGCCAGGTGAGCGGTGCCCTGCCCAGGACAGTGTGTGTGGGAAGGGGGGCCCTGCCCGGCTCTTGGGGGTCCTTCTCTCTTTCCCCTGGAGCCACCATATAGGCTAAGGATGGGACACAACCAAGGATTCTGGAAACATTGGTTTGGCCCAGGGTGGGCTCCTCACTCAAGACAGGTCCCTCCCGGGTCTCTTCCCTTGGAAGCGGACCAGGGGCTGTAACTGGGAGGGTGCCCAGTAAGTGGCGGCTGCCTGGCAGAGGGTGAAGAAGTTGGGGGGCACAGGTCTCTGCCATGCTCTGCCGTCCCCCGCCCCACAGGAAGGAGCCACAGTTTCGGGGTGCTGATTGAGGCTGACCGCCCTGCAGTCAGATTCCTGGGCTTTGCCTCTGCCAACTCAGCACTCACTCTGGGTCCCAACTTAGAGCTCACAGCTCCTCCAAGTCCTGCCTGCATCCCCCGAGCCCGGCTGACTGCTGCCCTGTCTGCTGGGTGCTCCTCCTCCCAGCTCGTATAGCCTCAATTCATGGGGATTCCCATGTGGGGAGGGATGGCCCCTTGTGCGTGAACCCAGGACATGGAAAGGCCATCAAGACAAGGAAGGGGCACCAAAGACAGAGGTCATCTTGGCCACACTCATGCCTGGAGCTGGTTTGTGCCCCATGGTTGGCGGGGGGGCTCAGACAGAGCCCGGAAGCTGGCTGGGGAGCCCAGAGGGACATGTACCAGGCACAGAGACACTCTGGTCAGTTCCCCCTTCTCATGGGGCCATGGCCAGCAGGACACTGCTGCCCCTCCCAGCTGCTAAGTGGAGAACAGTGAGAGGAAACAGAGGCTGGGATGGGCGAGAGCATCACTGAATGCAGGTCTGACTCCGGGGAAGGCAAGTGACCCTGTATTTGAGAAATCCCCTTGACCTGAGAGGGTGGAGAAGCCCAGCCCAGTGTGGGTGCTCGGCCTTCAGAAACCACGCCCCTCACCCCCTGGAAGCTACTTCTACAGCTTCCTGGTTTGGTTCCTCTCACTCTGCTCCCACCTCCGTCCTGGCTTAAACCTGACTCAGGGCAGAGGCTGCAAGAGGCCGCACGCAGGGCAGGTCCTGGCGAGGAGGGGAAGCCCCCCTTGTGGGACAGCATGGCTGGGGAAGAGGCTCCTTTGCCACGTGATGGCCAGATTTAACCCCTAGGATTTCAGTTGAAATGGAAAATTTGGAAAATCAGAGCTGTTGTGGCTCAATCTGCCTCTGCCCCATGAGCAGGACGTGCTGGGGCTCCACCTGGCTCCTCGCTGGGCTCTGGGGGGTTCTTGGTAACTTCTCCTGGGCAGGGACTCCACAGATTCATTAGGAAGATGGCCATGCACGGCCATTCCCCGTGGCTGGAGGGGGCAGGAGCCCGTGATAGTCTCCATCTTCCTTCCCCTAGAACAGGCAGAGAACCAGGAAGGCACCCCATTGCCGAGGGGACAGCCCCCCAGATGCTGGGGAGCACTAAATAACACACAGATTCCAAGCACCCAGCCCAGAGCTGATCTCCTGTCCCTGCCCCCGCTAGCATCCTGATGACCAGTCAGCCAGCCCTGGGACAGCCTGACCACTGCCCCTCCTCCATACTCCACAGAGGCCACCATGCAGACCCCAGTGGCCAAGTATGGGAAGAACGAGACTGTCACAAAGGGTTCATGTTTTTGTCACGCACTCAGAAATTACAGCTTTTCAACTTTTAAAAGAACTTATACCTCTGGCTTACAAACAATCCATCCTCTAAAAGTCCACCTGGGATCCCTGGATGGCCTCCTGGGCACCTGATTTAAAATAGCACCCCCCCCACACACACACACCTGGCTGGATTCACTAACTCTCTCTCTGTTTTATTTTGCTCTATGCCTTCATTGCCAGAAATACACTTTGTATTTTACTTATTTATCTTCTTCAGCATCTCTCCCCACCCCCACTAGCAAGAGAACAGAAACATCAGGAGGGAGTCGCATGGTCTCTTTTGTTTACTCTATATCCTCAGAACCTAAACTGTGCCTGGAATGCCACAGACACTCAATAAATACTTCTGGAAAGAATTTGTCAGAAGGATCCATTTCTCAGGAAAGGGTGACACTTTCTCACCAGGGAGGGAAGGGAGGACCTCAGGGTCACCATCTCTCCTAGGAGCCCTCCTGGCAGCATCTGCCCTGGGCTAGAATCGAGTGCACCCCCTTCATGGTCTTCACGGAAACCCCGGAGTCCCCGGGCTTGAACCCTCAGTTCAGCTCAGGTGCAGGCAGGGGTGGGGAGACCTGCTCCCAGCGCCTGGCCAGTCCTGGCTCCCCACCTCCCACTGTGCTCTTCCTGGCACCTTGTCCTCACACCGAGGCCTGCAGATTACTGTCAGACACACAAAGTCTCCAGCCCTGCCCTGGACCTGGAGAACCAGAGTCTACATTTTAGCAAAATCCCGGGGTCATTCAAGTTCTGGTTCCAGTGTGAGAAGCGCTGGTGACCTGCTCACAGATGCCCCCTTCTCCCAGGCTAAGGGAAATGCTTTGCTGAAACCATCTTGATTTCTTTTTTTCTCTGCAGCTACTGAAACAGACAGCCCCCGTGGCTGAGGGGGACGGGACTTAGCGTTACTGCGCAGAAACGGTGAAGGGCAAACCCAGCAATTAGCCGCAGAGAGTGGGGAGGAGAGGCAGGCAGGATGGAGAGCCAGGGAAACAGCAACCATAATTGCAGGGTGTGCCAGCTGCGGGGACGTGCCGGGGGAGGCGGCATTAAGACAGCAGCCACCTATGCGTGGGGGGATGACAGGGGCGGAGCCCGGGGACAGGGATGCAGAGAACGTGTGAACCCAGCAACCCAGGAGCCTCCTCGGGGCTGGATCCAGCCCTCCCCATGTTGGCCCAGGCCTGCAGGGCCTTTGTCTCCACTAGGCCCCACCCTCCGTGGATGACACCCAAGGGGCGCTGCTCCAGGTACCTGCAGAGGCCTGCACAAGGCTTCTTGGCAGCTGGAGCGTCAGGCTTCCTGCTAGAAGCTCTATTTGCCACATTTGAATTGGTTCCAGAGAGGTCTAGCCCTTCAGACTGATGTTCAAACCGGGGTACCCAGCACCCTGCGGCTCCATGGAGGGTCGTGGAGGCAGCCACCAGGGCAAGGTGGAGGCCGACCTGGCAGGCTCCCTGCCCCGTGCCCAATCCCCCTTCCCCCACACCCCAACTTCAGCCAGGCAGCTCTGCTCTTGTCTCTTTTATATATTGGAATTCTGAATGAAAGTTCACTGAATTCTTGCTGCTTTAAAAAAAGAGAGAGAAGAAAAATGGATAAATCCTGCATACTGTCTCATTTTACAGGTAAGTGGTACGCCCAAAGCGACTCGGTAAGAGGTACGTTCTGTTCTTCTTCCCAGACTTCAGGGCCTCAGAGAAGTGGAGCCCACGTTTAGTCTCCTTGTGCAGATGACCAGAGCCTGCTGTTTCCATTGCCTAAAAGAAGATGACGAAGCTGACTGCCAGGATTGTTAAATCCCCCAAAGACATGCATAGGTTAGAGGGTGACCCGGGCTTGGCGCCCAGATCTACAGGGAGCATTAGGGCACAGAAGCGCCTCAGGGCCACTTAAAGCCTGAGTGACATCACCCCACCCCCTCCCAGGCTCCTCTGGCTCTCTTGATTCAGCTTTGCTCTGTCCACTGTCCATCAGTTGTCGTGGTGGGCAGGCACTGCACTGGGCGCTGGACCAGATGCTGTCCTCCTGGGGCTGAGAGCCCCACAGGGTAGCCAGACAGGGAACGATAGCGGATTTGATTTCACCTTTGATCAGTGCTTCCAAGGAAAAGGGAACCATTTGGGGCCAGTAGGGACTTCTAGTCTGTAGCTCAGGCTGCCCCCACTTCCTGCCCCCACCTGGGACCCCTCTGCCATCTCAAGCTGATAAAATCTGATCCATCTTTCACGTTCCATGGCAAGGCCTACTGCTTCTGGGAACCTTCCCTGCGCCCCCAGCCTCAGGACGCTGCCCCTCCCATGAGGAAGACCCAATTCCGCCTGTCCCCTCACTTTGCAAACTCTCTCTTCCCTGCACATGGGAGGGCCCAACACGCCTTCTGCTACATTGAGCTGCAGCAGGGTGAGCCTCTGAGGCTAATTTGAGTGTGACCACGGGGACATGTGTAACTCCTCTGGGTCCCCCTTTCCTTGGGTGTAAAATAGGAAGATAGCACCAGAAGGTCTCTCAGTGACCCCAGCCTGACCTCTGCAGTCCTGCACTCTGCCTCCTGTCCAAGGCCCGTTAGCATTTTCTCAGTGCCAGGCGGACCATGCTGCACTTGGCCCTGGGGAGTGGGGAGAGGGGCTGCGTGCCGGGGCCACCTTCATGGAGGTTGTCAAGTCATAGGCCATGTGGGGACACTGGCGCTTGGGCCAGCTCAGCACCACTGTCTTTGGGAACTGCCTTCTTCCCCGCAGAGTGGTTCTGGGGTTCTGCCATCCCAGACAACCCCACCCCCTGCATCATGGGTACCTACGAACAGAGTCCTTCCCCGGTATCTTATACCCAGTGCTAGGCTAGGGCTGTAGGAGCTAAAGGCCGAGGGCAGTATGCCTCCTAAGTCTCCCCCGTCCCCTGCTCCCGGGGGAGCTTGTCTGCAACAGGAGACTGAGACCCACACGAGGGCGGGAGTGGTGAGTCCATGAGCCCTGTGTGGTGTGAGTCGGCTCTTAGTAAAGGGGCTTCGACCCTGCTTGCTGCCCATCAGCTGAGCTCTGCCTCCCCAGCCCCTCCCTATATCCACCTTCTCTGCATCTTCCCAGGATGGCGGCCTGCCGGGTTTGGAGAGCAACACCCACTGGCTTTTCCGTGTTGCCCACCTCACGTGCCCCATGCCAGGGCTCTGCTTTGGATGACCTGGGCATTGGGCAGCAAGGTGAGACCACCGCCCATGGGAGGGGGACATTTCAGGAAGCAGAGCTGGATGAAGAGATCAGCCCCGCTGCTGCCCGGGCAGGCCCTGGGTCCCAGCCCAGGATGACCAGGGAGAGAGGTGAGATCAGCCACTGCCAAGCAGGAGGGTGTCCTCAGGGCCCGAGACGCCACAGAGCCATCAAGGTGGCCCCTCCCCTCCCCCACCCAGTCAGTTTCCCGGGCCCCTCCCTATGTACCCACTCTGATCACTGGTTCTGCCTCCTGTTCCCTGTGCCTCTCTGGTCATGGGAGCACCTGGCATCTGCGCCTTGCTGGGTGGAGCAGGACAGCAGCCAGCCTGCAGCCTGGGCTCTCACCACAGGCTGCGCTTTTCTGTCTCCTCTAGCTGGGATGCCTTTCTACAGGGAAGGTTCCCCAAGGTCTGGAGTCAGGAGGTGAGGAGGCGTGGATGAGGAGTAGTTTCAGCACTGGGTCCCTGAGGCCAGGGGCCACAATGGCCTGTCCATCCATCACTGGTTATAAAGGCATGTTCCTAAGAAAATAGCAACCTTGTATTGAGACTTGAAACTTGGGCTTGGCTTCCTCTCGCCTCTCGAAGCACGTTTAGCCAAGTGTGAGTGCTTTTTCACTGGAGCGATTAGCAGGTCTAACCCTGAACCCCTGAGACTTTTCCTGAGTCATCCTGGGCCTCTGGGCTGCCTGGAAGGGTCAAGTGGCTAACACAGGCTGCCCGGCCACCCTCCTGCTCCACACACTGTGCAGGGACCCAGAGGCACTGCATGACAATATTTTATTTTAACATTCAGATTTCCACCCAGCTGCACTAGCTGTGTGATGACCCTCCCTGTGAACGTACACTGTAACACAGACAGCAGGGCAGCTCCCCGCTTTGGGGATGGAGAGGGTACTGGCGTTGTGATTTCCCTGACTTTGTCTTATCCTGACTGCGCAGATATAAAGGTAGACCCTTCATTATTCCCCAAACCCGAGCTGGCCCAACACCGATGTCCCCAGACCCAGGCCGTGGGTCCCCACCTGGGGCAGGTTGGAGGCTCCTGTCCACCTCCCCAGCCCCCTACCCCAGCCTCTAAGAAGTTCTGAAATAATGAAAGGAGTGAAGGTGGGGGAGGTACCCAAAATAAAGGCCTCTGAGGATGAAAGCCCGAATCCAGTCTTTCCACTGAAAAAAGACACCCATTTGTTCTTCGGTAGAGTTTAAAGAACAGAGTATTGTCCTTGTGAAATGGTTTCATTTTAAGCCTTTACTTTGGGGGGTTTGTTCTGGTTTTGTGCTTTCTCTCCTCCCTGTGGCCGCTGCACATGAAAGGCTGGGGTCAGGCCTTTCATGGGTTGGCGGGGGGCAGGAGCTGCCCATTCCTCTTTGATTTACCCGAGAACAGCAGGATGCTCGTTCTAACTGGAGATGTCTGGCTGTCTCCTTCGGGCCAGTCCTAGACTTTGCTGAGAATAATTCCTCCTTGAAAAAACATAACAATTCCCATTAAATGATTCACTCTGTCCACGCCAAACTCAAAGCTCAGAGAGAGGGCTTTGAAGGCTTTTCACTGAACAAAAATAAAACCCTTCGCAGATGCTAGAGAAATGTTGCTGAAATAACTCTCAGTTATGTGAAAGAGCTGAGATATGTGAGCGGCGGAACAACAGCCCAAGATGGTGAAGGTTTAATGAACAAATGGAAGAAATGAGGAACGTGGCTGGGAGAGAGGCTGCTTCCTGGGAGATTTCGGGAATTTTTGTGATTTGATCCAACATTGGGCGGATGTTGCCACTGCTGATTACCCCCACTAATGAAGGAAGCAGATAATCCCAAACAATGTGTAATCCCCACAACGGAGGCACCTTCCAACAAGACGGCCGGGGAAGGAGGGGCCCCAGCCCTGGCAGAAACCACATGGTGCTATGGGAGAAGGTCTTCGAGGTAATTCTAAGCCTAGAGCCTAAACCAGACATACCCAAATTCACTCGTTCATTTACTCATTCACTCAGTAAACATTTATTGAGTGTCTACTATATGCCAGGCCTTTTTCTAGGTGCTGTAAATATAGCACTAAGCAAAAAGATTCTTGCCAGCCATGCTCCTGACGTCGGCTTCATGGTCCAATAAACCCAGATGGAACATAAGACTGATTTCTGGGACGCACTTCTCAAACTGGAATGTGCAGATGAACTACCTGGGACCTTGTTAGAAGCAGAAGGTGATCAAGGAGTTGAGGAGGGGCCCGAAGCTCTGCATTTCTAGCAAGCTCCCAGGTGATGGCATTGCTGCTGGCCCATGGGTAGAGCTTCAAGCCAGCTGGGTTCCACCCCAGCTCTTTTGTCTGCTGCGTGAGCTTGGACAAGCTTTTCAAGCACATTCTGCCTCAATTTTCCCATCTATAAAAGAGAGGTTGAAATAGTCCTCAGCGTACATTTGCACAGAGTCTCAGTGATGCATCTTTGTAGCTTGCTCTTGTTCTGAACTTGCCTGTCTTTCCTGCCATACAGCTACATCTGCTTGGTTCAGAAGGCTCCTTCCAGACCTGAGAAAGTGGAAGGGTGCACAGCTTTGTGCTCAAATGCTGCCACTTGGGGTAGCTGGGCACGGGGAGTGGAGGGTTTCTCCACAATACTGCGGTGGGGAATCACATCCTGGGCAGCCATCTAGCAGCTGGGAGACCAGAGCAGACAGCCGTGGACTGTGGCATCACACGGGCACCGTTGAGATCATCCAGAAAGACGAAGAACAGAAAGTTATCCAGCACCCAGGATCTGGGGTCAGACTGCATGGGTGCAACTTATGGCTCCTCTGCTGAAGCTCTGGGTGACCATAGGCAGAGTACTTGGTCTCTCAATGCCTCATTTCATTCATGGGTAAAATGGATTCATCCTAGTGCCCACTCCCAGGCTTGGTTCTTCCTCCATTTCTCTGCTTTCTTGAGATCCAGTTTGGAAACAGGCCCACAAGGAATATGTCAGGAGGCATCTGTCCCAGGCAGGTGGCATTTTGACTTGGGGATTCAACACCCTGAGTGGGTGGGTTCGTGATGTAGATAGTGCTGGTCGTGGTCACATGATTACATCATAGGGATGGGCATCAACCTCAGTTCCAGCAGAGATTCGAATGTCTCCATGAGTGATGCTTCCAAAGGTGAAAGAGTACAAAGAGCCTATCACTGTTACACACAGGGCAAGGCAGGTACATGTCCAGTGTCTTCATCTGAGCGGCAAGGAGCCTGAGGTCCCAAGTTGAAGTCAGGTGCAGGCAGCGCGGCTGCATCCCCCAGCCTTCAGCATCCTCCCGAGGGCCGCAGCAGGAGCTCTTGGTCTCAGTGGGCATCCAGACCTGCCACTGACCGGGCGGGCAGCTAAAGAGACTGGGCAATTCGTTCAGGCCCTCTGGTCTCAGGATTTTCTTGCATAAAATGAGAACATTGGGATGATGGTTTCTAATGCCAGGGAGAAGCCAGTCTCCTGTGGACAGGGTCTGGAATATCATTGCAGCTGGGAGGTGAGGAATCACCTTGGTCCAGCCCCACCCAAAACCTATGTGCAGGTTTCTTTGTCTGTAGCAACACCATGCAGTATTTGAGACATACCTACACCTAAAAACTATTCATTGTTTATCTGAAAATCAGTTTTAAACCAGCTTCCTATATTTTATCTGGTAACCCTACCTCAGACCCCTTCTCTTCTCTAGTCTCCATCCCTAGCCCCCAGCCCCCCCAAGGCCTCACCCACCCTGCTCCACCCTCTCCCCCAGCCCACATGCCCCTCCTAGGTTAGGGGAAGGGGATGTTTTGTCTTCCCTCTATACTATTATTAAGATACAAACGCTATGCTTATCTCGGGCTTCCTTTTTGATTGCAAAAAGCTATCTTGGGTTATTTTTTAAGCACATTGGCTGTTTGTTGCTTTTTTCATTCCCACTATAACTTTCCTTCTTCTGAAAGCAACGAGGGTCCGGCAGCCTCTGGCCGACCACTAGGGAAAAGGTAGGGTGTGAGGACGAGGAAAGGAAAAGGATGAATCTTTTGAAACACTGTCTCCCTATGCGATGAACCACAGCAGATGGAGCTGCCATTACCGTGGGGTGGGGAATGGTGAGGGAAGGAATCGAACTGGGAACCCAAAGGGGTGGACAGGGTTCAAACGTTCTAAGGGCATCTTGTTTGGAGTCTGGCTGTGTGCACCAATGAGGCCCATTTAAATATTTAAAATAATAAGTTTCTTTTTGGAATAGGAAATGCTTGCATATTATTTTTTAATCCAAACAGTACAAAGTGGAGTTGGGTGCAGCCTCATTCCCACCCCATCCCCAAGCCCTTTATTTACTCCCTGGAGGCCAACACAAGGGCCGGGGCCTTTTGTCTAGCCAGACACAGATCGTGCCCCCTTGGGCACATTTGTCCCTTGCGCTTGGGTATGTTTCGTGCACAGGCTGGAGCTTACGGGTTGCCCTGTTCTGCTTCCTTGTCTCACCCTCCTATCTTGGAGAGCATTCCCAACCCTCCCAGGTGAGGTCACCTTCAGATGGGTCACTCACAACAGCAGGGGAGGTGGCCTCGGTGTCTGTCCTGGGAGAGGGCCTGTCACCAGATGTCTGCGGAACAGTTGGAGAGCCCTTGGGAATACCACCTTCCTCCTGGAACTATAGGTCCAGATCACTAATTAATATTTACAAGAGCAATTCAAAATTTAACTTTGCATTCAGAAGAAAGTCCAGCCAGTGGCATAGCTTTGAGATTCCATCTGATCTTTGTTGATGTATTTAGAGCTGTTTCTACCCATTTTAATTAGTGTATACATGCCAACTTTTGTTTTGTCCCCCTTAATATCACTTCTCATAAACGTTTCCCTGTACTAACATAAGATCATATCTTTTTGGTTTGCAATGGAAAAACTGTGTCACTGTTTTTTCCATCACTCAAGCATCTATGGAGTTGATCTTTTTGCAGTTCTCTCACTGGCGTTTGCATACAAAAAGGAATGTGAAATATGTCATCTGAAAACTGCTGATTAACTATTAAAATGGCTCAGCTCTCATGTGCTACACGTGTAAAGATTAAAATCAATAGTAGTCATGTATCCCCCTCTTCTGTTTCAGAAAAGGGCAAGCAGAGGAACACCCCACCCCCACCCCATCTTCGCGACACATGCCCTTCCTCGCAGGCTCCTGGCATGGAAAGGATTAGTAAACTATGTCAAAGGCCAGGAGCCAAAAATCACGCTCCATCCTAGCCAGGAAAACACTCTGCTCCCCAGGCCATGGCCTCATCCCACCGGCTCTGACACCCTGGGCACCGAAAATCATGAGCAGGACAGTGGGTGCTTTGGTGGCCAACTCTCCCCTTCGAGATATTTGCTTAAATACTTACTGGACCAAGTTGGAAAGAGTGCATATGGTTCCTCTTTGGAGGATGATGCGGCTGAATCTTCTCCAGGACAGATGTCATCAGTAATTTTACTTTAAAGATGAACCTTGAGCTTGGCGCAGACATAAGCAATAAGACATTTGACATCACAACATTTAACCCGGTAACTGGAGGAGCAACACCCAATCAGAAGACATGGCAGAGAGTGGGCTGTGATGGATCCTGGAGCCCACCTCCTAGGGAAGGGCAAGTGTTAATTCTTTAGATGCTGGGTAACTGGAAGGGGCCCTGGAAAAGGGCTGGGGCACCAGCAGTGGTAATTGGGCCATGGTCTGGAAGAATGACTGGGTTTTAACACCCAGTACAGCCATCACTGTGAGTATTGATTGAACACCAGGCATAGGTGTAACCGAAGGTGTGGGCTCCCGTCTTCTTTCCATCTCCCCATCCTGGGGCCATCCTCAGTAATCCTCATATTCCTCAGAGAGACCCAACTTCACAGCAGGCTAATAAAAGGGGGTAACCTACTGAAGACTTTGGGGGATCCAGGGGAGATGCCACCGAGCATTCAACAGAAGCGCAACATGATTCCTCAGGAACCATGCCCCTCGCTCCCCATCAGCAGCTTCTTCTATCCTGTCCTCTTCTCCAATGCAGCCTCTAAAGACTTTCCTAGGTGTCCTGAGCAACTCATTCCTGACACAGTGACTGTATAATTTATGGTTTAAACTGGGGTGCTCTGAAACTGAAAGGGGGGCTATTAACACATCAGGTCCAAACCCAGCAAACAACTAGCTCTGACTTATGTACCCCACTTGGTGCAGAACAAGCCAGTGGTTTGCTAAATAGGTTTGCTATTTCCCCCATTCTCCTTGGAAACAGGGACAGATTTCTCTCTGAGTCAATTTGGCTGCTAAGAAAATATTTGCTCCCTAGTCTTCCATGTAGGTTGTCAGAGGGAAGAAAGGAAATTTTAAAATGGATATTTTATGGGCAGTCTGTGTACCAGGAGCTCCACGTTCAATCTTATTTAACCTAAGCCTCACAGGCCTGTGGGGAAGGTGGGATCTTCCCCCATTTTATAGACACGGAGATTGAGACTCAGGGAGGTCCCAGCTGGTTGGTGGCAGGGCCAGGATCCTAACCATCTAACCAGTATTTCTAAATGGGAAGAAGTGAGGTCTATTCAAAAGGTCATTTACCCCTGAAACGAGTGTTCTTCGTAAAGGACTCAACTTCACACTGGCAACACTTAACCTTTTCCTTCACAGGCATTTTCCTTTTTCACGTTGGACCTTTTTGAGATTTTTCATCAGTGGGCTGTTTCTAGCTGGTTTTGATAACTACATTTTTATTTACATGCAAATTCATAGCAAGCAGCTCGCATATAAATATGATACTAATTATTAAACTTCTATGGCTCATCAGAATGCTGTATCCTAATTGGCTACAAGATTGCTGATAACTTACAATAGCCTGATTTGGAGCCAGACCAGTTTTTGCATCTGCATGATAAAAGGAAGCAGGAGGCTGGGAGAGTGTACACCTATTTTATATGTGTTCCTTCAAGGTCAAATAATCTTCTACTCCCTGTTCAATCTACATATTCATAAAGACCTTTGTACAATTAATGAGACAGAAGATTAAATGGTTGCAGATTAAGAACAAACCCTACTGTTCTAATTAGAGTAAAAGTTAGTCAATCAGAGTAGAATTCCAAATTCAAACTAGCTAATACAGAGGTATAACAATGCCAACACACACACAGTCCCCCAACCAGCAGCTTGCACCAGCCACTGGATCCTGGGTGGGAGAGTCAGGAGCCCTGGTCTTGATTTCTATCTATGCAAGGACCCTTCTCCTGGAGATGGACCCCAGTGACTCAGTGCCCACAGTGGTGGAAGAAGGGAGGAGAGGGGATGGAATCCCGCCATATCACAACAAGGCAATGTTCCTTGACCCCCTGGTGGTAGAAGAAGTAATAAGTTCTCCCCAGATTGACTGGGTGGTAGATCTTCTCCAGACTCCTCCTTGGGGGACCTTAAGGAGTTTTGACAACCAATGAGACCTTACCAGATGAGGTCTTGGGTCATTGGGGTTGGATGCGGAGAGATTTAAAACGCCACTCCTTTTGCCAGGCAGCTTGCAGCTTCCTCTGGGATGTCAAGACCTGTGTATCTGGAACTGCAGCCAATGGAGATGGGTTTGGAGGAGGGTCCTCCCCTGGGCGCCATGGACTCCTCCAGCCGTGTCTCTCAGAGTGTGGTTCTGGAACCTGCATCAGAACAACCTGGGACCTGGGCCAGAGCATAGATTCCTCAGTCCTGCCCCAGATCAGCTGGTAGGGCCTGGACATCTGTGTTTTGGGCAAGCCCCAAATGATTCTGATGCAAACCATGGAAACCACTGTCTTGGAAGATCCATGGATGGACTTCGGAGAATCCACGCACTCCTAGATACTGAAAACAACATTTTATTTTTACATATGTTTATCTAGGAAGAGCTTGATAGCTTCTACCAGGTTCTCAAAAGTGGCCATGTTTCAGAAAAAGGGTAGTAAGCCCCCTGGGATAGAGGAAAGAGATTAGGAGAGCAGAATTCAGCCAAGCAGCAGACATGGACCACCATATAACCTAGTTTAGAGGCTTCCCCTGTGCCATGAGGTATTGGCAGTTCTTTCCTTCCCATTCCCATGGTGCAGGTGACAGCCCCACAGGAGCTCAGGGGAAAGAGAGGGGGTGACAAGATGGCCTGGATGAGCACTCTTCCCGGCAGAGGAGGGCTCCTCTGGTCCACGGAGGAGGGTCATTCTGGGTGGGCACGCAGCCTGAGCACTGACACACAGGTGGGAGTCAGCACGGCTGCGGAGGAGCCAGGCGTGGCCTGCCAGCCCAGGGAGCACCGCCCAGCCAGTCGCCTCCTGTCTTGTGAAGCATGCCCAGTCTCCCCACCAATCCTCCCTTCATTTCCCCAAGATCTGGAGCTTGGTTCCGTTTGCATCTGGAGCAGACGGGGCATAGTCTCTGGCTTTGAGCACCTCCCCCAGCCCCGGGGAGCACGGAGTCCTCCCCCAAACTGATGTACGATCGCTTATGAGATCACGTCTGCTTCCCTGGAATGGGCGATTATCCTGCTGCGCTGGGTTATTACCCTTCACAAGTGGCGCTCGGCCTGCCCAGCTGTCTGCCCGCCCCGGGCCACCCACACCTGGCCAGGCCAGGGCAGCTGCTGGGAGCCACTCATTGGCAGCTGGAGACAGCCTCCACGGCGGGCAGAGCTGGGTGGCGGACAGCACCTGGGCCTGCCCTGGCCTCAGGGCCAAATCACAGGAGGAGGGTGCACCCCCCACCGTGCACCCCACCCCCCAGCTCAGCCTGCGGTGGTGGGCGGGGACTCCCCAGGCCCTCAAGGCCAGGGGAGGATCCCCACCCAGGCAGAGGTCCAGGTGTCTCAAAGGGGAAGGGCCCTCATTCCGTGGAAGCCCTTGAGGCCCCTGCCCTGCCCTGTATGGAGAACCTCTGTCTCTGCCGGGGGGTCATGGGAGCAGTAAAGGGAAGCACTGACAGTCCACACAGGGCTGTCTCCTGAATTTGGTCGGCAGGTCTGTCCTCCACTGAGATCTGTCACTCCTCCAGCACGGGGACTCCAGTCACCACCCTTGAAGCCACAACCCAGCCTTCCCAGATTCCCCTGCCAGTGCCTGCCTTTCCCTTGGTTTGGTTCACTCCCACTCTGGGGTCAGGGTTGGGGACAGAGGAAGGGGCACCCAAGAGCATTCTCAGGGTGCGCAAGACATGCCCACCGTCCACAGGAGCCCTGCAGGCCAGGAAGACCGGGAATGTCAGCGCCAGGACCAGGCTGTCTCTGCCCCATCACCCCTCCCCCACATTAACCTCCAGCCACCCTTCTGTGCTGCCCACCCAGCACGGGCCCCGGGGGGCTACCGGCTTCCTGCACCCATACATCTGATCTTGTGCAGCTGTCTGCAGGCCCCTGGGGGTCTGTGGGGCCTTTCGGGAGTCCCACGTGGGCGTCCCCGCCCTTGCTTGGTGAAGGACAGGCCCTCACGCTGTGCCTGAGCACCTGTCCTTTGGCTTTGATCTTAGTCCAGACCCAAAGCCTCACATATTATCTTTCAGATCATTCGGTGGGGGGAGGGGAGAGCAGCAAGAACAGCTGTCTGCAGTTGGGTCATTGTCTTCAGCAGCAGGTAAGGGGTAGACAAGACACCCAGGTAAGCCCACCCTCATGTGGGGCCCAGAGAGTCGGAGGACTGAACTGGACTGCCCAGAGCAGGCCCTTCAGAGCCCCTGCCTTCGTCTGCTGGGGCTGAGGTCATAAAACACCACCGGGGCCTCAAATGACACTGTCTTCTCCCAGTTCTAGAGGCTGGAAGTCCATGACCGAGGCATCGGCAGGGTTGGTCCCCTCTTAGGGCTGGGAGGGAAGTGTCTGCTCCAGGCCTCTCTCCTTGGCTTGTAGATGGCTGTCTCCTCCCTGTGTCTTCACGGTGTCTTCCTTTGTCTGTGACTGTGTCCAAATTTCCTCTTCTGAAAAGGACACCAGTCAAATTGGATTAGGACCCACTTAATGACCTCATTTTAATTTAATTACCTTTTTAAAGAGTCTATCTCCAAATATGGCTACATTCAGAGGTCCTGGGGGTTAGGACTTCAACACATGAATTTTGAAGAGGAAGCCAGTTTAGCCCCGAACAGGGTTCCAGGGACTCACAGTCCCTCTGGGGCTTGCCGATCTCAGGGGCAGAGCCTGCAGCCCTCTCCTGCGGACCCCGCACCTCTAGGCTGAGAGTCAGTGGTGGAGGAAGCAAGCATGTATCCAGGCCCAAGGAAAGCCCCTCATTCTTGGAGTTGGGAGACTGTGGATCTGTGAGGTTCAGCCTCCTCTCCAGCAGGCCACCAGTTAATCTTTCTAGTTTATCTGGAGCCTTTAAACATTCTTTGGGTTGAGAATGTGAGGAGGCACCCCAGAGAGAAGCACACACCCTATCCCCACTTTACAGAGTATAAAAGTGAGGGTCACTCAGGAAGCAGGAGAGCTGGGATTGGAACCCAGGCTGTCCAGCCCTGGAGCTCAGGCTCTTATCCAAGGACTTTAGGAAAACATAGGGGATATTTTAAAATCTCAAAATGGGAAAGGCTTTTTAAAGCATGACACAACTCCAGAAATATTAAAAGAAAAGACTGATATATTTAATATCCTACAAGGAAACTCCTTCATGGCCAATAATAATAACAACAACAACAACAACAAAGCACAAAAATTCAGACAAAAGACAAAGGAAATACCAGGGAAAACCATGTGTAATATATGACAATTAACCACTTTCCTTAAAATGTAATGAGCTCTTCCCAATCAATAAGAAAAAGTCTAATAACCCAAAGGAAAAATGGGGGGAAAAAGAAAGAAAAGCTATGAATAGACAGCTCACAGAAAAAAATAGAAGTGGCTACTGACATGTGAAGGATACTCACAGTTGAAGAAATGCAAGTCAAACTCTGAATCTCCATTTTTTTCACCTATCAGAGCGGCAAAATGGAAAAGTCTTACAAGTTCAGTACTGATGAAAGAGTGGGAAAGGGAAATTTTTCTATATTTTGGGAGGGAGTATAAACTAATGGAACAGGTTTTATAGGTGTCTAGGGTCTGGAAGGATCTAAAGAAAATTGGCATCGCAAATCTCATTCCTCTCAGCAATGCCACTACTAGATATCTGCCCACAAACAGACTCCCCGATAGATGTCATTGCACCAGCCTTTGAAAATAGTAAAAACCTAGAGACAGCCTAAATGCCTCTGATAGGGCAATGGTTGGACAAATTACGCCCTTCTCCCCCTGCAACAGAATTCCACGCAACCGTTAAAAGGAATGAGGTTAATTCATAAATTCTGGCATTGGGGTGGGAGTAGGGGTCATCTAGGATATATTGACATTTACTCTGAGAAAAGGTGAAGTGCTGGGCGGTGTGTAGAAGGATATGCTCTCATTTGTGTGAGAACATGGACTGAGAAAAGGAGGAGGAGCACGGAGAGCAGGAAGACGTTTACCTTCCATTGTCTCATCTCTGTGTTCCAGGATTCTCGGGATCCCCTTGAGGGTCTTGTTTAAACACAGCCTGCCAGGCCCACCCCCAGAGTGCTGATCCAGAAGGTCTGGGGTGGGCCCCTGAATGTACATTTTCAGCAAGTCTCCAGGAGCATCAGCTGGTCCAGGGACCACATGGAGAACCACTGCTGTAGTGTTTGAGTTATGGTACCATGTAGGGTATTGGTTTTAAAATTTTTAGAAATAATTTATCAAAATAATCCCTGGTCCAGGACCATGGCTAGCCTGCGCTCCTCTTCTCTGCAACATTTGCCGGTGATTAGTCGTCTTTGCCTTGTAGTCAGAAACTACCCCCTGTGTCTAAACCCAGTCTCTGCTGCTTTAGTCTGCACCCTCTCTCCCCCAGTGGGGTCAGCAGCTCACAGGAAGGACAAGCCACATTCAGAACAAATCCACCACCACCTGCTGGGAGACAAGGAGCAGACGATGCCCCTCCAGCCGTCTCCTTGCTAAGATCAAAGTCCCAAAGCCCCTCACTGTTACAGCAGCCTTTTTCTGGTTGTGTGATCACAGATCACAGGCTCGGCCTGCCCTCTTTTCCCACCAAGTCAGAGGAATGCAAAAAAGCAAGGTTGACACCTGTCCTAGTAGAAAGGTGCTGACTTCCCTGTGACAAGCAGGAAAACTCTCAAGACGAACTGCCATAAAACGAACAGCAAAGTCCCAGGCTGGGAAGAGAGGCGCTTGCTAGGGAGATGGGGTCATCCTTGAGGTCTGTTCTGTCTGATGAAGGTCATCTGGACCATCTCTGCTGCAATGAGGAGGTCAGGGTCCCCAGGATGGCCCCCAGGTCACCCCCAGGAGTGGGCGCCAGCAGCGGTGACCCAGATTCCCGGCCCAGATGTTAGGGTGCCCTCCTCACACCTAATAAATGGGATCTTGTCATGCCCACAGCCCCGCCCTCCCTGCGCCCCTGTGAGGCTGGCAGCCATTGAGAGGCACGACCTGCAGAGCGCTCCGAACACTCACCTGACCGCATGCCTGCTGAGTGGAGTGGCCCATCCTCGGCCACCCCTTCCCCTCGGATGCCCCTCGCAGGCCCCGCCCTTGTGCCTTCAAGGAACACCCTCATTTCCCTCCCCTCTCTCCCCCTCCCTGGCCACCGAAGCTGTGACCTTGTTCCCTCTCTCGACCTGTCCATTCTCGCTCCATTCTTGTTTTCAAAAGGGGGAAAAAGCATTCTGATTATGAAGCATTTCAAGGGCTGTTTAGGTTTGCTGAGTGCTGGGCCTTTTGCTTGCCTTCCCTCCATTATTATCTCCTCCTGACAGGTGAAGAAGTGCTGATGAGGAAGGCCCACGGCGGCCAAGGTCAGAACCCCTGTGGCCCAGGCCATGGCCACCATGCGGAGCCTGAGGCAGGCACGCAGGGTGGAGCCTGCAGTGACAAGACCCCAGCCCAGAGGGGACGGGCTGCCAGGCTCCAGAGTCAGGACTGTGGGAGGGAGACACTGGTGCCCGCGAGGAGCCGCAGAGGTGAGGAGGATGAGAATGCAAGTCCCACCTGAGCAGGGATTGAGAGATGGTGAGAAACTCTGGAGGAGGGAAGAGAGCGAGTCAGGGTTTATTGCCTGGCACTTTGACCAGACTTTTCACCCTTTCACTGTTCCCACAATGATCTTCTCGTTTGATTTGTAGAAGCACCAATGGGCAGTCAGGGAAAATCATGCAAACCAAGGCTCCAGGGAACAGGGATGTGTTCCAGGACACGTGGCTCATCCATAATGGCCTAAGGGAGCTGTTCCCAGTCCGTGTCTTTATCCCAGTGGCAAGGACCCTCGGGTTGCATCCTGGGCTTTAGGGGGCTGGGGCATCGGGTGAGGAGGAGCAGGAAACCCTGTTGTGCCTGTGGGGGTCTGAGTGACCCTGCTGTGGAGTAAATGGCCAAGGAGAGGCACACCTGGCAAGTGTCAGAGTGACCAGCCCGGGAGCCCGCGCCACCTTTCCCTCCAGCCTCTCCCCTGTACTTTGTTCCAGGCAGCCCCTCTCCCCAGCTTCCCCGGCAGCTGGGCCTTGCACGTGATCAAGTTCACCAATGAGTTCCACATGGCAGGGGTCTGGCATGCTGGGGAAGGGCTGGTTCCAGACACAGTCACCGCCCTGTCTCCTGGCTGCTTCCTACTCTTCCTGCCTGAATGCAGAAGCGAAGTCCGGCCGGGGGTGGCCATCCGGTGACTCTGAGGATGACAGAGCCCGGAATTCAAAGGATCCTGTATCCCCGGTGTCCCCTCACGCAGCTCCACCAGCCGGTCTGCTTCTGGCCTCGTGCTGGGAGAAAACGAAACTCCTGTCAGGCTAAGTGGCTGAGGCTGGTGTCGGGCAGGGGCAGCTGAACTCAAGAGCCCCAAGTCCCAACAGTCGTGGAGCCCGTCGGAAAAGAAGGCCCCTTGGTTACCCATGGATTTTGGTCTTGGATGTGGCTCCCAGGACCTCAGGACCTGCCCCTTCCCCCACTGCACACCCCACCGCCCGTTCCCGAGGAGCTGGGAGAGACACCCACCCACCCTGATTCTGCTCTTTCAGCAAAGGCTCTATCCACCCAGCTAGGCACTCTGACTAAGGGCTCCCACACGACCTCAACTGTCAGGCAGATGGAGGGACACTCCAGCAATTCCTTGCCTCTGTCCCACCACCCACAATGGTCAGTCCTGACCATCTCTATGTGGTCTCAGGACAGCCCTGAGGTGACCAGGACGGTCATAGATGAAGTGACAGTTGATGAAGTGACCTGCTGGGGACACGTGGCTGGTGAATGGTGGAGATGGAAATAGAACCTGGTGTTCGTGACCTGAGGTTCTCAGAGGGGATTCCTCAACCCCACATCCAAATCTCCAGGGACAATGCTCACCAGGTCCTACTCTAGACCTGCTGAATTAGGATCTCTGGGGAAGGTGCCCATGGAATCTGCATCATCTGCACCCCAGAGCCCAGGGACCTCTCCCTCCACTGAGCTGCCTCCCCAGGAGTAAGGGACAGAGTTATGAGATGTCAGGTACAGCCGTGTCCACCCAAGGACCGACCCTCTGGTCCCAGACAGTGACACTGAGCCACTTTCCAGTGCTTCAGAAAGCAAGTTCTTGGCTGGCAGGCAGATGAAAATCCTGATGCCCAGGCTGGACTTCAGACCAACGAAATCTGAATCTCTGGGGGTGGGACACAGGCATGGGCATTTTTTAAAGTTCCCCAGGTGATTCTAAGGCAGAAAACCTCCTGTCTCCATGCTGTGTGGGTCTCCCTCAAACTAGAGGGCATCAGAATCCCCTGGAGAACTGTTAAACACAGCTGGCTGGGCCCCAACCCCAGAATTTCTGATTCATTAGGTCCTGGGAGGACCCAAGCATTTGTATCTCCAAGTTCCCAGGTGGTGCTGCTGTTGCTGGGCTGGGGACCACACTGTGAGAACCACTGGAGTAAAAGAAAGAAGGGGCAGAGGAAAAGCTAAGAGTGGTTCCCATTTGGCCATTGTCAAGGTGTGACTTGCTCTAGTGAGCAGGTCCTATTAAGTGTTACATGTGGCTCCCAGGGATGTGTTCTCCCAAATGTACTTGCTGAGGATGGGAACCTATCTCTTGTAACATAATTACCACCGTATAGATGGAGAATTGGGACCTTGCACCCAGAGCCCCCAGGGATGGTTGAGCAGGTTGTGCGCTACACAAATCCAGGGACCGCCGTTCACATTAATGTGAGCTGTGCTTCCCTGTACTGTCAAGCGTAACAGACTTCCCACTCAAAGCTCAGTGTCACCATGGAGATTTTCACATGGTGCCTCAGAAATTCTGCGCCTACATTTGCTTTAACTTGTCTCCCCTCTGCCCCTCAGCATTTCCACAGGACTCTCCACCTCCCTAGTGGCCACCCACCGCAGGCGACCTGGGCTGGGCCTGATATGACTTGTGAGGTATGGGGCCTCTCCCCTACCCAGGGCCACCAGAGGCCCCCATCCTGGGAGCAGGTGTTCCTGGACCACTGTCTGCTCTGCCTAGCGGACTCTAGCACTGGCCTTGGGCTGGGGCAGGAGCTCCTGACCTTCCTCCTCTGCCACTTCCTGCTGCTGATTATCCCTCCTCCACAGGAGATAAACCTGCACGAGGAATTTGTTTTCTCTGGTAACACATGCTGCGTCCAATAGAACTGCAGGCTGAGTCACCAGCGCCAGTTTCCTCTGAGCCCACCCCACCCTCCCCTACCCCATCCCCACACCCCGTGGCCTATTCGGGCTTCTCCCTTTCATGAGGCACTTCCTGGCATGACATACGTGTCCTGTGTGTTTCTGTCTTGTGATTCGGGCCCAGCTGCCCCCACATTCCTTCCGTGACACTTGGCCGGTGTGAGTGGGCACCCATGAGTGGGCTGGGGCATCTTATCGGAGGGTGTTCTGTTTGGGACCCAAACACAGAGAGAGCTCGTGGGCCCAGGAGCCTGGCTGATAGGGGCAGAGGTCCACACCCTGCCTGCCAGCTTGTGACTCTGCAGGGAGAGAGGGCAGGTGGCAGGGGACCCAGGGGAGAGAGCATCCAACACACCAGGGGGAGTGGGGCCTCTGCCAGGTATGAAGTAGTTGAGGAAAGAATGTCAGAGCCAGCTGATGCCTCATGTGTTTATATCTTCAGCCTGGTCCTCTCCCCCGACCTCCAGGCTCATAAATCCGACTGCCTCCTTCCCAAACTATCACTCCCAATTTCCACCCAAAAGGTACTCCTTCTAATACCTCAGCAACTCCATCCTTTCTTAGCTCAAGCCAAAAACTGTGATGATATCCTTGACTCCTCACCTCTTGTATCCAAAGCTTCAGCAAATCCAAACTGCCTTTTTCTTTGCACACCTGAGTTTGTCCATGTGACTATGAAATGTCACCAGTGACCCTGGTCAGGGCCATGTGGGCACCATGAGAGGCTCCCCTCCCTTTTTCCTTCTCCCCCATGAACCTACAGTCAGTAGGCTTCTCTCCTGGGAGGAAAGCATTGCCCTCCAACCCCATCCACCAGGGCAGAGGCAGCTCGCGGGGGCTTTCATGGTCCTCCTGGGACAGAGGGCTGGCAACGGTCTTCTCCAAGCCCTGCACTTCGGGCAAGGCCTGGGGGAGACCCCTGGCTCGGCCAGCTCCAGAGGCTTCCTGAGAAGGGGGCTCATGGAGCTGTGCTCTGGCTGAGAGGGTCACCTTCCGGCAGACCTAGGTCTGGAGATACCAGACCCCGTTGTGACCTGGACTGAGCAAGGCAGGGCGGCTCACTCAGCCTTAGCTAACCGACCTAGCCAAGCGCTGACAGAGTGACGTCAGTCTCATTTTTGTGAAAAAGCCAATCCTGTAGTTTGCTCAATCCCAGGATGGAAGGTGGGAGTGACAGGGGTGGAGGCAGTGCACAGGCCAGGTCCCCTGGCAGCAGCTGAACTTTGGGAGGTGCCACCAGCTTCAATTACTTGCTGCTGCCATTAATTTCATGTTGAGAAGCCACAGGTGATGGAAAAAGAAATTGGTCCCCATGGGCCGAATGCTTTTCCGATCTGCAGTTATTAGCAGAGCTTCTGAAGGTGTCATGAACTGAACATGAGACAGCTGCCTCTGGAAGTGAGACCCACATGCAGTGTGGGAATGGTGGATGGGGGCTCAGGAGGAGAGATGCTTAGGAAAAAAATCTCTGCTAGCAAAGGATCTTTCTTTGAGAGTTCTGAACAGCTTTGTAACTCTCCTCCTCCCCTGGCAACCTCCTCACCTGTCCCTCCTTTCAAATCTCTCTGAGGGCCCATCCAAACAGGTGTTCTCCTCCAAACCTGTGAGCCTGGGAATTTTGGTACAGGTGCAGCTCATCTCACATAATTGATGTGTACCTAAAGAATTCTGTGCTAATTAGCTTTGTTATAAATCAAATGCTGTTTTAAATGCACCAAAATGTTTTGCATTTTGAGATAATTCTACAGCCAATTCTTTGTTTTAAAAGGCTCTCATAGCCATTTATATTCAAGTTCATGTCTTCTTTCCTGAACAGCCTTTAGGACAGCCTGTTCAGGACCAGGACCTTTATCACAGAAATTCACAAACGGAAGGAATCTCAGGCATTTTCACTTTTTTTCAAATGTTCTCTCTCTTTCTCTCTCTTTAGCCATGGAACTATGTCTTCACATGAAATCCTATCCAGAAGCTGAGTGAACAAGACAGGGGGAGAGGGGAGCATCTCCAGTTGAATCAGGGAGGAGAACCCAGACGGAGAAGGTCCTACCAGTCTGACACCTCATACAGCATCCTGTGTCCTCTCTTGAAGTCACTAACACCACCATGGGATCCTCGGTTTGAAAACAATCACTCTCAAAGTGCCATGAGCATTCTCTCTTACCTGTAGTTCCACCTCCAAGACTCCAAATACTCCCACTTGAGCATGCACGTTCAGCACAGCTTTGTTTATGACAGCAATTTATAAAAAGGAAAACATTTTAGCTCCCTGCCCTCAACTTTGTCAACGGAGAATATAGGGAGAACCTAGATGTCCCCCACTACTTGGCAGTAATGGAGCAACCCTCCCCCTCCCACTGGGGTAGTATCAGTGGAAGGCTAGTGGTGCTGGAATTCCCATGCTGGACCAGCAGTAAATAGAGGCCCTCTCCCCTCAGATGTTGAGGCCAAGTGGAAAATCTGGATTTCTACCTCTACCTGGCAGTAAGGAGGTAGCATGCCGCCCCCCACCCCTCCGTTTTGCTACAGGATCAATCTCAGAAGAAGCCAGCTGAAACAGAAGTTTCAATAGGATCCAGATTCTCACAACATAATATCCAAAATGTCCAGGTTTCAATTGGAAATCACTTGTCATTGGAACCAGGAAAACCTCAACGTGAACAAAAAAAGACTATCATTACTTGCCAATACTGTGATGACAGAGATGTTGGAATTATCTGACAAGGATACAATGCTTCAATGAGCAATTATAAGCACACTTGAAAAATAGAAACTCTATACCACATGATCCTGCAATCCCACTCCTGGGCATATTTCCAAAGAATACTCTACTTCAAAAAAATAATGCACCTCAATGTTCATAACAGCACTATTTACAATAGCCTAGACATGGAAGCAACCTAAATGTCCATCAACAGATGAATGGATAAAGAAGATGTGGTATATATATATATACAATGGAATATTACACAACCATAAAGAAGAATGAAATGATTCCATTAGCAGCAATATGGATGGACCTAGAGATTATCATATTAAGTGAAGTAAGTCAGACAGAAAAAGACAAATATCATATGATATCACTTATATGTGGAATCTAAAAAAATGATACAAATGAACCTATTTACAAAACAGATGTAGACTCGCAGACATAGGAAACAAACTTATGGTTACCAAAGGTGATAGTGGGGCTGGGGGGAGAGATGAATTAGGAGTTTGGGATTAACATATACACACTACTATATATAAAGTGGATAAGCAACAGGGACCTACTGTATAGCGCAGGGAACTATATTCAGTCTCTTGTAATAACCTATAATGGAAAAAAATCTGAAAAAGGATATGTTTATATACATACACTTTGCTGTACACCTGAAACTAACACAACATTGTAAATTAACTATACTTCAAAAAAACTCTAAGCAAAGAAATAGAAGATATAAAGAAGAGCCAGATGGAAACCTTAAAACAGAAAAATACAATGACTGAAATAAACAGCTCAGTGGAGAATGCAGAATGGAGGAGATGGAAGAAAGAATCAGTGAACTCGAAGTTAGAACAATAGAAATTACCCAATCTGAACAACAGAGGGAATATAGACTGAAAAAAAATGAATAAATAGAGCTTCAGGGATCTGTGGGACTATAAGAACAACAACAACAAAACCTAACATTAATGTCATCAAAGTTGCAGAAGAAGAGGAGAAAAGGATGGGTTGAAAAAGTGCTTGAAGAAAAAATGGCTGAAAACTTTCCAAATTTGGCAAAAGTCATAAATATATAGATTCAATAATCTGATCAAACCTCAAATAAGATAAACTCAAAGAAATCTATATCAAGACATAGTGAAACTTCTGAAAGCTAAAAACAAAGGAAAAATCTTGGAAACAGCAAGAGAGAAATGACACTAACAGGGAAAAAGCAATTCAAATGACAGTGAATTTCTTATGAAAAAAGAAAAACCCAACAAGGCCCACAAAAGAGTGTCACCACATTTTCCAAGTGCTGAAAGAAATGAAGTCTCAGCCCAGAATCCTATAAGCAGTGAAAATATCCTTCAGGACTTAAGGGGAAATCAAGACATTCTTAGATGGAGGGAAACTAAGAATTTGTCACCAGAGATATAAAAGAATGGGTAAAGGAAATTCTCTAAACAGAAAGGAAATGATTAAAGAAGGAGTCTTGGAACATCAAGAACAAAGAAAGAACAATAGCAAGACAAAATATAGGCAGATATATTTTCCTTCTCCACTTGAGTTTTCTGAACTATGTTTGACAGTTGAAGCGAAAATTATAGCACTGTCTAATGTGGTTCTACATGTATTAGAGGAAATATTTAAGACAATTATACTATAAATGGGGAAGGGCAAAGGATGTAAAGGGAGGTAAGGTGTCTATACTTCACCTGAACTAGTAAAATGTCAATAACAGTAGACTCTGATAAGTTACATAGATATAATGTAATAACTAAAATAACCATTTAAAAAAGCTACACAAAGCGATTCACTCAAAAACACTATACATAAATCAAAATGGGAACCTTAAAAATGTTCAAGTACCCGCAGGAAGGCAGGAAAAAAGAAAATGAAAAACAAAGAGAACAAACAGAAAACAAAAAATAAAATGGCAGACAAGCCCTCAAAGGTCAATAATTACATTAAATGTAAACGTTCCAAAACACCAATTAAAAGAGATTGGCAGAGTGGAGTTAACAACATAACCAAACTATATGTTGCGTACAAATTCATATAGAAACTCATTTCAAATACAGTGATATAAGTAGGTTAAAAGTAAAAAGATAGATAATATAAATTGTGCAACCATTAAGTAAAAACTAATATCAATCGTGAGCATTCTAAGTAACAGGAACTCTCATTCATTGCTGGTTGGAATGCAAAATGGTACAGCCAGGTTGGAAGACACAGTTTCTTACAAAGCTAAACATAGTTTAGCAATCCAGCAATCAGGCTTCTAGTTATTTATCCAACAGATTTTAAAACTTATGTCTGTACAAAAACATGCATGTGGATGTTTATAGAGTTTTCTTTATAACTGCCAAAAACTGGAAGCAACCATGGTGTCCTTTAATAGGTAAATAGATAAACAAACTGTGGTACATCCAGGCAATGGAATATTATTCTGTGATAAAAAGGAATTAGCTGCCAAGCCACACACACACACACACAAAATGGATGAGTCCTAAATGCCCAATGCTAATTAAAATAAACCAATCTGAAAAGACTGAAGAATGTATAATTCCATTTATATGACATCTTTAAATGGCAAAACTATAGATACAGTAAACAGATCACTGATTGCCAGGGATTTGGAGAGGGAGGAAGGTTGAATAGGTGAAATGCAGGGGCTTATTTTTAAGGCTGTGAAACTCTTCTGTATGAGAATGTAATGGTGGATCTATGACACTATGCATTTGTCAAAATCCTTTGAACTTTACAGCACAGAGTGAACTGTAATGTATGCAAAATTTAAAAAATCATTTAGGAGGTCAAGGGAGCCCAGGATGGAGTGCAGACTGTGATGAAGCAATGTAACTGTATTACAAATGTGTAAACAGCCTCCATGAAGGGAGGGAAGAAGGTAAATAAGTTTGGAAATAAATGGAAATTGTGTGAGTAAAGGCAAAAAGAACTGTGCATAAGCACTGTACTCTCATCAACAGTTGTTTCCCACAGAGCTATGGTATGGGTTAACAATTCTGAAACAAATATCTATGTATACTGGACGTGAGCAATTAAGTAAATGGATGGTGAGTGTTGGAAGCCAAGTTTCTCACTGTTGGAACGGGAGGTTACAGACAAACAAGGGAGAAGCCCAGAATGATCCACGGGTGATGGATTAGAGTTGGAGAAAAATCAGTGTAAACTCATGTTTAGCCTAATATAGATACAAGTGGATACATATAGAAATACAGTATCTATAGATATGTGTATGTACACAGGTTAGTACACACACACAGGTTTTTCTGCTCTCTCAGCTGAGAGGGCCTAGAAGTAATGACATCCCAGGATCATACCTAGTGCCCCAATCTTGGTTTCCAGTACCATTCTCCAATACAATTAATATCTTTGAGTCCATGCTGCTATTTAAAAAAAAATGATTCAATACATAAATAAATGGAGAATACAGACAAATCTCCCATGCAGAAGAATTTCAAATAATTTGTGTAGATACTCTGCCCTCAGGGAGATGGAACATCACTCCTCACTGGGAATGAGGCTGTGCATAATGACTTCCTTTCCAAGAAGGACAATATGGAAGGGGAGAGGTGGGGGAGAGTAACTTTATAGTGGAGAAACCTGACAAACAGCATCTCATCAAGGTGATCAAGGTTAACATCAACAATGAAAGATCATGTTGATAGCATGTACTACTGACATGATGTGATGAGAATGGCACTTTAACTCTGTGACCTTCCTCCCTAAAACCCATAACCCGAATTTAATTATGAGAAAAACATCAGACAAATCCCATTTGAGGGACATCCTACAAAATATCTTACCTGTACTCCTCAAAATTGTCAAGGTCATCAAAAACAAAGAAGGTCTGAGAAATCACAGAGAAGTGAATTCTAAGGAGACATTATGACTAAATGTAATGTGGTAACCTGAATGGAATCTCAGACAGAAAAAGGACATTAGGTAAAAACTAAGGAAATCTGAATGAAGTATAGGCTTTAGTTAATAATAATATATCAGTATTGGTTCATTACCTGTGACAAATATATTATACTAATGTAAGATGTTGGATAATAAGGGAAACGGATAGTGGGGTATATGGAAACTCTCTTTACTCTCTTCACAACTTTTCTGTAACAGTAAATCTATCCTAAAATAAAAGGTTTATTTTTTAAAAGAAAGCAGGAGTGGTTATATTGTCAGATGAAGTATACCTCAAAGCAAAGGAAATTACCAGACACAGAGAAGCACATTATGTAATGACAAAAAGTTCTCCACAAAAAAGATAACAATCCTAAATGTGTATGCACCAAACAACAGAGCTACAAAAATGTGAAGCAAAAACTGATAGAACTGAGTGGAGAAAGAGACAAATCCATAATTATAGTTGGGGAATTTAGCATTCCTCTCTCAAAAATTGAGAGAGTAACTAGACATAAATCCAGCAAGAATATGAAAGAACTCAAAAACATCATCAACTAACAGGATCTCATTGACATTTAGAAACCATTCAAATGCACAACAGCAGAATAAACATTCTTTACAATAGTCCATGGGACATACACCAAGATAGACTATATTCTGGGCCATAAAATAAACCTCAACAAAATTAAAATAATTGAACTTATGTAGAGTGTGCATTGTGACCACAGTGGAATCAAACTCTAAATAATAAGAGAAAAAAAACAGAAAAATTGTCAAACGCTTTGAAATTAAATACACTTTTAAGTAATCCATGTGTCAAAGAGGAAGTCTCAAGGAAAACTAAAACATATATTGAACTAAATAAAAATGAAAATGCAATATTTCAAAATCTGTGCTAAGGCATTGCTGAGAGTGAAATTTGTATAACATTAAATGTTATATTAGATAAAATGAAAAGTCTCAAATCAATAATCTGAACTTCTTTCTCAAGAATATATGAAAAGAATATCAAAATAAACCTAAACCAAGCAGAAGACAGGAAATAAGTTAGAGTATAAAGCAACGACATTGATAGCAGAAAAACAAAAGAGAAAATGCAGTGAAACCAAAAACCTGATTCTTTTAAAAGATAAGTAAAATTGACCAATTTCTAGCAAGACTGAAAAAGGAAAAAAAAAAAAAAAAGATGAGACTTGAATTAACAATATCAAGAACAAAGCAGGGGAGACTTTCCTGGTGGTGCAGTGGTTAAGAATCCAACTGACAATGCAGGGGACACAGGTTCGAGCCCTGGTCCGGGAAGATCCCACATGCCATGGAGCAACTAGGCCCATGCACCACAACTACTGAGCCTGCGCTCTAGACCCTGCAAGCCACAACTACTGAGCCTGCGTGCCACAACTACTGAAGCCTGTGCCTAGAGCCCATGCTCCACAACAAGAGAAACCACTGCAATGAGAAGCCCATGCACCACCACAAAGAGTAACCCCTGCTCACCGCAACTAGAGAAAGCCCGCACACAGCAACGAACACCCAACAGAGTCAAAAATAAATAAATAAATAAATTTATTAAAAAAAAAAGAAAGAACAAAACAGGGAATGTCATTACAAACGATGCAGACATCAAAAGGATAATAAGGGATACCACAAACAACACAACAGACATATATTTAACAACTTAGATTAAATGAATCAATTTCTTGAAAAGAACAAATTACTACACCTCATCCAAAGTGAAATAGATCATTTGAATAGTCCCGTAACTATTAAGAAAAATGAATTCATAAGTTAAAGATTCCGAAAAAGAAATCTCCATGCCCAGACAGCTTCACAGGGAATTCTATCAGAACTTTAAAGAAGAATTAACACTAATTCTACATAATCTCTTCCAGAAGAGAAGTACACTTCCCAATTCATTTTATGAAGCTAGGATTACCCTGATACCAAAACCAGAAAACAACAGCATAAAAATAAAACTACAAACTAACATCACTCATAAATATAGATGCAAAAACCCTTAACAAAATTTTAGCACATAGAATTCAGCAATATAGGAAAAGAATTATATATCACGACCAAAGAGAATTTATTCCAGATATGTAAGGCTGGCTCAATATTTAAATCAATCAGTGTTATTCATCATATCACCAGGTTAAAGGAGAAAAATTTTATGGTCATATCAATGGCCTCATAAAAAGCATTTGACAAAATACAATACTCATTCATGAATTTAAGAACTCTCAGAAAACTAGGAATAGAGGGAACTCCCTAAACTTGATAAAAAGAATCTACAGAAAGTCTAGAGGTAACATTAGTATTTAATTGTGAAAGACTGAATGCTTTCCCTCTAAGATCAGGAACAAAGCAAGGATGTCCACTCTCATCAAGGATGTCTCACTTCTTATACAGCATAGTACTGGAAGTTCTAATCACTGCAATAAGGCAAGAAAAGCAAATGAAAAGCATACAGTTTATAAAGGAAAAAATGAAAGTGTGCCTGACCTAAGAGTATTAAATAAAAGTGACACAACTTAATAATCACAAAAAAGAAATAAAAATGTCACTATTTCCAAATAATTTTCTATGTTGAAATCCTAAGGAATCTACAAAAAAATCTTCCTAAAACTAATAAATGAGTTTGGCAAGGTTGCAGGATCCAAGATAACCATTCAAAAATCAATTGTATTTCTATATACTAGCAATGATCACCAGCAATTAAAAATACAATGCAATTTATAACTGCTCAAAAAATGAAATACAGGTAAATTAAATAAAACATAAGGACTTATTTACTGAAAACTACAAAATTCTAATGAAAGATCTAAAAAATGGAGAGAAAGACTACATTTGGATTGGAATGTAGTGGATTGGAAGACTCAAAATAGTAAAGATGTCAATTCTCTTCAATCTGATACACAGGTTTAACAAAATTTCTATCAAAACCTTGCCAAGATATTTTGTAGATATGGACAAAATTATTCTAACATTTATATGGAGAAGCAAAGAACTAGAATAATTAAAACAATTATGAAAAAAAAGAGTAAAGTGGGAAGAACAGTCTGCCTGATTTCCAGACCTGTTATATAACTATAGTAATCAAGACTGCGCAGTACTGGCACAGAGATAGATACAGATCAACAGAACAGAACAGAGAACCAAGAAATAGACTCACACAAAAATGCTGAACTGATTTTTGACAAAGGTGCAAAGGCAATTCAATGGAGGAAGGATAGACTTTTCAGCAAAGGGTGCTGGAGCAATTGGACATCTAGAGGTGAAAAGTGAACCTGGACCTAAACTTCACATCTAATTCAAAGTGGATCATGGACTTAAATGTAAAATGTAAAACTATAATCTTTTAGAAAAAAATAAGAGGAAGTCTTCAGGATTTAGGGTTAAGCCAAGAGTTTCTAAACTTGATACCAAAAGCACAATCTATGAAAGGGAAAACTGTTAAGTTGGACTGCATCAAAATTCAAATTTTTTCTCTGTAAAATACCCTGTTAAGAAGATGAAAAGACAAACTAGAGACTGGAAGAAAATACTTGCAAACCATATATCTGACAAAGAATCAGTATCTAGAATAATATATAGAGGGTGGAGTCAAGATGGCAGTGGGGGAGGACTCAGAGTTCACGTCTCCCCAAAACTAGGGTGGCTGCCAGATGCTCGTGGGGGACCTTGACACCAAAGGAGATGGGAGGAACCCCTGAGTGACCGGGTAGGACATGAGGGGAGTGAGGGGGGAGGAGAAGACAGGACCAGCACCACTGAGGGGTGGCTGGGAGGCGGGGAGGGGTTCCCATGCCTGGAGGGGCCCTTGGGGACTCAGAGGATCAAGCATTTTTCCTGCCCAATTGGCCTGGGAAGCCTGTGGGGCTCCAAGGCCAGGTCCCCTGCCCTCCAAGGCCCCCTCAGTGCTGCATTGTTCCTGGGGGCATAGGAGGGAGGCGGGGGGGAGAAGGAGAGGGGAGGATAGGGGAGAGGCCCTCCAGGATTGGAGGGTCAGGGGGGAACACACCTAGCTTTTTACCCATCCACTCGGGCTCAGTGAGCCTGCTGGGGTCCTGGACCTGGTCCTCCGCCCTCCAGGACCAGAGGCACTCCTGGGCCCCTCCTGCTGCAGTGAGCCTAAGCCCCCCCACCCCTCCAGGGTCTTTTCCGGCATTGTGGGTCCTAAGCATAGGCTCCGCCACTGCCTAAACCCACCCCTGCCTAAGCCCTGCCCACCCCCCCCCCACACACAGCCTAGGCCTTTTCCAGCTTTTTTCTTTTTTCTTTTTTTTCTCTCCCTCCTCTTTTTTAATGTTGTGGCTCTGTTTTACCTTCCAGTTGTTATTTAATCTATATTTTTATTTTTTTATTATTATTATTCTGCTCCTTTTTTTCTTTTCTTTTCTTTTTCCTTTTTTCACAGCTTGCAAAATCTTGGTAAACGAGCCAGGGGTCAGGCCAGAGCTCTTGTGGTGGGAACTCTGAATCTGAACCATTGGACTAACAGAGAACCTCAGACCCCAGAGAATATTCATCAGAGTGAGGTCTCCCGGAGGTCCTCAACTCGGCACAAAGACCCAGCTCTACCCAACAGCCTACAAACTCCAGTGCTGGAAGCCTCAGGCCAAACAACCAGTAAGACAGGAACACAATCGCACCCATCAAAAAAAAAAAAAAGAGAGACAACAAAATAATATGTCACAGATGAAGGAGCAAGGTAAAATCCTACAAGGCCAAATAAATGAAGAAGAAATAGGCAACCTACCTGGAAAAGAATTCAGAGTACTGATAGTAAAGATGATCCAGATCTCAGAAATAGAATGGAGGCACAGATTGAGAAAGTACAAGAAATGTTTAACACAGATCTAGAAAAACTAAAGAACAAACAAACAGAGATGAACAACACAATAACTGAAAAGAAAAATACACTAGAAGGAATCAATAAGAGAATAACTGAGGCAGAACGAATAAGTGAGCTGGAAGACAGAATGGTGGAAATAACTGCTGAGGAGCAGAATAAATAAAAATGAATGAAAAGAATGGAAGACAATCTCAGAGACCTATGGGACAACACTAAACGCACCAACATTTGAATTATAGAGGTCCCAGAAAAAGAAGGGAAAAAGAAAGGGTCTGAGAAAATATTTGAAGAGATTAGAGTCAAAAACTTCCCTAACATGGGAAAGGAAATAGTCACCGAAGTCCAGGAAGTGCAGAGAGTCCCATACAGGATAAATCATAGGAGAAACACACCAAGACACATATTAATCAAACTAACAAAAATTAAATTCAAAGAAAAAATATTAAAAGCAACAAGGGAAAAGCAAAAAATAACATTCAAAGGAATCCCTGTAAGGTTAGCAGCTGATTATTCAGCAGAAACTCTGCAAGCCAGAAGGGAGTGGCAGAATATACTTAAAGTGATGAAAGAGAAAGACCTACAACCAAGATTACTCAACCCAGCAAGGATCTCATTCAAATTTGACATAGAAATCAAAAGCTTTACAGACAAGCAAAAGCTAAGAGAATTCAGCACCACCAATCCAGCATTACAACAAGTGCTAAAGGAACTTCTCTAGGCAGGAAACACAAGAAAAGAAAAAGACCCACAAAAACAAACCCAAAACAATTAAGAAAATGGTAATAGGAACATACATATCGATAATCACCTTGAATGTAAATGGATTAAATGCTCCCACCAAAAGACACAGACTGGCTGAATGGATACAAAAACAAGGCATGTATATATGCTGTCTACAAGAAACTCAGTTCAGACTTTGGGACACATAAAAACTGAAAGTAAAGGGATGGAAAAAGATATTCCATGCAAATGGAAATCAAAAGAAAGCTGGAGTAGCAATACTTGTAACAGATAAAATAGGCTTTAAAATAAAGACTGTTACAAGAGATAAGGAAGGACACTACATAATGATCAAGGGATCAATCCAAGAAGAAGATATAACAATTATAAATATTGACAGCAGAAGCAAGAAGAACTACAGTCCTGTAGCCTGTGGAACAAAAACCACATTCACAGAAAGATAGACAAGATGAAAAGGCAGAGGGCTATGTACCAGATGAAGGAACAAGATAAAACCCCAGAAAAACAACTAAATGAAATGGAGATAGGCAACCTTCCAGAAAAAGAATTCAGAATACTGATAGTGAAGATGATCCAGGACCTCGGAAAAAGAATGGAGGCAAAGATCAAGAAGATGCAAGAAATGTTTAACAAAGACCTACAAGAATTAAAGAACAAACAAACAGAGATGAACAATAAATAACTGAAATGAAAACTACACTAGAAGGACTCAATAGCAGAATAACTGAGGTAGAAGAATGGATAAATGAACTGGAAGACAAAATGGTGGAATTCGCTGCTGCGGAACAGAATAAATAAAAAGAATGATAAGAAATGAAGACTGCCTAAGAGACGTCTGGGACAACATTAAACGCAACAACATTCGCATTATAGGGGTCCCAGAAGGAGAAGAGAGAGAGAAAGGACCCGAGAAAATATTTGAAGAGATTATAGTCGAAAACTTCCCTAACATGGGAAAGGAAATAGCCGCCCAAGTCCAGGAAGCACAGAGAGTCCCATACAGGATAAACCCAAGGAGAAACACGACGAGACACATAGTAATCAAAGTGGCAAAAATTAAAGACAGAGAAAAATTATTGAAAGTAGCAAGGGAAAAACGACAAATAACATACAAGGGAACTCCCATAAGGTTAACAGCTGATTTCTCAGCAGAAACTCTACAAGCCAGAAGGGAGTGGCATGATATACTTAAAGTGATGAAAGGGAAGAACCTACAACCAAGATTACTCTACCCGGCAAGGATCTCATTCAGATTCGATGGAGAAATCAAAAGCTTTACAGACAAGCAAAAGCTAAGAGAATTCAGCACCACCAAACCAGCTCTACAACAAATGTTAAAGGAACGTCTCTAAGTGGGAAACACAAGAGAAGAAAAGGATCTACAAAAACTAACCCAAAACAATTAAGAAAATGGTAATAGGAACATACATATTGATAATTACCTTAAACGTGAATGGATTAAATGCTCCAAGCAAAAGACACAGGCTTGCTGAATGGATACAAAAATAAGACCCATATATATGCTGTCTACCAGAGACCCACTTCAGACCTAGGGACACATTCAAACTGAAAGTGAGGGGATGGAAAAACATATTCCATGCAAATGGAAATCCAAAGAAAGCTAATGTTCAGGGGATCAATCCAAGAAGAAGATATAACAATTATAAATATATGTGCACCCAACATAGGAGCACCTCAGTACATAAGGCAACTCCTAACAGTTATAAAAGAGGAAATCGACAGTAACACAATAGTGGGGGACTTTAACACCTCACTTACGCCAATGGACAGATCAACAAAAATGAAAATAAATAAGGAAAAAGAAGCTTTAAATGACACAATAGACCAGATAGATTTAATTTATATTTATAGGGCATTCCAACCCAAAACAGCAGATTACACTTTCTTCTCAAGTGCTCATGGAACATTCTCCAGGATAGATCACATCTTGGGTACCAAATCAAGCCTCAGTAAATTTAAGAAATTGAAATCATATCAAGCATCTTTTCTAACCACAATGCTATCAGGTTAGAAATGAATTACTGGGAAAAAAACGTAAAAAACACAAACACATGGAGGCTAAACAATACATTACTAAATAACAAAGAGATCACTGAAGAAATCAAAGAGGAAATCAAAAAATACCTAGAGACAAATGACAATGAAAACATGACGATCCAAATCCTATGGGACGCAGCAAAAGCAGTTCTAAGAGGGAAGTTTATAGCTATACAAGCCTACCTCAAGAAACAAGAAAAATCTCAAATAAACAATCTAACCTTACACCTAAAGGAACTAGAAAGAAGAACAAACAAAACCCAAAGTTAGCAGAAGGAAAGAAATCATAAAGATCAGAGCAGAACTAAATGAAATAGAAACAAAGAAAACAATAGCAAAGATCAATAAAACTAAAAGCTGGTTCTTTCAGAAGATAAACAAAATTGATAAATCATTAGCCAGACTCATCAAGAAAAAGAGGGAGAGGACTCAAATCAATAAAATTAGAAATGAAAAAGGAGAAGTTACAACAGACACCACAGAAATACAAAGCATCTTAAGAGACTACTACAAGCAACTCTATGCCAATAAAATGGAGAACCTGGAAGAAATGGACAAATTCTTAGAAAGGTATAACCTCCCAAGACTGAACCAGGAAGAAATAGAAAATATGAACAGACCAATCACAAGTAATGAAATTTAAACTCTGATTAAAAATCTTCCAACAAAAAAAATTCCAGGACCAGATGGCTTCACAGGTGAATTCTATCAAACATTTAGAGAAGAGCTAGCACCCATCCTTCTCAAACTCTTCCAAAAAATCACAGAGGAAGGAACACTCCCAAACTCATTCTATGAGGCCACCATCACCCTGATACCAAAACCAGACAAAGATATTACAAAAAAAGAAAATTACAGACCAATATCACTGATGAATATAGATGCAAAAATCCTCAACAAAATACTAGCAAACAGAATCCAACAACACATTAAAAGGATCATACACCATGATCAAGTGGGATTTCTCCCAGGGATCAAGGATTCTTCAATATACGCAAATCAATCAATGTGATACAACATATTAACAAATTGAAGAATAAAAACCATATGATCATCTCAATAGATGCAGAAAAAGAAAAAAAATTATAAATATTTATGCACATGACATAGGAGCACATAAAGAATACATAAGGCAAATGCTAACAGCCATGAAAGGGGAAATCGACAGGAACACAATAATAGTAGGGGACTTTAACACACCACTTACACCATGGAGAGATCATCCAAACAGAAAATAAATAAGGAGACACAAGCTTTAAATGACACAATCGACCAGATAGATTTAGTTGATATCTATAGGACATTCCACCCGAAAGTGGCAGAATACACTTTCTTCTCAAGTGCACACAGAACACTCTCCAGGATATATCACATCTTGGGTCATAAATCAAACCTTGGAACATTTAAGAAAACTGAAATCATATCAAGCATCTTTTCTGACCACAACGCTATGAGACTGGAAATCAATTACAGGAAAAAAACTGTGAAAAACACAAATACATGGAGGCTAATCAGTGCACTACAGAATAACCAAGAGATCACTGAAGAAATCAAATAAGAAACAAAAAACAAAAACGTAGAAACAAATGACAGTGAAAACAAGACAACCCAGAACCTATGGGATGCAGCAAAAGCAGTTCTAAGAGGGAAGTTTATAGCAATTCAATCTCACCTCAAGAAACAAGAAAAATCTCAAATAAACAATCTAACCTTACACCTAAAGCAACTAGAGAAAGAAGAACAACGAAAACCCAAAGTCAGTAGAAGGAAAGAAATCATAAAAATCAGAGCAGAAATAAATGAAATAGAAATGAAGAAAACAATAGCAAAGATCAATAAAACTAAAAGCTGGTTCTTTCAGAAGATAAACAAAATTGATAAAACTTGAGCCAGACTCATCAAGAAAAAAAGGGAGAGGACACAAATCAATAAAATTAGAAATGAAAAAGGAGAAATCACACCTGACACCACAGAAATACAAAGGATTATGACAGACTACTACAAACAACTACATGCCTATAAAATGTACAACCACAAAGAAATGGACAAATTCTTGGAAAGGTACAATTTTCCAAGACTGAACCAGGAAGAATTAGAAAATATAAACAGACCTATCACAAGTAATGAAATTGAAACTGTAATTTAAAATCTTCCAACAAAGTCCAGGACCAGATGGCTTCACATTTAAAGAGCTAACACCAATCTTTCTCAAACTCTTCCAAAAAATTGCAGAGGGAGGAACACTCCCAAATTCGTTCTACAAAGCCACCATCACCCTGATACCAAAACCAAAGATATATCAAAAAAAGAAAATTACAGACCAATATCACTGATGAACATACATGGAAAAAATCGTGAACAAAATACTAGCAAACAGAATCCAACAACACATTAAAAGGATCATACACCATGATCAAGCGGGATTTATCCCAGGAATGCAAGGATGCTTCAATATAGGCAAATCAATCAGTGTGATACACCATATCAACAAATTAAGGAATAAAAACCATATGATCATCTCAAAAGATGCAGAAAAAGCTTTTGACAAAATTTAACACCCATTTATGATAAAACTCTCCAAAAAATGGGCATAGAGGGAACCTACCTCAACACAATAAAGGCCATGTAGGGCAAACCACAGCAAACATCATACTCAATGGTGAAAACCTGAAAGCATTTCCACTAAGATCAGGAACAAGACAAGGATGTCCACTCTCACCACTCTTATTCAACATAGTTTTGGAAGTCCTAGCCACAGCAATCAGAGAAGAAAAAGAAATAAAAGGAATACAAATTGGAAAAGAAGAAGTAAAACTGTCACTGTTTTCAGATGACGTGATATTATACACAGAAAATCCTAAAGATGCCACCAGAAAACTACTAGAACTAATCAATGAATTTGGTAAGGTTGCAGGATACAAAGTTAATGCACAGAAATCTCTGGCATTCCTATACACTAACAATGAATAATCACAAAGAGAAATTAAGGAAACAATCCCATTTACCATTGCAACAAAAAGAATAAAATACCTAGGAATAAACCTACCTAAGGAGGCAAAAGACTTGTACTCAGAAAACTATAAAACACTGATGAAAGAAATCAAAGATGACATAAACAGATGAAGAAATATACCATGTTCTTGGATTGGAAGAATCAATATTGTGAAAATGACTATACTACCCAAAGCAATCTACAGATTCAATGCAATCCCTATCAAACTACCAATGGCATTCTTCACAGAATTAGAAGAAAAAATTTTACAATTTTTATGGAAACACTAAAGACCCCGAATAGCCAAAGCAATCTTGAGAAAGAAAAATGGAGCTGGAGGAATCAGGCTCCCTGACTTCGGACTATAGTACAAAGCTACAGTAATCAAGACAGTATGGTACTGGCACAAAAACAGAAATATAGATCAATGGAACAGGAGAGAAAGCCCAGAGATAAACCCACAGACCTATGGTCACCTAATTTATGACAAAGGAGGCAAGAATATACAGTGGAGAAAAGACATCCTCTTCAATAAGTGGTGCTGGGAAAACTGGACAGCTACATGTAAAAGAATGAAATTAGAACACTTCCTAACACGATACACAAAAATAAACTCCAAATGGATTAAAGACCTAAATGTAAGAAAGACCGGACACCATAAAACTCTTAGAGGAAAACATAGGAAAAACACTCTTTGACATACACCACAGCAAGGTCTTTTTTGACCCACCTCCTAGAGTAATGAAAATAAAAACAAAAATAAACAAATGTGACCTAATTAAACTTAAAATCTTTTGCAGAGCACAGGAAACCATAAACAAGATGAAAAGACAACCCTCAGAATGGGAGAAAATATTTGCAAATGAAGCAACCGATAAAGGATTAATCTCCAAAATATACAAACAGCTTATGCAGCTCAATATCAGAAAAACAAACAACCTAACTAAAAAATGAGTAGAAGACCTAAATAGACATTTCACTGAAGAAGACATATAGATGGCCAAGATGCACATAAAAAGATGCTCAACACCACTAATTATTAGAGAAATGCAAATCAAAACTACAATGAGGTATCACCTCACACCAGCCAGAATGGCCATCACCAAAAAATCTACAAACGATAAATGCTGGAGAGGGTGTGGAGGAAAAGGAACCATCTTGCACTGTTGGTGGGAATGTAAATTGATACAGCCACTATGGAGAACAATATGGAGGTTCCTTAAAATACTAAAAATAGAACTACCATATGACCCAGCAATCCCACTACCAGGCATATACCCTGAGAAAACCATAATTCAAAAGGACACATGTACCCCAATGTTCATTGCAGCACTATTTACAATAGCCAGGACATGGAAGCAACCTAAGTGTCCATTGACAGATGAATGGATTAAGAAGATGTGGCACATATATACAATGGAATATTACTCAGCCATAAAAAGAAACGAAATTGAGTTATTTGTAGTGAGGTGGATGGACCTAGAGTCTGTCATACAGAGTGAAGTAAGTCAGAAAGATAAAAACAAATACCGTATGCTAACACATATATATGGAATCTAAAAAAAAACAAAAAAGGTTCTGAAGAACCTAGAGGCAGGACAGGAATAAAGACACAGATGCAGAGAATGGACTTGAGGACATAGGGAGGGGGAAGGGTAAGCTGGGACGAAGTGAGAGAGTGGCATGGACATATACACACTACCAAATGTAAAATAGATAGCTAGTGGGAAGCAGCCTCATAGCACAGGGAGATCAGCTCAGTGCTTTGTGTCCACCTAGAGGGGTGGGATAGGGAGGTTGGGAGGGAGATGCAAGTGGGAGGAGATATGCGGATATATGTATATGTATAGCTGATTCACTTTGTTATAAAGCAGAAACTAACACACCATTGTAAAGCAATTATACTCCAATAAAAATGTTAGAAAAAAAAGATGTGGTACATATATACAATGGAATATTACTCAGCCATAAAAAGGAGCGAAACTGGGTCATTTGTAGAAATGTGGATGGACCTAGAGTCTGTCATACAGAGTGAAGTAAGCCAGAAAGAGAAAAATAAATATCGTATATCAGCATATATGTGGAATCTAGAAAAATGGTACAGGTGAACCTATTTGTAGGGCAGGAATAGAGAAGTAGGTGTAGAGAATAGACATGTGGATACAGTGGGGGAAGGGGCTGGTGGGACGAACTGGGAGATTAGGTTTGACATAAATACACTACCATGTGTAAAATAGATAGCTAGTGGGAACCTGCTGTATAGCACAGGGAGCTCAGCTCAGTGTTCTGTGATGACCTAGATGGGTGGGGTGGGAGGGAGGTCCAAGAAGGAGGGGATATAGGTATACATATAGCTGATTCACTTCATTGTACAGCAGAAAATAACACATCATTGTATAGCAATTTTACTCCAATTAAAAAAAAATTGAATAATATATAAAAACGCTCAAAACTTAACAGTAAAACAAAGCAAAGCAAAAGCCAGTTAGAAGATGGCATGAAGAGACATTTCACCAAAGATGTTCAACATCATTAGGCATATGGGAAATGCAAATTAAAACCACAAATATCACTACATACCTGTTAGAATGACTGAAATAAAAAATAGGGACAACACTAAATGCTAATAGAGAAACTCTGTCACTCATATGTTGCTGGTGGGAATGGAAAATTGTACAGCCACTCTGGAAAACAGTTTGGCAGTTTCTTATAAAACTAAACATACAACTGCCATACATTTGCACTCCTGGGCAATTATCCTAGAGAAATTAAATTTATATTCCCACAAAAGTCCTGTACAGAAATGTCTATAGCAACTTCATTGGTAAAATCCCAAAACTGTAGATGTCCTTCAAAGGTGAATGATTAAATAAACTGCGGCAGATACATCCCATGGAACAGTTCTCAGTAATAAAAAGGAACAAACTACTGATACATCCGAGAACCTGCATGAATCTTCAGGGAATTAGACTAAATGGAAAAAAAAAATCAACAATCAAAAAAACAAAAGGTTACATTCTTCACGCTTCCATTTGTATAACATTCTTGAAATGACAAAATTATAGAAATAGAAAATAGATTCGTGGTTGCCAGGGGTAAAAGATGGGTCGGGGGAGGGAGTGGTGGTGAGGATGGGAGAGAAGTGGGTGTGGCTAAAAAAGGGCAACTAGAGGGACCCTTGTGGTGATAGAAATGTTCTGCATCTTGACTGTAGCAATGTCAATATCCTGGTGGTGATATTGTACTGACTGTAGTTTTGAAAGACGTCACCATCACCATCAGGAGAAACTGGGTAAAGGGTACATAATACTTCTCTATATTATTTCTACAACTGCATGTGAATCTATAATTATCACAAAATAAAAATTTTAATAACAAATTTTTTTTAAGGACAACGGTTTAAATGTCTATTGTTAGGAGCCTCGCTAAATGAACTACAAATCATTCGTATACTGTAAGACAAGCAGCTGTCACAAAGAATAAGGGAATTCTAATGAAGGGGGCATCAGATCAGTTGGGTAAAAACAGCAAGGCATAGATGAGTGTGTATATGTGATTCTTTTTCCACGAAATGATAAATTTGAAGTATGTTCGTAAATGCACAGAAAAAGTTTGGGTAGATAAGCTGTAAAGTGTTAATAGTGATTCCTCACGGGGAAAGAGATTGGTTGGGAGACAAACTTTTACTTGTAACAACAAATTTGTGCTAAAAAATAAAAAAAAAAGAAACACTTCATTTTATAAATTAAGAAATTGAGGCTTAGCAGAGGTGAAAGCAATGGCCAGGGTCACCAAGCTGGGAAGAGATTCAGTGCTTGGCTCCAAACTCAGACCTTCTGACTTAAATCCACACTGGCCGAGGCAGGAAATTGGCAGGACACCTCCTCCGGGCCTGCTGCTGTGTGCTGGACCCTCCTCAGATAAGGAGCTCTCTGGAGAGGAAGAACTTGGGACAAGGAAGATCTGCACGGATGTGGAGAACAGGAAATGGCGCCGGCTGGGATTTTCCCTCCTCTTGGTTCAGGCAGCACCAGGAACTCAGCAGAGGGGCAGGAGGGGCCAGCGAGCCTGGATTTCAGGAGACACCCAGCCACTGTGCCAGGCTCTGCAATGGGCTCTGGGCAGCCAAAGTGTCTGCTTTCCAGGATCTCACCATCTAGGCAGGAGACCAACGGCAGTCAAGTCACTAGGGTGCAGTGAGATCCTGGAATCACAGGTGCTAGGGGCCTGGGAGAGCCTCAGAGAAGAGACCATGTTTGACCGGGGCCTTGAAAAAGGATGAATAAGAGTGAGCTTGGTAAAGCAAGAACAGGTGGTTTTCTCGATGAAAAGATCAGCATGGACCAAGGCATGGAGGTAGGTGATAACCTGTGGCTGAAACTGGAAGTGAGGGCTGAAACTGGAAGCCAGTCAGCAAGCTTGGGTTCCATGGTGACATTCTCTAGTTGGGAGCCATCGAAGGTTTCTGCACGGGAGAGTCACCAGGTCGGTGTATGTTTCCAGAGGTGAGTTCTGGCAGCTTGGTGGAGGAGAAGGGAAGAGGCGGGGGACAGTTGGAGGGCCACTGCTGCAGCAGCTAAGCCACCATGTGATAAGGTAGAGGCCAGGGAATCAGAAAGGCAGGTATGGTTTGGAGAAATATATTAGAAATATATCTGAAGAATATTTTGTAGGCAGAATGAACAGGACTTGGTGTGGGGCAACTTTGTTGGTTTTTGGTCACCCAGCAGCCATGGCCCTCTCTCTGGTCACAGGACCATGATTTCCCTTGGTGACATCTTGGAGAAGTTCTCAGCCAAAAGGCCCTGCCCATAACACTTTTTGCAAGGTAAAAACTATCTTTACCTTGTGTCCTGAGACTTTGACTCTTGAGAGGGGCAGACAAACATGAATAGAACTGTTGGACTCTGCCATCCACCCCCCACCCCCCCTTGCAGGGCCCTGAGTCTGTTTCTCCAGTCTTACTTCAAGCCCATGACCCTCCCTCTCTCTGCAGCCCCTTCCAAAGGGCTTTGGTAATGGGTGGGCTGTGGCCATGTTGGAGACAGGATGGAAGCCCCTTGGCTCTTCAGAATCTCGGAGAAGATTCTTTAGAAATTCCACTGGGCCCTGTGGGCTTCTTTCTTCATTCTCTCTATGTGGTCTGAGTTCTGCTAGGTTTGAATCATCTATTAAAGCTGAAAAATTGAAGAGTTTCCATGGCCCAGCCTCCCAGAATCTGTCTCAGATGGTGACTTCAAGGGAATGTTGTATCCATTCCACTCTTTGAGGCACTGGGTCAGGATGTCGTGCATGACTACAAATGGATGGGCCTGTGTAAATGTTTATGACACCCAATTCTCCCAAGTACCACACCTCAGTGGTAATGCCTTGGTCTCCTTGTGGATGGCACTAAATTGCCATTAGGACTTTGGCTAAAAGTTGCCCTGGTGGGGAAGGGGCAGGGAGAACAATGTTGTTGCCCTTGGATGACCTCAGGTGGCAGCGGGGGTTACCTAAGGGGACTGAGTTATACTGGGCACCTTCTACATGCCAGGAACTGAGCTAAGTGAACTAAGGCTCTGACATACATGAGCTCAAGTTCTTACAACAATCTTGAAGGGAACATGCCAGTTACTATCTCCATTTTACAGACAAGAAGACCAAGATTTAGAAAGGTCAGGCTTTAGTAAGTGGCAGAGTGTGGGTAGGAATCCAGGAAAGTGCATCAAATTATGCACTTTCCACCACACCACATGAACCCCTATGGAAGGGAGGATTCAAGGGGAGAGGAAGTGATCTCAGTGCTCCAAATCCTGCTGCGTGGCCCGGGCGAGGATGTCTGAGGCACATGTAAGAGAACCAAGCTTTGCAATGCATGAGAAAATGACAAGGCTGCAAAAGGCCACTCCAGATTCCTTACTAAAGTAAGTTGTAATAAAGAGAGAGAGAGAACCTGAGAGTGTAGGAGTAGGCAAGTCAGGCCTCCTGCCTCCCAGGATTCCATCAAGCTGGTCCTGGCATCAGGGAAGCGAGGGCCATTTTAGTCTCTGGGGCAGGACACATCTCCTTTCAGGGTGTCCTCCTTGCTCATAGTGATGCTGTTCTCTGAGTGCTGAACCCTTCCACCAACCCACCTACAGAAGAGGGCCCCTGGCAGCAGTATCTACACACACAACCCTGTCTCCCTGACCCCAGATGGTTGGACTAATTCGTTCCTGGGTGAAGCTGGTTGGTCCTGTAAAGAGAGGGAATATAAACTTAGAAGCTGTGCCGCAACCACCTTCCACCCACTACGTGCACAGGGCATCGCAGAAGATGGGTTGGTGGAAAGAAGCAGAGGCAAGTAAGACAGATAGGGAGTAGCTTCCTGCATTCTCGGCACCTTCTAGGCCTTGTTCCCACCTCTCTTGGGGCCCAGTTGTCCTATTTCATCTTGATTCGAAAATATCACCCAAATTCCTCCCAGTAAATTTCATAGGCTTGTTTGACCTGGGCTTCTGTCACTTTGGACCTAAAGTGTCCTGGCAATCCCAGGTGAGACTTTTGCTGCTCAAGGAGCCTCCCCAAGGATCCCAGAGGGGCTGGGGAGAGAAGGGACTAGTCTTGTATCCAGTTGATGTTGAGATCCTCATTCCAACTCTAGGTGAAATGAAAGAGTTAAACTCCAAGTACATTTATCACAATAATTGAGCCCTATCAGAATGAAGCAGGCATCACTCTCTCTATGATAACTGAACCTTTCAATGTCAACTCCAAGGACTCATACACAGCTTCTGGGTATAATTCATCTGCCAAGACTGTTCGGTATTAACTCACTAATCTACATCTGACTAATGACTCAGGACTGTGTGTTGACATTGACCTCACATAAAGGTTTTCTTCATGCTGCCCTCCCAAACAGAGCAAGGATGGCAGGGGGCTGCCTTGTCATCACACTTGTTTCCCTCCACAACTGGACTCGCGTATTTAAAGCCTTCTGTTTTACCTTTGGCCAGTTTCCACAATCCTTCCTAGGAACCCATTGTCTCTGGAGCTGGCTCTTCCAAGCCCTGCACTGTGACAGGGTGAAACCCTGTGCCCAGCAAGGAGACAGGCAAACCAGCCTTCACCTGGCTTCATGGGGCGGGGCTGTCCCAAGAGCCCTGACTCCCCAGTACTGTCAGACCTCTGCTGTGTACAGAAGGAAGACCTGGGGAAGCCAATAGTGGCAAAAATCCAAGGGTTGGGGAGTAGGAGGGAGGGGCAGGGTTGCTCTGCATCCACCCCTCCTGCCCTCTTTTCTAGAGGAGTGATCAAGGGAGCACATATATTGCTGGCTGCAGCAAGGAGCCTTCCTCCTTTCCTGCTGGGTCCCAGAAGTGGCCATGGTGCAAATGATCCCCAGCAGCTGCGAGCACCAGGGTTGCAGATCAATCCCCACCAGCACTGCTCATGCTGTGACCAGAGGCCCGAGGACCACCCTGGGTTCAGTGTATGTAATCTCAAAGCAGAGACTTTGCCTTTTATTGGAAGCCCCACGCAAATCACAAGCTTCCAAAGGCATTTATGAAGTGCCTGTTTCTTCTTTGTCTACTTCGATGCTAGATCAGAGAGCTACATTTTAAAATTTCATTGACTGATTTATACCCTGCCCATTTCCAAAGCAGATGACAATAAAACCACAGGTACAAGTGTGGCCAGGAACATTTACCCAATACAAAAGAGGGGAAAACAAGCAGAGAATTATGCCTAGCCTCAGCCTTTCAGGAAGGTAAAATCTAAGATTTCATTTTCTGGGTTGTCTTTAAACATCCCCAAGATGTCAGGGCTACTGTCATTTCTTTCTGTAAAGCTCCTCCACCCGCATCAGAAAGGCAGCCCCTGCTTTGTGGCTGTGCTCCAGTCCCACTTAGAGGAATTGTTCTGTTGCAAGGTGGCTGACTGCCGCCGAGGAGGCCGGGCGGGCTTTCTGCTGTCACTTTCCAGTCTTCTGCACCGCTGCCTCTGCCCTCTTGGCCACGGCTGCCGAAAGGCCAGGCAGGCTTGTGTTTCTCAGCTGAGCCTCCATGCTGCGGACAGGTCTTCCAAGCTGTGCCCTGGCCTGGTTTGCAGTGCATTCTCATTTCACTAATGGAAATAAAGGTGAAGAAATAAGAGGGGGCCCCCACCCTTGGCAGTTCACTGTGCCTGGCTCTGTGGGACACCAAGATGAATGCCGCAAGCTATGCCTTTGGGGGAGGCAGACGCAGACCTGAGAGTGTCCAGAAGTGAAAGGGGAAGAGGAAGGTGGTGGAAAGCACTGAGTGTGGGCTCCACAAGTTCCTGCGAGAGCCTGAGTGCAGGGACTACGGGTGGGCAGGGCCGCTGTGCCGGCCTCGCGATGCGGGCAGTGAGGCCAGAGGGGGCGCCTTGTTTAAACTCCATTCCCTGCTGTTGACTCTTCTTCAACCTTAAAAACAGTAGACACAAAAATTTCCTTTTGTGTCTCTCAGGGAGCATAATGAAATCTGTGATCGGAAGAGGGGCCCAACTAATGCCCCTGCTGGGTCCTCCTGTTTCATGGCCATTGCCTGAAGGCACGCAGAATGTGGGATTTGAACTTTTGTCCTGCCATTTGCTTATTGGACCTCCCTGAGTCTCATTTTCCCTTACTTATAAAATGGGGACAGGCAACAGCCACTGCCCAGATTCCTGGAACATTAAATGAAATAAAATCTTAAAAACGTATAAGTTAAAGGAAGCACATATATGTATGTATATGTGTTTATATAATTTGCATATACATGTATATGCACTCAGTGTCCCCTCCCTGCAGAGGTTGGAGTGCCCCAGACTGTGGCTCCCTGGCCCGAGTGTGGCTCAGGTTCTGATGGCGAGGACAGCTGCCCTGGGGCCTGCTTCTCTCCTCCCTCGCCCACCCCGCCCCTGCCTGGCAGCAGCTGCCTCAGCACCCCTGAGGCCAACTGGGATGGGCCAAATCTCCGGCAGCTGGTCCTGGACGGGAACTTGGAGGCCTGACTGTGGGTACAGTGCTCCCTGTGTAGGCCCCAGGCCTGGAATGCCTGCTCATGAAACCCTAGCCAGCTGACCTTTGGGACACGGTGTGAAGTGAAGCCTGCTTATGCTTTGGAGGCCAGAATGCAGGGAGCGTGGAGTGGTGGGAAATGATGGGTCACCCATCACAGTGCACCAGTGTTACCCTGGCTTTAAAGCCATCTTCCTCCCAGCTTGCTGCACCTTCAGCATCCTCACCCCAAGCGCATTGCCGTGCGCATTGCCAGCTGTCAAATAATAATAATGTCGACAGCGACGTTTACGGAGCTCCCACTGTGTGTGGCACAGGCGCTGTCCTGCTTCATGGTCGCTCTCTCTGGTCTCTCCTGCCTTGTTGCCTGCATCAGTCCCCTGGGCTGGACCCCCTCATCTTCCCAGCCTCAGCCCAAAACAGCAGAGCACAAGGGCTCACCGACCCACATCTCATCTTCTGTTTAGTATTTCCCTCCGCCTGGCATGGTACATATGCACGCAGCTGTAGAGTGTCAGAATGTAAGTGCCAGGGGGCGGGCTAGGCCTGACATAAAGTGCTCTGAAAATAGGCATTGAATGAATGAATGGAAGAAGAAACAGAGGCTCAGAGAGGGCAAGTAACTTGCCCAAAGCCACAAAGCTAGAAAGTGGTGGAGAGAAAGTTTAAATTCCATTGTCTCTGGCTATTGGAGACCCCGGTATCTGAACTGCCATCTCCACTCCTCCCTGCTCTTTAGAGGCCCCCTTCCCTTGCCCCACACACCTCTGCTGTCAACTGCACCCATCCCCCATTCCCCACCCAGGGAGCATCAGGGGCCCCACCAGCCCAGCTTGTGGTCTTTTCTAACAGGACAAACCTGCAGAAGGAGAAAACGACCATGTCACCCATAAGAGGAGAGGGTTCAGGCAGGAACAGGAGAGAGCTTCATCCTGCTGGCTTCTTCCGAGACTCTGGGACTCTGTGCACAGCAGCCTTCAGAAGACAGGAGAGCTGGCTCTACCTGTCTTGCAGATTTGGAATCTAGGTCATTCTGCTGCCTCCCCTCCCCCTCTGGAAGACAAGCTGATTTCTCCTAGGGTCTCAGAGTGGGAGAGGGGACGACAAGAGAAAATGTTTTAGTGGGACCTACACCCTGTGTGCTACTGTCAGGAACATTTCATTTTGAAGCCAATATAATTTATGAGATGCAAATGGATTTAGCATATAAAAAAAAAAACTTGGAAAAGGTACAAAGTGCACCTCACACCCTTGCGCTGAGGCGTGTTTGAGGCTCCATTAATCATCTCAGACAAAAGAGATTTAATCTGAGGCTAGGCAGTCTAGGGAGCCCCAGCAGAGCTCCCCAAACCCCAGGGCTGGCCGGGAGCAGCGGGCGTTGGCTGCGACTCCAGCCCTGGGTGCTCAGCACTTGTGCTGAGCCCTTGTCTGAGTCACGCAGTAGATGAAATTACAGAGGTTCCTGCACATGATGAATCAGAAAGCAGGATCAAGCCAAATATTTGGACAAGCCTTGCCCTGAGTGGAGCAGGAGGGAGACTGAGCCGCCAGCAGCCTCCTGCCAGCTGCCTGCCCAGAGATGGTTTCTGACAAAGTGCCGCCGAGGAGCAGGCTGCTGCTTAGAGGGGAATTAGCTCCGATCCATGATGGCACCCTGCAGTTGGATCTCTTGGCCAGGCCAGCGCTGGGAAAGAGGCCCAGAAGCATCCCAGAACCCTGAGCCGTGATTCAGTCTCACCCTCAGAGGAGGGGGCTTGTGTGGGTGCAGCGTGCTGAGTTGGGGGGGAGGAGATAGTTCACTTTGAGTCACGCCATCCGCCTTCTTTTCTGGGAGTCATCAGGGCGGCAGGCAGCGTTTCCTGCAGCAGTGAGCTGAGGAGACTACGCAGCCCTCCCGCCGCTCCTGCCTAGGCCGTGGTGGGGACGCAGGCGGACGCGGTGGCCACAAAATGGGGAAGGAAGTGAAGCCCTGCGCCCTGTGCCAAGGCTTTACTGCTGCGAAGACTTTCAGGAGAGGCTAATTGCCACCCTTTGCAGCTTCAAAGCCGGGAGTCTTCAAGGCTGTTCAGAACAACAACAACCAACCAGTAATAACAATGCTATCTTAGGTTTGTCTGGAATCTTTATTAATTTTTTAAAGTTAACTTCTGAAAGAGCTCAACATTCTTGCGGTTATTTTAAGCTACATTCTCCCCTTTGCAAGGAAGCTCCCAGGAACTAAACTAGTCCTCATTGGAGAGAGCAGATAAATCCCTACAAGCAAAGAGTTGCTGTTGATGAATGGCAGGGATAGTGCCCATATGCTGTGGGCTGACTACGTGCTAGGTCCCAGATCCATGCTTCCCATGAGAATGTCCTGGGCAAGCCTCCTGAGAACCCCTACAAGGTGGGTGCTACTATTTTCCCATTTTGCAGATGAAGAAACAGGCTTGGGGAGGTTATATAACTGACCTAGACCATACAGCTAGAAACTGCACAGCCAGAATTTAAACCCAAGCAGTCAGACACCCAGATTATATTCTGCTTCCCAGCAGCTCTCCCGATTACAACCATCTGCAAAATGACCACGGGAACAGTGTCAAGCGATACCTACAGTTCTAACCCTCAACCAGGTGATCAGACCTTGAAAAGACCAGACATTATGGCTGCCTTTGGGATCCTGGCCTGCTCTCGGAACCTGAAGAAGGCTGAGGGGAGCTGGCTTCCTCAGAGGCCAGAGAGTCCTCATGGGTCAACCAGAGTCTAGCCCACGTGGGCCAGCCCTGCTTGCTCAGAGACAAGACTCAGCAAAAAACCCTCCTACCCAGACACCCTCTGAGACAGCAAGGCTGCTGAGCTTGCTTCCGGAGAAGGTTTGCCTTTTGGAGTCAGGGAGCCCCAGCTCTGGCTCACTAGCTGTGAGGTTGTTCCTATTCCTGTTGCTCCACACAGCCTCAAAACTTGAGGCCTAAAAACCCTATTTTATTATGCACATAGATTCCGTGGGTCGAGAATTCAGACAGAATTTAGTCACAAATAAGAAGGCTCCACTTGCTCCATGATATCTGGGGTCTTGTCTGGGAACACTCAGAAATGTGGGTAAGGGCTTCCCTGGTGGCGCAGTGTTAAGAATCCGCCTGCCAATGCAGGGGACACGGGTTCGAGCCCTGGTCTGGGAAGATCCCACATGCCACGGAGCAACTAGGCCCGTGAGCCACAATAACTGAGCCTGCGCATCTGGAGCTTGTGCTGCGCAACAAGAGAGGCCACGATAGTGAGAGGCCAGTGCACTGCGATGAAGAGTGGCCCCCACTTGCTGTAACTAGAGACAGCCCTCGCACAGAAACGAAGACCCAACACAGCCATAAATAAATAAATAAATAAATAAATAAATAAATAAATAAATGGATCATCATGTTAAAAAAAAAAAAATTGTGGGTAAACCCGGGGGTTAGGGGGGGGATCTATAGCTGGTGGCGGGAATCATCTGGAGGTGTCTTGGCTCACGTGTCCAATGATTGATGTTGGCTGTCAGCTGGAACCTCAGCAGGGCTGTCACCAGAATACATACCTGTGGCCTCCTTCTGTGGCCTGGGCTTCCTAACAGCATGGAGGCCTCAGGGGAGTCTGCCTTCTTACACAACAACTGTATTTGTTTGCTATGCCTGCTGTAACCAAGTACCACAACCTCATGTAGCTTAGAAAAACAAAAATGATTATCTCACAGTCTGGAGGATGGAAGTCCACATTCAAGGTGCTGTTAGGGTTGGTTCCCTCTGAGGAACGTGATCGAAGGATCTGTTCCAGGCCTCTCTCTTTGGCTTATAGATGGCTGTCTTCTTGTGTCTTCACACTGTCTTCTGTGTGTGTGTGTGTGTCTAAATTTCCGTAAGGATACCAGTCTTATTGGATTAGGAGCCAACCTACTGACTTCATTTTAACTTGATTATCTCTACAAAGACCCTATTTCCAAAGAAGGTCACGTTCTGAGGTACTGAGAGTTAGCACTCCAACATATGAATTTGGGGGTACACAATTCAACCTATAACAACAACTTAGGGCTCCAAAGGCAAGTGTCCCAGGGGAACCAGGCAGAAACCACATGGCCTCTTCTGAGTAGCCTTGGAAGTTGAGCTTCATTCTATTGGTCACAAGCGAGTCATTAAGGTCAACCCAGATTCAAGGGGAGGGGGCAGAGACCCCACTTCTTAGGTGGAGGAAGGTCAGGGAACTTGTGGATTTTTTTTTTTTTTTTTTCCTGAGGTGGATATTATCTCTATTCCTCTTTTACAGGCAGAGAAATTAAATTTTAGCATGCTGAGGTAGCCTGCTGGGGGTTTGAGAGTCAGTGCATGGTGGAGCCAGGGTTGGATCTTAGTGTGGTAAGTTTTAGAACTCCCCCAGTGTCCTTGCACAGGTTAACTCAACCTCTGTAAGTGCCAAGTGTCTATGAAATGGTGACAGTGATGCCCAATTCACAGAGTTGTTCTAAGGACTGAATGAGGTGAGTTGGGTAAAATGCCTGGCACATCGCAGGAGCTCAGTTAATGCTAGTTTTTCTCATCCTCCTCCTTCTCCTCCTTTTTCTTCTTCTTCTAATAAAATATAATTGACGTATAACATTATATTAGTTTCAGGTGTATAACATGATTTACTATGTGTATATATTGCAAAATGATCACCACAATAAGTCTAGTTAACATCCATCACCTAGCATAGTTAAATTATTTCTCTCATGATGAGAACTTTGAAGATATTCTTATCAGTATCATTAATCTTAGCTGTGGAAACATGATGTCAAGAGCTTTTGGGGGTAGGAGTAATGGAAAAACATCAGACTGAAAGTTAAAATCTCTGGATCTTAATTTCAGCTGTGGATGTTTACAACTGCTAACCTTTATTGCAGCCTTATGATGTATCCAGCCCAGAGCTGAGCATTTCCCCATTTGATCCCATTTAACCTTCACACCAGCTAGCGAGGTGCAGAGCTCACATTTGAACCCAGGAGCCAATGCACTGAACCTCTATGCTACCCCACCTCTGACCAACAATCTGTAAGATTTTTTCCAGCTATAAACATACGTAGCCCGTAGTAATGTCCTGACCTGTGTAATAATGTAATGACTCATGTTCTCATGTGGCCAAAGAGGACTTTATTTCTCTATACCTGAACCTATTTCCTATCTTTAGGTTTCCTATTTCTCCCTGATGACAAAAATTATAACCTAGTCATTTTCATGAAAACCCAGTAGAATTCAGTGATTTCTCAATTTAGATTAAAGCTTGTTGCAATTTAGGGTTTTCTCCCTGAGATGACATCTCAGTTCTGCAGGGAAATTACGGATCTTCATGTCCAGGATATGCTTGGTCCATGATGGTGGTAGAGACAAAACTAGGTCTTCCTAAATCCTGTTTCATTTCCTCCACCTGAGCACACAGAGGACTGCATTTCCCAACCTCCCTTGTAGTTAGGTTGGGGTCATGTGATTAGTTCTGGTCAAGGGTCTGAATGGGGAGATAAGGTATGCCATTTATTTGCTAAGGCAATGAAAAGCCCTCTGTGTGACTTTCCAGTCCTCTTCTCTCCTGCGTGAGGCCACCCTGGAGGTCGTAACTAAGCATTTGGATCTCTGAGTCATCACTTGGAAGGGAGCTACCCAGGAGGAGGAGTAGTGCATCAGACCTAAATGAAGGAGAAACAAACTTTCAAGTACCAAGGTACTCTGTTTGGGGGTCTGTTTGTTACTGCAGCATAGCTACCCTATCCTGACCATAACAAGAGTCATCCTGTGCTGGCCCCCTCTGAGATATGCACTGTTCAGTGTTGACTATCAACATTGATTTCCGCTGGTATCTATTGAAGCAACCACCACTTCCTCATGTCAATGTCTATGGGATTGAATATACCTTTATCTGGCCTCTGGCTTGCATGGCTCAATCTGCCACTGATGACCGTTTTTGTCACGCCCCCAGCACCCCTTGGGCCACCAGCTTCTACTCTCTTCTTACTGTCATATCCATCAGAGGGGCATATGAGGTTTTGGCTACTCTCCCAATCTCTGTAGGACTTCAGGAGATCCAACCCAGGCTCTTTCACTCAAGTATCCCCACATCCACTTGTTCTCAACTGCTCTCCTCCCAGGAAGCTGGTGCAAGGTTTCCCTACCTTAGATTTCCCCAAACTCATCTAGTGTTGTTCTTTTTTTTTATCTTCCCTTGATCCCGAGTCACCTTGAAAGGACAGAGAGAACCACAGGCTTCTCCCTTCAGACTCCTTCTCCCGTGCCCTTAGCAACCTGAATCTGGTCTGCATGGCAGGTGACTTGTTTGGATTCTTCTCCTGTCCTCTTCCTTCTATTATTCGGGGGAATAAACTTTATGCTACAATTTCTTTAGAGTACTTTAGTTTCTCTTTGAAACCCAGCAAACATTTCTTTTTCAAAAAGCCTCACTCTTTGTGATGGTTAACTTTATGTGTCAACTTGACTGGGTCCCAGGGTGCCCAGCCTCTTGGTCAAGCATTATTCTGGGTGTGTATGTAAGAATGTCTTGGAAGATTGAGTTAATTGTCCTCCCCCCACCCCACCTTAATGTGGGTGACCCTCATCCGATCAATTGAAGACCTGAATAGAACAAAAAGCCTGAGAAAGATGGACCTTCTCCAGCGGGACTGTTGGGCTGGGACACCAGTCTTGTTCTGCCCTCAGACTGGAAGTTACACCATTGTCTCTCCTGATTCTCAGGCTTCAGACTCAGGCTAGAACTACACCACTGGCCCTCCTGGGTCTCCAGCTTGCTGACAGCAGATCTTGGGACTTCTCAGCCTCCATCATCACATGAGCCAATTCCCCATGTAATTAAGAATTAAGTAATTATAATGTATTACATTTTACTATATCATATTATATTATATCACAGCATATTTTATGTGCTATTGGTCTGTATCTTTCTTTGGAGAACCCTAGCAAACACTCTTACAGAGCAAAATCCTAGATTTACATGATTATTTTCTCCTTTATAAGTTTTAAAAGTAGATTTTGAAACTTCAAAGCCAAGAATTTGATTCCTTGGTATTTGTACTCTGTTGCATTTTCTCTTTCTCAGGAAAAGGAGACCTCTGGAAGAACCAGGGCAATAAGAACATGCTGGGGGTTGGAAGGAGGATCCTTAATTTTTATCTCTGAACAAAATTGTGCTGAATAATGAGGAACATTTGCATCATGCTGATGTGCTTTACTCCACTCACAGCTCACAACAGCCTGTCACGTAGAAATTACCCATCCTTGACAGGTAAGGAAGTTCAAGTGCCTAGCCCAGGATCAAGTGGCAATGCCTGGGCCTGGGGAGGGTGGTCTTTCTTCAGGGCATGTGTCAGCACAGCTAGAAAAAGAAGCCTCTACAAGGAGAAACCAAAGGCAAATACACGGAGCCAGTGCACGCCAGGGCAAGCTCCAAGTGTGTGGCTGTGCCCAGCGAAACCTCAAGGGTCCTCAAGACCAGCGTGTTTACAGGCATCCACGGGATTCAAAGAGAGAAGAAGGTAAGCTCCAAGAACATGGACCCTCTGTTCTAGGCAGTGCTGTGTCCCCGGGGTCCTAGAGCAGCATCTGGCCCACAGCAGGCACTCAAATGGTATTTGTCCAATGAGTGAATGAAGGAAGAGAAAGAAATGGGACCTGCTCTCAGGTCCCTCATCATTTGGCTGAGAAAACCAATTTCATGAAGAAGGAAAATAGGAGAGCAGATGAAGCACTAAACCAGGTGAAAGAAACTCTAAGCAAATATGAATGCAGTGAAGAAAAACAATCAGTATGTGGGTAAGGCCACCTGCATATCATAAATGTCACATCTGTGTCACACAACTGAAGTGGCTCCAGGGTTGTCTCTGTATGACTTACAGAAATCATGATGACTGGGAGTTCTGTTTTCTGTGTAGCTGGTATGAGAACTATTAAGGAGAGGCTCAATTTGGTGGGGAAAGTTTGTTTTTAAGCAAATTGGGATAGAGTGAGTCTAAAGTGTATACACAGAGGATGGCTGCTTCAGAAAGGGATAAATGATTGGGCATTTCTAAAACCTCACGAGGGAAGAGAAAGCAGGGTCAGACCCTGAAAGGAGATGGGTAGAGTGTGTCATAGGGGAAGGTGGTCCCGAGAAGAGTCTTGTCTTTTGAGGCTTTTGTCAAGCAAAAAAAAATGTGTGCTGTGTGATGTCCCTTCACCAAGGACCACTGACACCCCAGGGAGATGACAAAGGGCCTTGGATTTCTGGTGGCAACAGTGAAGGATGCAGGACTTCTAGCTCCTGGTTGGAGTGGAGCTGAAACAGAGTCAAACACACGTGATCATACCTTTCCACAAGATTGGTGTGAGGGTCAGTAAAGTCAGTGCTTAGTACCTAGGACATTTACCACCTGGACCAGGATGAGGTGAGATGGGGGGACTTAAAAAATTAGGTCCTGGAGGAACAGGAACGGAACATTAGTTCATTCTGTATAGTGTCTAACCAGTCAGGGAAAACTCACAGCATAGATGCTGTCACTTTTTCAGGCTGTGCCCATGGCAGACATTGCTAATGGGTTTCAGCACTTTCTCATCCAGGCCAGACTCACACTTAGAACCTTCTCAACATTGCACCCCAGGTAACCACTACCAATGGAACGTTGTTGATTTAGGACATTAAGTCAATCCACCTTCCTTGGTCTGACCCAGAGGCCACAGACAGGCAGGCAGCTGATGAGCTGCGTGGGGACTGGAGATACAATGGGTTGTTTTTTTATTCCCTCACATAAGATTTGAATTAGCGATGACATTTTTAATTGGGAAATTCCACATCAATATCCAGATTTCTGGCTTCTCTTGAAAAATTAGAGTGTCTGGCAATGTTGCACTGCTGAGGAGCGGCTCTTCCCCCACACACTGTGAAGGCTGTGTGCTGTGCAGTTTGCAGGTCCTCTGTGGCCCCTGTTGGCCTTTTGGATTGCCCGCATCCCCGCCTCTCAGCCTAACCAGCTGAGCATTGGCAAGAGAGTGGCTCTGAAGGCGGCCCAAGTTCGAGTCCCACCTCTGCCCCTTAGGCATCGAGTGACTTTGGACAAGTCCCTTATCTTTACTGGGCCTTGGCTTTCTCATTTGTGAAATGGGGGATAACAATAGTACTTACCTCATCAGGTGGCTGTGAAGATCAAATGAATTAGAACAGTGCCTAGCACACAGGAATCACTAAAACAAGCTTAGCTATCATTGTTAAGCCTTTGAAGTTTCTGTAAACACTGGAGAGCCTGTCTACAAGTCCTGAGGAAATGAGGCGCAGAAGGGCCAGACAGTGTCCCCCCCATGCAGGAGGACTCGGGGTCCTTGCTGGGGGCAGGTCTCTACCACCCACCCCAGGGCTTGGAAGCAGCTTTCTGTATCTACAGCACTCAGAACACTTGCAGTGTAGAGTATGTATTTGAGCTCAGGAAAAGGAAAGAAAACGCTTGTTATTTGACCTCACTGTTTTAAGGGTAGGCCTGGAAGGTGCTCCTATCTGGGAGGAGTTACAAGATGAAGCTAATCAGTGTAGAAACGTTGGTTGGAATGTACACTCAGAGCCAGGGAAAGGGGTCTCCGGCTTCTCTAATGACATACTTTAATGGGGTGGAGATTCAAAAATACAAACACACAAAAGCAAAAATAAACACGCAAACAAAACCCAGCAGCACCAAGGCAAGCCTGAGAGGCAAACGTCAGCCACCTCTTACTTTTCAGTCTAGGGGGTGCTCTTCATGCTGATGCTCAGTCTTCCCACCCCCCCGAAATACCCTTCTGTCCCACACCCCTCAGCCTGCGAACATCCCGCTGCAGCTCCGGGAAACCCAGAGCATCCACGCTGGCCTCTGAGACCACAGGGGAGACTTGGTGAGGACGTGCCTGGGGTGGGGGCCTGGGTAGCACGTGGTGGGGTGAGTAGCAGCCGGGGGCACACAGGTATTATTCAGGGAAAGGGGTGTTTCAGGGAAAGGAGCAAATCTCCCCTCCCTGGGGAGGCTGAGCCCAGACTGCTTTTGAACAGCATACCTTGTTTCCTCTCTCCTTGAGAGAAAAAAAAGGCCATTGGTTCTGCTCGAAATTCAGCCAAATGGGTTCCTGAATGCCTGTTGGGCCTCTCATTTCTCCGGCTTTGCCAGCCTCTGCTTTGGGTGTTTACAGGTGAGAGAGGGTAGATTTAGATACACCTGTGCTGGAGGGGAGGGGAGGGGAGGGGAGGGAGAGAGACACTCCATGTGGAAGGACACAGGGGATGGGGGACCCCAGAATAACCAAGGAGCTCACACCTGGTGGAGGTGAGAGAAATGGAGAGAGAATAGATGTGAATCCTACAGACTCTCCAAACCTCCAATCCCTGGAAGTGCCCAGCCACCTTCTCCCATGTGTTCTGTGGGCCAGTGCCCCCAGCCTGGCCCTGCACGCAGCCCACGTCCCCAAACCCTGGCCACAGGAATGAACTTCTCTGAGGTTGCCTGGGCTCCTATGGACTCCACCTTCCTCCTCTTTGCTCCTTCTATATGTAATTCATGGCAGGAGGGACATGCCATGTCAAAATATTTTTTCTGGAGCAGGTTAGCTAGCTGTGGGGGGGGGGCGGGGAGAGGGGGCAGGCGTTTGCAAGTGGGCTCAGCAGTCTGGGAGGCGAGCGGCTTGCCAGGGTGCCAGGCAGCACTGTCGGCAGTGCATGCAGCCTGTGCTCCTGGCACACTGCCCAAGGGAAAAATCTGAACTTTCTATGCGGAGCTCCTGCGCCTGTGTGTGGCCCCACCCAGCTCCGAGGCAGATAGCAGGGAAGCCAAGGCACGGACTCTAGCTTTGAACCCCTCAGGGAGAGGAAGCAATCTCCTGGGCCAGGGTATTTGTAGTGGGTATAAAACTTACAACTCAGATGTGCAGGAAAGTAACTTTCCTTATTTTCTACAGTAGAACTCAATTTATTGAAGAGTTTCATTTCTACTCAGCGGTGATGAGGGATGAACCTCATCCCTTCAGGAGAGCATGGTCACAGGAGTTTACAGTTTAGTCCAGTGAACTCAAGCTCTTTGGAGAGATGCTCAGTCTTTCCCGGTGGCACATGGAGTGTGGGGACGCCCGTGTACAATCTTGTCTGGGCCCTCTTGTTCGCACCGTGGCCTCCTTTGGCTGGCGGGAAGCCGGGCAAGCGCCCTCCCTTCTGGGATTCCTGCTGGGGGTCCCTATCGTTCCTCACTCCAGGAACAGGGAAGGGAGCAGAGGCCACACACTTAAGCCTCAGCTCTCTTACTCTCCCTCTCTCTCCAGACTCTTCCTCCAGCCCAAGAAAGTGGGATGGGCTGCATTCCTGTGCGGCAGGAAAATTGCCCATATGTTACATCTTGCTCCTTTCCTACTTTACAGCTTAAAAACAAAACTCTCCATTACTATGATGCTCCTAGAGTAGTCAAATTCACAGAGGCAGTAGAAGGGTGGGTGCCAGAGGCTGGGGGGAGAGGGGAGTGAGGAGTTGCTTAATTGCTTCAAAGTTTCAGTTTGGGAAGATGATAAAGTTCCGGAGATGGATGGTGGTGATGGTTGCACAACATTGTGCATGTACTTAATGTTACTGAACTGAAAAATGGTTAGGATGGTAAAAATGAGTAAGATGGTGTATATTTTACCACAATAAAAGCTCCATGTTTAGTCTTTCTGGATTTGGTTCTTAATATATAACAAGATGCTTTGGGAATTTAGAAGAGTTCTTTCTCTCAAGTACCTGGCTCTTATCATTGAAAGACTCAGTCTGGAATGGGCTTCAAGAACCCATCCAGGATGTCAAAAAAGGGACATCGTCTCTTTCTCTTGTTTATCCAACTATGAATTATCTTAATCCTCCCCTTGCTGCACCAGGAGACCACTGATAAGGAAGTGTGAAAAAATTTAAAACTCATTAATTAGTTCTACATGATATCTCCTATTATCATTAACCATGTGATAGATGTACTGGGTTGGTCAAGAGATTTAAATTTAGTCTTGTCTCTAAGACTGGTTGAGGCATAAGATGGTCTCCCTGTTGTTCGCTGATGGGATCCCTTAGCTTTAAGAATGCAGAGAGAGGCACAGGGTCTGGTAGCCAAAGTGGCAGCTAATCTCCTTATTTAGGTATTTAGAGCACCTCGCCCTTCTTTCATTCAGCACTGGAAAGATGCCATCCCATAGTCTGCTGACTTCTACAGTGTATTAGCTTCCTTTTTCTGCTGTGACAAATTACTGAAATTTAGTGGCTTAAAAGAGCACAAATTTATTATCTTGCAGTTCCAAAGGTCAGAAGTCTGAAATGGGTCTCACGGGGCTAAAATTAAGGTGTCGGCAGGGCTGCATTCCTTCTGGAGGCTCCAGGGCAGAATCTGTTTTTTTGCCTTTTCCAGCCTCTAAAGGCTGCCCGCATTCCTTAGCCCGTGGCTCCTTTCCAGCAATCACGTTGCTGTGACCTCTGCTTCCATCATCACATCTCCTTCTCTGACTTCCTGCCTCCATCTTATAAGGACACTGGTGATTACATTGTGCTCACCTGGGTAATCCAGGATACTCATCTCAAAATGCTTAACTTAATCACATCTGCAACGTCCCTTTAGCCAAGTAAGGTAACTATTCCCAGATTCCAGGGATTAAGGCATGGATGTCTTTGGGGGGCCATTATTCTGCCTGCCATGCATAGTTTCTGTTGAAAAGCCAGCCGTACAACTTATAGTTACTCCCTTGCAGGTAATGACCCTTCTGCTAATAATTGCTTTTAAGATTTTATCTTTGTTTTTGGCTTTCAACAGTTTGACTATGATGTGGCTAGGAGTGATTTCCTTTGTATTTATCCTGCTTGGGATTTGCTGAGTTTTTTTCTTTTTAAAGAGTGGGTTGATTTTTTTTAATTGGTTTTAGAAAATTCTCAGACATTATCTCTTCAAATATTGCTTCTGCCCATTCTCTCTTCTCTCCCTCCAGGCCTCTAATGATGGCATGTTAGATGCCCTTGGTGTCTTCAACGAAGAGCTGCTATTGGCCCTGCAGGGGCACCACTGTGTCCGGTGGGATTGCTTCTCTGAAAACTCCCGCTCTACCACCTCAGGACTGTAGGCCATGCGGTCATGGGGACTGAGAGGGTCTTACCTTACAAGCTGACTTCTTGGGAGCCCGTCCACAGGTCAGTGGCCTGAGCCATTACTCCATGCAGGCGCTTTGCCCACTGGCCTCCTTTAGCCATGTCCAGGGAGGCTAGCTTCCTCTCAGGAGTGGGGCCTTGCTGCTGCTGTCAGCAGATGGGACCAGGCCGGGGGGACGCCCCCTCACCAAGGACCCAGGAACCTTAGGTGAACAACAGAAAAGTAAGAAGTTCTAAGGAGATGGGCTGGACTCCAGGAAGGCCTCCACCCCCAGCAGGGGAGAGCCTGGCGCAGGGCTCAGCAGGTGGACCAAGGATGCTATTTGTTCCCCAGATGGGGCCCAGCAGGAAGGATGGCAAGACTTGGCCTCCAGCCCCAGGCAGGCCCAGCCTCACAAAGACCCCCAATGGAGCTCGGCAGTGGGGACAGGGACTGCATGGGGACAAGGCCTGGCTTGGTGGACTTCCCTTTTTGCCAGCTGGGGTGGGGCGCAAGCCTCGGGTTTGACTGGTGCTGGGTCGGTAAACATTTGGAGAACATGAGCATCGGAAATTTCTACAGTAAAGTAGGCAGGGGCTCTGAACCATTGAGATTTGGACACTGATGTTGGAGACTTTTGTCCCTTGGGGCTGGTGACCTGTGTGCACTGATTCTGTGGAAAGGGCCACTGCCCTGGGACCTGGTACACAAAGGAACCTCCACGCAGACCCACAGGCTGACGAGAGAGAAGAGCTGCCATTGTGCTTTCGGCAGGAGGGGGCAGAGGGGACTCAGACCACTTTTAACAAAGTGACAGAGCCCACGGCCACCTCCTGTGCAGAGAGGGCCAGGGCCACGTGAGGGTGGCTGCTGCCAGACTGGAGAAACAAGGAGACCAGTCTGATCCTTCAAAACAAGGAGACATCCACATTTGTAACTGGGATAAGAGGAGAACTGCATTATTTATGAAATAGCTCAGCCCAGGGTTAACAAGGAAGAAGGAGGCCCTAAGAGGGGAAAGTGGTTTCCAAAGCATCCGTATTTCACTGAAAAAAACACACACAAACTATGATTTAGGGTGTGCTGAGGTTTAGAACCGGAGATGACTCTAGTGCAGTTAGACCATGGGAGAGGGGATGAGGGTGTGGGCAGGGCGGGCAGAGGGACAGAGAGTGGGCGAGGGGCCAGGGGTTGATCCTGCAGGCTCCCTGTGGGAGGGGGGCACATGCAGGGGACACTCCCTGGGCATAAAGGAGAGTGTGTGTGCATGGATGTGTGTGTGTGCCTGGTGTGTGTGAATACACTTTGAGTGGATCAAGGGACAGAGGGAAGGTGCACCCCCAAAGATGCAGAGCCTTCTGGGACTTGCATGTTAATTCTGTTTGCCTGGCTAATCTGCTGTAAGAACTTGGGCCAAGACTCTGAGAAAATGGTATTTTTCATCTATTTTTTTTTAATTAAGGTATAATAAATTAAGGTATAAAGTGTTCAGTTTGATGAGGTTTGGTCATTGTATATGCCCATGTGACAACCACCATACCCATCACCCAGAAAGTGCCCTCATGCCCCTGATCACTTTTTGACTTCTATCCATGTAGATCAGTTTGCCTGTCCTAGAAATTCATATAAATGGAGTTGTACAGTATATGCTCTTTTGGGTCTGGCTTCTTTCACTCAGCATAATGTTTTTGAAATTCACCCATGTTGTGGGTTTAACATGGGTGAATTTAAGTGGTCCTTTTTATTGTGAGTAATATTCCATTAAATGGATATACCATATTTTGTTTATCTGTTTGGTTGATTCTTATGAATATGACTACTATAAGTATTCATGTTCAAGTCTCTGTGCAGCCATATGTTTTCATTTCTTTTGGGTTGGCACCTAGGAGTGGAATTGCTGGGTCATATGTGGATGCATGTTTCCCACTGTGAGAGGCTGCAGAACAAGTGTCCATGCACTGGATGGAGTTCTAGTTGGCTCACATACTTCCCAGCATCCACTGTATTTTATTTTATTCAGTCTCGTGGATGTGAAATGGTATCTCACTGTAGTTTTCATTTGCATTTTCTAATAATGACTGATGATGTTGAGCACTTTTTCATGTGCTTATTGGCCATTCATGTATCTTGTTCATGAGATGCCTGTTGAACTCCTTTGCGCATTTAGAAATTGGGCTGTTCATCTTTTTGTTGTTGTTGATTTACAGGCATTCTTGATATATTCTAGACCCTCCAAGGTTTTTCAAAGTAAAACAGCAGCTACTAGTCATGTGACCTCTGTTCCTTAGGCTGAATAATGCCACCCCTCCCTCCCACTTCATATCATATCCTTTGGGTGGTATACTGGGTTTAAAATGCATCCACTGTGTTTCCATGGTGGAAATGCTAAATTCTATTTAATCAAACTCAGCTGCCTTTCAAGGCTCTATTCTACTGAAAGTAGAAAACAAAACAAATGAACAAACAAAAGCAATCTTACTGTTTCAAAGTAAACTCCCATTTAAAGACTTAATCTCTTTCTTATAATTACTCAGGCAATTCAGGATTTAACTAAGTTAAAGTCCCTTTCATATTTCTATCCTCTCAAAAGTCTTCCTGTTCCCACAAAAGATGGTCAAGAAGTTGTTTCCGTTCCTCACGGCAGCAGGGTAAGCCCTCCTGGTCCACTCCCTGTCCTCCAGGTTCAAGTCAGACTGTGTGAGAGGCACGTGGGGTCAGCCATGGTCCCTGGAGGTCAGCTCCATCCCTGGACCCATGCTACTACTGACCACGACCATGCCTTGGCCTCGGCTATAGGGTCTTGTCTCCTAACAGGCAACTGTATTCCTCTCCCTCCACCCTCTTGGCACTGCTGTTCCCACTCCCAACCTACACAGAACATGTAGGATCTCACGCAAGACACTCACCGGCTCCAGGGAACCTGGCCTACGGCATCTCAGACTCCCTCTCCACCTAAACGTGCCACACCAGCATATCCCTTCTACTGAAGCCACCCATGTGGGTGTAGGTCACCCTGCACGGTGCTCTCAGCCTGGAATTCTAAACCAAAAGTGGAGCACAAGCTTGTGGATTCTTCCTCAGGCCATCTGCTGTCTCCTGCCCTGACTACAGTGTCTTCATCTAATTTTGTTGACTAAAAATGTCTCTAAATGTCTGACCCCCACATCCCAGACCAAGAAGAGCTGTTCCCTTTCCTGTGGGGTTGGGAACAGCTCTTAGGTTATGCTGCCCATTCTTCCCTATTCTAGTAAAACCTCCATGTTCATCCTCCAAGATTGTTATATTTAAAAGATATCTATTTGAGTTTAGGAAAACCTTTCTTCTCTCAATGGCCTGATCTTGCCATTGAAAACTTAACTTTCGAGCCTATTGTTTTGGAGCTTGTTTGGACACGCGAAGTTGAACATCCTCTCTTCATGCCAGTTTCTCCTCTTTCCTGCATCCCAGCTACCACACATGAAAGTGTTGGAAACCATGGCTAAAGAAGGAAAAATCACAAAGAAGGAGTGGGAAAAGAAAGCACATTAGTATTGTTCAAGGTATTAATCTTAACACACATTTAAGTGGCAACTAGGAAAGACTTATCGCTTCCTTTAAAAAAGTCATGTATTCCCGCACCCAGCTCCAGCTTTAGTTCCCACTTGGCCCTCCTACGCTGGACAGGCCACTAGACATTCCAAGCCTTTTGGCTCTCAAATCCCCTTCTTGGCTCCTGTTCATGGTAGCTCTGCACCCAACATTGCTCCACTTCATGCAAGGATTTTCTCTAGTATCCAGCTCCATGGGACCCGTCCTTCCTGGGCAACAAAGGGACGGGATATAGACCCCAAGGGAAGGCACTCCTGAAATCCTCATTTCTTGATAATGCAAGTGAGCCTAAATAAATTTAGACAGGGCACATTGTGACCGCCAGCCTACTACACTGCTCTTGTGTAGTACCCTCCCACAGTGCATCAGTGTTGCTCGGTGTGACTGATAGAATAAGACCCAGTGAGAGTATGTCATTTCTGAATCTAGGTTTTAAAACATGGTGGCTTCTGCCCATCTCACTTGGGTCACTCACTCTGGGGGAAGCCAGCTGCCATGTTTTGAGTACACGCAGGCAGTGCTATGGAAAATTTTACATGGCAAGACACATGAGTGAGCCATCTTGGAAGCAAGCCCAGAATCACAGCAGCAGTCTAGTGTGGTAGACAGGGCTTCTCCATCCAGACCCAGCAGCTCATAGAAGAGGAGGTAGAGGCTACAATAGGTTGGATGATCCATCAACGTCACACATCTGGTCAGTGCCCAAGCCACGCCTTGACTCACAGCCCCATTTTAGAGAAATGGATTGGTCTTCAGCTCACAGTGTTTCTCAGACTTCACCATTAACACTCCCTGTGCCCTAGATTCTCCATGCCGTGGAGCCTGGTCATCAGGAGACCCCAGGACATCCTGTGGTGGGAGTCAGGGACTAGGGTGGGGGTGCTGGGCACTCCAGGTTGAGGAGACAATGTGGCTAAAGGCACAGTGGTGAGAAAATGTGCAGCATTTTTGGAGACGATCAAGTTGCCCGCTGCAGTGGAAGGCTGGTGCCTCATGAGAGGGTTCCTTGAATATGGTACAAAGTGAGGCTTCCTGGAGCAAGCTGAGCCTACCTAGGGCCTGCACCAAGACCTTGGCCTCGAGTTCACAACAGGCAGCGTGTCTGTCCTCGAAAGTGGAGGGTACCAAGCAGCAGACACCCTGGGAGGATGCGTATCATCAGCCCCAGCATTGTGGGGTCCAAGGAAGATGCCATGAAAGCAAGAGGCAGAGTGAGGGCAAACTGTCCACTCATACTTGATCAGAGGAGATGTTTCTAGAACAATATGAGACTGGAGGGCACAGAGGATGGGCCCTGCAATGGCAACTGGGGCTCTGGGGCTAGCCCCAGTGACCCAAGAATGCTGATCTTTTGGAAGAACTTCCTCAGCGGGCTCTCAACAACCTCTGGGTCTGAGCTTCCATAAAACAGAGGCTGAAGCAGCAAAGGCAAATGGAAATGCATTTGGCTTTGTTTCACCTCGTTTTCATTCACTGCAGCATTTTTTCTTCCCAGGAAAGCAGAGAATTTCCCAGAAGAAGGGTCCTGGACCTTCTAGATGACCTACCTGTAGGCATTAGTTTTCAAGGCCAATTTGCAGTCATGTGTTTCTTGCCAACAGGTTCAGAGATGTGACCTCATCAAGCTCAGAAAGCCTGGAATTCTTCAAGAGAAAGACAGAGCTGAGTTGGAGGAAGGATGGTTCTCTATCTCCGATCTCCACCCTCTTCCAGAACCTACCACGTACAAAGCTAGGATAACCCCAGGAGGTGAGAAGGTATATATTTTGCAGACTCATGCAAAGTTTTTCTATTATCTAACTTAACTTGGTTCCCAACTACCTGTTTACATTCAGTCACCACCAGATTTTTCTTAGTGCCTTTTGGGTAAAAATGGAATAAATTAGGGATTTTTGTTTCCCATTCCTCTTTCCCTCCCTTCTCTCCGGGTGTTAAGTGGGAGGAGGCTGCATTATGGGTGGGAGGCACTGTGTGGCTGTGACCAAGATGTCCAGTGCTAATTGGCCCCACGACATTGGCACCTGTTCTTCTACACCTGTATCTGTGCCCCCTCCACTCTCCAGCTGCCAGGTCCAAGTAGATCCCTCTGTGTCCTCTTTATCCCACCACCAAGACTCCTCAGCTTGCTTTCAGGCACCACACCCCTCCCTGGCACAGAAACATTTGTTGTCCCACCCTGAGGCTCTGGGAGACAACCTGTGGCCCGTCTGCCTGGGTCCCTCCATGCTCTGGTTGCTCCTGCTCTGGTGTCATGGTGCACATGGGCTTCTCCAAGAGGCTTGTTTCCCTTCTGTCTCTTCCCCTCCCCTTCAATTTATTTGTTGAAGAAATCAAAGCCTTGGCTTTTTTGAAGAGTATTGTCACTGTTAAAAAAAAATCCATCAGAAATTCAAATGATTTTTTTTGTCTCTTTCTTTGTGTAGAGGCTGCAGGCCAACAAGGAAAATAGGATAAAGAAAGGAAATCTCAGGTGGGGGGAAACAGATGCTCTTCACAACAAAGTTCTTAGTAGCAATCAACAGAAACCAATTCTGGCTAAATTACAAGAAAGGTCTTGTAATTTTATGTCTCTTAAAACCATATAGGACGACTAACAGAATTGCGTGGAAGCCCAGAGGGCAGGTTCAAAGCTGATCTTTGAAGAACAACAAGTCAAAGCACACTGCAGAACTGGGCTGATGGGGAAGCCCCACCACTGGCCATGAGCACTGCTGGGAGCCATGCTGGGCTGCCACCGCCACTGCAGCCACCACCAACTCTTTCCTCCTGGGTCACTTCACTGGTGCATTTGCCTGGCAATGAGACGAGGCCCCACTTTGAGCCCCAGTTGCAAGGCAGGCTAGGAAGAGAAGTATCTGACCATCCCAGTACCTAGGAGTGGAGGTGGTTTTTCAGCTCACAGACTCATACAGTTGACAATTCTCCAAATAAAAGATGCCAGGAAACCAAAACAAATGACCAGGTTCTCTTTTCACATAAGAAACACACGAGAGGTGGGTCTCAGGTGCTCTACCCAAGGATTGGAGCTGGCTGGCAGGTGGGAGGCTGAGAGGACCAAGACATTCGGTCTCGGGAGGGTCAAGGATTCAAGGGGCTGGAAGGGGTGGTACAAGAGATGCGAACTACAATGAAAGACACTCTCCCATTGAGGAGCACATCCTCTGAGGACCAAGTATGGGCTGGAAGATATGACTAAACTTAAGGAAAGGACTATTATGCCCAGGAGTGCTTGGCTGGCCAAGAGCAAAGTTATTTCTTAATGGGCTGCATAGCCCCTCCCTCCCATTACTAGGGAGGCATGCAACACTGAGATGAAACCAGATTCTGCTGGAATTAGGTCAGGGCAAGGGGGAGACGTGAAGACCTCAACTTTTGGATGTGAATGTGAGAAACCACCTTCCCTCCGCCCATGGCAAGACGGAGAGGGGGCAAGGGCTCCAGGTGGGGTCACAAGGCAGCTCCCCATTGGTCCACACGATGACATTATTCCTGCGGCCTCTTGTCGACAAAGGATAATGTTTCCACTTAAATGTCACCTCTCCCAGGGAAGCAGTCATGACTGTTTTGCAGCCTGTTGGGAAGGTCAGAGTATAAGCCATCAGATGACAAAGGAGAACAAATGTTTCAGGGTGCTGCTCTGGCCATTCCTCCCCTGTGGAAGCACATGGTCTGCCACTGGAAGTGGCCCCTGCAATCCCCGTGTGCTGGGATTGCCTTTCTTGCTGATGCCACCGGCTGCCTTTGGTTAGAAGCAAGACAGCCTCATCAATTCCGGTTGCTGTTAGGAGCTTTTAAAAGAGATGTCGGTGGCACTTAACACACAGCTGGGGCCAAAGTAAGGGCTGGGTAAGTGCCCGGGCTATTCAGCTGGAAATTACATCCTGCTCAGGAGCATAAATGTCACATTCCCCAGGCCCCAACACAGGCAAACTGTGCTGGTTTCCCAGGACTGCAAATGTTCTGACCAGTGGCCCTGTGCTTGCCTTCAGACACAACCTGTCTCCGTGAGGAAGGCCAAGGTGACAGGAAACACGGAGTGCTATCATTGACCTAATCTTGCAAGACCTAGCCAAGTCAAAATGCATCACTCCAGAAACCCTACAAAGGACATGATCTGTGAATCCTATCAAAGGTCATCTCAATAATTCAAACCGTACAACCAAGAAAAAATGCTAATTTAATGTGGTTGAAACCACCCACAGGCAGGTGCTTATTGCTGGTGAAAATTAAGACTTGCACATCTCTGGAGCCTTAATTCCAGAGATATTGGATACACAGGGCTTGTCCTTTCGTGGGCAAATAACCCTGTGTCGTCTTCTACTGAATACAATCGCCTAATGGCAAATTGAGTTAGTGAGATCTTAAATGCAACCGAAAGAGATTTACAGACAAATGGAGATGTTTCATTTGATTGCATAAGTAAATCAAAGCCAGAAATGCAGCAATCTGAGAAAAGACTCCCAGGCATGAGGAAGGAAGACTGAGTGTGGCCATTTCTTCAAAAGATAAAGGAACCCCACCCAGCTTGTCCTTGGCATCCTCAGCCTCCCCTTTCTAAGACTTTCACATCTTGGGATTCCCTTGGGTACCACCAATCCCACCACCCTAGAGCACAAGGGCCCAAAATTTGTTCTCAGAATTATTCACATGCAAGTGTGAGTGACTGATATCAACCAAACTGGGAACCAGAATCAAATGTGAAACTCAAAGGAGAAAACCTCCAGAGAAACTTCAGAAATCCTCACTGGGAGATCTGGGGACCTGCATGGGGAAGGGGCTCTTCATACTCACTGTTTCCATGAAGGGACAGAATGACTGTACTCACTGGGTCTGAGTGGAAACTCCAGCTCTGCACCTTCCTTCGTATTTGGCCTTGGGGTAACCACTTGGAGCGGTTGTGAACTTCCTTATTGCATCAACAGAAAGGGGAGACCCACAGACCTCTCAGGCTGGGGATGAAGTGCAGTCCTGTTTGTGGGGGGTTTGGCACATCAGGGTGTTCATAGGACTAAAGAACTGTGACCTGGACACTGGCTCTTCCAGGCCGTGGCCAGAGCAGACCAAGTTCTAGTGGAAAAATTTACCTCCGTCAAGGGCTGTCCAGAGGTTGGTGCTTTGAGCGGAAAACCAATATCTGGCAAGCAACCCACACGCAGTCTCCGGGAGCTGCAGGTGTCTCTTGCCCCTGTGTGTCCTGAGCACTAACTCTCTTAACAAAGTATTTACTCATTGGCCTCCTGGAGCTTGTGCCCGGAGGCCTGGCCTTGGAATGAGTCAGATTGTATGACACCAAGCTCTTTTGTTCAGAAGTGATACAGGACACGGAGTTCCCATGGAATTAGCTCAAAATTAATTTAGCCACAATGGCTTATAATTAGATTTAATTATAAATTAAATTATTCGCCAAGGACTTTTTACTTTGTAAACAAGTACCTTGGAGTCAAAAGGGAATTTTTTTTTCTATTCTCTAGTCTCTCCACAGGTTTTCACAAAATTGTGGCCAAGGAGAAAAAGTGATTTGGATATAGCTTTGGATGAGAAGCCATTGCTTCCAGCCACCCTTCAGGTACTCCTGCTTTTGGGAGGAGGGCGCTTTTCCCACACAGCCTACTGGGCACAGACAGACAGGTGTTCTCTGCTGCAGTTAATACATCATCCAAAAATCACCCCGACTTCCTTCCAGAATCCCCAGTGCTTCTGCGGAAACATCGATGGCTGAAATTAAAAAGTCCAAAGAACAAGTTCTAGTCAGTCTGGGCTATAGTCTTCTCCAGAACTCCCATCACCAGTATTTCTTAGAACATGATGCTCTGCTATACCATTGTTGGAACATGAAATTATTGTAGGAATATACTTCTTATTTTAACAGTTACATGTTCATTTTAAGGTGTATTGAAACAAAAATCACTCCTCAAAGCTGTGATTTCATGGTAATATCCAGATCTTGAAATTAAAAGGTAGGTCAGTTTGAAGAAAAGTATTAGCTAAATAATAAAATAGATGACATGTAACAAAAAATGACTAAAGTTTGCTAAATAATGTGTCGGAGCCTAGCTCCTCAGAACGTGATTATCAGACAGCATCGTGGGCACCGCCTGGAAGCTTGTTAGATCTGCAGAATCTCAGGCCCCACCCCAGACTTACTGAATCAGAATTAGTGTTTTAACCAAGTCCCTAGGGGGTTAGCGTGCACTTCAGACTTTGAGAAGCACAGCCTGAGAAAACCGTGGGGGAGTGTTCCCGGGGGGTTCCTGAGATTGGATGAATCAAATACATCTAGTCGAGTGCCCATCACTCTGGCAAAATTGGGTGAAATTTTGCCCAGCAGAGACAATTATTTTGAGTATTTGCAGCCCCTCTTTCACTCTCACAGCAAGATGTTCTGTGTTTCCGTTGTGTGCAGGGCCCAGGGCCTCCCCATTGAGCTCCTTTGCCTGCATAGAATCAGGGGCTCTGCTGGCCCTAGAGACTGACCAAGCCCAGGGTGGTCTCATCTGCAGGTGAGCAAAGGGGCTCCTGTCAGAAGACAGCCTGGGATGGGCCAGGACGTGGCCTAAAGCGAATGCCTCAGAGACCTAAGGGGAGGCTGCCAGCTGCAGGGGCCAGAAGATAACAGTGTTAATTTAGCTTGGCCAGCATCCAGAAAGTTGAGCAAAACTAGGTCTCCAAGCTAAGGGCATAAATAAATAAATAACATAAAAATAAGTTGGCAGATGTTTATGCTTCCCTTTGTAACACTGGCTGCATGCATTCAGCACATCCTACGTGCCAGGCGCTGTGCCAGAAACTCCGTCCCTCACTAAAACCTCCGCAGCTCAGCATTGTCACATCACTGGGACCACAGGCAGTGAAGTCCACGTGGCTGGAGAGACGTCTTGCCTGTGGTTGCCCAGCCCTTCCCTCAACTGTTTTCTGTTGAGACTAGCCCCGGGCAAGAAATGGGAACAGGCTGGTTGTTTTCAGGGCTGCAGCCTGACCAGTTCTCTCTAGTGGATTCATGATTGAAGAAACTCTCAGGAACCTAATAAGGTTTCAGAACAGAAAGGAGTGTCTTTATCACGCTCAGCTTTGCCAACATATCTCATCCATCCTCTCCGCACTTTGACTCAGACATGATGGACTGTTAGCCACGAGGCAAACGCGGAGGCATCTTAAAAGAGAGTCTAAGCAAGTTGCCAAGATGCTAGTCTTGTGGCGGGTGCCTCCATGACAGAGAGCCTGAGAGGCCGCCCCTCACTGGGAGACCAGAGGAAGAGGTGGGGCCACTTTGGGAAAGTGCACACCGTGTGCCTAGTACCCAGTAGGCACTCAGTTCACGGGCGGTGCCTTCCCTCTCCCCTACTCCCTCTGAACATGGCTGACATTTTAGCTCATATCTCCCCGCAGAGAACTAAAGAGACCAAGCTGGACTCTGTCCAAATAGGAATGGATTCTGCTGCTGTTGAGACAGTGGGAGAAGCTACCCCTTACAATGCTGTTTCTCAAATATTTTTAATCCATGCCCTGTTTTTGATAAATGTGTGCCCTTCTTCAATATTATTTGAAATTTCAAATAAAATTAAACACTGGGCTTCAAAGCAAATCAAATGAATTACGTAATTTAATATACTTTATGCAAACGGACTTCCCCCCCTGAGATCCTGATGTGACCACCAGTAAGGACAGCCTGGCTGCTCTCTGCTGAGTTTTGATGCATCAAGCCATTGCCAGGGCATGATGAAAAGATGTGGACAGTACAGCAGACCTATACAGTTATCACCTGCCCAGCACGGGGTAAAAGGCTTTGCCCCTCCTCCCCCATAGATGGGCACAAGGCCAAAGCTGAGCTAATTGTAGTGCCTCGCCTGACGTGGCTGCAGGGGTTGGCCCACGAGGTGGGCACATGACTTTACCCTCCCAGGACATTTCAAACTGGAGGGGTGGGGGAGGGGAGAGTGGGGGAAGGGGGAGGGAATGGAGAGGCCTCTCTCCTCTGGTCTGGAAGCTGGACAGGAAAGAGCCCAAAGCCCAGGCACCGCATCTTTTGCCTCGTACAGAGAGAGGTCTGAGACAGAGAAGTCCACTCCCAAGATGAGAGAGAGGCAGCGTTGGAGAGAGGTGGGCTCTCATCTGGGTCTTGGCTCCATTTGCCTCCTAAGCGGGTGCCCACCTACCCTCCCCACAGTGGCTGCTGGAGACAGTATATTTCTCTTATTTAACTAAAAATGGTTCATTTAAAGATCTCTCTGCACCCTCAAGTAAGAGTGGCCTGACTAAAACAAGAGGTGTAGGAGAGGGTTCCAGATATCCCTGGACACTGAGGCAGTTGTCTCTCAATGCCAGTGAATTTGCACTGACCCTTCCCTGCACAGACATGGTCTTCTTCCTCTGCTTTTTCACACATCTCTCTAGATTTCATAGTGCCTCTCAGTCTTTCTATCCCCCTACCTCCCCTAATTCTCTTCCTTCTCACTACATACTTTTATCCACCCCGGCCTCTGACTTCTAAGTACTTTTGGCTGTTGGCTCACATTTCCCATAGTATTTTTTTCCTCTGGGAAATAAGGGTGCCCACATGCCCCTAATCTTGGGGCTTTGCGAGTGCTCCCCAGCTCTCACTGTTGGGCTGCCAGCCTCGCTGGACACTGCCTGTCTGCCAAAGCACACACTCTGGCCTGATGCGGGGGGGTGGAGGGTAAAGCCACAGCAGGCTTGACAAATGCACACAGGAAGCAGCCGCATTTCCTCAGAAGCTGCCCAACTTCTGCGATTCAATTTTAGCATCTGGCCAACCAAGCAAGTTGGGCCTGATACATTTATAAAATCATTTGTTGGAGCAATTATATTCTAGAATCCCATCTGTGATCTTTTATTTTCTGTTTGGTGTTACACATGTTCGGGGGAAGAAGTCAATAAAAACCATCATAATTTAATTTTAATTCACACAAAGACAAGAGACCCCAGCAAGTGACATGATATAAACCCTACCAGTTTAGGTAGCAAATGCACACTTGTATGAATGGCTGTAATACCCACTCTGGAGGCAGTGATCCAGGGTTTCAAAGCCCGTCCAGTTATATGAGCTCAAGAAAGTTCCTTAACTTCTTTGAACATCACTTTCATCATCTGTGGAATAGGTGATACGAGAGTTTGCTGTGTGAATTCAAGGTGAAGTAAGTCTCTGATACCATTGCTATTACGGCCCTGGGTGAGCTTATACCTTGTGCATTAGGACTGAGGGGCAGATCAGTGATACAGAAACACAGCCAGATCCCAATTTGCAAATTGAAGTGGAGCTTGTTGGGTTCAAATATGTCATAACTTGGGTTAAAATCTCAGTTAACCACATTGTGCTCTATTACAAAATGCTTTTTAAAGTTTTGGGGAACAGTAACCATTCTGCTGTAATTCAGCCTGCAAACAGTCACCACATTTGAATTAGAGAATTAGAGAACTTTCTAAACCACCTGCCATCCAAGAACTTCCCATTTGTGTGGGCACTTAAAAATTACAAATTCATTTGAGCTTTGCATTGCATTTGGCACTTCTTTGCATCTTAATAAGAATGGGTTTTAAAATTTTCCAGTTGTCTAAGTAGCTAGAAATTTAAACCAATTCATTTTCCATTTTAAAAATTTTCTCCTAAGATAACTGTAAATAGTAAGACTAAATTTTTCACTATGGAGGAAAGGAAGGAAACCCTCCTTCTACCACCTCCCCTTTGTAAATTTTTTACAAATTTTGTAAAAGGCTATTTTCAAACCCCAAGGTTAGAGTTAGTGAATATACCCTTTTTTTACAAAATATAATTTTGTGGTGAAATGACCAAATAGCATAGAAGGAGAAAAATAAGAACTTATAAAGAAAATATTGGACTTCTAGTAACTTTCTCTAAGATCCATTCATATTGCTGACTTTTGTAAGTTAGATGCTGAATTCTAACCCACCTAAGTAGACCCTGACTCTATAAATACACACACATCTAACATACTTCTAAAAGAAAGTAAATGTGTGCTGGGAAAATATTGGAACAATGAAGTTCCTGAGAGAAGTTTGTTTTTTCAAGTTATTAAAAGAAGGTGGCAAGCATTCATGAGGATATGAAAAATTTAACATCGTCTGAAGGAAACTCTTGAATATGGTTAATGTTGCTGCCAAAAATCTGAGCTATGTTATGTCAGAATGTTCAACTGCAAGCTACACTTTAATGAATGGAAAGATAGGGCAAGAGGAGGAAGTTTCTGCAGCAACATACAGCAACCTGGAAAACCAAGTTCCCAGTGTTGAACTCAATCATTCAAGGACTACACCGTCAGATTACGTGATCTACCAGTTAATGATCAGGGGTGCCAGGTGCCTATGAGTGGGGAGCAGGGAACAGAGGGAGCAGTCTACCCCTCTCCACGTTCTCCTCCACAACACTGAGGTGGAAACAAAACTTGCTTTGCTCTTTCTGAAAAAGTGGGCACTCCAAGAGACGCAGCTCTGGACTCAGAAAAGGTCACGTGCTACCCTGCATTGAATACGTCATTCCCATCTTTTCCACGCAGCTTGCTCACATAGTAAGGTTGCTATTTTTATCAGCTATCTTCAACCCAGCTGTTGCTTCATGTTAACATGGCGACTGGTGTGAAAATCCCAGCAGAGGCGTGTGAATCCCACAGGGACCTGTCTTCTGTCATTTCTAGAACAGATAAAATGTCATGAGCTTCAGTGGGGTATGGGTCACATTCATTTCACCAACAGAGACAATGAGAACATTTCTGACATTTAAGTGATGTGGAGCCAGGGACCAAAATTCCCCCTCATCCGCCCCAAACAAAAGCACGCAGCATGCACACACACGTCTAGTGACCAATAAGGAACCATGAATCTGTGTAGAAAAACTGGAAGCTGGGGTCTTCCCATTTCAGGGTTAGGCCATGGCTGTCCCAGGTGCTGGATGTTGTGGCGTTATGAGGTTTGGACAACTGCATAGAGTCCAGTCCGGAGGTTGCCCCAGAGAACCCACTTCCTTTATCTGACTTAAACTGTGACTTGTCATTTTAAACCCACTCTTTGTATTTCCTCTGTGAAAATAACAGCATTTTGGTGAGACTGTGTATGGGAGGAGAGAGTGCCACATAAAACTTAGATGATTTAAAAATACAACTCTAATTGCAGGTTTGTTTTCCCATGGTTTGGCAAATTAGGGGGGCAAATTGGAGGGGCAGTTGGAACTTGCCCCAGGCGCAAAAAGACTGCTTGGTTATCCCTCCAATGGTGTAGTCCTGAGTTCCTGCAAAACCTATGAAAATATGATTTTAAGAGCTTCCTTCTTGAACAGCAACTACTTTCTACGTGGGGATATTCTGTGTCTGAGTGCTGCAATTTAGAATATGAGCATCAAGGGCTTGGATTTCTCTTGAGTTTTCTCTCTCTGGCTTTAATAGGAGGACAAAATGATTTTCCTTTTTATTCCAAAATTCTCAGATTCTCTTAAGTACAGATGGAATTCAGTGAAGAGATCAATACCTCACATAGCCCCACAGGACACTGAGGAGAAGAGTTAGAGCTTCCAAATTTCTATACAGACCTGGATCCACTGTCATTCTATAACACCTTTAACATTAAGGAATAGTCTAAAGGGAGGCTAAGGTGTGAAGACACTGTGGATTGACATACAGTCCATTTTGACCTCCGAGTAGGCCTTTCTCAAGACTAACAACTAACAACCTCAGGTTAACAACAGCTTTTCCAGGATCCCTTGCAGCTCAACTTTTGGGTACGATTCCACTTGGGCCCATTAAGTACCCTTGCACAAGTTTGGAAGGCAGGAGTAAGGTGGAGACTCTGTTGGGGTTGTTTCTACTGACAAGTCACTGAAGATGTGTTGGATTGTGTGACAGCATCAGCCCACCCAGTTTCACTCTTGACCTCCAGAGGCAGAGCATAAACAGAGCACTCATCTTTGCTGGTGTAGATGAATAATCACTACTTGCTTCAGAGCCCATGTTTCTGAGTAGCTTTCCGACCACTGGGTTGCAACTAAGGGAAAGTGGCCTACAGGCAAAGTGTCTAGGGCAGCTTCTAGACTCTCCTTTCGCCTGGCTGTGGCAGCTTCCTGGCACACCAGTCATGCCTCGATGTGTTGTTCATCGTTCCTCAAAGCCCATCCTGAGGACTGGGCTTGAAGCCTTCCTGTGAATTTGTAAGCACATAGTCCCTTGTATTAAATCCTTTTCTGCTCAAAATAACTAACATGGGTAAACCCTGACTTAGAAAGCAGGCAACACGGAGCTGTAGAAAATTGGATTCCAGTCAGCTGTATCCTCACTAACTGGTACGGGTCTCCTTCTGCCAAATCCTTCCATAGGCTCATGTCATAGCTTCCACTTTCACAGAGAAAACTGGGGGCATGAATTCCCTCAACTTTGACTTCTTACCTGTGACCAAATGCGTTTCATGTCTTTACATGTTCCTTCACATTCTGAGAGAAAACAAATCCATCAACAGAAATTTTTGTAAATAATGTAGAGCTTTACTCTTGGTGTTTCGAGAGAGTGAGTCTCTGGGGTCTCTCCCAGTACACACCACAGAGAGCTCCCCCCAGATCCCATTCAGACCTCCCCCGCCACCACCACGGGCTGGCCCTAATTTGTCCTGTGCTCCCTTCCCACCACGCAGCCCCTTCCCTCTCTCCTCCCCTCCAGAGTGAGTAGGTTCCCACAACCTGCGTCATCTGCCCACCAGGCCTGCAAGTGGCTGGGATCCCTTGACACCATAGCCCCTGCTCCTCCCTTGCCTCCCAGTCAGGCAAGCTCAGAAAGGTCCAAAGGTTGAGAAGTAGAGTTTCTCTATTATTCTGACTGGTTTTCTCATGAGAAAATTCCTGGTGAGTAACATTCTCTACCTGGCCATATAACTTCACACTGGAAGAAAAGACATGAACAAGTCAGGTCTTTTCCAAAGCAGATGGAATATAAATCTAAAAAGGCAAGAGTATTCATCCTTTTAAAAAATTGTGTTGAGGTGAAATTCACAAAACATAAAATTAGCCATTTTAAAGTAAACAATTCAGTGGCATTCAATTCACTCACAATGTTGTACAAGGGCCACCTGTCCTAGTTCCAAGACATTTCCACCACTCCAAAGTAACCCCCTTGCCCACTAAGGAGTTACTTCCCGCTTTTCCTGCCTAAGTCCCTGGCAACCACCAATCTGCTTTCTGTCTCTATTCTGGATATTTCATTTCAGTGGAATCATACAATATGTGTTCTTTTGTGTCTAGCTTCTCTCACTTAGCAGAATGTTTTCAAGATTCTTCCATGTTGTAGCATATTTTAAAACTTCATTCCTTTTTTTTGTGTGTGTGTGTTATAAATTAAAAGTTATTATTATTATTATTATTTTAGATTTTAACATCTTTATTGTAGTATAATTGCTTTACAATGTTGTGTGAGTTTCTGCTGTATAACAAAGTGAATCAGCTATATCTATACATATATCCCCGTATCCCCTCCCTCTTGTGTCTCCCTCCCACCCTCCCTAACCCACCCCTCTAGGTGGTCACAAAGCACCGAGCTGATCTCCCTGAATATCCCACTATATGCATATACCACAATTTGTTCATCCATTTGTCCACTGAGGGACATCTGGGTGCTTTTAAACTACTTTTTGGCTATTGTGAACAGTGCTGTATGAACATTTGTGAAAGAGGAACTGTTTGAGTAACTGTTTTCCATTTGGGGGGTATATACCTAGGAGTATAATTGCTGGGCCATATGGTAACCTTATGTTTAACTTTTCAGGGAGTCACCATACTATTATCCACAATGGCTGAACTATTTTACAGTCTCACCAGCACTGTACAAGAGCTCCAATTTCTCCAGACCCTTTCCAACGCTTATTATTATTATGTTTTTTACTATAGCTGTTCTCGTGTGAAGTGGTATCTTGTTATTTTGACTTGCATTTCCCTGATGACTAATGGTGTTGAGCATCTTCTTGTATGCCTGTTGGCCATTTGTATCTCTACTTTGGAGAAATTATCCATCCATTTTAGATCTGTAAAGCTGATGGCCTTTGGAACTAGAGAAAATTGGGTTCAAATAGGTTCAACTATTTAGAAGCAGTGTGACCTTGGGCTGATTACTTCTCCAGCCTTCATTTTCTTCCTCCATGAAAAGCACAGAATAACTTCACATGGTTGCCTCCTTGACATCCTTCAGGTCTTGGCTTAAATTGCTGGCTCCTAGAGACTTTCCTGATACTCTTCTTTAAATTCAAGTGTTATTCTGTTTCATAGTATCCAATTCTTTCCTTCATACCATTTGACACAGTTTGTAACTATATATTCATTTGTTTGTAAGGTTTTGTCACCCATCCCCTCTGCTAGACCATTCACTCTTTGTGGTCAGGAACCACTGACTATCTTGTTCACAAGTGTATATCCACAGCATGGCACAATGTCTAGCAGATAAAAGGGTATATAATGTTTGCTGAATGGGGGAAAATAATAAATTATTATGATATTTATAGGGAATTAAGTAGAGTGCCTAACACATCAGTTGTTCACAGTGGGAAATTTTGGAAATGTGGTCAGGGGGAAGGGAGAAAGTTTCTGGTCAACACAACAATTGGGAAGGCACTACTGTCATTTAGAGGGCAGGGGCCAAGAATGCCTAGACAATGCCTGTGGGGCAGCCCTGTAATGCAAAGAACTGTCCCACATCCCTCATAACTTTAGAATATCCTACCAGACATTGATATGGGGGGACATCTGTCTGTAATTATCTGCATTTATAGGACTCGGTTTTACATATAAACCAAAAGTAACATTTGCACATTTTAATATGCACTGAATTTTCCAAGAATGCAACTATCATATAGATTTAGAAAAGACTACATTGTATTTTGTTTGAGACTCCATTGAGAATTGTTCATCTTTTCAGAAAATCACATCCCCATTAGCAACACAGCTTACGGTATTTGGACGCTCAAAATAACACTCTAGGATTAGGCTGTATCTGTAAGTGTGATTCTACATATTGGTGCAAAAATCTGATTAGTTCATTATGTCTTCTAGTCTAGACATGTCTGAGTATCTACATATTGAAATACACATTCTTTTAGTATAATTTAATTTCTTTTTCTTCTTCATATTTAAAGTATATTAATTATTTTGAAATAATGTATTTAGGTAGGTAATCTATGAATTTTATTGCAGGATCTTAAAAAAACAAACTCTTTGTTTTAAAGGAAGGCATTGAGTCTAATAGGGATTAGAACTCTGTATTAGATGCTTTTTTTCTAATAACAATGATAATAGTAATGGAAATTTACAGCTTTGCCTGAGATGAATGGCAAAAGAAATAAGATCTTTCTTGTTTTTATTCTAAGATCTTACTTTCCTATTCTTATTGCCAAAATACTCCTTTACACATACCCAGGGACACTTTTAATACTTTGTGCACTCCAGGTATTGGTGCCTAAAAGAATAAGGTGTATTACAGACCTGTGAGTAAAATTTCTACACATCAACCCACAGTGAGGTTTGAAAACTGTAATTACACAAAGTCTGGCTGGGGTTTGAGAGATGTGTGATATAGCAGAGAGTCCTGGGTAATATGTACTGTTCGGTCCTGGGTTTAAATCCTGGCTCCACTCCTTAGTAATTGTATTATCTCAGGCTAGTTGTTTAGTCCTCTGAGCCTCAGTTTCCTTGGCTGTAAAATGGAGTAAATGACAGCCGTCTCCAGGGTTGCTGTGTCATGAAATATGATCATGTGTATACAGGGCCCAACACAATGCAGTCACTGATGTGGTAGGTACTTAGTATTAACTTCTTTCTCCACCTTTGATGTCCCAAATTATTCAAATAATTGCCACCCAGAGAACACAGGTTTATATAGCATCTCAGGACTATGAACTTATAAAATGATCACACACCACACTCATTATGGGCTTGGATCAAAGAAGTATATTTTTACACTACATTCTATGCATTCTGCTCGATATAAACCATGGTCCAAGGTTACTAAACCTGCAGTTTGCTAATGAGCATTTTTCCAGGAATTCTGTAGCATTCATCATTCTAAAAGGTGATCGCAATCTCCAAAGGTTAGAAATAACCACCTTAGAGAAAATCGATTCATCAGTTTTGAGGCAATTATCAAATGATCAAGTTATGTTTTACTTTACAGATACTTAAGTATGTTAGATAACTTAATGTCAACCAACCACCAAGACTCAACCACTGTCTATTTATTGTGTTACTTGAAAGAAACAAAAATATTCTCTGGTTCAAGGAACTGTTGACTGAGACTAAGAGACAAAAACTTCAGACTACTTCAGAACACTTGGAGCAAGTGTAGCTAGATATAGTTCAGAATGAACATGTCAAAACTGAGGCTATTCAACAAAGAGGAGAATTCATGTAGAAGAGATGAACTTGGAAGAGGTGGAACACTGGTGATATACTCGTGGTGTTGTCAATGGATATAGATCTAGAACTAGCACATATGTGAAGAAACATTACAATGACCTCTTAACTGAGTCAAGCACATATGGCATTGTATTGTGTTCAATTCAATCTTACTAGTAGAAACCATAGTTGAAGTCAACCCATTGGTTTTGATGGAAAAATGCCTGCAGTCACTCAACAAATATGTATTGAATTTTTTAGTATGTATCAAGCACTGAATAAGAAACTGGGGACTCCCAGGTGAGCAGTCAGACAAAGTCCCTGCCCTCATGGAACATACAATCCAGAGTGATAGATAAATGTTATCTCACTACAAGCGTACAGCTGCCTCCTTGCAATATAGGAAGGAACCAGTATCTATAGGAACATAAAACTGCACCAAATCTAGTCTGAGACATCCAGAAAGAATTTCCTGAGGTAGTGATGGTTCAGCTGAATTTTGAGGAATGAAATGAAGTTAGCCTGGCGGGTGGGAGGGGTGGTGAACATTCCTGACAGAAGAAATAGCATATGTAGAAGTTATGTTTTTACCTTTTAATATTTTAAAATAAATCTAGAAAGGAGACTCAAGATGTCTGATCCAGATCATTCTGTGTGCTATATTATTCACATCATAATTCTGCAGTCTTTGATTTTTTTAATGTTTTCAGTCAATTAAGAAAATGTCCCCCAAATATTTAAAAATACCATCCTAGGACCCCAAAAAGGCAATGGCTTAGAGTCCATAAAAACTGTAGGAGCAGGGACACCTACTGAAATGACCAAGTAATTGACTGGATCTTTATCCAAGATAGAGCTTTGGGTAGGAGAGAAGCAGAGTGGTTAGTCTTGGGGCAAGGAGTGCAAGGTCATCAGGATTCAGTGATGGTGGCCTGCACAGTGACAGAAGCTTTACTCTGAGTTGTAGTTCACTAGAAAGGACTGATAATGATGTAATTTTACATCCAGAAATGATCTTAGAAATAATTTTTTTCGATTCTCCTTTACTCTCAGATAGCCAGACTTTTACTGTACCATGCCATCTGGCTAAGAAATTTTTGTTATAACTTTTTTAAATTGATGAAAGTAATGCATTTATTTATTTTGAAAAATTGGAAATTATGAGAAACAGTAACAAATCAGAAAAGCACTCATAATCCTATACTTATTTTATTCCATTATGGGGTTTACAGTTGTTTAAGTAACCATGTCTATTTTTTGTATTGTCAGATTTTTTCTTTCTCTTTTTCCTTTTCTTTCTTCCTTTCTTTCTTTCTTTCCATCCTTCCTTTCTTCTTTCCTTCCTTTTTTCTTTCTTTTCTCCTTCCTTCCTTCTTTCCTCCCTCACTCCCTCCCTCTCTCTCTATCTCTATCTTTCTTTCTTTCTTCTTAAATAACGCTGCAACAAACATCTTTGTTCCTAAAGTTTTGTTACATATATTATTCTCCTTTATTATTCATTTCTAGAAATAGTATTTGGACTCAGAGGAATTGAATATTCTTGAAGTTCTTGATACATCCTGAATTGATTGTCAATGGCTGCTGATGTCACTGGATGAAATATTGATGGGGAACTTTATAAAAGATGAATCAGGCAGAAAACAACTAAATATCCTGATTAACCTTAACATCACTAAAAATGTGACAGTCAAACACTATGTTCAGCCCTTGATTTGTTGCAATAGAAAGTACAGAGCCCCCTCTATTAAATATTCTTGCTGAAATTAAAAAAAAAAAAAAGAATGCAAACCCATCAAGCTTCTAGGATTTAATCCCAGTTTACAGGACATACAAGAGATAGAGAAATAAGTTAAACAATGCCACAAGGAAATAATCAAATACAGAATCTGGAAAAGTATACTCCACAAATAATTCAGTTCTTTCAACAAGTGGCATAAACTGAAAGAGAGAGGTAACTTCACGGAGAGACATAACAACCAGATTCAATCTGTGGACCTTTCTTGGACCTTGATTCAAAAAAACAACTATAAGAAACCATATTTGAAACAACTGGAGACATTTGATTATGGACTGGGTCTTAGAAAACATTAGAGTAATTTTCTTAGGAATGAAAATGGTATTATGGATATGTAAAAAGTAGTTCTTACCTGTGAAATAATCATACTTAAGAATATACAGGTGAGGGCTTCCCTGGTGGTGCAGTGGTTAGGAATCCGCCTGCCAATGCAGGGGACACGGGTTCGTGCCCCGGTCCGGGAAGATCCCACATGCCGCGGAGCGGCTAGGCCCGTGAGCCACAACTACTGAGCCTGCGCGTCTGGAGCCAGTGCTCCGCAACGGGAGAGGCCGCGACAGTGAGGAGCCCGCGCACCGCGATGAAGAGGGGCCCCCGCTCGTCGCAACTGGAGAAAGCCCTCGCACAGAAACGAAGACCCAACACAGCCAAAAATAAATAAATAAATTAAAAAAAAAAAAAGAATATACAGGTGAAATTAGATAATATCTGGGATTTTATTTGAAATACTCAACAAACAAAATACAAGTGTGTGTATGTGTGTGTTGGCGGGGTGTTAAATTAAACATGTTTGTCAAAATGTGAATAACTGATGAAGCTGACATGCATAGGTGAGCTTCACATTTGTCTGTTTGAAATTTTCCATAATAAAAAGTAAAAATAAATGTGTTAACCAGGTAGTACTAAGAGAGTGAATTTTATTTTGGAATTTACGGGTTGGAACCTATTTTAGTTGTAAGCAGTAGCATCTTCTGCAAAATTATCTCATGTGTCTTTTGAAATTGGGATACTAGGATGGCACAGTTTGCATAGCTCTAGAATTGTTGTGGAGGTGCAGCACTGGTCACCCCACACCATGGACATCCCTGAGCTGGAGCCACGGTGAAAACTTGAAGTAGTTGCCTCTTTAAAAGTAAATTCCAGATTTTCATTACAATCTACAGGCTCAACATAATAGAAGGTCAAATTCTTAGAGGAAATCCAAACTATTTAGGGAGTACTCAGAACAGAAATTTTTTCCTGAACCCAAGCTGGGGTGTTATACTCAGCTAATCTTATGGATGCCCAAGTCCCCTGAAAGCTGGTTCTTTATCCTTAAATGTTTAAAAAAGAAGGTCAGATGAGATAGCTTCAAAAAGTGGGGTGGCATATTATCTTTGAAAAAGTTTATCTAGTCAATGTATTAGATAAGGAAAGTGATGACTGCCCTACCAGATTAAACTTGAGAGTTACAAGCTGAAGCTGACAGAGGGCATTTGATTTGGGCATTTACAAAACAAAAGATAAGACTTCAAAGAATTATGCTAAGTGAAATAAGCCAGACACAAAGGAACAAAATATTATATGATTCCATTGACATGAGGTACCTAGAATAGACAAATTCATAGAGACAGAATGTAGAATAAAGGTTACCAGGGGCTGGGGAGAGGAGAAAATGGGGAGTTAGGATATACTGGGTACAGAATTTCAGTTTGGGATGTTGAAAAAGTTCTGGAGATGGACGGTTGTGATGATTGTATGACATTGTGAATGCACTTAATGCCACAAAACTGTATACTTAAAATGGGTTAAAATAGTAAATTTTATGTTTTGTAATATTTTACCACAGTCAAAAATAAACAAGCACACTCACAGAGAAGGGAAGAAATGGAGTGGGCAATGGAATGGTTTCCTGCCTCAGCTCATTTGCTCCTCAAATGATGTCCTTTGTGGTTGTGCCATGAATAAAAAAGTATTTCTAGCTTTTGCCAATCAAACCACAGTCTATTTTACAGTTCAGTGCTTCACAAACTCGACCGGGCCTCGGAATCACCTGCCTGGTTTGTGAAAATACAGGGGGTCTCACACCCAGAGTTTCTGATTAAATAGGTCTGAGCTGAGGCCTTAGAATTTTCATCTCTGCTAAGTTCCCAGGAGATGCTTATGCTCTGGTCTGGGAACAGCTCTTTGAGAACCATAATTATCGTCTAATATACTCTTTCCATTGTTTAAAAAAAAGTCCTAAAGTGTTTCCCTAGTTGCCTGTCTAGAAAAATTAGGAGCTTTTCAGATGCAAACAAAGAAAATTCAACCCAAACAATCTAAAGTAAAAATGGTATTTAATAGCTCCAATCACTCAGAAATCCAGTGGTAGGGTAGTCTTCAGGTACTGTGTGATTAATTGACTCACCACATTCTCAGACTGATGGCTCCATTTTTGTTATGGGTTGAACTGTGTCCTACCCCCTCAGAAAGATATATTGGAGTCCTAACCCCCAGGGACTCATAATGTGACCTTATATGGACATAGTGTCTCTACAGAGGTAACAAAGTTAAAAGGAGGTCGTTGGAGTGGGCCGTAATCCAATATGACTGGCGTCCTTATAAAAAGGGGAGAAATGGACACAGAGATAGACACGCACACAGGGAGAACACCACGTGAAGATGAAGGCAGAGCTCAGGAAGATAATGTACCAGCCAAGGAACGCCAAAGATTGCCACAAACCACAAGAAGCTGCAGGAGAGGCCTGGACAGATTCTCCTCACAGCCCTCAGAAGGAACCAACCTGCTGACACTTTGATCTCAGACTTATAGCCTCCAGAACTGGGAGACAAATTTTGTTGTTTAAGTTACCCAGTTTGTGGTACCTTGCTATGCCAGCCCTAGGAAACTAATACAATTTTAAAAGATTTTCTACCTGGCCCTCTTCTGTGGTTGGCTTCGTCCCAGGCCAGCTCCCATCAAGTAGTAGCAATGGCTTTAGCAAATTCCAGAACTCATACGCTCACACATACCCTCACATCAACCATCTAGAGGAAGAGTCTGTTCCCAGAGGAGAAAAATGAAACTCTTTCCCAGAATCCCCCAGGAAATATCTCCTGAGTTTCATTTGTCCAAATCAGACCATGTGCCTACCCTGGAATCAATAACAGTGGTCAGGGGAATAGAAGATGCTAATTGACTCAAGCCCATAAGGGTCCATTCTTGAAGAAGACTGATTAGAGGAAAAGTGTGCTTCCCTAGAGGAAAACCTGGGGCAGCTGGTTGGAGAAGGGAAGCTGTGCAGCCATAATTATATTGTCATCTAGGGACTGGAGAAGGAGATTAACAGTGTGGCAGGCACCATGAGCTGAAGAAAAAAATTAATTACCACTTTTTCTTTTTTTATTGAAGTATAATTTACACACAAAAAAATTCAACAGTTTTAAGTATACAGTTTGATGAGCTTTGACAAATGTAACAACCATCACAATCATGATGTAGAACTTTTCTATCACTCCCAAGAAGTTCGTTTGTACCCCTTTGCAGCCAATTCTCCTCCCCCCACCCACAAGCCCAGGCAACCACTGATCTGCTTTCTGTAGAACAGTATCGCTACATTATAGTGTTAGTGTACATTTTCCAGAATTGGCTATGAGTGAAATCCTACAGTATGTAGTCCTGGCTTCTTTTACTTAGTCGTAATGCTTTTGAAATTTATCCATTGTTATAGGTACCAGTAGTTTTTTACTTTTTGTTCATGGTCTGTTGAACGGATATACCAGGATTTGTCTGTCCGTTCATCAGCTAATGGACATTTGGGCTCTTTCCAGTTTGGGAGCTGTTATGAATAAAATTTCTATGAACATTTTAGTACACATCTTTGCATAGCAATATGTTTTCATTTATGTTGGGTAAATACTTAGCATTGCTAGGTTTGTGTGGTTGTACGGTAAATGTGTGTTATCAATTTTAAAAACTACGAAACTATTCGTTTTCCACAATATTTAGTCACATTTGCACCCCTGCAAGCAGTCTATGAGAAATCTTATTGCTCCAATTTGACATTGTCATGTCTTTTCATTTTAGACATCCTAGTGGGTATGCAGTAGAATCTCATTGTGGCTTTAATTTGCATTCACGTAATGACTAATAATATTGAGCATCTTCTTATGTACTTATTTACAATTTTTATATTTTTCAATGATGTTATCTGTTCAAATCTTTTGATCATCTTTAACTGGGTTACTCATCTTATCATTCAGTTGTAAGTGTTCTTTATATAGTCTGGATACAAGTCTGTCATTAGATAGATTTTTCATAAATATTTTCTTTTAGTCTGTAGCTTGTCTTTTTATTTTCTGAACAATATCTTTGAAAAGCAAAAGGTTTATACTTTAATGAAGTTCAGCTTATCAATTTTTTTCATTTATGTTTCATGTTTATGCCTTACTTAAGAAATCTGCCTAACTTATTGGCACAAAGATGCTTATGTTTCCTTCTAGAAGTTATGTAGCTTTAGCTCTTATATTTAGGTCTGTGATCCACTTATAGGTAATTTTTATGTATGATATGATATAAGGAGTCTAGGTTTGTTTTTTGTGTATGAATACCCAATTGTCCCCACAGCATTCATTGAAAAGTTAATCCTTTCCTTATTGAATTATGTGGTACCTTTGCTGAAATTCAGTTGCCCGTACATGTGTGGGTCAACTTGTGGACTCTCCGTTCTGTTCCATTGATATATAAATATACTTAAACCAATTGTATGTTATTTTGATCATCATAGTTTTTTACTAAGTCTTCAACTCAGATGGTATGAAGCCTCGAACTTTGTTCTTTCTCAAATTTGTTTTGGCTATTGTAAATCCTTTGAATTTCCATATAAATTTTAAAATCACCTTATCAGCCTCTACACCGTTCCCCCCCAACAAAAAAAGCCTGCTGCAATTTTAATTGGTACCACATTGAATCTAAGATTGATTTGTAAATTTTTAACTTTGTAACAATGTTCCTATCCATGAACATGGTATATCTCTTCATTTATTCACATCTCTTAAAATTTCTCTTAGCAATGATTTAAAGTTTTTAGTGTACTGCTCTTGCACATATTTTGTAAATATGTTTCTATTTCCAAAGTTATTACATATAATATGTATTATATTTCTAATTTATTATTGGTACTATAATTTTAACTGCCAATTTATATTTACAAATATAATTAATCATTTTACATTGATTTTATATGTTATAACCTCGCCAAATTCGCTTTTTTGTAAATCCTTTCAGATTTTCTATGTACATGGTTGTGTCTTCTGTGAATAAAGAAAGTTTACTTTTTCTGTTTGTATGGCTGTTAGCATAAGTGATGCTATGTTGGGCTCTTACAATTTCTCCTGTCCTCCCACTGACCCCCCCTACCCAGGACTGTACTGTGCAGTAAACCACTTCTCTGTTGTCAAGGGCTTTTTAGTTAATACCTATTGTTTAGTAATCATTAGGACCAGGTGGCCTCTATGCTCTGTTAGTCTGCAAACAATGATGAAAACCTTAGCTGACGTATTCCCAGCACCCACAAGCCTAGTTACCCATTCATAAATCTTAACTTAGGAATGCACATCCTGTTTCCAAGCACCTACCCTCATACCCTAGGTTAACTATAAAGTTGTCCCAATGGCCCCTTGGTGGTACAGAGTGCAGCTGCAAATGCTTCCAGATCACTGTCCAGCCAATCCCAATCCCACTCTGTGAGTAAGTCACCCTATAATAAACTGATCCATTGATTATATGGAGCTGCCTGCCTCATTCTTCACTCTCAATATGCCTTCTCAATTCAGTGGACACTTCCCTCCATACTCCAACACTTCCAATTTATATAACTTTTATTTCTTTCTCTTGCTTTATTGCATTGACCAGCATCATCAATAGACATTGAAAGAAAGTGGTGAGATTGGACATCTTTACCTTGTTCTTGACTGTGATGAGAAAACAGCTATTTTGAGTTGCTGCCTATGCATTTTACAGTATGACAACCCTGCTCACACCCAGAGTTGAGGTTAAGATTTCCACCACAAGTTCCCATTTTACTTTTCCTGGGGCACATTTTAAAATAACTACTTATTGTTGAGCCCTTGAAAATTTAGTGACCTCTGCCCCAACCATCTTGTAGGTAACAAGTGCTTGCTACCTGCTCTCTGTCACCTGCTGGATCATGACCTGGGATGGAGGACCGCCCTTTACCAGGCTCATTGCACACCCCTGTCCCCATTTCTAGGATCTATAATACATCTTGTCACTTTACTTCCTTTATTAATATATTGAAACTGCACCTTCAATCAAAACTACCCCTGGGGCTTCCCTGGTGGTGCAGTGGATAAGAATCCACCTGCCAATGCAGGGGACCTGGGTTCAAGCCCTGGTCGAGGAAGATCTCACATGCCACGGAGCAACTAAGCCCGCGAGCCACAACTACTGAAGCCTGTGCGCCTAGAGCCCGTGCTCCGCAACAAGAGAAGCCAGCGCAATGAGAAGCCTGTGCACCACAATGAAGAGTAGCCCCTGCTCGCCACAACTAGAGAAAGCCCACATGCAGCAACAAAGACCCAATGCAGCCAAAATTAAATAAATAAAATAAATAAAAAAGAATTTTTAAAAAACTACCCCTGGATTTTTGCTTCCCTAAAGTGGAAGGTCGGGTGCTGTAGGAGTCACCTGCCAACACTGTGTGGCTGGCTTGTGCCTCCTCATTCAGCAGGTCATATTTTGCATATTCTTAACTTAATATACCAGCTACACACAGGCCCCCCCAACACACTGATTTTAAGTGTAAGAACTCAGTCTTTCACTATAAATGTATTAGCTGTAGGGTTTTTGTAGGTGCCCTTTATCTGGTTAGAAGACAAATTTGCCTCCTAATCATAGTTTACTGAGAGTTTTTATCATAAATAGATGTTGAATTTTTAACAAATCTATTGAAAAAATCATTTGAGTGGTTTTTTTTCAGTCTGTAAATGTGGAGAGTTACATTGGTTGATTTTCTTTATTATTATTATTTTTTAATCCCTCCACCCCCCTTTCCCCTTTGGTAACCATAAATTTGTTTACTGTATGTGAGTCTATTTCTGTTTTGTAAATAAGTTCATATGTATCATTTTTTAAGAGTCCACATATGAGTGATATCATATGATATTTATCTTTCTCTATCTGACTTAACTCACTTAGTATGATAATCTCTAAATCCATCCATGTTGCTGCAAATGGCATTATCTCATTCTTTTATATGGCTGAGTAATATTCCATTGTGTATATATACCACATCTTCTTTATCCATTCAACTGTTGATGAACATTTAGGTTGTTTCAATATCCTAACTATTGTAAATAGTGCTCCTTTGAATGTTGGGGTGCATGTATCTTTTCTATTAGAGTCATATTTTCTGGATATATGCCCAGGAGCGGGATTGCTCAATCATATGGTACATTGGTTGATTTTCAAGTGTTAAATGAAACTTGCATTTCTGGAATAAACAGCACTTGGCTATGATCTATTATTTATTTTATATATTGTTAGTTTCAATCAACTAAAATTTTTTGTTAAGGATTTTTATGTCTATGTTCATGAGGGATATTGGTCTGTAGTTAGGGTAACGTGGACCTCATAAAGTAAGTCAAGAAGTTCCCTCCACCTTTATTTTATGGAAGAATTTGTGTAGAATTTGTATTAGTTCTTTAGACTCCCAGAAGAGAAACAGTTGTTCACCATAAACCACATTGTTTGTATAAACAATTTAGGCACATTGAGCCACTATTATCAATTCTGGAAATAATAGTAACCCGTCAAAATCCAAGGTCGCAGACACCAGCCAAAGGCCAACTTTTCAAGAAAATCTGTCCAAGGACAGCAGTCTTAGGCCTTTTATATTAACTCTTTTCTGCCCACATGGTGTATTGTTTCCCATCCTTTCATCTGCTAGCATATATTTGACTTTATATTGTAAAAGGCTTTCTTGTAGGCAGTATGTATTTGGATCTTGCTTTCTTATCTAATTTGACGATCTCTGGCTTTTAATTGGAGGGTTTACATCATTCATGTTTAATGTAATTATCAATATAATTGATTTAAATCTATCTTGCTATATTTTTACTATTTGTTCCATTTGATGTTTGCTCCATTTTTTCTCCTCTTTTCCTGCTTTCTTTTGGATTGAGTATTTTTATGATCCTGTAATATCTCCACTATCAGCTTATCAACTATACCACTTGGTTTTATTATTTTCAGTGGTTACAGTTTACAGTATATACATATATATAGTTGACCCTTGAACAACAGGGACATTAGGGCACCAACCTTCTGTGCAGTTGAAAATTTGCATATAGTTTTACAGTTAGCCCTTCCTACCAACTGTTCCACATCCATGGATTCAACCAACTTCTGATTGTGTACTACTGTAGTATACATTTATTGAAAAAAATTTTTGTGTAAGTGGACCTACTGAGTTCAAACCCATATTATAAAAGGATCAACTATATATATGTATATATATAAAATATTATTTGAGATAAGATTAAGATAATTTATATGCAAATTAATAACCATAATACATTAAATTGATAAATTATAATAAATATATACATCATGTATAAAAATTATCTTAATCTTATTTCAAATAATATTACACAACTTCCATAGTGTAGGAATCTTAAAATAGTATAGTTCCATTTCTACCCTCATGACTTTGTGCTATGGTTGTCATATATTTTACTTCTATATATGGTATAAGTCTCACAGTACATTATTTTTATTTCACTCTAAATAGTCAAATATTTTTAAAGAGTTTAACAATAAGAAACATTTATTTTTGCTATAATAATTAGCTTGATTCAAAATTCTAGAAATTAAGATATTCATATCTGACAATAGCAAATACCAAAACCAAAATTCAAACACTGGTAGTCATTTTGAGTTAACTCTAAGTAAACTCTGTATCATTTAACTGAGCACTGTCTATGGCAAAGACTGAGTACTTGACAGTCATTATTTAATATACGGCACAACCCTCATTGACTTCAGTCACCAAATATTACAGAGATTGTGGCAAGTATCTGGCATATAAAAATTTTTTTCCGGGCTTCCCTGGTGGCGCAGTGGTTGAGAATCTGCTTGCCAATGCAGGGGACACGGGTTCGAGCCCTGGTCTGGGAAGATCCCACATGCCGTGGAGCAACTAGGCCCGTGAGCCACAACTACTGAGCGTGCGCATCTGGAGCCTGTGCTCCGCAGAGGGAGAAGCCACAATAGTGAGAGGCCCGCGGACCACGATGAAGAGTGGCCCCCACTTGCCACAACTAGAGAAAGCCCTCGCACAGAAACGAAGACCCAACAGCCAAAAATAAAATTAATTAATTAATTAATTAAAATACTTATTAAAAAAATAAAAATAAAAAAATTTTTCCCACACATAAAGGTTTTCTTTTTTTTTTTCTCAATTGCTTTTAATACTTTTATCCACCAATCTAGCACAATCATGCCCCTCAGATGTTTTTACAACAAATTTTGACCCACATACTACAAATACACAGCAGTGGAAATTGGACCCTCATCTTTTACTGATTTCTCTGAGAATTCTCTACTTTCAATGCAAAAAATTAAACAGCTCAACTTCATTTTTTTTTTTTAAATCATCAATTGTTTAAAAAAATTTATTTATTTATTTATTTTTGGCTGTGTTGGGTCTTAGTTTCTGTGCAAGGGCTTTCTCTAGTGGCAAGCAGAGGCCACTCTTCATCGCGGTGCATGGGCCTCTCACTATCGCGGCCTCTCTTGTTGCAGAGCACAGGCTCCAGTCGCGCAGGCTCAGTAGTTGTGGCTCACGGGCCTAGTTGCTTCGGGGCATGTGGGATCCTCCCAGACCAGGGCTCGAACCCGTGTCCCCTGCATTGGCAGGCGGATTCTCAACCACTGCACCACCAGGGAAGCCCAAACAGCTCAACTTCTTATGTACTAACCACAGCAGCAGCTCATTATTATAGCTTCCTCCAAACTGTGCCAATTAGCTCTTTAAACTAATTGAACTAGTCTTTCAATATATTCATTGGCACTACGTTATTATATTTACCCTATTTAGGGAATGGTTGTCAAAATGGCAGCTGATATTTCTTTTTATTGTTAAGTTCCAGCTTTTTTACTTACACAGGAAATTGAAAGTTGTAGAGGAAGCTCTTTGTCCCTGAAGGAACAGATACAACAGAAATAGGACTTCTGTTCAGGAGCCTTTCCATTCTGCTCATTATTATGACACTGTTTTGCTGCTTTCCTTCTTTTTACAACACCAGTGTTACTGACATAAATTATAAACTCACCTCCAAGAATGCTGTCAGAGAGTTTAACCTACTTGAAATAATTATTTTCTATGTATAAATATGTTATCAATTTGATAGTGTTCATTAGTTTATGTTCAGTTTTAATGTTTGCTTTTTTCCATTTCTTTTCAATTAAATGTTATATTTTGAACATATGAAACGTTTATATAGCTCAAAATTCAAAGCTATTAAAGAAGAGAAGGAAATGTTGCCATCCACATTCTCTTTACCACACTCTTGTCTCCCCACCCTCCCACCATCCCAGTACCATTTTCATTAGCTTCTATGTTTCTATTTGCAAAAATAAGCACGTATGTATATGTGTGAATACACACCTATATATTTTCTTATTTCCCCTTCTTTGACATGAAAAGTAGTGTACTGTATACACTGATTGGCATGTTGCTTTCTTCAGTAGTTATTTTATCTTTGAGTTTCTTCATCTGCAAACTGGGAAGAACACTGTGTGTGAAGAGTAAATAGAAGGAGGCATATGAGTCACCTACCACAGGGTCAGGCGCAGTGGAACCTATCCCACACTGTCCCTACAGCCCACTCCTATTGCTCCATATGGCAACGTGATGGCTACAAACGCTCTCATTACTTCCCGTTGGCACTGTAGATTGAAGCATCCTTGGGGAAGTCAGGTGCACACAGCAGATCTTCCAGTGTGAATGGTTTGTAGGTTTTTACTTGCATCTACAACTGAAGCACTGCACCTTCTCAGACTTTGAGGTAAACCCTCAGAACCCAAGGTTGGCTCCTGACAGCCCTTCTGGTGGTGCCCAGCAATCTACCATAGGTAACCATGAACCCATCCAACCTACTACAGGGGACAAACAGATACATGGCTGGTCTGCAGTGCAAAGACTTTTTAATTTGCCCACATAGTTACCACTTCCACACTCTTCCTTAGTTTGCATAGATGCACATGTCCATCTGGTGTCACTTTCCTTTTTCATGAACTTTCTTTAAACTTTCTTGTGATACAGGCCTACTGAGAAGAAATTCTCTTACCTTTTGTGTGTCATTTTTGGGGGACATTTCAGGCTGAAGTTACAGATAGAATATTCCTTAAGGAAAAGGTTTTATATTCTTTAGTAAGCAGAGAAGCATCATAGAAGACTGGGATTCAAATCCACTTAACAGTTACATGATCTTGAGGATGTAACTTCTCTGAGTTTCATTTTCCTCATCTATGCAAGATGTGTTTAACAATATCTACCTTCAAGAGTTTTCATGAGGTTGAGAGACTATATATATATATATGTAGTCCCTCACTGTAGGCTGGTATTAGAGAAGATTCAATAAACAGGGACTAAAATGAAGATATTCATTTTTTATTAATAAAGAATATGTAGCTAACTATTTGAAGAAGTTTAGACTATTCAGAGGAATTAGTTAGATTTGCTAAAATTTTGTTAAGATTTTCATATCTATGTGCATGAGGCATTAGAGTCTGTAGTTTCTTTTCTTGTAATGTCTTTGTCTGATTTTGGTGTCAGGGTATAATGCTGGCCTCATAGCATGAGCTGGAAATATTCCTCCTCTTCAATGTTCTGGGATAGTTTTAAAATTTGGTATTATTTCTTCCCCAAATGTTTTGTATAATAACCAGTAGAACCATCTGGGCCCTTAGATGTGTGTGTGTGTGGGGGGGGGTATACTTTGAAGATATTTCTCCACCATTTTCTCATTTGCATTGTTTCAGATAAGAAATGTGCTACCATCTTCATCTTTATTCCTCTGTAGATAAAGTTTCTTTTTTCTCTGTTTTAAGATTTTCTCTTTATCACTGGTTTTAAGCAATTTAATTATAATATACCTTTGTTTTCTCCATGTTTCTTGTACTTGGGGTTCATTGAGCTTTTTGAATTTAGAGTGTGTGTTTAAAGTTTTCAATAATTTGTTTGGAGGGCATTATTTCTTCAAATATTTTTTCTGCCCTCTCCTCCTATGGAGATTCCATTTACACATATATTAGGCCATTTAAAGCTGTTCCAGAGCTCACAGATTCTCTGTTACTGTTTATTAGTCTTTTTTTGTCTTTGTGTTTCATTTTGGATAGTTTCTATTGCTTTGTCTTCATGGTCACTGAACTTTTTTTCTGCAGCATCTAATCCATTCCATCTTCTTCATCATTAATAGTGTATTTTTCTTCTCAGACATGGTAGTTTTCATCTCTTCAATTCTGATATATATTTAAACATGTTAATTAGATACTTGGTTAGATTAATATATATGTGTATACTTACATATGTTGATTTTACATGTATAATCTTTATATATCTTCTTGAATGCATGAAAACCATTATAATAACTGTCTTTACTGGCTACTTATAACATCCATGTCATTTTTGGGTCAGTTTCTATTGACTTTTTTCTCATTATGGTTCATATTTTCCTGCTCTTTTGCATGCCAGGTACTTTTTTTTTTACTGGATACAAGTATTGTAAATTTTACCTTGTTGGGTGCTGGGCATTTTTGTATTTTTATTCCTATTAATATTCTTGAGTTTTGTTCTGAAATTCAGCTCAGTTACTTGGGACTAGTTTGACTCTTCCAGATCTTACTTTTAAGCTTTGATAGGAGGAACCAGAGTGGTGTTTAGTTTAGGGCTAATTTTTCCCCACTGCTGAGTCAAAACCAACGCCCGGTACATTATGACGCCCCTGCTCAGTATGAGCTCCAGGAGTTGTTCCCTCGAATCCTTTCAGGGGCTTCTTTCCTCAGCTGTGGGTTGTTTTCTCTCACACACATGCTGATCTGTCCTCAGATGAGTATTTGAAGGGATCCTCTGCACATCTCCAGAGTCTTCTCTCCCTGTAATTCTATCTTCTCTGATGCTCTGCTCTGCAAACTCCAGCCACTTTGGCCTCTCAGACTTCCAGCTCCTCAACACGGGGAGACTGCAGGGTCCCACCTGGGTGCCCCCTGCCTGCATTGATGCCTGGAAATTCTCTTCTGGAAGTATGCTGGGGGATTGTAGGTTTCATCTCATTCATTTCCCGTCTCTCAAGGGTCACTATCCTTTGTTGCCTATGTCCAGTATCTTGAATTGACATTCATATTGAATGTGGGTGTAAAAGAAAGTTCATATTGTTTATTGGAGGAATATTGAACTGTTTTTACACCATGGACCCTCTGGCCATCTTGCAAAACCTATGGCATCTTCTCAGAATAATGTTTCCAAATACACAAAGTAAAACACAGGGCTACAAAGGAAATAGTTATAGTGTTTATAGTGATTAACATGTTTTTCTAACTGATTTTGTTCTATAGTAATAGATGTACTTCTTAATTAATGCATTAAATAACAAGATCTAGAGGCGGGTCTAATAAGTTCTGCAATTTTCAAGCAGTAACAAGCATAAAAAATATTCTGAGACATGTGCAACAATTGTAATGTGATTTGAATATTTCCATACTCTCTCTTGGGGACAACGTCAAGGCATTGTTAATATAGCTGTGGTTTGTTGCCAACATGCATTTGGAAGGAAATACTAAATTTCAGTCTGAGGCTAGTGAAAATGAACATTGTTCTCTCATCTAAGTTGAAGGACCCCTGAATTCTATCCATAGACCCCTTAGGGTCTACAGTTCCAGGGTAAGAACCCTTGTTTTAATAAATGGAAACCTGAGGGCCTGGAAGTTGTGGATTACACACAATGGGCTGACCTTATGAAATGGCAATGATTTTATTTGAATCTACCGTGATCATGGTGAGATGCCATGGGGATAGTTTTGGGGCAGAGCGGGGGAACATGGTGCTCACAAGACAACTGAGAGTGTCCTTCATGCCAAAATGAGTCTTCTCTGAATGGTTCCCAGACCAGGGAATTTTGCCCCAAATGCTGAGGAGCCCACCTGTCAAATGACTTCTTGCCAACTCCCATCCTCAGTCTCAAGTCTTCATCCCTCATAACTGACAAATTGGGCAGGTCTGCTGTTTATTTTTGCTTCTGGTCCTTTGGCCAGGCCACAAACTCCTGGATTTGTGAATACACAGTTCTGTTCCTATCCAGTGTCTCCCAACCAGAGAGTCACTGTAATTTTTGGTTTTGTTCCCATACTGCCTCCAAATATCATTAGTCATATCCTCCTTCCCATTTCTGCCTTGAATAGGCAGTCATTATGATGAAGCCAGGCTTGTTTCAGAATTCCATGAGAACCACAGTGTCAGGCCGTCACAACTCTGGAGCTGGAAATGGAAAAGGCCGTGATCTGGGGCTGGCTGGCACAGTCCTTGTGAGTCATTATGGAAACACTGTCCCCGGATGCTGCTGAGAGGGACTGGGTTACTGGTGAGTCCATCTGTCAGATGAGATCCTGACCCCCTGACACCTTAAAAAGTTTCATAATATGTGGGATGTTGGGCCTTCTGTCTGGTATCCTGGTTACATTAAAATTTGGGTTGTTTTATTCTATTTTTGGCTCTCTTGCAGTTTTCAATGTGCCAAAAACAAAATATATTTTTTCAGATTACAAAAATAATACATATTCATTGTACAGAAGTTGAAAAAGGCAGAAAAACATTCAGAAGAAAATTCTACCACCCAGATATATAGATTTGATTTTTTTTGATGTGTTGCCTTTCCTTTAGATAGCTAGTGCGTATAGTGCTTTTGTAAGCTGTGTGTTTTTTTTTAACTATAACAGTATAACTCACACAGTCCCCATTTTTTAATGTATAAAATTAAATTATTTTTACCCTAAAGGAGACCTTATATAAGATATCTAGTCCAACACACTCTTTCTAAAAATGAGAAAACTGAAATCCCAAGAGGGTAAGTGATTTATTTGCCCAAGGCTCCCCAGCTCATGAGCCACAGACTCGGGAATGGAACCCTGTATTTTTGTCTCGGTATCCTACTGCCTCATGACCTCCCCGTGTCCATACTCATCTGTCTGTGTTCATCTTCAGACACGAGCTGAAAAGGCTCTGGCCTCTCTGTCCCTTGAACGGGAGGAGATGTATATGAGTTCCTGGATTACTAAATAGGAAATTTGTCCCTGCCTTACATCTTGAGTTAGGGAACTACCTACCTTCTTTCAATCTATTCCCTGTAGGAAAGTTTAAAATCTGAGGGGCAAAAGAGCTCTTTCCCATGCAAAATTATTTTGGGTTATCTTTTGGAAATTAAAAAATAAGAATAGTCATTACCAGCAACTTAACGACTTAACTAATATACCTGTCTTTAAACTCAATAATGGTTATTTAATAACACTTATGAAACTTTATAGTATGTATATTTTCCAGAATTGCAAATTCACCCCCTAGAAAGTAAGGAGGCTGCATAGTATAGTATGCTATAGTATAGTGTGATGTGGGATATAATATAGTTAGTATTGTGCAGAGTAGAATAAAATGAGTGTGGACTTCAGAGTGAGGTGATCTTGGATTCAAACTCTGTTTCTGCACCTTCCTGGTTTGCAATCTTGGGCACTGAAACTCTTTGAGCTTTATTTCATCATCTGTAAAATAAATATAATAATAACAGTTATCCTAAGATCTATATCTATATGCAATAAACAAAATAATGCATTACCATTTTCTTTAGAAAATGGAAAAAAAGAGGTGAGAGGTGAATTTCTGAATTGGTGAAGATAATAACCAAAAATGTAAGCCTTCCTAAATTGAAGAAGAGCCCTACCTAAAAATAGAGAAAACAAAAGATGAATAGGAATGACTTGAATATAAAAAGTAAGCATAACATAAAATAATGACAGAACTGAGATCAAACATGTTTGGCATGTCAATGAATGTAGAGTAGCTTAGGTTGCCCATATAAGAGATTTTCAGATTGAATTACAAAACCAAACCCAACTCTATGCTATACACAGAAAGGTTGAAAAGTAGAAGTAAAAGCAGGACTTTTGCTTCTGGTCCATGATGGAGTAGCAAGAACAGATTTAATCTCCCACCACAAACAGCTAGAAAACAACAAAATATTTTAAACAACTGCTTTCAGACATTGGACAACAGGCAGCATGGGAGGACTGTGACCCCTCAGAGAAGGGAAATAAATGAGGTGAGCCATACAATTGCCCCATTCTCTGCCTGGAGACAATTTCTGGACCACTGGCGCAGGGGAAAGACACAGGCAGAGCCAGGCAGCCTTGCTGAGTGGAGGAGATGGAGTTTACAGTTCAAGGACACTGTTGGGAAAACAGCCACTCATACATTTCCAGTTGGGGTGTAAATCGGTAAAAATCTTTATCGAGGCCAATTTAGCAATATCTAACAAACTTACTTTTTGAGTTGACAATCTCATGTTTGGGAATTTATCTTATAGATACAGTTGCCCAGGTGCAAAATGACATAGGTACAGGGTTGCAGCAGCATCGTAGCATTGTTGGTAATTAGAACAATATTGGAAAATGCAAATATCCATTAATAGGGAGCTGGCTAAACAAAGTATAATACATCCATACAATGGAATACTATGTATCAACAAGAAAAACGCCAAACTTGTTTCTGAATACATACAAAAATTTTAAATAAAATATTAGCACATCAAATCCATTAATGAATTAAAAATAATACATTACCCCCAACTAAGGGTAGGATTTGTCCAAATTAGGAGTAAAAAAAATCCTCTTGAGAAGCACAGAAAAAGCAGTTGACAAAATTTAATGTTTATTCCTGCCAAAACTGCTTAGCAAACTAAAACAGAAGGAAATTTTCATTACCTCGATTAAAGGTATGTGGTAGTTATTAGTACTGTTCACCAATATTTCTGGTTTTCCTCCTTTCAAGCACGATACATGGTACGAGAAAAATTGGCAATCCACTGTGAAAAATTGAATTGAGCTCCTATTTTGCACTGTAAAATTAATTTTAGATAAATTAAAGAACAACACAAATAAATAATTAGAAGAAAATTTGTAGAAAATGTTTATAACTTCTGAAGGTTTTCTTAAACAAGATCCATATAAAAATTATTAATAATTTGGCCACATAAAAATGTATTCTCTCTGTACCACAAAAGAAAGTGTTCAAAAATAAAAAATATAAGGGTGGCCTGAGGGAAAATATTTCAATACAAATACAGAAAAAGGATTACTATCTAAACCAACACTGTCCAATAGAACTTTCTGCAATGAGGGAACTGTTCATGCTCTGTGTTACCCAAAAGGACAGCCACTGGCCACATGTAGCTGTTGAACACTTGAGATGTGACCAGTTTGAGGAACTGAAGCCTTAGTTTTACTTAATTAAATTACTTTCAATTTAAATAGACAAATATGGCCAGTGGTGACTCATATTGGACAATGCAGATTTAAAAAATAGAAAAAACTCTTACAGAGAGAAATAAAAAGAGATAAACAGTAGACATACTAGCTTAGAATATGAACACACAAAGCATAGAAGAAGAAATACAAATGGCCAATAAACAGGTAAAAAGTACTCAATCTGTCTCAAAAAAACACAAATTTAAATGCAATAAGATACGTTTTGGGGGTAAATTTTTAGAATTTGTTAATATCCAGGGTTGGTGAAGGTGAGGGGAAATGGTTACTCTTTTCCACTGTTGGTAGGACTATATACTGACCCAGACTTTTTGTGAGCAATTTAGCAGTATCTATCAAAAATTTAAAATGTGCATAACCTTAATCTAGCAATTACTAACATTTTTTTGGAACTCAATAAAATAGTTCTAAAATTCATCTAGAATAGAAAGTCCATGTGAATAAACAAGAAACTTCTTGAAAAGGGAGAAACAATGTAGGAGGAAGCCCTTGCCCCACCAGATACCTCTTTCCTAGAAAAATGCTAAGTATGAACACTTAGATTAGGTATTCATTTAAAAAAAACAGACAAATTTTAGCTTTGATGATATTACAGCACAACTTGAACTCTCACACACTGCTGGACAGAGTACAAATTGGTACAACCACTTTGGAAAACCATTTGAAGTGTCTTCAAAAGCTGAACATTTAGGGGTCTACTCAACAGAAATGCATATATATTTACACCAAAAGACATACACAAGAATGTTCAGCACAGCACAAGTCATAGAGCCTCAAATGGAAACTCCACACAGGTCCATCAGTAGTATCACGAGTTGATAAATTACAGCATATTCATACAATGAAAAATTCTGCAGCAATGAAAATGAATGAACTACTGGTACAGGCAATTGCAGAATAAATCTCACTAAATAAATGTTTAGTAAAACAAGCAAGACATAAGAATGCACTCCAAGTGATTCCGTTTACTTAAGTGTCACAAACAAGCAAAATAATCAATGGGTATATACATATGTGTATATATATATATATATATATATATATATATATATATATATATATATATATATATGTATATATACACATACAATGGAATATTACTCAGCCATAAAAAGAATGAAATATTGCCATTTGCAGCAACATGGATAGACCTAGACAATATCATATTAAGTGAAGTAAGTCAACAGAGAAAGACAAATATATGATATCGCTTATATGTGGAATCTAAAAAATAATACAAATGAACCTATTCGCAAAACAGAAATAGACTTACAGGTATAGAAAACAAAGTTATGGTTACCAAAGGGGGAAGGTGGGGTAGCGATTAATTAGGAGTTTGGGAAGATTATGAGATTAACAGATACACACTACTATATATAAAATAGTTAAGCAAGAAGGATTTACTGTATAACACAGGGAACAATACCTTGTAATAACCTATAATGGAAAACACTCTGATATATATATATGTATATATATATATAACTGAATCCCTTTGCTGTATACCTGAAGTAACACAATATTGTAAATCAACTATTCTTCAATTAAAAAAAAAAAAAAGATATTGGTTACCTTTAAGGGAATGGAGCGTGACTGGGAGGCAGCCATCCCAACAGGTCTGTCCCTTTACAGTGTCTGGTCCCTTGTCTCTTCCAGAAGTGGGGCCAGTTCTCCACAGGTCCGTCTCCCACCAGGATGCTACATCAGAGGTAGAAGTTTATTTTTCCCTGGCTGACTTACTCCTGAGACCCATGCATTGAGAAACAGAAGTCTGATCTTTTCTGGCTTGATGCTTCCCTGCTTAATTTCACTTAGTGAGTCCGAATTGGAAACCCCAGCAATAAAACCATTATTTCGTCAAGTGATCACAACCCCGGATGGAGGTTTGTGCTGGTGTCTGACTAAATGAGTTAATAAGTAACGTGTTTAGAACTGTGCCTGGCACATACTAAGCCCATATGTAGGTTTTGCTCTAATTATTATTATGCCTTCCATATCCAAATGTGACATTTATCTCCCTTTTCTCATCTCTAAGCAAAATAATCATATGCAGAACTTTAAGAAATCCCAATACACACCTAAGTTTTATAAAGTCTATTTCCTTTCTACATCCCATCTTTAAAAAATGTTCATTCTGATTATAAACATTTCAAAGGTACAAAAAAGTACAGAAAATAATATTACATACGTCCACAGAACCTCCACCACCTAGGTTTAACAGACGTTGGTATTTGGCTATATTTGCTTCAGATCTTACTGGGTGTTTCTTTTAAAAATAAACAGGAAGAGCTAAGAGTCCCTCCCCTCAATTACTCTTTCCTCCCCTTTTCCTTCAAATCTCAGAGGGTTTTACTCTCCTGAAGTTAGCAGATGCCATCCCCACTTTGACTATAAATGCATTTATTAAACAATATAGAGTCCCAATTTAATATTTAAACTATTCATTGGAAGTTGAAATAATACACAGTCCTGATGATGAGCTTTCTCAAAATGTCTTTAATGAGCAAAGAAAAGGAACTCTTGAAACAAGAAAATGTCCATTGATAGGAGATTTGGTGAGATCAGGGGACACTGTTTACATGCAGGATAGTTTCTGCCTTGCACAGAAACTGCCTTCTGTATAAATAATTACTGGGACCACAGCCCATCTAAGCTGGTCTCAGAATTTTAAGTACTAGCATCATCGACCACAGCGGCCCACAACACATGCTTCACAGAATGTCCAACAGCTGAATCAAGGTATCAGCTTCTGGGTTACGGCAGTTATGGAGGCACCTGCTAGTGGCTACTGGCCTGCCTGCCTGAGGCCAGGGACAGCTGTGATCTGCAGGTGAGGCCCATCTGGTTATCCAAACCCCTTCATACCCTTCAGATAGCTGACCCTGGGCTCTTTTTGTGACCTACCAAGGAATTTGTAGCAGCTATGCTGACAGGTGTCCCAGCACCTGTTGGGCTGAGGACTTGGCTGTCACACGTCACCTGACATTAGACATGATGAGCTGCCCTGGTCCTAAAGTTTCCTCTGTAATGTGGATTCCCACCTCCCTGGAGGGGCGCCTTGCATGCCACCCTTACCCCCAGCCCCTCTAGAGGCTCCCCTGGGGTTTGTGAATGCCCTGGCAGCAGCACAGCATCCATTCATTATGGAATTATATTATCCATTATATTATCATTATATTATATAAAGATTTTATTATCCATCCCTAGACAAGCGTTTCTAGGGAGCTCTGTGTGCAAACCCTGCAGTAGTTGCTGTGGGGATGACATGGACCCTGCTTTCCAGGAGACGGGCAACAACGGGAACAGGAACTTCGAGCACACAGGAATGCAGACATGCTGAAGGAATTCAGACAAGGGAAGACATACCATCAGAGCTCTCACAGCTCCACTTTGGAGGAGTCCCTTGATGAACTTGTTCTGCTATCCACCAACCCCTGTCAGTCACAGCTACCAAGAAGATGAAATATGGGTGTCCCAACATCTCTGGAGGGCCCTGCAGAACACTCACATTCATGACCTGGCAGGTGGGCTCTCCCTTCCCGCACTTTCTCAGCTGTGCCATCTATCAGGCTGCCCGGGGCGGGGGCGTGGTCTTGGTTCTTAGCTACCCTAGGATTCTAGGCATTTTCTGCTGCTTCTCACTATCCCATAAAAACTTACCTTTCCTGGATGTCTTCGTATTAAGGCTTTACTGTTTTCTTTGTTGGTACTTTTATTGGTAACAGAATAGTTGGTATAATAAAATGTGTTACTATAAGAATTTTAGAGCTAAAAGTGCCATTTAGTTCTAGAATTATTAATCAAATTTCTGAGTGGGTAGGCTTCTGAAGGCCCAGGAATTAACCGAAACTTAACACAATGCTATGTGTGCATTTTTTCAGGGGGAAAGGCCCAAAGCTTTCATCAGGTTCTTAAAGTTTCCTTGACCTAAAATAATAGTAATTATAAATCAATAAATGTTAAGAAGCATTGATCTATTGCACTGCATTCATTGATCTATATTACATTCAACCAGTGTAGACAGAATGTATCAGTCATCTGCAACAACCAGTAACAAAGCAGACATAGCCCTACCCTCGTGTAGCTAAGAATCTTATAGGTTGGAACAATAAGCAAGTAAACACACACAATTAATTATAAATAGTAATGAGTGCTGTGAGGGAAAGAGAGTGAAATGATAGAGGATAATGGGGACCTGCTTAGAAGTGCAGTGAGGTTAATACTGTCCACTGGGGTTTAAACTGAGACCTAAAGGATGTTTAGGAGTCAGCCCTAAACAGATAGGAGATAAGCATTCTAGTCAAAGAGAACAGCAAGTGTGAAGATTTTGCAGAAGGAAAGAGACTTGAGGGCTTGAGGACAGGGGTAATAGTGATGTTGGATGGGGTTGGAGAAAGAGGAATTATACAGTGGGTACCATGTAAGCAGTGGTAACCAGGCTGAGTTTTTACAAGGTGCAATGAAAGCCACATCAGGGGATTAGGCAGGGGAGTGACATGATAGCGCTCAGGTTTGAGGAATGTCCCATGGCTGCCTGGGAAGAATAGGCTGTAAGAGAGGCAAGAGCTGGTAGACAACTTTTCAGATGCCTGGAGAGATGGAAGAGTGTAGAATTAGGATATGTTTTAGAGGCAAAGCTGATGAGATTTGATGATGGGTTGGAGGAGGGGGAGAAAAAGGGAGGAGTCAGAATGATGGTCACTTGTTTGGGTTGAGCCACTTGCTGGATGGTGATGTTTCCCAAGATGGGGAAGCCTGGGTCAGGATGTGTTGAGTGGTCAGTCAAGTCCAGTTTTCAACATATTAAGATTGAGAAGAGGTTGAGGTATAAAGCAGTTACCTGGGCAGTAGGAGAGCAAGCTTACAAAGGAAATGTAGTCAGATTGCCACAAGTGCTGGGTGCCCATTTGAGGTTTAAAAATCATGAACTAAATATCATGTTGTGTCTACCCATGTTCAACTGCTTAGGGGCAGTGAGCAAAAAGTCAGGTGATGGGAATACCCTGGCAGTCCAGTAGTTAGGGCTCCACGCTTTCACTGCTGAGGGCACGGGTTCGATCCCTGGTCAGGAAACTAGGATCCTGCAAACTATGTGGTGTGGCCAAAAAGATAAATAAATAAATAAAGCTGTTATAAACATTCATGTACAGGTTGTGTGAATATAAGTGTAAAAAAAAAAAGGCAGGTGATGACTTAATCATAAGTTAGGGTGTTGCCAGCTAATTGTAAAGAATGCAGAGAAGGGCTAGAGAATTGAAGCTATTTGTTTGCAGGAAGCAGCTATAGTGATGCAGTAGAGACTACAGTGGTTCCTCAAAATCCATTTTCCTCTTCTTCTTGGGAACATGGTTGGACTACATTCCCAGATTCCTCTGCAGTTAGATGTTACCATATGACTAATTCCTGCCAATGGAATGAGAAGAGAAGATCTGAGGGCCACTTCTTAGCCTACCCATTAAAACCTTCCTCCTGTGCGTTTCCATGTTCTTGTCTCCATTCAGCTGACTGTTTTGGTGACCTCTAGGCAAACCTTAGCTATTGTTGCAGATGGCAGAATCATAGTCAGCTCATGTGCCTGAGACCTGTAGAAAGCAGGACAGCCTCCAGCCACACACATAGACACCTTACCCTGCTACCTGGATTGTTACCTGAGCAAGAAAATTTCTCTTATGTTGAGCCAGTACACATTTGGGTATATTTGTTACTAAAACGGTGCCTGCTCTAACAAGTAAAATAACAGGTCATATTAGAGGAAGAAGAAAGGGTGGGGACTAATGTATCAGAGGACCACATGGGGGCCCATTTCCAACTGAAACCTCAATGAACTGAGTGGATTGCCTGGAAAAGCTAGGGCAGTGGTTCTCAACCAGGGCTGCACATTCAAATCACCTAAAGACTTCTAAAATCTTCAATATCCAGGCTGCACCTCAGGCCAATTAAATCAGAAGATCTGAGAGGAAAAGTGGGGCCCAGACATTTTTTAAAGCTTCCCAGTTGATTCCATTGTGCAGCCAGAATTGAGAACCACAAAACAAGGGTGAAAATCTAGATAATCTGATTCATGGATCTCTGTCCTATAAGGTTTTACATGCATTTTATGACCAATAGGTCACCTGAAGGAGCCTTACAGCTGGGAGTGGGACACTGCATCCCCACCTCAGAAGACACCAACCAGAGTGGAATGCAAATCTTTGGGGGATGCCAACTGGTTACAGAGAATGACCATGAACTAGTGCCCCCCTTCCCCACCCCAATATAGGTGAATCTCAGGGAGAAGGAGGGGGATTCCTGAACTGGATGCGATTCAAAATGAGAAATAACCCATTTTGCTGCCAGTTGGCTAAGATTTACATTATCTGCTATCAGAAGGAATTAAACAAATGATATATTTAGACACTGGATTACATAGCTTGGGAAATGTGGGCCTGCTTGAGTGCATTTTAATCATGAGCATTTTATTTTAAATCAGCCTCTGTTGTCAACTCTAGGACTCAGTGTAATGGTGGCGATTTCAGGTCCTGGTCCATCTGAGGGAGATGTGGCAACTGGTCCTCAAACCAGACTGGCCTACTTCATGGGCCTGATCCTTACTAGGGAGCTGCCTGAGTCCCTAACCCTGGTTAGCTAGCTTGCAGACATAATGTAGTGTAAATTTATCACTTTAGCTGGCAGGTGACTCAAGGGGTCTGTGTTCACATCTGACCCATCTTTATCTCTTTCGTAGACTTAACCACAATGCTTTTTGCTTAGAGTAGACACTCAAAACTACTAATAGATCAAGGGATAATAGTAACCATAACAGCAACAACAACAACAAGATGTTCTATTCAAATTTGTTCAATGACATTGCTCATATCTGAAGGCTCATATATATGCCCTTTTACTGTACATTGATTTGGCTCTATGTAATTTTAAAGAACAGTTTTAAATTGTCTATTTAATTTGACCATCCCTTGCCTCTTTTACATTCTGATGTTTTCTAAATTTTCTTTCATAATATATGTCATGTGCATTTTTATAAACAAAAAGGAATACTGAAAAAAATTTTAAAAGGTCCATGCTTTTGCCATCCTGATAACCTCTGTTGAAAAAAAATTTTTAAATAATGCACGCACATGTACATGGTTAGAACATTTAGAAAGTATGTGAGGGTATGAAATACCAAGAGAACTGCCTGTAACTCTCCCTACCCCCCTGCCCTCAGTCCCTTTCACCAAAGAAGCTACTGTTAAGAGTTTCATATTATTCTTTCCAGAAAGCAAAACATGCATATGCCAAGATGGAATTTTAAGTATATTCTTTTTTTGTAATTTATACAGAAAGAAGCCTATCATATACACTCTTCTATAACTTGCTTTTTTCAAGTGATGTATCTTAGAGACCATACCATATCAACATGTGTGGTTCTATCTCATTTTTTAACAGTAGCAGAATATTCTGTAGAATGACTTTGATATAGTTTATATAACATCTTTCTCCTGGATACTTTTCTTATTTTCAGATTCAGATTTATAAACAATGCTTCAACGAACATCCTACTTTGGCAAACTTTTGTGGGTAAATTTTTATTTGCTAAACTCAAAACGGTGTTTAAAATATTTTAAGGGGTAATTTATTATTTGAAATATAAAAACTGTACATTCAGGCTATTAGAGAGGTATATCCCTGAGTTTACTTATTTTATTGATACATACGGGGAAGGAAAAGAGCCCTTGCCTTTCTACACCAAGTTCTAGAGTCAACGTGAGCAGAGGCAAGCAAAAAGAAAGTTACACTTTACTTTTAGAGTCAACACTTCAGTGATATTTCTGTCCCTGGGTGAACAGAAATGGCCCAGGAACTTGTGAATACAAAGTACTTTTTCTCATCCTCAAGCTCACTCATGGTGTTTGTCATTTGCTCAGATCAAAGACGAGATCTGAGGCAAGAGAAGGCAGAGAAATGGCTCCCACAGAGCCTGTTACTTTCTGATACCCTGCCTGAGAGAGCCTGGGAGTGAACATTTTCAAACTGCTTCATATGGAGTACATTAAGTAAAGAATATACACATCTATACAATTTCCTTCAAGACAAAGTGTTACATCCAGTCTTCCAGTTTCCCTTCTCAGAGACAGCTACTATTGTTACTTATGGAAACTTCCAGATTGTCTAGGAGAAGCGTTTCTCATCTTCAGCACTATTGATATTTTGTGCTAGATAGTTATATGTTGTTGGAGAGGAGGAGCTGTTCTGTGTACTGTAGGATGTTTAGCAGCATCCCCGGCCTCTACCCACTAGGTGCCCTGTCCAGTTGTCTCCAGATATTATCAGCTGTTCTTCCTATTGAAAACCACTGGTCTTGGGACACACACACACACACACACACATACTGCATGTATGTGTGTGTGTGTATATATATCTATATTATCTATATCTATCTATCTATCTATCTATCTATCTATCTATATATATATATATTCAGCTATGTATATATATGGTAGCGGAATAGTATTTGCTTGTATGGTTGTACCATAAATTATTTACCCAATCTCACTTTGATAAATATTTCTTTTTAAAATTATTTTGCTGCTCTAAGCAATTCTGCAATGAACATATGTAAGCATCTCTATGGGGGTAAATTCTTAGATGTGGAATTGCTGAGCCAAATGTACATGTATTTAAAATTGTGATAGATATTAACTAAATGGCCTTCCAAAGAGATTGTACCAATTTTCACTCCCAGTAACATGGTACAAGAGGGCCTGTTTCTATATACCCTTGCCAACTCAATGTGTTAACAAACCTTTTCATCTTTTTTAATCCAAAAGGTGAAAAAAAGGAGTCTTTCTTTAACCTCAGCTCTGCCACTGTGTTCAGTTCTAGAAGAGGTATTCTGAAGAGAAGTTGCTCAAAAATCAACACTTTTATAGATCCAAAGACCAGGAAAGAGAATTCTGGTGAAGAATCTTGATGAAACTCTTCAGTTTTGTTTTGTTTTGTGTTGTTTTGGCATGCTGAATCTAATTTATCCAAACTCTTGGAAATTGCAAGTGATTCTCAAGGAGAGAACCCAGCCCCTTGAAACTGTGTGCTTAAATCACACAACGTGCTGAAGCATGATTTCTGGAAAGACTTTTTGCATTCCTGTAGATATATATATGATAAATATTTTGTTATCATTCTTCTGTGGTGCTAAGAGGTGCTGTCTGCTTTAATGTATGTGCAGAATTACAGATATACCTGATCAAATAAAGTCAAGACAAGAATCAAGCCTCATAAAAATCTTGCCTACAGCATGTACCAAAAAAAGTCAGTCGTGCCAAGACTATGCAGGCTAAGCAAACCCGGGGGTTGTGCAATTACCCGGCAAAGGTTGAAATTTCTGACAAAAACAGGGACCTCACTGAAAACGTTAGCATAAAAATGAAACCTCATTTTTTTTTAAAAAAAGGTCATTTTGATACTTCGCTAATGTGAACATTGAAAACCATGGCTTCTGACCTCCAGTATTTCCTTTCTCTGTAAAGCCCAGGATAAAATAGATTTTCCATTCTCAGATTTTCTGGGTTGGTCACTTTGACTCTAACTTAAACCAAGTTTTCAAGGGGTTGCGTCAGACCAGAAAGTTCCACATTTTGCCATTGCCTGATTGAAGACAAAGATACATTCTGTCACTCAGGGACCAGTTATTGGAAGCCTACTATGTATCAGGTCCTCAGCTAGACTCTGGCAAAGGCACTAATGAGTAAGATGCCATGTCTGATGGCCAGATCTCATATTAAAAAAGATCATCTGGGAAGAGAGGCTGGGAACCAGGGGTGTGGAGAAGTCTGCCGGTATGTGCAGAGGCCCCCAGGACCCACCAGCAGGAGCTCTCAGGGTTTATCAGAGTCCAGAGGGCTGAAATTTACTGACCAGTGCAAATGGCTCAGGCTACTCTTAGAAAAGCTATTGAGGTCTGTGATCTGATCACCCCCCATTCATCCCATTGGAGCAGGAGGGATCTCCTGCCCTAAAAAACACGAGATGGCCAAACACATGACATCCAGCAGTGGACAGATGAGACTGGCAGCAGATTATGAGTCACATGTGCTCACAGCCTGAGGGAGGAGGAGACTGAATGCTGTGCAGGGCCACACTGGGCTTGCACTCAGGAGCAGAGTGAACCAGCAAGAGCTGGGCGAGAAATGCTCTCTAGTAACAGGAGGGTGAGCTGCCCACTGGTTCCTGCAGGAGAATGTGATTTGCTTGTTTGAATTATTGTGTGGGCTGGCAGGGACATGAAACCTATGAGGTTTAGAACTGGGTGGGGTCTGGCTGGCCTGGCTGGTCTGGCTGATAGGGTCACCAGCATGGTTAGGGGCCATGCATGTCTGGTGAGAACAGGGAACTCATGGTTAGGATTCTGCAGCCCTGTGAGGGTCAAAGATGTCAAGGCAGAACATGGAATTTCAGGCTTTACAATATAGTCTGTTAGGTTTCTTACTGATAATTTTCCTTCTGTGTCTCTTTTCCATTAGGAGCCCAGGGTTAGCCTTGAGGGTAGGAACAAAATTTCTCCACTCACAATCTAAATACAAGCATACAATCAACTCTTGCCACTCAATTGTTGTGATGTCTGTAACTGAGCAGGACCCTATGGGATCTTTCCAGAACAGACCCCCTCCCAAGTCCTCTGCCTTCCTTTTGTCTGTAGAAAAACTTTATAGTCAAAGAATAAATTTAATCAGAGAAGTGAGAAAATGCATAAAGAAAGGAAAACAGTCAAGCAAAACAAAATAATGATAGTTTGGCCGTTAAATAAAGTCAAGGAACTTTAGTTCCTCTTCAAGGGCTATAGAGAATATTCTGAGTCATGTCCTTTGAGCTGTTTTGCAGATACTGAAATGCCCAACAGGTGGAAGAAGTTAACTGTATGCTGCCCACAAGCATGTAGACCCCAGACCAGTTGAAACCAGAAGGTTGATGATGTTGACTCCTGATTACCTCACCACCAACCAATCAGAAGAATGTCCACGAGCTGATCACACACCCCACAACCCCCCTCCCTTACCCTGTCTTTAGAAACCATTACCTGAAAGCCTTCAGGGAGTTTGGGCCTTTTGAGCACTAGCTGCCTGGACTCCTTGTTTGGCACCTGCAATAAACGCTGCACTTTCCTTCACCACAACCTGGTGTCAGTAGATTGTCTTTACTGTGTCCAGGCAAGTGGACCCAAGTTTGGTTTGGTAACAATGTCTATTTTCTTATTTTCTCTCTGGCACATAGGTCCCCTTCTGATAATAGCTCAATTTGTGGGGAACTACTCGACCCACTCTCAGCCCATGTGTTCCTGGGTCTTTGGTGAATTCAATTCCCCTTCCAGGATTCTAGTGGCAGGTAATGACCCAGATGTGACCCATCAGAGCATTCTATCACCCTGGCCACAGTGATTGGTTCAGAAAGAGATGTGTTAGCCAGGCCAGGCTTAACTCTGGGACTTTGATTAATAGAAATTTAAAGAAAGCTCTTTCTCAGTGGAAACAGTCTTAATCTGTTTGGCCTGCTATAACAGAATGCCATAGACTGAGTGGTGTATAAACAACAGAAATTTATTTCTCATAGTTCTGGAGGCTGGGAAGTCCAGGGTCGAGGTGCTGGCAGATTAGGTGTCTGGTGAGAGCCTGCTTCCTGGTTCATAGAGGGCCTTCTTGCTTTGTCCTCACATGGCAGAAGGGGAAAGGGAGCTCTCTGGGTCTATTTTATAAGGGCACTAATCCCAACCTGAGGCCTCCACTCTCATGACCTAATCACCTCCCAAAGGCCTCACCTCCTAATACCATTACATTGGGGATTAGGTTTCAACATATGAATTTGGGGCACAGAACAGGGTAAATGGGAGAGAGGGAGAGAGGGAGGGAAAGAGAGGGAGAGAGAGAGAGAGAAAGAGAGAGAGAGAGAGACACGGAGAGAGTGTTTTAGTTTCCAGTCCAGCAACGCTGGAATTAGAAATGGCACTGAATTTTCAGTCGAACAAGCCAGTAAATTCTCCCTATTTTTGGTTTAAGTTGGTTTGACTTGGGTTCCTGTTACTTACGCTAAAAAACTGCTGACTAATAGACTGACAGACAGTTGCCTCACTTGTCCCTTTTGAATGTGAAGGGAGCAATGTACTAACATGCTGGTGATTTAATCTGTTGTTTTTTCATTGTTTTCCCACTTAGATAACAACACCACAGCAACAGCCCTCCAATGGCTTAAAAACCATCCCGGGCCCCCCAACCTTGCTTCAGCCATACTTGCCTTCTTTCTATTCTTTGAACGAAATAAGCTCAGTCGCACCTTGGGGACATTGTCCTTCCCTCTGCCTGAGACACTCTTCCCCAGGTCTTCACTTGTCCAGCTCCTTTGTCACCCAGTTTAAATGTCACTGCCTCAGAGAAGCCTTCCCTGAACCCCTAGCTAAGATCTCCTCTCAATGGCTCTCTCATGGTCTTGTGTTATTTCATTATAGCCCTTATTGCCATCTGACATCTTCTTGTTTACATATATATTTTATTGTCTGTGTACCTGCATGACTACAAACTTCCTAAGAACATTGATCGTCTCTGTATTCCCCATGCTTAAGACAGTGCGTGGTATACAGTAAGGGCTCAGTAGAAGTTTGTGAAATCAATCAATGAACGGCCAAACATGTAACTACTATTTATGCATGCAGATTATCTAAGCACTTTATGTAGGTTACTCAGTCCATAAAACAACCTTGAGGAAGGATTCCTATCATCCTACAGGTAGGAAGATAGAGGTTTGGAGAAGTTGAGCAACTTGCCCAAATTTACACACCTGGGAAATGGTAGAGGTGTGATTTAAACAAAAGACCACTGGACTCCAAAATTTGTAGTCTTATTTTTTTCAGTGACTCCCAGATTTGTTTCAAATGTCAACATTCTAAAATCCTAACAGATAAAAATCTTTGCTAGATCATAAGTAGCAATTTGGGAATGAGTTGTATAACGTGGTCATCACCAAGAAAACTGACCCTTCTCTCTCTATGAGATCTTAGGGACACATAGGCCCAAAATAGGTCTAAATGGACAACCTAATAGACAGGTAGAGCTTGGTAATGCCTGGGATGCATCTGGAAATAAATTATTGAGGGGGAACTAGGGCAATTCCAGGATTTAGAAGAAATATCTGTGACAACAATATATAGGCAAAGAGGACAGGAGAGAGATCATGATCTCATATGCAAGGGGTAGATGTGGGTGGGATATTGGGAGGCATATTGCTGTGAAATGCAATCTCTCTTTGGATGGAATACAAAAAGTGAAAAGAAAATAAACTCAAGGTTGGGAGTTACTGTAATTGACATGCGAATGTATTGTTGGTTGTGGAGAGGATCACAAAGTCAGAATAAACTCTGTGCAGAGGAAAAAAATATATAACAAAATGATAACATATCATAGAAATTGAAAGACTTATTTGAAGTTAGATTGTAAAAAACATCCAGCTGTCAAAGATTCGATTTCTTATATTTTTGAAGTTTGTTTAAACTTCATGTAGACTTTGACATGTAAGATTATAAATTGAGCAAAGGAAACGTCTTTTACCCTCTTCTTCGAGAACCTGAATTCATCCTTTTCATCATAAGGCATTCAAGAATAAAAGCCCATGACATAAGAGAAGTGAAAACAACATTTTTAATGCTTGAAAAAGATGTAATAGGCAGTGTTAGAATTTATACGTGTGTTTCACTTTCTGGTGTTTAGGAATAGCCATAGACATGGCAGTCATGGATCCTATTGCTGTGTGTAATAAGTGGAAACATTGTTATATTCTGTGGGTTTTTTTCTCAATTCAGAACATTGGCCACCTCAAAACATTCATACTTATAAGTATTTTCCCAATAGTTTTAATATTGCCCAATTTGAAGTTGAACTTACCATTGTAAAAATGCTTTATACCTGTTATTTAAACTCCACATGAGGGGGTTGTTATTGGGGAGTCGAGTAAATTATAGAACACTAAAATATTTTGTCACTTAAAAGTTTTTTTTTTTTTTTTTTATCAAACTACCACTGGCATTTTTCACAGAACTAGAACAAAAAATTTCACAATTTGTATGGAAACACAAAAGACCCCGAATAGCCAAAGCAATCTTGAGAACGAAAAATGGAGCTGGGGGAATCAGGCTCCCTGACTTCAGACTATATTACAAAGCTTCAGTAATCAAGACAGTTTGGTACTGGCACAAAAACAGAAATATAGATCAATGGAACAGGATAGAAAGCCCGGAGATAAACCCACACACATATGGTCACCTTATCTTTGATAAAGGAGGTAAGAATATACAGTGGAGAAAAGACAGCCTCTTCAATAAGTGGTGCTGGGAAAATTGGACAGGTACATGTAAAAGTATGAAATTAGAACACTCCCTGACACCATGCACAAAAATAAACTCAAAATGGATTAAAGACCTAAGTGTAAGGGCAGACACTATCAAACTCTTAGAGGAAAACATAGGCAGAACACTCTATGACATACATCACAGCAAGATTCTTTTTGACCCAGCTCCCAGAGAAATGGAAATAAGAACACAAATAAACAAATGGGACCTAATGAAACTTAAAAGCTTTTGCACAGCAAAGGAAACCATAAACATGACCAAAAGACAACCATCAGAATGGGAGAAAATATTTGCAAATGAAGCAACTGACAAAGGATTAATCTCCAAGATTTACAAGCAGCTCATGCAGCTCAATAACAAAAAAACCAACAACCCAATCCAAAAATGGGCAGAAGACCTAAATAGACATTTCTCCAAAGAAGATATACAGATGGCCTACAGACACATGAAAGAATGCTCAACATCATTAATCATTAGAGAAATGCAAATCAAAACTACAATGAGATATCATCTCACACCGGTCAGAATGGCCATCATCAAAAAATCTAGAAACAATAAGTGCTGGAGAGGGTGTGGAGGAAAGGGAACACTCTTGCACTGTTGGTGGGAATGTAAATTGATACAGCCACTATGGAGAACAGTATGGAGGTTCCTGAAAAAACTACAAATAGAACTACCATACGACCCAGCAATCCCAATACTGGGCATATACCCTGAGAAAACCATAGGTCAAAAAGAGTCATGTACCAAAATGTTCATTGCAGCTCTATTTACAATAGCCAGGACATGGAAGCAACCTAAACGTCCATCGACAGATGAATGGATAAAGAAGATGTGGCACATATATACAATGGAATATTACTCAGCCATAAAAAGAAATGAAATGGAGGTATTTGTAATGAGGTGGATGGAGTTAGAGTCTGTCATACAGAGTGAAGTAAGTCAGAAAGAGAAAAACAAATACAGTATGCTAACACATATATACGGAATCTAAGGAAAAAAAAAAAAAAAGGCCATGAAGAACCTAGTGGCAAGACGGGAATAAAGACACAGACCTACTAGAGAATGGACTTGAGGATATGGGGAGGGGGTGGGGTGAGATGTGACAGGGTAAGAGAGTGTCATGGACATATATACACTAACAAATGTAAAATAGATAACTAGTGGGAAGCAGCCGCATAGCACAGGGAGATCAGCTCGGTGCTTTGTGACCACCTAGAGGGGTGGGATGGGGAGGGTGGGAGGGAGGGAGATGCAAGAGGGAAGAGAAATGGGAACATATTGTATATGTATAACTGATTCACTTTGTTATAAAGCAGAAGCTAACACACCATTGTAAGGCAATTATACTTCAATAAAGATGTTTAAAAAAAAAAAAAAAAAAAAAAAAAAAAAAAAAAAAAGTTTTTTTTATCTTGAAATACTTTCAGACTTACCGAAAGTGACAAACATAGTGCAGAGAATTCATCCAGCTTCCTTGAATGTTATCTTACATAAGGATAGTACAATTATCAAAACCAGGAAATTAACAGTGACATAACACTATTAACTAAACTACAGACCTTATTCTCATTTCACCAGTTTTCTCACTAATGTCTCTTTTCTGTACCAGGATCCAATCCAGGATCCCATTTTGCATTTAGTTGTCACGTTTCTTGGTCTCCTCCAATCTGTGACAGTTCCTCTGTCTTTCCTTGTCTTTCATGATCTGGACACTTTCAATGAATACTTGTCAGTTATTTTGTAGAATGTCCCTCGATTTGTGTTTGTCTGAGGTTCTCTCATGATTAGATTCAGGTCATACATTTTGGGCAGGAATACCAGAGAAGGGACGTGCCTTTCTCATTGCATCATACACATAGTGTGCATAATGTCGATAAACATTGTTGCTGGTGATACTAGCCTTGTTCACTTGGCTCAGGTGGTGTCTGCTGGGTTTCTCTATCATAAAGTTACTATTTTTCTCTTTGTAATTAATAAATATCTTGCAGGTAACTACTTTGAGACTATGTAAATGTCCTGTTCTCATAATTTTTTTCCCACCAATTTTTGCATCCACTGAACATTCTCGCCTGCAAGAAGTTATGAACTGTGGTGTTTGCCTAATGGTGGTTTTTATATTGTTCTCATTCTTCTACATTTTTTTAAAATGGGAATTCTCCTATAAGTAACAACTATACTTTCTCTCCTGTTAATTTATTCAGCCAATTATTTATTTGTATCAGTATGGGCTCATTTTATTCTATAGGTTATAATCCAACACTAGCATTATTTACTTTGTTGCTTCAATTGTTCCAGCTTTGGCCATTGGCAGCTCTTTCAGATTGGCTCCAATGTCCCTTTGACCTGCCCATCATTTTTTTGAGAACTTCCTTGCTTTCTGGCACCATAGGTTTATCTAGGTTTTTTCATTTTGTTTTGTTTTTTGTTTGTTTGTTTTTCCTTCTCCAATCCTGAAATCAGCCATTTCTCCAAGGAGCCCTGGTTTCTTTTACTGGAAAATGTCATTTAGATCTGGGTGTTTGTCATGGAACTTGCAATAGAAAAGGAATGCACAAAAGGTCTCTTTCTTTCACATATACGTTCGTGATTTTAACTCTAAAGCACTTATTGTGTACAGTACAAAGTAGATTACGTCTTTAGCTTTAGGTTTAATTTAAAATGTGGAATTTTGATTTTCTGAAATATTCGCAAGTCATTAGATCCTATGTCAGATTTACAAGTAAAATTTACAATCGGGTAACTTTATGAGCAAGATATTTCTCTTAAATATGGTATTTCTCAACAAGACACAAATCCTTACACAAAGTTAAATTTGGAGAATTTGCTAATTTGGAACACATTTAAAACCTTCAATTTTTAATTATTTATAGTTGTACAAGATTGAGACATCATGAAAAATATTACTTTGCCTGGTTCACACCATATTTAATAAATATCAACTTTGTGTAAGTGTGGGGACACAGGACTGAACATGGCATGACCCTTATCTTCAAGCAGCTCACAAACTGAAACCCCTGTGAGGCTCTTTTTATTTTCCCTCGTTCAAATAAACTTGCTTCCCCCTTCCCCCCCCGTATGAATCTTTTTTTCTTTCTTTCTTTCTTTTTTTTTTTTTTACTGTCCATCCCTCTCATTGTCATTCTGATATGTATTTATGTTTTTTCTCCAGCCCATATACCACAGCTTCAAAATTCTGCTTAAAATTCTCTTCCCACAGGAAGACTTCCCTATATTGTCCAGTCTCAACTAGTTCTTTTTCCAACCCCACGAGGCTAAGGATAATTTGTCCCACAGGCATGTCAAATTCAACATGAGCAGAATGGAACTCATCGTGCTCCCCTCATCCAGCTCCCTCAACCTCACATTCCTCCAGTGTTCCCCACTTAAATGATGCTGCTATTATCTACTCAGGAGCCTAAGCCAGAAACCTGGAGGCAGCTGAGACTCCTCTACCTTCCCTGACCCCATATTCAACGGTCAGCAAGCAGGTCAATTCTCCTTCTAGCTCCATGTTTTGCTTCTGCCCTCTCTTTACCATCAGGCAACTGTCTTCATTCAGGTCCTCCTTCTTCTTATCTCAGTTGCAATTTGTCTTAAATGGGTCCTCTGAAAAGCAGACCTCAAAACGGGTCCTCTGAAAAGCAGACCTCAAAACAAGGATTTTGGTGCAGGTGGTTTATTTGGGAGGTGATCCTGGGAAGGGCTCTGGGGGAGTGCGGAAGACTTGGGAAGTGAGGACAGACATCAAAACTGTGCTAATGAGTGGATCACCACTGAGGACCACTGGGGCCCAATCCACTGGGGCCCCTGAGAGACTTTGGGGTACATGCCTTAGAATTGTCTTCCTAAGGCGTGAGGAAGCTGGAGTCTTTATCTCCTGACCCAAGGAAGCCCTCTCTTGGGGCCAGAGCCTCAACAGAGACACAGGAAGCCATCAGCATGTGTGGGGAAAGTCTGTGGAGATGTCCAGGGATGGGAAGGGTGGGGGCTCTGCCAGCAGCGGCTATACCATCAGTGCATTCTAACTGGTTGTCCTGCCTCCAGTCTTGCTCCCTCCCACCCACCTCCAACTACTGCCCTCAGTGATCCTTCTAAAATGCCAAACAGATCTTGCTATTCACCTGCTTGAAATCTGTCAGTGCTTCCCTTTGCTTTCAGAAAGAGATCCAAATGGCCTGGCTTGATGGGCTAAGGCTCTGCACCGTTTCGCTCCTGACCACTCCCCAGCACTTGATCAGACTCCAGGCTCCAGGCATACTACTCTAGCTGTGGTTTTTCTCTTGAGCCACACTCATGGGGTCCTTGCACACAGCAGTCCCTCTGCCTAAAGGCTGCTCAGAAATATTTAACAAACATTTGATTGTCTACCACACGCCGGGCACTGTGCTAGATATGGCAGATCAAGTAAGGAATAAATCACATTTCTTGTCTTCAAGGGGCTCATTCACCAGAAGGAAGGAGACAGACATACAGAAATACACTTCAACTAAGCACTGTATTAGAGAAGCATTCTTAGAGAAGATGCCTAATGGAGACTTGATGGATAAAAAGGGGTTTACCCTGCAGACATAGGAAGTAGCCTGGTGTGTGATTAAGATTCCTGAATGCGGACAGTGAGGTATCTGGCAGGAAGGGGTGAGAGTAAGGCTGGCCAATGGTCAGGGACCTCTGCCTCCTAAGGAGCTTGGGCTTTATTCTTCAGCTCAAGACATAATGAGAGGACCCCTTTTCATCCTTCTTTGGAGGCTTTTTAGATTCACTGTGGGGTTGCCTCATCTAAGAAGCCTACCCTAATTCTCTTTTCTTCTTATTCATCTTCTGTGCTCTTCTAGTGCCCTTGGAAATCCATCTCTTGGTGGTTACCAGGCTGGCTTGTGTTTTAAGGTGTATGTCCCCCACCATGGCCTGCCAGCCCCTTTGAAGGAAGGGCTGCTCTTCCTTACCTCTATATCACAGTGCCTAGTACAATACGGAGCCTCGTCAGTTGAGACACACTTGGACACCTAAGTGCTTTAAGTGCTCTTCCAGAAAGAGTTGGAAGACTAACAGATGCTGCCCTTCAGAAGTTCCTTCCAAGCCAGTGGCGCATGGTCTAGGCCCAGCTGAGTGCAGCAAGTTGCTGGAGACACTGGACTTTAGGTACATGTTTTTGAAACCATAGAGGCAATGATGATTTCCTAAAATTGGTTACTTTAATTACAAATAACAGTGATTATAGCTTGCTAATGGATTTTACAATAGCTGTGCTCTAAAATTCTTAAACTTACTTTTTTCCCCTCTCTTCTTTCCTCCCTTCCTCCCTCCCTTCCTTCCCTCCCTCCCTCCTTCCTTCTTTCCTTCCTTCCTTCCTTCCTTCCTTCCTTCCTTCCTTCCAACTCCCTGTAATTCTTAGACAAGGGCTTTGACTTGCAGGGGGTAGTGGGGAAAGAGGTGCTCTCTTAGGTGATGCAAACATTCATTTCTGCTTTGGCTGGACTCAGAGCCAAGCTCTCTGCTTGGCTTTCTGGAGTGACCAACAGCATTTGAATGGGTAGGGGATGGGCAGTCTGAGCTGAGTCTTCTGTGCCCCAAGAGGGTCAGCTTCTGCCAAGGATGGGAGATGGGGTGAAGCAATGAGCATATGAAAACCTCTTTCAGAAAAGTCTGTTCTCATTGTTCCTCTTCTCCTTTCAGGGCAGGTGGGAATAAGGGAGCCATTGCTCATGGTCCTCCCACCTCACCTTTTCCTTTCTGAAGGAAAACTGTTCAACTTTTCTATTTTCTTGGAGCAGAGAAGCCAAATCCAGCTGGCTTTGCAGCTTCTGGCAGATTAAAAAGTGTGCATTTCCACATGACTTGCTGAGTTACACCAAATTCTAACGTGTTTTTAAAAAAACCTCCCTGCTGCTGGCTCCTCTGAACGCTGACATTGTGGGGCTCTGAGCACAACTCCAGGTTAATTTTCCAGTGTCTGGTGTTTATGTGTCACTTTTGTGTTGGGTTCTCCCCAGTACATTGCCTTGTCCTTGAGGGAGGAAGCTTGTTAGTCTCCAGCTTCCTTTGTAACTTCCCAGTTCCTCTGCCCACAGCCTCTGCGCATCTGCTCACCCACCCCAATCACTTTGTTTCAAAGTGCTGTGCGACTGAATTTCTCATCTTCAAATGAAAATAATTATTTGGCTTTGTATCCACTGCATAGGTACCTCTGGGTGCATAGATAGGCAGCGTGGCCGTAGAAACTCCAGAGGCAAGCAGCCTCCATGATGCAAAGACTACAAATGGCTCACCTCCTAACGACCTCCCTCGGCAAAAACCAATACCCCCAAACACATTTCCTTTGAACCGCTCTCAGAAAAGGCAGTATGCAGAGTGGTCAGGAGTTCAAGTGCTCAGTGCCCTCCTCCTAAGCTGTAACCTCAAAAGGTCACTTTAGCGCTCAAGCTTCCCTTTCCTCCTATGTAAAATGGGAATAGAAACTGAAGCTACTTTATGGGGATGTTGTAAGGATGATGAGCTATCATATTGCAAACTATTCAGCACACAGTTTAGCGCTCAAGGCATACTAGCTGTGCCTATCAGTAACTAGCTATTACTAGTAGTCAAGATTAGTTGTTTGAGTCTCTCCCCGGACGTGGCGAGCTTGGCTGGGGTCGAAAGCCCGAAAGGGGTCGCCCGCCTTCCAGCCTTCCAGGCCCCTTTAAGTCCTACTGTCTGGGGGCAGGGGTCCGAGCCGCCTCGGCGCGCCAGGGGCCTGAGTCCCAATTGTGCTTGCTCAGTGAGGGTGACCTGGTGGCCGCGCAGGCGAGGGCACAGGTGCGGTCCCAACCGCAATGTGGGTGTGGGCACGGGCGTGGCGAGCGGAGATCTGGGGCGCCAAGCTTGCCCCGAGGGCGGGGGTCTGGCAGCGGCTCCAAGAGCCCGGCAGGGGGTGTCTAGGCCCTCCCGAAGGACGCCGCCTGGCACCCGACTCCGGACGACTGACGGACTCGCCCCCCGAGCCCCGGCCCCGCCCCTGGGACCCCGCCCCCCGGCGCCCCGGGTTGGCTGGAGCCAGCGGCCAAGCGAGGCGATTTGCCACGCGCCCCGTCTCTGGAGCCGCTCCGAGCCCGGCCCCCGCGGCTGGTCAGGGAGGCAGCAGTGGGGGAGGCAGGGGTACAGGGCGCGACGCCGCCGGGCTGCCCCGCCCTAGGAGGCGCCCGGGTCCTCATTAAGTGACCAGTATCCCTTCCAGGAGAACACGCTCCTTCAGAGGGAAGCGAACTCCAGCCTGTAGCCCCGGCGCCAAACCGCCGTCATCTCCTTCCTGTGCCGGGTGATCCGTCTCCTCACCCACCAGAAAACATAGTCCGCCCCTCACGTCCTTTTGCGGTAGTGCTCGCTTCCAAACAGTGCGACTCTCTTTGCCCGCACCCTTGTCTTTCCCACTCCAAGTGCTCTAGGACCCACCAAGAGGATAAATCAGCTCTGTGAAGAAAACTTAAGGGAGAAGCCAGAGAGGGTGCGAAGGGAAGTAAAGGAAAAGGCGAGCTTGGCGGAGGGACACAGAGTACCGTCGAAATAGTGCGCACGCGCGCCGACAGGAACGAGTTCCGGTCTGGCCCGGGCCTGTCTCCTAAAAATAGCCCCGGTGTGGGGATCCGTGCGCTGATGTCCCGACGAGTCCCGGGCTGAAGGAGGCGGCTCCGGGCGGCGCGGAGCGCTGGTGGCGGGCCCCCGTTCCGGCTTGTGTGCGCCCGCCAGCTGCGCCGGAGAGACGGTGAGGGCCGCGGGCGGCAGGGCTCAGTCCGCGGGGCCAGAGGGGCGGTGTCTCGGCGAGGGGGCTGGGGGCGCCGGGGAGGGGGGCGACGCGGCCCTGGAGGGGCGCCTGCGGGGCTCCGGGGACAGCGGGACGGTGTGGTGTCCGGCTGGCAGAGAGCAGGGGTCGAGGCGCGCTGCGGCGGGGCGGGTGGGGTGCGGGGAGGCGGCGAGCGGTGGTCGCGTCGGGGTCGGAGACAAGGGGCAAGGCGCCTGCGGAGGTGGGGGCGGGGTGCCCCGAGGGCGGGCCTGAGGTCTGAAGGGGTGTCGCGGGCCGGTGGAGGGAGGGTCGGCCGCGCAGGCTCGGCGCGAGGAGCCTCCCAGGGCGCGCGCTGTGTTTGGGGCTGGGGGGCGGTGGTGGACGTCGCCTCCTTGAAAGTTGGAGTTTCCTGGGGGCCCGGAGCCTCTCTGTAGGGGAACGCCCGAGGGCTGTTTTCTTAATCTTCCAGTGTGAGGCCGGGGTCTCCCCGAAGCGGTTTACCGGGGGGTGCGGGGGGCGTTTTGCGCTGTTGTTGGACTCGAAGAAGTTCCCCCACTTCTGTTTGGGAGAAGGTTGGTCTAACGGAGTGGAACTCTGTGTGTGTGTGTGTCAGTCAGTGGCCGTGTGTGTGTGTGGATGTGTGTGTGGATGTCAGTGGCCGGGTCGGTACATGGGGCCAAGAGGTGGCCCGGGCTGGGGGTACCTGCGGGTGCGGACGCCCGACCGTGCGGGGAGACGTCGCGGGGAGGGAAGGGGCTACAGAGGGAACCGCTCGCTGCCCTCACCCAGGACGTCCATCTAAGTAGATCCCGGCTCGCAGGGAAGGTTTTGTGTGATAGGAACTTTGCCTTTTAGTTCGATTCCATTTGTCTTTGATCAGTGAGGATTTATTAGTAGGTGAGATAGTGCAAACAAGTTTGGAAAAGATGAGCATTTCTGAATTAGAAAAACAAGGGTTTTTTGTGTTGTTATTTTGTTTTTTTGGTTTTTTTCGCTTTAAAGTGTAACTATAAAAATGTCCTCAGACCTGATGACTGATTACTGAGATAAGAAACGAGCCTTCTGTCATGATCCAGTAGGGAACCATGTGTAGATTGAAGACTAGCAGCACCGTGTTAACCTGCATTTTATTTTACAATGAGATTGTGATTCCAGTAAGTGTGCTTTTAGAAAGGCCTGCTGTGGTGTGTTGAGAGTGTGTGTATTTTAAAACAAATACTGTCTAAACATTTTCAAGTTTTAGCACAGTATGTTTGCATTGTGTCTTGTATCTATTACTATATGGAGAGAAGGTTCTCTAAAACTGTAATTAGGTGTACATTACAGAAGAGCACTTTTCCTTTAAGAATCCAGCTGTGTTGTTTTGGCATCTGCCAAGTACTCCAGTTGTCAGTTTTAAAATCTGTTACCTTGGCAGTACTTGTACAGTCTGTGGAAAAGTTAAACAAAATAGCTTAAAGATTTTTTCTGCAAACACAAAAACGGCATTTATTTTAATAGTGTGAATTTAGGAAATGAGGATAAAATAACTATATTGTGTTATTATGGCTTTTGTATATACGTCTTTTGGTTTGGGGTGTTTTTTGTTTTTGTTTTTTTGGTTTAGTTTTGGAAGGCTCAGTCTTTACTCATTTCTTTTCCTGTGAATGGCAACTTCTGTTTTAAGAAAAAAGTCAAACGTGTTTTCACTAAAGTGGAAGACAATTTTAGTTAGACTTTATATCAAACATAGTGAACACATGTTATATAAAACATTAAGATTAGTTCTATATGATGATGCACTAACTGATTCTGGAATCACTTCTAATTCTCAGTGAGCGTTGTAGTAAAAAGTTGTGATAATGGTGTTAAAATGAAAATACTCTGAAGAACTAAAACTAGTGATTTAAATACTTTGCAGACACAGGCTTTAATATTTCTGTTGGAAGAGTGCTTCCAATAGAAACTTATTTACTAAAGCCGTCAACGATTGTGAGATGGTAGTGACCTCTCTAAACACAGGTTTTTCATTTAATTCACACTGTTGTTATATATGAAACTATGGTTTTATTCATACTGGAGCAAAGATGATAAAATCATGTTAACTCCTTAAATTGCTTCCCAGCAAAAGTCCAATAAAATTGTTTAGGGCAATGAGTGAATGAGTGGTGGGGAGTGCTCAGTAGAAGGAAGCTCTTTGGGGCTCAGAAATAATAATTGTAAAGTCACCATGCTGAATTAGGGTTTGAGTATAATCTTCTATATTGTTAGAGTTTTTATGTTTCCTTAATGGGTATGTTTGACAAAGATTATTTTGTAAATGCAACTGGAAATAATCTTTTAAAGATGAGTTGTTTTGAATGGTGATGTTTTATTTTTCAAGGCAGTTGCATTATTCTTTGTATTTTACATTAAGAATGCAGTGCAGGTTAATATTAATTTTATTAATATTCAAGCAGTAGCAGTGTCATCACTCATTAATTTTTTGGTTACCAAGAGAAATATCTAAGTGTATTCTGAGAGTGGTTAAGTAATTGTGGAAATGTTTATTAGAACGTGATTTTGAAGTTTGAAATATTTTAATAAAATCTTTTTAGTAGATTTGTTTTCCGATTTAGGAGGGGGAAGCCATAAGTAAATTTGTTACTGGGAAGTGGCATGCTTATCAGTGTGGTTTTGGGAAGCCACTTTTTTTTCCTCCTTTTGCTTCTTTTATAAAGTCTGGCAAGAGGAATTTAGAGTAACACACAATGATGATGGTCCTAGATTTTCTTTGGGCATTTCTAATTTTATATATTCTGTCTTGTAATCAGACTATGCACCTATTTTTTGTTTGTTTGTTTTGGAAGATATACTAATGGTACATATGAATGTTACAAAGTCTAGCTGAAGTTTTCTTTTATCAGCGATGGGGCAATGAAAATACCACTTTGTGGACTGAAAATGATCAGCATTGCCTTTTTCTAGATTAGAAAGAAAATTTCTGAACGTTCTTAGTAAATTGAGAAGTGAGTGCTCTCTCAATGTTTGAAGTAATAAGAGAAGTGTAAATATGGAAAATCAAATCTGTTTTCTAGTTAGATAACTTCCTGCATAGAACACTCTAACACATTATGCTGATTTGCAAGTCCTCATAAAGGAAGGCTGCTTGACTTTGTCATCAGATCTTGGTTCTGATCCCAGCTCTACCACTGACAAAGTTATGAGATGTTTTCTGTAAAATGGGAAGGAATTACACCACCTGCCCCATAGAATTGTTAGAATTAAATGAAATAATGGTGTGATAGTTCCTAGGGCGTTCCCTGAGACTTGATGTACAAAAATGCATATTGCCTCGTCTCCCTTCATCTCTTCCTGCATACATCCCTTCCTTCCTATGTAGATTGTGTAGGTACTCTGCCCAATACCTGTACCTTTAATGTTTGTTACCAAAAGGACTTGGTGTAATGTATAAATACAGGAGAATGCTCATATATTTGTTTGGGATAAAATATCCCAGCATCTTAAATTCATTGTCAGATTAAACATAAAATGTTTAGTTGGCTGATATGCAATCATTGTTGGATTCTAACTTCCATGATCTCTCTACATTAAAAAAAAAAAAAAGTGAAATATAAGCATTTTTCCTACTTTTCACTGAAACATGTCTTTTAGGAATTATCTGTGGGAGTTATCTTTAAGATATGATATTTAAAATTTGAAATTACAAAAATATTTTTATAACATACCTGGAATAGGTATATCTAAAAAATAGGTTTTCTTTAGTTGGTAATTTTAATTTTTTATTCTTTTTACTTGCTTGGTGGAACTAAATTATTTTATTTAGGTGTGCTTTATCTGTGTATGGTTTATCTGTGTATTCTATGATAAATGGATCCTGTGTCCAGTTTATTATAATTGAAAGTATAAGCTCATTTGTTAATAAGACTCATGCATGGCACGGGATATATGTTGGCACGTATTTAATAAATACTATATTATTTATATAGATATATGTTATTTACTAATTTTAATATTTTTGTATTTACTAAATTGATATTTACTGAACTTAGTATTTTATCTAATATTGAATCATCTCAATAATCACTCAAGATGAAATCGTAAGCATATGAGTTAAGAAAATTAGCTGGTTTATGAAGTGGAATACCAGATTTTTGAACATTGGTGTATGACAGCAGATAATTTACTTCTTCAGTTTAATACCTGTTGATGCTGAAAGCCAGAGGAATTGTTAACATGGGTGAAAAACAGACACTAGCTGATCAGACTTCTAATAACTATCAACCAAGGCACATCTTTTTATGGTTGTCTTGAATTAATACTAATTTTATTTTCTTCCTTATACAAAAATGTAAACTTTAATTTATGAACTTAAATTCAGCCATCAATAAAGTTACATTGTTATATGTTTTGAGAAATGTTTTGGTAGTGGGTGGTAAATTTATACTGCATGAGCTGGACCTTTTCACCAGGTTATTTTTGTGCCAGCAGCATGCATGTGGAGCTTGACTTGGATTAGTTTGAGGTATGATTTGTGACCCTTGGAACAAAAGAATACTCTCCATTTAACCTGGTAAGATAACTTGTAGCTGTTGGCTTATTAAAACAAGGTGCTCTTGCATTGACTAATATTGTATTTGCTTGTCTCATTTTTTATCTCCACCCTTAGCAATCCATCTTTTACATAGAGATTAGAATTACATTTCTAAAATTCAGATCTAAATTGCATTCTTCTTTTAAAAAAAACTTTGAAGGCATGTAAAATCAGTAAACAGGCAGTAATTTAAAAGATAAGAGGTTGATCTCTAAAATCTGACTGCCTAAGTTTTAGAATACCCACTCTAGCACTTTTTCTTTGGCAAGTTCTCAGTCTTCATGAGGCTCAGTGTATGAAATGGTGATTATAATGTTATTTACTTTGTAGAGTTGTTGAGACGATTGAATGAGATGTGTATTATCAAGCTTTTAGCACAGTCCTTGGTACCTAAAATGCAGTAATTTTTTCTCCTACTGTTACTATCATTACCGCTACTGCTGTTGCCATTATTAGTCACGGTTCACTTCATAGTATGATTCTATCTTATCTTTCTAGGCTCATTGTCAGCCACAACCCTTCAGTTTCTATGACCCAGTTAAGGCCAGCTATTTGCTCTTCCCTGAAAAGGCTATTATTTTCATGCTGATGTCTCCCACTTTTATTTTTCTAGCCCAGAATTTTCCTGAGTGTGATATCCCCTTGGAAATCTAGTTGGGATTTCAAACATCATGTTAGCCACGTGACTAAGATATAGCTATTTATTCCTTTCCCCCAATCTTCTTCCTCTCTCCTACCCTCAAACCCTGGTGTCTCTGCTGGCCCTCCCCATCTCAGTAAATGGCAGGACTCAAGCCAGAAACCTAAGATATCATTTCGGGTTCTCTTCTTTTCTCTCAGATCCAACCCATCCACACGTTATGTTGTACCTTCAGAATCTATCTTGAGCCAATCCACTGCTCTTAGCCTTCACTGCCTTCACCTCTTTATTTCAAGGCCTCATTATCTCTTGCATGAATTACTGCAGTAGCCTCCTGACTGGGCTTCTTGTTTCTTTTCCTGTTGTCACAAGTTCTTTATTCACACAGCAGCCCTAGGGACCATTTTAAGAGCCTCAGTCATGTCATTTTTCCTTAAAATCTTCCAGTGACTTCCCGTTTCTCTCGAATGGCCTGTATTCTTTTCCGTGACCTGAATGGCCCTCAATGATCTTTCTTCTTCTCATTGTTCTTCCCTTCATTCACTGGATGCCAGCCACTTGCGCCTCTTCAGTGTTCTTTAAACTTTTTACTTCCTTTTTAGGGTCTTTTGCACTTTTTGTACTACCTGCTTGAGATGCTTTTCATAAGGCTCGCCTGGCCAAACTCTTTGGAACTTAGCCCAGATCTCACTTTCTCACTCAGACCATCCTGTTTAATGTTGCAGTCCGTTAGTTACTCTGTCACACATTTTGTTTATTTTCTTTAAGACACTTAGTATAATTTGTACATATCTTGTTTAGTTATTGCTTAATTATGGTTTTTCTCCATTATCTGAATGTAATATATCTATATCTTCATTCATGTTTTTGCCAGGGATTGGAATGCTCACTTGCTCATATTTATCCTTTAAGTTGTAGCTCAGATGTTATCTTGATACCGATTTTAATGTTTTTAGACAAAGTTTTCCTCCCTTGCTCTTGATGCACACACTATTTGTAGAGTAAAATCCATTATAGACTATTTAAAGTATTATAATTGATGTCATTCTCTTCTGCTAGGCGGAGTTCCTCTGTCAAAGACTGTGTTGCTCTTTCTGTACGCTCAGTACCAACCAGTCTGTCATGCCACATATTAAATCTCTGTAAATGTTGAATTGAGTGGAAGTTGTCCTAATCAACTGAAATGACCAACACAAACCAGTTTTCCCAAATGAGACTTTAAAAATTATAAAAGTACTTTCCAGATTATAAAATACTAGTTTGTGCATTTCCTGTACATATTAATATATGTGTTCTGGGTCAAGGCAGGAATCTCAGAGCTATCGAGCCTAAGTATAATAGCATTTCCTGAAATTCCATTTTGTGAGAGCTTTTGTGGCCAGCATTAGGAACCTAAGAACTATTTGTAATGGTGAAGATGGTTCCACATTCTAAATACCTAAATTACAAATGAGCTTTTGGAACATAACCTGTTTGGAAGCTGGGGACTATTTTAGCAAAATGTTTATTTTATTTATTTATTTTTTTTCAAAATGTTTATTTTGATGCTGAAGACCTTTTTCTTAATGGTGTTAAGCTTATTTTCACATGGATTATGAAGGGAAAGGGAGAAAAGAATCTGCAAGTTGAGATTTTGTTTTTCAGAAATGGCTCAGTTTTCCCAAAGTAAAGGTATTGTCAGAAGGTTGTTGTTGTTGTTGTTTTAATGTTTTGCTTTGGGAAAACCTTAGAGAAAAGTTACAAGACTAGTACAGTGAACTCATATACCTTGTCACCTAGATTCACGGATTGTTAATATATTTAGCATATTTGCCTTATGATTCTCTGTGTTTGCAGAGTGGCCCCAAACTCTGGAAACAGATATTATTATTTTATTTTATCTATAATTTGAAGCTCCTTGATTACATCTTCTCGAGTATGCGAAAGATTCAAGTTTATTCAGTTAAAGTCAGAGGCATATCATCTGAGGCAGAGCATCACAGATGCATACAAGGGATAGACTGGAAATGCTGCATTAATGTACTTTGCTAACAAGGAAACCACACATTAAATATATTAATCTCATTCAGCATATCATGTATTGTGCTGTAATAGCAAGAATCCACTGTGTAGATCTTTTTCCTTCTCTTTTTCCTCTTTTTTTTTCTTCTCTCCTTTTTCTTCCTTTTCCTATTATAATTATTTTTATTGTTAACCATTTGAGAGTGGGTCTCACACATCATGATCCTTTACCCCAGGTGCTTTAGCAATATTAAGAATGAAGAGATATTCTTACATAACCACACAGTATGATGGATTCAGGAAATTTAATATTGATACAATAATTTACTATACAGTTCATGTTGAAATCTCCAGTTGTGCCAATAATATCCTTTAATAGTGTTTTCTTCTAATTCAGTGTTATTTATTGCATTTTAGTTGTCCTATCTCCTTTAATTTGAGACAGTCCTTCAGTGTTTTTTTTTATCTGACATGAATAGTTTTGAAGAGTACAGGTCCTTTGTTTTGTAGGATGCAGGAATACCACATAAGTGATGATATATCCTTCAGTGCATCACTATCAGGAGGCAATATAATGTCTGTTTGACCCATTGTTGTTGTTCACTTGAATCACTTAGTTAAGGTTTGAAAACTCCATGTAAAAGTTTTCATTGTCCCCTTTGTTATTGTTGAATAATCTTTGGGGAGACCCTTTGAGACTGTGTAAATACTCTGTCTTCCCCCAGAATGTTCACATAATGGTTTTAGCATTTGTTGATGATTCTTGCCTGAATCAGTTATTACACAGCGGTTTCAAAGTGGTGTTTTTCTATTATTCCTTCTACATTTGTTAGTCGACCTTCTATTCAATTGTAAATTAGAGCTTTTCCTTTTCATTGCTTATTTAATATCAATATGTTTATAGATTCTTTTTTTATGAAGTAGGTTATACTCTATCACCTGTCAGTGTTCATTTTTTAAAAATATTTATTTATTTATTTTTGGCTGCGTTGGGTCTTCGTTGCTGCACAGGGGCTTCCTCTAGGTGCGGCGAGCAGGGGCTACTCTTCATTGTGGTGCACGTGCTTCTCATTGTGGTGTTTCTCTTGTTGCGGAGCACGGGCTCTAGGCGCACGGGCTGCCGTAGTTGTGGCTCGCGGGCTCTAGAGCACAGGCTCAGTAGTTGTGGCGCATGGGCTTAGTTGCTCCGTGGCACGTGGGATCTTCCCGGACCAGGGGTCGAACCTGTGTCCCCTGCATTGGCAGGCAGATTCTTAACCACTGTGCCACCAGGGAAGTCCCCTGTCAGTATTCATTTTGATGTTCCAAATTAACTCAGATTTGGTCAGTGGGAGCTCCTTCAACTTAACTCATTGATTGTTTTGACATGTTTCTATCATTTTTGGAGCACTTCCTTACTTTGGGGACAGAAGATATTCTAGGCTCATCTTCTGCTTTTCCTGCAGCTGTCCTAGGATTGGCCATTTCTTCAGGGAGTCCTGGTTTCTTTAATTGGGTTAAGAGTATTTAGAAATCAAGAACTGGGCAGTAGGTATGCTTGTTGATACTGGAATATCATTGTTTTAGAGCCTTTTCAGCTGACCAAGCTGAGAAATTTTGAGTTTATGCTAATTGCTCAAGCAATAGATTGTAATTTTTCTTTACGTTCCTGGAACTCCTTAGCACAGAATCTTTTCTTTTGAAACTGTTAACAGTTTAAGTGACTAATTTGTCACGTAATTTTTCTGTTTTATTCTGTAATGGTTGGGTCTTGATTTCCAAAACTTATTTTAAGGTTCTTGGGAATAGGAGTCCTGTTTTATATCTCTTTGTATGTTCAGTGAATATGTTTCATAGTGCCTTGAGCATGATTGGTACCCATAGGTGGTTTATAATGTATAAATATAATAATGACTCAATATTATCTTTATTACTCTTATACCATAGTTAACTATTCTTGTGTTTTGTTGTAACATTTCAGGTAATTTTGTGGAAACTTTTAAGTGAATTGGTGATTCATTTGTTCTGTTTATACTAACTTTATTAACCTTGAAGTAATGAAACATCTAAAAGTTTTTCAACTTAAAAATTTTAAAAACCTAATTCTTGAGATTAAAGTATATAATTAAAGAACATCAAAACGACTAATCTTGACATTGCTGTTTTATAGTGTTTTGTTCTTTAGCCCTTTCTGGGCTTCACTTTAATTATAGTGAGATGATATCTAGATCCTTTTTAAGTCTAGGTTACATGCTTTATATATAATTAACGTTGACTTGTTTATGAAAGTGAAATTAAGTGCTACAAAGTATAGTGGAAAGAATATTGTGCTACTGAGCCAGGAGTCATTGGGTTCTAATTCTTCGTAAACATTGTGTTACTTTGGCAATTTCACAGTTTGGTTTTCATTATCTTATTCATTCAGTCCACAGGGCTAGGTGATGAGGAATAAGAGTGAAAAGGCATGGCTTTCACAGTCACGTGGGAGTATGGACACATATATGTTTATAATTCACTTTGCTATGTGCTTGATGTGTATAGTGCAGAGTGCTACAGGAGCACATAGAAGGGGCAATTAACCCAGTTTCAGGGAAGCCAGGAAAATTTATTCCACTGGAAGTGACATTTTCAACTTAGGTTGAAGTCTAAAGAGTGAATAGGACTTAGCCTTGTGAAGAGAGTAGATAGAGTTTACTAGACCTGTGTTAAGGGCAAGAGATACATTTAAGGACCTTGGGTTGCTTGGAGAAACTCAAAGAGTACACTATGGATGGATCAGGCAGTGCCAGACTGGAGAGATAAATAGGGACCAGATTATGAAGAGCCCTTAAGCTGTGTTAAGGAATTTGTACTTTATTTTAGGGAAAATCTAAGCATCTTAAGCCTGGAGAAAATTAATTTAAAAGGTGATACTGATTGCACTGTGTAGACTTCTTCAGAGAGAGTTACAACTGGTAGGCAGGGCTTCCCTGGTGGCGCAGTGGGTCAGAATCTGCCTGCCAATGCATGGGGCATGGGTTCAAGCCCTGGTCCGGGAAGATGCCACACGCTGTGGAGCAACTAAGCCCGTGCGCCACCACTACTGAGCCTGCTCTCTAGAGCCCGCGAGCCACAACTACTGGAGCCCGTGCCCCACAGCAAGGGGAGCCACCGCAATGAGAAGCTAGCGCACCACAACGAAGAGTAGCCTCCACTGTCTGCAACTAGAGAAAGCCCGCGTGCAGCATCAAAGACCCAACTCAGCCATAAATAAATAAATAAATTAATTAATTAATTAATTAATTAATTAATTTAAAAAACCCAAAAAACTGGTAGGCAGGGAGAATAATTAGGAGGATGTTACAACAAATTAGTTAAAAGGGGTTAAGGTGGCCTGGACTGTGGTAGTGGGATGAGGATTGAAGAAATAGTTGGATTTGAGGAGTTATATAGGAGGTAGAATGAAAGGACTCAGTGATGGAGGGCTTGTGGTAGGTGAAAGAGAAAGAGTTAAGGGTAATGATTAGGTTTATGGCTTGGACAATTGAGGGAATGAATGGGTGGTTTACTGAAATAGGAAGCACAAGGGGAGGTTTAGGCTTTGGAGAAAGATGATGAATTTACTTGTGATAGAGTGCCTAGATGGATAAAGAGGGTTTGGTCAGAGAGTGGGATGTATAACTTACTCTCAGAAGTGGAACAGTTCCTGTTAATGACGAGGCCTAAGGAGTTGCCCATGGAATGGGTGTTTGAAGAGGAGTGGAAGTGAAGGTATGTAGTGGTTGGGGAACAGAGGATTTATCTATTAAAAAAAGCCTGAGGGTATGCCTGCCCTGAGGCAGAGCACACTGTTTTAGATTATCTCAAGGTTTTCAGCTTATAAAATGTTTCAGATACTGTAGTCTCAATAAGATTGTCTTAAGTTAAACAAGCAAACAAAAAAGCAAAAAAAAAAAATAACCCCGCAACAATAAATATTTTTTTCTAAACAAAGCAGGAGACTGTTTAATTGCTCCAGACTCATCTTGTGTTTTACCTTTCCCAATCCTGGAATCATCCTCTTTTCCGAAGAGCCCTGGCTCCTTTCGTTGGAGGATGGCATTTAGAAACCAAGATCTGGGTGCTAGGTGTGCTCATTGCTCCTGAGGTGTCATTGTTTCTAGGCCTTTTCAGCAGAGCTAAGAAATATGTGTGTATATACTAACCTACACATATATGTATGTGTGGGTTAGTATATGATGGTATACATGTGCAGTCACTTCTACTATAACATGGCATGTGTGTTCCTGAAAATCAGTGTGCGATGCAAAGTTGTATAATAAAGACCATGGGGTTCATGGCATCGATGGAGCCAGGAAACAATACTCAGAAACTCTGTCAGTGACGCATTAAAGAGAAAAGATAGGAACCTAATAAACCTATTTAAAACAGCAGTCATGCGGTTAAACATGTTAAATGGTTAAGTATTACAGAAAGAGTAAATGTGGCTCTTTGCTCTGAAAAAGACATGAAGTTTGCTTGTGTAGGTGAGTTTTGGAAAGGTTGTGGCTTGTGAGTTATTGTGAAGTGGTGGATTGAAAGTTATCTGAAATCAAATGAAACACCACCAGATGTGGATGGATGTGGCTCATAACACATGCTGTTATGTTATGGACTGTGGTAGATCATTTTCATTTGAGTCAGTTCTCCCTTGGGTGCCTTGCAATTTATTCTTCATTTCTGCAATAATTTTTTTTTCTATTTCTTTTTTGAATTCAGTCAGCTTTTTAAGTTTTTCATTTTTGTTTTTAGTTTTTCGGTTTCTGTCTGATTCAAAGTGGTTTTCATATCCTCAAATGCTTGTTTGAATATGTTTAATCCAATTATTAATATATTAGGATAATGTATTAACAGAATATATTTAATTCTATTTGGAATACTGACTTACAGAGTTTTTGCTGCTTTGAGGTTGTTTTTGGTAGGAGGTTTTCCTCACATGATACGTCAAAATCTGTTTCCTGATTTTCTGGATTTCACTTTTCTTTTGTTCATTTTTGTGATATTGGGGGGTTTTACAGTATTCCTAGTTTAATGGTGCCCTCTTCTGTTGGTATAAAATAGTCCTGTTACTTCAGTAGTTCTTATTTGTTTGTTTTAATGGTTGGAGAGAAGGGTTGTGAGACTTCCAATTTTATGATTCTTTTTGGTCTTGCGGGACCTTAAATTTCCCCCTTTTTCTGTTTCCCTTTACCATCCAATTGCCAAAGGACACTCTTTCCTTCCTTTTGCCTGTCTTCTCCCAGAGGCCATGTGTTTCAAGGTTGTGCCCCCTTACATGGCGGCTAGTGCTTTAAATGGCACCTGTTCTTTAAATCACCGGAAGTTTGAACTTCCTTCCCTGTGCTCTGTATTCTGATCTGCCCATTTTCCCAGTAATTCCCCAGATTTAGGGTGGGTTAATATTTTTGGTGGTCCTTTCAAATGACCCTTAGGCCTGTTTGCTGGCACCAAGCCTTGGGGTGCGTGGGGGTGGAGTGACAGCTTGGGAGATCAATCAAGTACTGGGATTTGGTGATTTTTCTGTTTCCACTCATAGAGAGCATTTTTTTTTTTTTTTTGTCTTTAGGCTATGCTGAAAGCTTGGTTTTGTGTAGGATTTCCTTTTCCACCTTGTATTTTCATATGGTTTAGGGGGAATATTTTTAGTTAGATAATGCTACCACCATTGGCCTCACTAAAGTGTCTACTTTTGGGGGAGGGGGAGCAGGAATCTATTGACTTATGCTATCAATGCTACAAGGGTTTTAGTAAGAAAAGACATAGGTAGTCAACTTACACTGGTGAGCTAGAGATGTTAGAAAGTACCCTGTAGGAGATATAAACCAATTTAAATACTCTTGTTTCATTCTGCTAGCATGTAAATGCAGGTTCTAGGTTATTGCAAGAGCCTTAAGTGCTTTTTTTTGTAAAGAAGGTTATTAATTCAAATATTTATTTCTGTAATGTATATTGGAAATGCTTTGGTTTTATTTATAGCATGAATGAGTTATAGGCCTATATTCAACCTAGCACTTCTTTGGTACTTCTTTATTCTAATGACAATCTAATATGTGAAGTTTTCAGAAAAGGTAACTTTTTTTTTTGGAATTTAAATCATTTTTAATAAAATTTTTTACACTTAGAGGTGGAGATGTAAATAATATATAAGAAATATAATGGTATATAAAGAATAATAAAACATTCACTTGTGGATCTACTACCTTACTGAAAAAATAAAACTACCAGTATTGTTGAAGTCCCCTGTGTGAACATTCACAGTCTCATTTCTATCTCTAACCCCAGGATTAAGAATTATTAAGAATTTGTGGTTATTATTCTCTTCGCCTATATTCTTAAGCAGGTTACTATTAGTACATGTAGCTAAAGTCTGTTTATTTTCCATGACCTCACATGCCATTGTATGACTACTTCACAGTTTATTTATCCATTCTACTTGTTTCCTGGTTCTGTTAGTAGGATAGTAGATTTTTTTTTTTTTTTTTTTTAGAAAGGTAACTTCTAAACTTGGGAATTGATCTGATAGCTGTTAACTTCTTTGAAAGTTAAACTACTTGTATCTCTTCTTTTTCCTTTTCTGCTCTTTTGGCTTTCTCAGTTTTATTTTATGATTGAACTGTTGTCCTTTGATTACAATAAATTGTAGGTGTCGTGTTATTTCTTGGCTGTGCACTTTTATGGTGTTCAATAAGATGGCACTGTATCTGTTGATTGTAGCTGAAGTTAATTGGTTCTGTCTTATATGCTTTATATCTATGTCTTTTTAACATGAGAAATTTAACATAAAGTTGGAGTTATGTGTGGAAGTTCTTTATGCTTGGTTTCTAGAATTTAGTTGCTTAAAATATTTATTACCTTTAAGCATTTCTTTCCCTAGAATTAACAAGTTTTTTTGTCAGTGTTTTATGTTGTTGGGGTAGAAATTGACTTGTTCCATTAGTCATTATACATTTCTTTTAAAAAATATAAACCAAAATTAAAAGGCGTATTGACTTTAAACAGCAGAAATCTTTCATAATATAAATTAAAACCTTTGCTATTAATGATGTGTTTTTGGAATTCTCCACCTGGCTTTTTGATGGTGTTTAAAGGCAGTCAGTACCTATGCCCAGCTGTCTGTCTTTGGAACCTCATATATGGGCTTTCATTTCTTTTTTCGTAGCTTCCCGAAGTCTTAAGTAATGACTTGACAGGCTCTCTATACAATTTCTTTTTACTGCCCTACCGCTTTTCTTTCAGCTGGTAAATATGGTAGCCCCAAAGCAATGTCCATTGCTCTGCTCCCTTGCCCCTTCCTTTGGACTCTATTCCTTTTCTTTTCTCACTACTTTAACTATTGTTTCTGTATTGTTGATGCAGAAATATAAACACATTTAAGATATAGCTCTTTGCTTCTAGTAGGTAATGGTGTAGAAAGGGTAAAACCCCATTAATTACTATGCTACATTAATTACCAAGTGATGTGTAAATCTTAGACACAAGGCATGGATTAGGGAGTTCAGGGAAGGAAGAGTTCAGAAGTGACCAGGGAATGCTTCATGGAAGAATTGATATTTGAGCTGGATGTCAGGTTTTATTGTCAGAGGTGTAGAAAAGATATTTCACATAGAGAAATCATTTTGAGCAAAAGAACTAAAACAGAAAAGTGAGAGGTATGTATTGGACACAGTTTGGCTAGATTGGAGGGTGTTTCAGAAGTAGAAGATGATAAAGTGGGAAAGAGAGCTTGAGACCAGATTGTAGAGCACGTTGGATGTTGAGCAGTTTGGACTTTGTTCTTCAGCTAAGGAAGAGCTGTTGAAAAGTCTTTTAAGCTTGGAAGTGACCAGGGCCGTCTTTAATATCCCCATATAACAAGATAACAAAGATGACATTATGTCCTTCCTTATTAATAAAGCTTGGTTCCTTAAAGAATAATGCTCAACAACACTTGTTTGAAAGGACAGTGCTAGCCTCATTCTTAATTTGATTGTTTGAAGGAAATTGGTGGGAATATATGCCTTTCAAGTAGAAGACATGAATAAAGATAGATTATTCTTTTCTCATTCTCCTCTGTATCTCACTTCTTTTTTTTTTTTTAATTAATTAATTAATTTATTTTTGGCTGTGTTGGGTCTTCGCTTCTGTGCGAGGGCTTTCTCTAGTTGTGGCAAGTGGGGGCCACTCTTCATCGCGGTGCGCGGGCCTCTCACTATCGCGGCCTCTCTTGTTGCGGAGCACAGGCTCCAGATGCGCAGGCTCAGTAGTTGTGGCTCACGGGCCCAGGCGCTCTGCGGCATGTGGGATCTTCCCAGACCAGGGCTCGAACCCGTGTCCCCTGCATTGGCAGGCGGATTCTCAACCACTGCGCCACCAGGGAAACCCTGTATCTCACTTCTTGATCTCCATTCCCAGGTCAGGCCAAATGCTGTGCTTTCCATAAAGAACTGATTCCTTCCAATTAGAAGAGTTTTCTTTTGAAATCCTCATAGTACTTTGTATCTGTCTTATTGTACTTACCATGTTTGACCTTATAATAAAGGGAGTAGGTGTATACACAGTGCATTAAAGCTTTTTATGCTTGTATCTTAGTTGTTCTTGCATTCTTTTCATGTAGATTCTCAGTAAATATATAGTAATCTATTAAGTTTCTGTCTTTCAAATGACCCTAGATTTTACATGAGGATTTGGGCTGAACTAAGGTTTTGGACTGAACTTAAAGTCTTTAATACTGCTGGTCTAGATCAGTAGTTCTCAACATTTTTTCTGCTGTGAGATACAGTAGATGAAATTTTGACACATGGACTCCCATGCATCTACTTAGCAGGGAAGTAAAATGTTACAGTGATTTATAATTGCCACAACTATCCTAGGATTTGTTGTCAGTGTAACAAGTAGTAGATGATGTATATAATTCTTAGGGCAGTAGCTTTAACTCTTCCCAATTTTCTTCCACTTAAGAAGGCATACCAGAATGCAAGGAAAGGTAGTACTATGAGGATAATCTGAAGCCCCCTCTCTCTATTTTAAGGTTCAAAACAGCACTTTAGAAGTATCAAATTACTTGCAATAAAAATCCCTAGTTATAGTATCCATCTTTCAGGATAACTTTAGGGTTGTTTGGATTTCTTCTTTTCCATTAGTGCAGATGTTTTTGTTGTTAACTATTTGTTTGTTTGAAATGGGTAGAATCCTGTTTTGATGCGGATTAGACTGGTAGTCTGGATATTACTCCTGGATTCCATTTCATTTCTGTTAAGCTTTAGAGTTTGTGTTTCTAAAAAGACCTCTGAGGCCTCTTCCAGTTCAAAACTTTAGGAAGTTGCAGAATATCGCAAATATGGTGTTCAAGCTTTTTCTAGATTCTGGCCAACATCCTTATTAATATGGACATCTGTTTGACACACTTTGCCAGCTTACCAGACTTTAACCAAAGTGATGTATATTTGGCCATTTTTTATGTTAAGTGCCTAGTGTCACATTTTAAAGTGTGCTTGTTTTTGAACTTTTTTTTTTTTGTGGACAAAATATACTTTTTGTTATTGGGGTGTAGGTGGTTGAGGAATGTAAAAATGATAGGTTCCAGTAACTATATGCCTGACAAGAAATACTAAGAGTGTTGTTAGCCCTTAGTTTGGGTTGAGGCGCGTAGAACAAATGGAACTTTAGCATTTGAGAAGTTACATCCTCCACTTGATGAATGATAGCATTATCAGAACATGTAATAAATATTAAATATCAATGTGAACGCTGTCAGTATGGTTGCTGATTATAGATTAGGGGGTGATAAATTATTTGGGAAAATAAAATAGGAACTAGTAATTTACCTAAAATGCCTTATTGTGGCATAACCACTGGTATGCGTATCGTTACGGGGAAGATGTTAGATACCATAATGAAGTAGGATGATAGAAAAGAAAATGTGAAGGTACTCTAAGTTATTTTATTATAAGAGTAGAAGCTAAAAATAAACACATATACCCACACAGAAGCTTGTATACCAGTGTTCATAGCACCATTACTAATAATAGGCAAAAAATGGAAACAAATGTCCATCAACTGATGAATGAATAAATAAAATGTGGTGTTTCCATACAGTAGAATATTATTTGGCAATAAAAAAGGATGAAGTATGAATGCATGCCACAACATGGATGGATCTTGAAAACATTGTTAAGTGAAATAAGCTAGTCATGGAAGATCATATATTATATGGTTCAATTTATATGAAATGTCCAGAATAGGCAATTCTATAGAGACATAAAGATGCCTCACTGCTTAGGGCTGGGGTGTGGGGTGGGAATAGGGAATGGGGAGTGACTGCTGATGGGTACAGCTTTCTTTTAAGGGTGATGAAAATGTTCTGGGATTAGTGCTGATGGCTGCACATTCCTGTGAATATAAAAAAATTTCAGGTGTATACTTTAAATGGGTGAATTGTATGGCATGTGAATTATATCTCAGTAAAGCTATTTGCTTTTTTATTTTTTAAAAAAGAACTGAGGCTGTGTGAAGAGATGTTTTGGACCTAATGGGTACTTTGGGAGATATAGATGGAGGTGGAAGCGCATGGGGGAAAATAGGCATTTCTGGCATTAGTATACTATCACATTGTAACACCAATGCTACCCTCTCTGTTTTCTGGCTAAGAATGTGATAGGTTGTGTTTTAGTGGGCATTGTAAAAGAACCCAGCTTTTTAACCTTACCTAACACTGAGGCTGGAATTGTGCATTATTCCACTTGACAGGATTAGTCTTGCCTTTCTCTTATTTGTGTATTTTTTGTCATATTAAATTCAAATGTTTTCCTGTTTTCAAGGTAGCGCATAATTGTGTTCTGCCCATCTATCCGTCCTACACCCTGCTTTGCTCTTTTTGTTCACACCTACTCACATTTGTGTCATCTTTTTACTTTCTGTAATTGGAACAGTCCCTAGTTTCATGTGTGCTTGAAATCACTTTCTTAAATGCTTGCTTCTGTGAAATTAACTGACTTGAAGATATTGTTTCTTGTGGCTTAGTCTTTTTATATGTTTATAAATCTATTCTTTTAAGGCCTTAGTAGTATCGTTTTCAGTTCTAGAGTCATGTTAAATGATTCCAAATATATACCAAAACTTCTCATTTGGCTTTTGCTGTATGTAGTGTTTGCCTTTCTGATTTCTTCAACAGTGATGACTCTTTAATAGGAACGTTGCTAACCAATTGACTTCCAGTGGCAGTCTCCATTTGTTCCATTTGCCCCCTTTTCTGGGTTATTTCTTTACGAAGCTAGCACTTATTGAGCTCATACTGGAACTATGCGAAGTAATAGCGTAGCATATATGCTTATTTAATAACAACTATTTAATTAATTTAACAACTAAATTTATGAAGTATACAAACTATTACTACACTGTTTTACAGATGAGGAAACTAAAACTCAGAAGATAATGATGATTGTTCTTGATCTTAACTTTGTAAAGTCAGAAAAATCTTTTTAACTACGTATGTATAGCTTCTCTGTGTTGAGTATCTGCTTTCGTAATGTGTGATCTTTGTATGTATTTGGTGGTTGCTCAAAGTTTTACAAATTTATTCCTAAATGGAACCATAGAGTATGTACTCTTTAATGTCTGGATTTTTTCCCTCACCAAAATGTTTCTGTAATTCATCCGTGTTTGTGTCTATCAGTATTTTGTTCCAGTTTACTGTTGCCTAGTGTTCCTTTATATGTTTGTACCACAATTTCTCCATTCACCTTTCATGGACATTTTGGTTGTTTCCAATTTGGAATAAAATTTTCTCCCCCTCATTCTTGTGCTATTTTTGTCATCCATTTTATGATGCATGTTTTTATTTTTATACATTATTGCTACATTTGCTTTAAAACCCATTATCTCTTTAAAAAGTAAAAGTAAGAAAATAAAAGGTAAACTCACATACTTACCATTTCTATTGGTCTTCCTTTCTGTAGAAATAGGTTTCTATCTGTTGTTTCTCAGAGCAGTTTTAGGTTTACAGAAAAACTGAACAGGAAGTACAGAGTTCCTATATACTCTCTTTCTCGCTCTCGTCTCTCCCCCTTCCCTATTATTAACATTGCATTGGGATGGTACATTTGTTAGAGTTGATATTGATGCATTATTATTAATTAAGTCCATGGTTTACATTAGGGTTCATTCTGTTGACAGATTCTCAGCTTTTGTTTGTCTGAAAATGTTTTTATTTCTCCATCTGTGAAGAATATTTTTGCTTTATGTAGATTTCAGTTTACAGGTTTTTTTTTTTTTTTTCCTTCTTAGCACTTTAAAGGCGTTATTCCTTTGCTTAAACTTGTTCGCATTACTTTCTGCAAGGGGTCTGTGGTAATTCTTACCTTTGTTCCTCTGTATGTAATGTGTCTTCCCCTCACTTTGGTTGCTTTTAAGATTTTCTTTATATTACTGGATTTCAGCAGTTTGATTGTTAATTATGTGCCTTGGTACAGTTTCTGTGTGCTTAACCTGTTTTTTGTTCCTTGAGTTTCTTGAGTATATGGGTTCAGTTTTCCTCAGATTTGGAAATTCTTTGGCCTTTGTTTCTTCAGATATTTTTTCTCTCTCTATCCTTCTGGGACTACAATTACACCATTTTTAGACTGCCCTTGATATTCTCACAGGTCCTTGATGCTCTGTTCTTTGTTTCTTTTTTTGCTTTCTATTTTCACATCTTCAATTTAGGGATCCTTTTTTCCTACACTGTCGAATCTGTTGCTTAAGTCTATCTGGTTTTTTATTTGAGATACTATATTTTTCATCTTTAGAAATTCATTTGATTCTTTTCAAAATAATTGTCATTTTTTTCTGTTTTTCATTAAATCCTTTAATATATTTATAAAATTTTAAAGTTTATGTCTTTAAAGATATCATCATCTTGTTTCTGGATCTGTTTTTTTTGTCAGAATTTTTTCCCCTGGTATAGCTTACACATTTTTCTGGTTTCTTACGTTGAGTAAGTTTTGATTGACTCTTGGATGTTCATCATGATGTTGTCTGGATTTTGTTGGTTTTTTCTTAACAGGCTTAAATTTTGTTTTGGCAGTGTATTCCATTTCTTATGAAAAAATAGTAGTAGTTTAGCACTACTGCTAAGGAGGTGATTCTGCTTCAACGTCTACTCACTGCGCCAGGTTTCAATGAGATTTTTCTCTCCTCTATTTGGAATTTGAACATCTCCAAATCTTAAGTAATCTCTGGTAACTTTTGAGCCTACTGCTTCCTAGTTATTGTTCTTTGCCTGGCCTTGTAGAGTTTCACTTTACTAATGCTGCAGCTTTATATTCAGCAAAAAACTGTGTTGTCAAGTATTATAGCAATTAACCACATGTGGCTTTTGAGAGCTTGAATTGTGGCTAGTTCAAACTTAAATATTCTGTAAGTATAAAACATACTGAATTTCAGAAACTTATGGGAAAAAAATGTAAAATATCTGTTTTTTAAATCAATTGTATTCTGAAATGATAACATTTTGAGCATTCCGGTTAAAGGAATTATGTTAAAATTAGTTTCATCTGCTTCATTTTACTTTTTTTTTTTAAATTTTACTTATTTTTTATTTTTGGCTGTGTTGGGTCTTCATTGCTGTGCATGGGCTTTCTCTCGTTGAGGCAGGTGGGGGCTACTCTTCGTTATGGTGCGCGGGCTTCTCATTGTCGTGGCTTCTCTTGTTGCAGAGCACAGGCTCTAGAGCGCAGGCTCAGTAGTTGTGGCGCACGAGCTTAGTTGCTCTGAGGCATGTGGGATCTTCCTGGGCCAGGGATCGAACCCGTGTCCCCTGCATTGGGAGGCGGATTCTTAACCACTTTGCCACCAGGTAAACCCCATTTTACTTTTAAAATGTGATTATTAGAAAATTTTAAATTATATTTTGGGCTCATGTTATGTTTGTTTTGGACGGAGCTGCTGTAGAATCCTCTGTGCAAATTTCAGGTGCACTTTGTCTTCTTGAACTCTATCGTCTCTATTACTTTCCCACACAGTTTCCACCTTCCTTAGCCTCCCTAAATTTCAGTTTCTGTCTCTTTTACTCACTTAGTCCACCATATTCTGCTTGGCTTCTCATTTCTGCACTGCTCTCCTGACTCTTCATTGTAGGGTTGCGGTCCCCAACCTTTTTGGCACCAGAGACCGGTTTTGTGGAAGACAATTTTTTGATGGGATGGGGGGGATGGTTCAGGTGGTAATGCAAGTGATGGGGAGTGGCAGATGAAGCTTCGCTCACTCACTCGCCCGCCTCTCACCTGCTCTGCGGCCCGGTTCCTGACAGGCTGCAGGCCAGTTGTTGTCCGTGGCCCCCGGGGTTGGGGACCCCTGTTGTAGGGGACACTTTCTGTTTTCTCAGGTGCTGCAGTGCTGAGCTCCTTGTTGTCCAGTGTTTTAAAATTATAGTTTTACATATATGTGTGTGTATATATATATATATGATCAGTTTTCTCGTTGAGTTCACTGGGAGAGCATGATTGGTACTAGTTACCACATCATGGCTAGTAGCAAAAATCTTTTTAAGGCACGAGTAAGTTGATGACCACATATGAGAACATGAATTAAAAACACCATTTTTAAACCTCAGTTTTGATTACAAAATGCAATTCATCTTTGAGCAAATAAATACTTTGTATTGTGTTTATAGACTGTACTTTATGTTTTTGGGTTTTTTTTGCCTGCTTCATTTTTATCTTAATCTGGATTGATTTTTAAAGCTGTTTGTTTTCATATAGAAACCTATTTTCTTTGACACTACGTTATGCTCAAGGCAGAAACTTTGATAATTTCCAAACATAAAGCAGTAATTTTCTTCATAATTGTATCGATAATTTTAATCAAGATTTGAGGAGATACTTTTTAGGCCCTCAAGATTTGAAGCTAGGAATGTCAGTATGTCAGCAGCACTTTGGTTTCACTTTGCTTTCTAGTTTATTGGCATTCACTGATTAGGCACTTAAATAACCAGCTAATATGGCAAGAGATAGGAGTTAGGGAGCAAATTACTTATTTTAGGTCATTCAGGTCTTCAGTTATCAGCAGTTGTGCTGGGTTTCGTCTGTTTGCTTTATAAAGCATATTTGGGACATTTGAAGAAAGGAGTTTTGAACCTTGGTCATTTCATTTAACCCTTTTTTATTAATATGGAAAACTGGAAGATGACAGTAACTTGTGCCATAGTATAAAATATGGTATTCAACATTTATCACTGAAATGGTAATGTCTTCAAAGGTCTCATTTGTTTCAGAGGACCTTTTTTAAAAGTTCTCTTTTTTTTTTTTTAAATGATCTCTCCATGTGCTTTTTGTGATATTGTTTGTGTAATTTTTAGTTCTGGTAATTCTCATATAGGAGCTTAAAATGTATTTTTAAAGTTATAGAGGAATTATCACTGTTTATAATTTTTGTTCACAGCAGGCACCGACTTGTTATTTGTCAGGATGTCTTCATATATAGGTATTGATGTTCATTGTATATCTGAAGCCGCTCAAGTGTATCAGTCCTCTGAGACTGATATGCTTTGCTCTCTTTTGAGTCTGTTGCTATAGTATGCATTCATTTATTACACTTATTAAATTTATTCAACAAAAGCATTAACTGAACTGTGGTTATGTGTAGTTGTTAAAAGCATGCCTGGGTTCTAATCCTGGCTTTACCACTTTACTGGTTTAGCTCTGTGACCTTGGCTAGCTGCTTCTTAGTATTTCAGTTTCCTCTTGAGGATAATAGTGAGGTTATTGTTGGCTTTACATCACTTAATATATGTAAAGCAATTAGGCTACTGATTAGCATATGATAAATACTCAAATGTTATTGCTGCTGTTGCAGTTATTATTACTATTATTGTTATGTTAGGCCTTTCTTGGACACCTTTTCTCAAATTTTAATCCCCTCCCTATGACAGTACTTCCTTCCCTGCTTTATTTTTTTCTCATTAAGGACTTTCCACAAACCTGCTGTATACACATATATCCCTTATTCACTGTGTGCTGTAGGTCTCCCCCACTAGAATGTAAACTCCATAAAGTCAGGAATAGATATAGGGATTTATTCCTAGCACCTAGAGAAGTGTCGGGAGTATATTGGATACCCAGTAAATGTTTTCTGAATGGATAATGTTGAATTGTGTGCCAGGTATTGACTAGATACTGGGGATATAGAAATGAAAAAAGTACAAAAAAGTTCTTTCTCTTAAAAAGCATGTAGTATAATAGAAGAGACTCATACCTACAAAACTAACTATAGTTATTTTGCCCCATGTAAGTGATGGTGATGATGGTGGTAAAGGATACCTGAGGATGCCCTCACAGAAGGTGTCAATTGAACTGGACATTTGATCCAGATAAGGAAGGTTGTTTCCAGGTAGAGGTAAAATCTTGAACAAAATTACAGAGTTTGACAGTTTGGGCAATGGCTTGTAGTCCAGGTTAACAACAGTGTAGGTTAATTAGAAGTAGAGGGAGCTAGGAAATTAGTTAGGACCAGGTTTGGGAAAGATAGCTGTTAGAGGTACAGGTTGTCTAGCTCTTACCTGGACAGAGTAATGGGATTTTGGATGTTCAGTATGTGAAATTTAATGATAACTGGCTGTAGCACTAACATTTTAGTTTTGGTTTTAGGTGAGACCAAAAGTTTGAAGGTGAGAGTGTATTTCTTTATAGATTGTTATAAACGACCTATAAAAACTTGGTTTTTAGAATATTACCTTTTAGAAACTATTTGAGAACTGTGTACAAAACAAACTTGTCAATAACAGTTAATTTATAGAATTGAGGAATTAATATTTTTTGATATAAGAATATGTACCACGTGGATAATTATCAAATTTTTATTTAATCTGTTATTTACCGTGGGTCAAATTGCCAAACTTTAATTCCTACTGTGACACTGACACAAAGCTGGTGTCCAAATACATTTAAAAATAATTAGTTTTGTTTAGAATGAGAACACATGAAAAATAGTTTCACTTTGAATTATTGGATTTTAGAAACTGGTAATGTATTGGTATTTGAGGAGATTGCTCTGTTCTGTATTTCGGTACAATTAGACTAAAAGCTGAAATTGGCTTTTTAAAGCAAGCTCCTTTTAACCTTGGTAAAAAAAAAGGGCTTATTTATGTGTGTGTGTGTGTGTGTGTGTGTGTATGTGTGTTTTAAAGTTAAAGCTTTTAATGCTTAATTCGTTAATATAAAAAATATTTGGCAGACTGTGGCTCCACTCCCGCCCCCCCCCCCCAGAGGGGATATACATTTCAAATAGAAACAAAATTGTAGTATCACAATAATTAGTATTGCTGAACAAGATTCAAAAGACTGGTGTTTGTGTGGAGAAATTACCATTTTCATTTGATGAAGCAGATTTACTTGGGGATTGTCATAATTACCCAATCATGTAATTCTAAATTATTAGATTAGCGTCATAAATTGATCCTGGCCAGTCAGGGTGAGGAGAGGCTTTTACCATCTTTCTCTTTCTACCTAAGTGTATTGCTACTATTTCCAAGCAAAAGTGTAGCAGGACTGGATTATTCTTTATGCACTACTCCATTGGTTAGCATTTATTAGTGTTCCTTTATTAATGTGAATTATTGACATTAATCTGTTTTATATTTGTTTTTGGCATTTTTATGTTCATTTTCATTTCATTGTTCCCTTTAAAAGAGTGAAAGCTCTAAGTATACACATAGCATTTGAATATATACACATTTTATGGCAATGCAAGTCACTGACCCATTGACAGTTTTTTTTTCTAAATGAGAACATAGTACAGTGAACATTTTCAGAATGTAACTATTTTATCAAAACGTAAATTCAGTAGGCTGTGTATACCAGTTAAATATAAAGTATATCATGTGATATAGAGGGTAGGAAAGTGGGACCTAGGACACCAATTTGTGAACCTTGGCGTGGATAGAATATTACTGAACGTTTAAGTAATACTTCCTGAAAAAAATGGATTAGCAATGCCCAATTGGCTAACATTGTGTTTTTATTAGCCAAATTTTTAAAAATTCATTTTTCTATTGATCAGTAAGTATTAGTGGAACTGTCTGTTGATTGTTGAAATTTGTAGTAATGAAATTATATTTAATTTTGTTTTAGACTTAAGAATAATTACTAACCCATCTAATATTTTTTTCTTTATTAAAGAATTGGATTTTGTGAAAAAGTAACAAAGAAGAATTCTCTGCAAGGATCACATCTAAGTGCACTTTTTGCTGATACATCATTTCTGGTAAGACATTTTTCCTTTTTTCTATGTTATGAAGTAAATAAACACAATGGGATTTTTTTTTTTTTTAAATAAGACTGCCTTGTGAGCTTGAATAACAGTCATTTTGGAGTTTATTTTGGGGATTAAGGTAGATTAATTAAGGAAATTCATAAAATCCTGTTGAATATACATATATATGTATGTGTATATATACACACACACACACAAAATATACATGATGTGGTATAGTGACAGTTTCTCATATAGTGGCACTGCTGAGATAATCCCATACTTTTACATCTTTTCCACTTCCATTTTCCATGTCCATTACATGTATTTGAAAATAAGGAAAAAAAATCTAAAGTCCATATTTACTGTGACAGTAAGTTGGAGGAAGAGAGGGTTTGAGGACGTGAGTTACATATTATGAGGAGAGATTTTCAAATGAAAGACAGAGTGGACAAATCTAGCCATATCTCTTGAAAGGTGGAAGGGTTGAAGAAAAAAATTAAGCAAATTTAAGAAATCTTTTTAAAATGTAGACTTTTTTTGTGACTTTGAATTTTTTGCCTTAAGTTGTAGGCCCATATTTGCAAAGCTCTGGAGTAGGCAATTTTGATTTAAAAACTTACATTGGCCTAGGTTAATGGTTCCAGTATGCTAGTAAGATGTGTAGTTCTCCTCAAAAAGCTTTCATAAGTGAAACTTCACTTGAATTCTACCTTCTATTCAAAATGGAAAAGAATTATATTAATACTAGGATATTTTAACATAATGTAATTTCAGAAAATGTTAGGGGATAGTTTTTGGTGTGTTATATATAATATGTTAACCTTAACATTCTGAATGTTAGATATAGTTGATCAAGCCTGATGGTTATGTCAGTAAAAACTTGGGAAAGCTACTTACAATATTTGCTCTTGTTGTTATTCTTGTTTTAAGAATACTTTTGCTGTTTAATGTTTAAATTTTTTCTTGAATTATTAAATGGTAGAAAGAACTTTCATGAGCTTACAAAATGAGTTTTTTGTTAAAATACTTTATTCTAATGTCAGTTTCTTATGCCCATATATTTTTCTTCTTAAACCTTGACTGCAGAACAGCCCATTTTATGATATCCTTCAGTTTGGGGAACTAGGGGAAAAGGTATTGTTTTTCCAATTGAAAAGTATCCTTCAGTCGAAAAATTGTATATGTACAGGAAGGATGGGAATAATGAAGTTTAGTTCACATTTTAAAATATAAACCTTGGTTAGTCTTCTGTATATCTTTCAGTGTTTATTTGGTTTGTTTTCTTTTCTCATCTTTTTTACATTTCTCATATATATATATATATATATATATATATATATATATATATATATATATATTGTTCACTAACTGCTCAATACTGAGTGATTTGAATTAAAGCACTATAGGAATTTAGACATTCTCATTCCAGAGAATTTCCCCTATAATTTCCCTATAATTCTGTACCTTCTCTGAACCTCCGTGATGGCTATGAGCATAACTTCAGTTGTTATATTTGGGTTATGTTTAAGCTTTAGGGTATCCTCTATGATACTTCTTTCACTGAGTTCTGAAGATATAAACAGTGTCTTATTCTTTATGGCAGGTTTTGCATGGTTCTGAGGGCTGTGACTGAGTTAAGAGCTACTTGTTTTGGAGTTACTCTGAGTACTTAGATGGGGAACACTCTTTTCCTTTTGAGTAGGTTCAAATGTTGACTGAAGAACCTCAGATTTGTTTTCCCTATAATTCTGCCCTGATTCTGAGTAGAAATTGGAGGAGTTGGCACAGACATTGGGCAAAATTTTTTCTACCTTTTTTCTTTTCCTTCATGTCTTGAAACTGCTTTGGGCTCTTGTATTTTAAGTGTTTGGTCCCCTTTGAGTTAATTTTTATATGTGGTATTAGGTAAGGGGTGAGATTTATTTCTTTGCATATGAAAATCAAATTGTTCAAGAAGCATTTTTGAAAAGGTTATATTTTCCCCTACTGAATTACTGCCTTGGCACCTTTGCTGCAGATCAGTTGACATTATATGGGGGTCTATTTCAGGACTCTATTATGTTCTATTGATTTATGTATCTATCCTTATGACAATACTGTACTGTCTTGATTACCATAGCTTTATATTAAAATCAGGTAGTGTAAATCCTCCAAGTTTGCTCTTCTGTTTCAAAACTGTTTTTCTATTCTAAGTCCTTTCCATTTCTCTCTATGTATTTTAGAATTAGCTTGTCATTTTCTACAAAAAAGCCTCAATGGGATTTTGATTATGAACGCTTTTAGAGGCTAATAGGGAGAGAATTAATCTCTTAAGGATGTTGAGTCTTCTGATGTGTGAATTTGGTATCTTTCTCCATTTAAGCTGTCTTTAGTTTCTCGGCAGTATTTTGTAGTTTTCAGTGTAAAGGTATTACACGTATTTTGTTGAATTGATCTCTGTTTTCTATTTTTATGTTATTGTAAATGGCATCTTAACATCAGTTCCCGATTGTTTGTTGTTAGTGTATAGAAATATAATAGATTTTTACATAAACCTTTGTAATTTATGATTCTGCTAAACTTACTAGTTCTGGTGGCAGTTTTGTGTATTCCTTCAAATGTTCTGTGTAGACCATCATCTTGTCTGTGAGTAAAGACTATTTTACCTCTACCTTTTCAATTTTTGTACCTTTTATTTCTTTTGCTTGCTTTATTGCACTGCCTAGTAGTCCCAGTGCAATGTTGAATAGAAGTGGTGGGCTCACATTGTTGCCTTACTCTTATTTATCTGTTTATTTATCTATCTATTTATTTATTTATTTATGGCTGTGTTGGGTCTTCGTTGCTGTGTTGGGTCTTTGTTGCTGCACATGGGCTTTGTTGTGGTGCATGCGCTTCTCATTGCGGTGGCTTCTCTTTGTTGCAGAGCATGGGCTCTAGGCATGCGGGCTTCAGTAGTTGTGGCTCACGGGCTCTAGAGTGCAGGCTCAGTAGTTGTGGCGCACAGGCTTAGTTGCTCCATGGCATGTGGGATCTTCCCGGAGCAGGGCTTGAACCCGTGTCCCCTGCATTGGCAGGTGGATTCTTAACCACTGTGCCACCAGGGAAATCCCTGTTGCCTTACTGTCGATCTTAGGTCAAAACCATCCAGGCTTTTACCATTAAGTATGATGTTAGCTGTAGGTTTTTTATAGATATCCTTTATCAGATTGAAGAAATTCCCTTATATTCGTAGTTTGCTGGGAGTATATTTTCTTATTATCAGTGAGTATTTTTATCAAATGAATTTTTATCAGATGCTTTTTCTGCATCTTGAGATGATCACATGGTTTTTTTCCTTTTGTCTGTTAATGTAGTTGATTGAATGAATAAATCATGCATTTCTGAGATAATCCCCACTTGGTCATGATGTGTTAATACTTTTTATATATTGCTGGGTTAAATTTTTTATATTAAGAAACCATTTATTTTGGTGAGCTATCCCAAGAATTATCTCACTTTCAATCTCTTTAGGTCTGTGATACAAAGGCATAAAATAATTCCGATGTTGAAGCCTTGAAGAAAGTTGTTACAGATACAGATAATAGACAAAAATTGCAAATATGTGAATGTTTTCTGGTATCTTGAAATAAAGGTAATTTTGAGTTAAATTGTTGTGTAAGTTCAGATTTGTGTTAATGAGAGGTGTTTTTCATCTGTGTTCATAGTAGACATTGGTATGTAGTTTTTTAATAATGTCCTTTGTCTGGTTTTTGTATCAGGATAACAGGGTGAGTTGGAAAGATTTCCTCTTCTGGAAAAGTTTTCATACAGTTGGTTTTATTTCTTTAAGTGTTTGGTAGAATTTACCAACGAAGACCACTGGCCTTGGAGTTTCTTTGTGGGAAGGGTTTGATATTGGGCTATTCAGGTCTGTATTAATTCTTTTTGAATAAGTTTTAGTTTTTTGTGTCTTCTAAGGAATTTGTCTATTTTATGTAAGTTGTCTAATGTATTGGCATGAAGTTTCATGTTATATTTCTTTATTCTTTTAATGTTTGAAGGATCTGTAGTGATACTCTCATTCTAGTATTCGAGACCTTCCTACTTTTTCTAAAGGAAAAATTAAATTCTAAAATTTAAAACTTTTCTCTGTCTGCATTCTGCAAAGTTTCTTTACGTGTGTTTGTTTACATGGAGTTCAAAGTATTTTTAAGCTCCTTTGTGATTTTTTTTGGACCTATATAATTTCCAAATATTTCCTAAATTTTCCAGATCTTTTTCTCTAATAGGTTTTTTTTTTTTTAAAATATATTTATTTATTTATTTTTGGTTGTGTTGGGTCTTCGTTTCTGTGCGAGGGCTTTCTCCAGTTGCAGCGAGTGGGAGCCACTCTTCATCGCGGTGCGCGGGCCTCTCACTATCGCGGCCTCTCTTGTTGCGGAGCACAGGCTCCAGACGCGCAGGCTCAGTAGTTGTGGCACACGGGCCCAGGTGCTCCGCGGCATGTGGGATCTTCCCAGACCAGGGCTCGAACCCGTGTCCCCTGCATTGGCAGGCAGATTCTCATCCACTGCGCCACCAGGGAAGCCCTCTAATAGGTTTTTAATTTAATTTTTTTGTGGTCCAAGAACATATTGTGCTTTGTGGGTTTATTATAGAGTGCAGAATGTTGTCTGTATAAATGAATGTTTTGTGCACACTTAAGAAGAATTGTATGCTGTTGAGTGGAGCTTTCTAAAAATATTAGGTCAAATTGATTGATAGTGTTCTTCAAGATTTATCCCTTCTGATTTTCTATTTGTTTACAGTAATTGCTGAGAGAAGAGTCAACTTTAATTGTGGATTTGTCTGTTTCTCCTTTCACTTACTGGTTCATGTATTTTGAAGCTCTTTTAATAGGTGCATACATATCTTTTTAAAAAAATTTATTCTTGATGAATTGGGTCTTCTATCTTGTCCCTATCTCTGGTAATATGTTGCGAAGTCATTTCTGAAATAGCTTGTATAGTTTCTGACAAAGTCTGCTGTTATTTTTACTTTGTTGCCTCATATGTAAATTTTCTTTTTTGTTTGACTGCTCTTCAGTCTTACAACTTTTTTAGTGACTATGATTATGATGTCACTTGATTATAATGTGCCTTCATATGGTTTTCTCTGTGAATATCCTGTTTAGTTTTTTTGAGTTTTTGTTTTTTTTTGTTTTTTAAACCAAATTTAGAAACATACTGACCACTATTTTTTCAGATATCCCACTTATCCCAGGTGATATTTTGGAGGGGAGGGAATTTCAGTTATACATTTGAGATTGTCTCAGCACTTAACACCCCCTTCTTTTTCATTCTTTTTTTCCTCTCTGTTTTATTTGGATGGTTAATGTCATGTCTCAAGGTTCACTGATTTTTTTTTTTCAATATATAATCTGTTCTTAATACCATCCAGTATGTTTTTTATTTCTAATAATTATTTTTTATCTCTGGAAGTTTTATTTCTTTCATTTTTCTCATCATATTCTTATTTTCCTTTACCTTTTCTCTAACATATAAAACTTATTTATAATCATTGTTTTAATGCCTTCATCTGTTAATTCCATTAACTTTATCATTCCTGGTTCTCTATATTGAATGCCTATTGTTATTATGGGCCACATTTCCTGCTTTTCATTGTTTGAATGCTGGACATTGTTGGGTATAGCGATTTTTTTGCACTTTTTATATAGTGTTGAACTTTGTTTTTGTACAAGTTTAAGTTACTTGGTATCAGCTGAATCCTTTTGAGGCTTTTTTTTTTTTTTTTTAAAAGCTTGGTCAGCATTGGTCCAGAGCAGCTTTTATTGTGGGGTTAATTTGGTCATCCATTAAGGTTATGTTTTTCTGAGGGTTATAATCCATTTTGAGCATTATTCTCAATTCATTGTAATCCCAATGGATATTATAAAAAATTTTTATTAGTTTCTGTTTTGTGTTTTAAAGGAAATTTTATGGCCTGCCCAAGAATAGCTTAGTCACGAAAAAGAAGATCAAATCAGAAGACTTTCTCTACTCAAAGCCTATAAATCTACAATAATTACTTTCATGAAATAATGCCACAAGGATAAACAAAAGAAATAAAGAGTCTGAAAGAGGGTCACTGTGTACATGCGCACTTGCTTTATGACAAAACTGACACTTTAGAGTGGTGGGAAAAGAATTACTCAATAAATGATATTGGAACAATTGGTGATAAAGCAAAAATATGACTCATACTCCATACCATATGCAAAAATCAATTAAAGATTGATTTGTACATCTCAGTGTGAAAGGCAGAACTGTAAAACTTAGAAGCTAAATGTAAGGAGAACATGCTCATGATCTCTGGACAGGAAAATATTCTTAAAAAAGAACATGCTCATGATCTCTGGACAGGAAAATATTCTTAAAAAGAAATAAAAAGTGCTGATATAAATAACACAATTGATAAGTTTGATTACCTTAAAATTAAGAAATTTTGTTTTTGCAAAGTCACCATTAGAATAGAGAGGGAAGGCAGGGTGGAAGATGATATTTGCAACACATGTAACAGACAAAATGTATATATCAGAATATTCAAAACACTTCTGCACATCAGTGTGAGAAAGACAAAAAATCCAATAGAAAAAGGGGTAAGAGACATATAAAGGCACTTTCTATTTTTTTTTTTTGGCTGCACCACACAGCATGTGAAACTTCCCCAACGAGGGATTGAACTCACACCCTCTGCAGTGGAAATGCGGAGTCTTAACCACTGGACCACCAGGGAAGTCCCTTAAAGGCACTTTCTAAAAGAAATACAAGTATTCAAGAAATATGTGAAAAAGGTGCTTAACTTCATTAGTAATCTGGGAAATATAAATTAAAACTGCAAAGAGCCTCCATAAAACACTAGAGTGTCTGAATTTAAAAAGTAGATTGACAGTACAAGTTTTGGAGAGGATGTTAACTGTTATAGCAACTCAGTAAACACTGCTGGTAGGAATGTATGTTACTACAACCACTTTAGGAAACAGTTTGTTACTTGCTTACCCTGTGACCCAATAATTTCCTTCCATGAGTATACCCCTGAGAGTAATGAATGAACATGTGTACCAAGAGATACGTTGATAATATTGGTGGCAGCAGTGTTTTAGTAGCTTCAGACTCAATGCAATATTCATCAGCAGTTGATTGAATAAAATTGTGATATGTTTATATATATGTAACATATATATGTTTATATATATATTTATATATGTTTACTTTATAGCAATAAAAATGGATGAACTACAGCTACATACTACACAGGTAACACAAACATGTTTCTCAATAGAAGCTAGAAACAAAAAAATTCATAATTTGTGATTCCACTTATGCAGAGTAAAATCAAAGCACATAAAAATAAAAACGTAAAATGTATACATTTCATGCTTGTGTATATTATATGTTAACACCAAATATGCCAGTTCCTAATTGTATTGCATGCCTACCCATATTGCTATACTTTTCACATTCATTTAGAAATCTTCTGATTCTGAATATAATGGTATATGCCAAATCATATTTATCTTTATAAATAAAGATAAAGTTAGACCTAGAACAGCATTTATATACAGGTTTGATTCAGGTGATACAAGGTTAAAAGATTTAAATGTATTTAGTATTTGTAATAATATAGAGAATGGAGATGGTTTCTAGTAAGGATAATTTATCTTTATACAGGATGTAATTATTGGCAAAGGTTTTTTTTCCAGAAATCATTATGATTTGGGATAGGTATAAGAATCTACATTTTAAAAATGACAGAGTGCTAATATTGAAAGTGAGTTGGTGGTGGAGGACTGGAATCTCATTCTCATTTTCACACCTTGCCTTGATGTGTCCTTTATTTCTTCTGTGTGTCCCATGTGAAGACAGGACATTGCTCTTATGTATGTGTAATTAATCTGGGAATGAAAGGTCATGTATGGATGGGATTTAGTCTTAATAAGGGCAGTTTACAAAATATCCTTTTTAATAATAATTTTAATAATATTGTGCTTATCTCTAAGGAGCCCAAGGTGCCCTGTGGTTATATCCTCATAATTTCCTACAAGAGTTTGAGCTATATTCTTGCTCCACTTTGTACAACTGATTTGAGGTAGTGAAGACGTGAGTCACTGAAAGTCACATGGCAATTCATTGGTATATCTAGAAATAAAATAAACATTTTATAGGCTGGTCATTCTGATAAAAATTTCAGTTATAATGTCTTTTTAGTCAGTAGATTGAATTATTTATCATGATTAATAATTTGTATCATTTAAAAATGTGTGTCTTTAAGAAAACACAATTTTAAAAAAATCTTCAAACTCCCTGTACAATTAAATGAAAGGAGGGATAGTGACCTTAAAAAAATTACTTCTAGTTCCATCAAATTTAGTTAATACATAATTTTTTTGCACTATATATGTTGTGTAAAATAAGTTGTATATTTCTCTATTAGGAATAGGTTCTTAACAATATACCCCTAAGCTGTCCTCTAATTTTTTAGCATTCAGCTTTAAAATGTCTCTAATCTGAATATATAACCAGTTATTAATCAGAGAAATCCAAATGAACTAGAAGGATACCATTTTAGAATTTTAGATGATTTCTCCCCTCCCCTCAACCTATTTATGTTTTGCTATATTAACGATTTTTACCTACAACATTCAAAATAAACTCACAGTGAGAAGTGATATTTTGGTGTTATGATTTTAGGAAGGGTACCAATATTTAGTATCTTAGTTGTCCTAATTTTTCTAAGAACTAGTTGTTTGGATGTGTTACAGCCAAGTCACAGCTAGCCCTTGCAAAGTTAGAAAAAGGCTCTTCTCCCAATTTTAGGTGGATGCTGCCCTCTGCTAGGGTTCAGGGTTTAGAGAGTGGAGAACAAACTGGATTCAGTCCCCACTTGCCTTCTCTTGGCCCTATGCCCATGTGCAGGGTACAGCCTCCACCATTGTTCAAAGTGCCTTGAATCATAATGACTTCTTGCCTTTCTTTTGATAGATTTATATCATTTAAATTGCTTTTCAGGCCAGAATATCTATCATGATACCCATGAATTTGTTAATTAGTCCCTTCTGTAGTTAGTATGGGATTATTTTCTTAGTGATATCTATGTTTCATACTTTTATTGATCATATGTTAATGTTTTTGAATTTTACCTAAAATTTATAACAACCAAATATAAGTCAGAGCTTTATAAAATTAAGTGTAATTGTTTGTAGGGCATGTTCTGCCTTTATGAAAGTTATATAATACAGAAAAACTGTTTTCAAGTAATAGCTATAGTTCAAAGTAAAGTTTGTTTTACTTATTGAATCATATCTTTAAATACTGAGTAGTAGCGATCATTAAGTTCATACAACATATTGTATTTTAAAAATGTGTAATTAGATATAGCATGTGCAATTCCGGCTGAAATGGAATGCTTTGCTCATTTTCCATAAAACAATAGTTAAATGATAGTCTTAAATTAATTTAGAATTTGAATTTCTGCCTGGATTTAATTGTTTGTAAACAGTAATGAGAATATCCTATTTTATAGTCAAGAAAAATGTTCTTGTATTAAAAGTAACTGAAAGATAAATCTGTAAGAGCAAAGAATCTCTAATCACATTGACAATTATAGTAAGATAGTCTCCCTCAAGTTCGTGTGACTAAGAGAACAGCGGTTATTTTGTTTATATAGTTAATAAGGGAATGCAAGACATCATTTGTGACTGTGTGTATGTGTGTGCACACATGCATGTGCGTAAGGTAGTTGCATTGCCCAGTACTGAAATTGGGATTAAAATTATTTGGCATTGCTAGATTCTGATTTTTTAAGATCTTTTAGCAAAGTGGATGGCTATTAGGGTTTCTTGCTTATTTAGATCAATTTTTTTCCCCTTGTAGTAGATAAAAATTAGAGGACCCAAGGTATTCGTGTTTAACTGCAATAAAAAAAATTAACAACATGCTACTAACAAACCAGTGGGTCAACAGTGAAATCAAAGAGGAAATCAGAAAATACCTGGAGACAAATGACAATGAAAACAGAACATTACAAAATCCATGGGATGCAGCAAAAGTAGTTCAAGGAAGGAAGTTCATAGTGATATAGACCTTCCTCAAGAAACAAGAAAAATCTCAAACAACCCAACCTACCACCTAAAAGAATTAGAAAAAGAAGAAACAAAACCCAAAGTCAGTAGAAGGAAGGAAATATGAGAGAGGAAATAAATAAAATAGAGATCAAAAAGCAGTAGAAAAGATCAATAAAACCACGAGCTGGTTTTTTGAAAGGGTAAACAAAATTGACAAGCATCTAGCTAGGGTCACCAAGAAAAAAGAGAGAACCCAAAGAAACAAAATAAGAAATGAAATAAGAGAAATAACAACCAATACTACAGAAATACAAAAAACCATAAGAGAATACTGTGAACAATTATATGCCAACAAATTGGACAACCTGGAAGAAATGAACAATTTTCTAGAAACATATAGCCTACCAAAACTGAATCAAGAAGAAATAGATAATTTGAATGGACTGAATACTGGAAGTGAAATATAATATGTAATTTAAAAAAACTCCCTGCAAGCAGAAGTGCAGGACCAGATGGCTTCACTGGGAAATTCTACCAAACATACAAAGAAGGACTTATACCGATCTTTCTCAAACTCTTCCAAAAGACTGAATATGAGGGAACACTCCCAGAGTCATCCTATGAAGCCACCATCACCCTGATATCAAAACTAGACAAAGAAACTACCAAAAAAGAAAATTACAGGCCTGTGTCTTTGATGAATGTAGATGCAAAAATTCTCAACAAGATATTAGCAACTTGAATCCAACAATACATAAAAAAGGTCATATACCACAATGAAGTTGGATTCGTCCCAGGGTCACAAGGATGGTTCAGCATACACAAATCAATCAATGTGATTCACCACATTAACAAAAGACAAAAACCACATGATCATCTCAGTAGATGCAGAAAAATTATTTGATAAAACTCAACATCCATTCATGATAAAAACTCTCACCAAAGTGAGTATAGAGGGAACATATCTCAACATAATAAAAGCTGTTTATGACAAACCCACAGCCAACATAATACTCAATGGTGAAAAGCTGAAAGCCTTCCTCCTAAATTCTGGAGCAAGACAAGGATGCCCACCCTCACCACTTCTTTTCAGCATAGTATGGGAAGTCCTAGCCACAGCAATCAGACAAGAAAAGGAAATAAAAGGTATGCAAATTGGAAGGGAAGAGGTAAAATTGTCATTATATGCAGATAACATGATACTCTATATAGCAAACCCTAAAGACTCCACATAAAAACTAATATATGAAATCAGCAAGGTAACAGGATACAAGATTAATATACAGAAATCTGTTGCATTTCTTTACACTAACAATGAAATATCAGAAAGAGAAAGTTAAAAAAAAAAATCCCATTTAAAATCACGTCAAAAATACCTAGGCACATACCTAACCAAGGAGGTGAAAGACCTATATGCTAAAAACTATAAAACATTGATAAAGAAAATTGAAGACAATTCACAGAGATGGAAAGATATCCCATGTTCTTGGATTGGAAGAATGAATATTGTTAAAATGGCCATACTACCCAAAGTAATCTATAGATTTAATGCAATCCCTATCAAAATACCCATGACATTTTTTCACAGAACTAGAACAAATAATCCCCAAATTTGTAAGGAACTATAAAAGACACAAAATTGCCAAAGCAATCCTGAGGCAATAGAACAAAGCTGGAGACATAACCCTCACAGACTTCAGAAAGTACTGTGTAGCTATGGTAATCAGAATAGCATGGTATTGGCACAAAAATAGACATATAGATCAATGGAACAGAGTAGAGAGCCTAGAAATAAGCCCACACACCTATAGTCAATCTTTGACATAGGAGGCAAGAATATAAAATGGAGAAAAAACAGTCTCTTCAATCAGTGGTGTTGGGAAAGCTGGACAGCTGCATGTAAATCAATGAAGTTAGAACACACCCTTACACCATGCACAAAAATAAACTCAAAATGGTTTAGAGACGTAAATGTAAGACATGTCACCATAAGACTCCTAGAAGAGAACATAGGCAAAACATTCTCTGACATAAATCGGAGCAATATTTTCTTAGATCAGTCTCCCAAAGTAAAAGAAATAATAACAAAAATAAACAAATGAGACCTAATCAAACTTAAAAGCTTTTGTGCAGCAAAGGAAACCATCATCAAAACAAAAAAACAACCTACAGAAGGGGAGAAAATATTTGTAAGTGATGTGACCGACGGGCTTAATTTCCAAAATATGCAAACAGCTTATAAAATACGGTATCCAAAAAAAAAAGAAAACCAACTCAAATCAAAAATAGGCAGAAGGCCTAAGTAGACATTTCACCAAAGGAGATATACAGATGTCCAACAGGCACATGAAAAGATGCTCAACTTTGCTAATTATTAGAGAAATGCAAATCAAAATCACAGTAAGGTATCACCTCGCACTGGTTATAATGGCTATTATCAAAAAGTCTACAAATAATAAATGCTGGAGAGGGTATGGAGAAAAGGGAACCTTGCTACACTGTTGATGGGAATGTAAATTGGTGCAGCCACTATGGAGAACAGTATGGATGTTCCTTAAAAAACCAAAAATAGAGCTACCATAGGATCTAGCAATCCCACTCCTGGGTGTGTATCTGGAAAAGACAAAAACTCTAATTCGTAAAGATACATGCACCCCAGTGTTCATAGTAGCACTATTCACAATATCCAAGACATGGAAGCAACCTAAGTGTTGAATGGATAAAGAAGATGTGGGGTGTGTGTGTGTGTGTACACACACACACACACACACACACACACAATGGAATATTACTCACCCATAAAAAAGAATGAAGCATTGCCATTTGCAGCAACACGAATGGACCTAGAGAATATCATACTAAGTGAGGTATGTCAGACAGAGAAAGACAAATATTTATATATGGAATCTAAAAAATAGTACAAATGAATTTATTTACAAAACAGAAACAGACTCACAGACATAGAAAAACTTATGGTTACCAAAGGGGAAAGCGGTGGGGAGGGATAAATTAGGAGTCTGGGATTAACAGATACACGCTACTGTATATAAAATAGGTAAGCAATAAGGATTTACTTTATAGCACAGGGAACTATATTCAATGTCTTAAAATAACCTATAATGGAAAATAATATGAAAATCATATGTGTATATATATATATGTATGTGTAGATATATAACTGAACCACTTTTCTGTATACCTGAAATTAACACAATATTGTAAATCAACTATACTTCAATAAAAAAACTTAAAAAATAAATGTAATAAACTTCTGATTACTCTTTGTAAAATATCATTCTACATTTTTGAAGTCAAGAATCATATAGAGTGAAAGCAGTGAGATCCATAAGTGAAATTAAGAAAACAGTTCTATTTATAATAGCATCAAAAGAATAAAGTACTTAGGAATAAATTTAACAAAAGAAGTGTAATACTTGTACTCTGAAAACTAGAAAACATTGTTGAAAGAATCTAAAGGCAACCTAAGTAAATGGAAGACATACAGTGTTTATGAATTAGAAGACTTACTATTATTAAGATTGCAGTACTCCCCAGACAGATTCAGGGCAATCCATATCAAAATCTTAGCTGGCTGTTTTTGCAGAAATTGACAAGCTGATCTTAAAATTCACATGGAAATTCAAGATACCTTGAATAGCCAAAAACCAGTCTTTAAAAATAATAAAGTTGGAGGATTCCCATTTCCTGATCTCAGAACTTAACTACAAAGCTATGGTAATCAGGACATTTTGCTACTAGTGTAGGGATATACATATAGATTAATGGAGTAGAATTGAGAGTCTAGAAATAAACCCATACAATTTATGGTGAATTGGTTTTTTGAGGGGGGGTCTGGAGATTTTTATTTCATAAGTTTTTTTAGTTACAAAATCTATTTCTTTAATAGATACAAAGTTACTCAAATAATCTCTTTGTCTTTGATCTGTTTTGAGTTTTTGTTTTTGAAGAATGGATCAGTTTGCTCCAAAGGTGTAGAATTTATGTGTGAAGCATTGTTTCTAGTAGTCCCTTATTTTCCCTTTAATGTCTCAGGGGTCTGTAGTGATATTTTCTCCTTCATTTCTGATATTGTATCTTCTCCCTTAGTTTGTGAGTCTTATAAGAGATTTATCAATTTATTGGTCTTTTCAGAGAAATCGTTTTTCATTTCATTGATTTTCTCTATTTTTTTCCCTTTTTGATTTCATTTACTTCTAATCTTGTATCTTCTTTCTTTCTTTGCTTTGGGTTTATTTTGCTCTTATTTTTCTAGTTTCTTAGATTGGCAGCTATGACTGTTAATTTGAGACATTTTTATTTTCTAATGTAAGCGTATAAAGTTGTACATTTCCTTCTAAGCACTGCTTTAGCTGCATCCCACATATTTTGCTATGTTCTACTTCAATTTTGACCAGTTAAAAACGTTTTCTAATTTCGCTTGATTCATGAATTATTCTGACTTGTATGGTTTATTTCCCAAGTATTTGAAGATTTTTTTGTTACAGATTTTAGTTTACTTTTATTATGGTCAGCACGTTAAATCTTACACATTTTCATCACAAGGAAAAATTTTTTCTTTATTCTTTTTTTCTTTTTTTTGGCTTATTCAGATGTGGTTTTAATTTCTTTCTTTTTTAATCTAGTGGAAGAAAAAATGCCTTGCATTAATTTATATTTCCCAGATATTCATGAAACTGGGCATGTCTTCATATGCTTGTTGCCTGTTATGGTGAATTGACTTTTGACAAGGGTGCCAAGGCTATTCACTGGGGAAATGATAGACATTTTAATAAACGGTGCTGGGACACCTAGATATACACATGTAAATGAACAAAGTTGTTTCCTTGCTTTACGCCATATACAAAAATTGGCTCAAAGTGGATCAAAGACTTAAACGTCAGAGCTAAAACCATGTAAACTTAAGTTTTCAAGACCTTGAATGAGGCAGTGGTTTCTTAGATATGACACCAAAAACGCAAGCAACCAAAGAAGAAATAAGACATATTGGACTTTGTCAAAATTAAAAACTTTATCCTTCCGGGGACACTGTCAAGATAGTGAAAAAACAGCCTGCTGAATGGGAGAATATATTTGCAAATCATATTTCTGATAAGGGTCTAGTATCCAGAGTATATAAAGAACTCGTACAAGTTAACAATGAAAAGCCAAATAACCCAGTTTACGAAAGGATTTGAAATATACGTTTCTCCAAAGAAGATATACAAATGGCCAATAGGCTCATGAAAAGATGCTTTATATCATTAGTCATTAGAGAAATGCATGAAAACTACATTGAGATACCACTTTACATCTACTAGGATAGTTGTAATAAAAAAGACAATAACAAGTGTTGATGAGGGTGTGTAGAAATTGGAACCCTTGTACATTACTGGTAGGACGGCAAAATGGTTCAGACCCCTTGGAGCACAGCCTGGCGGTCCCTCAAAAAGTTAAACATAAAGTTACCACATGACCCAGCAATTCTCCTCCTAGGCATACACCCAAGAGAATTGAAAACATATCCACACAAAAATCTGCGCACCACTGTTCACAGCAGTTAATAGTTAAAGAATAGAAGCAACCAAATATCCATCAACTGTTGAATGAATAAATAAAATGTGGTATATCCATAAAATACAACATTATTCAGCCAAAAAAGGAATGAGGTACTGATAATACTTAACACAGGTGAGCCTTGAAAACATTATGCTAAGTGAAAGAAGCCAGACACAAAGGGCTGCATATTGTCTGATTCCATTTTATGAGATGCCTCAAATAGGCAAATCTGTAGAGTCAGAAAGTAGAAAAGTAATTTTCAGGAGTTGGGGAGCGGAAGGAATGGGAATTGATAGCTAATGGGCATTGGGCTTCTTTTTAGGATGATAAAAATGTTCTGGAATTAGTAGGGATGGTTGCAAAAAAAAAAAAAACTCTGAATTGTACACTTTTAAAAAGGTGATCTTAATGGCACACATGAATTATAACTCAATTAAAAATCACATAGAAATGAAAACAGTGACCTACCTACTTCTGATATAATTTATCATCAAACCAGGATATTCTTGAGAGTGAGGGGTCTCGCTTAATAATTATACCCATACAATAAACATAAAGCTGGCTGTCCCAGGTACACCAGAGTGTATGTTCTCCCTGCTTCTTGGTGTGTTTAAGCTATTTTCTTTCTCACATAGAAGACATTTGAGGGATATAAAATTTTTCTTGTCCTTCATTATCGAATGTGGAAAAAGAAAAAGACTAAAACAGCCATGTTATTCAAGGAAATAGAGAAGGTATTTCTCTATGGAAATGAATGTAAATGTGTGTATGAAGTACAATGTGTAGTTATAATACAATTAGATCTTTATTCATTTATATGATTTTGTCACTTAACTGTCACACATAGCTAACCAGTGTTTGAATGAATAAGGAGTTTAGTGCTGTAACATAATAAAACAGTTGCTCTGAGCTAGGGATGTGCATCATAATAATATGTGGAGCTTTTAAAAATTACTCTTGCTTGGACATTAGTCTCAATTATGATTTGATAGTTTTATTGTGGGGCCAGGGTAAGTTCATGCATGCAAAATATATGTTATAGCTCCTTAGTTGAATTTAGTATCCATTTAAGTTGAGAGCCACTGCATTAAATCAAAGAGTTTTATTGATTCATTTATTGAAATATATAGTTATTATTGTTTGGTGGATAAATAGTAAACAGCTGTAGGACCTGAGAGAACCTTAGTCTAAACTATACCCACCTACCTTTTTCCCACCCAGGGCTAGCCCTGTTGGTAATCCAGAAATTGTGATTCCTCTACTCCTCCAAGAACAGAGATTGGGAGGAATCTTATTTATTTATTTATTTATTTATTTAGGTTACATTGAAGCAGGAGCAGTAGTGGGAAGTAGGTAGAAGCTCAAGTTCCTTTGCAAACGCTTGAAACTTACATCCTTGGCAGACAGGGAAGGGTATTTTCATCACTGTGTGGAATAGGAGGGATTGGGAGATGGAGACCTTGTAGGAGGTCAGAACTCTCTCAGTTAGCTGATAACTGCGCACGGCCTTTGTACTTTGACAGCCCATTGTAGCGCCAGATAAATTGCCCTCTGATGTTGGAATTGGGGGAGGACATAGTGCAATGTTGTGGTTTCTCTTGTACAGCCACACATAGTTTAGAAGACATTATCTTAATGCTAGACTCATGAAATTGGAGTTGCGTTGCTCCTTGAAGGTTTTGCAGTTTAGCTTATTTAGTGATGGATCATACCCGTACAAAAATGTCCCCATGACATTTTTAATTGATAGCCTTTCTTCAGCCACTGCTTAAATTGTCCTACTGGTGATGCTATACTGTTATACTACACATGGCATTAGAGCCAAAATTTTAACTCTGCCTCCTTGTGGTGACTTTGGATGAGAGCTAACCATTTTGGCCTTAGTTGCTTCACCCTAGAAATGGAGCAAATGCTAACTACCTCACAGGATTATTGTGACTACTAAATGAGATAGTGTACATTAATTTCTGACACAGCTATTGGTACATGTAGACATTGGATAAATGTTAGTGACCTGTAGTTCAGTGAAGAACAACTGGCTGCCTTCAAAAGGTTGGCTTTTAGAGAGTTTTCACAGCCTGGGGCCTGAAATCTTTCTTACACTTTGATTTATTGCTTCCATTCATTAACTAAGCAACTATTTATTGACCATCTGTTTTTGGACTAGGCACTTTGGTAGCTTCTGAGGTTTTAAGGGCAAATACAGCAGACTTGATCCTCTCCCTCCCTGAGCTTACAGTTTGGCAGGGGGAAAAAAAGAAATTAAACATTGATTTGTACAAGTAATTTATTTGTGGTAAATGCCATAAAAGAGAAGTACAGTGTGCTCTGAAAGTGTATTAGAAGGTGTCCCAACATAGTTGGGAACATTTCGTGGAGGAAATAATGGTAATACTGAGACATAAAGGATGTGTAGGACTCTTAGTAAGAGGAGGTGTTTGGGTTGAGACCTAGCAAGAGATAGCAAGCTGGTAGTATGTATAAAGGCCCTGCAGCGGAAAGGGGTTAGCTTTCTAAGCACAGAAAGGCCTGTGCTCAGACGCTTACTGGGCAAGAGAAAGAGTGGCAGGGGAAGAGGGTGGTGGGTAGAGACAGGGCGAAGATTAGATAGGGCTTTCTAGGCCATGTTACGGGCTTAGACTTTAAGAACAGTGGCAAGTGACATTACTGCATTTTAAAATCAATCTAATGAAAATGGGGAAATTGGATTAGAGAGAAATAAGAATGCCTGCTGAGACCAGGTAGTGGGCTATTGCACGACCTAGGCTAGAGTGTTTAGTGGCTGTTCCTGGAAATGGAGTACTGTGCTGTGACTGGAGACATGAGTTGGAACCAGATCTTGTAATGGCTTTAACCTTGTAGGCAGTGTGGAGTCAGTGGAGATTTTATAAATGGGAATGATTTGGCTAGATAAGATGTTTAAAAAACATTACAGGTAGCAGTGTAACCATTGGATTGGAGCACAGCAGGAAAGGTGTGAATACAGAAAAGAAATAGACTTGATGTGTTTGGTTTTAAAAAACCTTGGATTTCAAAATGCCTGTAGGACACCCAGGTTGAGTAGTTGAGAATGTGGTTGGGAATAGAGGGCCCATAAGGACAACCATGTGGTTCTGGTGTTCAGGTGGTGGCTGAGGCCTTTGTAGTAGGTTGATACTCTGAGTTCCTGGTATTTGTCTTTTATGCATATTTCACAACAGTTTGAATGCATTTGTTATGATTTTCTTAACATTTGTAAACTTGCTTGTGCTGCATACTAAGGTAGGTATTTTATATATGTTATCTCTTAATTCTTACACGTGTATGAGCATTATTATTATTATTCTAATATTTTTAAGATGTGGCACTTGAAGCTTAGAGAAGTTGAATAACTTCCTCGAGGTGACACATGTAGTAAGTGGTGGAGCTGAGGTTTGAATCCAGGCGGGCTCACCGCGGAACCTGTCTTCTTAACCACTACCATAAGCTACTCCTCTGTGATTTTTGAACCAAGCGAATAAACAAAACTGAGAATGACTGAATAAGAAAGCATTTATTGAACTTTTATGGAAGACCTGTGTATACTATGCATTGATTGTGCTGTAGATGCTTTAATATACTTCCTCATTTACGTTGACATTCACATGCTCTGTGAAATATTTGGTATCTGTTCCATTTTAAAAATGAACAAACTGTGGCCCAGAGAGATTAAGTGACTTGCTCAAGATCATTAGTTAATGGCAGGGCCAGGGTTTAAAATTGGCTCTTTTGACTCCAAGGCTAGTATATTTGCTATTTTACTACTTAAAAATAAGAACTGTGTTGACTTAAAAATGAGAACTTTTCCCTTGGGGAACATGATTGAATTTAATGGTTATGTATCAAACTACAGTCTTGTTCTTACAAATAAATTATAGATCTTCAATGCTTAAAATTATGTGTTGAACTTAGAGGATAAACAGCTGAGAAAATTAAAATACTTAAAAATACATAATAACGTTTACTTGAAAGTGAAGTAAAGCCTTTTTCTTCATTAAAATTATTTTAGAAGAGATAGAATGGGAAAATACTATCTAGCAAATTCATGTCCATTTTATAATGTCTGAAGAAATCAGACAAAATTACAATACTGATATCTTGACTAGCTTTTCATAGTCAGTAGATAATTGTTAGCATTTGTAAAGGACTACATCTGGATCTTAATTCAGTCATTTAATTTCATTCTTTTTGTTTTTTCCTTAGTTTTGAGAGGACAAATGAACATTGAGGTAATGAGGTGACACAGCATAAATGCAGCTTAAATATTGGCTTCTCTTAACACCAGAGTTCAAGACTTTTATTTTACCAGTACTTGTTACTGCCTACTAAAAATCAGTGAAAGGCAATTAAAATAAGTATTAACCGTTTCACTGCTTCTTCAGGATCTCGGTTTGGAATAAATATTCTTTTTCAGTAAGCCCTTTTCAAAAAAGCTCAGTCTGAGGCACATTCTAAAAAAATAAAAAATCACCTGTCAGCTGCCTCACTTTTATGCTGTCAGTTGATGACGTAGAATGTCTTTTGGGTACTGAATGCCAGTGAAATAATGCTATATTCATGTTTCTTTTGGTTCATGGATACTCTAATTGGAGCTGTAGCCATGGGGTTTCTTATTACAGTGAAGAACAAACCTATCTCACTATGCTGGCAGAACCGTTCTGCAACAGATACTGAATTTTGATTGGTTGGCTGGATGTGAGAGAATTTTGAAGCAGTCTTTTAAGGTACTTTTGAATTTTAGAAAACAATGAGTAGCTGAATCAACAAGCTTACTGTTCCACTATCTCTGTCTTTGTTACAGTCATTTATTAATCTGTCTTTAAGTTAGCATCTGATTATGATCTATGTATATTACAAGAATTGATTGCTCATCTTTTTTTTTAATAAATTAATTTTTAAAACTTATTTTTGGTTGCATTGGGTCTTCATTGCTGCGCACAGGCTTTCTCTAGTTGCGGCGAGTGGGAGCTACTCTTCCTTGCAGTGTGCGGCCTTCTCATTGTGGTGGCTTCTCTTGTTGCAGAGCACAGCTCTAGGTGCCTGGGCCTCAGCAGTTGTGGCTCGCGAGCTCTAGAGCGCAGCCTCAGTAGTTGTGGTGCACGGGCTTAGTTGCTCCACGGCATGCGGGATCCTCCCAGACGAGGGCTCGAACCTGTGTCCCCTGCATTGTCAGGTGGATTCTTAACCACTGCGCCACCAGGGAAGTCCCTGATTGCTTATCTTTGAATGCTGCCTTCTGTCACCCAATACTACTGTTGTTTAGCAATCTTTAATTGTGTGCTCAACTCACATCATTTCTTGTAAAGACTGCTATACTGGGTGCCTGTAGATACCAGAAACAGTGAGCTTTCTTTAGACTGCATAGGAAAATCTTTCATTTTTTTAAGCTATATATGTGTTTTGTTGTATGGTCTATATTTATTTACAAGATATTTTTGTTTTCTATTTTTAGCTTTCTGTATTATCTGGTATTTTGACTTAGAAGGTTTTGGCCTTATGAGCATTTGCACATCTTTTTTATGTCTAGAATAAAAAATTACAGAATGAAGCTATAGATGGAAAGAATATTTATGTTTTGATGTGAAAATAACCTAACTGAAATATTTTTAAGTGATCTATAATTTACTTGTCTTTTTGGGAGCAGATATAATCAGCTCTTAAACTGTCTGCATTTATGCATCAGGTAGGATGCTTTCTGTTCCAAGTAACAGAGAGGCTAATCAAAACAGTAAGGATTTTATCATCTCATCTAACAAGAAGTTCAGAGTTAGGGTGGTTCCAGGATTGGTTAACTTGGGTCCCTCTTCTATCTTTTCTGTGCAGTTTTCATGTTCTACTGTTTCATTCTGAACTTCTTGATTTAGCTGTCCTTCCCTACTAGTATAGTCCCTAGGCAGTGTGAGGTTGACCTAGACTGTGTTTATGCCCATGGGGAGAAAAAAATGCTCTGGATTGATTCTAAATATCCTAGTTTACTTTTGCTTTTATCTTTTATTTTCATCATTGAAACTAAAAATATGAATTTTCTTCTAAATATCTAATGTTGTTTATTTTTCAATTACATATATAATTAAGGAAAATGAACATTAAAAAAAGCATAGAGAATAACAAGTGTTTCTCTGTAGTCAGAAGCCCCTCAGACAATAAAGAATCCTGTCAGTAAATCCAGTTCACTCATTGTGATGTCTGTGGTATAAAATTAAAATGCGTTAAAGAGAGTAAATGCTCATGATGAAAATACAGTGTATGTAAATCATGAACTTTCAATCCAGGTAAATTAAAAGATAATTCTTCCTTTCATAAAAGAGAATCACTGTTTTCTTCCAGATAACTACCTTTTCCTCTCATTGTAAGTGTAAGTTTTTTATAGGTTTACGATATCTGATGCATTTCTCTAAATAGTAAATTAGCAGAATTTAAAATTGATCTTTTGTTTGCTTATGTACTTCTGTTTTGGGGCTTCTTTGCCGTTTACATGTTCCCTAGGTGGCAGCCAAGCCTATGCTGCCCTCATTAATTTTATCAACAAATGGGTACTTGGAGTTGGAATATTGAATAATGACTATAAATTTTTAAGCACCTGATATTTGCCAAGTGCTAAACAGGTACTTTATCTCGATGAATCCTCACAAAACCCTATGTGAAATATATTATTCCCATTTTACAGATTTGAAAACGAAGGGTAAGAGAAATTTACTTGACTGTAGTCCAGAGTCATGTATCTAGTAGACAACTCTGGTATCTGGTAAGAAGACAGGAATTTGTATTTGGGTGTCACCAGGGGGGCCTCTCTCCCATGTTTTGTACTGTCCCCCAATCTTTCTTGTGGGCACATAGAAAAGAACACTAACACCCCTTTGTTTGGGGTTTCCAGAGATTATAAACTGTCATACTAGCCCACTTAGCCTTTAAGGAAACATTAAAATGTCAGCTGATTTCTTTTTTATTGGCATATAGTTGCTTGTAGTAATCTCTCATGATCCTTTGCATTTCTGCAGTGTCAGCTGATTTCTTCTTACCAGCTTTTGTAGTAGCAGCCTATTTCTCCCGTGTTCTGCCAAAGGTGAATCAGTTTATGTGTCCTGTTTCCTCAGAGAGGCTTGTCATCCTTTAGAATTCACGTGGTTGCCTTGCAACCTCAGCCTTTTGATAGGTTCAAAAAATTATGCTTCTGTAGATTATTTGGCTCTCTTTGTTAGGATAGCAGCTTCTAACATTGTCTTTACATCCTTAGCTGAAGGTTGTATAAAGTGAATTTTTTTGTTTTTTGAGTAGCTGGACTATGAAATCCTTTCTTGTGTAAAGTTGAGAGTGTTGCAAAAAAACATTATATCGATTAGGTGATTAATGTTAAGTGTATATTTTCTTAAGTACATAATACTGTTTTAGGGTTTTGGGTTTAAACTGTATCGTAATTCTTTGGAGGTACACAGTCAAATTAGTTGAAATTTAAAGACTCACATCTTTGGATGAGAGAAGTATAATGAAAATATACCAAAATTTCTTGGGATGCATTTTTTGCTGTTAATTAATTACATAAAATAATCTTTCTGCCCTAAAAATAATAAATCATTATCTAGATTTCCTTTAGGAATGAAAGGCTGGACTCTATTAGGAGTCTTCCTTCTGTTTATAACAGCCACAGTAAAATGAAGTAAAATTATGCAGGTTAAAGATTTTTGTTCTCTGCTCATTTTATATTCTTTGTCTATAAAAGCTATGGTTGTAACCTGGAATGCTATATAGAGCTAGAATATTATTATGGGAATGTGTAAGTCTCTTCTTGCTTCTGTGTTTTTGTTATCTATATTATATTATTTTTTACGTATAACTAAACATTGAAACACTTGATGTTTTATTCCTTACCCTAGGCTGTTCTGAAAATACATTTCTCTCTAATGATAGTCAATAAATACCTTATCAGATAAACAGGGCAAATTTCACTTGAGTTCGATCATTATTTTCCTTATGATCTTGTCTGTCTTACTGTCTGGAAATATAATTATCTTGAAAACATGCAAAGGTGGAAGTCAGGAAGTTGTGCTACTAAACCTGCTTCAGTACACAGGATTTCCAACCCCCCCACCCCCCAACAAAGAATTGTTATCTGGTCTTAAATGTCAATAGGGCTGCAGTTGAGAAACTCTGGATTAAGGAAATGAATAAATGCATTGATGTTGCTGCAAGCCAGGGTTCTTACTATGGAAGAAGGGAAGTGCAAATATGGCACAGGGAAGGCAGAGAAGAACCTTGTGAGAATTGGAGGTGTCAATATGAACATAGGTTCACATTTTATTTATGTATTTCCTAGAAATGGCTTAGAAGAATGGCGCTACAGTAGTAGTGAGCACACCCAGCACCACTCAGATCTTGACTTCTACCATTGCCCAGTAAAAGCAACCAGATTCACTTGGATAAATGACTTATTCTAGGGATGGCTCAGGAAGGTACCAGATGAGCCTGGAGCATCCTGTTGGGCCAGAAAGTAATAAAGTGCTCTAAGAATGTTAAAAAGACACAGGTCCCAGCTTGAAAGGAGGGGTCCCACTGGCCAAGTTGAGGATAATTTGAGCATCAAAATTAGAAGAGTAATGAATTATAACCATTGAATAAAAGAGGAATATATAAATCCATACTGATAATAAATAGATAAATAAATAATACACAGCAGAGAGGAGGGCTCTTCCTTATGGTTGATAAATGTGGAGGGAGTAGTGGAATCCAAAGACCATCATTTTATAATTGTCATGGTATAGATTGGTTCAGGTAAGAATCATCAGAGGGTTCTCAATCCAGGGGAAAAGTTTGATGAGGAGTAGGATATTTATATGGTTTTATCTTCCCATAGATTGCTTGTTATTTGCAAGAGGGAAATAGGTCTATACAGCAGAGAAATTGGATGACACTTTGATCAAGTGATCAAAATAAACATCAGTAAGGGGTAGATGGACATCAAATGCCTCTGCATATGATACCCTAAGAAGGATACAAGATCACTTATGTAGTGTTTTGGCTGGGAATTTAAATGTGAGGAAACATAAGACAGACCTAAATTGAGGAATATTCTGTAGAATAACTGGCTCTCATTCTTCACAATGTCAATGTCATGAAAGGCAAAGGCCAAGAAACTTTAGATTAAAGGAGACTAAAAAGACGGACAGCTAAATGTGATATGTGAACCTGTAAAGATCTTGTACTGAAGAGGGAAAAAAAAACCTCTAAAGAACATTATTGGGATAATTGACAAAAATGGAATATGGCCTGCATTTTAGAGTATTGTATAAATGATATATTTTCTGAGTTTGATAACTGTATTTTGGTTATATAAGAAAATATTCTTCACTCCATGAGGGAAGGGGGACAGAGAATGAGAAACTATGGCAAAATGTTAAAAGTTTAAAAATAAAAATTTTTCTAAATGGTTACAGACATTAGTATACTTGCTGAAGACATTCTCTGTGTTTTCTTTTAAGGCACAATGTGAATTTTAAATTGTGCAAGAGTAGCATAGTAGGTCAAGGAAGATCTATATCCCAAAGTGTGGGCAAGCAGGAGGAGGCAGCAGCTGCAGCTTAAAGGATTGTGGTGTCCCTGGCGTGGTCATTAAGGATGGAAGGAAGGAGGAGGAGGGAAGGAACCAGGCAGTGGGAGTGGTGGTGAGGTTTCTTTAGCTGGGGTTGGTAGTCTTTGGCTTTTTCTTCTCTCCCACCATGCTCCTTTGCCAGCAGTGAGATAAGGGTTTCTCTGGTAGGGCTGGGCTAGTGATAGCCAGACTATTGACCTTGGGTCCCTGAACCCAGGGTCCCTCCCTGGTCAAGGCTGGTACTTGGTGCCTGAGACTAGCTGCTCTGGGAAAACTGATGCAGGGCTTTAGCTACTGATCCTGTCTTACTAAGGCAGCAGAATACAACTATTAACGTGCTGTTCTGGAGTCACATAGACCTGGATTGAGTCTTGGCTCCACTATTTAGCACCTGTGACCTTGGGGAAGTGGTATTTATTGCCTAGGCTTCAGTTTTCTCAGATTTAAAATGGGAGTAATAATAATGCCTATGTCATAAAGAGGTGTTAACAATTTAAGGACATAAGGCATGTAAAATGCTTTGCTGTTATTATGTACCCGGGCCCTTGAAAAACTTCATTTCTCCGTTCAGCCATTTAATACATAATAGAAAACGTATTCATTGTCTGAATCCTATGGTTATGGACTTATTTCTCTGATGAACTGGCTTTGAACATATTCTGAATATTATGAAAAGACACTTGGAAGACCTGATAAAAGGCTTTTTAAAAAGTATTTTCCCCAAATTGCATGGCAGAAATGAATGGACATAGTACCCATTTCCCATTGCTGTTTGAAAATTGCCAGGTACATTTTCACATTTAAGAAGAAGGCTTCTGAAATGATCTTGAGGCAAAAGTTTGTTGAACAAAAGTTAATTTTATGATTAGGAATTAATTTTCAGTATTCCAACCCTATCAAAGAAGGTTGCCCAAACCTTTCCCTTTTCTGATTAAGTACGCATGTGAGATGGGATTCTTTGATCTGGTTTACTTAAAACTAAAAATTGGAGTTGTCTTCCTAAGTAAAATGGAGCTGAATCCCTCTTTAATACTAATTTTTTACAATCCTGTTCTTACTGAGGAAATTATTTTCAGGTATGCATTTTTACAAATTAGGCAATTTGATTTGTTTTATTTATAGTTACTATGATTATAAACATATAGCATACTTTATATAAATATGTTTTATATAAATATGTATGGTTATCATGAAATCATGTTACTTATACTTACCATTATTCTATATATTATATATAGGTATGCTATATATACATATTTACCATATAATCATAGAAACTATAAGTAATAATGTGATACACCCATACATACATACCAACATTATATTTAATTGCTTTCATTTTACTTTATATTTAATTATGTTTTCATTGTTTTTAATGACCATCTTTCATTTGTGGCAAGTTATACTAATTTTTCTATTATAGCATTAATGAAGTTTGTTTTAAATACATTTATTAAAGTGAAAAAGAGAATTGATGTAAAGGAAAAATAGGTAAATAATGATGTACAGAGTGGTACATAATTAGGAGAAACATTGAGAAGATAGTATGTGAATGACTAGAAGAACAACTGCCATGTTATAGTAGAAAAGTTCCTAGCTGTTGGAACTGAGATTCTAGAGGGTTCACTTTTCTCCTTGGCTCTCAGTTTCTTCTTTGCTGAAGGGGTAGGGATTACAATACAAGATGATTTCTAAGGAAACTTGAAAATTTTAGGATTCTACCCTTTTTTAAGCAGCTTGATTGAAGTTTGGTGAAAAATGAGGTTTACATTAAAATGGGTCCTGGAGCAGTATTGACTCGGCACTCTTTCTTCCCCTGCTTTTCATTGATAGACTATGTATAGAAAAAGGAAGAAATCAAGTAAGAGTATCTACTAAGCCTAAGGAAAAAAATTCAAACTATATACATACTACATATAAATTTTAAAAATATATATTAATATATTATAATATATGTAGCTAATGTATATTTCATGTTTAATTTGCTTGTTTTTTAAAAAAATATTTATTTAATTATTTTACTTGGCTGCGCCAGATCTTAGTTGCGGCACGTCGGTTCTTCCCCTGCATCGGGAGCACGGAGTCTTTTTTTTTTTTTTAATTTAATTTTTTTTTTTTTTTTTTAAATTTAAGAATCTTGTTTTCTATAGCTTAGAGAGACCTATTTTTTTTTTAATAGCTACTTTATTTATTTATTTATTTATAGCTGTGTTGGGTCTTCGTTTCGTGCGAGGGCTTTCTCTAGTTGCGGCAAGTGGGGGCCACTCTTCATCGTGGTGCGGGGGCCACTCTTCATCGCGGTGCGCGGGCCTCTCACTATCGCGGCCCCTCCCGTTGCGGGGCACAGGCTCCAGACGCGCAGGCTCAGCAGTTGTGGCTCACGGGCCCAGTTGCTCCGCGGCATGTGGGATCTTCCCAGACCAGGGCTCGAACCCATGTTCCCTGCATTAGCAGGCAGATTCTCAACCACTGCGCCACCAGGGAAGCCCCTAATTTAATTTTATTTATTTTTTTATACAGCAAGTTCTTATTAGTTATCCATTTAATACATATTAGTGTATATATGTCAATCCCAATCTCCCAATTCATCACACCACCACACCTCCCCCCGAGCCCCCGCCGCTTTCCCCCCTTGGTGTCCATACATTTGTTCTCTACATCCGTGTCTCAATTTCTGCCCTGGAAACCAGTTCATCTGTACCATTTTTTGAGGTTCCACATATATGCATTAATATACGATATTTGTTTTTGTCTTTCTGACTTATTTCACTCTGTATGACAGTCTCTGGATTCATCCATGTCTCTACAAATGACCCAATTTTGTTCCTTTTTATGGCTGAATAATATTCCATTGTATATATGTACCACATCTTCTTTATCCATTCGTCTGTCGATGGGCATTTAGATTGCTTCCATGACCTGGCTATTGTAAATAGTGCTGCAATGAACATTGGGGTGCATGTGTCTTTTTTTTTTTTAACATCTTTATTGGAGTATATTTGCTTTACAATGGTGTGTTAGTTTCTGCTTTATAACAAAGTGAATCAGTCATACATATACATATATCCCCATATCTCTTCCCTCTTGCGTCTCCCTCCCTCCCACCGTCCCTATCCCACCCCTCTAGGTGGTCACAAAGCACCGAGCTGATGCATGTATCTTTTTGAATTATGGTTTTCTCTGGGTATATGCCCAGTAGTGGGATTGCTGGGTCATATGGTAATTCTATTTTTAGTTCTTTAAGGAACCTCCATACTGTTCTCCATAGTGGCTGCACCAATTTACATTCCCACCAGCAGTGCAAGAGGGTTCCCTTTTCTCCACACCCTCTCCAGCATTTGTTGTTTGTAGATTTTCTGATGATGCCCATTCTAACTGGTGTGAGGTGATACCTCATTGTAGTTTTGATTTGGCATTTCTCTAATAATTAGTGATGTTGAGCAGCTTTTCATGTGCCTCTTGGGCATCTGTGTGTCTTCTTTGGAGAAATGTCTATTTAGGTCTTTCCCCCATTTTTGGATTGGGTTGTTTGTTTTTTTAATATTGAGCTGCATGAGCTGTTTATGTATTTTGGAGATTAATCCTTTGTCCGATGATTCATTTGCAAATATTTTCTCCCATTCTGAGGGTTGTCTTTTCGTCTTGTATATGGTTTCCTTTGCTGTGCAAAAGCTTTTAAGTTTCATTAGGTCCCATTTGTTTAGTTTTCTTTCTATTTCCATTACTCTAGGAGGTGGATCAAAAAAGATCTTGCTGTGATTTATGTCAAAGAGTGTTCTTCCTATGTTTTCCTCTAAGAGTTATATAGTGTCCGGTCTTACATTTAGGTCTCTAATCCATTTTGAGTTTATTTTAGTGTATGGTGTTAGGGAGTGTTCTAATTTCGTTCTTTTACAGGTAGCTGTCCAGTGTTCCCTTATTGAAGAGACTGTCTTTTCTCCATTGTATATCCTTGCCTCCTTTGTCATAGATTAGTTGACCATACGTGCATGGGTTTATCTCTGGGCTTTCTGTTCCATTGATCTATATTTCTGTTTTTGTGCCAGTACCATGTTGTCTTGATTACTATAGCTTTGTTGTATAGTCTGAAGTCAGGGAGTCTGATTCCTCCAGCTCCGTTTTTTTCCCTCAAGACTGCTTTGGCTATTCGGGGTCTTTTGTGTCTCCATACAAATTTTAAGAGTTTTTGTTCTAGTTCTGTAAACAATGCCATTGGTAATTTGATAGGGATTGCATTGAATCTGTAGATTGCTTTGGGTCGTATAGTCATTTTCACAATATTGATTCTTCCAATCCAAGAACATGGTATATCTCTCCATCTGTTGGTATCATCTTTAATTTCTTTCATCAATGTCTTACAGTTTTCTGCATACAGGTCTTTTCTCTCCCCAGGTAGGTTAATTCCTAGGTATTTTATTCTTTTTGTTCCAGTGGTAAGTGGGAGTGTTCCCTTAATTTCTCATTCAGATGTTTCATCATTAGTGTAGAGGAATGCAAGAGATTTCTGTGCATTAATTTTGTATCCTGCAACTTTACCAGATTCATTGATTAGCTCTAGTAGTTTTCTGGTGGCATCTTTAGGATTCTCTATGTATAGTATCATGTCATCTGCAAACAGTGACAGTTTAACTTCTTCTTTTCCAATTTGTATTCCTTTTATTTCTTTTTCTTCCCTGATTGCCGTGGCTAGGACTTCCAAAACTATGTTGAATAATAGTGGTGAGAGTGGACATCCTTGTCTTGTTCCTGATCTTAGAGGAAATGCTTTCAGTTTTTCACCATTGAGAATGATGTTTGCTGTGGGTTTGTTGTATATGGACTTTATTATGTTGAAGTAGGTTCCCTCTATGCCCATTTCTGGAGAGTTTTTATCATAAATGGGTGCTGAGTTTTGTCAATAGCTTGTTCTGTATCTATTGAGATGATCATATGGTTTTTATTCTTCAATTTGTTCATATGGTATATCACACTGATTGATTTGCGTATATTGAAGAATCCTTGAATCCCTGGGATAAATCCCACTTGATCATGGTGTATGATCCTTTTAATGTGTTGTTGGATTCTGTTTGCTAGTATTTTGTTGAGGATTTTTGCATCTATATTCATCAGTGATATTGGTCTGTAATTTTTTTTTTTTAATTACACTATACTAGGTGTGCTTTATTTATTTATTAATGGCTGTGTTGGATCCTCGTTTCTGTGTGAGGGCTCTCTCTAGCCGTGGCAAGCGGGGGCCTCTCTTCATCACGGTGCGCGGGCCTCTCACTATCGCGGCCTCTCCCATTGCGGAGCACAGGCTCCAGACGCGCAGGCTCAGCAATCGTGGCTCACGGGCCCATTTGCTCCGTGGCATGTGGGATCCTCCCAGACCAGGGCTCGAACCCGTGTCTCCTGCATTGGCAGGCAGATTCTCAACCACTGCGCCACCAGGGAAGCCCTTCTTTTTTTTGTAGTATCTTTGGTTTTGGTATCAGGGTGATGGTGACCTCATAGAATGAGTTTGGGAGTGTTCCTTCCTCTGCAGTTTTTTGGAAGAGTGAGAAGGATGGGTGTTAGCTTTTCTCTAAATGTTTGATAGAATTCACCTGTGAAGCCATCTGGTCCTGGACTTTTGTTTGTTGGAAGATTTTTAATCACAGTTTCAATTTCATTACTTGTGATTAGTCTGTTCATATTTTCTATTTCTTCCTGGTTCAGTCTTGGAAGGTTATATATACCTTTCTAAGAATTTGTCCATTTCTTCCAGGTTGTCCATTTTATTGCCATAGAGTTACTTGTAGTAATCTCTCATGATCGTTTGTATTTCTGCAGTGTCAGTTGTTACTTCTCCTTTTTCATTTCTAATTCTATTGATTTGAGTCTTCTCCCTTTTTTTCTTGATGAGTCTGGCTAATGGTTTATCAATTTTGTTTATCTTCTCAAAGAACCAGCTTTTAGTTTTATTGATCTTTGCTGTTGCTTTCTTTGTTTCTATTTCATTTATTTCTGCCCTGATCTTTATGATTTCTTTCCTTCCGCTAACTTTGGGTTTTGTTTGTTCTTCTTTATCTAGTCCCTTTAGGTGTAAGCTTAGATTGTTTATTTGAGATTTTTCTTGTTTTTTGAGATACGCTTCTATTGCTATAAACTTCCCTCTTAGAACTGATTTTGCTGCATCCCATACGTTTTGGATCGTCATATTTTCATTGTCATTTGTCTCTAGGTATTTTTTGATTTCCTCTTTGATTTCTTCAGTGATCTCTTCGTTATTTAGTAATGTATTGTTTAGCCTCCATGTGTTTGTGTTTTTTATGTTTTTTTCCCTGTAATTGATTTCTAATCTCATAGCGTTGTGGTCAGAAAAGATGCTTGATATGATTTCAATTTCCTTAAGTTTAGTGAGGCTTCATTTGTGACCCAAGATGTGATCTATCCTGGAGAATGTTCCGTGTGCATTTGAGAAGAAAGTTTAATCTCCTGTTTTTGGATGGAATGTCCTATAAATATCAATTAAATCTGTCTGGTCTATTTTGTCATTTAAAGCTTCTTCTTCCTTATTTATTTGCATTTTGGATGATCTGCCTATTGGTGTAAGTGAGGTGTTAAAGTCCCCCACTATTACTGTGGTTACTGTCGATTTCCTCTTTTATAGCTGTTACCAGTTGTCTTATGTATTGAGGTGCTCCTGTGTTGGGTGCATATATGTTTATAATTGTTATATCTTCTTCTTGGATTGATCCCTTGATCATTATGTCGTGTCCTTCCTTGTCTCTTGTGACTTTCTTTATTTTAAAGTCTATTTTATCTGATATGAGTATTGTTACTCCAGCTTTCTTTTGATTTCCATTTGCACGGAATATCTTTTTCCATCTCCTCATTTTCAGTCTGTATGTGTCCCTAGGTCTGAAGTGGGTCTTTTGTAGACAGCATATATATGGGTTTTGTTTTTGTATCCATTCAGCGAGCCTGTGTCTTTTGGTTGGAGCATTTAATCCATTCACGTTTAAGGTAATTATTGGTATGTATGTTCTATGACCATTTTCTTAATTGTTTTGAGTTTGTTTTTGTAGGTCCTTTTCTTCTCTTGTGTTTCCCAGTTAGAGAAGTTCTTTTAGCATGTGTTGTAGAGCTGGTTTGGTGGTGCTGAATTCTGTTAGCTTTTGCTTGTCTGTAAAGCTTTTGATTTCTCCATCGAATGTGAATGAGATCCTTGCCGGGTAATCTTGGTTGTAGTTTCTTCCCTTTCATCACTTTAAATGTGTCATGCCACTCCCTCTGGCTTGTAGAGTTTCTGCTGAGAAATCAGCTGTTAACCTTATGGGAGTTCCCTTGTATGTTATTTGTCTTTTTTCCCTTGCTGCTTTCAGTAAGTTTTCTTTGTACTTAATTTCTGCCAATTTGATTACTATGTGTCTCGGCATGTTTCTCCTTGGGTTTATCCTGTATGGGACTCTCTGCGCTTCCTAGACTTGGGTGGCTAGTTCCTTTCCCATTTTAGGGAAGTTTTCCACTATTATCTCTTCAGATATTTTCTCTGGTCCTTTCTCTCTCTCTTCTCCTTCTGGGACCCATATAATGCGAATGTTGTTGAGTTTAATGTCCCAGAGTTCTCTTAGGCTGTCTTCATTTCTTTTCATTCTTTTTTTCTTTATTCTGTTCCACAGCAGTGAATTCCACCATTCTGTCTTCCAGGTCACTTATCCATTCTTTTGCCTCAGTTATTCTGCTATTGATTCCTTCTAGTGTAGTTTTCATTTCAGTTATTTATTGTTCATCTCTGTTTGTTCTTTAATTCTTCTACGTCTTTTTTAAACATTTCTTGCATCTTTTTGATCTTTGCCTCCATTCTTTTTCCGAGGTTCTGGATCATCTTCACTGTCATTATTCTGAATTCTTTTTCTGGAAGGTTGCCTACCTCCTCTTAATTTAGTTGTTTTTCTGGGGCTATTTCTTGTTCCTTCATCTGGTACATAGCCCTCTGCCTTTTCATCTTGTCTCTCTTTCTGGGAATGTGGTTTTTGTTCCACAGGCTGCAGGATTGTAGTTCTTCTTCTGCTGTCTGCCCTCTGGTGGATGAGGCTATCTGAGAGGCTTGTGCAAGTTTCCTGATGGGAGGGACTGGTGGTGGGTAGAGCTGGCTGTTGCTCTGGTGGGCAGAGCTCAGTAAAACTTTAATCCACTTGTCTCCTGTTGGGTGTGGCTGGGTTCCCTTCCTGTTGGTTGTTTGGCCTGAGGCGACCCAACACTGGAGCCTACCTGGGCTCTTCGGTGGGGCTAATGGCAGACTCTGGAAGGGCTCACGCCAAGGAGTATTTCCCAGAACTTCTGCTGCCAGTGTCCTTGTCCTCACGGTGAGACACAGCCACCCCCCGCCTCTGCAGGAGACCCTCCAACACTAGCAGGTAGGTCTGGTTCAGTTTCCTGTGGGGTCACTGCTTCTTCCTCTGGGTCCCAGTGCACACACTACTTTGTGTGTGCCCTCCAATAGTGGAGTCTCTTTTCCACAGTCCTGTCGAAGTCCTGCAATCAAATCCTGCTAGCCTTCAAAGTCTGATTCTCTAGGAATTCCTCCTCCTGTTGCTGGACCCCCAGGTTGGGAAGCCTGACGTGGGGCTCAGAACCTTCACTCCAGTGGATGGACTTCTGTGGTATAAGTGTTCTCCAGTTTGTGAGTCACCCACCCAGCAGTTATGGGATTTGATTTTATTGTGATTGCGTCCCTCCTACTGTCTCATTGTGGCTTCTTCTTTGTCTTTGGATGTGGGGTATCTTTTTTGGTGCGTTCCAGTGTCTTCCTGTTGATGATTATTCAGCATTCAGCAGTTAGTTGTGATTCCGGTGCTCTCGCAAGAGGGAGTGAAAGTACGTCCTTCTACTCCACCATCTTGAACCAATCTCGGGAGCACGGAGTGTTTATTGCTGGACCACCAGAGAAGTCCCTTAATTTGCTTTTTTATAAGGTATAATCTTAGATACTAATTTGACATTCAGTTATTGAAAATTAGCTACAAGATAATGTTTTTAATTTAATTTTTTTCTCTTGATTTCTATTGTATGTGCAAAAAAGGTATAAATACATTTTAAGGGAATAAATATGTGAAATAGTGGGCACACAGTAAATAAAGTACTCATTTTCTAATCATAAATATTAATGTAACACATTATACCATGCTTAAAAATATATTTGTTAGTAGTAATAATCACTTTTCCTCAAATATTTGCATATGCACAGTATTTTAGTCTAGCCTTGTGTAGTACTTACAGCGTGTATAAATTTCAATTTTCCTGTTATAAAAAGTCACTTTTTCTTAGAAACTGTCGTGTACCAGAGGTTGTGCAGCTACTTTAGTGACATTGTCTGGAGCTAGGACCTACATTTTCTCACTTCACTTGTCATAGACCTTCTCAGTCAAATAATGCTTTGAAATTGCAAGCAAGTTATGAAGAAAAAGTAATTGGAAATAGCACAAAATGCTAAAGTAGAAGGAACTTTTCAGTAATGTTTAAAGTTCATGCTTTCTATCTTTCAGGATTTTAATTTTCTGACTAATTTTAAAAGTGGCCATTAGTTTTTTGTTGTATGTAATAACTTTTTTCCTTATCATAGTGATGTTTATTTTGGAAAAAATAAAATGAAAATGATTTTTAAAAACTGTCCACAGTTTATTAATTTCAGTAACATGAATATACAGTGCCATCTTGTATCTGTGCACACCATACCTACAAAATTTTAAAAATACTACTAGAATTATATATTTTCTGCCCACAACATTATATTGTGAACATTGTTATAAAATGTTCAACGTTTTTAATGGCTATGGTATTTTATTATATAGACAGGTCATGCCTATACGCTTATAGTCTTTTCCCTCTACGTTTTCACTGTTTTGGGTGCATTGGGATGAACATCCATATATGTATATATATTTTTGTCATTGTCTTATTACTTCCTTAGAATAAATTCTTGAAAGTAGAATGGTTTTTTCAAGGGAGGCTGAAAGATTTCTGTTTGAAAAATTTTTTTAATATTGGCCAAGTTGTTTAAAGCCTTATGTCTTAAGGATAGTTTGGGGCTATTCATTTGCACCAATAATAATAAATGTTCCTTGGGAGTTTCGCTCTCCCTCTTCATTTTACATTTTATCCCTAGGTGAGCACATTGTTTCTCACAAGATTCCCCAAAGTGTATTTTTTGCTCTAAGGTCTGAGTGTTATATCTACCTTCCTTTTTGACATTTCCGACATAATCATCCCTGACTATCGCAAGTTTATTATATCCAAAATTGAATTCTTAAGTTCCCCTCTTTTATTTATTTATTTTTAAGCATTTTATTATTTACTTATTCATTTAATATTTGGCTGTGTTGGGTCTTAGTTGCAGCACATGGGATCGTTGTTGTGGCACGTGGGCTTCTCTCTAGTTGTGGTACGCGGGCTTCTCTCTAGTTGTGGTGTGCGGGTTTTCTCTGTCTAGTTGTGGTACATGGGTTTTCTCTCTCTAGTTGTGGCATGCGGGCTCCAGAGCATGTGGACTCTGTAGTTGCGGCACGCGGGCTCAGTAGTTGTGGTGTGTGGGCTCAGTAATTGTGGCGTGCGGGCTTAGTTGCCCTGTGGTGTGTGGGATCTTAGTTCCCCGACTGGGGTCAAACCTGAGTTCCCTGCATTGGAAGGCGGATTCTTTACCACTGGGCCACCGGAGAAGTCGTGTTCCCCACCCCCGCCGCCTTTTAAAGAGGTAATGAATCATTAAAGATTTTCTCTTGATAGATACCTGTTTATCTATTAAAAAGGTTCAGTTGTTGATTGTACATAGTTACTTTTATTACAAAGTTTATTTTAGTAACTTTTGAAAAAAATTAATAAATAATTGATTTACCAGCATCACCAAAATGGGGTGTTCTGATGAACTCAAAGATTGGTGTTAATAAGGGCCAAGTTTAAAAAGTAAAGGTTCACCTTCTGTTTAAAGTCCATGCTCTTAAAATATTTATTTACTTAAGCAACAGAGTTCTTTAAAACAGTAAGTAAAATTGATTTTAATTGATTTTAAAAGACTGAACATCTGCGATCAGTGTTAGTGTGGTCTGAGTCTGCGTGCCAGATTCTATGATATCTCTTAAATTAAGACAGTAGAGCCCAAACTGGGAATTTTTCAAAATTTCTTTAAAAAATTTGTTACTGAGGTATAGTTGTTTTACAATATTATATAATTTTCAGGTGTGCAACATTGTGATTCACAGTTTTTAAAGGTTATATTCCATTTATAGTTATTATAGGAAATCTTTTTGAAGATCTGATTCCTGCTTTTAATAAAATGACATACTAAAATTTTTTTTCAGTTAACTGTAAGTTCAGTTTAAATTAATTTTTTTTACTGTATTAACATTGCTTGAATACAGATAGAGGCCTTGGGATTTAATTAGAGATTCCTTTTTCCCCCTCTAGGATATATATTACTTTCTCTGTGAAAAAATGCCCATCTGTGTTTGCTAAAGATAGGTTTTAGTTCTAAAGGTAGGTTTTAAATGTTGCCATTTCCAGTAAAATTCACTGTACAGAAAAATCAGTACTCATTTGACCTAGAGTTAGTGGTTAGATTGAATTAATAAAAACTGAATACTGTAATCATTTTAAAGGTATGTACATACTTTTGGGGGGAGTATTTGTATTCTTTTAAATTGTGGTAAAATATACATAGCATAGTACTTGCCATTTTAACCATTTTTAAATATTCAGTCCAGTGGCATTAAAATAAATTCACATTGCTGAGCAGTGATCACCACAGGCCATCTCCAGAACTTTTTCATCATTCCATAGTGAAACTTTGTACCCATTAAACACTTAACTCCCCATTCGTTCTTCTACTCCCTATCCCTCCCCATCTCTGGCAACTCGCATTTTACTTTCTGTCTCTGAATTTGACTACTCTAGGAATCTCATGTAAGTGGAATTACATAGTATTTGTCTTTCTGCAACTGGCTTATTAGCATAATATTTTCAAAGTTCATTCTTGTTGTAGTTTGTGATAGGATTTCCTTTTTTAAGGCTGAAAAATATTCCATTGTATACATATATATACCACATTTTGCTTCTTTGTTCATTTGCCAGTGGACATTTGGGTTGTTTCTATCTTTTGACTATTGTGAATAATGCTCCTATGAACGTTGGTGTACAAATATGTTATTTGAGTCCTTGCTTTCAGTTCTTTTGTGTGTATACCTAGAAGTAGAATTGCTGGATCAAGTAGTAATTCTATATTTAATTTTTTAAGTAACCACCATACGTTTTTCCACAGCAGGTGTACCATTTTAGATTCCCCAAAACAATGCATAGGGGTTCCAGTTTTTCCACATGTACCTTAACACTAATTTTCTGTTTTTTATTTTTCTTTTTTATTTGTTTCATAAAATAGCTATCCAAATGGGTGTGAAGTGGTATCTCGTGGTTTTGATATGCATTTGCCAAATGATTAGTCATGTTGAGCATCTTTTCATGTCCTTATTGGCCATTTGTATATCTTTAGAGAAGTGTCTATTCAAGTCCTTTGCCTATGTTTAAAATTGGCTTGTTTATTTTTTGTTGTGGAGTTTTAAGGGTTATTTATATATTCTGGCTATTAATTTCTTATCAGATATGTAATTTATAATTATTTTCACCCATTCTGTGGGTTGCTGTTTTACTCTGTTGATAGTGTCCATTGACACTTTTTGACATTTGACCATGTATACATGGATTTATTTCTGGGCTCTCTGTTCTGTTCCATTTGTCTGTTATTGTCTGTCTTTATGCCCGTAGTATACTGTTTTGATTACTGTAGCTTTGTAGAAAAATTTGACATTAGGGAGTGTGAGTTTTCCAGTTTCTTCCTTTTCAGTATTGTTTTGGCTGTTGTTTCTTGATATTCCATATGAATTTTTGGATGGCTTTTCCTATTTCTGCAAAAAAAATCGTTGGGATTTTGATAGGGATTGCATTGAATTTGTATTGACAGGTTAACAAAATTGTCTTTCAGTCTATAAACGTGGGATGTCTATTGTGTCTGCTTTAATTTCTTTATCCATCTTTTTTAGTTTTCAACGTGCAAGTCTTTCACTTCCTTGACTAAAGTTTACTCCTGAGTATTTTATTCTTTTTGATGCTATTGTAAATGGAATTATTTTACTATTTCAGACTGTTAGTGAATAGAAATGCAGCTGATTTTTGTGTGTTGATTTGTATCCTAGTATTTTGATGAATTTATTCTAACAATGTTTTTTTGTAGAATCTTTAGGGGATTCTACATATATGATCATGTCATCTTCAGATAGATAATTATACTTCTTCCTTTCCAGTTTGGATGCTTTTTGTTTGTTTTAGAAGTGGTGAAATCAGTCATCCTTGTCTTGTTCCTGACCTTAGAGGAAAAGCTTTCAGTCTTACACCATTGAGTATGGTGTAAGCTGTGGGGTTTTTCTATTATATATTTTTATTAAGTTGAGGTAGTTTCTTTCTTTTCCTAGTTGGATGTTTTTATCATAAAAGGGTAGTGTGTTTTGTCAAATCCTTTTTCTGCATCAATTGAGATGGTTATGTGGTTTTTCTCCTTCGTTCTCTTAAGGTGGCATATCACATTGAGTAATTTTAGTATGTTGAACTATTCTTGCATTCCAGCAATAAATCCCACTTGGTCATGGTGTACAGTCCTTTTGCTATGCCATTGAATTTAGTTTGCTGGTATTTTGTTCAGGATTTTTGCATCATTGTTCATAGGGATATTGATCTGTACTTTTCGTGTACTGTCTTTGGTTCGTTATCTGGACAAAGCTGACTTTAGGAAGCGTTTCTTCCTCTTCAGTTTTTGGGAAGAGTTTGAGAAGGATTGGTGTTAGTTCTTTAAATCTTTGGTAGAACCCACCAGTGGAGCCATCAGGTTGAGTATTTTTCTTTTTCAGGAGATTTTTGATTACTTATCCAATTTTCTTACTAGTTGTAGATCTATTCAGTTTTTCCTCCCTCCCTCCCTCCCAGTATTGGTAGGTTTTGTGTTTCTAGGAATTTGTCCATTTTATCTAGCTTATTCCATTTGTTGGCATACGATTGTTAGAGTACTCTGGTACTATGATATTTATTTCTGGTAAGTAATGTCCCCACTTTCAATTCTGATGTAAATTATTTGAGTCTTCTCTCTTTCTTAATCCATCTAGCTAAAGGTTTGTCAATTTTTTTAACCTTTTTCAAAACCAACTTCTGGTTTTATTGATTTTTTTACTCTGTTTTTCTATTCTCTATCTCTGTTCTGCTGTTTATTATTTCTTTCCTTCTGTTAGCTTTGAGTTTTCTCTTGGGGCACACCATCTTAATTACTATAGCTTTATAATAAGTCTGGTAAATGATGGTATGTGAGTCTTTAAGCTTTACCCTTCAAGGTAGCCTTCACTATTCTTATACCTTTGTATTTCCAAATGAATTTTAGGGTAATATTGTCAGTTTCTGCATATAGTAAAAGAAAACATGCTGGTATTTTGATTAAGATTGTATTGAATCTCCAGATTAATTTGGGGAGAATTGACATCTTTACAAAATTGAAACTCTGAGAATCTGCAAATGTGAATTTGTTATTTAGTATATTTTAAATTTCTCTCAGGATCAAGATTTTTTGTTTGTTTTCTGTGTTTTGTTTTAGGTAAGTGAAATAATAGCATCTTTTTTGTGTGTGTGTGCCACTGGGAACTCTTCAGTATGGAAGCAAAAATTGACATTGAAGGAAAGAAAAGAAGAATTGTTGGAGCGAAGATCTTAAAAGGAAGGAAGGCAGAGTATATGAGACAGATGCTGGTGGGTTGATAGTTGTGATGGCAGGAATTTGAGGAGCTTCTCTTCTGATTGCTTTTTTTTTCCTGTCAGTATAATAGGTAGCAAAGTTATCAGCTGAAAGTGAGGATTAAGGATGGGTATTGCAGATGTGAGGAGATAGAATATGGTATTAAATAATCAACTAGGAGATTGGGAAATGGAAGATTACTGGGCAGTATGAAGGGAATATTTAAGGTTTGAGGTCCATGACCTTCATGAATTTTGTCAGATTAATTAGCCTAGTTAGCATGGTTGTTTATTTTTCAGCCATATTCAGCTACATAGGAGCAGGCCCTCCTCAGGGGTGAGTTTTCTCCCAGGAAATGTGGCGGGAGGAGGGAGAGTGGGAGCCAAGGGACTAAGGATATATGAAAATTAAACTGGATAAGGAGGCATGTAAGAAACATAGAGTGGGTGAGGGACAGTGAAAACATAGTAGGCTTAATAAATTGTGGGACCTAGTGGGATCAAAGGATCGTTGGAATTAGGTTATTAGAGTCTGTAAGCTGGAAATACAGGAGGTGGTGGTTAGAGTCCCACATGCCAATTTAATTTCATGCCAGTAAATAATTTACTGTACTGTCAGATTTTTGTTGGTTATTATATTGATATTAATCTTTGTGTGATAAATATATGTATAGGACAGTCCAGATTCCTTTATCTACGACCTTTGGGGCCAGATATGTTTTGGATTGCTTCCTTTTTTCCTCCATTACTCTTTTCAGGAGTTCATCAATTTTTATTTTTCAAAAAACTAACTTTTGGCTTTGTTGATCTCTGTTGTATGTTTGTTTTCTATTTCATTACTTTTTGCTCTTACCTTTATTTCATCATTTGTACTGTTTTGGGGTTTAGTTTGTTCTTTTTGTTACTCTTTCAGATGGTTGCTTAAAACATTGGTTTTTGGCCTTTCAAGTGTATATGTATTTTAAAGCTAAAATGTTTCATTCCTCTTAAGAATAGTTTCAGCTGCATCCTATACATTTTAATAGGAAGTGTTTTAATAGCATTCCATTAAAAATTTTTTTCTGATTTTCACTGTGATTTCTTCTTTGACCCATGGGCTATTTAGAAGTTTATTGCTTAATTTTCACATATATAAGGATTTTCTAGTTATATTGTTTTTATTAATTCATAGCTCAATTTGAGCTCAGAGAAACATGTCTGTCCTTTGAAATTTGTTAACACTTAGTTTTGGTCCATCATGTGGTCACTTTTGGTAAATGTTTTTTACGTACTTACAAAGAATGTATTTTCTGCATTTGTAAGGTTTAATGTTCTATATGTCAGTTAGGTTGTTAATTGTAAAGTTCACATCTGTTCCGTTTCTTCTAGTCTGCTTGTTCCTTGTTTTGGTGTGCTTGTTCCTTTCTCCTTTACTGAGAAAGCTGTGTTAAAATCAACTTACTAGAATTGTGGACTTCACGTAGTTCTTTTCATGTTGGCTTTATATACCATACTCTAGTTTCTTAGTTTAAGTTTATTTAGAAAAAGTATTTTTTAATCTGTAAAATTCAGTACAATATTTTAGCAAACTGGTCTATGGGGGAAGTCACAAATTACCTTCCAAATGTAATTTGTTGAACATTAGAAGCACGTGTAGACATTTTGAAACATTTGCTTAGTGTCAACAAAGGGAATATGCATCTCTGATGTTTCTGGCAATGAGAAAGATGTTACAGTATTGTAAGCTTTTGAGCTATTATCTGCCATATGTGTTTGTTTTGATTAAATTTCTAATTGCCTTTCATATTTGGTCCTTGATTTTGCTTAAATTTGTAGAATGCCCCAAACATGTTGAGAAAATGTTAAATTGTGGAGAAGGAAAACAAAGCCAGGGAGAAAGTTATTGCATATGAAGTCATATAGTGTGCATTTTACATCCTAACCATGATAATTTACTATGGTAAATGGACATTTTCTATGTTTAGTTAAATTTTCAAAGAGAAGTGATTGGGGGTTATCAGTTGATATGTAACATAATTTTTCCTATTTAAAATATTGGAAAACAAGTTCCTGGTTAGGGTTTTGCACAGAATATCTGCTTTTCAGGAAAAGATACCTGACTTAGGTGTTACCAGGTGCATTCAGATTTAGAATTGCTGTGCCTTCCTGGTGAATTGAACTTTTATTGTAATGAAATATCCCACTATATTTTTATCCATATCTATATATATCTATCTCATGCATCAAAGTTTTCTATGGTACAGTATAGCCACACAAGCTTTCTTTTGGTTTGTGTTTTACAAAAGATATCTTTCTCCATGCTTTTATGCTTATTCTTTCTATATCCCCATATGTCAGATATATTCTCTATAATCATCTTATAATTAGGTTTTATTTTTTTAAATCTAATTTGGATTATTTATTAATCCATTTTTCCCCTCTGTTAGCTTGTTAGCTGTACAGGTGGCTCTTCATGTCCGCGGGTTTTGTACCCGTGGATTCAACCAACTGTAGATTGAAAATATCCAGGAAAAAAAATTCCAGAAAATTCCCAAAAGCAAAGCTTGAATTTACTGCATGCCAGCAACTATTTACATAGCATTTACATTTTATTATGTATTATAAGTAATCTAAGGATGATTTAAAGTATATGAGAGGATGTGTGTGGGTTATATGCAAATGCTATGCCATTTTATATAAGGGACTTGCGCATCCTCAGATTTTGGTATCCTCTCAGGGTCCTGGAATCAATCCCCTACAGATACCAAGGAACGACTATATATACTCTTACTGTCTTTCTAGTGGTTATCTCAGAGATTACCACATGCATCTTTCATGTTTTGAAGTCTAAAGTAAATGAGAACTTTTTCCATTTCCTAATCAATGAAAGTGTTTTAGAACACTTTAACTTCATTTACTACCCTTCCCAATTATGTATTGTTGTTCATTGTAATATTTTAAATTCCACAAAATACTGTCATTATTTTATTTAGTCAGTATTCATTTAGAGTTACATATTTAACCTGTTCATTATATTTCATTTTTTTGGTGCATATCCAAGCTGTATCTGGAATCCCTCTTTTCCTTCTACTTGAAGAAGTCTCTTCAGTGTACCCTGGTGACAAATTTTCTGATTCTGTTTGGCTAAAAATGTCTCTATTTTGCCTTCATTTCTGAAGGGTATTTTTTTTTTTTTTGCCAGATACAGAGTTCTATTTTGGCATTTCCCCTGTTCCCAGCACTCTGAGGATATCATTTTGTTGTCTTTTGGCTTCCATTATTTATTTAAAGAAGCCAGCTATATCTTACTGTTACTCTTTTTTTTTTTTTTTTTTAATTTATTTATTTTTGGCTGCGTTGGGTCTCCGTTGCTGCGCGCAGGCTCTCTCCAGTTGCGGCGTGCAGGCTCCAGGTGCACGGGCTTCAGTAGTTGTGGCTCTAGAGCGCAGGCTCAGCAGCCGTGGCCCACGGGCTCAGTTGCTCCGAGGCATGTGGGATCTTCCCGGACCAGGGCCCGAACCCATGTCCCCTGCATTGGTAGGCGGACTCCCAACCACTGCGCCACCAGGGAAGCCCCTTACTGTTACTCTTAAAGTTAATATATTTTTAAATTTTTCTGGCTGCTTTTAAGGTCTGTTTGTGGCTGTTTCTGTCTCTTTGTTTCTGTCCCTCCAACCTCCCCCTTTACTTTGATTTGCCTAAGTGTGGTTTTCTTTGTATTTGTTTTGCTTGGGAGTTTGTAGATCTTCTTGAGTCTGTGGCTTGATGTCACTGATCAGTTTTTTAAAGTTTTAAACTGTTAGGTCTTTAAATATCTTTTCTTTCTCATATGTTCTCGCCTTCCTTTCTGGGACTCCAGTTACATGAATTTTGGATCTTTTCTTCATGTTTCGTAATATTTTCACACTCTTTTCTGTATTTCCCATTCTTGTGTCTTTTTGGGCTTCAGTGTATTTTCTTCTTTCCTATCTTCTGGGTCATTGGTTCTTTCGTCAGCTGTATCTAACCTATTGTTAAACTCATCCATCAATTTCTCAATTTCTGTTTTTAAAATTGTATTTTTCAGTTCTCTGTTTTCCATGTTTATAGTGTTTGCTAAAATTCTTCATTTTAAAAAATCCTTTTAACACATTAAATTAACTTATTTTAAAACTGTTTTCTGGGATTGCCTGGTTTTGCAGTGGTTAAGAATCTGCTTGCCAATGCAGGGGACACAGGTTCGAGCCCTGGTCCGGAAAGATCCCACATGCTGCGGAGCAACTAAGCCCGTGCACCACAACTACTGAGCCTGAGTTCTAGAGCCTGCGAGCCACAACTGCTGAGCTCGCACGCCTAGAGCCTGTGCTCTACAACAAGAGAAGCCACCACGATGAGAAGCTCGCACACCACAAAGAGTAGGCCCCACTTGCCACAACTAGAGAAAGCCCACGTGCAGCAACAAAGACCCAGCACAGCCAAAAAATAAATAAATAAATAAAGCTGTTAAATCTGGTCAAAAGTATGGATCATTTAAAAAAAAAAAACTTTTCTGCTAACACCATTATCTGAATCTATTAGAGGTCTATTTCTGTTGCCATTTTAAAGTCTTAGTTTTCAGTCAGATCTTGATGAGTTTTTTTTTTTAGACATTTCATATGAAAAATGATAGGATAATTTGAATTTTGGAGTCTTCTTGCTGATAAGATTTGCTTTTGCTAAAACCTTTTGGGAAGATTTTACTGGCATGCAGCTAGGCTAATGATACTAGGTAGCCCTGATTACCTCAGTATAATCAGATTGAGAAGATTGAAGCTATTCTTCTTTCCTTTTGTGGCCTGGTCTATTTCTGGTTTACCTTTTACCTAGGATAAAAGTAGTAGTCCTTTAGATTCCCTCCAGCTTCCCAATGTGTTTACTGGAGCTATTCCTCCTAGCCAGGCTCTGAATTGAATTTTCCTGTCCCCACCCAAAGAAGTGTGGAAAACTCTGCTTAGCTTCTCAGCCTCTCAGCTAGTGTTTTTACAATCTACGAATGATTCTAGGGGAAAACGAGTCTAAAGTCTGGCCCCACCTGTTTCTTCTAGGTCCCAGCCCTGCAAATTCTCACTGTCTTGAAAGTTCTTCAGTTGTTTCAAACAGATTACTTTTTGTTTTGCTTTTCTAGTGATTCTCAGGGAAAGACTGGTTTGAAGCAACCTACTCCACCATTGTCAAAAGCAAAATGCTCAGATATGTTCAGAATTTTTCAGATTATACAACCTTATAGGAGTTAACATATTATCTCTGTGGTGAAATGTGTGAATATTTACGTTGCCTGCTACAGTGCAAGTTTTCATAATGGGAATTGGATGTGCTGTGATCTATTAGAGAACATGATTTGGAGTAAGCCAACTTCTATTGTTTATATTGCAGCCTGTTGAGAAAACAGAAATACTCTACAGCACAGCTGCTTGTTTAATTGATTCCTACCAGTGACTAGCCATCTTTCATTTCCTCTCATGTTTCCTGCTCGTTCTTGTCATAGGGTTTTTGCACATGCTATTCTGTCTGCCTAGTAAGTATATCTGCATACTCAGGTTTGAGTATGAAGCAGTTCTCAGTGAAGCCTGCCCTGACCATGAATTTAGGTCAGATAAATGAACTTTTGTACAAACTCATTTATATGATGGTTTGGCTAATGTCTGTTTCCCCTTACTAGACTCTGGACTGTGAGATCAGAAATTATGCCTTTTTTCCTTGACCATTTTATCATATGTACCTAGTTCAGTGTTTGGAAGTACCTGTTTTGCAAGTAGGTGATCACTGAATAGGTTATTAGTTGTTAATAGATGATCAATTAATATTTGTATAAATAAAGAAATAACAGAATGAATAAGGGAAGATATGTAAGAAATGCTGTGCTGATGATAATGATGGTTGTGATAAGAATTGGAAACTCACTGCTTTTGAGCAAAAGCCAGTTTTAATTAAACACTGGATTTGCATAGTACAGTTGAAGTTTTATAGAGTTACATGTACAATATTTAAAAATACTTCAAAAAATTCCCTTGAGAAATTGTTATTGTGTTATAACATTTGTCTCCCATCCCCCATCCCTCTGTAAGTATTTTATTATGTAAGTTTTGAAAGCACTGGGTTTTTGACACAGCTATCATTCAGAGCATGACAAGTTATATCATTGCCAGTCATTCTACTGTAGAGATAAATGGAATAAAAAGTCGTTGTTTTTGAAAGATTCAAAGTCTCAAAGGGAAATGATCTTGGAATTTATACACATGTACCCACAAAATAAGGTGCTATGATTTATTCTACCAAGGGGAATTGGTCTTGGCTTCATCAGGGTGGTGCCATTCAAACTGAATCTTGGCTGATAAGGAGGAGATAATTAAATGGCTAAAGGAGTAGTGTTTCATTTAGGTGCATATTATTATGAAAGTATATAATGTCTTTGTGGATTGACAAATAGTAATTTTGCTAGTGGCTAGGGCAATTTGCAAGAAGAATTTGTAAAGGCAGATTGGGGCTACCCAGATTATTAGTTCATCCTTTGACATGGAGGCTATCAAAAGCTTTTAAGGATATTCCATAATGTTTGAGAGTAGAAATTCTAGAGCCAGACTCCCTGAGTTCATATTCCAAGCTCTGCCTCTTACTAGCTGTGTGACCTTGGACACATTACTTAACAGCTCTCTGCCTTAATATCCCTATTTATAAAATGGAGATGATAATTATAACTCAGAAGACTGAAGTTATGATTGAATGAGTTAAGGCATATTAGGTACTTAGAAAAGTGCCTGGCACATAGAAAAATCTCAGTAATGTTGCTCTTGTTTTGCTGTTATTATATTCATTGAGGAAAAGCTCAAAGGTTATATATAATTGCACTCTTTTAGCCAGAACTAGAGGCATGAAAAGTTTCAAGAGATATTTTAAGGGTAAAATTAACAAGGCTTCAACTTGTTTACTAATTTTACGTAATGAAAAATTTCAACTAATAATGCAGTCTATGTGCACTATAAAGGCAGGTTTGAAATTTGTATAACATTTTCATGAGTTGCAAACTTATAGAACTTAAATTTTCTAATTTGTGTTTTCTTTTAGATCTTATAGAAAATTTCAGCTGTAGCCCTTGAACTAGAAGCTGAAATAATAGAAGCTGTGTACCATGCATTAGGGTATTGAAGAAAATTAATTTTTGAATTAAATATTTGGAATATAAGGAAGGAAAAGTGACTGAAAATGGGGCGGAAGAAAATACAAATCACACGCATAATGGATGAAAGGAACCGACAGGTAAATGAAAATTTTAATTTATCTATTTAATCGGTGTAAATTTTTAAAAAAAGGAGTGTGGGATAGAATGGTTGATTTTTTTTTTTAAATTAATTTGAAGTCTAAATATTTTTATTTCCAGACTACGTTAAACATTTAGCAATCAAAAGCTTTTGACTTTTCATCATGTGCTTTAAAGAAACTTTTTTTCTTATTATAGCAATCGTTTTTGTTAATTATAGAAAACATAAATAAGCAAAATAGGAAAAGTAAAATCACTGCAATTCTACTACTACCATCCATTGTGTAGGTTTATCATAATATATTTAGTCTTCTGTACACTTGATTATGTTTGTTAGTTTTCCATATATTGATGATTATTTTAAATTACCACCTCTGTTGTCATAATTAGGTAATACCTAAGTTAACTGTGGTTATCAGTGAATGTGTTCTGGTCAGTTAGATTTTCCGATTCACCAACAAATAATGAAATTTTTTTACAACTCTTATTATCACAAATATTTCTAAGTCATTTATGTATATATCTCACCTTTAATTGATAAAATATGTTGAACTTAATTTTCACTACAATTTCAGTAAACCCTTCCAAATTCAGGGTAATTATAATGATACTGGTATATGAAGCCCAGAAGTTGTAAGAGTTTAAAGCAGGAGGTGGCAAACTATGTTCCATGGGCTGGCTGCCTATTGTTTTTTTTTTATAAATAAAGCATTATTAGGACATTGCCATGCACATTTGTTTGCATATTGTCTTTGGCTGCTTTCACACTAAAACAGAGTTGAGTAGTTGCCCCAGAGACTGCATGGCCCATAGACCTAAAATCTTTACTCCCTGGCCCTTTAAGAAAAAGTTTGCCAATCCCTTCGTTTAAAGGAAAGAAGGAAAAATAATATCATAGACTATTGTAAAGGAACTACTATTGAAAGCATATGCAGAAGGGAGGGATGCTATCTCCAGAAAGGTTGCATATCAGAAGTTTCAAGAACAGCTGGTTTTTGGAAGCTTACCAGGAATAGAACAGTACTGAAGATGTGTTCTGTAAAGTCTGAGTAGTAGTTCATCCAGTAATACAAAACTCAACTGAGCAGCTGGTAAAGAAGTTAGTGGAAGTGATTAGGGTTGCTGACAGACCGAATTGAAGAGTTCCCTTGTTTCAGCTCATGAAGATTCCTTAGCTAAAGTGTTAAGGCTCACACAGTATGATTCGTTATGAAGGTTGATAAAATAGGGAAGACTGATAAAATAATCATACCATCATTCCAAAGGAATGATTCTAGCAAGATTGCAAGTAAATTTCCCTTCACAAGTCTGAGGATTGTGACATGTAGAGGGGGCATGGGGACCTGTTTCATGATCATGTGCAGCGTAAATGTAAAATAGGATTTATTGGGGAATAACGTACAAGCAGAGGATTAGCAAAGCACCTAAGATCCCTTCAGCTCTCGGTATCCCATACAGAGTCACGTTTAAATTGAGCATAGATAGACTAGAACAACTAGTGGAAAGGACTCCACATGTTTAGAGGGAAAGGACAACTAGGAATATGTAAGTGACTGTGTAATGGGAACTTTTTAAGTTAAGGAAATGAGCTGGTTAAAAAAAATGGAGCCTGCCACTATATCTCAGCAACTAGAAATAGCCTATTCCTGTGTTGAATTTACCTGCTAAGTCAGCTTCTTGCCAAGCTGCCAAATGGGACAAGGGTATCTGAATTTCTCCTCAGATGATTTTGGCAAAAAAAATGCAGAAAAGATATAAAAGAGGTAGTTGGGTAGTTTATTTTTAAGGTTAGATTAGGAACAATTTGTCATAAACTAAAAGGGTATCTTAATTTTACTGATTTTGGAATTTGTGGATTCTGAGTTAAAAGTTTCATTATTCTTGCATTAAAGAGGAAAAATCGTTCCCTTGCAGAAAAGATGTCATTTATTTCATCCAAATTTGAATACCTACTTTATCTGAGAGACTGCTAGGCACTGGGAACTCATTAAATACATTTTAAGTGTATTGCAAATAGAAGTAAGCTTAGGTGATAGGAGTGTTTATGGAAGAAACCACCAACCTCTGATGGTGGGGTAGTTCAGGGAGCAGTTACTGAAGGAGGTAATAGCAAATAGAGTTTTGAATTACTAGAGTTTTTGAGCTAGTAAGATAAATAACACACTTAAAGTCATTGGAACATCACGTGTTCTTTTGCGCAACATTATGTTTGTGAAATTCATCATTGTTGTTGCATGGAGATGTATTTTATACATTTTCATTGATGTATAACATTCCATTGTGTGAATAGAACACAATGTATATATTCTCTTGTAAATAGGCTTTTGGGTTTTAGATCTGCTATTCACTTGGAATTTGTTTTTGTGTGTGGTTTGAGGTGCAGGGGTCAAAATTTGTTATTTTTCAGATGGATTTTCAGTTGACCCAGTGCAATTTATTGCAAAAACCATACCAAGGAAGCAGAAAAGAACACATGCTCTTCATAAAAAACTCAACAACAGGCATAATTAATCTATGATGCTAGAAGTTAGGTTAATGATCTTCCTTGGGACAAGGTGATAATGACTTGGAGACAGGACAAAAGAGTGTTTCTGGGGTGGTGCACCGGCGTATGCTAGATATAAGGCCATATTCTTTTCTTCGAAAATTCACTGAGCCACACACTCAGGATTTGTGAGCTTTCCTTTTATGTTATGCTTTAGTACAAAGTTTACATTTTAAAAAGAATTAGACCAAGAAGGACAAACACACAGTTTCATCAGAAGCTTCTAAGTGGAAGTGAAGTCTTTCATCCCTCTAAAGTTTTGACATCTTCAGTCCTTTTTGCTTCAGCAGCTTTCTCATGTCTTAGAACAGGTATTTGGTGTATTTCACTCTTTTTGTAGTTGATCTCAGTGGGTTCTTTGGTCTTCCACCAGTCACTCCATTTTACCTAAGTAAAATGACAGACATCCTCTTATATTTTAAATAAAAAATGAAATAGAGTTAAAAAATTATTTTAAGGCAGAATACAGAGAACAAACAATACCGCAAACACTGTTAGTTTTATTATCCAGAAGTAGTGTATGTCAATTCTGACATATTTGCTGCAGATATCTTTCCTTGTAAAAGAAAAAATTAAAAATTTACTGTCCTTTATAATTTTTCCTAGTCTCATTCCTCTTTGCTTCCCCAAAGTAACCCCCATCATGGATTTAATTTGTATTTTCTTTATTATTTAAGCACATATTACTGAATATTGTTTCAACATGGTTTAAAAATTTTACATAATAGCATTATTATCTGCACATGCTTTTTCACTAAATGTAGTGTTTTGGAGAGTTGTCTATGTAATTCATTTAGTACAACTAGTTCATGGGAAAGAATATGCCTCAATTCATTTATCAGTACTTCTATCAAAGAACATTTAGGTTGTTTCCAGTTTTTTAGAAATTTTGCTGCATATGTTATGTTAGAAATGATGCTAAAGCTACATCTGTGGACATGTCTCTGTGATAAATATCTAGAGGAGTTGCTGGGTTGAGTACGTCTGTCATAGCTTTACTGTGTGGTTTTCAAGTTGCTCTCCAAAGTGGTTGTACCAGATACACTGTAGTAATTCATGAAAATTTCTTTTTCCTATACACTTTGCCTTTCTCCTTCCTTTCTTCCTTTCTCTCTCACTTTATTTTTTCATTTTTTTAAATATATTTTTTTGTCTAATGAAGGTGAAATGTTACCTGTTTTTGTGATTTGCCCATTTTTTGCTGGATTGTTGATTTTTTTCTTAGAAGTTCTTTATATATTCTAGATATTAATTCTGTATGTACTTAATCTGTTTCAAATAGTATCTTTCAGTCTTTACCAAAACACTTTATAAACACTTTAATGATAGGACTTATTACAGTGTTTTATAGTAGTTTATATTGCCTTTACCAATAGATTGTGAACACTTTAAAATGTGTTAAGGCTTTGCTTAATTTCCTAAATCATGATCAGTTTTTGGTAAATGTTCCAAGTGGACTTGAGATAAATGTGTATTCTTTTAATTGTTGGATGCAGGAGTCTACATATGTCTATTCAGTCTCATTTTGTGTTCACATTATCTGTATTCTTTGTTTTTTTTATGTAGTTGGTTTTGGCTCATTGAGACCTGTCAGTAATTGCACTTACCACAATGATGGATTTGTCAATTTCTCTCTATATTTTATTAGCTTAATACATATTGTTTTATATATTTGGGGAATATTTCATTAGGCTCATACATATTTAGAATTGTTATATCTTCTTGGTGAATTTTTTAATACATATTGACTTTTTCTGTCCTCAGGAAGGCATGTCTGTCTTAAATCTACTTAAATCTACTGTCTTACATTAATATAGCTACAGCTTTCTTTTGGCTAGTATTTTCTTGATAGGTCTAGTTCTCTACATTTACATTCAACCTATGTCTTTATGCTTTAGGTATATCTTTTGTAAATAGTATGTGGCTGGATTTTGTTTTTTATCTAGTCTGATAATATATCTTGACTCTCCATTTTACGTGGATCTTATTCTTTGTCATCCTTTGTATATATATTTGGACTGGTTTATACCATCTTAGTTGATTATTTCAATTTACTGTGAGAACCTGATAGATAGAGGTCCTGGAGGTAAAACTCACAAAAGTGTAGGTATGCCCTCCCAAGACTGGGTCCCCCTAGAGTTCTTAACTTTTGTACTTGTCCACAGTGATCCTCTAGCAACTCATCAATTACAGTTAAGATTATCCTACCCCTGTACTGGTTCCTCTGGAGGTTTCTGCTCATGGCTCTGGTAATTTATGATTTGTAGTATCTGCCTGTCTGTCTCCAGTTTGGGAGGTAGAAGTTTCCCTGGGACCTCAACTCTCTGAGGGATCTAAGAAGAGCTGTTGATTTTTCAGTTTGTTCAGCTTTTTACTTGTTAGGACAGAGTGGCGACTTCCATGAGTGTTAAGTGCTGAAGCAGAAACTCAAAGTCTCTCCTGGACTTTTAAATTCAACAATGAAATAAAGTATGTCTAAATATATATGATGTGAAAATCTTTACAGGTACTTGGGATTTAAAACATAGAAGGTCTTTTAGAGATGGTACAGTTCAACCTTCTTGAATTCAGAGAATTATATTAGTCCCAGATTTTACACAAAATCAGGAAAGCTGGTTAGGTTAAAACCAAATGTGTCTCAGTTTATAGAGGCACTGAATTTTGTAGTCTAGCCCTTTAGTCCTATTCTTTTTCTTTATAGTTATTACAGTACTGGAGTAAAATGACAATTTAAAAATAAAATTTAAGGGACTTCCCTGGTGGTTCAGTGGTTAAGAATCCGCCTTCTAATGCAGGGCACGTGGGTTTGATACCTGGTCGGGGAACTAAGATCCCACCTGCTGTGGGGCAACTAAGCCCGCACGCTCCAGAGCGTGCATGCAACAACTAGAGAGCCTGCGTGCCGCAACTAAGACCCGATGCAGCCAAATAAATAAACATTAAAAAAAATTTTTTAATAAAAATAAAATTTGTTTACTGATACTGAAATAGCTTTATTAATACTGATATTTTAAAAATTTCATAATATTTAAAATAAAATGAAATTAAATGTTTAATATGTTTCAAGTAAAAAAATTTTTAAGCCTTTGTTTGAAAACAAAGATTCAAATTTATAGGAGGAATTCTTAGTAATTAAAGGAATGGTGGCTGCATTAATCCTGACTCTTCCAACATAATTTCTCCAAAAATAGATACAGAAAAACAAGAAGAACAAATAAAATCACATAAAACCTACAGTCTTGGCACAACTAGAAGGCAAAGCATATCTAAATCTTACATTACCTCCAAGTAGAAAATTATTACTAAGTCACAGTGTGCTGTTTCTTGAACTTCTACTGTAAGTCTTTGAGGTGAGCAAGCATACATCAGGAAAAAGTGTGTGGGAAAGGAGAAGAGGAAACCTTGTAGCTGTCTTAAGATTGATTTGAAATCACTACAAAAAGAGGAATTCTACCCTAAGTCCAAAAATTCTGAAAAATACTATTTGTAGGTCAGAAGAGACCACAGGTAAAGAAAGGGCTTAAGTGTATGTAGTGCTCAAGGAAGTATTATATATAGTCTTGAAAAGGTAACTATTTGAGGGAGAAGAAGGTAAAAAGGAAGGCAAAGGTACTCTTTGGAGAATGCTAGTTGAATGGAAATGAATATATGGATATATACAAATGGATATATGTATATATCCTTCAAGACAAAATAATATGCAAATATATATAAATATATATATATATTTATCAAAGGACACAAAGCTCTTCTCCCCACTGCCAGTACCCCCCCCCCAAAAGCCTTCCATTAAAGGGACCATACTTAACTCCTTTAGAAGGAGAGGTGCTCTTGAACTAAGAGTATTTTAAACCACCCCCCACTGTTTGTTCTTTCCATAGATATTCAGTGATGCAAGCAGTATTCTCCTATATATACTATTATAAAGAAGAAAACAAAATGATATTTACTACTATTTGGGTGATAAGATTGTTCCCCCAACAATGAAAAAGTGGGAAAAAACTGCTATATGACTTTCCAACCTGCAATAAATTTCCTTAAACAAGTATTTAGGAATATTACAGACAAAAAAATCATGATTCAGAATTTTGAAATACTAAGAATGGAAGTGGATTTTTTTTTAAAAGCATGGATGAAACTGAAAGTGATTGAACTCCAGAAAAAAAAAAAGATAAAGTCATATCAAAACAAGGACTAAATTACAAAGTGGCCAAGGAATAATAGATTCAAATGAAACCTTAATATTGATTGAAGGAAGGCAGGGAAACAACTGAATGAATGAATGAAAATGAGATAAGTAATTTCGAAGGGTTTGAGAGAAGTGGTTGAAAAGGGAGATAGATAAAGAAGATCGAACTTATGTATAAAGAAGATCGAACTTATGTATAATTGCAGTCCCTGAAGAAGAAAAACGAAACCATAGAACTAATATTTAAACTATAATTAAAGTTTTCATAAATAAGAGAGAAAGTAAGATGCCAAGGATTAGGTGGACCTGCAGAGATCAACTCTGATACATATCCTACTGAAACTATTAGATTTTAAGATAAAAAAAAAAATCCTCAGGGCTTCTAGGTATAAAACAACAACAAATATATAAGTACAGAGAATTAGACTGGCATCGAATTTTGCAAAATTGAGATAATAAAGCACAAGGCAACAGTAGAGCAGCATTTTCAAAAAATGCAGGGAAAAAAGTCTGAAGCAAAGATTTCATTTGCAGTCAAGCTGTATTCAAATACAAAGATTATAAAAACAAGTTTTAAACATACTAGAGCTCAGGGAATTCTGTACTTATGAGCTGTTAGTGTGCAATCTAGTAGAGGATAAGCTTTATACAACTGAGAGATGTCTGAGGAAATAAGCAAAAAAATACATGATCAACATTTAATATACTTAACTATAGATTTTAGCCTAAAGCAACAGTGGGGGCAAGGGTGGAAGAATAATATGTTATATATTATTTATTATATGTTACTTTTTTGTGATAAAATAGAAGTAATGCAACAGACATGGTAAGAAAGGAGAGGGAAAGAGGAAAGTAGAATAAGCACACTGGTTATTGTTTAGGCAATAGGTGGGAGTTAAAGAATATCATTAAGATTTGACACACCAAATAGTGAAAGATTAAACATGAAAACAGGAGACCAAGGGCATTTTTAAAAGCTGTAACTACAAAGGTAACCACTAGAACAAAAATGCTAATCTTTGTTAAATTTTTTTAACGTAAAAGAGCAAAGAAAACACCTCATTTAGAGAGAGGAAAAAAATAGGAAATATACATAATATGTATAAGCATTAAATATTTATTAAAGTATTAAAATGATGATGAAATCTCTAAGCATTATCAGTCATATCAATAAATGTAAATGGGACTGACTCTTTATTAAGAGAAAAAACATTTCCAGTTTAGTTCACAAGCTCCAAACATAGGCAAAAAGAGACACACCTAAAATGGAATAATCAGAAAGACTAAAAATAAAGGTATGGGAAAAGGTATACCAGACAAATGAAAACAATGAGAAAACAGATTATAATCCTGATATTAGACGATGTAGGATTGTAGACAAAAAAGCATTAAATGGGACAAAGAAAGATACTTTTCAGTGCTGAAAGCTGTAATTCACCTTGAAGATGTAAGAATTAGGAATAATGGTATACTAAATACTACCTTTATCAAGCAGAAACTGAAAGAGATACAAAGAAACATAAATGGAAACAAACTAGTAATAAGATACTTAAACACAGTAGTCTTAGTATGAAATAGATCAAATGGACAAAAAATAATTGATGGTAAACCAGATCTAAACAGCATAATCAATAAAATAGACTTTAAGTGATATGTTGAACACTACACTTAGAAAATAGAGTATATAAGCGTACATAGAGCATTCACCAAAATTGATCATATATTACCTAACCAAAGAAACACCAGTAAATTCAATAAAGGAGAATATTACAAACATACGCCGATTACCATGTAGTAAAACTAGAAATTAATTTTGTTTGATGGTTTTTCTGAAAGCTAATTCTACATAAGAATTTCTTTTTTGAAAAGTTTGATGCCAGTCTAACAACTTCTGGGTAAAAAGGGAAATATATAACTAAAATAACATAATTTCTAAAAAGAAAATAGTACACATCCATATTTATGGAATATATTTAATGTAGGAATCAGAAGAAAATTCATAGCCCTAAATACTGTTATTAATGAAAGTATAGTAAGGCTGTGAAGAAGTAGGCAGTCCTGTGCATTGCAGATGGGAATACAGATTTGTATAGCCATTTGAGGGGACGGTATTTAACGATATCTTACCAAAATTATGTATGCATTTATCTCTTGACCCAGTCCTTCAGAGTATCGATAAAAGAACTGTCTTTTGTCTCTAGATGGTAGGTTTGTTTTTCATAGTGTGGCTTAGCAATTTTAAAACTACTTAAAGTGTAATCTAAGATTGAGCAAATAAGTAAGTGTATTGTGGATAATGGGAGCTGGGTTTCTTACTCTCAGAGAAGGGAGTTAGAGCTATGGAAAGGGAGAAGCCTGTGGTAAACCCTATGACGTAGAATTAGAATTGGAAGTATCATGGATTTTAATATATTTTGATAAAAATAGAAACATATTGAAGTGTGTTTGTGTGTGTATGTGTGTACATATACATATTTCCTAGTTCTGTCTGTTGAGAGGGCCTAGAAACAGTGACACCCGGGTAACTTATCCTCCATATCTTAGTTTCTAGATACAGTTCTCTACCAAAAGGAATCAGAGCTTCCTGGTGAAATGGCTGATTCTAGGGCTGGGGCAGGGAAAGAACAGGAAGAGCCTGGAACATTTGACTGTGCCAGGAAGTTCAAAGAATACTGGGAGCATGTCAAATGGACACAGGAAGCCGACATGGTGGATCTCTCACTGCTGAAATAAAAGACAATTTGAACATCAGAATGAGTAAAGATACGAACGAATTATAACCCATAGAATAAAATAAGAATCCATGAGTTGTTGCTGACATGAATGAATGAATGAATGAAGGGAAAGGAAAACTCTCACAGTAAAATGCCAGTTAGTAAATGTAGATAGAAAATGTAATGGAATTAGAAAATTCCCATTTGACAACCATTGTGGTAATAATTTTTCGGGCACTCTTCATCAGTGGATGCAAAAATCAGTTTGTTAAAGTTTGATGAGAAAACAGAATATTTTCATAGAGATCTTCACAATATACTTACTAATTATAGGGGGAAAATAGTAGCTTTGCTGGGGAGAAAAACTGGCAGACACTGCCTTAATCAAGCTAACAATACTATTTAGGGGGTAAATAGATATGTGGATTTTCATGAGATGTATTGAGGACACATTGCTTCTAAACTATTCCTGTCCAAAATGTACAATCTGAATATAATCAGAAAGAAACAACAGACAAAGCCAAATTGAGATACATACCACAATATAAATGACCTGTATTCTGCAAAAGTGCCAAGGTCCTGAAAAAGAAAGACTGAGAAAGTGTTCCAAATTAAACAGGATGCAGTTAAACGCAGCATCTGATCCTGGATTGGATTCTGTGCTAGAGGGAGAAAAAAAAGCAAAACTTTTTTTTCCCCTATGAAGGAAATTAGTGGGAAAATTGAGAAATTTGAATAAGGTTTATAGATTAGATAATAGTGCTGTGTCCGTGTTGGTTTTTTATTTTGATAATTATATTTGTCCTTGTTTTTAAGACAGTATTTAGGGGCAAAGGGACCTTATAACCTGCAGCTTAGTCCAGAGGGTTCAGAGAAAAAGTTATGTGTGTTTAGAGAATGCAAATGTGGTAAAATGTTAACAGGTAATTTGGTGGAAGGATATATGAAAGTTTTGTACTACTTTTTTTTTTTTTAAACACCTTTATTAGAGTTTGCTTTACAATGGTGTGTTAGTTACTGCTTTATAACAAAGTGAATCAGCTATACATATACATGTATCCCCATACCTCCTCCCTTGTACTACTTTTTGAAACTTCTCTGTATGTTTGAAATTATTTCAAAATATAAAAGGATGACAAATTTATAAGAATGCAAAGTTAATTTTATATTACTATTGTCATAAATTGTTAGCAATAAACCAGAGTGTTTAAAAATAGACTTAAGCACTTACAGATAAAATAAAAAGATTTAATTTATAAAGCTTGAAAGTAAAATATTAAGATTGTAGTTTTCACTGTTAATGTCTTTGGCTTCACTGTTGAAACGTAAGTGTACTTTGTGCAAATCTTTCTAGTTGCTGAAAAAACTCTTTTTGACCTTACTCTAGTTGGAGTAAGCTGGAGGAATGGAGGAGAGGAGGTTGTTATAAGCTAGGTCTCCTCCACTAACTCCATCCTTCATCTTCAACTCCTTCTAATTGATAACTTCAGAGAAATATTTTTTATAAGTATTTTTGGAAAGGACAACAGGGTTTGTCCTAATTTTACTGTTAGTGAACTTAAGTTTTTGTTTTAGAGAATTTTCTTCAGGCATGCTTATTGGATATTCTGAAGCAGTATTGCCTGTCTCATGTCTTGTTCATATCTTACTTATTTTGAAAGTCTTTGACTAGAGTAGGAATTATTCTTGCAATAAATGCTTTCCTTTGCTGATTGTCATTTTCTTCAGTTACTAGGAGTATGGTAAAACATTTTCTAACTGCACCTTTGCTGAATTCAAAATTTTAATGCAGCAAGTACATCTGGGTGCATCTCAAAATATAAATGATTTTGATTTCATTGTTTTAAAATAGTATATTTTAATAGTGGTATTCTTATATTCACTATATTCTTACAGTGGTATAATAACTGCTAAGACTTTGAAGAACAGTAATGCAATCAGTTTATAAAAATTTAAAACTTTTAAATGACAGATGATATGTAAACAAAGAATATATAATTGAGAAATTTGGAAAAGTATAAAACATGGTTAATATACCTGTACAAGGAGCTCTCAGACAAGTAATAAACAATTTATAAAATAAGAAAATGATCAAAAGATGGGCAGCTTAGAACAAACAAATCTCAAATGACAACAAATATAAAAAAGAGATGTTTAGTCACTACTAATTAGGAAAATTCATATTACAGAAACGAGATTTTTATTTTGCACCTAGCAAAAGAGTAGTGACATTTATATGAAAAAATTAAGAAATTATTCAAAAGAGTACCTTAGAACTATACCATTTGACTTAGAGACATATCCACGAGGAGTAGTTAAATGAGTAAAACAAATAAAACTGACAAGAGTCCCAGTTTTGTAAAATGCTGACAAGATCCCTTATATGTGTATACATCTGAATGTGTATATGATTATATGGTCTTACACAAAAGTGTGGAATGAAAAATACTAAGTTGAAAATGTGGGTTAAGAGGTTTATGTTGGTTCAAGGGAAAATAGGCAAGCAAAACACATTATATTCCATGTATGCACTCATATAAAGTCATATATTTGTGTATTTATATTGTAAGGACTTCTTTAAAAGATTAAATAAAGATGAGAGATTTATTTTTAAAAGGAGAGGGAAGGAACCATTAGAAAGATGTGGTGTGAAAGTGTTCCACAGAGAGGGAAGATAGCAAAGTTCCTAAGGTGGAAAGTAGCTTGTGGTTAAGGAAAACACATGCACATGTATACACACGCACACGCCAGTGCAGCATAATGGGTGTAAGAGGGAGTGATGAGAAATAAGGTCACATAGTTTGAGGCCAGATCATTTATTCTGTTTTCTTAATGAGTTTGGTTATTACTTTCAGTGAAGTGAAAAACTCTAAACTCCTACTTACACATTTTGATTTATGTTTCAAATATATCACTCTGTCAGGTATGTGGCAAATATACTGTGGGTTACAATAGGTAAAGCAGGAAATCTAATAAGGTGATTATATAAATAATACACATGAGAGATTATGTAACTTAACCTAGGGCGATATAGTGGTGTAGATAGAAGTGGATAGATTTGGGATATGTTTTAGAGGTGGAGCTAACACAATTTGCTGAAGGATTGGTAGGGTAAATTATTGTGATAACAGGGATCAAGGATAACTCTTAGATATTATTTGGTTTTGTTTGAATGGATGACGATGGCATTTGCTGAAATGGAGAAGACTGTGGAAAGAGCATATTTGTTGCTTTTAAAATCATGAGGCTGGCTGCAATTACCTAGCAAGGACTGGGGGGGTAAAGAGGAGAAGGGAGCCCAAGTCTAAAGCTCACAGGCACTTCAGTGGGTAGAGGCTGAGCAGAGGAAGAGGATATAGCTCTAAAGGCTGAGAGGAAGCAGTCACTGAAGTAGGAGGAACACCAGGACAGTGTTGTGCCATAAACAACTGGAAAAGAAAATGTTTGAAGAGTGAGAATATGGTCAGCTTTGTCAAACGAGATGTATAGTAAGGTAAGAAAAAAAAAATGACCATTGACTTTAATCACATAAATTGAAGGTCACTGTAATGATATTGACAAGTCTTAGTGGAATCTGGGGACTGGATGTCTGATTGCAGTAAGGTTGAGGAGAGAATAGGTGATGAGAAGTTAGAGGCAACAACTATAGACGTTTCTTTCAAACATTTTTACTCTGAAGTAGAGCAGAAAGAGAGGTGAAGAGAAGGGGTGGTAACTGAAGGGGCAGCGTGGAGTCAAAGGAGATGCTAGAGCATGTTTCTAAGCTTGTGGTCTTTGATCTGATAGGAAGGAAACCATGATGAGGGAAGAGAGTGTAGCATATGGAAAGGAAAAGGAACAGAGATGTCAATAATGACAGCAGAGAAGGGAGAGTGTGGAAAAGTACAGATGAAACAATTGAATTGATAGATTTGGTGATGGGAAGTGAGATAGTTGCTGCTTATTTCTGTTTTCTCAATGGTTTGAGGCAAGGTTATCAGTGGAGAGTTGATTTGAGAGAGAGCAGGTAGGAAGTAGCTGACCTGGAGAATGGGATAATGGGACAAATAAGCCAAGTTATAATATCAGGCAGTGTTAAGTGTTGAGATTTATGGTCATCAGTTTAGAAACACAAGGGGGATGTGGGTGTGAGTGTGCACGCACACTTAATGTTCCCAGTAATTGTCAGCTACTTGCATAAAGATAAAGGGATAATTGGGTAAATGTATGGGGGGTCAGTACTTGGTTGGGGCTGTGCTAAGCAAGTATGTTAATGAGAGAAGAGTAGAGGAGAACAGGAGTGAAAAATAATGATGGACCATGGAATCTAAAGAGAGAAGAAAGGGCATGAGAATATGTAGATAGTAACAAAGTGGTGAGGTCAGTGGATTGGAGGACTTGATGAAGGTTAAAGAATTTCTGGAGAGATAATACAAAATAGGAGAGTTGCATAGAAGGCAAAGTGGAATGCGTGAAATTGAGATTTTGGAGGTGATGTGATTATTGTTTATGGCAGAGTTAAGGTATGGCAGTAGGAGTGCTTGACATGTGGTGGTGGTTGATCATTTTGGAGGTTGGGAGATAAAGGAACTGAGAGGCTAAGGTATTTGCACTAATTTTTTACACAGATGCTGAAGTCACCAGAGATAAGAGCAGGATTAGAATGAGAAGTAGTTATGTGATACTTACCAGTGCATGAGGGAGAGGGAGAGTGACCAGGGGTCACCACAAGGAGAGTTTTTGGGTGGTATAAATTTCGTGGCTTGACCTTCAAAATATCTGGGGTTTTTAGAGAAGAAGAAAGGAAAATTAAGGAAAGAATGGGGAGCAAAAAGGACATATCTTCCAGACGCTTGAGTACAGGAGATGTAGTATTTAAAAACAAACTAATTAGTCTCTATTTGAGAGGGCTTCAGGTGACATGTTTCAGTTAGAGAAAGAAATACTCAAAGAAGAATTTGAGGACATTGGGGAATTTGCAGATCTAGACTGAATTTCAGTGGGTGCAGTAGAAGAGCTTGGGAAGGAGGAGAAATATAAATTAGATTAGTGGATGTACTTTGTTGTTTAGGGATTAAAGTCTGAGTAATGAATGGATTACTTGAGGTGGGACTTGGTTTTCTAATGCCATTTTAAGCTGGATGATAAGGGGCCACTGATCAACTGTTTCCTTCTCTGGTTCTTTGCCCACTGCAGCAGAGTGGCAGCCAAGGATAAAGGAAGCCTCCTTAGGAGACTGCTCTATTAGAGCCCTTGGAGGTACAGGATATATGTAGGATTGTAGGCCTTTGGCAAACTGGGGAAGAAGACTCATGTGGAGTATGAAGCTAGGAACCTTTTTCAGCTTTGAAATCAGACTCAGTGTTAAAAGAGAACTCATCTTCAGGTAGCCTATGTTCAAGTACTACTAATAACTTGTAATAAAAATATACTTTTTTTTTTTTGGATTGTCTAGGTCACTTTTACAAAGAGAAAGTTTGGATTAATGAAGAAAGCCTATGAACTTAGTGTGCTCTGTGACTGTGAAATAGCACTCATCATTTTCAACAGCTCTAACAAACTGTTTCAGTATGCCAGCACTGATATGGACAAAGTTCTTCTCAAGTATACAGAATATAATGAACCTCACGAAAGCAGAACCAACTCGGATATTGTTGAGGTAACATCTAGTAATGCCTGAATTGTAGATAATAATTAAATCTTGATTTAATAACTTTAACTGTCAGGTTGCTTTTTATATTCAAAATATAAATCGGTTATAGATATAGCTTTTCTCTGAATTGTTTCTTAGAAGGGTCTAATTATTGCTATATGATGACCCATTTATGTTATAAGCATATCCTAATCATTGAGAAAAAATAAACTAGGCTGTTGTACTGTATACATCAGTATAATCTAACATTTCATCTATGATTACTTATTTTGTATGAGTTTTTAAATTAATGTTATAAGAAACTATATCACTTTGGACAGTATGAAGTTATAGTTTTAACATGTCTTAATTATTTCATTACCTCAGTGACTACCCACAACTTTAAACACTAATGAAATGGAAGGAAATGATGTAAATATTATTTCTATTTTGTTAATAGTGCTTTGGTTGTGGGGGGGGAGGATTGCCTCATTATTTTTTTTAATCTGTTGCCCTTTGGTATCTCTCATAGTTCTACCAACCTAATTAAGTGAAAATAAAGAAAAAGAGTTTTTTAGAATGATTTCAGTCTATTCAGAAAGTGTTTTAAGACAAAACCTTCAAAAAGGAGAACCAATATACTTTCCCCTTCAACTATTTTCTGTTGCAAAAATCTTATAAAAGATAACTTTCTATGTATATTTCTAATAGCATTTTTAATTAGCATTCTTATTTATCTTTTTTGTTTATACTTCGAGGTTTTGTTTTATTTTTGTTCGAAACGGATTTTTTTTTTCGCTGCTTGAAAAAACATATATGTTTACTTAGTTTCGTAATATTAGAAAACTGTTTCAATAAATTAGAGATTTCCTTGGTTAAAGTACTGAAATCATGGGAAATGATGCAGACCGAGCCATAAAAGAAGAAATGAAGTCCAAATTTAGATTTTATTTGAGAAATTGAAATTAAGATAGAGAAATATACTTTATTTTATTGTGTAGGAATCTGATTTATTTGCCTCCACAGATTATGTTATAGTTCTGAAAATGCATTTTAAATTTCCCCTATATTTTTCTGCCTTAACCATTCCTTTTTAGACAGTAATTGATTGTTACTGCAAAAAAAAAAATTCTGCTACTTTTATTAGAAAAGTACTTATTTTTTAGCAATTAATTGTTTGAAATGAAAAGTAAAAGTGTAGTATAATTAGAGCTACGATTCCTCTGTTGCTTGATATTCCCACCATTTTATTTGAGTGGCTCACTCCAGTGTTTATGAAGCTTTTGATCTTGCTTTTGTTGATCACTTCAGTTAAACTACATGGTTACATCTTTAGCCAAACCCCTTAGCGCAGCTGTGTTTTAATCAATTGTAAGTTATTTTATATCATTTAGCTTTTATGGTATATCTTATCACTTATGTGCCATATAAACTGCTTAGTAGACTCTTCCCTGGTTATGTATCATAATGCATTTTGAATCGTAATTTTGTAAATTAGGGGATCTTGGTTTGGGTAAGCTTCATAAAGAGACTTTGTAACGGGCTTTCCTTGAAATAGAAGGTATCCCTGGTGTTTAGTTTACAATGACATCTTATTTTAAAAACCTCTGTGTCTTATCAAAAGCTCCACTGCCTTAAGTCAAACAAAAAAATAGAGTTGACTTTAATAGTGTCAACAAAGAGATATTGAAGCTAGTTTCATTATAGAAGGCAATCACCTCCTTAACCCTAACTACTCTGCTCTTTCATTGCAGCAGTTGTTGTTCTTGGCCCCCGGAAGTTGAGGGTACTTCGCACAGCCTAAAGTTTACTTCCTTAGAGAATATGAAGAATATAGTGTGATTTAATCCTCACAGAATTTTCAGACTACCTCAGTCTTCATCTCTGTTGTGGTCAGCAGTCAAAGTGTAAGAGAGTAAATCCCAAACATTTTTTAGCACTCTCCTATATTATAGTTTGCTTTAGTATGAAGCAAATTGCCATCAATTGCCATTTTGATGTTTTATTTTTTTAATTGAATTTCTTAGATATAAACGAACATGAACCTTACCAATAGCTCTTTTTGAAGTTCTGAATTATATAAATACAAGACACATTATGTAAATACAAGGCAGAAAACATTGGATTATAAGGGATTTAATTTGTTGTGGTAGGATAAAATTATAAGGCTTAATTCACCTTTCTTGTATGTTAATGTCTTACTGAGTTAATCTTCATTATAAGACAGTAGTGGTTACCCTTGTAAGATGGTCTTTATTCCACATGTAAAGGTGATGCAACTACATCCTCACTAGTAGTGCATACATACCTGAGTTCTTTTTATCAGTTGTGGTGATGGCTTTATGCTAATGCAGCTACCAAGATTGTTGTGAACCAAACTAAATTAACAGGATAAGAGTAATGACAAATACTTGTATAAAGCTTCCTATGGGCCACTTTTTAAGTGCTTTACAAATATCTTATTTAAGGATATTTTTAGAATATCATTTTAAGTATTTTTTCCTTTTACGTATAGTTTCCTTTCAAACAGTTGTAGTAATTGGAAGCAAACTTGTTGATGTGTATTTGTTCATTTGACAAAAATATTTGAGGGATTTCTGTGTGCCAGGGACTCTGCAAAGTGATGTTATTTAGAGATTTCTAATTCAAGCCACGAGACTTTTTTTTTTTCTCCTACCTACAGTTATGTAAAACATTGAGATACACTTTTACCAATGGAAGATTTTATATTAAACCTCTAACAAATTGGTTCCGAACTCTTGGGCCATCTCATGATGTACTCATTCGCTGAGTACATCAGCAATAAATGGAGGCATGAACAACTATAAGTGATCTACTTTAGAGTGTTTCCTTAATGCAATATGACCAACAGTGAAACTAACTGAAAATTTCGCGAACAACTTTCATAAGGCCTCTAACCTGAATTCACCCATTTCCTGTTGCATATATGTTAGTCTTTAAAATTAGCAGGATTTTGCTTTCCCCCAGAACTAAAATACTCTTTGACAGAACCTTGAATATATTAAAATGGAGTCTTCTGTAGATGTATCAGTATTTCTATTCTACTGGATCCTACACACAGGCCCTTTTGGGATGTACTGTGGAGAGAAGAGGGATGGGTGCCCTGTACTGTTAACCACATCTGCATAGTCCATGGCATAAGGACGCACATGTTTTTGCCTGTGGAATTAGATCTAATATGTTTTCTGGGAGCACTATAGAATAAATATAATATAGTAAAAGTAAAAGTAGCTGGTATTTGAATATTGTGATAATAAACAGAGGAATACATGATGCTCACATTTATCCACAGGTATTTTTAACACATCTACAGAGTGGTGTTTTCTGTCTTTGCTTTTCCTTGTTTCATATTATTTATATTTTAAAACTAGTCTCTTAAAATTTTAATAAGTTTTAACATTTTAATCATAGTTGATAAGAATTTTTTCTGTATAGCTTTTTTTTTTAATCAACAGCATTTACATATTTTAAATTGCATTTAGGTATTTTAAATTAAGGCCTGCAATGTCTTGGATGTATATATCTCCTGTGTTGAGAAAGCTAAGTACATGAAAATGGAAATTTACACATTGGTAAATTAGGAGATTGTCATTGGGGTAAACTTTGTAAGAGACTTCATAACTGGATTTCTCTGAAAGGGGAGTATCACTGCTGCAGTTAAAATGACATTTTATTTGAAAATGTTTGTGTACTGCTTTTCAGGAATATATTCGTTTCATTGTATCTTTTTATATTGGTAAGCATTGACACAAAGAAAGGTGGCAGATTTTTGTTTGGTCCTACAAAAGGTAGTAATTTAATTGAAATGTACAAAGAAAATGTTATAACCCCCAAATCTTCTTTTCAGTAAATTGATTTTAAAACTTGTGAACTGTATTATGCAATTTTATAAGAACATCAGATATGTCCTGGAGTATTAGAAACTAGAAATGAAAATCACCAATCTAATTAGTTGCCATTATTCATTCACTTTGAATTTGTACTGAATAAAAGCCTAGAACCAATACAAGGGTTCTGCATCAAAATAAAAATTATGCTAAAGACATGAAGTGAGGATGTTAGCAGCCGCTACACAATATATGCCTGAGATTACTTTTGTATTTACTTTTCTTTCACTTTGCAATAATATTTGAAATATTAAATATTTCTGCTCATAATATATTTAAAATAGCATTATATATTTAAAATAGTGACTTGGTGGCATTGGACATTCAGTAAATAGCTTGTGTGGTGATTCAGATCATTGTGCTGTCATTTAAGGATGTAAATACAGGGGCCATGGCCAGTTATCTCTCTTATTAATATCTTGTGAACTGTTCCCAAATAGAGGTATTTTCTTCACCACAGGAATACTACAGTACTTAAATTATTATTATTTTTTCACTTGCATTATCTCATTTGATCTTCATATCCAAGTTAAGCTTTTTCAGAAGCAGAAATTGAGACTAGGGTTAAATGACTTGCCCAGAGTCATGTAGCAATTTAGTGGGAAAACTGGGATTAGAACCTAGGTCTTTAACATTATCCCCTCCCTTTGTTCCCCAGTTTACTGAATCCATTGGAGCTCTGGGACATTTCACCATAAATAGATAAGATTTTATACATATACCAGTAATGTATAACATACAGCAAACATGAATAAGTTTTCCTCAATAATGAACAGAAAATTAGCGAAGTAATTGCAACAAGAATAATATACAACATTTATCAAGTACTTATTATGATCTGGTACTCTTCCCAGGGCTTTTATTTATATTATCTTATTATATTATTGAATCCTTCTAATTATCCCCATTTTGTAGTTGAGGAAATTGAGGCACAGTGATAAATGAAGTAAGATGATAATTTGCGTTCTAAAGGAAGAGAAAATCTGCTTTTTTGAGTCTTAATAGTTCTTCCCTGCTTTCAAATTACAAAGGAATTTGGAAATAATATCTCAAAGGAAGATAGGGAATCAATATAAGATGCATCTATCAACTACTAAATAAAAACAGCTGGTAGTAAAAGTGATCATGCCAGGAGTACATTATTTAAAATCAGTAGTTCTCAAAGTGTGGTGCCTTGACCAGCAGCATCAGGATCACCAGAGAACTTGTTAGAAATCTAAGTTCTTGGGCCCCACCTCAGACCTACAGAATCAGAAACTTCTGAGATGAGGCCTAAGCAATCTTGTATTAACTTGAAGTAACTTGTCCCAAGTGCAGTGAGACTAAAAGCTTCAAGTTAACATGCAATCTCTTGGCAGTGGTTATCCAGCCTTTAAAATATTTTTATCCCTAAGACTATCCTCTGAAATAATTTCAAGCAGTGAGCAAGCACAAATTGTAACTTTTAAGACCTTCTAAAGAACAATTCAAAGTAGTATGCTGATTTGGTATGAATTGCAAACTAGGGAACACATTTTTAATGGGTGACCTTTCATTCAATTCTATATGGTTATACGTGCTTCTTTGAGTGTATTTAGTGGGTCTGGTGGGGATGGGTGGGGAGATGGACTCCAGTTCCTCAGCTGAGCAAAAAAGAAAGATAAATGACTTTTGTCTCCTGAGATCATCTAGTTACAGAATTTGGAGGCATGATTATGTTTAGGTTTTCTGACAGTATTATTATGTCCTCAGAGAGCCTTTTTGAGCCAATCAGTTTTTTTCTCCCCATGTTACAGATGAGGAATGGAACAGACAGGGAGTGTTTAAGAGGCTTGCCTAATGTTTTACAGGGCTGCAGTGGAGCGGCAGGGAAAGGGAAAAAAATAATGAAACGTCTGAAGACAAGACAAAGCTTTCCTCCACCTCCAGCCCCCTGCCCTGCTCTTTTATTCCTAACAGAGCCTGAAGCAGCAGGATGGTGATTCACAGGGTGAGGCACGCAATCCTCATGGCCCTCCTCCTCTTCCCACATGTCCTACACCATCACCTCACACAGCAATCACCGTAGCTCTTACAATTTCAGTTTTACTCTTTTCATTTTGCTATGTATTTGAATATTATTATTTATCATACAATTATTGGTTTTCATTTATGTGCTTTTTATAAGGAACTATGCATCTCTGCGTGTGATTTTTATTTTCTTGAGGTCAGGTTTTTCTCCATCAGAGATTGATGTTGCTGATATATAAACAGGAGTTCATGGGTGAAAAGGGTGAGATAGATAGATAGATAGATAGATAGATAGATAGATAGATAGATAGATAGATAGATATCACTTTATAATATAGCTCACATTTCTGTCATGCATTTCTTGTGATTATTGATGAATACTTTTGTATCCTTTTTATGTCCCTATGTGTCATGGATTGAATGTTTTTGTACTTACAATGAGATAAATTGTTCTTTTTTTCTCGGGAAGTTCTTGGATACATTGACCAAATTTTTGACCAGTGAGAAAAGGAGGGTACAGAGGATTGGGAGAGTGGTCAGAGAAAACTTCCTCTAGAGGTGACACCATCACCTGAGTCCTTTAAAGGATAGGGTTGGAGAGAGAAAAGGGGTTAGAAGAAAGGTGTTGTAGGTCAGGGGGGACAGCTTATGTGGAAAGTAGGAAATGAGGTATAGCATACTTATTTTATGGAATTAAAATCAGCTATGAATAGCTGTAGTGTAGTGTGAAGAGTGGAGAGTGGAAACAGCTAAAACCTGAGAAGTAAACCAGATTCCGAAGAGACGTATAATACCCTTGACTTTCTCCTGAAGGTTTGGGTGCCTATTGAAAGAGCCTAATAGAATAGCTGCCTGCGGTTTTACTGACTCTCTTGCACTTCCCAAGCTGTAAATTCTGTTAGGATTGCATTGTAATTTTTTTGAAAGGGGCTGAAGAGTAGTGAAGAGAAAAGGGTAAAAGTATTGAATGTAATGCATTATTTCTTCATTTTTTAATTTATTGAACTGATATCATGTATGAGGCATTGTACTGGACACTGGGAATATGGTGGTGACTGGCCATATTTCTTCTGTTTTTCTAACAGGATTATGTGTGGCTATTTTATTATCTTACTTCAGAAGTCCCTTTGTTGGATACACTTCAGTATGGATTCAAGGCACTTAGAATCTGAAGATTTTGATGTTTACCACCAAATATTAACCATTCAGCATATAAATATTATATTACTATTAGAGCTAGAAGCTCATTTAGAGCAAAAGCTGTAGAGTACTCACCGTATTTAACAATGTTATGGGTATGCCTGAAAAGTGAGATATATCTATAGTCTAAGTTGTATTTCAGTTCTCTTACATAAAGGTAGCTAAGGCAGACATGCAGTATACATGCAGTATGCATATACATGCAGTGTACATATAGAAAAAAATAAACCAATATTCACATCATACACAAAATTTCTGTGGAATAGAGAGTTTGCATCGGGGAGTAATAAAGGTAAGGAAGAAACAGATTGGGTATAGTTGATGGAATGCCTTGAATACCAGGCTGTGACATTTGCTATTTGTCCTGTAGGCATTGGGCAGCCGTTAGAAGTGTTTAAAAGTTTAGGAAGTCAAATAGTTGTTGTAAGAATACTCATCTGGCAGCAGATAATTAACATTTTAAAAGAAGTTTATACTTTTAAAAATAGAGTGTTACCTCACCTCTTAATTATGGTAGCTTTTTAGTAATGTTGAGATTTGTATGATGAAGAATGCTGTTCCACTTGGTTTGAATGGGGAAGAGGGATTAAAGTGGGGATTTAGGCTGTGTTCTAAAGTGTGTAATGTATTCACACATGACACTTTTTCTTAATTGAGCTATAAAAATTTTGAGTACATCATTTGTAGAAAAGGAAATGTTTAGAATTTGACTGTAATGTGAATATGGTCGAATATTATTTTATAAATAATCTGTACAATGTGATCTCCTTTAATACAGCAATTTAAAGTATTTTTACTTAAAATCACTTCATTATTATTTATCATGCAAAAATGACAGAATGACCAAAATTATTGTGAAAAGGAGTTTGTGTTATGAAAAGATTTGGAAACCTTGATCTAGTTCTGTACTTTATTTAATTGATAAGGAAGCTGGGGTCCAAACAAAGTAAAGAACTTGTCCAAGATCATACCAGTACATAATGACAAAACCAAGACTTAAATAATGTTCTCTTGAAAGTCTTAGGTCTATCTCAGCGGTCCCCAACCTTTTTGGCACCAGGGACCAGTTTTGTGGAAGACAGTTTTTCCACGGAGGCAGGTGTGGGGGATGGCTCAGGCGGTAATGCGAGCAATAGGGAGCCAGATGAAGCTTCACTCTCTTGCCTGCTGCTTACCTCCTGCTGTGCAGCCTGGTTCCTAACAGGCCGTGGACTGGGTTGGGGAACGCTGGATCTCTTTGAAATACTGTAGATCCTTTAAGGCAAAGACTTTGAGAAAGAGCATTAGTATTCTTCCTGGTGGATTCCCACAGATCCAGCACATGGCTTAATAGTGACCTATAAAACTGAGCTAAAAGCAGTGTTACTCACTTCAGTGTTAATTCATTTATGATACTATTAAAAATCCATCAAATGTTACCCAAAGCTAATAAGGACAAAATCATAAAGTATCTTTAAGTGGAAATAAAGCTCAAGAATGAACAGGATGTGATTGTCTTCGCTCTGTAACACTGGAGACGATGCCTTTATTTCAGTATCTCCCCATCTTCCACATCTCCTCCCAGTATATATAACTTCCAACTTTTAGACAAGTAAACAGACTTTAAAAGAAAAAAGTACAAGTGCTTCTGGTGTAGTGCAGTTTATGCATTCCTGAAAATTTTTACAGACTGCAAAACCTATGCAACTTTGTGTTCTGAGCACCAACATAAACTAAAACTAATTAGTAATTGAGAAGATAGTTTGAACTGCTCAGTGAGGCACCTTAGTGTAGCTAGTGACTACAAGAGTTGGTATGATAAATTCACCAAATTAATTACTTGAATAGAAATGCTGGCAACACTGTAATTAGGATGGAGATAGTGGGTTTTAGGACAGTACAGATGGCAACGTAGCAATGAGCCATGGGGGGAAGGGGGGGGTTAGCATTAAAGTGGGCATGGGAACCTGCAACAAGGCTGGGAGTACTCCTCTGAAGCCCTCGTTTAAAATTTTCTTATAATACAGATAAATGTTCCTGCTGTCAGGAGGACATTCTCCTTTCCTCCTGAAGGTTGTGATGCTGTTCCCTCTTTCCTGGCTCCCCTTTCTTAGGAAAAATCACCAATGAACCAAAATGACTTCTTTATTATACTGACATCATTCTCTGTTTATGAGTTTCATATGAGCTAATTTGCATTCCAAAACATGTTTTATAGTAGAGCAGACTACTGTTTAATCATAGAAGGGTTTTTTCTTCCCTTCCTTCCTTCCTTCCTTCCTTCCTTCCTTCCTTCCTTCCTTCCTCCCTCCCTCCCTCCCTCCCTCCCTTCTGAGATAGTGTTTGTCAGCTTATGTTCATCTGAATAAACGGCTGCTATGTAAAAGAAAATTATTCAGAGATGGGAAGTTGTATTATCTTTCTAGTTTCCTTTGCAATATAAAGAAAGTTTTCATAGATTCTATTGGCTTTTGTTTCATATAGTTCTGTTCATTGTAATCTTTTTTTTTTTAACATCTTTATTGGAGTATAATTGCTTTACGATGTTGTGTTAGTTTCTGCTGTATAACAAGGTGAACCAACTGTATGCATACTTATATCCCCTCCCTGTTGCGTCTCCCTCCCACCCTCCTTATCCCACCCCTCTAAGTGGTCCCAAAGCACCGAGCTGATCTCCCTGTGCTATGCAGCTGCGTCCTGCTAGCTATCTGTTTTACATTTGGTAGTGTATATATATCAGTGTTACTCTCTCACTTTGTCCCAGCTTACCCTTCCCCCTCTCCGTGTCCTCAAGTCCATTCTCTACATCTATGTCTTTATTCCTCTCCTGCCCCTAGATTCATCAGAACCATTTTTTTTTTTAGATTCCATATATCTGTGTTAGCATACAGTATTTGTTTTTCTCTTTCTGACTTACTCTATATGACAGACTCTAGGTCCATCCACCTCACTACAAATAACTCAATTTCATTTCTTTTTATGGCTGAGTAATATTCCTTGGATAGATGTGCCACATCTTCTTTATCCATTCATCTGTCAATGGACAGTTAGGTTGCTTCCATGTCCTGGCTGTTGTAAATAGTGCTGCAGTGAACATTGTGGTACATGACTCTTTTTGAATTACAGTTTTCTCAGGGTATATTCCCAGTTGGTAATCTTAATATACCTGGATATAGGACTCAATAGGTACAAATTCCGATGTGATGATTATTCATAATGATAGTAATAAACATTTCCAAAGTTTTTAGTAAGCTGCATGAAGTACTTTCACACTACTTGGTATTTTTATAAATCATTGCCTCAGGTATCTTTCATTATGTGAAATTGAATGCTCAGTGAGGCAACTTTGTGTTGCTAGTGGCTACCACAGTGGGTATTATAGACATACCTGAGATTAACATTAACATTTTTTGTTCCTTTTATTGAGATATAATTCACAGACCATAAAATTCACCATTTTAAATTACACAGTGATTTTTAGAACATTCACAAGTTTGTACAACCATGAACGCTAATTCCAGAATATTTTCATCAATCCACAAAGAAACTTGGTATCCATTAGCATTCATTTCCCAGTTCCCCTACCCCCCCCCCCACCCCACCATGGTGGCAGCCACTAATCTACTTTTTGTATCTATGGATTTGCCTGTTCTGAATATTTCGTATAAGTGGAGTTATATAATATGTGGTCTTTTGTAACTGGTTTCTTTGATTTAGCATAATGTTTTCAAGGTTCATCCATATTGTGGCATGTATTAGTACTTCATTCCATGGTTAAATAATATTTCATTGTATAGATATACCACATTTTGCTTATCCATTCATCAGTTAGGAACATTGGGTTGTTTCACTTCTTGACTGTTGTGAAAATGTTACTGTGAAACTTGTGTACAAGTTTTTGTATGGACATATTTTCATTTCTCTTGGGTATCTCACCATGAGTGGAATTTGCTGGTAGCTTTTTGTTTCTTTTGGGGGAAGTTGATGGTAGAACTCTGGAAAATGTGGAATTCTTTTCAACATTTAACTTTAAAAAAAACAAAAAAAATCATCAAAAAACAACTTTACGGATGTCATTAAAAAACACGTGGCTCATCTTTTCCTAAAATTGTTGACTTTTTAAATTTCAGTAACGTTGGGCCAGATTATCTGGACCAATTCTTCAACTGAAGACAACTAAAAACGCTTGATGAGTTGTACAAAAACTTTGTTTTAGCATCAAAGAACTGTTAAGGAATATGCCAGGCCAAAAATCTAAGAAAATGTTAGAACCTAAAAGGTAAAGAAGTGTTTAAAGCTCTGGCTACCCTGAATCATTTGCCCATCTGGATAAAACAGTTAAAAAACTAAGCTTCAGGTTTCGGTAGATTCAGAGGCAAGAGGACAGTTATTACTTCTAGGTTTCTGAGGCTAATAGATTGCTTCCCACATCAAGCTGGGACCTCAGGAAGAGGGAAGCTCACTGCCTTTTCCCTACTTGCAAAGGACTGCCAGGAGAATTCTTTTGTGCTGACCAGATAGGGCAAAGAGGAGAAAAAGAAAAGAAAGAAAGAGAACCTATTTCTGAGAGGTTGTAAAATAAGTACCAGCATTGTGCAGAATCACAAGCCAAAGGAATATAACACAAGAAGTCTGAGAAAAGTAGTGCCCCAGTTACCTCGATAAAGCAAATATATATCCTTTTTGAATAAATGCACCTTATTGTAGGCATCAAAAATCTTCAAATAACCTTTCAAGGCCATTGAGCATCTATCATACAGAGATGACCAAGCATAAAAGAAAACAAGGCACAATAAGCAAAATGCAGCAAGAAATAGCAGAAACTGATACCTAAATATTTCAGATACTGCTATTATTATACATAGATTATAAGCAATTTCACTTACTATGTTTTAATTTTTTAAAAGCTTGCAAATGTCTGTATGAAACAAGAAATTATAAAACAAGTGATACAGCAGACTTGAAAAGAATGAAATACTTCTGGAAATGAAAAAAATATAATGGCCAAAATTAAAATCTTAGTAGACATATTGCAAATATATTTGACATAGCTGAAGAGGAAATTTGTGAACTGAAAGAAGAAATTATCTATAATGCAACACAAAGAGATGAAAAGGTGGAAAATACCAAGAGGTTGAGAGAAAAGGAGGATTGTTTAGAAATTCTAGCCTAAATTTAACTGGCATTCCTGGAGGGAAGAGAATGGGGCAGAGGCAATATTTGAAAAGATAATGACAGCATTTTCCAGGATTAATGAGAGTCTGTAGTCCTCAGATTTAAGAAGCCCATCAAATCCCAGGCAGAGTTAAAAACGCTTTTAATCTCTACATAGACATATTACAATGAAACTGCAGAAAACAAATGACAGAGAAAATTTTAAACACATTATCTTCAAAGGAGTGCTGACTGATTCTAAACAACAGCAAATGAAATCTGTAGTCAGTGAAATGATATCCTAAATGCGCTGGGAAAAAAGGAGTTGGAATCCAAGTTAGAATTCTATGTCCAGAGAAAATATCTTCAGAAATGAGGGCAAAACACCAGTGTATCAGCTTTGCAACTAAAGCACCTCAGAGTTTTGAAGAAAGGGTCAAAACCAAGTCAAGTCAGACTGCTGTGGTAAGAAAGCAGTCTTCATGCAAAGATCATATGACCTCTACAAGCTTCATGTGGACAGTGACCCATGTCTGGTTTTTTTTTTTTTTTAACCTCTTTATTGGAGTATAATTGCTTTACAATGCTGTGTTAGTTTTTGCTGTATAACAAAGTGAATCAGCTATATGTACGCATATATCCCCATATCTCCTCCCTCTTGCGCCTCCCGCCTACTCTCCCTATCCCACCCCTCTAGGTGGTCACAAAGCATGGAGCTGACATCCCTGTGCCATGCAGCTGCTTCCCACAGCTATCTGTTTTACATTTGGTAGTATATATATGTCAGTGCTACTCTCTCACTTCATCCCAGCTTACCCTTACCCCTCCACGTGTCCTCAAGTCCATTCTCTATGTCTGTGTCTTTATTCCTCTCCTGCCCCTAGATTCATCAGAACCATTTTCTTTAGATTCCATATATATGTGTTAGCATACGGTATTTGTTTTTCTCTTTCTGACTTCACTCTGTATAAGAGACTCTGGGTCCATTCACCTCACTACAAATAACTCAATTTCGTTTCATTTTATGGCTGAGTAATATTCCATTGTATATATGTGCCACATCTTCTTTATCCATTCATCTGTCATTGGACACTTAGGTGGGTACCATGTCCTGGCTATTGTAAATAGTGCTACAGTGAACATTGTGGTACATGTCTCTTTTTGAATTATGGTTTTCTCGGGGTATATGCCCAGTAGTGGTATTGCTGGGTAATATAGTAGTTCTACTTTTAGTTTTTCAAGGAACCTCCATACTGTTCTCCATAGTGGCTGTATCAACTTACATTCACACCATCAGTGTAAGAGGGTTCCCTTTTCTCCACACCCTCTCCAGCCTTTATTGTTCATAGATTTTTTGGTGATGGCCATTCTGACCGGTGTGAGGTGATACCTCATTGTGGTTTTGATTTTCATTTCTCTAATGATTAGTGATGTTGACCATCCTTTTCATGTGTTTGGCAATCTGTATATCTTCTTTGGAGAAACGTCTGTTTATGTCTTCTGCCCATTTTTGGATTGGGTTGGGTTTTTTTTTTTGATATTGAGCTGCATGAGCTGCTTGTATATTTTGGAGGTTCATCCTTTGTCAGTTGCTTCGTTTGCAAATATTTGCTCCCATTCTGAGGTTGTCATTTCGTCTTGTTTATGGTTTCCTTTGCTGTGCAAAAGCTTTTAAGTTTCATTAGGTCCCATTTGTTTGTTTTTATTTCCATTTCTGTAGGAGGTGGGTCAAAAAGGATCTTGCTGTGATTTATGTCATAGAGTGCTCTACCTATGTTTTCCTCTAAGAGTTTTATAGTGTCTGGCCTTACATTAGGTCTTTAATCCATTTTGAGTTTGTTTTTGTGTATGGTATTAGGAAGTGTTCTAATTTCATTCTTTTACAAGTAGCTATCCAGTTTTCTCAGCACCACTTATTGAAGAGGCTGTCTTTTCTCCATTGCATATTCTTGCCTCCTTTATCAAAGATAAGATGACCATATGTGCATGGGTTTATCTCTGGGCTTTCTATCCTGTTCCATTGATCTATATTTCTGTTTTTGTGCCAGTACCATATTGTCTTGATTACTATAATAGCTTTGTAGTATAGTCTGAAGTCCGGGAGCCTGATTCCTCCAGCTCCATTTTTCTTTCTGAAGATTGCTTTGACTATTCACGGTCTTTTGTGTTTCCATACAAATTGTGAAATTTTTTGTTCTAGTTCTGAGAAAAATGCCATTGGTGGTTTGATAGGGATTGCACTGAATCTCTAGATTGCTTTGGGTAGTATAGTCATTTTCACACTGTTGATTCTTCCAATCCAAGAACATGGTATCTCTCTCCATCTGTTTGTATCATCATTAATTTCTTTCATCAGTGTCTTATAGTTTTCTGCATACAGGCCTTTTGTCTCCTTAGGTAGGTTTATTCCTAGGTATTTTATTCTTTTTGTTGCACTGGTAAATGGGAGTGTTCCCTTAGTTTGTCTTTCAGATTTTTCATCATTAGTGTATAGGAATGCAAGAGATTTCTGTGCATTAATTTTGTATCCTGCTACTTTACCAAATTCATTGATTAGCTCTAGTAGTTTTCTGGTAGCATCTTTAGGATTCTCTATGTATAGTATCATGTCATCTGCAAACAGTGACAGCTTTGCTTCTTCTTTTCCGATTTGGATTCCTTTTATTTCTTTTTCTTCTCTGATGGCTGTGGCGAAAACTTCCAAAACTATGTTGAATAATAGTGGTGAGAGTGGGCAACCTTGTCTTGTTCCTGATCTTAGAAGAAATGCTTTCAGTTTTTCACCATTGAGAACGATGTTGGCTGTGGGTTTGTCATATGTGGCCTTTATTATGTTGAGGTGGGCTCCCTCTATGCCTACTTTCTGGAGAGTTTTTATCATAAATGGGTGTTGAATTTTGTGGAAAGCTTTTCCTGCATCTATTGAGATTATCATATGGTTTTTCCTTCAATTTGTTAATATGGTGTATCACACTGATTTGTGTATATCGAAGAATCCTTGCATTCCTGGGATAAACCCGACTTGATCATGGTGTATGGTCCTTTTAATGTGCTGTTGGATTCTGTTTGCTAGTATTTTGTTGCGTATTATTGCATCTATGGTCATCAGTGATATTGGCCTGTAGTTTTCTTTTTTTGTGACATCTTTGTTTTTGGTATCAGGGTGATGGTGCCTTGTAGAATGAGTTTGGGAACGTTCCTCCCTCTGTCCTATTTTGGAAGAGTTTGAGAAGGATAGGTGTTAGCTCTTCTCTAAATGTTTGATAGCTCTTCTCTAAATGTTTCATAGAATTCACCTGTGCCGCCATCTGGTCCTGGCCTTTTCTTTGTTGGAAGATTTTTAATCACAGTTTCAATTTCAGTGCTTGTGATTGGTCTGTTCATATTTTCTGTTTCTTCCTGTTTCAGTCTTGGAAGGTTGTGCTTTTCTAAGAATTTGTCCATTTCTTCCAGGTTCTCCATTTTATTGGCGTATAGTTGCTTGTAGTAATCTCTCATGATCCTTTGTATTTCTACAGTGTCAGTTGTTACTTCTCCTTTTTCATTTCTATTTCTATTGATTTGAGTCTTCTCCCTTTTTTTCTTGATGAGTCCGGCTAATAGTTTATCAATTTTGTTTATCTTCTCAAATAACCAGCTTTTAGTTTTATGGATCTTTGCTATTGTTTCCTTCATTTCTTTTTCATTTATTTCTGATCTGATCTTTATGATTTCTTTCCTTCTCCTAACTTTGGGGGTTTTTTGTTCTTCTTTCTCTAATTACTTTAGGTGTAAGGTTAGGTTGTTTATTTGAGATTTTTCTTGTTTCTTGAGGTAGGATTGTATTGCTGTAAACTTCCCTCTTAGAACCGCTTTCGCTGCATCCCATAGGTTTTGGGTCATAGTGTTTTCATCGTCATTTGTTTGTAGGTATTTTTTGATTTCCTCTTTGATTTCTTCAGTGATCTCTTGGTTATTTAGTAGCATATTGTTTAACCTCCATGTGTTTGTATTTTTTACAGTTTTTTTTCCTGTAATTGATATCTAGTCTCATAGCGTTGTGGTCAGAAAAGATGCTTGATACGATTTCAGTTTTCTTAAATTTACCGAGGCTTGATTTGTGACCCAAGATATGATCTAGCCTGGAGAATGTTCCATGAGCACTTGTGAAGAAATTGTATTCTGTTATTTTTGGATGGAATGTCCTATAAATATCAATTAAGTCCATCTTGTCTAATGTGTCATTTAAAGCTTGTGTTTCCTTATTTATTTTCTGTTTCGTTGATCTGTCCATTGGTGAAAGTCAGGTGTTAAAGTCCCCTAGTATTATTGTTTTACTGTCAATTTCCCCTTTTATGGCTGTTAGCATTTGCCTTCTGTATTGAGGTTCTCCTATGTTGGGTGCATAACTATTTACCATTGCTATATCTTCTTCTTGGATTGATCCCTTGATCATTATGTAGTGTCCTTCTTTGTCTCTTGTAATAGTCTTTATTTTAAAGTCTATTTTGTCTGATATGAGAATTGCTACTCCAGCTTTCTTTTGATTTCCATTTGCATGGAGTTTCTTTTTCCATCCCCTCACTTTCAGTCTGTATGTGTCCCTAGGTCTGAAGTGGGTCTCTTGTAGACAGCATATATATGGGTCTTGTTTTTGTATCCATTCAGCCAGTCTATGTCTTTTGGTTGGAGCATTTAATCCATTTACATTTAAGGTAATTATCGATATATATGTTCCTATTACCATTTTCTTAATTGTTTTGGGTTTGTTATCGTAGGTCTTTTCCTTCTCTTGTGTTTCCTGCCTAGAGAAGTTCCTTTAGCATTTGTTGTAAAGGTGGTTTGGTGGTGCTGAATTCTCTTAACATTTTGCTTGTCTGTAAAGGTTTTAATTTCTCCATCGAATCTGAAAGAGATGCTTGCTAGGTAGAGTAATCTTGGTTGTAGCTTTTTCCCTTTCATCACTTTAAGTATATCATGCCACTGCCTTCTGGCTTGCAGAGTTTCTGCTGAAAGATCAGCTGTTAACCTTATGGGAATTCCCTTGTATGGTATTTGTTGCTTTTCCCTTGCTGGTTTTAATATATTTTCTTTGTATTTAATTTTTGATAGTTTGATTAATATGTGTCTTGGCGTGTTTCTCCTTGGATTTATCCTGATGGGATTCTCTGCCCTTCCTGGACTTGATTTACTATTTGCTTTCCCATGTTAGGGAAGTTTTGAACTATAATCTCTTCAAATATTTTCTCAGACCCTTTCTTTTTCTCTTGTTCTTCTGGGACCCCTATAAATCGAATATTGGTGCATTTAATGTGGTCCCAGAGGTCTCAGACTGTCCTCAATTCTTTTCATTCTTTTTTCTTTATTCTGCTCTGCAGTAGTAATTTCCGCTATTTTATCTTCCAGGTCACTTATCTGTTCTTCTGCCTCAGATATTCTGCTGTTGATTCCTTCTAGAGAATTTTTAATTTCATTTTTTATGCTGTTCATCATTGTTTGTGCTCTTTAGTTCTTCTAGGTCCTTGTTAAATGTTTCTTGTATTTTCTTCATTCTATTTCCAAGAGATTGGATCATCTTTACTATCATTATTCTGAATTCTTTTTCATGTAGACTGCCTGTTTCCTCTTCATTTGTTTGGTCTGGTGGGTGTTTACCTTGCTCCTTCATGTGCTGCATATTTCTCTGTCTTCTCTCTTTGTTTAACTTACTTTGTTTGGGGTCTCCTTTTCACAGGCTGCAGGTTCATAGTTCCCGTTGTTTTTGGTGTCTGCCTCCAGTGGTGAGGTTGGTTCAGTGGCTTGTGAAGGCTTCCTGGTGGAGGGGACTGGTGCCTGTGTTCTGGTGGGTGGAGCTGGATCTTGTCTTTCTGGTGGGCAGGGCTGCGTCCGGTGGTGTGTTTCAGGGTGTCTGTGAAGTTAGTATGATTTTACGCAGCCTCTCTGCTAATGGGTAGTGTTGTGTTCCTGTCTTGCTAGTTGTTTGGCATGGGGCGCCCAGTACTGGATCTTGCTCGCCATTGGGTGGAGCTGGGTCTTAGTGCTGAGACGGAGATCTCTGGGAGAGCTCTCAGCGATTGATATTATGTGTGGCTGGGTGGTGTCTGGTGGTCCAGTGTCCTGGATTTGGCTCTCCCATCTTGGAGATTCAGGCCTGACACTCAGCCAGAGCACTAGGACCCTGTTAGCTACACACTTCAGAAGAAAAGGAAGAAGAAAAAGGAAAGAAAAAGTAAAATTTTAAAAAATATAGAAAAAATAAAAATAATAAAATAAACAAATTTTAAAACATTAAAAAAAAGAGAGCAACTAAACCAGTAAACAAATCCACCAATGATAACAAGCGCTAAAAACTAAACTACGATAAACATAAAAATCAGAAACAAATCAGCCGCGGACCACAAACCCCAAGTCTACAGTTGCTCCCAAAGTCCACCGCCTCAATTTTGGGAACATTCGTTGTCTATTCAGGTATTCCACAGATGCAGGCTTCATCAAGTTGATTGTGGGGATTTAATCCGCTGCTCCTGAGGCTGCTCGGAGAAATTTCCCTTTCTCTTCTTTGTTTGCACAGCTCCCAGGGTTCAGCTTTGGTTTTGGCCCTGCCTCTGCATGTAGGTTGCCCTCAGGCGTCTCTTCCCCGCCCAGACAGGAGGGGTTAAAACAGCGGCTGATTAGGCTTCTCTTGCTCTCTCAGGCTGGGGAGAGGGAGGGGTACAGTAGTTATAATTGGAATGCGGGGCAATCCTGCGGCAGCGTTAGAAGCCAACGTGCCATTGCAACAGCCTGAGGTGCGCCATGTATTCTCCGAGGGACGTTGTCCCTGGATCTCGGGACCCTGGCAGTGGCGGGCTGCACAGGCTCACGGGGGTGGGGGGGGGGTGTGGGTAATGACCTGTGCTTGCACACTGGATTCTTGGTGGCAGCGGCAGCAGCATTAGCATTTCATGCCCATCTCTGTGGTCTGAGCTGATAGCCGCAGCTCGCGTCCATCTCTGGAGCTCACTTAGGTGGTGTTCTGCCTTTTCTGGGCACACGGGGAAGGAATCTTCTCTCCTCGTGCATCCTGAAACAATGGTCTCTTGCCTCTTCAGCAGGTCCAGACTTTTTCCCTGACTCCCTCCTGACTAGTTGTGGTGCACTAGCCCCCTTCAGGCTGTCTTCACACAGCCAACCCGAGTCCAATCCCTGGGGTCTGACCTCAGAAGCCCCAGCCTCAGCTCCCAGCCCCCACCCGCCCCAGCAGGTGAGCAGACACGCATCTCAGGCTGGTGAGTGCTGGTCGGCACAGATCCTTTGTGCGGGAATCTCTCCACTTTGCCCTCTGTACCCCTGTTGCTGTGCTCTCCTGCGTGGCTCCTAAGCTTCCCCCCTGCCCACCCCCTGTCTCCACCAGTGAAGAGGCTTCCTAGTGTGTGGAAACTTTTCCTCCTTCACAGCTCCCTCCCAGAGGTGCAGGTCTTGTCCCTATTCTTTTGTCTCTGCTTTTTCTTTTTTCTTTTGCCCTACCCAGGTACGTGGGGATTTTTTTTGCCCTTTGGGAAGTCTGAGGTCTTCTGCCAGTATTCAGGAGGTGTTCTGTAGGAGTTGTTCCACATGTAGATGTATTTTTAATGTATTTGTGGGGAGGAAGGTATCTCCACATCTTACTCCTCTTCCATCTTGAAGGTCCCACTCTGATTCCCGTGTCTGTTTTATCAGTGAATATCAGAACCTAGTAGAGTGCTGTCAGTAATTTTTGTTGGATTAAAGGGGAAAAAAAAGGATAAAGGTAAATGAAGTCATTTGTATAGTTTAAGTGCGCACACACAGACACACACACACACACATGGATAGTGAAGAACCAAGAGCCAGGGCTTTGAAGATATACTTTCCTGACTTCACAGTACACCAAGAGCCAACTCTGTCAAAGTGTTCATTTATATGTGGAGTTCTGCAACAGAGTTACATTATTCCTGTGGGTAAAATGAGACTGTTGGGCTGTATCTAGCTCCCTGAAGACAAGGGCCCCAAAACTGTTTGTTTTGGGTGGTGTTGGGGAGAAGTATCATTACCACTTGCTGACACCTTTGCCATCAAACTTGGGTATATACTGGGTAAGACCTTAAAATTCAAAGAAACCATAGCTTGAACATCACACACTTCTAACTGAGATAGATATGGATAAGGTCATAGAAGAACTGGGGAAGGAGTCTGAAAGCAGTGCCTACAACCACATGCACAAGAAATGTGCTCTTTCCAGTGGTTGAAGTGGTTCCTGATCACAGTCCTCTATGCAGTCTCCCTTTTGTTTGTTGACTGATTAATGCAGTCTGAACTAACACAGTGTAGTGGAAAGAGCACTAGACTGGACATCAGAAGACTTTTATTCTAGTCCCAGTACTGCCACTTAATAGCTGTGTGATGTGGTGGGGTTGGGGGGTGAGAACTTGGGTCTCTCCTAAATTTAATCTTCTCTATAAAGGTAGGAGGTGAACTAGATGATCACAAAGGTAACATTTAGTTTTCTATTCAACAGCTATTTTAATATAATTTTTTGAGCACATATAATCTCAAGATTCCGTTGTGCCTCAAAATTTTGACTCAGTGGACAAATTTCGAGAAAAATATAGTTTAACAAAATGGAATCACGAAAGATATAGAAAATCTGAGTAGTCTTATTGTCAAGTTTACCACAGAGAAACTCCAAATCCAGATGGCTTTGTTAAGAAGTACTAGCAGAATTTTAAAGAAGAAATAACGCCAATATTTCACAAACTCTTCCAGAGAATAGAAAAAGAGGGAACTCTCTTTATATGAAGCTAGTCTAATCTTTATAGCAAAACAACAAGGAGAGTTCTAAAAAGAAGAATCAGAAGTCAGTCTCACTGAATGTAAGTGCAAAACTCCTAAACATAATATTAGTTGACTTTTTTGAGTTCACAAATTTTTTTTTATCAGAGACATTTTTATTTTCACATTGAGTCATTTTCTTCATTGCTTGGGCACGCATCTAGACTATCAGCCTGCCTTGCGTTGGAGTGGTCATGTGACTGAGTTGGCCAATGGAACGTTAATAGAAGTGATTCATGCTACTTCCAGGCCTGATCTGTAAAATACCTTCCACATGATCATCATACTCTCTCTTCTCTGTTTGTCAGCCAGCTGCAGAGAATCCAGATGGGAACTCTTGAGATCTCATGTGGAACCGAAAGATAAATGACTGGGCTCTGAATAGTTTCACTTAAGGCTCTCTGAGATAAGAAACATCCTCATTAGCCTTTGTGTGAATAAGAAACTTTCATTGTGTTAGGGCACAGAGACTTGTGTTTGTTAAAGCATCTAACATCACTTATGCTAACTCATACAGAAATTAAATCCAGCAATATATAAAAGTCATACACATTATGACTAAGTTGGATTTATCCCAGGAATGCAGGGTTGACTTAACAGAGTATCCTAATATCATGGACTGGAAGTCTCAATATTGTATATGTCAGTGCTACGTGAATAATCCATATAGAGTCAAGTAAATGCCAGTGAAAATTCCAAGGAATTAATTTTTTTAATAATTCAAAAACTGATTCTGAACTATATAGGGAAATTCAAGGGGAAAAGACACTCTGAAGAACAGCACGATGAGAAGCTTTGCATTACAATATATTGCGACTAATTTTATAGCTACAGTAATGAAGATACTGTGGCATTGGCACGAATGCCAAACATATCAATGAAGTAATAGCTCAGAAACCATGCACATATATAGATAATTGTGGTATCACAAATCAAAGGGGGAAAGAACAAACTCTTGAAGCAGTGTTGCTGGGACAGTTGGATACAGATATATGGGAAAACTGTGAAAGTGAACCTACCTCATATCTTACACAAAATCTACCTCCAGGAAGATTATACACCTAAATGTGAAAGGCAAAATTATAACACTTTTAGAATATAACATAGGAGAATATCTTCATGATTTTGAGGTAGGGGAGGATTTCTTATACAAGACATAAACATTACTACCATAAAGGATAACTGTAAGGGGACAAAAGTATAAATTTGGTTTTATTAAAGTTAAGAACCTGTTTTCATCCAAAGACAAGTGTTAAACATGCCACAGAATAGGGAAGGATTTTTACAATACGTAAAATTAACAAAGGATTTATGTTGATTACAAATAAAAGAATGACTCTAAAGTAATAAGAAAAAGACAACTCAGTAGAAAAATTGGCAAAGTACTAGAACACTTGGCACTTCACAAAAGAGAAAATCTGAATGACCAATAGTTATGAAATAAGGGATTGCAAGTTAAATCCTCATTGCAGGTAGAAGTATACATTGATACAACTACTTTAAAAAAGAGTTTTGCATTATCTAGTTACAAACTAACGATTCTGCTCCTAAGAATGTACCCTAGAGAAATGTGTGCAGATATGCAGTAGACTATGCAGAAATGTGCGTTTCGCCATTTTCATGATAGCCAAAATATTGAAGCAACTCCAATGTCTATCTGTAATAGAATGGATAAAGTTTTTTTCCCATATAATACAATATTTAATAAAAATGTATAAACTGTAACTATATGCAACCCTATGGATATAATAAACATAAAGTGTAATGAAGGAGGCCAGACAAAATAATACATTGCATATATTACATTCACATGATATTTAAAAATAAGCAAAGCTAAATTATAGTTTTAGGGATATGTATATGGTAAACCTGTAGAGAAAGTACAGATAGTTGACATCACAGATTTAGGATGGTATTACCTATAGAAGAGAGAGGGGAGGGTTATGTGATTGAGGGAGATATATAGGGTTCTGGTTTATTTTTTGACCTGATTAGAATTACTGTTGTTCACTTTATAATTGTTGAATTTTATATAAATTTTGATGCACCTTTCTTTATGTATGTCCAGTTTTAAAAATTAAATGTTTTTGTGTGTTTTTAAAGTGTCTAGGAAGAATAAGAAGTATCTTTCAAAATTGGAAAGTTATTAAAAATGTGGAAAAGGAGAACTTTTCATTAAAAAAAGTTCTAAAGTCCAGTTTAAGTTCCTTGGAACTGAAGACATATTATTCCTTTATTTTACAAGCACTCATTTATTCCTTATAAGCTAGAGCAGACAAATTATCCATTCAGCCGGTGTTTATGGAGCTGCTTAGCTGCTTCACAGAAATGAGATAGGTGGGTGGTGATACTGTAGATTGGTTCAGTTGATGAGGTCATCGTGCATTTTAAAACTATGCGTATATACCTTTTGAGTACTTTCAATTCCCTAGTTTCACTTCTAAGTGCTATGATTATTATTAGTTTGGAATGGAATTTGACAGTTGTCATTATAAAATTGAGCATATGTTAAAGTATATTTCAGTTCTTGATTGATGTTAAAAATGCAGTCTGACACGGGCCCCGGTAAACACTCAGGCAGTATAGACTCCTGAATCCAAAATTCAGTATCATATCTCAAGATTCCAGAAAACGCCAGTCCTCTGGGATTTTTATCAGTTCTTATTTCAGATTCCACGTGATTTAAATATTTATTTAAACATATTTACAATGAAAAATACCCTGAATACTAGATTTCTTTACTCTGTAAACAAACACCTAAGAGTACAGTGTGTGTATATGTATTAGTGCATATATATTGATATATATATATATATATATATACACACACGTGTGTGTATATATAATTTCCATGGAGAATAAATGTGTCTAAAATTTTAAATGTTATTTTTTGCTGATGACAGAATATAAGCTGAAAGAAATCTATTTAAAATTAGCTGCCTCTGCCTAATTTACAATCCATATTGAAATATGTTTGTTTTTTAAGTTTATTGTGTAAAAAAAAAACAGAAAAAAAACCTGGCTATACTTAGAAAAAAGTCTAAACAGCATTGTTCTTGCCTTCTCAAGTTTCTTTTCCCTATCTCCTTTCTACTTTTCCCTTATTCTTTCTATCTCCAGTTTCACCAACAGATTTAGTAATGTAGACTAGAAAATGAGAGGCAAATGTTCAGGGCCTGCTAAGCAGTGTTTTTATATATACCCAGAATTCCAGAATTCTAAAAGTGTTTCCTTGAACTTGAAAGATAAGGTTGCTAAAACTTTATAAGTAGAACAGTAGAACACATGACTTTAAAGATCGTTGTTTGAGTCAGTTTTCTCCAGGTTAAGGATCTTTTCTGGACACTAGGTTGTGGAGGCATTAGCCAGACTTGTTTGGGGACTTAGATGATTTAGACAGATAAGGAGACTTAACTCATGACTCAAAGAGTTGTGACAGTTTTTTTTTTTTATCAAGGTTCTTTGATTATAAGGAATAGAAATTCAGTTAAAGTAGCTCAAACCAAAGGGGGACTTATTGAAAGAATACAGGCAGATTACACCCAAGGCAGGAAGCAATACCTGCCTCCTTAAGGCCTGAAATCAGGAACTCCATCTCAAGATCTACATGGTCCCTCATCTCTGCCACCATGGCTAGTTTGCAAGATGACTCTCCGGAAGGCACAACTGATGGTCTTCATGTAAAAATTGATGTTCTGGGTTCTTATCCAATTACCCATTTTTGTAACCAGAACATAATTCCCAAATTTAAAAAAAACTTCAATTATGATACTGTCTTACTGATACTTTCTCAGTAGGAGAGGAGATTTGGTGAGCTGTGGACACTTATCTCAGTGCTAACATAAGTTTTTATTTTTTTAAACTGGGTTGATCTCTATAGATGACACGGAGTGTCCCTTAATTAAGAAAAGTAAGGCTTTTGGTTTTTAGATTTCCAGGTTTATACTTCAGCCTTCTGTGTTCAAAATAAGATCCAGAATCAGAATCTTTGGCTGTTAGTTGATTATAGCTAACTGTACACTCAAAATAAGAAGTCTTCTTGCACTACCAATTCTAATCTTTCCTATCCAAAAGCCCACTGGAGAATATCCCAGCAGCTTTCAGAGTATAGGCTATTGTAAGTTAAACTTATATATGAAATTATACATATGAAATTGTATTTTTGTAGTTCAGAAGCAGTCAACTATCAGCGATTTCTGTGGATCAACCTAGTTCAAACTAATGTTTCTGGATTGCCTTATTATTTACGTATATTATAACAAATCCATAATTTTATGTTTTAGAGGACACCTGAAATAACGTCAGAGATCATCCTGATCTCTCCTTTGCTATGTTTTTTTTTTATTGTGCAAGTATTAATAAATACATACTTCATGTGTGTGTAGCACCTTGTTTGTCTAGACTCTGAAAATGTAAAGCAATCTAGACTTCAGTCTTTGATTTGAAAGTTCATAGATTAGTTGAAGAATACAGAAAATATACGGAAGATAAGTAAATACAGTGTTGCATGTATTACATGAATGTTCTATAGAGTAAGTGCTCTTAAAATTTCAGCATAGGAAGCAGTGGGGGAAGAAAGTTTCATGGAAAGATGGAGTTCAAACTAGGCCATAGTGAGCTATAAAATAGTCATACAAATAAGAGAGAAGACAGGGTTTCAAACAAGTGGGGTGACATCAGTGAAGGGATTTTTATGCCTGTTAGGAGGACAATAATTTTGACCACTCTGTTTGGGTCAGAGGTTTCAGGAAGCATAAAAATGGGGAAGGAAAAAAAAAAGTAAGAGCTAGGCTGTTAGGTGACTTGCAGTTAGGCTAAGGAATTTTGATTTTGTACTCTACATCTGTTATTTCAGGAGGGATATAAGATGTATAAAACTACTAGGGTTCAGGGAGAAAATAAGAGAAATTATATTTCATCCTAAGATATGGCATGTTAATATTTGAAAAGACTGACAGTCATTCATGCATATAATTTTTTCATTGTATGCATATATTGGGGGCTGTGCATGAAATATGTTTACAGATGGGGTGGATAATCTAGAAGGTTTAGAGGCTACTGCTTTTAGATCACAGAGAGCCATCAAAGATTTAAAACAAGGGTGACAAGTACAAAGTGGTATTGAGAAGTGAATCTGTAACAAATTTTTTTTTTTTTTAATAGAGAGAAAGTCTTTTATTTATTTATTTATATTTATGGCTGTGTTGGGTCTTTGTTTCTGTGCAAGGGCTTTCTCTAGTAGTGGCAAGTGGGGGCCACTCTTCATCGCAGTGCGCGGGCCTCTCACTATCGCGGCCTCTCTTGTTGCGGAGCACAGGCTCCAGACGCGCGGGCTCAGTAATTGTGGCTCACAGGCCTAGTTGCTCCGCAGCATGTGGGATCTTCCCAGACCAGGGCTCGAACCCGCGTCCCCTGCATTGGCAGGCAGATTCTCAACCACTGCGCCACCAGGGAAGCCCGAATCTGTAACAATTTAAGGGACAAATTAGAAGAGAGAGAAAAACGAAGGAGGATATATAGTCAGTGGAAATGGAAATAATAATCTACAAAATTTGGAATTCCATGTTAATGTGGGGAGAGAACAAAGAGTGAACAGCAAGATTGCTTGCTGTGTGGACTAGAATAGCTAAGTCCAAAGAGGGGATCTATTTAATAAAAGATAATGAGTTCCATCTTGGTTAAATTGAAATAGAGATATTAGCCAAATATCCAAATGGAAATGTGCAGTAGTCGTTTGGGACTGTAGGTCTTCAAAGTTTCAGATTAGATTTGGAAGACGGTATAAAATCATTACTCTCATGCAACTATAAAGTGAAAATATGTCAAATATTTTAATTAATTAACTAATGAGTGAACTAGTAAGATGTCACAGCCAGTTCAAAGAAGAACTCAGAATACCACACATCAGTAAAGAATGCTGAAATGAATTTTTTGGGTTGGCCAAAAAATTTGTTCCGGTTTTTATGTAAGATGTGATGGAAAACCCCGAACGAACTTTTTGGCCAACCCAATACATGGGGAAGCAAAAATTGGTCAGTATCCACAATGTGATAATCAGTGGCATTCCACAGAAAACAATTTCTATGAAGAGGAATTATTTGCAGTTACTGTGAGTTTTCTGATAGTTTTAAACTGATATCCATCTCCACAGAGTTGTAAAATAACCTAGTCAAAGAATAAAGATGGATGTAACCTAAATGGAAGTTCTAGCCAGGATACCCACTAAATTTCAGTTTTTTAATGTTTTTCCTTAAGTTGGTATGGAAATCTTAAATTTAAGAGCCTTTCTACCTATGAGGTCTTTAATCAGTAGGTAGAAGTCTTTAAGTTACTCTTCATTTGGGTAAAACTGATTTAATTAATACCAAAACCAAAAAGAAAACATCCTCTTACTTGTAAGTTTAATTTGGGCGTATCCAGCTCAGAAAGTTTAGATGTCACGTAGGGATCCCTTCTCCTTGGAAATGCTTACAGACAAAACACTACCTACTCTTTTCCCCAACAGCTTGAATTTTACTTCGGAGCTCGTTAGCTTCAGATGGAGAGGAACCCTGTTTCAAGAGATTGTGGGGTTTGCAGTTCTAGATGGTTACACTCTTAATACTCTGATATGAATAATATTTCATTTATGAATTGTCACAGAAATTAAGGATTATTGTCCTTAACTTCTTGAAGAAGAGAATTGAAAGGTCATAATCCTTCTCTGATCGTATTTCCTTAATTTTTGATACCATAATAAATTAGTACAGATTATTAATCAGACAATTAAATATTTTCAAAAATTTCAAATAACGACACATTGCTTTTTTCTTTTAAAAACCGATACTCAATCCACTACTAAGTTCTAACAAGAGCAGACTCTTTTCCCCTGAGTTTGGATCTGCTATGAGTCACGAGTCAAGGGTGGTTTCACTCTTAAAACTGTTAAACAGTTTTTTTTCAGAAAAGGTAAAATCATGATTCTTAGACAGCTATAAAATGAACATGAGTCAAAACTTTTAACTTATTAATTACTCAGGGAACAAGAAAAAAATGTTGCAACTGGTTAAAGGTAAATCCAAAGATTAGAGAAATGCATAAGCCCATCAAGAAGGCAAAATGAATTTTCTTCATGGATGCAAAATTGACATCTTCCACGGTGAGGAAAGAGGTCAGTTGAAACCTCCTTCAGACAGAATCTATTTGCATGTCTATAAACACTAATTATTTGCATTACTATCAGCTTTCTACCAAAAAACTTCTATCTACAGAGTTGTAAAATAGCTTGAAGACAGGCACAAACCACAAAGAATCAGATAACCTGGGAGGATGTGTCCTAACAGATGCATTGTTTTAGATTAAAGACACTTAGCAATTATTTTTTGATCCATTTAAAATTTTTTCACAATTTGTCTCTATATAACTAATGTTGAAGGTAAATGTTAGCTAAGGGCATTCATTATTTAAAACCTGCGTAAAATTTCCCAAAATCACAAAAAGACAGGCTATTAAAATCGTAATAGAGTTTAACTTTGTTGTGACAAGTAGAAATGTTTGCTTTTTTAAAGGTGTTTAACTGACCCTCCAAAAATAAAATTTCTGTTTTCTATAGAAATGGACTAATGAAAATTGTAGGTATACTAATTTTATGATTTCATGTAAGTAATCTTGCTAGTTAGAATCTTTAAACATGTTTGGAACACTGATATGAAGGACACAGAACAGGTTGTATCAAGTCAGCTTAAACTGATTAATAATTTAATTGTTCATCACCACTGGTCCCTTTAGCAATTCATAATCTGTGTTTCAGAATACAGTTATTTAAGAAAAGCAACTGGGATACATCAACTTAAATGGTATACACCCCTGAAATATGAAATTATTTTGGCACAGTGGAGTTTCCCCCCTTAAGTTTGCCGTAATGGCACTGAAAAACTGTCAATCACGTGTACAAGAATAAAGTACTTTTAAAGTCCTGTTTACTTAAGAGTGGAACATTGTAATCATCAGTAATAGCTATAAAGAGTGCACAGTGCTAATACTCTTGAATATTTTCCCACTTAAAAGCAGATTCCTCCGTAGTGGTGACCTTTCAGACTGTTTTCTTCATTGAGCAAGTGTTTTTATTGTGGCTAACTTGAAGCACGTAAGAAAACTGAAGCTAGCCTGTTTCTTATATGCCTCGCCTGGCCTTGTTAATAGATACAGCATTCCACTTGTTAGTACCAGTGCCACAGGAGAAACTTTTACTATTTTGCTATGTGGTAAGATAAAGAAGACAGAAAAAGTCTTTTTATGGTAGTTGGGTCCTCAAAACAACTCTTCATATTATAGTGATAAGAAGACACAAGTTGGATATCCAACAGAGGTACATTAGCTTGTTATCTGCAGAGCTGATACAGCCTCTTAAATTCTCTCACAATGACAGGAACCCCCTCTAAAGTGAAGACTTGCAGAGCTGGAGATACCAGAGCGCTATTCTTCCTCTTGGGTACAAGTAGAGTTAACCCTACTGTTGTAGGATAAAAATTTTGTGTAATTACTAAACAAAGGCCATATTCTTTTTCTTCTGTAATTTAAAAATGTTCAGAGACATACTTGGTGATTGCTGTTAGTGGAAGAGCAAGGCTGTGAATTACTTAGTCTTAAGATATATGAATATGATGGGAAAATATCCAGAGATTTCAGGCTAGAATAAATCAACTTCATGATAAAATCTGTGTGTAGGCGACTACTATATTTGTTCTGTTTCTAGAGCTGTGTTGGTTATACGAGTTCACTGTGTTCCAGTATTCTGAGTGTTAACATCTTCATTGCTATCGCAAGTTGCAGAGCTTTGGCAAGCAGAACTTGCTACTACGAATGGGGGAGGATACGTGTCCACCTTTTAGTTCTAAACAACAGGACCTTTTATGGCTAAGTACACATAAAAGTTCATGTGATTACTTAGACCCATAGAACTCAGAACCATGGGGCTGATATTGGGGAAATAGGTGTAGTGTTTGCTATATGCTCATGTTTAGTGATTGTGTTGTGGTGGGAGTTTCAGGCATTGTGTATGGGATTCCTAGTGCATGCCAAGCAATTTGAGAAGCTAACACAGCTATACCACTGATTTCTTATGATCCTTTAAGCTTGCAAAAAAAAAAAAAAATCAAATTGAGTAAAGTGAAATTTTAAAATAGACTTCAGAGAAATTAAGAAAAAATTCTCAAATCTTAATGTATTGTGTGTTTATGTTCTTTCAAGAAAAAAAGGAGTAAAATAGCATTCATAATTATTGTAAATCATGTTTTAAAGGATACCAAGATCTATTATTATGAATTAATTTAAAATATACCGTAAATCTAATATAAATAATCATTTATAAATGCACTCATCTAGTACTAATCTATTGTTCAAATATTTCTTAACCTAAATAGGTAGGCTTACTTGGAGAATTTTAACTTCCTAAAACTCCTGTGTGGTTGGCTGGAAAATCAGCAAGTCTCAAAGCTATCTAAGTTGTTGAACCCCAAAATTCTACTTTAAAATAAGACCCATCAGGATTTTTAAAAATTTAGACAATCTGTAAGTGAATTAATATTCTATAGATTATCAAGCCCTTGGTTTTAAGTGTATTATTTTAAATACTAAACAAGTCATTTTGTGATGATTTTAATTAAAAAAATTAAAACTCAGAAAACCAATTGTTCATTATATTTGTACCCCAAAGTAAGAAGAAAGGAAAAGAGTCAATATGGTCCAGGGGATAGTTTGATAACACTCAAGAAAATTCTCCAGGAAGTCAATTCAGTGGACTAAATCAATCCATGAAGGCACTCTGTAGAAAGAGCTAGCGAAATGTGGAAAAGATCATGCTGAATTAGTTTTTTTTACAAAATTTAAAGATATGTGAAGTCACTAACGATACGTACATTCTACATAGGAAAGAGTCATTACTGTCATATGTAAATAAGTATTTGAGTTTTTATACTTCAGAGTTATGTAGCAAAATCACAGTATTTAAGAACAAATTAGGAATGAAATTATTGGGATATTGAGCCTATTCTTTCTGATGAATGGGATAAACTCTCAGGCAGAAAGGAATGTCAGTAGATGAAGTGGCTGAAATGTTCATTTTATAAAGGTAACTTTATATATATATCGTCTTGATATATTTGTATTTCGGTCTCACACTCATTGATCCTATCAGATATGTTGATCAAGCTGTAATCAGATTTGGATTGTAACTGTCAGAGCAGTGAGTAACTTAGTATTCTCTAGGAAGTTTGGAAAGGAAGAATCCAAATATATAAATATTCCTTTTCTCTTAATGTATAATGGGAACATAATTTTGCTTATGTCTAAGGTTTACTTTATTTGAAGACTTAGAGTGCATTGTGATCATTTAAAACCATTTCAGTGGCTCTTGTATTACCCAGTTCATTCAGTCTGTGCTCTCATAATTTTACAAAAAAAACTCATGGCAAGTTAGTATCATTTGTGTGTGAATTTTCCAATTGTATTTCAGACTTTAAGAAAGAAAGGCCTTAATGGTTGTGAGAGCCCTGATGCTGACGATTACTTTGAGCACAGTCCACTCTCGGAGGACAGATTCAGCAAACTAAATGAAGATAGTGATTTTATTTTCAAACGAGGCCCTGTAAGTACTTTTACTTTACCTCTACTTTTTATTTGTTGATCCTTTTTGTTAACTTCATTATTTAGGCTCTGAACAAGAAGGAACACAGAGGGTGCGACAGCCCAGACCCTGATACTTCCTATGTGCTAACTCCACATACAGAAGAAAAATATAAAAAAATTAATGAGGAATTTGATAATATGATGCGGAATCATAAAATCGCAGTGAGTACTAAAGTATGGTTTGTGCTCTTACCTTGTGCATGAAGAGATTGACAACACATCTTGTTTATTTTTGTAGCGGGTGATGACAGCAGTAAGTAGAAGGGGGAAAAAGTATTTTATTAATTTCTTTTGGTTTTATAGAACTTCAAAATAAAATTGCATAAATCTTACAATGGTACATCTTCAGTCTTCAGTGTCTTAAACATAGAAGTGAAGAGAAAACATCCTAATCCAGGCTCTGCTACTTACTATCCCCATGTCTTTGGATAGGGCACCTAAACATCCTGGATTCCAATTTCCTCATCTGTAAAGTGAGTGAGTTGGCTCAAATAGTTTTTTAAGGTCCCTTCCAGGTTTAAATTTCCATGATTTTAAATATAGGGTGCATATGAGACTTCCCTCTCCCTCCGATGACTTTTAAAATATTACATGTACTTAAGTAGATCTTGAGACTGTAAAATATAAAATGGCTGGGTTTATTATAAAACGTGGTGTTTCAAAATTATTTTTAATTATTTTATACAGTTGCTGTAATAGTAGCTTACTATTTGGCTCTTTGTTAATGTCCCAAAACAATTTGGTGACAGTACCTCCAAATTCCTATTCTTTTCTTAACACTGTAGGTATTGAGGAAGAGAGCCTTGGCTCGATTTTAATTTAAGGAAGCAGTGTTCTTAAACTGGTTACAAAACAAATAGTTGGTTTAAAATTTTTCCATGCTCACACATTTAACCGTAGTGAAACAGAACTTCTTTGAGTTCATACTCCTTTGATAGTTCTTCAGAGAGTTCTCATTGAAGCACCATTGGCAAGAGCTGCTTAAGACAGTTATTCTGGATCTAATTTTTCTAACACTACATATGTGTTGTAGGCTTTGTGGAACAAATTGTTTCCAATGCTGATATTTCTTTCATTACCAGAGTTAATTCTCTTAAAACTGTGCCCTAAAGTACGCATCATGGATTATTTCTTCAAAGTAGTCCTATGCTATAAGAAGAAGCCCATGGAAAACAGATTTAAGGAGGTATTTTTTGTGCTAATACCATTCTTAAGAAACAAAACAACAGAAAAAAAAAAAATCCCTTTTGAACTCATATGGATGTTGGTGACCTTGCAGTTAACGTTAAGCTGCAAAGACATTGTTTAAATAAAATTGCTTTACCTTTGAAAACATTTTATCATGTATCCATTGTTTTATACTTTTTAATGAGTTATAATTTTCTACCTGAGATAAACTATTGAGTAAAGTACATAATTATTTACATTCTTTCAACTTTGAATTAGCAGTGTTACCTTACTTTGCAAATCACTGTTTTAAAATGTAGGGAGAGGAAAGTTTTCTATTTTCTCTCACTTTAAATTATAAAGAGGATTGTTATTTATCATGGTTAACAAGTATGGTCTATGGAGGAAATGCAAGAGGAAAATAGAAAATATTATTTTTAAGGGACTATGGAATATTTTGGAGGGAAATAAGATAACAATACTTGTAATTTAATCTTTACAGTTTAAAGATAACTTGTCAGTAGTTAATTTTGTTTAGTTTTTTTTTTTGCATTTTTATTACACTCATTGCATTGTGTTATATATATAACGTGATTTTTTTTTTTTTTTTTTAAGTTTTGTCCATTAAGAATGTTAGTGAATTAAATCAGACCAGGGCAAACTTGATGTATGAAGTTTATAATATATGTACATACTTTTCCCCTTTTGTTATATTTGGAATCTCCCAATAGAAATGTAATGTTACTAAACTGATTTGCATTTAAGTGCTAATTTATGCTTTCTTGGTAACAATGATGTATTTTATAATGTGTAAACTTGACAACACAACTTTAATATCAGGTTCTGACCTCTCATTTTCATTTCTCAATATTTGAAATATATAATATATACATTATACTAGTATATATGTATTAGTATATAAAAAATGGAAACTGAAAATGTTCATGTTAAACATTCTCATGTCCAAATATAATTGTAAAGAAAATAGCTTAAACCTGCAAATTGATTTAGTAAGAACCTATGCTATCCCCATCCTCTGCTTTTAGTAACTAGTGTTACCTTATCAATTTAAAGTTCATAAGTTATTAAATTTAATATAGATGAAAATGAAACTAACAGTTTTCTCTTCCTTTTTCTTTATTTACAGCCTGGTTTGCCACCTCAAAACTTCTCAATGTCTGTCACAGTCCCGGTGACCAGCCCTAGTGCTTTGTCCTACACTAACCCAGGGAGTTCACTTGTGTCCCCATCTTTGGCAGCCAGCTCAACATTAGCAGATTCAAACATGCTCTCTCCACCTCAAGCCACATTACATAGAAATGTATCCCCTGGAGCCCCTCAGAGACCACCAAGTACTGGCAGTGCAGGTACGTCCTGATATTTATTCTTCCAATTCTTTAAAAGAAAGAAAAAACTAAGTGCTAACATAAACAGTTTCTTATTCTGCTACTCTTAATTTTATTGCTTTGATGAGCAAGAGTCACTACTACATAATTGCCTCCATTTTAAAGTATTATTTTGAAAATCTGTGGCTCTAGCCTTGTACTAGGCTTTGTGGAACAAATAAAGCTTTCCTTATCCTGGGAAAGCTTTCCTTATCATGGGAAAGCCATACTAGACAGGCAGAAAATTTATTTAGGATATCATGAGCAAAGATTTAAAATTGAGTGTGAGCCATTCGTGTTAAAAATGTGGAGAGATGACTCACCTGATTGGAGTTAGAGCGTTTTCTCCCTCTCCCCCTGTCTGATTTGTTCATTAATTCAGCAGAAATTTTCAGTGCATTTACTGCATCACTGTGTGTAATGCAGTGTCTCCTTTCCCATTATTCCTAGATTTTATAGCACTCCATTAGCACTCCCCCCATTCTTATCAATATGTACCATTTGGTATTGATACACAAGAAGGCAGACATGTCCAGAGCTTGATAGGCGAGTGACTGTATATTTGACTACATCATATTACATGTTAACACCAAATTCAGACTGGGCTAGTTTTTATTTTTGTGTTTTTTAGGAATGGAGTGAGAGTTACCTCTGTTCAATTCCTTGTTATTCAGATAAGGAGAGCCAATTCACATTCCCTCTCTCCTCTCTCTAATGTTGTTAGGTGGGATGTTGAGCACTTCAGACCTCACAGTGCCAAATGGAGCTGGAAGCAGCCCAGTGGGTGAGTGAATTCCTACTGTTTTACTTTGTAGGCATCTGTCCTATCTGAGATAAAAGGAATATTTTCCCTCAAACAAGGCCTTCTACCAAACGAAGAGGAAAATATGGGGATATATGACTAGAGTAGACATGTCCCTTTGCACTTTGTCTAATTAGTGCTTTCACTAATACTTAACATTTTTTCATATCCCTGTGTTATTCCTCATACCTTGGCCTTAACGTTCAGTTACTCATTCATTCAATAAATATTAATTGAGTGCCTCCTTCATAGCAGACATTGTTCTTTTCTCAAGACTAAATTACCTTAATACAATTTTTACATCAAGACAGTTTCTTAAGGGGAAGCTTTCTGTGTCATCTGTCCTTACCAGAGTTAGACTGTTAGCAGACTGCTATATCTTACAATTGTGTGAAATGTTTTCAGAGAAACTGCAATAGGAAGAAATGGTGGGCCTACTTCTAGAGACACAAAGAGAATTGAGAAGTTTGTCTCTGAAGGATCTGTTTTGGTAGTCACATGTAGAACATTCACATTTTGTCGTGGTTGCTGCCAGATTGGTTCTTTTGCTTTGGGACCCCTCCCAAGATGACTAGCAGTTTAAACATGTCATAAATGTGTCTGTCTGCCCAGCCCTGAAGTGCTGGTAAAGATAGATTGTGATCTTAACATTACAAAAACATGACATGTATGTCAAAGAGTCACAAGAATAACTGTATCCCTTTGGATTACCATCACATTTTGTCGTCTTGGTCTCTTCATCTGTGATAATTACAGTTATCATCATTTTTATCTGAAAACAAGGGCAGGAATTCCCTCCCTGCTTCTAGATATTGTGTGTTCAAAGAGACATCTGAAAACAGATCACTTATAGGAAAAATTCCCAATTACATATATTCAACCCATTTATTCCAAAAATGTGAGGAGCTTCTGCCTTAAGAAAATTTTGGAGATGATTGAATAATTTAAAATGATGAGAAAGAAATAAATGGACTTTATTGAGTGAGACAAGTTACAAAACATGTAGTGACCTAAAGTAGGAATAAATACCTAATTGTATCTGCCACTGTATTAATTGCTGTTTTAATGGAATTAAACAGATAAGACCTGTTGTGGGATATTTTTTTAACAGATAATTAAATGTGGAAAAATTCATAAAGGTCTTACCAATTACACATTAGGACTGCTATCCTTGTATGTGTATTTCCTAATATTTATAGTTTCTTTCTTTTCAGCTCCATTTTAGTTGTTTACGTGCCCATATACTCTTTTTATATTGCATTTTCCCATATGCTTTTTTTTTAATATTTTTTTTGGCTGCGTTGGGTCTTCGTTGCTGCGCGTGGGCTTTCTCTAGTTGCAGCGAGTGGGGGCCACTCTTCATTGCAGTGCACAGGCTTCTCATTGTGGTGGCTTCTCTTGTTGCAGAGCATGGGCTCTAGGGGCACGGGCTTCAGTAGTTGCAGCACACGGGCTCAGTAGTTGCGGCACGCGGGCCCTAGAGTGCATGGGCTTCAGTTAATTGTGGCGTGTTGGCTCAGTTGTTGTGGCGTGTGGCTCTAGGGCATGTGGGCTTCAGTAGTTGTGGCTCGTGGGCTCTAGAGCGCATGCTCAGTAGTTGTGGTGCACGGGCTTAGTTGCTCCCGCAGCCTGTGGGATCTTCCCGGACCAAGGATCGAACCTGTGTCCCCTGCATTGGCAGGCAGATTCTTAACCACTGCGCCACCAGGAAAGTCCCTTCCCATATGCTTTTATTCTTCCAGCACTATGCACCTTGCTCTCCCTTCTACTTTCCAGCCTGGTTATGGCTGGAATCAATAATTTCTGTTTTATTTAATGTTAATTTTGACTAGCTCTTGGTGTTATTTCCAAAATTATTTTTATTTAATGGGGTTTAACTATTTGAAGATTTCTAATGTGTTTTGCCTTTGCCTTTGTTTTTTTTCTCATACCTCTGGCTTATAAACATGGCTCTTCCTCCTATCAAACAAGTGTTTCAGTTCTCTTTTTGTTCTTTTTTGGTTTTTGTACTCTCCACACTTCCCTAAAGCTTTTATACTATTCTTTATTATCTGCCGTGCAACTATAAATCTAGACTTTGTCTTTGCTCAGTTTTCTGTGTTCCCTTTGGTAATTTCAGACTCAGACTTTGTCGTCATCCTAATTTGACCTTCTACATATAATCTAATCCTGTTTCTTTTATTTCTTTTTTTAAATTCATCTTTCTTCTTTTGTAAGCTTCCTCCCCCCTTTCTAGACCCTCAGGTTTGGAGGGTCACATTAGTCACACTCCTCAGATCATGGCACATATTCAGTGGTTTGCACAAAGCATCTCTCAATGTTATTCACTTTTCCCTTTATACCTCTGTTCCACTCCCATTCCCTTCCTCTCCCCGCACCCTCCATTCCCCAGTCATAGGCAACTATTTTAATATGTTTAGTGCTAATAGTGTTAATAACCACAGTACTGATCATGATTAGTGAACATGAATTTTTATAAAAATTTAAGATTCAAGTAAGTATTAAAATATTTAAGTGCTTAGTGAGTTACTTAAAAGTCTATTTCTATTACTACATACACACAGAGATAAATCTATTTCTTATAACAATCTTATAACACAGTATAACCTCAGACATATCAAGATTGAATGTCTTGATTCTTCACTGATTCATACTCTTATATAGCTATTTAACCTGTGCTAGATGTAATTCTGCTTGTTTGGATTATATCCTAGATGACATTTTTGTTATAACTGCTTTTTAACATGTGCCACCTCAGAATTCAGATTCAACTAACTAGACATCTTGTATCACTTAATTCAGATACCAAATGGAAGTAATTATTTTTGTGCATACATGGGTTTAAAGTGTTTCTTGCTGTAAATTTCCCTCCCCGCCCCAAAATAAATGGTCTGTCATAGGTATTTTAGAAGTGTTGTTATTTTTTTGCAAAGAAGAGTCAAATAATGTATTTTAGCCCATTTTCAACAATGGTGCCATTTTGGTTTAGTAGTTTGGAAAAATAGTTTAAACTCAATTTTATGCCTAAAGTCTTTATGAATGAAAAGATTAAACATTTTTAAATTCCCAGAGAAACTTAGAAGAAAATATATTAAGAGCTGTGGATATGATTTCTTATCTACATTTTTCAAAGTATGTTTCCTAGAACCATATGAAAAGAAGGACTTACCTATGTGTTTGGCAAACCTTGTGCTAAATAAAACTAAACCAGTTTCTTTACTGTAGGACTTATCAGAGCCTTTAAAATGCTAACCTGTTTTGTGAATCTTTAAACATATGGTTACTCAAAGCGATTTCACAGTAGAACCCTTCATTTTTATTTTCCTCATGAAAAAGCATCTTTCAGAATTAGTGTCATATAAAACATATTTTGGGAAAGACAGGTCATTTGGGCAGACTTGGTCATTTGGACCAACTCTTTTTCTGAGGACAACTAGAAATGCTAGGCAGAGTATTTTTTAAAATCTGTTTGAAAGCATTTCAGAGCTAATAAGATAATGAGGAATTATTGGCTCAAGATCCAGGGAATGACAAAGACAGAGACTCAAAGAGGTGAGCCCAGCATTTATGGCTGCTTTTCCTAGGTGGTAGTGGCCACTTCCACAGTGGATTGCCTAAAGAAGCTGAGTATAATAGCCTCAGAGACATAGGGAGACAGAGAGATCAAAGTTCAGGGCCCACAAAGAATTGGGAAGGCCTAGTATATTCTTCTCACTTTGGATTGAGTCCCCAAAAGGCTGGACCCTAGAAGTAGCATGAATCAGAGGTTATCAGTCCCTCATAGTAGATACATCTCCTATTTGCATCATCCCACTTCTTGAAGTTAGATCGTGGTGATATATTGTTAGGGTCCCCAGGATACCTGGGAAGGATACCTGGGAAGGATACCTGGGAATACTCTTTAGAAAAATAATATAAGGATAAAACACCATCCCAGGCCTTATTATTTGTACTTGACATACAAGCAGATTACTAACTAGGCACAGTCAGGAGCAGTACAACATAAATGAAAGCCTGCAGAAAAAAATGGACAGTAGAACCTGCCTCCTGGGAACTCCAGAACTTGGAGTTATTAGGCACAGACTTTGACTTTAACATAACAATATTTACTGTATCAGGAAGATAAAAAATAGATTAAGAATTTTGGCAGAGAACTGGAAACTTTAAAAATGGACATTTTAGAACTAAAAAAAGTAATAGTATTAAGAACTGACTGGATGGGTTTAATAACAAATTAGACAAAGCAAAAGTGAGAATTGGTGAACTAAAAGATAAGACAGGAACAATATTCAGAATTTTTGAGACATAAAAGGATGGATAATTCAAAAGAAGAGTAAGACCTAGAGGATACAGTGAGAAGGTCTAACATACTTAAAATTGGAGTCCCAGAGGCAAAAAGAGAGAAAATTGGCCAGAAGTGGTATTTGAAGAGATAATCACAGAATTTTCCAAACCTGACAAAACACATCAAGCCATAGATTCAAGAAACCCTTTAGAACACATGTGGGATACAGGTAAAGCTGTGCTTTAAGAGAAATTTAAGTCTTAATGTGCATGAGAACACAGACATTTCACAAAAGAAGCTATCCAGGTGTCTAATAAATGTGTGAAAAGATGCTTGATTCAGTAATAAAGGAAATGCAAAATTAAAACCACAGACAACATTAGGTACCCACCAGAATGGCTAAAGCAAAATAGATAATACCAGGTGTTAACAAGGGTATGGAAAAGCCCAAACTCTCATACACTGATGATGGCAGTACAAATTGGTGCAATCATTTTGACATTATCTACTAAAGTTGTAAATATGTGTATTCCATGACCCAGCATTTTCACTCATACTTATATACTAGGGAAATGCATATATGCACCATGAGCACCAAGAGATATGTAAAAGAATGTGCATGGCATTATTTGTTACAGCCAGCATCTAGAAATAATTCAGATTTCTGTCAGTAGTAGAGTGGATGAATATGTGATAGTACCTTTACATGAAGTAATACTGTACTGCAATGAAAATGAAGGAACTATAGCAGTAATCAACAACATGGATGAATTTCACCAAGCTAATACAAATGAAAGAAGAGAGGTGCAAATACTAAATGATTCTATCTACATAAAGTTTGAAAAGCAGGCAAGCAAAACTATAGTTTTAAGGATGTCTGTGTAGGTAGATGGTAAAACTATAAAGAAAAACACGAAGTTACTGTAAAAGTCATGATATATGCCACTTTGGTAGGTGGAACAATAGGAGTATTTTGGGGGCCCAATTATAGAAACTAGCAATATTCTTTGGGGTTCTGTGGTTACATGGTTCATATGATAAATCCTTGATCTTTTAAGTTTTTGTTTTGTACACCTTTCTGTATATGTATTATATTAAAAGTTTTTAAAATAAATATAATACTTTGATATAAAGTAATTATAATCACAAATGTGGAGGCACTTTTAAAACTATGAGCATGTAATGTACATTGTAGTTATACTATTAATTCTGAAATTTAGAGAGAAAAAAGTTCACACACACATACATTCACACTCACAAAGATTTGGCAGCCTTTTGAATCTTTGAACATTATTGTCTGCATTGGCAGCTAGATATGCAGCTTCATCTTGAGATCATGAAGCGAGTCAGTATAAAAGGACAGGCCAACAAGCTGAGGATGGCAAAGTGGAAAGCTAGAAAGACTGTGGGTCCTCAGTGTTGAGCTGTTGAAGGCACTGAGCCTGCAACCACTTTTCCCCAAGTCTTATGTGAGATAATAGATTTTTCTCATTCTTAAGAGAAAAAGTGAAATAAAATACAGGCCACATCTAGGGGAATATTTGATAAATGAATAGGCATTTAATGTACTTGAATGTACAATTCAAAAAAGAAACCCAACTAGTATTTTAAAAATTGAAAAGCATGTTCCTCGTTGATAGTAATCATGAGATTCAAATAAAAATGCAAAAAAAAAAAAAAAACAGCCCCACCTAGTAATTGCCAACTATTACCACTTTTTATTGTGACATGGAAAGCTGATGAAGGTGGGTGAAACTGATGATCTGGTTATGTGTTTGTGGCATTGGAAATTAGTAACAGTCGTTCTGGAAAGTTTTTGACAAGATGTTTCAGTAGTCATAATAACCTGTTTTCCTCTAAGCCTAGTAATCCCATTTCTAGGAATCTCTCCTAAAGAAATCAATCAGACTATGCAAATGTTCATTGCAACTTTATTTATAGTAGGGAATAATAGGAAAATATCAACATATTCAACAGTATAAAAATTAAGTAAATTAGAAATTTCAACTGAATTCCAATTTTTAGTTGTGATTTAAAACTATGCAAAAAATATACACATGGAAGAAAAAAGGAGAAGAAATCCAAAATGATTATAATAGTTATGTTAGAATAGTGGAACTATGTGTTTTCCCTCCTGTTTTCTAGTTTCTGAACTTTCTGTGATGCTATATTGATATGGTACATCTATAGTCATAAAATTATTATAGTAAATTAGAGCATTCATTTGTTTTTTTCCTTGTAAAGTGATTTTTTGTATTTTATCTATGTTATTGTCCAAATAAAACCTGCTAGTTTTGTATGTATTGTAAATTGTATATATCTTTCATGGAGGCAATCTGCTTATTGCTTATGGTTTACTAGGTAAATTTCTCTACTGAGAATTTACATTTAATACTCAGATAATACTGTAACTTAGATGACTTTGGGAACTCTTTTTAACTTTGGGCCTCTTTTCAAAGATCCAGCATAATGTAAAATTGCCCAAATCCAGCAGTTTCACTTTTTTTAAAACATGTTGAGAAAGAGAAAAAAATACACTGGACTAGAAAGAGCTCAACAAGCTCTTGGAGTTGATATGGGTTGAGTGAAGGTAATAAGGATTTGCATTATAGCAGAGGCAGTGGCAGTTAAAAAGAAGAAATGGGTAAGGAGAAAGGCATTATAAAGAAAGAAAAGCTTGATAGCTCTGTGAAAGTGGGGATGGAAGCGATGGAGGATGACAGTAGTACAGGTGTTTAAAACAGGTTGAGTTTGAAATGACAGCAGCATATCTGGGGAACAGTGCCCACCAGATAGTTGCATGTGGACTGGAAATTAGGAGACACAAAGCAGAACTACAGATTTAAGAGTCATACTGAGGCAGTGGTTGAAGCCATGGGGATACATGAAGTCTCTGAAAGAGAAGGAGACATGGGGCTCTTTGGGGCTGTGTACCTAGGAAAGATTGAGAGGGAGTACAGAAGAACCAGGATCTCATGATTGTTTTAGATCATAAGTTTCTAATGGACAGAATCCATATTGTTCATCATATAGGAATTTTCACTGAGTCAAGTAAATATGTCATCAGTGATTTTAAAACCCGTGGTCTTTTTAAATTTTAGAAACCTCATTCACTTCTTTATACAAATGACATAATTTTATAGACTTTTAAAGTATATTTTTATTTATTTACCTATTTATTGAATAATCAGCTGAAAGTTTGTCAGATTTTATGAAAAAATTGTCAAATATGATAAAATTAATTCTTGAACCTTGCTTTGGATGAATTTTTCAGAATCTCTTGAGATTTTCAAAAGCCTCTGCATGTCAGTTCAACTTCTCAAATAGATTCATAGTAATAACCCTAAAAGAGTAGTATTAAGAACATGGGAGTGCTTTCCAGCCACTTCATTGCAGTATTTCAGATGATACGATATTCTGAAATAGAAGCCAGATTGATATAATTGAATGACTTGCCTTAGAGCTGTAGGACCATAATTAAGATCAGCTTTGTCAAGTTTCTGGAAGCATTAGTATGCAGTTTGCTCGAAAGCATTTTTGTCACATTTGTGTCAGGGCATAAGTTATCATAAAGCTTGAAAACACATTTTAACAAAAGTCACATTAAATTGGGTTTATTCATTTAGAATCAGTACTTTATTCCTAAATTTGTAGGCTGTGACAATATGAGTTATATCCTTAAAGTATATACCTCAAAAGTCTATCCCAACAATGTCTTCATTTTTGTCATAAAAAATGAACAGGAGGTAAGAAGGCACACATTAGGCAGTATATCACTACACTCCACAAAATAACAAATGGTGCATATAAGATTATCTTGTTTCAGTCTGGCAAGTTACCAAACTCTTACATCATCCTGTAATCGTCTGCTGCAGACTCTGACTTTATACTCAGAAATATCGTGCTTTTAGATCCCCTTTCATTCTTGTAATTTGATTCTCATGGGTTACTATGGTACCACGTCTAGCTGAAAAGCATCATAGATTCCACATGGGAAAAGCACATTAGTGCTTCTTGATAATGCGTTTTTCTAAATTACACCTTTGCATCATCTTATAATGTATTTGAGAGGAAATACTGCTTTATCCTTCAGATTTGAGTGCAAATCAAGTAAATAAGAATCTTCTATATATTATCAGAGAAATTAAGAACATATATTCATGCCATTATTTAAGAGAAGCATTTTTAATTTGCACTTACATTCTACTGGTTTCTGTTAAACCTTCAGGTTTTTGTATAAAATTATTTGATGAGCATTTTATATCCAGATGACTTGCTTAGCAGTTACCTCTGCCCAATTCATGGATGAGCTCTGCTCCACAGGGGATGGCCTAGTGCAGAGCTTGTTTTTTTAACAGCACTGCTTTCTGGAGCTTAACAGAGTGCAGGAAATTGCTTTCTGGGGTGTGGAAAGGAGATTCAGCCCAGATTTAATACATACCCCTTCAAGATAATGGAAGCAGAATGCAGGAAATAACCTCATAAGGTTAACTGAAGTATCAGTCCCCACAACAAAATTAAATCACATAATGAATTAAAAATGGTAGGTCACTTGGTAAAAGTTTTGGAGAAAGCAAGAGGAATTGGGTGAGAGTAACTTGGAGGGGGAAAGAAGCACTGATCATCTGGAATCCCAACATTTTGAATGACAAGTGCTGAAGAGATGCAGGCCAGTTCCTAAGTGCTGCACCTCACTTCTCTGTTTTCTTTGTCCCTTGAAAATGTTCTGGTTAGGATCCAACAAAGTTGATTATATCACATTAGCAAAACATTAATTTTTAGTTTCTCATATAAATCACCTAAATAACGTATCTTTTCAAACTCTAATATAAGCAAATATACTGAAGCATTCATTTCCTTCAGCAGAACTTCAAGAACTTAATCTCTTTCTAGTTATATTTTTTAATTTTAGAATTTACATATCTATTCATCAGTTGACCCTATTCATTATATATTTTGTTCCTGAGAATGTTTTATAAACTGCCAAACACTACATGGATTTTAGTGGGTTTAAATATTTCTCTTCCAGTCAAGAAACTTCCATAGAATTAGAATGATCTGATAACCCAATACAAAAGCTCTTAAACTGAAAACTATGTGCAGTACATAATTGGTTTTTGTCAGTAACTCATTGCAGTACTCATTGTACTACATTTCACTTTTTAGAATAGTCTTCTCAGGGTGAGATTTTAGGAAGGTTTTAGGCCAGTGTTAAGCACACAGCAGATACTCAGTTTTGGTTAGTCCCTGCATGTATTTAACACAGACATGTATATATATTTGTAATATCTGGTGTCTGTTTATTTTTGGAGGATTCTTTTTTTTTTTAATTTATTGATTTCTGGCTGCACTGGGTCTTCGTTGGTGCGCGTGGGCTTTCTCTAGTTGCGGTGAGCAGGGGCTACTCTTCGTTGCGATGCATGGGCTTCTCCTTGCGGTGGCTTCTCTTGTTGCGGAGCATGGGCTCTGGGCACACGGGCTTCAGTAGTTGTGGCACATGGGCTCAGTAGTTGTGGCTCATGGGATCAGTAGTTGTGGCTCATGGGCTCTAGAGCGCAGGCTCAGTAGTTGTGGCGCACGGGCTTAGTTGCTCCGCGGCCTGTGGGATCTTCCTGGACCAGGGCTCGAACCCATGTTCGCTGCATTGGCAGGCAGATTCTTAACCACTGCGCCACCAGGGAAGTCCTTTTTGGAGGATTCTAAAGTTGTCTTTTTTGCTTTATACTGGAAGGAAAAGAACAGAATAAATACAACTGCCCTTTCCTTGTGACAGTCGCTGAAGCCATGGACTCTGTGCTTATCTGCCCCACCTTTCCTTAGTCACACTTTGTTCATTCATACTTTAGTGTATTTTTCTCACATTTATTCATAATGCCTGCCTTCTGTCATCTTTTGCCCTTTCAGACTGCTTAAATAGTTGATCCCACGAAGTCTTCCCTAATTAAAAGCCCACATGCCTGTATCAGTGCTTTGCTTTCTATTTCCTTGTAAATTTTGTGTGGTTACATTTCATTGTGTTGCCCATATCTTAAGTATAATTTTGACATCTTCGTGTCTCTGTGGTGTATGCCTGTTCTTGCTAACTAGGTGAAAAGCTGCTTGAAGACCATGTAGGGTTTTTTTTTTTTAATCCCTTCCTATAATCTCCTCACTGCATAGTGCTCTACACCTAATAGACATTTAAAAGTTTATTTCTAAATTGTAAAGGTAGTTCCGTGTTGTCTGATTTTAGATGGTTGCTACTATTGACGTGTGAATGCTGAGTCCCACCCAGAGAATTCAAGAGGCCTCTTCAGCCCTCCAGGAACTTCTAGTTCACTATTCTGAATATTTTATTTTTGGTTAGCTTGTAATAAACACTAGGAATGGAATTCTTAAGCCAACAAAGTTTTCTTCTATTCGGTGCCCTTAAATTAACATCTATATACTGTAATAGAGTAGAGTTAGATACTAAGCACTATTCAAAATAGAATAATAGTAAAACATTCATGGAATTAAGTCTCTGTTGCTAAAAGTACACCATATACATGGTAAACTTAATTTTTTATGTTTTGATTATTATAAAGCTGATGATTATTTTTAAAATATGGAATAGTAGAGTGACCTATGCTGTATTTTTTATGGGCAGTTAACACTACATCTTAAATTTAGTAATTAAATTTTCACAGAATATTTTAAAAATATATCATGTAGTTAATGTTTTCTGTTCTCACCTGCTTTATTTAAGATTTACTTAGAAATCAAAATAGTATATGTAGCCTCTATTTTATAAATGAACATTTATGTTCCCGTATATTGTTACTTTACTTTGTTTTTGATTTGTGACATTATCTCCACCATTGAACTGTAAGCTGATGAATAGTAATAGGATACTCTCAGTTGCAACTGACAGAAAACCACCTCAATTAGGCTTAAATAGTATAGGGTATTTACTAACTTATATGTAACTGAAAAGAGCCAGAAGTGGTATAGACGGTAAGCATGGTAGGGCTTTTACTTCATTTATTTTCAGTTCTCCTTTCTCTGTCAGCTTTTTTCTCATTCTGACTTTCTTCTGAGTCTCAAAATGGCTTGAGAATAAAATGCTTCCCCAGTCACATTTGGAGGAATGCAGGAAGGAGCCTTTCTCACTACCATATAACAACTGCTTTACCTAGGTTCTGATCACTGTGGTGAGGGAGAATGCCGTATACTCATTGGCTTGGGCCTAAGTCAAATGCCCATCAACAAGCCAGTCTGTGGCAAGGGGGATTGAAGTGGAGTCAGCCCCACCCAAACCACATGGCTACACATGAGGAGGACTAGAATGACTGCAGTATCCATGAAAATAGGGATGATCTCTTACATTAATTTTCTATCTCAACTGGTGCCCAAATGTACTGTGTATATACAATAGAACATATACCACACTGTATCTTTTTCCTTATTTCCTCTCTAAGAAAGATAGACAATTCTTTAGGGAAAGTTAAAAAGTAAGAATTAGTTGATTGAAGTCAGATAAATCACAGATACTTAAAGAAGACCTTAATGGCAGCTAAAGAACAGAACAGGTACAGGTAGAGCTATAAGGAAGAAGTACTTGGTGAAAATAAGGCATTAGAGCTGAGTGCTAAATAAGCTTCAGTTAAGGAGATGCCCTGATACCTAGTTCTGTGCCCAGAACTTAGTAGGAGTGCCTTTGTTGTCGCGAGAATGAATGAATAGGCTGGTCTCAGGCATCTTCTTATATATCCCCATTATCTTGGTCCCCAGTAGGAGATGCCCCATTAGAAACATATTTTGTGTTTTAAGTTTCTGTCAGCAGGTCCAAGCAGTAAGACTGGAAACAAGTAGCATTAGTCTTAAACTTTATATGTATTTCAGACTTGCTTCACTCTCTTTGCTTATTTTTAAAGTATTCAAAGATGACATGGTTAGATATTCATGTTTTATTATAAAATTCACTTGAAACTGGGACTGGGGAAAACTTGCATCATATTTGTACCAAAGAATTTTAATGACTCGTTTCATGTTAATGAATGGTATTTCTTTTTTCCAGGGAATGGATTTGTAAACTCAAGAGCTTCTCCAAATTTGATTGGAACTACTGGTGCAAATAGTTTAGGCAAAGTTATGCCTACAAAGTCTCCCCCTCCTCCAGGTGGTGGCAGTCTTGGAATGAACAGTCGAAAACCAGATCTTCGAGTTGTCATCCCCCCTTCAAGCAAGGGCATGATGCCTCCACTGGTACGTTAAACCTTTCTTCAATTTCATTCTTTAAAACGTGTATTTTATACATAGTGTATATTCTCCTTTGCAATTTACTGTACTTCCATAGACTCTAGACCTTTTCCTAATGAGTATTTCTATTTGAAATTAGCATTTGAAGAGACAAGTGTATTTTAAATATACAGAAATCAGATTATGAAAAAACAGGAAATCTACCTAATGGTTATTTAAAATTAAAGCTAAATATGGAGAAGTTATTATGTCAATTTTAATTTACCAAACTGGAATCTTTGCTTAGAGGTCTCATCCTCAATTTGATAAATTAAACCTGACTTAAGTACTTCTTCTCTGTGCTCTGCATACTTTCAGTAGTTTTTGCACATACTTTTCTGTAAGAGAAACACTAAATTATTTGTTAGAAAATTCTACATACCAAAGAGAACTATTGTAGAATAGGAAAGAATGCATAAAAACTTGGATGAGTTGTTCTCATAATCTTTGTTTATTCCTTCTGAAATAACCTTCCCGTTTAACTCTTATAAGAATACAGGTCTGCCCACCCCAGCCCTTAACAATGTTCCAGCCTCATTTGCTTTTGAATCCTGTGTTTATAAGAAGAGGAAAATATGTCTATCCCCCTTAGCTTTCTATAGAAAAAAGTTAGAATATATATGCAAGCTTTAAGACCATTCTGATTTTAGCAACTGTTTGACTACTAACCATCAATGTGATGTGTCAGGTGGTCTTTCTACTATGCAGCTGCTAAACTGGCCATTTGATTGTTTTCTAAGTGAAAGTAATGCTATCAGGCTTTAGATAATAATTCTACATTGTATAATGATTTATAGATTCCCAAACATCTTTATATGCATTGTATCATTTGATTCTCAAACAGTGATCTTGGCAGGTAAGATAAGGAAACCAAGGGAAGGTTAGTACTGGTCCAAGGTAGCACAAAAGAGAAGCAGAACCAAAACCCTTTAAGTCAAAAACAAAGTGCTTTTTCATTCGGAGATACAGAAAAGTGGAAACCGTTGCTTCCAGCCTAACACTGAAAAAATGTTGGGCAAACAATTTCATAGTTTTCCTTGAACACATTGTAGTGCTGAGATTTCAGGGCAACCAACTGGCCCAGACTCTAGGGAGAGACAGATACTGCAGGGAGAGGACATTGGAGCACTGACTTTATCTGGGCAAGACACAGATAATAAGAGTTAAGCTAGGGTGATTGGTGAGTTGCTGGAGGCCAAGTGTTCACTGGCAGGACTCTGTAAAACCCCTGGGACTGCTATGTAGGGAGAGTCTTAAGCCCTCTTGCAGGCTTTTTCTCCATGAACCCCACTGGGTGCTCACAGAAAAAATTGGGAATGTCCTGAAAAAGTCTCCTTTGTGGTGTACAACGGGAAGAGAGGGGAAGAGCAGCCACTGCAGTAGGGGCAAAAAGATCTACCCAATATTGCTCAGTAATACAAAAGGGATGAAGTATTTATTCACAACAATATAAATGAATCTTAAATGAATTTTGCTAATTGAAAGAAGCCAGATCTCAAAGACTACATAGTATATATATGATTACATTTATATTTCATGATGGAAAATGCAAAACAGACAAGTGGTTGCCAGGGGTGGGGAGAGGAGTTGAATACAGAAGGGGTAGTATAGGGAATTTTTGAGGAGGTGGAACTATCTGTGATACTGTATTGTTAGATTCATGAATCTATGCTTTTGTTAAAACCTACAAAACTGTACAATACAAAGAGTGATTTTTTTACTATATGCCGTTAAAAAAAGTCAACCAGGATTCCAGGGGAACCCAAGATGAAATACAGACCATGATACATGAATATAATGTTATTACAAATGAGTGATATGATGATACTGAAGGGGATGAGGAAGAAAGAGCTGGTCTAAATAACTTTGGAAACTGTTCTGACTGGACACCATAAGTATGGAGACCAAAAAAAATTGCATGAAATCACGGTGCTCAAGATGGTAAATTTGTTACACACATACACAGCCTTAAACAAGTAACTACTATACATTGTAGATAAAGAAAGCCAGGTTTCTCGAGAAAAAACTTACAGTTAAGCAGCGTGGGTGGGGAAGGCTATAATGAACCCTGTTTTTTGGGGTTGTAGTTGGAGGTTTCAGCATGAACTTTTTTTTTTTAACATATATACAGATAGATAGATACAGAAATAGATGTTGTGTACACATGAATTCGTATACATCACATATTTCCTAGCTCTGACTGCTGAGAGGGTCTTAAAACAATGACACCTGGTAACTGAGCACACCTCGCACTCAGATCTTAGTTTCTAAACACCATTCTCCAATAAAAAGGATCAAGACTTCTTGGAGAAGTGATTGATTGTAGAGCTAGGGTCAGGAAAATACACAATGAGCCAGAGGTGCCAGAGTATAAGGAAATGTATGTCAAAAGTCAGAGGAACCCAGCCTTTCAGAGGAGCTCCCAGTGGCCAGATCTAGAACAATTTAAGCAACAAAATAAATAACAATATTATTGGATTATAACACAAGAAGAATAAAAGAATTAAAAATACTGAGACTGTTACTAAGTAATTGATTGAATAAATAGAGGGAGAAGGGACAACTCTTCCTTAGAGAAGAATTCTAATTAATACAGGTAGAAAGAATGAGAGAAATGTCAAATCACCATTATAACACCACAGTGCAGACCTTGAAGGCAAAGTCAATGGATGAATGCTAAAATTAGCAAAAATTTAAGGATAAATGGAGTATTTAATAAATCTCAGAATGTCTCTCCCCAAATAATCGTTGATTACAAAAAGAAAAATAGTTATTTTATAGTGGAGAATCCTGGAAGACACTACCTTAACCAGAAGATCAAGGTTAACATCACTGGTAATGGGATGACATGTGTCTTCTGATATCATGTGCTAAGAGGATCATGTCACCCCTGTGGTCTTCTTCCAAAAGTCCATGCTGTCTGTCCAACTATGAGAAAATATCAGACAGACCCAAACTGAAGGACGATCTCCAAGATACCTGACCAGTACTCTTCCAAAGTTGTCAAGGTCATGAAAAACAAGGAAAGACTGAGGGAACTGTGGAGACCAGTGGAGACTAAGGATACATGACAGCTAAAGGCATATGAGATGCAGGATCTGATCCAGGACCAGAAAAAAGACATTCATGAAAAGACTGAAACCCAGGAAAGTCTATAGCTTTGGTTACTGCTACATGCAATTTTGACAACTGCATCCTGTTTCTTCAGGGTGTTAACTTTGGGGGAAACTGGATGAGGTGTGTGGTGGTGTGCTCTCTTTGCAGCTGCTCTCTAAGCCTAAAACTATTTCAGAATACAAAGTTAAAAATACATACATAGAGCCACAGTTGATTATGGAAGATTCTCACAAGAATAACACTTCAGAGACAGCACCTCAATCTGGTTCAACAGTTCAGGGAGCTCATATTTCTCATATTCGTCAACAGCCGTGTGGCTGACGGGGTCTTGGTGCACTGGCCTGGTGTCAGGCCTGAGCCTCTGAGGTAGGAGAGCCGAGTTCAGGACATTGGACCATCAGAGACCTCCTGGCCCCACGTAATATCAATCAGCGAGAGCTCTCCCAGAGATTTCCATCTCAACACTAAGACCCAGCTCCACCCAACAGCCAGCAAGCTCCAGTGCTGGACGCCTCATGCCAAACAACTAGCAAGACAGGAACACAACCCCACCCATTAGCAGAGAGGCTGCCTAAAATCATACTAAGTTCACAGACACCACAAAACACACCACTGGATGCGGCCCTGCCCACCAGAAAGACAAGATCCACCCCTACCCACCAGAACACAGGCACTAGTCCCCTCCACCAGGAAGCTTACACAGGCCACTGAAGCAGCCTCACCCACTGGGAACAGACACCAAAAACAACGGGAACTACAAACCTGCAACCTGCAAAAAGGAGACCCCAAACACAGTAAGTTAAACAAAAAGAGAAGACAGAGAAATATGCAGCACATGAAGGAGCAAGGTAAACACCCACCAGACCAAACAAATGAAGAGAAAATAGGCAGTATTCCTGAAAAAGAATTCAGAATGATGATAGTAAAGATGATCCAATCTCTTGGAAATAGAATGAAGAAAATACAATAAACGTTTAACAAGGACCTAGAGGAACTAAAGAGCCCACAAACAACGATGAACAACACAATAAATGAAATTAAAAATTCTCTAGAAGGAATCAATAGCACAATAACTGAGGCAGAAGAACGGATAAGTGACCTGAAAGATAAAATAGTGGAAATAACTACTGCAGAACAGAATAAAGAAAAAAGAATGAAAAGAATTGAGGACAGTCTCAGAGACCTCTGGGACCACATTAAACGCACCAACATTCGAATTATAGGGGTCCCAGAAGTAGAAGAGAAAAAGAAAGGGTCTAAGAAAATATTTGAGATTATACTTGAAAACTTCCCTAACATGGGAAAGGCAATAGTCAATCAAGTCCAGGAAGCGCAGAGAGTCCCATACAGGATAAATCCAAGGAGAAACACACCAAGACACATATTAATAAAAGTATCAAATTTAAATACAAAGAAATATATTAAAAGCAGCAAGGGAAAAGCAACAAATAACATACAAAGGAATCCCCATAAGGTTAACAGCTAATCTTTCAGCAGAAACTCCGCAAGCCAGAAAGGAGTGGCAGAATATAATTAAAATGATGAAAGGAAAAAACCTACAACCAAGATTACTCTACCCAGCAAAGATTTCATTCAGATTCGACAGAGAAATTAAAACCTTCACAGACAAGTAAAAGTTAAGAGAATTCAGCACCACCAAACCAGCTTTACAACAAATGCCAAAGGAACTTCTCTAGGCAGGAAACACAAATGAAGGAAAAAACCTCCAAAAACAAACCCAAAACAATTAAGAAAATGGTAATAGTAACATACATATCGATAATTACCTTAAATGTAAATGGATTAAATGCTCCAACCAAAAGACATAGACTGGCTGAATGGATACAAAAACAAGACCCATATATATGCTATCTACAAGAGACCCACTTCAGACCAAGGGACACATACAGACTGAAAGTGAGGGGATGGAAAAACAATTTCCATGCAAATGGAAATCAAAAGAAAGCTGGAGTAGCAATTCTCATATCAGACAAAATAGACTTTAAAATAAATACTATTACAAGAGACAGAGAAGGACACTACATAATGATCAAGGGATCAATCCAAGAAGAAGATATAACAATGGTAAATATTTATGCACCCAGCATAGGAGCACCTCAATACATAAGGCAAATGCTAACAGCCATAAGAGGGGAAATCGACAGTAAAACAATCATAGTAGGGGACTTTAACACCCCACTTTCACCAATGGACAGATGATCCAAACAGAAAATAAATAAGGAAACACAAGCTTTAAATGACACATTAGACAAGATGGACTTAAGTGATATTTATATTTATAGGACATCCCATCCAAAAACAACAGAATACACTTTCTTCTCAAGTGCTCATGGAACATTCTCCAGGCTAGATCATATCTTGGGTCACAAATCAAGCCTCGGTAAATTTAAGAAAATTGAAATCATAACAAGTATCTTTTCTGACCACAATGCTATGAGACTAGATATCAATTACAGGAAGAAAACTAAAAAATAAAAACACATGGAGGCTAAACAGTACGCTACTAAATAAACAAGAGATCACTGAAGAAAACAAAGAGAAATCAAAAAATACCTAGAAACAAATGATGATGAAAACACAACCCCAAACCTAAGGGATGCAGCAAAAGCAAAAGCAGCTCTAAGAGGGAAGTTTATAGCAATACAAGCCTACCTCAAGAAACAAGAAAAATCTCAAATAAACAACCTAACCTTAAACCTAAAGCAATTAGAGAAAGAAGAACAAAAAACCCCAAAGTTAGCAGAAGGAAAGAAATCATAAAGATCAGATCAGAAATAAATGAAAAAGAAATGAAGGAAACAATAGCGAAGATCAACAAAACTAAAAGCTGGTTCTTTGAGAAGATAAACAAAATTGATAAACCATTAGCCAGACTCATCAAGAAAAAAAGGGAGAAGACTTAAATCAACAGAATTAGAAATGAAAAAGAAGTAACAACTGACACTGTAGAAATACAAAGGATCATGAGAGATTACTACAAGCAACTATATGCCAGTAAAATGGACAATGTGAAGAAATGCACAAATTCTTAGAAAAGCACAACCTTCCGAGGCTGAGCCAGGAAGAAATAGAAAATATAAACATACCAATCACAAGCACTGAAATTGAAACTGTGATTAAAAGTCTGCCAACAAACCAAAGCCCAGGACCAGATGAGTTCACAGGTGAATTCTATCAAACATTCAGAGAAGAGCAAACACCTATCCTTCTCAAACTCTTGGAAAATATAGCAGAGGGAGGAACACTCCCAAACTCATTCTGTGAGGCCACTATCACACTGATACTAAAAGCAGACAAAGATGTCACAAAAAAAGAAAACTACAGGCTAATATCACTGATGAGCATACATGCAAAAATCCTCAACAAAACACTAGCAAACAGAATCCAGCAGCACATTAAAAGGATCATACACCATGATCAAGTCAGGTCTATCCCAGGAATGCAAGGATTCTTCAATATATGCAAATCAATCAATGTGATACACCATATTAACAAATTGAAGGCTAAAAACCATATGATCATCTCAGTAGATGCAGAAAAAGCTTTCGACAAAATTCAACACCCATTAATGATAAAAACTCTCCAGAAAGTAGGCATAGAGGGAACCTACCTCAACATAATAAAGGCCATATATGACAAACCCACAGCCAACATCGTTCTCAATGGTGAAAAACTGAAACCATTTCCTCTAAGACCAGGAACAAGACAAGGTTGAGCCCTCTCACCACTATTATTCAACATAGTTTTGGAAGTTTTCGCCACAGCAATCAGAGAAGAAAAAGAAATAAAAGGAATCCAAATCGGAAAAGAAGAAGTAAAACTGTCAGTGTTTGCAGATGACATGATACTATACATAGAGAATCCTAACATGTTACCAGAAAGCTACTAGAGCTAATCAATGAATTTGGTAAAGTAGCAGGATACAAAATTAATGCACAGAAATCTCTTGCATTCCTATACACTAATGATGAAAAATCTGAAAGAGAAATTAAGGAAACACTCCCATTTACCACTGCAACAAAAAGAATAAAATACCTAGGAATAAATCTACCTAAGAAGACAAAAGACCTGTATGCGGAAAACTATAAGACTCTGATGAAAAATTAAAGACGATACAAACAGATGGAGAGATATACCATGTTCTTGGATTGTAAGAATCAACATTGTGAAAATGACTATACTACCCAAAGCAATCTACATATTCAATGCAATCCCTATCAAACTACAAATGGCATTTTTCACAGAACTAGAACAAAAAATTTCACAATTTGTATGGAAACACAAAAGACCCTGAATAGCCAAAGCAACCTTGAGAAAGAAAAACGGAGCTGGAGGAATCAGGCTCCCAGACTTCAGACTATACTACAAAGCTACAGTAATCAAGACAGATGGTACTGGCACAAAAATAGAAATACAGATCAATGGAACAGCATAGAAAGCCCAGAGATTAAACCCACACACATATAGTCACCTTATTTTGATAAAGGAGGCAAGAATGTACAATGGAGAAAAGACAGCCTCTTCAATAAGTGGTGCTGGGAAAACTGGACAGCTACATGTAAAAGAATGAAATTAGAACACTCCTTAACACTGTATACAAAAATAAACTCAAAATGGATTAAAGACCTAAATGTAAGGCCAGACACTATCAAACTCTTAGAGGAAAACATAGGCAGAAAACTCTATGACATAAATCACAGCAAGATCCTTTTTGACCCAGCTCCTAGAGAAATGGAAATAAAAACAAACAAATGGGACCTAATGAAACTTAAAAGCTTTTGCACAGCACGGGAAACCATAAACAAGATGAAAAGACCACCCTCAGAATGGGAGCAATATTTGCAAACAAATCAACAAAGGATTAATCTCCAAAACGTACAAGCAACTCATGCAGCTCAATATCAAAAAAACAACCAATGAGCAGAAGACCTAAATAGACATTTCTCCAAAGAAGATATACAGATTGCCAACAAACACATGAAAGGATACTCAATATCACTAATCATCAGAGAAATGCAATTCAAAACCACAATGAGGTATCACCTCACACCAGTCAGAATGGCCATCATCAAAAAACCTACAAACAATAAATGCTGGAGAGGGTGTGGAGAAAAGGGAACCCTCTTGCGCTGTTGGTGGGAATGTAATTGATACAGCCACTATGGAGAACAGTATGGAGGTTCTTTAAAAAAAGAAAAATGGAACTACCGTATGACCCAGCAATCCCACTACTGGGCATATACCCTGAGAAGAGCATAATTCAAAAAGACACATGCACCCCAGTGTTCATTGCAGCACTATTTACAATAGCCAGGACATGGAAGCAACCTAAGTGTCCATCGACAGATGAATGGATAAAGAAGATGTGGCACATATATACAATCGAATATTACTCAGCCATAAAAAGAAACGAAATTGAGTTATTTGTAGTGAGGTGGATGGACCTAGAGTCTCTCATACAGATTGAAGTAAGTCAGAGAAAAACAAATACCGTATGCTAACACATATGGAATCTAAAAAAAAAAAAAATTTGGTTCTGACGAACCTAGAGGCAGGACAGGAATAAAGACACAGACGTAGAGAATGGACTTGAGGACACCGGGAGGGGTAAGGGTAAGCTGGGACGAAGTGAGAGATATACACTACCAGATGTAAAATAGATAGCTAGTGGGAAGCAGCTGCATCGCACGCACAGGGAGATCAGCTCAGTGCTTTGTGACCGCCTAGAGGGGTGGGATAGGGAGGGTGGGAGGGAGATGCAAGAGGGAGGGGATACATATATAGGGAGGGGGGAATATATATATACATATAGCTGATTCACTTTGTTATACAGCAGAAACTAACAACATTGTAAAGCAATTATACTCCAATAAAGATGTTAAAAAAAATACATACCTATATATAATGGAGAAGTATACCCCCAAGAAAAGGAGCTGAGAAAAAATGACATTTAGGATAGTCATTTGGCTCACCTTTCATGAACTGGATGTGGAATACCTGCCACTATCCTTCAGAAATAAAAACTGTAGGAAGTTTCACTTAAGGTGTAGAAATATGTTTATAAGAATTACTAATAAACTACAATACTTAAGGACAAACTACAAGTTTGACATTTAGCAACTTGTCAGTTATCTTGATCTTTTTTTTAAGAGATCATGAAGCATCTCCGTGGAATTCTTAAAATTTGCCACAGAAACTATTTACACCCTTATCCATTTAAGTTATATTGAAAACTGTACATACACACACCCATATTATTTTGATGTGTCTTACAGTTGGAGATGTGTGAAGACATCTATAACAAAACAGTTGAAGAGCATTTTGCCCACATTTGAAATAGAAGTTTATAGGCCAGGTAGTTGTTTTTCAGAGTAAATAATGAGCTTCCCTCCTATTTTACACCATTGTCTGCTTTCACATTGGGGCTTCATGTATCAGTGATGCTTATTATAAAGACACCTTTAGCAGATTGACAAAGAAGCTTGACTTATTCAAGTAAAATAATAAAAAAAACTAGATTGTAGATTATTTCTAGCATATTAATGCTTTCTAGATGTGTAGGGAAAAAAGGAGCAATATGTTTCATTCATCTTTTCTGTATGTGATTTATCAGTTCATTTCTCCTCCAGTCTCATTTTCTTCATATATGTGATTTTTCTCCATTGAAATTATTATATTCATTTGAAAACTGTATTTGCAAATGATAAACATATAAATTTGTATTATTTAAAACTATACTTACTAAATGTTTGAGTTCTTGTTGTTTCATAACAGTGTGCTAGTTACTGTGGGAAATAAGAAAACAAGATAATTTCTGCCCACCAAGGAGCACAGAATCTAGTATAAGTGGACATGTGTGACCAGGTAGGGTAGGGATGGGAGGATTTAGATGTAAGTATAGAGTTAATATTCTCCAGATTCCAAATAGAAACTAGTTTCATGATTAGGAAATCGTTTTATATATTGTCACAGTAGCATGGCCATGTGTAGGCGAGGCCAGCATAAGAGCAGACCAAGTTGGGGTAGGAATGTCTTTAAATCCTGGCCCTAGAGGATTTAAAAGAATCTTTCCAGTCTTTTGAAGTCAACTACAGGTACAGAAACAGTAAATAATTTATGTTTGTACTCACTGCATATATAATCATCTCTTTAGACTTCCAAACAACTGCTAGTGTTCAGATAACATGTTTTTCTAAAGAAATATTTTATATTCGAGTACCAACAGTCTTAGTAACTCTCTTATCCCTCTTATGTGCTGAGTGCAGTCGGAGGAAGAGGAATTGGAGTTGGTGAGTGTGGGTTTCTGATTGAAGGGAGTTGAAAAAGATGTAGAAAGTACTAATTCTCTTCAGTGTTTTTATCTAATGTTCCCTTTGTTACACATATTTTTTTTCTTGCTATTAAATACTGTCCAAACATTTTGAATAACTAGACCAACCTACTGGTACTGCAGAGTCTGGTTTTTCTACTTATAATTGTATATCTTGACCCATTTTATTTGTTACAACTTTTTAGGGAACTTTGGGATAGAGCCTTTATAAACAATAGCTGTCCATGATGACAAGACACATTAAAGAATTTTTTTAAGGAAAGATACAAAATACCTTTTATAGTTCCCCAAATTATTAATATATTTTTAGAAAATGACTTCACCCTCACAGTTCCTCAGATTGTAACACACTATCTTGTGTTTCTCTTTCTTTCAAAAAGATTACATCATTTTTGGTGAGGTCACCTTTTTTCACAGAGTTAGAATTATTTCATCCTGCATGAGACGATCTGAACCACAAGGGGGTTCCCTGTTTATTAAAATGAATGTCTTTAATTTAACATACACAAACTTACTTTTTTTTCTATCAGAAGATATTCTGTTCTTAAAAGTAGCTGTTACCTTTTTTCCAAAACAAATGATTTCTATTGGCTTTTTTTCTAGAAATTAAATTTGACTAAAAATAACTTTCAGTTGATATATTTCTTTGGGAACTAAAACTCAAACCTCACAGAACTGATCTTCTGATTTCACAGTCAGCTGCTGATTAGGTGACTTTAAGGGGAATAAAAACTTGAAAATGTTTAGCTTTTAGCATGGACAGAGGTTTAGATTGCATGAAAGCATGGGGGAAAGGCATCTGTTCATTTTGTTTACATTTTATTATTATATATATATGCATGCTGGTGTGTTTTGCACAGTTGGTTTCTTTTCAAATAAGGTTGTCTGTGCTCTGTCCTTAAAATGAGAGATTGTTCTTTAACTTTGTTTTCACTCTCACAGTTTTGGATGTGGTTTCATATTGGTTAACTAAAATACACTAGCCAGCTTTCGTTGTGTTGTTGGATTATATCATGTGCAGATTTTAACTATCTTTTGGGGAAATACTTTACTTAATGATACAGTAATGATTAGCAAATGGATGTTTATAGTTCAAGATAAAATAATTCATCTTAGATTAAACCTCACTATTTATACCCTTAAGAAGTTATCATGAATGCTTCCTTGTGAACTTGTGAATTATCTAGCAATATGTTGCCCTCTAGTGGTTGTGGAAATCCACTAGTGGTTGTGCCATTGAGCTTTGATGGGTAGAACCAATATATTGGAGTGTCACTGTTTTACACACACACACACACACACACACACACACACACACACACCCATCCCACCCCCCCATCTTGAGGTCACATCAGTAGATTTCCATGGAGGTGAAGCTATGGCATGGATAAAGCTAGACCAAACCATGTTGCACTTTATTTTTCACCTAGTATTTGATTCTTGAAGTTTCAGTGACCAAATCTGTGAGAACAAATTAAATCCAAAGTAGATCTCTGTCTCAAAAATTCATTAAAATTTTTAACTTGATGCTGAGACAAAAATGTATTCCTTTCCACATTCCTTAAAGTATACCCGCAATAACAGAATCTCAAAGGTAAATTTCTAAGTATTTGAAGACTATAAAATCTAGCAATCATAAAAATAAATACTTGTAATTAAGAAACAAATATATAACCAAAAACTGTAAACAGTCATTCACATTTCTAAAACTTAAGGTAATTCAGACTCTAAAACTTAATTTAAAATGCAGAGCTTTATGTGTCAGACCAAAATATAATCAGACACACAATCTATTAGAATTCGGAAAGTTGTATTAATTGGCTTGAACTCTAAAATATAATCGTGAATGGCTCTGACCCCAAGTGAAATAAAGACAAGTGCCCTGGAGCCTACACTAAAGCCTCCTTTAGAACCAGGCTACAGAGATTCCTTTAGAAGCCTTGCAATTCTAGAATAACTCTACTTCATGACAGCTCCAGGGGAATAGCTATGGATCAGAAGGAATAAATATATTTACCTTTTTTTTTTTATATACGAGTTATGTAGAAGTCTTGGGCCAGAGGGTTTCTTAGAGCAATAATTTAAGGGTACTATCTTCCTGTAGTACTTCAGTTGTCTCAAAGCATTTCCCATCTATTACCTTACTAGATTCTCACAGTAGTACTACAAGGCAGGCAGCACAATGATCACTATCTTCCCCACTTTATAAATGAAGAGGTTTGGAGAGGTTAAATGATTTTCCCAGTGCTTAGGAATTAGTGAATCTGGGACAAGATCCAGGGCAGTATAACCTGAATGGTCTTTCCAACATCCTCTAACTTAAGATTGGATAGAAAATACAAACTAAAAAGAAATAAAATGAGATCTGGATCCTTATCAAATGATCAAAAGTTCAAATATCTAGATCTAACCAAATGCCTTTATCTGATTACCCTTTGAAATGGTGTTAGAGAAAACTGAATCACATCCTGACTCTTTATAACCTCAAGGGCACTGAATTATACTTTTATTCATATGGCTTAGTACCCCAAATGTCAGTTATCAGGCTGTAATTTCTTCAGTTAGAAAAAAATAACCCTGGAGTTATGCTTTAGCCTTCTTGTGTTCTAACCACATGGAACTTGGAGTCTGTCCTGTTCCTCTGATCCTCAGTTTTAGAAAGTGTTCGCTTAAGGCAGTGTCATGAGAAACTGCCCTGTCATACCCCTACACATAGAGAATGGTGACTATCTTAAACTGACTTGATTATTTAGTAGTTGATTTCTTTTTTCATTCCCACTGTAGATAGGATACTATGTAGATGCTGTCAGTTGGCAAGCATTTACCATTTCTCATACAGCCCTGTCAAAAGTACTTTATTCAAGAGCTCTCTACTCAAAGCTTCTCCTCTCATAAGAGTCAGGAGACTGTGTCTGAATCTGCCATTAAAAAACAGGTCAATGTTGGATGATGTGGATGATGGGAGAGGCTCTGCATGTATGGGGGCAGGGAGTATATGGTAAATCTCTGTACCTTTCCTTCAATTTTGCCGTGAACCTAAAACTGCTCTTTTAAAAGTCTTAAAAAATCTATATCTAAATATATACATACATATACATGTACATATATATATATGTGTGTGTGTCAACTGCAGGATCACAGGGAAGGAAATATGAATACAAGCTGCACTTTAGTAAGCCATGACTTAAAACCTTGTTAATATGTAAATGCTGCAAAAAGTAGCTTTGATCCCTATATGCTCATGGACTTATAATCTCTATATATACAAATGACCTTGCTATCCTCGGGTATTTAAAATCTACACATATTTTATTTAGGGTAGTTTGGCTGTCTTTATAGTGGCATCAAGTCCTCATTTATGCTAACACATAAGTGTTATCAGTCCTAATGCAGTTTTCTTTTTTAAGGGTATATCTCTGACATCAATAAACTCTATGAAAAAGACTCTAGGGGAAACTGAATAATTAATGTAAAATACGTCCTTTAAAATTAAATATTTAGTTATTCTCATTAGTATTTTTAACGTTTTCACATGATCACTGCTTCAGGGAATAATGACATTCACATCATAAAACTGTGAAAAATGTTACTTTTAAATTGAATGTTATTTTTAAAATATTAAGTTTGAATATAAATACTCACAGAATAACACTTTTACTTTTTTCTTCTCTCTCACAGAATACCCAGAGGATAAGCAGTTCTCAAGCCACTCAGCCCCTAGCTACCCCCGTGGTGTCTGTGACAACCCCTAGCCTGCCTCCGCAGGGCCTGGTGTACTCAGCAATGCCGACCGCCTACAACACTGGTAAGCCTACTCTGTTGCCTTTTGTGGGTTTTATTTCTTTGTTTTGTGCTCAACATGTGCTTTTATGATTCTTAAAAAGTATATTTATTGAAATAAATTATTTCCAGTTTCTTAGATTCACATTTGGATATGTTAAAGAAACACATGCTACTTTGAAAAAAATTAGAAAATACACATTGATTGTAGAAAGATTTCCCAGCATGAACTTTTACTTACCCCTGACGAAGAAACAACTAGCTGTTATCAAAATTATGGTATGCAGCAAGCGGAGCAAAAGGCTCAGCATTTTCTATATAGTTCTTGTTAAACAGCATCTCACTATTCCAGGCTTTGAAATAAGGTGTTTTTCTGTATGCTGTGTCAACCTACCTTGGGAAAGACTGAGTCCCTTTGGACCTCAGGGCTCGGGGAGGTGGAGCTGGGTGGCTGTGCCAGCAGGTCGTGTTTTCCTCCGTGTGACAGCCCGTTTGGTTTCCGCTGTTTGTGCCTGAGGGGCAAGACCAGGAGCTTTCTTGTTTCTCCTCAGAGTCTGTCACTCGTCACCTCTGAGGGGAGCTTTTCACTCATTCATGTTTATTTAGACATTTCACTCCCAAATACCCTATTTGGAGGATATATTAAGCAAATTTAAGAATGCTGCAGTGACTGAAGGGGTGCTTTCAGCCACGCAGGCTGTGTGGAGAACCCAACGTGCACAGGTTTCTCTAGATGTGCCATTATAGGGAGCGGCAGAGGACACATGGGGCTTCACTTTCTCACCAGCTGAGCCAAACACCTGATGCTTCAAAAGAAGGAAAGAGGGAAATAGTTAAAAATACCTTGCCAGTTTTTCAGAGACTACAGTGCAGAGAATTTATTCTTTTGTGATTCTAATAAGGAGACTAATAAAAATCATCTAATTTTAGACTTCAGGGTAAATGCTGTAGCACGGTGCTTTCACCCTGCTCTCTGGAGCTCCCAGAGGGGTGCAGGGCCATCAATACATTTGATTGCTGCTTTAATTCCAAGTAGTTCTTTTAAAACAGAAATAACTTTAAAAGGTTTTGTTGAAAAAGAAAGCCTCTTAGAAAGTGTCTACTACCTTTTCCAACAATCAATATGAAAAAAAATGTCCAAATCCATCAGCTAAATCTAGAGTAAAGCCAGGGATTATACATTCATAGAAATTCTGTTTCACTGTCCTGATCACCAGCTATATGAGCAACACTATTCTAGGGACATATATTTTCTCCCAAGTTTATTCTGGAAAAGGAGACAGGACATACCTAAGTTGGTAACTATGGCGGGGAAGTCCTGAGTTGTTGAGGTTACCAGTTGATACTCTGATCTCTAGAAGGTGAGGAAAGAAGGAAATCTGTGAGCTAGAATGTTCAGAGGAGTGTTGGCTGAGGAGATGGGGCTTGAGCTGGGTGTCAACATTAGATTACAGTTTACTGAGCATTTCATGACAGGTTTTTCCAATATTCAACTTAGATATCCCCCTGTATTTGTTTTTAGAAATGCCATTGGATTTAAAGAATCTTTTTTTTTTAAGTCCAGAAGGAATTACCAAAACATAAAAATGGAGTCAGGTTCTGTCAAAACTGTCCATCACTTAGCATCAATCTCACTCCTTCTTTAACTACGTAGTCTTTGCTCTCTCTCAGAGCACCTATTCTGTTTAATGTTACCACGTTATCTTTAACATATTTATCTATTTGCTTTTTTAAAACCTGCATCCATGTTTTGTCTTTCGTTAGTATATCAGCTACGTTGTATGTGTGGCACGTGTCAAACACATGCCAGTCAGTCAGTACAGGGATGAATAAATGAGCAACATTTCAAAGAGTACAATAGTTCTGTGTGGAGGAATCATATAGACGCTTGCTTCCTCATGCCCATCCATAAGATCGCTCCCAGCTTCTCCGCTCATTCATGGATCCATTCAGCACATATTTATTGAACACGTACTGTGTGACAAGCACTGTGCCGGGCACTGGAAATACAAGAGTGCATGGTTAACAGTGGAATGTAGGGTCTATCAGAGGAAAAGACACAGGACAAACAGCTCTAGGAATAATTTACTACTGCCGTGTTAAGGGCTGCACTGAAGCTTCAACCTGAAGGAGCACGCCTGACTCAGCCAGGCAGAGTAGGGAGAGTGTTCCGGGAAGAGGGAGTACTGTGTACCAAGGCTGGGAGGCAGCAGGAGCGTGGCTGGAGGGATGGGGACGGCTGTAGAGTTGAAACTACAGAGGTAAGTAGGGATGCATAGGCCTTGTTGAGGACTTTGGACATGAGAAGCATTGAGAGCATTGGGAAGCCATAGAAAGATTTTAAGCAGAGAGGTATCATGACCATATTTGTTTTTTGAGATCACCTGGCTACAGTGTGCATGGGGCAAAAGTGAATTCAAGGACACCACACAAGAGGCTACTGTGATGGTCCAAGTAATGGATACTGATGGCGTGAACTAGGGTGGTGGCAGTGGAGACGGTGAAACTTGGGCAGGCTTGAGAGACAGTAGCTAGAGTCAACCAGACATGATGGTTGGTGGTGGAAGTAAGTACCAAGGATAACACCCACAGGTTTCTGGCACGAACGGTCATGTGAAAGTTGGTTCCATTTACTAAAGAGAAGCAGGTTTGGAGGAAATGATGAGTCCAGTGGAGTCATGTCAGATTTGAGGTGTCTGGAGAGACATACAAGTAGACATGTCAAGTAAGTAGTTGGAAGGACTTGGAGGCACTGTGGAAGGCACAGTGTGATGGACCCCCACCCCAGCTTCTGTGGGGAGGGACGAGGCAATCTTAGAGAACACTGAATGAGAAAATATCCTAAGCAGAGCTATGCTGTTTCAACTCAGTTTCTTTTTTTAAAATGCTAATTCACTAGGAAGACCAATTTCTTTAAACACCTCTCTTGAGACATGAAAAAGAAGTTAGAAGAGTTTTTGCCTCCTCTCTTTAGAACTAACTGGAAAAGACAAGCGTTAATGATGAACTGAAATAACTCTACGTGTGAATGATAACTAACATCCTAAGTCTGATAACTAACAACCTAAGTCTTGGTCACAATGATTATGACTGAAGCATTCATGTATATTATGTCTTTAACAGTTTTTTGATGAACTTTCATTTTGCATGCAGTCAGGGATCTTTGGCAGTTCCTGTACTTCGAACAAATGCAGTTATTTAATTGTGTGATAATGTAAATACTGTCTATGTCACTAAGCTTGGCACCCCATGAGAAGGGGTCCTGAGTCTTTCCTGCTCCCCCTGTACTTCAAGAATATGAGACTTGCTGATTTAGATGGAGTCAGGGTGAGCTGGAGTGTTTCTCTTTGTTCAGGAGGGTAGCAGTGGGCATATTTATTTAAAATAACAATTGTATAGGAACATCCTTTAGTGATGGCATTTTTATTATTTCTATTTACAAGTCCGGAAGAAGTATCTCAACTTTTTGAAAAATAATAAACTATAAATATTTAGTACAAAATTGAAACCTTTTTTATTGAAATAATCCCAGACAACTGAATACAGCTAGGTCCTATAAACCTCCCAAAAGAAGAATTTTTTGTGGGTTTTAGACCCATAAGTGCGTTGTTTGATGTTATGAAGTACCTGGCTTCTCTCAACCTAAGAAAATTTTGAAGCAACTATTTGAAAAACAGATTTTGCATGGTCCTTTTAATTACACACACAAGCAACATTTCCTTCTTTTTTAGATTACTCACTGACTAGTGCAGACCTGTCGGCCCTGCAGGGCTTCAACTCCCCAGGAATGCTGTCTCTGGGACAGGTGTCAGCCTGGCAGCAGCACCATTTAGGACAAGCAGCCCTCAGCTCTCTCGTGTGAGTAACTAGAAATTTTCCCCAAATCTGTACCCCTATTTCCCAACCTCTGTCTCATTCCACTGTTTGAAGAAAGGCAGCCTGAAGGTATTCCGGCCTACCTACCACCCTTCTCTTTTTTTGCCTTGGTTAACATCAGCAGACAAAGAGAATAAGAAAATGAGCTGTGCCCTTTGCTTTTTCTCCCTGGATCGTAGGGGAGGAGTGGTAGGGCTTGGGTATCTTATGTATGAATCAAGCTACATGGGATTCATGTGGTTGATCCCAGCCCGCTGCATACACTGTATACCTCACCAAGAAGGGTTCACAAAAGAGAATGTTCCTTATGGATAGCGTGTGGGGATATAACTGAAAAGGGTTTACAGTGGTGCCCAGGTAGGACCAGGCATCACCAGCAGGAGAAGGAATGGTGCTTCAGTAGAACAGAATAGTCAGCCCACAGAGCAGCTAGAGGAGAACATCCTAGAAGAGGGGACAGCATAGCAGGCCCACGTGGCCTCCACGAGGGTTGGCCGCCTCGCCCCTGCTCAGGACACCCAGCCTCCTAGCCTCCTGCCCTGAAAATCCCCAGAGAGCTTCCCTGCATCCTGAAATAGCTCCACAATGCATACTGTTATCAGTCGTCTTGGGAATTGTGTCATGGAGAAAGGCGCAGAGTATCTGAGGGAAATTTCTTTGCCTACACAGGTGTTTGGCCCTCGGGCCTTTGCAGAGCATCCTAAATGAACACACTAAAAATAGCCATGCAAAGGCAAGTGGAAAAGGCTTGGTGCTCAGACTGGGGGAAAAGCCTGTATATACACTCTACTGTGTCCTACTCTGAGCAAGTCACTTAGCCTTTCTGAGACTCTTTCCTCATCTGGAAAATAGGGTGACATGACTGACTTCTGAGAGCTGCTGTGAGAGTAGGTGACATGTTGTGCCTGTCACAGAAGCAGCAGAAAGGAAGAGAGGGAGAAGAATTCAAGTTGCCATATTGTTCCTCTGCCGTTTTGGTCCATGTACAGCATTAGTCACTGACACTGTTTTGGATACTTCAGCTACAGAAGTACCAAGACTGTGGGTAACAGGACCAGTCACTAAAAATCTCAACTGTACTTGTTTTTTTTCTACCAGGGATATATAATTTTTTTCTGTGCCAAGCACTGCAGGAAACACCAAAACTGGTCTTGGAGAATTCTGACAGTATTTCAGACCCTGGACTCTTTTCAGTCAGGTGGTGTCTGTAATATTCCATTTATGCAGATGCACTCACAAACCATCTACCATATCTTTTTTTTTTCCTTCAGTGCTGGAGGGCAGTTATCTCAGGGTTCGAATTTATCCATTAATACCAACCAAAACATCAACATTAAGTCAGAACCAATTTCACCTCCCCGGGATCGAATGACCCCATCAGGCTTCCAGCAGCAGCCGCCGCCACAGTCACAACCCCCCCAGCCGCAGCCGCAGCCGCAACCACAGCCGCGGCAGGAAATGGGCCGCTCCCCTGTGGACAGTCTGAGCAGCTCGAGCAGCTCCTATGATGGCAGTGACCGGGAGGACCCGCGGAGCGACTTCCATTCTCCGATTGTGCTTGGCCGACCCCCAAACACTGAGGACAGAGAGAGCCCTTCCGTAAAGCGAATGAGGATGGACACGTGGGTGACCTAAGGCTTCCAGGCTGGTGTTTGTACTTTGTTACTGCAGTGAACTGCTCTACATATCTAAGTTGGTAAATAAGGACATGAGTTAAATATATTTATATGTACATACATACATATATATCCCTTTACATATATATGTATGTGGGTGTGAGTGTGTGTATGTGTGGGTGTGTGTTGCATACACAGAATCAGGCACTTACCTGCAAACTCTTGTAGATCTGCAGGTGTGCGTCCCATGGCAAACAGAGCACCCTGTAGGCAGAGTCTAGTCTGGCACTTCCTTGGACTACTTGTTTCATAAGATAACCAGTTTTTGCAGAGAAACGTGTACCCATATATATAATTCTCCCACACTAGCTTGCAGAAACCTAGAGGGCCCCTACTTGTTTTATTTAACTGTGCGGTGACTGTAGTTACTTAAGAAAAATGCTTTGTAGAACAGAGCAGTAGAAAAGCAGGAACCAAGAAAGCAATACTGTACATAAAATGACATTTATATTAATTACCCACCTGGCATGGGTCTCTGTTGCAAAGAGGTGCATGGGAAAGGGCTGTTGATATTAAAAACAAAAAAACAAAACAAAAAAAGCCCCACACATAACTGTTTTGCACGTGCAAAAATGTATTGGGTCAAAGAAGTGATCTTTAGCTAATAAAAAAGAGAGAGAATAGAAAACACGCATGAGATATTCAGAAAATATTAGCCTAGAAATATAGAGCATTAACAGTAAATTAATATATTAAGTTATAATCGGAATATGTCAGAAGTTTCTTTTTACATTCATATCATAAAAATTAAAGAAACTGATTTTAGCTCATGTATATTTTATATGAAAGAAAACACCCTTATGAATTGATGACTATATATAAAATTATATTCACTACTTTTGAACACATTCTGCTATGAATTATTTATATAAGCCAAAGCTGTATGTTGTAACTTTTTTTTTAGAGAATAGCTTTATCTTGTTTTAACTTTCTAGTTTTATTTTAAGAGGGGGAAAAAAAACAAACAAAAATATCTTGCAAGCAGAACCTTGGAAAAAAAAAGCCATGAACACTTATTATTCTATATGTAAATTAAAAGTTGAGCCAAACTCTTTGTGTATATAGAATCTTAAATATATTATCACCTTTGATGTAAGTACCTATGTATTGTATGGTCACCAGATTAAAAAGTATATTTTTGTGGATTGCCGCCAATTTAGGGGGAAAAGGCGAGATCCTTATTAAGTAGAGTATTCACTGTTTAATATTTACTATTTTGTTAAATATACTGTACTTTGGATTTTAATTATTGGCCCAGTCTTTTCAGAGGATTGTATAAAGGGGTTTCTCCCCTCACTGGTGGTGAATGTGTGATGTTACATTGTAATCTTTGTGCTGTATGGGTTGAGCATCATTATATATTTTATATGTGTATATAAATAGAAAAGTGGCAAAAAAAATTGGTGTTAAGTTCATCCTGCATAAATGTAAAATGTGTTGTGACAGATTTTATAAGGCATTATTTAAAACTTGCCTTTTGTGAAGAAAAAAATATAGTAGAAAAGCTGACCTAATTTAATTAATATTAGAGAAAATGGCAAAATAGTTGATGAGCACAAAGGTTTTATAAGTGGTAAATGATTAGGGAAAAATATTCGTGGGGAAAGGGGTCTTTTTTCCTTGACCCTCTAAAATAGAGTGATGCAGCTGGTTACAGAATACTACCACGCCGGACACTCTGCATCGAATGACACTGCAATGTGGGGAGCAGTCCTCTCATGGTGCCGATTCTTGGCACAACTCTTGCCATCCTAATGCCCTCAACTGAGATGCTGACCAAGGCCTTACTCTCACAGGAAGACAGCTAAGTGGTAACAGCAAGTTCGGCAGGTCCCTGGGCTTGTGCCATGAACAAAATTCAAAGTCCTGTATGTCTTTCATCATCGAGTTTTAAATACTCCCTTTCCTGAGAAACTCAAAATAAGGGTTTAAAATTACTGCTATTTTCTATTTTAAACTTAATATTAAGCAACTACCTACAATTTTTCCTTATGTTTTGGTTTTTCCCCCTAAATTGCGTTCCTTGTGACGTTTTCCTCCTATGCTCTTTATGACAAATCATCAGCCAGACTTCCTGGCTGACACATAGGTAGTAGGTACAGGATAAACTTGTGGCATTCCCAGCTGCAAAATGGAATTCTGTTTTTAATGACATTTTCAGTAGTAAATTTTGATAAGAGGCCAAAAAAGGGAGGGCAATATGCTTTCTCCTCTCGTCAGTTTAGACATTTGGCTCTTATTCAGAAAGGATTGGTTTTTCTTTAAAATATACTTATTTTACTGAACTACTTACAGGCACATTTCTTCATGAGGTCACACCTAGTTGAAAGCAGACAGTTTCCCAACACTGAATTTCCAGGATAATCCTTACCACTTTGTAAACCATTTATAGCTTTGGAAGTGTTCAGTGCTTCTTTAGTTGTTATTTATGCATGTTCATGAACTTCTGCTGTACATGGGATAGGAGTTAACACATTCACATTTACTGTCTATTTTCTTGTGTGCCTTATGAGATGGCTTTTCTGACTGTATCTCAATAGTCTTTCTTTCTATGCAGGTTTATAATCAGTACAACTACTGTTTTCTAAAATAATATTACGCAAGGCTCGGAGTTTGTATTTCAATTACACTGACCAAGTAACAATGTATTCCATTTTCAGGAACTGAGTATTTGACTGTTAACCCTTTTCCCATACACCCAGTGTGACTTAGAGCATATGGACTTGACAGAGACACCCTCACCCAGACCCCATGTACGAACACATAAACATACACGTCTCCTGGTGGAAACCAGCTCAGAGTGGGGAAGACACTAACCGTGTTACTTTAGAACCTACTTTTCTACCCTTTTAGACTCATGTGTTTTGTATGACACCATCATAAGAAATTTTATCCCTGCAGATGAAGTATTTTATTACTAAAAGACAAAAACAAAAAAAGCTTAAATTGCACTGGTTAAAGTACAGTTTCCAGCAGCTGTACTTCCTTCAGCAGTCTACCTGGTACTACATTGAGAGTGAAAGTCACCATTGTACGTCTACAGATGGTCCCAATCAAAAATCAATCTTTTGAGCCCTAATTATGTCCATTGTGTTAGAGACTAAATCAGGGGTTCTAAAAGAACAGTATATGTTTTACCATTTCCTTTTACTGTAAGGACAACTAATAAAGCATTAACATATTTTCTGTATTAACCATCATGCGCACAAGAAATACATAGTAAATAAGGAACCAGAAAACTCCTGGCATTGGATCATAAGAAGCTAGATGATTAGAATGTGAAAAAGATTTTACAAATGTAAAACTTTTATTTCTCTGTAGAAACTTTCTTCACTTTGCTGTGCAAGAAGACACTGCTTTGCTATATTTAAAATGGCTTTTTTAAAAGAGATTTATGTATTTGGTAAATGTTTGTAGTCAACAGTTCACACAAGAAGCTGTACACGGTTTGATCATGTAAAACCGTTTGGCGGCACAAGCTGGACTTTGTTGCCATCCTTGAGATGAACCTTTTAAGAAAAATAAGTTAATCTCAATTTTTCCCTGAATGTGTTTTTTTTCTTCATTATACAATAAATATTATAGTGAACTTTTTATCAAATGGTTAAGAAAATGTTAGAGGTTGTTGTAAACTCTTTGTATCCTGCACTCACTACAGTAAAGATGGACTGGCTTTTCCTGTGTACTCCAGACTCTGTCATGTTTGCCACCAGTCGTCCTCTTTTCCCTTCCCTTTCCTCTCTCCCTCCCCTCCCTTTCCCTCCTCCTTCCCCTCCCCTCCCCTTTTCCGCCTGCAGGTCCCTTTCACTTGCTTTGAGATGTGGTCAGGGAAACTGTTGGCGGCACCCCACCAGCCTCCCCTGTATTGGCTCCCGAGGCCTCTCTTCCTGGGGCGGCCCTGGACGCTTTAGGAAGCAGCCAGGGATCCAGTCCCAGCATCAGCCAGCCTGGCCGTTCTGTGCATGCTGGTGTGGATACATTAAACCCATTCAGTCTCTGATCGCGGCTTCCTGCAGGATATGCTACCAAAGTGTGGGGGTGGGGCATTGCCGGCACTTATTATCATCCGAGTCTATTTCTCCCTCAAGTTTAGGTGGTGAAATAATTTGTTTTACTCAACATGCACACGTAATACTTAGCTGGGGTGGCAGAAGACAGATTTACTAAAAAAATTTTTATTTTCAAAAGTGATTGATGTGAAAAATTATCTTAAACTTGCAGCAAAAAGAGTTCTCTTCCTCTTGTTCACTTTCTAAGCCATCTCTCAGCTAAGCAGATTCTTGCTGTCAAATTAAAAGCTAAATGTCTGTGCTGGCTTTACTTGGTGACTACTGTGAGACTCTTACTAGCAGGTTTTGAAAGCTGGTTGAGGCCTGTGGCCAAAAATCACACCGGCAGCTACTTAAAATCAATTCATTGCGATTTCCTAGTTGGCTCCCATGGGTGCTGCCTCCCTCTAGGCTCTGTCTTGTTTTTCAGTTGATTCTGTGACTGACACCAGCCAAGAAAATGACTTTTCAGTGATGTCTTCTGCCAGTGGGATGGCTCCTCCTGCCTGCTCCCATCTGCCTGTCCAGTCTCTCACAAGGGGTCAAAGTACCACTTGGTTGTAGAACTGAGGAGGCGGTGGTCTTCCTTCCAGCTGACACAAGAGTGGGGAGGTTCCCAATAGGCACCTGGAACACTACAGGGAGGGGCTCGTGGGGGCTGAGTGGACACGTGCTGCCAGGCAGAGCGTGCTTAGCCCACGAGTGAGAGGTGGGCCCCAGCCCATGACTGCACGTAGCTGGGGTAAATTCCCACTTCCACCACAGTGTCTGCTTCCTAGAGGACCCAAACTAACGGCGGCTTACCCCGCTTTGAGAACATGCCCTAGACTCCAGTCACTGTCTTACACACAAGTCTGCCTGCTCTGTGTATATCAAAGTGGCTGAACGCAGCTGGGGAAGAAAAAAATCAGTTATACTAACTGGTTTCACCGTATTATCCTCCACCACCCTTTTTTTAAACTTTATTTTGAACTAATTTTTAACTTACAGAAAAGTTGGAAAAATAGTAGGTTTCATATGTCCCTCACTTAGCCTTCCCTAATGTTAACACTTACAAAACCACAGTACCACTATCAGAACCAAGAAATTAACATTGATACAGTGCTATTAACTAAATACCCTATTTGAATTTCACCACTTTATCCACTATCTCTGTTCTAGGATCCAATCCAGGATCCCACATTGCATTTAGTTATGTCTCTGTAATAGTTCCTCAGTCTTTTCTTGTCTTCAAAAAGACAAGACACTTTTGAAGAATACTGATCAGTTACTCCGAATAGTATCCCTTGATGTGTGGATTTGTCTGATGTTTTCTCATGATTGGAATGAGTGTGCATTTTGGCAAGAATTTCACAGAAATGATGTATCCTTAATGCATCATGCAGTTCATGTCATATGTTTGTACAGGTGATGTTGACCTTGACCACTTGGTTAAGTGGTTTCTATTGGGTTTCTCCACTGTAAAGTTACTATCTTTCCCTTTGTAGTTGATAAGTATCTTGGGGAGATACTTTGAAACTATACATCGGTTTTTCAAAAACTTTCACCTACGAATTATAGCATCTTGTTTAGAACAACTATTTCTGTAGTATTTGCCTGTTTTCTTCTACATTTATTAATTGGACTTCTGAAGGAAGAGCTGTCTCTTCTCCCCACTAATTTATTTGATCATATTAATTATGGAATCATGGATATTTATTTTATTCTATGGGTTATAATCTAGTACTATCATTATTTTATTCCTTAAATTATTCCAGTTTTGGCCATTAAGAGCTCCTTTAGGTAGACTACTGTGTTCCTTGGAAAAGCTCCTCCCCACTTTTTAAGCATTTCCTTACTTTCTGGCAAGATGTTAAACACTCTCATATTCATTCCCTTTCCAGGTACTGGAACAACCGCCTCTCCAAGGATTCCTAGTTCCATTTATTGGAGAATGGCATTGAGAAGCCAAGATTTTGGCACTACATGTGCTCATTGCTACTAGAGTCACTGCGTTTTGGCCCTCTCTGCCACCAAAGCTAGGAAGTAAATATAGGTATGATCACGCACACAGACACACATCCATATTCTGCAGCTAGTTATCTAAACATATGTATGTGAAAAAACATGCGCTTGCTTACAGTAATACTTCCGATTTCAATTCAGCATCACAGGGTTCATTTTAACCTTTCCTTATTTGTAAATTCTTTCTCCTAAGGTAAGAACCTGGCTCTCATCTGCAATCTTTTTACTTGTTCAGTTCTAGCATACACATAAGGTAGTTTCAGAATTGCCAGTCCAGGGACTTCCCTGGTGGTCCAGTGGTTAAAACTCTGCTTCCACTGCAGGGGACACGGGTTTGATCCATGGTCGGGGAACTAGGATCCTTCATGATGTATGGCATGGGAAAAAAAAAAAAAAAATTGCCAGTCCACACCTGCGTGAGAAACACATTTATTGACCAGATTAGAGCATTGGTGTAGTTCTTTTTCCCTCTGGCCTTACATTATCCAGTGAGGACAGTGTTTTCCATGGTTATTTTATGTTCCCAACCACCTTCAGTGTTACGTTATTCAATATAATATAGTTAGGATCTCTTGTTGGCTTTTATTTCATTTCAGGTACTCCACCTCATACTAGTTGGTTTTAATTTATTTGGGGAGAGATAAGTGAATGGTATCTGAAACATTATTATGTTCTAAGAGAGCTATACAAAAGATACAGTAATGTCATTCTCTTCTCACCCCTGCTACCCCATCCCCCTCCCTGACTTTTCCCACCAGCCCTCTACGGATAACCAGTCTCTAGCTTCTGGTTTAATCCTTCCTGTATTATTTCTTTTGCATAAATTAGCATTTTGGTGGGGGTTTTTTTGTTGTCTTTGTTTCTTTTGCTTTCTTCACTTAACGGTATGTCTGGTATAAACAAGATATAAACTACACACTCCTGAACAACTAATGGGTCAAAAAAGAAATCAATCAAAAGGGAAATCAAGAAATATCTTGAAACAAATGCAAGTGGAAACAAAACATACCAAAACCAATGGGATGTTGCAAAAGCAGTTCATAAAGGGAAGTTTATAGTGATAAATGCATTTATAAACAAAGAAAGATCCCAAATAAACAACCTAACTTTACACCTCAAGGCACTACAAAAAGAAGAACAAACTAAGCCAAGGTAAGCAGAAGGAAGGAAATAACAGATCAGAGGGGAAATAAAGGAAATAGAGATCAGAGAAAAAATATAAAAGATTCAAAACCAAGAGCTGTTTTCTTTAAAAACAAAATTGACAAAACTTTAGCTAGACTAATTAAGAATAAGAGAATACAATCAGAAATGAAAGAGGCAATATCACAACTGATAACACAGAAATACATAGCATCATAAGACATTACAATGAACACTTGTATACCAACAAATTGAACAACAGAGAAGAAATGGATAAATTCCTAGAAACATACAACCAACCAAGACTGAATCAGGAAGAAACAGAAAATCTGACTAGACCAATAACAAGAAGATTCAATCAGTAATCAAAAACCTCCCAACACAAAAAAGCCCAGGATCAGATGGTTTTGCTGGTGAATTCTACCAGTTAAAAAATTAATGCCAATCCTTCTCAAACTATTCCAAAAAATTGAATTGGAGGGAACACTCCAAAACTCTATTTATGAGGCCAGGACTATCCTGATAACCAAAGCCAGATAAGGACAATCAAGAAAAATTACAGACCAGTATCCCCAATGAACAGAGATGCAAAAATTCTCAACAAAATATTAGCAGAACAAATTCAATGGCACATTAAAAGGATAATACACCGTGATCAAGTTAGATTTATCCCTGGGATACAAGGGTGGTTCAACATATGCAAATCAATCAATGTGATGTATCACATTAATAGAATGAAAGGTAAAATTCATACGATCATTTCAATAGATGCAGAAAAAGCATTTGACAAAATAAAATATCCTTTCATGATAAAAATGCTCAGTGAAGTGGGTATAGAAGGAGCAAACCTCAATACAATTAAGGCTTTATATGACAAACCCACACCCAACCAACCCACAATCATATGCAACAGTGAAAGGTTGAAAGCTCTTCCTCTAAGATTAGGAACAAGACAAGGGTGCCACTCTCACCACTCTTGGTCAACATACTGGCAATCCTAGCCAGAGCAATCAAGCAAGATAATAAAATAGAAGAAGATTCTGGAAAAAATGGTTATGTAAAAGATCCCGGCTTCCCTGTCCCTGAGCAAAGATCAGTGATTAGGCAGCTATCCACAAACAAAAACAGCTCCAGGAAATCTCTAGAATCCACTTATGAAATTTTAGCAACATGGTGGGGGGAAAAAAACAAAACCAAAAAGACCCAACAAACCTGAGAATAACTGGACAAGAAGAGAAGGAAGACAACTACATTTTGTGTGTATCATCCCATCCTCCAAGACAGTATTCAGCACCAAGAAGGCCAACTACTAAGAGTGCCTCTGAGTGGGAGACCTGCCCTGCAGACAAGCTCAGCAGCTTCCACCACTGATGAAGTCACCAGCCAGCTGCTCAGATTTGCCAGCCACACTGCAGGTATTTACATTCCCTAATGCCAGCCAGCGAGCTTCAGTCCAGTCCCTCCCTGCTTCCTAACCCCCTCGCCCCCACCCGCTGCCTCCTGCAAGAGCCTGGACATGCACCAGTAGCCATCCAAGGTCTCTGTGGCTGCACAAGGATAAGAAGTTAGACACCTGAGTCCCTCCCCACGCCTGCCAGAGCCTGGGAGCTACACTTAGAGCAAACTGGCTTCAACAGCTACATGAATGCAAGACAGAAGCCTCAGTGCCGTGAGCTGACCCCCACCACTGGCTCTGTGCTAGGGGCTAGACCCTCCAGCTGCCCACCTGTATGCCACCAGCCTGATGCTGGTCACTGGCCTCCACTGTAGCACATATGCAGGGAGAGGAAAGGGTACAGCCACATGTAAACACACTGACAGCCCGGCCCCCTGATGCTGCTTTTGGGCAAGGATCAGGCCCTGCCTTTCCTCACAGGGAAGCAACAAGATGCCCACCTAGAGACAGCCCCTCCAGCTTTGCTCCAGCATGCCAATGCCCAACCCCCATCACCAGCCCTCACTACAGTGTGCACAGCCCATGGGGAGACTGTAGCACACTGATATCCAGGGACCCTGCAGCTGCCTGCAGGCCTGGATCAGGCCCTGCCTTCTGTCACTGGCCAGCACCACCACACCTACCTGTAACTAGCCCCTCCAGCAGTGCACATGCATGCCCCCAGCCTGACCCCCACCCCTGGCCTTCACTGGCCACAGGAGAGAACACCAAGGACCAGGGCCCCTAGCAGCTGTTTCTGAGTCCAGATGAGGCCCTGTCTTCTGTTGCTGGCCAGCACCACCATGCCCACATGTAGCTAGTTCATCCAGCTGAGGACCTCCATGCCCCACAGCCTGACCCCTGTCACTGTCCTCCACTGTAGTATACATACCCAGGGGTAGAGTGTGAAGCCATAGGAGAACATGCTGACACCCAGGTCCTCCATAGATGACAGTGAGCCCATAGCTGGCTCTGGCCCTTGCTACCTGCCCTGACCCCCATCACTTCAAGTGTGCCTGCAAATAACCTCTGCCACTACATAGGCATCTGCAGCAGCCCCTGAAGCAGAGTATGTGCACACCATTGGCTCCAGCCACCACTGCTGCCTGCCCTGGTCCCTAGCTATTGATTCAAGAGGCATGGCTTAGAAGCCCAACATCCCTTGCAGCCATTTCAGATTCCCTGCAGTGCTCACCCAGGAATACATAGTTGTCAATACTGTGGATCCTAGTGGCTTGAGACAAAGAGACATCACACCCGCACTGGATCCAGTGCTGCCATGTGCCCTGTATCACTAGATCTGGGGTCACCACACAATCTGGTGTTCCCCTATCCACAGGTAACAGGCTTCTCTTACCAAAATCAGTGCATAAAGTCTGGAAGAGGTGACTACCTCTTCAAATGCTTGGACACCTACACAAGGCTACCGGGATCACAAAGAATCAGGAAAACTTGTCTCTACCAAAGGAATACAGTAAATCTCCACTATCCAGACCAAAGAAATGGAGATTCATGAATTGCCCAACAAATAATTAAAAATAATTGCAAAAAAAAAATTGCCTACAGACGTTCAGAGAGCTAGAAGAGAACACAGATAAACAATTTGATAATATGAGAAAAATAAAACAAGAATGAAATGAGAAGCTCAATAAAGAAAGAGAAAACATAAAACAGAACCAAACAGAAATTTTGAAGCTAAAGAATAAAATGACTGAACTGAAGTCTTCAACAAAGAGCTACAACAGCATATTTGAACAAATAGAGGGGAGAATCAGTGGACAAGAAGACAAGTCAACTGAAATTGTACAATTAGAAAAGCAAGAAGAAAAAATAATGCAGAGGAACAAAGAAAGCCTACAGAAGTTATGGGACATAATCAAAAGAAATAATGTACACATTACTGGAGTCCCAGAAGGAGGAGAGAAGGAAAAAGGAGTAGAAGCTTATTTAAAGACATAATGGCTGAGAATTTCCCACACATGAGAAGAGAATTGGACATTCAAGTTCATGAAGCTAACAGATCACCAATCCAAAACATTCTTCTCCAAAACACATAGTGATAAAATTGTCTAAAACCAAAGACAAAGAGAGAATTTTAAAAGCAGAGAATTTTAAAAGATAAAGAGAGAATTCTAAAAGCAGCAAGAGAAAAAAAATTCTCTCATACAAGGGAGCCCCCATAAGACTATTAGCAGATTTCTCACCAGACACTAGGCCAGGAGAAAATGAGATAATATATTCAAAGTGCTAAGAGAAAGAAACTGCCAACTAAGAATACTTTACCAAACAAAGTGGTCCTTTAGAAATAAAGGTGAAATAAAATCTTTTCCTAATAAACAAAAGCTGAGGGGACTCATCATCACTGAAAGTACAGTACAAGAAATGCTGAAAGGAGTTCTTCAAGCTGAAAAAAAGGCCACTAATTAGTAGCTTGAAAACATGAAAATATACAACACACTGGTAAAGGATAGATTAAGATTTTGAATACCTTAATACTATAATATGATATGCTAACTACTTAACTCTAGATAAAGGCTAAAAGGCAAAAGTATTAAACATAGCTTTAGCTTCAACAATTTGTTAATGGATACACAATAAAAAATGTAAATGGTATCATCAAACACCTAAAAGGGGAGGGGGAGGGGGAATAAATGGATACAATTTTTATATGCAATCAAACTAAATTGTTATTAGCATAAAATACACTGTTATATTTATAAGATGTTTTATTTAAACTTCATGGGAACCCCAAAGCACAAATCTACAACAGATACATAAAAGATAGAGAAGAGGGAATTAAAACATAACACTGTGGAATATCATCAATTTACAAAGGAAAGCAACAAGAAAGGAAGAAAAGAAAAAAATGGAAATATAATAACTGTCAGAAAACAATAAGATGGCATTAGTAAGTCCTTACCTATCAATAACTACTGTAAATGTTAATGGATTAAATTCTCCAATCAAAAGACACAGACTGGATGGATAGATTAAAAAAAAAAAAACAGACCCAACTGTATGCTACAAGAGATTCATCTCAGCTCTAAGGACATGCATAGGTTCAAGTGAAGGGATGGCAAAAGATATTCCATGTAAGTGGAAGCCAAAAGAGCATGGGTAGCTATACTATATCAAACAAAATGGACCTTAAGCCAAAAATAATAACAAGAAACAAAGATGGTCATTACGTAATGATAAAGGGTTCAACTCATCAAGAAGATATAACAATCATAAATGTATATGCACCCAACATCAGAGCACCTAAATATATTAATACTAACAGATCAAAGGGAGAAATAGGCAACAATACAATAATAGAAGAGGATTTCAATACCCCACTTTCAACAATATATACATCGTCCAGACAGAAAATCAATGAGGAAACATTGGACTTGAACTATACTTTAGACCAAATGGACCTAATAGAAATATACAAACATTCCAGAATATACATTCTTCTCAAGGGCACATGCAACATTATCCAGGATAGATCACATGACAGGTCACAAAAAAGTCTTACCATACTTAAGAAGAATGAAATCATACTAAGTATATTTTCTAACTGCAATGGTATGAAACCAGAAATCAATAACAGGAGGAAAACTGGAAAAATCCCAAATATATAAGACTAAGCAACATGTTCCTGAATAAACAATGGGTTAAAGAAGAAATAGAAAAGGGAGTTAAGAAATATCTTGAAACAAATGAACATGGAAGCACAACATATCAAAACCTATGAGATGTTGCAAAAGCAGTCCTAAGAGGGAAGTTTATAGTGATAAATGTCTGCCTACATTAAGAAACAAGAAAGAGCTCAAGTAAACAACCTCACATTACACATTAAGGTCATAGAAAAAGAACAAACAAAGCCTAAATTTAGTAAAAAGAAGGAAATAAAAAGATCAGAGCAGAAATAAATGAAATAGAAACCAGAAAAATACTAGAAAAGATCAACAAAACCAAGGGCTGGGTTTTGGGGTTTTTTTTTTAAATAAACAGGATCGACAAAGCTTTTGCTAGACTGAATCAGAAAATGAAATAAAAGATATTACAGGGCTTCCCTGGTGGTGCAGCGGTTGAGAATCTGCCTGCCAATGCAGGGGACATGGGTTCGAGCCCTGGTCTGGGATGATCCCACATGCCACGGAGCAACTGGGCCCGTGAGCCGTAATTACTGAGCCTGTGCGTCTGGAGCCTGTGCTCCAAAACAAGAAAGGCCGCGATAGTGAGAGGCCCACACACCGCGATGAAGAGAGGCCCCCGCTTGCCACAACTAGAGAAAGCCCTCGCACAGAAACGAAGACCCAACACAGCCAAAAATAAATAATAAAAAAAAAAATTCAAATGTAACATCCAAATATTAAAAAAAAAAAAAAGATATTACAAATGATAGCACAGAAATACAAAGGATCATGAGCAACTACTATGAGTAATTACACACCAACAAACTGGATAACCTAGAAGAAATGGAAATTCCTAGAAACACAGAACCTACCAAGACTGAAGATATAGAAAATCTGGGACTTCCCTGGTGGCGCAGTGGTTGAGAATCTGCCTGCCAATGCAGGGGACACGGGTTCGAGCCCTGGTCTGGGAAGATCCCACATGCCGTGGAGCAACTAGGCCTGTGAGCCACAACTACTGAGCCTGCGCGTCTGGAGCTTGTGCTCTGCAACAAGAGAGGCCACGATAGTGAGAGGCCTGCGCACCGCGATGAAGAGTGGCCCCTGCTCGCCGCAACTAGAGAAAGCCCTTGCACAGAAACGAAGACCCAACACAGCCAAAAATAAATAAATTAAATAAATAAATTTTACAAAAAAGAAAAGAAAAGAAAATTCATGGTGCTGTATTCATTCATTTGCTCGAAAAAAAAAAAAAAAAAGAAAATCTGAGCAGACAAATATTGAGTAAGGAGATTGAATCAGTAATCACGAACCTCCCAACACAAAAAAACCCAGGACCAGATGGCTTCACTGATGAATTCCACCAAACATTTAAAGAAGAATTAATGGCAATCCTTCTCAAACCATTCCCAAAAAAAAAAACTGAAGAAGAGGGAACATACCCAAACTCATTTACAAGGCTAGAATTACCCTGATACCAAAGTCAGAAAAGGATACTACAAGAAAAGAGAACTACTACAGGCCAGTATCCCTGATGAATAGAGATGCAAAGAATTTCAATAAAATACTAGCAAACTAAATTCATCAGCACATTAAAAGGATCATTTACCATGATCAAGTGAGACTTATCTCTGGACATAAGGTGGTTCAACATATGCAAATCAATCAATGTGCTACACCACATTAATAGAATGCAAGATAAAAATCATATGACCATTTCAACAGATGCAGAAAAAAGCATTTGACAAAACAACATCCTTTCATGATAAAAATGCTCAACAAAGTTGGTATAGAAGGAACATACCTCAATACAATAAAGGCCATACATGACAACCCCATAGTCAACATCATGCTCAACTGGTGAAAGGCTGAAAGCTTCTTCCCTAAGACCAGGAACATGACAAAAGTGCACACTCTCACCACTCCAATTCAACATAGTATTGGAAATCTCAGCCAGAGCAATCAAGAAAAAGAAAAAAAAGACATCCAAATGGGAAGGTAAGAAGTAAGACTGTACTTGCTTGCAGATGATATGATCTTATATATAAGGAATCCTAAAGACATGACCCTAAAACTGCTAGAACTAATCAACAAATTCAGTAAAGTGGCAGGATATAAAATCAACACACAGAAAATAGTTGTGTTTCTATACACTAACAACGGAACATCTGAAAAAGAAATAGAACAATCCCATTCAAAATAGCATCTAAAACAATAAAATACTTAGGAATAAATCTAACTGAGGAGGTAAAAGTTCTTTTGCCTGAAAACTACAAATTTGATGTAAGAAATTGAAGACAACACAAATAAAAAGATAACCAGTATTCATGGACTGGAATAATTAATATTATTAAAATGTCCATAGTATCCAAAGCCATCTATGGATTCACTGCAACCCATATCAAAATTCCAAAGGCATTTTTCCGAGAGATAGAAAAAACAATCTTAAAATGTATATGGAGCCACAAAAGACCCTAAGTAGCCAAAGCAATCCTGAGAAAGAAGAATAAAGACAAACACATCATACTTCCTGATTTCAAACTATACTACAAAGTTATAGTAATCAAAACAGTGTTGTACTAGTATAAAAATAGACACACAGGGAATTCCCTGGCAGTCCAGTGGTTAGGACTCAGTGCTTTCACTGTGGTGGCCCAGGTTCAATCCCTGGTTGGGGAACTAAGATCCCACAAGACACCTGGTATGGCAAAAAAAAAAAAAAAAAAAAAACTTAGACACACAGATCAGTGGAACAGAATCACGAGCCCAGAGTCAAGAATAGTCAGTGGGGAAAAGATAGTCTCTTTCCTTTAAATGGTGCTGAGAAAATTTGATAGTCTCTTTCCAGCCAATGGTGCTAAGAAAGTTGGGTATTCATACATAAAAGAATGAAAGCAGACCCCTATCTTACACCAATCAAAACATTAACTCAAAATGGATTAAGGACTTAAACATAAGACCTGAAACTATAAAACTCCCAGAAGAAAACACAGGGGAAAGGCTCCTTGACATTGGTTCTGGCAACAATTTTTTGGATATGACACCAAAAGCACAAGCAAGAAAAGCAAAAATCAACAATTTGGACTATACCAAACTAAAGAGTTTCTCCACAGAAAAAGAAGCAATAACAAAATGAAAAGACAACCTACAGAATGGGAGAAAATATTTGCAAACCATATATCTCATAAGGCTTTAATGACAAAAGTATATTAAAGAACTAATACAACTCAATAGCAAAAAACAAATAAACAATCTAATTTAAAAATGGGCAGAGGATCTGAAGAGACATTTTTTTCCAAAGAAAACACACAGGTGGCCAACAGGTAACATGAAAAGATTCTCAGCATCACTAATCATCAGGGAAATGTAAATCAAAACCACAATGAGATATCACCTCATACCTGTTAGATTGGATATCATCTAAAAGATGAGATAACAAGCTTAATGAGGATGTGGAGAAAAGGGAACCCCTATGCACCATTGGTGAGAGTGTAAATTACTTTAATCACTATGGAAAACTGTATGGAGGTTTCCCCAATATTTTTAAAACTACCATATGATCCAGGAATCTCACTTCTGGTACATATACAAAATAAATGAAAAAAGATATCAAAAAGGAATCTGTACTCCCATGTTTCTTGCAGCATTATCCATAACAGCCAAAATATAGTAACAACCTAAGTGTCTGTCAATGGATCAATGGATAAAGAAGATGCAGTGGATACCCTGTGCCTCCACTGACAGCATCAACCCCTAGCCTAGTGCCTAAAATATGTAATATTATAAAAATGCTAATCCAAGTCTAAGCAGCAGAGTTGAGACTAGAGGCATGAATGACGAACTTGCTGTGTGTGCAAAATCTAAGAGGTGCCGAAAATCTCAGTACTCACGATGAATAATATCTTAATAAAATATTTCAGGGGAGATGGAGACAAAATCATGGAGTAGAAGGACATGAGCTCAACGCATCTTATGGAAACACCAAAATCACAACTAACTGCTGAACAACCATTGACAAAACAAACAAACAAAACAAAACAAAAATGCTGGAACCTACCAAAAAAGATATTCTACACCCAAAGATGAAGAAGCCACAACAAGAAAGTAGGAGGGGCACAATCATGATAAAATCAAATCCCATACCTGCCGGGTGGGCGACCCACAAACTGGAAAATAATCATGTCACAGAAGTTCTCCCACAAGGGTGAAAGTTCTGAGCCACATGGCAGGCTCCCCAGCCTGGGGGTCTAGCAATGGGAGGAGGAGCCCCCTGAGAATCTGGCTTTGAAGGCCAATGGGGTTTGATCACAGGAATTCCATGGGACTGAGGGAACAGAGACTCCACACTTGTAGGGTGCACACAAGGTCTCATGTACACCAAGACCCAGGGAAAAAAGCAGTGACCTCATAAGAGCCAAGGCCAGACCTACCTGCAGTATTGGAGGGTCTCCTGTGGAGGCAGGGGACAGCTGTAGCTCACTGTGGGGAAAAAGACACTGGTAGTGGTAGTTCTGGGGAGCACTCATTGGCATGAGCCCTCCTGGAGGCTGCCATTTTCTCACCAAGACCTGGCCCCACCCAACAGCCTGTAGGCTCCAGTACTGGGATGCCTCAGGCCAAAAAAACCAACAGGGCGGCAACAGAGCCCCATCCGTTAGCAGTCAGGCTGCTTAAAGTCTTCCTGAGTGCACAGCTGCCTGGTAAACACAACCCTTGACATGGCTCTGCCCACCAGAGTGACAAGAGCCAGCTCCACCCACCAGTGGGCAAGAACCAGTTCCAACCACCAGGAAGCCTGCACAAACCTCTTAGACAGCCTCATCCACCAGCGGGGGAGACAGCAGAAGCAAGAACTACAATGCTGTAGCCTGTGGAATGGAAACTACAGTCACAGAAAGTCAGACAAAATGAGACAGCAGAGGAATATGTCCCAGATGAAGGAACAAGATAAAACCTCAGAAGAACAAATAAGTGAAGTGGAGAGAGGCAACCTACCTGAAAAAGAATTCAGACTTATGATAGTAAAGATGATCCAAGGTGTCTGAAAAAGAATGGAGGCACAGATCGACAAGATACAAAAAATGATTAACAAAGACCTACAAGAGCTAAAGAACAAACAAACAGGGATGAACAATACAATAACTGGAATGAAAAATACACTACAAAGAATCAATAGCAGAATAACTGGAGGCAGAACGGATAAGTAAGCTGGAAGACAGAATGGTGGAAATCACTGCTGCAGAATAGATAAATAAAAAAGAATGAATAGAAATGAGGACAGTCTCAGAGACCTCTGGGACATTAAATACACCAACATTTGAATTATAGGAGTCCCAAAATAATAAAAGAGACAGAAAGGACCTGAGAAAATACTTGAAGAGATAATAGCTGAAAACTTCCCTAACATGGGAAAGGAAAGTCACCCGAGCCCAGGAAGTGCAGAGAGTCCCAGGCAGGGTAAACCCAAGGAGGAACACACCAAGGCACATAGTAATCAACTTGACAAAAATTAAAGACAAGGAAAAAATATCCAAAGGAAGAAGAGAAAAGCAACAAATAACACATGAGGGAATCCCATAAGGTTATCAGCTGATTTCGCAGCAGAAACTCAACAGGCAAGAAGGAAGTGGCAGAATATATTTTAAGTGATCAAAGGGAAGAATCTACAACCAAGAATATGCTACCCGGCAAGGCTCTCATTCAGATTCAATGGAGAAATCAAAAGCTTTACCGACAAGCAAAAACTAAGATAATTTGGCACCACTAGACCAGCTTTGCAACAAATGCTAAGTGAACTTCTCTAGGCGGAAAAGAAAAGGCCACAACTAGAAATAAGAAAATTACGGATGGAAAAGCTTACTGGTAAAGGCAAACATACAGTAAAGGTAGGAAATCATCCACACACAAATACGATATCAAAACCAGCAACTGTGAGGACAGTACAAGTGAAGGATACTGGAAATGCACTTGAAATTAAAAGACCAGCAACTTAAAACAATCTTGTTTATATATAGACTGCTATACCAAAAGCCCATGGGGGACATCCCTGGTGGCGCAGTGGTTAAGAATCCACCTGCCAATGCAGGGGACACAAGTTCGATCCCTGGTCCGGGAAGATCCCACATGCTGCAGAGCAACTAAGCCCGTGCACCACAACTACTGAGCCTGTGCTCTAGAGCCCATGAGCCACAACTGCTGAGCCTGCGTGCCACAACAACTGAAAGCCTGCATGCCCTAGAGCCCACACACCGCAACTACTGAGCCCACATGCTGCAACTACTGAAGCCCGTGTGCCTAGAGCCTGTGCTCTGTAACAAAAGAAACCACCACAATGAGAAGCCCATGCACCACAATGAAGAGTAGCCCCCACTCACCGTTACTCAAGAAAGCTCATGCGCAGCAACAAAGACCAACCACACCCCCCAAAAAACCCCATGGTTACCACAAACAAAAAATCTACAACAGATACACCCAGAAAAAAGAAAAAGCAACCCAAACAAAACACTAAAGTTAGTCATCAAATTACAAGAGAAGAGAACAAAAGAGGAAGGGAAGAAAAAGACCTACAAAAACAAATCCAAAACGATTAACAAAATGGCAATAAGAACACATATTGATAATTACCTTAAATGTAAATGGATTAAATGCTCCAACCAAAAGACACAGACTGGCTGAATGGATACAAAAACAAGACCCATATACATGCTGTCTACAAGAGACCCACTTCATATCTAGGAACACATAAAGACTGAAAAGTGAGGGGATGGAAAACAGTATTCCATGGAAATGGAAATCAAAAGAAAGCTGGAGTAGCAATACTCATATCAGAAAAAATAGACTTTAAAATGAAAACAATTACAAGATACAAAGAAGGACACTACATAATGATCAAGGGATCAATCCAAGAAGAAGATATAACAATTGTAAATATATATGCACCCAACATAGGAGCACCTCAATATATAAGGCAAATGCTAACAGCCATAAAAGGAGAAATCAACAGTAACACAATAATAGAGGGGAACTTTAACACCCCACTTGCATCAATGGACAGACAATCCAAAGAGAAAATCATTAAGGAAACACAGGCCTTAAATGACACAGTAGACCAGACGGACTTAACTGATATTTATAGAGCATTCCATCCAAAAGCAGCAGAATACACATTCTTCTCAAGTGCACATGGAATGTTCTCCAGGATTGATCACATGCTGTGCCACAAAGCGAGCCTCAGTAAATTTAAGAAAATTGGAATCATATCAAGGATCTTTTCTGACCACAACACTATGTGAATAGAAATCAACTACAAGAAAAAAAACAGTAAAAAACACAAACACATTGAGGCTAAACACTATGTTGCTAAACAACCAATGGATCACTGAGGAAATCAAAGAGGAAATCAAAAAATACCTAGAAACAAATGACGATGAAAACACAATGACCCAAAACCTATGGGATGCAGCAAAAGCAGTTCTAAGACGGAAGTTTATAGCAATACAATCTCACCTCAAGAAACAAGAAAAATCTCAAATAAACAATCTAACCCTACACTTAAAACAACTAGAGAAAGGAGAACAAAGAAAACCCAAAGTCACTAGAAGGAAAGAAATCAAAAAGATCAGAGCAGAAACAAATGAAATAGAAATGAAGAAAACAATACCAAAGGTCAGTAAAACTAAAAGCTGGTTCTTTGAGAAGATAAACAAAATTGATAAACCCTTAGCAAGAGTCATCAAGAAAAAAAGGGAGAGGAAGCAAATAAATTAAATTAGAAATGAAAAAGGAGAAATCACAACTGACACTACAGAAATACAAAGGATTATAAGAGACTACTACCGACAACTATATGCCAATAAAATGGACAACCACGAAGAAATGGACAAATTCTTGGAAAGGTACAATTTTCCAAGACTGAACCAGGAAGAATTAGAAAATATAAACAGACCTACCACAAGTAATGAAATTGAAACCATAATTAAAAATCTTCCAACAAACCAAAGTCCAGGACCAGATGGCTTCACAGGCAAATTCTATCAAACATTTAGAGAAGAGCTAACAACACCGATCTTTCTCAAACTCTTCCAAAAAACTGCAGAGAAAGAAACACTCCCAAATTCATTCTACAAAGCTACCATCACCCTGATACCAAAACCAGAAAAAGGTATCACAAACAAAGAAAATTATAGACCAATATCACTGATGAACATTGAAATCCTCAACACAATAATAGCAAACAGAATCCAACAGCACATTAAAAGGATCACACACCATGATCAAGTGGGATTTATCCCAGGGATGCAAGGATTCTTCAATATACTCAAGTCAATCAATGTGACACACCACATTAACAAATTAAGGAATAATCAATGTGACACACCACATTAACAAGTTAAGGAATAAGGAATTAAGGAATAAAATAAATTCTGCATCTCAATAGATGCAGAAAAAGCTTTTGACAAAATTTAACACCCATTTATGCTAAAAAAATCTCCAGAAAATGGGCATGGGGGAAACTGCCTCAACATAATAAAGCCCATATATGACAAACCCACAGCAAACATCATTCTCAATGGTGAAAACCTGAAAGCATTTCCTCTAAGATCAGGAGCAAGACAAGGATGTCCACTCTCGCCACTATTATTCAACATAATTTTGGAAGTCCTAGCCATGGCAATCAGAGAGGAAAAAGAAATAAAAAGAATCCAAATTGGAAAAGAAGAAATAAAACTGTCACTGTTTGCAGATGACATGATACTATACATAGAAAATCCTAACGATGCCACCAGAAAACTTCTAGAACTAATCAGTGAGTTTGGTAAGGTTGATGGATACAAAATTAATGCACAGAAATCTCTGGCATTCCTATAGACCAACAATGAAAAATCAGAAAGAGAAACTAAAGAAAGACACCCATTTACCATTGCAATAAAAAGAATAAAATACCTAGGAATAAACCTGCCTAAGGAGGCGAAAGACTTGTACTCAGAAAACTATAAAACACTGATGAAAGAAATCAAATATGACATAAACTGATGGAGAAATATACCATGTTCTTGGATTGGAAGAATCAATCTTGTGAACATGACTATACTACCCAAAGCAATCTACAGATTCAGTGCAATCCCTATCAAACTACCAATGGCATTCTTCACAAGATTAGAACAAAAAATCTTATAATTCGTATGGAAACAAAACAGACCCTGAATAGCCAAACCAATCTTGAGAAAGAAAAACGGAGTTGGAGGAATCAGGCTCCCCACCTTCAGACTATATCACAAAGCTACAGTAATCAAGACAGTATGGTACTGGCAGAAAAACAGAAATATAGATCAATGGTACAGGATAGAATGCCCAGAGATAAACCCATGCACATATGGGCACCTAATTTACAACAAAGGAGGCAAGAATATACAATGGAGAAAAGACAGCCTCTTCAATAAGTGGTGCTGGGAAAATTGGACAGCTACATGTAAAAGAATGAAATTAGAACACTACCTAACACCATATACAAAAATAAACTCCAAATGGATTAAAGACATAAATGTAAGACCAGACACTATAAAACTTTTAGAGGAAAAACACACTTAGACATAAACCACAGCAAGATGTTTTTGACCCACCTCCTAGAGTAACCAAAATAGAAACAAAAATAAATAAATGGGACTTAATTAAACTTAAAAGCTTTCTTTCGCACAGCAAAGGAAACCATAAACAAGACAAAAAGACAACCCTTAGAATGGGAGAAAATATTTGCAAATGAAACAACAGACAATCTCCAAAATATACAAACAGCTCTTGGAGCTCAATATGAAAAAAACAAACAATCCAGCTAAAAAATGGGCAGAAGACCTAAATAAACATTTCACCAAGGAAGACATACAGATGGCCAAGAGGCACATGAAAATATGCTCAACGTCTCTCATTGTTAGCGAAATGCAAATCAAAACTACAATGAGGTATCATCTCACGCCTGGTCAGTATGGCCATTATCACCATTATCAAAAAAGCTACAAACAATAAATGCTGGAAAGGGTGTGGTGAAAAGGGAACCCTCCTACACTGTTGGTGGGAATGTAAATTGATACAACCACTATGGAAAACAGTATGGAGGTTCCTTAAAAAACTAAAAATAGAACTACCATATGACCCAGCAATCCCACTACTGGGCATATACCCTGAGGAAACCATAATTCAAAAAGAGACATGCACCACATTGTTCATTGCAGCACTATTTACAATAGTCAGGACATGGAACCAACCTAAATGTCCATCGACAGATGAATGGATAAAGAAGATGTGGCACATATATACAATGGAATATTACTCAGCCATAAAAAGAAACGAAATTGATCTATTTGTAGTGAGGTGGATGGACCTAGGGTCTGTCATACAGAGTGAAGTAAGTCAGAAAGAGGAAAACAAATACCATATGCTAATGCATATATATGGAATCTAAAAGAAGAAAAAAATGGTACTGATGAACCTAGTTGCAGGGAAGGAATAAAGAGGTAGACATAGAGAATGGACCTGATGACATGGGGTGGGAGTGCGAAGCTGGGGCGAAGTGAGAGTAGCATCGACATATATACACTACCGAATGTAAAATAGTTGGCTGGTGGGAAGCAGCAGCACAGCACAGGGAGATTGGCTCAGTGCTTTGCGATGACCTAGAGGGGTGGGATAGGGAGGATGGAAGGGAGGCTCAAGAGGGAGGGGATATGGGGACATGTGTATGCATATGGCTGATTCGCTTTGTTGTGCAACAGAAACTAACATGGTATTGTGAAGCAATTATACTCCAATAAAGATCTATTTAAAAAAATAAACAATAAAGTCCTACCATATAGAATAGGGAACTATATTTGATATCTTGTAATAAAACAATAATAGAAAAGAATATGAGAAAGAATATATATATATATATATAACTGAATCACTTTGAAGTACACAAATATTGTAAATCAACTACACTTTAATAAAAAATTAAAAAGAAAACAAATAAAACTTTTCAGGCCAGTAATAATATATTCAAAATATTGAAAGAAAAAACTTTCAGCCAAGAATTCTATACCCAGCAAAGCTGTCCTTCAGAAACAAAGGAGAGAAAAAGACTCTCCCAAACAAACAAAAGCTGAGGGAGCTCATCACCACTAGACCTGTCTTACAAGAAATGCTAAAGGAGTTCTCTGAGTGAGAGTAAAAGGACACAAATTAACATCATTAAAACATAGGAAGGTAACATAAAATTCACTGGTAATGGCAAATATATAGTCAAAGTTAGATTCTGTAATATGGTTATGGCATGTAATTCACTTGCAGCTCTAGTTTAAAAGTTAAAAAACAAATGTAGTAAAAATAACCATAACTACAATAATCTGTTATTGGTTTACACAATATAAAAAAATGTAAACTTTAACATCAATAACCTAAAATGTGAGGGGGAGAAGTAAAAGTGTAAACTTTAAAAATCCTATAAAAGTTAAGTTTTCGTCAGTTTAAAAGAGTGTTATAATTTTAAGATATTTTACGTAAGCCTCATGGTAATCACAAGGGAAAAACCTATAGTAGTCACACAAAGGAACATGATAAATAAGTCAAAGCATAATGGTACCAAAAGACACCAAAACATGAAAAAAGACAGAAAGCAGGATAAGAAGCAAGGAAAAATGGATCTACAAAACAGTCTGAAAACAATTAATGAAATGGCAATAATAAGTCCTTACCTATCAATAATTACTTTAAACATAAATGGATTAAACTCTCTAATCAAAAGACAGAATGACTGAATGGATAAAAAACAAAAACAAAAACAAGATGCTCACTTTAGCCTTAAAGACACACATAGACTGACAGTGAAGGGGCAGAAAAAGATATTTCAAGTAAACTAAAACCAAAAAAAAAAAAAAAAAAGCAGGGGTAAACTAAAAATAGTAAAAAGAGAAAAAGAAAGTCATTATTTAATGATAAGGGCTCAATCTATCAAGAAGATATGAAATTGTAAATATTTATGCACCCAATATCAGAGCACCTAAATGCATAAAGCAAAAACTAACAGAACTAAAAGGAGAAAGTACAGCAATGCAATAACAGTCACAGACTTTAATACCTGACTCAACAATGGATAGATCATTCAGACAGAGAATCAATAAGGAAAGAGCAGATTTGAATGATGCTATAGATGGATCTAAGATATATATAGAGAACATTATATCTAACATCAGAACACACATTCAAAGCACCCATGGAACATTTTCTAGGAAGACCATCTGTTACATCACAAAACAAGTCGTAGCAAGTTCAATAAGACTGAAATCACACCAAGTATTTTCTCTGAACACAATGGTATAAAACTAGAAATCAATTACAGGAAGAACACTGGAAAATTCTTCAATACATGGAAATTAAACAACACTCTCCTGAACAACCAATGGTACAAAGAAGAAATTAAAAGAGAAATAGAAAAGTTTCTTGAGACAAACCAAAATGGAAACACAACATACCAAAATGTATGGGATGCAGGGAAAGCAGTCCTAGAGGGAAATTCATAGCAATAGACACCTACATTAAGAAATAAGAAAGATCTCATATAAACCACCTAAATTTACTCCTCAAGGAACTACAGAAAGAAGAATAAATTAAGCTCAAAGTTAGTAGAAGGAAGGAAATAAAGATTAGAGGAGATTAAATGAAATAGAGACTAAAAAGGTAATAAGAAATTAAGAGCTGTTTCTTTGAAAAGATAAACAAAATTCCCCTACCTCCCACCTCCGTGCTTTCAACCTACTTCCCAGGCTGGGAAAAGTGCTGCACAGAACCCCGCTGCTGGGCCGGGTTGGGGGAACCTGCCGCCGGGAGATGCGGCAGCTGCCGAGCCGCTGACTGCGACGCAGGAGCTCTGGGAGTGGCTCTGCGCAGATGAGAAAACCGTATTTGAGAGAAGCTGAGTAGTGACTGGCCTAAACGTGCAAACTGATAGTTCTGTCCCAGAGACAACAAGTATGAATACCACAGATAATGGTGTCAACTGTCTATGTGCTATATGTGGGGACAGAGCGACAGGAAAGCACTATGGCGCCTCCAGCTGTGATGGGTGCAAGGGCTTCTTCAGACGCAGCATCCGCAAGAGTCACGTTTATTCCTGCAGGTTCAGCCGGCAATGTGTTGTTGACAAAGACAAAAGGAATCAATGTAGATACTGTCGATTAAGAAAGTGCTTTAGAGCAGGAATGAAAAAAGAAGCTGTGCAAAACGAACGTGATAGAATAAGCACGAGAAGAAGCACATTTGATGGCAGCAACATCCCCTCCATTAACACACTGGCACAAGCAGAAGTTCGGTCTCGCCAGATCTCAGTCTCAAGTCCTGGTGCAAGCACTGACATAAATATTAAGAAAATTGCCAGTATTGGTGATGTCTGTGAATCCATGAAACAGCAGCTCTTAGTCTTGGTGGAATGGGCTAAATATATTCCTGCCTTTTGTGAGTTACCACTGGATGACCAGGTGGCACTGTTGAGAGCTCACGCAGGGGAACATTTACTGCTTGGAGCTACAAAGAGATCCATGGTGTATAAAGATATTTTGCTTTTGGGAAACAATTACATTATTCACTGCAACAGCTGTGAAGTTGAGATTAGCCGTGTGGCCAACCGGGTTCTAGACGAGCTGGTCCGACCACTTCAAGAAATTCAGATTGATGACAATGAATATGCTTGTCTGAAGGCAATTGTATTTTTTGATCCAGATGCAAAAGGGCTAAGTGATCCAGTAAAGATTAAGAACATGCGGTTCCAAGTGCAGCTGAGTTTGGAGGACTACATCAACGACTGGCAGTACGACTCGCGGGGCAGGTTTGGGGAGCTGCTTCTGCTCCTGCCCACACTGCAGAGCATCACTTGGCAAATGATTGAGCAAATACAATTCGTTAAACTTTTTGGGATGGTTAAAATCGACAACTTACTTCAGGAGATGTTACTGGGTGGTGCTTCCAGTGAGGCTAACCATCTCCATCATCCAATGCACCCACATTTATCTCAAGACCCATTAACTGGACAAACTATACTTTTGGGTCCAATGTCAACACTGGTTCATACAGACCAGATCTCAACTCCAGAAACCCCACTTCCTTCCCCACCTCAAGGCTCTGGACAAGAACCGTACAAAACAGCTGCAAATCAAGCTTCAGTCATTTCACACCAGCCTCTCTCCAAACAGAAGCAATTGTGAAAATATGTTTACTTCTGAACGGCACTGCATAAATGTGAAAAGTTGTTGGTCTTGAAATATCTCAGGATAGCACTTTTGGCAAACTCTTAGCCAAGGCTTCTTCATGGTGCTGTTATAAGATAGTATCCTGTTTTCTTGTTTATATGCTCATTTTGTTTGTTGTTGCTATCGTTTAAAACCTTTAGATGCAACCAATGTATATCTGAGTTTCAATATGTTTATATAATATAAACTTGTACTGTGCCTGAACCAGTTGAATCTTATGTACTACTTTCATTTGTTGTCTTATTATTAATTTAAATCTGTAAATAATTGCTTATGGTGATGTGATGCAGAACTAAGTGTTCTTTTTTGACTGTGAACAGTAGATCAGAAATCCCAGATTAATATTAAATGAACCAAGTTTTTAAATAAATTTTAAACTTGCAAATTCAAAAAATAAAGCAGTCACTATAGAATAGGGTATATTTCTATGAAGAAGAATCACTTATGGATATCCCGTGGCTAAGAAGTATCTTTTTGGCCCACAGTTAAATATGCCTATATTAAATTTAGAAAATTATAAATAGGCATTCCATAGATGACTGGGTATTCCTTGAAATCTGCCTATATTTGAAGATGTATGTTAAAATAAAGCATGTCAGTTTTATCAGTTAGGATACAGGTTAAACTGTAAAAAAGGAACTCTTAAAAGAGTGGCTCAACCAAGACAGACATTTATTTCCCCCTCCTAAAACAATCTAGAAGCAGACATCCATTGACTAGAACTTAGCCCATGCCCACATCTTGTTCTCCAGGAGGCTGGGAGTGTTAGGTAGAAGCCTTGTGCCAACAAAAACTGTACATCGCTGGGCTTCTGCTGTCGGGAGACAAATTAGCCATCTGTGTCACACACGCATTGCCTCATTTAATCCTCAGAGCAACCCTGTAAGAGAGGTATTATTATCTTTCTCTTGTAAAGGAAGAAACCTTTAGCTTAGAGGGTTTCAATAATGTAACCAAAGTTCATTAACCTAAAAAGTAGGAGAGCCATATTCAAGCCCAGGTCTGGTTGACTTTAAGGAGATTAAATCTTTGGTATAGAATGAAAATGTGAGCGTCTTACTGTGGTTTTTAAATATATGCAATTGAGTGATGATTGAATATTATCCATTGTGTTACCTGTTAACACATATTTACATGTAAATGAGTGTAAATTTGTTGCAACATGAATAAGAAACCACTTTTGTACTTTTAACGACTCTTCCTCCTAAAAACAAATAAAAAAAAAAAAACAAACTTTTAACGGATTAAAGAAACTAAAATATATACCAGGTAGGTTATGATGAAAGCAAAGACAAATTTAAATCAGTGACTCAGCATATTTTCAAAAAATCCAGTGGACTGAGGAATATAGTTCAGGAGCCCAAAACTACTTGACTATTTGATATTATCTAAAGCTGGAGCTTATTTAAAACAATTGACAGGCTGCCTCAAAAAACAGCGATGCCTCCCTCTCTCTTTCTCATTCACACACACACACACACACACACACACACACACACACACACACTTTATTTGCTGAAGCAGGGAAAAACTGGTTTAGTAATTATTAATGATATAAAAAGGGTTCTCCAAGCTGCAAGAGGCTGAATTAAATGATTTTTACAGAACCTTTCAAAATTTCTATGATTATGATTTCATAGCCCCCCACTTACCCTGCAAATAAAAAAGCTTCTGTTAACTGTAACTAACTTATTAACTCTTAAAATGGAAAAATGATTGCTTAGAAGCTATCATTGATTTAATAGAATCAATAAAATTCCTTGCAGAGCTGGTACCTGGAAACTGTAAAATATATCTTTGAGAGAGAGAACAGAAAAAAAAATTAACTCATTTTTAAAAAAATTTACACTAGTATCTCTATTTCATGAATAAGAATGCTTTTGATTTTTATAAATGGAAATATATTTTGTAGTTTTGTTTAATTTTTTGTGTTGTTCTCTCAGAAGACATTAAAAAAACCTTTAGAATGTAAAACACATAATTCATTTTTAGTGAACCTTCTAACTTATCTGCATATATTTACTAAACAGTCATGTTTTAGAAATCATTGCTAACCAATTTGTTTTAAATACTATGGTCAGGGAATGTGTAATATAATATTTTTGTATACTTAACTGCCAAAAATGCTGGACAAAGGGGAACTGAAGTTTTCAGCATATCTTCAAAATGTTGATAATCAAAGTTATTGCTTTTATATAGCACAAACCTTTTTTCAGGTAATAAAAAAGAATAATTTATTGTGAAATAATGATTCATTTTATAAATGTAAAATTATTTTTATAAATTTCATTGTTGAAAATCAAAAATTACTAGATTTTTTTAATGTTAAATTATAGTGAGATTAAAATATTTCTAAACTGTGATACCATATTGTTTCACTGAACTTTCTAAATAAAAATTGAGGAAAAAAAAAAAAAAGATAAACAAAATTGACAAATCTTTGGCTAGACTAACCAAGGAAAAAAGAAAGGACCCAAATCAATAAAACTACAAATGAAAAAGGAGACATTACAACTGATACAAAGATATATGAAGGATCATAAGAGGCTACTATGAACAACTATATGCCAACAAACCAGACAACCAAGAACAAATGTAAAAATTCTTAGAAACATACAACCTACCAACACTGAATCAGGAAGAAATAGAAAATCTGAACAGACCAACTATTAGTAAGGAGATTAAATTAGTAATCAAAAACCTCTTAACACAGAAAAGCCCAGATGGCTTTTCTGGTGAATTTTACCAACCAGTTAAAGGACAATTAATGCCAATCCTTCTCAAACTATTCTCAAAAATCAAAGAAGAGGGAAAACTCCCAAACTTATTTTACATGGCCAGCATAAACTGTCCTGAAAAGGGCACTAAAAGAAAAGAAAACTACAGATCAGTGTTCCTGTTAACTACAGATGCAAAAATTCTCAATAAAATATTAGCAAACTAAATTCAGCAGCACATTAAAAGGACCATTTACCATGATCAAGTGGGATTTATTTCAGGGATTGAAAAATGTTTCAACATTTGCAAATTAATCAATGTGATACACCTCATTAACGAAATGGATAAAAATCATGTGATCATCTCGATAGATTCTTAAAAAGCATCTGACAAAATACAACATCTGTTCACGATAAAAACTCTTAACAAATTAGGTATAGAAGGAACATAACTCGACATAACAAAGACCATATATGACAAGCCCACAGATAATATGATCAATAGTGAAAAGCTGAAAGCTTTTCCTCTAAGGTCAGGAACAAGACAAGGCTGTCCATTCTCAAAACTCCTATTCAATATAGTACTGGAAATCCTACCCAGAGCAATCAGGCAAGAAAAAGAAATAAAAAGTATGAGAAGTGGAAAAGAAGAAATAAAAATGTTAATAGAAAATTCTAAAGACTCCACCAAAAAACTGTTAGATTTAATGAACAAATTCAGTAAAGTTCCAAGATACAAAAGTAACAGTCGTGTTTCTATACACTAACAATGAATTATCTGAAAAAGAAATAAAGAAAATGATCCCATTTACAGTAGCATCAAAAACAATAAAATACTTAGGAATAAATTTAACCAAGGACATGAAAGATCTCTACACTGAAAACTATCAAAACAAGACATCAATGAAAGAAACTGTAGATACAAATAAATGGAACGCTATCCTGTGCTCATGGATTGGAAGATTTTTTTAAATTTCCATATTACTTAAAGCCATCTATAGATTCAATGCTATCCCTATCAAGATTCCAATGGCATTTTTTACAGAAGTAGAAAAAAACAACACTAAAATTTATACGGAAGCACAAAAGACTCTGAATAGCCAAAGCAATCCTGAGAAAGAAGTACAAAGTGGGTAGCATCACATTTTCTGATTACAAGCTATATTATAAAGCTAGTTATCAAAACAGTATGGTAACGGCATTAAAACAGACACACACCAATGGAACAGAATCAAGAGCCCAGAAATAAACCCAGTGATATACAGTCAAGCAATATTTCACAAGGGAGCCAAGAATACTCAATGGAGAAAAGACAGTCTTTCCAATAAATACTGCTGGTAAAATTGAATATTCACATGCAAAAGAATGAAAGTAGACGTCTATCTTACACCACTCACAAAAATTAACTTGAAATGGATTAAAGACTTGACTGTAAGACTAGAAACAATAAAACTCCTAGAAAATAATATAGGCAGTAAGCGCCATGATATCAGTCTTTGCAATGATTTTTTGGATATGACAAAGCACAAACAAAATAAAAAATAAACAAGTGGGACTACATCAAAGTAAAAAGCTTCTGCACAGCAAATGAAACCATTAACAAAAATGAAAGGATAACCTACAAAATGGGAAAAAAATATTTGTAAACCATATATCTGATAAGAGGTTAATATCTAAAATATATAAACAACTTGCAACTCAACAGCAAAAAATAAATAAGTAAATAATAATAATCTAATTAAAAACGGGCAAAGACATTTCTCTAATGAAGAAAGATATGAAAGGCCAACAGCTACATGCAAAGCTGTCACCATCACTAACCATTAGGGAAATACAAACCAAAACCACAATGAGATACCACTTCACACCAATCAGAACGTCTTAACATCAAAAAGACAAGAGATAATACATGCTGACAAGGATGTGGAGAAAAGCGAACCCCTGTGTACTGTTGGTGAGATTACAGATTGGTACAGCCACTATGGTGAACAGTATGGAGGTTCCTCAAAAAATTAAAAAACAGAACTACAACATGATACAGCAATTCCACTTCTGGGAATATATCTGAAGTAAATGAAAACACTATGTCAAGGAGGTATCTGCACCTCCATGTTCACAGCAGCATTCGTTTACATGGAAACAACCTAAGTGTCCATCAAGGGATGAATGGATAAAGAAGTTGTGGTACATACATACACACACACACAGATGTTATTCAGCCATAAAGAAGGTGGAAATCCTGGGACAACACAGGAGGATTTGGGACAAAACAGACGGATCTTAAGGGCATTATGCTAAGTGAAATAAGTCAGTCAGAGAAAGACAAATACTGTATGATCTCATTTATATATGAAATCTAAAAAAAAGAAAAAAGAAAAAAACCAAACTCGTACAAAAAGAGATCAGATTTGTGGCTACCAGAGGCAGGGAGTGAGGTGGAGCGGAAATTGGAAGATGTGGTCAAAAGGTATAAACTTCCAGTTATAAGATAAATAAGTACTAGGGAAGTAATGTACAACATGAGGACTATAGTTAACACTGTTATATGGTATACATCAAAGTTGTTAAGGGAATAAATCCTGAGTTCTCATCACAAGGGAAAAGAACATTTTTCTTTCTTTTTTTTTTGTATCTACATGAGATGATGGATGTTAACTAAACTTGTGGTAATCATTTCACAGTGTATCTAAGTCAATTCATTATGCTGTACATCTTAAACTTATATAGTGCTGTATGTCAATTTTATCTCAATAAAACTAGGAAAAAATGTTAAAATCCCCTCTATAAGCCATCATCTCAGGGCACATAGTGTTCTCCCTCAAACTCAGGCTTTCACAATTAATGCAGAGGCAATGTAAAGAACTAGATTGCTGAGGAGGGGCTGTGTCATGGCTGTGGCTGGGTAGTCCTGCTCTGGGTGACCCTGAGGCTTCTGCTTAGTTTCTGCAGCCTTGTCTCCCCAGAGTAAAATGGGAGCATCATTTGCCTGATGACAGATTCCCTAGGCTTTTGCAATATTAGGCACTACAGTTCATCAAAAAGGACTGAAGACTATCTAACAAATCTCATTATTCCTTTACAACATTAACTCCCAAAACACACTAAAAATGCAGTAAAATATATAGAAAATGAGCTCCATGGTATCTCTTATGTATACCTAAAACAATTTTAATATTTATTTATTATTTGGCTGCGTCAGGTCTTAGTTGCAGCACGTGGGATCTTTTCTGTGGCATGCAGGATCTTTTGTTGTGGCACACAGGCTCTTCTTTGCAGTGCCTGGGCTCAGCAGTTGCGGTGCACGGGCTCTCTAGTTGTGGCATGAGGGCTCCAGAGCGTTCAGGCTCAGTAGTTGCAGCACACAGGCTCTCTAGCTGTGGCGTATGGACTCCAGAGCGCGTGGGCTCAGTAGTTGCAGCACACAGGCTTAGTTGCCCCCCAGCACGTGGGATCTTAGTTCCCCAACCAGGGATCGTGTCCCCTTAATTTGAAGGTGGATTCTTAACCACCGGACCAAGGAAGTCTCCTTAACAAAAGTTTTAAAGTATGTTATGCAGACCAATCAGCAAGACTGTACTTGTTACTACTTGTTCTTCACCTGCTGGGGTAACCTTGGGCCCAAGCCCTGGGCAGGCCTCACCCCTTGGACATGGACACTTCCCTTTTCTCCAACATCATCCCACATCTTTTAACTCTGAATTACCAACTCCCTTATTAAAAAGGAGGAATCAATTTTCCTTCACAGAAGAAATTATTTTATTCCATTTGAAAAAAAGTATACAGATATTCATTCTTTGCCTGGCAAAAGTCATTTTCTCATGAGAGTCTGAGTCCTGCCTGGTGAAATTAATGGTGACAAATGGTTAGAGAAACCTGTGGCCCTCAGGGGCACAGTGCACACAAACATTTGGCTGGAAAAGCATTTACATGATCAAAACATTTCCTGTAGCAAAGGCTGACAAGTCCATTTTATCCTGAAGACCATTTTGCTTTTGAAGAAAACATTTAATTTTGAAGATAATTTAAATTTGCTAATTGAACCCAGGGCAAAATAGTTTTTCACGTAACTGAGAGGGGAAAGAAACTGGAAGCCCATCTCAGGTACTTGTCCGCCACATTCCCCTCCTCTTACATGATGAGCTCTTTTAAATTGATCTCTAGGCTGAATGTGTCAAATGTCTTAAAACTGCCTAAAACCCCAGAGCAGCATGTTTTCCTCCCTGGAGACAGACCTCCCTAAGGCTGAGCCACCAGCCACCCTGGCCAATTTCCACTCCTCCAAGGGACCGAGGCAGACTCCTGCCCTCACCCCATTCACACTTGCTCCACCAGCAAGGTCTCAGAGGCCAACCCATGCCCTCCACGAGCCTCTGAACTTAGCACCACTGTTGCCTTGTCATAGGAGGAGACGGGCAAACCCCCAGGCCCCTCTTTTTACGGTCTTCCACAGCAAGGGTCACCTCTAGGCCCTCCATTAAGTGTTCAATATTTTAACATTATGAGCTACATTGTATTCACCCAAGGAAAAGTGACTGAGCCCCGTTCCTGTTCTGTGGCTCTAGAAGTCCTAAGGATGGAGTCAAGGAAGCAGCAGGAAGCAAGCCCATTCTCCCTGTACCACTCTTCCAGACACATACAGGGGCCAGCAAAAGCTGGATTGATGACTGTTCAGCCTTATAAGTGTCACATGTTGGGACCTCGGTGATAGGCACTCATCCTTCTCCCTATACCTACTCCACTCCAGACACTGACCAGAAAGAGATCCTTCCAAGAATGCTGACTTGGGGACTCCAGTTAGCAATCACTGCAGAAATGCTCCTCAGGTGAAACTGGGCCATGGCCTCCAAATGTCCTGGCCAGGAAGTGCTTAAAACGTGCCTGTGTGTCAGATTAAGGAGCTCTAAAATTACGAGGAACAGAACTGCTATTTACTCAGTATTATAGCAATTTAGATTTAGGGCTTTTTAAATTCTAGATATGACATTGCCTCAAAAAGGCTGTCTGAGGGGGCAAATGTGAAGCAGGGCTTATTACAACTGTCATGTGTCACACTCTGAAACAGGGTGACATCCCATCGCTATTGCACAACACCTTTGTTGGGGGGACACAAAACATCATTTGTCAGAGCCAGTCACTCCTCCACAGCAGGCAGGGGACAAAGCAAACATCCAGACAACCAAAGCTGATACCAGGGGCTCCCATACTGCAGGTCCATCTGCCAAGGTCATTCATCTCCCTCCAAGCACGTCCAGCTTGGGGACCTACACAGTGCTATTGTGAAGACATTCATGGCCAGTCCACTAAATGCCTTCAAGGGACAGCATCTGTCATGTGTAAATGTCTCTCCTGCCGCTCCTCTTTGGATGTAGGAGGTTGAGGATGCTGGTATTTTGGCTCCCACAGCCTTGGATCAGGCGAGTCTATTCCCCATGATGAGTGTGATTGACATGATGGTGGCTTCTGTAACGCGTCCATATGTCACAGAAAAAAAAAATGCAGCACGCTAAGATATGGCCAATGTCGGCTGATGCACATTAGGAGCGCAAGTGCTAAAGCTGCCCTGATTCCTTAGAAACAACAAGAGCTAGTTCTCCCCGTGGGTGGTCTGACTGAACTGGCTGTCTGAAGAGGGAATGGTTGGCAATGGAATCGCTAATTTGGGGGATTGCCCTAGAACTGCACTCACTGCCATCGAGCCATTAGGGATAGCAGTTGTATTCAAGATACTAGGGATCTCACTAGTATTTTGTATTTTAAAATAGACCAAATAAAACACTGGTAAAACAATTCCAATCAGAAGCATGATAAAAACAGCATTCCACCTCTGAATTCCACAGTCTGCACCGTTTGTAGGTATCTTCGGAAGAGTCGGAAGCAGTGGCTGACTGGAGCTCTCTATGCAGTAACTTTCACTCAAAAAGATTTCTGACTGCACTGCATGCTCAATATTCTGGTCAATGCCCTTAAAGAAGTCCGTCAGTGGGTTAGACGAGGCACTGGCACTGACAGCTGCTCTGTCTGGGTCTGGCTGCTCCTCGAAGGTCACTCTGGTCTCTGTAGATGAGCTCAGGAGGGGTCTGAGTTCTTTGTGGGTCTCTGTTAGGATCCCGTGGTTTTTCACTGGAATCTTAACAGATTTCAAAGCATGTAAGTCTTGTTCTCTGATGAAGTTGTTGACTTTCTTGATATCTGCAACCTAGGGAAGCCATGAAGACAAACATCATGAAATGATGTAAAGCTCCTTAAAACTAATATCCAAAAAGTGTTGCTTAAACTTTCTGGGTGATGGTCCAAGCCCACACAGCTTAAGAATCTGATGAACACTGGAAAACTGTACCTACACACAAAATTTAGTTTAGGCTGAATAACTTCGTTTTTTGGCTTTAATTCAGCCTTAATGTATAGCTTAATCATAAGATTTTTTTTATAGACTTACAAGTTTGAACAACTCAAGATTAGTTTTGGAAAAGACTTTGTTTAAAGTGTGCCTTCAACAAAATGCTTTTAGGTGAAACACATCATGGTAAAAGAAGGCTGTACCCTTTCTACATTTAACTTTTGAGAAAACAGTGCCCCCATCTGGGTGACTCTCTCCTGCATTAGAACTTAATTTAGTAGCTGTAGTAGACATTAGCATTCAGCAAACACAAAGCCTCAGCCAGCTCTACAAACACTAGAACCTAGTTCAACTGTAACAACATTTTAAAAGGTGTGCCCTCATGATTATACGACGTTTTCTTTCCCAGAAGTACTGTATGGCCTATAAACTTATTTTTAAAATAAAAGCGACCTAGAGTTAATTCACCTCAAGGATTTCACAACACTTCTTTTCATTTAGAAACATGCAGAGAACTTGGAAACTACAGACTGAAATCTTCTATTCCCATATTAGGACTTGAGGAGAAAGGAACACGACTGTGAGTTTTAAAAAGTAACAAAGTTTATGACAAATTCCTCTCATAATCAAACCTTAATTTTTAAAAAGTAGGGGGAAATATAAGTCAAAGATAGATCCTCCCTGAAGTTATTGTTTGAAAACTTACCAAAAGCATCAGAGATGGACTCTAAGGTTCTAACTCCTAAGTCCACTTAAACTAGAGTGTAAATACAGCCAACAGACTTTATTCAAATCAATCATCTTCATTATTTTCATTACTTAGCAAGTCCTTTTATCATTTAATTGAATTGGGGTGGTGGACATTTTTAATTTATTATATCCTGAAACTTAAGGTGCTTGAGATATTTTTGTCTTTGATCCTAATAAACTAACATCAAATTTATTTACTTCAAATAGGAAAGCTAATCACTTCTTAGATACATTATACAGTCCTTTTGGATTTATTAAACATCACTGTTCCAAGAAGCCCATTGCATCTATTCAGGTCTTTGTAGGAGAGGATTCAGTTTTCAGCCCTTGCTCTATAAACCATATTAATATAGTATGTCTACAGAAGCTGATTATAAGAGTCAAATATAAATCTCAGTACAGTTTACAGACCACTATGTGTCCCTGGAGACCAGTTTATTTCCCTGGGAAACAACACCTCCACACATGTTGAGTCATTTGATCCTTGTTAGGTAAATGACAGACCCTTCAAGAATGAAAAGATTTTTTTAAATAAGTAGCTTATATAGCCTTAGAGAAAGCCATAGAAAGTAGCAGCACAGTGCTAGCAAAATGAAATAGTTTCCATCTAGGAGAAAATGCAGCAATTCAATAAATACCTTCCTACTTACTTTGCCATTGTTAATCACTCTGAATGCTAAAAATATAATTAAAGAGAGAAACAGGGTTATATAGATACACAGCATAGAAAGGATAGATCATGCAGTTCTAAAAGAGAGAAGGCAAAACTTTACCAATCAAATAAGCTACAACCAGCAAGAAAGGTTTAGAAAAAGAAAAGTAGCAAAAAAAAAAAAAAAAGCAAGCATACCAAAGAAATCTTGGATAAACTCTACGTGGCATCTCTGGCCCCATTATGTCTTAAATAAGATGTGCTCAAAAGAAAAAAGAAACAGGTTTCAGAATTTCATTTTGGAGGGACAAGGAAGAGATGCAGAGAGGGAACTGCCCTGTCACCTGAAATTCCTGACTAATTCCCTCTCTCTCTGAGGAACGGAAGGTCCTTCCACCTGCCTTCCATCTCTAGCTAGACAGGGGTATCCTTTACTCTAGAGCAGGCTTCTTCCAACCACCTCTGGGGTCAGAAAGGGTCCCCACTCTTCAGTGAGCTCCTCTGTTCTTCTAAACACAGGGGCTGAAGGGCAGGTGGCGCCTTCACCTGTGGGGTTTCTTACTTTGCAGCCATACTGAAGAGCGAGCTTGTTGAGGCTGTCCTCCTGGGCCAGCTCCCGCTGCAGCAGCACGACGTCCCCTGCTCCTGGCTGGTGAGGGTGGTGGGCACCCTTCTTCTGGCGCTCCTTGCCCCGGGGCCGCAGAGCTACTTGGTGGGACTCTTCCTCAGAGGAGTCCCCGGAGTCCCCAACACCATTCTCAAACATGTAAATGTGGCTGGTCGGAGTCCTACAGACCACGGCTGGGCCTTGGAAGGTCTTGGTTAACACTTCCTTCTGCCTCATTTTCTTAACTGAAAACCAAACCCCAGGGTTAATTCCACACAAGGCATATTCATTCCTCTGTAGCTACACTGAAGATAAGTGTCTTCTTGTTGTTAGAGATAACTCCTTTCCCTAATATAAATACTCAACACATACCATCGGCACAAAAAATGTCAAAACGTGTTTACGCTGGCTGAGATGAAGGGAGAGAGACAGGCAAATAAATACACTCTTTTTTTCTAATTGCATACTTTTTGCGCAGAAAACAAGAGAGTCCTCTTTCTTCTCCCCTTATTCCTCATCCATAGCTATGTCTCCCCAAAACCCACATATGCAGATAAACAACTTCTCTTTTTGGTCCCAGAGTAGTAAAGAAGCAGCTGGGATCACTGCGATGAGCGGTAAAGACTGTTCCCAACTTCCTTCCTTGCACAGAACCTTTGTACAAAAAAATTCTTGCTCAACACTTCAAGCATTCCGAAGTAGCTTCACTTAAGGTCAAGACTAAGGACACTTACTTAGAAGAACTATGAGACTAAATACTCTTGACTTTGAAACGACTTTAATTATATAACATGTGAGGCAAGCTGGGGGAAGATTTCTGTCAAACTATGAAATTCGTCCGGTTTCTCACAGGTCCCTTGGCCTTCAGAACCTCCCCGTGTCTGGTTATTTTCACTTCCCGACCAGTGCGGAAGCCACAATACAAGCCTTTCCCCTCTCCAAGTTGCTCGAATGAACTTCCAGACATGAAATCTCCAACCCGGGAACGACAGCCTCAAAAAGAGTTGACACCGGGTTTCTTCGGAGCCAGAAAGAGGGGCGGCCCCCTCAGGACAGCGTGGCCACGGAGCGACCCCCCCACCTCGCCCCAGACCCCTCCCCGCACTCCGGGGGCCCCGCCGGCCCGGAGGAGGGAGGGAGGAGGCGGCTCTCCGGGTGCCCGAGGGTCACCTGCGGCGGCCCGAGGTCGGGGGGACCTTCCCGTCGGAGCTCAGCGCCTGCCAGGAGCCCCGGCGGCTCGCAGGCCTCAGTTTCCCTCGGAGCTCCTTCCGCGAAAGGGAGCTGACTGTAAAAACAGAGAGCGGCCCGCCTCTATGCTTAGACGGGTGGGGCCCCAACATTCAACAAAGGCATGACCTCCGACCTCTGACCTCCACCCCGGAAATCTCGGGGCAGTCCTCGACGGTCTGGGACGCTGCACCTCCAGCTGCAGGACGGTGACCTCAGAGAACCAGGAGTGGCGACTCGCCACCCAGCCGACGAGCTGGGCGACGCCGCAGCACCGCAACAGGCCCACGCAGCCCCTCTCCCGCAGGCCAGGTACCTCAGCGTCCCGGATGCGCCGAGACCGGTCGCAGCCGCCGCTGCTGCGCCTGCCGATTGGCTGCGGAAATCAGCATGTTCCCGGGGCGGGGAGGGCGAGGCAGCCAATGAAATCAGCGGTGGGCGGGGACTGGGGCGAGCCGGGCAGTGCTGAGAGGTCAGCACAGGACCTGCGGGGAGCGAGGCCCCGGGGGCGGGGGCGGGGGCGGGGGCGGGGCCCTGGGTCTGGGGCGGGGCCTCAGCTACTGGACTGGGGCTCGCCACACAAGCCTGTCTGCAGCTGCTGCACCGGCTGGTTCTGGCTGCAGTTTGTGCCTCTGCTGTAGGCTATTAAACACTTTAAAGTCTCCCTCCCAGCTTTCCACTGAGCCTCGGCTTTTTCACCCCGCCCTATGTCCATGGTCTGTAACGAGAGCTCAGATACCCAGTAGCGTGGGTGTCACCAGCTGAGGCCTCCGGCGGAGAAGGAGCCCCTCTGGCTCGGTCTAGGAGGGTGAGGGGTCTCTGCATGCTGAGCCTTCTCTGGCCTGAACACAGGGGGAGTTTGCTCCGCCGCGCCCCGCCCAAGAGGATAAAAAAGAAAAGTCCACCAATGTAAAACACTGAACCACGCAAACACGGACCAAGGAAACATAATTTATCAAGTGTCAGATGGCAGAGGACTCCTTAAGCTTAAAAGTGTTGGATGAACTCTTTCACACACTAAAGCACAAAAGTTTAAAACTGCAAAAGATTAAAATCCTTAATTGAGAGAGACCTCATTGAATTAATAAGAAACACACTAAGATTCCAGTAGATAAATAGATGAAGAGCATGAGTACACAATTCTGCAGAAGCAGAACACAAATGGCTATCAGGGAAGAGAAGTTAACCCTCACTAGCAATCAAATTAAACAACAAAGCAAAAGGATTAAAACAATAAGATCTCAGAAACCCCTTCTATGGCTTTCCATCCCACTTAGAATAAAAGTCAAGTTCTTTATCTTGGCAGACAAAGTCCAGGGTGGTGTGAGGGCTCCAGCGCAGTCTCTGCCATTCTACCTGTTCCTTTCAGCCACGCCCCACTTTTCCCTGGCCTTTTAACACCCAGATCTCCCACCTCTGGCCCTTCACAGGAATGTCCTTCTCTCAGCTGCTGGCATGGCTAGAGCTTCTGACCATCAGGCCTCAGACAAGTCACCTTCTCAGCAGGTGTCCACCCTATATACATGTGTGCTCCCTCCATGTTCTGGCAGATCAATTTGTTTCTTCATTGCACTTCCTGCTTAATTTACTTGTTTTATTGCCAGAATCCTCCTGCCCCTAATTATCATCTCTGTTTTGCTCACCACTCCCGGTGCCCAACTCAGTGCTTGCACTTAGTAGGTGCTCATTAAATAGTGGTTCAATAGGAGAGACATTAAGTGACCTCAGTAAAGTACACAGGAAGGAAGTAACAGCACCAAAATCCAGGTCCTTCTATGTTTGATTCCAAAGGCCCAGCTGTCTGGCCCAGAGCACCTGGCCATGGCCTGGTAGATTTGGCAAGCCTAGGAGTCAGAATTTAAAAGTGTGATTAATGGGAGAGGAGTCAGAACAGAACCTGCATATCTGAATTAATATAGCCACACTCTGATCAGTTATAGTCGCTTCTTTCATTCAGCTGTCCAATAAAAAACAAATCCAGATTCAGGAGGGACTTTCTTCAAAAGGATTACTGCCAGAGGAGAAAGGGACTGTTGCAGTGGGGGAGGAGGACTATTGCAATAGAGAGAAGGTCTGTAATGCCTGCAAGCATCTAAGAGTTAGGCAGAAAGGGTTGCTCTTTTATAAAGAGGAATAAACAAGACTAGAAAGAACCAGGTGTGGGGAAGTGGGATGAAAGGGTGACAGGACTGGATGGTAAATCCAGCCTATTCTCAGGTGGGACTGTATGCTGGCTCAGGCTGAGGCTGGGCCAAAGTTCATTCAGGGGCCTGGACGACGGAGAGAGGCTTAATGCAAGTTTGGTTAACAAGCATTTTTTTCTAATTGACCAATGGGGACAAGAGGCTCAGCTCATCATTTATGAGGCAAAGAAAAGAAATTTGTTTCTGACCTTGTCATAGATAAACAAGGGGGGCATCTGTGAGTCTTCTCTAAGTCATATGGGGAAGGAAGGGTGGTTCTTTGCAATAAGCCATTTTCCAGAACACAAAAAGTTTGGGAGGTTTGTCTTAACCTTCATTGCTTTCCAGGAACACATGGCTTGGGTAAAGTTCAACATTGTCAAGCTTATATCAATGAATCTCTGTCCGCGTGTCGAGCACTGGGGCACAGTAGGAATTAAAGCTGGCAAGTCCTAATGGGGCTTACATTTCTAGAGGGAAGATGGGCAAAAACAAAGATATACACAGAAAAGAGCACTACAGATTTCACTAGAGCTTTGATGGTCGTGTCTGTTAACAAAAATTATCCAAACTTCATAAAGGCAAAAGGATGACTGTGTATCCTCTCAGTGCTAACCAAGTCTCAGCTTGGTTAGCAGGCCTGTGCAAGAATTATCTGATTCTCTAAGGCAGCGGTTCCCAAAGTGTGGTCTAGGGACTCTGGGAATACCTGAGACCTTTTCAAGAGGTCTGTGAGGTCAAAACTATTTTCATAGTAATGCCAATGTTATTTGCATTTTCCACTTCATTCTCTCTTGATAACCAGTAATTGAGCTAATGTATATTGAGCCCTTCCTGAGTACCAGGTAACACAACAACAGTATGTGTAGGTATTATTATAATCCCCAATTTACAGATGGAAAAACTGAGTATGAGAGAATTGCAAGTTGCATATCCAGTATCCATTCTAACCTTTTACTTAGGAACAAAGCCCTAACATTATTTGGGGAAACAATGTGCCAAGCTAAGACTACCTTTCCCTTCCTTGCAATGGGGTGTACCCATGTGAATAAATGCCAGACAATGAACTGTAAGAGGAAAATGTTGGATGGGACTTCTTAAAATGCTTTTTAAAGGAGGACATCTGCAAAAACTCTGTAAAATATTTTTACCCTTGCTCCTGCTGCCTGGAATGATAATGTGATGGCTAGAGCACCTACAGTCATCTTGGATCATCTTGGCAACATTGGAGGTGGAATCCATGTGCTAAGCACGCCAAAGCAGAAAGATGGAAGGTGTGTGAGGAAGAAATAAATACCTCTGTTGCTTAAGAGGTTGTGAAGATCTCTGTTAGTAGCAGCTGAAGTATTTCCTAATTTATATACTTAGGCACAGAGGTTAAGTTACTTGTATAAGATATCATAGCTAGGAAGTACAAGAGGCAAGATATAACCCCAGACAGTGACTACAAAGCCCACGGTCTTACGAAAGCTTCTGAGCAGGGCTCAGTTTTGCTTTATCTGCTGCCCCAGCCCAGCCCAGGAGGCCTGCTAACCTGGTTAACAGTTTCCTCTGAAACATACCCTAGTTTGGTTTCTCCCCGAGTTTTTGCCCCAGGCCCTTGGCTAGACTGGCTGAGATGCAGTTCTTCAGGGCTGAGTGAAGCCAGATAGGAGGTGTTGGAAAAACATGGCTCATCTACTGAAGTGTGCCAGAGTCACATCCACCAGAGACAGTCCCACTTCTTTGGCCCTGAGAAAGCTATGACCAAACATCCACAAGCAAACCTGCCTACTCAGATGTCCCTCATACTCCTGCCAAACCTAGGCCATCTTGTCCCTGGTCAGCCTGCTATGGACTGAATTGTGTCTCTCCCCTATATTCATGTGTTGAAGCCTTAACCCCCAATGTGACTGTACTTGAAAGTTGGGCCTATAAGGAAATAATTCTGGTTAAATGAGGTCCTGAGGGTGGGGCTCTGATCCAATATGATTAGTGTCCTTATAAGACGAGACCCCCAGAGAGATCACTCTCACTCTCTTGCTCTCCCTGCTCACACTCAGAGGAAAGGCCATGTGAGGATCCAGCAAGAAGGTGGCCATCAGTGAGCCAGGAAGAGAGCCTGCACCAGAATCTGAACCCTAATGGACCTTGATCTGGGACTTCCAGACTCCAGAACTGTGAGAAACAAATTTCTGTTGTGTAAGCCACCCAGCTGTATTTTGTTACGGCAGCCTGAGCTGACTATGACACTGACCTTCTCCCCAGGAAGCCCCAGCAAGGGCAGGAGAGATGGATGGGAACAGATGCTGTGTGGCTGTTTTCCTGGATGTTTCAAAACACCAGTGAGTACAGAGCAGAGAATTGTATTTGCAAAGTCATTAGAATTTCTTACATCACAACTTCTCATTTTTTAGAGAGGAATTTAAGATCTATAGACACAGGGGACTTGCCTGAGGGTGCGTAGCAGGTTAGCAGTAGTTTTGAGGCACTATGGAAAATGAATGGAGTCCTACGCCAGCTCTGCATTTACCAGCTGTGCAACGTTGATCTTCCTGTAAGCTTTCTGGGCCTTTGTCCCCTCTTCTACTGTGTTGTCCCCTATGCCCAGGATGGCCATGCATTCCCTCTGCCTGGAACAATTCCAGGTTATGCCTGTTGTCTCAACACAATTATAATGAACACCCCTTCCCTTCTCATAGTGTCTGGACACACCCTCTACCCCTGTGGCAGTTTTCAAAGCACATACTCTCCACCCACCACCTGGCAGACATTGCTAGTTCATCACTGAAGCCCAGACAGCTGTTAGGCCTCTGCATGGAATATACAGGACAGCCATGACCAATCAAGCAATATTGTCAGAGGAGGTGAAGTTGGTTTGCTATCCCTACTCTGTGGAATTTTGTAGTCTTGATCTGGTTTCTTAGGCTGTGGTTTCTCTAATGACACAGGAAAATCCGTTGGTCATTGTGACTCAGTCTCCTATCCACAAAATGGAAAAATCAAAGCCTCCTGACTTCTTCCATGTGTTGTAAAGTCATTGTTAGAAAAGAAGCCCTTGGAAGAAACATGGCAATGAGTGTTAAAGCTCACAGCTCCAAAGATGTCACCAACTATAGGAATTCATGGGAAAGTGGTGGAAAAAAGGTTTAAGAAATAGATTGCATTTGGTACAGCAAAAAAGTCATTAAAAAGTTAAAAGGCATATGACAAATCAGGTAAAAAATTTGTTGTCTTTGATATGTTAATATCTTTAATATATAAAAGGCATTCAGACCTTAAAAAGAAAAAAACAAACACTCCGTGGAATAATGATGTAAACAATTCACTAAAGAAATACACATAGAAAAAGGGTGTTAACTTTACAGATAGTCAAATCAATGGAAACTCAGATAGCTGCAAGAAGCTGAAAAACTCAAACCTAAAACGATTGTATGGTTGCACAGGTTGGGATAGGGTACTCTCAGGCCCTGCTTGTGGGAGTGTCCATTGGGACATTTGTAGCAATAGCTTTTAAAATGTGCATATTCCTTGATTCTGCCTGCAGTGCCTGAAATCCAGTGTTCAGAGCCTGCCTTTGTCTGGAGGCCTTCGTGTTCTCTAAAGGTTAACATGCAGGTGTCCTGACCATTCGAGTCAGTTCCAAGCTTGGCCAGAATGTCAACAGTGGGGCAGGGATGAAGGGAGGCAGGGATGGTGCCAAAGGGACTTCTTTGGCATGCCCACTCCCTCCCTCCCCAGACATTCCAACCAGAACCCTTTGACCTGAAATTCTGCACAGGTGGTGGTAGGCTGGGAGCAGCAGGGCTGGCTGGGTAGGTGGGAGGTCTCTCAGATGAGGACTCAGGGCACCTGTACCAGGGGAAGGTCCAGGAGGAAGCTGCACTCAGTGATATTTCAGACAGCAGAGTGAGAATGGGCCACGGAAATAGAGTGGGGGGCCAGGGGCAGCTGTTGGAAGCAGCACCTGGAGCCAGGGTGTGGGACTGAGGGAGATGAGAGGCCAAGGGCAGCCAAGGTAGGTGAAGGAGGGCCCTGCACTCCGCAGCCCAGCAACCTGCCCAGAAGCTTCCTCATGGTCCCCTGGTGGGACCAGCAGGGTTTTCTGCCTAGAGAGACTTTTTGGCTAGTGCTCTGTGTTACTGCATGAACCTGTGGAATTGTAGGCACCTTTGGTAATGCCGCTCCACCAGGAACCCTGGGCTACAAAAGCTTTGATCACACGCATGAGCATGTCGGGCCCCTCAGCAGGACTGTTCTCGCCTCCAAACAGACATCAAACTAATGCATCCTGTATGTACAAAGTAGGTGCTTAAAACCAGGTTGTAAACATCTTCTTAACCCCATGATTAGAACCCAGAGGGGCTCAGCAAAACATCTATGTAACTGATTTGAATATGTACTTGACTAATGCTCCTAAAGCATGAAGCTACCATCGACTGAGGGGCTGCTGTGTCTCTAAGCAAACCTTTCAGCATCATTTCCAGCCTCAGGTCCTTTCAGGAACAGTGGACCTCTCTACAGTCAGGATTTAACCAAGAAACAACTCAGAGTATTCACATTAGAGGGAACTGCATGCAGGGATTGGGGTCACTGGTGATGGATGAACCAGTGGAGGGCATTAGCCACCATGGTGGGGCCACCATCCCCCTAGGCTGGGGGGAATTGGCAGGAGGCGATGTCATGGGAGCCTACTCAGTGGGAGCCGGAACCTTGGAGGAGACAAAAGTGCTGTGGAGCTACCTCGTGAGGCAGCGAGGGAGAGTAGAACAATGTCTTCAAAATTGTAAAGAGAAATGGCTTTCAATCTAGAATGTCTAGATCCAGCAAAACTATCAATGAAGCGAAAAGATGAAATAGAAGTGTTTTTGAATATGTAGGATCTCCCAGAATTTACCTCCCGTATACCATTTCTCAAGATGCCACTGAAGGATTTGTTACTCTGAAAACAAAGGAGTAAAACAAAAGTGATGAAAAGGCATCCAGGAAACAGAGACTCCATCACAGAAGGAAGGGTGGTGGTGAAGGGTGTGCATGAGGTGGAGGGGGTAGCGGGGGTGGTCACCCAGTCTAGACTGAAGCAAGTCAGATATGTCTCAATGTATTGAAAGAGATTGGGAGAGAGTTTAGGATTAGATTATTGATAAAAACATAGAAAACTAAATAGATGTTTAAAAAATCCAACAATTATGATTCAAAACAACCCATAGAAACTAGTGCAGTATCTAAAATTGAGTGTCATACTACATGACTCAGTTGTGAGGAGTGTGCTGATCTAACCCAGTCATAACTCTACCTGACGTGGGGGGTGAGGAGGGTCTCTGTGGCATACTGGGGCACAGAGGACACCCACACTGCACAACGTCAACTGCCATTTGCAGCAGACAGTGGACACGGTATGTAATGGGTTGAATTGTGTCCCCATTAAAAATATGTTTTTTGGAGTCCTAATTCCCAAAACCTGAGAATGTGACCTCGTTTGGAGACAGGGCCTTTACAGAGGTTACCAAGTTAAAATGAAGTCATTAGGGTGGGCACTAATCCAATATTACTGGTGTCCTTACAAAAAGGGGAAATTTGGACACAAAGACAGATGTACACAGAAGGAAGACAACGTGAAGAGACACAGGGAGAAAACAGCCATCTACAAACCACGGAGAGGGGCCTGGAACAGATCCTTCCCCCATGGCCCTCAGAAAGAACCAGCCCTGCTGACACCTTGGTCTGGGAATTCTAGCCCCCAGAACTGTGGGAAAATAAATTTCTGTTGTTTCAGCCACCCAGTTTGTGGTACTTTGTTACAGCAGCCCTAGGAAACTAATACATGATATATTGGGAAGTTGCTATAGACTGAATGATTGTGTTACCCCAAAACTCATATGTAGAAACCTATCCCCAATATAAGGGTATTTAGAGGTGTGGCCTTTGGGAGGTGATTAGGCCATGAGGGTGAAGCTTTCAGGAATGGAATTAGTGTCCTTATAAGGAGAGACAGGAGAAAGAGGGTCTCTCTCTACCATGTGAGGACAACAGCAAGAAGACATCTGTCTGCAAACAAGGAAGAGAGCTTTCACCAGTAACCAAATTGTCCAGCACCTTGATCTTGGACTTCCCAGCTCCCAGAACTTCTGAGGACCTTGGGGGAAGGATCTGTTCCAGGCCTCTCTCTGTGGGTTTTTTTTTCTCCCTGTGTCTCTTCACATCATCTTCCTTCTGTACGCATCTGTCTTTGTGTCCAAATGTCTGTTGTTTAAACCTCCCAGCCTATGGTATTTTTGTTAAAGCAATCTGAGGTAATACACCACCCCAGTACACACCCCATGACAGTTGCCCATTGCACCGTAGCAGCATGCCAGAGGTTACTAGCGCTCCAGCTCCCACCAGCGATGGGGTCTTCGTCGCTGGCCAGCAGGTGATCCAGCTCCAAAATTCCAGGAAAAGAGACCCACCAAAATCCTGAAGGATGACATGAACTTACCACACAAATCCAGTGGACCCAAGTGACACAAGGAATAGACAGTAGTGGATGCTACGGTGCCCCACCCCCTGCCCTCCAACTGCCAGGATTATTGGTCAGGGTGGCTCACAGCTGAGTTTCACTCTGGGGATTGCTGTCTGCTGAAGGTTAAGTCCCATCCTGGGGGCATCCCAATGACAGGTTAATGTGGAGGTGGGACAGGCTGGGACCTGGGACCTGGGACCCTCTGCTGCAGTGCTTGCACCTGGACAAACATCTCCTCAAGCAACAAAATACAAAGAAACTATTCAGGACTAAGAATACCTGTGTGCATGCACGGTTGGGGCAAATTATGAACAACAAGATACAAAAATACCAGAAATCCAACTGCCAATTCTGAGGAGCCAGGAGCAAAAGCAGGGTACTGCGCAAGTCCCCTGCACATAACACCACCAAAGAGGTGGGCAAAACACCTAAGCCACCCCACTTGCCCGACCCCTGGACCTGCCCCCACCCTCACCCCATATAAAGAACCAGCTCGCCCCCAACTCAGTGAGCAAGCAAGGGAACCTGTTACTTGTTTTCACTCCCTCATGCTGCAGCAGGAGTCCCAATAAAGCCTTGCCTGAACTTCTTGTCTGGTCTCTTATCAATTTCTATTGATTAAGGAGGCCAAGAACCCTGGTCAGTAGCAGAGGTACAAAGGCCTGTCCCCTTGAGCTCAATTCTGGGCAACGCTGAAAAGCCTGTCCAGCTCCAGCCCTTTGTGGTTTGGCAGAGACTTCTCTCATAGGGTAATTCCCAAGGGCATTTCCCAGTAACCTTCCTGTTCGCCAATCTCAGCCTTAGAGTTTATTTCCTGGGGAATCAAACCTGAGATGATGTTATTCAAGGTGTGAATGAACCATAAGTCGTCCAACCATCTCCCTGTCAATGGCATTCACTTTGTCTCCTATTTTTCCAATATAAAGTTAATATCCATGCAAATATAGCCCGATATACATATGGATTCCTTTATTACTCTGAGTTAGATTCCCAGGAATGGGATTGCTAAATTGAAGAGTTAATTTAATTTTACTAATAAATTAAATTTAATTTAAGAGTAGATTTAATTTTACTAGGTATTACCAAGTTGCTTTGCAAAAATGCCACAACAATTCACATTTCAGCAACCCCTTTCAGAGTACCCCTTTCCCTGCATCTTTGCCCACAATACACATTAACACTTTTTTTTTTAAATCAATCTGTTGGTTATAAAGTGAAATGTTGTTTCTTTAATTTACATTTTTCTAATTACTAACAAGTTTGAGCACCTTTTTATGTTGGTCATTTAAATTTGCTCCTCTGTAAATTGCTGTGTTAGTTGGGTTAGGTTCAGCTGCATACAGCAGAAAACCCCCAAAATAGCAGAGGCTTAAATTGGATAGAAGTTTATGTGTCTCCTATAAAAGGATTCTGGAGGTTGGAAGTACATGGTTGGAATCATGGCTTTACAAACTTGTCAGTGAATCAGATGTCTTCCAGTGCTCTGTTCTGCTCTCTCCACTATGGCTGTGGTCCTCAGCCCCCTGTTCCAAAATAGCTGCTGGTATCATACCCTCATTCCAAGCAGCAGGAGAGAGGCAGGCACAAAGGACGGCACACTCCCTCCCTTTAAGGAGATTTCCTGGACATAACACACAATACTCCTGCTTGCATATATTCAGTCAGAACTTAATCCGGTGGCTACACCTTGTTGCAAGGAAGGTTGGGAAATTTAGGTTTTGAGTTACTACCCTGAGTAAAATCAGAATTTTATTACTGAGAAAGATGGAGGTTGAGGGAGATGGTGATTGGAATAAGCAACTAGAAATCTCTGCTATAATTGCCTTCTTTTTGCCTATCTTTTCCATTTTTTCTTTTGCCTTTTTTTCATGTCAATACTGTATTATGTTGAACTGTACGAAATTGTTAATATTTTACTGTTATGACCAATGAGAACAGCAAGTTCATATGATTCACCCTAGTAGATGTGAACCCTTTGCCTTTTAGCATGGTAAACCTTTTTTCTAAAATTGCTGTTTGTATACCAAATTTTTTTGTGGTCCCTTTTGCCATTCAAAAATTTTTAATTTTTATATAATCAGATGTGCTTTTTTTTAATAGCTTCTGGGTTGGCTGTTTTGCCAGATAAATTTTCATGTAGATTTAATCTCCTATATTTTCTTCTAAGATTTGAACTGCATTACTTTTTCTTTTACATTTAAATCTTTCATTGTTCTGGAATTAATTTTTGTGTATGATGTAAAATAAAGTCCAACTTGATGGTCTTCAGCTGGATGGCCAACTGTGCCAGACCCATTTATTAAGTAGCTCATCCTTTTCCTGCTGGGTTGAAATACCATCTTTGGTGAACATTAAAGTCATATGCACAATGGGATCTATTTGGAGACTTTTTCGGTAACATGAACTTTTAAACTTTATGACTTATTTGAAATGAACGAGCTTCCCACCTTCCCTTTCTGCCTCTTCAAAGGGTGGCTGGTGTGTGACGGGTGATGCTCTGGAGAAGGTCAGATGCGAGGCAAGTGGCCAGCTTCTTAAGTCATCCATGTCTTTCTTCTTTTCATAACCTGATTTAAATCCTTGGCCCATGTCATAGATAGTTTTGCAACAGGCCAACATCAGTTTGTGTGATGAATGGCCCATTGATTCACGTTCAAGTGAATCACGCTTTAGCTTCCTTGCAATGCACCCCCCAGCCACCCGGGGCTCCATCGTTAAAGGGTAGATGGGCCTTGTCAATGTGTGTCTACACTGCAGCAATGGTAGCGAGCACCAGCTTCCTCTACCCTCATAACAGCTGTCCGAAACAGGCCTTCTTGTTGTGATCTCCATCTTACAGATGAGGAAACTGAGACTTGGGATCATCCAGAGGCAGATCTGGATGTCTAACCACAGAGCCTGGGCAGTTAACTCCATGCCGGGCTTGCCTGTTCACCATGAAGACAAACAGGCAGGAGGGACCCAGGCCCTAGTCCGAACTCAGGTCAGGCTGCCGTGTGGCAAAAGAGGGGGCAGAAGTGTTACAGGGTTACGCTGACGTGGCTCCTTCTGTTTGCTGTGTGGAAGCGAAGTGGGAGAGGAGAAGAAAGAGGGTGACCGGCCTGCCTATGGCCACGCTCAGCTCAGGCCTGCATCATGTGTGCTGGGAGACGGTGGCCCCTGATGTCCTGGGCTCTGGAGCATCACACCAGCCTCTCTTGTTCCTCTGCTGAGAAGCTGCTCTGCCATCCCCTCCCCCAACAAGCCTGTGTCCCACTGGGAGACACTTCTCAAGGGGTTTCTCCCGATCTTGCACATCTTGTGAGCAGGGGCACCCATAGTCTTTGACTCTGGACTAACTTTTCAGAGACGTTAGTAAACATTCTTGGAAGATGGATCTAGTGTCTCCCTCTATCAAGCAAGGGCAGACGTGTGCTGCTGTCCAGTATAACGAAGATGATTTCTCCCTCTGGAGCAAAGATTGGGCAGAATTGCTTGCAGCTCATTATAAAAGAATGAGGATTCCTGAACTCAGAGTTCCTCAGCTGTGATGCAAACCCACTAGATGCACAGAAGCCACCTGTACCTGCCTTGGCATCACCCTGTGGACTTTGTGAGTATAGTGGGTTGAATCATGTCCTCACAAAAGACATGTTCAAGTCCTAACCCCCAGTACCTGTGAGTGTGATCTTATTTGGAAATAGGGTCTTTGCAGATGTAATCAAGTTAAAATGAGGTCATGCTGGATTAGGGTGGGCCCTAATCCAATGACTGGTGTCCTTATGAGGAGAGCCGTAGAGGCGATGCAGAGGCAGAAAGCCATGTGAAGACAGAAGCAGAAATTGGAGTGATGCCAAGGAGTAGCCAGTAACCTCCAGAAGCTAGGATGGAGGCACGGAGCAGATTATTCCTCAGAGCCTCCAGAAGGGTTCAACCCTCCTGACAGCTTGATTTTGGACCTATGGCTCCAGAACTGTGAGAAAATTAATTTCTGTTGTTTTAATCCACAAAGTTGGTGGTGATTTGTTGGGGCAGCCCTGGGAAAATAACACAGGAGGGCAAGAGAAATGGCGCCAACATGAAGTTTATGGTGCTGCTGTGCTGTGAGCAACAAAGCCCCTTTCCTCTGATCCAGGAGGCTTGTATCTTTGGCCAGCATCTTCGTAATTGTGGCAGGTTGACTTGTTAGCTTGCAAGTAGGGTGAAATCTCAGACTCTTTCGTAGATCTGGACAGTTTTTGGTAGCGAGGATGGGATGACAACAGAGACAGGGCTTTCTGAAGAGAAAGGACCAGAGCCTCTGTGGCCTGGGTGAGGGGACATGAGAAGGCTCCCTGGGGTCCAGTAAACACTCTCCCCCAAGTGATGGGTGAGGGACAAGGGAGTAAGGGCCCCCACTGCTCTACCTGTTAATGAATGTTTAGCAGCTGAGCAGTGATGGGTAGGATGGGAAGGAGCAGCTGGAATAATACGCTGCTTGTTGCTGGCTCTCCTCTGGGAGGAAGGAGGAAGGGAGGTGATCGTCACACTGGGGCAGCTCCACCCCCCAGTCAGTGTGGTTATGGCTGCTGAGTCAAGGAGTCCCCAAAGCTGAACATAGCAAGAGGGAGCTTGCTCTGCAGTATAGAGCTTTGGGTAGACCCAAAACAAGTTCCTTTAGTTGATCCTAGCCCACTATTGGCCACTTGAACCTGAAAGTAAATGTAAAACCTTGCTAACTGTGCAGAGCACTCTCTCCCTCTGCGCCCCCAACCCCTCCCATCCCCTCTACTCTGAACTCAGCCACTTTAAGGAAAAAGCTGAGTATTTGGGGGAACTTCCAAGGGGGGAGGGACTCAAACTTTTATGGCTCTATTGGATAAATGTGCTCAAGTCACCATCACACCTGATCCTGTTGTGGAAGGAGGTGCCCATATTCCACTGATGGGGTTTGGAGTCTTCCTCATTGAGGAAAATGCCTGTCCTGGTGTGGTTCTCCCAAGTGCCTTAAATTTAACTGATGCTAGAGGTGCCATCCCTTGCCAGACAGCCCTAACCATGATTTGATGGCTGCTCCTCTTAACCTTTGTCTTTGTTAACAGTGGATGATGGCCCAGCTACTGCATTTTGGGGCAGTCATGAGTTAACTCAGCAGGCCTTGGTTGCCCAGACTCTGCACATTCCAAAGGTCTTCAGAATTGGCCCTTGACCAGCTCCTGGGGGATATCCTCTCAGCCCTTGAATACCCTACCTGAAAAAAGTGTCTTTGATTACCAGGGGCCTGGGGCCACAGCAGGCAGTTGGTGCTAACAATGTGATTTATGGTGGGTGCTTGGGCCAGACTGTATCAGTCTGACCTCTGGGAGGCTGAAGACTGAGTGACTAAGGTCAGTCACATGGACACTCCATGCCTACGTAACTGGCCCCCAGTAAAAACCCTGGACGCCGTGGTTCAGGTGAACTTCCCTGGTTGGCAATACTTTGCACCTGTTGTCACATGTCATTCCTGGGAGAATTAAGCACCATCCATGTGACTCCACTGGGGGAGGACAATTGGAAGCTTACACCTGGTTTCTCCTGAACTCTACCTTATGGCACCTTTTCCTTTGCTGAGTCTAATCTATATTGCTTTGCTATAAAAAATTGTAACTATAACAGCTTTTCTGAGTCCTGTGAGTCCTTCTAGCTAATCATTGAAACTGAGGGTGGTCTTGAAGTCACCCTGACACAATACCCCACACCAACCACTTCCCTAGATGTTCATTCGGTGGAGTGGACAAATGCCACCCAGTTGGTGGTGTGGACAAATAGGACACATAAGACAGGTGGCCTGAGGCCAGTCATCCCTCCAAAACAAGGGCTCACTCAGTTATTCAAATGGAGCTGGGACCTGGAGGACCATGTTGGAGGCTCTGCCCCCTGTCGCCTGATTGATGGAGGTTTCACTTGGATTGTTGGTAACAATTATAAACACATTTTCTCTTCAGGGACACCATGCATGCCTCGGAATCCTGCTTATGTGAAATCCAGGCATTAACTTGTCTCTCTTCCCCAAACACAGGCACTTGCACCCTAGAGGTGTTCATAAAAGACTCCAGATATTTAAGGGAACACCACCAGTAGAGCATGTGGCCCTCCAATGACTTCAGACATCTCTCCAAATGAGATGACCCTTGGTTTCTGAGGGCAGCTTCCTGGAGGGATTAGAGATCATTCAAGTACAGCCTGCAGGCAGTTTTCCCTACGAGGAGTGCATCCTATAGAAAGGGTGGTACAAAATTTGTCCCTGACTTTAGCTGAAATGGTAAGTGATGCACCTCTGCCCTGGAAGTGTTCAGTCTCAATGCTGGTGTGCCTGGGACAGCTCTAAGTGACTTGAGCATCATCTCAACAAACTTATCCTAAGGTCCTTAGGGAGGGACTCCAAGACCACCTCTGAAGCTTTGGGGCCAGATACACTTTAGAATTCTAAAATTTTGATTTTAGACATGATTTTAGAAGTTTTATTATATAAAACCCTGGCAGGATCCAGAAGAGCAACTTGTTAAGCACATTTATATTTTTGCAGCAAACTTATGAATAGACATACCAAGTGGGATTAAATGAGGGATATAAATGTCCTCAGATCAATGTAATGAGGTCTTCCCCAATTTATTACAACCTTTTTCATTTTTTTGAGACTTTTTGGATTTTGAAATTTTGACCTGTATTATCACCCCCATTTTACGGATGAGGAAACTGAGACACAGAGAGGTGAAGTAACCCCCCCAAGGTCACAGAGCTGAGGCCCAAGTCAGGATTCATTGTAAGATGCTGGCAGTCTGGCCCAGAGTCCTGGATTTGTCCTCTTTAGCGAAATGCTGCCATTGCAATGGCACAATTGGTGACAGGCCCATCTCTGGCCAGGAGACGTCCCCGCAGCCCCTCCCAGCTAAGAGTGAGCCCTCTGGCCTTGTTGCACGTGCCTGGCTCTGGGCTGCAGGACCTCTCAGCTGGCTGGCTTCTGGGGGAGCTCTGTCCTCCTAGGAAGAATCAGCCCGGCCTGAGGGTTCAGGGCTCATCCGACCCTGTAAATCTGTGCTGTGGGAGCCCCAAGCAGCCTTAGGCAGCCCCCACCCTTGGAAACATGCTTCCCAGACTCTGGCTTCCACCCCTGGATTACAGATCGATGGTGTTCCCAGCACCAGGCCCAGGTCATTTGCTTTGCTCAGAGGCCGTATATTATTTACTTATACTACTGCTTGGACTTTTAAGAAATTTAAAATTCCCTCACCCCACAGCCCTTTTCCTTTGTGACTCTGCTGGGGACAATGGCAGTGAAAAGGGTGGGTAGACCCTTAATCTGTGTAGGAACACAACCCTGTGCTCTGGCTCCTCTACCAAGAGTTGCTCCTGCTCTTCGCGCCCTCTGCGGGATGGAAGGGTTTCCATCCTCCTTCTGGGTGCCTGCAAGTGGTCCATGACTGCTTTCTATCAGCCCATTCTCTGAGCTCTCTCCATTTATGATTTTTTTTTTTTTAGATCTGGATGCCAGAATTGGCAAGGTTATTGCTAAAGTACAACAAGGCAATAATTGGGGTTGGGAGGAATCTTTTTGACACCCTCCACCCTCCCCACCCCACCCCACCCCCACCTGCTACAATCCTGGTGACATTGCTTTAGAAACCTAACCTGGTGGTGTCAACTAGAAACTTATGGGGCTCTCATGGAGGAGTGGGCGGGGGGGCACCCAGGCAGACCACGGCCTCCCAAGCACGTGCCTGCAGTGTCCCAATTGGAAACAGTGCTTTTCAAACTGTTATGACCATGCCCCACACCATCCTTTTGACCTGGGACTCATGTCCACACCAACTGAGATCTGTTTGAAAGAAACCATCCCTCCCCCCCGACGTGTGATGGTGCCCTTTGCTCTTTTCTAGCTCATCATTTTCCATTTTGTAAGATGCCGGCTGTGACCCACTCATTCAATTTCATGGCCCAGAACTGGGCATGTCTGCAACAGCTTGCAGAACACCGCCCTCGGCTGAGAGCCCTCTGAGGACAGGGCCCTCTGTGACTGGCCCTGGGCCTGGCACACAGTGGGTGCTCAGTGAAGGTTTGAGGATGTCAGTGAACAAGAAGGGAGGCCGGGGGAGGAGTCTTTGAGGTGTTATCGTAATGAGAATTATGAAACTTGGGATGTGTCTCTTGTTGCCCTAGCTGCCAGAAAGTTCAGGGCAAAACCTAAAGCTTAACCCAGAGACTAATTTAACTCTCATAGCTTTTTGTTTTTTAATTTTATTAACCAATTATATGTCAATTTTGTGAGTTGCCTCATGTTTTTTCGAAAAAACTGGGTATTTATAAGCAAACACACACACACAACAATAAACAAGTGGATATGTTGCCAATTTGGAAGCACATTCCTGGATTTCTATTTGGACCTATTTCTCAGTCTGGCAAAGGCCAGGTTCCCAGGCCTCCCATGTAAAAGAGGATGCCTAACTGAGGCCCTTATCTACGTTAGAAAAGGCAGGATTAATCTCTATCAAATTAGACCCCAAAGGTTCCAGCTTCCACTGGGGCTGCTGCTCTGACAATAAAACTCGGAGAACTTCCTCCCAGCACCAAGGCAAGTAACCTCGGCTAGTTGCAGCCCCTGAATTGCCCCAGCACAGTCCGGAGCTGATTCACAAAGCTGTTCAACGAACCCAGAGGCTGGTCCACACCCCTTGCCTGAATGTTCCCTACACCCACTTCCCCAGATTAGTTCCGATGTGGTAAACTCTCAAGGTTAAAAGCAGGTCAGCGTCACTGGCCCAAGATGCTTGTATTTTTTTTTTTAATTTATTTATTTAGTTTTAGCTGTGTTGGGTCTTCGTTTCTGTGCAAGGGCTTTCTCCAGTTGCGGCGAGCGGGGGCCACTCTTCATTGCGGTGCGTGGGCCTCTCACTATCGCGGCCTCTCTTTGTTGCGGAGCACAGGCTCCAGACGCGCAGGCTCAGTAGTTGTGGCTCACGGGCCCAGTTGCTCCACGGCATGTGGGATCTTCCCAGACCAGGGCTCGAACCCGTGTCCCCTGCATTGGCAGGCAGATTCTCAACCACTGCGCCACCAGGGAAGCCCAAGATGCTTGTATTTTAATGAGAGACAGTTGTGGACATGATCCAAAGGGTGAAATGTCAGGATCTAGTGACAAGCTAGTAGCACAGCTTAGCACCCTGCAAATTAATCCACAGAGGCGGCTACCTTCTCAGTATGTTTTAAAACTCATTTCTAAGTAAATGGAAATAAGAGTTCATCTATGTTAACAGAAATTATGCATCTTAGTATACCAAATGAGCCTATTCAGATGATGGTATCTAATATTATGGCAAACTTCCATTTCTTGAGATTTGCACTTGGAAGTAAACACAGCTTTTACAGAGGGAAACCTCTCATTGGCCAGCCCAGCCCCCAGCGTGTCCCCCTTACTTCCTTCTCCCTGGACCCCCCTCAGGTAGGGCCCCGGCCTCAGCAGTCCTGCCTGCGATTCCTCCTCTGCCAGGCCCTGCCTTCTTGCTTCAGCTGGACCTTCTCATGTCTTTTCACATCTCCCCTTTGTTCTACCAGGAACACCCTTTTCCTTTGGTCTGCTGGAGGAGTTCTGATTTCCTTCTCAAGACTCAACTTAACTTATGTTCTCTGAAAAAATCCCTGAGCCCTCCAAGAAGAGTTAACACCTCTGCCCTGGGCTCCTATTAAAGCGTGGGCCACAGAGCATTGGGCAGGAGGGGGTGACCTGAAAAGGCCTGTGGCTGCTGCTACTGCTGCTGCTGCTGGGGGAGGTTTTGGCTGTGTGCCCTCTGGGGAAGATGACCCAGCACGGAGCAGTGGGCTGGATGGACCTGGACTCCAGGGTACCCAGTTGCCCCCTGTCAGCTGGCCCCACGTGACCGCTGTGCATTGCAGACACTGAGAAGGAAGCAAAGCCTGTCCAGAGATGGCTGGACAGCCCAGGACACACAGATCATGCCCAGGGCCTGTGGTCCCACAGCTGTGGGAGGAAGCCTGGCCCGAGAGAGTCTGTCTTTACTTGTCCCTTCTTCATGATGGGAGCTGATGCTGGCAGGAGCCCCACACCTCCTTCCAGCCAGGAAGAGGGTGGCCCCATTTCAGAGTTGCTGTTCTTGGCATTCTCAACACTCCCTTTGTCATCTGCACAAAGCCCAAGTTAAGATATTAGATGTCCTTACTGATGGCACCTGGGCTAGGCTGATAGCCCTTAGTTAGTATCCCCATCCAGGGGTCTGTGCTGTGCCTCTGTCATGGCTACAGCTGTCGCACAGACCACCTATATTCACATCAAGCACAGTCCACAGCTTTCCCATCTACATTTCCAGGGCCCAGCCTGGGGCCTCAACGATAAGCATAGCAAAGGTTTGCTGACTGACTGAATGAGTGAATGAAAAGTTTCAAAACTTCCTGTTGCCTCAGGAAATTTCCACCAGGAAAAGCAGCTTTAGCACTTATCTGTTGCTCTGTGTCTCTGGCTCCAAGACTTATATGGCTAAGGAAGTCTGTCTGTCTGGGGTGTGTTACTGGGCCTCCTGTCTGCAGATGTAAGCCACATTTTACAATTATGGTGACATTTTTACTTCCTGTTGGTTGCCTACTCTGGCTCTCAACAAGTTCTGGACTTGGGCAAGATGGGAGCAGCTTAATGGGAGGAGGGCCGTCCTCAACCCCAGCTCCTGGAGGGCTGTTGAAAGGAGAGAGTCTGGCACCAGTAGCTGCTTGGCAGATATTATCCTGCTGTATGCGATTTTCCCTGTGCAGGTCCTACTGCTGATGGGATAAGCGACTCCCTTTCCCTCCTGCGGGTCTCATGTGACACTCAGGGGCATCTGTGATTCTGCTGGAATGGCATCTTCTGGCTGGGAAAGGGGCCTTTGTGGAGGGAGGTGTTAGCATGAACTTTGTTTGTGAGGGAGTTAGGAGCAGATGTCGGGGTCTGCAGGGGCAGCAGGGCAGGAGGAGCAGGGGGGACCATGGGTGCCTCTGTAGCCAGGGGAGGGGGTGGTGTGTAAGGGAAGGAAGCAGGCTGAGGCGGGTGCAGCGCCTGGCCCTGTGGAGGAGGGCCCGCGAGGGGAGTGCAGCTTGAGAATCACCCTCAGAGCACCTGGCAGGGCAGCAGAGGGTGGGCACCGTCCTCCTTGACCAGGTCACTGAGCCCTTACATGTGCCAGGTGGTGCAGGGCCACTACATGAGTTACTTCACTCTGCATGTGAGGCTGGCATTATCCTCCCCAGGTTGCAGAGGAAGAAACTGAGGCTCGGAGGCTTGCTCCAGCCCAATCCATCCATGAATGTGTCTCTGGCCCCACAGGCTGAGGCCTCAGAGAAAGAAATGACAGTGTCTTCTGTGACACTTGCCGAAGATGTGGAGACCGTCCCACAAAATGCTTTGTAAACATCTTAATTTTTTTTCATAGACTGGGGATTTCCCAGAGAAAAACCACTTAATATGGATTCCCAGGTTTTATAACACTTTCTCTAACTCTGCTTGGGTCAGTGGCTGTGGAATTTATGTCATAAAACCCATCTTTCTCAGATTCAGGTTCTCCTGGGGGAGGGGCAGTCCAGATCCTTCCTTTACTGTGATGGGTTGAATTGTGTCTCCCAATAATTCATATGTTGAAATCCTAACCCCCAGTACCTCAAAATGTGGCCCTATTTGGAGAAAGGATCATTGCAGATGTAATTAGTTAAGTCATACTGGAGTGGAGTGGCCCCTAATCCAATATGACTGCTGTCCTTATGAAAAGGGGATATTTGAACACAGAGACAGACATGGACAGAGGGAGAACACCATGCAAACATGAAGGCAGAGACTGGGTGATGATTCTACAAGAGGAGGACTGTTGAAGGTTGCCGGCAAACCACCAGAAGGCAGGCAAGCGGCCTGGATCAGAGTCTCCCTCATGGCCTCAGAAAGAACCAACCTGCCAACACATTGGTCTCAAACTTCCAGCATCCAGAACCGTGAGAGAATAACTTTTTCTTGTTGAAGCCACTCAGTCTCTGGTACTTTGTTCCAGCAGCCCTAGGAAATGAATAATAATCTTATCACACACTCCCTGGGCCCCTCAGGCCCTCAGGCTCCCTGCACAGTGTTTCTCTGCTGTGGACCCAGGAAATGCTGTGTTGCTTCTGGGAGGTGCTGACAAGGCCTCCTGTCTGCTCTGGCTGCCTTTCCCTCTTTGTCTTTTCCCAAAACAAACTTGGCTGTCTCCCAAGGCTCATTAATCTCTGTGTCTAGAGAAGCTCAGCATATAAATGCTCTCCTTGCTGTTTAAAGTGCTGTTTCTTTTACCTCAGGGTCCTTGTGTCAAGTTGATTCTCCTGAGGAAATTTCCAGGCTCTCCCTTTCCAAACTGACTGTTCAGCAGCTTCAGTGTGCAGCAAGGCCTCCTTGGGCACCCTCCCAACAACGAGAGGGGCTGAGAGGTGCCCTCCTTGCTAACAGACGGAATTTCGGAGAACGTTGTACATTTCGGCTAGATGCTTTAACAAACATCACTACTGCTGAGAGTCCTTCTGAACTGGCAAAACTGAAACCACAAGGTTCCCCAATTGTCAGATAGATCTAGAGGACCCATCCCACAGGCACTGTAAGAAATGACATGCACAAGGTGTTACTGGTTAGTATCCCTCCCCAGGGGCTGGTATAACAAACTGCACATCCATGAAGCGCAGCTTATAAACAGAAGAAGTGTTTTAGGAGCAGATGAACAAAGATCACCCAGGGTATTGTTAAGTGAAGAAACAAGGTGCAGAACAGTGCATAGAGTATGCACTTCCCAACTCATGTAAGGAAGACGGGAGGTTCAAGTATAAATTTGTATTTCCTTCTACTTGAATAAAGAAATAGTGAAAGGCCAAGCTGAAAATTAATAAAAGGCATTATGAAGGTTAATTTTGTGTGTCAACTTGACTATGCTCTGGTACCCATGGTACCTAGTTGTTTGGTCAAACATTAGTTTAGATATTGCTGTGAGGGCATTTTTTAGATGAGATTAACTTTTTTTTTTTCATTTATTTATTTATTTTAAACACATCTGTCTCTTTTTTTAAATTTTATTTATTTTTGGCTGTGCTGTGTCTTCGTTGATGCGCACGGGCTTTCTCTAGTTGCAGCGAGCGGGGGCTACTCTTCGTTGCGATGCACGGGCTTCTCATTGCGGTGGCTTCTCTTTGTTTCAGAGCACGGGTTCTAGGCACACGGGCTTCAGTAGTTGTGACATGCGGGCTTAGTAGTTGTGGCTCATAGGCTTAGTTGCTCCACTGCATGTGGGATCTTCCTGGAGCAGCGATCGAACACATGTCCCCTGCATTGGCAGGCGGATTCTTAACCACTGCACCACCAGGGAAGTCCTGAGATTAACACTTAAATCAGTAGACTTTGAGTAAAGCAGATTATGCTCCATAATGTGGGTGCAAAGACTGAGGTTCCCTGTGGAAGAGAGGATTCTGCTTCCAGTCTGACTTTGGATTCAAGCTGCAACATCAGCTCTTCCCTAGGGTTGGTCTCTAGCCTATTGGTCTACCTTGCACAATCTGGACTTGCCAGCCCTCACGATCGCATAAGCCCATTCCTAAAACTCTCTCTCTCTCTCTCTCTCTCTCTCTCTCCCACTTGCAGAACCCTGACCAGTACATGCATTACCTAGCGTAAACTACTGGGGTCAGGGCGGAAAGTGGGAGTGGGATCGAGGAGGATTGCTCAATGTATTCTTTTTTATATCATTATTTTTGAAGCTTATGCATGTATTTCTTATTAAAATTTTAATTATGAAAGAACTTAACAGATGAATGGTTAAAGCAAATGTGGTATATATATAATGGAATATTATTCAGCCATAAAAAAGAAGGAAAACCTGCTATTTGTGACAAACATGGATGAAACTTGAGGGCATTATGCTAAGTGAAGTAAGTCAGACAGAGAAAGATAAATACTGTATGATCTCACTTATATGTGGAAGCTGAAAAAGCAAAACTCATAGACACAGAGAACAGATTGGTGGTTGCCAGAGGTGAGGGGTGAGGGGTGGGTGAAATGGGTGAAGGTGGTCAAAAGGTATAAACTTCAGACATAAGGTAAATAAGTCATTGGATGTAATGTACAGCATGGTGACTACAGTTAACAATACTGTAATTGCATATTTAAAAGTTGCTAAGAGAGTAGATCTTAAAAGCTCTTATTACAAGAAAAAATTGTGTTAACTATGTGAGGTGATGGATGTTAACTAGACTTATTGTGTGATCATTTGACAATGTGTGCCTATATCAATCGTTATGTTGTACACCTGAAACTAATACAACGTTATATGCCAATTGTATCTCAATTTTTTAAAAAGGGGAAAAAAACCTTAAGAATGATGGGCACACAACTTGTTGAGACAAAGCTGTTCTGGAACATGTCAGGAGGTAGGGCAGCTTTCCTTGTTTTATGGCAATCTGGGATTTTCTCTAGAGGACATGATAACCAGAGGTGGGTGGCTTTTGATTCTATTTATCAAAAGAGGCCCCAGGCAGGCCGGGCTCAGTGGGAAATGAAGAACCCCAGGACTGTGGCCTTGGCTTATGTGGGGCAACACATAGGCTCTTTCATCCTCCATTTAGAGAAGGTCAAGCATACCACCAAACACATACCTGTCTTGAGTGTTTGCAGAGGTGTCAGCCAGCGCCCTTCCATTTCAAAATATCCAAACAACGGGCCATGATTTTGCCTGGCATCATCGCAATGCATCCTACCCTCGGACCCACCAGCAACTCCTGAGAACTTGCCACAGGCTGGGCACTGTACTAAGCCCAGGGACTCGGCAGCATGAGAGAGACCACTTATCCTCACGGAGCTCACAGACTAAAGAGGACAGGAGGTAATGTAAACATGATGGATGGTGAGCTGCTCCAGGAAGATGGAAGACAGGCTCTGGGAGTAAAAGGAGGCTCTTTTACGTAAGGGAGGAGAGGGACAGCTTACGTGGGCAGAAGACATGAGAAGATGAGAAGGAGCCAGACTGGTGATGATTCCAAGGAGGAGGGACCCCCTTGCTGCAGGTTGAGGGATGCAGAGGAGGTGCAGACACCTGTCCCCTTTCTGCTCTCCAGGTGCCTGAGACATCAGGGTGATTGAGGACAGGGGAGAAACCAAGGCCTGGAGGAGAAATGAGCTGTCCAAGGTTCCTCGGCTCCCACCCACGCTGGATGTGGGCACCCTGTTGTGTTTACTACTAATTTCAACGGAGGAGTGGTTCTCTGCTCATGTCCTTTTGCAGCTTCTGGGATTTTCCTGAAGCCACCACTGTGCACACTTGAGAGGCTGGGTGTGGGTTCTAGAGCCAGAGCTGCATGGGTTCAAACCCTGGCTCTGCCACTTCCTAGCTGTGTGCCCTTGAGTCAGTCATGGGACTTCTCTGGGCTTAAGTTTCCCCACCTGAGAAATGGAGGATTGTTGAGAGGATTAAGTATGAAATCGCAGTGTGTGATATGCCGTGGGCCTTCTCTGTGCTTCTCTTGCTCTGTTCATGTCATTTTCATAGAAAATAAAATGAAACAGGAGAGGGAACACGTGTGAGGGGAGGGCATGGGAGATGTTTTGTAGGTGGAATTTTGAGAAGAGATTTCAATTGGTTCTTTGGAGCCTCTGAAGTGGGGGATCCCTCCAAGGACAGTTCTGTGGCCAGCATCCCTGGCATCCCCAGGGAGTTAGAAATGCAGAACCTCTAGGCCCCATGCAGAAAGGTGAACAAGAATCTGCATCTTAACACCCAGGGTGGGGGTGCACCTTAATTATAGCTAAGAAGCCCTGCTCTACTACTGGAACTGTTACCCATGCACTTTGGCCTTGGCTGGACTGGCCCCTGTGCCATCTCTCCCCTGAGCCAGCATATCCAGCTCCTCTCTGGTTTATTCTCAGGTGTATTTTTCTGCTTCACTTGGTGTTGCCTCATGCATTCTCTAATTCATTACCCTTTGCAGACACCTCCCTCCCCAAGCAATATGAATTGGACAGTGGTGAGAGAAGGAGGGGCCTCAGCTGTGGGGACCATAGTGAGTGTGAGTAGAGCCCATTTCCTCCTCTCCTGGTGACGAGAGAGTGGGCGGGAGATGTGTCCCCTGAATGGGTCCATGGATGAGGAGCCTCAGGCCTTCCTTGGTCTAGAGGGTTTTGGAGGGAGGTTCCCTAGAAGAAGTCATGCTCTCAAGGCTGAAAAATGGGTGCATGGCATGTCTGGGAAGGAAATGGGGGACCCCCCCTGGCCAGCCCAGCACTCTAAGCCCTTAGAGGGAGCAGAAGAATTCCTCATGAAGGAACTTGGGCAGAGGGACAGAAGCCATGGGGCCACTGGAGTGGAGAGGAGTTTTATATGGGAGTTTGAGAGTAAAGATGTAACAAATGAACAGGATTGAATCATAATCCCTAGAATGAGTAACTAAAGGAGGCCAAACGGTTATAGCTCCCTAACAACATCTTAAGGAGCTGTTACCCAGTGGGAATGGGGGTTCTGCAGTTGGTGGCAGGTGCTGGAGGAAATAAACCATTTCATGTATAAACTAAGGGAATAAGGACTCCTCAACCACATGGCCTTCCTGACCAGTGGTGAGCATGAAATAATGGATGAGGACTGAGGACCCTGTAATTGGATCAGTAAATAGCTCTGCCCCCTCAGAGCAGTGTCCCCTCCTCTGGGCCCCTTCCACCTACTATTTCTCCTGTTCAACTCTTCCACCTGTCCACAGAGCCCTTTCTTTCAGCCTGAAGAAAGGCTTTATCTTCCTACCACTACCATTCCCTAGGACCCCCTGTATTAGTCAGGATTTTTCAGAGAAACAGAACACACACACCACACACACCCCCAACACCACACATATACATTATAAGGAACTGGCTCACACAATTATGGAGGCTGACATCCCCAAATCTGCAGTTGGCAAGAGGAGACACAGGAGAGCTGATGGTGTGGCTCCAGTCCTAAGGCCAGCAGGCTTGAGACCCAGGAAGAGCCAATGTTTCAGTTCAAGTCTGAAGTTGAGGATAAAAACCCTCCAATGACCCAGTTTGAAGGCAGTCAGGTAGGAGGAATTCCCTCTTACTCAGGGGAGGGTCAGCCTTTTTGTTCTACTTAGACCTTCAACTAATTAGATGAGGCCCACCCACATTGGGGAGGGCAATCTGCTTTACTCAGTCTACTGATTTAAATGTTAATCTAATCCAAAAACATCCTAATGCACACATTTAGAAAAGTGTTGACCAAATGTCTGAGTACCCTGTGGCCCAGTCAAGTTGACACAAAAAATTAACAATTACATACCCAACACAACCAAGCAAAACCAAAACCAAAACTAAAAACCTTTCCCTAATCATGGCTTCCTGCTGGCCACTTTCCCTCTCTCCCCTTGGTCCCCATCAAACTTCTGGAAATGTTGTTTTCCCTTGCTCATCCACTTCCTCACTCCCCTGCCTCCACCCTGGACTTCTCAGCCCACTCCATTCAGGCTTCTGCCTCCAGCACTGTCCTTGAGAGAGTGGTTCATGGCTCATTGCCAAAGACAATGGACATTGGCAGCCTCATCTTATTTGACCTCTTTGAGGCCCTTGGTCAAACTGACCATGCCCTGCCTTGGATCCCTCCTTTGGCCCTTGAGGTACTGCTCCCAATCCCAGTGTTCTAAGTGTGCTGATTACTCCTCTCTGGCAGTCCCCATCAGCTCTTTTGCTGGCTCCTCTTCTTGTGTTCAAACTTTAAGCATTGGTGTTACCAGAGGTGTTTTAGGTTCTCTTCCATCCTTGGCCTTTTTCCTGGGGTGGGTCACACTCCTTCTGCTTATACACCAAAGGCTTTCAAACCTGTCCCCATCCTTGACTTCTTCTCATGTTCCCAGTCTGTGTCTCCCACTGTCCACTGGATATTTCTATCTGGATGCTTCAAGACACCTTGACACAAAACCTGCCCCAAATCTAAGTCCTCTTCTTCCCCTATCCTCTCCCTTCACATGACTATTGGCACCACCACCAACTCCATCACTCAGAAAATCCAGTCATCACCACCCTGTCCATCTCCCTCTCCTCAGGGTCAATGGTGCATCAACCCTGCCAACTGGACCTCTAAATCCCCATCATACACATTCCTTCTCACCATCCTCACCAACACTGCAAGACATCCACTGCTACTTCTTGCCTCCTTTCTCACCTCCCTCCCACACATTTCCACACATCCACTGGAATGATCTTCCTAAAATATAATCCCCATCCCACACCATTGGTTCTGCACTGTCCACTGGACAAAATCTAGACTTTTCCTTGGCATTGACTACAAAGCTCTTCCAGATCCACTTTTCCATCTCCATTTCCCCCCTTTCTTCCTACTAAACTATGGAAACTATTACACAGAATTTCCCACCATTCTATGAAAGTGTTGTGCCCTTTCACATATCTACATACCCTTAGCTCATGCCATTCCTCCATCCTGGTATGCCCTTTTAACTTTTCTCTGCCTTGATGTAAATGCCTAGAAGTAATAAAGATTGGAGCAGAAAAAAAGAAAAATAGAAGAATGATAGAGAAAATTAATGAAATCAAGAGTTGGTTCTTTGAAATGATTAAAAATGACCAAACTTAAGCTAGGCTGACCAAAAGAAAAAAGAGAAGACTCAAATTACTAAAATCAGGAATAATATAGGTGATTTAACTACCAGCCTTCAAAAATAAAAATGATTAGAAGGGAAGAGCATGAACAGTTGTATGCCAACAAATTACATTAACTAGACAAAATGGACAAATTCCTAAAATGACATGAACTGCTGAGACTGACTGAAGAAGAAATAGAAAACTGAAAAGACCTGTACAAGTGAAGAGCTTGAGTCAGTAATAATAATAAAAAAGCTTCCAAAACAACAAAAATCCAAAGTCAGATGGCTTCACTGTTGAGTTCTATCATATGTTTAAAGAATAAATAATGCAAATTGTTTATAGACTCTACCAGAAAATAGAGAAGGGAGCCCTTCTCAAGTCATTCTATGAGGTCAGTATCACCCTGATACCAAAGCCAGACAAAGACTTCATAAGAAAACTACAAACAAATGACACTTGTGATTGATACAAAAATCCTCAACAAAATATTAGCAAACTGAATCCAGAAACTTATAAAAAGGATTACAAACCATGATACAGTGGGATTTGTCTAAGAATCAACACATTAAAAGGTTGATTCAACATATGAAAATCAATCAATGTAATATACCATATTAATAAAGGAGAAGGCCCACATGATTATTTCAATAGACACAGAAAAAGTATTTGATAAAATTCAACACCTTTTCATGAGAAACACTTTCAACAGACTAGGAATAGAAGGGAACTTCCTCAACCTGATAAATGGCATCTATGGAAACCCTATATCTAACACCATATTTAATGAGGTAAGACTAAAATCTTATCCCTTAAGATCAGGAAAAAGACAAGGATACCTGCTCTTGCGGCTTCTATTCAACATTGTAGTGGAGGTTCTGGCTAGGGCAGCTAGGGAAGAAAATGCATTCAGATTAGAATTAAAGAAGTAAAACAATCTCTATTTGCAGATGACATGATCTTGTATATAGGAACAACCCCGCTCAATCCATGAAGAAACTATTAGAACTAATGAGTAAATTAAGCAAGGTTGCATAATACAAGATCAATATGTAAAACTTGGTTGTATATCTATATACTTGCAATGAACATTCTAAAAATGAAATTAAAAACAATTACACTTACCATTAGCATCAAAAAGAATAAAATACTTAGGAAGACTTGTACACAAAGACCACAGAACTAAAAAGGGCCTAAATAGATGGAAAGATACCTTATGTTCATGGATTTAATGATTTAATATTTTTAAGGTGGCAATTCTCCCCAAATTGATTTATGGATACAATGCAATCCCTCTCAAAATTTCAACTGTCTTTTTATTGTAAATATGGACAATCTTATAATTCATACAGAAATTCATGAGACCAGAAGAGCCAAAACAATATTGAAAAATAAGGACAAGATTGGTAGACTCACAATTCTCAATTTCAAAGCTTACTACAAAGTTACAGTAATCAAAATTGGCATAAGAATAGACATATAGATCAATGGAATAGAACTGATAGTTCAGAAAAATCCTCACATTAAGGGTCAATTGATTTTTGATGAGGGTGTCAAGGCCATTCAATAGACAAAATAATAGCCGTTTCCACAAATGGGACAATTGGATAGCTGCATTAAAAAATAAATTTGCATCTCTACTGCACACCATACATAAAAAATTAACTCATAATGGATCAAAAATTTAATTTAAGAGCTAAAAGTATAAAATTATTATAATAAAACATAGGTTAGAAGATTTGTGATTTTGGATTAGGCAAAGTTCTCTTAGATATGACACTAAAAGGACAAGCAATCAAAGAAAAAACAAATTGGAGTTCATCAAAACTAAAAACACTGTATATCAAATAACATTATCAAGAAAGTGGAAAGACAACACACATTCTAGAAGAAAATATTTGCAAATCACATATCTGATAAGTATCTAATATCCAGAATATATAAATAATTTATACAACTCAAAAATATAAAAAGATAAATAATCCACTTAAAAATGGACAAAGGATTTGGATAGACATTCCTCCAAATACAACATAGAAATGATCAATAAGCACATTAAAAGATACTCAACATCACTAATCATTAGGAAATGCAAATCAAAACCACAATAAGTACCACTTCATACTCACTGGGATGGCTATAAAAAAAAAAGTGTTGACAAGGATGTGGAGAAATTGGAACTATCATACATTGCTGATGGAAAAGTAAAATGGTGTAGCAGTTGTGTAAGTTTGGCAGTTCCTAAAAACATTAAACATATAGTTACTATGTGACCCAGCAATTCCACTCCTAGGTTTAGATCTAAGAGAACTGAAAACAAATGTTCAAGTGTATATGTACATATGTACAAAAACATGTATATGAATGTTTATAGCAGCATTATTCACAATAGCCAAAATACAGAAAAAATTCCAAATGTCCATCAACTGATGAATGTATAAATAAAATGTGGTAAAACCATAGAATGGAATATTATTCAGCCATACAAAGATATGAGGTACTAATAAAATGCTACATCATGGATGATTTTGAAAACATTAATGAAATGTTCATGAAAAAGAAATGAAAGAACCCAGACACAAAAGGCTGTGGATTGTATGATTCAATTTATGTGAAATTTCAAGAATAAGCAAACTCCTAGAGGCATAAAGTAGATTCATTGTTGGCAGAACTTAAGAGGAGTATGGAATGGGAAGTGACTTCTAACAGGTAAAAGTTGTGGGTTTTTTGTCAGGGAGTGATGAAATATTTGGGAATCAGATAGTGATGCTGTTCATACAACTTGGTGAATATACTAAAACCCACTGAATTTTATCCTTTAATATGATGAATTTTATGCTATGTAGCTTATATCTCAAAAAAAATCTGGAATCCAATTTAGGCTCACACATTGCATTCACTTGCCATATTTCTTTAATATTTTTTAATTTAAAACCTCTCTCTCTCTCTCTACCCCAATTTTTTTTTATAACTTTGACATTTTTTAGGAGTCTAGGCCAGTTAGCTTATAGAATGACCCACAGTCTAGATCCAGCTAGTTTCCTTATGATTAGTTTCAGTTTAAACATATTTTGAGGAAGATTCTTATTTTCTTAATACTTGTTATTGGTATACAGAAATACAATATATTTTTTATAGTGACTGTATAGCCAGTGACCTTGATGAATTCTTTTATTAATTTTAATGTTTTACCTGTTTTGTTAAATTTTTATGCACATAATCATGTTATCTGTAAATAATGACAGTTTTACTTCTACCTTTCCAAGCTTTACATTTTAATTGCTTTTCTTGCTTTATTGCAACAGCTATCTATCTTCCCAGTCTCCTAGTACTAACCACAGGCAACCACTGAGTTGTTTTCCATCTCTGCAATTTCATCATTTCAAGAATATTATATAAATAGAATCAAATAGCATGTAACCTTTTGAGATTTTTGTTTTTCTTACTCAGCATACTCCCCTTAAGGTCCACCCAAGCTGTTGCATGCCAATATCCATATGATTTTTAGAAGCATATTGCACAGATCTATTTTTTTTTTTTTGGTGTGTACAAACTTTATTATACAATAGCTGCTATGTTTTTTTTAATGTTTTTTGTTTGTTTGTTTGTTTTTAATTTATTTATTTATGGCTGTGTTGGGTCTTCGTTTCTGTGCGAGGGCTTTCTCTAGTTGCGGCAAGTGGGGGCCACTCTTCATCGCGGTGTGCGGGCCTCTCATTATCGCGGCCTCTCTTGTTGCGGAGCACAGGCTCCAGACGTAATTGTGGCTCACGGGCCTAGTTGCTCCGCGGCATGTGGGATCCTCCCAGACCAGGGCTCGAACCCGTGTCCCCTGCATTGGCAGGTAGATTCTCAACCACTGCGCCACCAGGGAAGCCCGTACAAATCTATTTGAGGAGAATTGATACCTTTCAATATTGAGTATGCCAACTCATGAACATAGTATGCCTCATGAATTTATCTTTAAATTTTTCTCTCAGTGTTAATTATCATATGATTTTTCTTATTCTTTTTCTTGTTAATGTGGTAAATAACTCTGGTTTTATTCCCTCTTTTCCTATGCTTTGGAAGATTTTGTAAAAGATTAATATTTTTTCTTCCTTAAATGTTTGGAAGAATTCACTGGCAAAATTTTCTGCATCTGATTTGTGGTAAGATTTTTAATTGGAATATCTTTGTAAAAGTTTCTACTGGTAATGAGTTTCTCGGTGCTTTTTGTCTTTAAGCCTCTTTTTTTCTCCTTCATTCTTTGAAGCATATGTCACTGGATATAGAATTCTAGTTTGGCAGCTATTGTAAGTTGTCATTCCTTTGTTTTCTGGTTTCCATTGCTTCTATTTCTGTCAGTTATTAGCATTAGTATTGCTCCTTTGAAGGCAATTTTTAAATTGCTTTCATATATTTTCTTTTTGCCTTTGTTTTTCGTCAGTTTATTGTGTCTAGATATGGTGTTGCTTGTTTTCATTCTTCTTGGGAATTTTAGTGCTGCTTCAATCTGTGGCTTGATATCTTTTATCATTTTTTTCAAATTCTCTGCCTTTATCTTTTCAAATAGTACTTCTGCTCCACTCTCTTTTCTCCTTTCCTTCTGGGATTCTAAATTACAAATATACTAGATATTTTCACATATCCCAGATGCCTCTCACATTCCTTTCTCTGTTTTCCAATTCTCTGTCTTCCTGTGCCTCAGTATGGATATTTTCCTCTAATCTATCTTCCAGTTCACTAATTCTTTCTTCAATTGAATTCAAACTCCTGTTACACCCATCTATCAAGGTCATAATTTTAGTTATTTAAAAAAATTCTATTTTGAACTCTTTTTATACTTTATCATTATCTGCTAAAATTCTGTTGTATTTTAATTCTTGAACCAATTAATCATAGCTATAAAGAGGTTTGTTTCTGATAACTTCCAATCCTGGATGATCCAGTGGCCCATTTCTACTTTTCATTGATTATCTTGTGTTTTAATGATATCTTTTGTTATGCTTGGGTCCTTTTGATTGAATGCTGGTCATTGTAGGTAAAAAATTTAAGAGGTAATTTGAGGCTCTGGGTTATTGTATCTGAATTTTGAGGATTACTTTTTCTGCAGGCAGCTAGACTAGAGGCACTAGTGATCTCAGGTCATCTTAATCTAATCAGGGATTGGCATAATTTTTGAAGCTAGGCTTCAGTTCCTCTGAGGAGTAGTCTCTTTTTAGTATCCCATGGTCAAAATGGCCTCAAATTCTGGGCTTTCTCTGGAATTCTCTCTTTTCCCCATAGTTTCTCACTGACTTGTTGGCTGTCCAGTGATGTCAAGATCTCCTATTGTTATCAGAGAAGAGTTGGTCTGATCCACCTGGTCTACCATTACTGGACACACAACCTATCTCACAGCAGTTTGTTTCTTCATATGTTTGTGACTTTTTTTGTTTGTTTGTTTAGATAGTTACTCTCTTTTTATTTATTTATTTATTTATTGGTTGCCTTGGGTCTTCATTGCTGTGCACGGGATTTCTCTAGTTGCGGAGAGCGGGGGCTGCTCTTCTTTGTGGTGCGTGGGCTTCTCTTGCTGCAGAGCACGGGCTCTAGGTGCACGGGCTCAGTAGTTGTGGCACACGGGCTCGGTAGTTGTGGTGCGTGGGCTTCGTTGCTCCGTGGCATGTGGGATCTTCCCGGACCAGGGCTGGAACCCGTGTCCCCTGCATTGGCAGGCAGATTCTTAACCACTGCGCCACCAGGGAAGCCCCTGTTTGTGACTTTTGATTATGAAGTCTTGGTCTTTGAAAATTCTTTCAGGCCTGGACTTAAATCTTCCCCAGAGAACTTACATTTACTTTTGCTAGGTGCCAGGAGGCACTACCAACTTCAAATCACTCTCAACTAAAATTTCCATTTTGGAGTGCTTCAGTTTTCACAGAGAATGTGAATTCTCATTACCTACCCAGTTGAATATGTACAGTCAAGGATTTCTCAGGGAGAATGTTGTACTACCTTCTTTCTGTGTTCACCCACTGAAGGTGGTGACCTTCAAGAGTCCTGGCTTTACACAAGGGACTCTGACTAGAATTCTTTCCCCAACCAACCCACTACTCCTACTTTTGTCTCTTGTGTCCAGCATAGTTCAGTGCAACTGTGGCTCTAGACTACCAGGAATCAGTGGATGCCTTCAGCACAAAAGTCAGTTCACTTCTATGAAATTTTGATTTCATTGTGATTCCTGCCCTCTGATCGTTTTCCTTACTTTATTGCTAGCTCTGCCAAACTTTCAATATGTGTAAGCTAAGTAATATTTGTCATTTTAATATGTAATGATCTGGGAGGAATTCTTGAGCAGATGTAGTCTGCCATTATGCTGTATGAATTTCATGATGTTAACTCATCATTTAAAATTAATAAAATAAAGTTAAGAACAAACATGGTCATAGTGGTTTCCTTTGCTTTTCTCTACTTTATCCAGTAATTAGCATATTGTGGGGGTGGGCACTCAGAGCACAGGATCTGGAGTCAATAAACCTGAGTTTGCCTCCCAACTCCACTGGAAACAGTGGAATAATTTCATGCAAACTACTTGCAGTTTTAGCATCTATAAAACAGAGAATATAAACCCCTCAACATTAAGGGAAATTTAAGGGATAAGTCAGATTACTAAATTGTGAACTCCTTCAGTCAATAAATACTAATTGAACACCTACTATTTCTAAGGCACTTTTCTTTGTGCTAGGGATACAATAGAAATGTGTGTGTGTACACATGTGTGGTAACATAATAAAATGAGAAAAAGCAAATTAACTGATATTTTAGATGGTAATAAGTGTTACATCAAAATATAATGCAGATGAAGTAAAGGGGATAGGAGTATGTGTGTGTGTAGGTGTGCTCGTTGTCTCTGCATCCCAAACACCAGAACATGACCTGGCACGGGGTAGAATCTCAATGAATGCTTGATAGATGAATTACTAGCTCACAAGATACCTATTACTTGTATGGCAAATAACAGTAGCTTTTGTTTATAGAATGGATATAATTGCTACTGGACTTCCCTCTTTATGCCCAGTTGATGGCAGGTTTAGGGGTCCATTGAGGCTCACAAAGCTGTGCTTGGCTCAGAAGTTATCCTGATGAAAATTGGGGTAGAAATCCAACTCCCTTCCTCCTGTCCACCGCCCTGCAGGACTGTTGAAGAGCCCCCTGTAGCTTTCCTCCCTCGGGGGCTGACACCTTCCTGTCTGCGTTCTCTCTTCCCTTTTAGGAGACGCGGGAAGGCTTAGGTCCAGGTTGATGGCCCTGAGGTGGCATTGCGTGTCCTGGTGCTGGCTCAGGTGTGGGCCCAGGTGGGTGGGAGGTGGAGGGAGCGTGGCGACTCAGCCTGGCCGAGAGCACGGAGTGAGGGCGCCCGGCCGGCAGGGGGCACTGTGACGTCGCGGTGGGTCCAGCCTGGCGGAGCCTTCTCACTGCCTGCTTTTGCTGGAGATCACGAAGCTGGTGAGCGGCAGATCCTGGATTTAAACTCGCAACTCTTTGATACCAATGATCGTGGTTTTCCTACTGTCCATTGCTCAGTTTCCTCAAAGGTAGGCTGCGGCTTGTCACTCAGAAGGCTCCGGGTTCCGGCACAGGCCTTCCTTATGAGAGACGCAGGAAAGCTGACAAAAGAAGCTCCGCCGGTTTTGCCAGACCTTCTATGCTCCTTCCCCTGGATCTCACCTTTGAACTGGGAACTTTCAAGAGATGTGTTTCTGAGCAAGCCCCTGACCTTTAGGGCCTCTGATTTCTTATGTGTCCCCAATTTTCATGCTGGGCAGAGACTCACGTACTTGAAGGCTCCAGGTTGAAGCTGGAACCACGGAGGGATTTAAGGGCAGCAGCTCCAAACATCTGGCCCACAGGGTCTGAAGATGACCCGCTGTGGCCCTCCCTAAGCCAAGAGCCTGGACTTAAATCTGAAATCTCTGTTGTGGATCTCATAGATGAATTGGTCCCAAGCCAGGGAGACTTGTGACACTCTGATGCTCCCATGAGCAGACTGGGGAGCAGAATCACGCTCTGCTAGGGGACGGTCACAGACTCTGCCTAAGGTTCCACTACTGAGTGCCCTGAGCCCAGCCAGGGGAATGCCCTTGTTTTTCTGCAATTGTTGGCCTGGCTCTTTCTCTTTCTTCCCCTGCCTCCCTCTCCCTTTCAGTTGCGGAAGCTGCCTGCCACCCCCCAAGTCACTGGGTCTGAATGTCAGAGGCCAGAGGAGGTTCTGGTCTCAGCCTAGCCACTCCCTGGAGGCAAATCACCTGACTTGCAATGAAGGTTTTCATCTTTTCACACCCCTGTCTGTTACACAGGCTGCTGTGGCCATCAGATGGAGTCTTGGGCAAGGGAGGAAGATTTGAAGGCTTCTCCTGATGGCTCATTGTAGGCTATACCTCATCTCTCTCCTGGTGCAAACTGCAAAAGCCACTGTCCCTCAGATGCCAAGTGTGTGGTGGGGAGGCAGTGCAGGGGGATGGGAATGTTTGGGGATGAGGAGAATTCTGTCCATCAAGGAAGATCCTAGGATAAAAAAAGATGGGACAGGATGTCCACTCGGAAAATGCCACCTCTCAGGAGAAGAATGGCAAAAGCAGACATCCTTGTCTTATTTCTTTTTTTTTTTTTTTTAATATTTCTTTATTTATTTTTCGCTGTGTTGGGTCTTCTGTGCAAGTTGGGCTTCTGTGCGAGGGCTTTCTCCAGTTGCGGCGAGCGGGGGCCACTCTTCATCGCGATGTGCGGGCCTCTCACTGTCGCGGCCTCTCTTGTTGCGGAGCACAGGCTCCAGACGCGCAGGCTCAGTAGTTGTGGCTCACGGGCCTAGCTGCTCCGCGGCATGCGGGGTCTTCCCAGACCAGGGCTCGAACCCGTGTCCCCCTCATTGGCAGGCAGATTCTCAACCACTGCGCCACCAGGGAAGCCCCCTTGTCTTATTTCTGATTTTAGGGAGAAGGCATTCAGTCTTTTACCATTAAGTATGATGCTAGCTGTGTGTATCAACAGATGTCCTTTATCAGGTTGAGGGAGTTCCCTTCTATCCCTAGATTATTGAGTGTTTTCATCATGAAAGGGTGTTATATTTTGTAAAATGCTTATTCTGAATTTATTGAGATGATTATATGTTTTTTCCCTTTTATTCTATTAATATTTAATTCCATCAATTCTATCAATATCTAATAACATTCTATTGATATTATCCTATTAACATGTGGTATGCTAAATAATGACACCTCAAAGGTGTTCGAGTCATAGTTTCCAGAACATGGCAATATGTTATTTTACATGGTAAAAGGGAATTTGCAAATGTGATTAGGTTAAGGATTTTGAGATGGGGAGATTTTCCTGGATTAGCTGGGTGAAACTAATGTAATCTCAAGGGTCCTTATAGAAGTAGGGTAGGAGGATCAGAGTCAGAGAAGGTGTTGTGATGATGAACAGAGAGAGAGATATTTAAAGATGCTGAATCAAATGTGTTGTTTTTAAGCCACTAAATTTGTGGTAATTTGTTACAGCAGCAATAGGAACTGATACAATTACACTGACTAATTTTTGTATGTTGAACCAACCTTGCATTCCTGTGATAAATCTCACTTGGTCATGGTGTACAATCTTTTAATATACTGCTGGAATCTGCTAGTATTTTGTTGAGGACATTTGTACCTGTATTCATAGGGAATATTGATCTGTAGTTTTTCTTGTGATGTCTTAATCTGTTTTGGTGTCAAGGTAATACTGGCCTCATAGAATGAGTTAAGAAAAATTTCCTTTTCTAATTTTTGGAAGAGGTTGTGAAGTATTAGTGTTAATTCTTCTTAAACATCTGGTCCTAACCTTTTCTTTGTTGGAAGTTTTTTGATTACTGGCACAATCTCCTGTAGATCTGTTTAGATTTTCTACTTCTTCTTGAATTAGTATTGGTAGTTTGTGTCTTTCTAAAATTTTGTCCATTTCATCTAGGTTATCTAATTTTTTGGCATTCAATTATTCATAATATTCCCTTCTAATTCTTTGTATTTCTGTAAGGTTGGTAATAAAGTCACTTCTCTCCTTGTTTTAGTTATTTGAATCTTCTGTTTATTTGTTTGTTTTTTGGTCATTCTAGCTAAAAAATATCAATTTTGTTAATCTTTTCAAAGAATTTTTAAGTCTGTTGATTTGCTCTTGTTTTCATGTTCTTTGCTTTGTTTATTTTTACTTTCATTTTATTGTTACCTTCTATATGATTGCTTTCAGTTCAGTTTGCTCTTCCTTTCTATTTTCTTTCCTTTTTTTTTTTTTTAGCCATGCCATGTGGCTTGTGGGATGTGGAGTCTTAGTTCTGCAGCCAGGGATTGAACCCAGGCTTAGGGTATTGATTTGAGAGCTTTTTTCTTCTTTAACATAGACATTTGTAGCTATAAATTTCTCTCTGGGTACTACTTTAACTGCATCCCATAAGTTTTGGAATATTGTTTTCATTTTCATTCATCTCAAAGTATGCTCCAGTTTCCCTTTTGATTTCTTCTTTAACTCATTGGTTATTTTTTTAAATTTTATTTATTTGACTGCATCGGGTCTTAGTTGCAGCATGCAGGATGTTTTGTTGTGGCATGTGAGCTTCTCTCTAGCTGCGGTGTGCAGGCTCCAGAGCATGCAGGCTCAGTAGTTGTGGCACGTGGACTCTCCAGTTGTGGCACATGGGCTCTAGAGTGAGCGGGCTTAGTTGCCCCATGGCATGTGGGATCTTAGTTCTCTGACCAGGGATCAAACCCGCATCCCCTGCATTGGAAGGTGGATTTGTAACCACTGGACCATGAGGGAAGTCCCCCTCATTGGTTATTTAGGAGTGTATTTAATTTTCACATATTTGTTGATTCCCTAAATTTCTGTTATCGCTCTCTAATTTCATTTCATTGTGGTAGGAGAACATACTTTGTATGATTTGAATCTTTTTAAAATTTACTTAGACTTTTTTTATTGGCCTATATATGGTCTTTCCAATGTACACATATGTTCCATATGTACTTGAGAACAATGTGTAACTGATTTTGGGTGGAATATTCTATAGAATTTGTTAGATTTAGTTGATCAATGGTGTTGTTTAACTCTTCTATTTCCTTGCTGGTTTTATATCTAGTTGGTCTATCCATTATTGAAAGTGGAGTATTGAAATCTGCAATTATTATTGTTGAATTTTCTAGTTTTACTTATATTCTGTCAGTTTTGCTTCATGTATGTTGGGACTCTTGTTAGGTGTGGATATAACTGTTAGATATTCTTGATGGTCTATCCCTTTTATCATTATAAAGTTTATTCTTTGACTCTAGTAACAGTTTTTGCCTTAAAGTCAATTTTCTCTGATATTAGTATAGCCACTCCAGCTCTTTTATGGTTACTTTTTGCATGGCTTATCTTTTGCTGTCCTTTTACTTTCAACCTATTTGTGTCTTCAAATCCAAAATAAATCTCTCATAAGATTTATATGCTGTAAATCCAACATATAGCTGGACCATCTTTTTAAAAAAAATTTAGTCTGAGAATCTTTGCCTTTTAATTGGAGAGTTTAATCCATTTATATTTAATGTAATTACTGATAGGGTAGGATTTATATCTTCCATTTGCTGTTTGTTTCCTATATGTCTTATGTATTTTTATTCCTCAATTCCTCCATTGCTGCCTTCTTTTGTGTTTAAAAGATATTGTCTTCTAGGATTTTTATGGCATCATGTCTTATGTTAAAGTCTTCAAGCCATTTATTTACTTTTCTGTATGGTGAGATCACAGGCAAAACATTCTCTGACATAAAGCATACCAATGTTTTCTTAGGTCAGTCTCCCAAGGCAATAGAAATAAAAACAAAAATAAACAAATGGGACCTAATCAAATTTACAAGCTTTGGCACAGCAAAAGAAACCATAAACAAAATAAAAAGACAACCTACAGAATGGGAGAAAATATCTGCAAACAATGCGACTGACAGCGGATTAATTTCCAAAATATACAAACACCTCATACAACTCAACAACAAAAAAATAAACAACCCAATTGAAAAGTGGGCAGAAGACCTAAACAGACATTTCTCCAAAGAAGAAATACAAATGGCCAATAGGCACATTAAAAGATGCTCAACATCACTAATTATTAGAGAAATGCAAATCAAAACTACAATGAGGTACCACCTCACACTGGTCAGAATGGCCATAATTAAAAACTCTACAAATAACAAATTCTGGAGAGGGTGAGGAGAAGGGAACCATCCTATACTGTTGGTGGGAATGTAAGTTGTACAGCAACTATGGAAAACAGTATGGAATTTCCTCAGAAAACTAAAAATAGAATTACCATATGATCCAGCAATCCCACTCCTGGGCATATATCTAGACAAAACTCTAATACATGTACCCCTATGTTCATAGCAGCACTATTCACAATAGCCAAGAAATGGAAACAACCTAAATTGTCCATTGACAGATGAATGGATAAGGAAGATGTGGTACATATATACAATGGAATACTACTCAGCCATAAAAAAGAATGAAATAATGCCATTTGCAGCAACACAGATGGACCTAGAGATTATCATACTAAGTGAAGTAAGTCAGACAGAGAAAGACAAATATCATATGATATCACTTATATGTGGAATCTAAAACATGCCACAGATGAACATATCTATGAAGCAGAAACAGACTCACAGACATAGAGAACAGACTTGTGGCTGCCAAGGGGAAGGAGGATGAGGGAAGGATGGACTGGGAGTTTGGGGTTAGTAGATGTGATCTATTACATATAGAATGGATAAACAATAAGGTCCTACTGTATAGCACAGAGAACTATATTCCATATCCTAAGATAAACCATAGTGAAAAAGAATATATATATATATATATAAAAGAATGTATGTATATGTATAGCTGAATCACTTTGCTGTAGAGCAGAAATTAACACAACATTGTAAATCAACTATACTTCAATAAAAAATATGTTTCATACTTGGAAAAAAAAAGATATTGTCTAGTGTACCATTTTAATTCCCTTGTTTCTTTTATTATATATATTTTGACTTATTTTCTTAGTAGTTGCCGTGGGAGTTACCATTAACATCATAATTTATAACAACCTAGTTTGGAAAAATACCAACTTAATTTTAATAGTATGCAAAAACTTTGCTTCTACATAGCTCACTTTCCTCTTCCTTTCTTTATTCTCTTGTCACAAATTACACCTCTATACATTATGCACGCATCAACACAGACTTAAAATTATTGTTTTATGCAGTTGCCTTTTAAATTATATAGGAGAAGAAAGGAGTTACAAACAAACAAAAAAAATCGAATTCTACTCTTGTCTTAGTCAATGTAAGCTGCTATAACAAAATATCATAGACTGAGTGGCTTAAAAAACATTTATTTCTCACAGTTCTGGAGGCTGGGAAGCCCAAGATCAAGGTGCTGGGATGGTTGAGTTTTGGTGGGGGCCCTCTCTCTGGCTTGCAGATGGGCACCTTCTAGTTGTATCCTCAACATGGTGAAGAGATCTCCTGTCTCTTCTTTTTTGTATAAGGGCATTAATCCCATCATGAGGGCCCCATCCTCATGACCTAAACTAATGCTAATTATCTCCAAATATGATCCCATTCCACTGGGGATTAGGGCTTAACATATGAATCCTGGAGGGATACAAATTTCCATTTCATAACAACTGCCTTTTATATTTACCTATGTAGTTACCTTTACCAGTCCTCTTACTTCTTCATGTGGATTCATTTCTTTGCCATGTGCCTCTTCTGCCTTCCTGTTCATTCCTCTTCACTAATTCATCTTCTTTCCCCACAGCTTCAGGCATCCTGTGGGCCTGTAAGAGTTTTACTTCCTATCTGTGCAACCACTGACCTCTGCTGGTTTCCAAGGCTGCCTTCTCTCCCTGCCTCATCCCAAGTGCCATGTGAGGACATCTATTTCCCAAGCTGTAGGAATATAACCCACTTGAGGGGTGATTGACTTTAAAAATATAGTATTTTCCATCTTGTCTTTAGAAGGCTGGGGCAGTAACCTCTACATTGTCTATACTCCTCTAGCCAATTGCACATAGTAACCATTAAATAAAGCATTTGTCCCCTTTAGTAGATATTGGGCTCTGGCAGGGATGCTGTAAAACACAGGGTAGACTTAGTAATGGGTTTCTGGTAGAAGCAGACCACCAGGGCTGGCCATTAACACCACATTATTCAGGGTCATTGTTAAAGAACTAATCAATTGTAGATTAGAGTTTGAGCCATGTATAACTTATTCATGGCATGGTCTCACCATTAATCATGTCCCTGAGTGCTGAGAAAAGACTAAAATGAGCTAAAAGTTGAAGGTTTAAGGTTTCTTGAAACAAAGCTCATTTAATGATATTCATGAGTAGATGACGTATTGTGGTAACCAGTCCTTGGTATTAGTCCAATTCCATCGGTGATCCCAGGGGCTAGATAGCTGCCCAGATGCTGAGTTTTCTGGAAAACAGTGATTAGTATTCAGTATGTGTCTGGGGAGAAGCCATATACAGCATATCTTGTATATTCAAAGCTCTAAATGGAGACCAAATGAGAAGGAGTGGTTTAAGATTTCCACATAAAATTCAAAAGTTGTACTAGGCTGGAGAGAAGGGCCAGATTTCCTTGCAGTTGGGGACTTAATTCCTCAGAGCCCCACAGGACCAGAAACTTTGGAGCGGCAAGACACAAAGCAAGCTTGGAGTTGCATACTGCTAAGGCACTTTTTAATGCTACTGGTCCAGCTACTATTATTATCTTGAACAATAACACCGACCACCATCTCTTTGGATCTACTGTGCACCAGGCTCTGTCTTAGGCTTCTGTACCAGGCTTTTGTACACATCAACATATATAGTTTAATTTTCAGAGCAATCTTTCGTGGTAGGTTGTATTATCCCCATTTTAAGATGAAAAGACCATGCACCTCACATACCTGTGGCACACAAAAACTCCATGGTTGGGGTGATCATGAAGCATCTTATTGCTGCCTCTTCACTGTTCCTGTAAATCCACTCTGTGGGGCTCATTCTTCCCCTGGCCCTGGATGAAAATTTTGGCCCATGAATTTTCTAGTCTCTCCTAGGTAATAAAAACAGTTTTCCAGTCACTTTCTCAAGTCAATTTAAGTTGCAAAATATGGTCTCAATTCAGTAATAAAAATATCTAGTTCCATTTAATAATCCAAGCTCTGAACTTATTTAAAGTTGAAACGACTCCTCCTTCTCTGGCTTGGGCTGCAAACCTGCTTGGGGGAGGGGGTCCATGGTAAGTCTCTTTGAGCTTTCCCCACCTGAGCATTCTTCTTCCTCTGTGGACATGGGGAGGATGGAGAGAAAAGGGAAGCAGGAAAGTTCCTACTGATGCAACTATGGGGTAGAAGCTTTCTTTGAGCCTTGCAGTCACTTAAGGCTGACCTTTCTCCTAGAGCACATTCACGGGTTGTTTGGAGATGCACACCCATCACCCCATCATCTGCTGGGATTTCTCACCTGTCCGGCTGTGGGGGAGACATACTTTTCTCCTCTTGTGGCTGACATTCCTTCTTCAGCTCCTGGGATGTTGACAGGTCACAGTTGGAACCTTGTTGTGGTCGCCTCACAACACAGTCTTCTTGGACAGGATCCATGGCCCCTACCCTCGCCCTCTTTCATATAGAGCCCACACATTCTGACACTCTCTGGAAATGCAGGCTGATCTTGGTGCAGCTGCCTCTCATTTGCTCTGCCATCAAAGCAGCTGGCAGCCTGCTATGAACTGAATTGTGTTCCCCTGCCCCATTCATATGTTGAAGTCCTAAGCCCCAGTATGACTATATTTGGAAATAGGGCCTACAGGGAGGTAATTAAGGTTAAATGCAGTCATAAGGTGGGACCCTGATCTAAGAGGATTAGTGTCCTTATAAGACAAGATACAGAGCACTTGTTATACCCCTCCCTCCCTCCATCTCTCTCTTTCCCGCTCTCTTTCTCTCACAGCACACCCAACAGCTCTCTCCAAAGAAATCCTTTAGTCATTAGTGCTTTTAGCTAGATTAAGTAGGTGAGGGGTTTAAGAGACATGTAACTGGTTTTTCCTCTTGGTTTGACAATTTTGGTCAGGCATCTGGTCTTTCTAGCAACCCAAACTTCCATTAAAATAAATAGCTGTAAGAAGCTAGACCTGTGTCTTGAATCCAGGTCTCTTTAAGATGTGATCTTTCCACGACTATACTGCACTGACCCTCTGAAATGGGAGGATTTCAGACCATAAGCTCATGAGGCAGGACTATGCTTGTCATATTTCCCACGTATCCTTTGACTCCTGATGCCCTTAGCACAGAGCCTACACTATTGTGCAGGTGACGTCAGCTAGCACAGTGCCTGGCACACAACAAGGGCTCAATGAATATTTGTTAAAATTATTGAGTGGAACTGGGCAGCCAGCTTTCCAGCGCCAGAATGAGGGATTGGGAATCACATAAAGATGCTGGAGCATTCCGGAGGGTCCAAGGAGGTGTTTGTGAAGGGAGCCTCCACAGGACACAGCTGGGAAATGTTACCACCTGAACATTGCCAATGGGGCTGGGCCAGGCCCATAGCCACTTGGGTCCAGCTCACACCTCTCCCTGCTTTTTTCCAGACATACGTGAGCCATCTCCTCTCCCTTCAGAGGCTGTAGTCCCACCTACCCCCAAAGGAGACAATCGCAGGGGACAGAAGCACACTGCTGTGAGCAGGGGGAGAGGGACCCTGCGCCGGGCCTAGACGTCAGATAGGGCCTTGGCCACGGTTGGTAGATCAGCCTTGGCCCTTGGCCGAGGCAGGGGAAAAAAAAAAAGAGAAGCATAGTTAAGATAGAGGCTGAGGGTCTTTGCTGCTTTCACTTTCACCCCTAATGTGCTGTGTGACCTTGGCAAAAATCTGTACTCTCTAAACAAGCTGGGGAGTGGGAGTCTGCTGGCTTATGCTTTGCATGTGTATTTTGCAAGGAATAATGAGACAAGTTCCATGAACCATACTTTGTCCTTGAGGGACAAACAGTACAAGCTATTTATTTTAGGGGCATGGCTTAACCAGCTCCCCTCACTCAGCCCAGAAACACCCCTGGCTATCCTGGCATGGGCTCTCAGAAGCAGCGAAGTCTAATTAGGTGTCCTTTTCTGCCTGGAGCCCAGCTAGCCTGCTCCACGCAGAAGGCAAAATGCTGTTGCTCAGGCATTCACGGTGCCATGTGTCTGACCACAGCCACCTCTTGTCCTCGTTCATTTATCCAGAAGTCTTTATTGAGCCATTCATCTGTGCCAGGCCCAGTGCTGCGCCCCAGGGGTGCAGAACTAGGAACATACTGGTCTTTGCATCTCCAGGTTCAACTCCCGTCACGCCCACAATACTGCAGCCTGAGTTCCAGCAACTTTCCATCCATCTCCGTTCCCTGCACGGTCTGTCCTTTCTGCCCAGAATGCCCTTTCCTCTCCTCTGCCTGCCAAATCCTGACTTCTCCTTCAATAACCTCTCTGTGAGGTTTTTCACATATTCTATTAAGCAGAGCAAATCAGTCTCCACTCTCGTTTTGTGAGAGGTAAAGACAAGAGTGCCTCCCTGGTTGGGGCATCCCTGCTGGTGAAGGTGGTTGCATCCACTCTGTCTGTAGAGTGATGGATGCCCTGGGTGTCCCTTTATTACTCAAAGCCAATAGGACTTCATTTTGAGGTGCTTTCACCCCAAAATCTATCTCTAGACCTAGACCCAGCAGCCAGAATTCCTTCAGGCCTCGGGGGCGGTTTTGAATTCTGATAAGTGCATCGTGGCTTACAGGAGGCTGGAGTCCAGGGTGGGAGACAAGAAGGTTCAAAACACCAGGAAGCTTGCATGATAATGAGATAGCATAAATATTTTGGTATTTGATTTATTAGTATTTTCTCTTTCAAAGGAGAGCCACCACGAGTCAGGTGCATTTCTCACACCAAGAAGGAAGTGCAGGCCATGGGTCAGCTGAGGGCGGGTGGGCTGAGCGTGGCAGGGCAGGAGGTGGCCATTGACCACCTGCTTAGACACAAGCCCTTGACCCTTCTACTTCCCTTCCATGGAACTAGGCAAACAGGCCCTGATTGTCCACCTGTGGGTCCTGTCTTCATCCTCCCAAGAGTCAGGACCACTTTCCTCTTCATGTCCTGCTGTAAAATATAGTGTATTCCCAGAATACATGAGGTACAGCGAGGCCGACAGATTAGGAGACGATTGCCAATGACAAGATAGTTTGTGACTCACAAGGTCACAAGAGGAGGGAGTAGGCTACGCCACTCAGGGCTACATGGGAAGCACCGGGGCTGGTCAGGAGGCAGAGGGTGTGAGGGGCAGATAAGGGATAAGCTTTTTTTTTTTTTTTCTTTATTGTGGTTTCTGTAGGAAGGAACAGGCGAGGCAGGGTAAGCAGGCTTAGGATTGACTGGTTAAAATAATTTCAGCTGGGAGTGTCTAAGGGCTGTCCCTAGTTTTCTAGTACCTGGCCCTGGGTTTTAGGCCAGGTGGAGAGTGGCCCTGAGTGTGAGAGCCTGATAGAGGAGGTGGCTGGGGGTGTGGGCTCTGAACGGGTTGGTTTGCACGTGAGGAGCACACTCTCAGACTAGTCTAGGAATTGGTTAGCCCTGGGAGGGGCAGGCCCTCTGGGCTCAGCAAGACCCCAGATGTCAAAGCACCAGAAAACAGAAAAGACATGGATAACACACGTCTCGCTGAAGCACACGGCTCGCTGGCCTCCACGGGCACTGCACCTCAGCTCTGGTAGCCTGGACATCCTTCACGGACAGGCACAGTCCTCCCGTCACTCCCCAGCTGTGCCTTGAATGGGGGGACCTGGTGCCACACCCCAACCTTGCCCAGCGCCTGCCAGGCTGTGTGAGAGACTGGAAAGCGGAAGGGGTGGTTGTGGTGCCTGGAGGGCCCTGAGGAGGAGCACACAGGGCAGGAGTGTGTGTGGGCAGAGGGATGGGGGGGCAGCATTTCAAGGGCACAGGTGAGAAGTTGTGCCCCTGCCTGGAATTATTATGCCTCACAAAAAGATCAACTTATGTGGAGGTAAAAATATATCGCGTGAGATTCTTAGGAGTCAGGATAATTGTAAGTATTGTACCTACCATTACCTAGAAGCTTGTGCTGAGAGCAGCGGTGTGGCATCGCTGGGCACCACCCCACAGCCAGGGGCTGGGCAGAGGGCACGGCCAAACAGGCTGCAAGAGAACGGAAATAGGCAGCATCTGTGAGGGAACAAGTCTTGCTTTCTTTAACCATCTTTAACCCTGTCTCATCTCAGTTAAAGGTCTACAGGAAGCTGCCTCCACTGGAGTCTGCAAGGATGAGGTGTTACTGGGGGGGAAAACTGTAATCTCAGGAGCCACCCTTGGACTGGTGACCCTCATAGTCCAGGCTCAGACACATTTCCCACTGTGTCATTAAGAACAGGACAGAGAAAAGGAGGCACCATTGCTGACCCAGGAGCCTGCAGGGCCCGAGTGTTTCAGCCAGTGGAAGTGACCAGAGACCCGCCTGGTGTGACGGAGACACAGGCCCAGTACCTTCCTGAACCCTGAGCTCACAGTGCCACGGTGACAGATGCCAGCAGCCCGTCCCTGGAATGACTGTCCTCTCTCTCATGCACTCTCTCCTCTGCCAGTGGGTTCTCGCCCACCCAGTGTCCCCCTGGGCAGGGAGCTGAGCCCAGGGAGGCCCAGGCCCCACCCGCAGCAGCTCACGGCCTCATGGGGAGATGATGTGGTCGCCGGATGGAATGCTGGGATCCAAGCAGAGCGGCCAACGCAGAGCGGCCACACGGGGGGCAAGGGCACGGGGCCACGCAAATGGGCAGACAGAGGAGAGGCAGTTCAGGCTGAGGGGACAGCCTGTGGAAAGGCTGGAGATTTCAGAGCACTTAGAGTGGGGCTGGCAGATATTTTCTGCGAAGGGTCGCATGTTATGTATTTTAGGCTTTGCAGACCGTCCAGTCCTCCTACTGGGCTCTGTCTGCAGTGCACAAGCAACCACAAGAGGTACACAAACAGGTGGGCGTGGCTTGTTCCAAGTAAACTTTATTTATAACAACAGGCGGTGGGAAGGAATTGGCTGGTGGACCGTAGTTTGCAGACTCCTGGCTTGGACAGTTGGGGGTCTACAGACAGGCCCGGGCAGGGTACAGGATGGGGACAGAGGGACCAGGCTGCTATGAAGCTGAGCCAGGGATGGTCTTTGAGAAGGGAAGCAATAAAGGGAGCCCTTAGTAGACAGTGGTCTTCCAAAGGTCACTTTAGTATTGGTGTGGCGGCTGGAGGCTGCTGCCATGGGCCTGAAGCAGAACAGTACCCCCGCGGGGGTGGGGAAGAGGGACAGACTGAAGAGAGTTTTAAAGACAGAAAGTGACAGGCCTTGGGGATGTTCTGTCTCTGGGTTGATTCTCAGGTTTCTGGTTTTTGTATGAATGGATGGATGGGGGGGCCAGGAACATGAAGATGGACCCCTGTCAATTATGGGAGACTCTGGAGAAGGACGGCATTGGCTTCCCACCGTGTGTCCCATGGGACCCTAATGGAGGACTGAACAACAGTGAAGTCACCCTGGCTGCTCTCAGCCCTTTAGAGATATGGCTCCATTCCCTCCCGGCATCTGCTGTCAGGTAACTGTTGTTCCTTTGGGGTTATCTCTCTCTTCTGTTTGGTTGCTTCTAAGATTTCCTCTTCATCCTTGGTTTCTGCAGTTTCACTACTATGTGTGAGGCGTGGATTTCTTTCTATTCTGTTCACTATTTGTGATGCCCTTTGATATAAGGACACATGTCTTTCTTCAATTCTTGGACATTCTCAGCTATTATCTCTTCAAATATGGCTCCTCTGCTATTTCTTCTGTTCTTGTCTCTGGAGCCCCTATTAGACAAAAGTGGATACCTTTCAACGTATTTCACTCTTTCTTAACTTTCAAAAATTTCATTAAAAAAATTCCTTTGTTTCTCTATACTGCTTTTTGGCTAAAATTCTTCAATCCAACCTTCCAATGATGAATCCTCTGTTTGATTCTTTATCTCCAGAGTTTATCCAGTGTTTTGAGTTTTTCATTTTCATTTTTGACTTTGCTTGTCAGTTCTGAGTTTTCTTGTTGTTTTTTTCCTTATCTACTTGATTTTGCTCATGACTTACTGTTTCTTTAAAATGTATGTTACTCTTTGATTTATCTCTTTGAAAATCCTAAAATAGCCGTGTGAGAGTCCAGCTCATAGCTGCGACTGGCTGTGTGTGGACAGATATCCGTCACCATGGCCAGGGAACTTGGTCTGGACAGAGAAAACCACCCAGGACTATTCAATATCGTTTGACCCCTAATATGCTTGGGAAGCCCAGGTGACGTCATTATGAAGTGTGGTCAACGCAATGTCAGAGTCACAGAATGCTTTTGAGGGAGCTTGTGAGGGAGGCACTCCAACTTTGAGAACTTGGCTTTGCTGAGTTAGACCCATCTGAAAGACAGAGGATCTGATTTCTCCTTGGGCGGAGGTTTGTTTACCCTGAATTCAGAGCCAACAGCCCTAATAGTTTTGAACTGACTTAAATATTTTTCCACATTTGGGCAAAGCCTCTATTTGCCAAAAGAAGGTACAACGACATATTGTTATGATTCTCTGAGGACAGGGGACTGTGCATCATTCATCTTTCCCTCCACCCTGCATAGACCACACTGCTCAATAAAAATTTATTGGCTTATGTTGTAAAATGATTGTTTAATATATGAGTCATGATACGAATAAATTTTATATACCATAACTTATACATTCAGATGGGTGTTGCAGCTGCCTTGGGATCCTCTGTCCTAACTGAGCGATGTGGATGCAGGGATGCTGCTGAATTGCTCTCAGGCCATTATATAGGCCACAACAGATTGTCCCAAGTTACCCTGTGGTCACACTTCACATGCATGCATTATCTGTGTGTGTGTATGTCCATTAGGTGTATATAGAATAAAAATGGAATATATCATAATGTAATACGTGTGGATATATTACATACTTATTTTGTAAAAAACAATATTGGCAAAAACCATTAACACATCAAACCAACCCTGTTGCAACACTTGCAACAGGCTCTCTTCCCTTTACCGTATCCGTTTAATAACACGGAATTTGGCTTCCAGCGAGGTTTCCAAATCTTTCAGTATTTGATAGGTCAACAATTACAATCGTATGTTGACTTTGCAATATACTATTTTAATGATGTGTTAATACATAGCAATCCTTGGACGGAACTTCCAGAATGCTGTTTTATAACTATCAACTGGCACATTAAAACTAACCTCAGTGATAAGAAAGCCAATAGCTGGAGATACATCATTAGCCAAAGGATTGCTGAATGTGTGATTGGCACACACAGAATTAAGCTGGAAGTGAGACCCCAGAGACCTCTAAAACCTCTAAAGAGCAGTTAGTTTGCAAGGATCCTGGGTGAGTGGTTTGAGAGTGAATTTTTAAAGGGTACTTCATCATCTAAAGGCTCAGTGGAAATTCAGCCCCTAGAGGAGCTCATCATTCCTTGGGGACCTATGAGTGGGCCCTTGGTGGAAGTTCCTACATGGACACTAGGTCCAAAGTCAGAAGTAGAAAATCATCTGAAATTGGAGAGAGTGGGGAAAAAATGCAGGCAGTGGAAAGGGATGGAAAAGAAAAGGAGAGATGGATATAGGGAGGGAGAAAGAGAATAAATAAATACTAGCCCAAGAAGGAGATAGAAAGTGAGATAGCAAGGTGGAAAGCATGAATAAGAGAGAGAGAGAGAAGGAGAGAGAGATTATGGAAGAAGTAGGAAGGAGCCTGTTGGAAACTGGAGGGACATGCCCATTTTCCCTGAGCCTCATGTAAGCTGACCTCCACGTCTGTGTGCATAAGTTCTGTGCACTGGACTGTAGTAGATAAATATCAGTAACTGGGCAGGTCCCCAGGCAGCGCTGGTAGTGTGCTGGTCCTTCTCATAGCTCTGCCAGAAAAGAGTTTTGCTTTGGCTCGACTGGGCTCTGTCTACCAAGGGATCCTTTAATTAACTGGGTCATTTACATTTTTCTTACAGTGGGATGGATTCCTCAGACCTGAGTACCTAGTCTTTTCCAAGGGAAATCCCAGTGTTATAAGAAATTCCAGGAGGAAAACCATCTAATTTCTTGGTCATTTTTGAATGCTATACCCTACAATGCTGAAGCTGCTCAGGATCTGAAAGGGGTTGTTTTTCTGAGAAGGGCTGCAAAGCCAAGGGGATGACAATTTCATAGTGCATGGGGGGGTGGGTGGTAAGAGTGGTCCTGGTCACAGGAATCCCACTGCGGGCACTTCTGTCACACTAGAACCCAGCCAGGCACAGGGATTTGTCCTGATGAGTCCATAAACCCTGTGGTTAAACTTTTATTCCAGAAACACCAGATGGTGGCGCCACAACAAGCTTTACAAAATCCTCAGCAAACCAGGGACTTTCTCGGCCTCCTGATCTGTCACTCTCCTCTTCAAAAGATAAAATGAAAAGGAGAGAAAACAGCTTCTAGATCACCATGGAAACCACCTGAAAATACCTGTCTCTGTTGGCAAGTGGTGGTTGACAAGGGGGAGAATTTGAAAAACAGCCAACATCTTGTTCTCATTGACTTACAGCTAGTTGTCCAAATATTTGTGTCATTCAAGCCATATGCAAAAGAATCATTGAATTTAGACTGCACTTTTCTTATCCAGCATAAACATCTTCTGGTACAATCGTGAACTTATCTGAAAAGAAACAAGATAAGTTGTAACCAACAATGGATAAGCATACTCACTTGGGACATGCATGTGCTGGGAACCAGGGATCCAGCCATACCCAAGAGGGACCTGTTTTCTGCCCTGGTGGAATTCGCTTTCTAAATGGGAAAACAGACAATATGTAAGTACAAAAGTTAACAAAATAGTGATAGGTTATGACAAGTATTGAGGAGGGAGGAAAGATGGCTGCTGGGCCCGGGAGGGAACGTCTGTCTAAGGAATAACATTTCAGCTGTGACACAAAGGATGCAGATAACCAGCCACGGGAAGAACTGGGGGCAGGTGGCAACATTGCAAAGGGAGGGAAAGACACCTGCAAAGGCCCAAGGGCGGGGACAAGGGTGGAGGATTTGGACAGAAAGGGGAGTGTGTGGCTGGTGTGTGTGTGTTTGTGTGTGTGTGTGTGTACGGTGGGTGGGAGAGGACAGCAGGAGCCGGATCACACAGGGCTTGAGATGAGAAAACTCCAGGGGTGAGTGAAAGGTTTTAAGTGGGGAAGGCCATTTATATTTCTGAAATCTTACTCTGACTAGGGTGTGGAGAGAGTCAGGAGGGAGGGAGGTCGCTGGGAAGCTTTTGTGGAGTCCTGGGGCGAGGTCTGTGACTTAGCACACAGTGGTGGCCAGAGAGACAGGAAGAAGCGGACAGATCAGAGACTTAATTTGGAGGCAGAACGAATGGTATTTGTGGTTGCATTGGACTGGGTGGAGAGCAAAACTGAGGAAACAAGGATGACTTTGAGGTTTTGATGTCAGACATTAGTGGATACTGGTGCCCTTTACTGAGATGGGGAAGCCTACAGAGTAAAAATGAATGTGTGAGAGGGAGGAGATTGGGAATTTCGTGTAGCAAAACCTAGGTCTGAGGCATGCAGTGGATGCTGCGGTGTGCCACGGTGATGTCCCTTACGACCTTCATGCCCCCAGCTGCCAGCAGCATGGGCTGACTCACAGCTGAGCCCATCCCCAGCCTCACCCTCAACATAAGGGAACTGACTCTTGAGATTACACCCCTTTCCCAGAGCAGCTTGCAGACAATGATACTCCAAGGCCTTGCCTCAACTTTGAAGGAGCATTCCAGCTCCAAAGTTCCCTATGGGATCAATTGAGCCCCTGTTACGAATGTAGCAGAGGTCCGTATCTCCCTGTGCCCAGCCCTGCTTCTCTCACTCCATCAGTGTTCCTGAGGGCACCTCCCAATGAACCTTCTGCCCAGACATCTCCACACATCTTAGTTTGGGTTCCCAAGAACGCAAACTAAGACAGCTGGTGCCAGGAATAGTCCTAGGAATCAGAAATCCTAGGAATCTAAAATCCTATAGGATTTTAGACATGCGTCACCTGCCAGCTACAAGGACCCCATGCCCCTGGCATCCGAAAAGGGTAATGGTTAAAACTTTCACTGGTAGTGCAGTATCTCAGTCATTTGTAAGAAACTGGGAAATAGAAATTATAAGGCAAAGAAATTCAATGGCTGTTGCTGAGTGTTATGGATGCACTGGAGAAAGATAATAAAAATGCTGAGAATGATTAATCATTAATCAATTTACCTGCTGCACACAGGATCCAAGTTGATATTGTTGCTGAGGACCCAGAGTGTTATCCTGGTCCTCCTTTAAGAGTGAAGTGGGGTGGAGTTCATGTAATAAATGGAGTCCTGATTCATGTTTGGTTCACAGTGGACCCAGTGGGCCCTTGCGGTCAACCAGTGATTATTTCCCCTGTCCCTGAATGTACACTTGGAATGGATGAAACCTGGTCCTTGGCCTGTGGGATAGAGAACTGTCATAGGAAGACACGTTATACTGTGAAACTGCCTCCCTCTCCCCAGGCAAGATAGTAAATCAACAGCAATGTTGTAACCCAGTGAGAATGGAGTATTTTAGTGAAACACTTAAAGACCCCATTATATCCCCTTGTAAGTCATCAGTCTGGCCCCTACAGAATTTAGATTGGGTCCTGTCACATGACAGTGGACTACCACAATCATAACCAATAATTAGCCCCAAACGCACTGCTGTGCCAGATTAACAATGTTCACATACAAGATGTATGACTGTTGAGCTGGCGAGTGCTTTCTTTTCCATCCCTTTAGAAAGGAGACCCAGTTCACATTCATGTGTAACAGACACCAGTACCCACTTATGCTCAGTCTTCCCCAGGGCTATGTTAACTCTCCCACTCTGTTACAATGTAGCCCCAAAGGGCCTGGACTGTACACACCCTCCACAGAATCTGCATTGACCTGCTGTGTCCATGGCATTCAGTTAATCAGACCAGGAGAAGAAGAAGAGGCCTTAGTACAGTATCATCTGCACTCTACAGGGTGGGAGATAAGCCCCAGGATGAATCAAGGAAACATTACATCAGTGAAGTTTTTAGGAGTCCAGTGGTCTGGGGCACATCAGGATATCCTCTCCAAAGGAAAGGGCACTTGATTGAATCTTGCTTCCCTTTCCATTAAGAGTGGATTACAACAATCAGCAAGCCTCTTTGGGTCTGGAGGCAGCCCAGGGAGAATCATTCCCAGGCAGCAGGGCTGAGCCTAATGGGACTGGCCACGTGCACCAGGCTGGACTTCAGAACTGCTACGGAAAGGGACCGCGATGTGCTTCCCCTCCTTTTTAAATAGGGAGTGTTGACAGTGGTGCTCCCATGCTGTCCCACCATTTTCTCTTGGGCGTTGGGAACTGGGTGGAGATAATGTCTCTTTTGAGTTCACTGATCTTCCAATTGAGAGAAACTGCTCAAGAAGCTGTATCTGAGGATCCACGGGAGGAAGCCCGTCTGCATGCACCTGCACTTGACTTAGATGATGCAATCCTGGACTTTGAGCCTGAACATAATGCTGAAATAGGATGAGACTTTGGGGGTAGGATGGGAGAGGGGTGAGTGTATTTTGCATATGGGGGTGTGTGAATCTTCCCCCAAATGACCACAACAATTTTTCCCATCTCACCTGCTCATCCAGAACGTATCCATTCTCTTGGCAAGAGGTTGACTCTTTGTCCCCTCCCCTTGAACTTGAGTGGGCCTTTGTAAGGATGGTGGAAGTGATGCTGTGTAACTTTTGAGTTGTCATATGAGGTGACACGGTTCTCATGAGTGTCCCCAGCTCTCTCTCTCAGGGTGTTTGCCACTGAAACTCTGCCATCATACTTCAGGGTTGCTAAGCAGCCCCTTGGCGATGCCACTTGTAGGTGTTCTGGTCAACAGTCCTAGCTGAAGTTCTAAAGGCTGGTTATCAGCTGCCAGATATGCAAATGTGTGAGCCTTCTGATAATCCCAGCCTCTACCTGTCCTTGGAGCCACCCCAGATGATCCCACATGGAGGAGAGGTGAGCCATCCCCACTGAATCTCAGATCTGGAATGACTCTGAAGGGCTGTCCCAGTCCCAGGGCTTCCCGTGGGATTGACTGTGCATGTGGAGAGGTCATGTATGAATACGGAGGTCGAGAGAGAGGCCAGGACTGAAGAGGTTAATTTTGGAGATACCAGAATACACATGGTTTTAAAAGCCTTGAGTCTGGCTCAAGCCTTGAGCCAGACTCAAGCCTTGAGCTTGAGTATACATTCCCAAGCCTATACTTGAGAAAGTATATAGAGAGAAGGGGGTGTAGGGCTTAGCTCTGGAGCACTCTGTCATCTAGAGAGCTGCCAGAGGAAGGGGAGCTAGGAAGGAGAAGGAGGAGAAGTCAGGAGAAGAGGATGTCCCAAAGGAGAGGGCTGCTGAGAAGTGGAGAATAGGACCCTAAAATGTGTGCAAATGATACCCAGAAGGTCACTGGTGACCTGTCAAGAACAGTGTCAGTGCAGTGCAGGGGGCAAAAGCCAGGGGAGAGGTCTGGAGAGTTAATGAAAGTTTGGAGATAGAGACAGAGTGTAGAGAAGCCAAGGGGGATGAATTAAAGGTGTGAGGGCTGGCCTTCCATGAGGATGGGGTCAGTTGTCAGAGAGAGAAGGAGGACATAGATGCAGGCAGAATTGTGTAGAAGTAGAAACATAGGGGCTTTTGCCAAAACCCTTTGCAGAGGGCGAGCGTCACTGTAAAGGATTCCAATGCCGAGCCTTCTAGCCTGTATCCAGAGGGCAATCAACAGACCCACAAGGGAAGTCCTGACCTTTCTTTTTTGGAGTTCCTGCAGCTCTCACTCATTCTCTGTTGTCCAGGACTCCAGGCTTGTCTGAGGGGCTGTGGGCTCCAGAGCAGGTCTTTTGTCCATTTGTGTTCTCAGTGGCTCCAGGAAGTGCTTGGTTCCTAATAGATGCTCACTCAACACTTGCTGATTGATTGCTTGTCAATTTCGTCTAACAAACTGGAATCCAAGCAGCTTATAAAGAAATCACATAGCATCAGGGCTGTTAGAAGTTAACCCAGAAGAGAGATCAGAACTCCCAGAGCAAGGAAAGGGTTCTAATGGGTCCCAGAGGCAGGTGGCTGATGGTTCTTGGGAATTAACACAAACTACAGGTTTCTTGGTAACCAGGGGGCCATGGGCAGTAGGTCGTCGATTAAACAAATGGTCTTTATTTTGTGAAATTTCTGGGTGTTGCTCCAACATTAAAAAGAGGCGCTCTGTCTAATGAACCTCCAAGTTCTTGGGTGGGGAGCTCTTTCCCCTTGACACTGGGAGGAGACAACCCCCTCCAAGAGCAGGAGCTGTGACATCCCTGCTCCATGTCAGGCCCAGATGGGGTCCAAATGGCTGCAGTGGTCCCCATTATGATGGTGTGGTGCCCTTGCTGTGCCCCCAGACTGGGAGGTAGGAAGGGCCAGGTCTGGCTCACACCTGCAGGAGTGGGGAAGCTGTTGGGCTGCCAGCAGGATTGGGGTGGGGGCTAAAGCTTGAAGAGGCAAGGTTGTAGAGAGCAGGTACCCATGCTGGCATGATAGGGGTCCCCTGCAGAGGGGTCACTGCACCCCCATGGAGCCTGGGCAGCTCCACCAGTGAGGTAGCTGCTCTGTATCAGACTCACAGACTCACTGTACAGCTGTCACACTTTCATGTCCCCACCCAGGGTTTTGCAACCACACAGGGATGAGGCCCAGGACTGAATGATTTGTTAGCACTCACTTGGGGAGATGCAGCCACCCGCCAGAACTGCATTTACCAGCGACCTTTGACACTGTCCACAGCTGTGGTCGGCAGGCTGCAGTTCCTTGCAGCCAAGTCCCAGGCAAGTGGTGTGACCACTGCAGAAGAAAAGGACACAGCCTCCCTCTGTCAGCCCTCGAGGACTGGTTTTTGTCTTTTACTTCACAGACAGCTTAAAATTGTTATGGAAGAACATTTTATTAAACATATTCAACTCACTTCCAATGAAATGCTTAATTTTTCATTTACAGTGGTGTCCAATGTTTGTCTTCTGTTCTTTTTTTTTTCTTTTCTTTCAAACCAGCACCAAAAAGTAAAACAAAAATACCATGGGTACAGTACGTAATGTAAGTTAGCTAATGGAAAATATATACATTTGACTCTGAAATGAAGAAAAGAGAACAAAGCAATGATATTACTGCCATTGAGGATCTTTCCCTGTGTTCTGATAATATCAAGCCATGGTCAACTGAGAGGGTTTCATTTGCACCAATGAAAATAGCACCATAAGATTGTGAGACTCTGTAGTTAGTAACACATTTGTGCAACCAAAAAGGTACAGTACTTGAGTGACAGTACAGGGTATTGTTAACCATAAAGAAACATCACTGTTGTAATGACAGGGTTTCATTGTCTTCTGTACAAAGTGGAGCAAGAGTGCTATGGTGGCTTCACTGAAATTGATCATTGCTTGTGCCGTGAACAGAAGGCGGGCTGGTGAATTTCAGAGTGACAGTGCCAGCATGAGCTAAAAGAGCTCAGAAAGACCTAAACTTTGGGGAACCAAAGGGATGTTTAACAATAACTGAATCAGTCATTTGCATTCTGAGGGTGTGGGGCCCTTGCCAGGGGCGTCCAGTTGATACCGTCAAGGTGGCCAGGGGGGAGATTCAGAGGCACCAGGCAACAGGCTCGCCTCTGGGCATGTGCACATGCTTGCCCAGCTCAGGTGGGCCCGTGGTTCCCATGCAGACAGTAAGCAAGGCTGCCCCGGCTTCCTTAGCTTGCTGCCCCGACTCTGCTCCTCAGCCCCCAAGGCTGAGAGCTTTCTGTTCATCTGTGGTAAAGTACAGCCCATTTGGGGCTGGGGGAAAACTGAGCCCTAGCTCCCCAAGACTTTGAGGGGCCTGGGGAGTCTGCTCGCGGCCAAGCTGGAGCAGGGAGGACAGCGTTCTGCACAGGCCCTGGGCAGCCGCTGGAGGTTACCTTGCAGGTGAGCTGCCCCAGTCTGGTACCCTCTGGGGTCTTTCCACAGAACACCTAAGGAGTTTTCTCAACACTTCTCACAGATTCAAGTGGAACTGAATAGATTCCCTGCCATCCCTACCACTTTTCTGCCTCTGGGGCAGTAAAAAATCACAAACCAAAACACAGCCCATAAGACGGGCTTGGGGTGGCAGTGTTTCTTTTTCTTTCTGATTTAAGCTGACTCTAAAGTTGTGACATCAAAAACTCAAACACAGATACATAAACACAGCACCAGTAAATCAAGAAGCACTGGGAGATGATCCCATGGAGATTAGCCTAAGTAAGATCCCCTCTGAAATAAGGGAGGAGAGGGTGGGTTTCTCATGATAAAGTCCTTGAATATAAGCACCCATCAAAGGCCCACCAAGTTGGTCAGCAGACCAGACCTCCCAGCATGTCGGGTCCCCTCCGCCCAGCTCCCGGGCAGGCAGGGTCGTACCATCTTCTGTGCTTTCACAGAGGACACTCTTTTCATCTCCCTGGGCTCCAGAGAGGGCACAGTTCTGTTTTGAGGGGTGAGGTGTCTGTAGGAGGCAAATACCTTCTTCCGGATTTTCTGAGTGTCATTCTTGCCCCACTAAGACGGGTCAACAACGACAGCATGACAATGACGAACATTGCAAGGTCTGGGCCACGGAAAGGCTGGGTGCGTATGTGGCCATCCTGGCCAGGGGCCACTCCTCCACCCATCCTGGCACTAGGCTGAGCAGTCCTGGAGGAAACCTGCCCCGTGCCAGGGTGAAGCTCCAGGCCTGAGCCTGAGTCTTCAGAGGTTCTAAGAAGAAGCAACTTCAGATAGATGGCCAAGGTCAATGGGAAGCCATCTCTAAGGTGCAAAGCTTTATGAAGTACTGGCTAGAGCAGAGGTCCCCAGAAGCAGAGGGGGAGCCCCTCCACCCCTCCCAAAGCTGCCCTGAGCTCACCTCTATGCCAGGAAGCAATCCCAAGGCCAAAATTAGCACGTGCCTCCTCTCACAGCACCTTGAAGAGAGGCTCTTCTGTTTCCCTGTGTGGGGGACAACAGAGATCTGAAAACTAGATACGTCCCCAAACCCAAGCCCTTCTGGAATGTTCTCCCCCACGTAGGTGGTATGCAGAACTACACAGCCCTAGCGTCCTTTTTAGTTCACACAGACTCAGACTCTCAGGGACAAGACCTCCAAGGAAAAGCCGCGATCTAGAGAGCACGTTCCCTGACAGGATGGAGGGGCCAAGTGCTGGTCCTTGTGGTGTCAAGGGGGCTCCAGCAGCCCGGCCTCTCCAGAGAAGCCTCCTTCCATCCAGGGTGTCACGGGCTTTCAGAATAAAGCCTGCTTTAAAGTAAAACGTCTCAGTTTTTGGATATCCTCCCCCTCCCCCGATACATCCAAGACAGGGGCGCCTGTGACGTCTCTCTTGACGATTTCTGTCAGAGGTGTTCCCTTTGAGGTACGTGGAACCTTAGAAATTACAATTATTTTGTGACTCATGCCTATTTTTTCCTTACCGTAGAAAGCCATCCAGTGGCTGTTAACAATATATTAAGTATAAAAGCACTAAGCAAACGTCAAGTCCACTCTCAGGTTCTAAGCAATTGGATTCTTGGGACAGCCTCCTGGGTGAGCCGCCGTGTGCTTTGGGGGTCCCAGCCGCAGGACTGGTGTGCTCTCGGGTGGGTGGGCTTTCAACTAGCCATGTCGTCAGGACTCAGACCTCATGTCAGAGCATCGCGGGACCACTGGCCGCCTGTCATGAACTTGGTGGCGGCAGTGGCTGGCGCATCTTGTTCGCATAGAAGTCCCTGCATGTCTGGCAGCAGCGCTGGTACCACCGCATGTCCTGGCAGAGGTTCTTTTCTCGGATGACCCTGCAATACACTGTCCACTGGTCCCGTGTGCATTTGTAGGTCAGAGCAGCTAAGGGGACAGTGGAGAGAGAAAGCCCAGAGGTTATGTGTGGCCTGGGGACGTCATCATGCACACAGAGATGGCCTGCACTCTGATATAGTCGGGGCTGCCCTTACCCATGTGTACACTGGAGCCTTGCACAGACCGGGGAAATCATGCCCCTGCCAGGGCCACTGTGGATGTGGCTTTCTTTTACAAGGGACATACTCTGGGTCCAACCTGACCACTTGGCAGAGTTCAGTGGTCTGGCTGCCTCCTCAGGGCGAGGGCACTGCCCCCCCCGCTTCTGAGCTAAGTGGTGTGTACTGTTATTTTATGGCAGAGGACGTTATCTGTTGGCATTGATAAAACAGAATGGCACAGGGCAGTGGATATCAAAGGGCCCACAAAAGCACAAGGTCACAGCACAAGCAGGTGGCCTGAATCTCCTTCAGGCACTTGGTAGTGCAGAGAGATGGTCCAGCCTGAGGGCATGCAAAAGCCTGGTGTACACCTATGCAAGCTCAAAGACCCTCCCAGTGAAGCTGCTTGGAAATTCCCTTCATGTTGGTGGCATTCTAGCATTAGGGAAAGGGGCATTGGGTGGGGAAAAAGTTCCCTAGGAATTTCTAATTGGAAAAGCAGAAACTCTGCTCAATAGAATCATCAGATCAGTGCTAGATATTCTTCTTTTTGTGCCACCACTGGCCGGGGATGTGGCCTGGTAAAGGGCTGGGTTTGGAACACTCGGGTCCAAGCTGCTCACACAAAAGCTCCCTGCCGAATTAAAGACTCCAACCTGTCAACACCTCTGTTTTCTTCTCAAGCATTAGCTTGAGGAACATTCCATGCACACATCACCAAGATTTCATGAATGACACCCCCAGATCCTTCATTTCCTGAAGGATGCACCTCCCTTTGCCTCCTTCATGCACAGGAATCCCAAAACACTTGAGGAACATTCTCCCGTGTTCCTCATTTGTTGGCAGAGGGGCTCAAGTGTTTGAGACCACAGTAAACAAACAGCTTTTTCATGACAAGGATGAAATTCCATCTCTGAAACCTCAGATCCTCTACAAAACTGACACGTTAGCCTCTCCAGTACTCAAATAAGCCCCAAGGAGGGGGTTTTCTGGCTTATAGAACTCCCACTGCTAGTGGGGACTTGCTGGCCAGGGGATGCAGCAGCCCTAGGAGCTGGGGGCCAGCAGAGGCACTCACCGAGGCGAGGGGAAGTGATGGTGTTCACGTTGATCTTGTCATTGCAGACTTCTTGGTGGCACTGTTTGTAGGCTGCCGGCTTGGAGAGGGTTGGGCACTCATTGCCATGGCGCCCGGTGACCTTGTGCATGCACTGCACCACACGGGACTGCAGGCCCTTCCCACAGGTCGACGAGCACTGCCAGAGACAGGGAGAGCTGAGCTGAGGACAGCTGAGCTAGGGGCCTAACCCGGGCTGAGGGGCTTTGACAATGGCCTCACATCATAGCACCCTTGGGCCAGGCCCCTGCATGTCGTTCCTACGTGCTTGAAATAATTGCAGGACAAGAGGGCTTGGCTGCATACCAGCTGCCTGATGGAAAACTGTTTCAAGATGTTAGGGACTGCATGTTTGTGTCTCCCCAACATTTACATGTTGAAGCCCTAACCCCCAGTGGGATGGCATTTGAAGGTAGGTCCTTTGGGAGGTAATTGGGTTTAAATGAGGTCATGAGGGTGGGGCCCCCATGATGAGATTAGTGTCCTTATAAGAAGAAGAGAGATCAGAGTTCTCTCCCTCCACCACATGAGGACACATGACAAGTCAGCCATCTGCAAGCCAGGAAGTTGTCCCTCATCAAGAACCAAATATGCCAGCACCTTGACCTCAAACTTCTCAGCCTCCAGAACTGTGAGAAATAAACGTCTTGTTGTTTAAGCCACCCAGCCTGTGGTATTTTGTTACAGCAGCCTGAGCTAAGACACAATTGTTGAAATATTAGTTTATGCTGGTTGCATTTCACCTCCCACCCTCTCATGCCTGTTCCAAGCAGAGAACCATCTGGGTTTTGAAATTCTCCAGGTAGCAGGGTGGCTTGCTGGCACCCAGGAGGGACTGGGCCTGATGGCCACAGGGATCTCCCTGGCACTTTGTGCCATGTGAGGCTCCCGGGCCTTTGTCCAGCCCTGGGTGTGGAGAGGAGCCCAATAATGATGGGGCTGAATTTCCACAAGCCTGGAGGGTCGGGGGTCAGAATTAAGTAAAGTTAGAGAAGATGAAGAAGTGCAACCTTTCTTGCATAACGGACTCATGGACTAATATTGGGGCTAACAGTTTTAATTTAGACACCCAACCCCTAGTTCTTGGCATTTCCAGCATTTGCAGATGTGGGTGTGCTAAAACCAAACCAATGTATTTAGTTCAGCAGACCATCCTGCATTCCCAGTGAGTGGCCTTCTAAGACTTTACTATGCGTTCTGTCTCCTGCTCTTCTTCCCATTCCTCTTCCGGCTCCTTTAAAGTGTTTGACAGGGAACCTGCTAGGTATCCAGCACCACTCCCTCATCCTGCTTGCTAGCCCCTCGGCCCTTGCTTGTTTTCCGGGGAGCCCTTGGAACCATCTCTCCATTAAGTTGGTCTCCTCCCAGCCAGAGAGCCTGGTCCACATGCACACTCTCTCCATCTGGGGTCCCCCAGCATGCTCACAACCCATGCTTTACGGGGTTCTGAGAGCACTCTGCAAAACTTTGATAAAGCAAAGATCACAGGTGTAGTAGCCCAGCTGGAGTTAACACTGGCACCTCAGGGTAGTGAGAGGGGAGCAGGGTCTTTCCTCTGAATGCCACATGTGGTGAGAATGCCAGGTGCCATCTGGATCACGTGCCTCCCTCTCTCTTCCCCTTGGGTCTGACCATGGCCTGTGCTGGAGGAAGGGCCTTCTCTGGGGGTCTGTGAGGGGTTACCCTGCACAGGCTCAGCGTGGATCCTTTCATCCATGAGAAGTGGCCATCATCTGCGCTCCCAAAGGGGCTTTTGCGCCTCAGGTGAATTCCTCTGCTTTCTAGTCTAACAAGCAGGATCACATTTTTTTCACTTTAGAAGGATAAAGAGCTCAGAGGGCATGGTGCTCTGATGGGGCCCAGTCTTTTCAAATCACGAAAGAGGTAGGAAAACCACAAGTGCCCCATCGCCTCCGCTGCCAACCCCCACCACCCGCCTTGAGAGCCCTGGCATGTTCAAACCAGAATGGGCTCTCCCTGACAGGCAAGGTTGTGTGCCTGGCTCCATATCCATCTTCTGGATAAATCCATCAAGGGCTGCTCACAGCCTTGAGAATCCTTCGTGCATGATAAATGCACACTTCTGGGTTCCACCCCAGACCTCAGGAGTTGGTACTGGAGCATTTGGAAATTTGAGGGGTGCTGCAGTGGAAGAATGATGTCACATGAGGAGGTTCCCACCAACTGGAGACCTGGAACATGGGACAAGTGTCATAGCAACGTGACTTCCACCTGGAGGGCGTCTCGGAGGGAGTGGCTTCACGTTGGGATCTGCTGCATGGGATTACCTGGAGAGCGTTGAAAGGTCTTGATGTCCCAGACCAATCAATCAGTATCCCTGGAGGATGCACTGGGCATCAGTATTTTTCAAAGCTCTCCAGGTGACTGCAACAAGCAGCCAGAGCTGAGAAACTCTGACTTACCCTGAACTTCTCCCCTGTGTCCTGTGTAGAGCGTGAGGAGCTCTCTTTTCTTACGATGAAGTAGTCAAGTATTTGTATACAAATGTGTAATTAAGCAAGAACAGACATCCACCTGCAGCCCCAATTGCTGAGTTTATATACGGGTGATAGGTGTGCTCAAATACAAGAGATGAAGCCTGTCACTCAAAATTATTCTTGGAAAAGAATAAGTTGCCTTATAATTAAGTAACAACAAAACCTCTCATAGTTCAGGGGCGGGGTAAGGGATACCCTCAATTATTTGTAGCAAGATCACTTGGGGGTTAAAAGAAAAAGGGACACAAAGAAATTAAACTCTCTTCTCCTGGAAGTAGGACACCATAATCATAAATGAGGAAGGATGGTGTAAGAAACTTTTAAAGATCTCTTGAAAAATAATCTGGTAGGAATTGGTTCAAGATGGCAGAGTAGAAGGACGTGCACTCACTCCCTCTTGTGAGAGCACTGGAATCACAACTAATTGCGGAACAATCATCGACAGGAAGACACTGGAACTCATCAAAAAAGATACCCCACATCCAAAGACAAAGGAGAAGCCACAGTGAGACGGTAGGAGGGGTGCAATCACAATAAAATCAAATCCCATAACTGCTGGGTGGGTGACTCACAAACTGGAGAACAATTATACCACAGAAGTCCATCCACTGGAGTGAAGGTTCTGAGCCCGTCAGGCTTCCCAACCTGGGGGTCTGGCAACGGGAGGAGGAATTCCCAGAAAATCAGACTTTGAAGGCTAGTGGGATTTGATTGCAGGACTTCGACAGGACTGGGGGAAAAAGAGACCTCACTCTTGGAGGGCACACACAAAGTAGTGTGCATACCAGGACCCAGGGGGAAGGAGCAGTGACCCCATAGGAGACTGAAACAGACGTACCTGCTAGTGTTGGAAGGTCTCCAGCAGAGGTGGCGGGGCAGCTGTGGTTCACTGTGGGGACAAGGACACTGACACCAGAAGTTCTGGGAAGTACTCCCTGGAGTCCACCATTAGCCCCACCAAAGAGCCTGTAGGCTCCAGTGCTGGGTCACCTCAGGCCAAACAACCAACAGGGAGGGAACTCAGCCCCACCCATCAGCAGACAAGTGGATTAAAGTTTTACTGAGCTCTGCCCACCAGAGCAACAACCAGCTCTATCCACCACCAGTCCCCCCTATCAGGAAGCTTTCACAAGCCTCTTAGATAGCCTCATCCACCAGAGGGCAGACAGCAGAAGCAAGAAGAACTACAATCCTGCAGCCTGTAGAGTGAAAACCACATTCACAGAAAATGAAAAGGCAGAGTACTATGTACCAGATGAAGGAACAAGATAAAACTCCAGAAAAACAACTAAATGCAGTGGAGATAGGCAACCTTCCAGAAAAAGAATTCAGAATAATGATAGTGAAGATGATCCAGGACCTCAGAAAAAGAATGGAGGCAAAGATTGAGAAGATGCAAGAAATGTTTAACAAAGACCTAGAAGAAATAAAGAACACACAAACAGAGATGAACAATACAATAACTGAAATGAAAAATACACTGGAAGGAATCAATAGCAGAATAACTGAGGCAGATGAATGGATAAGTGACTGGGATGACAGAATGGTGGAAATCACTGCCATGGAACAGAATAAAGAAAAAATAATGAAAAGAAATGAAGACAGCCTAAGAGACCTCTGGGACAACATTAAATGCACCAACATTTGCATTATAGGTGTCACAGAAGGAGAAGAGAGAGAGAAAGGACCCGAGAAAATACTTGAAGAGGTTATAGTTGAAAACTTCCCTAACATGGGAAAGAGAAAAGCCACCCAAGTCCAGGAAGCACAGAGAGTCCCAGGCAGGATAAACCCAAGGAGAAACATGCCAAGACACATAGTAATCAAATTGACAAAAATTAAAGACAAAGAAAAATTATTAAAACCAACAAGGGAAAAATGACAAATAACATACAAGGGAACTCCCATAAGGTTAACAGCTGATTTCTCAGCAGTAACTCTACAAGCCAGAAGGGAGTGGCACAATATATTTAAAGTGATGAAAGGGAAGAACCTACAAGTAAGATTACTCTACCTGGCAAGGATCTCATTCAGATTCGATGAAGAAATCAAAAGCTTTACAGACAAGCAAAAGCTAAGAGAATTCAGCACCACCAAACCAGCTGTACAACAAATGCTAAAGAAAATTCTCTAAGTGGGAAAAACAAGAGAAGAAAAGGACCTACAAAAACAAACCCAAAACAATTAAGAAAATGGTAATAGGCACATACATACCAATAATTACCTTAAACATGAATGGATTAAATGCTCCAACCAAAAGACACAGGCTTGCTGAATGGATACAAAAACAAGACCCATATATATGCTGTCTACAAGAGACCCACTTCAGACCTAGGAACACATACAGACTGAAAGTGAGGGGATGGAAAAAGATATTCCATGCAAATGGAGACCAAAAGAAAGCTGGAGTAGCAATACTCATATCAGACAAAATAGACTTTAAAATAAAGACTTTTACAAGAGACAAAGAAGGACACTACATAATGACCAAGGGATCAATCCAAGAAAAGGATATAACAATTATAAATATATACCAACATAGGAGCACCTCAATACATAAGGCAACTGCTAAGAGCTATAAAAGAGGAAATCGACAGTAACACAATAATAGTAGGGGACTTTAACTCCTCACTTACACCAATGGACAAATAATCCACACAGAAAATTAATAAGGAAACAAAAGCTTTAAATGAAACAATAGACCAGACAGATTTAATTGATATTTACAGGACATTCCATCCAAAAACAGCAGATTACACTTTCTTCTCAAGTGCACACAGAATATTCTCCAGGATAGATCACATCTTTGGTCACAAATCAAGCCTCAGTAAATTTAAGAAAATTGAAATTATATCAAGCATCTCTTCTGACCACAATGCTATGAGATTAGAAATCAGTTACAGGGAAAAAAATGTAAAAAACACAAACACATGGAGGCTAAACAATACATTACTAAGTAACCAAGAGATCACTGAAGAAATCAAAGAGGAAATAAAAAAATACCTAGAGACAAATGACAACGAAAAGACAATGATTCAAAACCTATGGGATGCAGCAAAAGCAGTTCTGAGAGGGAAGTTTATAGCAATAAAATCTTACCTAAAGAGACAAGAAAAATCTCAAAAAAGCAATCTAACTTTACACCTAAAGGAACTAGAGAAAGAAGAACAAACAAAATCCAACGTTGGTAGAAGAAAAGAAATCATAAACATCAGAGCAGAAATAAATGAAATAGAAACAAAGAAAACAATAGCAAAGATCAATAAAACCAAAAGCTGGTTCTTTGAGAAGATAAACAAAATGGATAAACCTTTAGCCAGACTCATCAAGAAAAAGAGGGAGAGGACTCAAATCAATAAAATTAGAAATGAAAACGGAGAAGTTACAACAGACACCGCAGAAATACAAAGCATCATGAGAGACTACTACAAGCAACTGTATGCCAATAAAATGGACAACCAGGAAGAAATGGACAAATTCTTAGAAAGGTATAATCTTCCAAGACTGAACCAGGAAGAAATAGAAAATATGAACAGACCAATCAGAAGTAATGAAATTGAGACTGTGATTAAAAATCTTCCAACAAACAAAAGCCCTGGACCATATGGCTTCACAGATGAATTCTATCAAACATTTAGAGAAGAGCTAACACCCATCCTTCTCAAACTCTTCCAAAAAACTGCAGAGGAAGGAACACTTCCAAACATTCTATGAGGCCACCATCACCCTGATACCAAAACCAGACAAAGATACTACAAAAAAAGAATATTACAGACCAATATCACTGATGAATATAGATGCAAAAATCCTCAACAAAATACTAGCAAACAGAATCCAACAGCACATTAAAAGGATCATACACCGTGATCAAGTGGGATTTATCCCAGGGACGCAAGGATTCTTCAGTATACTCAAATCAATCAATGTGATATGCCATAGTAACAAATTGAAGAATAAAAACCATATGATCATCGCAATAGGTGCAGAAAAATCTTTTGACAAAATTCAACACCTATTTATGATAAAAACTCTCCAGAAAGTGGGCATAGAGGGAACCTACCTCAACATAATAAAGGTCATATATGACAAACCCACAGCAAACATCATTCTCAATGGTGAAAAACTGAAAGCATTTCCTCTAAGATCAGGAAAAAGACAAGGATGTCCACTGTCGCCACTATTATTCAACATAGTTTTGGAAGTCCTAGCCATGGCAATCAGAGATGAAAAAGAAATGAAAAGAATCCAAATTGGAAAAGAAGAAGTAAAAATGTCACTGTTTGCAGATGACATAGTAATATACATAGATAATCCTAAAGATGCCACCAGAAAACTACTAGAGCTCATCAATGAATTTGGTAAAGTTGCAGGATACAAAATTAATGCACAGAAATCTCTTGCATCCCTATACGCTAACAATGAAAGATCAGAAAGAGAAATTAAGGAAACAATCCCATCTACCATTGCAATGAAAAGAATAAAATACCTAGGAATAAACCTACCTAAGGAAGTAAAAGATCTGTACTCAGAAAATTATAAGACACTGATGAAAGAAATCAAAGATGACACAAATGGATGGAGAGATATACCATGTTCTTGGATTGGAAGAATCAATATTGTGAAAATGACTATACAACCCAAAGCAATCTACAGATTCAATGCAATCCCTGTCAAATTACCAATGGCATTTTTTACAGAACTAGAACAAAAAATCCTAAAATTTGTATGGAGACACAGAAGACCCCAAATAGCCAAAGCAAACTTGAGGGAAAAAAACGGAGCTGGAGGAGTCAGACTCCCTGACTTCAGACTATACTACAAACCGACAGTAATCAAGACAATATGGTACTGGCACAAAAACAGAAATATAGATCAGTGGAACGGGATAGAAAGCCCAGAAACAAACCCACACACCTATGGTCAACTAATCTATGACAAAGGAGGCAAGGATATGCAATGGAGAAAAGACAGTCTCTTCAATAAGTGCTGCTGGGAAAACTGGATAGCTACATGTAAAAGCATGAAATTAGAACACTCCCTAACAGCATCCACAAAAATAAACTCAAAATGGATTAAAGATCTAAATGTAAGACCGGACACTATAAAACTCTTAGAGGAAAACATAGGAAGAACACTCTTTGACATAAATCCCAGCAAGATCTTTTTTGACCCACCTCCTAGAATAATGGAAATAAAAACAAAAATAAACAAATGGGACCTAAAGAAACTTAAAAGCTTTTGCACAGCAAAGGAGACTATAGACAAGATGAAAAGACAACCCTCAGAATGGGAGAAAATATTTGCAAACGAATCAACGGACAAAGGATTAATCTCCAAAATATATATGCAGCTCAAGTTTACAAAAAACAAATAACCCAATCAAAAAATGGGTAGAAGACCTAAACAGACATTTCTCCAAAGAAGGCATACATATGGCCAAGAGGCACATGAAAAGCTGCTCAACATCACTAATTATTAGAGAAATGCACATCAAAACTACAATGACGTATCACCTCACACCAGTTAGAATGGGCATCATCAGCAAATCTACAAACAACAAATGCTGGAGAGGGTGTGGAGAAAAGGGAACCCTCTTGCACTGTTGATGGGAGTGCAAATTGATACAGCCACTATGGAGAACAGTATGGAGGTGCCTTAAAAACTAAAAATAGAATTACAATATGACCCAGCAATCCCACTACTGGGCATAAACCCAGAGAAAACCGTAATTCAAAATGACACATGCACCCCACTGTTCATTGCAGCAGTATTTACAATAGCCAGGTCATGGAAGCAACCTAAATGCCCACCGACAGATGAATGGTTAAAGAAGATGTGGTACATATATGAAATGGAATATTACTCAGCCATAAAAAGTAACGAAATTGGGTCATTTGTAGAGACACGGATGGACCTAGAGACTGTCATACAGAGTGAAGCAAGTCAGAAAGAGAAAAACAAATATTGTATATTAACGCATATATGTGGAATCTAGAAAAATGGTACAGATGAACTGGTTTTCAAGGCAGAAATAGAGACCCAGATGTAGAGAACAAACGTATGGACACCAAGGGGGAAAAGCGGGGCGCTGGCGGGGATGGTGATGGTGGGATGAATTGGGAGATTGGGATTGACATATATACACTAATATGTATAAGATAGATAACTAATAAGAACCTGCTGTATAAAAAAATAAATGAATAAAATAAAATTCAAAAAAAAAAAAAGAAAGAAAAGTAATCTGGTAAGTGGCTATACCCAGAGACTGGGGGTCCACACCAGCAGGGTAAGTGAAGGAAATGGCCAAGGGTCCTAATGCAGTGCAAAATCCTACGAATGTAAATCAAAGTCTTGCCTATGCAAAGTCATGCCAACCCAGAGCAACATCATGCCATAGCTTGCAAGGGAATATCCAAAGAGAACAGCACATTCAAAAAAGGCGGTATCTCAGCAAACCTGGATGGCAGTGCCCTGTACACTCTGGTAAACTGAACAGGGGATTCAGATAGTGGAGTGAGTGATGATGAAGACAGATGCTGCAAATATTAGGATGCACTTTACAAAACTGCTTATATTCAACCGTTTTCGACCCCAAAGAAATAGGAATTTTATCAGGTTCAACTTCATAATATGCTAAAGACAGAAAATAGCAATATTTTTAAATTAAAACATAATATATAAACTTTAAATATGAAATACAACTACATGAATAAGTTACATATTCTAAGTAGGCATTTGACTAGTCCACCTACACCATTAAAGACTTTTATATCTAAATTGGTCGTAAAATTTTTAAAAAGCCCTGCTCCGTGGGAAAGCATGTACGTGAGGCCTTATTTCTGTGACTACTGGGCACTTGGGGAAGAAGGGGCCATGTGTCCTGCTCTTCAGACACCACCAGCCCTTGTCTTCCCATCTTGACTTGGCTCACTGGCGCCACCTGCTGTAGGGGACACACCAGGAAGAAGAGCGGGGTGTCCTCATAGTCCGTCCTGGAGAAAGGGTGCATCCAGGGTGGGGCAGGTGGTGGTGGGGTTTCTGGGTCCCCAGGAAACTCTGCACAGGCTAACAGAGAAGGATCTGGGACTATGGTCTCACTCCCATGGGCCCCCTGACCATGAGGTCTGCAGACTCTGCTGGCGGGGCAATTAGCCTGGCTGGGTCACTTCCTGCCCAGGAACACCAGGTAGGGTTTCAATGTCTTTTGCAGGTGTTGTTATTATTTATGTGAAATCAGAGCAAGGGCTCAATCTGATGGATCTACTAAAACCAAATGCAAAATTGACAAGGTCTCTGGCGGGAAAGGACCAATGACCCTTGTAAAACTCAAGAGTTTGAGGTGACCTCAAAGACTAGTCTCCCCTCTGAAAGTTCTTAGTCTTGTTTAACATGCTCTGGGGTTGGGTGGGGGGGAGAGCATTCATGACACCTCTAGCCTATGCGGGCAGCATGCTTGTTCTGTCTGTGAGCTCACCTGTAGGATTCCATGACAGTGTGGAACATTCCACAACCATCCCAAGGGGCTGATCTTGGCCACTGAGCTTGATGGGGGTCAGTGTCTTGCCCAAGGTCACAGATTAGTGAGTGGCAGAGGAGGGACAGGACCCCAGCTGCCCCATCCCAAGGACCGAATTCCATCTTCCTGTATGAATTAGAGGTTGAACTGGATGGAGCTTCTATGGGAGGCCACGAATCAAAAAACCAGGTCACTGTCCAGCTCCACCATTTCTTCATTATCTTTCCTAGCTTGAGTCACTGGTTTTTAATTTTTCAGTCTGTAAAAAAAAACTGCCTCATGAGATCACGGAGGGTGTCTCCAAAGTTCTTCTGCAGAGACTCAAGCGTCTGTCCTCATGGCTTTCCAACACCTCTGAGAGGCAGGGCTGGGCTAGGTGAGAGGCTGGGGCTGACCCTCAGCTGCTGTCGGGGCCATGTGAGACCCTGCAAACTCTGCCCCTGGGATTAGGTTTTGCAGAATTTTAGCTGCAGTCCTGGGGGCTGCCATTCACACAGCTCTGGGCTGTGAATGGCTTGTGCTCACTTGGAAGAACCTTTGAGAATATCGGGTATTTGCTTAGCCACCTAAGAACGGTGTCTGAGCCAGCCCCACAGAGGCTGCTTCAGAACGTCAGGTGAGGAGACAGGTTACAGAGTAGCACGTACAGAAACCACCCCATTTTTCCCAATACCTGTGTGTGTGTGTGTGTGTGTGTGTGTGTGCACCTATATAAAAGTTGGGAAGACAAACAATTAAAAAAATTTACTGTGCTGTCATCTGGTTTTGTAGGACTAGTTTTTCTCTTCTGTGTCTTCCCAAGCAAGATAGAATTACCTATGTAATTAAAAACAAAAGTGGAAAATTCCACCAATGACCCTTTGGTGCAGCTGCCACCTTCCAGGCCTGCTGCATTTTCATTTGAGCCGAGTTGGTGCCTAGCCTGCCCCTGGCCTAAAATCCATGCATAACTACCCACTCCTTGGCCGGAGTTTCAGCAGGGACAGTGCAGTGGCAACAGGACAGGCCTGTCAGTATGCTGCATCCCCCTTTACTAGCTGTGTGACCTCGGGCAACTTACTTAACCTATACGAGCCCCAGCTTCTTTATTTGTAGCTTGAGGATAATAAAACCTTTCTTGCAGGATGATTTCCAGGATTAGAGACAGCTTAGAGCAGGTGCCTAGCAGGAAGTCTGGGATGGACAAACGCTGCTACTATTATTAACAACAGTCAGCGTAGGGCCAAGAGCAGAGAGAGCTGGCCGGGGGTCCCTGGAGCCCGGGAAGGTGCCCTGAGTCACCTGGCCTGCTTAGCCCTCCCTGGGCTGCCATGCCGGTCACCAGGCAGGTGTGGACATACACATTTGCCAGGAGCACAATTAGAGATTGATTTGGCCCTGAAGACACTGCATCCTCCTGTAACCTGAGCTCGCTGCATTAAGGGTAGCACAGGCACAGACAATGAATCTCACCTCTGTCGGCCTCCCCTCAGCCTCCACTTTAATTCAACAGTGAGGAGACAGCAGTGTCTCCTGATAGCATCGAATTAGCCCCAAGCATCGCTGTGAAGCCATTTTTCAGGCTTTTAAAATCTAAGCAAATAGATGTATTAAAAAACAGATCTGGTCTTCTTTAAAGCACACTGTCACTGTTGGGTAGTTTTTTCAAGCCACTCATGACATTAACATTTAATGTGGTTCCCCGAGACTCAGGAAACCAAGACAAAATGGAGCAGTAATAAATCCGCCAGGAAAGCTCCTTGCCAGGTGACCTGGAGTAAGTGCAGCCCCCTCTCCAGCAAGTGCCTGCAGCTGCACATCACACACAAGGTCTGGGGACCTGCCACCCATCCCACGGGTGGCGATGATGATGATGATGGTGGTGATGGTAGTAGTAACAGCAGCAGGTCCACCTTTTGCCTGCCTCCCGGTGCCGGGCACTGGGCTCACACCCATTCTCATGAGTCCTCATTAATCTTCACACTAACAGCTGCTGTGGCAGGGCCGGGCGCTCAGAACACAGTAGGTGCAGAATACATGTGCACTGACTGCAGGAATAGTGTCTGCAGGGCACAGCACCACCTGCAGAGAGGCGGAGCGTGAGGCTCAGAGGGTCCACGGTCTTCCCCGTGATGTAGCCCCCGGGCCTCCCATCCCGGCTGCTGCCCTGAGGCCTGCACTCCTCTGGGGCCACACGGCTCTCCAGCAGGGAGGAACCAGGCCTCTGTCACCATGTGGAGGCCCAGTCCTGATGACACGCTCCACCACGGCGTGGTAAAATCCACCCAGCTGTAAAATCACGACTATAAATGACACCAGATTCCAAAGGGATGTTTTGAGAATTAGCTAAAGGAAGTTGTAAAAATCTTGGGAAGAGGAAAACGTGACAGGAATGTTTAATACACACATGAGCGCTGGCTCCTACAGAGTGGAGGACAGGCAGGGGCTCCCTGCACAGGCTCTGGGGTGAGCAGGAATAGGGTTAGGGTGAAATAATGCAAAGATGAATCCTCACTGCACAGTGTGCCCACCCTATGCTCTCACAGAGCCACCCTCCGAGGGGCCAGCCTGCCTCTGAGGGGCAGCACGGGACAGCCCCGCATGACAGTCAGGGGGGCAGGGAACCCCCTACGGGAACTTCATTTTCTGCTCGTGTCTGAAAGGTACTGGGCTGGTAAAATGTCAAAAGCTCCCCAAAAGCATTTTTGACAGATTTTCCCCCAAAACTTGGCATGAGCAATGCAAATCTCAGAAGCTGTTGAAACCTGAAATAGTAGGCTTAAACAGTGATGAAAATCCCCACCGTCTTTGCTCCAGCCTTGAAATTGGAAATGCTTTCTTAGACACACACACACACACACACACACACACACACACCCCTTCCCCCTTCAACTCATACTTTCTTTCAAACTGTTTTTGAAATCCTCAAATCCTTGAATCCTATGCTCAGCCTTAGCTTTGGATTCCCCTCAAACTCTCTGAATTCGCAGCCTGCTGTCCTACAGGTTCTGGTTGGAACGTTATAGTCCGGGAACCAGAAGGCCCAGGTGACCCCCCGTGACCTGCAAGGGCTGGCTATCCCAAGAGCTCTTGCTTCTTGTTTCAGATGGGCGCCAGGAGCACAGAGGGGGCTACAGGAGCTGTCTCACTGCCTCCCCTCGGGCAGGAGCTGCCACCAGTTTCGTAACTTAGCTCTCCCAGCTTATCAGAGACTGTTTGAAAGACCCTTCCCCCCTGCTGCAGAAGGATGGCCTACGTGCCCAGCAAATGCTGCACAACCGTCTCCTCCCCTGAGCCATGCTGTCATCACGCGGAGCCCCAGGTCAGGGCACGCGCTGTTTCATGGGGTCCAAACCACATTCAAAGAACTCATCTCCTATGACATAAATATTTTACAGGCCTGTATAAGAAATGTGATTCTGATCAGAGATAAGAGACCTGTGACTGTACTGGATGATGATGGTGAAGAAGATGATGATAAAAATGAGCACCTATGCCAAGCACTGCACTAAGTGCTTTATATGGATGCCCTAGGAGGCAGGTACCCCTAAACTCATCTGACAGAGAATGATGCTGGTTCAAGGTTAGATGAGGTCACTGCAGAGCAGGGACGTGCACCTGTGTTGTCCTGACCATGTGCCCTGCTCTGAGGTCGCTGACAGCGTGTGTTGAAACCAAAGTATTCCTTAGGGACGACAGCTTCTCTGATTCAATGGTCATGTCTAGGCAGTGGTTAAAACCTAGACTGGCATGTGGGGGAGGCATCCCCACTCTCTGATCTCTCATTCCACACAAAGGCAGCTGATTTGAGGAAGGACACTAGGTGAATGGAGGGGCAGCAGGGAAATGGAGGGGGCAAAGGCATTGGTCTTTAGACTGCAGCTGACCCTTGAACAACTCGGGAGTTATTCTAAGTGTAATGTACAGTCGGTCCTCCGTATCTCCAGTTCCTCTGCATCTGAGGATGCAACCCCGGACCACATACACTGTAGAATTTACTATTGAAAAATACCCACGTCAACTGCATTCAGTTCACTCCCATGCAGGCACCTCTCCTGGCAATTTCTGGGGACCCCACTGCTCTACAACAAGTTCATTTCTCTCATCTGAGCAGGTGTGGGCCCTGGACTTTAACTCCATGACCCAGTGGCAGGCTCTGTTCACCCACACAAAATGCTCCAGACCAAGGGGGTATCTGCCCCCTCTCCCTCCTGCCCTACCCAGAAAAGTACTGAAGTTTGATGACCCTCTTTTCACTGTTGCTTACACTCCCAAGAGTAGTACGGAATGGAGGATTTGCTGATCCCTATCTGCATGCAGAGTGCTGACTGCCTGTGTTGTATGGTTTCACAATCCCAGAAAAGGGCCCTGATGTCCCCAGTGCCTCTTATGTTTGCTCTTGGATGCTCAAGTTTCTTTTATTAAGGACTCAACTTTTTATTTCACAAATAAGAGGAGACAACATGCATGATCTCCTACAGAGACAACAGATTTATACTACAGTGTAAATGATTAATACAAAGCCCTTGGGAGAGAAGGTTTTGATTGGTGGGCTGGAGAGAGAGTAGATAAATACTTGACTTTACAACAAGCTTATGCCTATGATGGTTAGACCTGAGGCATATAACAGTTCATCTACTTCCCATTTCAAATTAGAAACCTAAGCCTCTGACATTATTATGTACCTGAAGGAAAGGTGGACTAAGAGCCAAAAGGCAGGGACCAGACTCCTAGCCCTTTCATTTACTAGTTGTGTGACCTCAAGAAAAAAGTCATGTCGCCACTCTGAGCCTCAGTTTCTTCACCTGTAAAATGGGGATAGGGTCAAATGGGAGAATGTGAGTGAAAGTGCTTTATAAATTCTAAAGCACTGGTGAATGTCAGGGCCACTGTCACTGATCCCAGTAGAAGTAGCATCACTCTCCACCAGCACCCTTGTTCGGGGCTGCCCCTGGCAGGGGCTGCATTTGTACCTGCCCAGTGGGACTTAGCGTGGCCTGGTGTCTGCAGCTGGCTCCACCTGTCTGTATCTAGGCTGGGTCATTGTCCACTCTTGTACCCTCAGTGCTCAGCACAGGTTGGCACAGAACAGGAGCTCAGGAAATGCTGGTTGAATCACAGTGACTTGGTTGCAGGCCCACAGCAAGTGGGTGCCCCAGCCGGGTTGGCTGCCCAGCCTTGCAGAGTTGGGGGGAGGGGTCAATCCCCACCAAAGCAAGTGCAGGCTTCAGAAGTGGTGCTGGGGCTGAAAGCTTTCTGGAACAAGTCCCCCTAGTGACACAAAGTCTGTTCATTTCTGAGACCATGGAACTTGAGCCCCCATCTCTGCCCACAACACAGGAAGGCATCTAACAGCAGTCCTGGGAATGCACCGACACAGCCATGTGTGAATGGGAGGCTTTTCCTGGCTTCTTCCTAGGGCTCTGCAGCTACAGGTACGTGCATGCTTATGGCTTCATTTGATCTCCTAAGGCCTCTGGGAAGTGCTGGGGCTCAGGTATGAGGGGCACATCTGGGGCTTGACTTAGGCCTTGCAAGTGAGGCCAGTCCCCTTCCAGGGGACCTCCACTGGCACCAGGAAGTCAACGGCCACTTTTGATCTTTTCTGTAAAAGGGAACGCCATACTCTTAACACAGAGAGCCAATGGTTTTCTTTAAAAACACCATCTATTATAATCCCTCCAGAATAATTTGTTTCTAATTAGAAACATCCCATCATTTCAGTGGTGATTAATGCCTCTGGTCTTGAAACTGAAACATCTCAATTTCTGATTAAAAGACACTCTGTCTTAGAAAGAAATGTGATTTCCTCCTCTCCCAGTTTCAGTGACACCTCCCTCCCCACCCCACCCCCAGGTTGAATACATGGGCCCAGCATTTAGTGGGAAAAAACAATGATTCGCCCAGATCTGGAACTAGCTAATATCCCAGGAGGGCAGGCAGCTGCATGGCAGTTTCCAAACAGAGCAGAGCAGTAATACTGCCCTCAGCAGGGTTGGGAATGTGAAGTCGGTCTCTCGGATGGGATCCTGGTTAGGGTTCAGCCATTTGCCGAGGCTGGGGGAGGGAGAAGGGGCTCCAAATCCCCTCCAAGCCTGTCCTGCCTCAGCAAGGTTCTGGTGCTGTTCTCAGGCACCCTTACCCAGCTACAGAAAGGGCTGGATGCCAGACCCTTCCCGAGGGATGCTTGGTCCTTCTCACTTCAGGAAGTGCAGGACAGCACCTGTGTTGCCTGTCTTTGGGCTGGCCTGTCCATCATCTCCCTGGAGATAGGCTTATCTTTCTCAACAGCACCTTAGGGCCAAGTGATAGGAGATTGCTTGGAAGGAAGATGTCAAAGTGTCCAGATACACTGGAAATCTGACAGTGTTCAGACTTCTTTCTACTTTCCTTTTGGGCAACTTGTTTGCTACCTTCAAAGTCTGGCATGTGGGAGGTTTGGATGCTGGTTACAGGAGGGTCATTCACGATGATTGGTTTAAAAGTGCACTGATCCCAATTGTGTGACAAGGGCACAGCAAAAATAACACATCAATCAGAAAGTAAATCCAGTCTGAACAAGTGAAAATGTCAGGGGAAGATCCATCCTCTGGAATCCACTTCTGGCAGCCTGGTCACCCAGTGAGTGAGGATAAGGGCCCCATGGGACCGGTATCCGTCCCAGTTCTCCAGAGCAGGCACAGGGAAAAGCAACGGACAGATTTCTACTGCTGTGCTGGGGTGGGGGTGGGGGGCGTGCCAGCCTACCCAGTGATGGCGGCTGAAGAAGGCAGTGGCAGTGAGGCGAACAGCTGGGGTGGGGTCTCTAGGTTCAGTTCTATGCAGTCCCCACCACCGCCAACCCTTGTTCCCAGTGTGTGCACGAGTGCACACACATATATACACACACGCTGCCTTCCAGGTCAGTGTCCCTGCAGTTCTTGGCCGGGAAGAACTAGTCTGCCCTGGGCCCTGGCTCTGGCCAGACCTGCTTGGGGGGGAGCAGCTGGCACCAGTTCAGGCCCAGTGCTCGCCCCAAAGGCTGGATGCACACTGATTGGATGCCATTGGATGCCAACCCCTGACAACAGCCCAAATCTGTACATGCCCTTGATCTTTCTTGTTCTTGCTTCCAGGGATAGCTGATCAAGCTGGCTGTGGCAAAAGCAGGCACTGTGGCCTTCCAAAGCCCTACTGTCCTGAAGGCCAGGAGGTATTATTCTCCTCGGCTGGCTAGGAAGAGAAAGGCCAGCTAAAGGCTCTATTTTCCTGGAAGCCATGCCCGAGGGGCTGTGTTGGGGGGTGGAGTTTGCCAGAATGTGTGCCCACGTCCTCGGCTGAGGAGGGGGCCAAGTGCTGCATCGAACTCCTCAGGCACTATTCACACCCTTCCTTGGACGTTCTGCTGCTCCCAGGACCAGGAAGTTCAAGGCATTTAGGAAGATAAAAGTGTCCACCTGGTCCTAAAAACCAGAACGATTAGGCTGGAGAAACCTAGGCAACGCCCATCTGCAGGGCACCACCCCATTACGGCGACTCTGGAGCCCTCGCTCTGTGTCCACCATGTGGACGGAGCTCTGAATTGGGGTTCAGAAGCCTGGATTCTGTCAGAGAGGAGTGGCCAAGTCACTTAACCTCTCTGAACCTCTGCTCCCTCTTCTGTAAAACGGGGATAAGCACCCTCACAGGAGAGGGCTGGTGCTGGGCCGCGCAGGGGTCACTGCAAAGAGAAACCAATGCTGGGGCCCCAGACCCCCACGGGTCCGTGCAGCCCAGGCCTGAGCTGACCCCTCCCCCTCACCTCTGCTCTCTGCCCAGGGACACCTGTGGCCACGGGAGTCACCCTTTACTAGTACAGGCTGCATTTAGGGTGTGACCACAAAGACCCCTCAAGTATAATGACAGCTTTATTCTAATTCACACCTGGACTATGGAATCCAGGCAACATTATTCTGCCTGGCCAGGCAGGTAAATTAAAGCATAAAGTGGCTGAAGGAGCCAGGGGAGCTGGAGGACTGCAGCCTGGGGAGATGCACCCGCCCCTGCTAGGCCCCAGGTCACAAAGGCCACGTGTGGATATAGGCCATGTTGCCGGATTTCTGTAGATAGCCCCAAATCCAGATTTTCAGGTGAAATTTTCCCATTTTTGAACGTTAGCAATCAATTCCAAACTGTTTAAGATATTGCACAGGCCACATAAAGCCAGCGGCTCTCAGGCTGCCAGTGTGCAGCCTTCGAGCACAGATATCAAGAGAAGCAAACGGGGAGCTTCCAGTTGCTGAGACCAAAAGGAAACAAACACACTCTAGGCTCTCGTTGGAAATTTTCGTCAGAAAATCAGACATCAGAAATTTTACAGTGTTTGGGAAAAGGCTCTAGAAGACCCACTGGATGGTTTTCAGGGGTGACAATGGTATCTATCTCAGGTATGGGTCAAATATATCAGGTGAATGAATAAAGCAAGGGTTAAACAGCAGAGAACGAATGCTGTTCACTTAAATGCTGTTTAACTCTCTTGCCCCAAGGCTCTGGGAGATGCTGTCGTCAGTCCTCACCCCAAGGGCCCTTTCTCCTCCTGCATCCTCCAGGCCCTTGCCCAAGGGCCCTGGAAACAATGAAGTGCTATTTGCCCACAGCCCCCTCTGCATCTGCCTGAGGACAGACTCCCACCATTGAGGCTGTCTCAATGGCTGGGTGGCCAAGCCCACTGCAGGATGCACGGGTCCCAGACTGGCACCCATTGCACCCCTTCCTGCTTTGGGGGCACTCAGTGCCCTTCTGAATGCACACCGTGTGGGGTCACCAGCAGGTGCAGAGTTGGGAGAGAAAGTGAATTCACCTGGTGAGACTGGGACCACCTTGTTAAACTGGGGCCCACGGTGAGAGAGCTGAGCTCCCGCCTCTTGAGTCGCCCATGCTGCCCAGGGCAGGATGGAAGCGCACATACTGCACTCACCTTGGACCAGCCCCCTGTTTTCCACTCGTAGCAGCCAGAGTAGTCCTCACAGGGCTCCTCAGCTCTCGGCCTCGTGGATGCATCGCATTTTCCTTGCGAGTTGGTGCATGTCACAGTTCGTTTCTTTGTCCCTTTACCACAGCTGGCAGAACACTGCAAGATACCATTCCGGAGACTGAATCCAGTCCAATCTGGTCAAGTCCATCAACACCTGAACATCTGTTAAGTACCTACCATGTACCAGACCCAGTGCTGAGGATGCAAGGATGAGGATGCTATGTTTCTGTCCTCAAAAAGCTCCTGGTCTTTTAGAGTCTTATGCACATGGTCCGAGCTGGCTCCTCCCAGCTGGCCTCCAGGTACCCGTGCTGAGCCAGCCTGGGGCAAAGGCATCAGTTCAGGGGGGAAAAGGAGGAGATGGAAAGCAAAGCCACAGGTGACTCTGACATAAGGCGGCTGGCAAGCCCTGCAGAGAGCTCTAGCGATGGTTTTAATGTGAATGCCAAGAATGGTAACAGGGCAATATTCCCTGTGCTATTTTTCTTCTTGGGAAACATAGCAAGAGATGGTGTGGGGAGGGGACCTGAATAGTGCCTGAGGGGTGACAAATGATGCGTGAGCCCTGAGAGCTCAAGATTCCCACGCCCTTAGGCAGCAAGATCCACAGAAACAGTGACAAGAGATGGAGGGGTGACAGGGCATAAACATGGCAGACTTAGGGGTGGGTCTGGAGCCTGTTCCTGGAGTATTCCCAGCCTACCGCCTGGGCTTGGGGAGGGAAGGTGCCTGGCTTGCAAGAGTGAGTGCTGAGTGCTTACCCACCTCAAAACAAAGCACAAGGAAGAGTGGACCCTTGACCTTGGGGGAGAACATGACTGACTTGACCAGCAAGCATAGGTGACATGGCCTGGGAACCTGGGGAGCCCACCCTCTGATTTGTTGTGTGCGGAAGCCTAGTCCCTACCGTGGAAGCAAATACGTAGCACGCAGAGATGGTGGGCTGAAGGCTGGATTCCACCAAATGCACTGACACGATGAGACCCACGCTGCCTGAGGAAATTCTGAGGGGGATTTCCTCCCAGCAGCTGGGTCCCAGAGATACCATGGGGGGTCCCCACCAGCCGTAGTAGGACAAATGGAGCCCCAGCAACTCTAACTTCTGTTTTTACACTTGCTTGATTTACCAAAAATATGGGAGGCTATAGCAGTGATTTTTCTTGAGCTACAACAAACTTGACTTTTAAGAAGTTCCACTATGTCCACTGAAAAAATGCACATAAAGGACAAATGTCATTCTTTTTATTTGTTATTAACATTTACCTCAAAATGCTATCTAGCTTTATTTTCCCTATGAATTCAACCTAGCTCTCCATCTGCAGGTCCTGTTCTTATTTATTTATTTTTTTGAGACTAATTTAGACTGGTTTGTTTTAGAAGAAATACACATGCTTCACAGGTGGTTGTGGTATAACCTGGGGGGAATTGGGAGAGCTCATGTATTTGATCTTCTGTGTGGGTTTTAAAGGGACTTCCTTGGTGGTCCATTGGTTAAGAATCTGCCTTCCAATGCAGAGGACGTGGGTTCAACCCCTGGTCGGGGAACTAAGATCCCACATGCTGTGGGGCAACTAAGCCTGCGCGCCTCAACTAGAGAGCCTACGTGCCGCAAACTACAGAGCCCACGTGCTCTGGAGCCTGCGCACCACAACTACAGAGCCCACACGCCGCAAGTACTGAGCCTGCATGCTCTGGAGCCCACATGCCACAGCTAGAGAGAAGCCTGTGCGCTGCAACAAAGAGCCCGCGCTCTGCAACAAAAGATCCCGCATGCTGCAGTGAAGATCCTGCATGCTGCAACGAAGATCCTGCATGCTGCATCTAAGACCTGACGCAGCCAAAAATACATAAATAAAACATATTTTTTAAAAAATTTAAAAAAATAAAATAAAGGGACCTCGAATGCAAGGAATCAGTCCCTGGCAGGCTTTACCCACAGGGCCTCCCAGGGCAGGATGGGTGGGGCCTGGAGGGCTGCTGCAGGAACCCCTGGGTTACTGCACTGAAGGCCCATCCTTCTGCTTCTCTGTGTGGCAATGCTTTCTGACCATTTCATCAGCTCCACGCTCACCGTCTGCCTCACGGGCTCCTCCCTGGCACCAGCACCCATACCACTGGCTCCTTCTGCAACTAGGGGCCTACTCACCCCTTCTGCTTGAGTTCCTGCTTGGTCTCTCTCTACTCTGTGTTCCTTGCCTCTTCCCTTGAATTTTAAACCCTCAATATCCAGCCTATTTCTTGACCAAGCCCTGGCCTGACCCCTTTTGACCAGCAGCCTATTGGTTGGAAGCCTTCAGGAAGGGCAGTGCTGCAGGATGGGGTCACCTTGGAAGGGACCTAGGAGGGTGATGTTCGGCTTCTCTCTTGGCTTCTGATCCAGGGATGGGAACAAGAAGTTGAGGACAGGAGAGAGTTGCTACCTTTTGCTTCCTCCTCAATATTTTTTTCCTCATTCTAATGAAGTTGGGAAGAAGTTGGGGAGTAGTGGTGACAGTGATCAACACTGCTGGCTGAATACAGGCAAGACCATCAATAAAAACTCACCCACGAGAAATTTAAACCCATTCGTTTCCAGAAGAAGAAATGTTAGAGGGGCTTCTGTACTTGGAAAAGTGGAAGGAATACCAGTTTTGTGAGCACCTCATGGAGGAAGGATTTGATTCTGAGTCAAATGTTTAGAAAAAAGCATTTTTCTTGAGCCTGAGCTGAGCCAGAATTAGACTGATTGGTGTGGATACTATTTCAGGATTAGGATTAGGCAACACATAGATATAGGAATAGGGATGGAGATATTTCTTTAAATCTTGCTCCAATTGTCTCACACTTTCCAAAATGGTGCTCTTCAATACTGTAATGATAGTTGATTATGTCAGCCTCGTTTATTTTGTTAAGGAGGCATTTTTCCCCCATAAGAGACCTATAAATGGAAAATTTATGGTTTTGATCTGATAAAGCATAAATCTTGTTTGGATTAAGAACCAGGTGATCAAGGCCCTAAGGCTCATGGCAAGGGAGAGAGACTGCACGCCTGCCCCTACCCTTCTAGCAGGCATCCCCCTCCCCAAAAGTCCACTGAATGTTAAACTTATTAACCTAGGTACATGTAAAGAAAAACAATTTTTTAATGTTAAAACTCTTTCCTTTTCCTAAAATATCTTAAAGGATAGGCAAAAAATGCCTGTCTTTAAATGGGTACACGTCAAGATCTGCCTAAAACGTAAACTCAGTTTTAGAGCAGCCAAGGGCAGACTTTTCGTTCATTAAAAACGGGCTGAATACTTTCTTATTCAAAATAATTCCAACTGCTTGGCAATAAAAAGGAACTTTAAAAATATTTTCCACACTGAAGAGTGTCTTGGATTTAGCCTTTCTGACTTTCCTAGAACACGTTTGATGGAGGACCTGAGGGAAGCTTGCCCTTTATTCAGCTATTTTTTTTGTTTCATAGCCAAACAATCAAAATCATTAATGCAAACTCAATGCCAAGCCTTGAAGGATGATATTACCGAAGATAAAATATTTCTAGGATCAGTCTTCAAAGTTAAAAATTAAGGCTTAATTGACCTCTTTCCAAAATGTTTTATGGCATGAGATTTGTAACCGACTCACACACTAAAAGCTGTCCTTCCCAACATCTTCCTGCCTCTTGCAAAGGCAGCTCCACAAAGACTGCCATGGAACTGAAGGGAAGCCTTTGAAACCACCTTCCCAACCTGACCACCCTACAGTTCCAAAGTGCACAAAAGAGATTAAAAGGTGTTTATTTGTCTACCTGCCTACCTACCTATCTCCTATGCATCTATCCATCCATCCATCCATCCATCCATCCATCCATCCATCCATCCATCTATATTTACATGAGAATTTTCACAGGAAATGGGACCAAACAGTACTGTGATATACATTATCAAAAAAACACACTATCCACGTTTTTTTGGCCACGTTGATATCTCTGATGGAATTTGAGAATATGTGACTTAGAACATGGCTTTGAGCTGCTCTGGGGTCTGGCTAGGACTGTGATACGTGAGGGTGTGTCAAAAACAGCAGGGAGGGAAAGGAACCATTTTGGGGTCACTACAGACAAGGCCCTGAGGCCCTGGTGGTGGTTTCAGTACTGGCGGCAGCCCAGGCACCCACCTGTGACCACTCTGACGCCTCCCAGATGGACAGGCAGTCCTGGCCTTCGCAGCTCTGCACTGCCGATGGCCGGGGCACCGGGCAGTAGAGGGGCCGAGTGGCGACGTGTGTGCCATTCTGCAGCTGGTACATGCAGGTCACTTCCCGGTGCTGGATGCCCTTCTCACAGGTCGCTGAGCAGGGGCTCCACGGGCCTGCCACCCACCTACCCGGAAAGAGAAAAGACAGTGAGAGAACAAAGGGCCTTCCAGACAGATGGTGGAATTGTGGGCCTGCTGTGGGAGGGAAGGAGACAGACTCAGCTTTGCAGTCGGCTTTGGAAATAATTCCGGAATATCAGAGCAGAATATCAGAGCTATCTGAGTAGAGTGGTTCAGTGGCCTACTCAGTACAGAAATCTTTCTGCAACTGCCCCCCACCCCCGCCCCCCACCACAACGGCAGACTGACTTATTGTCCCTACGTCCCCCTCTTGCTGTCTTGTGCCATCTTTGTTCAGTGGGGTGTGAGTGGACACGAAGCTGACCACATCCCAGCAGAAGCTTTGAGTTACTATGTGGTTTGTCTCTCACTCTTCCTGTCCTCTGCCATGAGAACAGCAGGTCCAATACAGGGGTCGCCTGACTGCTGGGCTCTGTAATAGCATGATGCTGTTGTACCCCACAGAGATATTGGGGTTGTTTGTCACTGCAGCAGAAGCTGACTGGCACAGCCCTCGCCAAAGACACCCCAGTCCCAGCTTAAACACATCAGGACTCCTTGCTTTCCAAAGGGTGGCGGGCCCTCCTGAGTGGGGACTGTCATTCTCGAGGAGGCAACCTGTGGGCCGTGGGAAGACTAGGCTGCTGAGGCCATCAGCTGAAAGTGCTCAACTAAGACTTTGTCTACCTGCCTAATATTTCAATGATCCCAATTCTGTCAGGTCTCTGTTGGCCTTAGGGTGTTGGAAAGGGGCTAGGCAGTTTGGGAATGATGATTTCTCAGGACACAAACAGGGCTTTGAATGCCCTTTTAAAGACTCTCTGTGCTCTGGTTCGTGGACGAGACTCAAATATTCCCAGCTCCCAGGAGCTCACTACTTGACAAAGCAGCTCCATCTGGATGGTCAGCCCTGATAACCACTCAGTTCTCACATCAGTCAGAATCGTCCTAAATCCCACCTGAAACCAAATCTGATGAGGCCATCCCACTGTTTGGAAACATCTAGGTTCTGATGATGAGGCAGTGAACGAAACAAAGCCCTGCCCTCTGAGTCTTCCTATTCTAATGAGGACAAACAGTAAACGGATGAAAAATGTACAACAGAATACAATATAATGTAATAGAGTGTATATAACATATATGCAGAGAGAATGTGCCACACCATAGTAAGTGCTTTAGAGAAAAGTAATGCAGCACAGGGCAGACCAGCAAGGAGATGAGGGGGGTTGGCACTATTTTATTCAAGGTGGCAAGGATGGCCTGGCATTTGGGCAGCGACTGGAAGGAAGTGAGGCATAAGCCCTGTGCTCTGTGGGAGAAGACTTGCAGGCAGAGGGCATAGCAGGTGCAAAGGCCCTGGTGGAGGGGTGTGCTGGCAGGGCTGAGGGGCAGCCGGGAGTCCAGTGTGGCTGGGGGAGGGGGTGAGCAGGAGAGGGAGGGACATGAGAGGGAGCAGGGGGAGATTATGCAGGGCCTGGCTGGCTGCTGTGGCTCTTGCTTGAATGAGATGCAGTCCTGGAGGGTTTGGAGAAAGGAAGACACGCCTTCCAGGGCCACCCTGACTCTGTGTGGCTACCAGCCTACAATGGGTAGGGGTGGCAACAGGGAGAGTGGGGAGGAGGCTACTGCAATGGTCCAGGTGGGAGATAAGGGTGGCTTGAACCAGCTGGGGGTAGTGGAGGTGTTGGACTAAATGTTGAGAAGATGGGGCTACCCAGGCCCCTCCCTCCATCCCGACATGGTTTCTCCTTGTCCATTGGGGCAAGCTCAGGCCACCTCATCTAGAGCTCATCTCCAGTCCCCTTGGCAGAGCTCATCACTCTGCCCTTCATGGCCCAGGGACTAACTCCAGTGAAGCTCCTCTTGTCAGACCCCTTGCTCATGCTGCGGTGGATGGAAACACAGTGCGGGCCTCGGGATATGAGGACAAGTAACATACTGCCTGCAAATTGCTTATGGCAGCACCTGGCATACATAAGCCCTATAACATAACTAGTATTGCCATTATTTTGTGTTTCCTTGGTGGGAAATGGAGACTTCCCACATGCATGCAGCCTTGCTCCCATTTCAGTACCTGACAACTGCTTAAACATCACCGAAAGAATCAAACCAACTTCTACCCGTTTTGTTCCCCTTTTAAGTTTTCTCTTCTCTTGATCAAAATAATTTGCAGACTCTCAATCCATTGTAAGTCTCTAATCAGTCACTACTGTTCTTAAAATGGACTGATTTGTCATGGACAGAATGGTCCAGATGTGATCTGAAAGCAGCAAGAGAGAATGTGATGATTTTCTCTTTAAATGGGGACTTGTTTTCATGAATACTCCCCAACTCTGCACTATTTCTTTTCTTTTTTTAAAGCAACCACATTGTACCTCTGTTAGTGCCTACTATGTTTTTCTCTCTCATGAACTGACTCTCAGCCAGATCTCCTTTGTCCTGGCCTTTTACAATCAACTTTGTGAATATAAATGTTAGGTTTTAGGTTGAGACCTGTTCGGTATTATTGTGCTGACCCCAACTGTGAAATGGCTTAGAATTCTGCTCCTGTATTTTGTATTTCCTGTGCTTCCCAGGGCCGAGCCTCGGAAGTGGGACCTCTATGTCACACTCATGGGACTGTCACTGCCCTGGGCATGCGTGCCATTGCCATAGGGTACCAGCGTCTCCATTCCTGGCCACACAATCAGAGCATGTATTCTAGGGAATGTGGACGCCAACTCTGTTCACACAAAGGTCACATCCAGGACACCTGGGGGAATGGTGAACTGCTGGGAGGACTCAGCAGTCCTGCCTCGGGGGCTCCTCCTGCCCCATCACTGGCTGGAAAAGTCAGATCTGTGGGGGTCAGATTCCCGTAGAGCTGGGAGGGACCGCCAGCCCTCCAGGTTCTCCTCTCCTTTACCTCTGGTGTCTGGTGCTTTGCAAAAGGATAACAGAATGGAAAAGAGCCCATGCATCCCTCTTCCTCTTTCCAGAAGAATCCTCAGACCTATCCCCGCCTGAAACGTGTGACGAGCCGCCGACAAGACGGCTCTTTGTCACAGGTGCACCTGCTTCAGGTTATCGGAGCTATTTTTCAGCTGGACCTTTTTGCTTCTGATCTTGACAAACACCTCAGTGAGGTATGGGGAGAAAAAGTGGCCTTCCTAAAACTTCGTTTTTGGTGGCTGAAAGAATCCACGTCCCCTGAAGGACCTTGGTTGCAGGAGGCCCATCTAGGGCAGTGGGATGACGTCGCACACCCAGACATCAGAGTAAAATCCCATTGATCCCAAGTCTAGTAACTTGGGAAAGGCCTGCAGTTCCACACAACAATGTATATTACAATTACAATGTAAGTCTGAGCTTTTTTCACTCTTATCCTCTGAAAACCTTAACAGCGACATTCATTAGCCAAGTTTGAGTTAGCAGTTCTTCTTAAAAGCAATAAAACTGTAATTCTTGATGAAGCCACCATTAACACTTCCCTAATCCAGGCCCCTCCCCTGTTCCCATGGGGTCAGGACAGCCTCTCCTGTCCAGCACAGGTGTAGCTCCTCTGCACATACTTCAAGTTCAATCATTCTAATCGGGTACAGTTTTCCACCATTATCTGTGGTTTCACTTTCCCCAGTTTCAGTTACTGAAAACATTAAATGGAAAACTCCAGAAATAAACAATTCATAAATTTAAACTGCACGCTGTTGTGAGCAGTGGGATGAAATCTCCCAACAACCCAATTGGTCCTGCCTGGACATGAACCATCCCTTTGCCTGGCTTATTCACGCTGTATAGGCTCCCTGCCGGTTAGCACAGGAAATACATAGTATGTAAGTATCTATAGGGTTCAGTACTATCATGGGTTTCAGGCATCTACTGGGGGGCTTGGGATGTATGGCCCGCAGATGAGGGGGGACTACTAGGCCTTGGGCAGCTCTGTCACTAGCTGAGACCCTATATTCTTTTTTAATTGCTGCTGTAGCAAATTGCCATAAACTTAATGGCTCAAAACAGCACAGATTGATTATCTTACATTTCTAGAGGTTGGAAATCTGACGTGGGTCTCACTGGGCTAAAATCAAGGTGCTGGCAGGGCTGTTTCCTTCTGGAGACTCCAGGAAGACTCTGCTTCCTTGCCTTTTCCAGCTTCTAGACACTGCCCCTATTCCCTGGCTTGTGGTGCCTTCTTCAGCCTTCAAAGCCAGCAACTCAGGCCGAGTTCTTCTCACATCGCATCACTTCAACCTTCTCTTCTGCTTCCGTCTTCTGCTTTTAGGACCCTTGTGATTACACTGGACCCACTCAGATAATCCAGCATAAGCCGGCTGATTAGCAAACTGTATTAGTTTGCTAGAGCTGCCGTGAAAAGTACCAGAAGCTGGGTGGCTTAAAACAACAGAAATTTATTCTCTTACGGCTCTGGAGGCCGGAAGTTAAAAATCCAAGTGTTGGCAGGGTGGGTTCCTTCTGAGGACACTGAGGAGTCGGTTCCATGCCTCTCTCCTGGCTCTGGTGACATCTTTCAGGGGAGACCCATGCAACCTAATTCCACCTGCAGCTCTAACTTTCCTTTGACAAGTAACCTAACACTTTCATGAGTTCCAGGGATTAGGATGTAGACATCTTTGGGGGTCATTATTTTGCCTACTACACGCATCACATTAACAGTCCTGAGAAATTTTATCTTACGTTCAAAATTCAGTTTCTATTCAGTCTTGATTTGGCTGAGACTTAAACTAGGTAAAGATCTCATGAAATCTGCTGAAATGTGACAGTCTCACAAAGAAACAATGGCATCTTCAGGATCACATTCTTCTAACACAGTTATTTTATGTTGAATATAAAGTGAATCTCAAGTATAGATAACCAAAAAGAGTACACTGGTGGGTCATTTATTTTCAACAACTTCATATTGTAAAAAAAATGTGAGCTGTTGTATTTCAACACAACAAGTGTTCAAGATAACAAGTGGTCTGTCCATGGTGTCAACTTTATCCATCTCCAAAATGAGTCAGTAGTAAGGATCTGGCATTGACTGGGCACCTAATCTGTGCCTATCTCTGAATCAGGAACGTTCCTTACATTAGCTAAATTAATCAAAGTAAGGAAACTAGATGACTGTATGTGATTCTCTGAGCATCTGTTATAGAGACATGCAAATTCCAAGCATAACATCAAATATGCTTGTAAAATACCATGTATTTTACATGTAAAATACCACAGCATGAAAAGAAGGATATGAAACAGTCCAAAAGCTCCAGAAAGCTGCAGGGCAGGTTAAAGAGATTTCTGCTACTGGGATGGTTACTTTGTCCAACCTCATCTTATCTGTCCCCCAGACACGTGGGTATCAACTTCATGCCAAGCCCTGAATCAAGGGCCAGGGCACTCAGCTCAGCGTCCCACCTTCACAAAGCTCAGTCAAGTGTGTGGTCCTTGGGGGAGAAGGAAGCATGTAAACAGGCAATGTCTTCACTATCTGCTAAGTGCAGCGGAGGAAATGGAGCTTGAGTTGGGTCCTGAAGTCAAAGTGAAGTTGGCCAACCAAAGAAGCAGGGCTCAGTGCTCTGACAGACAGCGCCTGCCCATGAAGTGTTGAGGAACAACTGCGAGTTTGGGATGGCCAATCCTTGGAGGGTACTTCAGGGTGGGTAAGAGGGAGGTTTCCTTGGGCAGTATCCAGTAATCATGTGCCCTGGGGCAAGATGATGGTTTTCATGAAGGCAGTGGAGAAATGGAAAACAGGCACTGATATAAGACTATGAAAGGGTTTTGACAGGGCTTTGGGTATGTGGGGTCATGGAGAGAAAGGAGGCAAGAATCAAGCTCAGGATTTTGACTGGTCCAGAGGATGCTGGTGGTGCCTCCACTGGGAGGGAGAACACAGGGAGGGGAGTTGGCCTGGGGGCAGAAGGGTGGGCACCACTTTGAAGGCAGTCGCTGGGTCGCTGAGTGGTGCTGGGAAGGGTCTGCAGGTGCAGTCCTGGCGTTCAAGGGTGCTGCCTGATTGGAGACACAGGGTTGGAAGTCAAAAGCAATAAATCCTGGTAGACATCAAGGGTAAGAACAACTCATCCAGGGAGCTTATACAGGAGGACAGAGGGCAGGGGCAGGGGCTGGGGAATACAAGCACCTGGGGTTGGAATCAGTCATGGGAGGCTCTGAGGAGCAGGAGAAGAGGCGACGAGCAAGGCTAGGGAGGGCAGGAGGACGGTGCAAGAGACGCCAGGAAGGGTTGGTTGAATGAGGCTTGAAGAGCATCCCCTGGATTTAGCCATGAGGACAGGTTGCTGACCCGGGGGAGAACTGGGGAGAAGGGTTGCCAGTGCTGTAAATGCAGAGTGGAATGAAGGTGAAGAGGAGAGGCCTTGCGGGCGCCCCTTAGCAGATTTGGTTTGATGCCTACAGAGTGGGCTCCACAGACCCTCAATCTTGGGGTGACACCCAAGCTTTGGAAACAAGACCTGATGCGAGCTGTCTCATGACTTGGGAGCCTCTGGTCAAGCAGACTGCGCGTGGGCGGGAAGCATGAGTGAGAACGTGAGAGGGGACATCTGCGTGAGAAGGAAATGCTGCGAATGGCTGAGGGCTGGAAGCAGTGGCTCCAGGACAGACAGGGAGCTTCCTCTCGTGGACCCATCTGTCTAGAAAGGCCACTCCTGCCCACTGGCAGTGCCCCATGGAAGTCATCTGGGCCAAATGGCAGAGTAGATGACCTGTGGGAGACCTGTGCCACGTCCGAGACGCAGGAGGCCAGCAGGGGAGGGAGGCCAGGGACCTGGCGGTGGGCAGCATGTGTGAGGGGAAGGCTCGGCCTCAGCCAGGGCTTGGCTGCTGTCTCCCCTTGGGATTTGGTGACCTGGGTCAGTGGGCCAGTGGGTCAGTGCACCTTGATAAAGAGTCTGGCCTGAAGAGTGATCCTGTCCATTCCTAGCCCAGGAAGGCTCAGGCAGTCTGATTTGGAAAGCAAACAGATCAAAGATCTCATTTCTCATTTCTCCTCTGCCAAGAGAGAGTTTGAAGGAACAGGCCTGCATTTCCCCCTGTGGGTCAGCCCCATGTCTCCAAGGTGTCCCTCCCGTTTGTGCCCAGTCCTTTCCCACCACCATCTTGCCTTCACACCCACCTGAACTCCCAGAGGAAGGTGGCTCAGGGCCTGCTGGTCTTGCTTCACGGATGGAGAAACCGACTTGGAGAGACAGCAAGACTGGCCTAAGGCCCGCTAGCTATTAAGTGGGTGGGTCCTCTGTGCCCCAACCCAGAAGCTTCCTTTTTGTATTTATACAATCTTGCTCTGGTTAGGGAATACCTGACCAACCTCATCAGGATGCCCTGAGAGTAAAAGGTGCCCACTTACTAGAATCAGACATTCTTAAAGTCTCAGAAGGTCACATTCAGGACGCTGGTGTCAGATGGGCCTGGACTTGAGTCCACTCCACCAACTTGCCAGCTGTGTGACCTTGGACAAGTCAGTACTCAAGCCTCTGCCACACGGTCAGCGCAGGCCTCGCACTTTATGGGCCTGATAACTAGCAGCTGTTATTATTGCTGTAACTATTATTCTCAGTCTAGGCATCCATCTCATTCAGAGGAGCTGCTATTCCTCAAAGCCCTCTGGAATGGGCAGTCTATGTGGGCATTCGGAACCAAAACAAATTAGTTTTAATTTTTAAAAAATTTTCAATAAATTTGTGTGATTCAGATGAGAGGAATATGAAAAACCTGTTTGAGTGCTGAGTCCTATAACTTGGTGCAAGTTATCTCTCTCCTCTGAGCACCTGGCCCTCATCCATAAAGCAGGGGCAAGAACTGGGCGAACAGCTGTGAGGACCCGATGGTGACCTTACGGCAGGTAAAGGCCCCAGGGAGATGCCTGCAGGGGAGCTCCAAGGATGGGAGTCTCTTCCCTCTCTCCCTGGTGCAGGGCTGCTGGCCCCTAGGCTGTGAACGTCTGGCCAAGGTCAGGCTAACACCGCTCTGCCTTCCCGTGGATGACAAGGCCTCTCCCAGGGCACCCGGGCTGTGGTCACCACGTGTGCCGCCAGCCTGGGGTGAGGAGACGTGGCAGAGGCCGGCTGGCCAAGAGCCGGGACCTCCTGGGCCTTGTCCCAAAAACACCACGGAGGACTCGGCAGCGACAGACTCTCTGTCTGCCCGAGCCACTCTCACAGCTCAGGGCAGATTGGAGCCAGCAACTCCGTTATGAGAACAATCAAAACACATGTGCCATTTAAAGTCTCCGAAGATACGTGGCTGCTTTTATTGAACAGATGTCTGTGAAAGGAGTGGGGTAAGGAGGTACAACCGGGACTTAGCAAGCTGGGCTGTGATGTTCTCCCAGGGGACAGAGGGGGACGCTTTAGAGCTGCATACGAAGTTTCAATTCAGCATTTCTCCATTTAAACTTGAGAATTATGAGTTCTCATATATATTTCCCTGAAAAGTAATATTATTCACATATTTGTTTTTTATAGGAGGAAATGAGAGCCTGGAGTGCATGATGAGGAGCGAATACATCGGCCTGTGCGTGTGAGCTTCTGCTGGAGGACATAATTCCATCCTGAAATCAGGCTGGGTCAGGGTCTGAGAACTTGCTGCGTTTTCCTGAAAAGGTTCTTGAGTCACTGTGGTTAGTTTTCAAGTGCTGGGGAAAGGAAGAGAAAGGAAGGAAGGAAGGGAGTGAGGGAGGGAGGGAGAAGGGAAGGAAGGGAAGACTTCAATGCTTTGCTAAAACATGGCTTAAGGGAAAATGTTTTAAGAATGATTTCTCTAGATATTGCACCAGCTAACCGTTTCAGGAGCTTCCTATGTGCCAGGCAATGTCCTCAGCACTTAACATGATTCAAATTATTTGATACCTGTAACAATCCTTTGGAGAGCCATTCTACAGGTGAGGAAATCAAGGCACAGAGAGGTTAAGTGGCTTGCCCAAGGTCATACATTAGCAAGTAGAAGAACTATTTTAACAGTTCCATTGAGACATAATTCACATACCATACAATTCATCCATGTAAAGAGAACAATTCAGTATATTCTGAAATATATTGTGGTGGTGTGAAATCACCACCACAATCAATTTTAGAATATTTTTATTACCCCCAAAAGAAACTCCACACCTCTTAGCTGTCATCTCCCAATACATGCCCCCCTCCCATCCCTCTCAGCCCCAGGCAATCACTAATCTACTTTTTGTCTCTATAGATTTGCCTCTTCTGGATATTTCATATAAATGGAATCACATAACATGTGGTTCTTTGTGCCTAGCTTCTTTCACTTAGCATAATGTTTCCAAGGCTCATCCATGTTATAGCATCTATTAGTATTTCATTCCTTTTTATCATTGAATAATACTTGATTGTATAGATACACCATGTTTATTTATCGGTTCATCAGCTGATGGACATTTGGGTTGTTTCCACATTTCGGCTATTAGGAATAATGCTGCAATGAGCATCTGTGTACAATTTTTGTGTGGACATATGTTCTCATTTTTTTGAGTATATACCAAGGAGTGGAATTGCTGGATCGTATGCTAATGCTAAGTTTAACAATTTGAGAAATGCCAGACTGTTTCCAAAGCAGCTACACCATTTTGCATTTCTACAGTAGTGTATGAAATTCTAAATTCTCCACACTCTCATAAATTTTTTCTATTATCTATCATTTTGATTATAGCCATCCTAGTGGGTGAGAAGTGGTATCCCATTGTGGTTTCATTTTACTGTGGTAAAATGTATACAAAATTTACCATTTTTACCACTTTGCAGTGTACACTTCAGTAGCATTAAATACATTCACATTGTTGTATAACCCTCATCATTCTCTCCCAAACTTTTCATCTTCCCAAACTGAATTCTAGATTCATTAAACAATAACTTCCTATTCCCCTCTCCCCCCAGCCCCTGGCAACTATCATCCTACTTTCTGTGTCTATGACTTTGACTGCTCCAGGTACCTCATATAAGTGGAATCAAACAATGTTTGTTCTTTTGTGACTGTCTAATTTCACTTAGCATAATGTCGTCAAGGTTCATCCATGTTGCAGCATGTGTCAGAATTTCCTTCCTTTTGAAGGCTGAATAATATTCCATTGTACACATGTAACACATTTCATTTATCCATTTGTCCAGAGAGGGACACTTGTGTTGCTTCCACCTTTTGACTATTGTGCATAGTGCTGCTATGAAGATGGTTGTACAAATTTCTGTTTGAGTCCTTGCTTTCAGTTCTTTTGGGTATATACCCGGAAGTGAAATTGCTGGATCACATGGTAATTCTGTGTTTAATTTTTTGAGGAACCACCATACTGTTTCCCACAGTGGCTGTACCATTTGACATTCCATTCAACAATGTAGAAGGGTTCCAATTTCACCACATCCTCACCAACACTTATTTGCTGTTTTTAATAATAACTATCCTCATGGGTATGAAGTGGTTACCTCACTGTGGTTTGATTGGAATTTCCCTAATGATTAGTGATGATGAGCATTTTTTCATGTACTTATTGGCCATGTGCATATCTTCTTTGGAGAAATGAGTAAACATGTTCTTTGCCTATTTCTTAATTGAGTGCCTTTTGTTGTTTAGTTGTAGGAATTCTTTATACATTCTGCATATTGCTTCTTTATCAAGTATATGATTTGCAAATATTTTCTCCCATTCTTTGGGTTGCCTTTTCACTTTGTTGATTATGTCCTTTGATACAAAAAAGTTTTTAATTTTGAAGTCCAATTTATCTATTTTTCCTTCTGTTGCCTATGCTTTTGGTGTCATATCTAAGAAGTCATTACCAAATCCAATGTAATGAAGCTTTTTTCCTATGTTTTATTCCGAGTTTTATCTTTAACTCTTATATTTAGGTCTTTGCTCCGTTTTGAGCTTATTTTTGTACATGGTATAAGGTAAAGGTCCAACTTCATTCTTTTGTATTTTGATATCCAGTTTCCCCAATACTACTTGTTGAATTTCATTGTGGTTTTGATTTGTATTTCCCTGATGGCTGATGATGTTGAGCATCTTCTCATGTGCTTATTGGCCATTTGTGTATCTTCTTTTGAGAATGTCTGTTCAATTTGTGTTCTACTAAATGTGTGAAAAACATGTTTCCTATTGTTAGTGACACAATACTGTTTTACTAAAGAATTGCATAATCTGAGAAAGTTTCAATAATAAAGAAAATTGACATTAGCAAAAAAAAAAAAAAGAATGTTCAGATGATTTGCCCATTTTTTAATTGGGTTATTTGTTTTTTTTATTATTGAGTTGTAAGAGTTTTTGATATGGTCTAGATAAAATTATTTTTTCAGATATAAGATTTATGAAAACATTTTTTTCCCTTCTTTGGGTTATCTTTTCATTTTCTTCATGGCCTTGAAGAACAAAAGTTTTAAATTTTTATAATGTTCAGTTTATTTCTTTCTTTCGTTGCTTGTGCTTTTGCTTTCATATCTAAGAAACCATTGCCTAATCTAGAGTCAGGAAGATTTATGCCTATGTTTTCCTGTAAGAGTTTTATAGCTTTAGCACTTACATGTAGGTGCTTGATCCATTTTGAGTTAATTTTTTGTCTATGGTATAAGCTACGGATCCAACTTCTATCTTTTGTACGTGGACATCCGGAGTCTCAGTACCGTTTATAGAAAAGATGATTCTTTCTCTATTGCATTGTTGAAAATTAACTGATAGTAAATGTGAGAATATTTATTTACTCATTTATATTACATTGTTCTATATGTCTCTCTTTATGCAAGTCCCATACTGTCTTGATTACTCTAGTTTTGTAGTAATCTTTGAAACTAAGAAGTATAAGTCCTCCAACTTTGTTCTTATTTTTAAAGATTGTATTGACTATTTGGAACCCTTTGCAATTCCACATAAATTTTAGGATCAGCTTGTTCATTTGCGCAATAAAGACAGCTGGAATTTTGATAGGGATTTATGTTTTATCAGTAGATCAATTTGAGGAGTATTGCCCTCTTAACAACACTAAGCCTTCTAATGGGATGTATTTAGATATTCATTAACATCTTTCAATAATGTTTTGTCATTTGCAGTGTATAAGTCTTTTGTTAAATTTATTCCGAAGTATTGTATTGTTTTTGATGCTACTGTAAATGGAACTATTCTCTTCATTTCCTTTTCAGACTATTCATTGCAAGGGTATAGAAAAAGAATTGATTTTTGTATATCATTCTCACATCCTGTAACCTTGCTCAACTCATATGTTAAAAACAACAAGCCCAAAGTGGTATCATTTGCCCCCCATGAAAGCAAACAAATACTTAATTACAGTTTCAATCCCTTCCAGAAATGTGACCTTTAAGAGTCAATCTGAAATTTCCTGATCAACACTAGTGAGGTAATGTTATGATAAAGCCCTTCCCTTCCCCCAGAAGAAGATGGTCTGGATTGAAGCAATCTTTTCTTTTGTTAATACTTTTCTTGCCCACCCTCTTTCTGCCAGTAAAAATCTCCCATTTGTACAACCCCTTGGAGTGCTCTTCTAGTTGCTAGATGGGATCCTGACTGATGCATGAGTTGATAAATAAAGCCAATTAGATCTTTGAATTTACTCAGATGAATTTTGTTTTTCCAGAAAATATATTAGTTCTAGTAGCTCTTTACTGGATTCTTCAGAATTTTCTATATGGAAGATCATGTCATCTGCAAATACATAGTTTTACATCTCTAACCTAGATGCCTTTTTTTTTTTTTTTCATTTTCTTGCCTCATTGCCCTGGCTAGAACCACCAGTACAATGTTGAATATAAGCAGTGAAAACAGACATTCTTGTCTTGTTCCTCTCTTAGGGGAAAAGCCTTTAGTCTTTCACCGTTAAGTATGATGGTTCCTGTGGGCTTTTGGTAGATCCCTTCATGAGGTTGAGGAAATTCCCGTCTATTCCTAGTTTGTTGAGTGTCTTGATCATGAAAGAGTATTGAATTTTGAAAATACTTTGTGTGTGTTTGTGTTAATTGAGACAATAATGTGGTTTTGTCTTTTATTCTACTGATGTGATTGATATATTACATTATTTGATTTTCAGATGATAAATGGACCTTGCATTCCCAGCATAAGTTTCCACTTGATCATGGTATATAATACTTTTTATATTGCTGGATTCAATTTACTAATATTTTGTTGAGGACTTTTGTGTCTATATTCATAAGCAATATTGGCATGTAGTTTTCTTGTGATGTCTTTGTCTGGTTTTGTTATCAGGGTAATACTGGCCTCATAGAATGAGTTGTAAAGTGCTTTCTTTTCTACTTTTTGGAAGAGATTGTGAAAAATTGATACTAATTCTTCCTTAGATGTTTGGTAAAATTCACTAGTAAAGCCATCTGATCCTGGGCTTTTTTTCTGTGGGAATTTTTTTATTACTAATTCAATCTCTTTACTTGTTATGGGTCTGTTCAGGTTATCTATTTATTCTTGAGTCAGTTACAGTAGTTTGTATTTCTAGGAATTTTGTCTGTTTCATCTAATTAATATAACTTTTTGTTATACCAGAATATTTTTGGTTTTTCAATATAGTAACACCAAATCTCCAGATAATAACAGGAACAAGTAGAGGCTGTTTGAGGGTCACATGCACTAAGGGCACTGTGTTGTTTAGGAAGAGGCTAGCGATTCTGAGTACTTTGGACTCTACTTAAACCATTACAGTTAAGGTACCTGGGTCACATTTAAGGATAACCATCAAAAGAACAGAAATATAATCCACAGCTTCCCAAAAATAGGGAGAAAAAAAGAAATGTTAATTGTTAGTTCTGAATATTTTGTAATTTCCAAAATCATTTCCTCCTAACCCATGAGTTATATATATTTTTAATTTCCAAAAATATAGAGAAAAGTGGGTCACTATCTTTTTACTGCTTATTCCCAATGTAATTTTCTTGTGGTCAGAAAGCATGGTGTGTTTTGTTATCTTGGTTACCATAAATACAGCCTTATCAATCAGTGGGAATGGGGTGAACTAGCCATTACATAATACAGAGGAGAGGCAACAGGTTATCATATGGAAGAAATTAATTCATTGTCTCAGCTCATACTATACAGAAAAAGACATTCTGGATGTGTTAAAGTCTTCTTATATGCAAGAAAAGCCAAACCTTAAAAGTTCTGGAAGAACACATAGGAAAACATATTTGTAGTTGAAAAGTCAGGAAGAAATTGTCAAACACGACAAAAGAAGCACAATTCCTAAATTTAAAGTTAACCAATTTAACTAAATTAAAGATAAAAGCTTCTACTCAAAGACACCATAGGTGAAAAAAGAGGCCTCAAATAAGGGAAAATATTTATAATCCAAGATGTATAAAGAATGCTCGTAAATCAATTAGTAAGAGATAAGTAGCCCAACAGGATAATGCGCAAACAACAGGAGGATAAATCATAGAAAAAATATAAATATCCTCTTAACACATGAAAACACTCAACCTCACTACAGCACAGGGGAATTTAAAAAAATCAAACAATGAGGCACCATTTCCTCCCCACCAGATGGCAACACTACAAAGTCTGACTAAACCAAATTTGTTCATGACTGGAGCAATGGGAGCCCTTACAGTGCTGGTGACACGGTAACGCTAGGTTAAGCCTTTGGAGGAAAGCTCAAGGTGTGCAGACCTATGACTGTGTAATTACACTTCTGTGATACAACTTGCACATGTGTCTAAGGAAACTGGACAAGGATGGTCACTGCATAATTGTTTACATAAGCCCCAACTGGCAAACAACCCAAATGTCCATCAATGGCAAATGACTAAATACCTAAGATGAAATCATATAGAGCAAAGAAAATGGGTGTACCAGTGGCAACATGGCTAGATCCCAAAGGCAAGATGAACATACATACGCTCAGAGCCTGTTTAAATGCACCAAACAATACTCTCTTGTTCGTGGATATATGCATATATGGTAAAAGTTTGAAAATTAGCGGAGGAAGCATACCCACTAATGGAGGAGGGGAGAAGAATAGCACTGGGAGGGGTCAAGGGGGACTTTTAACGTATCTGTATTATATTATTTTAATAACATGCTATTACTTTAGATTACTTAAAATATGGCAATCATGAAAATTTGTTAAAATTGGGAGGTGTGGGCATAGTTGTTTATTAGTTAAACTCAGACTTTTCTGTACATATAAACATTTTTATAAGAAAAATGCTTACACAACCCAGAGCCAGGTCAGTATGTACTAACTGACCTTGACTTCTGAGAGTGGCAGCGACTGTGGTCAACTGAGAATGAACACGGTGCCTGTCCTGGGAGCCACCGGGCTCCAGCCCACAGTTGCCATGTGGGTCAAGTATTGCCACATCTTTCCTTTTTAAAAGTAATGTTGAAAATTCAGAGTCTTATTGCAATCTGGTTTTAAAATGTTGGAAATGAACTCTAAAACCTTAAGACGCCTGTGCAGGCCAAGCCATGTCTGCTGTGGAATTTGGTTCCGCAGCCTCTGGTCTAGGACTTCTCACTTTAATTTTCCAAGGAGGCAGCTATGGTGGTTCTGAACCTAAACCAGAGAGGCTGGATGTGTGTCTTCCTCTGGCTCTGACCTGAAGAGGCCACTCTATACCACTGGCTCGCCGCACGGGTCCTCCGTCAATGCTTTGTCCCCACCTTCCTGTAATTTGTCTTTTGGTTGGCTTAATAGGTGAGTCCCAAGAATTTTGTCCTAAAACGATAAGGAAAAAAAGACTCCCCCAGATTCATGATGTGACATGGTTTTCCCAAGACAGCAGTCTGAGTGGTACCAATTCGAAACCAACACCAAAATCCTGAAGAGTGGGCTGTAGAAATACCCAGAGGCCTGAGTAACGCCAGCAGGAGCCCCTGCCCAGCTGGCCCAGCTGCCCAGCCCCACAAAATTATTCAACATGAAAACATGCAAGCAGATCTCCCTGACATTCCACCCCTGCCACTGCCTCGCTTTGGCTATGAAAATGCTCAGAATTTCACAAGATTCTCTGAAAATGTTCCTAGGGGGAGTTCTCCAGAGTTGGAGTGAGCCAGCTCTGTGTCTTCTGGAAGGGGTACAGAGGGGAAAGGCCGTTGTGTTCAGAGGGGCAGGGGCAGGGCTCCAACATGACCAGCCTGAAAAGCTGGCTGACTCTGTCTCCAAGCTCGCCCTGCAAGGGTTCTGGCGTGCAGCTTTATGAGCAAGGGAATTTACAGCTCTGCCCGCTTCCCCACACACGACTATCTTTAATTGCAAGCCTCACATTTGCTCCCTGTGCCCCTCCTGCCAAAGGCGCTTCCGGACACCCCCAGAGCAGACAGGAGCCAGCCAGGCCCCTGGACAACAGCCTCCACGGTTACACTGTGTTGGTCTATTTCGAATCCCTGGTGCCTCATAACATGCTGCTGTATTAGAAGTGGTGGCCCTGCTAGTGTGGCTTGTAAAGGTCATGTCCACAGTGCGCCTGGGAAGAAATTCCCCAGGGGTGACAGACATCCAGGCCAGAGCCATGTGGAGATGGCCGGTGATGCGGGGCCCCAATCCTGCTTGGTGGCTAGCATCCTGCGGCGTCTTCCTTCCCGCATTAACTAAAATGACGAAGGGTCTTTGGTGAGCATAACTTGTCATAACAATCCTTAGTGTAGATGACAGTTTTGACACTTCTGACCCTGGCAACCGCTCTGCCTGATTTTTGCTCGTTCCTCCTTGACTTCTCAGGTGCGGGGAGCTCTTGCCACCTGCCTTCTACTTCTCTGAAGCCTCCTCCTCCTCTGTTCTCCAAGGAATCTCAGCCCTCCCCTTGTTCAGTCTTGGGCTCCTTTGTTCCCATGGCCCTCCTTTCCTTCCCTTCCTTTCCTTTCCCTTTCCTTCCCTTCCCTTTCTCTTTCCTTTTCTCAGAGCTTACTTATGATTTCCATCGGTATTTTGATGCACAGGCCTCCTGACTCTCCACCTTGGGAACTCCAGGCCTGTGTGATTGACAACCTAGAGGACAGCAGGGGTCCCACCACACCTCTGGTTCTGGGTGGGCAAGGTCACAAACCATTCCTCTTTGCCCCACTGCCAAAACTGGCAGCCCCTCCTTTTCCAGAGACCAGCCATGCAGGGTTACAGGGCAGCTTGGGCTGCTCCCTGAGCCATGTCCAAGCAGCTGCTAAGTGCCACCAAGCCAACCCCCATAAGGGATCTCAAATCTGCCTCTCTTCCCCATTTCCATGGCAACCCTTGCCTGGGGTATTGTAACAGTCTCCTAACTGGCCTCCCCACCATGGGATCTCTTTTTCCTTCCAAGTAGTCTGTGCACCTCTGCCATGGCTTCATTCATGTGACTTCCTCACTCTAAAACCTTCGATGGCTCCCTAGTGCTTACTGTCTTTCACATCCTGAAGTCCCACTCAAGGGGCCAGTTGCACTCAAGGCCCAGTCTGATAATTTAGTCATTCCTTCATCCCATGCTCCTCCATCATCCCACTAGGGATTGCAGATGTTTTCATGAATATATGAAAGCAAACAAAAATAAGACTCTGCACTAAGGAAAATAAGACAGGACAGATCAAGGTAGGAGGACCAGCCTTACCCCCCTGGCTTTGGTTGGCCCCATGTGTTCCTCCCTCTCCAGACTGCTTGATATTCCCAGACCTGGAGACTCAGACACTATTCCCTCTGCCTGCACAGCCTCCTCACTTCTCTCAGTTGTCCAATCTCAAGTACTTGCCCCTCCAGGAGCTCTTCCGGTGGTCCTGGATATGCCGTCTTCTGCCCCTGGTTCCCAAACAGTGTGAAGGATATTGTTTCCCCTAAGAATATCCTCACCTCGTCATGGCCAGGAGCCTCCTAGGAGGCAAGAGACTCGGTTCTAGTTTGGGCTCACTAAGTCTTTGATGATCTTGGCTGCTGAACTTCTGAAACTTTGTTTTTCCCTCTGTGAAATGGGGTGAATGGCTCCTATTCATTTCTCACATGGATATGCCAGTGATCGGTCATATACGGTCAACCTGTTATCAACTTGTGCCCCCTTCTGGATGGACCTGGGTCTTAGCGGGCACATCACAGAACAGTCCAGGATCTGCACCCCCTGCTCCCAAACACTGACTTAGCCACATATTTCACAGACCCGCCCACCTCCTCCTCAGGGGCAGATCTTGCTAAGGCAGTGTGTTCTGAGTACACCCCAAACCTTGGCTCCAGCAGGAGAGACACTGTCTATTAACGCTGCTGGCTAATAAAACAACCAGCAGTTTCCTATAAAAAGTTACAGTGGGATAAATCCACAATAAAATATTCATGCCCCTTATTTCACTTCACAGAAAAATTCAAACATCCCAACCACATGGAGTCACAGCAGATGCTGGGCAGATGTTCTTCAGGCAAGGCAATGAGAGATAATAATTAGTCTCAATTAAGTTCTCATTAAATTACGTAACGGATTCCTTTAGCCACTCAACCCTGAGTGGCTTCCTGGGCCAAAGTCAGTGAACCTGGTCCAAAACTATTTAGAAACTTTGGATTGCTTTGGACAATTCATGTTCTGAGTCGACTAAAGAGAGTCTTGGCATGAGAGGAAATAATGAATACCATAACCACTTTCAATTGAAAATAATAATTTGTTAATAATTTTAATAGCTAATGAGCTACAGAAACCATGTTCCTGAGCCTTCCAAGTAGAAAGTAAAGAGATTCATTTTATTTCTGGCATTATTAAGTCTATGGCATGAAATCCCCCTGCATGCTTTTGAGATTTTTTTTCAGCAAGTATCGTGTCAGAATGATCTATTTTCACTAGATCATTGTTGCTTCTCCTTGATTTGTAAAAACAGGTTCCTAAGTGTCTGTTCTGCAAAGGTGTCTCTGTCTAATTGGGCTTTAAGGATTTCCCACCAACACGGGCATACGAGACTGGCCGCCCCCCCACTCCACCATCGAGAACCAGAGAGAAAAGACTTCTACAGTACAGCAAGTCTTGTTGGACTGAGTTCTGTGACATATTTTCCCTCCTCCTCCAAGTGTTGCATGTTGTCAATTTTTACTTTTAGGCAAACGAAAGAAAATTTTATTTAGAAAATTGTAGAGAATGTCCCAGTCCCTGGCAAAATATTTGGAGTCACTCAGAGTTCAGACTCCCTTCCCTTTGCCCTCAAAGGCCTGGTCACATTTTGCTGTGAATGATCCTTGTCTCTGGCTCTTCTGAATGAAAGTTTCTAGCACAGAGCCTTGTGCTTGTTAAGGATGCAACAAATGTTTTGTGAGTTTAATTGAATTCCATGGTTGTCAATGAAGAAAATTGAGAAGTGATCCAGAGCTTCCTAAAATGATCTTTGTGCTGGTCCCCAGGGTATCTCTGTCTACACTTTCACTCATTTTAGGAATCTCTTCTAGAGCCATATTTTTTGTTTACTTAGTAGAAATGATAGGTATAATTCATGCACATTGTAGAAAATCTGGAAGGTACATAAAAATATAAAGCAAGAGAACCAAAGAACATACATGATCCTAGTCTTCTAAACATATTTTCTTTAATGATGTTATACTATAAGCAAATCATTTACTATTTTGCCTATTTCACTCTTGATAGCAGAAGCAATTCCTATGTGATCAAAAATATTTTCTCAAGAGTGATTTTTAATGCTTGCATAACACTCCACTGTATAGATAGAGCCATATTACTTAACTAGTGCATACTTGTTGGACATTTGGGTGGTTGCCAATTTTGTCCATTATATTTTGGATGATTTCCAAAGGGCAGAAGTTGAAGTCCTGGATCCAAGGTGATGAGTGATGCATTCAGAAGACCAGCAGGGGCTGCTCAGATCTGTGTATGACAGGGAGCTCATTACACTATGACCGGGATGTCTGTCCCACTAGCCTGTTGAAGCACCAGAGTAGGTATGCTTGTTCTCTAGATGATGACACAAAGTATATAAAGGCACCAGGGCAAGAAGGTCTCTGAAATCTTTCGAGGTCTCCCTTTAGTCTTCTTTTTTTTAATCAATGTACATACCCTTTCAGTTGTTCTTCATGAGGCATCAGTATCCGGGCCATTCACCCTTGACCCCCGTCTCCTGCTGCGGACATAGCCAGCCAATGTTTCGTTAGAATGTGGCCCTAACAAATACACTCTCCAGTTATAACCTGACCAGCTTCAAGTCAATAAGCAGTAAGAACACACTAATTGGACCCTTCTCCATGCCAGATGTTGATTCCCAGTGAGATGAGGAAAGGGAGGCTCCTGTGAAGTAAACTGCTAAGGGTCACACAGCCAGTGAGAGGTGAGGGGGGCTCTCCCCCACACTCCACCCAGTCCCATTGTGATCTGGCACAGCTACTGCTTCCTGGTACCTCAACACATCCACACGAATCCCAGCTGGGCATCTGTCTCGTGCCCTAGTCACGAGCTCTCCCACAGGGCTGGGGCTGCCTTATTTCCCTATCAGTCTTTCCCACCCAAAGCAAGCTCTGAAAGGCAGAGGAGCCTCTTCATCTTAGGTTAGTCTCAACTGTTGCTCAGTTAAATCTGTTAAATGAGTGAATGAAGGAACAACTTTAAATGCTCAGGCTGAGCTTAATGTCAGTGGACATCTCCAGGTCTCCCTACTTTTGAGTTACTGCCAAATGTGGGTGTTGTATCCTGTAAATTTTTATTTCCAGGTAGAGGGGACTTTTGCACTTTAAAAATCTTTTTTATTAATTTCCAACTCTATTGCTTTGTGATCAGAGGCTATTGTTTTTACTATTTCTACTTCTAGGAACCTACTGATGTTTTCTTTGTGCATTTGAGAAAAAGGTGTGTTCTATATTATCAGGGTGTAGTATTTGATATATCTGATTTATCTTACTGATTATGTTGTTTAGGTCTTTTATATCCTTCCTTATTTTTTATTTACTTGCCACTTGATCTGTCTTATATTAAGAGTCACCTATACCCAATAAATATCTATCTATATTTCTTTGCACCTCCTGTGGTTTAGGCTTTACATAGTAGTTGCTATGTTATTTGGGGCATAAATATTCATTACTGTTATATCTTCATTGTTAAATATTCCTATCTCCATCTTTGCTTTAGTTTTGCCTCTACAATTAAACATTTTAAAATGTCCACCATCAGCCCTGTTATCAAAGTGTCCCCAGCCATCTCTCAGTTAGATGAAGAGCATCCTATCATACACGAGTTGGCAAACTATGGCCTGAGGGCTCAATCCCTTCTGACACTTGTTTTTGTAAATAAAGTTTTATTGGAACACAGCCCTACCCATTTGTCTATCTATTGTCTATGGCCGCTTTTGTGCTACCATGATAGAGTTGAGTAGCTATGACAGAGGTCACATGGCTTACAGAGCTAATATATTTAATATCTTCACTTTAAAGAAAAAGTTGCTGAGTCCTGGTCTGGTAGCTTCCTCATGGGCTCAGTATCCTAAGCTTCTGCATATTTAAAACTGTTTTTCTAAAGCCTTGATACTTGAAGGACAGTTGTGCTAGCTATAAAAACTTCAGTGCACATTCTTCTTCCCTGTCTTCTGTCCTGTAACAACACACCCTTACAATCACTGAGAACTGGGAGTCTGTGTGCCCCTCGCTGGAACCACAAGGAGTGGGTGGGGGATGGAAGGGAGGGAGAGCAGAGTGGGTGCCGGGTTCCGGGAGGAGCCCTACCACTGAACAGCCACAGGTTTCTGTGGAGCTTCCTGATCGCATGCAGCCCCCACCATGGAGCCCTGCCCGGAAGAGTCACATGACAGGAGGCTGACAACTCCACAGGCAGCGCTGCAGACCGACCCACCAGGGGCCACCCTAGACACAGATGGAGGAGACCTGGGTCTAGTGGCAGCTCCATGGTGACAGGCCATCAGCCCACCTGTTTTCCTGCTTCATCCACAGCGATAATCATGGGAGTTCTGCTAAGTGTTCTGCCGACCTGACCCACGCCCTAACAACACTGTCTGACAGGCACTGAGTGTTCTCATTAACCCTCCATCATTTAGGGTGTGCGCACAGCCTTCTTTTCTAAAGTGCACACAAACCATCCGTCTAAATCGTTGATTTGTCCTCCAGTTGTGCCAGGGGTTGACAGCAGGCTGACGCTGCATTCCTCGGACTTGCCCATTTATCCGGTTGGGAAATTGAAACCCACCCTTAGATTTCTGGCTCTTCTCTCATCAGCCACAATTTCATAGAACCAATCGGCAGAGCCTTGGAGGTAACATCTGTAGAGTTCTGTAGCATCTTGGATTGAATTTCTTCCTGGAATGGGGTTTTGGACACTTCTGAAAAATCGTGATGATGACAGTGATCATAAAAAAGACATATTTAGCACTTACTGTGTGCCAAGAGCTCTCCTAAGCAATTTATTTCTATTAACTCATATAATTCTCATGACAGCCTTATGAGGTGGGTGCTACCTATGTCCCCTGTTTTACAAAGGCTGAGTGGCCTGGCTGAGGTCCCCCAGCGGCAACTGTGAAGCTGGGATGGGAACCCAGCAGCTGAGCCCTCATTCTTGAACTTGGATACAAACTGTTTCCTGGGGCTCAGGCTCCACCTTCTCTGTACTGCTCCTGGCTACCGTGCTCTGGTACTTTCTTTTACCTGTCCCGGTTTTAATTCCATTCTCTTATGTTGAAAAGCAGCAGTGGGTTGGAGCAGGATTTTGGCCTTACTTGGCTTATCTTCCAGTTTTTCTTACTGTGAAGGTTAATTTAATAAAAAACAAAAAGCTATCTTTGTAGACACTTTGTAAGCAGGGCTCAGCTTGCAGGCCTCTGCCTGTCTGGCCTGAGCTGAGCTATCTGCTGAGGTTCCAAACTGTTTTCTACCTGCCCTTGCCCTCTGCCCCTTTCTCTGGTGTTCTTGGGCCTTTACATCTGACTAATCCAGGGCTTCCAGGTAGCCCCTGGTTCTGCGTCTGTCTCCCCCTTTATGTGTTATTGGGTCTGTCCATGATTATGGCATCTGAATTGAATCTTCCAGAATTTCCCCTACCTGCTGAGCTGTGTTGACTTTCTTGAGCTACGGAATCAGAACTAGCTCTACTTTGACCTTTATTTATTCTCTTTTCTAAAAGCAGAGGGGTCTGTGCTGAATCTTGCTCAGAGTTCCCTTTCCTTACCGTGGCAAGCTGCAGAATGATACAATCAGTCATAGTTTTCCAGGTTTTGGTCACTGTCCTACCAATGACTCCTCCTTCCTGGTTTGTAAGAATTAAAGTCAGAGTGATGAACATTTTCACAGCATCCTTTATCTTCTGAGAGAAGAGCAAATGGGGAGTGCTTTGTCTATAAACTTGGGCGACCAGCTGCCTGAGCCCCCATCTCCATCTCCAGTCATGGGAGCCTCTGCTGTGTAAGTCCTGGAGCCTCCTTGATAATCTCGCCTGTATTTCACTTTGGTAGGGTCTCTGGCCCCAGCTGCCCTCTCCCCTCAATGGTCTGGGCTCTGGACCTTCTAGTCCTCCAGCCCCCAGAAGATAAGATAACTGATTACCTTTCCTTCCCAGATTAGCCACACACTTGTTCTACTGGAGGATTTTTGCGTCTGCTGTCAAGTTCAAGTCACAGGACCCAATTCACCAATCTTGATTTTTCTCATCATACATCTTGAGTTAAAATTTCAAGTAACCTTTGTTACCATATGCCAGTGGCTCTCAGTATGGTACCTGAACCAGCATCATTGGAAGGCTTGTTAGAAATGCAGTCTCAGATCCCTCCCTATATCTGCTGAATCAGAAACTCTGGGGGTGGGCCAGGCACTCTGTGCGTCAACAAGACCCCAGGGGGTTCTGGCGCAGGAGAACCACTGCGTGTGCTATGAGGATCATCACCCGAAGCCCACGCTTGTTTCTGACTAGCTCTCGGAGCATGGTTGTCCCTTAGGTCAACATTTGTCCTCCTTCCTTGACAACTCAGTGAGCAGGTGCAGCTGAAAGTTTTTCCCTCCCTGTTCTCAAGATTTAGTGTCAAGCTCTCTCCAAGTGGCCAGGGAGTGCTCCCTTCCCAGGAAGCAGATTAGGAGTCACAGAAAGGAAACACACCTGAGCCATGTGCTTGGTGTGGGTCAGAGCACATTCATTACCTCTGTGCTGTTAATTTCTGCTCTGAACACCATAAGGAGTTCCTCTTGGAAATTATGTACTTATATTTCACCAGGCTCCTTCCTTCAGTGGTATTTAAATTCAAATATAGGTTAGCAGGCAGAGGTGCTGGCAGAGGTCAGCACTTCACATCCATCCACATCAAGTAGAACCTCATCACTCTCACTCCCACTGCCTCTCCAGCCTGCTTTGTACTGAGCCACTGAGGGGGACACATCTGTGAAGCTTCCGGTCACTCACTAAGCCATAACCCAACTTTGGGGTTTGAAGGATGCTGATACCTTTCATAATCCCTTTTCCTCCCCAAGTCCTACCCTCATCCTGCTGACAATATTATCTGAAGTCCACAAATACAGAGCTCAGAAATATTCATAAGGTTAGAAATGAACCACTCAAGATGGTTCTGCTGTTTTTATTTACCCTAAAATATATGTAAATTATATAAACTTGTTCTGACAAGAAGGGAAATGTTAGCATAAACTAGGACCTTCCCCCAAACCTTCATTACCTGGAAAACACCACCATGGGTTATTTAAATTGTGTAGTTATACACTGTATTAAAAGTCTGTGTGTGTGTGTGTGTGTGTGTGGTGCCTTAAGAAATGATGGATAACACATAAATGCTGGGGTCCAACAGCTGGCTGATGTTTATCATTAATAGAGTTTTGGAGCTTAGCAGGGATGATGGTTTTGGCTAGCATTCATTGAGTACTTACCCAGGACGGAGGAATTTATAGGCATTACTTCACCTAATCGTCTCAAGATTTCTATGAGAGAGGTTCTAATTTCCCAATTTATAGGTGGTAAGATCAGGTAACCTGCCCATGAGTTTGCCTGTAGCTAGTGGTGGCTCTGGAACCTGAACCCATGCTTGCCTCTACCAAGTCCATGTCCTCAGTAACCCCCCCATGTGAGGCCACCGCTGGGTAATATGGAGAAAGCATTTCACTCTTTCTCTGATTAGCTACTGAGCCTAACAAATTGTGTGCCTTGGTTCCTCCACATAATAAGGATATAATGCTCTTTTGTTCCCAACTTTGAAACAAATCTATTTAAATAAAGGCCATAGTAAAGCATGATGGGTGAAGGAAAGATTTAAGAGATTTCTGCAGGAACTGATGCTCAGAGAATGGAATGGGAAGGGCTACTGGGAGGGTTCAGGGTCGAGTCAAAGTCAGAGTCAGATCAAGATCAAGTCAAGGTGGGCGGGGGCATGACACAGCATGGATAAATCCACCATGACTGTGCTGAGGCAAGGTGAATGATTTAACCAGGGGATCCCAAGCCAGCCTCTGACTTCCGCCCTCTGTCAATGGAGCATCTGCCCCCACAGTGTGTAAACGCTCATGGCCCTGGAATGAAACCTCATTTTCAACACAATGCCACTGACCATGTATGTGAGCAATTCTGGGATGGCTGAGACCCTTTCCGTCCATCTGTTCAAATGACTCACCAGCCCTCCTAAACCCTGCACGCTGCTGGGCACTGGAGAGAGAGCAGCACACCCAAGTTTCCAGTGCCCACCTGGCACACAGCAGGTGCTCTACAAATGTTTGCTGAGTGAATAGGACACTGACAAGGTCCTTGCCCTTGTGAGGAAGAAAAAGAAGGCAAACAACAAACAAAGGGGTGACACAGGTGTCCTGCCTGTACATGGCGCCCAGCCCAGGCGAATTCATTGTTCAGCCCCAGCGGGCACGTCGGAAGTGTCAGAGGCTATGGGTTTGAACCCTGAATAGGCAGGTTTAGTTTCTTACCCAGAAAAGGTTGGACTTGTGCCACAGACGACCTCTCACCTGTCCCGTCCCTTTAACTTGTGCCACTGCTCCCTCGGGTCTGAGGGTCCCTCCCAGCCTCTCTGAGCCCGACATCACCTGGCTGGGGGTCAAGAGGGAGTCATCGTGGTATTCATAGGATTACACCCCTGCAAGCACAGCTCCCTGCACCCCAACACTCCACACACACACACACACACAGGCCTCCTGGGAAGCCACCTTCACATTGAAACCCCTTAGACAGCAGAATTCCTGAATTTTAATTTCTTTTCCAGCATGGGTCCAGATAACACTGCGAATAAGCCAGAAAACTGAGCAGCTACAGCATTTAGCAAAATTGCTCTACTGTTTAATTTTAAAACCATGTGTTTCACTTCCAGATAAGGCAGCCACCACGGCTTCCCCTCAACCCCCCTCTGAGCCGAAGGCCACTACAATGCCATCTCCTGACTTCTCCAGTCCCATTTTAAAATATCTATTTACAGGTGCCCTGGTCAAAAAGGGTTCTTTTTCATGCCATGGTAGAAGCAGGTTGTACTACTTTTAAAATGAGAATGGTGTAGCAGAAAGTACGTAAGACTTAAAGTAGGAAAACCTTGGTTTGAGTTCTGCTTGCTATGGGTATGACCTTGAGTAAGTTACTTAACAACCAAGTGTCTCGATGTCTTCATCTGTAAGATAGGGTGATGACTCCAACTTCCAGCCCCTTTCCCTTCTCTCCTTACTGCTGACAGGCAGGAATGGACTGGCTCACTCCCACCCTGCCCTGGATTTCTGCCACCTCCATAATTTACATCTTAGCAAGAAGCACACAGGTCCTCAGTTTTAAGATTCTCTGTTTCTACAATAAATTCATTTTCAAATATTCTTTTGAGAGGAAAAAACGTTTCTCTGGGATTTATAGGAACAAACTGAATTTGCAGTAGGGAAGCAGAAGGACAGTGAATAGAGCTTAACCAGCAGCTGATGAGATCACAACCTGGCGGCATTTCTTTTCAGCCATCACACCTGATCAGCTTACACTCCAGGAACTGGCACTTGTGTTGGTACAATTTTGGGGTTAAAATAACCAGGAGAAGCCTGGGTTTGGTAACAGGTTGTACCACACCCAGGAACTGAGAGTTTGGAAAAAAACTCTCATGCTTTGAGAATCATATGGCTGCTGATGTTGAAAGTTCACATCCAAGAGTAACATTCCCGTCAGGCTGCCTTTCTCACCAGGACACAGGAATTTTCCAGTACAGTAGCCCTCCTGCTAATAGACTTGCCGGCACTCGTCCTAGCTGGACAGCGTCTGCTGGATGGTCTTTCCTAGTCTTTGTTTGATCATGACGTCAGCATGTCTCTATGTGTTCAGGGTGGAGGACACGTCTGCTGGTTTTGCCTGCCCAGTGTCGTCTTCTTTTTTCTGGTAACAACACCTCGGTTTTCCTTTGGGTGTCTACACCATGCCGCTGGAGAGCACGGGAGCCAAGCCAGGCCCATCAGACCTTCCCCAGGAAGGTGGACTCTCAGTGGAGAAGCTCCTGGAGGGGAGGCAGTGTCCTGTCCACTGGAGATGCCTCCGAGATCCCCTCCCCAATATGCTTTTCAGCATCTCTTCAATTTTGGGAGCTACTCCATATCTTTTCTATATACTCCTTTATCTTTTTGATACATTTTTAGATTCAGTTCCTGTTGCCTGGGATCAAAGAACCTCAGATGTTCTTGAGTCTAGCATTTGCTTTACCAAAGACAAAGCCCAGTGAGCTTTAGAAGTTGGTGGTCCCAGGGCACCTCCTTCACATTTCCATGCTACAGCCAAGGCTTCAGAGCAGGTGGGAGGCTGGTGGAGCAGGAGTTCCGTTTGCAGCCATATCCTTAATGAATCAGGTGGTCTCCTGCCTCCCACCACACTTGATCGTCTTCAACGGGAGGAAGAGGTTGGTGGAGTGTACTTTTCTGGTGCAGGTGTAGGGGCACCCTGAGCAGTTCACCTTGCAGGGTAGGGGCACCTTGAGCCTCCTGCTGGGAGCACCTGTCTCTAGAAGCTCTAGGAAGGGTGGTTTCTAAGATCAAAATTCTACTGGGGAAACAGCACAATTCTCATAGTGATTCACAGGACACGGTGGCACATCAAAAGTGAATTGGTGAGGGACCATGCAGTCATAAGCCCCACATGGAACAAGCACTTCCCTTTCTGACATGACCATGGAGAACTCCCTCCCTCTAAGCTTGCTGTGGGCCCTACTGTGGCAAGAACAGATATCGCACCTTATTCTTGATCTTAGGGGTAAAGCATTCAGCCTTTCACCATTAAGTATGATGCTAGCTATGGGTTTTTTGTAGATACCCTTTACCAGGTTTAGGAAGTTCTCTTCCAATCCTAGCTTGTTGAGTGTTTTTATCATGAAAGGGTCATGTATTTTGTCAAAGTCTCTTTCTGCATCTACTGAAATGATCATTTTGTTTAAAAAAATATTTTATTGATAAAGTGTATTACATTAATTGATTTTTCAGATGATACAACAACCTTGCATTCCTGGGATAAGTCCTACTTGGTCATGGTGTATAATCCTTTCAATATGATGCTGGATTCAGTTTGCTTGAATTTTGCTGAAGACTCTTGCATCGATATTCATATGAGATATTGGTTTGTAGTATTCTTTTTTGCGATGTCTGTGTGTGGTTTCAGTATCAGGGTAGTACTGGCTTCACAGAATGTGTTGGAAAGTGTTCCCTCCTATGCCACCTTTTGGGAAGAGTTTGTGAAGGATTGGTGTTAACTCTGCTTTAAATATTTGGTAGAGAGGGCAGAAAGCAGAAGGAAGAAGAACTACAATCCTGCAGCCTGTGGAACAAAAACCACATTCACAGAAAGACAGACAAGATGAAAAGGCAGAGGGCTATGTAACAGATGAAGAAACAAGATAAAACCCCAGAAAAACAACTAAATGAAATGGAGATAGGCAATCTTCCAGAAAAAGAATTCACAATAATGATAGTGAAGATGATCCAGGACCTCGGAAAAAGAATGGAGGCAAAGATCAAGAAGATGCAAGAAATGTTTAACAAAGATCTAGAAGAATTACAGAGCAAACAAACAGAGATGAATGATACAATAACTGAAATGAAAAATACACTGGAAGGAATCAATAGCAGAATAACTGAGGCAGAAGAACGGATAAGTGACCTGGAAGACAGAATGGTGGAATTCACTGCTGTGGAACAGAATAAAGAAAAAAGAATGAAAAGAAATGAAGACGGCCTAAGAGACCTCTGGGACAACATTAAACGCAAGAACATTTGCATTATAAGGGTCCCAGAAGGAGAAGAGAGAGAGAAAGGACCAGAGAAAATATATGAGGAGATTATAGTCGAAAACTTACCTAACATGGGAAAGGAATTATCCACCCAAGTCCAGGAGCGCAGACAGTCCCATACAGGATAAATCCAAGGAAAAACACGCCGAGACACATAGTAATCAAATTGGCAAAAATTAAACACAAAGAAAAATTATTGAAAGCAGCAAGGGAAAAACGACAAATAACATACAAGGGAACTCCCATAAGGCTAACAGCTGATTTCTCAGCAGAAACTCTACAAGCCAGAAGAGAGTGGCATGATATACTTAAAGTGATGAAAGGGAAGAACCTACAACCAAGATTACTCTACTCAGCAAGGATCTCATTCAGATTCGATGGAGAAATCAAAAGCTTTACAGACAAGCAAAAGCTAAGAGAATTCAGCACCACCAAACTAGCTCTACAACAAACGCTAAAGGAACTTCTCTAAGTGGGAAACACAAGAGAAGAAAAGGACCTACAAAAACAAACCCAAAACAATTAAGAAAATGGTCATAGGAACAGACATATCAATAATTACCTTAAACGTGAATGGATTAAATGCTCCAACCAAAAGACAGAGGCTTGCTGAATGGATACAAAAACAAGACCCATATATATGCTGTCTACAAGAGACCCACTTCAGACCTAGGGACACATACAGACTGAAAGTGAGGGGATGGAAAAAGATATTCCATGCAAATGGAAATCAAAAGAAAGCTGGAGTAGCAATACTCATATCAGACAAAATAGACTTTAAAATAAAGAATATTACAAGAGACAAGGAAGGACCCTATGTAATGATCAAGGGATCAATCCAAGAAGAAGATGTAACAATTATAAATGTATATGCACCCAACATAGGAGCACCTCAATACATAAGGCAACTGCTAAGAGCTATAAAAGAGGAAATCGACAATAACAAAATAATAGTGGGGGACTTTAACCCCTCACTTACAGCAATGGACAGATCATCCAAAAAGAAAATTAATAAGGAAACACAAGCTTTAAATGACACAATAGACTAGATTTGATTGATATTTATAGGACATTCCATCCAAAAACAGCAGATTACACTTTTTTCTCAAGTGCACATGGAACATTCTCCAGGATAGATCACATCTTTGGTCAAAAATCAAGCCTCAGTAAATTTAAGAAAATTGAAATCATATCAAGCATCTTTTCTGATTAGCTGAGATTAGCTATCAATTACAGGGAAGAAAACGTAAAAAACACAAACACATAGAGGCTAAACAATACGTTACTAAATAACCAAGAGATCACTGAAGAAATCAAAGAGGAAATCAAAAAAGACCCAGAGACAAATGACAATGAAAACACGACGATCCAAAACCTATGGGATGCAGCAAAAGAGTTCTAAGAGGGAAGTTTATAGCTATAGAAGCCTACCTCAAGAAACAAGAAAAATCTCAAATAAACAATCTAACCTTACACCTAAAGGAACCAGAGAAAGAAGAACAAACAAAACCCAAAGTTAGCAGAAGGAAAGAAATCATCAATATCAGAGCAGAAATAAATGAAATAGAAACAAAGAAAACAATTGCAAAGATCAATAAAACTAAAAGCTGGTTCTTTAAGAAGATAAACAAGATTAATAAACCATTAGCCAGACTCATCAAGAAAATGAGGGAGAGGACTCAAATCAATAAAATTAGAAATGAAAAAGGAGAAGTTACAACAGACACCACAGAAATACAAAGCACCCTAGGGAGACAAAAGAACTGTATGCAGAAAACTATAAGACACTGATGAAAGAAATTAAAGATGATACCAACAGATGGAGAGATATACCATGTTCTTGGATTGGAAGTATCAATATTGGGAAAATGACTATACTACCCAAAGCAATCTACAGATTCAATGCAATCCCTATCAAATTACCAATGGCATTTTTTACAGAACTAGAACAAAGAATCTTACAATTTTTATGGAGACACAGAAGACCCCGAACAGCCAAAGCAGTCTTGAGGGAAAAAAATGGAGCTGGAGGAATCAGACTCCCTGACTTCAGACTATACTACAAAGCTACAGTAATCAAGACAATAGGGTACTGGCACAAAAACAGAAATATAGATCAATGGAACAGGATAGAAAGCCCAGAGATAAACCCACGCACCTATGGTCAACTAATCTATGACAAAGGAGGCAAGGATATACAGTGGAGAAAAGACAGTCTTTTCTGTAAGTGGTGCTGGGAAAACTGGACAGCTACATGTAAAAGAATGAAATTAGAACACTCCCTAACACCATACAGAAAAATAAAGTCAAAATGGATTAGAGACCTAAATGTAAGACCGGACACTATAAAACTCTTCGAGGAAAACATAGGAAGAACATTCTTTGACATAAATCACAGCAAGATATTTTTTAATCCATCTCCTAGAGTAATGGAAATAAAAACAAAAATAAACAAATGGGACCTAATGAAACATAAAACCTTTTGCACAGCAAAAGAAACCATAAACAAGACGAAAAGACAACCCTCAGAATGGGAGAAAATATTTGCAAATGAATCATCAGACAAAGGATTAATCTCCAAAATATATAAACGGCTCATGCAGCTTAATATTTAAAAAGCAAACAACCCAATCCAAAAATGGGGGAAAGACCTACATAGACATTTCTCCAAAGAAGACATACAGATGGCCAAGAGGCACATGAAAAGCTGCTCAACATCACTAATTATTAGAGAAATGCAAATCCAAACTACAATGAGGTATCACTTCACACCGGTTAGAATGGGCATCATCAGAAAATCTACAAACAACAAATGTTGGAGAGGGTGTGGAGAAAAGGGAACCCTCTTGCACTGCTGGTGGGAATGTAAATTGATACAGCCACTATGGAGAACAGTATGGAGGTTCCTTAAAGAACTAAAAATAGAATTACCATATGAACCAGCAATACACTACTGGGCATATACCCAGAGAAAACCATAATTCAAAAAGACACATGCACCCCAATGTTCATTGCAGCAGTATTTACAATAGCCAGGTCATGGAAGCAACCTAAATGCCCATCGACAGATGAATGGATAAAGAAGATGTGGTACATATATACAATGGAATATTACTCAGCCGTAAAAAGAATGAAATTGGGTCATTTGTAGAGACATGGATGCATCTAGAGACTATCATACAGAGTGAAGTAAGTCAGAAAGAGAAAAACAAATATCGTATATTAACACATATATGTGGAACCTAGAAAATGGTACAGATGAACCAGTTTGCAGAGTAGAAATTGAGACACCGATGTAGAGAACAAATGTATGGACACCAAGGGGGGAAAAGCGGTGGGGGGTGGGTGTTGTGGTGTCATGAATTGGGAGATTGGGATTGACATGTGTACACTGATGTGTATAAAATTGATGACTAATAAGAAAATAAATAAATAAATAAATAAATATTTAAAAATAATAATAAATAAATAAATAAATAAATATTTGGTAGAATTCATAAGTGAAGACTTCCAGTCCTGGGCTCTTCCTTGTGGAAAATTTTTGATTAGTAATTTAATCTGTTTGCTTGTTATAGGTCTATTCTTTCTTTTCTTTATTTAGTTTTGGTAGTTTGCATCTTTCTAGGAGTTTGTCCATTTCATGTTCATTATCTAATTTATTGATGTACAGTTCATTGGCATACAACTGTTCATAGTATTCCTTTACAATCTATTTTATTTCTGCAAGGTCTGTAGCAATGTCCCCTCTTTCATGTCTGATTTTAGTAATTTAAGTGTTCTCTCATTTTTTTCTTGTCAGTTAAGCTAAATATTTCTCAATTTTTTGTTCCCTTCATGTAATCAACTTTTGATTTCACTGATTTTTCTCTATTATTTTTCTATTCTCTATGTCATTAATTTCTGCTTTAATCTTTATTATTTCTTTCCTTCTGCTTGTTTTAGGTTTAATTGCTGTTCTTTTTCAGTGCCTTAATGTGGAAGGTTAGTTATTGACTTGAAATTTTTATTTAATTTTATTTTATCTTATCTTATCGGCCATGCCATGCAGCATGCGGGATCTTAGTTTCTGGACCAGGGATCAAACCCGTGTCCCCTGCAGCGGAAGCGCGGAGTCCTAACCAGTGGACCACCAGGGAATTTCTCATCTTTTTTAATATAGGTGTTTACAGCTGTACATTTCTCCCTAAAGATTGCTTTAGCTGCATTCCATAAACTTTGGCATGTGACTTCATTTTCATTCATCTGAAAGTACTTTCTGAATTTTCTATGGTTTCTCTTTCACCTACTGGTCATTTAGGAGGTGTTTTGTTTAATTTCCATGAATTTGTGACTTTCCAAAATTTCTTTCTGTTCTTGAATTCTAATTGTATTTTTTCCTTTTCTGTAATTGTGACATAAAAATCAAATGCAAATATCGAGTGCTTAATAACTCGGAAAAGAGAAGGACCTCTTAATGGGCCCCAGGGTCCCCAAGCAAAGCATTACTGAATGGGAGAATTTGGTTACCTGTGAAACTGGTATCTGGGAATTCTCTTGTCCTCTGTAATGATCAAAGGGAGGGATGTTCAAATGATCAAAGGGTTTAGGTATGGAGGAAAAGAAGAAAACAGAAGTTTTAAATTCAAGACAAGACCCTGAAATGCTTTCTTTCTCCATTTGGAATGTTTCCTACTTTAGACAAATAAGTAAAGGCTTCAAAACTTTACTATTTAATTTAAATACAAGTGAGGTTCTAGAATTTGGATAGTATCAGAAAGAAGTTCTGGAATTCTTTCAACTAAATTTTTCCTCACCATTCACATACTACCGATTAGGCATATAATAGATCACTAATGCTATTCACCATTTTTCCCCTCAGGCACTTTTTCTTTATTTCACATGGACTGTGGGGCACCCCTCATCCAAAACCTCTGGTCACATGTCCAAGTATCTGAAGAGTGGGCCGAGCCTGAGAGATGGGAGCCCCACTCTAGAGATTCCTAGGCTCTTACTGCTGACCTGTGGGGACATACAACCCTAGGCCTTGCCCTCCCTACTGGTGAGCAGTCCTGAGTTGCAGGCTCCTGTTCTGAAACATGGGGCAGGCAGTGCCACGGGCAGCCTCCTCCAGACTCCCACATTCAAGGCATGGTGAACAGAGGAGTGACAATTAGATTTACCTATTTTATTTTAGAGGAAAGCAGGAAAGAAAAGCTTTAAGTTTCACACCAGCTAGAAATGGATTAAACAATGGTATCTTTTCAGATTTTGGCAGTCCCTTAAGAGCCACATGTTACAGGCTTTATTCCTAAGTCAGGAGCACATACACACACAGACCATGCTTTCATAAAAACATGAGGGATTCCATTCGGTTTTAACCTAAAATAAGGCAAACTGGTTAAAATAATTGAGCAAAGAGGACAAATTTAAAATCCAAATACACTTCCTTGCAGACAACTATTCAGTTCAATTCAATTGCCAGTAAGATATTGAATATTCTTTTTTGAATCACCCTAATTCAATGTACAGTACAGTATATACTGCCTAGGAAGAAGTTCAAATCATAAATATGATAGGGAAATATCTAATAGCTCAGAATGGCCTTTTCAAGTAGCCAGTAAGCTCTAAAAGACTGCAAAATATTAAATCTGGTGAAGCATGAGCTATGTGTTCCAGAATGAGGCCATTTCCCTGTCATAGGCCCCCTCCTTGCTCCAGGACAACCTGGAACTGGGTCTTAAGGAGCCAGCACACAGGGCTACTCTCTGGATGCCAGATGATGGCAGGGCCACTTCCCTGCAGACTGTAGTCAGCAAGGTGAAGGCTGCTGGCCATAGTCATGACAGCTGAGCTGATCTGTGATTTCTTCCTCTCCTGCCAATGTCAGGTCCAGGTTTGCCGATATGTTTGTGTTGCTGTACAAGATGCTGGAGAGAGGCCATCTGCCCTGTGTGTCAGATTCCAGACTCCACATGGTTATGGCAGGGTTTGAGAGAAGTATCCACAGAGTGAGGGGCAGGATTAGAATAAAGAGGTGCTAATGGTGTGAGTTGGGAAGGTAAAGGAAACTGTCGGGAACTCAGTGGAAAAAGAGGGTTGAAGAAAATTAAAGGGGGAATCAGGGGAAATAAAGAAAAACAAGGGAAAAAGACAACCATCTCTGTTTTTTTAAAGGTCAAAGAGTAAAAATAATATAGAAAGGCTCTTTCACCTTGCCAGGTTCAACAGCGCGCTGCATTTTGGCTTTTTAAATAAAGTTTACATCATTGGGTTCTGGGCTCTTCTTCCAGCTGACAGGCTCTGTCTTCCAATCATGCCCACCCCCAACCCCGTGAAGCAACCATTTTTTCTCCAGACCCCACAGTTCTCCAAACCCCACCCCCTGACCCAAGTTCAGTTTCCACTTATGGATTACATCTCTCTCTGATTGTCTAGCACTCATTTTCTAAGATCAATCTCTTTACTCTTCTTCACTTACTAGCCTAAATCCATATTACTCTATAGTTTTAAGAAAGACTCATGACAACTAGATCATGCTATGCAATAACTCAAGTTTTACTGTCCAAATATGTTTGTGTGTGTATATAGATATAAAATATCTGTATATAATATATATATACACATATATGTATATTGTGTATGTATGTGTGTGTATATAAATAAATACAACTGGCATTTGCAAGAGCTTTAAAATCTATCAGATTGCACATTTCTTTAGCCAAACAATAAATATTCTTTGATGAGTCATGACACTTCACTTCCATGTGTCCACTTTAAGAAACAGTACAAAGTCAGATGGTTCAAAATAAACAAATAAACAAACCAACAAATAAAACCAGACTAGAGTAGGCATCCAGGCATTTCTTTTCTAGGCTCTGAGGCAAATTCCAGGTGCTGTCTTCTCTTTTATCAATTTTATTTTCTCCTCTGCTTTTGGAAATTCCATTCATTCTTTAAGTCTGATCCACATGATTTTACAGAGTTGGGAAGGGGATGAAAGGGGGTGGGACAGAAAGGAGAGTGGTGGGAGGGAGAAACCTAGTATTTATCAAGTTACCTGAGAGTAAAGACCTTGCCTGTCTTTCTCACCTCAAAATACCTTGGTACCGAGAACAAGGTCTAGTGAATGAGAAGATGCTCAATAAACACGTATTGAAGAAATGAAATTACTGACTCTGTACTGTGTGCTGAGGGCCATGCTGAATGGTTTTAAAAACAGTACTGAATAATCGGGCAATAAAAAGTAACTCAGTATAAAAATGTGCCCTCCTTTGTATAATAGGAGAATGCATTCCCTAAGGTGGTACCTTTAGAGCTTGGGCTCATGCTGAGGCTGTGATCCCAACATCTCAGTGGGCAAAACCAGGGTAGATAATAACTTAAGGCAGTGCCAGCAAACTATCACTCATGCGCCAAGTCTGGCCTGCAGATTGTACAGCCCAGGAGCTAAGAATGGTTTTTACATGTTTAAAAGGATTATAAAACAAAACGAAAAATAGACAGCAGAGATCGAATATGGCCTACAAAGCAAAAATATTTACTATCTAGCCCTTTACAGTAAAAGTTTGCTGACTCTTGTTCTAAGGAGACACTAAGAATGTGCTTCTGGGGCTCCCCTGGTGGCGCAGTGGTTGAGAATCTGCCTGCTAATGCAGGCGACACGGGTTCGAGCCCTGGTCTGGGAAGATCCCACATGCCGCGGAGCACCTAGGCCCGTGAGCCACAACTACTGAGCCTGCGTGTCTGGAGCCTGTGCTCTGCAACAAGAGAGGCCGCGATAGTGAGAGGCCCGCGCACCGCGATGAAGAGTGGCCCCCGCTGGCCGCAACTAGAGAAAGCCCTCGCACAGAAACGAAGACCCAACACAGCCAAAAATCAAAAATAAATAAATAAGTAAATTAAAAAAAAGCTGAATCTGATCAAGCCTCTAAATTAAAAAAAAAAAAAAAAAAGAATGTGCTTCTGAAGTTAGTTTTAACCTAAAGTGTGTTTGGCTTGAACTTGTGTTCAAACATGGCGAGACTGCAGGCCTGGGCTCTGTGAGCACTCTGGAGCCACACATACAAGCTTGACGTTCTTTGTCCAAGCTTAGAGCAGCTCCATGGCACCAATAGTAGAGTCTGCACCTTTGTTAACTCTTGCTTGTTCATGTGACTCTTCTGTAGGTGTTTTTCTACATGATTTTCTGGTTAGTTTTGCAGTGCAACAAAGTCTTCTCCTAGAAAATCTATGGGTGGCAAAATCATAAAGGTGTTTCATCAACCCACTTGGTGTAATGATTAGCGGGCTTCGTTATGGAGTTTTGAATTCATCTGGCTCTAGCTGAAGTACTCAAGATGTGACCTCTCTTCCGTCTTTTATTAACTCTGGGTAATTTTTGGTTGTTTTTAATTCACTGATGATTTTCTGGTCCATTCTTCCTCTCCTCTCCTTCTGTGATTCCAATTATACTTATTTAAAATGGCTGATATCTTCCCACAGGTAAATTATCAACAATCTTTTCTTTCCATTTTCCAGATTGGATAATTTCTATTCTTTTGTCTTCAGGTTTACTGATCTTTTTTTCATCATCTCCAATCTGCTGTTAGACCCATCAAATGATTTTAAAAAAATTTCAGATACTGTATTTTCTAGTCCTAAAATTTGGTTCTTTTTTAGTGTCTCCTTTTTGCTGCTAAGATTTCATATGTGTTCGTTGATTATGGTCATATTTTTCCTTATGTCTTTGAGCATAATTACAATAGCTGCTTTGAAATTCTTGTCTGCTAATACCAACATACATGTCATTTTGGAGTCAGTTTCCATTAATTGCCTTCTCTCATGAGTATGGGTCACATTTTTCTGTTTCTTTGTATGTCTAGTAATTTTGAATTGTATCCTGAACATTGTACATGTTATGTTAATCTATAGCAGTGCTGTTCAATAGAAATAAAACATGAGCCACATATGTAATTTTAATTTTCTACTATCCATATTAAAAAAGTAAAAGAAACAGGTGACTTTAACATATTAATAAATTTTAATAATATACTGTATTTGACCCAATGTATTCAAAATGTAATTATTTCAACATGTAATCAATATTAAAAATTATTAAGATATTTTACAATATCTTTCCATACTAAATCTTTGAAGTATGGTATGTATTTTACATTTATAACACATCTTGATTTGGACTAGCTGGTGGCTACCATATTGATCAGCACAGCTCTAGAGTATCATTCTAGAATACTGAGGTTTGGTCCAATATGAGCTACTCCATCATTATGGGAAGCAGAATCATTGACAGTTTTTAAACTTTATTCCTTGGTGTTTCACAGAGGTCCTGTGGGCCTACTGTGAGATGAGGGGAAGGCCGAGTACACTGGGCTACTCTTCCCTCAATCAGAGCAACTCTGATTTCAGGTTTCATATATTTCATTTCTGTGCATAATTTAAAAATATTTTGATACTAAAACAATATGAAAACATAAATGACTGTAAAATATGATTCTTGAATGGGTCCCTAGGATCTTTCTTGCTCAATCATGCCCTTGAACCCATGCTGACCTCTCCTCTTCTAGAGTCACTTATTCTCCTTTCTAAGCATATCACAAGAGCCAGCTGTCTCTGCTTTCAGGAAAAGAGACTGTGGTTTGTCTGATATTTAAGTCTTCACGCTTGCAAGTCCTTCCTTCTTTGGCCCCACATGTGTGTGATTGATTGATTGATGGATAGATTGATCAATCAGCTGATAGGTTTGCTGGATGGCTGTTCACACCCAGCATGCTCGGGACTTGCAGAAGTGAGCTATTCCTCATGACCATCAGCATTAGGGTAGGATTTCATTCTTAATTTTAAAAGGACCACATAAAACCAATGAAACAAGTCTCACCTCACTTTCCTTCCTGTCTTCCCACTTTCATTCATACACATTTTACCAGTTTGACAAAGAAAACAGGGTCAGCACGAAAACTAAATGTTTTGTGAAACCTTTTCACCAGGTAAGTGGTACGGATCAAGCTTAAGAAACCCAAAAAACTGCCAGGTTAAAAGTCCAGCCTCTTTACAAAAGCTAAACATGCATAACCTGATGCACAGAACCACAAAACAAAAACCATGCACCTCAACCCAGGGCAGAATGGGAGGCCGGTGGTGATATTACATAATACAACAGAGTAAGATGCAAAGACCCACTAAAGTGGAAATAAGGAGGCTTAACTGATGAACACATTTCACACAATTCTTCTCAGCTAACAACCCAAGAGAATTCACTTCAGAGCACACAAGTACACGGCCATGAAAGCTAGGGTTGGAAACAGAAGTTCTGATGGATCCCAAACAAAAAATAACTTACTGACATTCATTTCAGCCACTGAAATAGACCAATCACAAACACTAACCTATGTACACCTACTCACAGGTGCTCATACTATGACACTGATTTCCTTTTTCTCCAAGACACAGTAATTTGGAGGAGGAGTTGACATGTACCAGTTGAAAGTATGCGGGATGGTTATTTCTTTTTTCACTAGATGGCCCCCTATGAGATGCCTTCCAGTGAGGACTGTACACTCCTATCAAAGTTCTGGCTTAGTAGCCAGAAATTCAGTATTTTGAGCAAGCAGAAATCACTCAGAAACAACAATGGAACACAGAGCAAGACTGTGGTATTAACTGTGCGTCACCGTCCCCCATTCATGGGCGTTGCTGCTTTACCCTGGAGGGTCCAAACTTGAGAACACAGCTCCTTACCGTGACTGGCATGGGTGCAAGTTGCACCTTCGGATCTGGGGCTCCGGACGGCTGGCTTGAGGGCAGTCACTGTCATTCACCAGAGTCGTGGTCTTGTTAACAATCCGTGTGCAGGACACGATGGTTCTGCGTTCCCCTAGAAACCAAACCACACAGAACTGAGAGGTCGTGGTACACACACCTGGTAAGGCCATTCATTCACCTTATGGAGGAGTGTTCAGGTGCATCTTTTGATCAGTTTGTCATTTAAAGTGACTATTGTAATGCTTTGTTGTTTGTCAGAGAGGGAGAACCATAATCTTTGGGATGAGGGTGTGTAAGACATGGCAGGGGCAGCATGGGGCAGGAGAAAGATTCTAGAACAGGATCAGAAAGAGGCAACACTTCAGATCAGCCATGTCCTTGGAAAGCTTGGGGTTCATTGACGTCAAAGTTGTGATTTGGGTCTTTAATTTCCAACAAAGATTGCCAATCTCTGTATCTGTTCATTTGATGTTTAAAGTCTATGGAGATCTGGTCTTGATTAAACAACTGTATGTCAGCCCTCATCAGAGATGATGGCTACTTATTACAGAACTCCTACTTGCTGGAGAGAAGTGAGAAACAGGAAGGCTAGTCTGAAGGACACAGACCCGACCTGAGAATTTGTCTCTCCATCAACTGCCGCTCGTGCCTAAGCCTCACGTGCTCTTGGGAAGCTTCACTAACCGGTCACCCCAGCTGGATGTAGTCATTCTTTTGGGTGTTCCCAAAGCACCCTGCACACTACTTGTCCATGACTTTGTTAGGAGTGGGGGTGAATGATTGGGAGCTAGAAGGACGGCCTTCGGAGCCAGGCTGTCTGGGTTCAGACTTGGCTTACTCACTAGCACAGTGAGCATAGGATTGCTACTTAGCCCTCACGTTTCTGTGCCTTGTTTTCCTCCACTGGACTGACTCGCTTAACTTCCCTATGCCTTAGGGTGCTTTAGGGATGGTTAAAATGAATTGATACATATAAAATGCTTAGAAGAGAACCTGGCAGGGGTTAACACTTCATGTTAGCTATATTCCTATTGTTATTATTTGGGAAGTGTCATAATAAAAGATTAACAGGAAGTCAAGCACGACTATATGGATCCCACACTCCTCAACCAATCTGTCTCCAGGGGAATTTGTCATGGAGAAGTGACTCAAAATTATGGAGCCCTCAACTTGTGTAAGCATAGAAAGCACAGAGCCGCCTCAAGCCAGATTTCGGTTTGCGCTGCAGGTCAGGGAGCTGGAAGTCAGGGAGCCATAAAAGGATGCCAGTAGTGACAGCAGCAGAACAGTACCCCCTTGCCCCCCAGCCAACGGAGCCTGCTAACTCTTCCATTTGGGCCACGCTTAGTTTGTAGCAAGCTGCCCCAGTGGAAAAGTTTGGTGCCATCAGCCCCGCAGGACTGAGTGTCGGTGAGGCCATGCCCAGGTCCCACCTGCCAGCCCACCCTCTGGGTTGGTATTCCAGAGTCCAGGTCAACCTTCTGTTCTAACTCTGTGTCCATCAAAATTTACCCATCCTGCATCCATCCCCCATGACCCCCCTGTGTGTCCTGTCAGGGTGATAGAATACACTGTACTAAGGGGTCTGCTGGCTAAGAGTTCAGAATGCTTCCAACCGCTCCTCCTAAACAACACAGTAATGACTACGATGCCTTTTGTTCATATCGATTTTTGCAGTATTTGAGTCTCCTCCCTGCAGTGGGCATGAGGGTTGATCAGCATAGAGAGAGTAAATCATCTGCTAATATATGGAGGCAAATCATGAAGCCAGGACTCAGGCTCTGAACATTTCACTGGAGTTGGAGGACTTTTTCTTTCCATTGTATTACTGTTGGTGCCATTAGTTTCCCTGTATTTCCATTGGTCACTGGGGCAAAAAGGAAAGGGTATTTGAGGGTCAGAAACATCTTCCAGTGCCCCTCTACCAAACAGCAACAGATGGAAGTCTGTTCTGTTCATTCCCAGGGTCACCTGTCACACTTGTGACACAACCATACATCAGCCAAACCTCCACTCGGATCAGCATCCAAGGGCCCCATGCCATAGGCAAAGCTGGGCACAACTCCAGCATGGAGGAGTTTGGCAGACTCTGTCCAAGTGTTTTGCAGAGAGATTTGCAGTGGGACGTGGTTACATTCCATGGAAATACAGGTTATGTGGCTAGCCTTTCCCAGGCTCTATGCACCCGCCATGGAGTGCCCTGAATTCACTTCTCTGTTTGACAAAAACCCACACCCCATGAGCCCGTGACCCTACTGCTCACCTCCTCCGCACTGCACACTGCAACCTTCCCAGCTGCTGTGGGTCCAGATGAACAAGGAGTCCTGCGGTTTTTCTGGTTCACTTTGATTTTCAGCAGTGTAGTTTACGGGAATGGTGTATTCGTAATGAATTCCATAATTTTGGTCATGAAATAACAACACCTGGATCAGCAGCAAAATAAAAGGCCATTTTGAAATAAAGCGAAAGCTCCCAGGATTGCTGAACTTGCAAGCCAAGCCGTGCTGTGGCTGTCTCCCTACCAGGGGGAACCTGTTCTATTCAGGGTTTCAAAACAGGTTCATTCCAGGGGCACACCTTTATTTCAGTCTTGGGTTCCCTAGATACTCAAATTCAGGGCAGGAGCTTATGTAAACCATCGGCAGGGAGTTCTACTCTTTTCCACTGGAGAGAGGACTCGTTTAGACGAGGGATTTGGGGATTAGCAAATCTGTGGGCTCTAACTGCACGTTACATGGAGAGCTGCTCCAGGCAGAGCAAAGTACCCGTTCCCACAGTCACCCACGAAGCTGCCCTACAGGCGAGAAAGACACAAATATACTGCTTTTCCTAAACAGGCATCTGAACAAGTAGGGTTACTCTACTTCTTTGAAAATGAACACCACTCTTCACACCCCGAGCACCAGTCACTGCTATGTGTAAGGCAGGCTCAAGGGTAGACACAGCCCCCTGCAGGGGAACCTTGGGGATGCCTGTCAAGGATGTAGGAGCCTTCCTGCTGCCGTGGGAGCTAGGATGATGACGATGCCCACAGGGTGCACAGCCTGGCGCAGGGCTTAAAGCTGGGAGTGAGGGGAGGGGAGCCATCATTGTGCAGCTTGGGGACCCCTGGGTCTGAAATCCTAGTAAGTGGGAACTGGAAGGGCCTGCTCTTTGTTTGGTAATGCATGTTTCAAGCCCTGTAGAGAGAGAGGTGCTCTACTGGCTTTATTTCTCTACGTGTACGTAACGGTGCAAAAGAAGCACTCTTGTGGGAGCTTCAAGTGGCCTGGCTGTGGGTGGTATGTCCTCAGGCTAGGCTTGGAACCAGGGGGCGGTCCTGGGTCTAAGCAGCTAGCAACTTCACTTCCAGCCCGGGGTCTGGGAGAGCCGGCCCACAGGAGCTGGAGGCAGAGGGTGCTCCACCTGACCTGGGGAGGCCAGATGGACGGTGTGCTGGACGACAGGAGCCACCCTCCCTCCCAAGCATCTCCCAGCCCTCCAAGGGCTGCAGTTGCAGGCGGGGTGGGGTGGGGTGCTAAGAGCAGCCCGAACTGAATAAACATCCACTTCTCCAAGAAAGAGACTTGCAGTAATGCATTTGGAGAAATGCCTCCAGTTAAAAAAAAAAAAAAAAAAGGCTTTAAAAGAGATCTTTATTATCTCAGTATGGGAATAAGACTGGTGAATTGAGAATCCATATGAAACCCATTTCATGCAATTTTGTAGCCACGTATAATTTGTATGCGTGTGCATAATTGCTTTCAAATGCAGGTCCCCGTGGCTCTACGGGTGCTCCTGACCCTGCAAGCAATGTGCACACCTCAGTTAGGGGACAATGGATTTCCCTTCAGAGGCAGATGGGCTCCTCTCGTTTCTAGGTTTAAAAACTGGTAGTAACAATTATATTTCAAGAGAGAAAAGTGATTAATGTTCAAGAGGGCAGGAACTTCAGCTGTGGTAGTTATTGCTTTCCTGGAGTTTTGTTTATTATGGTCTGAATGAATTCAGGCTGTGCATTTGCTTTAATGGGCTGTGATTCACTCACAGTTTATGAAAGCTTTTGGGAAAGAAAGGAAATAGGCCCATCTTGATGTTTGCTAGAAAAGCAAATTCACATGCTAAAGGTGATGCTGCTATCTTGGGTTTTATCTTGTTTTTTACTTCCTCTTTTAGTCCCTCTGAATGACTGCTTTTAACTCAGGACAGGAGGATTTGTTCCAATGACTTAGATTAGGAAACAATCTAATCACAGAGAAATGACTTAGGTACTGGTTCTTAGGTCCCAGAAATCAACTTGCAAGTATATACCTGCAGTAGATTTAGTGTGTGGAGTGTTGCGCTGATAGATTTCTGGACAGTTTATGTCATCTGTGGAAACTGGCTCCCCTTACTCTTATCAGAAATTGTAACAGGGTTAGGGCCATTGTGGGTGACATCTCTGCTCACACGCAGAGCTGGTCTCCTCAGGAGAGTCCCTGGGAAGTGGCCTGGGAATCTCTTGTGTGTCACCTAATCTTGAACAGCTGCAGGTTGCCAGTGACCACAAATTAATGGGGAGATAAGAACTTCCAAGTAGAGACTTTGGCAGGCATGGAGGACAAAATGTGCTTTGATTGCAGGCACACAAGCTGTCACAACTCCCATTCTTTGGAAGGAGACATGGAATCAATAATTACAAGCTATCAAAAGTTAGTCACGAGAAGTCCTGAACCCTGAGAAGGCAACGGTGGCATTCCTGTCCCTGGAGATCTTTCACATTCTTAAAAGGCAGCATAACCAGATGTTTCAGTGGTTTGCATGGGGTCCTCCCTGAGACAACACACAAGACCAGAGTGCCCTGATCTGGCCTGATTGCACGATTTCTCGAGGCCACCTGGGGAGTAAATAGGCCAGTAGAATCTGGTTCTCCCTTGATTCCTGAATGCTTGTTGCAAGCAGAGTCTGGAAAACCTGAGTGGTTTTGGTTTGGAAACAGAGTCAACAGTTCATTTCCAAAAGGTAGTTTCCGATGTGGATATACAAACTGTGGGGCAAATCTAAGCCATCTGATATTAAAACATAGACTTTGAGTGGGGCTGTCTGCTTAATAATGCCAAGTCTCCCTGGCGGCCACATGGCTAAGCATTTCCTTCCTGGAGGTGGTTCCTTTTGGAAAAGATGGGAGTTCTGCCAGTAAAGAGCTAGGGCAAAATTTTGAGAGGGCAGAATTTTGAAGCATGTGGCAAAGGGATTAGATAAGAAAAGACGAAGAGAGAGACATGAGCAGCAGGCGGCCAGGTAAACCACCAGGAACCAGGTATACCTCCTCCCCACAGGGTCTCAGGGAAGAAGTCAACTGGTAGACCTCTTGGAGCCAGCGGTCTCAAGACAAATGCAAAAGCACGGCAAATTACCATCAAATGCAGAGGCATTTTGGTTGGTCCCTTGGCGGAAATTTTCTCCCACAGGCCCCTTCTAACATAGCGGACGGTCGTGCCTGCAATCTGGAACTCTCCGGGGAGCTCTATCTTCCAGTCACTGTTGATGGATCTCTTGCTGGAGTCTTTGAGAGCTAGAAAGAAAATGGAACACCATGGAATCGGGGGAGTCAGTCTGTCTTTGAAGGGAGTCAGGGTATCCTGAGCGGTGGGTTGGAGGTCTCACTCTCTACCTCCACAGGGGAGAAGAGGGAGGCCTGCAGTGAGAGAAAGGGAGCTTTCTTTGAGAACAGAAGCCTGGCTTACAGGGAGAGAACAGCTCCTGACCCCAGGACCCTCCGAGAGACAGCTGTCGTGACTCCTGCACCTCTGAGCATGGGCCGCTGTCTCAGAATCAGCTCACTCGGTGGCGGGTGCGGGGAGGAGCGCCAGAGAATGGAGACAGCCACAGCCCAATCACATTTCACGAGATTTACAGAGTAGGGGGTTTTCCACCTGATGAATAGATTCTATTTTAACATGTCCAAGGCTACAAAACAGGATTTGTAGCTTTAGCAAAATTCATTCTTCATTTTACTCTTACCCACCTGGGGCTTTTTAGAGGGCAGCCTAACTCCAATGCCTCTCAAGGATTTGATAGCCCTAGATTAGTAAAGCAGATGCTCCTTCAAGAAACAAGTGTCATTCTACCAAACACGAGAGTCTGGAAGCCTGAGCTGCCTACAGGCGTGGCAGTAACAGTGAGCCGATGTCTTGTGGGTGGTGGGGGCCTCCCACCCTCAGCTTTGTGGCCTTTGCTGGGTTCACACTTTGCTCCCTCACACTCCGTACAAAGTGCGTTGGAACTGACAAGGAATCGACATCTTGCTGATTGGCCATAGCAAAGATTTGGTTTTCCACACAAGCCATATATTTATTATTATCTGAGTGCTCACCAGTGACTTTCTTTGTTGTTTCCTCACTTAGGTTTTAGAGTCATGTGGTTCTCATGAGGGAGCATTCTGCAGTGAAATTCTGTTTTTTTGCGTTGTTTTGTTATTTAGGAAAGAAAGAAATAACTAGAACCTACTCTGGCATTTTGGAGAAGGTGGCAAATGAAAATGGGTGACAGTAAGTCTTTATGTCACTCAAAAAATAAAACTTTCCGTGCACCCCAAGTCCAATGCCATGCTCTCTGCTAGTGCAGCTAGAGTCCCCTGAGAACCAGATGCTCTCAATCACCTTGGGACCCTGCTCAACCCACAATCAGCAAAATCAGGTTCTATCCCATTCCCTACTCTCTGCTTATGAGGCCAGAAATATTAATAAAACGCCCACATTTAATACCGATTTTGGATAATGAGAGTTGAAACCCAAAAGTGGTTTCGGTTAACCCTGAGTCCACGAGCCCCTGGCTGGGTTAGGACCCGGTGGGTCCAGTCCTGGTCAAGCCACAAGCAGCTGGGGGATGCTGGCCTCCGCTTCCTCGTCTGCAGGACACAATGGTCCCAGCAGGCTCTCCTGGCCCCTAAGGGGGAGGTGCACGCTCAGGACTCTGTGCTTACAGGAACCGCCAAGAGAAACCGAGGGACCTGGGAAGGGCTGCTTTCCAGCAGGATGGCTTCCAGGAGGGGGTTCATACTCAGGGTGGCTGCCCAGTGGGTGGCTGGGGATTACAGGACTCCAGGGAAGCCTTCGAAAAGAGAAAGCTCTACCACTTAGAATCGAATGCTTCCCTTCAAGAAATTCTGCCTACTATCGAGATTTCCTGGCTACTGGAAGGAAGCGAGACTGTTGGGATACTCACAATTTCTGTGCCTTTTTCTCTTCCTCAGCCACTGCGTGCAAGTCCCCATTTAAGGGGCACATTCTCTGGTTTAGCTCCTCCATATGCTTTTCCCCATTTAACCTTCCCAACAACTCTCTAAGGTAAAGGATTATTTTTCTCTTTTCACAGATGTGGAAATGGGGGCACAGAGAGGTTAAGTAACCTGCCTAAAGTCACACAGCTATTACACTGTCATGTGGAGAACTGAATCTAAACAGACCAAGCTCCCACATTCTTTAGGTTATAGCATCAGTCTAGAGTTTTATGACAGACACTGAAATGTGCAAATGTCATATTCTCAAAGAGAACAAATTCCAAGCTCAAATTGCTGTGGGGGGGGGTCTCACGTTCTACATACCCTCATAAAAATAACTAAAGTTATGGTTTTCCACAGCTTCCAGTGAACTAATAACCTAAAAATACTTTTGGTCATGTTAGCTACTCGGGTATCTAGGCTAAGGCTGTATGGGTGTTCACTGTTCTTTCAATTTCTCTGAAGGTTTGGAAAATTGTTTCTTGCACATGCATATGTAAATTTGGTTTTCAGAATCAGTACAGGCTGGTGGGAAGTAGCAGACAGACAAATGAGGGAACAGAAACCTTTAAGAAAAGCCTCAGTAGGGGCTTCCCTGGTGGCGCAGTGGTTAAGAATCCATCTGTCAATGCAGGGGACACGGGTTCAAGCCCTGGTCTGGGAAGATCCCACATGCCATGGAGCAACGAAGCCTGTGCACCACAACTACTGAGCCTGCGCTCTAGAGCCTGCGAGCCACAACTACTGAAGCCCATGCGCCTAGAGCCCATGCTCTGCAACAAGAGAAGCCACCACAATAAAAGCCCGCTCACCACAACAAAGAGTAGCCCCTGCTCACCGCAGCTAGAGAAAGCCTGTGCGCAGCAACAAAGACCCAACACAGCCAAAAATAAATAAATAAGAAAAAGAAAAGCCTCAGTAAAAACAAGTCAGGGAAGCACAGGGAGCAGCCGACACATCCCTACACCAATCCCTCACCTTTTTCTGAGGGCCTTGTAGCTGGTGATGAAGGCACAGCTCCTGCCCTTGGGAGCTCAATGTTTGAAAGGGAGATGGGTGAGAAGACAGATAAACACGATACACCTCCAGAAGCTCAGTGACAGAGGCTAGTCTGGGGCCTGTGCACGCTTGTGTGGGCAGAGATTGGGGCAGGTGGGGAAGGCTTTCTGAAGGAGGAGCCCTGAGCTGAGACTGCAAGAAAAGCAGGGAGAAGAGGTGGCCTGGAGCGTGTGGGCAGCTTGGGCTGTTGCTCCTTGCCTCCTTGTTAAGCTCAGTTTCTGTGCAGGGTGGTGGAGGGAGAAAGGTACCCTGCCCCATGTGGAGAAGCAAGTGGAAGGTGAAGGAATATTGGAAGTCTGATTGGGAAGAGGAGGTGACAGAGAGGGGCTACGGAGGTGGAGAAGGAAAGAGAAGGCTCACTGTCATTGTCACTGGGGTGGGGACACGAGCATGTTGAGAACCCTTGAAACTGAGAATCAGAGAGATGAGCAGAACGAGTTTGTGTAAAGCTGTCTGCTGACCCCCGTCATGCTGGGGTTACCCCACAGAACCCATTTCCCACACAGAGACCAGGTGCACATTGGGGCGGCCCTCTCCTCCTGTCTCAGCCCACGCGTGTGCCCCAGTCGACTCCTGCGTTCAGTGCCCTGGGCTGGGCCCTGGCCTTGTTCTGTCTTAGGGCTTCTGTGAGCATCTAGTGTGTTGCTGCCTGCCATCTCTCTCTCCTTCTGCAAGTAACAACGCCCAGAGGAGCTTTTGGGGATGTGTTCTTCCCCCAGTCACGTGGGGCTGACCCCAAACTCCACCCTAGCTCCAGGAGTGCATCCATCACCCAACCCTGGAAGGTAAGAGTCAATTCTAAGACTTTCATTCACCTTGGGAAGAAGGAGCTTTCTTTCCACAGGTTGCCCAGAGACTTGATATAAGTCTTGCCAGTATGTGGCAAGAGGTCCCTAGATTAAAGTCAACTGAGAAAGGACAGCAGTGCCCGGATAGAGACTCTATTTCCCATGATATCATTTTAAGCTCCTGGATCCAGCAGTGTCTGAAGCCGATAACACAGAAACTGAGAACTGGGTTTGGCTTTCACGTGTCACATTTGGAGGTTGGTTTTTAAAAAATACTAACCATGATGGGGGCAGGGCAGGTTGAGAAAGAAAATTACTAGTATGGATTCCTAGAAATCACGCTAGGATCCTCACTAACGTCAGCTTAGTACCCCCTGAGATTCAGAAGGCCCGGTATACTCTACCCAGGCTCTCCTGGGCCCTGCTCCTGTCCGGCACTTTGTTTGGGATGAGGCAGCTCTTTCTCACTTGGCCTTGTTTCTAAGGTGCTCTAAAAGGACTTTATTGGATTATAAACTGAAAACCACCCCGCCTCCGTGCCAAAAGTCAAACACCTGTGAGGTCAAGATTGGGAAGGACTGGAAAAAGTGCAGGAGGGCACACCTGGAGCCGATTATAAACCCATCCACAGAAATGCCGCGCAGAGGTGTGGGGGCCGCCTGGGGAAGCCCCACTTCTGCCGGCAGAGGCACCCGCCGTGGGTGACACAGGGGACAGACGAAGACCCTGCTGGGCCTGGTAGCGTGCCACCCTCTCACCACCAGGGGAGTGTCCTGCTTGGCAGTAGGGGTTGGGGGAGGTGAGATTTCAGGAGGCGGTCCGCAGGGTGGGCGGGGGAGGCCGTGGAGGAGTGAGTATGGTCAGGGAAGAGGGGAGGGCAAGTGAGAGAGGCAGGCAGTGGCTCACCGGCTCTTCCAGAAAAGGCCAGCAGCAGGATGGGGAGGAACACGCCAGACAGTGCAGTGCTGGTGGCAGGCTCTCTGGGGAAAGCAGCCTAGATTTATAGTGCTTGTCGCTATGCAAGGTGTAAATGTGCCCACATGACAGGTTTCAAGTTATCCACGTGAGCTCTGTGAAGGCACAGATGGGAAGAGATGCGAACCGTGACCTCTCCCATCTACATACCACTGCTGGGCACTCCCAGGACTTCTGAAGTCACCTGTCTTTGCTTTGGAGGTCCTGGCCTGGGGTGGCTGAATTGGCAAAATCTCATACCGTCACAGCCTCAGGGTATGTGTGTGGTCAGGGTTGGGGCTCTCATGGTTCCAGAAAGAATCCACTTTGCTTGTCCAAGCTCTGCGGCAGCCATCTGCACGGCGGCCGCAAACTTCCAGGCACCACAATCTCAGCTTTACAACTGCCACTTGACCCCTCGTCTGAAAGCCAGCGCCCCTTTCTCAGGACAGTATGATCATGATGACACCCCTTCATGCATTTTGCAGTGGGATGAAAACTCAGAGGCAGAATTCTAAGTAGGAGGCCAGCAGTTCCAAGAATCATGGGGATCGCTGCAAGCCTGTTGACTCTGGGGTGAGTCATTTAGTCAGCAGGATTCAAAATTTGCAGGTTGCCGTGGTCCATGCTGAGAAATCAGAACTTCCTGATAAAATTGGAGTTTAGCACCTGACATCCCTTCAAAAGGGTAAGACTGCAGCCTCAGAAGGTCTGTTGGAACATCAAGATCTGAACATCACTGACAGTGAATTGATAGGTTCAATGTGGAGTCTGATGAGAAAACCACCTTGTGGGGCCGTGTCAGCCCCAAAGGGAGAGTGTGCAGGTCACTCCTGGCCCATCTGTAGTTGCCTCCACCCCGGAGAAAGCTTCACAGAGCAGGGTCTGTGAGAGCTGGGGAGGCCGAAGCTCCGGGGCCGCTCTCGTGCACCAGTCCTTTCCAAGGCCCTATACGTAGTGTATTCTTTCCCTTAAAGAAGGCCTCCCAAATTAAGTAAGTTTTGGGCCCCAGAAATTCCTGTTCCTCTCAATCCTTTGGCATCAATGGTATGTGCAAGCCCCCTTCATCTGTCAGCATTTTGAGATTAGTTTATATTTGAAATTAGAATTTTTAGGCCTAGAAACTCAACAGGGGTCATTAAGATGATTACAAATGCTCTGCTTTGATAGGGAAATATAAAGTTAAGAACAAAGGGAATTCCTGAGCGACTTGATTCTATCTGTAATGTCTGTAGTTCTGATTTGCTGGTGAGGATATTTTCACTTGCTGATCCTGCCTCAGAGGTTGGATGTTTTAAACCCTGTCACAAATATAGCAGCACTTGCTTTTGCGTGTGTTGCTTTGGAGCCCTCAGAAGCCTCTCAACAGCTGGAGAGACTTCTGCATGGATGAAGACGGCACATGCTCTCCCTTGCTACCACAGCAGAACCAAACCTCCTCAATGGCCTGGAATGTGAGGTCATATGGTGACCGTCTGTTTCCCTCAGGGCCCTTCTATCTCTCTGTGGACATTTATACAATGTCCCTGGAGTTCCGGGCACCGTGAGAGATCCTGAGCCTTTCCAGGGAGCAGGGAGGGGGCATTCCTGCTGGGATGGCTCAGCTCCTCTCTGCAGCTGCCTGGGGGCAGGCACAAGAGGTCGGATCCCGTCTGCATGCCCACTTCCTGCATGGCGCTGTGAAGAAGCCAGGCTCCTTTCTGTCTCTCTCCCTCCTGGATTCCACTGGAAGACTTGACCCACGTTCAACCTACTTCTAATCCTGGCGTTGAGTCAGCTCCTTTTATTTCCACTCGGAGTTCTGCCAGCTCTGCTCTCAGCTATGGATGCAAACTGCAGAGGCATTTCCTGTTCCAGGTGGTTTTGAGCAGAAAGCCAGGCAGCACGGGTTGAAGGTAGGTGGGGTGAATTCTTTAGGAACTGCTCCCGCAATGTGAGAGTAATTCAAAGTTACACAGGGTTGACTTCCAAAGCACCCAGCCCCAAGTGGAAACAAGGCTTGTTGAACTAACTTTAGAAACGTAACAAGCATGGACCACCTTCGGATTTCCCTTGTGCACACACCAGACCCTGGAACACTGGAACTGTGATTTCCAGATAAGAGGACAGAGGCTGGCTCCAACCTCCCAGGGAGGTCCAGTGCTTCTGGGGAGCTGAGAATTCATCCTGAGACATTGAACCAATCTCTTCGGGATGGACATCTGCTTCTCTGAAATCCGCACACCGAAGCAGTAGCAATGGGCAGGTTTAACATATGTTCTCCAGTGAAAAATCATCCCCACTCGATCTCTGGCCGTGATTGACACCTCAGAGCAATTCTGGGAGGCTCCATGAGTTGCAGCAGACCCAGCTGCAGTGAGGAGCTTGGACAAGCTGCTGAACTCCTAGAGCCTCATTTTCCTCCTCTGTGAAATAGGCACGTCAATTCTCTGCAGTACATTGGGGGGTTAGGGGTCAGGTCTGCAAAGCAGAGCAGGGCTCAATGACTGGGAGTCACAACGTCGATGTCACTGTTATTATTGGAATGTGTGGCCCTCAGGCTTCAGGAGTGGAGAGGGACCACCGTGAGAGCTGGCTCCCCGGGCACCATCCACTAGTTGTTATTTGTCGGCCCTAAGATGGGTTCCAGTGAAAAGTCATTTTTACTACAGGAATTAGGTGTTGAGTGATCTAAGAGATTCTGACAACCCTCTGTCATTCTTATATCACACAGAAAAGTAGAAGTAAAAATAATGTTCCCATTTTCACCAGATACCTTGGGCTGGAGGAACAGTGCTGGCAAGTCTCGGAGGGCAGGACCGGAAGCTGAGGAACTTACTTGCAGGGCACCTGCTGGTGCTTTATGGAAGGGCCAGTAAGCCGACCTTGGAATTGCCCCAGCACCCGAGATACTGGGATCATGATTTTTGAATAAGATAAGGGTCAAAGGCGATGTCAGACTCCCACAGAGGCCCAGTGTTTCTGGGGAGCAGGAATGTCATCTCCAGGTTGGGGAGGGCCAGTGTACCAGTTGGAAAGGCTAACTTTGGGGGTGACACTGGGTGATGGGGCTCTGAAGCAAATGCTGGTAAACTTGACCAAATTTCCTTAGGTGGGCAGAAAGGAGGGGGACTCTTTGAGAATTTAGTAAAAAGGCCATCACTTTGAAGAAGGTGCCGAGAGCAGCACAAGGCCCCGTTTTGGAAAGCATTTACGAGCATCGTTCTATTTGTAGAACAACAGCTGGGACAGTTTCAGAGAACAGTGCCAGGCAGGACTGGGCCAGCGTCCATGCCGGGGAGGCGGGAAAAACCACGGACGGGGCTGATGAAGACTGACGTGGATGTCAACCCGAGGGACAGCAAGGTCCTAGGCTGGCAGCAGGAACAGTAGCGGCCATTATGGCCTCCAGGACACAGGTGGATGGGAGGCAGGTAAGAGAGTTGGGAGGAGGGGGCAGGGCTGCCTGAGGTCTCCTGGGGTTACTTTCGGGGACTTAGGCTATCCCAGTTCCTCACAACTTCTTTCACTCACTCTTCTGTCACCCGCTTTCCTGTCTGAAGCTGGTGGTTCCTACTCACCCCTTCCCCTCACCCCTCATCTACCTTGGGGATGGCTGCACTTGAGCCAAATACAACAGCACCGTTTGGTCCATGCTGATTACTTATATCATTACACCTAAAATATGAGTATAAAACCAATGGCTTGAGAGCACCCCTTCAGCATTTTGCTGAACCAAATTAGCAGCCTGCTTGTCCAAATCGATGCTCAGAACATAAACTATGAGTCAAACCATTTTTTGTTTTACCCAGAAAACTGTGGGCAGGTTTATCTTCCACCACGCGAATCCTTCGAGCTCCAGCTGGAATGATAGCAGCTTCAATATAACCTGTAGTGACAGATAACACACAGGTGAGCCGACCAGACCTCTACCCTCCATCAGAGGCCCCGCAGCACCCCCCCACCAAAACCCACACTGCTGCACCCCCATGGTGATTTCAGAGCCCACAAGCTTGCAGAGCTCTGAGAAATCAAGACAGTCAAGAAGTGTGCTAGGGCCAGAATCTCCTGGCTGCCCAAATTCCAGAGAGCACCACTTGCATGTGTTATGAGTTGAACTGTGTCCTCCCACCCCCAAATCCATATGATAAAGTCCTAACCCCCAGGACCTCAGAATGTGACCTTACTTGGAAACTGGGCTGCTACAGATGTAATTAGTTAAGATGAGGTAATACTGGAGTAGGGTGGGCCCCCAATCCAATATGACTGGTGTACTTATAAAAAGAGGAAATCTGGACACAGACATGTACACACGGAGAACGCCGTGTAAACATGAAGCAGAGATCGAGATGATGCATCTTATAAGCCAGAGACTGCCAGAAAACCACCAGAAGCTAGGAGAGAGGCATGGGACAGATTCTTCCTCACCTTCACGGGGAGCCAACCCTGCCGACAACTTGATCTCAGACTACTAGCCCCCAAAACTGTGAGACAATAGGTGTCTCCTGTTTATGCCACCCAGTCTGTGGTACTTGGTTACAGCAGCCCTAGCAAACTAAGAGCCTGGAGTTCTTTGTGAAGAGCACCTCCCTAGAGCACGGGTGTAGAGTGCCCCTGGCTGTGTCATCTATTGGATTCCTTGGCTCTTTGCTGTACTTTGAACTTTCCCCTGATTCCATGGGATGACAGCAGAAGCTAGGCTACTTGCCCTATGACAAAACCACTGCCTCAATACCGAGTGCCATTTCCTGCTTTCACTGCTGTTTGGGTGTTTCTGCAACCGTTGAAGTATGTACTTTTGTCCATTTCCTTGAGTATTTCCAAGTATAATGGGGTCCCTCAGAGGCCAGGGCCTTCTGCCCATGCTCTGACCCCACATGTGCCCAGAACGGCAGGTGGTTAGCGAAGATTCAGGAGGAAATGATTGAGGCTGCCAGGGAGGAGGTCAGGGGCTGGCTGATGCCTGGTTACTGGGCAACTGTGTCAATTAATGAGCCCAACATAATGGTGAGATTCTGAAATGCAGGCTGGTAATCATTTTGTTTTGGCTTACATTTGGGTTTTAGACAAAGGTAATGTGCATTTGCTTCAGTGATTTAGATGATGATCCCAAATGAGATGATAAATCCTACCCCTGTGGTTCCCAAATGTGATCATCAAAATCAGCAGGGGAGTTTTAAAAATGAGAGATTTCTGGGCCCAAGTATGTAGAGATTATGGAAATATCTATTTTGAGGAGTTTATTTATTTCCTCATTTTCTCATAGTAAAAATGGCTTTATTTTCATTATAAATATAGTACATGATAATTCAAACCACAAAAGGGGAAAAACTAAAACCAACCTATACCACATTGCACTAAGAAAATTACCCATATTTTTGATGACCAACCTTTTCAGCATCTCCTAATGCATATAAACATACACACATCATTTTATGCCAATAGGATATTATATATGGTTTTAAAAGATCAGGGATAACTTTAAAATAATTAAAGAGTTTTGCTAGGCAATGTGTGTCCAAGGCGTAAAATTCAAAAGTTATAAAAGGATATAGTAGAAAGTAGATTGATCTGATAAGATACATCCTGTGGCTGGCTGTCTTTCTAACACTCTTATCGTTTACAGTAATTTGTTATTTTTTGGCTGGGTTTCTATGTAACTAACTGAAATGTGCCCGTATGACAGTTTTGTTTCTTCCTTTCTGATCCTTATGCTTTGGATTTCTTCTCCTTTCACCATTCTGGTTGGAACTTACGAAACCATGTTGTATGCCACATGAGATAGTGGCATCCTTGTCTTATTCATGATGTTGGAGAAACGCCTCCAGAGTTTTCCCACTGAAGATGATGTCAGCAGTGAGAATGTGATAGGTATCATTTATCAGGTTAGGGAAGTTTTCTTTTACCCTAGTATGTTAAGAGCTTTTGTTATGAAGAGGTATTGAAGTTAATCAAGTGCTTTTTTGCATCTACTGAGATCATCATATTGTTTTTCTCCCAAACAATACAAAGACTTCAGAGCAGTTTAACTGTAATCACACTTGTCATGGCTAACATGGTGTGTGGGTCGGTATCTCAGTCTTGTTTTTCCTTCACCAATACATTTTAGTTCATTGTTATTTCTTTTTTATTCTGATGTTTTCCTGTAAACCTTTAATTATATTTATATTTCTATTATGTGACTTAGCTGTAAGTAAAATATTTTAATCTCTGGATATTAAAAGATGAGGAAATCAGCATAAGTATACCGCCCTCCACTCTCTTACACCCCTCTTCAACTTTTACCGAATCATTCCTACATTGTATTAGTTTATGACATTTATCTTTTGGTCTCTAAGATAATTCCTGCAGTTGTTTTAGTTTTAGTCCTAAAAATTAATTTAATGTTCACTACGTGTCTTTTTTCCAGCTTTTCCAATAAATTCCTCTTTGCCTCAAGTTTGTTCTCTTTGAGATGGGCGCAAAGAAAATTACAGTTTCTGAATTGTAATATAGTAAAAAAAAAAAATACTGTTCATTATCCTGATACTTGAATACCAGTTTGGCTGGTATAAGATCCTTGAGTCACACTTTCTTTCTCTGAGGCTACTATTTGAATTGTTCCATTGAATGCTAGTGTGGAAAAGTCTGAGGCCAATCTGATGTTTTCCCTTTATTAGCTTACCTAAAATTTGGATCAGATACTCAAAGGATTCTTAACTCTAAAATCTAATAACTATTAGGCTATTCATAGTTTCGTGTAACTTTTTCCTGGGACAGAAAGCTATATTATTATTATTAGACTTAAATATATATATATATATATATTTTTTTTTTTTTTTGATCAATTTGTTTGGTGTTCTTTTTTCAGGGATACCAAATTATTTACGTTTGACCCCCTTTTTTTTCCATAGTGCTCATTTAATCTCTTATCCTTCTGATTCTTTGTTTCCATTTTGCTTTGCTCATTTTTTCTCAGTCCTGTCCCCCATGCTTCTCATTGTGTTCTCAGCAGTGTAGATTTCCTTTGCTTCCATGCAGTCTTGGTTTCTGTGATGGACTCATTTTCTTCTTCTACACTTTTCCTCAGCTGAGTCACGTTTCATCTCCCTTTGTTGCTTCACTGCTTACTCCTTGAGATCTCATATCTTATCAATGAGTTCTTCTTTTATTGAGGGTATTATTTAATCAGTTTTTGGAATTTATGGCAATAACGTTTGGTCAAAATTTTCATCTTCTCCTTGGTAACATTTTGCTGGTGAGTTTTTTTTAAATCAGTCATTTGTTCTCCTAGTCCCTTTTATCCTTTTCCTATTGCAGTATACGTGTGTTGATCCTGTACTAATTCTCTTTCTAAATTTAGTACTAATTTTTAAGTGACACAGGTTCTAATTGTACCAGCTTCCTCTACGTTTGTGTGGGAAGAACAGGACAGTGTTGTGGGCTAACAGAACTTTCCCTTAGTTTACAGTAAAATTTGTTAGGACATGGGTTTGTGTGTATCAGTGAGTTAATTTTTATGTTTGTAAACATTTGTGTATTTTAAATTTACAGAAATATACATGCATATTTTCCCATTATCAAAATTTTAATAATACAGGTAAATCTCAAGTCCCCTTAATCCCACTCCCCTCCCCTGTGGGAACTGCCGCTATTAGTTTGGTATATATTCATTCAGATATTTTACTATTTATCCAAATATCTACACAAATATACATATGAAAATATCACATGGTATATTTTTTATTTGTCTATATTTTATATAACTGTTAGGAATAACATTTATGACTATTGTATTATACTACATTTTTTTTTAAAAAGCATGATGTGTCTTGGAAAGCTCTCCATGTGAGTATGTATAGCTCTCCTTATTTTTCATTTAAATTGCTATGTAGTTTATGTAACTATGCCCCTACTGATTTAGGTTATTTCAAAACTGTCATTTAGAACATTTAGGTTATTTCAAAATTGTCACTTTTAGAAACAATGCTGTATCATGTATGAACAGGCACACGAAACCCCTCAATAAAATACCAGCAAACTATTCCAACAACATAAAAAAAAAGATTATACACCATGATTAAATATAATTTATCCCAGGAATTCAAGGTTGGTTTAACATATAAAAACCAATCAATGTAATTTATTCAAAAAAGGACAAAACCCACCTGGTCATTTCAGTGGATGCAGAGAAAGCATTTGGCAAAATTTAATACTCTTCCATGATAAAAATACTCAACAAACTACGAATAAAAGGAAACTTCCTCAGCCTGATAAAGAGCATTTACAAAAACCCCACAGCTAATATCAAACTTAATGGTAAAATAATGCTTTCCCCCTAAGATCAGGAAGACGGAAAGGATGTTCACTCTTGCTATCTCTACTCAACATTGTACTGGAAGTTCTCTCTATGTCAATTAGGCAAGAAAAAGATTTTTAAAAGGCATCCAAATTGGAAAGGAAGAAGTAAAATTATCTCGATCTGCAGATGTCAAGATCTTATATATAGAAAAATACTAGGGAAGCCACTAAAATCTGTTAGAACAGGTTCAGAAAGGTTGCAGGATGTAAGATCAATATACAAAAATCAACTGCATTTCTATACATTAGGGGTAAACATTTCCAAATAAAATTAAGAAAACAATTAGACTTAAATAATATCAAAAAGAATAAAACACTTAGGAATAAATTTAACAAAAGATGTGCAAGATTTCTACACCAAAGACTGCAAAAACACTGTTGAAAGATATTAAAGAAAATCTAAACAAATGGAACGACATTCCATGTTCATGGATCAAAAGACTTAATATTGTTAAGATGGGAATACTTCAAAATTGATTTACAGATTCAAAACGATCCTTACTAAAATTCCAGCTTGTTTTGCCCAAAATGACAAGGTGATCCTCAAATTCATATGCAAATGCAAGGGACCCAGATTAGCCAAAACAATATTTAAAAAGACCAAAGTTGGAGAAGTGACAATTCTTGCTTTCAAAGTTTTCTAGCCAGCTCCAGTCATCAAGACAATGTGGTACTAGCATAAGGACAAATATTTCTATCAATGAAATATAATTGAGAGTCTAGAAAAAACTCCCTTATTGATTTTTTTAAAACAAAGATGCCAAGAATATTCAATGGAGAAAGAATAATCTTTTCAACAGTGTTGGGATAAGTGTATATCCACATACAAAGGAATGAAGGTGGACTCTTACCTCAAACCATACAAAAAACCCTCATCTAAAATAGATGATGGACCTAAATCTAAGAGCGAAAACTATAAAACTCTTAGAAGAAAACATAGGAGTAAACCTTTGTAACCTTGGATTAGGCAATGGTTTCTTAGATAGCAAAAGCACAAGCAACAGAAGGAAAAAAAATAAAGTGGATCATATCAAAATTTTAAACTTTGTGCTTCAAAGGACACCATCAAGAAAGTGAAATGGCAAACTCATACACTGGGAGAAAATATTTGCAAATCATTTTGATGAAAGAACTGTGTCCAGAGTATATAAAGAAAACTTACAACTCAATAATAAAGTGACAATCCAATTTAAAAATGGGTAATGGATTTTAATAGACATTTCTCCAGAGAAGATATATGAATGGCCAGAAGCACATGAAAAGATGCTCAACATCATTAGCCATTAGGGAAATACAAATCAAAACCATAATGTGATACCACTTTACACCCACTAGGATGCCTATAACAAAAATGATAAACAATAAGAAGTGTTGGAGAGGATGTGGAGAATTTGGAACCCTCACTTATTGCTAGTAGGAATGTAAAATTGTGCAGGCATATTGGAGAAGATTTTGGTAGTTCCTCAAAAATAGAATTACCGTATGACCTACCAATTCCACTCCTATGTATATACCCAAGAAGAATGAAAAATATGTCCATGCAAAAACTTATACACAAATGTTTATGTCAGCATTATTCATTCTAACCAAAAAAGTAGAAACAACTCAAATGTCCATCAACTATTGAATGTATTTTTAAAATATGATATAACCACACAATGGAATATTGTTCAGCAAAAAAAAAAAAAAAGGAATGAAACACTGATAGATGTTTCAAGGAAGAACCTTGAAACTACTATGCTAAGTTACAAAAGCCAGTCACAAAGGACCATGTTTTATACGATGCCACTTATATGAAGTGTCCAGGATAGACAAATAGATGGACAGAGAAAGTAGTTGCCTAGGGCTGGGGTAGGAGGGAGATGGGGAATGACTGCTAATGGGTGTGGGGTTTCTTTTTGGGATGATTGTGGTCATGGCTGCAAAACTCTGTGCATGTACTAAATCCCCTTGAATTGCACACTTTAAATGGATGAATTTTATGATGTGTGAATTGTATCTCTACAAAGGTACTAAAAATAATACTGCAATGAACAGCTCTGCACATGTCTTCTTGTGTATATAAACAATGTCATACCAGGCCAGCTGTGAGAATTGCTGGGTCAAACACACATGCAGTTTAAATGTTAAATGTACATTTAAATCGCCCTCCATAATGGCTTAACCAATATAGAAGTCAGCCAATACCACAGGAGAATACATGTTATTCACAGACTTCTTAATACTTGATATTATCAATCCTCTGGATATTTGCTAGTTCAAGATGTGAAAAATTGTTATGTCATAAACGTAATTTGTCTTTCCCTCATTATCAATGTGGCCGTACATCTTAGCACATATTTACTGGTCGTTTGCATTCACTCTTCAGTTAACTGTCTTGCTCATAAGTGTCGCCCATTTTTCTACTGGCTTTTTGTTTTGATTTACTTGATAAGCAGGAGTCTTGGAAATATATTTTAATATCTATTAATATGTATTTAATACATTTTAGACTCAAACTCTTTACTCACTAGGCTTGTTGCACACACATTTTTTTTCTGTCTGTCATTTGTCATTTGTTTCTGGTGCCTTTTATTACAAGGTTTTCATATGATAGTCATAGTTTTAATATTTGAGATCTCCTTTTTGTTTTCTGATTGCTTCTTCTCATGACATTCTGTATTGGTTTTATGGATAAACTCACTTCTCAAATCTAAGAATAGTTATTACAGATTTTGAACTTCTATTATTTGAGTTATCTTGCTTTTCCCATGGGTCATCTTTTCAGTTATTTTGGTCTTTCCCATTTGTGTTGCAGACTCTTTCAAGAAGGATGCCACAGATGGGTTGTCTCTATATACAGCAGCCCCCTTATCTGCGGTTTAGCTTTCTGTGGATTTAGTTACCTGTAGTTAACTACAGTCCAAAAATATTAAATGGAAAATTCCAGAAATAAACAATTCATAAGTTTAAAATTGCATGACATTTTACTAACGTGATGAAATCTCACACAGTCTCACTCCGTCCTGCCCAGAACATGAATCATCCCTTTGTCAACCATATCCTGCCTGTTTGTTGTCACTTAGTAGCCATCTTAGCTATCAGATTGACTGTTGTGGTATCACAGGGCTTGTGTTCAAGTGACCTTTATTTTACTTAATAACGGCCCCAAAGCGCCAGAGGAATGATGCTGGCAACTCGGATGTGCCAAAGAGAAGCTGTAAAGTGCTTCTTTAAGTGAAAAGGTGAAAGTTCTAGACTTAATAAAGAAAGGAAAAAAAAATCATAAGCTGAGGTTGCTAAGATCTATGGTAAGAATGAATCTCCCATTTATAAAATTGTGAAGAAGGAAAAAGAAATTTGTGCTAGTTTTGCTGTTGCACCTCAAACCGCACAAGTTATGGCCATGGTGTGTGGTAAGTGCTTAGTTAAGATGGAAAAGGCATTAAATTTGTACCGTAAGATATTTTGAGAGAGAGAAAGACCACATTTACATAAATTTTATTACAGTATATTGTTATAATTGTTCTATTTTATTATTAGTTATTGTTAATCTCTTATTGTGCTTAATTTATAAATTAAACTTTATCACAGGTATGTATTTGTAGGAAAAAAGCAAAGTGTATATAGGGCTCTGTACTATCTATGCTTTCAGTCATCCACTGGGGATATTGGAAGTTATCCCCCAGGGATAAGGGGGGACTATTGTATATGGGTGGTGTTTGCTGATGGTCAGGACTGGTTTTCAGTTAGGGGGCAGGGAGTGTTGTTATGTGTTGGCAACTGAAATACCAGAATGCAGAAAAGTTTGCTATAGGTGATGTGTCATGGTGCTGGCCAACAAATATTTCCAGGTCTCTCTCTGGAATCATGGTAGGAATGCATTTCCTTGCCCTCTTAAAATTGTGTGACCATGTAACTTACTTTGACCCTTAAAATGTGGGTGAAAGTGACGTGTACGTAGAAGCTTTAAGAGCACCAGCACCTGATTTGCCGTGTTCCCTTTTTCCTGCCAAGGTGACTGTGGCAGTGTGTGGACAATAAAATCTCTGTCAGACCAGGTCCATGAGTGGTTACAGTATGCAGAGCCTCCTGCCAACCCATGCTGGACATGCAGCGTGAGCAAGAAATGAACTTTTGTGTTAAGCCACTGATTTGGGGGGCATTTACATTGTGTTTTGTTTGTTTGCTTGTTAACTACAGCAAAACCAAGTCTATTTATTCTGATTCAAACACACATGAACATCCACTTGAGGTGTCCTTGTTCTCCCTAGATCTTTTAAAAAGTTCCTGTTCATTCATTTTAAGGTGATCTTGAGAAGCCAAGGAGATAAACACCTGTGTTCAACCAGCCATTCTGGATGGAAAGTTTAGCAGGATCCTTTAGTCTTGATAGCAAATGTTTTGGCCTTGTTACTACAGATCCAGCCTTGGACACTTACAAATAAATGTTCCAGTTGAAGACTTCACAGGTGGCAACACAGTCCTATTTGAGTTGTTTACTTCTTGTGCCCTGATCCATCCTGATTCCCAGGCAGGACGACTTCTTGAACCAGATGGGAGTGTGGTCCTCCAGGGGATCCCTTCCAACCACCTCTGACTTACTAAGCAGCAGCACTGACTTGCCCACACAGCCCCTCCACTGTCTGGTCCTTATAGTGTGAGGCAAGGTTTTTTTGATTAAAAATAGTTTTTGCTCCAGGAATGCTTCTCTACTTAAAAAGGATGGCCACAAAAAAACGTCTTTGAGAATCACAGCACTGGATTTTGAACCATAAATTTCTCTTAGAGAAGTCCATTTCTTCTGGGGGAATTTGAAGAATTATTGGATTCCAGGCATACAAGATTGTGAATTACCAAAAACGAAGACAAAACTGTCCAAGGTCAGTGGTGATTAAAACCTTTTTTGGAGGAATCTCCACTTAAAGCACAAAACTGACCTGGGAACAGGATCTGCTTGGGGAACTGAATTATTCTCTGAGAGCTACTGCTGTTACAAGGACTTTTCCTATTTTGTGACTAAGAAACCTTGGTGTTAGCATCACCAGGCTGCAGAATCTAAGGCAACAGACATATTCGCCAGGGTCCAAATTAGTTAATTTTCCATATTCCACAGCAAGGGGCATCTGCAACCAGTGCACGCTCACCATGCCTATTTTTAAGCTTAAATTTGGCACAAGTAGCAACACTGAAAAGGCACCTGTTTCCTCTCCTTTCTCATATACCCTCTGGGGCAGAGGCAGATGAACAGTAAACAGCTCAGGGTAGACACACAACTCAGGTACGGCACATCCTCAGGTGAACCCTGAATAATGGGTCAGGTCATTGTTGTGCCTGGGCTCTGCTAACCTTTCTTTCTAAGATAAGAGCCTCTCTGCTCAAGATATGGAGGGAAGTAATGAAAGAGAATATCCCTGAAATGAAATGCGGGGCCTCTGTCCTCAAACCAAAGAAACCATCTCTCACTCACTGTCCTCTTTCTGATGGCCCCTACCTTACCCAGAGCTCAGAGCCCACCCTGAGGTTGTTGTGAAGAGTGACCAGCAAGGGAAAGAGTCCTATCACCAAGTCCCAAAGCACCTTGTCATCCCTCATACCAGATGTCCCCCTATGCAGATGCCAGACATCACCATGTTGACTGGGCATGAAATATAATTAAAGGGGGGATTTACTCTAAGAATTCACAAGATAGAGTCATACTTTAGGTAAGATAGTAAGACTATCTTTGGAATGATTTTCCATTCTAGTCTCTGCCATCAAGCAGGAGAAATCCAGTTAGAGGGACACGATTTGGGGTCATGAGGAAGCCAAGGATAAAATCCAATACTGTTGCCATTATTCTAGGAGAACATGTAATTTTTGCCATATGGACAAGTAGTCAGAAGGAACTTCAAAGTATTGTTGACCTTAAACCTGCCTCAAATGTTCTGAAAAATTAATATCATCAGGCTATATTTCCCTGCAAAATACTTTTTGTCTGAATTTCACAAGTAAATGATTTAGATCATATTTTTCCCTTGTTTCAGGTTCAGTAGCAATAACTTTCCTTGGAAGAAAACCGTTGAGCTGGTAAGGTACCATGATGGAACACAGGTAACATTCTGGCTATGAGGACTGGGACACTTTCAAAAGGTCGTATCAAACACATACAAAAAAAAAAATCAAAGTTCTTTTTTTTCAGGTAATAATCTTTAAAAATGCTTGGGGAGGATTTGTATAAGTTTCTAGTTTTCTCTTTTTACGAAAGTTGTTTATGAGAGTATTACTGTCTTTATGTTTATCCCTAAAGGTTGTTCTGGTTCCAGTGGAAAAGGATTTGGGAAGCCCAGGAGTCTAGACTAATATTCTGGTTCAGTTCTCAGAATGTGAGGTCAGCGCAGGTGGGCCAAAGCAAGGCCATGGTTTTTATCTCCAGCACAAAGACCAGGAGTCTTACCAAGTGCCCTCTGCCCTTTGGGAAGCCCAACCTGTAATACGGAAACTTCCTTATGGAAGAAAGCACCATCTGTGGCTAAATTCTCTGGCATATCTTAGCATTTTCTGCCGAAGTGCCAGGTGGGGCTGAGGAGAATGAAGATGTATCCCTGGCACACTAACATGCGTTTTTGTATGGCCCTTAATCCCATGACTCTTTATCTTTCACAGCCTTAAAATTGGTTTTATTCTATATTTTTTCTTTTTGGTAATCAGTCTTAAACATCAATTACACATGAGCGATAAATGGCCTCAGTGTTTATCCGTGGCTTCATGCATGACTCACTCCCACTGACTCTACTCGGCAAACATTCAGGCACGTTAAGTGAGGTAAAAGCCCCACACCAGGCATGTCACCACTAGTTCTGCACAGAATAACCAAACATCTTACATGAGAAACACCTGGGAACAGCCTTTGCCATCACACACGTGGACACCTTGGTACAAAGGTTATTCTTGACTGAGAAAAAGAAATACATTGTAATTGGCTTACATGCACATTGCAGGAACTGATACTGTAGTTGGTAGTCAGTGCAGAGAAGAGTCCTGTGTCACCATCACACAGTGGTAAATTTCCCCATGGAACCTCCACACCCCATACCTAGAGACTGGAGCACAGAACTTGGCACAAAGCAGAGGTTCTAAAGCTAATTATTGAACAAATGTGACATGTGGATCTATCCCTATTCAATAGGGATAGATCACGTCACTCTCCCTTTTAAGAATCGATTGTTTGAGAAGGTTCTCTTTGAGAAAAAAGTGCAAAGGGATTCAGAGCCCATGGGGCATCATGGCCGGTTCTCGGTGGGGACTTCAGTCCAGGTATGTTCTGGACTGGGTGTCCATGGACACCAGTCACCTTTCTAGTGTCAAGGAGCAGCATGGAATAATGTGGAAATGACACCTTAATGAAACAAAAGCATCATATCAAGAACTTTCAAGTTACTAAATTAAAAAAAGTCCAGCTGTTCCAACTCAGCCAAAGGCTTGGGCATTTTGAAGCCCATCCATCAGAAAAGTAATATGATAGCCAATTCAAGTTGATTCCTCCTAGAGATGAGTGGCCCAGGACCTCATCTATTCAAAGTCTGGAGGCAACAGGCCAGAGGGCAATAAACAACCTCACTCAGGATGCTACACTGCGAGCTCTCAAGGACACCCTGGGGGCGTGGATACTGTCCCTGTGTGGGTCTGCTCTGGGTCCTCAGCTCAAGTACTTGGGTTAAGGACCCAGAAGAGTTCAGGCAAGGGTCAGGGCACATATATAATTGGGCACAAATCCTGCATTTGATTCCTCTTTATCTTTCTGGTATGGTATTTTCTTTGATATACACCCTCAGGGTGATAAGGCATTCCTCCTCTTCCCAGTCTTTCGAGCTGGGCAGAGATGAAAGTTACCTTCCTATCTAAACTGACAGGATTCCGAATCCATCCGGCTGCACTTGGAGCCACCTAGATGTTACATGACCCGGGCGCTTTATACCGTTTCTAAGCTGGGTTTTTTCCTTCAGCCTGAAATGTCCTTCCCCCACCTCCACTGTCAGTTAATTCCTACTTGTCCTTTAGGGCTTGGGGGCCACTGTCATCTGCCCACAGGGCTGGGCAAGGAGCCCCACCAGAACTTGGGGTCCCACAGCACCCCCACTGAGCACCTCCCTTGACTGTGGCCAACTCAGTGACAGTTAACTTTTATTTCTGCAACACCTTGCTCTTAAAATACAGCAGTGCTGAATGAATGTTTACTGGGTGAATGGCCACCTGGGTGACCATGAGCAGTATCTCTCGTACATGCATTCCAGAATGCCAGACCTGGGTTACAGGTTAGTGTTTGATGAAATTTGTTAGCTAGTGATTCATCCGCGTGTGAGCGAGCATTCCACGGACATCTTCAATAAACAGCATCCACACTGACATGAGCTTATGCTCACAGACCCCAACCACAAGGATTTGGAGAAAGCAGCTTTAGACTTCAAAATGAAGGTGTGACATTTTGCAACTCAGAACTTTTACAGGTAAAAGGACAGAACTTTTACAGGTGGGTGAAGCTAACCTAGCTTATCTTTCTCTGAAGGTTTGCTAAGGCTTTTGTGAAGGAACACTAAGCCACATGTCAGGGTGGGGACCACTACCCCCTGGAGGATTCCAGCACCTGCCATTCTATGGGGGACTGGCTGCCACAGCCCCAGAGGCCTGATCTCCCCAGGAAGAAGCCTGCACATTCACGCCCATCTCCCTTCTGTCTATGGTTGGGGCCAGGAATAGGGTGGGATGGAGAAGGGAGAGAGCAGAGGAAAAGGACATTGCTGTGATTGGAGGAATGGATGTGTTCATGCCAAGATCAAAGGCCAACAAATGGATTAGACACTGGGGGAATGCTTTTGCCCTGATCTGGGTTCTCTCGAAGTTGTCTGCTATGTGGCATACAGTGGAAGTTTACAAAGGTGTATGGTGGAACCTTCCTTAATGCTCTACAGAATTGCCCAGGGGGCAGAAGTGGGCACGGCTGTGCTTGACCTGCCTTCCACAGAATGGAGCAATTGTAGTCAGTCCAGTTTATCGGAGCTCAGCACAGCATTCAGTTTACATAAAAGGTTCTAATGCTGCTTTTTAAAAAAAATCAATAGTAAACACTTGCCAGCTGCTGAGGTCTCGTTCTTAATAACTGTCCTTGCTGCGCAGTTGCAGCAGGCAAGGTCAGTCTCATGGCAAACTGGAGCTAGGGTCCATATAGAGAAAGTAGCATCAGACAAAACAAAGAGCAGACGTTACCAAAGGTTCAGAGCAGTGCTCTCCACGAGAACTTTCTGTAAGGAAGAGTTCTCTCTCTGCACCATCCAACACGGGACCCGCAGTCACATGTGGCAACGGGGCACTTGAAATGTTACTAGTGGGACTGACGGCTGAAGTTTTAAGTTTGTTTAATTTTAACTAATTATATTTAAAATTTGAATCAATGCCAGTGGCCTGTGGCTACTGTCCTGGATGGTGCAGCTTTGGAGGGCACCTCCGCCACACTGACTTGTTCCAACATCAGCTCCTTTAGCTTTCCTCGGGAGCCGGGCAGCAGGCACAGGTTCTCACTCAAGCTTCCTGTTCCACAGCCTGGGCACTTATCTTTAAGTCCTGAAACCAGCCCTTACTGGGCCTGAAGTGTAATTTTAATGTCATTTTGTATTTGCATTTGCCCCTGGCTTTGCTTTCACAGGATCCTGCAAAGCATCTGTGCAATAGGCCGCTCTTTCCACGAAGTATCTAGAAGGAAAGGTTCCTCCAGACCAGGTCTTCTGTCCAAATAGAGAAAAGGGGGACGTGCACAGACTTCTCCTCTCTGCCTCTCCTAGAGGCCCACTCTGTGGGACAGGGAGGAGCAACTGTGATTCTATCCCCTTGTTGGGTGGAACTGGACTGAAACGCTTTTCTCCAAAGCAGTTGTGGGAATTAGAACAGAAGCTTTTCAGCTCAGCTCCACTCAAGAAGTTATCTTGGTGATGTCACTCTTGGTGACGTCGGGTGAGGGGACACTCACCCTCTGCGTGACTTGCCTGCCTCACGCTCCTCTCATTGAGTATCAAGCAGGTACTTCCCTGGACATCATAAGCTGGTGGCCACCAGGACAGGAAATCAGAAATGCTCTCCCACCTCTGGGAGAAGCAGCCCACAGCTGTGAGGATGGTTCCAGTGGAAAGACCGTGAGGCCCATCAGCTGAACCCCGCCGACCTCTCCACGCCCAGAGTTGGAGGAGGTCTGCATCTGGGACACGGGAGATGCAGTGACTCTGTAGCGTCAGCCAGTGGATGCATCGCTTACGTCCCGGAACATGAGGCTTCACGCACGTTTTAGGGATGTGTGTAAACGCTATTCTACTCTTACTGACGGAAAACTCAGAAACAGAGAAAACCTCTTCCATCCATAGGTAAAAACGATGTGGCAAAGTGTCTTCATCACCGTCTCTGTGTGCCGGACAGACGACGGGCTGGCACATGCTGAGGGGCGGGGCTGGTGGGGCAGGGCAGCTACTGTGTGAGAATGGACTTCGGGGCTGAACCCAGAGGGCCACAGGCAGACTGTTCGTGTCTAGGAACCTAAAGATGTCATTCTGGCTAAAATGTCCTTCTCTGCCTTTCAGAAATCCTAAGACTGTGGTGCTGGGTGCCCTATCTACTATTAACTACTCCTTAAATGTGAGATGCAGGGAAGGCACGTGATCGTTGGCTTTTGGGCAACATAATACACAATAAGATTGGCTTTGGGGCAATAAAATATACCACACTTGTAGGATGTCCAGTAGCTGCAGCAACACCTTGGGGCCCACACTCACCCGTCCACCAGGCGTGGCCCAGGTCACCTTTCCTCGGGCCCTGAGCTCACCTGTGCCCCGAGAGTGGCTGAAGTCACCCTTCACCACGCGGCAGGTCTTGCCGTCCCCGCTGCAGACCCCACACCGGTCTTCTTTGGCCGCAGACCCAATGATTCCATCACAGCCGATTTTCTAAATAAGCAGAGCGTTGGGTTATTCTGGGTATAGGACTCAGAGACACACCCTGCAGGGCTGACTTCTCCATGAGGCCCAGCAGGCTGGCGCATGGGGGCCCATGATACCTCCAGAGGCCCAAGCAAATATTTTAATTTATTTTAAAATCAGAAGAGAAAAAAGAATACGATCCAGCTAGTATTACATTTGTCTTTAACACCCACAGAATCATCAAATACAGGTTTTAGTATTTGTTATGGACGAGGGGGCTGCGAAGGCCCAAGTGCCCGGAACTCACACTGAGGCCTGAGCCGGCCCCTCCCAGAGCTGCCTGAGGCGGGGCTGAGGCGAGGGAGGGAAGCCGGCTCCCACACCTTCTGTTGTGGCCATAATTTCACACAATCCATGATCCCCTAGGAGCTGCGTGGGTCCTTGGCTCTGTCTCAGTTGGAACAGCCAACAGTCTCAGAAGACACAGCAGAGACCACAGTGACTTTTCTGCTGAGGTCGGGAAGCCCAGAGCTCACTCAGGCATGGCTGGGAATGAGCACCCTAGTTCTCAGTTAGGGGGATTTAGCCCAAGAAGATACCCTGCTGCTCAGATTTTTTCAACGAGGCCTGTCTGAGGGCAGAGGAGGGTCGCCCTGACCCTGGGTGGCTCCGGGCAGCACAGCCCACATCAGTTCATAAAAAGTGGGAAAAGGTTGTGAACTCCTGTTTTTCCTTAGAAAAAGAAAATGCACGAGACTTTTGTGGTCTGCAAAATAACATACCTAAGTTTATGTTATGGTAAACACTGGTGTGTTTAATTATTTGCTAGCTAAATTGCTAAAATGCCTCTCCACATTTCTCCCCTAAAGTGAAGGATTCCAGAACAGGAACTGGGTCTTCCCCACTGCCCTGTACCCTGCACTAGGTACTGGTGCCTCAAGCTGTGAAGGGTTCTACAGCCAGATAACCCAGGCCAAGGTGATTGCGCTCTTTCCTCCCTCCTTACACCCCACTCCAACCGGGGCAGGGCATGGGGCAGAGCCGGCTGAACAGCAGACCTGGAGGCAAAGGCTTGGCCCCATGGCTCACCAACTGAACCCTCTGTTTCATAAAGGCAGTGCTTCTTCAACATAAACGTGCATCCGCCTCACCAGGAGGGCTGTGAAAACACTGATGCGGGATCCATCCCTAGAGTTTCTGATCCAGCAGGGCTGGGTGGGCCTGAGAATCTGTATTTCTATGAAGTTCCCAGGTGATGCTGCTGTTGCTGGCCGGGACCACACTTGGAGAACCCTGGCACCGCGGAACGCTACACGAAGAGCAAGTGAGTGTTCTTCATAGTCAACGGTCCTGAAGTCTCACCCTTGGATCCTTTTGTTTCTTTGGGAAAGAATTAATGAGAAATTACTATCGTGTGTACAAAATTGATAGCATCACTGAATATATTTCAGTGAAGACTTGAAGATATGCTAAGTGCAGAGCAAATGTGGTCCCAAAATGACCATTATGAAAACTGAAAAAGGGCGGCATTAAAAAAAAAAAAGAAGCTCAAACGTGTTCAAAGTTAGTATAAAAACAGGTAAAGGGCAAGATCAGGGGCTTTAGCAGCCAGAGGCCAGGCAATGAGCAAAAGGAGAGAGTGGACGTACGGGTGATTTAGTGACACATGGAGACCCGATGGTAACTGGCATTGACTGTCACACCTTGCCAGGGCAGACCACCAATGCGACCTGGAGGCTGCCACAGGGTACCTTGAACTTGGATCATGTGGCAGGAGCTGGCTAAGTTCACGATCTGGACTGCTGGCTGATTGCTATGAAGATGCTTAATGTAAAATTACAGGAGCTAAGAATACAAGGCAGACAAGATCCGAAATTTTGCTCAACCAGCATGTTCAGCAAATGCCCTGGGGCCACATCTGTGCGGCCATGTGTGTGCTGCCCACCTTCGTGTCTCCTCACGTCCCAGAGCCCAGTGTCCCAGTCCTCAGCCTGTTTCTAGTGCTGCCACAGGGCCAACACCCATAGAGCCAGCCCCTGTACCTTGGCCGCTTTCGTGTCACCCTGACTTGTCCCCACGTGGCTTCCCCATCTCCCAGGTGCTCTCAGCTCTAGACTTCTCTCTCACTGGCTTTTTATTATTTTTTAATCACACTCCTGCCCAGCAATAGTGGGTCTCTGGCTGGAGCAGTTACCATCCGATACCTCAGTCAGGGTTTCGTGATAAAACAGTTTTCTAGATGCTCTAAGTTAACAACGCACTTGTTCTAGACAGCTTCCCCCAAGCCCAGCGATGACACCTGACAAATCTGGGGCCACACAGCAAGTGACTGGCAGGGCCAGGAACAGTCCCTCACCTCCTGCCTCCCAGCTCCAGGCTGGCTGGATATCTCCCCTGACTGTCCTCAGCCTGGCGAGGCCTTCTGGACAAGGTAAGGCCTCTCCCCAAAGTATGCTGGCTTTGTGAGAATTTGGAAACGTTCAGAATAGAGAAGCTAAAAGAACACCAGAAACACTACCTTTGGGGAAAGGAAATATGAGGGGAGGATTCACGCTAGAATTTCGAAAGGTTACCTGTTGTCTGGCTAAGAGATCATGGCTAGGAGGCACAGTTTGCATTTGAAATCTGCCAGACCAAGAATTCACCTGAATGCAGGAAGGACAGGCGTGGAGGTGCTTCAGGGAGCAGCGCGACAAGGGACTCACTGGGAGGAAGGGCCCTTAGTAGGAGAGCACACACTTTCCTAGATGAGCAAACTGCTTTCCCTCCAAAGAGTCCCCTGAAAGAAGGATCTTGGTGGGAAAGAGAAAAGTGATAATGAGGCAGGGCAGTAGCTTAAATGAGTGCTTATAAAGCCCCTGCACAGCCAGACCAGCATTAGACGTCCTCGGGATGTTGCTCCAGACAAGCAGAGGCAGGTCAGGGGGGCAACTGTCTCCCTTCACTGTGATTCTCACCATCGCTCCTAAAACATAACATAAAGAACATGCACACGCTTGCTCAGTAGCAAGGCCCCAACTGGCACTGAGATAGACCTCATGGGATCTAAAGTTTAAGTACACGCAATGTTTGGAATTGATGTCCTTTTTTCCGGGGATGAAGTCACCATCAGTTAGGAGCCCAGCAAGGCCTTGATATCTGTGGGACTGCCGCAGTGCGCTGCTGCCTTGTGACACTTGGGCACACCGGGCCTGCAAGAAGCTAGCTAGCCCTGGCCTCTTTTCCTAGAGTCCAGGTTATTCACAGGTAAGTCCAGGGGCCCACTGTCAGCATCTATTTCTCTCAGGAGGTGCTGCACGATCCTTTCCGAAACATGAGCCACCTGCTTATTTTTACACTGGGGTGATAGGTCTTGAGGGCTAAAATTCGTCTATCAAAATGGTACGCCCTTTCACACAATTCTTGCTCTGCACTTGCTAAAGGGAACAACACCGCGTGGTTTGATCATCTGTGGTCAATTTCTAGGGCAGACAGATAATCTCCTGGGCCCAGGAACACAGATCACGTTGGGTGGCACTTACTAAACTCCAGCACACTGCAATCACCTGAAGGCCTGGGTAGGTCACACATTGCTGGGTGGGGCCCAAGGATTTGTGTTTCCGCTCAATTCCCAGGTGATGCTGCAGGCCTAGGGCTTACTGGGAGACCACTGGGTTAGGTATGGAACTCAGAGAGAGACCTTCCTGGAGATGGCCACGGCTGTGAGACTCCAGCCCTGTGTCCTGAAGAAGTGTCCTTTCTCCCTCTGGAAAAGCCCCATGCATGGAGCTCCCACTGGGAGCTCTGTTACCCCTGAGCCAAAGCAGTTCTGGGCTGAGGTATCCTGGAGGGTTGCGGAGGACAGTGCTGACTCCCCTCTGCTCCCAGGAACTGGGGCCCTCAGTAGTGCTCAGGTCAAGTAAACAATCTATGGGAAGCTCCCTCATGACAGAACGTCTAGTTATAAAACCCAAAATGCCTTCAAATGAGGGCCTTACAGATCACCTGAACGCTGGTTTAAGGGCTGTTCAGAACTTCCTACTCACAGGTCTCCACCCAGGAAACAGAGACCCAGAGCTGAAGCCTTCAAAAGCCTTGTTTGCAGGATTCACATCGTCTTATGTTGTTAAACTGTCAAAGGCTGGATACAGGGGGAAACTTCTCTGCTATTTTCTCCTCTTTCCTTACCCAGCATTTTGTTTTGATTTTAAAAACTAGTTTCTTTTGTTAAAATTTCACCTCTCGGAACAAAAGTATCCTTAGACATGACTTAAGATTGTATAGCTAACTGGCTTCTGGACTAGGGCTAAGTTACCCGGCAGGTGGGCAGTCAGCTTCTCTTCCGTCAGTGTTGTGCTCAAAGTTGAGGTTCACCATGTGTGTCCTGAGGATCGTTACAGATTTGGACATGAGCCTCAGTTTCCCCATTCTAAAAATGAGAATATTAACCTCAATCTCCGAGAGTTGTTGTAAAAATTACCTCTCCTCTGGTTCAAGAAACCCAGGCTCACCACTCAGGCCCTGGTGAGAGGTTGGCCCTGTCAGGACGGATGGAGACTGTTCACAGGCCATCTTCCTTCTAAGGGGCTGGGGGACAAGCCCCCTCCCCTCTCTCCGTTTGAGCAGAGCAGGGCTCAACAGGTAATTGTTCTCTATCCCTTTTCTACCACAGAATCCCTGCCCCTCCAAAAAAGGCAAAGGGCAAGGAGAAGGTATTGATAGGTAGGACTGCATCTTCCCTCTGTCCCTCTTGGGGGTGATGCACGAGAGCTGTGCGCAAAGGCCCATGTGCAGGTGGGCTCTCCCGTGATGTTAAGCAGCCCCACCTGCAGCAGGTCATGGTCTGTCCCAGTGGGCTTCTCAGGTCAGGTGCAAACAGGGATGCTAGCAGGGTCACCCTGTAAATTAACTCTCTGGGACACCCAGAGGCTGGGACAGTTTTGTGTGCTCTGCTCTCTGCCTGGTATTAGATGCCAAGATGCATTTAAAGGGAAAGCACACAGGGAGGTCTGTGTCTGAACAGCAGCAAATCTGAGAACCAAGGGGCAAGAGCCAAACTAATCTGCCAGCAGTGGCATTTTCTCCCTTTGCTACACAGTAGTGCCAGCAACATACGATATTCTTGGAAGGGGCTGGGATTTTTTTTTTCCCCCAAAATACTGAACATTAGAGGAGATTTAATGACTGTATTTATGAGGCTTGGTGTTCCAGAGGACAAGAAGACAAAATTAAAGGAAACTCCAAACAATAAACTCTTGAATCTTCCCATGTTATCCTAGTGATCCCTGGCAGTCACTTTTCTACATACACTAGGAATTCCCGCTACCCATTTCTGAGCTTCCAAAGCAGTTCCTACTCAGCATCTGTTGGTCAGAGCCCTGCTCTGCTGAAGTCAGAGTGTGTGTGACACCAAGGGGAGGACACTGTCTGGAGCGTAATTAATCAAAGGCTCAGGATGGTAGGGACCTGGCAGGAAAAGCACAAGTTCTTTAGGTAGAGAACAGTTCCTGTGAAACATGCAAAAAGACTAGAAAAGCATTAGTGCTCAGAACTATGCTCTGGAGGCGGGGGAGGGATGGACCATGAACAGCACAGAAGTGAAGAATATCCATCTTTAGTGATTTGAAACCTGGATTCTGCCCCCAGAATCCTGCCGCTGCTCGATGGACCATCACCAGTGACAGACAACCTCCTGGTCACCACATCCGGTGACCATTTCTCCATCCTCATCTTTGACCTGTCGCTCTGTAGCATCTGATGATACCCCATCTGCGGCTGTGCATATATTCATTCACCCAAAGCACGGTTACTGGACTCCTGTTACATGCCTAACTTGGAATAAAGACACTAAGACAGAGGCCGAGAAGGGAGCGGGCATCCGAGGCGGCTCTTGTGTGATTCTTTCCCGACCCCTTGGACAGTTCTGCCTCCCCTCTCTCTCGTCCAAAAGTGGGCAGCTCTCGTGCCCCTTCTGCTTCTGATTTTTCTTGGTAATGTCACCTTCTCCTTAAGCTGCAACACTCACTCACGTGCAGACGGCTCTTAAACCTCACACTCGCCCTCCCACCCAGGCTCACAGAGCGCCGGTCTGCTGACAACCCCCCTAGACTCTCTGGCCAGGACACTGACCTCAGTGGGGCCACACTGAAACACCGGCTCCTCCTCTAAAGCTGCTGGCTTCTGACTTCTCAGTTCTACTGCTGGATGCCTCTTGCCGCCCTCCTGCAGCTGACAGACACGGCTGCCTTCCCGGCCCTAAGCCTGAGGCCTCCAAGCCATTTCCGACCCCTCTTCTTGATATACTCACTTAGGTGCCGGCCTCGTGGCTTTGTCCCCTGAACCTCTCTAGTGTCTATTTCTTCTCTGTGCTCATGGCCACTGCCCAGTGTAGACCCTCATTACTCAGCAAATGACTTATCACACTGGTTTTCTTCCCGCTGCTGCCAGATTGATCTTCACCTGGTCATGGCTGTGGACCCCACTGCCTATCGAGTATGCCCGCACTTAGGAACCTGGGGCCCTCCCCGATCTCATCCCAACCGCTCAGCTCCCCAGCTTCCCTCCCTCCTTCTCCAAGTGCACACTGAGTCCAACCACCTCCAGCCCCGCTCCCGCGAGCTCCATCATCCCCACGGTCAGAATAAACCCAGATTCCAGCCACAGCCTGCCCGGCCCAGGCCCTGGAGCCTCTGCCCCCTGCCCTCCACTGTTTCTGGAATGTGCCAGCCTCGCCCCTGCTGCCTTCTGCTGGGAGCGTCCTCCCCCATGTCTCCGTTGGGCTGGCTCTGTCTCCTCGGAGGGCCCTGCTGCACCACTCGCAGCCCACTGTCTACGACACCGTTTCGTTCTCACACGGGTCAGTCCCAGGAATGACCAGGTCTGTGAGTTTATATGTTTCTTGTCTGTACGGTGCATGGGGACAGGAACCCTCTTGGTCCTGCTGAGCACTGCATGCCCAGTGCACCTTTCAGCGTCCAGCACATGGAATGTTCTTTCTGCTCTGTCTAAACCCAGTCTCTCACTGGCTCTTGATCACACCTTCACCTGTGGTTGTTAGGGTTTCACATGAGTCAGTCTCATCTTCCCGACAGACACACCATAAGCATGTGGAGGACAGTGTCTTATAATCCTCTGTACTCTTGTCCTCAACCCAAACACAGTGGCCAGCATGGTGCTGAGCACAGAATACGTGTTCAATAAACACATAAAAATGCTGACCTCTCATCAAGCTGGGCCCTGGGCCAAACTGGGAATAGGAGACTTTGGTTTTCAAGCCAGGCCCTCTGCGCCCCGAGCCTGACAGCAGAGTCACCCCTCTCACAACAGTGCAGTTTAACTTTCTCATTTTTGAACTGGGACTTCCTCACACAGGTTTCAATGGTCTTGTTTGTGTTTATTTTTCTGGCTGAGAGGAGAAGCACTACCTTTCTTCAACTTAATAGCTATCTTCCAACTATTGCCTCACTCTCTCTCTGCTGTTAGAGGGACACCACTGACTTCTTGTTTCAAATTTAATTGCTACTTTCAGCCAGCGATGCAGCCCCCATCCCAGCATCATCTGGGCTCCTGGGTCAGCTCCACCAAGTCCTGCTGGGCTCGTCTTCCTCATTCTGGGCTTCACCCTTGTCTTGCTAAACTACATGTCATTTCTTCAGAATGGATGCATGGAAAATAAAATTTCGGAGTTCTTCCATGTCTCAAAATTACTTTATTTTGCCTGCATGCTTGGTTGATCATTTGGCTGCATACAGAATTCAGTAATTATCTCAATTTTCTGCCAGGGTCAGTTTTCCTGTTTGTTTTTCTTGGTCTTTCTCATTCCTGCTGCTGGTTTTCTTCAGAGAGCTGATGATCTCTGGTTGACCACTCGTATTTGAGAATGAGGCACAGAAGGGCCAACTGATGGAACTCCAGATGCGAGGGTGGCAGTCTTCCATTCGGGACTGGCGGGAGGGAAGCTGGGCTCTGCCCCCAGTCCCAGAGGGTGGGCGCTATGCTAGAGTACTGGGGTCCCTCCCCTGCTTCAGCTGTCCCTGAACAGCTTATCACACAACTTCGGAAAAGAGCCTGAAGATAATTCCCTAACAGCCCGTCAAGCTCCCAGTGCCAGGCTGGGCATGGTCAGCAATGGTAACTCATTATTTTCAGCCAACTCCTCCCTCCCACCCTCCATTCCCAAGTCCTAGACTTCCTCAAGCATCTTGCTTTCTTTTTGGTTGTGACTCTCCATCTGTTCCAGTTCTGGCCTCTGTTTCTTCAGTGAAACTTCCATCCACTTCTGCCCTCTTGTCAAAGGGTGGCCTCTGCTTCTCTTCACCACCATGGTTTGTGCTATGCTGCCTTAACCACTGGATTAGTGGAGTCCTGGGATGGAAGAGGGGTGAACATGTGGCTCAGTCTGCTGGCTTAATCCAGAAGTTGCTATGGGAGGTTAATCAGATAAAAGGGATACAGGGAATGACTTCAGAGTTTTAAGCACTGCTGTAGATAAAGTTTCAGCACTGTTGAAAGGCCCATGCATGCAGAAACACCCGGTACAGATTCCTGCATGCTTGTTACCCCTTTTTACACAGGGGGACTCTGAGGCCAGAGCCTCTTATAATTCTCCTAGATTCTAGCAGTAATTCCACTTGCCTAATAGACCACAAAATAAGAGGCCAATAAATTCTGGGCAATGAAAATGGTCCATTGAAATAAGCTCCAGATTCCAGAATCGCTGAAGTCCTAAGAGCAGGTGACCCACCCACTCTTTTTTTCTTTGCAAAATGCAATCAGAGGCTGTCTGTCCTTTAAGTCAGCCCCTTGGAGAACACAGACAATCAGATACAATCCCTCCACTGAATAAGCTTATACGCCCTGAAGGTGTTTTGTTTTGGTGTTCATCAAGCCAGGGATATGTACACAAGTTAGGGTCCCAAGGAAATGTGACTGTAATCGGAGTACATTGGCTGCAAGTGTACGTTAGCTGATGAGGCCTTAAAGAAAAGCCAAGCATATCTGGTCCCAGGTCCATGCAGACATGTCCATCCATTTGACTCACCCACTGCCGGTCAGCAGCTTTGAGGCAAGTTGCACATTAGAGGCGTATTAACTTGATTTCCTTGCTTCTGGAGGCCAACAGTAGGAATCATTAATGATGGGACTCCTGATTTATAGGGACTTGCTGAAAAATAGACAATGTTTGTGTTTCTTCCCCCAACTCACTCCCACTTTTATGAGCACTGTTAAGTTTCATTTCAGCATGTTAAGTAATTTGTGACTCACTGAAATGAAACTCAACTCAGTCCTCATAAAACAGAGTAAAATGGTATTTCCGTGTTTCATGTTATGGTTTGAATCAGCCTGCTATGTGGAACTTAGTGGAATCTTCTCAAAATGCCATTTTGGAGCCTCTCGTCCCTGCCATTCCCCACCAACTAGTCACCATGTTTCTCAGAATTTCCCAGAACTCCTTCTGCTACCCCAAAATAGCAAAATTTATAGCTGAAGGGAACAGTGGGAAAAGCTAGCAAGTAAACCATGGCAACATTTCTGGAAGTGCTGTCTTACATAAAACATGGATGATTTCTACCTTTTATCCACTATAATTAGATAATGACATTGGTGAATAGGTACAGACCCTCTGCTCACAAAACCCCTGAGATATCTTTTTATTACTATTACTCTTCTTCTCTTTAACCAATATTCTTTGCCTTACTCATTCACAAGGACCACAGAAATCCAGAACTTTCCACTTTGGCAATCACTGTAACTAGGCATAAATACTGTATTTGCACTTAATTTCTTATAGTCTTATTTAAATATGCTCAATGTTATTATAAAACTTCATTAGCTCTGACTTTACTAATTTGGATTTTTGTGAGAATTGAGTTAACCTTGGGCTAAAGTTAACTTTCATAGATTCTCTCTGAAGAATGAGCACTACTAGAAAAATTACAGATGGGATTTTTAACTTCCTTCAGAAAGCAAGTTGTTTCTCTCATGAGGTGCTTGCTGGTAGGTGTGCTGCCATCTCCCAGGACAGCGGTCCTTCTGCTAGGACTGGTGGATGGCCTGGAGGCAGTGGGTCACTGGGATGCTTCCAGGTAGAGGAGACGGTACTTCCAAGAACTGGCAGGCAGAGGTCTCCCCATTGTCAGGGTGAGGCTCTAAGGAGCATAAACCCCACCTGCTGCAGAGCACTGTGAAAGGGGCCACCATCTGCACCTCCGTGCTCTAGTGCCCCCTGCCTTGAGGGGTCGTGCTTGGTTAGCACTAAGTCTCAGCGCAGGGTGAGTATATGCAGTGAAGATGGTGGTAGAGGCATTTGAAATGGACTGGGGGGTGGAATGGGATGGGGGTGGGAATGGGAAGGCGAGTGTACACATGTCATTCGTGTCACACCCAAGTGCAGGGCAGGCTCTGGCTCGATGGTGCCCTGATGACTGCACACTTAAGGCTATTGAAATACCTTGAGTGGCATCTCAAAAACCCTGCTGTACTCACTAAAGGACTGAGAGTTTCACTGTCATGGTATGGGGGAGATTCCCTAATTGAAAAGGCTGCAGTTAGAACCAATGTCACGGAAGGGGCACACTGGCACTGATCACTTAGAGCTGAAATCATGTCTGGCCACTTAACGTGGACCGCACTGGCCAGAAAATTTCAGGATTCTTAGAAATGTTTCCACATTGATAAGAACACTGCAGAAGATGCTGGTGAGAGGCTGGAGGTGGCTCAGCTGGTGCTGCTCTAAAGAATACAAGTGCTTTTAGCTAGGGAAATGTTTGCTAAAGGAACATACGTCATTGGGCTGCACCATGGCCCATGCAAGTGTATAATTTAGGACAGAAACAGATCTTGCACTTGGCTTGCTAGCAGGTTTACCAAAGAACCAGAACCATCAGCCATTTTTCTTTCAATGATGATGATAAGATCATTGTCCACATCTCCGCCAGAGGCTCTGCCCATTCTTTGCTACAATGCAGCAGCCCTGAGGGCCTGTCGCCCCTCCTTCCCTGGGAGGATGCCTGGCCAAGACTCTCGGGCACCAAGTGTCTATCACTCCTACATATTTGTATTTGATAACAAAGCCAGGCAGTGCCAAAGGAGTCTGGATACTGTCAAGTTTTTCCCTGAAAAATCCTAGTCTTAGACTAGTTTGGACTTTGCAGGGAAAAAAATCCACTAGGGTTGAAATGGTCGGACACCCTCCCTCCCTCCTTTCTCTTTTTGTCTTCTTAAATGACATCTTTCATCATGCTAATGAATCACAGACATCCAACATCAGGATGGGTTTGGGGATTATATTCCAGCGGGTGGAGCAGTCCCAAAAGCCAACCATAGTCACATACCCAGGTACCACCTGTGAAGGCATATGCTCAGTTTTACTATATCTTTTATAGCTAAACAAGCACAGCTTGTCCAAAAACATATGTTCATACACATCTTCCAGTCCCACTTAGTAGTCTATCTGCTCTTCCCTTTGTCATGATGTTTAAAGTTACTCCAAGTTTTTTGAGATGACCCATGTTGCCACTACTCTTTCAGCACCTCATCTCTTGGTTGGCCTGCACTTGGGCCTCATGCTCAGTCACTGCTGAGGGAGGGAGGGGTGCCAGGCTGCAGGTGGCAGCACCACCGATGTAATTCCTCACCCAGGCCCCCGCCACCCTGAGCCCCTCTGGAGGGAGCCTCCCCTCCAAAGCCCTGCCAAGGACACAAGGAAAACACGTCACCTGGCACCTGCCGTGCACACAGAGGTCGGTCTCGTAGGGCCCGCAAGGCGTGCCGTCCAGGACCCTGTCGGCCACCAGCAGCGGGGACTCCTTCCCGAGGGGCGAGCAGTAGAGTTCACACGGCTTATCTAAGGAGGGAAAGGGGTGGACGTTGACGTGGGATGGGGTTTGGGGGCCATGCAGGGTGCAGATGCATGTGGGCGACAGGCCAGCCCAAGAGATGAGAAGTCGGCACGGGATCAAGGTCACAGGTACATGGCACACGTTGCACCCAGCCCTTGGAACGCGTGAAACAGAAAATGGAGAAATCACGTGAATGACACAGCGGTGAGAGCACTGTGGGCTTTTCTGTACCTTGTTCTCTTTATCCTTTGCAAAGATACAGTATTTCTTTTTCCTTAAGGTATTAAAAACACCAGGCAGAACAAACATTTTGTCGTGTGCTAACCTCTAAGCAAGTTGACTATGTATCAAGGGTGAGCCTGGGGTGGGAAAGGGGGAGGAGGCGAACAAGAAGGCCTCCCAGTGAAGGGAGCAGGCCCAGGGGCGTCTCCACGGCAGTGGCTTTTGCTAAAGCTTTAGTGCTCCCCAGCCGCTGGATAAAAGCTGCAGCGCTGTGGTACGTGGTAAGAAGGCCCTGGAAGAAACGGAGCAGGAATAAGGAACAGAAAGGGGACACAGAAGCCTCTAGGACAACTTGTAAGAGCCATGTCCCCAGGCAGGATGGAAACCCTGGTTTCTGCTGCTGCTGGAACGAAGTGAGCTCCCAGAACATGCCAAGATCTCACGCCTTTGCCTAGATTGTTCCCTCTGCCTGGAAATCTCTCCCTGCACTTAGCTTTCTGGAAGATTCCTGGCACCCCAGAAACTTCCACTCCAGAGCTCTCTCTTCTCATGCCACCTCTGACTTGGACTCTCTATCTGCACTTTGCACACACCTCCATTAAAGCCCTCAAATCCTACTGTCCTATAATTGTTTGAGCAACTCCCATATACAAGAGGATTTCTTATAAGGCGGGTCCTGTTGCTACAGGAGTTTGAAGGGGATGGATTGTAATTCCCTTTAGATTGAAGAACTGATGGAAATGGGAGCCCTTGGAGGACAAGGAACTGAACTTTCATCTTTTGTCCCCAGGTCAGTCCCAGGACCTGGCTCACAGAAGGACTTGGTAAATATTTTCATCTTTCTATATAAACTTTAGAGTCAGTTTGTTGATATACCCAAAATAACTTACTGGAATTTTCATCAGGATTGCCCTGAATCTCTAGATCAAATTGGAAAGAATTGGCATCTTGATATCTTTCCATTGATATGGAATATTTCCCCATTTTTGTAATTGTTTTATTTCATTCATCAGAGTTTTGTAGTTTTCCTCATATAGATCTTATACATATTTTGTTGGACTTATACCTAATTATTTCATTTTGGGGGTGCTAATGTAAATGGCATTGTGTTTTTGTTTTTGTTTTAAGAATTTCAGCAGTGTTCCTTTTATTTTTATTTTTTGGCTGCACGGCACAGCATACAGGATCTTAGTTCCCCGACCAGGCCTCTGTAGTGGAAGTGCAGAGTCTTAACCTCTGGACTGCCAGGGAAGTCCCTGGCATTGTGTTTTTAATTTCAAACTCCACTTGCTCATTGTTCTTATATAGGGAAGCGACTGACTTTCGTACATGTACCTTATATCCTGAAACCTTGCTATAATCCCTTACTAGTTCCAGGAGGTTTTTTCTGTTGATTCTTTTGGATTTTCTACATAGATGATTATGTCATCTGCAAATAAAGATAGTTTTCTTTCTTCCCAATCTGTATATAGTAAGTCCCCTACACATGAACCTTTAAGTTGCGAACTTTCAAAGATGCGAATGTATTATAAACTTATTTCAGTACAGTACTAAATAGCCGATTGTGTTAGTTGGGTACCTAGGCTAACTCTGTTGGACTTACAAACAAATTGGACTTATGAATGCACTCTCAGAACTGAATTTGTTTGTATGTAGGAGACTTACTGTAACTCTTATTTCCTTTTCTTGTCTTATTGCATTAACTAGGTCTTCCAGTACGATGTTGAAAAAGTAGTGGTGAAAGGGGACTTCCTTGTCTTGTAATTGATCTTAGTGGGAAAGCTTCAGGATTATTTATTTTTTAATAAATGAATGGATTTTGTTCTTTTGTACACAACTGAGAAAGATAAATGCACCTTTTCTCTCTTTCTCTCAGTCACCTAATTCTAATGTGGTTTATACAATTATTTTGCAAAGGAACTTCCAGAGAGAGATACACCAACATCTTTGTGCTGTCTCTGCCAGGCCCTTTGTCTCCACCATGAACCTTCCCCAGTGGGTCCTTCTGGTGGTCTCAGGTGAGCAAGGGCAGGGGTAAAAAAAAAAGGCTTCCGGAGCTGACTTGGCCTCAGTAGACCTTGGCATCCTAGCTGGAGAGTTCTTGTCAGAGCAGACACGTTGTCTTATCCAGGTTCTGGAGCTTTTGTGATTGGGTGACATTCACTAAACTGCCACTGTGTTCAACAGCTTTCCATAGAGCTCCTCTCCCATGGAGTGCTGCTGATCAACATGATCAACAAAATAAGTCTTGTCTTAGAACACTAGAAAGAAGCTACAGGGGCACAGTGGAGATGTTCAACTTGGCTGTTCCAGTTAGCTGTGGGGGGAAAAATCTGCTGTGAAGGGTAGATTCCCAGGTAAGCAAAGTAACAATGATTCATTTATTCATTTAACAAACATGGATGGAGCCCCTCTCTCACACAAGGCACTCTTTTGGCACTGCTTGGGAAAGAAAGATGAGTCATGCATGCCTTTCAAGGCCCTGGTGGTCTTGTAGACAAGTACACAGCAAATCCCCGATGAGGCAGACTGTGAAAAGCCTCATGGGTCTGATCTGAGCTGTCAGAGGACAGGGCATACTAGAAGGAATGATCCATTTCTCCAGCTGGCAAGCTGGGGGCAGTTGTCCCTGCATTTAGATGGAATAACCCAAGATGGTAGTAGCCAGTGAAAGGAGAACTATGGGAGACTGAAATGTAAACAGAGATCAGGTTCTGGGAGGCTAACTTGACAAGATTTTGGAGGTGCTCTTTGGGACCCTGAGGTTTCCTCTGAGCACCTCAGAGAGCCACTGAGACAGAGGCAGCACACAGCCCCCATCCTGAATGGATGGCTATACCTTGTCCACATACTGGGCTTCCTCTAGTGTTTCACTGTAAGGATGGATCCCTTGGACAAAGCAGTTTCAAAACTATGGATTACATTTAAACTGAAGTACTGCCTCAGTATCTGGAGTCACTGAGCTTTGAGGAGATTCGTTCAGTAGCAGTAGTAATGATGATGGTGCCATGCAGCATGCTAAGTAGTGTCTATGCATTTCAGGTGGGTGCTGTCATCATTCTATCTTACAGACAAGCACACAGGCTCAGAGAACGTGCATGGCTGCCCAGAGTCCCTCAGTCGGCAGAGCCAGACCCTGGCCTCTTCACCCCATCCTGGTTTCTTTCCACCATCACTGTTTTCTTTCTGAATGGAGAACTCTGGGGGTCAAAGATACCAAGAGGGCAAAATGGTGCTGCTGAAAACAAACCACCAGTTTTATGAACGTTTCTGAGTGTATACTCTGATTTAGGCAGAGATGAAAGTGGGATTTGGGTAGAAAAGTAGAGGCTCTTTAGAGGTAAGTTAGAAAGACCAGATTTAAAAGGGATGAAGATCCCTTTCTCGGCTCTTTGGTGTGAACATCAGGGAAGTAGAGACTCTGCAAAGCAGGTGGTCCCAACCTCAGATGGAGGGATTCTGCCCATGACCCCAGGCAAGAGGGTACACTCAACTCCACCTGTATTCCACTCTCCCACCTGCAGACACCGTCCCCCGTGGCTACGGTAGTCTGGGAGCCCCAGGCCCCACAACAGAGTCCAGAGGTAATACTTCCTTCCTCTGCTCAGCTGGAACTCTCTCCATTTGTCCATCTCCTTTTCTGAGGATTCTGCTCAGAATTCAGGGCACCTCACACCTCTAGGAAGGTGTAGCACTATGTCTCAAAGAGTCTCAGGATAAACTTTATAAAACTCGAGGCAGCTCAGAACCTCTCAAAATTCTCTGAATATTCCCCTGCAAGCTGCCCTCGGTGGGCAATTAATCTCCTGATAAATGACATGAGGTGTTGGATTTCAGCTTTGGGCAGTGTCAACACTCCTACATCCACAGTTGTACAGAAGGAGGTCAAATCTTCTTAAAAGTTATACAACAACACACTCTAAGGAAAGAAGCTTGGAACATCCCTCTTGCCTGGCTGATGTGTGCTGAGATTAAATTCGGATTGAGGCTGACTGTTTGGGGTGGGTCCCAGCTTCTCACTGATTCACTTGTCGTCAGGACTTACAGTTGGATGGGGAAGCCACAGACAGGGCATGTGAGATGGGCTTGGGGTCTTAAGAGCCACACCACCACATCTGCTTGGTGGGGGCTTGGAGGGCTCCCCCCTGTGCTCCAGGACGAGGATGGTGCAGACGATACTTGTGGCTCTTAGTGCTCTTGTTCTTTCTCTGCCAGTGGTTACAAAGTCTTACTAAGGTGGAGACACTAATTTTGAGGCCATCACAGGTGCTCACCCCAGCCCTGCCTGGCCCTCTGTGGGGTATACACGCTGAGGAGGCTGATCAGCTCCCTACCCCCAAAGCTGCTCACCATGACCCCATAGCCAGGCCTCAGCTGATTGGACCAGCAGTGGCCACATGACTGTAGCTGGGCCAATCAGAGTCTTTCTCTCCACCACAACCTCATAGGCAGGCCTCAGGGGGCCTCAGTTGATTGGACCAAGAATGGCCACCTGACCACAGCTGGACCAATCAGAGTCTCTCTCCTGGGAAATCAGCACTGAAATTAGATAGAGAGGTTCTGTCTGCTCATGGCTGATGGATCTCTAAGAAGTCTACACTCCCTCATCCACAATTCAGATATCCAAAAGCTCTGAAAACTGCAAGCATTTTTTTTAAAACATATTTGGCAGACACATTAGGCAGCAAAATTAGCCTTGACTGACATGAGACTGTTGGTAGTACTCAGTACCCCACTTAGAGACTGTTCATGGGTTACCTGGTAGAGATGTCTGTGTGTCTGACTGTGGGGTGCTTCCCAGGATCCCACTGGGATATTAAATAATATATGGTTGATGCATGTTGTTATTTTTCTAACACCTAAAATGCTCTGAACTCCCAACCACATCTGGCCCCAAAGGATTTGAATACAGGATGAAGACTTTATAAAAGGTGCAGTGGGCTGCCCATCAGCCTGTACGTGGACAAGTTGTGAGAAGAAAGCCAGTCTGTAGCGGGGGCAGGAAGAAATGGGTCACAAACGCAGGCTGTGGTGAACACGGAGAGAAGGTCCTGACATCTTCAGAGGCCCTGGCCCCAGACCTTCATCCCGGCCCTGGGGACCTGTGAGATACCCTGCATCTTCGCAACCACTCTCTTTTACATTAAGCAGCTCTAGCCGGAGTGGTCAAGCTGGAGTCAGAGAGCCCTGACCATCAGACCTTCCATCCCCTGGGAGGCTCAGACCCAGAGGGAGTTACACCATGTCGGGGAGAGGCAGCTGGGAGAGGGAGCTGGGAAAGCACCTCCACTTCCAGACACGGCCTTCGCCAAGGCTTCTGACACTTCCATGGGCACGTGGCCTGCTGGCCTGGGCGGGGAGGACTAAACTCTTGAAGGCTTCCACTTAAATGAGATTCCACAGGGAAAGCAGAAAGGGGGTGGGTTTGGCAACAGGCCATCTCAATGGGTTTCTGTCTAAAGGCTTTTCCACTTAGAAATATTTTCTAAGGAAAGTCTTTGTCTTCTTTTGGAGGTGGTATGAATTTGTGGTCCTGAGCCCTCCCTTGGAAAATCTACCTCTGCAAGAATTCCCTTTTTTTTTTTTTCAATAAGAGAAAAAAGAAAAAAATATAGCTTCCCCTTTCTTGAACTGTGCGTCACTCGCCAAAGAATTCCACAGCGATAGCAACGCTATGAATAGGGCAGTCATAATGGGCTTCAGAAGAGCCCAGAGCCCAACCACAGGAATCGTTCCTCTCATGGCTGAGCTAGAATTGTGCCTTTTATAAACCGAGTTGTGACAGGAACACTTATAACCTCTATTCTCCCCCTACCTTCTGAATTGGCCATTTATTATTTTGTTTTTATCCTCATGAAACGCTCCTTAAAAAAAAAAACAAAAAAAAACCCCCGCTGGCTTCTGTTTATATTTGAGAAGGAAATGAAACCAAATATGCAAGAAGTCATGACAATTCCACCCCAGAGGGGGATGTGTCAAGCTACCCTTGCAAAGCCCTGTACTTGGGGTCTCTCCTTCAAAGGCAGAGGGCTTACTGTCCTTATCAAGTAGAGTTCCACTTTTCAGATCAAAGGTGGTGGCACTCTGGCTATAATTATTTATTGCTTTGGCAGAAACAAAAAGCGAGTGGGTAAAAACACATTCTGAACCCAATGAGCTTCCCCAAATAGCTGTACTTGGAGGCTTCCTGTAAGGGGGATCTGGGCAGACATCAGCCTCAGCCACTGTAATGATAAGGAACCAAGGAGCTCAGTGATCCAAAAGTGGTTAGAAGTAAAATAAAAGTTTAATCTGGACTTGGAGAAATCTGTGGAAAAACAGACATTTCAGTGGGATTTCTGCATTGAATAAATGAGGCAGGAAAACTGAAAACTGGAGCAAGAGACCAAGGAAAGAACAACAAGGCCTTGCACATGGCAGAGAGGAAATGAGAGTGGGTGAGTCTGTCTTAGACCTGACCTCTTCTTGCTCCCAAGACGTGGGAGAGGACAGACAGGGGACCTAAACCATCCTTATCTGGTAGTCTGGGGATGGTTGAAGGTTTGGAAATGAAGCTGCTTCTCATCAAAACCTGCCACTGCGCTGCAAACACGGCAGCCCCTGCCAGCACTATCTTCCTTCCGATTAGGGGTCCGAGTGCGCCTGGGACGTCTAGAAGCCTCAAATGTCTTCCTGCATCAGACGAATGCCCAGGCAGAGCCACAAGGCTCTTTTGTGAGCCCCAGCCTCCAGCTGCCTGTCCCCTGTTTGGGAGCATGGGTCTCCTCTCTCCCTAGTCTGCAGGGAAAGCCGAGGGTATGAAGGCTCCACCTCCCTGGAAATCTGCTGGTTAGGCGACAGGGTGGCTATAATCACACAGCTCCCAAAGGTGGTGGTCTTTGTAAAAAAGGAAACGTCTGGGGGAACTCCCCGATGCTTTAAAATGAGCCCACGGCTGGGTGGGTAGGTATTCTCTGCTCTGGTTTAGAATGTCCCACGTCAGTTTGAAGGTGATGGGTCAGGTTGTTGGGTTAAAAGCTGCGGATCTGAGGCCATTATTCCCTGTGCTGCCTGGGCCTACCCCCGCCCCGGCATAGTTATGCACGCTTGAGCTTGTAACAGAGTGTATATTTCAGAGGTTCTTCAGATCACAGGGAAGAAACCTAAGTCCTGGCACAGGAACCTCATTCTCCTGCAAAGTATTTTGCCTCCTGCAAAATACTTCAGAGGCTGTGTAAAAATCAGGCCCAGTTGCTTGAGTTCTTATTGAAGCATCCTCACTCAGCACTCGTGAAATCTTTCTGTCTTACTGGAAGCCAGCTGGTTATCTTCTGAGTCAGCTCCTCCGGAACTGGGCTCAGTTCCCTCCCTGCTCCTCATGCAGCAGCTTAGACGTGTCACGTAACCTGTAACCTCTCACCTTCTGCATGGGTGGTTTTGCATATTTAATGAGATGATATAAGCAGAGGTAACTTGAGCCTGGCACATGGTATGTTCCATAAATGGGACCATGTTGTCATCATTATAACACACTCTTTTTTCCTGAAGATGAACAGAATTTTAAGCATAAAAAACCCTGAACTAGGCCCTGGGAGATCCTTATGGACAATAAACAAACATAACAAATCCTATAGACCTGATACCCCACCTCGAATTTTATCAGCCACTGGAAATGCTTGTAATGTCCAGTGGGCAGAGTCTCTTGATTTGGGAGAAAACTCTGGGAAAGAAAATGTGACCTGTGCTTATTATCATCTTCCCCAAGTTGTAAACTGTCCTGGAACAAAACAAATACAAACACATAGATACAATAAACAGGGTAGTGGTTACCAGAGGGGAAGGGGGCGTGGGGGGAGGGTAAAGAGAGTCAACTGTATGGTGATGGATGGAAACTTAACTGCTGGTGGGGAGCACACTGTAGTGTATACACAAGTGAAAAATATAGTGTTGTACACATGAGATTTACATAATGTTATAAACCAATGTTACCTAAGTTAAAATAAAAGAAAAAACTTTCCCCAAACACTCCCGTCAAAGAGTAAGAGCCAACCCAAGATGAACCAAGAAAAGAAATGCAAGAAAGCGTCACCACTGGAAAGAGAAACAGCAGACACACAAACCCGCTGTCCTGCTCCTGCAGAGCCTCGCTCTCCTCAACGCTGGCCTGGGCCCGGCAGCACAGGGTATTAGATGGCAGGCTGCCAGCGCACCCGCCTTGCTGTGAACAGAACGGGGGTAGGGGGCAGGCAGGAGGGATCTGGTCCACTGCCTGCCTCACAGCTGCTTTTGGGAAATCTCACAGAGCTGGGTCATCCAAGTTCAACTCCCTGTGGGTCCACGGCTGAGCTGGGCAGGACTGGAGTGTCCTCTTGGGTGGATTGTGGGGGTGGGGATGCCCTTTGGGTTTTCCTAGGAGGTGTTTATGGTTTTGGGGAGTTGGGGAGGCGGGTAGGGAGGCCACTCTGAAAGGATGCGCCATATGCTTTTACCGTCAACCACCACTGCTGTCAGCAGGCCCTTCTTCTTGCTGCTCAGCCGGTCATGCATCTGGCACTGCTGGTCACGGAAGCTGGGCAGGCCCTTGGGGCAGGGCAAGTTCTCACAGACTGCGTGCTCCACGCTGGCGCCCAGGCAGTGCGTGCCTCCAGGCCCCGGGCTAGAAGGAAGAGAGTGGTCTGCGTTAACCAGACAGGCTGCGGAAATAGCAGGGGTGCTCAGGTTCGGCCTCTCTTTCTGGAGGGGGAAGGGGCAGGCGAAGTTTCCAAAGCAACCCCCCTCTCCTCTTACACACCATCTCTCAGCAATCCCAGGCCCACGATGATGACATGCTAAGTGAGCCATCAGAAAAATGCATCCAAGAACTCTAAATCAAGGTCATCTGGAATTAGAATACAGTGAGGATCAATCAGTTCACCAAGATCCACAAATTGTGTCTTTCATCTGAACTTAAAACTTGACCATCTGTAACACTGAAAACCCCAAGGGGAATTTTTGGTGTGTGTGGGTTTTTTGATTTTTTGTCTCCTACAAAATGAAGACCTTTAAATGGCTCCTAGCTATACTCCAGAGGTCACTAAGTTTCAGGATGGGCAAATAAATAGCTCTCATTTACTCTGTAATGAAAAGAATAAGAATGATTAATTCTCTTGTTCATGGGCTTCGGGTAGAGACAGCCGGATCCCAGTTTTGCACCCCTTACCAGGCAAGCGTGAGACCACACGTGCTCCATGCTGTGGTCTTGGGTCCTAGATGCTCTGTGCTTAGGCTGGGGCTTTAACCAGTGCAGGAGACCCAGTTGTGTTCTCTGGCCATGTCTGCACATGAGAGGGGCACTGAGGAGGAGCAACAGGACCCTGGCCCAGCTGGCTGAAGCTGTCTCCGCCCAGCTCTTCCACGAGGCCCTGGATGTCCTCTTAGGACTCTGACCTGGGCAACCTCAATGGTGCCCTTTACTTCCACGATGCCAAGAGCACCATGATGGAGTAAGATTGTACCCCCCCCACCTCACCATTCCCCCGGCACTTTTTTATTGAAATTCAGCACAAATCACACCTGCTCCACTCAATGACTTTTCACAAACTATATACACCTGTTAGCAAGGTGACATTTTTTTTTGATACACTAACCATTTCATTTTGAATATTTCCTTTCCTCTCTTTGCCATTTCTTGTGTTCAGAGAGTAAGACCACCCTATGATGATTGCTTTATGGAAGAGATATGACAGCAGAAGGTGGCAGAAGTCTTTAGGCTTTTGTGTCACAATAATCTATACCAGGAATCCACAAACTTTCTCTGCAAAGGGCCAGACAGTCAATTTTTTTGGCTTTGTGGGCCACGCAGTCTCTGTTGCAACTACTCAATTCTGCCACTGCTGGACAAAACCCAACACAAGACAATGTGTAAACAAAAGGGTGTGGCTATGTGCCGATCAAACTTTATTTACAAAACCAGTGGTGGGCCAGATTTGACCCATGGGCCATAGCTTGCTAGCCCCTGGTCTACATAAATGTGTTCAAGGAAACATCTGGAGTAGGAGGAAGGGCATCGCTCATACCTCCATGCCCACCTCATACACCCCAGACAACACCTCTCCCACCTGGGAGTGGAGGCAGCCTTGAGAGATTACATACGCTAGTGGCTCCACAGAGGGTTCTGAGTTTTGATCTCAAAGTTAGGGAACAGCAAAACCTCTCTAAGGCTTATGACATCTGAGAAGAGAGGGATCCTTTGTTCGTTTGCCTGCCCATAGTACCAGGGAGGCAGCTAGAGCTCAGGGAAACGACTGCATGGCATGCTCAGATAGATGGAGCCTCAGACCACCTCCCCAGGAGCCCCAGGCCCAAGTGCCAAGTGTGGGTAGATGAATGTATTTCTGTGCCACAAACCATGGTGCAGAAGGAACAGAGAGGGGCTGGCCCTGATGAACCATGTGGACCAGCAGGAGGGACATCTTTTCTACAACAGGCGAGTTGCACATCCCATGGCTGGGACCAGAGAAGAAATGGGTGAGGCAGAGATGCTCTATGGTAAGAAGTTGTGGGTTGAATTATGTCCTTTCTAAAATTCATATGCTGAAGTCCTAACCTCCAGACTGTGACCTTACTTGGAAATAGGACCATTACAGTAGGGTGAGCTCCTAATTCAGTATGAATGGTGTTATTATAAAAAGGGGAAATCTGGAGACAGACACCCCCAGGGAGAACGCCATGTGAAGATGAAGACAGAGATCAGGGTGATGATTCTACACTCTAAGGAATGCCAAAGATTGCCAGTAAACCACCAGATTCTCCCTTACAGCCCTCAGAAGGAGCCAACCCTTCCAAACCTTGATTTTGGACTTCTAGCCTCCAGAACTGGGAGAATAAATCTATTATTTATGCCACCCAGTTAGAGGGTTGTTACGGCAGCCCTAGGAGATGAATACACCAGACATCACAATAACCAGATGCATCCTCAACCTAACTTAGACGCGGACTCAGGGAAAATGGGGCAAAAACTCCTGAAGTGATCAGGAATCCAACATGGACTAGAATGGAGTTCAAAAATACAAATTAGGTTGTTGCTAAAAAAATAAAGGAAGCTACGTTTCCTACACACCTTAGGGTGTGGACTGAGATTTGCACATGTCATGTAATTAACTTCCTGAATTGTCATCAAGCTTTGTTTTAGTTTCCTTTTTAATTTCCTCCATCAATTGAGTTTTCCAGATTTACGTCTGACTGACCCTCATATACCAACTACCTTTATGCCTCACAGCAGGTAGGTGGAGAGGAGATTAGATGTGACATAAGAGAACTCCTGGATACAGCAGAAAGTGGGCCTGGGAGGGGGCAGCCCATGCGATACCACATGTGCCTCAGGATGCTTCCCTCCTGAACTCTGTTTATCCTCTTTCTTCTCCACGTCCAATCTTCTCCCACAGGCAAGTCTCCTTTCAGCCCCCATCTGGCTCACTGCCCCATCTTCCCCACTCTCCGATCCCTAACTCGCTGCCCATCCTTAAGGATACCTCCATCCTGCAGCCTATTTTTCTTTCCTACCTGGAATCTCTCCTGACCCTGCTTGGGTCTCTGCTATGCTGCTTATCATCAACCTTGTGAAATAGTCAGCTGAGTTCCTGTTTTCCTCTTATTCCTCTGCATCCTCAAGCAGAGAATCCTACACAGGCTGGTCTTTAATAAACAGTAGTTAGACTGAACTGAACTATATTATCAGAATTTATCTTAAAAGGATCAAAAGACAAAGTGATGTCAGGGAAAATGGTGGAGTAGGAAGCACCAAGAATCTCTCCACCTGGACCAAAACTGTATTGGCAGAAACTGCCTGAAGTAACTATTTTGAAACTCTGGAGTCTATCCGAAAGCTTGCAGCGTCCAGGAGAAAGCTTGGCTGGTAAGCTGCGGCTAATTTTGGTCAATTTCAATCTTGAGTGTGGTAGTGGCTATCTGTACACCATGTCCTAGCCCCATGGCAGGTAGCTGTGCCTACATTCCTGGTGTGGCTTTCTCGAGCCAGGGTGGACAATAAAGACCTTGTCCTCCAAATATCAGAGTTCTGTGCTCTGATTGCTCAGTGCTGCTTTTGATTTCTGAGGTACGGGCATAGGGGCTGGCCACCACTGCTGCAATCCCTACCAGGTGCAACCCCTACCAGAGAATTTCAGTGAGCAATACATTTAAAAAAATTCTTTTTCTCCTTTTGGGAGCCAGATATTTAAGGATTAGGTTATTCAGAAGCAACTGCATAAATGGGAAAATTTAGAAAGCCACTAGGTTTGCCCAAGAAGAGATGAAGGCTCAGAAAAGGCCAGAGAAGACCTTACACTTCTTCAGTTTGATCCCCAGCACAGAGAAATTTTTCAGTAGCAAAGAAACGGTAAATCTGTGAAGAAGGAGGAGAAGCTGATTTCCAGAGGTACATTGTAAGATTCAAATGTCCAGTTTTCAACAAAACAATCACAAGGCATATAAAAAAACAGGAAAGTATGGCCCATTCAAAGGGACAAAATACACTGGTAGAAACTGAAGGAAGCCCAGAGGTTGGGCTTACTAGACAAAGACTATAAAACAACAGTCTTTAAGATGCTCCAAGTGCTAAAGGAAGACATAGACAAAGACAGGAAAATGATACATGAAAAAGTGAGAATATCAATAAAGAGATAGAAATTATAAAAAGGAAAAAAAACTCTGAAGTTGCAAAGTACAATAACTGGAATGAAAAATTTACCAGTTGAGTTCAAAAGCAGATTTGAGCAGGCAGAAACAAAAATCAGGAATATACATTTGTTCTATGAATTTGTCCTATGAATTGAAATATTGAGTCTGGGGAATGAAAAGAAAAAAGAATAAAGAAAAGTAAGCAGAGGGGATCTGTGGGAAACAAGTAAGGGGACTAAGATACACATTATCAGAGTCTCAGAAGGAGAAAAAAGGAGCAGAGAGATTATTTGAAGAAATAATGGCTTAAAACTTCCCGAATTTGAAGAAAGACATGAATCTACAATTCAAATAGGATAAATTCACTGAGATGCACTATAATTAAACTGTCAAAGGACAAAGAGAGAATCTTGAAAGCAGCAAGAGAGAAGCAACACATCACAGACAAGAGATCCTCAGTAAATTATAAGCCTATTTCTAATCAGAAACCCTGGAGGCCAGAAGTCAGTGGGTTGATACATTCAAAGTTCTCAAAGAAAAAAAAAAATGTATCAACTAAGAGTTCTATACCCAGCAAAACTGTCATTCAAAAGTGAGGGAGAAATTAAGATATTCCCAGATAAGCAAAAGTTGAGGAAGTTTTTTACCATCAGACCTGCCCTACAAGAAATGCTTCAAGTTCAAATGAAAGGACACTAGATGGTAACTTGAAGCCATATGAAGAATTAAAGCTCTCCAGTCAAGCAGCCATGATGCTAAGCTTTATCAGAACCAGCTACTAGAGAGACCCTAGAGGAGGGACAGGCTTTGTCTCTGGTTCTGATATGTGACTTCTCCCTGTAGGCTCCTGTGGTGGCCTGTGATGCATGCCACCTCCCTCTAGGCAGCTTCTGAGGGCAGCTTCTAAGCACATCAACACTTTGGGAAAATTCTCAGCCTGGTCTCACATTTAGTTTCTCCTTTGGATGGTTTTCCCTGACACCACTAAGTGTGACTTTCCAGAGATTTCCACCAGTGCAGCACCTCTGCAAACGTCTCCGTCATCTAGTGGGCCCTGGTTGTACCCTCTCCAACAAGTCCAAGGAATTTCAGCCCTGGGTGTGTGTGCGAGGGGGGCACCCTCATCCATATTTGTTCCTTCCTTGGGTGTCCTGACTCAGACCTGAAGATAGGGGCTGCTTCCTATATCTGCTCTTCCTGTGTCTCTAGAGTTCTTTACATCTTAGCAGCTAATTCCCCAATACTACAATCACCTGTTATAGCTAATGCTTTTTTACATTAAACTTTCCCTGTTCAAAAAAAAGACCAAAAGAGTTTTTTCAGTTTTCCTTTGGGTCACTATTTTGAACAGCATGGGAAAAGGGAGAAGCAATCCACAAGCAGCATGATTTTCTACCCAAATCATCCCAGTTTCAATATGTTGATCTGTGGCAGGACCCTGCACTCAGCCCACTCACTCTTTAAGACAGTGTCAACAACATAGGCCATCTGAGTGTTACCGTGATACCAGTGAGGGCCTCCTGGGTATACACTGGTGCTGAGACCACAGAAAGAGGCCCCCTATACATGCCATAAAGAAGATGGAAGAGAATCTTTGCAGGGGGAAGGCATGTCTGAAGGGAAGGTCCACAAGTAGCTTATGAACAAAAGTTCTGGGGGAAGACTTGGAGAAGGGGCCAGCTTTACCAAGGAACCTACGCCAGGTGAGTGGACCAAGCTTGAGTTGTATGGACAGAGGGCCTTCAGAAGATGCTGTGTTGGGGCTGCAAACACAGGCAGGAGAGATCACCCTCCCAAAATCTGAGGAGCAGAGGGCTGGGGTTCTCACTTACCCTGAGTTATACAGTGTGGATAAAATACAAAGCACCTAGGAAGGCTAAAATAACAGAAACCAAGCTTGACATGGCTAAAATGAAGGATGGTTACCATAATAGGATTTGTGGTAGAATAGAGTCGTCTGTTTCTGAGAGCTAGAAGTAGGTCTGTGACCAACGCTCAGCCTTTCCCACAATGGCTGGAAGGGCTCCAAGGCTCCATGAAGACCCTTGGAAATGCAAGGGGAGGTGGCAGCACATTGAAATCTCATCCTTGAGGACACAGGTAAGAACAGAGGCACTTTCACGTTAACAGTGATCATATGCTAATATGCCCAGAGGGCTTACACTCTGCCTGCTCTCCATAACCGTTACCTCATTAAGTCGGCACAAAGAATCAGAAGGGGGATCCTCACTGCATCCTTCAGATGAGGAAACCGAAGCTCCAATATATTAAATGACCACACAGTGGGGAAGTAAGTGGTGGAGATAAGAAAGTGTGACTCACAAGTGCTCCTGGTTGCAGCAGGAGCAGGTTAGGGATGGGGGCTACTCACTGGCTACTGTGAGGTGAGGAATGCCAGCCTCACCCACTGAGACAGGCATGGGGGGTGTGATGGATTTTCAAGATGCTTCTCCAATATCAATCCCCAATTTCTATTTGTACTCTATCAGGACTTTCTTAATATGAACAAAGTACAGTTAGGGGAACCACTGTCAGAAACCACCCACGCCGGTCAGGCACCATAGTAACCACCTGCATGAGTTATAACACGAGGTCCTGGTAAGGGATGCAGAACTAACAAGCTACCACCATCCAGAAGAATTCGGGAAAGGTCAAAAGGAGAGAGGAGATGCCATTCCATATGTCCTGCCAACCTCCCAGAATCCTTCTCGCTGGAATCCATCTTGGTTGAGCAATGCGCGTGCCACCAGGAAAGACCCTGAGTCAGAATGATTGGCCAGAGACAACCCGGAAACTAATCCCATCACCCTAAAACCCAAGACTGAGAGCCACGTGGCAGAGCAGTCCTCCTGGGTTCTCTTACCCTGCTGCTCTCCGCCTGGGCACCCCTTCCCAATAAAGTCTCTTGCTTTGTCAACACGTGTGATTCCTCGGACAATTCATTTCCGAGTGTTAGACAAGAGCCCAATCTTGGGCCCTGGAAGGGGTCCCCCTTCTTGCAACAGTAGGAGTTTAGACATAAACCCAAATGACTGGAACAGGCAGGTCACAGGAAAGAATATCCAAGTGGCAACTACAGACACAATCAGATGCTCAGCCTCACTGCTTATGAAAGAAACTCACAGGACAACCTCACCGAGATACCACTACACACCCACCAGAACGGTCAGAGTGGAAAAGACATACAGCACCGAGCACTGGGGAGGCTGGGGGCAGGTGGAAGTTTACTGCTGCTCAGGGCAAGGGGATGGCATGGCCACCCTGCAAACCAGGCCCTCACCCAGTCACACACGCATCAGGAGCCAACACGCACCTGCATGCATGCCCAGCACGTGCGCTCCACCGTGATGAGCAGCGCTGTGCTGGGAGCCATATACTCAAGGGTAGGTGCCCTTTCCGCACATTACACCATCAGACAGGTTTTTAAAACAAGGAAAAGCATAAGGTAGAGAGGCTGGGGGGAGAACCCGGAAAGCAGAGAGAAAGTTTGGAGAGAAAGCCGAGTCCCTCTGAGCTCCTGTGGGGTAGGACCGGCTCCCGCCAGGTGGGTCCCAAGGGCCCCAGGCAGACCCAGCACAGAGCAGGGAAGCACGAAGGTCTGCTCAGATGATCAGCATCACAGACAGCAGGTCTGCCCTTTCCCTGGATGACAGGCAGCATTCAGGTGGAACGCAGAGCAAGAGGCAGCTGAGCGGCAGCGCTTTTGGGTTTTTTGCTCTGCTCTATTGAATGAAGGTAGATCAGAAGATAAAGCCACCACAGTGGTTAAGACCCGCTCACCACCCAGAGACAGGGTGACTTCAGTGGTTCTGCCTCCTGTTCTTGCACCAAGAGCTCCGAGGAGCAAGCAGGGCACAGCCGCGGGATCAAAGTGCTGCAGGGCTACTAATGCCCCCACAGGGCAGCCGCCATCCTAGTGTTAAGGCCTCCTCTGAAAAGTACCAAGTAACACATGGAACTTAGGCTCAAGTGCAGAAAATTGTGATTTTTAAAAACTATCCCTGTGAGTACCAGATACGTTAAAAGCACACATATGGGGGTTTCACTGTGGAAGCAAAAAGCCATTATGGGAACATAAACTCACTCCCCAAGGTCTTAGGAGGAGGTGGGCTGCTTTCCTTCCTGATGCTCAGGGTGTGGACGCTGTGTGGTGACCCTAACGCACTCCTGCTTCTAAGATCCACTCACCTCCCCATCCTTCCTGTGCAGAGCTGGCTTTTCACACAAGATCAATGGAGCCTTTTCTCCCCACCCTAATCCCCAGCCATCCCCCAAACACAAGCCTCCTGATGGGGTACCAGAATTCACATTAGAGATGAACTCTCTGCCTTGCAGGCTTTTGGCAAAAACTCCCACCGACAGCGACACAAATTATGTCAGGAAAGGACAAGCTTAGGAAGCTGGATTAAAAACACGGATGGTCCCCAAAGCCTTGATGTTAGTTGGCAGGAAATAAAAATTCCAATAGCTGTAAAGACCAAGACTAGAGAAAAAAATGGGGGGACTCTTTTGCCAGTATTTTGGACAGTGAATAAACCAGCTGCAGAAGATGGGAAAGGTGCCAGGAATATAATGTGAAGGGGGTGGGGAGAGGGTGGTGGGAGGGTTCCAAGTAGGAGATGTACATAGCAGTGAGATTTGGACATCCTTGGGAAATCTCAAGGCAGCGAGCCTGGTGATTTAAGGAGTGAGCTGGGAGAGGACGTTGTTTTGGTCAGAGCTTGGCTTGGGGCCTCCATCAGCTGTGCTTTGTAACAATCACCACCTCAGGCCACTCTGCAAAAGCAGGCTGACAGCTACTGCCTGGACTTCAGCAAACCCTCCCTGCTCCTGCATCTCCCTGGGAAGGAACCAGGACTGCTGCAAAGCTGCCCCCTAAGGCCAGCCCCTTCTCCTCCCGTTCACCTGGGTGGTTCCATGAAGGTGAGAAACCTTGTAGAAAACTACAGGGGGAAAAGAGCCTGTTGCTTCAGAACAGGAAATGGAGCTACACTGTTATTGCAAAAGACTGGACCGACTACCAAGGCGTAACTATTATAGGAGCAAAAACATATTGTTTCTCTCACTTGGAATAAACAAAGCCAGATTATGTTTGGAGCTTGCTCTTGAGATGGCTCTGAGCACCTCTAGCTGTGAGCACAGCCTCACTGGGGCAGGGAAGGCACAGGTGAAGATGGCCCTCATGCCCAAGGGCACCTGGACCCCATTCCTGGCTGTTCACAGCTTGTGGGCCTCAGCGAGGCTAGATGGTACAAGGGAAGGGGCCTACCTGGTGACCCACCTCCTTGGCATAATAATTCACAATAACCTTTGTGTTTTTTAAGGAAAGACAATATTAGATGTGTGTTTTGCAGCACTGGAAGATCAGAAAGTTCGCTTTTTTCTCAGCAAGCATGTGTCTAGACAGTCAGGTGGTCAAGTACACATTACAGAGGGCTGGTCTGCTGTGGGCATGGAAGGAGGATGGGGCCCAACAGCTCAAAGGTCAGTGGGGGAGGACACAGTGAAAACAAGTGAGCAAATGCATATGAGTAATTATAAATCATTATAATACCTGTAACGTTAGGAAAGGGTGCAGAGAGAGAGTGTAGAGCAGGCACCCGCCTCAGGCAGGGTGGTCAGGGGAGGAGGCCTGTCTGAAGAGAAGACACAAAGAGGGCAAAGGAAGCCGGGAAGAGGGAAAGGAGCACCTACCCAGGTCCGGAGGTTGGGGCGTTGTGTCTGACAACAGAAAGGAGGTGCAGTAGGTTAAATAGGGTGGTGACTTCCCCTGCAAAGACAAACCCACCCAGAACCTGCAAATGTGACCTTAACTGGGAAAAGGGTCTTGCTAGATATCATCAGGATCTCATAATTATGAGATGAGATCATCCTGGATTAGGGTGGCCCCTAAACCCAATGGCCAGTGTCCTGAGAAGAGAAGAGGTGGTGAGGAGAAGCACAGAGAAGACGTCCACATGAAGGCAGGGGCAGAGGCTAGAGTGGTAAGTCTATAGGGCAGAGAAGGCCGGCAGCCACCAAGGGCAAGGGGACACGCAAGCAATGGATTCTCCTTCAGAGTTTCAGGAAGGAATCAATCCTGCTGACACCTACTTGACTTCAAACTCCTGGTTTCCAGAACTGTGAGAGGATAAATTTATATTGCTTTAAGACACCAAGGGACTTCCCTGGTGGTGCAGTGGTTAAGAATCCGCCTGCCAGTGCAGGGGACACAGGTTCGATCCCTGGTCTGGGAATATCCCACATGCCGCGGAGCAACTAAGCCCGTGCGCCACACCACTGAGCCTGCTCTCTACAGCCCGCATGCCACAACTACTGAAGCCCATGAGCCTAGAGCCCGTGCTCTGCAACAAGAGAAGCCACCACAATGAGAAGCCAGTGCACCGCAACGAAGGGTAGCCCCCACTCACCGCAACTAGAGAAAGCCTGCGCACAGCAATGAAGACACAACACAGCCAAAAGTAAATAAATAAAAAATAAAATAAATTAAAAAAAAAAAAAAGACACCAAGCGCTGGTAATTTATTGTGGCAGCCACAGGAAACTAATACAGGGGCCATGGTGAAGAGCATGGATTTCATTCTAAGTGCAGCAGGGAGTGACCAAAAGGGCTGAAGCAGGAAGAGGTATAATTGGCTTTACTGGTAAGTGGATGTCTCTGGCTTTCTGTGGAGAATGAATTTGGGGGCCGGGGGGATCATGTGGGAAGCAGGGAGGCTGATGCCGATCGTCCAAAAGGACACTGGAGCCTCGCTGCTGGGTCCAAACCTGACCCGCCGTTGCTCAGCTGTGTGACCTGCAGCAAGTTACCTAACCTCCATATGATTCAGTTTTTAACATGTGCAAAGGGGACAAAAAAGACACCTCTCTCTTACGACAAATTTAGGTGATTTACTATGTGCAAATGTCTAGAAGGGAACCTGGCACCTGGACAGGGCCCTGCGTGCCCTGTTCTTATCACTATCAGACATGGAGGAGGAAGAGAGGGGACAAGGGGACATGCATGCACTCAGGGGCTTTGAACTCGACCTATGCAACAGCTGGTGGTGCTATTTACTGAGGGGGACGTGGGCTGGGAGGGGAGTTTGGGGGAGGAGAGATCGCAGCTTAGGAACCGTCAGGTTTGAGGTGTCCAGGAGAAAACCAAGGGCAGTTGGTGGGACTATGCCCCTATAGGGGGGCGGGGACTTTATCCGGTTTTGCTTATCGTAAGCATACACCGAGCAGGGTCCCTGGCCCTGAGTTAGGGCCCTGTGCAGGTTTACTGAAGGCCCCGTGTTGGAGAGGCATCTCTCTCGGGTCCTTCTCCAGTTGCCCTGCCCCATGGGGTGTTGCTGGAAGACTTCCCTCCTGGGGATGTGTCAGAGCCCACAACCACCTGATGTGCTGAGACCCACAAAACCCCTCAGCTGTCTACGTGTGGTAGTCCTACAGATTCCCCATTCCTCAATGATAAGATGTAGGAAGGGGACAAGGAGAGATGAAGTTCATGACCGCCAGTCGGGGGCCACCTGATAAAGTAGAGGAATGGAAGAAGGTTTTTAAAACAACTTTGGGATTTCCAGAACAGCCTCTTTATGGGGCCAGTGGGCCTGGAGGGGTGGGGTGAGGACACAGCACGGGAAATCCCACGGCAGTTCAGGCCAGGGTGGGGGGTATGTTCACTCAGCCCTCTGAACTCAGGGGTCTTTAGGAGCCTCCCATCACAAAACATCCCTGTGCCCAGAACAGAGAAAGCAGCTGGGGTGGGGACAATGGGCACAGCTGAAGCATGGCTGGGGGGTGGGGGTGGGTGCGCCTTAGCCGACGTCATCTTCACAAAGCACAAAATCAGGTCCCATGAAAGTTGTGCCTAACACATTTGCTCAGCATTGATAACATCTTATTCTTGCAAGGGTGCCTTCACCTAAACACAATCCTATTGTTGACCATCTTGGGACACAGAGTCCTTCCAGAGGTATTTAAAGGGTCAGATATTCCCCTACTGGGAGTCACCTGACCTGGGATGATGTACGTAATGTGCCAAAGGAGAGCAGTCCTTGGCCAGAGCACCTGAGCTCCAATCACAAACATGGAGCACCCATGACAGCCACAGCCTTTGCGAATTGTGCTCTGCACTTAACAAATCCTTTCTCCTCTGAGCCTCAAAACAGTGCTGCGAGGTAGGAGGTAGGGCATGTGGTCTTGCTCCTGTTCTTCTCCTGGTGCTAATATCAAGAGGGGCCGTGTAGTAAATACAGATCATGTACTTTACATGCATTCCCATGGATTTTTCCAATTTTTAGATGGATAGGAAGGTAACAGCTGCCTGTTGCTATAAAAAGTGGCCCTGGGATTTGAAGCCTTGTCTGTTCTGGCTTTGAAGCCTGGCTCTTCCTACTATACCATGCCAGCTCCCTGTAATGGAGGAAGCTGAGGCCCAGAGAGGGAAGGGTCTTCCTTGAGGTCACATGACCAATAACCAACCAAACCAGGCCCAAATCTCCATATCATGATTCCAAAGCCAGAGCTCTCTTCTTTGGGCGAGAGGTGGAACTATTTTAACATCATCACAGAGAAATGGAAAAACTGAAGCCACTATTAACCTCTCATCACTTAGCTAAATAGGTTTTCTAATCATCTAATCATCTACCCATCTATGATGGCAAATTTTATGTACCAACTTGACTGGCCATGGGATGCCGAGACTAAAAATTCTTCCTGGGGGTGTTTGTGAGAGTATTTCCAGATGAGATTAGCATTTGGTTTGGTGGATTCCTAGAGCAGTTGCCCTCCCCAGTGTGGGTGGGCATCACCCAATCCACTGAGGGCCTGATTAGAACAAAAGGTAGAAGGAGGCCTCACTGTTTGGGCTGTGATGTCTCCTCTCATCTTCTCCTGCCCTTGGACTGGGATTTACATCATGGGCTCCCCTAGTCCTCAGGCCTTCAGACTCAGACTGAACTACACCTGGGCCTTCAGCTTGCAGGTGGCAGATCATGGAACTTCTCAGCCTCCATAACCATGTGAGCTGATAATAAATCATACGTATATGGCTATTGGTTCTGCCTCTCTGGAAAATCCTAATATACCACCTATGCTTTTAATTAAGAATTCACTTCTAAAAGATTAAATACCTACCTACTATCTGTCAGGCACTCTGCTGGGTTCTGGAGGGAAAAGTTTTAATAAGACAATACATAATGCCAATGCTTACAGCACTACCAGAAAATACAGTGTTCTTGACATTGACTAAACTGTGAGCGTAAGTTTTCCTTTAATCTGGAGGTTCTCAACCTTGGCTGGTCATTGGAGTCACCAGAGAGATTTGGCACATCTGATTCCTGGGCCCCACCTGCAGAGTTTGTGATTTAATTGGTCTGGGATATACCTTGGGCATTAGAATTTTTAAATACAGGAGAGGTTTGCTAATTATTCATCAATACGATTTAATTGTACATATAAACCATTTCCTTTTAGTCATGATTTATAACTTGCTCATTTTCAAAAATTAATGTGATGTAGCTGATGGCACACAAGATGTAAAACAGATTATTTAAAGAAACATTAAAAATGGGAAATTTCAAGAGAAAAGGAGAAAAAATAAACCTGTGATAAAGTAATTATTACAGTTAAGCATAAGATCTAGCCCTGAGTTTTTTGGAGCAAATGTGTAGAGGTGAACAAGGATTATGGCGTCATCATAGTCAATAAAAGGAAGCCTATGAGGAAACAAAACTAAAAAACTATTTTCTGTCAAACAGTTCTAACAGGACAGGTGAAAGGTATTTGGATACAAAAGAGTGGAACCCACAAATGCTTTGTAACTTATCAACAGCCAGGCTGCTCCCAGATTAGCTCATAGCCAATTTGAAGGTCAGCCTCACTTTTCCGAAGGTCTGCCAGCTTCCCTGGGATAACCCTTGTCTAAGGCAGCCAGGAAGCAGGCCGGGAGGGATTCTCTTCCAGCTGGATGAGAAACGGTTCTACCAGGGCCCACGCAAGGGAGGGTAGCCAGCTTCCCACAGGACTTACTGCATGTCTGTTACAGAGAGAGTTCTGTTTGAGCTGAGATGCCATTTGACGCACACAATGCCCGGCAACCTGGACCTTCGGTTCAAGTTCACGTTCCTTCAGCTCAAATCAACAGTGGGATACAGACCCTGCTCTGCTAAGGCAATGTGAGCTGCAGTTTGGAAACCCCGATCCAGGCACCCTGGAGAAGGCTGGTCAGGGGGACTTACGGAGGATTGTCGCATTTCCTCTGCCGGAAGCGGGCTCCCGTGCCACACGTGCGGCTGCACATGCTCCAGGTGCCCCACAGGCTCCAGTCCCCGTCCACGTGCTCTGGGATGGGCGTCTTGTTCACACACTCCCCAGCGCGGCACCACTGAAACACAGGAGGGCAGCAAACCTGCTTACTCACTAAAAACTGAGATCCCCTCCACGTGAGAAAACACCACGCCTCCTAAACCCAATTTTTGTAATTTACACAAAAGTAGACTATTTTGGGGTGTGTAAGTTTGCTAACTCTGGTGACATTCCTTCCATATCCAACCTGACACCGCTATGGCTCTGGGGTTTGGATTTTGCCCTAAACTTCCACGTGAATGTGTTCAGTGGAGGTTCTCTAAATTCCCAGAAATAGGATGGGAGAAACCTATCTTCTAAACCTATCTTCTAAAGGATGGGAGAAACCTACCTTTTCTCATGGAGAAACCTATCTTCTGCAAACTGTTTAATGCGAGTCTCTTTCTGGAAGGCAGTATTTCCTGGCTCTGTAGTTTTGAACTTCAGGGTTGGGATTGGTGCTTGGAGATGACACAGCTGGTGCCACGTGGGAGAACCTTGGCTCTTTCTGAGGATAAGAGAAAGCCAATCCTCTAAAATAATTTCCCAACGTGTGTGGCACAAACCCTGGGGCAGGAGATGTGACTTAATAGTCCTGATCATAGCATCTCTTTCAGTTCGTACAATAAGACCAGAGAGAAAGCCTTGGGCTGTGGCTGCTGGTCCTGAACACCTCTCCTAACACTTGCCAGTCTCTCCTGTTAATGAAGATCAGGCTGAAGATTGGCGCTCTTAACCGCTAGTATTGTTCTCATTAAAATCATCTTAGGACAGCCTTTTCTGCACGGCAAGTGATCCTGTTTTTCCATTTATGGTCTACTGATATAAAAGTTTTAAGTAAATTCACTCATGTGACAAAAGGAGTTAATTTAATAAAAATATTGAGTAAATGATTCCTGTATAAGAAAAAAAGCAGAGAGCTGAACGTATCCCTCTGTGCCTTAAGTGGGCTCCATGGCATTTCTGGGGTGGCCCGGGGGTGCTTCAGGGGCTCCTGAGTGCAGTGCGGACCACCCTTCAGAAGAGGTGCCAATGTGCAGGGGATATGGGGTTGCCTGCTGGGGGCAGTGAGAAGCTGGGTTACCTTGTCTGCCCCACACTCTGTGCCATCCAGGGGAGGGTCCAGTTTGGTCTTGCAGGATGTATCTCCTTCCACCAGGCACCACAGTCCAGCGCACATCAGATGCTGCTGACAAGGGAAGGAACGTGACTGCCGAGAACTCTGCACACAGGTCACAATGGGGCCGGAAGGTGGGGCCCCCTGACCGGTTTGGATTTGGGATTTGAAACATGAGGAGAAGAAGGAGGGTCATGTATCTGGATATCAAAAAAAATAGATGCATCATTTCAACTAGTTCATTTAGCTCAACAAAATTCCATGCATTTACTCCTAGGAGGGCTCACCTCCTGGGGGTTGAGCTCAGCAGTTCCTGCACTAGCTATTGAGGGCCTAGGAGGCATCCGATGCAGGCTGGAGCCTGGGAGCCCTTAACAAGCAGATACATTCAATGTAGGAAGGTACAAGGCAGATTCCTACCGGTCGTACAGAGCGCATGGGAAAAGAACCTCAGCAACCAAGCCTCCTCAGGGCGGGCTCGCTCTGGAGCTGAGGCTGGTGCAGCTGCTATGCGGCCTCAGGAGTGAGAACCCAACAGGTGATGTAGGCTCAGGGCTGCCCTGGGGTTAAAGAGGCAAACTTCAATCCTCCCCGAGGTCACCTGCTTGCTAGCTCCGCTGAGCCACCTGTGATTTCTTACAGTATTTCACCTAAAGAATGTCTTACCATCCACGAATATACAATTAAAATAATTCTACTAAAACAGGAAAAAGCATTTAAAAACACAGACCCCCATTTTCCCAATTGTATTAATGGGAAACTTGGACATGGGTAAAGTACTCAGAATGAGACACTTTATCAAAATAACTGAAGCAGACATGGCCGGTGTCCTCCCCATCTGCCTCGGTCTCCCCTGCAGGACTCAGGGCAGACACCGTCCCCCCACATGGCCTGCTGCTTCCCTGATCTGCCTGCTAGAAGCCGTTCTCTGGCCACGCAGCAACGCTTGACCACAATGGCTGGGAGCTGGACACCCGTCCCTGGGTGGAATGGTTCTGAGGCAAGGTCCACACATCTGGCAAGGTCCCAGGGGTGGTCTGTTGTCCGCGCATCAGTGTACCTTGCTTGATCGCCCCTCATTTCCCTGCCCCCTCACAGTGCTTCCTGGGATCACTTCCCAGATAAACTCCTTGCACCCAAATCCTTGCCTTGTGGTCTGAAAATTGAGAACAGATGTACTTAAGGCTCTTTGAAAGACAGTACTTCCGGGATGCCAGACCCAATCATGGCGACAGTGCCTGAGGGCTCCATCCTCCAGGGCGCGGCCGTGGACCGGAGGGTACACCTCAGGCAGGGTCCCCACACACAGCTCAGGGCAGTCCCTGCGGGGCTCACGAGGGTGTGAGGACTCAGTACAGAGGCCGCTGTTCCAAGTAATCGCGAACATCTGCGCAGAGGAGACGCGCAACTGTGCTGTCCAAAGTTGGAAAATGTTTAGATGTTGAAGGGACAGAAACAAAGGCGCAAAGGGAGGGAAAGCAGAACCGCAGGCTTGACAATGAGCTCAGAACAGCCCACAGCCCTTTTTCATTTTTCAAGTATGTCAGAGCTGCTCTGTGCCCCTAAAGAAATTGATGAGTCGAGTGGAATTTTGCACATTTGGGTTCAGAAAAGCCTCCACATTCCCATTATTGTCCGCCTCTCAATGGAGTGGTAACAGGATTAGTGGCTGGAGCACAGCACCAGCTGGTCCCCATAAAGACCAACGGCACCTTGTTAAGTGTGTGATTTCATGCACTTTGACCTAAGAGCTCTTCCAGAGCATGGTGTCAGTGTGTGGACACGTATTCATGAGACAAGGCGGGCCCAGGAGGTGAATTTATGGGGTAGGAGTGTTTAGGATTAGGAGACCTAATTGCCCCTTAGGAGAGAGGAAGACAGTGGTGTGTGAGCTTTATAGACAGTGTTTTCTCGTAACTTTTCTAATCATCAAAGGAAAGGAGAATGAGGTCAGGCAAAGATTTCTTAAACAGAACAAAGAAAGTACTAGCCATAAAGGAAAAAAATTGATGAATTATACTATTTATTATACTATTATACTAATTATACTATTAATTATACTATTTAATATTAAGTATTAAAATGAGCTGGAGTAGGGAAATGTTAAAATGAAGAACTTTTTTTTTTTTTTGGCTGCGCTGGGTCTTCATTGTTGCACTCAGGCTTTTCTCTGGTTGCGGCGAGCAGGGGCTACTTTGTTGCAGTGTGCAGGCTTCTCATCGCGGTGGCTTCTCTTGTGGCAGAGCACGGGCTCTAGGTGCGCAGCCTTCAGTAGTTGCAGCACGCGGGCTCTGTAGTTTTGGCACGCAGGCGCCAGAGTGTGCGGGCTTCAGTAGTTGTGGTGCATGGGCTCAGTAGTTGCAGCTTGTGGGCTCTAGAGCACTGGCTCAGTAGTTGTGATGCACAGGCTTAGTTGCCCCGCGGTATGTGGGATCTTCCCAGACCAGGGATTTAACCCGTGTCCCCTGCATTGGCAGGCGGATTCTTAACCACTGGACCACCAGGGAAGTCCCAAAATGAAGGACTTCTGTTTATCAAAGACAACTGTAAGAAACTGAGAGATGTTTGCATTGGGAGAGAGATTTGTAAGGCACAGAACCAACAAAGATTTGTATCCAGAATATATATAAAATAAAACCCTAAAACTCCTACTGAGCAATTAAGAAAAAGACCCAATAGAAGAATGGGCAAAAGATGTGAACAAACATTTCACATAAAAGGATATATAAACATATAGGATGGCCAGAAAACATGAAAAGATGCTCAGTTTCATTAGTCATCAGAGAAAAGCAAATTAAAACCAACCAGCTAAGAAACAAAAACAAACAAACAAAACCAACCAGCTACCTCTTCACACCGACCAAAATGGCTAAAACGAAAGAGATGGAGAATACCAAGTGTCAGCAAGGATGTGAGAATACCAAGTGTCTCATAAACTGATGATGAGATTCTTAGTTCCACAACTTTGGAAAACTATTTGACAGTACTTACTAAAGCTGAAGACATGCAATACCAGCAATTCCACTCCTAGGTTTGTATCAAACAGAAATGTGTGTGTACGTTCACCAAAAACATTGTCAAGAATGTTCACAGCCACAGTATTTGTATTAGTTCCCAAGATGGAAACAACCCATGCACCTTTCAACAGCAGAACAGGTAAATTATGGTCTATTAGAACAATGGGATACTATATGACTCCATTTATATGAAGTTCAAAAATGAGTAAGAGAAAACTATAGTGTTGGGAGTCAGTTTAAAAACAGACAATGAGGATAAGCATAAAAGGTGACTGTAAAGCTGTAGCCTCTGACTTCAGCTTGGCCACCAGCATTGCTCTGTGCGCCCAAGCCAAGTAACTGCCTTTCTGTGATTCATTTTCACAGCTGAACAAATGGGTGGACAACACCAATGCTTGTCACTGTGATGACTTCTAGATGGATAGCTGGCATTCACGTCACGCTTTACAAATGACAAAGTGCTCTGACATCTGTCATCCTGAGGCTCATGACAGCCCTGGGAGGCAGGGCTTTCTCTATTTTTTCCCACTTTTTTTTTAAATTTTCTTTTTTTGAAGTAGGTGAGTTTATTACTCATAGGTCCTGCAATAGTTAGTAGCAAGTCTTAAGGGCTCACTCAGGGAGGCCAAGGCAAGATGCAGGCAGAGAGAGTGGCAATACTTGGACGCATGCCTTTATTAGCGACCATAGGTGAAATTCTTTGGGTTTCCCCAGTTCAGTGTGTATTGTTAAATTAGAACCAAAACGTGCAGTATTTTCTTTCTTTTTTAAAAAATTTTTATTGGAGTGTAGTTGATTTACAATGTTGTGTTAGTGTACAGTAAAGTGAATCAGTTATACATATACATATAGCTACTCTTTTTTAGATTCGTTTCCCATATAGGTCATTACAGAGTACTGAGTAGAGTTCCCTGTGCTATACAGTAGGTCCTTATTAGTTACCTATTTTATATACAGTAGTGTGTATATGTCAATCCCAATCTCCCAATTCATCCACCCCCGCCTTTCCCCCCAGTGACCATAAGTTTATTTTCTACACCTGTGACTGTATTTCTGTTTTGTAAATAAGTTCACTTGTACCTTTTTTTTTTTTTTTTAGATTCTACACATAAGCCATATCATATGATATTTGGCTTTCTCTGTCTGACTTCATTCGGTATGACAATCTCTAGGCCCATCCATGTTGCTGCAAATGGCATTATTTTGTTCTTTTTTTTTTTTTTTTGGTTGCGTTGGGTCTTCGTTGCTGCACGTGGGCTTTCTCTAGTTGCGTTGAGTGGGGGCTACTCTTTGTTGCAGTGCATGGGCTTCTCATTGCGGTGGCTTCTCTTTGTTGCAGAGCACGGGCTCTAGGCGCGTGGGCTTCAGTAGTTGTGGCACACAGGCTTACTTGCTCCACGGCATGTGGGATCTTCCCAGACCAGGGATCGAACCCGTGTCCCCTGCCTTGACAGGTAGATTCTTAACCACTGCGCCACCAGGGAAGTCTCTATTTTGTTCTTTTTATGGCTGAGTAATATTCCACTGTGTGTGTATATATATATCTTCTTTATCCATTCCTCCGTCAATGGACATTTAGGTTGCTTCCATGCCTTGGCTATTGTAAACAGTGCTGCAGTGAACATTGGGGTGCATGTATCTTTTCGAATTATGGTTTTCTCCGGATATATGCCCGGGAGTGGGATTGCTGGATCATATGGTAGTTCTATATTTAGTTTTGTAAGGAACCTCCAGACTGTTCTCCATAATGGTTATACTAATTTACATTCCCACCAACAGTGTAGGAGGGTTCCCTTTTCTCCACATCCTCTTCAGCATTTATTGCTTGTAGATTTTTTAATGATGGCCATTCTGACCAGTGTGAGGTGATAACTCATTGTAATTTTGATTTGCATTTCTCTAATAATAATAGTGATGTTGAGCATCTTTTCATGTGCTTTTTGGCCATCTGTGTGTCTTCTTTGGCGAAATGTCTATTTAGATCTTCTGCCCTTTTGATTGTGTTGTTTGTTTTTTTTGATATTGAGCTGCATGAGCTGTTTGTATATTTCCCACTTTTCCAATGAGGAGGCAGATGTTTGTGGACACCAAGGGCCCTGAGCTGGGTCAGAAACACAGGACTGGGAGTTTACTTATCAAGGTTCGTATTCTGGTTCTTGACCCATGTGGTGCCTACACAGGTGCATTCACTTTATAAAAACTAATCAAGCTCTAAACTTAGGGATTTGTGTACTTTTCTGTATGCATATTATAATTCAATAAAACTATTAAATAAGTAAATAAATGCTTAGACGGTGATGTAAGGTTATCTGGACTCAACTTATCTCAAGGTAAAAGCAGGGAAATCACAGCTTCACAAGGAAATATAAGGATAAACCATATGTGCAGGAGGTCATACCTCAAAGCAGGAGAGAGTCTGCATGGTGAGCAGTCCCTGTAAGTTGGGACACACACACACACACACACACACACACACACATACAGCCCTCTCATAAGGAGAGTTTCCAATAGCCTGGAAGCAGCCCTCCTTCTCCCTGACGTGAACATCCTATAAATATCTGGTCCAGGAATAACTCAGAGGTGAACAATAGTAGAAAAGAAGCAGTACAGGATCTATACTAAGATACTATAAATAAAAAAGGGAGAAGAAACAGGAGGGAGAAAGCAGGTGAAGAATACTCATCAGACAATATGATCATGGAATGGCTAAAAATAATGTGCAAGCATAGTACTATTAATGTTTTAAAAACACAGTAATTGTGTCTTTTTTTTGCATTTGCAAAAAGCAAATACACAAGAACTAAGGGAAAAGACAGTCATGTCAAAAGAGATAAAATATGAGCTATAAGAATTTGATCAAGAAATGTAACAGAAAATAAAATCAGATGACCAATGATAACTAAAGTGAAAGCAGCATGAAGAAAAGACACACTACTGAACACACAGGGAGGTACATGGAGTTGATGATTGAGAAGAAGTGCATACAATAAAAATAGAAATGAACAAATAATTCAAAACAGTTAAGAGGAAATGACAGATATGGAAGACACATAAAGGAGAGCTGACATAAGCATAAGTAGGAAGCAGGCAGGATGGACTTTCTCTATTTTTCCACTTTTCCAGTGAGGAGGTAGATGATTGTGGAGGTCAAGGACCCCAAGCTGGGTCAGAAGCATGGGACTCATAAAGAAGAGAACTAAAGTAATGTAACAGGAGAGGTATTTGAATATAAATTCAAGACCTATCCTGAAATGAAAGAAGATCTCAGTCTCAGATTGAAAAGCAAAGCCCTGTTCCAGGAAAAAAGGCAAAGAATGATGAACACAGAGGCATGTTCCAATAAAGTTACTGGATCTCAGAGATAAAGCAAAAAGATATTTTAGGCAGCCAGCCCACCCTCCCCCCCCCAAAAAAATAAAGAAAGCAGGTCACGGATGATGGGAAAAGATATTAGGCTACAAGCACATTTCTCTACAGCAGCATTCACTGCCAGAAGGCAGTAGAGTAATGTTTAGAAAGACACAAGGAAACAAAATGTGACCCAAGAAGTTACTAGCAACTAAACTGTTGCTCAAGTATTTAGGTAACAGAAAAACATTTTTGAACATATAAAGAGTTAAATCCTCTTTTGTAGAAAATACTAAAGGATGAACTTCTGTCAACAAAGAAATGGGTGGAAAACTCATGATAAAAGGATTGGAAGTGAGCACTGATCAAAGCATCCAACAAAAACAATGGAGGATTGAAGCTGGAGAACAGAATGCAGATGATATACCTCAGGTGAGGCAGAAATAATATTGATAAGAACAGGCTGGAAAAGAAGGTGCAGTGGGGTGGGGGCAATAGGAGATTGTCCCAATTTCATCATCTTTTCTAGCTGGGGGAGGAGAAAACGTAACAGATAAACATAACTGAGATATAAGAACTTTTAAAGGTAAAATGTTAACCACTAAGGAAAAGAATAAAATTGAGTGGTGGAGGGAATGGAAAGGAAGGGCTTGGAGGTGGAAATGCATTCATTTCATCATGTTCATGGATTAGGAAACAGTAGAAACTCTAAAGAGAAGTGTGCCTGAGGCACTTTTGCTTCCGGCAAATGTCAGAATAGATACCCTGAGGGAGGCTGGGCTGCTCCTCCACTATACAAATAGTGAGGTGTTGTAATAAAACACAATTCTTATTGCTGAGCTCATCAGAAGTAAAAAGAACTATTCAAGGAAGCAAATACAAAATACACACATGGCTATATTTATACTTACTTACAAACATATTCCAATCTGTGGTAAGCACATACAAGGGGTGCATTTCCCTGAGGGCCGGCACTGATCTTGAAACTAGAGTTGGGAGAATAAGTTTTGGGCTGGCGGCAAGGTCGCAAGCTCTACCTGAGACACCCAGATTAAACCAGGGAATCTGGAAGAGTGTTTACCAGTCCTAGAAGGATTGGTGGCATCTCCTGGCTTTCATTGAGATAAATATAAATTCTCCCTGAAGAAAAGCAACCACCGCTCAGGCTCTCAGAATTTCATGGTTATCATCAATAAAATGTAAACTCACAATAAAGCATGGAAACATGAGTGACAGATGGCAGAAACAACAAGCAAAAGATTTAAATTCTCTAAGTGTTTTGATAATAGAGTTATCAGATACTGAATATACAATAACTCTATAAAATGTCTTAAAAAATAGAAGATGAGATCACATAAACAAGCTAGCAGCAAGATACTATTGAATATGATCAGGCAAATTTGAAAAAAAAACCTAGAAAGAACTTTAAAAAATCAAATATATAATTGTTGAAGAAAATCAATGGTTTTTGGCACCACTGAAAGAGAGATTTAGTGACTAGGAAATAGATATGAAGAAATTATACAGAATGCAGCATGGAGAGAAAAGGAGGAGGGAAATAAAAAAGTGGGTTAAGAGATATGATAGACAGAGTGAGAAATACTGATGGATGTGTCTAATCATAGTCCTGGGAAAAGAGAATAGAAAGAATGGGACAGAGGCAACATTTGAGAAGAAAATAGCTGATGTAGAAGATATACCATGTAGAATAAAGAGTTCCCTGACTTAGTAGTAGGAGAGAGTCTTCTAATATGGCTTCAATATCCCTGTCTCCTGATATTCATGCCCTTGTGTAACACCTTCCCCTTGGCATGAAACAACTGGCTTGCTTTGAATCCACAGAATGCAGTAAAAGTGATAGAATCTCAGTTTAAGCAACTCCTGGGTCAAAGGGAAAGTTATAACCAAAGTTGCAGATAAAGAAGAAAATAATAAAGGTGAAAACATAGATATCGTGACAAATGGAGTGCTTTAAGGAGTATTCAGAGTCTCAAATACTAATATTAATAAACAAGAAGAAAATAAGCATCCATTTCAAGAAGTTTGAAAGGGGACAATATAAATCTATAAGAAAACAGAATAAATTAATAAAGATAAAAGGAGAAATTTATTATTTAGGAAACAGAAAAACCATAGAAAAATATAAGAGTTGGCTCTTTGGGGGGAAAAAATGACTGGATAAACCATAATAATCATCCAGATCTCTCCATGGATGCTAAAAAGACATTTAATAAAATTCAATCACGATCTCTTATTAAAACTATTAACAAAATAAAATATAAATAAATGGATATTTCCTTAACTTGATAAAATATCTATCTCATGGGGAAACATCAGAAGCATTCTTATTAAAGTCAGGAAGAAGAAAAGGGTGTCCATTATCACAACTCTTAGTGTTATTTTAGGTGAGAGAAAGAATTAGGGGCTAATATGGAGTTATATAACTAGAAAACCCAAATGACTCAACTGTTATAATCTCTAAAATAATTCAGTAAGATGGGTAAGTATAAAACTAAGATACTGTAATCAAAGCTCTTTATGAATACAAAATACAACCAATTTCAAAGATATAATGGAATAAAAGACCCATTAAATAGGAAAAAAACATTCCATAGGAATAAATATATTAAGAAACTTGTAAGATCTACATTAAAAAAAAAAAACTTTAAAATTCCCCTGAGTCAGGGAGGGAAGTCATCTTGAATGGATGTAAAGGAACACTATGTAGAAAGACTTAAAGTATAAAATTATATATTTTTCCCTAAGTTAACCTATAAACTAATGTAACAGAATTTAAAATACCAATGCAATTTAGAATTAAACAATCAGATTCTAAAGACCATATGGAAAAATAAACAAGAAATAATAGCCAGTGAAATTTTGAAAAAGCATATGTTTAGTGTATTAAAATATTTTATAAAGCCACAGTATGTAAATATTAAGAGGTACATGATTACACTAGTGGAACAGACTGGAAAATCCAGAAATATTAAAAAAATATAAAAATATATTAAAAAAATAAGACATACAGAAATGTATATTATAAAGATGGCATTTCAAGTTTATGGGGAGAAATGAATTATTCAATAAATGGTATGGAGCCACCTGAGTAGCCATCTGGAAGGAAAGTGAGGTTGGACCCCTACCTCACACCTTACCCTAAAATAAATGACTGCTGGATTAAGGATTTAAACATAAAAATTAAACCATAAAAGTACTAGAAGAAGCCATGAGAATTAAATTTATTTACAGTTTAGGAGCGGGAAAGACCTTTCTAAACATGGCACAAAACCAGAAGCCTTAAGAAGAGATTGATATATTTCACTTTACACTCACACACACACATGCACACTTCTGCCTGACATAAAATATGATAAACAAAATAAAAAACAAATAAACTGGAAAAAAAGAACATTTGCAACTCATATTTCAGCTAAAGAGCCAATTTCCTTAGTAATTAAAACTTCTAACAACTTACTAAAAAAAAATCAATAATACAATATAAAAAAGATTTAAGAAGACAGTTCACAGAAAAGAGAACACAACTGGATTTTTAATATATGAAGAAATGCTCAAACTTATTACAAGAGAAATGCCATTCAACTTGCAACAGGCTCATTTCTTGAATATTCAGATTGGCACAGCTCAGATAGACTGGAAGAAGGTGTGGGAATCGGGCACTTCCAAGTGGTGTTTGTGGGATGGTAAACAGATAAGCTCTTGTGGGAGGTCAATCTGGCAACACCTATCAACAGTGGAGGCATGAACCTGATTTCACATAAAGTTCAAAGACAGGCATACTAATCTGTGGGATCAGAAAGTAAGATAGTAATTATCGCTGGGGGTTAGTGAACAGAAGGGGGCTTTGGGGGGCTGCTGGAATTGTTGAAACGCTGTACTTCTTCATGCTAGTTATGCTGGTGTGTTCAGTTTGTGAAAAATGAATGTGACTGTACATTTATGATTTGAGCACTTTTCTGTGTATTTCACATTGTGCTACAGGTGAATAAAACTACAAAAAAATATATATGTGCAAAAATGAACTTTAACCCACTTCTAGGTATTTACCTTATACATTAATGGCTTTCAATTGGGGACAATTTTGCACACACACCCTCTGCCCCGCCCCAGAGGAATCTGGCAACATCTGAAGACTTTTTTCTATTGTCCCAAATAGGGGGATGCTCCTGACTTATAGTCGGTAGAGACTAAACATCCTACTGGGCACAAAACAACCCCACAGCAAAGAATGATCCAGCCCCAGATATCAGTAGCGCTTGGGATCAGGATACTCGGATGCAGATCAACTCAAAAGTAATAACAAAAGGAAAACCAGTAAGTTACAGTGGAGAAGACTGCAAGACACCACCCTAACCAGGTGACTGAGAGTAACAGCACCAGTAATAAGACCACGGCACATCTGTGGTCTCCTTGATAATGCATAACCCCAATCCAAGCACTGAGAAAACATCAGACAAACCCAAACTGGTACTCTTCAAGTGTCAAGGTCATGAAAGACCCAGAAAGACTGAGGAACTGCCACAGATGGGAGGAGACAAAGGAGACCTGACAACTAAATGCAAAATGGGACCCTGGTACAGAAAAAGAAGAATAGTGAGGAAACTGGTGAAATCTGAATGTATGTTAGTTAATATCATACCACAGTAATTTCCTGACTTTGATAATGTAAGATGTGAACAGAGAAGGAAGCTGGGTAAAAAGTGTATACTTTCTGTACTATTTTTGTAACTCTTCTTTAGGTCTAAAATTACCTCACAATAAAAAGTTTTAAAAATAACACAATCTGTGGTTAAAAAAAAAAAACAAAAAAAATGGAGCAACTCAATTTTCATTGGTATTAAACAATTCTAAAATGTACTGTTAAGAGAAAAAAGCAAGATGCACATCAGTATGGTAGCATGCTAATATTAGCATGAAAAAGGAAACATATAAATGGTTAATTCTGGATTTTATACCTTGGGCATATATTGATTATTCAGAAAATAATTCTGAAAAGTCACACAGATAATCAACCAACCATCTGTGGTGGAGATGGTCTTTGCTGTAATTATTTAGTGCTCACAGTGCATATTTACAAAGAACTGATTAGACAAACTAAAAATGGCAAATGTGGCTTTTCCAGAGTGAATTCTTTCTTTTCACCCTCAATGCCACTGCCTTGTTTTATCCTCTTCCTCTCTCAGCTGGACAGCTGCAATAGTTCCTAGAAGGTCTTCTTGACTATAATCTTTTTCATGCTCAACACACTTGCAAAATCTTCTGAAAACACAGATCTTGACTTAAACCATACCTCACTCCCTTCAGGACTAAAACCCCTACGACACAGCTCCACATTTATTTAGCTCCTGCCCCTCACTTTTCCCTGTCTGCACCTGACTACCCATAGTCCACAGACACTCGGTGACCTCGCTGGCCCTGCTCCAGGCCCACCTCCCTGCAGGCCGTTCACCCCTACTGGAGACAGAGCATGGACAGGGAGAATGACCTGCTGCCTGCCCTCAAGAGCACTCAGGCCAGGGAAGGGACCAGGGCTAAATTATCTTAACAGAGAGCCAGGAAATCACCTGCCATATTCTTCCCCACCCTTGTGAAGTCTTTCCTCCTTTTCTCCATTCCCAGCAGGAAGAACCCTGATGGGTTCTAAGAGTGCTCCAACCTAACTGGTCCCGTGGCTGACAGTCCCATGTGTCTCACCTCCCACCCCCTCGCCCCTCGATCCTGAACTCCTGGGGGTCAGCAGCTGTGTCTTATCGCCTCCTCGTCTCATTAGCACACATCTGGCAGCACATGGTACAGACCCAAAGAAGACATGCTGAGTGAATCAACGAATGAACGAATGAACAAAATAAATTCATATGTCAAGCAGTGCAAGGCTTCAGCAGAGACAGAGAAAAGCTGACACATTCTAAGCATTTACCCAGCCCAGGCATCAGGCTAAAAGCTTTACCAGAATTCCTCATTACTACTCACACAACTTCATGAGACAGAAACTGTCACTACTCACATTTTGCAGATGAGGAAATAGAATTAAGTGACCTGCCCAAGCCACGGGGCTGGAACCTGTCCTGACCCCAGAACACACTCTTACCCATTGGTTATACTGCCTATGGGTCCCCAGTTTCCTCTCCCCACTCCCGCACCCACCCACCTCTGATCTTGCATCCTCTCCGTCAGCCGGCCTTCAGAGCTCATCCCTGTCTTATTTGCGGTGGAATGGACTGCTCTGTGCCCTCTGCCCAAGGTGTTTTATCAGCAAGCATTGTTGGGAAGCTTAATCTTTGGCTTAAATGAAATGGAAAGCCATGGGTCCAGTCCAAAGAGCAAGGAAAAGAAAATGGATCCCTGGTTCTAGCATCTGTTACCTCACTAGCCACATTTAAGGCTTGTTGAAAGTCGTGCGGAGAATGCCGCAGAATTCCTCAAGGTGCTGCATGACAAATAAGCCTGGGCCGAGCTTCCTTCCTTGGAGTACCATGGAAATGCGGGGAAGGTCTGAATTTCCCAGGACAAAGACACGACTGCTCATGCCTTCAAGGCTTTGTCGTTTTCTTCACCTGGTGGTCTCCCTCTTAAGTACTCTCAAGGTTATTTTGACACTCTTCATGCACTGTTTGGAGAGCAGCTCTGACTCAAGACAATACTGAAGGGAATGGTTATGTAAAAGCCCTCAGAAATCTGTTGCTGATAACATAAGCCAAAAGGGAGATAAAATGCTAAGAGCTGGATGAAAAATTACTCATCCAAAATTTCCACACATAACTACTGTGGTTTGAAGCCTTCCCCCAGGCCAGCGTGCCAGCCCCACTTCTGGAAGGCTGGTTACTCCTTCCATGTTCCTGAAGGGTGCAGAGACTGTCACCTGGCTGGGGACACCTGGGGTGGGTGCTGCTGGGTGAGGGTAGGGCTGGGGCACTGGGCACTCAGCTGGCAAGGAGGGTGGGCAAGAAGTGAAGGATAACACACAACTTGCAAAGTCTGGAGAGCTCTGTGAGGAGGCAGTCCACTGTAAAGGTTCAAACACTTCTGGAAAATTGGGGCCCTCTACTGCCAAAGTTCAACAGTTCTGAGAGAGGTGGCAGATGCTGGGCAGGAAGCCGAGACTGAGGCGGGCAAGCGGCTTTCGACCTGGCATCCAGCCAGGCCCTGTCTCTCTGAGAGGAGCAGGGCAAGGCTCCTGGTCCACCAGCCACCACCCCCCCACCCCACCCCACTGCCCCCGGCCAGGTACACTGGCATTAAAGGGGCAGGTTTCATTTAGATCAGCAGATTCCAAACCAGGCTGAGCCTGAGAATCTCCGGGGAAGCTGAATAAAAAGAAAGAGCTGAAGCCCGTCCCCCAGAGATTCTAACACAGAAGGTCTGGAGTGAGGCACACACACTGCTGCCATTCTCTGGAGGAGATTCTAATGACCCACCAGGTTTAGAAATGACCAACATCAGAGAAAAGAATACTGTTGGTTCCAAGGTGGAATTCCAAAACCCTGAGCTTCCTGGATACCACATTCATCAAGAAGACCATGAGAGTCTCCCTGGGACTTGGGAAAGGACAGAAAGAGGCTTCCCAGCCTCGGGACTGGAAGCACACCAAGAGAGAGATACTGGACCCTGGAGAGCAATTCCTGGAGGTTACAGGCTCCCAGGGTGGCAGGAGGAGTAGTGAGGACAGACAGGGACAGATGCAGAAAAGGACCAGGCAACGAGACTGTCAGCTAAACAGCATCTCCTCTACCACTGACTCCAGGAAATGAGTTGATGGAAAAAATGATACAGCTAACGTTTACTGAGCACCTACTGTGTGCTAAGTGCTCTAGTTCATTTGTTACTTAACCCTCATAACAACTCTATGCTGTGTTAAGTAGAATTATTTTTCCCATTCTGCAGATTAGAAAACGGAGGCATAGAGAGACTATGTAACATGCTCAAGAGATGGAGGCAGGACATGACCCTGGGCAGCATGACTGGAGAACCCATCTTCTTAACCACTGTGTGATATGGACAGCACCTCCATGGTGTGCTGAAGGCCAGAAGAATTAAATGCAAAAGAGCAAAGAAGTGAACATTAGGTAGAAATGAATGCATAAGACCCTCTAATGCTGATTACCATTCTAGACACTGTTGCCTTCCTGCAACAACTGGCTTATAGCTTCTGTGCTCAATATTTTTTTTAAAAAACAGCATAATATGCACGTCTCAGTCCACTGCGCACACCATGACACATTGGCACACCCCTGCTCAAGTCAACCAATGAGGCTGTTATGCATCACTTCCCAGCACCTTCCTTTCCCCGTGGGGCAGTAAGGCATGTGCTTTGGAGCAGTGATGGTGGCATGTTTTGCTGAGGTGCAGGAAGGATGGAGGGACAAGTGGTCATTACATAGCACCTTTCAACTAAGAATCTCCAGGAACCAGGTGAGGAGGGGGGACAGATAAATTTCTCTTTCATATTGAAAAGGGTTGAGGGCTTTGTGATGCCATGATCCTTGGCAGAACGTTACCCTAACTCCCCACTTCTTGCTTCTGTCTCCTCTCAGCTGATAATAACTACTTCCGGCCTTCTCACCCTCTGTTTCACCTGGCAGAATATCTGACCTTAAATAGCTTTAAGTCTTGTTAAATAATGACTTTGCTTTGCAAGCAACTTTGCTGATGTAGACAGGAGGAACTTGTAATCATAAAAAAAGATGGATTGGGCTAATTGCATAAAGTTCATTTCCCCTTTCTAATAAATATTTACCATCCAATGTTTATAACTTTTAATGTTTGGACTTTCTTGAAATGCTTTATTGAATTAAAACCATCACATTACCATTGGCTAAAAGAGGAGACAGCTATATTTGCCAACAACTTCTGCAACAAATGCCAGCTATTGATGCCAATTTTTTTTCCTTTGGTAGTTCATATTTCCACAGACAGCTTTGTGCCTTACAATACCCGCATTCTGCAGACAGACATGAAAGATGCAATGATGATGGTGTGGGGATCTCCAGAGCCCTAGAAATGAAAATGTACTGTATTTTAATTTTTCTTCATTCTCTGGTATGCAAATGTTTAAGAAGAGAGCAGAAATATTTGAAGCTAGGCTGCTCCCAAAGCAACTGTAATGTTTTTCCAAAGTTATTTACCCTATACCCTTGGATAAGGAAGTGGCTCTTAATTTTGTTTGGTCTTAAAATGGTTACGAATTGTGAATGCCAAAAGAAGAACACACACAGAAGTCCAATCAGAAGGAAGTTCAGTATTGAAAATTCCACCTAAAGAAGAGGAATAGTCACAGAAAAGCAGCCCATCCCTTGGGGAGCAAATGCTGACTGGCCACTGCCTAGCACCCAGCACCTGGCCTTGTACTCTGAAGTATATGGTGGAGCCTGTGAACCCTTCTCAGAATAATATTGGTCAGTGCATAATTATAAAATACATAAGTTTAGCAACAAAACAATTAAGTTCAAATATAATGCAAAATACAAATTTTTAATATAGTAACACATGTGTTTCCTTGTCAACACATTATATAAGATCTGGCCCTAGGTCTAATAACAACTGTAATTTTGAACTAGTCATGAGTATAAATGATAATTCCAAATAGCTGCTACAACTTTCATGCAGTATGAAAAGCATCTGTGATTCCTAATCACGTGACAGTCACAGGTACTGCTGAGACTGCTGTGGCTTATTGCCCACACTCATAATGGAAGGAAATACTCATTTTGGTTACAGGTTGGAGAAAAATAAGGATGTGATCTTTTCCCTATCCCTGTTCACAAATTCTCTGAAATCTATCTGCAGACCTTAGCTCAGAACCCCTGCTTTTACACAATAACAAAGATGCGTCCGTGAGAAACGTGATCCCCTGAGACCGTATCCTCTACCTTCCGCCAAGGATAAGATTTTGTTCCTCGTAAGAGGCAGCAGCAAAATGAAAACTGCCCACCAGTAGTCACGGTGGTTAGTATTTTTCTCAAAATATAATCTATCCAGTTTCTTTTCTTCTTATTTTTATGGTCTGTATTCCAGAAAAAGAAAAAGAAAATGTTCAACTCTTGAAGCACCAATGTGTTTTGTGGTTTTATTCCCTTGGCAGCGTCCATACTGTGTTACACCCCATTATTATTTTCTTTTCTGTAATAGGCTTAAAGTTCTAGAAATGTTTTAAGACAGAAGATTCACACACATGCACGCACACACAACCCACTTGCCTCATTAATGTTTCTGTGCTTTTCCAAGCTACCCCCGAAGGCCCGGTGCAGGAATGCAAGCTGAGGGGGTTGCCAGGGAAGTCCTCCTCATGGACACAGCCTTGGGGGAGCCAGGACTTGGGAACACAGACAGCAGCGTTCCCAACTGGCATGCATGTGTGTGGTTTTTAAGAAATTCCTCCAGATTTTTGGAGTTGTAACGTCTTCACGATATTCATTCCCCTAAAACTCCTGGCTATGAGTGTTGTCCTTCTTTTTCATGGCATCTAGTTGGTAGTAATTTTTTTTCCTATTAAAAAGGTGTAGAATTCTAAGGTGGCAGGCTTTTTTTCTTTCAGAGCTTTAAAGATATGGCTCCATGGTCTTTCTTCACTTGCATTGTTTCTAATGAGAAATATGCTGTCGTTCCTACCTTGGTTTATCTCTACATAACTTGTCTTTTTTCCTCTGGCTCTTTTAAGATTTTCTCTTCATCACCACTTTTAAGCAATTTGATTATGATGAGCTTTGGTCTGGATTTCTTCATGTTTCTTGGGGTTCATTGAGCATCTTGGATCTGTGGGCTTGTGATTTTCATCAAATTTGAAAAAACTGTCAGCAATTACTTCTTTAAATATTATTTTAGTCCTCTCTCTCTCACCTCCTTCAGGGCATCAATCACATATGTCTTAGGCCACCTGAAGTCCCACAGTTCTCTTTGTTTTCAGTCTTTTTTTCTCATTGTCTTTCACTTTGGATAGCTTCAATTGCTTTATCTTCAGCAGTCATCTCTTCTGTAATCTCTCATTTGCCAGAAATCTCAAGTAGGGTATCTTTCATCTTAAATATTGTAGTTTTCATTTCTAGAAATACCAGTAGGATCTTTTCCATATCTTCCATATCTCTACTTAACATGTTCAATCTTTCTTTTTGCTACCTTCCTGAACCTGGAATATGGTTATAACTATTGTTTTAATGCCTTTGTCTACTAATTATATCACCTGTGTCATTTCTAGGTCAGTTTTGATTGATTTTTCTCCTCATTATGGATGTATTTTCCTGCTCCTTTGAAGGCCTGGTAATTTTTTATTTGATGCTAGACATTGTGAATTTTATTTTACTGAGTGCTGGTTTTGTATTTCTATAAATGTTTCTGAGCTTTGTTCTAGGACTTGGCTAAGTTACTTGGAAACAGTTTGATCCTTTCAGATTTTGCTTTTAAGCTTTATTGGGTGGGACCAGATCAGCATTTAGTGTGGGGCTAGTTTTGCCACTCTACTGATACAACACCCTTCTGTGTACACTACCTGATGCCCATGTGAGCCTCAGAGATTGTTCCCCCTAAGATTTTCAGATGGTTCTTTTCCTGGCCTTGGGTAGTTTTCTCACACACATGCGTTTCTCAGTACTAAACTGAAGATTCGTGCAGATCCTGTGCAGATTTCTGAGGTTCTCTCTTTGTAAAGCTCTTTTGTCTGTGGTACTCTGCTCTGTGAACACTAGCTGCCTCAGCCTCCCAGTACTCCTGGCTCTGTTTCTTCAACTCAAGAAGTCTGCTGCTTCTTCACAGCCCTCCCTCTCTATGCCACAGCCTGAAGACTGCCCAGGCAGTACGCCAGGACAATCAGAGGGTTCACCTCATTTGTTTCACATCTCCCAAGGATCACAGTCCTTCCTTGCTTGATGGCCACTGTCTTGAAAATCGTTGTTTCATATATTTCATCTGATTTCTTAGTTGCTTCAGGTGGGAGGATAAATCTGGTCCCTGATACTCCATCTTGGCCGAAGGCAGATGTCAGGATAAGAAATTTAAAGGCAATATTGGGACCATGATCATTTCATTACATGATATCCATTTCAATCCTCAAGGGCATTAAAGAATAATGATGGTTATAGAGATCAATTGGGCATTGGATTACATGACATTTCGGTTGGCGCTAAAGGTCTCTGGAGTTTTGTATAATGCTTAATTTTTCATGGCCCTGAGGAGTTCAATATAGAAAAATGCTGATCCTGGAGATGTACAAAGATAGATTAGTTCTGTGCCCCCACAGTGGGGAGCCAGTGTTATCCAGAAAGGTAACAGCAACACATTCATCAGCTCAAATGATTGGGTGCTTACTTTGTGATAGACCCAGTTCTCAGCACCTTACGTGTATTTTTTTTTTTTTTTTAATAAATTTATTTATTTATTTATTTATTTTTGGCTGTGTTGGGTCTTCGTTTCTGTGCGAGGGCTTTCTCTAGTTGCGGCAAGCGGGGGCCACTCTTCATCGCGGTGCGCGGGCCTCTCACTATCGCGGCCTCTCTTGTTGCGGAGCACAGGGTCCAGACGCGCAGGCTCAGTAGCTGTGGCTCACGGGCCCCGTTGCTCCGTGGCATGTGGGATCTTCCCAGACCAGGGCTCGAACCCGTGTCCCCTGCACTGGCAGGCAGACTCTCAACCACTGAGCCACCAGGGAAGCCCCCACCTTACGTGTATTAACTCACCAGGAGTCTCAGATTTTAACAATAAGGATATTAATTAATGCACAGAGAGAGACACGGCCACTAGGAAGCAGGCTGCAGTCTCTCACTACCAGACTTGTACTGCCCTGGGGGGAAGCCACAGGAAAGGTTTGTATGAACCCTTGCAAGATATTTGACAGAGTCTTACATGTATGTTGGTGAACCAGATGGAGAAATGTGGACTCAGGCTTAGAGAGCCAATTCATTTTACGGGGAGGCCTGTAAGGGTTTCTCCCTTGCCTGTGAACTTGTCCAGTCTCATCAGTGGTTGGGTGAAGTCACATAAGAACTTAAATTTACTGTTAGGGTCATGAATGGATTTCAGAGCAACACATACTTGAACATCTACTATGTGCCAGGCACTGGCTGAGGCAGTTGGAAAATATTGTTGAGGAAAAGTAAGATTATTGCCCTTGAAGGATTTAAAATCTAGAAGAGGGAGATTATCAAAACAATAGTCATATAAACAAGCAAATTATATAGCATGTTAAAAGATGATAAGTTTATGAAAGCAGGGTTTTCCCTTAGGGGATCAGGAGATCTGGGTGCCACAAAGGTGGCAGGGGAGAGTTACCTGATGGAAATTTTAAATAGGGTGGTAGGCTTCCTTGAGGACATTACATTTGAACAAACAAACAAACAAATAAAAAACTCAAAAAAGATGAGGGGCTCAGTCACGTGGACAACTGAGAGAAGACCGTCCAGGTAGAGGAAACAGCCAGCAGGAAGCAGAGTGCATCCCCACCAGGAGCGTGCCTTGTGGGTTCGAGGAAGAGGAGGAAGGCAAGTAGAACTGGAACAGAATAGATGAAAGGGAGTGAATAAGGGGATGAGGACCAGGAGGAAGAGAACGAGGCTCATCCCAGCACCAGAGTCCGTTTTACAGGGGGAAGAAAGGAACAGTACAACATATGTGTGCCTCCTGTTATACTGAACATCAACTGAAACACAGACCTATAAACGCACAAATGAGCAAAACACCAATCAAGCGAGCTTTAGAATCCCACAGGGTGGTGCCTGGGTGAGATTCCAACGATGTGTCCTAGGCCTAGGGCAGCATCCCCAAGTCCTGGGTCCCAGCAGGCAACTGCCTCTCTCATCCACCAGTGCCTCTTTGGCATTAGTATGACATTTTCCCCAGCGTGAGAAGTTACTGCTTTCTAACTGGTAGATTTGTGCTGAAGGAAGCACCACCAGCCTTGCAAGCAGGATGATCACCACCAGCTAAGGCTGATGCTGAATCAGCTGAGCACCTCCACACCCCTAAGGAGTCACTCCTGCCGAGACAGGCTGGGACCTGGGACCTGGGACCCTCTGCTGCAGTGCTTGCACCTGGACAAATGTCTCCTCAAGCGACAAAATACAAAAAAACTATAAGGAACTAAAAATAACTGTGTGCAGACTTCCCTGGTGGTCCAGTGGCTAAGACTGCACGCTCCCAATGCAGGGGGCCCAGGTTCAATCCCTGGTCAGGGAACTAGATCCCGCATGCCGCAACGAAGAGTTCGCATGCCGCAACTAAAAGATCTCGCGTGCAGCAACTAAGACCCGGCACAGCCAAATTAATTAATTAATTAATTAAAAACAAACAAATAAACCAACCGTGTGCATGCACATTTGGGGCAAATTCTGGACAGCAAGATACAAAAAGACCAAAGCAAACCAACTGCCACTTCTGAAAAGCCAGGAGCAAAAACAGGGTGTCGGGAGCAGAAGCAGGATACTGCACATGCCCCCTGCACACAACACCCCCAAAGGGGTGGTCGAATCACCTAGGCCACCCCTCCAGCCCGACCCCTGGATCCGCCCCTACCCTCACCCCATATAAGGAACCCTCAGGGAGCGAGCAAGCAAAGGAACCTGTTACTTGTTCTCACTACCCCCATGCTGTAGCAGGGGCCCCAATAAAGCCTTGCCTGAAATTCTTTTCTGGCCTCTGATCAGTTTCTATTGATTAAGGAGGCCAAGAAACCTGGTCGGTAACACTGCTAGGATTTGGGGAGGAAAATGTCAACTTTGTTTTGGTACTGGTGGAATTCTCAAGGAAAAGGCAAGCAGGAAAGCATATTTCGTGGTTCTTGGTGAGCTGTAGGAATAAATGTTCAGCTGCATTTTAACTTACAAAACAAAAGATCTCACTTTATATAGTCGTATTTTGAGCTTCTAGGGAGAAAGGAGCAACACAGCTGAGCTGAACATGCCTTGCTGACCTCTCACTGTCCTCTTCAAACAAAAAGATGCTAATGAAGGAAAATAAAATACCAGGTTACCTTTCTCTCCTTTGGAATCTGTCTTTGAATGAATGGAGCCTGCCTTTTCTCCTGCAGGAATAGTCACACCTGGGCTTGGTCTCCAGCCCATCCCTTTCTGGCTGAGTGACCTTGGTCCATTACCTAGCCTCTCTCAGCCTCTGTTTTCTCATCTGCTAAGTGGAGTTCAAAGCCCCTGCCCTCAAGGGTTGCAGTCAGGGTTTCATGTGACAGTGCATGGAAAGAGTCTAGCCTAGAAGATCATAAGCCACTAGTAGTTGTACCTCCCTCCTCCTATCTCTCCTCACCCAACTGATGTGCAACAGCCTGGCTCCTAGAAGGCAATGGCTGTGGCTCTTTGGGAGGAGGCAGCCTCTGTCCAGCTTCCACCCCAGTCAATCCTGTTGGCCAGGGAAGACTCCACAGTGGGCAGAGTGGCCACTGTGTGTCCACTGACTCAGCTGGGTGCTTCCCTCTTCTCCATTCTGGGTGCCCGGGGCACTTCTACCCTTCTCGAATGCTCGGCATCCTCCACTGGGGTACCATGCACATGGATCTCCTGGTGTTACCACACCATCAAAAGACCCTCTGAAACCTGCCCTCTCCGATAGTTCTGTGCCATCATGCACTTTAAGTGACTGAAGGCTGGGACAGACAAACAGGATGCCTCTTGGCCAGCCTATGGTACATGAATGAGTGCCTCAATGGTCAAGCCTTAATGGTCAAGGCTGATGGTGAGCACCAGACATCGCAGCAGACCACTGGGGAGGATCGGATCCGGGGGCTGGTCCCATCTCCCCAGGGAGGTGTCCTTCAACCCAGCCATGGCTGGGTGTGAAATGGGAGACAGCTTCCTGTTACCAGGACCTGGAAGATAGACCCTTGCTGGCACCTCCACAGGGGAATGGAAGAGGAAGACTCAGGACAACCCTGTGAATAAATGCCCTCTGAGGAAACAGCTAGCAGGAGGTGCTAGCCTGGTTGTGAGGCACGGCCCTTTTCCATACCCCAAACAATGGCAGGCAGTGCCCCACCTGCAGATTCCACCCAGATTTCCTGAACCAATTCAACGCATAGCCAGGAAACACTCAAGAGGCAGCAGCCCGCCTCCCAGAGTCCAGGCTGACCTGCTGTGCTGGCCGGGATCCCAGGGTCTCATTTTGAAGGCACAGTCCCGGTCTATCCTTCTGTCTTGGAGTTGCTCCCGTCCTGAGTTCTTGCTCTGGGCACCCACCCAGCCCTCCAGGCTGCCTCCCTGGGACTAGATGCTGCCCTGAGCTCCAGGCCGACTGCCACTGGGTGGCTCCTGAGTCCCACACATCCCCAGCTGGTTCTCCTGCTCCTGTCCTCCTGCCCCATGATGGTGCCGGCTCTGCATCCATCCTTGAGCCAGCTGCCAACTGCTGGCTGAACCACAGGCTGCTCTGGCCCTCCCCTGGGGCCCCAGCATGGAGATAGCCTGCCCCAGGGCCTGGGCACATCCCTCCCACCCACAGAAGTGGCCCAGCTGTCTGCAGTACGGTGAGAAAGTGCACACTCTGGGGGTGAACAGACTTGAGTCAAATCCTCTACTTACCTACTGGCCAAGGCATTCTGAATGATCAGTTCACCCCTGAGGCTTGATGTTATCATCTGTACCCTGGGGGAGAGTAACCTCGGGAGTCTGTGGTAAGGGTTAATTGGGATCAGGCACATTGGAAGCTTTAGGGCAAAGCATGTGGGCATTGTTCAGTAAATGGTAACATTTTAATGGGGTTATTAATACTATTATCATATAATCAATTTATTATTTGTTAAATGTTCTCAATATGACACTCTCCAACGTCCAGTAGTTTTTAGCTCTCTTCTATATCTGTGCCGGCTTTGATATCAGGCGACATTGCATCACCTCCAAGAATAGGTTAATTTACTTTTTCCTAGTGTCTTAATGTTTTCATGTTAAGACATTAGGCTACTAAGAAAGAAACACCTTTGGATTAAAAAACAAAACAAAATAAAACATTAGGCTATTGGTGTCAGCCAGTAACTCTGAACCATCCCCCTGCCTATGTGTGCATGTGTGTGTACGTGTGCATGCACATGTGTGCGCATGGCTCACTCTGGGTGCCCCGTGAAGTTGCTCATGAGGTATACGCGTGTGCATGTATGTGCATGCATGTATGCACATACGTTTATGTGTGTGTGTGTGGAGTGTAAATGCCTGTATCCTCCAACAGAAGCCAGATGCTCCTTCCTGAGCCAGCCTTCCCCTCCCGAGGCTGCTTACCTCCATGTTTCTGCAGAAGGTGGCGTTGGTGCCAAAGAGGATCTGGCACTGCTCGTTGGCGCTGTAGTGCATGCCTGGCAACTTGTGGGGCAGGCGCACCGCGTGCTGGCTCCTGGGGTCTGTGACCAGCAAACAAGTGCTAACTTTTGACCTGAAACAGCCGAGAGGCAAGTTGGTTTGCAAATGTACCACCCAGGTTTTTGTTCTGCTTTTTCAGTCACTGAGAAGCAGGAACCTCCAAGTTATTTATGGGGAGATGACCAGGCACCAGACACATGGGCTGCACTTTTTGCTCTTTTTCCACATAGCTGAATGCAGATCTTTACTCCGGAGGCCATGAGGACTGGGCAACTAGGAAAGGGCCTGGGCGTATCACCCACATGGCTAATGTATTTTTGTCAGGGAGTCTGAGTGCTTTCTTGGATGAAAATGCTTTTGAAATAGAGTCCTATGATATTTTCTTAGAATGTGGCTTTAGCAAAAGTCACTATGAATAAAGAAACAATTGGAGTAGGGTTGTTTTCTTTTAAATAAATAAATAAATAAATAAATAGGCAAGCTTATTTCCAATTCAGTAGATTTTCTTGGGGGGCCTGTCAGGCCATGGCTGCTGGCTGGTCCAGGTGCCTCACCTGGCCATGAAAGTTGGCTGGTGGCACACCGTGCAAAGGACTTGGGGATTTCAACCAGGACGGAAATGTTCAGAGATGTTGAGAACAGCTCTGAAAAATTAAACTGGGGGTTGTGTGGCTGTGGCTCCATTAGGAGTTAAATACTTGAATGCTTTTATTTTTTAATTCCTAAAACAAGGCAGATGGTAGTAAAAAGAAAACCCAGCCTCTTGCCAAGATTCTTGAAGAAAAGAGTTGCACGCACGCAATACACACAGGCTGATACTGGTTCACCTCTCCTGGGCTCAAACTCATGGGACACTTCAACAAAGTCAGTGGGACCAGTACTGTGTATGTGAGCAGATGAAAATACCTTTGTTTCACTGACCCTTCTGGGTAAAATGAAATAATGTCAAGTGGCTTCCAACATTGCATTATGATTTGGTGATACAAGTACTCAGTAGGAAATAGCCTACATTAAAACTAATGAGGCTATTTTTAAAAATTATTTTTTCTATTTATTTATTTATTTATTGGCACACCAGGTCTTAGTTGCAGCATGTGGGATCTTCGCTGTGGCACGTTTAGTTGCAGCATGCAGGATCTTTAGTTGCAGCATGCATGTGGGATCTAATTCCCCGACCCTGGATTGAACCTGGGCCCCCTGCACTGGGAACGTGGAGTCTTACCCACTGGACCACCAGGGAAGTCCCTAATGAGCCCATTTTTAAGCCCTGTGTACCATTTAGTTTCCCAATCACAGGAAACCTCATGAAAGAAGACCCAGGATGAAGCCAGAGTGATGCCTTTGGTCCTCCTCCCTGAGTTCACTGGGCACTCCACTGTGTTATTGGACTATAAAGCTCTGTGTGTAGGAGAGACTCACTGACCCCTTCAGTCTCCATGGGGTGTAGAGATGATGCAATTAAGTGGTGAAACAATCAGGGTCTGCCTGTCAAACCTGTAAGTTCAGCCCTGAGGTCCTGACACTAAGGGATCCACATTGTATATGAGCACAGACTCTGTTTGACAAAGTTCTGGCATCAGATGGCCAATTCTTCCACGGAAGTCTGAGAATGGAGTGATGCAGACACAATCTGGAAAGAAAGTGGCTATGAGATAAACTCATCCCAGTCCCACACGTGAGGAAGGTGAGCAAGCCCTCCTCCCAGCAAATGGACTCCTGTCCAGGGAAGCAGCCTGAGTGTTGTGGAAATGCCCTGTTCTACAGTAGCCAAAGTGTGCCACTAGGGTGGTGCCCACCCACAGTCAAAATAATGCAGAGAAGTGAAATGAAATCTTGTCAAGATACGGTCACTGCATTGACATTTCCATCGATAAGATTTATGATCACTAGCTGGGTGCCCAGTGTCATACCAGATGCACACTTGGGAGGAAGCTTGACTAGCTGAGAATTCTAAGAGATTCACTTCTGCTCACACTGGCTGAGACTCCAACTATCATGTCTTTAGGAAGTATTTTAGTACTTTCTATTGCGTTGATTGTACAGAACAATTCAAGGACTTACTTGAGGAAGTTTTCAAGGTCATCTCGACTGCAGGAGGACCAGGACAGGTCGCTGGGGTTCCGGCCTTTCACCCACTCTCCCGACATGATGTGGGACCTGCCAGCGCAGGAGGAGTGGTCGTCATCGTGGTTCATTCCCAAGCTGCCCAAGGGAAAGGAGGGGAGAGGACACTCATTACAGGCTTCTCATCTCCTCATCCAGGTTCTAGCACACTATGCTAACCTAAATCACGTCTTAAACACAAAAGGTGGCACAGGTGATACCTGGTTCTCTGCCACTCTCACAGAGCAGACCAGGAGTCACAAGTTTATAGAGAAACAGAGAGGGTGATGACTTGCTTAGCCAGTGAATGGAGACTGATTGACCACGTAACAGACAGCATTCACTAAACAAATGAATAATAAATGAATGAACCAATTACATTAACTGCAATATTATAGTTCTGATGTTTGGACTTGCTTTTCCACATTAACATATCCTAGCGTTAATGATCTAGTGTTTCATTGCCTGCAGAGAAGTCACTATGCTAACGTGTAGTGGGAACCAACCAAGACTTTGACTTATGAAAACTCATGAACAATTATGGCTTTTCTTTCATGTCACTATAGCTGGGTCCACCAAGATCATACCTGTCACCTTCCCACCCAGTTGTACCTGGAAGACACCAGGATGCTGGCTTAGACGAGGGAGGCTGACATGCAATTTGAGCTGAACAATGATCTCAGTTCACACACACGCTGTCAGTGGGGTAAAGCCGAGACACAGAACACACAGGTGTTCAGGTGGCCCACACTCTGCTGACCCGTGACTTCCAGGGGAGAGACTCACTGTGCATAAGGATTGCTCACTCTTTGTCAACAGCCCCGTGGAAAACACACACACTTTCATTCATTCAAACATATTTATGAGAGGTTTCTCAAGTGCTGGGAATGGACTAGAAGGAGAAGATCCAATGGTGTACAATAAGCCATCCCTGACCTCAAGTCAGCATGGAAGAGGAGACAGACACAAACAGAGGTAATTATGAAAAGAGGTTCTAAATGCTTCTCTGCAGCCATATTTTCCCAGTTTTCCTCATACGTCTCTATTCATCTTTCATCAATTCCCCTGTGTTCTTGCTCTGCACACCCCCAGGCCACTCCATGCTCCTATACAGAGAGGCTCCCTTGGCCACCCCCACATGGAGCTGGATTAGCTGATGCCACCCCCATCCCCGGAACAACACGGCCTGGCACCCGAGCTCCTGCTCCAGGCAGGCAGGGCCCCCTCTGGTCACCCACACGTGTCTGTTCCCATAGTTGAGGGTACGCTTACCAAGGGTCAACAGTATTTATACTCAAACCTATTTATGTCAGTAGTTCTGTTACTTCAATCAATACATGTGGCTACATGTTGTGTTAACCAACAAAATATGAGAATAAAAGTTAAGTTGTTTTCATGAAAACTAATTTAGCTACTAGCTACAATAGGCTGCCAAGTTGGGTGTGGGCAGACAACTGTAAAAGATGAGGAAAAAAATCACAAAAATCTGCCCCCAGACTGCTTCACATGGGTCCTTCAAATTCTGCTGAATCTAAAAAAGAAAAAAGAAAAAAGAAAAAGAAAGAAACTGGATTTAAACTCATCACATTATAGTTGTGGTTTCTGTGAAGGCTATGGAAGCCCAATCGGCTTCCCTCAAAGAAAAGGCTTTCACTCCCACCACAAAACCGGTGAAAAAAATGAACGTTTTCATGGCTTAAGTTAAAACAAAATGACAAAATGTTTAAGAACATAAGTATAATTTCTTTACATTTCCCCATTTGAACCAATTTTTTGGTTAATGGGTCAGCTGACCAACAACTATCCTGCTATCTTGTTAGAAAGGAAAGCTTCTGCAGTGCTGCCTACATGTTGGCGCCACGTTCCCCTCAGTCCAGGCCTCTCCTGCCAAACCTCTCCCTGAAAAATGCCAGCTCCCGGGATTTCCCACAGGCTCTTCCACCCCACCAGGTGCCCTCAGGGCAGCTTTCCATCCCAGCCTGTCCACCAGTGACTGGCACAGAGCAAGCACTCTGTAAATATTTATCAAATGGATTAACTATTTAATGCAGCAGTAAACATCAAAAACTTGGAGGATCCACATGCATGGTATCTAGGGCGGCAGCAGCTTGCTCAACAAAACAATGAAAACCATCTCTGGGTAGATGCAGTCTTGCTGGTTCTAGGGTGGCAGCAGCTTGCTCAACCGAACAATGAAAACCATCTCTGGGTAGATGCAGTCTTGCTCTCCTGCCTAGATGTCAAGACTCCATCCAATTAGGGTTAAGTAGAGAACCAAGAAATTATCAGATACATCTGACCAATAAGAATAATTTTTCAATGTCATTACTCGGGTTTTTATTTTTTTTTCCTGCTTGATATCTATATCTTTATCTGTACCTGTTCCTGTATCTGTATCTATAGCTACATCTATACCTATACCTATATCTATATCTATACCTACATCTATCTCTTTGTTTCAGGAAACATAGGAACTGACTGGTTTTTCAACTGCATGTAGCAAAGGATATTAAAAGTCAGCTTAAATTTGATTTAGGGTTTGACTTGATATCTATAAATGAAAGTGGTGATAGGGTTTTCAAATGGGTAGATCTGAAAATGTTGATGGCTTTCAGGGAACTCTGCTGTACGTGTAGAGGTTACAGAAATACAATGTCTCATGAGAAAAGTGGCTCCAACCTCCATCTCTAAGGACATAGTGTAAGCACAGCATATGGAGCAGGTCAAACTGCATCACTGCCGACCCTGGAGAATCCAATCCCAGGGAGAATCAACACACGATCATAAACCCTCTCCCACCGTCCTGAGCTGGGACGTGCTGAGCAGCCACCAGATGCTCCTTGTTGTTTGGGAAACCACATCAGAGGAGATCCAAGCCCTGGCAGAATGGCCTCGCCACACATGGAGGAATGTTTCACTTGTGACATGCTTCCAACTTTTCTCCGGTGATCAAGCTGCTTGTAAAATCAAAGAGGTTCTTTCGCCCACATTCCAGACTCTGCTGGCCAGAGAACCTGGTCTCTCCGGAGACAAAACTATGTTTACAAAAGTGCTCAGAAACGCTGACTGCGCCCTCAACACCCCTTTGCCTGCAGGGTGTTGTGTTAACGGTTCATTCTGACAGCCCCCAGAGAAGGACTTCCCTAAGGAATGTTCCAGTCAGCAGGATCAGCCAGGAGTGCAACTCTTGGGTTTTCTGGAGCTTGTCTCTAATACAGATTGTGCTTGATCTGGTTTAAAATGTTCAAATGCTAACCAAGTGCCTCATAAATTTACAGTTTGCTGAACTCGCTTTGGGGTGGGAGTCTTGATATTTGAGGTCTACATAAACTACGGTTTAGGCTATTTTTAGTTTAAATTAAAGATCACTTGACTGAAAAAATTCATGTTATTTTAGGTTTATGTCTGTGGTAACATTATATTTAACAAAAACATGTAGCATTAAGCACACACAGTAAGTGACTGAGATTAAGGACACAGACAGGCCTCATGTCACATGTGGTCCAGATTTATCAGACACAATAATAACTTAATGGCCTTGAGTAGATTTTATCTTAAAACAAAAGAACACATTGCTCTGAAATTGCTTCAGGAAATCCAATATATACCATGTGGGGATTCTGAAAGGCAATGCTCCCCCTGTACTAGCTTCACTCCAAACCCTGGAAGGCATGGGGGATACTAGGTGTTCTGGGCCTGGTACCTGTGCCATTTTGGATGTTTCAGTTTTACCTGGCTCAGAGCCTGTCTGTCTGTCTCTTGGACACTTTGGTGTTTTGATGTCAGGTTTGCGAGCCAGGTCTGCCTCCCCTCAAAGTACTCTTGGCTGTGTTTGTAAAACGAGTGCTTGGGGTGGAATGAAAAACCCAGGAAACGGCTCCCATGAGGGGACCCTCTCCAGTGGAGGGGTCAGGGCTGGCCTGAGTCCTGCTTCAGTCGCCCTGGGGGCATACTGCCTGCTGGTCCCTTTTCAATAAATGTTTACTGACTCTGTAATAACAGGAATGGCCCATGGCAGTTTCTAGGAGATGACAGGCAGGTTTGTATTCATTATTGTTAATTAATTAAATAATAATTAACACCCCAGCATTACACTAGAAGGGAAATTCTCTACTGCCACTACCTCTCTGCCAAGAACCAGACTGTGCCCTCAAACTGTAGCTACACAGAAACTTTATCTACAAGGTTCAAAAGTCACCAGGGGTACCAGGCTACACTCATTTATACAGGTTGAATAATAGGGTTAATTGTCATGATCATCAATAACCCCGTTTATAGGGAACATAGCATCAACATTCTCTCACCTCGGAGAAGTTTTTGCTTTTATTTTTATATAGGAAACTGAGCTCACCAGCTTGTAGGGACTCAGGAACACTGCAACTACCAGAGTAGATCTAGGCCCTCCACCTCCACCACATACAGGACCATCGTAATACAAATAATCTTAAAATACCATGGAATTCCGAATCACTACTGGGTAAATAACAACCAATATAGTGTTGGTGTTCAGTGCATTTTGCTATAATGGATAACATCATAGTAGGTGAAAATGGATAAGGCACATTACAGTATATAGTATATATCTCTCTTAGCTAACCAAAGTACTGAAATCACAAAAACACTCACGTTTTCAGGTTTATATAGATGGGATTTTGATGTCAAGTATATGAGTCAGGTCTGGCCTTCCCTCAAAGTAGTCTTGCCTGGGATCGCATGTGTTTGTGTATAAATATATGCATACACACACACTCACACACACACGAGATCCACTTCAAATGGGCCTTAAACTTTCAATTTAACAAAAATTCAACTAACTAGGATGAGAGATAGAAAAAGAGAAAAAGAAAAAGAAAACAAAGCATGGGCAATTCTATCCCCTACTCTGGTCAATGAGCATGAGTGCGTGAATGCGTGCATGCATGCCTGTGGCCGTGCACCCTCGGGAGGATGGTATGAAATCCCCCTTTTCACGGAGAAGTAGAGCACTGTATTTGAAAAGGCCTGGCTTGGAGTCAGACTGACCCAAATGAAAATTCCAGCTCTGCCTCTTGAGGGAAGAGCGTTACACCTCTGAGCCTCTGCTTCCTTATCTATGACTAAATAGGGCTCATGGTATTTAATGTCATTCATTCATTCAACAAATATGTGTCAAATGCTCTCTATGACAAGATGCTGTCCCAGATGCCGGCACAGGCAAGGCCCCTGCTTCCACAAAGTTTACATTCTGAAGGAATGGGGATGAGCATTCCTCATGGTCAAACAGACACCAAAGCGCCTGGCAAGTAGTAGGATCTGGAAGAGATGAGAGTCTTGCTGCTTCTAAGCACATGCCCGAGTGAAGGAATGCTGGCTGTGCCCAAGCTGCAAACTCAGGTGCCCCCAGAGAGCTGGGAGTTAATGAGGGAAGTGGGGAGAGGTTACACAAAAGGGAAGGGAGGCTCATGGCAAATTGAACAGTTTTTACCCTATCATATGCCTTTAAATTCCATTTCTCTTCTGCAATGAGCTAACTGAACAGAACAGGCCTGTTCTGGCAGATGTGGTCCAGGGACTGAGAGAATGGGACCCCTGAACAGAGGCTTCATGGAAGCCTTAGCAGCCCAACTGCTCTTGGCAGGCGGTCACCCCATCCAGGACAGCTGTGAGGATAATCACAGACAACCACCAGTCTAGACCATGTGTTGCCTTCACAGGAAGAGGGTGATGGTGGTGGCCTGTGGCATAGCTCCCTGTTTCTCTTTGTCTCCCAGCAGCAGGCCACACTCCTGCTCAGCTCCCTGTGCATCCCACAGCCTAGGGTTGGTGAAGGCCTGAGGGATGCAGGCCCTGGGGCTACAGCTGGGTCACCTCAGTGAAACGCTGTCTCCTGGCCCAAATAGCTCCTACGGGCTCACCAGCCCCTGCAGCTGTGGTCCTGCTCCCACATGACAAAGGTGGTCCTGACACAGTGAGACGGTCTCGCCCTCCTCTGCTCCACCGGCTCTCAGAGCAGGCTGGGCACACGGTAGGGCTCAGTTAATGGCTGTGAAGTGAAAGCAGCACAAGAGCATCTAGGTCTACATAACAGCCCACTAGCACACAGAACAGAGGCTACCTTTGGCGCCCTTCCCCCCACTGCCTCATTGGCATTCATCATTGGCATGAGGGGATGGCCCCCAACATGAGCACGCAAACAAACAAGGGGCACCTCCTCGGGAGGCTCCCAGCCTCTTCCTATGATGCCCCCACTGCTCAGAGCATTCCATGAGCCCATCCAGAGCCAATGCATGCAAACATGTGTGTTGTTACTTCCATAGACTTGAAGTCAAATGACGTTTGCAAATTTTACTAAAAAAAAAAAAATCCATAAAGCCATGTTGATTTTTGCCTGGGAAAGCAGTCTATAGAAGGGGGGGAAGGAGTGTCTGAAGCTGTTTCCAGGTAGAAGTTCCAAAGCAGTTTAGAATGATGGCTACATTGATGAAATAAGGATATACCCTCCCAAGGTGAGTGACTATTTCAGAGGGGACAATACTGATTCAGATGAAGAGGTTGTAGGGTGTTAAGAAAAAACTCTGCCTCTGTCAAGGCAAGGAGAGTGAGTGGAAGGAATAAGCCAATTCTCCTTCCCTCCTTTCCTTAGTCTTTTTTGAGAACTTTACTCTTCCATATGATTTTGGTTTGTCAAGTTTCATAAGAAGTCCTTTTAGTTTAGGATTGTACTGATTAAATTGATTAATTTGGGGAGAACTGGCATCACTGAAGTTTTGAGTCTCGCCATCCTGGGACATTAGGGCACCTTTTCATTTTTTCAGGCTTTCTTGAATGCCCTTTGGCAAAGTTTTGTAGTTTGCATCATCAAGGTCTTCCTTTTTTTTTTTTTTTATCAGCATCATTCCTGGGTATTTCATATCTTTGGCTGAAGTTGTGAACGAGGTCTGCTTTCTATTCTTCTGTAACTGATCACTGATTGTGTATAAGAAAACCATGGATCACTGTATGTCTTGTGATTTGCACCCTGATGAACACTCACTGGCTCCAACAGTTTGCCAGATGATTCTCTTACAAAATGCAGATAACGACTGCTTTGCCTCTTCCCTTTCAAGATTTGTATCTCATTCCTTGCCTTATGAAGTTTGATGGACTTCAAAAACAATGCAAAATATTAGTTAGAACATGGGAACCTTTATCCTGTTCCCAAAACTAATGGAAATGCTACCAATATTTGCACACTGGATACATCTGTTCTAGATTGCTTACAGCTAGGTTAACTTGGTCAGCTTAAGGACACTTTCTTCTAAATAATCACTTTAAGTGAGCTTCCTTGTTAGCATTTCAAAGGAAACACTAAAGAAAGTCTGACAAAGTGGACAGAGCGATGGTCCAAAAAGACAGAGGCCATGGTTGATGTTAAAGACCTGCCCCGATTATTCTGGGGAGCTGAGGCAAAGCTCCTAACTCCCCAGGCCTGTCCTCCTAGCTGGGAAGTGAGGGGCTTGAACCAGGGGTTCAAGGGGTTTTCCAGTTCAAAATGGAATCATTTTGTGATTCTGATCTAGAAGACTGAGCACAATGGTAAGGCAGAGTTGCTATTCATTCTTCCAATAAGAGCTGGGTGGGCCCTATCTTGTACCAGCACTTTCAGGGCACCAAGTACACAACAGTGAGCGGCACAAGCAGCCCTGCCTGTAGGAAGCCCACAGTCTGGCAGTGATCACAGACAAGTCAGCAAGTGCTGACCAGCACTGTCCAGTGTAACCTTCTGTGATGCTGCAACACTCCCTGTGTGACTATCCAATATGGCAGCCAGTGGCCACATGTGGCCATGGAGCGTTTGGAATGTGCTAGTATGACTGAAGAACTGAAACTCTGATTTTATTAAATTTTAATTGAGATAAATTTAAAGGCCCACATGTGGCTAATTGCTACCACACTGAACTATACAGGCAGAGACAAGAATCTGATTCAACTAACCTGAGTACCTCCATTGTGCTAGGAGCTGTGGATGTCATCACATTGGTACAGGAGTATATCCAGGCCCACAAATTACTTACAGGCTTACAGATACTTAGAGAAATAAGACAACCTGATGACACAACTGGAGAAGACTCAGTGCCAGGTGTAGACATCAGAAGCTGAAAGCCATGGGCATTTAGAGGAGGGAGACATGTTGTCTCATACTGACTCTTTGTATGACCTCATGCCTATTTTTCCTCCAAAATGGTTGTGCTAATGGTGCCATCTGTGCTCAGCCCTCCAAAGCACAGGGCTGTGGTGTGATGGAATACAAGGGAAGAAACTAGAGATCTACAAAGGCTTTATAGAACATCCAAGAAAACAAAAGAACGTCAGCCTAAATTGCTTCAGACCATGATATCTGAAGAGAGGGATTCTCTAAATGCCTTCCCACGGAGGCCTCTTGTGTGCTTTTAAATCTGGGACATTCTCAACCACAAATGAATTCCGTCAAAGAATGGCATAAGATCATGTGCCTTCACTAACTGAAAAAGTGAATGGTGGGTTGTAATAAGGCAAAACAAAGGAGATATTCCTATTGCTAAAAAGTTCTGTGAGGCTCTCCTTAGCTCTTTAAAGGAAGATAATCTATTGAGGAAACATTTTTATTTCAAAAGAAGCCTTCACAAAAGCACTAAGCTCTTCTAAAATTAACCACTGACACGGTGAATGTCATCCCAGCCCCACGGCTGTCATCCCTTCTGTGGCCTGCTCTGGGCCTGGAGTGCAGAAGGGGCTCCCGGGAAAGGGCCCGACATGACCTGCTGAAGTCCAGAATGCCATGAAGCCATGTAGACGCTATAGCAGCACCAACAAGGCTCAGCCCCCCTCCCAAATTGCACGATGATTCACTGGGACCCCTGGTCTCCTTCAAGTCTGCAGTGGACCTTCCTTTAGGCCCAGCTGCACTAGATGGAGGGCCATGTGAGGCATGGGGAGGGTTCTGAGGACACAGGTTGATGCTGCATAAGTGGGTCTGAGCTTGTGGCTCCACTCACCCCTCGCCAGTCTGTCAACAGTGTCCTGCAGTGCTGGGGAGACCAACCCTGAATTTTGGTTCCAGGTTGGCTCTCTGAGAACACCACATGCCTGGCTTATCAAGCAAGAACACAGCAAGGGAGCTGAAGAGTACAAAGTGTTTCCCTTCATGCAGTGTGCTTCCAAGGTTCTGCCGAGGAAAGTCTGCCCAAAGAGAGGGCTCGCAGAATCACGGCACTTAGTTTGTTGAAAGAAACTGGGAAATTGGGTGAGAGTCAGAAGAATATGCTTTCTGCTTCTTAGCCTAAAGTGTAATTCGTCTGAGGGTGCTGCAGGCACCAGACTGAATAGGGCAGGAAATGGAAAGATGGCTAAAACCTTCCAAAGAAGTGAATCTCGGGCTAACATAGGCTACCCTCCAGATGTCAAGAAGGAACTTTCTGTGCACAACGGAGAGAAAACTGATGTGTAAATGGGGAGTGATCTCTCAGTTGCAGGGAAATCTATAGCTGCCATGAATCCTCCATAGCTGTCCCCTGTGGAGTGCTTCCGAAGGCCAAGGTCAAAGCTCCTGGTCCCTCTGGGGCCCACACAGCAGAGCTCTGCAGTGAGGTGGAGAAGGGCAGAGGGTGGCGACTCTTTCCCTTCCCCCACCATGTCCCGGGTGCGGGGTTACCTGTCTGCTCCTGCTCTCCTCATGAAGTCCCTGGTTCAGAGGAACATTCCTTTCCTAGTCCCCAAAGTACTTTGCATTTTAACACCATCAGCCTCAGCATATCCATCCAGAGGAATGACTATCATGGCAGGTGTGTTGGGCATTGTGGTGGCAGATGGAGCAAAGAGGGGGCAGAAATGACGTTGGTATCACCACCATGGCTATGTGCATCTTAGGGGCGGGAATTCATACACTCATGCATCTGCTGAAGGCTGCTGCTCACTGAGGTCTGAGCTGGGGAAACCCCAGAGGATTTGGAGGGCTGAAGCAGATACCCTAATCCCTTCTAATCATGCCCTCATTCATCCAGACTCTGTTCTGCTTCATCCAGACTCTGCTATCTGTCACGTGCCAGGCACAGCGCTGAGCACTCGTGTGCCCACAGGACACATATCTAAGGTTCAGACCAAGGTGGGTCCCTCTCAACACAGATGCTGAAAGGCACACTAAGAGCAGGAAAAATACTGAGAGAGCAGGGGAAGGAAATGTGATACACAACAGAGACCTCACACCCAAGAGCTGTGGGGGTGGCGTGTGGCGTGGAGCGTGCCCGGAGATCAGAGAAATAGCGTTTTCAGCATGCCAGGCAGTGCATGTTGCGTACATGAACTCACTATTATCATCCCCACTTCACAGATGAAGGAACTGAGGCAGAGAGGTTGAGAAGCTCTCCCAAGGTCAAACAGCTGGTAAATGGTCAAGCATAACTTGAGCCTGGGCAGTCTATACTCCAAATCTCCATGCATGGCCTGGCTCTTTGAGGATGAAATCTGCCCCCAGACCCAAAGGAGGGCAAAGGATGGGAACCTGCTAACCCCTGCAGGAGTAGCCGTCTTAGAGGTCGGGGGCCAGCAGGAGCCCTCAGGAGACCGTGGACGGCACAGAAAATTCCTCTTAGGGTTAGCAGCGGAGAGCCTGCTTGAGAGCCTTCAGACCTGGAGGGGCTCAAGGTCTGCTCTCAGGGCACTGAGACTTCCAGCAAGACATTGTGGAGAGGAGAGGGGCCTGCCGAGTATGGACATGGCTTCGGGGAGCAGAGGTGCTGGGGAGCAGCCAAGAGCTTTTTCCTGGACCCAGCTTGGAGGAATCACACCTCTGTTCTCTGGGCGCCAACCTGGAGCCCCTGTGACATTCAAGAAGGGGATTCAGACTTGGTCCCCATCTTCTTAGATGCCCCCCAGTTCCTTTATCTAAAGCACAGCTCTGAGACATTACTAGCAACAGTCCTACCCTCCCACCTCCCATTTATACCTGAGGCTCGGAGGGTGAGGGTGGGAGAGGAAGACAGATGTACCTGGGTCCATGAGATGCTGAGTGGGTGCAGTGTGTTCTGGGAATAACGCCCAGAGTGTGGGGTCAGGGTTGGGAACCTCGAAGTGCTCTGCAATATTCACCCTGCCTCTCCTTTTTGGTGCTTGAAAATTTTGCACATTAAAAACATATTGCCAGCAAATTGATGCTCAGGATATTAATTCCTTTTCTAGTTGAGACTCAGGCTCTCAAGAACCACAGGAGTTGAGACTTTAAGGGCTCTTGAAGCCCTTCTGTCTGCATCTAAGTGGAATCTGGAGCCCAGAGAGAGGTGACCACCCAACACCACACAGCCAGTTGCAGCAAGTTCTTCCTGGAACCAAGGGTCTCCCGCGTTCTGGTCTGAAATCAGATTTCTGGTCCACCTCACAGGTTCTGCCTTCGTCCAACCCAGCCACCCTGTGAATGGGGATTGGACCTGGGTCTAGAGGCTTGAGAAGACAGCAAATTGGGAATCATTCAAAGGTCATCTACAGACTGCAGGATGAAATTTGGTTTGGTTTTGGAAAACCTCATAGTCAGCCCTCAAAATGACCATCTTTTAGAAGCATTTACTTAAAAGAAATGCTCTAAATTCATTAGTATTATATTGGCCTTTTCCCCCCAAAGAAACAAAAGGACAGTGAGTATTCGTTTCCTTTTTAACCATTGACATCTCTTAACTAGCCAAGATTTTCAATTTCACCTAGACTTAGCAACTTTGATTGCTTAGAAGTGTAGATTTAATAAGCTTTCCACTCATAAACAATAACAACTGCCTGATTTCTCAGGGAGGGTTTTTCTCAGCCAATAGGAGAAGGCCTGGTGTGGAGTAGCTAAAATAACTGTATGGTAGAAATTCAGAGACAAAGGGGCATAAGTTGAAAACTGAGTCCCCCCTCCCCCATAGTAGTTTCCTAGGCCCCCCTACATCCTCCCATCACCCCCACCTGGAGGCAATCTCTGTCTCCAATTCTTCCAGGGGCTGGTGTTTTAATGGATGTTGGAAACCAGCCCCCAGCACTTCCTACCCCTTCAAAGGCAGTGCAGAGGAGAGGATTAGTTGACTGCAGCGGGGGACCTGCTGCTCAGAGAGAATCTGCAGCTTCTTAAAGTTCAAAGACCCCTCAGGGACACCAAAGGGCACAGGATGTCCCAGACAGCAGAAACCCTAAGGACAGGCTGTTTCCTGCTCCTAATGACCATCACTCCCTTCCTTCCCTAAAACCACACATATCAGTAGGGGCTTTATGGCCTCATTACTTGGACTCTGCTTTTTCCTCTTTGACCAGGAAGTGGGGTGGGGTGTGGTGGGGTGACGGGGTAGGGTGTGTACTCCATCCCACCTCCCAGCCATGAAACGTGTGCCATGGGTCAGCAGGCTGAGGGGGTGTCGCCCCAAGTGACCCCGGCTCCAGACCCACAGCAGGTGCTTGCATGATGCCGACAGGACGCCACTACCCCAGTGCCTCTGCCTCCCCTCCACCTCTGTGTGGACACCCCTTCCCACTCTCCCTGCCGGCCAAAATCCTCCCCTTCCTGTAAAGCCCAGATTGCAGGTCACTTTCTTTCTGAGCAGCCTTGGCCCTTCCCAGCTAAGAGGGATCCCTCCCAAGCACATGGCCGTTCTCTCAGGGCCTCCCTGAGGGCAGGACTTGCCATTTTTTACACCTCAACATCCCAGAACCTCCCCGCAGCCTGGTCTAGCACCAGCCACACAGAAGGTGCTGATGAGTGTTCGTAAATTGATGGAACAGACTGAACAAAACCAAATCAGTTGGGTGGTATCTGGGAATTCCTCTTAAAAGGCTTCACCCCATGGCTCTATGGTCTCTGTGCCTATCATGCAGGTGGCAGGGTGAGCTGGTAGCTTCACCTCATGGCAGAGCCCCGTGAGCCCTTCTCTGAGCAATAATATCACAAGCAAGCAACCACCCCTTCCATCGGAACAAAAGGGACTCTGTTATCCCTTCCCGGATCTAAGGCAGGTTATGTCCTGCCTAATGAAACTTAACACTAGAGAGACAGGACAGAATTTCAAAGGCAAATTCTAGAATCTTAAGACTAAGAGGGACATCGCTCAATTCCTATAAAGCACTGGTTCTCAAACATGGCCACACAGTGAGATCTCCTGGAGAGGAAACCCCGATGCCCGCTCTCCCCACCAGAGGCTCTGATTTCATTGGTACGAGGCATGATCCTGAGTATCTGGATTTTTGAAAGCTCCCAGATGATTCTAAAGTCCATTAAAGTCTGAGAACTGCTGCCACAGTGTTGACCAGTGGTTCTCAGACTTCAGCGCCTGCTAGAAACCCCCAGTGGGCCTGTGAAAACTCAGAGGGCTGGGTTCCGCCCCAGAGTTTCTAATTCAGTAGGTCTAAGGAGTGGGGGTCGAGGGCAGGATGAGAATTCGCATTTCTATTAAGTTCCCTAGAGATGCTGAAGCTGCCTGTGCAAGGAGCACACCTGAGAGCCATTGCTGATGGTTTTACTAGTAACCGCCCCACCTTGGCTGCAGGTGAGAGTCACCTGGCAAACTTTGAAACACCAATACCTGGGGCTCACCACACACCAAGTAAATCAGGATTTCCGGAGGAGGGGACGGGCACCTGTATTTTACAGGGGTTTTCAGGGGTGTCTAATGTCCCACTGGGCTAAGAACATTGCCTCTAGAAACAGGCCATCCTCAGGAAGGGCCAGCGCCCAGCTCTTTCTTATTGCAAGCTGAGATGGGCCTTCATGCATGCACGACCCAGGCCCACCTTCTGAGCACTGATCAAGCCCCCTCCCTTCATAATGTGACAGAGTTCAAGTATTTGAGCTCACATTCTTGTCCCCCTTTGCTCTTCTCTCCTTCTACCCACAAATTTCAGGGAGAAGTCCAAGTTCATAACAAATGGCAGGACTTCTCATCACGCTTTCAGCCAAGCAAGCAAAAGGACAATCACTTCCTGGTTAGCAAAGTCAAAATCCTGACGCCGTTCTTTATTTCTGCCCAGATTCCGAATTTGGGGGCGAAGCCAGGAAGGGCATTACTGTCGGTAGGTTCTGGACACACACAAAGTACACACACAAAGTACACAAAGTACACACACAAAGTACACACACAAAGTACACAAAGTACACACACAAAGTACACACACAAAGTACATGGCCCAAGTGTTTCATCTACAAATTCTACCCTGATGGTGAATATTCTAAGGAACAAATTTTGGGAACAGTAACCACCTTGTTGCTAAATTATTAAATGCTAGTTTGTGTGACTCTCTGTGAAATACCTTGGTTATTGAATATATGGACTCAGTCTCTTTAACTCAAGGGTTTGTTTTTCAAATTTCCACAAAATTGAGACTTTGGGGGTTTTGTAACTGCTATTTGTTTTTCCCTTTATTTTTTTGAGCAATACTTAAGCAATACTTTTTATCTTAAAAAAAAATCTTCGCTTCCCCTAGTGTAAATTATGGCTTCTTGCAGTAATCACTACTGCTTAACTGGCATTCAATTTACAGGATAAAAATATATTCTTTTGGCTGTCCAAATGACTGTGTACACAACTTGTCCTCAAACCCACTCTGAATTTTGGCTCAGAGCAACCATCATGTTAAGAGGATGGAATGTGGTTTCAAGCAATGCCAGAAGTATTGCATAAGCAATAATTGATATTTTTACTAGCGGCAACTTTGTAGTTGATAATGGGTTATTAAAACAGGAAAAGAGGCCCTCCCCACAGAATCCCATCTGAGATGTAAAAGGAAAAGGTGTTTCAGACAAAAAGCCTCTCAGTGTCAATAAAGGGTGGTTCCAGAGCCCCATATCTTCCAGAATGTGTGGCCCCAGGCAGAAAGCAGCAGAGGAGAAGCCCTCTTGTTGCAGTGTCTCCTCTGCCACAACCAGGGGAGCTAATGGCCCCTCCCCCGCTCCCCCCCTCCAGCCACAGGCCACTAAGCCCCGGTGGGGCTCTGTTGCAGTTTTGGAGTGAAAGAGGAGCCAAAATAGCAAGGGTACCAAGTGCCCTGTCACCCTGTTCCTTTTAAAAAATAATCTTGATATTGGCCTTTATTTAAATGTCTGCTTTCGACTTGTGTTTACAGAAGAGATTAGTGTCAAATTTGGCAACACTGACAGAACAGAGTCTAGCTGGTCTGAGCTGTGAGCTGTCAAAGGTGCAGCTGCCTGTCCTCGTCTTGGCCATTCCCACGACCAAAGGCTTTTCCTCCAGGTGAGATGTCAGGGTGATTTCACTGAAGGTGGCAGAAGGCTCATGTATGACAAATACCACAGGTTTATCCCTACTCCATTTGGAGATCTTCAAGAGAACACTAATTCTTTAGGAAAAGGAACTAACACTCCAATCCTTAATGCATAAAAGGAGACTGAGGCCCGGGCGCCAGCGGACCTGCAGGGGATGGGGCGGGAACGTGCACCAAGCAGGATGGAGACTCGAGACCTCGGGGGTCACCTCACCCTTGGGTCACCTTTGCCCCTTGATTCTCAGCCTCATGAGACCACCAGCTCCCTCTCAGCACTCACATCAGCACTGATTCCAGCTCCAGGGGCAACAATCACTGTCTACGAGATTGGCGCCCCCAGAGGAGGGCAATGCTCCGGGGCAAGATTTCACATACTTGCCTTCTCCTCCTCGCCCTCCAGCCCCAACAGATTCATTCTTGTCAAAGTCACAGGCATATAAATATTTTTCTCAGCCAAGGATTTTCTTTTCAGAGCACGAGAAGGAAGACAGCAAGGGCAGGGGGGAGAGAACAAGTGCTGAAGGCAGTGGAAACAGTGACAGGCTGACCTGCTATGATAAGTGTTCCCTGGAACAAGGCTGTACTGTCCTCCAACAGGATGATAGGACCAACCCCAGACAACAGCCTGCCCTGTGATTCGCCTTCCAGGCCCTGCTGCCTGGGTCATGAGGTCAAAAAAAGGCAAACAGACCCACACAGGTATGGACTTTCTCTGCTTCCACATTGTGATTTCTTTCTGCGTCATCCTAAGTGTCCGTGAATGTCACATGCACTAGCGTTTCCAACAAGCCATACCTAAGGCTGGTCAGGTCCCCGGGGCCGAGTGCTCACGCTCTCTCGCTCCCCATCTCCCCTGCTCCATTGGCCATGGTTCAATATGGCAACATAACCCATCAGCACAGATGTGTCCAAACCATAAAGGACCCTCTCCAGGTGGGAGGAAGACAAATGTGAAAACTCAAAGACTACAGCGAGTGAAGGCTTCCCAAGGCCCACTCATCCCAACCCACTTCTGAAACAGGAGTGAGCTCTTGAGAAGCATGAAACACACCCAAATAACACCACCGTTTCCCTCCAATCTCCAAGTGCCTTTTCTCTTTCATTACAGGGAAGAGTCATGGAGATGGCGCCAAACCAGAACCCGCTCAGGCTCCTTTTAAAAATGAGGTGAATGTGCTGCCTAAGGAGGAGGAAGCTCTGCATTTTCTATGCTTCCAGAGTCATCAGACAGTAGCTGGTCCACAACAGGGAAGGAGACCTAATAATGGCAGTAAATAAAGAATAAAGAATAGTAAATAAAGAATGGCAGTAAATAAAGAATAGTAAATAAAGAATCCGTATCGATGGTGAAATGAGGTGATGGATGCAAAGTGCTTCAAACAGCACACAGCGAGATGGAGGGCTCTGCTCCTGCAGCTGTAACAACGATGACCAGGAGGATGACAACTGCTCACATGAGTGAGGACAGGCCCTCAAACTTGGCTGTGTGTTCAAATCACCTAAGGAAGTTTAGAAAAATTTAGATGCTTGAATCCTACCTGCAGAAATCCTGATTTAATTGGTGTGAAGTGTGGCCTGGACACCTGCATTTCTAGAAGACCCCCAAGGCATTCTCTCTCTTATTTTAGACTTTTATTTTTGAAATAATTATAGATGCACAGGGAGCTGAAAAGAAAAATACAGGGGGGGTCTGTGCACCACCCGCCCAACCTCCCCCAACGGCAACACCTTGCATAACTACATTGCAATATCAAAACCAGGGAGTGAACATTGGTACAACCCATAGTGCTTATTCAGATCTCACCAGTTACGTATGCACTGTGTGTGTAGTTCTAGGCAATTTTATCACACATGCTGCTGCCTGTAACCATAATCACAACCACAATCAAGAAGTCGTGGACTACCCCTACCCCTATCAAGACTACCCCTTTGTGGCCATACCCACACTCCGCCCCATCCTTCAAACCCTAACAACCACTAATCTGTCCCCCATTTCTATGTTACATCATGAATGTTATACAAATGGAATCGGGCAGTATGCATCCTTTTGAGACTGGCTTTTTTCACTCAGTATCATTCCCTTGAAGTTCATTCAGGTGGCTGTGTGTGTCCATAATCTGTTCATTTTTTATTGCAGAGTAGTATTCCATGGTATGGATGTATCAGTTTAAGTATTCACCCACTGAAAGATATCTGGGTAGTTTCAATCTTTTGGCTGTTATGACCAAAAGCTGCTATAAACATTCAAGTACAAGTCTCTGGGTAAAAATAAGTTTTTATTTCTCTGGGATAAATGCCCAGGAGTACAACCACTGGGTCTTAGTTTTAAAAGGAACTGCCAAACTGTTTTCCAGAGTGGCCATGCCATATTACTTCCCCACCAGCAGTGCATGAGCGACCTGGTTCCTCTGCATCCCGGCCCATGTTTGGCGTGATTGCTGCTATCTTGGTGAGTGTTCCATCGGCACCTGAAAATAATGCTGTCGGGCCTCCTGTTCATTCCCTACTGTGACATCTGTGGGGCGGAAGGCATTCCCGTGGGTTGCCTGGTGTTGCCAGGCCACCTTGTGCCGGGAGGCGTATGGGAGGGAGAAGCTGCTGAGCCTGGGTCTCCTTGTGCCACTGGGACAAGGGCAGGGAGGCAGAGGCCTTCGCTGCTGCTGCTGCTGCTGCTGCAGCCAGCAGATTCGGTTGCCCGTTGTGTCCTGGCTGTGGGACAGGAGCTGGGGTTCACTGCTGCAGTGGCCTGTAGGTCTGCCAGCCCAACACATCCTGTGTATGGAATGGGTGTAGCGGGCTCCCCACAAGGTCTCAGTGGGCTCTGCCTTTCCCAGTCCACTGGCCAAGAAGCAGGCTGTTTTTGCGGTTTATGTTTATATCTGTTGATGGTTCCAGGTCGCAGACCTCTAGGTACCAAGTCCAGGATACATGGGAGGTAAAAAGAAAGCCCTGGAACTCACCATGCTGTTGTTCCTCAGGTCCTAAAGTCCCCAGCCAACCTGGCTTCTTCTTTCCAGCTTTCATAGCCCTTTTGTTATTGTCTGTTGAATCATTCCCAAGGTATTTGGTTGCATTTAAAGGAGAGGAGCAGGGAAAAGTTGAGTCTATACCAGCTCATTCCAGTACCAAAGCCAGCACTGACTCCTTGAATCCTCCTAACCATGCTATGATGAAGGGAAAGTCAGTGTGCCCATTATACAGATGGGGAAGCTGGGGGGGGTGGCACAGGGAGATTAAGTGATTTGCTTAACCTGCAGCAAAGCTGCCTTCAGGCTTTACTCCCTGAGGACCTGCATTAAAGCTGCAGGCCTGGGCTGCACATTTGGGCAGAACCTTGGAGGCCTGTGCCCTAGGGGACAGCATGGGCCCTACCTTTCCCATGTGCCCCTTGACAGTCGCTGGCTGCACAGATGCCAGAGTACATGTTCTCCGGCAGAGCTCCTCCCTCTCTGGACTGTCACCACCTTCTCTCCATCCACCACCAGACCAGGCCTCCCTAAGCCCCCTGTCACAGTCACTTCCTGCAGAGGACCTGCATCCTGTCCCGCTGTGTCCCTGGCTCCCGCCCCCCTGCCCCACTCATCCCTCCTCCACCGTCTCATGCTGACGCAGCTCCTCCAAATGCAGACCCCTCCCTCAGTGCCTAATCCCCCACTTCTGCCTCCTCTCTGAGGACTCTCAACATGGCCCTTTTATGGGGTTGACTGCCCTGTACTTCACGCTCCACAACAAATAGCCTGTTACATATGATCCTACTTCCAAATGCACCATAACTTTATATTATGATAATCCTGGTTCCATCACCTATAAGCTCCAGGGCTGTGGTGAGTTGCTTAACCTCTCTGTGCCTCAGTTTCCTTACCTGTAAAACGGGGAGAATGACAGTACTTACCCCACCGGATGGTGGGGAGGACTGAATGAACTAATGGCTGTAAAACACGGAAAACAAGCTTGTATAATAAACCCATGAAACGGACTACTGTTCAATGGGGGTGTATCTGTGCTGCCAGCTTTGCCTTGGGGTCTGGGCACTATCCAGATCCCGGTCTATTTTGTCCTTTATGTTGTGCAGGGGTCACAGGATCAACAAGAGGAGGGTTTGATGTGAGTTCAGAGATCAGCTCAACCCTCCTCATCCTCCAAGAATCTTTCCTTCAACCCCCAGGCTGCAAGGAACTAGCTCTGTGCAAATACCCCAGAGTGAGGAAATGAACACTACCTTGCGTGTTTCCAGGGAGCTCAAATTTTATGAACTTTCTTCTCTACTAATAATCATGCTTTGAGTAAGGTTCAGGTTACAAGTTCAAATAACTGCAGCAGTATCCAGCCCACAGTCCCCCATATTTCCCATGAGAAGTGTTAAGTGTTTTGCAGAAACCTTGGTGAAATTTGCATTTTACATTCTCTACCTCTGTATGACCTGTTGGGGATGGCTTGTCAGTAGATTCTCGACTGACTTCTAGGATTGCCTCTTTTAATTCTGAGCACTCACAAATTGTTTGATAAGCCAATCTGGAATCTTTCCTACAAACAATATTAATATCCTAAGTCTAAACTGTATGCCATTTGTCTCATTTCCCTCTTGCATGACAGCATTTGCCTATTTTAGTCTTTAGCACCCCCTGCTTTCCCTCATTGCTCCTCCACGGTTATCAAAGCTGTTGGTGCTCTCATTTGCAAACAAGCTCTCTCAATCTGGGCCTAGAGAGCCCAAATCATGTGAAGCACCTGGTTGATCTCTCATCACCTCCTCCATTATCTGGGTCTTCAGTTCTTACTGGTACAAGGTGTAGTGTACAACCTCTAAAGGGGTGTATGAAAACTGGGTGGGACTCGCTGGGCAGTCCAGTCATGACGAGTGTGCCCAGTGATAAAGGCAACTGAGTTACCAAAGCCAGCGTCCCTCAGGTCTGGCTCTTCAAAACACAAGGTGACCTTGGCCTTCAAAAGGGGTATCTTTACAACCCTCTGCAAATCTGCAAGTTTGAAAGTAGGATCACTTTGGGGGGCTCTTTAACTTTCTTTCCACTTTGGTAACCAGCCCTCATAGTTTTCTTTCCTGAGCCATTTTTCACAAGAAAATGAATTTTGTAATCACCATGCAGGAGTTGTTATATACACAACAAGGACCAGAGAATAAGAAGTTCTGAAAACCAATGCCAGGCAATCGCCAGGCTTAAGCCCCCAAGGCAGACAGGCTTCTAGGCCCAAGTGATTCAATTTCATGTTGCAGCCAGAAGTGACCAGGGTCCTGGACTTCAGGGCTCACTCTAAACTCTCATATTCCAGAAGTTTCCACATAACATTTGGGGGCTGCACTTGTCTTCCAGACCTTGGGTAATACCAGCAAATGTGAAAAGAGAAAACAACGTCTTTGATATTAGATACAAAAACAATCAAAAGGCTGACTTGCCCGCTGTGTAATTCTACCAACGGGGCAACCCTGGGATGGACTCTGCACACGCAGGTCACTGGCAGCGAGGCTGGGAAGAAGTCGCCCTTAGGAAAAGCACAGACACTCACACATCGGCTTCTGCCTCCAAACTGAGAATAAAAACTGAAAGGGAGACTGGAGGGGGCAAGACAGGAATGCCAGGATTTCAAGGCCTTAGGCCAAGGACCTCAGCTGCCCTTTGGGGATGTCAAAGATGACCGCTTTGGGGGCTTTTCAGGAGTGTTTGACATTTTTGTTCAGTGTTTCAGTCCTGTTACTTCCTTCCATCTTTTTCATGGAAACCCCCCATCTCACACACCCTCATCTCACTCATCTCATCTCACACCAAATTCTGCTTGACCAGCGCGTTCCCGAACAGGTCTGTCGATATCCATGAGTTTGACCTTCTGGAATTTAGCCAAAAATTTACCAGATTTTATGATACATCAAGTTAAATGTTTAGACTAGAGTGGGGTCTCTTTTAACAAGTAGGATGTACCAACCATGACTACAAGGAAAGTTGGTCTCCAAGCTGTAGAGGAAGCTGAGTGGAAACACAGCATCGACTCTGGAAGCCCGCTGAAGACTAGTCAGAGGCTGCTGGCACTGTATGGGTGGTAAATGAACCACGGGTGAAAAGGGACCACAGAAAAGATTCCAAAGCCACGGCAAGAAAGTTATTCTAAAAACTCCCCATAGACCAAAATCTTAAAAATGAAAAAAAAATAAGGTTTTTCCCTTCAACTCCATATATACAAATCTATGTTTATATGTGTACACACATGCACACACACACACAGGTACAATATATAGCTAGAAGCAAGCACTGCACTAAGATGGGGCCGGCTGAAAGGGCTACCGCTTCGACATGCTTTAACCATTCTTCTCAAAGTATCACATGCACAGGAATCACCCAGCTGGGCTTGGACCCTGCATTTCTAACAGGCTCCCCGGTGACAAGATGCTGCTAGTCCTGGGCCTACCCTCTGAAGAGCAAGGTGCTGGTGCAGTTGTAGTTAGTTGTTTTTCCAGTGTCCCTGGTGCAGCTCCACACGTGGGGCTGCCTCACTCTCTGCCAGATTCTGAATGGGGCATGGGATGAGGGAGTTCCAGGTGATAACCATCAAGTCAGTAAGAACAGTTCAGGTTGGGGTGGCTGGAGGGGGGAACAGGAAAGGAGAGGGGTTCTGGGAGCTTGCTCTGCTGAGTAAGCCAAGCTCTACATGGACCAGGCAGCCAGCAGCAAGCCGACCGCCTTTTTCTTCATGGTAGCTCTCTCTTGCCGCTGGAGCAGTTTCTGCCCCTCCTTGGTGACGGCAGAGCACAGGCCACAAAGATGCATAGGCCCTTAGTTAATCCTGGTGTTCCCCCCACCACAGAGCCACCAACGCAGCCAACCACAGGTTTGTTAGGTGTCATTTACCCAGTAAGCACGTGCTCCTGCCTGGAAGGCTCCTCTGACCAGAAACCAATCTGCATGTGCCTTGCAGTCATCGGCAGGCCACCTATCATTTGGTCCTCAGTCTGAAGCTGTCCCGTGGCAGGGGTCCTACTGGACTCACCAGGTTCTTGGTGTGAGTTTCACTTAGAGATCCACTGCTGTTTCTCTGCCCGCTTCTCTTTAACAACTTAAGCTACACTACACTATACACTATAAGCTAGCTACACCATGGCCCTGGTGTAGGCGCAGGTTCACCCCCCTGCCCAAGTAACACTTCAGCCCCCACGTCAGGGGCCCAGCTTCTCCAGTGGCTGCCAGCCCCGCGCCAGCATCAGCCTCTCCGGGGACTTTGGCAACCCCAAGATTTGTCCCAGCTCCGTTCAGAACTGACCAAGCCATCTTCTTCTCATTCTCTCTTTGCTCCTGATAATAGTGTCCGTGAATCACCAGGCTCACTTCACACCTGCCCCTTCTTCAACACCACAGAAGCGCGGCTGTGGTTAACAAGAGGACGCCTTTGTCATGCTTCCAGTGACTCTTGGGGAAACTTAACAACCTCCCACATTCTATATCCATCTACTTATTTATGTTTTCTCCAAGAGAGGCCACTCCCAGATCCTCACGCAGGCCCCTGGCAACTACGCAGGCCCCTGTGCTCTGTTTTGACGTCAGGAACAAAGTACATGATTTCTTAGCTTCCCCGGACCCCTCAAGCCCCTCTGCTGGTCCTGTCTGCCACCACCATCATCTGGCAAAACTACCACCTCCGGGCAAGGTGGGAGCACGCCCTCTGTGCCTAAAAATGGATTAGGAGAGGAGGGCTCTTTCCCAGAATGTGCCATTGACTGGGCTGGTGGCAAAGTTCCCAGGGACTCAGAGATGTGCAACTACCCTCAGGTCTTTGGAATTTTCCATCAGCAGTGGGCAGTGGATGAATAAGGATTTCAGGCATGAAACCAAATACGTTGGGAGAATGTGGGCATGTGTAAGCCACAACAAAATACCATAAACTGGGTGGCTTATCAACAATAGAAATTTATTTCTCACAGTTGTAGAGGCTGGAAGTCCAAGATCAAGGTGCCAGCATGGTGAGGTTCTAGTGAAGGCCCTTTCCTGGGTTGCAGAGGCTGCTTTCTCGTTGTTTCCTCACATGGCCGAAAGAGAGCTAGTTAGCTCTCCGGCCTCTTCTTACAAGGGCACTAATCCCATTCATGAGGGCTCCACCCTCTTGAGCTACTTACTGCTCAAAGGTCCCACCTCCATGTACCATCACTCTGGGGATTAGGTTTCAGCATATGAATTTTGGGGGACACAAACATTCCATCTATAACAGAGCACTCCATCTGTGGAGAAATTTGCATCCTATCACACCTCTGCCACCTCCCACAGTACTTACAAAACCCCAGTCATGTAAGCAAAAACTGTCTTTCCCAGTAAGGGTGAGTAAATCCAGTTACCAGAAGAGCCACATGGGGAGGGCTTGGCCTCAGCACGAGATCAGTTCAGTTGCATAAAAGGCACCACGCCACAGGATAGGGAGGCCGTCTGCAAAATGAGGCTGAGATGACTTTGGACATCCCTTCCAGCTCTGAGAACCAGGAGAAAAGCTACTTAAGAGGAGCTGCCAGAAGCTCTGGTAATCTAACGAGAAAATTGGATCTCGTCTAATTCCTGGAATAGTCTGTAATGTAAAGAAGTTCTGAGGGGATTTCAAAATTTGGTTCTTCAGCCAAACTCAATTCACACACCCCCTCATTCCCCCTCCCCACTCCCGCCCTGCCATCTCCTCAAACACCATCTCGAACGACATCATTTCAGGTAAGGAAATCCACCAATAATTAAGGGCAAAGAACTCCTGGGGTAGAGACAAACATCCACACAGCTTGTGTAACCTTTCCTATCACAGTAACAAAACTCTGGGAGCAGGAGACATCCCAGATCCAGCTGGATTTCCCATCACGGCGACAACATCCAGCCAATAGCTGCTCGGACTGGCCACTCAGAATGCAGGTGGGAACACATCTGTCTGCTTGCTGAAGAGCTTTTAATGGTTTTCCCTTTGTTTGTCTTCCCTCCCAGGCCTGGCCTGGGCAGATTTGGGAAGACTGTGGTCAAGGTCCTCTTAAGAACAGTGGCTCTGGGCTTTCCAGTCAAATGGAGGAAGTGTTCTCTCCTCACATTCAATCCGAGTCAGGGGTAAGACTCCAAAGGAAATCACGATAATTTCCCTGCAACTCTTCTTAATGCTGGGCAATGAAAAATTGCTCCCTAAGGCAGAGAAGCCATTTAAACAGGGCCACCAGTGACAAAGTTCCCTGCTCTTCTGGACACTGCACCTCCCATTCAAAATCATTCATCTGGGAGGGACCAGAAGGAAATTCTGCTTTTATTTGTCTGGGGTCGGGGCGGGGGATGGAGAAAGGAGGAAAAAAAGGAAAGGCACAGCTGTTAGGAAGGACTCACTCAGGGCAACACGGAGCAGGGCTAAGAGGTGCTGTGCCAGGTGCAGGCTCCACTGTGGCCACCCCGCAATCCTCCAGAAGTCACAAGTCATTCTAGCTCATCCAAGACTTGAGAAGGAGGGTGGCTTGTAAATTAATGTCAAAGACCTTACAATTTTCAGCAGCACATTTTTAAAAATAATAAGGAAAGTAAACGAGGCCTGGGTGTTTGATATGACTCTGGAATTGGGATAAGGCAGCCGAGCCAGGGATGCTCATACACCTAGGAAATGGCACTCAGAAATCACTCCGAGCACCTCTGCGTGAAACCCAAGAGCTCTAAACACCACTGGCACCACCAATTAAGCTTCTGTCTGGGAGGGGAGCCTGCAGGAGGCTGTAGGAGCTGAGTAGGGATGGAGGGTAAGACCCAGAGAGCCAGGGAGGAGTCCGTCTGAAAACCCAGTGTGGGACTTGCTTGCCCTAGAAGCAGCCCTTCCTGTAGACCTCTTGGGCTGGAAGGGTCCACCCTTTCTGTTCTGAGAGAAAGGTTGACCCATACATGAACACAACTGCCCTAATTCCAAACTAGAACAAAAGCACCCTTGCTCTCCTCCTGGGATTTCTAACCGGTTATGACATTTGCAGAAATCCTCTCTCCGCTGCACCTTCCTTATAAGGCCAGCCCATCTGATGTCCGTGCTATGCCCACCGGGTTACGTGCCCAGGCAGAGGACTTGGCAGGCTGCCCGGCCGCCCTCGTGAGCTACCTACCTGCTCACATCCTGCCCATGTGCACACTGCGTCCCCCTGTACCGTACCGGGCAGCTCATTCTTAACACAGATCACAGACAAATACTTCCCCTCTTCACAAATCTAGATAATGGCTTTCCTTACTTCCTGTTCTGGGACTGAGACAATTCCTTTCAGTTTGAATTGTGTTGACTCCAGTTATGAGAACATTTCCCCCAGAACAGCTGTCCCTTCCCTTTTCCTCCGCTCCCCAGACACCTGCCCACCCTCTGCCCATAAGCCACGATCCCCAGGAATCGGACTCTGTACGTGTTCCATGCCGCACCCCAGGCTAGCGTGTTCCCAGGCACACTTCAAGAGGACATCTTTCCCACGTCCACTGCCCCGAACTCATTTGCACAGTGTCACGTTCTAGCTGGAAACATCCGGAGTGCCTGGATCTAGCTTTTGATGGGTATCTTTACTGGGGGATACCAAGCTTCACCTGTGACCTGTCTGGACCAGAGATCCCACTTGTTACTTCAGGGCATGAGGTGGCCACCCACCTGCCCTCTGTCCTCATAGGACTGAACAGGAGGACAGAGTCCCTCCTCCAAGTGACATCAGCCAGGGCAGTGCTTCCACAGTGGTGGGCTTGGTTCCAGGGGGCGAGGGGCGTTTGTGCGGGTCTGAGAACCCAGCTGTGCACCACACTGTTGCAACTGGGTCTGTCTATAACTAACTGCTTGTCTGCAGGTGCACAAGTGTCACCAAACACAGTTCCTGGTTGCCAGGGCATTTGTATTGTTAAACCTCAGCCCCATGTTTCTCTCCACTTGGGAGCGTCTATGTACTCGGTACCTCAGGCCCCTGTGGGCCCTGCCTGTCCCCCTCCTTCTGTTCCTCCCCTTCCATTTCCAGGTCTCCCAGGAGGTGTCAGGTGAGAGATGACAGGACTACGCTTGCCTGTGGTAGCAACTTTCAGGAAGGCTGGGCCTTTCCTCACTTGACTCACCAGCCGTAAGCATGACTGCCTGGTACAGCAGCAAGAAGCACGGAATTCAGGGTGACCTAGAGAGGGGTGAGCCGGAGCCAGGAGAGCAGGATCGTATCTAGCACCACAGCTCAACCCTGAGGGTGGCCTGGAGGGACAGGGTCAGGGAGCAAGAGTTGGAAGCAGGAAGGTGGATGAGGCCTAAAGCAACAATAAAAGGTCTAGACCTCATGCTGGTGGCAGCTCCACCCTGGCTGCACCTGGCATCTCCTGGAGAGCTTCTGAGGTGCTCCCTCCCCCAGAGGGGGTGTTAACTGATCAGGCAGAGGCTTGGCCACAGGCACTTCCAAGTGCCTCAGGGGCTCCTCTCCTGAGGCTGGGCCCAGATGTCACATCTGCTGGGTTCCCAAGCTTCCATGAAGACAGCATTTTTCAGAGGCCACAGGTAGAGCCAGCTGACCAGAGGAGAGGTAAATTCCAGAATGGAAAGACCCAAGAAAGGGCATATGGAAGTCAGGAAAAACCCCAGGAAGAGCAGGTGGGGAGAGGCCCAGCCCCAGTACAGGTAGTGAGGGCCTGAAGATGGGGCATGGCTCTGGGGCCTGTCTGGAGCTAGAGAGGTCACATGGTTTGGACTGACTCTCCAGGCAGGTGTTGATCTGGCTCAGGCTTATCTAACAGAGCCTCCTAAATCCGACAGAAGCAGAGATTTATTTTCTGCAAGGGAAAGCTCTTTGTTTTTCTGAGTGGGTGGCCGAGTATGCATTAAGTGGAGTCCCTCCCCTCTCTCCCCACCCCACCTGGAAGCCCTGTGTTTAGACACCTCCCAGGCACTGTCTTACCTGATTGAGAAGCACGCTGGGTTTCCCCAGGCACCAAACAACCAGTTGAGACTTGGTTCTGTGCCCTCCTGGCCTCCAACTGCACTAGGGAGAGCTCTTGTCAATCAAATGTCTCCCCTGGGCCTTATCATGCTGTATTAGACCTACTTTCCCCAAAGCAAAAGGCATTCTAACCAATTTTCATAGAACCATTTACTTTCTTTCTTACACTATAAAAATTCCAAATCATAGCAAACAATATCCTCTAAAAATCCAATAGACGTATTAGGCACAGTCACTTTAATGCTATACTAACGTCATTACCTAAGCTCTCCTTGATCATTAGGGTGTCACTTGATTTTGTTTTTTATTTTTCTCATGGGCAGTCAGCATGGACCTGAGCTTCTGAGGAGAGTTCTTCCCATGAGCAATCAGGGTTGAGTTTGCCTGAGAAAAACGAATGCTTCGAGCTCTCCCTCTTTCTCTCTAAAATCAAATAGTGATAAATATCCTGGACACTGAGTTCCACCACAAGGCATCCTGGTTTCTTGAGGGAAAAAACCTGGGCAGAGTTGGCCCAGCTGGGCTGTTTCCCCCATGTCACTGATTCCATCATAACCAACAACAGCGGCAACTATGGCCCTCTAAAGTGAAAGAGGTCCATCGAAGACATCTTCTCATGCTCAGGACCATCGATTTCTCATGGTCACTGTGGGATGAAGAAAGGCACAAAAACAGCCTCATTTTCCGCTGGGTTTCCCAAGCTACCACAACAAGACAGGGAGACAGGTGCCTTCCAAAGCTCACACTAGGTGAACCAAAAGGTGGGGGGCAGCTGCCTATCTGGCAGCCTTTCATGGGCAAGAAGGTAACTAAGGTCATAGGTGCTCATTTAAAAACCCCAAAGCTGCTGTCAGCAAGGCTGCCCCACAGACCCAGCTCATCCTCCAGGAAGAAACACAGAACAGCCCCTTCCCAGGGTCTCCTCCACGACTGCCATTGGGAATTGCAAATCCATCAGTTCCTGTCTAAAGCCGTGGCTGGAGTCTTTTCTACCCTACTTCTTTACCAGGGTAGATCATCAGAAAGCTGCCAGTCTCACCCACAGTACTTGAGTTTCCTAGGGAAACCCCTGTTGAGGACACATTGGCTTTCTTCAGCCAGCTGTACCATGCCATTTTTTGCCGTCTCTGCCTAGGCTGCTGGCAAACTGAAAGTACCTTGGTTTTTGGATATATAACAAGCTCTCTTCTTTATTACCTATATTTTGGATCCTTATTTTAATGGCCCTGTTGCATGGGTATATTATCATACAAGTGATCCCAAATCATTTTAGGTAGAGACTAGAAAATTTTTCAAAGTAATACTAGTTTCCTAATCTATAAAGTAAAAGCTAATAATACCTGCCTCACAGGATTGATTCAATAACACAATGAATGCACAGCATCTAACACAGTACCTGGTACACAGCAGATGCTCAGTAAGTGAGATCTGATTTGACTTAAACATCATTACTTTATTGTTAACCTACGTCCAAAGCAGCATTATTGATGTTACCATGGGAAGAGTTTTTCATTTAATTTATAATTTAGAACTTATTTTACTGAAAATTGGATTGGAGCCAGTTCACAGCACCAAATAAATTATTTTTGAACCACAATATTTGAAATAAAACCATGCATACAAACAGATGCTAGAAAGAGGGAGAAAAATTCTAGTACTACAATGAGTTAAATGTTAAAAATGAGCCTTACACTTAGCTTTGTGTTTTCTGAAAGCCAGAGCAAAAATGAAATCATGTTAACTTACGCAACTCTCGTCATCTGATAAACGGCATGTGTAGCTCCTACGGAAAGTGACTTTTTCTCCTAACATTGGGTTCTGAGGGTAAGTGCTCACACTGCTCCTCACAGGAGGTATATTGAGTACGGAGCAGAAGGGCTGCAGCCATGCATGCCCACGTGCAAAGGCACACACACCCACCCTTCAGAAGAGATCTTTACTTTTCAGTATTAAATGGTTAGGAACTGGAGGGTGAGCTCTCTGGGGATTTTCCAGGGTTACACAGAGGGGTGTTCTTTATTGTTTTCTAAAACTTTCACCAAGAAATTTTGTTGGAGAGCATGGACCAGTGGCTCAGGTCCACAGAATACCATCCATCCTATCTCAGTTCACACACACTTAAGAAACGTGGAGTTAAATTACTCCTCCCTATTCCAAAATATAGACAGTTTCCAGGTTCACATCTGTGAAGGAGCCTGGACAGTGGCTTTCCTGAGAGTGCAGGATGGCTTCTACCTTCCCAAGCCTCTGCAGAGCCTCTAGGGCTGCTCTGAGCCAGGTGACCAGAGGGGTCCGTGGATAGGGAGACTGTGGCTTCATCCTTGGGGGATCTGCTTCCCAACGCTTTCGAATAATCAGAGACAAGAGACTTCTCTGGGAAAACCATAATCGCCCAACTAGGGAGGGGACCAAATGCTACCAGGATTTATTGGCTTTGATTAACAATACGGTGTTTGTTTTTGCAGGTAATTAGAGTTCAGTAGCAAGCTATAAAGAGTCCTCCAAGAAATTCTAAACAGACTGTAGCTAAAGGCTACTGGAGTATGACTGAATCTAATCATTCATCTGCAGACCTCCCGTGTTAAGATGCCAGTGTTTGATCCAGCACAACCGCACAGATCAGGGAGGAACGGCGCTCTGTGTTCTTAATGCCCAAGGAGAAAAGGCAGACCCTGTGTGCTCACATGCAGAGGTGACTGCTGCCATGGGATGCAGCAGTTCACATAAATATATCTCTTCAAAGGTCCGCACAACCTGCGCGTTGGGAAATGTTTTGACAACTCTGCATTCTCACAACTGTTAGGGAGTTGATTCCGCTGTACTGCGACAGGCTGGGTGGGGCATTTGATAGTGAGAAGATGTTTGCCAAAGCCATCCATACTCATTTGTACTTTTCTTTCAGCAACCACTATTGGGTGGGGTTTTCTAGTTGTTTTTTGTTCTTAACAAATCTGAGATATGAATACAAATTTGATTACAAATAATTTAAAAAAAGTATTTTCTAGTAGTGTAGGCAAACTAGTATGGCAAAGTGTTGTCACCAATATTTCTGAAATACTGTCAAGATGAAATAAATGTGTACGTAGAGATAACTACTTATCTTGCTTCTCTTGGCCAATAACATATTATTTTCCCCTTAGTCCCAGGAAATACACATAAGATTATTTTCATTCTCTGTACTCACATCATGATAGCCAGCAGGTACAGAAAAGTCAACAACAAACCCATCTACAGGAGTGAAAAAAATTAAAATGGGACCAGATAAACAAAACAAGGTAAAAACATCAAGCCACAGATATGGCTAATACTAGGGGAAAACAACTGCTTTTGTACTCCTTATTCATTGCCTCTACTCTTGCAGAAGCTTGAGTTCACCTTTAGGGTTCCAGGCATCTTACTATCTCGGGCACTGGGAAAACTTTACAATATATATTTTTCCCCAAGAACTAGATTTCCATTAAATTTTGTTCTCTTCTGTCCAATATAAATTTTTCCATTGTTTTGCATGCTTTTGCCTCCTCAATTTATTTATTTAAAGTTCTTAAGCAGTCATATCACAATGTTTCCTTCAGAGAAACATAAAACAGACACCTACTCCAGGAGAAAGAGTAAACCCTCGGGCCACAGTTTGAGAGTCAGCTGGTTTTCTGCCCCCTGAGACTTCCTGCAGGTGATCTCAGCCTTGGGCCAGCCATTCAACCCCTCGGACCTTCTTTTTCCTCATCTAAAAAAACCAGGAGGCTGCCTCGGATTCTCTCCACATCATCTTTGGGCTCTAAGGTTCTGTGGTTCTCTCCTCCTGAAGGGAAGAACTTCCATGTGCAAAGGCAATAGCTGATGATTCTTTAAACTAAGACACTGACATTCTACCTTCAGAAAGCTGGACTTTGTTTGAAACTGGCTGAAAAAAAACAACAACCCAGAAATTCAATAGCACAAAGATAAATCCCATTATTTGAACGGCATATTTAGAGTGAATCAAGATCATGCTGGTCCGGGAAAGGGGATACAACTCACGACAACACTGAGAAAATCTCTTCCCTTTACAGCGTGTGCTTTAAGAATAGACTTAAAGCAAACATCAAATGAGCATTTCCACTCTCAGAGACAGTCTGTTCTGTGATCTCTTGGGTTCCCTGCAGGGTTGGGACCCAGGCTTGCTGGCCTAGGTCCTTACTCTAGAGGAAGCAAAGGCATTCAGCAGCACTGTTTTAGAACTTCCAGAATTTGAGTGAAAAAAATATGTATTCAGAAAAGCATTTAAAGAGGCAGAACAATCCAGAGTCTGATACTTACTTGTGGCCCAGCTCATGAGCGATGGTAAAGGCCAAATTGAGGCCATTGTCTTCGGCAAGCACACATTTCCTCTTAGCACTGCACACACCTCCTAAGTAAGCAATTCCTGCAGCAGAGACACAAAACACATCCTCTTCAGAATGTGCGAGGCCCTGACCTCGCAGGGCAAATCCACATGGTCAACATCACACATCATCAAGAGGGGCAAACGGGGGCGAGGATGACCATGGGACTGGACCTGTCATTCCAGAGCTCATATGGAGACTGGCTGGTGTGTGATGCTTTTGTATTCGCCTAATAATAATAATAATAATAGTAATAACAACCACAAACATCTCTCAAGCATTTAACATGCGTCAGGCAACGTACTGAGCGGTTTACACAGATTATCTAATGAAGTCCTCATTACCCGGGATGGAGGCAACAGAGAAACTGGGGTTCAGAGAGAAAAGGTAACTTTCCCAAGGTCACCTGGACTGGCACCTGGTGCTGGGCTGCTGAGCCAGACCTGTCCAACTTCAGCATCCAGGGCTGGGACCAGGTGAGGCCACAAAGTTGAGGCACCCAGTGTGCAAGGTTCAAGGAGGGTCTCCCTCTCAGGAGCCGACCCTGAGAGGGATGGAGGGCCTCCTCAAATTTCCCACCCTGGGCACCTCCTTCTCTCACCCCAGTCCCGGTCCTATTAGGGTTAATGCTGTCAGGGGGTGAGCTCGGATCGGGACCGGGACTCACAGAGAGCAGGCCATGGAAGGTGCAGAATGTTCAGAAAAATGTTTCAGGAGCCCTGAGGAGGACGAGACCGGGGCCCAGGAGCAATGAAAGACGCTGGAAGAGTACGGGCCTGGAAGCCATTTGGGAGGTTGGGTCCCACGGCCCAACTCGCTCAACTCTGCACAAACATGACGGGGCCCAAGGACCTTCCCTGAGACGGGAAGATCAAGGCAGTGCAACTGGGGGGGTACCAGACTCAGGAAAATGGTGTGAGCAAGGGGGCTGGGTACAGAGGACAGGAGGCTGCCAGCCTCTGGTGGACGATGGCAGTGCTCCAGGGGAGAGAGGTTATTATGGCAGAGAGGTGCATGTGAACAGGATGGGGGCCTTGGACGGACCAGGCACAACTGAAGAACGCTGGGCATCAGCTGTGCACAGGCCACACGTCTCCAGGCTGACACTCCAGGGCTGATACTGCCCACGGCAGCTCTCCACACTCCCTCTTAGCTCTGCACCCAGGAAGGACATCACCATGACCCCATCCAGGAACCCCCAGGACGTATCTCAACAAAAGCCGGAGTCCATGGACCCCGAAGGGCTTGGGATAGAACTTGAGTACTGGTGGCATCTGACTCCTCACTATGCCCTGTGAAATGTATGAGTGGCTGGTGGCACAGGGGGCCATACGCCCGAGCAGGCTCAGTGCTGCCCTCGCTGTGAGCTCACAAGGGGTGTGGGGCGGTCAGTGGCTCTGTTGGCCCCACAGCCAGGTGTGCACTGGCTATTGGTGCCTGGTGACCAGGTGGATAGGGACTCTGCCCGCCAGCCCTGTGCCCTGGAAGGGCTGTGGCCACCCGAGTGAGGGCACCTGTTCTCCACCCAGAGACACTACCCACTGCCAGGCTGCACGCTGCTCCCTTTCACTAATGTGCAGGAAGTGTCTCAGAAGCTGACAGCGGCCCTGCAGGCACAGGAGCCGGGGAGGGAAGGAGCTGGCAGAGGAGAACGAACAGGGGGATTAATTAATTAAAAATGAACCTCCCTCCCTGCTCCCAAAGAGCTAAACCAACATCCTCTTTGTTGACATCAAAATCAAGCTGGGGCGGACCTCAGCCACACACAGGGCACTCCCCCACAACCCCTGCAAGGGGCAGAGAAGCTTGCACACCCCGGCTCAAGGGCTCAACTCACACTCAGCAAACTGAGCTGGGCACCACAGCACATATCTGCTTTTATTTGGAAGCATGCAACACGCTTGCCCAAGGTTGAAGAATTTTTTTTTTTTTTTTTTTTTACAAAAAAGAAAGAAAAAAAGGAAATGTTATTTGGCCTCAAAATGTGTTTTTTGCGTATGGGCATCATAATCCAGCAATGCAGAATATGGGAAGGAGGAAAATGACAACCAGAAAGGACACGATCTGCCCTTTCTGATATCGTTGAGGTCATTATTACGGTTTTGTTTAAAAATGCTTTCTGGGCTTCCCTGGTGGCGCAGTGGTTAAGAATCTGCCTGCCAATTCAGGGGACACGGGTTCGAGCCCTGATCTGGGAAGATCCCACATGCCGCGGAGCGACTAAGCCCGTGAGCCACAACTACTGAGCCTGTGCTCCGCAACAAGAGAGGCTGCGATAATGAGAGGCCCGCGCACCACGATGAAGAGTGGCCCCCACTTGCCACAACTAGAGAAAGCCCTCGCACAGAAACGAAGACCCAACACAGCCAAAAAAAAAAAAATGCTTTCTGGGTTGCTGCAGAAAGTCCAGCAGTGAGTAGTCGGAATGCTTCCACACGGCACTGATGGCATACGCATGCCGCACACACACGCACACACTCAAACGCACACCCAACCATACCCAGCCTCCAGGGTCAATGAATCAATCAGAAACAATCAGATGTGCTTGCCCCGGAGGAGTTGTCTGGTGAGGGGGAAAGAGAGACATCCAAGGCCAGCTGTGCTGAGCTTGCTGTCCCAAAAGCGCCTGCTGAACCAGCAGACTTTAAATGCCACAGAAACACATCCCCTGGCCTCGGCTACACTCGGCACCTGGAACAGGCATCCTGAGTTTCCACTCTAATTGGGTAACACACAACACTAGGGAAAGAGCTAAGTAGAAGGCCTTCCAATAATTGCACTTTAATTTTTCCAGGTGCATATGATTTTTTTTCTTTTCTTACTAGAAAACAAAGCATTAGTTTATTTATAAGAAATGCTCTCACACAAAGGTGGATTAAGGTCTAGTGCTTTTAAAGGTTTATTCCAATCGCGAATAGCCCAGTCATAAAACCGAGCAAGGCAAAACACGTCAACAAAGACGGCCCAGAAAATGGAGCACGGGAGCTTGTGCGTTTATGAGCGACGGTGTGGAAGTGCTTAGAACTCACAAAACAAAGTCTGGAGAGAATCCCAGATTGTTGTAAAAGTAAGAACTGCAGGGAATAGATGGTAATTAAACCAGGAGCTGCAGCGGAAAACAAAGCCCACCACTACTCCATGTTTTCTGGAAAGAAACAGCAGTCTAGAGAGGAGAGTGTGATGGAGACGCAGAGACACCCCAACTCGTCAGGCTGCAAAGGCACCAACCTGGAAACCCCGCCCAATCCCACCTCAGCACTTGTCAAGAAATGAGGAAAAACCAGTTTTCTCTGCATTGATTTTTTTCTTTTAATTAAAAAAAGGAAGTCTGTAAACACAGGTTCTGCTAATGTCCATGCTGAAGCTGTGGAAGCAGAGGGACCTTCTTAAGTAACTGGAATTCCCCACACAGATAGCAAGGATTTCTCAGACCCTAGAGTGGTTCTTTCAATGGTTTCAGTCTTCCATGATTTAAAATTCTCCACCAGAGAAATAAGAGTAGAACTTATTTTTGAAATTTTAAAAAAACATCAATTCCACATGTTTACAGAGCTCCTTGGAACAAAAGCGAAGCAGAAAGGCAACAGGCATTTATTACGGTTCTCTTCACAGACAAGCGCTGCTCTGCATGCTTGGTCCTCCCTTATTTGGAAGGTATTACTGGTCCCACTTTACAGATAGGGAAATGAAGGTTCAGCATCCAGTTATGTGGCTGATCAGGGCCCAGACTTGGGTACAAATGCAGGGTTATCTTTCTCCAACACCCATGCTCCCCCAGGCAAACCCTGGGCCTCCTGCACCAAAGCTTTGGTAACCAGCAACGACGATAAGCTTGGAGGATTTAGAAGATTTTTGTAAATCATAACGTGTGCTTATGCTGAGATGTGGGTGGGATACAGTAAAGGTTTCATGTGTTTAAGTCCAAATGTTTTTAATCCTAAAGATGAAAAGACTTGAGGGATATGTGCAGCCACATTAACAGTAGTTACCTCTAGGACATGGTGAAGTCATTACAGATCTTTAAATTTTTTCTTCTTTTTTTGGCTTAAACCTAGTACAGTGAATGTGTACTCACTATGAAAGTTAAAGTTATTGGTTATATTTCATTTATTCAAGGTGACATATAGCAGAGGCCAAGGTGGGAGACTAATAAAAAAAAAATAACAACAACAAAAACTCTCCGGATTTTGATTCTGAGTGTACAGCCCTTAAGGCAGCAGATAATGAAGGAAGTTTATAGTCAACACATAATTGAGTGTGTGCTTGTATCCTAAGGGCAACTCTCTCCACCTCTACTATAACCCTGGCACAGATTAGGGAAGCAAAATACATTTTTGAAAGTCTGAAATGTTGGAGGTAGAAATGAAGGGCTGTAAAGTGTTTTTCTGATCCCTGAAGAAGTATATTTAATTCATCCCAAAGCAGATCACATCCACCAGAGCCTCCTGACCCACCTTCCCAGGCAAATCAACTCAGTGTGGACACTCTCTCTTCTCCATTCTTTTCTTTTTCTTGGTAGGAGCACAAGCTTGGGGAGCAAATTGGGTGAGGAGGTTTAATTATTTTCTTTTTTAGTAGAAAAGTGTGTGGTGTAAGCACATAATTCTTAAATTCAGAGTTGACCATATGATCCTTTCTAGATTTAAGGAATAAACAACACCCAACTGTATAAACTCTGGTTTATCCAGCAAATTGTCTGTGTAAACAGTTTACAGCTGTTGGCCCTGTTGCCCATTACTCAGACCTTCTCAGGCTCTGCCTCTGAGAGAGACAGTCAACTTTCTTCCACCAGCTGCTCAACAAACCAACACCATCATGGTTATCACTGGCACACCACGCTGCCTATTACAAGAAGGCAATTTACATCTATTCTCACAGTAATCACAGTGGTTGAGATTGAGTTTCATATTCAGGCTCATCCACAAGTTCTTGTGCTCTTGGAAACTCACTAAATGGTTGGAGGTATGATTTGAATTTGTGAACGGCATTAGAAACAAATGTCTTAGAGCCCAGGATGTGACAAATGAAAAGTAACTACAGTCTATTCTTGTTACTCACGGTACTTAGATTCTAAAAATTCGCCCTGAACCCTGAATGCTGGAATATAGAACCATTGGTCCTAGGGGAAATACAGGATTTGGTTCCTGTGAGCCTCTGGTCACATTTTGTCAAGTGACACATAACCTTGTTTTATGTGTGTTTCTGTTTGAAGACTCCTTATTCAATATATATCGTTGATTCATTAACATTGAACTCAGAGCCAACAGTCCTATAACTCACGCCTGAATGAAGCTCATCTAGTATTTTTCTCTGCAAGGCGCATGGCAGCCTTCTTGAGCTTCAAAGCACTAAACAGCACTTCAGCACTATCTTTGGAGGCCATTCAAAACAGCAAAATCACCACAAAAAGCATAAAAATACGAAAAACAAGGTGTCAGATAGACCTCAAAAAGGATGTTTATTCACAGCATGAGAGCTGAAACAAGATGGCAAAATACTGCCTTGTTTGACATCTTCTGGGAACGTGCCTGTTGGGTGACTCAAATATTTCACCACTCTGCATGTGTCTGCAAATGACCACAAAAGTGCTGTAAGTATTGATTTTGGAGTTCCAAATAAAGTTTAACGAGTAGGTGAATTCACACAGGCAGAATCCATGAATGAGTAAAATTAGCTGTATTCTCAAAAATCATGTCCTATTCTCAGGCACAGTGAAATCTTTATCAGTTGCAACAAGGAAATTCAATTTTCATTTAAACTTACATTTCCTATATATCCTGCTTATATTTCCTGACTCTATACTATCTAAATTATTTAACTGACTCAGGCCCTTCTCCTCTGCAATTTTGCTTCTGTGTTCTCTGAGGTCAGTGGTTCACAGGGTCACTGTAAGTCACTAATCCCCTAAAGGATTCTGCGCAGAGTGGACAGAGCCCCATATATGCTGAAGGACGGGTATAGTTTCTAACAAATTGGGAAAGAATGTTAATGGTAAGGGCAGGAGAGGGTGGTCCCACCACTTGGGACTGTGGAGCACTGCTTTCCAGACCAGCCTGTCCATGGCTTTCTGCCCCAGCTCAGTGCCTCCATCCCCCAGGGGCATAGCTGGATAATCCCTCCCAGACCCAGCCTTGTCTTAGCAATTCCACCACAAGTAGGAATCCTTGTCTCCCTGCTTCTCTTCTTCTGGGTCCCTTAGGGTCAGTCACAGTGGAAGGAAGATGAGTTAGTCAAGGCCTTTGTCCCTACACCATGGACAGGGGAGGGGGCAATGGCTTAAAAAGGGGCATTGGTTCCCTCCTTAAACATGGGCACTGCAGAAGCTGCCACTGCAATTCAAAAATGTCCATGCCTAACACCTATCTAACCTAGAAGAACGCTGACAAACTGAAAACTCAGCAACTTAACTCAAGGTTAAATGAAGTGGTAAATAGACAAAGCGTGACAGTAATAGCTTCCATGTCTGATCATTGAAGGGCTCACATGCTCAGTTTTGAAACTTAATACCAAGTTAGAGTAATCAAAGCAGTGTGCTACATGCATAAAGACAGACATTTAGATCAATTGAACAGAACCAAGAGTCCAGAAATAAACCTTCACATTTATAGTCAATTGACTTTTGACAAGGGTGCCAAGACCATCCAGTGGGGGGAAAGAAGAGTCTTTTCAACAAATGGTGCTGAAACCAATGGATACCCACATGCAAAAGAATGATGTCAGATACAAAAATGAACTCCAAATGGATTATAGACCTAAACGTAAGAGCTAAACCATAAAACTCCTAGAAGAAAACAGAATTAAATCTCTCTGACCTTGGGAAAGGCAAGGCCTTCTCAGATGTAACACCAAAGGCATGAGTGAGGGAAAAAAATCCCACGTCAGTGTGTTCACCAATGCAGACAGGCTCCCCTTGCTGCCCCACCCCAAAGGAGAATGGCCAGGTCAGGGCTGGGAATGAGGTGGGGAGGTGTGGAGTTCCAAGCCAAGCAATGAATGTGCTGATACATCCCCAAGGAAGTTGCCCAGCCATCCCCCCTGCGTTATGGTTTCCTGCTAACTGGGAACCATCCCAGCAGCCTCTGTGCCACAGGCTACCTCATGTAGCCAATTCAAATGCCACATGAGTTGCTGCTTTGTGTGTGTGTGTGTGTGTGTGTGTCGGGGGGGAGGTTCTTGATTGTGGTCAGAGACAGGAAAGACCACGTGTGCTGTGTTGCACTCCCGCTTAGAACAAACATGCCCTCACTCTGGGTGTCCCAGGCATCTCCAGGATCTAGAGCTTTAGGAAGAGATGCCACACCTGATGAGGGAAGCACACAGAAAGTCCCCACAGAGGACTCAAGGGTAGCTGGGCTAAAGCTGCAGCTCCTACAAGATGAATTGAGTGAGTGAAGTATAAACGGAGCAGTCAATTCCTCCTGGGGTTTACAAATTGGAAGCAAAAAAGTTTATCCCAATGGTTTGCTGCACTCTGTGGAAACCAAAACATACTGGGAGATGGGGAGGGAAAAGAAATAAATAACTGTTGACATTCAACAGACCACAGCCAGCTTGAGCCAAATGCACGGAGACATCGTGCAGATTTCCTACCTTCCAGGCAGGATGGCACATGTGTCTGGGGGGGGGAGGGGATCCCCAGGGAGCAGACAGTATTCCTCAAATGACCAAGGTGCCGCTCCTTCGAGGGCCCCACAGAGGCTCAGTGGCTTCTGCACCAGGACCGGATGCCCACCAGAAAGGGCCCCCATCAGGTTCACCTCAGGACATCAAAGGAGGGAGGTCTGTGCAGAGATCCTTGAAACCCTTTTATTTTGACAAATACTTCATGCAGTGTTTCCTAACTGCCTGTATGTTATAGCGTCATGCCAGGCACGAGATCCTAAGGTGAACAAAAGCAGTGCAGGCCAAGGGAAAACAGCCCCAAGAATACCATTCCAGCAAGAAGACAGGGAGGCAGGTGGAAAGGTCAGCAGAGACTTTATAAATCAAGCTCAGGGCCTGAAGGGTGGGTGCTGGGGTCTCTAAAAGACCCCTGCCCCAGTGACCTGTGTCTAGATCTAGGCTCTTGGGAGAGCAGACAATGGAGACTAGAAATGGAGCTTTCTCTGAGTCCCCTGCTGCACCCTCAGTTCCCTGCTCTGGGTCGACTCTCACAGCAGAGGACCACCCCCCTCACAGAACCGTGCCCTCATTCTCACTTTTGGCACTCAGCAAACATTTCTGGGCACCCTGGCCACGGTTAGCTCCTCACGTGGGAGTTCGCTGGCAGCACCCGTGAGTGCAGAAGTGATGCAAGCCTTCGAGTTCCATTTCAAAGACCTCTGAATCCCTGCGTGTGCTCCCTGAGCATGAGAGAGGGTAACAGACCCGTCTTCTAGCTTTTGCCATTCTATAGCATGATACCTACCAAGCCTGCTTGGTGTCTGCACCTCGACAACCTCTCTTGTGTGTGTACATGCACGCATGTGGGTTTCTGCATGTGCACACATGAATGTGCATGCCTAGACATGGTCCTGGGCAGCCACCACCAGACCATATTTCTGTAAGCTGGTGCTATGAAGTGGACGTCCACACTCCTACAATAAGGGACCCTAGTGAATTTTAGAAGTTTTAATACAGTCACATTTTCTCATCAACTTCACCATTTAGCATTTATTTTTGTCAATAATTCACAAAGGAACTTTGCTAGTCCTCCTTCCACAGCTTTAAGTCCCTTCTATCTCCCTCTCTCACTATCAAATTTTCCCTCCACTGGGGGTTAGGATGTCCTCCCTCTCCCTAGGGAAATTTGGGGTTTGGGGAGCGGGGCACATGATGTATTTTCCTTAAAAATTATCTCGGTCATGTGGGATGTGGAAAATGAGACAACCAAGGCTTCCACAGGGCCAGATATCCCAAAAGCATATCTGAGAGTGTATGTAACTGTGCCCTGCAGAAACTCAAGTGCTACCTGGGAAGAGGAATACTCACACTGTGCACTTTGAGTCATAATCTCTCTCAACAGTCCTGTCTGAATTAAATTTATAAGAGCAGCCATAGGCAGGGAATGAGGAAAGACCGCCAAATCATGATGACAGCTGGAGCTGGGAAGAAGGCAAGGTGGCTGGCAGCTGGTAAGAGTGACGTCATGTATTTTAATCATGCCCAGTGTTGTGGACAGCACTGAGTCACCCCCAAACCTAGATGTTGAAGCTCTAACCCCCAGTGTGACCATGTTTGGAGATGGGGCCTTTAAAGAGGTAATTAAGGTTAAGTGAGGTCATAAGGGTAGGGCTCAAATCCAATATGACTGGTGTCCTTATAAGAAGAAAAGACATCAGAGCTCTGTCTCTCCCCCCCACACACAGAGCACATGTGAGGACACAGTGAGAAGGTGGCCGTCTACAAGTCAGGAAGAGAGGCCTCACCAGAAACCAACCCTGATGGCACCCTGATCTCGGATTTCCAGCCTCCAGAACTGAGAAAATAATGTCTATTGTTTAGGCCACCCAGACTGGGTATTTTGTCATGGCCACCTGACCTGACTAGTACAGCCAGGGTGTAACCTGGGTACAGACAGAAGTGCCCTGTGTCCCCCTGGCTCGTGTAGGTAAATGGACAAGAACAGTGGCCACCAAACTCTCCATCCTCATGTGCTACAGGACACCAGAGCTGCCCAACACACCATGGGACCAGGCTTGCTGTTTAGAACGTAGTTTAATAACAAGAAACTGATCTGGAGAGTTGTACAAGCATGTGGTTGAAACAGCTACAAAAACGCTTGGTAGAGAAGTCCCAGGGGGGAACTCTGGGAGTCAAAGAGGTGTTGATAGCTCTGTATTTAAAATCACAAAACATCTCAACCAGCTGCATTTGGATGCACGGAGGTGACATCCTCAGCCATTTGGCAATGGGGTGCCATGTGAATTGGAGCTGGGATCCCTGTGGAGACACCTGGGAGAGAAGTGGGAAGATGATGATGTGTCAAATGTAGATGCACATCATTCACAGCACCAGCACCTCTATTTGTAGGGGACTCTTTGGAAATTCCCAGTCCCCACAAAATGTTCTTAAAAAGCTCATAAACATAGGCTTTGAGGGAAGAGCCAGTTTCAAAAGAATTCCAAGGAGGCCCTTGTGAGAGACAACTCTCACAAGGAGAACCAACCTTCTGGGTCTTGGTGGGAAACTGTGAGCCTCACCAGGAGCACAGGAGGCCCCCAGATTGCTGTCAAACAAGTGAAAGGGAGCGTTGCTGCTGGTTCTGCTCGGTGACTCTCAATAAAATCAGAACCAGTAGCAACCAGTATTCTGGGTATAAAGGCCCAAACTTAGCAAGCCAAGAACACAAACACTGCTGCTCTTTTCACCTTGACTCATTCAAAAATCACAAGAGCACAAAGTTGAAAACACCAAGGGAGCCGTCACTACAAATGTCGAGTTACCTGTGGGAAGAGAGGAATGGGAAGAGAGGGGACCCTGGGGTGGGGCCCAGGGAGAGGCATCCTCATGGCTGATGGAGTGCTTGCCCAGGGGACAGTCACACAGATGTCCACCTTATAGAAATCCACCACGTGATTCAAACGCTCAGGTTATGGTTTCCCCAGTGGGAGTGGACACCAAAGTGGCATGAATGAGTCTTCCCAGGGGCTGGTACTGTCTGATCATTGGATCTGGGTTCTGGTTACACAGAGAGCTCAGTTTCAAATATTCATTGAGCAGTACACTTAGATATGCTTGTTTTTATGTAAATTATGCTTCCATAAAATTTTAAAATAAAAGAGGTGCACATACAAGTGAAAAAGGAGAGTATGGACCTGACTAAACAATCTGAAATTGGTCAAGATTACTGGCCAATTTAGATGATAGGAGTTTGTCTTGTCTGAGGAGATAATGTATAACACAGTGACTATGGATGACAACACTGTATTGTATAATTGAAATTTGTTTAGAGAGTGCAACTTAAAAAATGTTCTCACCCACCCCCCCACCCCCCAAAGTAAATATGTTAAAAAACTCCATGGGGGAATCCTTACACAAATTATCAAGTGGTACACTTTAAATATCTTACAGTTTCGTCATTGATAGCTCAATAATGCTGGGAAAGAGAGAGTTTGTCTTAAGAGGATTCAAGGTCTTAGGTTGATCAAATCATAGTCCTATTAATTAGTTAGTTAGTTAAAGTGGTATTAACTAGTCAAGATCTGCTTTTATCTGTATCACCAGACTTTACCTGTATTACCTGTATTTCTTAGACCATACGAGCTGGTCCTATAAGTCTCCTTTACTGTCTTCCTGTCTTCCAACGACCCTTGCAACGGTATGTTCTTGAAACTTGCCTGAAGCAGACTTGACAACAGCTTCATTCCCTCTCATACTAATAGCTGTATTTCTACAGGAGGAATAAAATACAAGGCCATGCATAGAAATATTTGCCAAGTTAGCAAAGAAAAAGAAAATCTTTCTCAGAAAAATTAAGAAACCATGTCTCTTGCTAAATGCTTAGCCCAGCAAAATCATCCTCTTGGGGATGAAATGTGGAATATGAGTGAGACCCTGGCATGAATGTCAACAGCAGCACCAAGGGCACTTCCGATCTGTGCTTTGTTCTAGCCCCCCCTAGGGTGGGCTCGCTCTCAAGCTAGGGTGGGGGAGGTCAGGCCAGGCCCCAGGGTAGTTCTGGGCACCAGCTCCTGAACACAAGTCTGTAAATCCCCTGCTGGCAGGACATCACAGTCCCTCAACTAAAGAAGTCACCCTCACACAGGAAGCTGGCTGTCATCTGGGTGTTGACTCAGCGCTTGTGAGCTAAAGTCAACCCACCATGAGAAACTCCCCTTTGGTTGGCCTAGAGAGGCCTGGGTGGGGCTCTGCCTCTGCTGACAGGATGCAAAAATGATGGCATTCCATTTTACTTAAAAACAAAACAAAAGTTAGCCACTTAGAAAGGAATGTTGATGAGAGCAGCACCATGAAGTCAGGTGGGCCCCAAGCACAGTGAGAAGAAACAGGCGAGTCTGTGGCAGGACAATCAGCAGATAAGGAAGACACCCAGCCTGGGGAGCTGTCCCCAGGACACGACAGAGAGTGGATGGTATGGCTTTGGGTTAAACAGTTCACTGCATTACACTTATGGACACAGGCTCATTACCAAAGGCTACTATCTTAGTCCCTTCAAGCTGCTGCAACAAAATACCATGGAAAGGTATTACTCACAGTTCTGAAGGCTGGAATTCTGAGATTAGGGTGCCAGCATGGTTGGGAGTGAGGGCTCTCCTCTGGGAGGGAGTCTTCCTGTTGTGTCCTCATATGACAGAAGGGGTAGGGAGCTCTGTGAGGTCTCTCTTATAACAGCACTAATCTCAACCATGAGGGCTCCATCCTTATGACCTAATCAGCTCTTGAAGGTTCCACCTCCTACTGCCATCATCTTGGGGATTAGGATTTCAATATATAGATTTGGAAGAACATAAACATTCAGATCAGAGCAACTACCTTGGATTTCAAGATTATCCCAGACTACATAAAAAGCCTGAATGTCAGGGTCTGTCTTTGAATAAACAACGTTCTTCATCTTTTAAACAATTTCATACATTTCCATTTTGTCTCCATGATGATGATGGTCCCCACGTTCCATCCCCAGGACCAGGTGATCCTTCGAGCTCTGTTGTGGCATCCCACCAAGGCTGGCCAGCCAGCAGTCCTATACTTGCCCCAGACTCAGGCCACACCAAACAGGATTCACCACCCCAAACTGAGTCTTCTCAAGTTTTCCACCCCTCGAAGTTCAAAAGCTTGCAGACCTGGTCAATCTCTCTCTCTCTCTCCCTCCCATTCCCCTTCCACCCCATCTCAGTAACCATCAAGTACTGCCATTTTATGCTGCTCACAGACTCTGGAATATGTTCCTTTCTCCTTGGTCCCAAGTCCAGAACTTTGTCACTACTTTAAGCTTTGATTATTGTGGTATCTCCTTAGAGGTCATCTCTTCTGTTTCTCCCCACTTCAATGAGCCCTTTAAAGTCCAGATTCAAGTGTCCTCTCTTCCACTGATTCCCCCCTGATCCTGCCTGGACACACTCCCTTCCCCTTCTAGGTACTCAGAGCCCATCATGATACTTTTACTGCACCAGGAGCCCCACCTTCTTGCAGTCCAGGCATCTGACCAAATCTTATGTCTGCAGGGATGCTAAGCATCTCTGAGCCAGCACCCATACACTATGTCATAACTGACATGGGCTAATGTAGGTTGAACAGTTCCTCAATAAGTTCCATGAATGAGTGAATGCACACCAGCCCTACCAACTTATAATCATCATAAAACAGCACCTTCTGCTGCTTAAGAAGTTGACTGGAACAGGAAGGAACAAATGGTGAGGATGCTGATGACACTAACATTTATCAAACACTTACCATGTATGGACCTAGAGACTGTCATACAGAGTGAAGTAAGTCAGAAAGAGAAAAACAAATACCATATGCTAACACATAGATATGGAATCTAAAAAAAAAAAAAAAAAAAAAGAAGAAGGTTATGAAGAACCTAGGGGCAGGACAGGACTAAAGACGCAGATGTAGAGAATGGACCTGAGGACACGGGGAGGGGGAAGGGTAAGCTGGGACGAAGTGAGAGAGTGGCATGGAGATATGTACACTACCAAAATAGATAGCTAGTGGGAAGCAGCCGCTCAGCACAGGGAGATCAGCTCTGTGCTTTGTGACCACCTAGAGGGGTGGGATAGGGAGGGTGACAGGGAGACGCAAGAGGGAGGAGATATGGAGATATATGTATACATATAGCTGATACACTTTGTTATACAGCAGAAACTAACACACCACTGTAAAGCAATTACACTCCAGTAAAGATGTGAAAAAAAAAACAAACAAAAAAACAAACAAAAAAAGCACTTACCATGTGTGTACCAGACCCCATGCTAAAGATTTCCCATCATTATCTCATTTTATACTTACAGTCACCTGATGAGGTAAATACTATTTATTATCGCCATGATACTGATGAGAAACTAAGGCCCTAAGAAGTCAACAACTCACCCAAGGTCAAAGAGTGAGTGATGGAGCTCGGGATTCTGTCTCAGGTCTTTTGGACCAGAGACCTCACGCTAAACTTACACCAGAGGCTGCAAACTGGTGTCCACAGAAGGATTTGGACTATACAAATGTTCTGTTTGGACTATTAAGTATGTAAAAAAATAAATAAGTAACCAAACACCAACAATTAGAAATTAGGAGAAGCTACATAGAATTCAGATTTCCTGACTCTTCTTAAAATATCTGATAACCAGAAAATGATAGACTAGTCAATTAATGGTGCTGGGACAATAGTTGATCCACACGGAAATAAGCTAATTAAATCCCCCACCTCAAACCACACACACAAAAATAAACTCTAAATAGAGTAAATGTACAAATGTGAAAATAAAACTTTGAATGGGTCAGAAGAAAATGTAGGTGAATGTCATTATGATTTTACAATAGTGAAAGTATTTTAAAACAAGACCTAAAAAGCAGGAATCAGACGGGAAAGGGTTGAGTTACCTAGCTAAATCCACAAAGAAAATGTCTATGTGACAAAAGTCATAAGCAAAGTTAAAGACAAAGGACAGGCACAAGGAAGATATTTTCAACTCATATGACCAAGCAAAGATTGAAAAGATACTCTTCCTTACTAGTAGTCAGAGGCGTGCAGGATAAAATCCCTAGAAGATAGCAATTCACACTCAGCATGCTGGCAAAACCTAAAGGTTATCAGGCTTAAAGACTCAGATGCTGTGAATGAATAGAGTATAAGTTGGTATAAAGGTCGTTTGAGAGAGATCTGGCTTGTCTCGAAAATTTGAGAGCTGTGAAGGCGTTGAGGAGTGGTTATACCCCTGAAGCACCAGGCTGTATTTCGGCGAGCCCCAGCCGACTGGTCCTGCTGACAGGAATGCCTGCGACCCCTGACACACACACAAACACGTGCATAAACGTGTGCATACCCGTGTCCGCACACATACACATATGCACACACGCATGTGTGCACACGTATAACTACCACCCTATGAAGAGATGTTATCCTCATCCTCACATACAGGTAAGAAAATGGAGGCATGAAGAGGGTGAGTCACTTTCCCAGGCTTGTGCTGCAACCAGGAAGGACGACAGGCCGTCTGGCTGCAGATCCTCCCTCTAACCGCTCTGAGGGAGGGGGGCCCTGCCTCAGGGAACGGGAGGCAGGCAGGGGAGACAGACACACAGCCAGGACTGTGCATAATGCATTCCAGGGGCTGAAGGAGAAGTCTGCCAACTACTGTTCAAAGTCCAGGGAGTTTTCTATTAAAACATAAACCCAAAAGACTCTAACACAGATGTCTTTAACCCTTGAAACTGTGCAAAGTTTGGTATGTATCTGTGTATTTCTTGCAAGAAGGATTACAGCTTTCATCAAATTTCCGAAGGGGTCCATAACCTCAAAAAAGTTAAAAACACTAAAACACAGGAATCCCAGAATATAATCAAGGACATTCCCTAAGAAAAAAATCCTCTCTGGACAGCCAAGTCAGAGCAAAAGGTCCTGGGAAAATTATCCTTCAGCCCTCAGGTGTTACCCAAGCATTCCTCAGAAGGTGATAACCAACGTTTTGTAGAATGTGTTTTCCTTTGCCAGATCTCAACTGACTGACTCACGGAGTAAATGAGTAAGGGTCTAGCTGCCATTATTCACTGACAACATTATTTTTAATGCGGGTATACACATCCCCTGTCCTGCACAGTAGTGCAGTAGCCATGAAAAGCTATCAGTTTTAGAGTCAGTGGAGAGGACTGACCTCTCTGAAGCTCAGTTAATAGGCAACATCGCTCCTCAAAAAATTAAAAATTAGAATTACTATATGATACAGCACATCCTCTTCTGGATATATCCAACAGAATTGAAAGCAGAGTCTTGAAGAGATAGCTGTATATTCATTAATCATAGGAGCATTATTCACAACAGCCAAGAGGTGGTATCAACATAAATGTCCACTGGCAGATGAATGGATAAAGAAAAGTGGTATATACACACAATGTAATATTATTCAGCCTTAAAGAGGAAAGAAATTCTGATACATTACTTTGACATTATGCTCGTGAAATGAGCCAGTCACTAAAAGAAAAATGCCTTATGATTACTCTTAAACTCTTAGAAAACAGAAAGTAGAATGGTGGTTGCTGGGAGAGGAGGAAAATGAAGAGTTGTTTAATGGGTATAGAGTTTCAGTTTTGCAAGCTGGAAAGTTCCAAAGATTGGTTGCACAACAATGTGAATATATTTACCACTACTAAACTGTACACTTAGAAATAGTTAAGATGGTAAATTTTATGTTATTTTTATTCTACCACAATTAAAATAATAATAAAGTAACATCCCCGCCAAAAAAAAAAAAAAAAAGAGCAGCCAAGGTAACACAAGGGTGAAAGGTGGACTTCGTTAATTAGGTGCATGTGCTTTCTTGAGAAAACATCCTGAGTTAAGTATTCAACTTAAATTGGACACTGTGGTTATAAAGAATCTAAAAACAAAAGACAAAAAAAAAAAAAATCTGAGGGGCATGGGATATGCATATATGCATATTCATACATATATATGATTTACAAGTATTTAATCCTGAGTGTTACAATATACATACAAACTCTAAAAAGAAACCACTCTTCTGTTTTGACAAGGGCCCACCTCTTCCCCTGGGGCTGCATTTAACTGTAGGACCTTTATTATATCTTGGAGCTTTTTATTGGTGTCTAGGAATTAAATGTGGAAGTGGACTTCACTCAGCAAAGTACACACTGACATTTGTTATAAACTATCTTTGTTTTCTGCAAATAAGTATTCCTAAAAAATGGATTTTGGCTTCCCTGGTGGCACAGTGGTTAAGAATCAGCCTGCCAATGCAGGGGACATGGGTTCGAGCCCTGGTCCGGGAAGATCCCACATGCCGCGGAACAACTAGGTCCGTGCACCACAACTACTGAGCCTGTGCTCTAGAGGCCATGAGCCACAACTACTGAGCCTGTGTGCCACAACTACTGAATCCCTCACACCTAGAGCCCATGCTCCACAATAAGAGAAGCCACTGCAATGAGAAGGCTGTGCACCACAACAAAAGAGTAGTGCCCACTCGCCGCAACTAGAGAAAGCCCGCGCACAGCAATGAAGACCCAACACAGCCATAAATAAATAAATAAATAAATAAATAAATAAATAAATACATTTTATTTTTAAAAAATGGATTTGTTTGGGGTTAATAAGAGTAAAAACAATATAAAAGCCATTTGTTGATTTTGTCCTCCACAAATTGCCATTCTCATTCAGAAAATTTATGTCAACATCCACTCTGTCAGCTTCAAGTAGAAGGTCAAGGGAGCACTTATCCTGCTTCATCCCCTCCATAGCACACACCCCCTGACGACATCTCACAGCAGTGCCCACCAGCACAAAACAGAGCAGAGCTTTGTTTTTCCATAAATCGTTCTCAATCTTGGTCTAACAAAAACAACTAAACAAAACTTGGAGACAATGCAGGGAAAATCCCTCTAAAAATAGATACGTCTTTCAAGACCATCTTCTGAGAGAACATGGCATTGCACACATTTTTTCAGCATCTCTTAACCAAACTGCTGGCCTGGCTACCATCCACTCTTCCCAGTACTGAAAACCACAGAACATTCTAGCTTCATCTGCCTAGGCTGCCACCCACATAGGATCCTGAAATCGTTTGTTTGTTTTTTTTTTTTTTGCTTTTTATTTATTATTTTTTAACATCTTTATTGGAGTATAATTGCTTTACAATGGTGTGTTAGTTTCTGCTTTATAACAAAATGAATCAGCTGTACATATACATATATCCCCATATCTCCTCCCTCTTGCATCTCCCTCCCACCCTCCCTATCCCACCCCTCTAGGCGGTCACAAAGCACAGAGCTGATCTCCCTGTGCTGTGCGGCTGCTTCCCACTAGCTATCTATTTTACATTTGGTAGTATATATATGTCCATGCCACTCTCTCACTTCGTCCCAGCTTACCCTTCCCCCTCCCCGTGTCCCCAAGTCCATTCTCTACATCTGCATCTTCATTCCTGTCCTGCCCCTAGGTTCTTCATAAACATTTTTTTTTTTTTTAGATTCCATATCCATGTGTTAGCATACGGTATTTGTTTTTCTCTTTCTGACTTACTTCACTCTGTATGACAGACTCTAGGTCCATCCACCTCACTACAAATAACTCAATTTCATTTCTTTTTATGGCTGAGTACTATTCCATCGTATATCTGTGCCACGTCTTCTTTATCCTCTGAAATCGTTCCTTAGTGGCACCACCCTTAACCAGTCACCCACCAATTCCAAGTAAGCTTCAGACTTCCTCTGAGACGGGCCTAGATTATCACCATGGGAACAATGACATCATGGAGAAGTGTGGGTTTGCTGTGACATTGTTCCGTGACAAGTTCATTATTCCCCTGCAAACATAATTGTCTCTTAGGGGGATAGAACTGCCCCATTCCATTCCACTGTTCCATTGATCTTTTGCGTCTCAGTTTGGTATCATGAAATAAATATTAATTCCAACCTTCTAAACTGAAGATCTTCCATTCAAAAACATAATAACCCAAGAATGCAAATTGCTATTTCCTGACCCCCGCACTGTGCTGGGCAGGCTCTGGCTATAGCCAAAGACAGCCCCCATGACTGCGTTTGGAATACAGAGGCAACAGTAAATCAGATGGACTAGTGAACAAAGAATCAAACCAGAAGGTGGTGGGGCAAATTTCCCAAAGCAAAGCAAGATGTTGACGCAGACATCAGCTGCTCATGAGATGAGATGACGATTTTCCTGGACTCCTTTTTAGATTTCATGTCTGGATCTTGTCTGGAACATCTACCAAATGGCTTCAGGCCCAAATATCTGGCATTCCTTTTATAACTCCAGCCCTGTGACTGCCTCAATGTCACAGCAGTGGGAACCTCATTTCTAGCCTTGATTTCAGATTATGACCGACTCTCCTTCTTCATTATCTGAGCTCCTCCAGCATAGATAACTAACTCCACAAGGAGTCTTTACACAGACATCAGGGAACGTGGAGGCCTCTAGGAGGCCTGTCCCGGTCATCACTGTCCCTCCAGCTGATAGCCAGGGAAGTCTTTGGCTGATCTGGTGTGTGTGATAAAGGCAGCAGAGGTCCCTCCCCAGATGTAAAGGATGGTTCACAAGGCCCCTGGGCTGCTCTATAACTGAGGGCAAATGGACCTCCCTTAATGGAGCTTCTAGTGGATTTCCATTCTCCTGATAGAAGATACAGATGTCAAAGACATCATGTGCCACTGGCAGGATAGCCAGTGAACCCCACAAGAGACCCCATTCCTCTGAGGATTGGTCTCAAACTCAGAGTTATGAATTCACAATTAAGGGTGTCGCCTGACTCCCTCCAAGAGAACCAGGGTTGTGCTGATTCAGGCAAAGCTGACTTAGCAGTCACTGCTTCCAACATAACCTTGGCTCCCTTGGCCATTCTTAGGGATGTAAACCACAGGTAAACTTCCCTTTGGGCCAGCAGATCTGAGGGGGTGAGGCAGGCAGGCTCTGGACTTGGGTCTGCGTCTGAATCCCACTCTGCCACTTACCACCTGGGTGATTATGGCATTTACTTAATCCCTCTAATCCTTTTTCCCCATTTGTAAAATGAGATGAATATCTACCTCATGGGGCTAGGGATTAAATGAATAAAGCAAGTAAAGCACTTTTCACACAGTAAACACTGAACAAATATTATCTATCACCGCAATTATTTTGACCAAGTCCAAATTTTAAAAAAAGAGATTAACAAGAAGTATTTATCAAGCAAAAACTCTGTGCTAAGAAGCATGTAACCATTTCACAATTATCAGCAGCTTTAGTTGCCAGTGTAAAGATGTGCTGAGTCTCTAAATGCTTTTATCAACATGACATTTGGAAAGCTGAAGACAGAAGAATGACCAGCTGGGGACTTGGAAACCACCACCTTCAGTGATCTCAGGGGCCACTCTCTCTATATGTGTTGGGGGCAAGGATGGAGCTGGGCCACAACAGCCATTATGTGCCCTTAAAATATTTGGAATCATGCTGTATCTCCTCACTCTTGCTCTGGTCTCCCTCACCCGACCCAGTGTCAACCTGGATTTTGGACTGACTCCCTTCAAAAACAGGTTCAAAGAACCCCCTTTTTTGGATGCTTTTACCTGCCCTGACACTGCCCGTGTCTGCCAAGGTACCTGGATGCCTCCAAGGGCCAGCTCTGCTGGGTCGTGGTGCTCCAGGCAAGCTTGATAACTTCCCTGTGCTTCAAAGGGAAAGAGAACTTTTTACACAAACTTTCTCAGATTTAGAAATAGGTGAATTCATAAAAATTGAATAAAGATATTTACTAAGATTAAATCTACAATGCACACTGAATGCACTCCTTGGAACCATTCATGTTCTTCTGTTCTCTTCTGAGGTCATGTTGTCTTCATGCTTTAGGCCTCCTGTGTATTTCATCAAACACAATTCTAAAAATTAATAAAATTAGTTTCCTGAGACAGAAAACACTATTTTCAAGAGGAAGAATTAATAAATTTATAACTAGTCAATGGGGACTTATCCTGGGGTGAATTAACCTGATTATAGTTCAGAAAACAACTTTTTGAAAGGGAAAAAGAAATAAGATGCCCCATATTCCACTGGAGAAAATAACTGTCTGGGTTTTCCGACCAAATTGTCATCCCGGCCAAGATAATTCAAGGGGAAAAAGAAGAGTCTTTTTAACAAACGGTGCTGGGCCAATTGAATATCCACATGCAAGAAAATGAATTTAGACCCCTACCACATTCAGACACAAAAATCAACTCAAAGTGTACCATAGACCTAAATATAAGAGCTAAAATGATAAAAATCTTAGAAGAAAACATAGGAGTAAATCTTCATGGCCTTGAGTTAGGCAATGATTTCTTAGGTCTGATACCAAAAATACAAGTGAGGAGAGAAGACTGATAAGCTGAACTTCATCAGAGTTAAAATCGTCCATGCTTCAAAGTATACCATGACTAAAACAGAAAGACAACCCCCTCAGTGGGAGAAAATATTTGCAAATTATTTATCTGATAAGGGACTTGTATCTAGAATATATAAAGGATTCTTACAACTCAATGATAAAAAGAAAATGACCCCATTTAAAATGCGCAAAGGAGCTAAGTTGACATTTTTTCAAAGAAGATATACAAATGGCCAGTAAGCACATGAAAAGATATTCAACATCATTAGCTATCAGGGAAACGCAAATCAAAACCACAGTGAGATACGACTTCACACCCACCATCAAAACTAAAAAGGCAGGTGTTATCAAGGATGAAGAGAAATTAAAACCTTCATATATTGCTGGTAGGAATGTAAAATGGTACAGACTCTTAGGAAAATGGTTTGACAGTTTCTCAAATGTTTAACCTAGAGTTAGCATATGACTTAGCAATGCCACTCCTAGTTATAGATCCAAGAGAACTGAAAACTTGTCCACATAAAAACTCATACATGAATGTTCACAGAAGTGTTATTCATAATATCCCCAAAGTAGAAAAAACCCAAACGCCCATCAACTGAGAATATATAAACAAAATATGGTATATCCAAGCAATGGAATATTATTCAGCAATAAAAAGAAGTGAAGTGCTGATACATGCTAAAACATGGATGAAGCTTGAAAACATTATGCTAAATGAAAGAAGCCACAAAAGGCCACATAGCGTATGATTCTATTTAGATGAAATGTCCAGAATAAAGAAATCCATAGAGACAAAAAGTAAATTAGCAGTTTGTTGAGAGTGAGGGTGGGGAGAGAATGTGGCGTAACTTCTAATAGGCCCAGGGTTTCTTTTTAGGGTGATGAAAATGCTCTAAAACTTAATTATGGTGATGGTTGCACAACTCTATGAATATACTAAAAAGCAGTGAAGTATATAAAAAGGTGAACTTTATGGTATGCAAATTTTATTTCAATAAAGCTGTTTGTAAAATGTCATCCCACACGCAAAGTCAAAATATTCTTAAAAACCTTTTTCCTTAATGAAAAAAGTAGTAGTAATTCTCAAAAACACTGAAGAACCAGGAAGAAAAAAAAAACTCATAACTCTGCCCCTACATAAGGCGATTACTGTCCTTAGAGAGGGCTTTTCCCATTCAAACCCAATGTCTTGATGGCAGATAGACGCAAACTGGCTCCCAGTGTGGCAGAGTGATTCCCAGAACTGTCTTTAAGGTATGCTCAGTCTACATCCTCCTGTGGGTCGAGGGAGGCAGATAAGGAAAGAGGCCAGGGAGAAATCATGGCAGCTTCACTTTCAGGAGATGGCCAAGGGAAGAACACTTTGTTCCAGGTAGAAGTAAAAGGCCTCTTCATCTAACCTGGGGGCCACTAGAGTTCCAGAAGCATTCTGAAGTTACAAATGCTCCTTTCATGCAGCATATGAGCCATTCTGTTAATTTCCTTCTCTCTCCATCTCTTTCTTTCTATCTTCCACTGAACATTAGGACATAACACCTTTTTAAATAATGTATGCCAGAAATTATGATAAGCACTTTACACATGTTGCCTCACAACAATTTTATGAGGCAGGTACAACTATTATTCCCACTGTGCAGAGGAGGAAACTGAGACCTACGTGCATGTCCTTGTGTCCAAGGTTCATAATCTATTCCTAATGCACTGCCATGATAATTTCTGATGCACAGGGTCTTATCGTCCAACCATCCACCCATTCATTTGTTTAACCAGGACTATTAATCTGATGGACTGAGAGTGTGGCCTTGAACCCTCTTCATAATGGACAACAAACATATGTCCATGCCAGGCCTCTCTACCAGGAGACTCCTCAACTAGGGTCAGACTAACCCCCAACGAAAATGGGAAACATTCAGTTCTCTCAGGGTCGACCAGTTCCTCCTGTGTCTTTTTTTTTCAACTCAAATAAATCCATCCCAAATGAGGGCGCCTCAGTGGCTGCAGCCAAAACATACAGTATCTTCAGTATCTTGTCTTTGCTTTTTTTTTGGCTTTTCCCCCCTGAATCATTCATTGTGAATATATTCAAATATAGAAAAGTTGAAAGAACAATAATATGATCAGCCCTACTCTTTCTACTAGAATCAATAATTGACAACATTTCATCCTATTTGCCTTACTAGCCTTTATTTATTGAGACTTATGGTATTCACATACCATAAATTTCATCCTTTAAAGTGTGCATTTCAATAGTTTTTGGTGTATTCACAAAGTTGTACAATCACCATGATATAATTTTAGAACATTTTCATCACTCTAAACAGAAACTCTGTACTCATCAGAAATCACTCCCTACCCCTTCTTCTTCCAGCTTGGACCAACCTCTAATCTAATTGCTATCTCTGATTTCCACGTTCTAGACATTTCCTCTAAATGGAATCACACAGTATGTGATTTTTTATGCCTGACTTCTTTCACTTTGCATGAATTTTCCAGGTTCATCCATTCTGTAGTCTGTATTAGTACTTCTTATTGCCAAAAAATATTCTATTATATGGATGGACATCAATTTGCGTAACACTTGGGTAGTTTCCGCTCTTGGGTTTCTTACAAACAACACCACTATGAACATTCATCTATAAGTTTTTGTGAGGACATATGTTTTCAATTCTCTTGGGTATATATACCTAGGAGTGAAATTGCTGGGTCTTACAGTAACTCTACGTTTAATCTTTTGAGGAACTGAGCATATACTTCTTGATTTCAAATTTAATTTCACCAATTTGATGGGTAAATGCATGTGTTTTTCTTAAAACAGTGGCCCACAAGATGTTTACAAATCTTCTCAATTAAAATAACACAAACAGCTTCTTGATCTACACAAAAATACACTGGAAATGGTTTATGCCCACTGAAACCAATAAAGTCTAGTTTGTTTTTTACAACAGTGACACAAGTTTGTCTCACTGCCTGAAGATTTTAAAGGAGAGAAAATAAAAAAATATTTGGCTCAAGCTATCAACAGCTCATATAGTTAATCACATAAAGTGATTTTGTGATTATTTGTACAAACTATATATGAATAAAGCCATTGTAAAAATTTTGTTCTACATTTTTTATTGTCCTTTTGAGGTCACAGAAGCATTGCCCTGAGACAACAGACATCCCAATGGACTTACACCTTGCCCTTTAAATATATTAATTCTCACTTTTTCTAAAACCTATCAGACCAAACCAGTCAGTCATGACTACTTGCTAAAGACCCGGTATGTGTACAAAATTCCACGTAATTGTCAAGGGGATCACAAGTCCTTCCAGAGAGTTGTTTCTAAAAGAGGTGGGAAAAGAGTGTCTCTGTAGGTTGGAGGGATGGTCTAAGAGCTGGTGTGCAACTGTCCAGAATTCTATCTACTTCCAAGGATCTCAGCTTCCATTAGCAGGGCCTGAATTAAGGTCCCACTGTTTACTTCTGTTTGTGCTCAGGGCTGGCCCAGCCAAGAGACTCCTTCAGCCCTCGAGCTGGTGCCTCTGCCCATGGTGGCTCAGGATCTCTGAGAAGCACCGTGCAGGCTCTATGTGAGGGCCTTGGAGATGCTGTTGGCCCCACCACACCGGGGCCCAGTTGAGATCCTTACAGAGTCTGCAACCTAGCCGGGCAAGTGAGGTTGTGTGCCCCAAACCATCCTAGCAAAGTAAATTGCGCCTTAGCCTTAAGAGTGCTTTGATGGCAGTCTGACCTCACCGCAGCGAGCAACCCAACAATTGGCGCTGTGACCATTTCCTTGTAGCTGCTGCAGACTCATCCACAAAGAACAATGTGGACTGTGGCATAAACACCAAAATAGATCTCAGGAAGGAAGCAGAGGGCCAGATAACCACTGAGGTGGGGCCATTTTGTGCAGACCGTTCTCTGCCTTAAGTCTGGGCATCTGTGGGCTTTGGATCACTCTTAATACCATGCTGGAGGCCGAACCAGATGCGCCTGCCAGTTCACCTGGATCAAAGGGATCGCAGCACGTTTGAACAGAAGGGGGGATAAGAACAAGTGTGGCGGGGGTAGCTTCAAGATGGTGGAAGAGTAAGACTTGGAGATCACCTTCCTCCCCACAAATACATCAGAAATACATCTACATGTGGAACAACTCCTACAGAACACCTACTGAACGCTGGCAGAAGACCTCAGACCTCCCAAAAGGCAAGAAACTCCCCACGTCCCTGGGTAGGGCAAAAGAAAAAAGAAACAACAGAGACAAAAGAATAGGGACGGGACCTGCACCAGTGGGAGGGAGCTGTGAAGGAGGAAAGGTTTCCACACACTAGGAAGGCCCTTCGCGAGTGGAGGCTGTGGGTGGCGGAAGGGGGAAGCTTTGGAGCAACGGAGAAGAGCGCAGCAACAGAGGTGCAGAAGGCAAAGCAGAGAGACTCCCGCACAGAGGATCGGTGCCGACCAGCACTCACCAGCCAGAGAGGCTTGTCTGCTCACCTGCCGGAATGGGTAGGGGCTGGGAGCTGAGGCTCGGGCTTCGGAGGTCAGATCCCAGGGAGAGGACTGGGGTTGGCTGCATGAACACAGCCTGAATGGGGCTAGTGCGCCACAGCTAGCCGGGAGGGAGTCCAGGAAAAAGTCTGGAGCTGCCGAAGAGACAAGAGACTTTTTCTTGCCTCTGTTTCCTGGTGCGCAAGGAGAGGGGATTAACAGCGCCACCTAAATGAGCTCCAGAGACGGATGCGAGCCGCGGCTATCAGCGCGGACCCCAGAAACGGGCATGAGATGCTAAGGCTGCTACTGCAGCCACCAAGAAGCCTGTGAGCAAGCACAGGTCACTATCCACACCTCCCCTCCCAGGAGCCTGTGCAGCCCGCCACTGCCAGGGTCCCGTGATCCAGGGACAACTTCCCTGGGAGAAAACACGGCATGCCTCAGGCTGCTGCAACGTCATGCCAGCCTCTACCACTGCAGGCTGGCCCTGCATTCCGCACCCTTCCCTCCCCCCTGGCCTTAGTAAGCCAGAGCCCCCTAATCAGCTGCTCCTTTAACTCCGCCCTGTCTAAGCAAAGAACAGACGGCCTCAGACGACCAACGCTCAGAGGCGGGGCCAAATCCAAAGCTGAAACCTGGAAGCTGTGCGAACAAAGAAAAGAAAGAGAAATCTCTCCCAGCAGCCTCAGGAGCAGCAGATTAAATCTCCACAGTCAACTTGATGTACGCTGTATCTGTGGAATACCTGAATAGACAATGAATCATCCCAAATTGAGGAGGTGGACCTTGGGAGCAATGATATATATATATTTTTTCCCTTTTCCTCTTTTTGTGAGTGTGCATGTGTATGCTTCTGTGTGTGATTTTGTCTGTTTAGCTTTGCTTTTACCATCTGTCCTAGGGTTCTGTCTGTCCGTTTTTGTTTGTATTTTTTTTTTTATTATAGTTTTTAGCATTTGTTATCATTGGTGGATTTGTATTATTGGTTTGGTTGCTCTCCTCTTTCTTTCTTTCTTACTTTTTTTTATTACTTTTTAAATTTTTTTAATAATTACTTATTTTTTATTTTAATAACTATTTTATTTTATCTCTTTCTTTCCTTTCTTCCTTCCTTCCTTCCTTCCTTCCTTCCTTCCTTCCTTCCTTCCTTTCTTCCTTTCTTCCTTTCTTTCTTTCTTTCTTTCTCCATTTTATAATGAGCCATGTGGATGACAGGCTCTTGGTGCTCCAGCCAGGCGTCAGGGCTGTGCCACTGAGGTGGGGGAGCCAAGTTCAGGACATTGGTCCACCAGCGACCTCCCAACTCCACATAACATCAAATGGCGAAAATCTCCCAGAGATCTCCATCTCAACGCCAAGACCCAGCTCCACTCAACGGCCAGGAAGCTACAGTGCTCGACACCCTATGCCAAACAACTAGCAAGACTGGAACACAACCCCACCCATTAGCAGAGAGGCTGCCTAAAATCATTATAAGGTCACAGACACCCCAAAACACACCACCAGACGTGGACCTGCCCAACAGAAAGACAAGATCCAGTGTCATCCACCAGAACACAGGCACTACTCCCCTCCACCAGGAAGCCTACACAACCCACTGAACCAAACTTAGCCACTGGGGGCAGACACCAAAAACAACAGGAACTACGAACCTGCAGCCTGCAAAAAGGAGACCCCAAGCACAGTAAGTTAAGCAAAATGAGAAGACAGAGAAACACACAGCAGATGAAGGAGCACGGCAAAAACCCACCAGACCTAACAAATGAAGAGGAAATAGGCAGTCTACCTGAAAAAAAATTCAGAATAATGATAGTAAAGATGATCCAAAATCTTGAAAGTAGAATGGAGAAAATACAAGAAATGTTTAACAAGGACGTAGAAGAACTAAAGAGCAAACAAACAATGATGAACAACACAATAAATGAAATTAAAAATACTCTAGAAGGGCTCAATAGCAGAATAACTGAGGCAGAAGAACAGATAAGTGATCGGGAAGATAAAATAGTGGAAATAACTACTGCAGAGCAGAATAAAGAAAGAAGAATGAAAAGAATTGAGGACCGTCTCAGAGACCTCTGGGACAACGTTAAACGCACCAACATTCGAATTATAGGGTTCCCAGAAGAAGAGGAGAAAAAGAAAGGGACTGAGAAAATATCTGAAGAGATTATAGTTGAAAACTTCCCCAATACGGGAAAAGAAATAGTGAATCAAGTCCAGGAAGCACAGAGAGTCCCATACAGGAGAAACACACCAAGGCACATATTAATCAAACTATCCAAAATTATATACAAAGAAAAAATATTAAAAGCATCAAGGGAAAAACAACAAATAACATACAATGGAATCCCCATAAGCTTAACAGCTGATCTTTCAGCAGAAACTCTGCAAGCCAGAAGGGAGTGGCAGGACATGTTTAAAGTGATGAAAGGGAAAAACCTACAATCAAGGTTACTCTACCCAGCAAGGATCTCATTCAGATTTGACAGAGAAATTAAAACCTTTACAGTGAAGCAAAAGCTAAGAGAATTCAGCACCACCAAACCAGCTTTACAACAACTGCTAAAGGAACTTCTCTAGGCAGGAAATACAAGAGAAGGAAAAGACCTACAATAACAAACCCAAAACAATTAAGAAAATGGTAATAGGAACATACATATCGATAATTACCTTAAATGTAAATGGATTAAATGCTCCAACCAAAAAACACAGACTGGCTGAATGGATACAAAAACAAGACCCGTATACATGCTGTCTACAAGAGACCCAATTCAGACCTAGGGACACATGCAGACTGAAAGTGAGGGGATGGAAAAAGATATTCCATGCAAATGGAAATCAAAAGAAAGCTGGAGTAGCAATTCTCATATCAGACAAAATAGACTTTAAAATGAAGACTATTACAAGAGACAAAGAAGGACAATACATAATGATCACGGGATCAATCCAAGAAGAAGATATAACAACTGTAAATATTTACGCACCCAACATAGGAGCACCTCAATATATAAGGCAAATACTAACAGCCATAAAAGGGGAAATCGACAGTAACACAATCATAGTAGGGGACTTTAACACCTCACTTTCACCAATGGACAGATCATTCAAAATGAAAATAAATAAGGAAACACAAGCTTTAAATGATACATTAAACAAGAGAGATTTAATTGATATTTATAGGACATTCCATCCAAAAACAACAGAATACACTTTCTTCTCAAGTGCTCATGGAACATTCTCCAGGATACATCATACCTTGGGTCACAAATCAAGCCTCAGTTAATTTAAGAAAATTGAAATCATATCAAGTATCTTTTCTGACCACAACGCTATGAGACTAGGTATCAATTACAGGAAAAGAGCTGTAAAAAATACAAACACGTGGAGGTTAAACAATACACTACTAAATAACCAAGAGGTCACTGAAGAAATCAAAGAGGAAATCAAAAAATACCTAGAAACAAATGACAATGAAAACACGACGACCCAAAACCTATGGGATTCAGCAAAAGCAGTTCTAAGAGGGAAGTTTATAGCAATACAATCTTACCTCAAGAAACAAGAAACATCTCAAATAAACAACCTAACCTTACACCTAAAGCAATTAGAGAAAGAAGAACAAAAAAACCCCGAAGTTAGCAGAAGGAAAGAAATCATAAAAGATCAGATCAAAAATAAATAAAAAAGAGATGAAGAAAACAATAGCAAAGATCAATAAAACTAAAAGCCAGTTCTTTGAGAAGATAAACAAAATTGATAAACCATTAGCCAGACTCATCAAGAAAAAAAGGGAGAAGACTCTAATCAATAGAATTAGAAATGAAAAAGGAGAAGTAACAACTGACATTGCAGAAATACAAAGGATCATGAGAGATTACTACAAGCAACTCTATGCCAATAAAATGGACAACCTAGAAGAAATAGACAAATTCTTAGACAGGCACAACCTTCCAAGACTGAACCAGGAAGAAATAGAAAATATGAACAGACCAATTACAAGCACTAAAATTGAAACTGTGATTAAAAATCTTCCAACAAACAAAAGCCCAGGACCAGATGGCTTCACAGGCGAATTCTATCAAACATTTAGAGAAGAGCTAACATCTATCCTTCTCAAGCTCTTCCAAAATGTAGCAGGAGGAAAACTCCCAAACTCATTCTACGAGGCCACCATCACCCTGATACCAAAACCAGACAAAGATGTCACAAAGAAAGAAAACTACAGGCCAATATCACTGATGAACAGAGATGCAAAAATCATCAACAAAATACTAGCAAACAGAATCCAATAGCACATTAAAAGGATCATACAACATGATCAAGTGGGGTTTATCCCAGGAATGCAAGCATTCTTCAATATACTCAAGTCAATCAATGTGATACACCATATTAACAAATTGAAGGAGAAAAACCATATGATAGTCTCAATAGATGCAGAGAAAGCTTTCGACAAAATTCAACACCCATTTATGATAAAAACCTTCCAGAAAGTAGGCATAGAGGGAACTTACCTCAGCATAATAAAGGCCATATATGACAAACCCACAGTCAACATCATCCTCAATGGTGAAAAACTGAAACCACTTCCACTAAGATCAGGAACAAGACAAGGTTGCCCACTCTCATCACTATTATTCAACACAGTTTTGGAAGTTTTAGCCACAGCAATCAGAGAAGAAAAAGAAATAAAAGGAATCCAAATCGGAAAAGAAGAAGTAAAGCTGTCACTGTTTGCAGATGACATGATACTATACATAGAGAATCCTAAAGATGCTACCAGAAAACTACTAGAGCTAATCAATGAATTTGGTAAAGTAGCAGGATACAAAATTAATGCACAGAAATCTCTTGCATTCCTATACACTAATGATGAAAAATCTGAAAGTGAAATTAAGAAAACACTCTCATTTACCATTGCAACAAAAAGAATAAAATACCTAGGAATAAACCTATCTAAGGAGACAAAAGAGCTGTATGCAGAAAATTATGACACTGATGAAAGAAATTAAAGATGATACAAATAGATGGAGAGATATACCATGTTCTTGGATTGGAAGAATCAACATTGTGAAAATGACTATACTACCCAAAGAAATCTACAATTCAATGCAATCCTTATCAAACTACCACTGGCATTTTTCACAGAACTCGAACAAAAATTTTCACAATTTGTATGGAAACACAAAAGACCCTGAATAGCCAAAGCAATCTTGAGAAAGAAAAACGAGGCTGGAGGATCAGGCTCCCTGACTTCAGACTATATTACAAAGCTACAGTAATCAAGACAGTATGGTACTAGCACAAAAACAGAAATATAGATCAATGGAACAGGACAGAAAGCCCAGAGATAAACCCACGCACATATGGTCACCTTATCTTTGATAAAGGAGGTAAGAATATATAATGGATAAAAGACATCCTCTTCAATAAGTGGTGCTGGGAAAACTGGACAGCTACATGTAAAAGAATGAAATTAGCACACTCCCTAACACCATACACAAAAATAAACTCAAAATGGATTAAAGACCTAAATGTAAGGCCAGACACTATCAAACTCTTAGAGGAAAACATAGGCAGAACACTCTATGACATAAATCACAGCAAGATCCTTTTTGACCCACCTCTTAGAGAAATGGAAATAAAAACAGAAATAAACAAATGGGACCTAATGAAACTTAAAAGCTTTTGCACAGCAAAGGAAACCATAAACAAGACGAAAGGACAACCCTCAGAATGGGAGAAAATATTTGCAAATGAAGCAACTGACAAAGGATTAATCTCCAAAATTTACGAGCAGCTCATGCAGCTCAATATCAAAAAAAGAAACAACCCAATCCAAAAATGGGCAGAAGACCTAAACAGATATTTCTCCAAAGAAGCTATGCAGATTGCCAACAAATACATGAAAGAATGCTCAACATCATTAATCATTAGAGAAATGCAAATCAAAATTACAATGAGATATCATCTCACACTGGTCAGAATGGCCATCATCAAAAAAATCTACAAACAATAAATGCTGGAGAGGGTGTGGAAAAAAGGGAACCCTCTTGCACTGTTGGTGGGAATGTAAATTGATACAGCCACTATGGAGAACAGTATGCAGGTTCCTTAAAAAACTAAAAATAGAAGTACCATACGACCCAGCAATCCCACTACTGGGCATATACCCTGAGAAACCATAATTCAAAAAGAGTCATGTACCACAATGTTCATTGCAGCTCTGTTTACAATAGCCAGGATATGGAAGCAACCTAAGTGTCCATCAACAGACGAATGGATAAAGAAGATGTGGCACATATATACAATGGAATATTACTCAGCCATAAAAGGAAATGAAACTGAGTTATTTGTAGTGAGGTGGATGGACCTAGAGTCTGTCATACAGAGTGAAGTAAGTCAGAAAGAGAAAAACAAATACAGTATGCTAACACATATATATGGAATCTAGAAAAAAAAAAAAAAGGTCATGAAGAACCTAGGGGCAAGATGGGAATAAAGAAGCAGACCCACTAGAGAATGGACTTGAGGACATGGGGAGGGGAAAGGGTAAGCTGGGACAAAGTGAGAGAGTGGCATGGACATATGTTCACTACCAAATGTAAAATAGATAGCTAGTGGGAAGCAGCCGCATAGCACAGGGAGATCAGCTCCTGCTTTGTGACCACCTACAGGGGTGGGATAGGGAGGGTGGGAGGGAGGGAGACGCAAGAGGGAAGAGATATGGGGATATATGTATATGTACAACTGATTCACTTTGTTATAAAGCAGAAACTAACACACCATTGTAAAGCAATTATACTCCAATAAAGATGTTAAAAAAAAAAACAAGTGTGGCTTTGTTGTGCCAGACCTACTGAAAAGCCCAGCAGCCCTGCCTCAGGAAGAGGCAGACCTGACAGGCCTCGGCACTGCACTGGGAAAGCGCGGGGCCACTGTGCACCTGGACAGCCCCCAGTCCCTTCCCATGCCAAGCGCAGGGGTTTGGTCCACCCACTCTTGCCCTCGGTGATCCCAGGCACACCCATCGTGTTCTGCCCCTTCCAGCCGGCAAGCCCTGGAGGGCAGTGTTTCTTCACTGGGAATGTTTGTAAATGTTGGGTTACCATGACTGATGGGTCATGCCCTGAGGCGCACCAGACAGTCCTGCACAAGGAGAGACCATTCTGCCCCTGAGGCCAATACAGCTGCCATTGAGTAATGGTCCTTTTAGGACAAGGTCACAAACTCAAATGCCAGTGAAGGCCAGGCAGGTATCCTAAGGGTGATGCAGGCTCCCCTAAAATGGTCTTTTTGAGGCAGGAGATAGATGGGCTCCAGGTTAGGCATTTACAACTGGCCTTACGTTTACATTTCATGGGGCAGGAAAAATGGGCTTCAGGCTGGACACTTACAACTAGCCTCCTGTTTGCATTTCCTGAGACGGGAGATAGGTGGGCTCCAGGTTAGACATTTAAAATCAGCCCTCCTCTTTGCTCTCCAAGATAGAAGCTACGACAGGGACAGGGTAAATAGCCAATCTTTGTCTCTTGTGGATGCCTTAAGATAACAGTTATGGCAAGAACAAAGAGGGGCAAAACCTTGTTTGAGTAAAGGATCAAGGGATCTCCGCTTCCCCCTTCCTTGGGGCAAGGGAGACACTACACATGCACAGAAAGGCTCCTTGGGGGTCAAAAGTCAGGGAACAACCCCAGGCCACGGTGACTCTTGCTTCTCCCAGACGCCTTCATGTCAGGACCCATCTTGGCTGAGAGGTGCATGTGCACCTAAAGGGAGGGTCCTGAGACAAATTAGCCAGGGGGGACAAAGTGAGATGATTGGCCAGAAGGGAGACAAAGACCCGGAAAACTGCCCCCTTATAAAGGATTTAAACTTCCCAAAGGCGCAACTCTCTCTCTGAGTTCGCCTGTGCGTCTTTCCGCATGTACTTTGCTTTTCCAATAAACTTTTTACTTTTCTCTTTACCTTCTGCCTCCTCGCCTGAATTCATTCTTTACAAGACAGGCAAGAACTGGGGGTTTAGGCCCTAGCCGCCGGCCTCTGTGGTCTAGCAGTTAGGACTCCCGGTCCGGGAACTAAGATCTTGCTTTCAGCTACTGCTCGCTACTGCTTGCTGCAAGCTGCTGCTTACTGCTGTGTGTGATTGAAATTATTTTGAATTGTGTTCTTTGACATAGACACACTTTGTTGTCATTTTAATCACAAAGGGGTGTTTTCTGTGATTTAATTCTACAAAGAAAGGTGTTCTTACATTTTTTTCCTTGAAACACTCAGCCATCTTACCCTATTTTTCATTTTCCCACTTTTTATGAAGATGTGGGTAAAGAAACATTTCAGTCTCCTCTTAACTGCACCACAAGGAAAGCAACAGCACAAATTTGAGGATAAGTGGCACTTGCCACTTAGCACCAGAGAAGAGAGACAAGAGGACATGGTGGAGACTGTGGCAACCTGATATATGACCACAGTTCAAAGTGCTGTCCACCTGCACTGGCCCTGAGCTGCTCTCATGAGGCCAATGGCTGGACCCTGCATTCCCAAGAGGGCAGGAACAGTGCAAAGGAGGCAGGTACCCAACCCCCAAAGAGGAGACCCTCAAGAATTACAGTGACTTCTGTCCCAGTGACCCAAGTAAGTGGGATGTCCACACTGACCAGAGCCCTTCAGTTCCACTCAGCAGTTACACAGCAGAGACATGTTAGATGTGAGTGTCCAGGTGGGGTGAGCACAGAGCACCTGAGAGGGGCTGTCACAGATGGGGAGGTTTTCATGGGTGGCAGTTTCTTCTTCTGCAGCCATTTGTTACTTGGGCAGCAGATGCTGACAAGGGTAAAAGAAGTGGTTGAGATACAGACATGGTTACTATGTATGTCATAAATTCCTCGGTCATCACAAATTCCTAGGAAAGGACTGAAAAGGGATTTGATCTGAGAGAGAAAATGCTTACCATTGTGAAGAGACAAAATTCTCCTTTCTTACTGGGTCCCGGCTCTTCACCCCAAATGCACTAGGCTAGGAGAAGGCATTGTTTTCCCAGGGTCTCCTCTGATCTGCCTTAACCTCCTAGGCTTTCATTTCCGAGGCAGCAGAGAGGGACATAGAAAGCCCTTTGTCCGGCACTGACTGCCTCAGGCACTGACATTCTCAGGAGAGGGCCTCCCTTCAGCTCCAGAGAGACCCCGAGGGTGTGACCCTAGGGCTCTTGACAGTTCTGTTCTTTGTCAGGGACAAGACCACCCACAAGTTTTGGGGTTAGGAGCAGCAAAGGAAGCTGTGAGACTGGGCAGACAATTTCAAGAATCCCACAAACTTAACCACCAAAGTTCAGCTGGGGCCCAGGAACACCCAGATCACCGGGTCCCAGGTGAGGTATGAGTCTACAAGGCAGACCCACCCATCCTTCTCACATCCTTGCAGGGAAAATCCACCAACTTCATGGGCCTGGGGACTGTGTGCTTTGTAACCTGAATTCCACAAGAAAAAAATTTTCTTCCATTTGCAGCAAAACATGCAGCCACTATTGCTCCATTGCTGGAAACATGTCTAACCACCTTAGCAAAAGTCTCCTGAGCAAAGATTTTACACAGGAGTCTTAAAAATTCCTTTTCTTTTTTTAATGGTTGGGGAGGATTATAAAGAATTTTCTATCTTGTCAAAAAATGTATATGGTTTCATTAAAACAATCTTCTTTCAGAGCATGGCCCACACTAGGACCCAAGAGGGAACAGAGGGGACCTGGAGAATCTTCTTGGCTGGTTCAGAAACAAACCTGAAGCCTGCTGCGTCTGGGGCAGGGTGGGGAGCAGTGCTAGCCCAGTGCAGGAGGTTCAAAGACAGAGGACAGGACAGTGCTAGGCTCCAAAGACAAGCCGGAATCAGCATGTGGTAGAAGAGGGTGGGGCCTGTCAGGCCAGAAGCCCAGAAACTCCAAACATGGAAACTGGTATAGTCTGAAGGACCATTACAACCTCGAAAGCACAAATGGGTACAAACCACTCCTAGATCTTCAAATGAAAAGAAAACTTCCAGTGCAACTGAACTTGTGCTCTGAAGAAATGCACAAGAAAGACAAGATGCTCAATGGAAATGGGATTCTGAAGAAATCCTGTAACCCCTCTGCTGCATTTGCCAATCTGGGGCATGATCTGGCTGGAGAGTAAAGTGCAGGAGGCTTTCAACAAAAGATGAGTCCAGAGAGATGGTTGAGGGATGGATGACAAAAGGCCTCAAAGGATAATCTGAGTTGGGATTTCACCCTGTAGGTATGGAAGAAATGAGGGGTGAGTTTTATGCAGGGCAGTGACATGAGTAAATTTAAATAGAAAATAACCCATGAAATACTGATGTGCTAGCACAGTATCAGGTACAAATATTAGGTTAAATCACCTAAAATTGCTGATAATCAATGATTTTGATCTATAAAAATGAGAATTTCACTTGGTTCAATCTCTGTGATTTGATGCAATTAAGTGACAAATAGGCAATGTCTATCGTTTCAAAGGACACCAAAATGGAACACACCAGGAGGACTGATGAGAAAAGCAGGAGCTGTCTGCACATGGCCATCTCCTCACCTCTCTGGCCCCTGCTGAAGAGACTTGATGCTCTGGTAGCTGCAGAACATCTGACAGTGAATGCCAGATTCTACTCCTACACTCTGGCACTGAAACATATAAATATGAAGCCATTTGAAGTGCCCTTCCTGAAGTTTTAAGGCCAAAGGGCAGTGGCCATGTTTCTGTAAACAGAACAATCAGGCCTCCTTCACTAAGACTTTGTATTCATCTCAGTTTACTGTAGATTTGAAATCAGCTTTTTCATAAAATAAAGGCAACATACAATGCAAAAAAAAAATCCCTTCCCACGGCTTCAGGCCTGTGTGAGTGCTGATGAGCCCCAAATGCCAACTCAGCCATACCTCTCTTTGAAAATCCAGACCCATGTATTCCATGTATCATGCCCCCTGGACCCCTCCTCCTGGCTTTCTCATCATCGAAAACTGAACCTCAGTCTCACACCCAGCTCCAGATCAAAGTTGTTTCACCTCGACCCCAATGAATTACTGTCTACCATGATGGGAGCTAGGTTCTGGCTGGTGAACAAAATGGATCTCCTTCAGTCTCCCTTCTGCTCATGCCAGAAATCCTAACTAGTCCCTCTCCATCCCTCCCCATTCACCTACAATTCATCAATAAGTCATATCAATTTGGATACCTTAGACCCACCCTCTTTTTTCATCCCCCTGACATATGAATTAGGATGCAAGTAATACAAAACCTGGCTAAGGTAAGTACAGCTTAATCACAGAGGTAACAACCATTGCACAAAACAGAGGTATGGAGGTGGGTCGTTTGGGGCAGATTAGGTAGGCCCCTGATGGCACAGCTCTGGATGGGCAATTCTCTGACTGTTGGCCTTTCCCTCATGGTTCCAAGATGGCTGCTGCAGCACCAAGCACCATCCTCACACAGCAGCTTCCCAGGGAAGAAAATCTTTCTCTGAAGCTTTCAGCAGGCCTTCTCTTGGGCTTCCCAAGCCAAATTTGGTCACATGACTACTGCTGCAAGGGAGGCTGGACAAGTGATTATCTGGCAAAAGAAAACAGGACTCATACCCCTGGCTGGGGCACCCCCAAAACTGGAGAATAATTATACTGCAGAGCTTCTCCCATAGAAGTGAGAGTTCTGAGCCCTACATCGAGCTCCCCAGCCCAGGGGTCCTGCACCAGGAAGATGCAGGGCATATGGCTTTGAAGGCCAATGGGGCTTAATTTCAGAAGTCCCACAGGACTGGGGGAAATAGAGACTTTACTCTTAAAGAGCACACACAAAATCTCACACACTCTGGGACTCTGGGCAAAAGCAGTAATTTGATAGGAACCTGGGCCAGAACTACCTGCTGGTACTGGTATTGGAGAGTCTTCCAGAGAGATGGGGGGGGGGGAGGCTGTTTGGCTCACCCTGGGGACATAGACACAGGCGGCAGCCATTCTTGGGAGCTTCTTCTACTGTGTCGACACTGATGCTGGTGGGTGCCATTGTGGAATCCTCCCTCTAGCTCATTAGTGCCAAGACCTGGCCCCACCCAACAGCCTGTAGGTGCCAGAGCTGGGACGCCTCAGGTCAAGCAACTGAGTGGGGACACAGCCCCATCCACCAGCAGACAGGCTGCCTAGAGATTTCTTGTGCCCACAGCCACTTCTAGACGTGCCTTTAGACATGGCCCTGCCCACCAGAGGACCAAGACCCAGCTCCACCCATCAGTGGCCAGGCACCAGCCCTGCCCTACAGGAAGTCTGCTCTAGCCTCTGGACAGCCTCACCCACCAGGGGGCAGACACCAGACACAAGAAAACCACAGTCCCACAGCCTGCGGACCAGTCTGCCCACAGCAGGCAAGACGCTGTCCTGGCACCAGCTAGGTCTCAGCCCTGAGCACTAGCAGGCCAACACCAGCTTTGGGACACCCCAGACCCCATACCCAACTGCATCAGGAACTGCCCCACCCCAGCAAACTGACATGAGCTCTGGTATCCCTGGGCCCCGCAACCAGACTCCAGGACCCAGCTGTGCCTACCAGTAGTCCGGCACTAACCTCAGGACCTGGCTTCACTCACCAGTGGGCGGGCAACAGCCCTGGAGTCTTCTGGACCCTTCAGTCCTGGCTTCACCCACCAGTGAGCCAGCACTAGCCCTGGGACCCCCTAGGATTCTGCAGTCAGCCACCTTGTGAACAGGCTCCATCAACCAGCAGTCAGCAGCCTCCACACAAGGAAGGGTCTGGCAACCACTAGACTAGGGGCAAAACCAAGCCTATCAGACAACCCACGTAGTCAACCTGCCACAACAGAAGGACCCATGCAGCCCTCATAGAGGGAATCCCTAGAGCATATAGCTGGGGTGAAAAGAAAGGAGTGCACTGCTAGGACACATAGGATGTCTCCTACAGAAGGCCACTCCTCCAAGATGGGGAAACATAACTAACCTACCAGATACACAAAAATACAAACAGCAACTTAGGCAATGTGAGGCAACAGGGAAACATGTTCCAGACAAAGGAACAAGATAAAACCCCAGAAGAAGAACTAAGTAAAGTGGAGATAGGCAATCTACCCAAGAAGGAGTTCAGGGTAGTGATTGTAAAGATGATCAAAGAACTTGGGAGAAGAATGGATGCACAGAGCAAGAAGTTAGAAGTTTTTAACAAAGAGTTAGAAAATATAAAGAATAACCAGAGATGAAGAATACAATAACTGAAATGAAAAATACACCAGAAGGAATCAACAGAAGGCTAAATGATACAGAGGAATGGATCAGCAAGCTGGAAGATAGAGTAGTGGAAACCACTGCCACTGAACAGAAAAAAGAAAAAAGAATGAAAAGAAATGAAGACACAGTTTAAGAGACCTCTAGGACAACATCAAGTGCACTAATATTTGCATTATAGGGTCCCAAAAGGAGAAGAGAGAAAGGGGCTGAGAACATACTTGAAGACATAATAGCTGAAAACTTCCCTAACCTGGGAAGGGAAACAGCCACCCAAGTCTAGGAAGCACAGAGACTCCCATACAGGATCAACCCAAAGAGGAACACACCAAGACACATAATAATTATAAAATAACAGAAATTAAAGATAAAGAGAGGATATTAAAAGCAGCAAGGGAAAACCAACAAATAACATACAAGGGAACTCCCATAAGGCTATCAGCTGATTTTTCAGCAGAAACTCTGCAGGCCAGAGGGAGTGGCACAATATATTTCAAGTGATGAAAGGGAAAACCTACAACAAAGAATACTCTACCCAACAAGGGTCTCAATCAGATTAGATGGAGAAATCAAAAACTTTACAAACTAGTAAAAGCTAAGGAGTTCAGCACCACCAAACCAGCTTTACAACAAATATTAACGGAACTTCTCTAGGTGAGAAAGAAAAGGCTGCAACTAGAAACAAGAAAATTACAAAATGAGAAAGCTCATCAGTAAAGGCAAATATACAATAAAGGTAGGAAATCCTCCACACACAAAGCTAGTAAGAAGGTTTAAATACATAAGCAGTAAAATCGTCTATATCCACACTAAGCAGTTAAAAGATACACAAAACAATTAGATATAAAATATGATATCAAAAACAGTATTCTAGAGGTGAGAAGAGTACAAATGCAAGGTTTTTAAAACGCATTTGAAATTAAGAGATCAGCAACTTAAAACAATCACATATATCTATAGATTGCTATATTAAAACCTCATGGTAACGATTAACCTAAAGTCTATAAGAGGTATACACACAAAAAGGAAAAAGGAATTCAAACATAACACTAAAGATAGTCATCAAATCACAAGAGAAAATAAAAACAAAAGAAGAATAAAGCGAAAAAAAGAAAGACCTATAAAAACAACCCCCAAACAATTAACAAAATGGCAATAAGAACATACATACCAATAATTACCTTAAATGTAAATGGACTAAATGCTCCAATCAAAAGACAGAGAGTGGCTGAATGGATACAAAAACAAGACCCATATATATGCTGCCAGAAGAGACTCACTTCAGAGCTAAAGACACACACGTACTGAAAGTGAGGGGATAGAAAGAAGTATTCCATGTAAATGGAAATCAAAAGAAAGCCAGGGTAGTAATACTTATATCAGACAAAATAGACTTCAAAATAAAGACTGCTACATGAGACAAAGAAGGATACTACATAATACATAATGTAGTATCATACTACATAATGTAGTATATGTAATACATACCAAATAATGATCAAGAAGAAGATATAATGATTATAAATATATATGCAACCAATATAGGAGCACCTAAATACATAAAGCAAATATTAACAAACATAAAGGGGGAAATCAACAGTAACACAATAATAGTAGGGGACTTTAACAAACCACTTGTATCAATTGACAGATCATCCAGACAGAAAATCAATAGAGAAACACTGGCCTTAAATGACACATTAGACCAGATGGACTTAACTGATATTTATAGAGCATTCCATCTAAAAGTAACAAAATACACATTCTTTTCAAGTGCACATGGAACATTCTCCAAGATATATCACATGCTAGACCACTATAACCAGGGCACTGTGCTCAAACTTGACTAATGAACACTACTGAATTCATGACTGATTAATTAGTGAGTAAACAAACTGGTCTCTGAAAGATGGACTGGCCCAAGGGAAAGAGGAAGGCTCAAGGCCAACAGTGGATAGAGTACTTTCTGCAGGAAGGCAAGGTCTAGGACACTGGCTTGGCTGAAGTGACGGTCTTAACATGAGAGACAAGAAACCATTGAACAGGTAAGGCAGGCAAAGGTGTGGAACTCTGAATGCCATGCTCACTGTGTTCTTCTAGAACACTTATTCTCTACCCCTCATGCTTTCATGTGGAAAGACCTCAGCTGCAGTAAGGCTATACCCAGTAAGTGGGGTGACTGGTCTGCCTGGGAGTCTGGGGGAAAGAGCTGGGTGTGCTCACCAGCCCCTCTGCCTGCAGGAGGACGAGGGCCCTGAGGTGGGCTCCTCACCCACAGCACTGCCTGCCCCTGTGACAGAGCCCACCCCCTCCAGCGCTGTCCATGACAGTTGCAGGGGGAGAAGCTACATAATTCTTGGGTGAAATCTCAGGGGCTGAAAAGGGCGATTTTTTAGTACAATTCTTCTAGAGCAGGAGCCGTGACTGCCATTGGCTCTAAGCTGGGGAGAGGAAGATGGCTATTGCGTATTAGCCCTGAAGATCCCAACTCAGCAGTTTACCATTTATTTGGCCGGCAATGAGGAGCCAACATAGTTTAAGTCCTGTGCAGTCCAACAGCTTGAGAACAAAACCTAAAAGATTGTTTCAGGCTATCAAAACACTTTCCCTCCTAAGTACCTCCCCCCGCCATTCCCAACGCTGACTGAAGAGGTGAACATGGGCCAAGCTTCCCAGGCCCACTGGTTTATATTTTGCCCTGCTCCTCTGACCAGAAGTGTGAGTCTTGCTGATGCTTCCCCTGAAAGCCCTGCCTTAGTGAGTATCTGCTGATGCCCTGGTCTGTAGCACAGTCCCTCTCATCTCAGTGGCTTTTGCTCTCTGAAACACACAGTATACTGACCTCACATATGCAAGGACGCTCCCCGGATTGGGAAGCACAGTGAACCTGGCCCACTAAACTGGTCAGGCCCCAGTCTCCTGGCCTGCAGTCCAAACAGTCCACTCCTGTTGACCACACAGAACCACCCAATGTCCCTCTGAGAGGCAGCCACTCAAAGGTCGCATGTGCCGGTGAAGCCGCTGGCCCCCTGCCACACCAGAGAGAGCGCCCTCCACCCAAGCAAACGCACACGCCTACCCTGAAGAGCAGTTAGGCAACGCGAGGAAAGCTGCATCGAAGTGGTGCTGAACTGAGCTCCCTGAGCAGGCGCAGGACTGAAACAAAAGGCTCACAGTGGCGCGAAGTCACAGGAAGTAACCGCCCAGGGAAACGCGGCTGTGCCTCCTCCCTTGACCAGCCAGGCAGACAGGCTGGCAGGCACACCGGTGGGCTCCAAGAGCTTCAGCTCCCCCTGCTCCCCTCTCTAGCTGCCCTGCCCACGCTGAAGTTCTAGCAGCTTCCTGGTCAAGCCCCTGGGAGCATAACCAAAGCAAGGCATTTAAGGAGAACCAGGCGGTGTTCGCGGAGAAAAGCCCTCAGTATCATTTGAAGAGGAGCAGAAACACATCAGCAATGACACCATGGCTGCCCAAACTTGCTGGCTACGGCCTTCTGATGCCCTGCGTTCTGATGCCCTCATGATGATCTCTACATTCTACAGAGCACGGCGGACAAGTGCAAGGGCTGAGGGCAGGCTGAACAGTAGCAGATTCTAGCGTATAACTCTCCAGATACTGGTACAGAGTTGGGGGGGAGGCAGTCAATGCCAGGTCGCACATGAGTGAATTCCAACCCCCCCAGCAGGAGGCACCTGAGGCCAGCAATGGCTCGAGAGGAGACCAAGGGGAGAGGAAGACAGTTTCGACTGAACGGTCTGAAAAGAGCAACAGCGTGTTGGTCAAGAAGCCTCTGAGAGACAAGAGGGTGTGACTGTCCAGAGGCATCACTTTAATGTCTACCACTGGGTTAACACAGGAGAGACTGATATTTAACACTTTGTAAGTTTTAGCCATTCGGCAAAAGCTTAGCAAGTTTTGGATTTTTAACAGAAGTTTTTATTGTTTAAATGAAGGTACCTCACGGATAATGATAACACTTGGAAGAAAGATAATTACAAAAATAGATTTAAAATACATACACATGGAAACATATCTTAGCAGGAGAAGCAAAGCCCTTGTTTCTATCAAACACCTCCAGACACAGGTATTTTGACTCTGCGTGGCAACGCAATTAAGAGGCCATCACAAACGCTGTCTCACAGCAGCTAGGGGACAAGAAAGGTCTGTGGGGAGGAAGAGGGGGTTTGCTGTGGCAAGGTAAGTTGTGGAAGGAAGCCACCCTATCCTCCCAGTGCTGAGAACTCTGTTGGCACCAAAAGGAATTTTGAAGTTGGAAATCCTTCCCATCAGAGAATAGATGGAGAACCCGCACATCCTGAGGGGAAGTAATCTGAAGCAGTCTTTAAGATAAATACTTCCAGGGACTTTCCTTGTGGCGCAGTGGTTAAGAGTCCGCCTGCCAGTGCAGGGGACACGGGTTCCAGCCCTGGTCCGGGAAGATCCCACATGCCGCAGAGCAACTAAGCCCATGGGCCACAACTACTGAGGCTGCGCTCTAGAGCCCACGAGCCACAACTACTGAGCCCACGTGCTACAACTACTGAAGCCCATGTGCCTAGAGCCCATGCTCTGCAACAAAGAGAAGCCACCGCAATGAGAAGCCCGCACACACAATGAAGAGTAGCCCCCACTAGCCACAACTAGAGAAAGCCTGCATGCAGCAACGAAGACCCAACACAGCCAAAAATAAATAAATAAATAAATATTTTAAAAATAATTTAAAAAAAATTTAAAAACAGATAAATACTTCCATAGGGTAATTGAAGTGGTTTGTATCTAGTGATGGTATGCCTCACTATTTCCAGCACTGTCTTGTGTTAGGGACTATGTTGCCTTAGATCCTGAACCCGTGCCATTTATCAAAGACAATAAAATCCCAAAGGCACAACTACTTATCATCAGATAATCCAATGGAAAGTTTAATTGAGGCTTCAGTGTAATGCCTCTTGGCAATGACCTCTACATCTAATTCTCTGGCTAATTCTCATTTCATTAAAGGCATTTCCCAGTATGCCTAAGCTTCTTACTTCAAAAAGCAGCCATTGGAACTATGCAGACAATAATTGCCTTCTTGGGGTGGGAGGGAGAGGCAAGAGGGAGGAGATATGGGGATATATGTATACGTATAGCTGACTCACTTTGTTATACAGCAGAAACTAACACACCATTGTAAAGCAATTATACTCCAATAAAGATGTTAAAAAAAAAATAATAATAATGAACATTGCTTTGCAATCAAAATAAATAAATAAATAATTGCCTTCTTACCAGAACGACTGGCACCTCTTATCTGCCAGCCTGGCCTGGATGAGAGAAGAGGACCTGGCCAGCTACTGACAGGAGAACTTGCTCTCTTCTCCATGGACCATCTGTAATCAAATGGGCCATATTTCTAAGTGTTTCACCAGCTGATCTCTTAGTTTAGGATTAAAAGGCCTTCTCCAGAGCTGACATCACATGATGAGTAATTTCCCGGCATGTCCAAGGCTTCCTCAGGGCCGGAGGTGTTTGGAATCACTTACTTGGCTGGTCAGGTGCCGGCTTTTCCTGAACTCACTAAGTCTTGTCCAAAAGGGTCTTCTATTGTCTGCTTTCTTCTGAGCTTTGAGTGTACATTTTCTGGCCTTAGATGTATCCATGATTGTATTATGTAATCCTACAGTAATCCCCCAGAGACTTGATTGATGTGTAGTAATTTCTCATCATTTTTCTTCTTTTGAGCCCAAATTTGGGCTAAGCACAGACACAGAATAAATCTTTGGCATCATTCTCCTCCCTTAGTCTCTATGTCTAATTCCTGAACCTTCATTTTACTTATAACTGCGCTAGAATGTAATAGATTAACAAAAATGAATCAAGGAGATCTTAGCTCCACTTGGATTATTTTAAGAGTCAAGACTTGTTTTCCCTCAGCTGAAGTAATGAAGAAATTTATGCTCAGAATAAGATAAGCAGAAAAATCAGGTTAAGCTGGGGATACCTGGCTAGAAGGCAGTTCCAGATTTCATTACAAATCTCAGAAGGTAAAACTTTCCTCAGCAGAGCCAACATAGCCCCAGATCAGCAAAGGAGGCCAATTCCTCCAGGTGGGACCCTGCCTGCAGGGCGGAGTCAGGGTGGGAGGCTTAGTTTCCCCCTGCAGCCACCTCCCCACTCCCCAACATGCATCATCCCCCCCAAAGGCAGAGGTGACATTCAAGTCCTGGGTGTGGACCATCCATGGGCTTTGGAAGCCTGGCAGAGATGAAAAGAGTGCCAGATATGTAACGAATACTCTGGTATTCCTAGACCAACATCAAGTCATACAGAGAGGTTATACATTCTTTCAGTAAGCCCGCTTTCTTCTTAATCAAAAACATGCTGGTGGGACACAGATGCTCCATTGGCTACACCCCTCCCTACTTGTTCTAGAAAACAAGAACGAGACGGCAAAGGAGGAAGAGGGCAGAGGCCAGCATGGCTGGCACAGGTGAGCGATGCCATGAGCAGTAGGAAGTGAGGTCAGGGGAGAGCTGCGGGCCATGCGTTCTGGAGGCCACTGGAGGATTGTGAGCAAGGAACTCACATGATGTGATTTGTGTTTTGAAAGTAACCCTCTGGCTGTCATGTAAGAACCTGCTGTTCAGGAGGCCACTGTGGAGGCCTGGAGACACTGTGGGTGAGGGTGACAGAGGCCTGGACCACAGTGGGGGAATGGCAGGTGTGGCTAAAAGAGGTCTGATTAAGAATATGTTCTGAGGGCAGAGCGGGTGGGAATTGTTGGTGGATTAGAAGTATCAGGCGTCTTCTGAAACAAAGGCCATATAATGGCCAGTCAACTTCTAGAAATTGCTAATAAAAATCACAACCACCACTTCCCACAAGGAAGGCAGGGGCTGTGCCCAACGCTTTATATTTGTTCACATACTTAATTCTGACAACACCGACAGGTGTGCAGCAGTCCCATCACCATCCCATCAATGAGCAAGGGAAAGGTCTCACCCTGGTAAGGAGGAGAGCCAGTGCCCCAGAGCCCCTTCTTCTGCTCCCTGACCTGCCTCCTCAGCACAAGCACAGTCCCTGCATCCCCAGCTCCCTCCCACCTTCACACGCAGGCCTGTGCAAATCTGAGCGTGGAGGAGAAGGACTTCTTGGCCCAACACGGAGACTGTCTTATTGATTTCTTTTTCCAATATGAAGACATCTGGGGGGGTTCCACTTTATCTCAAAATGTATGTTTATCTTGGCAATTGGAGCCCTGTGGCAAAGGAAATGCTACAACCAGCCCATAAGGCCGGCCGCAGGGGCTCCTGCCCGTCCCCTCGCCCTGCCTCCCCAGGACCCCTTCCATCTAATCAGCAGCTCAGCCAAGGTGGAGAGAAGCAGGCCACCCTGCTGCTCCCGAGGCACCCCTACCGCAACCCCTGCACAGCTGTTTGGTCCCTTTTGGTTTTGTAACTCTGGGGTACAGGAGACAATGTTACAGGAGAACATTGGGGTACAGGAGAAAAGCAACTTGAGGGAGGAAGCATTCAACTGAATTGCCTTTTCAAAAAACAAAACAAAACAAAAAAAAAAACCCACTAATCATTTTCATGGAGGAAAACCCTGGAATGCCGTGGGAAAAGGGAAAGGAGACCTGTGCTGTACGAGCAGCACCTTTCAGCAATTCGAGAAGAGGAAGGTCTAAACGGCCCCACAGTGAGACAGATGCCAGAAGATCCTCAGGGCGTGGGAAATGGAAGGGAGAAATGATATTCAGGGATACTCTCGTCTGTCAGCAGTGATATGACCAAGATTCCATTTGCCAGAAAAGCCATGCCTGGAGCCTGGGCAGGAAGTAAGCGGTGCTGACGGTGGGGCTGGGAGTCCATCGTGCTGCCTCGCCAGTTACTTAATGCAGCTTCTGGGCGTCTAGCTTCCCCAAGCTTGCAGGTAAAGCTCCCCTTGCCCCCTCCCACACTCCGCACGCACACACAGAGCCAGGAGAACTAAATCCTCCTGCTTCTCTGGTACTGCCAAGGCTTAGATCAGTAGTTCTCAAACTTGAGTGTACATCGGAATCCCCCGAGAGCTTATGAAAACACAGACTGCGCAGAGATACTGATGCAGAAGGGCTTGGATGGGGCTTGAGAATGTGCATGTCTAGCACCATCACAGGTGGTGCTGATGCTGTGGTCTGGGATCACCCTTGGAGAACCATTAGCTTCCAGCATCCCTCTTCCCAAGCAGCACCACTGAGGACTTTCAGGGTCTTGTTCTGCACCTGTTGGGCAGGGGCCACTGAAACAAGACCACCACGGCTGGCGGTGATGGAGCATTTACCATGAGTTCTAGGCCCTCTACCTATAATAAATGCCTCACTTCCTTTCCACAACTACTGCCTAAGTAAGAATTACTACTATCCCCATTTTACAGATTAGGAAACTGAAGTAAGAGGACAAGCAAACTGCCCAGGGTTCCACTGTGGGCAGCAGAGCTGGGATTTGAACGAGGCAGAGGAAAACTAGAGGCTGTGCTGGAAACCTCCACTCCCTCTGCCCCTCTTAACAATGAGTACCAAGTTCATGGAAAATCTGACGAGGTGGCAGAACATTTGGGGCAAGTCTGATTCCTTGGCTGACAGTCACTACCCTAATTATCACAAATGTCCACAGTCCCCAGCGACTGACTCAATTACCATCCCTAACATGGGTCAGCTGTTAAGAGTTCTACAGGCTCAAATGGAGAGAACATAGGAAGTAACTCAGAAACCCACACTGTCACAGCTTTTTGTACAAAAGTAAATGTTTAAGATGTTTACACAAGTAATAACAAAATGACCATAAACGTTGAGAGAGCTACTCTATATTCATGTCACTGTGTTTTTTTGTTGTTGTTGTTAATTAACAAACCTTAACAAGCAAATCAAGGACCCTAGCCACAATCACAAAAGGCAGCAGTTCTCCAAGCATGGTCCCCAGACCAAGCATCAGCATCACCCAGCCCTCCACAGACCCACTGAATCCAAAGCCTGGGGGTGAGGCCCAGCCATCTGCATTCTAAGGAGACACCCTAGTGATTCCCATGCATGTTAATCTAAGAAGCCTATCTGACTTGGTTCCATACAGTTTATATGCACCCTCTTTAAATCTTTATTATATAAAAATATCAACTTCCTGTCCCATGCTCCACCCCCTCCTTCTCCAAGAACTGAGCCAAACCTGGCTCTGTCACAGGAGGGAACTTTGTGGTTGGATGCCTGGATCCCAGCTCCAATTCCTCTCTTCTTCTCTGCAGACAATGTGGGATAAGCTCACTTCAGTGGCTCCTGTTACCACGAGACTCATTCAAACTTGGAAGCCAGGCTCCCCAGGGCCCCCAGGCCTCCAAAACTCTGCCCCAGAGTCACCTTACCCCTTCCAGCACAAGCATAAGGTGGGTGTCAGGTCAGCCCACATTTGCTCTCTGTGCAACTTTGGGTGAGTAACTCTGCCTTGGTTTTTCCATCTGTAAATTGGACGCTGTACCTTCCACACAAGGCCCCAGCATAGCATCTGGCAGGTGGGAGGCCCTCAATAAACATCAGGCCCCCTACCCTCAGCCTCTACCTTCTGCCTGCCTGTCTTTGCTCACAGTGAGACTGGAGAGGCCTGGAGAGCCTTCACCCCGACCTGCTGCTGAATCCCCACCCCAGTGCCCTTCCCAGAAGACCCACACGATGACAGGATGGGGGTGGCTGGGCATAATGTCCTGTGGCCACCGAAAGGAAGCAGAGACAAGATGTACAGAGCAGTCACCCTGCATTACGGTTCCCACAGGCATTTTCTCAGAGCAGGCCTGCAGGGGGGATGTTGATATCTCATACAAACAGGGAAACTGAGAACTGATGAGTTTATTAATTGATATGCCCAAGGTCAAGTAAGTGGCAGCATGAGGACTCAAATCCAGGTCTGACTGTGGCTGAGACGCAGAGCTAGGAGTACTACACGGGGAGTGGGCCCAGGGGACACCACACTTGTTCCCACTGGGGGACAGCTGTCCACCCTGGCTGCTCACCCTGGGGACCCTTCGTTGGCTTTCAGAGATTCATACTGACGACAGAGTTAACCTCAGCACTTCTAGAAGCCCTGGCCTGCCAAAGGCATTACAGGTGGAGAGTCTGATTTCCAAATCACCCTCTGAGCAAAGTCTTCAGCCACTCAAGCTAAAATGTGAAGTCCCGCCCCATCAGCTTCCTATCCCCCTTCTCTGCTTTGTTTCTCCACTTGATCACTTTATCCCTACTCTGGAGTTTACTTACTGATAGCACATATCCATCCCCTCCACTAGAATGTCAGTTCCACAAAAACAGGGACATTTATTTTGTACACTAAGCATCCCCAGGGCTGGAGCAGTGCCTGGCCCACAGTAGGTTCTCAAAGAATACTTACGAGTATGAATGCTGAAAAAGCAAGATATAGGAGAGGACAGAGATCCATTCTGCAAATAGTACATATAATAAAGACAATGAATAGAAGAAAATACTGGGTAAAAATAATAATGGGTGATATATACTTGCAGAAAGAGAAAAATGAATGGGCACAGATCTGGCAGGAGGAGAGGTGGGAGTTAAACTCTCAGGCTTCACAGTGAGTGAGTTCAAGGCCAGCTGTCACTCATTAACAGTATAATTTCAGACAAGAAATGTATCCTTTTGGAGACTCAGTTTCCCATCTGCTAACAGGAATAATACCTCTCTTAGAAGGTTACTGAAAGGCAAGATATAGTTAGGAGAAAAGTACAGGTAATAAAACAAAAGACTGAAACTGAACTGTCCTGGGTCAAATGCTGGCTCTACCTCTTACAAGCTATGTGGCTTCAGGAAAGTTATTTACCTCTCTGTACCTCAGCTTCCCCGCATGTGAAGTGGCGATTACAGCAGCACTTCCTAATAGAATTGTGAGGATTACATGAATTAAAAACATGAAGTATCTGACACGGGAGTTCTCAACAAATGGGAGCTGCTCTCAGCATCACCTCCATCGCCACCCAGGATGACAGGACAAAGAGCGGCACTGGTACCGTCCATCAAGCAGGGAAGGTGGAGGGCACAGCAGAAGGCTCTGCTGGAAGCAAAGCTCTTCAACTTTCTGAGGCTAAGTTCTAAGAAGGCCTGGATCTTGGCACCACCCCCAGGCCTGTGAGACGTTACACTGCATTGATGCCTGCTGTGGACTTCATGTTTGTGTCCCCCAAATTCATTTGTTAAAGCCCTAACCCCCAAATGTGATACTATTAGGGAGGTAATCTGATTTAGATGCATCATGGGGTGAGGCCCCACATGAGGACACAACAGTCGTCCTTAAAAGAAAAGGAAGAGAGACCAGAGCTCACTTGCCCTCCACCACAAGGACACAGCAGTCGTCTGCACGCCAGGAAGAGGGTCCTCACCAGACACTGAGTTGACTGGCACCTTGATCTGGGACTTCCAGCCTCCAGAACTGTGAGAAATAAATGTCTGTTGTTGAAGCCTCCCATCTGTGGTATTTCCTTATAGCAGCCCGAGCTGAGGAAAATGATGCCCTTGACCAACAGAAGATGTAAGGAGGCCGAGGAGCAAGAAGAGGCCACCCCTTGTGCAAGTGAGTGGAGAAGGGGGCCTCTCCAGCGCTGAAGGAGGGAGCCTGGAGAAGTGCTCCAGAACCACAGAGGCTGGCCCCTTGTCCACCCGTGGACATCTACTAAGCCACCAGGTTCCTTGGCCTGCTTAGTGCTATGGAAGTGAGGGCCAGGGCACTGCAGAGAGAAAAGGCTGATGCAGCTAGGAAGAGGATGGACAAGGACACATCACCCTCGTGTAGTTGACTTGACAAGAAGTCAAACCTGAATCCCATCAGAGCCTTACAACCTTCCAGCAGGGAAACAGTAAACCCTCTGGGGAAATGAGCCCCACCCTCAGGATCGCCTCCTTCTGGCCAATGACGGAGGGGGTGGTCTCCAGGTTAAAGCTGACACTGGGCATCTCTCTGGCACTCAATCACAGCAAAACCAGAGCATGCCCAACCCCAAAGTTCAAGGCCATCCAGGATCATCAGTGAGCCTGCTCCCCTCACACTGGGGTCAGGAAAACGCTGAGGGTGGGTGGTCCTGTCGTTACAGGACTCCTCATGTGCCTACCTGCTGCCTGGGAGACACATGAGGGGCTCTGGGCTCCACCTCACACCCAGGACTGGCGCTGGGCCCCTGATCAAGGCTAGGAAGCTGCTGGTCCATATCTAGACCACATCTGTGCAGCAGAGCTGTGCAGTACCTGTGAGTTCCCCGTCCTCAGCACTATTCTCAAGCAGCAGCAATCTTTGGGCCTCTTTTCCCTCCTCGGCCCTAAATATCTTCAGCAATGGAAGGAATTTCCCTCAAGATCCCAGAGAAGTCTGAAGGGTCGCAGAACATGCCACCCCAAAATGTGCCACCTTGGCATAAGGATTATTTTGAGCTGAAGGCAATTGAGAAGATACAGGTACAAAAAAGCTCTCTGCCCTCCCCTCATCTGCCTAAAAGCAGGCCATAAGTTTGTAAAGGTGTCCCCCCCATGCCCTCTCTACAGAAGTTAATCACTGGAGATAACCCTAGACCCTTATCAGCCCAGAGAGGGCACCAGAGGACTCTAACAAACCTTGCTTTACGTAGCCCTTATGTACCATTAGGTCTCCCATATATATACCTTCCTACAATTTGCCACCCGAGAAACTCAAAGTCCTTTTCCTTTGTCCATTTACTTCTTTAAAATTTACTGTTCTTTTTTAAGATGCTATACAAGCCCAAGTTCTAAACACCCCTTAAAGTTACTCCCCACTAGGTGTTCCCACGTGTATGCATGATGCATGCATTAGTCAACTTGTGTTTGCTTTTCAGTTATTAATTTGTCCTTTGTCAGTCTAATTTAAAGGGCCCCAGCTAACGCACATAAGATGGGTAGAAGCAAATAAGAGTTAAGTTTTCCTCCCCTCCAAGTCCAAGACTGCTTTTTAATTCTTCACTAGAAACTGCTCAAGATTCTGGGCCCTGCCCCTTGTTCCACCAGGCCCCATGGGTCACCTGCCAAAGCTGTTCTTTCAGCCTGAACATGGAGACGGTGCTGCCGTCCTCTCAGTCCTCGCTGAGATGAAGTCTTCGCTGCCTTGAGACCTTAAAGTACCTCAAGGGTAGGGTCTTATATTCAACTCAGCCTTCGGCGTTTCTGATATTGGAGGTAAGTGCTGTCGCAAACAAAACTTCAAATCTCAGTGTCTTCAGACACTTTATTTCTCACTCACATAACATCCAATGTTTCAGGGCCTGAGGACGCTGGCTCCTGGTTGGGCCTTAGCCAGTCAACCAATAGAGGAAGAGCCTCAAGCACCATTTCACAGGAGGTTTGTAGGGGCCAGGCCTGGAAATAGTGCACATCACTTCTATTCCCATTCCAGTGGACAAAGCAGTCACTTTGCCACACCTAATGCCAGGACAGTAGGGAAATTTAATCATCCAGGAAGAAAAAAAATAGGTGTGGATATCAGTTAGCAGTCTTTCCATAACACCCTGGACTGTGTCAGCAACATGTGCTAAACACAACTCAGCCCTTCCTGTCCATGACATACTGGTCTCCTCACCATGACTCAGCCCTTCCTCACCATGACTCAGCCCTTCCTGACAATGACTCAGCCCTTCCTGACCATGACTCAGTGTTCTCCTTACCATGACTCAACCCTTGTTCACCATGACTCAGCCCTTCCTGACCATAATTCAGCCCTTCCTCACCATGACGTGGCCCTTCCTCACTATGACTCAGCCCTTCCTCACTGTGACTCAGCCCTTCCTCACCACGACTCAACCCTTCCTCACCATCACTAAGCCCCTTCCTGACCATGACTTATCCCTTCCTCACCATGACTCAGTGCTCTCCTAACCATGACTCAGCCCTTCCTGATGAACTCAGCACTTCCTCACCATGACTCAGCCCCTTCCTGACCATGACTCAGCCCTTTCCTGTACATCAATAATATGCTCTTCCCCCACAACAGTACTTGTCAGTAACTTCTCATCCAAGTTGTCTATGCCAATAATTACAAAGGCATTTGGAACCCAAACCCTATATAACAGCCAGGCCAAGATCTGGTCTCTGTGCAACAGAACAGACCAATAGATTGGTCTGACATAACCTCCTCTCTCCTTCCTAAAGCACTCCTGTCTCTTAAGCTGCATATTTGTAGAAACTGAGGTTAAAAACTCAGAAACAACCTTCACATGGGAGAGCTGGGGGTTCTTGAATTTAATGAGCTCACAGACACCATAGAATCCCAGTGAACTGCCTGAAGTATGCAAGCAGCAAACAAACATTCTCCCCTAAATTGCATTTCTACCTCCAGAGGGTCACACACGTCCTGCCCCTGTGGTTACGTCTGAGCGTGACATGACTTGAGTGTGACCAACCCTAGCTCTGTATACCATGAGTGCAACAACTGAGCAGTCATTGGGAAAGTGACCTCTTGGCTCGACTCTAAAGTGATGATTTTAATGCCAGACGTAGATGAGAATGGCCCAAGGTCCAAAACTATCAGCAGTAACTTCACTAAGTCTCAGTGCCTGTAAGGTCCAATCTGGCTCTGGAATCTAAGCCAAAGAAGCACAGCCTAAAAACCAAAAAGGGCCTCCTAATCCCTACTTGCATCTCTCTGAGAACATCAGAAAGGGCTCTCTAATTCAACCTCCAGCAACATTTCTGCATATGCCCTCTTCTCTCCTCACTCTCTCTCCACACCCAGAGCCTCGCCCTCTCCCAGCCTTCCTTTCCTCCCTCCTTCCCTGCTCTGCCCCCCACACCACCCCAGGGCCCTGCAGCTCTTGCAGCACCTCACTGCCACCCGGCCTCCCAGGGAGGGAAGCATGAGGACCCCCTTCTCTGGAAATTGTACTTTTTCTCTCATCTTCATCATTTTTCTTGGAAGAAATCTTTGAGAAGAAGTACTATTGAATAAAAGTAATTATTTTGCTTCCTTGGTCATAGCATTTAAAAAAAATCATGGTAAAATATATACAACACACAATTTACCATTTTAACCATTTTTAAGTTTACAGTTTAACGGCATTAAATACATTCACATTGTTGTGCAACCATCACCACCATCCACCTTCAGAGCTTTTTCACCTTCCCAAACTGAACCTCTGTACCCATTAAACAATAACTCTTCATTATCCCTCCCTTCCAGCCCCTGGCATCCACTAATCTATTTTCTGTCTCTATGAATTTGACTCCTCAGGGACTTTAGGTGGAATTACACAGTACTTGTCTTTTTGTGACTGGCTTATTTCATTTAGCATAACGTCTTCAAGTTTTACCCATGTTGTAGCATATCTCAGAATTCCTTACTTTTTTAAGGCTGAATATTATTCTGTGTATGTATAAAAGGACAGTTGGGTTGCTTCCACCTTTTGGCTACTGTGAATAATGCTGTTATGAACACAGGTGTACAAATATCTGTTCAAGTTCCATTTCATTGGGGCAGATACCTAGAAGTGGAATTCCTGGATCTTATTTTTATTTCTTGAGGACCCACCATACTATTTTCCACAGCGGGTGCACCATTTTACATTCCCACCAGCAGTATACAAGTGTTCCCGTCTCTTCACATCCTCACCAATACTTGTTATTTTCTGCAAGCTTTTTGTTGTTATTGTTGACAATATCCATCCTAAGGGGTGCAATTGATCATCCCATTTAACCTTCACAATAACTCTGGGTATCATTATCCCCATTTTACAGAGGAGAAAACAGAGCCGGAGATATCAGGGGACTCACACAGGACAGTGGTGGAAGCAGGATCTGAACCCCGGTCTCCCCACAGAGACGATGCTCAGACCCCTGGACTGAGCCAAGCCACAGCCCGAGGAGATTCAGCGTTCACTGTGCAGATGAGGGGCTGCAGGTGGTGAACGGGAACCACCCTGAGGGCCACTGGAAAGGAAGCCATGGTGGGGGCACCTCTCTGGCTCAGGGCCCTTGCCAGCCAGGGCAGGACCCACTGCAGAGGAGCCTGGCCCTTCATTTCTCCTGCCCACTCCTCCTGCTCTCAGCAAGAGGCTGCCCAAAGGCTCCAGAGGGCTTTGGGACTCACAATTACACAGAAGGCATCTCAGAAAGGCCTAGTTTCCCATTTGGGACTCTACTCCCCCACATTTCCCCCAGACCGGGAGGGGTTTTGTGCTTCTAGCAAACTGCCTCAGCATCACATGAGTGAGTAAGAGCTGTCTGGCAAGGCAGAGAGGCTCCCACTTCTCTCCAAACTAATCATAAAGCACTCTCGGGCCATGAGGGTGGAAGCATCGGGGAACAACAGAGACACAGTCTTTCTGCTGATGTCGTGCCGAGGCCTGTGTTAAATGAGAGGGCGGTGGTCTGTGGCCCGACACCGATGTCACTGACGTCTTCCGCAGGTTAGGGACCACCTAACCGGAAGGGCATCTGCTTCAGAGTTGCCTCCGTGGGCCACCCAAGCACAGAACCCACAATGGTGCAAGCCAGCAGCCCCCAGAAGGAAACTCTCCCACAAGCCACCCACTTGCCGACCTGAAGGTAAGAGGGGGCTCCACAGCCTACATCTGAAGGGCCATAGCTGGAAACCCTGCAGAGGTCAGTTCCTTCTTGCTCAGCCCTCTTGCTCTCCATCTCAAAAGGCATTCAAGCATCACCAAGTGTTCTGTGGTCTCCCATGTAGTTCCAGAACAAAGGTACCCCACGCAAAGAACATATCCGCATATTTTCACCATTTTTAAATGTACTTCAGCCATTATGTAACCTTAGTCATGACCCTGGCATGAGGAAGAAGAAAAGTTGAACTTGGTCCCCTGGGGCCACTGGTTTCAGTGTGGACTTTCTGCTGAGCCCCAAACAGAAATCCCCTGCCCTGGTTCTGGCTGTGTTGTCCCTTCCCCGGAGGACTCCCTTCTGGGGAACTTACAGGAACAAAGAAAGCCCTCCAGACTTTAAGGTACAGAAAGTGTAAACACCACACACTTCCATGTGCAGACATGCACCTAGGCATGTGTATATGTACATATGTAATGTGCATACACATGCACACTCACATTTTTATTCACCACGGTCACTATCTTCAAGCTAAACCATAGGACAGCCATACAAGGTGACCAGGAGGAAACTGCACGTGGCCACCCCTTTCTTGCCCTCATTTTTTTTCCCTCAGGCAATGGCAGCTCCTACAAAGGGTCTTTTAAAAGACTATCTCCAACATCTAGACAGGACTTAATTGGCATTTTTCATTAAATACTCTCCTACCTACGTTTAAGGCCTAATGGTGAGAGAAAAAGTTAGTTTACCCAAGTACACTCAGCCCTTCCATCCACAGTTGATTGAATCTGCAGATGCAGAACCTGAGGATACACAGGGCTGAGTGTACTGGGACACTTTATATAAGGGACTTGAGCATCCGCGGATTTTGGTATCCACTGGGGTCCTGGAAACAATCCCACAGATACCGAGGAAAGACTGTATATACTTTTTAGCTTTCACAGTAACTCTATTTCCTAACTCTCTTAAGGGAATGACCTATTTTTTTTTACTGTATGATGAGGAAGGCAGCACTTGCCCAGTCTGAAGCCCCGATTGCTAGGTGCATGCATATTTTATTCCCAAAATTAAAATCGTTCATAAAACCTCTCAAAAATCACAGAATGGTCTAGAGCATTATTATAAATACCAATATAACTTCTGACAAATAGATGAATTTGCTGAAGACTTCAGGTTGTCTGATTTGGGACAACTAATCTGCCATTGAATGTTAAGCCTTCTCCTTCGTAAGCTTCTCAGAGTAGACACAAAAGACATGGTGTGGATAAGCCTGAAACTGAAGCAGGGTGCACCGTGCCCAACGTGAGATGGGTATGAGGTAAGGAGATGGACCCCTCAGGACTTGTTCATTCAATGGGGCAACTTCCCCTGAAGGCAATCATCTGAGACAACTTCTAACAATCTTGAAGCAAAAGTGAACCGTGACTTCTGTAAGGTCCCAAGGAATAACAAGTAAAGTAAAACGAACATATAGGAAAGCCCTCAGAAACAAAGAAACCCGAAGCTGACTAATAAAACTTTTGAATTTTTACCTCAAACAATATTTTTCAGCCTCATTCAGCGAATAGAACATCTGACACCTCCACAATTCAGAACCACTCTCGAAGAATGAAGACTGACCAACACCATGAAAAGACAGAAGATGAATGCTCACTCTGAAGGAAATCCACAAGCGGGTGTCCACACTTTCTGGCCACAGCACTGGGATTGGAACAAGCAAATGGCCGTCCAGGGTGACCACTGTAAAGGGGATAATGTACAGCCAGATAGATACATTTTGATGTTTGTTTTTATACATAAAACTTGGTGTTACTTTCTTGTCTGAGCCCTAAATTATGACACATTCAGTGAATAAAAACCCAGCCGAGGCAGCACTGCGACACTGTAGCCCCAGCCTCCCTCGCCTCTCACTGGCTCCCCAGCACATTTTACATCCATGGCCTCATGGAGGGCTGGCCTGGAGCAGACTTCTGAAGGAGATGCTTCGTTCCTGGACACACTCATCCTGTCAGTGATGCCCCCTTCCTCCCTCACAGATAGACCCGCTGCATGGAGGTCAGTGGCCACATCTATGAAGTGCCCCCTGGTCCAGCCAGACCTCTCAGGGAGCTCAGCGCCAGGGCTGTGGGCCACGCAAGGAAGGGTCCTTCCACCCAAGTTCAGGGACAGCTGTGGAAAGGGACCCTCATGTCAGAGCAGCAGGGCCCCAGGACACCAACCGGGCTTGGACCCCCTCAACAGCCTCTCCCTGGCCTTCTGTGTGACATATTTCCCGAGGCTGTGGAATATTTCCATTTTCCTTTGTGTAGGACCATCACATCCCTCTCCTGGGGGAGGAAAAGGAAGGCTTTTCCAGTAATTAAAAACTATTATGAGACCAAGTAAGGAAAACAATAAATCCCGATAATTAAAACTAAATTCATAAAGCTTGAATTAGGCTGTCAAAAAAAAAATCATCGTAGCTCAGCCTGCAGCCGAGGGTAGGAGCAGGACAAACACCCCACACCCCCTGACCGTAACTAAGACGTGTCTGGTCAGCCAGGCTGTGGTTAGACATGACTGCTCAGGCCAGCACCCCAGAGAGGCCCCAGGGTGTGGGAGGAGGAGGGCAAAGGACCAGCAAAAGCCTCCAGAGGTCTCTAGCCTCCACGATCCTGGAAGTCGGGCACCCTTTTCTCACGTAGGAGGCTTCCTCGTTAGGATGGTGGCAGGAAAGCAGATCACACAGGATGAAGCAATTCAACAGAGGAAAAGCCCACACCCCGCAAAGGCAAGTCTGAAATGTGCACAGTGGGAACCACAGTAAGAGGGCAGCTGCTTCTGTTAGGGAAGAAGCCTGTTTTCCCAGATCCTGCTGCCTTAAGAATTGCCTTAAGTTCTCCTTGTGTGTGTCTTCCCCCAAGGTGGAGATAAGCAAGACCTCTAAGTGTCACCCCTTCCCCTTCCATAGTGGCCCAAGAGGAAGGGAGGGTCTGTCTGGTGTGAATCTTTAGAAGTGTGTCCACTTGTTTGCTCAGTCAAGCCGCCAGCCAGTGTGGAGGAGCTTGGTGAGGCCTCGCTCCCACAGGAGTCAGGACCACCTTAGAATCAGGGCCAGGGAAGCCCCATCACCTGTGTCAGCAGGACCCCTGTCATGTGCACAGAGGACGTGTCGGTGTCTCGGGTTTCAATCTTTACAAAAAGATCAGGGATGTAGTGGATATTGTCATTCTGAGCTGTCCAGCATCGTCCTTCCTCCGTAAAGCACCCCCTCTACAGACCCACCTTGAATGCACTCGTTGTGGGAGGTGCCGCTGCCTCCCTATGGAAGCCCAAAGGGCCAGAGCCACCCTCATCCCCATGCAGGTGGGGGTAGAAAGAGGCAGACACGTGACTGAGAGCAAGACTCGGAACGGGGAGCTGGTGACATGGCGGCTGTGGGGCAGACGGCGCCATTCCTCTCAGCCCTGATGCGGACCTCTGCCTGGGGTCCACAGCCTTTCCCCCCTCCAGGGCTCCCTCAGGCGCTGGCTGTGTTCCAACCTGGTCCTCCAGCCTCAGGGGCAGTCCCCCTTCTGATCCATGCCCTTTTTGCTTGTTTCCAGTCAGGAATCCTGTCTGATGAGCTGGGCTAATGCAGACTGGGCAGTGTAGAGGGGAAGTATCAATTTTATTCATGGAACCCCAAACTCCACCCACTACCTCAGAGATTCTTCAAATGAATCATTCAAATTTAACTTTGAAATTTACTTTAAACTATTTTTTTTAAATTAAACTATTAAAAAAACAGTGATTAAAACATTTACAACCGTAGGTTACCTTTGGGGGCGTACCTCTGGGGGACTTGGAGGAGGCATGAGGGAAACTTCTGGGGGCTGAGAACATTCCATATCTTAATCTGAGTAGTTGTCTGAGAATACAGGCATATGATTACACAACAATGTGGGTGTACTTAATGCCACTGAACTGTCCACTAAAAAAATGATTAGGATGGTAAATTTTATGTTATATATATTTTACCACAATTTTAAAAAGTAGATTAAAACAGAATTCAAAACGCTCCTTTAAAACTATTTCAATGAGTAAGAGATAAACTAAAAAACAAGTATAGGCATAAATTTTTAAAATCCATCAAGATTTGTACTCTTTACTATCTCTAAGTTTTACTCTAATTAAAACAACGAAGCAAACAAAAAACACTATTATATACCAAACTTAAGATGTTGATAACCCCCAAGCCTTCCCAGTTTCTCAAGGTACCAGATTATCTCATTTTCTAAAAAACTCAGGGCACAGCCCTTCCTGCTAGAGCTGGATCCTGAGATTTGAAGGCAGCTGTTCAAAATCTCTTAGCATTGGCAACCACATATTTATGTGATTCAGATTATTTTTCCATTCCGTGGAATCAAAACAAAATACAAAAATAAATTGGATACTGGAATGACAAAATTACAATGATGGATTACAGATAAGTAGTAACCAAGGTTAGGGAAAGGGAGGGAAGGAGAGGGTGATTCTTCAGGGCCAGCCCGAGGGAGCTGCTTGGAGGGGATGGACCAGTTTTGTTCCTGATTGTTAAGGTGGATGGACAAATTCACACATGTGATAAAATGTCATGGAACAATAGGTAAAAACATAACCAAAAATGAGTGCATGCACCAGTGAAACCTGAGTAAGATCTGTAGTTTAGTTGACTGCATGGTGCCAATCAATTTCCTGGTTTCAGAAATCCACTATAGTTACATAAGATTGGTATGAGACTTCTCTGTACTATTTTGACAACTTTAAGAAATTCTATAATTATTTCAAAATATAAAGGTAAAAAAATACAGAAATAAATTGGATGAGACTGCTATAAGATTGCCATAAACCCAGTTTTCAAATTATTATTTTTATCAAATTACCCATTATTCTTACTGACTTGATAATATGTACAAGTAAATTATGACACATTAAGACAAATGTGTACTAATAAAACACCATGTAGGTTTTGTGATTGTTTTCCCCGAAAAACCGTTAAGTTGAAGCCATAACCCGTAGTGTGAATGTATTTGGAGATGGGGACTTTGAAGAGGTAATTAAGATTAAATGAGGTCATAAGAGTGGGGTTCTGATCCGATATAAGTGGTATCCTTATAAAAGAGGAGATTAGGACACAGGCACACATAGAAGGAAGACCATGTGAAGACACAGGGAGAAGATGGCCATCTGCAAGCCAAAGAGAGAGGCTTCAGGAGAAATCAACCCTGCTGACACTTTAATTTTGAACCAGCCCCCAGAACTGTGAGACAATAAATTTCTGTTGTTTAAGCCTCCCAGTCTGTGGTATTTTGTTATAGCCGCCCTAGCAGACGAATACAAGTAGTGTGGTGATGTGGTTTAGAGGAGGGAAGGATGCTTGAGAGAGCTAGCTGCCTGCGCAGATATGAAAGTTACATATTCAAAAGAAAATTAAAGCTGGCTCTAAATCACATGAAAGAAAACCAGGTCATTAGATGCACATTACTCAAAAATACTATAGTTCCTTCATCTGCATTCATTCGTTTATTCCTTCATTGGATCAACAGTGGTGACTCAGCCTCTCCGGTCCTGTGCCAGGCGCTGAAGGACATGACACATGGGTTAAAGCCAGACTCTGCTCTGTGTAGCACAGTCTTCCAAGGAAGATGTGCAGACAAGGGCAGTACAACGGATTCATGTCTCCGCAGGGGCAAGCATAGGGAGCAGGAGGGGCAGGGAGCAGAAGCCCCTCCTGGGTGAAGTGTGGAGGTGTCAGAGCTGAGTTGTGAACACTGGGAAGAAGTAGTCAGTCCTCTGGATAGCACAGGCCTTGGCAACCATGGCAGTGGACAGAGATGGACATATACCAGTCCTCTACAGCCCCAAATAGACTCGGGCATCAGCTAACCCTCTTTCAAAGCTTACTTCACATTGCATTTGCCTAGTAATTCTGTTATGGAGACAGCCCCCAAATAACGAAGCACAGATTGGTTAGTTGGTTTTTAACACCTAGTTCTCAGATTTGTCTAGAGGATTGCTAAAGTATAGTATAAAAAATCATTTTGAAACTCTAAAATGTGACATAAATGCTAGCTATCATTCTACTAGATTTGGAAAGACCCTGTAAGTCACCTAGTCCAAAGTGACTATTTCATGGATTATGGAGATTTACTGAACATCACCCAGCTTGTACCTGGCAGAGCCAGAGAGAAGGCCCGGGATTACCCGCTGCCAGTACTCCACTGGAAGCACAGGTTTTTAACATTTGAATTCCACAATAATAAATATTCAATCCTATACTGTTTTCCTTCAATTTTCGTACAGTTCTAAGCACATTCAATTCCAAACCTTGCTTTTGGTGGTGCAATATTTCAACCTCTTAGTGAATAGAGGTTTGTGCTATAGCAGACAAAATGGGAAACCCTCTTGGTTTCTGTTAACCAAGTGCTCTATTCCTACACTCAAAGACTGGTTCCAATTTTAAACCTATGAGAGTTCAAGAGCAAGCCAGATATAACTGAAGATAGGAGAGAAAGGAAATGGCAAGTGAAGGGGAAGGTGGGGGAGGAGGTGTAGGTAGAAGGGCAGGGGGAGAGGGAAACTGTGTTTGCCAGCCCTACATGTCAGCATCACTTCTGTTTGACCAGAAAGCGATGAGCCTGGTGCCAAGGCTGTGGAAGGACACCAGTCCCACAACCCTGCAGTCACACTTCACCTCTTATGACACTTGGTGAAGCTTCTGTCTCATGACAATCGTGTAATTCAGCGAGGTCCCCCTCCTGCACTGGTGATCAAGAGGCTCAGAGACAAATGCAACCCAACTACAGTCACTTCAGGACAGCCTGAGGGCTCCTTCCTTTGGTTGAACTTTTCATATCTTCCTTACTAACCCTCCGTCTAGATGCCTTCTGCCATAAGCAACTACAAAACTTTTTAGGAAAGAAGAAAAGTAAAATAAAATCAGAAACCAAATTTACCAAAAAAAGAGGTAACAGAAAAGGCAGAGTTTGTTTGAGGATGGCTCCTTCAGACTGTGTTATCAAGTGTCCACATTATCACAGGGTATAGAGTTATTATTTTAACTCTAAACTTACCAACGGTGTCACAAGGTTCATCTTTGTGTACGCAGAAATCTGTCCTAAAAAATTAAAAAAAAGAAATAGTCAGGTGTGTGTAGTACCTCCAAGAATGGGAGAAGAAAACATTGTCAATTAATCTAATTAATCTTGATTACTCATCTTGCCCATAACAAAGTTATCACTTTAGTTGCCACCTGTTATAATGAAGAATAACTAGCAGCATTTGCCAAGATTAACCACATTTCCAACTGGTAGGCCCAGTTACCCCACGTAAGATCCTCCTTTCATAGCTGAACTATTCCATAAATAACACTCAGTTGCTGGAAGGACTCCTTCCAACGCTGAAAGTTTCAGAAGATGTTTACCAAGTCATCTATCAGAGATAATTATTAGTCAATATCATCAAACTGTAGTGACTTCCTAAGTTACTCTACTTGGGCAGCAACTGGTTTTAGGTGCTGGAATGACTGTGTATCACTTACATGAGAACACAACAAAAAAGTCATTTCTAAAACTTATATTCTTTAAAGCTCCCTAGGATCTCCCAGGTGTGTGGCTGTGGACAAATGAAACAGCAAAGATGCTCGAAATCTGATCCAGCCTCGGTTCTGCAAGTACAAGGGCCTCCCTCTGGCCTGTGAGGTATGAAATGAGGAATCTGGGCCATTCTTTTCCAAAACCGGAGCATTCCCACTATTCTGCCCATAAGTTCCCTAGTTGGGAGCTGACCAGAGCGCTGGTTGGGGAGGTATCTTGCCCAGGACTGGGTGAGGACAGCAGTGCCTGGCCCCACGTTCATCTTCTCATGGCGTACCGTGGGGACTGGTAGAAAGCACCCACTCATCTGCAGCTCTCTAAACACACTCCAGTGCAGCTTCAGGTTGAAAAGGTGTGTTCTGAAGGCACCTCGTCTCATTTCACTTTTAAAAAATTCTCTGGGAAGAAAAATGGGTCAGGCTCTTGTCAGGCTGGCACTAAACAAAGTTGTCAATGAAAGTGGCAGGTCCTGGATGGGTCACACGTCGCCTTCCCTCATGGGATAATACCTTCCCCTTTCTGACACTCCATTCCCACCTCGGCATTCAGTGTCCTCAATTCCTTTCCTACTCTCGGTCAAAAATCTACTCTCACGGAAGGATCTGATCTGCCATTCACACTGGGGACAATGACAAGAAGGCAATGTAATATCATCAGCTTTCCTTTTACCTCCACTCCAAACCACAGCACATTCTGTCCTATTTGCCTCCATAATGTAACCCATGTCTAACGTCTCTCAGCACCAGGTGGATGTCCATGTGAGTGGAGCAAAACCTGCTTGTTCCCAACCCTGGCTCTGCTTCAGGCTGGCCTGAAAGTTGTCAAAGACTCTACCCACCCACTAGACCTGCAGAGGCCAGATCTGTAGGTTTAAAAGATTCCACTTGGGGCTCTGATGTACAGAATTTCCTGGTCCAGGCCACTGCCTCAGGCCAAGAAGTCTTGCCAGGCACCCTGGACATCCTGTGAGCCCAGAGGAAAGGGCAGCCGGCATGGGTGTGACAGCTTTGAAGAGGTGGCCCTGAAGCTGGCCGGAGAGACAGCTAGAAGGAGCTGGGCCAGTCCCCTAAGCAGCCCACATCGGTTTTGCTGACTGCGTCTCTAATTTTTTCATAATGAACGTATATATTTTGGTAATCAATTTTAAAATAATTTTAACAAAGGAAAAAGGAAGGCTTCAAGACCCTCAGGCTTTTCTTTTCTATGGAGGCTCAGGGAGCCTCCATAGAAATGGATATGGAATAACCATAGGAAAATGAAGACTCGTGCCTTGATTTTTCTGTCAAAGACGACCTTTCAGAAAACTAATTAACAGGCAGTAGAGAGTGGCAAGGAAGACACAGAGGCAGAGAAGAAAACAAACAAATAAAATTAGGGACATAAATATGTTTACTGGTCTGGTATCCAACTAACCCTAACTCAACATTCTTGATCTGACACCCTTCCCATTGGAATGTTTTGGGCGTGTCACACACACACACACACACACAGACCAGACTGGCCTGAGACCTCGCTCCAGGGTCTCCCAGAGTGAGCAACTAAAAGTGTTGAAAGCATCATCGCATTGTCTCACCTGGGCAAAGGGAGAAAGGGTGTGTGGCCATCAGTCCCACAGAAGAGAATTAAACAGACTGAACAGGGCTGCTGAGGGAATTGGCCCCAGCTCCTTCTAGCTGTCTCTCTGGCCAGCTTGGAGGAAGATGGCTGACAGGGCGTTGTGTGTTCTCTCATCCCCCCGCTTCCCTGGAGGGAAACGGGTGGTCTCAAGTGATGGACCCTGCAGCGTCACCCACTGCTTCTCCTGAGGAAGTGGGAGGACGTATGGTGGGCTCACGGAGGGCCAAGCTCAATTAGAGGTCTGGCTTGAAAGGGTTGCCAAAATTTGAATCTTCTCTCCCCTGCCTGTTCAAGGTCCTTTCTCAGCAAAGGAAAAGCAAGCCTTCTGCCTGCAGGGTCACCTTCATCTCCAGGTACCCTGGCTCCCACTGCAAACTCATGCCAAACCCACATGTAGGGGCTGCAGGGGTCAACTGGGGAATCACAAAAAAAAAAAAATAAGCATCCCAATGCAGCTCTCCAGCCTCTCAGTCTGTTCACATTCACATTCTGCTGTTTGTTCCTCAACAGAAGGAAGGCTGCGTGGATCTACAGGCCAGAGTGGGCTCCATGGATGTGTGAGCTGTGCCATCATGCAGGCCCCTCACTCAGAAGCCTCCCATCCCCCAACCTGCTTTAACGCTCTGCTCTCAACATCTTGAAATTCTTAAGAATTTTTTAACATGGGATCCCGAGTTTTCTTTCTGCACTGGGCACCACAAGTTACATAGCTAGTCCTGTGCATAACCTATTGCCTGGCATACAGTTGGGGTTTAATAAACACTGGCTCCTTTACTAAATGACCGGCATACATTTCCAGATCACTTTCAACGTGCCCTGTCAGCTCATCAGTGGCCTTGTCTCTCCCCCGTGTTTGGAAACCCAGAAAAACATAACACCACAGGTACCCATCAAGCTCTCACATGAGCAAGGCCAAAGGTTGAGGGAGGACCATCCCTGGGACTGGGTGGAATTACATGGGAAGGGAAGGTGTAGGAACAGCTGGACATCCTGGTGGTCGCGCTCTGGGCTAGCCATGCATGCCGCTCCGGATGTCTCCCAGGAGCATAGACCTGGGTTTGCGGGGTAAAATTCCTGGCTTTCTGGAGGACATGTGGAGCCACAGGCAAGGCTGTGCCAGGTGTTGAAGTCCCCTGAAGTCCAGTCTGTGCGGGTCCCATATGGCCCCCAAACTCAGCCTACTAAGAGGTCCTTGCTGGCCCTACAAACGGCTGCAGCTGCTGGATATGCAGCTCCTGCCGCTCCTTGCTCGGCAGCTTCTGTTGGACGCGATGTCATGCTCACATCTTGGCAACTAGCCATCTGTACAGTTGGTGGGCGTCCAGGAGGATACACTCTCGGGCTCAGCCACAGCCCGGAAGGAAAACAAAAAGAGAAGAAACCCTCACATCAGCCAGTCCCAGGACCTGAGGATGCTGGCCCCTAAACACCGTTGGCCTGTGCAGCCTCCAATTAGACCCTCAGCTTGGATTATTCTGGGAGGAAAGGACTGCTTCTCCAGAGCAGCAACTGCCTCGCACCCAATTTCCCTGTGAAAACATCAGCCCATTATTATCCCAGCCTAAGGAATTGCAGCTCTCAGCCTCTAATTATTAAACGATGCTTCTCAGTCAAATTGGCTTCCAGCCCCGACTCCATCACTACCACCCCATCCTCGTGGGAGGTCTTGAGTTTAACGTCTGTGAGGACCCAGAGGACAGACGGCACCAATCAGTTCAGTCCAGCAGCTCCCCACAGAAGTGAGAGGGATCAAGATGGCTCAAAATGGAGAGAGACAACACAGGCTCCTGGGCTGGCTGCAGGTGACAGAGCGGGATGGAGGCCTTCCCATCGGCTCTGCCTGCATCTGAAGAAACCTGGCCTTCCCGGGCCACCAGGCATCTGCCTACCCCGCCCCCCAATTCAGAAACACCCGCTTGCAATCAGGACCACCCCCTTCAATGTGCTTAGTTAGAAAAGAACATTTTAAAAGTTTTTTATTGTGGTAAAATACACGTAAAATTTACCATCTTAACCATTTTTAAGTTCACAGTTCTGTAGGGTTTAGTATATTCACATTGTTGTGCAACTTATCTCCAGAACTCTTTTTATCTTGCAAAAGTGAAATTCTATATCCATTAAACAGCTCCCTATTCCCTCCTCCCCACAGCTCCTGGCCACTACCATTTCTGTCTCAATGAATTTAACTTTCTAGGTATGCCATATAAGTGGGATCACAAAGGATTTGTCCTTTTATGACTGGTTTATTTCACTCAGCAAAATGTCCTCCAGGTTCATCCACGTTGTAACTAGTGTTAGAATTTCCTTCCTTCTTAAGGCTGAACAATATTCCATTTGTATGGAAACACCACATTTTGTTTATTCATTTATCCACTAATGGACACTTGGGTTGCTTCCACATTTTAGCTAGTATTACTAATGCTACTATGAATATAGGTGTACAAATATTTCTTCAAAATCCTTTTGGATATATACCTAGAAGTGGAGTTGCTGGATCATATGGTAGTTCTATTTTTAATTTTTGGAGGAATTGCCATACTGTTTTCCACAGTGGCTGTACCATTTTACATTCCTACCAACAGGGTACAAGGGTTCCAATGTTTCCACATCCTCACCAACACTTGTTATTTTCTGTTGTTTGAGTTTTTTTAAATAGTAGGCATCCTAATGGGTATGAGATGTAAAGAACATTTTTATGCAAAATATTTCCAGTATGGTAAATAAGCTGTTAGGAGACAGGAAAAAGAGAAAGGAAAAAATAAAGCCTAACGGAGAGCATTCTCAGGCTGAGGGTGCATTCAGTCTCTCTGATGGCGTTTTGCAAAAAGGCTAATCCAGAAGTTTTGTCTACACTAATTTTGGTAACATCTATTGCCTCTGAAAAAAAGCTAGTCGTTCCCAAACCAAGACCACTTGCAAGTGTTTTCTCTACCCAGACAAGAAAGGAAACAGCAGGAAAGCAAAGAAGCAATACAGGGAAAATTCCCATAGGTTATTATTTTGAACAAAACACCAGAATTTATACATTTTATGTAGTATTTACACAAACCACTTTCAAAGTAATAACCTTGGAAGTTTAGCTGCATATTCCAAAGATGATGTTATTTAGAGCTCCTCTCTAGGAAAGGTCTTTAGTCCTCATTTAATTATCATTTGGAAAATCAAGCACATTAATTTATAGTCACATATAGATATGGTTCCCAAGGACTTCTGCCTGCCCCACAAATCAAATCCACTCTCAAAGGGTGGTAGCCATAAGCCGAATACTGTAATCCTCAGTGCTTTATGGAAAGCCCCATAGGCTCCAAAAGCTATTTCAAAGTGCCTTGAGCCATGGCAGCCTCTGGCCAGTGAGTGTGGGGGCCAGAGCTGCTGGGAGAGGTGGTACCTAGGGCTTCCCAGCACTCACCAGGGTGGGCAAACCCAGATCTAAGGCAAGTACAAGGTCATGCTCACGCCTTGTCCTTGGTTCCTGGTAGACTACCAGCTATATGTTGGCAATCAGAATTATTGAATAGACTTCTCAAATGTTCCATTATACATTTAATCACATCCTGTAGAAGCAGCAAGTGTTCTCATAATGGATCAGTCTGCTACAGATCACATTTTAACCCTTTAGGGTTGGCAATTGATGAATCATCTACAAGAGTGATTAGGCATCTATTTGGTGTCTGATGGTGGCAATGTGCATGTTCTGGGTTTTTTTAAGAGGAGAAGCCTAGGGTGCTACATTGCCTGCTACAGGGTGCCTGAAGCTGGGGTCACAGATCATCCCCAGCTACCTTTAGGATGTCATCAGGTCAGGGGCTTGTTGTTTATGGCCCAAGAGGTGCAAAATAAGAGCCCTTCTGGACTCAAAACCAAAGGCTTAAACCAGATTTAACTCTTCTTAGAAGGGCAGGCTATCTTTAAGCTAAAGACATGGCAAACTGTTCCCTTTCTCTGAACTCAGAGAAAAAGAAAGCATGTAATTTTGGAAGTAGTTTCCGTAAATTAAAAAAAAAAATCTTAAAATTCAAAGTTGATATATTCATGATATATTCATTCAAAAAAATAAAATTTTGTATTTTAACCTAATGGATTAAATTATCACAAAACATTTCTGCATATTTTCTAAAAAGGGATTTTGGTGTGAACACGTAACACATTTTATTTACATCACTGAAGTAAAACAACCAAGGAAAATCAATTTTTCTAACAGAGATTTGAGACATAGGGAAAAAATGAAATAGCCACATCTATACCTATCATGGGTTGAACTGTGTCCCCAGAAAGATATGTTCAAGTCCTAACCCCACACCCAGTCCATGTGAATGTAATCTTATTTGGAAAGAGGGTCACTGCAGATGTAATCAAGTTAAGATGAGGTCACACTGGATTAAGCTGGGCCCCAATCCAATGACTGGTGTCCTTACAAGAAGAAGGAAATGTGGGCACAGGGAGAACACCATGTGACGATGGAGGAGACTGGAGTGATGCATCTACAAGACAAGGGATGCCCAGGATTGCAGCAACTACCGGAAGTTAGGAAGAAGGAGGAAGGATCCTCCCCTCCTGAGCCTTCAGAGAGACACGGCCCTGCCCACACCTTGATTTCAGACTCCTGGCCTCCAAAACTGTGAGAAAATAAACTTCTGTTGTTTTAAGCCACGCATTTTGTGGTAATTTGTTACTGCAGCCCTAGAAAACTAAAATAACATTGCTGCTACCTGCATAGAAAGCTGCCTTTGGCTTCTATTGTCCATTGCCGGGCCCCTTGGCTTCCCTCTCAGTCAGGAAGAGTAAGTCCAGCTCTGTAGCCTATAAAGAAGCTCAGCTTCTTGCTTCAAATGGAGCCTCTACGTGAATTCCACAGGCATCTCTGCCCGCTGCTGTTGTCCCAAGAGTACCCATGGATGGGCTGTGCACAGCACACACACGCTTGCATGGACTTCCCTCCACAGGAAAATCGGGGTATTCACTTCTCCCACTTTGGAAGCAGCCTCAAACACAGATGAGCTCTTTCCAGTAAGCATTATATTTGGTGCTGGGAAGAGGTAGTAGATGAATTTTCTTGGAAGTTTTAAGAGTCTTGGGTAACTAGGATTTCAGTAGTTTTATATTAATAATAACAATAGCAATAATAATAGCTAACACTTGTGTCCTTACTTTGGGCCAGGCACTGTGAGAAGTGCTTCCTGTGCTCATTTAATCCTCACACCTTGGAGGTAGGACTATCATTTATCCCCATCTTACTGATGAGGAATCCAAGGTTCAGACATGTGACCCAAAGTCTGATTTCTAAGCCTGAATCCCTAGCAAATTGCCATCTGTCCTCTCCAATGGAAAATGCCCTCCCTTTCTCCCTTTGCAGCTCCAGGCAGAGTCTAGTTTTACCTGGTCACAAATACAGCGGCATCCACGGGGGGCGTATCGTCCTTGCCTCCTGGAACCTGATTGTTGCCGAGGTACCGTGCGCCTCCATACTCCTCGTTCTGCCAGTGACAGAAGCTCTCCAGGGACCGCTCACCATGGTGCCCAATGGACAATTTGGCCTAAAAGAAATCAGGGGGGCAGTTACAGAAGCAAATGCCCAGGGAAGCCAGAGTTCATGCTCAGACAGTGTAGATGTTAAGGTGGAGACAGCTGCTCGCCGGGGCGTCATTCAATGTCACCTGCCCACAATGCTGGTAGGAAGATGCAGAGACCCAGAGAGAGGCCATCAGGGGCCTTATCTATAAGTTTGAATGAAGACTATGTTATTAAAGAAAAGCTTTCTTCTTTTTGGCAAACTGAACAGCATACCCAACGTTCTCACGTTCACTGCTTAACTCTGCAGGTAACACTTTCATAAGGAAATGCACTCAATCAAAAGACCAGAAAATGATGCTACAGGGCACCCAAATTTGGCCTGAAGCTCAGGTATAGCTCCAGAAGAGTAGCCATGATTCCAAAGACCTCACCATCAACTTTGCACCCATGAAACATGCGGGAGTTAAGGAGGGAGGCATACAGGCCCACTGCTCAGGGTTCCCCTGAGATTCTGAGCAGATTAACTGCACACCAAGCCTCCAGTAACAGTACCTGTCCTCCTCTCACCAGGCATCCCTGGTCCCTGGCCCAGGGCACACTGTTGCCATCTGCAAAGCCAGGGAAGGAGGATAAAATACAACACTTGGACTCCTCCTCAGCACTCAACAGCAACTAGGAAGCCTGGAGACCAGTTACATTTTCCGTTACTGTGCCGATGGGGACTTACAGGACGCTGTCGTAGCAGGACAAGCTTGGTAACTTGAATGTTAACTTTAATTCCAAGGCTCTGGTGCTGAAACATATTGTATACCTGTCAAGAGAGAAAAAAAGAAATAGATAGAGATATAAATACAAAAATAAAAAAAACAACAACAGCGGTATCCTGGATGGGATCCTGGAACAAAGAAAAGATAGTAGGTGAAAACTAAGGACATCTGCACAAACTATGGACTTGAGTTAACAATAATGTAACAATATTGGTCCATTAGTTATAACAAACATACCATACTAATGTAAAATGTCAATAATAGGGGAAATTGTGTATGGGAACTCTCTGTACTACCTGTTCAATATTCCTATAAATCTAAAACACAAAATATAAATGAATAAAATATAAATGTATTTGTTTATAAAATGAAATATAAATTCTATTCATTAAAAATTATATTAATTAAAAAAATTTTTTTAAACTGTGTTCTTGCAGTACAAAAAAAATCTAAAGAAGAGTAATTATATGAAATTCAAATTTCAATATTCATAATAAAGTCCTTCCAAAATATTGCAGAGGGAGGAACACTCCCAAACTCATTCTACGAGGCCACCATCACCCTGATACCAAAACCAGACAAAGATGTCACAAAGAAAGAAAACTACAGGCCAATATCACTGACGAACATAGATGCAAAAATCCTCAACAAAACACTAGCAAACAGAATCCAACAGCACATTAAAAGGATCATACACCATGATCAAGTGGGGTTTATCCCAGGAATGCAAGGATTCTTCAACATACGCAAATCAATCAATGTGATACACCATATTAACAAATTGAAGGAGAAAAACCATATGATCATCTCAATAGATGCAGAGAAAGCTTTCGACAAAATTCAACACCCATTTATGATAAAAGCCCTGCAGAAAGTAGGCAGAGAGGGAACTTTCCTCAACATAATAAAGGCCATATATGACAAACCCACAGCCAACATCGTCCTCAATGGTGAAAAACTGAAACCATTTCCACTAAGATCAGGAACAAGACAAGGTTGCCCACTCTCACCACTATTATTCAACATAGTTTTGGAAGTGTTAGCCACAGCAATCAGAGAAGACAAAGAAATAAAAGGAATCCAAATCGGAAAAGAAGAAGTAAAGCTGTCACTATTTGCAGATGACATGATACTATACATAGAGAATCCTAAAGATGCTACCAGAAAACTCCTAGAGCTAATCAATGAATTTGGTAAAGTAGCAGGATACAAAATTAATGCACATAATAAAGTCTTATTGGAACAAAAAAATACATATATATGAGATATATAACCCAGATTTTATTTAAAAGGCCTTCTGAGACCAAAAAACTACCATAAATATAAATTCCTCAAGAGAAACAAGTATAACAGAAAACTCTGGAATCACACACACGTGTGCATACAAACATATACATGCAAAGATAAACTGGAAATCAGTTGGTTGAAAAAAATGTATAGGACAGGTGATTTTGAAAAAAAGAAATGGATGTCTGCTGATTCTGGTGTTTCCTGCAGGAAGGTGAAGGGGATCTTTATGAAAGGATGGGGGAGGTCCATGCCTGTGGCCATCTGCCACAGATGTCAACTTGTATCTTCTCTAACCCTCATCACAACCCATCAAGGTTGGTGTCTCCACCAACCTCGACTCAGTGACATAAAGCCACCAGCTCAAGACCCACTGCCAGTCAACTATGACTACAATCCAAATCCAGATTGTCCAGCCAAAAAGGCCATATTCCTTTTGCCCTGAATTCCTCATTCTAAGCAAAGTTTGTCAGTGAGATAAAGTCATAGTAACAGAAAAGGATATGCCCCTCTCAGTTTTGCACCTCTTGTTGGTAGAACTTAATTATAAGGATCTCAGCATCAAGAAATCAAAGGATTCAAGGAGAAGAGAGATAGGAAAACTCAAGTAAGGCATAGGAATGAAAGTTGACGTAGACAGAAAAAAACCATCGGATTTGAGGACCCCCAGATCATTACGATCCTCCTGAGTTCCTTCTCAGGAGAGAGCAGAATTCAGGGAGGTACAATGGAGCAGGTGATGAGGGTAGTAGTGTAAGATATAGAGGGAAGAGATAAGAATCTTTTAAACATTCCCTTTTCTTTTTAAATTGGGAAAATACTTTTGTTTCATTATGTCCTTTTTTTCAGTGTTATTGATATATAATTGATATACAACATTGTATTAGGTTCAGGTATACAACATGATAATTATATATATTATACTATATATCATAGTATATATAATATAGTATATATAATATATACATATCTCAAAATGATCACCACAATAAGTTTAGTTAACATCCATCACCTCACATAGTTACAATTGTCTTTCTTGTGAAAGAACTTTTAAGACCTACTCTCTTAGCAACTTTCAAATATACAATACAGTACTGTTAACTATAGTCACCATGCTGTATCTTACATCCCAGAACTTATTTATCTTACAAATAAAAGCTTGTACCTTTTGACCACCTCTACCCATACCCCTACCCCCCACCTCTGGGAACCACCAATCTGTTTTCTGTATCTATGAGTTCAGGTTTTTTAGATTCCACATATAAGTGAAATCATACAGTGTTTGTTTTTCTCTAACTTACTTCACTTGGTTTTGAATATGCTTTTTTTTTCCTGATAGACATGATCCGGAGGGAGAATTTTCTAGCAGGGGCATTAAAACTTTCTCTCCAGTACATCAGCAGCAACATAAAGCAATGACCACAGCCAACAGCACGGCCACAGTTAATTCAGGCCATGTGAAGCTGGACACGGCGTCGGGCACATAAGCGGCAGAAGCCAGGCACGCACAGTGCTTGAGCATCTGTGTGACAAAGGAATTAGCTGTGTCAGTGCTTGGATTTTTCTCTTTGAAAACTATTATTAAAGCAAAACAGAATCTTTGTGTAATTTAATATTCTTTCCCACAAGGAAAAATACAACATATTCAGTTCTTCTGTTCTCACTACCCCCTCCCAAAACTTTTTCTTTCCTCAAGAACAAAATTGCAGTCATTTTTTTTATACTGGACCATCTGTAGGCCAATTCTGAAGTCATGCCTTAACTACCTATCCCTAAACCTGAGTGAAGAAGGGAAAAGCACATAACTTTTTCCTTGTTTCTGAGAACCACCCAACGGCCGTAAATCAAATTTTTCCAGAAATATTCAGCCTTAGGATTGGGCCCAAACTGGAAAACCTCAATTCAAAACATGAAAACTAGAAAGAATGAAAACTTGAAATTATGAGGGAGAAAATTCAAGTCACACAGGGTTTCAAGGTGCAATCTAAACACTGCCTGTAACAGCAACGGCAGCCAAAGACATTAAAGAATATTGTGGGTTTAAAGCAATAACACAGGAAAGCAATTCTCAGTGATGTTCTGACACGCCCCCTGAAAGCAGCATAAAGAACCGAGCCTGAATGGAATGATGCAAGTTTCAGGAAGGACAAAGCTATAGGAACAAACTCCCTCATCAGAATCGCCCGTTTTTTCCTCTCCGGCTGAGGACAGTTCTGCACATCCCGTGTACCGTGACCCCAAAAGGCTCAGGTACTTTTCTTGGAGCAAATACACAAAAAATATGTGAGCTGGAGGGGGAGAAAAGCTTCATGCTCTGGAGGCTGGGACGGAGGGCAAGATGGGGAATTGTTGTTTAATGAGTGTAGACTTTCCGTCTTGCCAGATGACAAAGTTCTAAGGTTTGGTTGCACAACAATGTGAATACAATTAATGATACTGAACTGTCCACTTAAAAATGACTAAGATGGTAAATCCTGTTATGTGTATTTTACCAAATTAAAACTTTTTCATTAATTAATTTAAGACAGGAAGCTTCATGCTCTGAACAACGTTCTCTAGTAAGCCTGCAGGAAGGTACCCCCCCCTTGATGTGCAACTGGGACGCCCACATTCAGGAGAGCAGGCGGGAGCGACCACAGCTAAAGCACCTTGTCACCTGAGCAGACCACGCTCCCACAAAGCCCAGCAGAGCGCAGGACCAGGCAGACGCACAGGATCTCCCTCAAGGCCCAGTGCCAAGCCAGGCGAGCCGGGCGAGCCAGACGAGAATCCGACGACAGCCACAGAACACAAAAGCAGCAGGCCTCAAAGACATGTAAGGAAGTCTCCCTGTCCTCCTCTCCCATGGAAATTCACACTCAGGAGAGTCTTGGAGGCAGCGGCCCCATGACGTTTAGGGAGACACCTGGTTGGGCAGGGAAGAGCACAACCAATTGTCTGGAAAGTCTGTCTCCTGCATCCAGCTCTGGCTGCATCCTGGAAAGTGTTCAGAGCCCCAGCTTCATTTGTCACATTTCCTTGGCAGCCTGGGGGCCGAGTGGGTGGACCCACTGCCAGCAGCGCACTGCAGGGCTCCCCTGGCTGGGCGACATGGGGACACGGTCAGGGAGGGGTAGACAGGGACAGGTGATGGGGGCACGTGGGGAGGAGCTGTTCGCAGTGGCAGGTGGGGTTTTCACATAAGCACCACCTACCTGGTGACTTAGGGCCTCCCCAGGGACAGACGGGAAGTGGAGGTGACTCCCTCACATCGCAGGCCGCACCCATCCAGACCCGCACCCTGGAGGGGGCGATATTCTCTAGGAGTCCCTCTGAGCGGGGTCCCTGAAGCAGCAGCACCAACATGGCCTGAGCACGTTTTGGAAACGCATTCTGGAGCCCACCCCAGACCCCATGAGTCAGAACCCGGTGGAGGGGGGTGGGCCCAGCCATCTGCATGCCACAAGCCCCCCAGCAGCTTCCCATCATGGCCACTGGGGTGTGGGAACCAGTGAGTGCTCTAGCACTGCTGCTAGCTTCTCTGCTCACCAGAGAGAGACTTGTTGTCCGTTTCACATGGTAATTGAGTCAAACTGATGTCATTTTTCCTCCAAACAGAACTTGCCTGGAGCGTCTCAGGTTTTCATTCCACTCTGTGGTTGTTAAGGAAGCTAAAAACAACCACAGCTCTGTCAAGTGACCCCATTTTCCAGTGTGGCTGCCCAAACCCAGGGCTTCTAGTGTCAGCACCACCTGTTTCCATCTGCAATTTGTTCTTCAAAATGTTCCTGCTTCTGTGTCACCACCACCCCCAACCAAAGGAAAATCAAGTCACGTACATAAAAAGGCACTACAGCATATTTGGAAAATCAACCAAAGCCCACTCAGGGCACCCACTGCGGCTTGCTGACAGCTCAGAGACACAGGTCTGGCCGAAGTTTCTCCCTCCACACACTCCTGCACAGGTGAGCGGATTGCTGGGACACATAGCCCAGTGGGACTCTATACCCCTCTGAGCCAGGTGGAGGGATCTTTTAAAACACAAATCAGTGTATACCACTCTTCTACTTGACCCCCTGCACAGCTTCCCCATCGCACATGCAGTGAAGCCGGCTCTCCATGCCCTGACTCCTGAGGGGGCGGCCAGAGCACCTCTCACTGTGCCCCACCCTCCCCATCACCCACCCGGAATGACCTCTCCCTGTGCCTCCCAAATGCCAGACTGACTCCCACTGGCTGGCTCCTTATGTCAGTGTAATGCCTTCCCTTCTAAGTGGAGGGTCACTCATCACAGAGGTGTCCCTGACTGCCCCAGTCACTTGCTATCACCTGGATCTTTGCATAGCAGTTTATAAAATTTGCACACAAATCCCTGATTTGTGTGTTGAGTACTGTCTGTTGGTGCCACCACATGAGCTCCGTGAGGATGGGACCTGTTGTGGTCCCTACTCGATCCCCAGTCCCTAGGAAGTCCCCAGCACACATTAGGTACCCAATAAATATAACTGAATGGAATTAGTGAGTGCATCTCATTTTTTTTTATAGTGGTAAAAAACATAAAACATAAAATTTACCATCTTAACCATTTTTAAGTATACAGTTCAGTAGTGTTAAATACATTCTCATTATTGTGCTACCATCACCACCACCCACCTTTAGAGCTTTTTTATGTTCCCAAACTGGACCTCTGCACCCATTAAACAACTTCTCATAACCCTCTCCGCTCAGCCCCCGGCAACCACCACTACTTTCTGTCTCTATGAATTTGACTACTCTAGGCACCTCTTATGAGTGGACTCATACAGAACCTGTCTTTTTGTGATTGGCTCATTTCCTTAACATAATGTCCTCAAGGTTCATCTATGTCATAGCATGCATCAGTTTCTTTCCTTTTTAAAGTTGAATAATATTCTATTGTGTATATATGTACACATATATATTTTTGTTTATCCTTCAATGGACATTTGGGTTGCTTCCTCCTTTTGTGAATAATATTTGTGAATAATGCTGCCATGAACAAATATCTCTTGGAGACCCTGCTTTCAATTCATTTTGTGTATATACCCCAAAGTGGAACCACAGAATCATATGTCATGTGAGTGAACCTCTTTTATGCTTTGGTCTGTGTAGTGTCTGGACACTTTGTTGGGATTTTTAAAATTTCTTTTTCTTTTTTGGCTAAAGATGCTGTTTTCATTGGGGAAAGTTCCCCACTGGGTGAGCTCTGGAGAAAGGAAGGAACCCTCTTTCCACTGTAGAAACCAAAGCAGGTGGAAACTCACTCTGCTTGCCACAGAAGCCCTGGAGGGGCACTGGCAGTGGAGAGATGGTCCCAGGACACAACAGTGGCAGCAGGACTGCAGCCCACACTCCTGGCCGGAACTCAGCCTTGCTCTCTCCTGCTGCCTGGCCTCTCTCCCTTGAGTCTCCTGTCCCTTACCCTCCCCCCAGTTCTGAGGCTGGTGACCCAGTCTTCCTTTTGATTCTGGGCTCCTCCGTATACGGCTCCAAAAACATGTTTCTCTTCTGCTTCAGTTAGCCCAGATCCAGTTTCTTCTGCTTATAATCAAAACCCCTGACTGATACAAGAGCCAAGCTCACTGCTCTGTGATTTACAAAGCTCCTTTATTCCTTGTTTTAAAATGGGACCATTCTGCATGATGCTGGTAGGGGAACCACTGACCAAAACCGCCCACCCTGGCCAGGCACCACAGTAACCATCTGTATGAGTTGTTTTACGACAGAAAGTCCTGGTAAGGAACATGGAACTAATAAGCCACCACCAGCCTGAAGAATTCGGGAAAGGTCAAGAGGAGACGCCAGTCCATATGTCCTACCAACCTCCCAGAATCCTCCTCGCTGGAATCCATCTTGGCTGAGCGATGCGCGCACCACCAGGAAGGACCCTGAGCCAGAATGATTGGCCAGAGACCACCCGAAAGCTAATCCCATCACCATAAAACCCGAGACTGAGAGCCATGTGGCAGAGCAGTTCTCCTGGGTTCCATTACCCTCCTGCTCTCCACCCGGGTGCCCCTTCCCAATAAAGTCTCTTGCTTTGTCAGCACACGTCTCCTTGGTCAATTCATTTCCAAGTGTTAGACAAGAGCCCACTCTTGGGCCCTAGAAGGGGTCCCCCTTCCTGCAACAATGCCAGGGTTGTTTTAGTACCGCTTCCATGCTTTACAAGTCTTCAAAAATGACCAAAGTGGCTCTGCTCTCATAGCAGCCACTTCTTCTGTTGCTCTGAAGACTGATTCAACAGGGCTCAGAGGTGAAGTCGTTTGTAGCAGCCAAGCATGCTCTCAGAACAGTTCTTTCCCACCACACTTGTTTTATCAGCTCCATCTTGATACCTCCGCCTTGAAGGACAAGATATGACAGGTGCTGAAGGGGACCACCCATAGCACAGTGGGCTGTGTGGGAGGTGTAAATATGTAATTGCATTTATGTAGAAACACTTTCTACTAGAGTTTAGGACACCACATCTGTGTGACATGCTCAGAATACAAAAGGCTTTTCAGAAGTAAATTAATCGAGGAATTAAAAAAGGAAAGCCAGTGTTTACACAACTTCAGAGCTAAATCCTTTGCAAAGGATGTTAGAAAATGGCATTAGTCACTCATTTATGAGTTCACAGATGCCACAAAAATTTCTTGATCACCTGCACATGTACAAGGCACTGGGGAAATAACGACAAAGGTGTACACACAGTCCTACCTAGATGAGCTTATAGATGGTGCAAAGACAGTAAGCAGGGTGGGTTTTTTAAAATTCTGTTAAATATGCATAATATGAAATTTACATTTTTAAGTGTATGGTTTAGTGGCATTAAGTACACTCAGATTGTTGTGGAACAATCACTACTATCCATCTACAGAACTTTTTCATCTTCCCCAATTGAAACTCTGCAGCTATTAAACACTAACTCCCCATTCCCCATCCTGCTCTAGCCGCTGGCAACCACCATTCTACTTTCTGTCTCTATGAATTTGACTACTCCAGGCACTTCATTTGAGTATAATCATACAGTATTTGTACAGTATTTATACTTTTGTGACTGGCTTATTTCACTTAACATAATATTCTCAAGGTTCATCCCTGTAGCGTGCGTCAGAATTTCCTTCCTTTTTTAAGGCTGAATGATAGTTGAGTGTATATACCACATTTTGTCTACCCATTCATCCTTCAGTGGACACTGAGTTGCTTCCTCCTTTTGACTATTGTGAATAATGCTGCTATGAACATGGGTGTACAAGTTTCTGTTCATGACCCTGCTTTCACTTCTTTGGGGTATATACCCAGAAGTGAATCATATTAAAATTCTATATTTTTTTAAGAACCATCATACTGTTTTCCAAAGGAGCTACACCATTTTATGGTCCCAAGAACAGTACACAAGGGTGCCCATTTCTCCATATCCTTGTCAACACCTGTTATTTTACAATTTTTTAACAGCATTTTAATGAGAGTGACATAATATCTCATTGTGGTTTTGATTTGCATTTCCCTAATGATTAGTGACACTGAATATCTTTTCATATGATTACTGGCCATTTGTGTATCTTCTTTGGAGAAATGTCTATTCAAGTACCTTGCCCATTTTAAAATCAGGTTGTTTAGTTTTGTTGTTGTTGTTGTTGAATTTTAGGTGTTCTCTATATATTCTGGATATTATCAGGTATGTAATTTGCAAATATTTTCTCCCATTTTTTGAGTTGCCTTTTTACTCTGTTTATAGTGTCCTTTGATGCATAAAAGTTTTAAAATTTGGTGAAGACCAATTTGTCTACTTTTTTCTTTTGTTGCCTGTGCCTTTGGTGTAATATCCAGGAAATTATTGCCAAATCCAATGTCAGGAAGTTTTCCCCTATGTTTTCTTCTAGGATTTTTATAGTTTTAGCTCTTACATTCAGGTCTTTAACCCATTTTGAATTAATTTTTGTATATGATGTTAGGTAAGGGTCCAACTTCATTCTTTTGCATGTACATATCCAGTCTTCCCATCACCATTTGTTCAAAAGACTGTCACTTCCCCATTGAATGGTCTTTGTAGTCTTGTTGAAAAGCATTTGACCACATATGTCAGAGTATATTTCTGGGCTCTCTATTCTATTCCATTGGTCTATATGTTTGTCTTTATGCCAGTATCACAGTGTTTTGATTACTATACCTTTGTAGTAAATTTTGAAATCAGGAAATGTGAGTCTTCCAACTTTTTCTTTTCCAAGAATTTTTTGGCTATTCAGGGTCTCTCGAGATTCCATGCAAATTTTAGAATGGATTTCTCAATTTCTGCAAGGAAAAATGTTGTTAGGATTTTGCTAGTGACTGCATGAATCTGTACATTGCTTTGGGCAGTACTGACATCTTAATTATAAGACTTCTAATCCATGAACATCAGTGTCTTTCCATTTATTTATGTCTTCTTTAATTTCTTTCCATCAATGTTCTGTAGTTTTTAGTGTACAAGTTTTTCACCTCTTTGATTAATTCCTAAGTATTTTATTCTTTTTGACACTATTGTAAATGGAATGGTTTTCTTAATTTCCTTTTCAGATTGTTCACTGTTAGTTACAGAAATGCAACTGATTTGTGTATATTGGTTTTGCACCCTGCTAATTTGCTGAATTATTTTATTAGTTCTAATTTTTGTGTGTAGGATTTCATGATTTTCTACATGGCTCATACTATCTGTAAACATAGATAATTTTACTTCTTCCTTTCCTAATTGGATGCCTTTTATTTCTTTTTCTTGATTAATTGCTCTGGCTAGGACTTCCAGTACTATGTTGGATAGAAGTAGTGAAAGTAAGCATCCTTGTCTTGTTCCTGATCTTAGAGGAGAAGTTTTCAATCTGTCACCATTGAGTATTACATTCACTATGGGTTTTTCATATATGGCTTTTATGATGTTGAGGTAGATTCCTTCTATTCCTAGTTTGTTGAGTGTTTTTTATCATGAAAGACAGATGAATTTTATCAAATGCTTTTTCTTCATCAATTGAGACGATTATGTGATTTTTTCCTTCCTTCTGTTAATGTGGTGTATTACACTGCTTGATTTTTGTATGTTGAACCATCCTTGCGTTCTAGAAATAAATCCCAGTTTGTCATGGTGCACAGTATGATTCTGGTTTGCTAGTATTTTGTTGAGAATTTTTGTAATAATGTTCAAAAGGGAAATTGTTTTCTTATTCATAAGGAACTACAGTTTTCTTTTCTTGTAGTGTCTTTATCCGGCTTTGGTATGAGGGCAATGCTAGCTTCATAGAAAAGAATTAGAAAGCATTTTCTCCTCTTCAGTTTTTTGGAAGAGTTTGAGGAGGATTGATTAATTAGTTCTCCTTTAAAGGTATGGTATAATTCACCAGTTAAGCTCTCAGGTTCAGGGCTTTCCTTTGTCAGGAGATTTCTGATTACTGATTCAATCTCCTTACTAGTTATAGGTCTATTCAGATTTTCTAGATCTTTGCGATTAAGTCTTGGTAAGCTCTGTGTTTCTATAGGTATTTGTCCAGTTCATCTAGGTTATCCGATCTGTGGGTATACAATGGTTCACAGTATTCTTTTTTTTTTTTAATTTTTGAATTTTATTTTATTTTTTTATACAGCAGGTCCTTATTAGTCATCAATTTTATACACATCAGTGTACGCATGTCAATCCCAATTGCCCAATTCATATAGTATTCTTTTATAATCCTTTTTGCTTCTATAGAATTGGTAATCATGCCCCCACTTTCATTTCTGATTTTAGTAATTCAAGTTTTTTTTAATTAATAAGTCTAGCTAAAGAGTTATCAATTTTGTTAATTTTTTTGAAGAATCAATTCTTGGTTTTGTTGATTTTTTCTATTGTTTTTCTATTCTTTATTTATTTCTGCTCTAATCTTTATTATTTCCTTCCTTCTGCTAGCTTTGAGTTTAGTTTACTCTTCTAGCTCTTTAAGGTGTGAAGTTAGGTTATTGATTTGAGATCCTTCTTTTAATGTAAGCATTTTACAGGTATACATTTCCTTCTGAGCACTGCTCTCACTGTGTTCCATAAGTTTCGGTATATTGTGTTTTCATTTTAATTCAGCTTTATGCATTTTTCTCATTTCCCCTGTGATTTCTCCCTTGACCCACTGGTTGTCTAAGAGTGTGTTGTTTAATTTCCACATATTTGTGAATTCTCCAGTTTTCCTTCTGTTACTGATTTCTAACTTAATCCCACTGTGGTTGGAGAAGATACTTTGTATGATATCTTTTAAATCTGATGAAACTTGATCTGTGAGCTAATATACAGTATATCCTGGAGCATGCCCCATGTGCATTTGACAAAAAAAGTATTATCCTGCTGTAATTGGGAAGAGTGTTCTGTATATCTTGTTAGATCTAGTTGGCTTATTGTGTTGCTCAAGTCCTCTATATCCTTACTTATCTTCTGTTTAGTTTTCCTATCCACTACTGAGACGCGGGGGGGGGGGGGGGGGCGGGAGGTGAACTATCTAATTATTATTTTAGAAAACTGCATATTTCTCATTACAATTCTACAAATTTTTGCTTCATATATTTTAATGATTTGTTATTAGGTGCATAAATACTTGTAACTGTTATATCTTCTTCCTGTATTGAAACTTTTATTAATATACAGTATCCTTCTGTGTCTCTTGTAACTTATTTTGACTAAAGTCTATCTTGTATCATATTAGTATAACCACTCATGATCTCTTATGGTTACTATCTGCATGGAATATCTTTTTCCATTCTTTTACTTTCAATTTATTTGTGTCTTTTGACATAAAATGAGCCTCTTGTATACACTGGAGCATTTTTTTATATTCATTCTGCTAATCTGTCTTTAGACTGGAGAGTTTAATCCATACATTTAAGATAATTACTGACAAGGAGGGACTTACCTGTGCATTTTGCTATTTGTTTTCTATATGTTTTATAGCTTTTTTTTTGGTCCCTCATTTCCTACATTACTGATTCTTTTGCATGTTAAATTTTTTATGGTGAAACTTCTTAATTCCCTTCTCATTTCCTTTTATGTATATTTTATAGCTATTTTCTTTGTGGTTACTATGAGCATTACATTTAACATCCTAACATTACAGCACTCTGATTTTATACCAGCTTAAATTCAATAGCATACAAAAACTCTGCAGCAAGATGATTTTTAAAAAGGAAATAAATGTGGAATTATAAATCAAGATAAGAACCACCGAGTAAGAACCAGACTGCTATGATAAAGAAAACAGGTGGCCTTCTCAGAGGAGTCAGCAAGGAGGGCCCCTCTACGGGGACATTTACACAGAGACCTAAAAGACAGAGGAGCTAGCCATGTATGAAGCGGGGTGAAGAACATTCCTGACAAAGAGTTACCACAAGTCAGAGAGGAGCTGGGGCCCCTGAGAAATGGTGGCCCACATGGCAGGAGTCTGTGCTAATGTGGAGAAAGGAATGAAGCCCCGGAGAAGCAGGTGGATCCCAGCCACATGGCCTGGGAGGGCAGAAGGGGAAGGATTTCCATATCCACCATGAGGAAAGCCACAGAGAACTGCCTAGTGACAAGGTTCAAATCCTGTTGGAAGAAGATCTTGCTGGCCATTCTGCAGCAAGGATTCAAGGGGGAAGAAAATGGAAGTGAGGAGCCCAGCAAGAAAACTCCTGCAGTTGTCAAGGTAAAAAATAATGGTGGTCAGTCCAGGGTGGAGATGGAGAGAAAAGACAGATTTGAGATATGCTCATCACCTTGACAAGGTGGTACAGGGGTCCCTCAGCCCAGGCCTGAGTCCTCACCCTGCTAAGTACTCACTGGGTCTGCACCCTGTACTCCCCACAAGCCTCTCTTTCCTTCACTGTAAAATGAGAATGATGAAATCCACCAGGTATGAGGGGGAAGTGACATGAAATCAAGAAGCTTCCATCTGGACTGGTCAGTGCATCACAAACACACTTCCTTCCTTCCTCTCAAACATGGGCCATTGGGCTACTGATTGACATAGATCTAATACAGCACAACTATAAGATGCTATGAAAACTGTGAGCACTTGACACCAAATTCTCCCAGCTGTGGATGTGCTACTACACACGTAGGTCCCGCAAGCCCCCTGGCCTGCCTTGGGGACAGGGACTTGTCTGTGTTTAGCTCCTGGGGTCAGAGTGGCACATAAGAGTTGAGTCAGTCCCCTGCCCACAGAGACCCAAGTGGGAGGGCAGTGAGGGGTGGGCGCCTGGACACTGGCACCAGATGATGCTGGAGAGAAACTGGTTGGAATGAAGGTGGCAACCACTCCAGCAGATTTCCTTCCAAATCCAGAGGATCTAAGGAAACAGAGCTGCTTCAGTCCTACACAGCCACAGAAAACACTGTCCGACAGGAAAGAGAGGGGTTGGCTGGCCTCACCTTCCTGCTGGCTGCACCTGGGGGCCCTGTCTAATGACAGGGCTCCTCGGCCCAGCCACAATCCTTTCCCATCCTCCTGGCTTAAAGATGATCTTACTAACAGAAATCCCTTTTCTGAAACAGCCACAGGCAGGATAGAATTCTTCGGATTTTCTACACTAGAGTTTGAGAAATTGAAAGACGGTGGTGATGGTGGAGGGGGGCTTTGTTTAAAGTAAGGTGCATTGTCTGAATGTAACTTGTTTTTAAATATGCTGAAGAGCGACCCACAGCTAGAACAATGGAAACAGATTGCCAGTGGTGAGAGTCTGTGAGTGGATCAGACACTCTGCTTTCATTTGCTTTCTGGCCTCATCAGACTTGCCAAGAAACTCCAAGGGCAGATGACTGAAGGGCTAAGTGTCAGTGTACAAATGCCACGTGCCCTTCACCAAAGTGCCACTGCTCTTATTAGGTAGGCCTCGTTAAGAAACATGTAAATCCCAAATTAATGTGGTTGGCCCCAGATTTGCCCTCAGCAGCGGGATCTGGAGCCTCTAACATCATAGTACCAGCAGCTGAAGAGGACTGAAGAGGGTCAAATTAAAGCCAAGCATCACCACCACTCAGCCCCTGTAGTTCAGTCCTTACAGCCGATGGCTCATGGGGAGAACAATGTTCCCACGTACAACCCCTCTCCCAGCCTGTGATAAAATAGCTGCCCTTGTCCGAATGATAAAATTATGAAAGCAAACGTCAAACTAGGAGCTTTGCCTTATTACTACTTTAGTTGTTGTAATGAATGTTTACTCCTTGGATTTGTGCCCTGGACAAAAAATATAAATGAGATAAAATTACCTACAGGTGAAAGAGTCTGGTGCCAAGCCAGGTCCCAGCAGCCCACCTCCTGGGCTTCCTCTGGGCAACTGCAGCACTGCAACCCATCATTAATCAGCCACCGGGGAGACCTGGGCTTGTGCAAATGTGGAACTCAGAAATATTTCTCAGAAATCAGGGCCAAGAACCATTAAAAGTTAACAGAAGCAATTCCACTTCTGGGTCCATACCCAAAAGAAGAGAAAGCAGGGACTGAGACAGACTGTACACCATGGTCACAGCAGCATTGTGCACAGAGCCTTAGGAGGAGGCAACCCGAATGTTCATCCATGGATGAAGAGACAAACAAAATGTAGTCTGTCCACACAATGGAATATTATGCAGCCAAAAGGAAGGAGATTCTGACACCTGCTAAAACATGGACCAATCTGGAGGACACCATGCTGAGTGAAATAAACCAGTCACAAAAGAACAAATACTGTGTGACTCCACTTATATAAAGTCCCTAGAGTTGTCAAATTCATAGAGACAGAAAGTAGGAGGGTGGCTGTCAGGGGCTGGGCGAGGGGAGAATGGGCTGTTAGTGTTTAATGTGTACAGAGTTTCAGTTTTGCAAAACAAAAAGAATTCTGGGATGAATGGTGATGATGGCTGTACAACAATGTGAATGTACCTAATGTCACAGAACTGTAGACTTAAAGGTGGGTGAGAAAGAAAATTTTATGGTATGTATTTTTTAACCACAAGTTTTTAAAATCTGAAGAAAGAAAGAGAAAGGAAGGAAGGAAAGAAGGGAGAGGAAGGAAGGAAGGAAGGAAGGGAGGGAGGGAGGAGAGGAAGGAAGGGAGGGAGGGGGAAAAGAAGGAGGGAGGGAGGAAGGAAAGAAGTTAATGGAACTCCCAGAGTTGATGACTTTGAAAGGGAGGGTGACCAGGTGCCTCATGTTGTGCCCATGTCTTGAAAACAGATAAGTCCTGGATCAGCCCCGCAGGGGGTCCACACCTCCGTTTGCTTTGCAGAAGAGCCCATCCTATTGGGAGGTCTGCAGGTCCAAACAGTAACTCACCTTAAAGACTCTAATCTCGGGCTTCCCTGGTGGCGCAGTGGTTGAGAATCTGCCTGCCAATGCAGGGGACACGGGTTCGAGCCCTGGTCTGGGAAGATCCCACATGCCACGGAGCAACTAAGCCCGTGAGCCACAACTGCTGAGCGTGCGCGTCTGGAGCCTGTGCTCCGCAACAAGAGAGGCCACGATAGTGAGAGGCCCGCGCACCGTGATGAAGAGTGGCCCCCGCTTGCCGCAACTGGAGAGAGCCCTCACACAGAAACGAAGACCCAACACAGCCAAAAATAAATTAATTAATTAATTTAAAAAAAGTGACCAAAAAAAAAAAAAGACTTTAATCTCCACACACCATCAAAGCAGCCTCAGCTTTACAGCACGGCCTGTCTGAGGGCGTGTGGACCAGACAGATGGAATTTCCTGCAAATTGATACGTGTCCCGAAAGCAAGCACTGGCAAGTCACCCTGACAGAGGTCAAGGTACCAGAGTCTTGTCTTCACAGGGGCCAGGGCTGCCATGAGGCTTGCCACCCCCATTAGCCCAGGGTGGGGTTCACGACCATATATTTCCCTGTGGCCAGTTATAGACAGGCTTGGCCTGATGGTCACAGCCCCACCAGTGACTTCCTGTGTGACCCTGGCGATGTCTCTAGCCTCCCTGCTCTTGGGCTGCCTTCAGCCATCTCTCACCGCCCGCAGCACAGCCCAGGGCCTGGCCTTCTCTACTCACTCTCTTTCCATGAGCCTTACGTGCCTTTGCAGCCAGGCACAAGGCCCTCGGGGTGGCTAAACCCCTGCCTTACTGCTCTTCATGCAGAGGGAGCCAGCTCACAGCGGTTCTGACACTGCCAGCCAGCTCTGTGCTCAGAGCAGGAGTCCTGGTCCAGGCCTGTCTGGGCCTAAACCCCACACTTGTAACCCCTGACCCCTTTCCCTCTCCAAAGTCCTCCTTGACCCTGATTCCACCTAGCAAGGATCTTTTCTCTTCTCTCCCTCAGCCAAGATCTTCTGCGATACTGTTTCTACTTCTTCACTTCCTGGTCTCATTTCAGTTTGCCCCCACCCAGCTGCCACCCTCAACAATCCCTAAAGCTATCCCTTCGGGGACCTGGCTGCAGCATCTGGCATTGTTAACCACTCCCTTCCTGCACCTCTCACCTCTTTCCTTAGGGACAACCTCTGCCCAGTCTGTCTGCCCTTCTGCCAGCTCCCCATCCTCTGCCTGGCCCCCTGGGACTGGCACTCCACTGTGCCATCTGTGGGCAGCTTCTCTTCTCCCCGATGTGCTCCACCTGGACATGGCTGGCCACGCCAACAGCTGCATCTCCCAGCTGTGCGCCGATCAGCCCCAGTCCCTACTTCCAGCCAGGGCCTCCATCCTGAGCTCCTGTGGGGAACTCGAAGCCAGCTTGTCCAGACTAGAACTCCTCGCTGTGTCCCCAAATGCTCTGTTCCTTCTTTTCCCATCCAGTGGCCCCACCATCCACCCAGCCATCCAGGTTATAGCCCAGGTGTCCCCTGGATTTCTCTCGCCTCCTCCTCCTGCCTCTCCAAGCCAGGAACCAAGTCCTGTGGGTCTTTCCTCCCAGCATATCCTCCTCTCTGCATGAATGCCTCCTCCATCCCCACTCCTGCCCCTTAGTTCAGACCCTCTCTCCTCACACACTCCATTCCCAGTGCTCCTTCTTGCCTTTCTCACTCCAATCCACCCAAGTGCAGCTGCTGGGGTTGCTCTTCCAAACCTCGCTCCAGACACATTTCTCCCCTCCCCGTCGGCGGCCCCGCTCCTAGGGATGCCTTACCCCCCCTCCACATCCTGACCCTATGCACGTCCCCACCTTAAGGCTGCTCTACTCCCTGCTACAGCCGCATCACACCACCTGCCCTCCCCCGGATGCAGCTCCTGCGGCATCCCCTGCATGACCTACCACCGCTCCCCCATCTGGCAAACACAGTTGAAGGGTCAGCTCTTTCATGAAGCCTCCATGCTGTGGGGTGATCACTCCACAGCCCTCCACCCAGCCCCCAGTGCTCCCTGCAGAGATGTCTACAGAAACACAGACACTCCATCCATCTGTGACACCACTGCCTCCTGAGGGAAGGACCGGGTCTTTTTGCATTTGCCCCCCCAGCAACTAACACAATGCCAGGAAGTCTTCAAAAATGCTTGTTAGGAGAGTGTACAGACGGGTGGAGTTGGGATGCACACAAACATCCTTCTGTGCAAACAACCACCTGCATCTAAAATCTTCAAAAATGCTTGTTAGGAGAGTGGATAGATGGGTGGAGTTGGGATGCACACAAACGTCCTTCTGTGCAAACAACCACCTGCATCTAAAATCTGAGGCATGAAGTCCCTCCCCAACCTACCCACCAAGTGAAGGTTTCCCTCACTCCTCATTCAACAAATCAGATGTAGACGTAGGTTGCTTCCTTGGTTCCCTCAACTAGATAACCTCTCTTCCTTGCGCACAACAAGCTCTGTTTTACATTAAAGTCTGATCTTGACTCCTCCTATGAGACTGTTGGCTCCTTAGAGCAGGGACTGACTTAGCGTTGAATCCCCTTGGAGGGGCATCTACCCATAGAAAGGGTCTTGGGAGGCCTCTGGTGAGGAGTGCGGACAGACTCCCATCACTGAGCAGACTCAGGCGCTGACCCCACACCAGGCTGGCGAGTCAGGCCTCTCCCTGGGGGTGCCTCCGTGTTGCCCAGGGGTCACAAGGCTGTGTATGTCCCCATCCCCCAGCCCCAGGAGAAGATGGCCAGCACCCACATGCAGAGCGCTCGTCCAAGAGGAAGCAAAACCCCTGGTAAGGTGCTGGTCCCGGACTCACCATGTTCATGACAGTGAGGATGAACCTCTGGGCGGCCTCGGCCCCATGGTACTGCACCATGTCAGCATCGGCCACCACCAGCGTCTCCACTGTGTGCTCGGTGGTCAGCCGGATGGCATTCCTCCGCTCCCGCCAGTCTCGTGACGGCCAGCCCCTCCTCGGCTTCTTCTTTTCTAGAAAACAATAGAGACGTTTGTGCAGCCCTTTAGTGTACTGGCTTCCTGTCCACGCAGTGAACAGGCCTTCCATCAAGCCTCCCCAAGAGAATGGTCCGTCTTCCCCGGCCAGTGGCCGGGCCTAGCGTCCATCGCCCTCTGCTGCCGCGGCCGAGCCTGCATGCCTGGGGGTCAGATGTCACGAGGGTCACGCCCGTCCACTGTGGCAGCGACGGGGCAGATGGGGCCAAAGATTACAGAATAGAAAACCTGTCCCTGCAGGGAACGGGGAGAACAGCACAGTCTGTGGAGGAAAAGGAAGCCTGGGCCCGGCGGGGAAGGTTAATGATACAGACCCCCAGGCTTTCTGAAAGCACCATGACCCACTGCTGGGCCAATGAGCAGGGGCCTGGAAGAGGGCAGTCCAGAGACCAGGCCGAGAGTCACAAATAAGGAGCTACAAACGTTAGCAGGCACAAAAGCAGTATTTCAAAAAAAAAAAAAAAAAAAGCATCATCAAAAAAAACAAAAAAAAACAAATCACAGGACACAGACATCCAGGACAAGATTGGAGTTTGTTCCTTCCTCACCACAGGGAAGGTATTAGTAAACAGTAAGTAATCTTCCACTAACTCTTCAGGTCAACTGATTTCCTAGAAGATCTTACTTGCTAAACAGCTATGGTCATTATTTTGAGCCCATGTCAGGACGTCTGGACGCTCAAAGCTGCCATGTGAGGACTGACATACAGATTTGTGGGTGCAAAAGCCTCTAACATCAAAGGTTGATATGAATAACATGTACTTTCAGAATCCGAATGTGAATAGAAAGGCAGTTCCTTAATTTGATAGCTATTTTTTCCATCTTTATACCAGCTCACACGGAAGCCAGCTCTGCTACAACTTCCATGCAGTAAACCCAACCCACATATGCACAAACTGCCCTCATACAGTGACCCAATCATTCCAGAACCAAAGATGCATACTATAAGAAAAAACTGAAATATGCGTCATAGTGTACAAACAAGAATAGTCCGTGCAGTGAGACAAACTGAAAAACAATCTACAAATCCAACCACAGAGAAAGCCAACAATGGTAAAACAGCAGGCAGCCATGAAAAGTACAACTGTGAAGATTATTTAGTGATGTAGAGAGAAGCAGATATAAATCTATATATATGTCTTGTCAACCTGCAGGGTGGTTCCCTCCTCCCCAAAGCCAGGCCCACCTCCCATGGAGACTTCCAGGCCTCAGGAATCGAATTCGGGAAGGCAGGGTCTATTCTAAGATAAAAGGTAAGGTGTCAGATAGTACTGCCTTTGTACATGGCCAAAATGAAAGAGGCCCCTCTTTGAGGATCTCTCTCTGGACCTACACCCACATTCACCAACAGGTCCTCTCTGAACACGAGGAAGGTGGACCATGGGCGACCTCCAAATCCTGGGCTCAGCATGCCTGCCGGGAGCTCACTGCCTGGATCAGGCCAACCTGCCCAGCTTGGAATTTGTGATGAGTCATGTCACCCTCATTTTAAAGCAGCAGAAGTAAAGGGCCACCCAAGCAGGAGCTTTGCTATAACCAGCTCACCCACATTCTCCCAGGCGACCACAAGCCAAACTGTGCCTCAGCTCCTCCCAAAGTTGGGATTTATTGCCCACCTCTCAGCATCCCAACTCATGAACTCCTCTGCAGCTCTTCCCCACACTGGCTGCTTGTTTTCACACCATGTCTATATTTTCTGGTTCCTGTATGAAAAGAACTGCATTTTTATCAGGGTCTAAAGGAGGCACTACTAACATTCCTCTGGGAGATGGCGAGCTTAAACACGTAAGAGGCGAGTACTAAGAAAGGCAGCCCAGCACTCCCCACCAGAGGAGCAGATCACCCCCTGGACATTTCACACATCAAAATGATGCACTGGGCATCACCCTTTCAAGTAGGAACAAACAAGACCTGCCCCTCCCTCCCTGATGGACCTTGGAGAGCTAATAAACAGGGTATCATAAAGGGTAAAATGCTGCACGTTAACATATGCCCAGAACACTCAGTCACAGGTAAAACACAACAGTCAGGTGCTCTGTGGTTTTTAAAGGGTTTGTACTACAACTACCTCATCTGTCCCTTTCACTGCCCCCAGCCCCAGGCCCAGCACGTGTTGCGAAGTAAACACTCACTGAATGAATGCATGCTTGAGTGAGTGAATGAATGAATACATGGATGAATGAGAGAGTGAAATCCCTATTTCCCACATAACAAAGCTGAAGTCAAGCACTGGGCAGGGGTAAATTTGGCCCTAGAACCCAGGCTTCACCCAGCAGCTCTGACCCTCCCGCTTGCATTGGCTTTGGGTGCGAACATGTTCCTCACTGTTGTCTGAACTTAAAACACGGGCATGGGAAAGGCCACAGAAAACTCAGTGGGAAAGGATGCTGTATACCGACTTGGCTGCTGCAGGACCTGACCAGGAGGAGCAGCCTTCAGTGGCTGCTCCTTCCCCTCAGATGGCCTCCACTCGCACCAGGCCCTTGAGCAACAGCAGCAACTACACAGCCAGCTCCCAGGCCATGTGTGCTCTTACCTGAGCCCCCCTCACCAAGAACTGCTAACTGGGGCTGTCACGCCACAACCACGCTAGGCTGGCTGGTGACCCCCACATACCCCAGGGCTCTGTCCTGTCCCAAGCACAAGAGGAGAGGCCCCAAGCCTCGATTCAGACCCCCACTGCTAGGTGGGTTTCAAGAGATCAAAACTTTTCAGATTTCAAAAGGCAATGCGGTGCCCGGGCCACATACTCAATACCCCCTCCAGTGAGGTCTAGGGCAACAAGCCCTCATCAAAGGCACCACTCTTTCTGCAGTGAAACAAGTAAATAAAGATGCTCAACAGTCTGTGCAAAAGCCTGGATTGGGTAATAGCAGGTAAGAGACCGAGGACCTGCATTCCCTATCCCTGCAGGTGGGAAAAGGGGTGGAGGGGGAGGGAAGCTCACCCTCCTCTTCTCTCCCTGCTCCCAGCAACACCTCCACCAGCAAAGCTCTACAGCCATCACTTCTGATGGTTCTTTCTTTCCTACAGGGAGAACAGAACCATAATCTATTTTTACCTTTAATTCCATGAACTGCATAAATATACCCTAATAAACAAAGTTTCATCAATACAAATATTCACAGATTATAAGCATATTGAAAAGCAAGAAGAAAAACACCAATTTCATAATAACATGGGTGCTGGATTTAGACCTCACAGGAGAAGTCAAAGTTCAGGCCAGGCAGGCGTGCAGCCACCTGGGGGCCCTCCAAGCTCACTCGGTCATTAGCCGTCTCCCTCCACTGTGGGAACAAGGGAGGCAGCCCTCACCCCACTGATGAGGACAGACCACAACCTGCAAGGCCCCAGGCCCTCTCCTGTTGTCACAGACACTGGGGATCATTCCCAAGTCCAGCCCAGCAGTTTCTTTTGCCAGCACATTGCTGGGGCTTGGTGCTGACTTGGTAGATTTTCAATCTCTGGCTTCATATTATTTTTCTTACATTTATTTTCCTTTTGCCTCAATTATCCATTAAAAAAGAAAATTGTGTGTGTTTATGCAAGTTACCCTGAATCTTGTTTGGAACAAGATGCGGGAGAGAAAAAGACAAGGAAGAAAACAAGGGTATTCTAAATGTTGTACTTTTAGCATATTCAAATTATTACTTATTCTAAGAGTTTGGAGACTGATGAAAATGCTGAGCAAATACATAATTTCCTGTAGTTGTTAGTTTTGCTCTTGGTAAAGTAAAAAATAAGCTCAGTTATGAATTGCCAAGCTCTATATAGTATAGATACTTCTTTAGTTTAACAACAATAGAGTATTTAGGTATTCACTAGGGAAAACCAATGCATAAATCACAAAATATTTGGTGTGAGAGTTCAAACGGTGGAAGCCAGCCCTGAAATTACTCTACATCCCGCTGCACAAGGAGGATCCTTGCATGTCTGATTCTATAATGTCATCACCAGAGAAGACCTCAGGTTACTCTTTGTGCCAAAGGAGCACTGCCAGCTGCAGAAGCAAATTAGAGGGAAAGCAGACATGGTGGAGGAAATGGAGACAGCTGCCCAAGAGCACTGGGCTCTTCAGGCTGAGAAGACAAAGACAAGTCTCCACCACTAGGAACTAGGTATCAGGTGTCAAACATGCTTACAGAGTCAACAGGGAGATGCAGACTTAACCTGAACTTGTCATTCAAGCCAGAAAAATAAACATTTCCCACACACAGCACTCAAGGTCCAGATCAAGAACGTCCCCACCTGGGCACACTAGCACGGTGGACAACCAGAACCCTCAACATCGGGGAAGAGTCCAGAATCATGTATTCTTTTAGCTGCATTAACCATGGGTTTTCTCCAGCTCTCTAGTGGGCAGGACAAAGGCAATCCCATCAGAAGCCTCAAGTGATCCCTCAGTCCCTTCTATAACACTGAAGGACAGAAAATTAAAAACACTCATCAAAGAGAATTCGGAAGAAATTCCACTGCGTGTTCCAAGTCGGCAGCCTCAAGTGATCCCTCAGTCCGCAGGGGAGGGGGCAGTGAGAGCACCCAGAAGGACCAAGGGCCCAGCAGCCAACATAACAGGAGGGCAAGAGTGGGGCAGCAGAACCAAGGAAGGGGGATGACAGGTGGTCTGAGTTAGAAAGAAGAGGTGAGAGCACAGATGGTGACACCAGCTTCCGGAATAAGAGGGGTGCTGCTCGGCAGGCAGGGTACCCTTGTTCACTCGGTGGCACAGCCCACCCAAGGCGCCAAGGGTCTACAGCTCCCCCGCCTGAACTGGCTGGGCTGCCATGCAGGACACGTGGATGGGACTTTCTTTTTTCTGTACCTACCACATCAAAAACTAATTCAAAACTAGAAAACAGAAGTAGCCATGAGAACATCTCAGACCAGACTAAGCAGGAGACTGGAGCTCTGGGGTCCATGCAGCTTGCCCAAGTGACCCCCCGCCCCCGCCATGGCCCACTGCAGGTAGAGGACCTGGACAGCCAACTCTGAGGTGCTTGGAGTGCCCCCTGAATCCCCTGCTCCCCAGCAATCCTGCAAACTCCAAACTCCCATCCATGTTATAGTCTAACGTGGGTCTATGCTCACCTTCTGGGCTAGACTGTGAGCTTAAGGACCCAAACATCACCCTCTGGACCCACCAAAGCAGCGAGCACTGCCTGGTGCATAGTAGGAACATTCGAGAATTACACTTAGTTGAGTGAATTTTTTTAACTCTTTGAAATTCCGAATTAATAACAAGATTAAGTTTCAAGGAACTTAACCTAAATGTTCTAAAATTGAATTCTCACACAGTACTCCCTCCACCTAAGGAGGAGGGGACAACTCTAATTGTGAGGAGCCCAGCTGTGACATCCGACAGAGCTGGGTAGAGTCTGCCCATGCTGGGGTGGCCAGGGGCAAGCTTCCTCATCTCTAAAACAAGGGGATAATTATTCTGCTCTCCTAGGGTGGATGTGGGGAAACTAACACAGGGTCAGGTCTATAATAAGCACACTCAAATGATGCTGCTAGTCTTATTGCTATACTTATTATTACATTACTATGATTGCTGTTAACTCTTAGGGTCTAAATGCTAATCTTTAAACTTTGCATGCATGACCCAGAACCAATAGTGGATGCTTGTATGCACCCTACAGGGTCTGATCAGGACCTCTAGTCTAGACACTCACCAATCAACTTGTTGTCTTCGACATTTCTTACTGGGTAGGGGCATGAAAGAGCTTCTCTAAGGACATCCTCAATCATGCAACAATAAGTTATAATTATACAAAAATATCAGTTTCAAGAGGAGTGGCTTACAACTCCTGCTCAACATCCCAATGTAACCTCCCAACATTCCAGAGGGCAGAATATTTTAATCATCAGAAATATGATAGAACACAAAACATGACTGTACATGAAATCAGCTATTTAAACCATGAAACATTAATGACATTTCACACAGGATAGAAGAATGGAAATCAAATGTTTCTCATTAAGATGGAAAACAGACAGTCACACTCCTTGGAGGAGAGCCCGACTGTCGCCACAAGTGAGATTTCTGTGTACAGACACCCCCGCCATGGCCACACCAACCCATTTTCAAGGAACCAAAGCCACCACTCCCACAGCATGAAAAACAGTAAGATGTGTGGTTTCAACTGCATATCCAATAGCCCCACTATCTTTTGTCTTTAACTCTCCCAAAATAAGCAGCCATGAGATGTAATAAAAATACCTTCAGGGTGGGAGTTGGGAACTCTGAAAATTCACCTGGGCCTGATCTTGATGCCCTTGAAGGTGCCACTTAACAGAAAGGTACCCATTTCCTGTGTACCAGTTATTTTCCCTTTTTCTCCCAGCCCTCTCTTCTGTGCTCCACTCTGGGGTTGGGGGCCTGCAAACTATTTCCTGGACTCCCTTGCTAGCTGGCTTCCTGTTCAGCTCTGCCAACAGGCGGCGCTAGAGGGAGACTGGAAGGCAGGAGATGGGGAGAATGGGCTCCTGTGTTCCAGCTCAGGGTGGCATTGTTCCAGCAGTAGTGGGCAGCTGTGGCTCTAGCCTCCAGCTCCTGGGGAACTCCCAGCTCAGCCTCCTCATCTCCCTCAGAGGTACATCCATAGAGACACCTGCTTGGCTGTACCTCGTTGGTGGTCTGATGTCCCTCACAGGTCTGAGCCCCAGCCCCACTGCTGCAAGCTCTGTGGTCTTGGAAATGCCCCCTTTTCTCTTTTTCTTTCCCCAGCCCTGGGGTGATAGCTATTACCTGGGTTACCTCAGCTCCACTTTTGCTCATTCAGACTTTGACACTGATGTAACCAATTCCCTGTGTTAAATCTCATAATTAGAAATACCTAGCACAGTTTCTGTTTTCCTGACTAGACACAAACTGATATAGCCTAAAATGAGAGGGTCAGTCCTAAAACTAATTCCTACATTTCATTCAAGCTTCAAGGACTCCTCCCAGTTCTAGAAATAAGGATTTATTTCTTCACCATGGAAATATTAAGATATTGGATATGCACTTCCACACTGCAGAATCTTGCCATAGACAGTAACGCTGCCCTTCATTCTGAGTCATCTTTAACAAAAACCAATCAATGGGGTGCCCTGTGAAGGAACTGCAAGCATCAGTGTGTGCCATAGATTTCCCAACAACCTATCACTGCCACATCCAAAGAACCGAGGACAGCACCTTACAGATTCATAGTCAACACGGGGAAAGTACTGGAGGAGGAAGCATGAACAACAAGTCTCGTTTTTAAGTTTGCACACACACAGACAAACAACATGCTTTCCAAGAAAATTATCAGGTCCAAAAAAATTATTTTCTAATCACTTTTATTTTCTTCAACCAAAGGGTCTGCTTATTTAAAAACAAACAAACAAACAAAAAACTACCTTTTCAACTAGAAACGATGGTTCCACATGTGCAGAAGCACTCCCAGCCAGGTGAACTTTTGGCAGCTGCATAAATACAGTATCCTTGAAAAATAATGGCCTTCTCTCTCTTTTTTTTTTAAAAAGGAAAAAAATAAGTTTTGCTCTCCAAGTATGAATTCTTTAAATAACTTCCCCCAAGGCCAAGTCACTTTTATAAAAGGCATATTTTTTTCATGTAAATTCCTTACAAAGAAAGGTGGAAAATAGGGTTTTTTGTGGTTAAGATCCTGAATGAAGAACTGATCAACCTTGGAGTCCAAAATCAGTCCCTTCATCAGGCAGGAGGTGTCCCACACACACCCCCACCCTGGGAGGCAGAAGGGCCAGGGGTAAGAAGGCTGAGCTGGCCCTGCCAGACCTTTCCACCCATGGTCAGAGCCACGTGGGCACCAAGCAACCAGGCACTACTGTCTGTGGGTGAGGTGGGAAGATACTCATTTGGTCAACAAATATTGAATTGTGAAGATACTCATTTGGTCAACAGATATTGAATTGTGAAGTTACTCATTTGGTCAACAAATATTGAATTGTGAACCTACTATGTGCTAGGCAATGTAGGTGACCACCTAGGAGGAATAAACATTAATCAAATGAACAAATGAATATATAAAAATTATAAATATAACAAATGTTTGCAAGAAAGAATAAATAATACTATGACAGGATAAAAAGAAGGGGGTTCCAATTTAGATTGGGTTCCATCAGGAAGTGACACAAGGGACAAGATTAGGAGGATAAGCAACAGTTAATCAGTGGGAGTGAGAAGAGAGGAGATGGGAGCAGTCCAGGCAGTGGGGACAGCAGGTACACAGGCCCTGGCGACAGAAGAAAGCATGGCATGTTCTAGAAACCAGGGATTCAAGAGTCAGAGAGAGTGTGGCTGGCAAAGAGGCTTGAGCAATAAGGCAGGGGCACACTTGAAGGGTCACATGCAATGTGCTCAGGGTTTTCTTCTTTAACCCCAGAGCAGTGGGAAGCCATCTAGGGCTTGTGTTTCCAATGTGTCACCCTGGCTGTAATGGGTAGAACAGATTCCAGGGGGACATGGAAGTGGGGACACTAGTTGGATGACCACTACAGGAGCTCAGGTACATAGGGACCATAGCTAGACAAAGGGGGCAACTGCTGGTGATAGGAAGCAAATAGATTCAGGAGGTACTTAGAAGGTGAGAGCAAGAATACTGGGGATATTTGGGTGGGTAAAGAAGGGCTATCAAGGATAACTCCTGGTTTGTATGGTTGTGCTAACCACTGAATTAGGGACCCCTGGAACAGGGCCAGGTGTGAAAAAAAAGCACTGCAAGTTTTGGCCTTGTTAAGTTTCAGGTGCTTTTAAAGTACCCAAGTGGAGAGGTCAAGTTGGCTGTCGACTGTGCAGACTTGGTTCTCAAAAGCAAAGGCGAGATCAGAGATAGGCATCTAGGAAGCAACGATCCCAGACCGATCCTTCCGGGACCTCCAAACTGCATGACTGGATAGAAGAAATGGAACCAAGCTGGGGGCGGATGGCAAGGTGCAGGGAAAGCAGAGCATGGAGTCACAGGAGCAGGGAAAATAAAGTCTCAGGAGGAGGGGCTGCTCAGCTCCTCCAGCACAGCAGAGGGCCAGGTCCAGACCCAAGTGGGTCTTACCGAGGGTGCTGCTGAGGACAGGGGAGCGGAAACCAGGCCAGGGAAGGGAAAAAAGTGAGAGGTGAGGAAACGGTACAGACTTTGATGAGGTCTGGGGAGGAGAGAAACAGGAACACTGCTGGAAAATACTAGAATTGAGGGAAGCTTGAGATGGAAAAAACTCACACATCAAATAAGAAAACCCAGGCCCACGGAAGACTGCCATCTTCACTCGGTTTCTACCACTCTCCCTGTCCAGTCAAAGACTGCCAGCAAGGAAGAACAAGGCTTCTAATACGCCCACCTCACACAAACTGAGAAAAGACGATAACTGTTCAACAGGTGCCAGTCAAACCCTGAATCTGTGGCTGGCCTGGTGCTGGGTGCTCCCCTCAAGGGAGGGAGAGACGCATGTAAAACCTTAACAGTCCTATAAATACCCCACAGATGAAAGAACCGTCAAGGAAACAGCCCAGACTCCTAGGGAAAGCAGGCTTCCAACTGGAAGGAGAGGAGGAAGAAAAGCACTATTCATTGTATCGGGAAAGGACAGAGCTGTACAACCAGAAAAAACGAAGCAGGAAAAATGGAAAATGCAAGGTAGCACCATCTAACAAAGACGCTGGGCCTATTCCAGTAAGAATGTTTCACACTGGCTGTCATAGGGTTCCCTGAGGGTAAGGCAGATGGCTGCGTTTTCTGGTTTATTTCACATCAGTCTAAAACCTTGTCTCAACCTCTATTAAATATTAAATGTTTCTCGTAAAAGATACTGCATTAGTCAGCTAGGGTTGCCATTACAAAGTAACACACACTGGGTGGCTTAAACGACAGACATTTATTTCTTCACAGTTCTGGAGACTAGAAGCCAAGATTGAGGTGTCGGCAGGGTTGGTTTCTTCTGAGGCCTCTCTTCCTGATTTGCAGATGGCTGTCTTCTGTCTTCATCTTCACAGATCTTCCCTCTTTACCCATCTAAGTCCAAATTTCCTCTTCTTACAAGGACTCCCTAATGACCTCATTTAACTATAATCACTTCTTTAAAGGCCCTATTTCCAAACACATTCCTAGTCTGAGGTGCTGGGGGTTAGAACTTCAACACAGAGATTAGTGGGGACACATTTTAGTCCATAACAGATGCCCATCTTCTTTCTTGCCTTAAGTGTGGACTGGGCAGGTCACCTTCACATGAGTTGAAGTGTGTATAGCCACATAGTCAGGACAATCAGGACAACGTGTGATTCCCAGAAAGGACAGTCATCTCAGAGGTCCATCAAGATACATTTGACAAATTCAAGAAAACAAATGCAAATGTTTGTAATTATCATGTGCTTCTCACCACCACTTTTCAGTTAAGTCTACTGCTGAAAGATTACACTAGCCTACTGGAGCTTGATGGTTTTATCTTCTAAATTGATAGAAGAGAAAAAAAGAACATCCTCCAAATACACAGCTTGGAGAGAGAAATTAATTAACGTGCCATGTTTCGGCCAGAGCAAGACGGGACAAACAAAAGCCTGAAAAGAAATCGACTTGTCTCTGCACCTGGAATCCCCCACAGGGTTCCTGGATATTGTTTCTTTTGACAGATAGTCTTTCATCTTTGACAAAGAAGTACAAGAAACTTCAGACAGCGCAGATATTCCTCCACCTTTGCAAGGAGGGCAGGCCATATCTTTGGACCAGGAACTCTTCTTCATTGCTTTAACACAAAACTAAAATATAGGTGGAGCCTTCTTCCTTCCACCCGTCCCCTGATACCCGATAGTGCTCAGCACAGCCTCGAGTCGTGGGCTATACATCTCCCCAAGTATCTGGGTTTTGAGGGTGGGGACTGCCCTTCTCACCTCTGTATCTCCCACACTGAGCAGGGTGCCTGACGTAGTTTGCATTCAGTAATTATTTTTGAATGTATAAGTGAATGAGAGAATGAAGTCCATAAACAAGGAACAAAAGTATCAAAAAATCCTTTGCCCTCTTTTTAGAAGCTTAGGGAAAACAAATTTATGGATGTCAGGGGTTCTTCCAAATACACTGGATGCCCACATATTTCCAGAGCAGTTAACAATCAGACATCCTTCACTCCTCCAAAGGCCCCTTGACTTTCACAGAAGCCCAAGATGTCCCCTAACACATGGAGAGAGAGCTCAAATAACCCACCAGCAGACCTAGAGGTGGTAAAATAAGTCAAGTGCCCCTCTTTTGGCCTAGACCCAGTCACCAGACTATGACTCTTTCCCAAAGAACCCCCTTCCCGAATGCTGAGGACGCTCCAGGGCCAAAGAACCTGCCCAGAAAGGCACATTCATCTGAGCATGGCTGCAGTTCTCCTGACACCCTTACTAGTGGGGCTCCTACTCCCAAACTTCCAATGTCCCCACTGGGTCACCAAGAGGTGAGTGGTTCCTTTATGGCCACATCAGCCATTCCTCGGACTTCCACATGTAAAGTAGCCTTGGGCTCCACCAGGGTGAGCAAACCAGTCAAACAGCAGAGGGAATGGAAACCCTCGTTAAGCCAACTCGCAAATTCACTAAGACCCCCCCACTCCCAATTTCCTGTGGCTTCCCTCTGTTGTCCTGTGGCTTCCCCTAATGTCCAAGTAGGGAGCAACCACATAATCACACTGGCCTTCACGAGTTCAAGCACCAAATCTCCTCCCCACACCCTGGCCTCTGAACATGCAATAGCTCCATTTGGGAAATTCTTTTCCAAACAGCCACCTGACTGACTTGTCCTCACAATTCAAATGCCGTTTCCTCAATGAGGCTGTCCTTGGACCCCTTCACCTAAGTCACCAGAGCACACTTCTCTTTTCCTTGGAGCACTTAACCACAATTTGAAATAATTTAACTGTTCTGTGTTTAATAACAGTCTCTTCCACTCTACAGGAAGCTGTGAGAACAGGAATCATGCCAGTTTACTCATCGCTCTATACCTAGTGCCTAGCACAGAGTAGGTGTTCAGTAAATAGTCTTTTTGAGGGGGGAGTGGTCTTACCACAACCTCATTTTATTTTATTTACTTTCATTTATTTTTTTAACTTAATTGAAGTATAGTTGATTTACAATGTTGTGTTAGTTTCAGGTGTACAGAAAAGTGATTTAGTTATACATATACATGTATTCATTCTTTTTCAGGTTCTTTTCTCATATAGGTTATCACAGAATACTGAGTAGAGTTCCCTGTGCTATACAGTAAGTCTTGTTGGTTATCTTATAAATAGTAGTGCGTGTACGTTAATTCCAAGCTCCTGATTTAACCCTCCCCGCCACGTTTCCCCTTTGGTAACCATAAGTTTGTTTTTGATACCTGTAAGTCTGTTTCTGTTTTGTAAATAAGCTCATTTGTTTCTTTTTTTTAAATTAGATTAAAAATATGGAATGCTTCATGAATTTGCGTGTCATCCTTGCACAGGGACCATGCTACTCTTCTCTGTATTGTTCCAATTTTAGTACATGTGCTGCTGACACGAGCACTAAAGAGTTTTAAAATAAGTGAAAGAATATTAGACTTTTGTAGTACTATGATAAGTATTTCCTCGATTTCATCACCTTTTAATTGTATTTGATGTTTAAATCTTTACCCATGCTTTTACCATAACTTTTTGGTGTCATTTCTGAGTCTTTGTCATTGAATAGAGGGTTTTAATGCCTTTATATTTATTATAAAAATGATCATTTTTGATCTTCTGTCATATTTTTAGTTCCTTTTCTCTATTTTCCTATGTGAGCTATATTTCACTGAGTTTATCATCTCCAGTATTGAGGAAGCAATTCTACAATAAGCTATCCTTACAATCTTAGGAAACATTCTTTCCATGTCAAGAACATAGTAGAACTTTGGCTTTCCCTCTGTGCAGAGAAGAATTTAACATCCCTTTTTTCTCCCAGATTCCTTTCCACTTTTCTTTTATTTGTTTATTTATTTGTTTATTTATTTGTTTGTTTATTTATTTATTTATGGCTGCATCAGGTCTTCGTTGCTGTGCATGGGCTTTCTCTAGTTGCGGTGAGTGGGGGATACTCTTTGTTGCATTGTGCAGGCTTCTCATTGCGGTGGCTTGTCTTGTTGCGGAGCATGGGCTCTAGATGCGCAGGCTTCAGTAGTTGTGGCACACAGGCTCGGCAGTCGTGGCTCGTGGGCTCTAGAGCGCAGGCTCAGTAGTTATGGTGCATGGGCTTAGTTATTCCATGGCATGTGGGATCTTCCCGAACCAGGGATCAAATCCGTGTCCCCTGCATTGGCAGGTGGATTCTTAACCACTGCGCCACCAGGGAAGTCCCCCACTTTTCTGATTTGTAAATATTTCTTAAATTTGAGGTACAGAATATTATTAAAGTACTTTATATTTTACACCTTTCCTTACTTTTTACAACAGCTTTATTGAGATATGATTCACATACCATACAATTCATCCATTTTAAGGATACAATTCAATAGCTTTTGGTATATTCTCAGAGTTGCACAACCATGATGACACAAATAGACAATTTTTATCACCCAAAATGAAACCCTATACCCATTAGCAATCACTTCTCATTTCGCCCTCTACCACCCCCGCCCCAGGAAATCACTAATTACTTTCTGTCTCCATAGGTTTGCCTATTCTGAACATTTCATATAAACAGAATAATTTAATATGTGGTCTTTTGTTTCTAGCTTCTTTCTCTTATGAAAGTATTTTCAAGGTTCATCCATCCAGCATGTATCTGTACTTTATTCCTTTTTGTTGCCAAATAAGATTCCATTGCATGGAATACCACTTTGTTTTCCATTCATCAGTTGATGGACATTTAGGTTGTTTTCATATTTTGGCTATTGTGAATAATGCTCCTATGAACATTCATGTATAAGTTTTTATGTGAATAAATGTTTTAATTTCTCTTGGGTGTATACCTTGGAGTAGAATTGCTAGGTCATGTCGTAACCCTTTGCTTAAACTTCTGAGGAACTGCCAACCTGTTCTTCAAGTGTCTGTACCATTTTATATTCCCAGCAGCACCATATGAGGGTTCTAGTTTCTCTACATTTCCAGCAACACTTATTATTGTCCATCTTTTTTATTGTAATTATCCAAGTGGGTACGAAATGGTATCTCACTGTGGTTTTGATTTGCATTCCTCTGGTGTCTAATAATGCTAAGCATTTTTTCATGTGATCATTGGTCAATTATATGTATATTCTTCAGAGAACTATCTTTTCAAGTCCTTTGTCTATTTTTCAATTGAGTTGTCTTTTTAGAGTTGAATTATAGGATATATCCCAGGTACAAGTCCCTTATCAGATATATGATTTGGAGAAATTTTCTTCTATCATGTGAGTTATCTTTTCACTTTCTTGATTGTATCCTTTGAAGCACAAAATATTTTAATTTTTATTAAATCCAATTTATTTTCTTTGGTTGTGTTTTTGATGTCATATCTAAGAAACCATTGCCTAATTCAAGGTCATAAAGATTTATTCCTATATTTTCTTCTAGGACCATGATAGTTTTAGCCCTTACATTTAGGTCTTTGATCTTCCCTTAACTCTTTAATTATTGCTTTCCATTTGTAACTGTATTTGCATCAATTAGTTAAGCTTAACTCTATGTTAAACCAGTTTCAATCATCCACATCAACTCTTTATATCATGCCCTCCCTATTTCTAATCTTTTAATTTTGCTTCAGCTCACAATCAACTGCAATTATGTTTTAAAGAAATTCTTCCTAGAAGGACAAGCAGGGTGTATGGTTTCTAAACTCTTACATATCTAAGAGTATCAGGTGCCCTCACAGGTGAACAACAAATTATCTGAGTGTCATATTCTTGGAGCACAGTCACCTTTTTTTTTTTTTTAATAAATTCATTTATTTATTTTTGGCTGCACTGGGTCTTCGTTGCTGCACGTGGGTTTTCTCTAGCTGTGGCGAGCAGGGGCTACTCTTTGTTGTGGTGCGTGGGCTTCTCATTGCAGCGTCTTCTCTTGTTGCAGAGCACAGGCTCTAGGCACGCAGGCTTCAGTAGTTGCAGCATGCAGGCTCACTAGTTGTGGCTCATGGGCTCTAGAGTGCAGGCTCAGTAGTTGTGGTGCACAGGCTTAGTTGCTCCGCGGCATGTGGGATCTTCCCAGACCAGGGCTTGAACCTGTGTCCCATGCATTGGCAGGCGGATTCTTAACCACTGCGCCACCAGGGAAGCCTGCACAGTCACTTCTTGTCCCAACACTGCAGTCCTGGCTCCACTGTCTTCTAGGACTTAGTATCATGGACAACTCAGGCCTGCCAGATTTTTGTTTCTTTTAAGTAACCCGTTTTGTCTGCTTGAATACTGGTATAACTTTTCCTATTATTCTTATAATTCACAAATTTTGCCAGAATAAATAACTGTGGGCCTATGTATATGAATTTTGATCAAAACACAGTAAGCCTTTTATCTGGTAAACTGAGATTTCTTTAAACCTTCCAGAAAGTCTTCATTCATTAAAAATCTTTGATGAATGCCCCTATCCTAACTTGGGCAGAGGGGTTCCTTCTGCAGAGATTCTAAAATTGGACTTAATTTTCTGTAACCCATTTCTATCACTTCCTTTCTCACCACTCTATTCTTTCCTTCCTTTGCCCCCAAAGAAGCATGTCACATTTATTCTCTACATCACTTATTCAAATGTGTAATGTCATTTCAACTGCATAGTGCCTCCCTTGTAGATTTTAATTCTGCTACAGCAAACTAGTTTTATAAGCTTTCATTATCTCACCAGTTCCCTTTTATTTTAAGCTTATTGTTTTTACATCTCATTCTGCAGTTCTTATGGCTTTTGCTTCTTTAAAGTCCTATCTTCCTTTTTTATGACTTCTGACATCTGTTTAGGTCCAAATGTTCTCTTTTTTATTGAAGTATAGTGGATTTACAATATTGTGTTAGTTACAGGTGTACAGAAAAGTGATTCAGTTATATATATGTATTTTCAGATTATTTTCCATTATAGATTATTATAAGGTATTGAATATAGTTCCCTGTGCTATACAGTAAATCCTTGTTGCTTACCTATTTTATATATAGTAGTGTGTATATGTTAATCCCATAATTTATCCCTCCCCACCTTTCCCCTTTGGTAACCATAAGTTTGTTTTCTATGTCTGTGAGTCTGTTTCTGTTTTGTAAATAAAATCATTTGTATTATTTTTTAGATTCCACATGTAAGTGATATCATACAATATTTGTCCTTCTGTCTGACTCACTTCATTTAGTATGATAATGTCTAGGTCCATCCATGTTGTTGCAAATGGCAATGTTTCATTTTTTATGGATGAGGAATATTCCACTGTATACATACACCACAGCTTCTTTATCCATTCATCTGTTGATGGACACTTAGGTTGCTTCCATGTCTTGGCTATTAGAAATAGTGCTGCTATTAATATTGGGGGGCATGTATCTTTTCAAATTAGAGTTTTTATCTTTTCTGGATATATGCCCAGGAGTGGGATCACTGGATCACATGGTAGTTCTGTTTTTATTTTTTTAAGGAACCTCCATACTGTTTTCCATAGTAAAGCCTTATCTTCTTACATCCCATTAGGATACCAGTTTTCTAAAATTTATTCTGGTCCTGAAATAAATCCTTTCCAAAGATATGTTTTCTCTGCATATCCTTTCCCTTATAGGCTATAGTATTTGAACTCAGACCCTCAAATGGGTTTTCTGTACATACTCAAATTGCAATGAGGAGAGGTCTACCTAAAGCCAGCACCAAGACTTGGGTGAACAGGTCTCCCTTGATCACAACAGTCAGCATCCCATCTCAGACCTGCTACTAGAGGACAGGCAGACAAGCACGATGTTCAGTAGGCATCTGTGTAGTCGGCTCTACCAGGCTGTGGTGGGATCCTGTACCTCCCCAAGGAGCAGTACTGTACATTCTGAATTGACGGGACACTTAAATAGGGATCTACAGGCCTCCTTCTGTCCACAGGGCAATGCTAGATACAAAATACCAGCAACATACCTCCCGCCACAGGGCTGCCCTGGAGTTAGCTGTAGAATGGCTATAAAACAATGGCTAATGCCAAACCAACAGGGACAGCCAACCAGTTTCCTAAGTATCATAAAATTCAAAGCCAAGGACAAACAAGAGATGGGAAAATATTTCTTCCGGCTCTCTTTCAGACAGGCAGGGTTTGGCCACTCTGAAAAGCCCACTGACTACCCTTACCAATCCAGGCCCACTGTTCTTTATAGTTAGTGGAAAGTCCTTGCCAATTTTGACAACAGATTGCCTATTTCCTTCATTTTTCTAAATATGTTTTTGCCTTTTTCTATTTTCATACGGGTTTTAGTGGAAGGACTGCTTGATAGTTGCAGGGTGAAACCCGAGGCCATGCTGTAAGCACGCTTTGCAATGCCCGCAGTGCCCTTGTCATCCAGAGATTAATAAGAGAGCATTTCTATGGCCTCCTAATCTGAATGTGTCGCCACATCCTGGATGATTTATTTTAATCTGCTGCCACTGGTCTCCTATAACAAACTCATTTGGACTGTCCTAAGCTCTGTAGCACAGTCTTTACAAGAAGCTTCAATGAGCCGTAAGTCCACCAACCTCAGCATTCAATTCCTGAGAGACAATGCTCCCACATGGCAAGTCCAGACACTGACAACATGTTGAGAGCTGAGATGCCCCAGTACCTCCTCAGGACATTCAGAGGAGTCACATGCTCTCTCTTTTTATGGTACTGCTCTGCCCTATCTTTTAGAGACAGAATAGCCCCTTCACCTCCTCCCTCCCCCACCTTCTTGTCCTTTTCATCCATATTTATTGCACATCCTTTCTGAGCCAGGCTCACATCACTTCTGTTCTGATCCTGGCATATCTGAGCCAACCATCCACTGCACAACACTGGCTCGTACTGCGTGGCCCTTGGGCCATCCTGTTGTGAGAGGAGGCCTCCCTCCACAAGGTGCATGGTCAATTTCTTTGTCTGATATGATTCCAGTTACTACATCCCTGGAAACCAGACCCATCACACTGATTTTCTGCTCTAGACGCCTATAAGGGCAGACCAACATAAAGTCACCAGCCCAGCAAGCAATCTTCCAGGGCAATTCTGCCACCATAGAATCCTGATCACTTGTAGCAGGATCCTGACCTGTGGGGACCACACTGCATCATCAATCAGTACAGTGGTCTGAGATCAGCTCTGGATATGCCTTCAATTTGAAATCATACCTGCCTACACATGCCCAGCAGGAGCTTTGGACAGGGCACCAGCAGCTACATAAGCCCACCAGTTGTGGCTCTGATCCCATCACAGGTCAACTCACTCCCTGTCTGGATGCTACATGAGAGAAGATGAAAGTCCAGCCAGGGAAATCCAGAGGTCAGCTGCTATTGCCATGACTAACTTGCTTCCCAGCTCTGGGAATAACACCAATTAGTTTTCTTTCTGGAATGTCCCCTTTCAGGGCCACTTACCCTGGTCAGCATTAGAAAAAACCCACACTCCCTGTCACGCCCAACAGTAGGCCTCTCTTGCTTTGAGAAGTCTTCAAGGAATCTTAGATCATAGACTGCACTTCCAGAAGATCCATTTCAATGCTGCCCAATTTCAGTCAATCACCTTCACAACTATGCTGCCACAGCAAGCTAACCTCAGATTTCTAGAGTTCCTGCCACAGCATGAAAGAGCCATTTTATGACAACTGTGGTTCTCAAACTGACCACTTTTCTCTTGCAGCCCATGAGTTCCACTTTCAGGACAAGAGTGAAAACTGACATTTGAGCCACTACTCTTTCATTCCTTCCCATCCTAGCTCAGATTGATGGAAACTCCACTCCAGATGAGCATGACAAAGAAGCAGAGCTCCTCTTCCCCTCAGCTGCCAATCAAAGGATATGGTGCTTTACCAGGAGGGGTAGGCCACCATCATTTGTCATCTCCTCCAGTCCAAACTGAAGAGTCTAATTTCCTGATGAGTGCATCCAAAAGGTTAAGATTCCATTCCTTCACCCAGCCCCCCTCATAAGAAGGAGGTTCTAACCCAGGAAAATACTGGGGGCACAAATCACCCTTATATCAGCTTGCTCACAGGGCAGATATTCTATGTCAGGAGAGTCAAGCTGAGAAGACCAGAGACTACTAACTCTGCCTATTGTCCAGAGTAGTGGCTTAGAGATTTTCCCCAAAGACAGAGGTAGTCCATAAAAACAAAGAGCTTCTATGCTCTCCCCAAAAGTACTGGCAAATAAAGTGTGGGACGTTCAAGCCTACAGGCACTCTTGAAAACAATAAGGATTTTAGTGATAAGCAAATATGAGGCTGGCAGCTCCTCTTAATAAAGAGCAATAAGTTAAATGATAGGTCAGGTAGTTCATCAGAGAGAAAAGGAAAAGAGAGTCCTCCTGGGGTTAGAATAGACCTCAGAGACTTGCCACAAAAATGACCCCTTACTGAATTTAGTTGGATCAAATGGCAGAGCCATGTATGTCTCAGGCACTGTTGAAACCAATAGAGCAATCAGTCAGCAATTAATGAAGCACACCAGCTGGGTGTGATACCAAAAAAGGCAGACAGCTTAATAGAGAGATTAGGGAAAGAGACAGTCAAAGAGAAGCCCGATTAAACCACTGTCATGTAGGGTGACTGTGCATATACCCCAGGCTTCTCCCTCTGAGAGTGGCACTAAAGGAAAAAAGACATCACCAAAATAGTCTGAGTCACTAAACAAATAAACAAGCAAACAACAACAAAAGAAGACCTTAAGAAGTGATAAGGAACCACTATCCAGGTTCCTGCAATTATAAAATGTCCAATTTTCAACAAAAACTATGAGACACAAAAAAGAAACAGGAAAGTGTGACCCACATGTAGGGAAAAAAAGCAGGCACAGAAACTGCCTGTGAGAGAGCCCAGATGACAGATTTAACAGGCAAAGACTTAAAAACATCCACAATAAAAATGTTCAAAGAAATAAAAAAACTATGCTTAAAGATGTAAAGAAAGCTATAATGACAATGTCTCATCAAATAGAGAATATCAATAAAGAGATAGAAATTACTTTTTTTAAAGCAGTAAATTGAAATTCTGGATTTGAAAAGTACAATAACAAAAATGAAAATTTCACTACAGGAGCTAAAACTATATTTAAACTAGTAGAAGAAAGACCCAGCAAATATAAGGATATATTGATAGAGATTATACAATCTGAAGAAAAGCAGAAAATGAACAGAGCCTCAGAGAAATGTGGGACACCATTAAGCACACCAATATAATGCAATGGGAAGGAGACGAAGAAGAGAAAGGAATAGAATAAAATTTGAAGAAATAATGCCTGAAAACTTGCTAAGTATGATGAAAAACATGATTCATTCAAGACACTCAACAAAATCCAAGTAGAATAAATACAAAGAGATCCACACCCAGACATACGGTAAAAATGCTGGAAGTCAAAGAAAAAGAGAAAATCTTGAAAGCAGTAAGAGAAAATTGTCTCATCATGTACAAGGTGCCAATAAGATTAGCACCTGACTTCTCATCAGAAACAGTAAGGCCAGAGACAGTTGGATGACATATTTAAGGTGCTGAAAGAACTGTCAACCAATAATCTTATATTCAGCAAAACAATCCTTCAAAAACAAAGGTGAAATAAAGATATTCTATGATAAGCAATAACTGAGAGAATTTGCTCCTAGCAGACATTCCTCGCGAGAAATACTAAAGGAAGTTGTTCAGACTAAAAGAAAGTACCCCAAATGACAATTCAAATCCACAAACACAAGAAAAATAATAGAATTGAATATGTAATTAAAAGAAACAGTATAATTGCATATTTCTTCCCCTTTTTCTCTTAACTGATTTTAAAAGAAATTGTATAAAACATTATTTACATAGCTGTATTATCAGGCCTTTCACATAGAGAAAGATAATGTGTTTGACAATAAAAGCACAAAAGAGATGGGTGTTAGCAAAGTTGTCTTGGAGTAGGAAAATGATAACAGATGGTAACTCAAATCCACATGAAGAAATGAAGAGAGCAAGAAATGATAAAAAGGAAGGTTGATATAACAAACTCTATAGACTTGCTCAATTTTTCCTTTCTCAGCTTCTTTAATACACATAAAATTATATAAAGTAAGAAAAATTATACTAACAACAATTCATTGTTGGGTTTGTGATATGTATGTAATATATAAATATAAAATATATATTATGATATATATTTATAAACAATAATAGTTCACAAAAGGGGAAAGAGAATAGAGCGATATAGGGGTAATGTTTCTATATCTCACTAGACATAAGTTAGTAAATCTGAAGTAGATTCTGAGAAGTTAAGATATAATATGGTGGAGAGAGACCTTCAAGATGGTGGAAGAGTAAGACGTGGAGATCACCTTCCTCCCCACAAATACATCAGAAATACATCTACATGTGGAACAACTCCTACAGAACACATACTGAATGCTGGCATAAGACCTCAGACTTCCCAAAAGGCAAGAAACTCCCCATGTACCTGGGTAGGGCAAAAGAAAAAGAAAAAACAGAGACAAAAGTATAGGGATGGGACCTGCACCTTGGGGAGGGAACTGTGAAGGAGGAAAAGTTTCCACAAACTAGGAAGCCCCTTCACTGGCGGAGATGGGGGTGGACAGGGAAGAAGCATCAGAGCCACGGAGGAGAGCGCAAGCAACAGTGGTGCAGAGGGCAAAGTGGAGGTATTGCCGCACAGAGGATCAGTGCCGACCAGCACTCACCAGCCCAAGAGGCTTGTCTGCTCACCCACCGGGACGGGTTGGGGCTGGGAGCTGAGGCCCGGGCTTCAGAGGTCAGATCCCAGGGAGAGGACTGGGGATGGCTATGTGAACACAGCCTGAAGGGGGCTAGTGCGCCACACTAGCCGGGAGGGAGTCCAGGAAAATGTCTGGAACTGCCTAAGAAGCAAGAGACCATTGTTTCGGGGTGTGTGAGGAGAGGGGATTCAGAGCACTAGCTAAACGAGCTCCAGAGATGGGCACGAGCTGCGGTTATCAGCATGGACACCAGAGATGGGCATGAAACACTAAGGCTGCTGCTGCAGCCACTAAGAAGCCTGTGTGCAAGAACAGGTCACTATCAACACCTCCCCACCCGGGAGCCTGTGCAGCCCACCACTGCCAAGGTCCCATGATCCAGGGACAACTTCCCCGGGAGAATACATGGCACTCCTCACACTGTTGCAACGTCATGCAAGCCTCTGCCACCACAGGCTTCTCCTGCATTCCGTACCCCTCCCTCCCCCTGGCCTGAGTGAGCCAGAGACCCCTAATCTGCTGCTAGTTTAACCCTGTCCTGTCTGAGCAAAGAACAGACAGTCTCAGGCAACCTACACGCAGAGGCGGGGCCAAATCCAAAGCTTAACCTACACGCAGAGGCAGGGCCAAATCCAAAGCTGAACCCCAGGAGCTGTGCGAACAAAGAAGAGAACGGGGAATTTCTCCCAACAGGCACAGGAGCAGCGGATTAAATCTCCACAATCAACTTCATGTACCCTGCAACTGTGGAATACCTGAACAGACAACGACTCATCCCAAAATTGAAGCGGTGGACTTTGGGAATAATGATATATATATTTTTTTCCTTTTTCTCTTTTTGTGAGTGTGTATATGTATGCTTCTTTGTGTGATTTTGCCTGTATAGCTTTGCTTTTACCAATTGTCCTAGGGTTCTGTCTGTCCATTTTTTGTTTGTTTGTTTGTTTGTTTTAGTACAGTTTTTAGCTCTTGTTATCATTGGTGGATTTGTTTTTTAGTTTCGTTGCTCTCTTCCTTCTTTCTTTCTTTTTTTTTCTTTTTTTATTACCTTTTAAATTTTTTATTTTTAATAATTATCTTTATTCGTTATTTTAATAACTTTATTTTATTTTTTCTTTCTTTCTTTCTTTTATTCTCCCTTTTCTTCTGAGCCACGTGGCTGACAGGGTCTTGGTGCTCCAGCCGGGTGTCAGGCCTGTGCCTCCGAGGTGGGAGAGCCGAGTTCAGGACATTGGTCCACCAAAGACCTCCCGGCTCCACATAATATCAAATGGCGAAAGCTCTCCAAGAGATCTCCATCCAACGCTAACACCCATCTCCACTCAACGACCAGCAAGCTACAGTGCTGGACACCCAATGCCAAACAACCAGCAAGACAGAAACACAACCCCACCCATTAGCAGACAGGCTGCCTAAAATCATACTAAAGTAACAAGCAACCCAAAACACACCACTGGGCGTGGTCCTGCCCACGAGAAAGACAAGATCCAGCCTCATCCACCAGAACACAGGCACTAGTACCCTCCACCAGGAAGCCTACACAACCCACTGAAACAACCTTAGACACTGCGGGCAGACACCAAAAACAACGGGAACTATGAACCTGCAGCCTGGGAAAAGGAGACCCCAAACACAGTAAGATAAGCAAAATGAAAAGACAGAAAAACACACAGCAGATGAAGGAGCAAGGTAAAAACCCACCAGACCTAACAAATGAAGAGTAAATAGGCAGTCTACCTGAAAAAGAAATCAGAGTAATGATAGTAAAGATGATCCCAAATCGTGGAAATAGAATGGAGAAAATACGAGAAACGTTTAAGCAGGACATAGAAGAACTAAAGAGTAAACAAACAATGATGAACAACACAATAAATGAAATTAAAAATTCTCTAGAAGGAATCAATAGCAGAATAATGGAGGCAGAAGAACGGATAAGTGACCTGGAAGATAAAACAGTGGAAAAAACTACTGCAGAGCAGAATAAAGAAAAAAGAATGAAAATGATTGAGGGCAGTCTCAGAGACCTCTGGGACAACATTAAATGCACCAACATTTGAATTATAGGGGTCCCAGAAGAAGAAGAAAAAAGAAAGGGACTGAGAAAATATTTGAAAAGATTATAGTTGAAAACTTCCCTAATATGGGAAAGGAAATAGTCAGTCAAGTCCAGGAAGCACAGAGAGTCCCATACAGGATGAATGCAAGGAGAAACACACCAAGACACATATTAATCAAACTATCAAAAATTAAATACAAAGAAAAAATATTAAAAGCAGCAGGGGAAAAACAACAAATAACATACAAGGGAATCCCCATAAGGTTAACAGCTGATCTTTCAGCAGAAACTCTGCAAGCCAGAAGGGAGTGGCAGGACATATTTAAAGTGATGAAAAGGAAAAACCTGCAACCAAGATTACTCTACCCAGCAAGGATCTCATTCAGATTCGATGGAGAAATTAAAACCTTTACAGACAAGCAAAAGCTAAGAGAATTCAGCACCACCAAACCAGCTGTACAACAAATGCAAAAAGAACTTCTCTAGGCAGGAAATACAAGAGAAGTAAAAGACCTACAATAAACCCAAAACATTTAAGAAAATGGTAATAGGAACATACATATCGATAATTACCTTAAATGTAAATGGATTAAACGCTCTACCAAAAGACACAGACTGGTTGAATGGATACAAAAACAAGACCCGTACACATGCTGTCTACAAGAGACCACTTCAGACCTAGGGACACATACAGACTGAAAGTAAGGGGATGGAAAAAGATATTTCATGCAAATGAAAATCAAAAGAAAGCTGGAGTAGCAATTCTCATATCAGAAAAAATAGACTTTAAAATAAAGACTATTACAAGAGACAAAGAAGGACACTACATAATGATCAAGGGATCAATCCAAGAAGAAAATATAACAATTGTAAATATTTATGCACCCAACAAAGGAGCACCTCAATACATAAGGCAAATGCTAACAGCCATAAAAAGGGAAATCGACAGTAACACAATCATAGTAGGGGACTTTAACACCCCACTTTCACCAATGGACAGATCATCCAAAATGAAAACAAATAAGGAAACACAAGCTTTAAATGTTACATAAAACAAGATGGACTTAATTGACATTTATAGGACATTGAATCCAAAAACAAAAGAATACACTTTCTTCTCAAGTGCTCATGGAACATTCTCCAGGATAGATCATATCTTGGGGCACAAATCAAGCCTTGGTAAATTTAAGAAAACTGAAATCGTATCAAGTATCTTTTCTGACCACAATGCTATGAGACTAGGTATCAATTACAGGAAAAGATCTGTAAAAAATACAAACACGTGGAGGTTAAACAATACACTACTAAATAATCAAGAGATCACTGAAGAAATCAAAGAGGAAAGAAAAAAATACCTAGAAACAAATAAAAATGAAAACACGATGACCCAAAACCTATGGGATGCAGCAAAAGCAGTTCAAAGAGGGAAGTTTATAGCAATACAATCCTAACTCAAGAAACAAGAAACATCTCAAATAAACAACCTAACCTTACACCTAAAGCAATTAGAGAAAGAAGAAGAAAAACACCCCCAAAGTTAGCAGAAGGAAAGAAATCATAAACATCAGATCAGAAATAAATGAAAAAGAAATGAAGGAAACAAGAGCAAAGATCAATAAAACTAAAAGCTGATTCTTTGAGAAGATAAATAAAATTGATAAACCATTAGCCAGACACATCAAGAAAAAAGGGAGAAGACTCAAATCAACAGAATTAGAAATGAAAAAGGAGAAGTAACAACTGACACTGCAGAAATACAAAGGATCATGAGAGATTACTACAAGCAACTATATGCCAATAAAATGGACAACCTGGAAGAAATGGACAAATTCTTAGAAAAGCTCAACCTTCTGAGACTGAACCAGGAAGAAATAGAAAACATAAACAGACCAAGCACAAGCACTGAAATTGAGACTGGGATTAAAAATCTTCCAACAAACAAAAGCCCAGGACCAGATGGCTTCACAGCGAATTCTATCAAACATTTAGAGAAGAGCTAGCACCTATCCTTCTCAAACTCTTCCAAAATGTAGCAGAGGGAGGGACAATTCCAAACTCATTCCACGAGGCCACCATCACCCTGATACCAAAACCAGACAAATATGTCACAAAGAAAGAAAACTACAGGCCAATATCACTGATGAACATAGATGCAAGAATCCTCAACAAAATACTAGCAAACAGAAACCAACAGCACATTAAAAGGATCATACACCATGATCAAGTGGGGTTTATCCCAGGAATGCAAGGATTCTTCAGTATAGGCAAATCAATCAATGTGATATACCATATTAACAAACTGAAGGAGAAAAACCATATGAACATCTCAACAGATGCAGAAAAAGCTTTCAACAAAATTCAACACTCATTTATGAAAAAAACCCTCCAGAAAGTAGGCATAGAGGGAACTTACCTCAATATAATAAAGGCCATATATGACACACCCACAGCCAACATCATCCTCAATGGTGAAAATCCGAAACCATTCCCAATGAGATCAGGAACAAGACAATGTTGCCCACTCTCACCACTATTATTCAACATCATTTCGGAAGTTTTAGCCACAGCAATCAGAGAAGAAAAAGAAATAAAAGAAATCCAAGTCGGAAAAGAAGAAGTAAAGCTGTCACTGTTTGCAGATGACATGATACTATACATAGAGAATCCTAAATATGCTACCAGAAAACTACTAGAGCTAATCAATGAATTTGGTAAAGTAGCAGGATACAAAATTAATGCACAGAAATCTCTGCATTCCTATACACTAATGATGAAAAATCTGAAAGAGAAATTAAGGGAACACTCCCATTTACCATTGCAACAAAAAGAATAAAATACCTAGGAATAAACCTACCTAAGGAGACAAAAGACCTGTATGCAGAAAACTATAAGACACTGATGAAAGAAATTAAACATGATACAGATGGACAGATATACCATGTTCTTGGATTGGAAGAATCAGCACTGTGAAAAAGACTATACTACCCAAAGCAATCTACAGATTCAATGCAATCCCTATCAAACTACCGATGGCATTTTTCACAGAACTAGATCAAAAAATTTCACAATTTGTATGGAAACACAAAAGACCCTGAATAGCCAAAGCAGTCTTGAGAAAGAAAAATGAGGCTGGAGGATCAGGCTCCCTGACTTCAGACTATATTACAAAGCTACAGTAATCAAGACAGTATGGTACTGGCACAAAAACAGAAATATAGATCAATGGAACAGGATAGAAAGCCCAGAGATAAACCCACACACTCGTCACCTTATTTGTGATAAAGGAGGCAAGAATATACAATGGAGAAAAGACAGCCTCTTCAATAAGTGGTGCTAGGAAAACTGAACAGCTACATGTAAAAGAATGAAATTAGAACACTCCCTAACACCATACACAAAAATCAACTCAAAATGGATTAAAGACCTAAATGTAAGGCCAGACACTATCAAACTCTTAGAGGAAAACATAGGCAGAACACTCTATGACATAAATCACAGCAAGATCCTTTTTGACCCAGCTCCTAGAGAAATGGAAATAAAAACAAAAGTAAACAAATGGGACCTAATGAAACTTAAAATCTTTTGCACAGCAAAAGAAAACATAAACAAGACAAAAAGACAGCCCTCAGAATGGGAGAAAATATTTGCACATGAAGCAACTGACAAAGGATTCATCTCCAAAATTGACAAGCAGCTCATGCAGCTCAATATCGAAAAGCAAACAACCCAATCCAAAAACGGGCAGAAGACCTAAATAGACATTTCTCCAAAGAAGATATACAGATTGCCAACAAACACATGAAAGAATGCTCAACATCACCAACCCTTAGAGAAATGCAAATCAAAACTACAATGAGGTATCACCTCACACCAGTCAGAATGGCCATCATCAAAAAATCTACAAACAATAAATGCTGGAGAGGGTGTGGAGAAAAGGGAACCCTCTTGCACTGTTGGTGGGAATGTAAACTGATACAGCCACTATGGAGAACAGTATGGAGGTTCCTTTAAAAAACTAAAAATAGAACTACCATATGACCCAGCAATCCCACTACTAAGCATATACCCTGAGAAGACCAGAATTCAAAAAGAGTCATGTACCACAATGTTCACTGCAGCTCTATTTACAATAGCCAGGACATGGAAGCAACGTAAGTGTCCATCGACAGATGAATGGATAAAGAAGATGTGGCACATATATACAATGGAATATTACTCAGCCATAAAAAGAAACAAAATTGAGTTACTTGTAGTGAGGTGGATGGACCTAGAGTCTGTCATACAGAGTGAAGTAAGTCAGAAAGAGAAAAACAAATACCGTATGCTAACACATATATATGGAATCTGAAAGAAAAATGGTTATGAAGAACCTAGGGTCAGGACAGGAATAAAGACACAGACATAGAGAATGGGCTTGAGGACATGGGGAGGAGGAAGCATAAGCTGGGACGAAGTGAGAGAGTGGCATAGACTTATATATACTACCAAATGTAAAATAGATAGCTAGTGGGAAGCAGCCACATAGCACAGGGAGATCTGCTCAGTACTTTGTGACCACCTAGAGGGGTGGGCTAGGGAGGGTGGGAGGGAGGGAGATGCAAGAGGGAAGAGATATGGGAACATATGTATATGTATAACTGATTCATTTTGTTATAAAGCAGAAACTAACACACCATTGTAAAGCAATTATACTCCAATAAAGATGTTAAGAAAAAAAGATATAATATGGTAATTCCTATAACAATCATTAGGAAAACATTTCAAAAACATATAGTGACATAATAATTAAAAGCATTAAAATGTTAAACTAGAAAATATTCATTAAATTAAAAAATAAAGCAGAAAAGGAGTTATAGAGGAATAAAAAAGGTAACAGACGTATAGAAAACAAAAACTTAAATGGCAGACATAAATGCAACTATGTCAATAATAACATTAGATGTGAGTGGATTAACCAACTGAGATTGGCAGAATAGATTTTAAAACTCCAACCACATGTTGTAGACACCAGACACACATTACATTCAATGATACAAATAGGTTGAAAGTAAATGAATGGAAAAGACATATCATTCAAACAGCAACCATAAGAAAGCTGGAGTGGCTGTATTAATATCAGACAACTTAGACAATAAAACATAAAGTGTTATTGGCGATAAAGTGGATGTTATTAATGATAAAAGAGTCAATTCATCAGGGACATGAAACAATTATAAACTTATGTGCACCTGACAGGACCCCATAATATATGAAGTAAAAAAAAAATAAATTTTGAAGAAAGAAATAGATAATTCAACAAAATACTTAGATACTTTAAATCAATAACTTAACCTTTTACCTCAAGACATTAGAAAAAAGAAGGGCAAACAAAATCCAAAGAAGAAGAGGAAGAAAATAAAAATTAGAGAAAAAAATTATTGAAATAATAGAAAAATAAGAGAAAATCAACTAAACCAAAAGTTGCTTCCTTAAAAAATCAACAAAATTAACAACATTTAGCTACAACAAAATTAACAACATTTAGCTACAATGACCAAGGGAGAAAAAAAATAAAAGACTCACATGTGAAAGAGGGAATATTACCACTTATCTTACAGAAATACAAAAGATTATAAAGGAATACTGTGAACAATGTATGCCAACAAATTAGATAACATAGATGCAATGAACAAATTCCTAGAAAGACAGAAACTACAAAAACTTACTCAAGAAAAAAAATACACTCTGAATGGACCTATTATAAGTAAAGAGTTTGAATTAGTAATTTTAAAACTACCCACAAAGAAAAGCCAGGCAAAGATGGCTTAGCAGTAAATTCTACCAAACATTTAAACAGGAATTAATACCAATTCTTCACAAACTCTAATTCTTCAAAAAATTAGAAGAGAAGGGAAGACTTCAAAACTCATTTTATGAGGTCAGTAATTTTATGAGGTCAGTATTACTCTAATATCAAAACCAGACAAAGACATCACAAGAAAAAAAAAACGCAACAGACCATTATCTCTAACAAATATAAATGCAAATATCCTCAAAAAATACTAGCAAACTGAACCCAGCAAGATATAAAAAGGACTATATACTATGACAAATGGTATATATAATGGTAATGGGATTTTTCACATGAGTGCAAAATTGATTTGACATCCAAAAATCAAAAAATGTAATACCAATCTAATACCAGTAAAGGACAAAAACCACATGATCATCTCAACAGATACAGAAAAACCATTTGACAAAATTGAACACCCTTTCATGATTTAAAAAAAAAGACAAATTACTCAACAAACTAGGAATAAAGAAAATGTCCTCAACCTGAAAAAGAGTATCTACAAAAAACACACAACTAACATCATCCTCAATGGTGAAAGACTGCATCCTTTCCTCCTAAGACCAGGAACAAGAGAAGGATATCGTTTCTTGCCATTTCTATTCAACCTTGCGTTGAAGGTTCTATCCAGGGCAATTAGGCAAGAAAAAGAAATAAAAGGCATCCAGATTGAAAAGGAAGAAGTAAACCATCTCCATTCACAGATGACACAACCTAGTATACAGACACTGCTAAGGAATCCACTACAACTATTTGAATTAATTAATGAGTTCAGCAAGACTGAAGGATGCAAGATCAATAAACAAAAATCTATTGTATTTCTATAGTAGCAGTGAACAAACCAGAAATGTAATTAAGAAACAACTTTTTACATTAGCCTCAAAAAGAATAAAGTGCTTAGGAATAAATTTAACAAAAGAAGTGAAAATCTTATTCTTTGAAAGTTAAAGAATACCTAAATGCACATGTTTATGAATCAGCAGACTTAATACTGTTAGGATGGCAATACTTCCCAACCTGATCTACAGATTTAATGCAATCCCTATCAAAATGCCACCTGGCTTCTCTACAGAAATTGAAAAGCTGACCCTAAAATTCATATGGAAATTCAACGGACCCAGAATAAAAACAACAGCAAAAAAAAAAAAAAAAAATTGAATGAGACACTTCCCAATTTCAAGTCTTACTACATACCTAAAGTGATCAAGACCATGTGGTACTGGCATAAGGATAGTCATATAGATCAGTGGAAGAGAACTGCGAGTCCAGGAATAAACCTATATATTTGGGGGCAATTAATTTTGACAAGAGTATCATACCACTCAATGGGGAAAGAATAGTCTTTTCAAGAAGTGGTGCTGGGACACCTGGATATCAACATGCAAAAGAATGAAGTTGGACTCCTTCCTCACACCATATATAAAAAATAACTGAGAAAACCTAATTGTGAAAGCTAAACTACCAAACATAAATGTAAATCTTTGTGACCTTGGATTAGGTAATGGTTTCTTAGATATGATACCAAAAGCACAAACAAATCAAAGAAAAACTAGATAGATTATTCTTCATCAAAATTAAATTTGGGAGCTTCAAAGGATATCAATCAAGAATGTAAAAAGCAAGTACAGAATAGAAAATTTTTATAAATCACATACAGTCACTTTTCATTATTTACGTATTCCATGTTTGCAAATTCACCTATTTGCTTAAATGTATAAGAAAACCCAAAATCAATACTCATAAAACTTTCACAGTCATTCACTGACATCTGCAGAGTGGCAAAAAAATCTGAGTCACCCAACATGCACATTCCCAGCTGAGGTCAAACAGCAATGCTCTGCCTTCTGATTTTGCTATTTCAAATGGCTCCTAAGGGTAGAGCTGAAGAGCTATCCAGCATTACTAAGTGCAAGAAGGCTTGGCACATCTATGATGTGCTTTACAGATAAACTTCATTCAGACATGAGCTATAGTGCTGTTGCCCATTAGTTCGATGTTAATGAATGAACAATGTATATTAAATAAGGTATCTTTAAACAGAAACATACCTAAAACAAAGTTATGTATGGATTGGTTGATGAAAATGTGACCAGAAGCTCTCAGGAACCTAACCCTGTATTTCCCCCAGGAGCAATGGTTCAGTATCTGGTAATTCAATGTTCACAGAAACTTTACAGAACTTAACTACCACAAATAATGATAATTAACAGTATCTAATAAGAGGCTTGTATCTAGAATACATAAAGAACTCCTACAACTCAACAGCAATAAGACAACCCAATTTTAGAATGTTGCAAAGGATCTGAATAGACAGTTCTACAAAGAACATATGCAAATAGCCAATAAGCACATAAAAAGATGCTCAACATTGTTACACAGCAGGAAAATGCAATTCAAAACCACAATGAGATACCAATTCATACCCACTAGATTGGCTCTAATCAAAAAGATGGGCAATAACAAGTATCAGCGAGTGAAAAATTAGAACCCTCATACATTCCAGGGGGAATGTAAAATGGTGAAGCCACTTTGGAAAACAGTCTGGCAATTCCTCAAAAATTTAAATGCAGAGTTACCATATGAGCCAGCAATTCCACTCCTATGCATATACCCAAGATAAATAAAAATATATGCCCACACAAAAACTTGTACATGAATGTTCATAGCAGCATTATTCATAATAGCCTTAAAGTTTAAGCAACTCAAATGTCCATCAATTGATGAATAGATAAACAAAATGTGGTATATCCATACAATGGAATATTATTCAGCAATAAAAATAAAGTACTGATACATATTACAACATGGATAAGCCTTGAAAACATCGTAAGTGAAAGAAGCCTGTCTCAAAGGACCACATATTGTATGATTCCATTTATATGAAATATCCAGAACAGGAAAATCCATAAAGACAGAAAGTAGATTGATTTCCTAGGGCTGAGGGGTTTGGGGATAATGGGGAGTGATAGTTAATGGATACAGAGTTTCTTTTTGGAATGATGAAAATGTTCTAAAATTAGTTATGGTTATGGTTGCACAACTCTGTGATATACGGAATTGTACACTTTAAGTAGGTAAACTATATGGTACATAAGCTATATTTTAAAAGCCCTTATAAAAAAAAATCTACCAAAATAAATGGGAAAAAAAACTGTATGAGCCCAAAAAAATATTTGCCAAACATTTATCTGATAAATGACTTGTATGTAGAATATCCAAAGAACTCCCAAATCTCAACAATGAGAAAAAATGGGCAAAATATTTATGTAGACACATTGCCAAAGAAGAAATATGTTACAATCACATGAGATACTGCTACAAACCTATCAGAATGGCTAAACCTAAAAAGACTGACTATCCCAAGTGTTGAAAAGATGTGGAGAACTGGAATTCTCTTAAAGCACTGATGGGAATATAACATGGTATGACTACTCTGGAACTCGGTTTGGTAGTTTCTTAAAATGGTGAACATACACCTACTTTATGATCCAGCCATTCCTCAACTACATATTTATCCAGGAATTATTTTAAGTCTGTAAAAAGACTCAAATATTCATAGTAGCTTTACTTGTTATAGCCAATAACTGGAAACAACCCAAATGTTAATCAACAGGTGAGCAGATAAACAAACTGGATCATCCATGTGATGGAATACTACTCAGCAACAAGAAGGAATAAACTGTTGATACACACAAGAACTAGCAGTTGGTAGTTCTACCTTCAAGTCATTCACCCCCAGTGCCAGACATGTGAGTGAAGGAGTTTCCAGATCACTCCAGTCCCCAGACCTCAGGTCTTCCCAGGTGAGGCTCAGACACTGTGGAGCAGAGACAAGCTAGTTCCTCCATGCTCTGTCTGAATTCCTGACCCACAGAGCATATTAAAATGGCGGTTTCAAGCTTTGGGGGTAATTCGTTACATAGCAACAGTAACTGATCCTGGGGTAAATGTAGTAATTTGCTGGTTTTCTCCCAGGCTGAGCTAGGCAGAAACTCGTATGTCCTACCACACTTCCAAAGTCCAAAGCACCTACCTACACTACCTGAGCCAACCTGAGTTTATGCACCTGAGCCTCCTACGAGAGCACAGTCCCTTTTAAGGCATCACTCTTAGAACAGCCTCTCACCTAAGCATAGCCCCTAGCTTGAACATGACTTCTTTCCTCCACTGCCCTCGGGAGAATGGAGAAGGCGGCTAAGAGAGGACAGAGTCAGGGACTGAGCAGCACTTCACAGACACCCCTGGGTAAAGGCCACCTCGGGAGTCTGCTCAGGAGAAAAAGGCAGAGATTGACACATTGATCTACGCCACCTTAGGGGGCATCTGTAGCTTTGCCCCATCGTGACAATAGAATGCCTCCTTGCCACTTGGGACCACACAAAATCGATGGGGCTTCTGTCAGCAGCCCCACCATACTACCACATGCTGACCACGTTATGTGGACAGAAGAGAGAATACCACTCTTCAGACAGTGACTGGGTCCAGGGATGGGCATGTGACCCAAGCAGGACCCTGCAAGTCATTTTATGAAGTCTGATGTGACTGAGTTCCTGGACACTAAGAACTGCATAAGTTGCAGGGGCCAGGAGCCACTTTTCCTATTGTCAGAGACCTGCCTGAGAAAGAAACCAAGATAGAGGGAAACAGAGGCAAGTGATGGCAGGAGAAAGCAACAAAGCTCCAGCTACATTACTAAAAGAATCCTGGGTCCAGTCATGACTGAAGCTCATATTACCTGATACACTTTTCACATAAGCCAATAATTTTTTTTTCTACCAGTTAAACCTGGCATCCAGCCACGCATAACTGCTGTGGTCACATCTGAGTAATAATCTTGACCATATATAAGAGTGTCCTGCTAAGAGGGCCCAATAACCATAGATCTGACCTAGATAAGCAATTATGCTCTTTTATGAAAAATACAGAAGCAACCAACAAGCACATTATGAGAAACTGGTCCACATCCTGCCAAAAACTTCTCCCCTCTACAGAAGGATTCACTCCAGAGTTCCTTAAAATGATAAGTTCATGTACTTAATTTAAAATTTGGTTCACTTTGCAAAAATCTCACTTTTTAAACAACTTTTCAGTGACATGTATTACCAAAAACATTACACCCTGGAAGAGAACAATCTCTTACTTTTTTCTCCACACACACACACGTACACACACCCCACAAAATGTTTTATAGTAGAGCTTTGTCAAAAAGTTATTTTAAAACATTTTATCTGGCAGCCAGAAATGATGTTCAGTTGTCTGGAACATAGGCTGTAACAGGCTGCTTGTCACAGACAACTGGAAGGGAAAAAAGCAGAAGATGACAGTTGTAAATCTCAGACTCCCCAGAGACAAAGCAAGTGGCCAAATGCCATCATTCAATGCTGCTCAAAGTCTCAGCCTCCTGAAGAAAGTGCCCGCATCATTCACACTGGCGGTAAGTAAATCAGCGTTATATTTTTCCTGCAACTTGAACAGTTTCCTTCTTTTCTTGCTATTGCTAAATGTTTCCCTTTTCAGGTAGTTACTGGTGTATCAGAACTCCAAGTAACTACTCTTTAATATGGTTGAAACTGGGGAGATTGGGATTGACATATATATACTAATATGTATAAAATGGATAACTAATAAGAACCTGCTGTAAAAAAAATAAATAAAATTCGAAAATTCAAAAACAAAAATATGGTTGTAACTGGAATATCTTCAAGAAGTCTGTATTGTCAGCAATGGAATCACGAAGAAAAAAAAAGTCCTGGGAAAGGAAAACAGAACCCTGGCTTAGCTACCCAGCTCTGCACTGCTTCCCCTCCCAGCTGACTTCCTCCACTGGATGATCCAGCATGGAGTCCCCACTGCAGCCGAACAGGGCAGCAGGAAACACCACCCTTGGGATGCAGGGACAAGTCTCACCCACCTGGGAACACACCCCTTAGATGCTCAGCATCCTGGTCAGACAAGGTGAGGAAGCCACACTAGATTCAGGGCCATGAGTCCCTGCTCTTGTTTCATCCCAAGTCACTGTGTCCCCAAATCTAGCAATTGCCTGGCCTCTACTACAAGCAGGGTATTTTGCTGGGGAACATTGTGATTTTTCACAACACAGATGTCCCCAAACAAGGGACGTTTATCACCACACGATCTCCATTTTCCACCAGGGCTGGAAGCTGCATACCAACAGAACTTCCCCCCTGCTGCTGCTGCCCCCCAGCTGTCTGCCAGTGACCATGCTGTGGCCAGCCTCAGGATGGGGTCTCTGTGACAATCTCAGAGGGTGCCCAAATCTGAAGGAGAGGTACCTGCTCAAGATCACATGATATGTGTGCATTTTAAGCCAGGCCTCGAGGGCAGGCCTGCCTGACTCTGGTCTCTGCACTCACTACACTGGCCACCATGGAGCGCTCTACATGGCTACAAGATCTCTGAGCCCTAGATCTTGAGAAGGTGCCAGGTATGCAACAGTGTATGAAGGGACAGACAGCATGAGCTGCCCCCCTTCTCTGGAACAATCTGTCCTGTAAACCCACTGAAGTCCAGCCACATTCACAGCTCACCCCATTCCCCGGTGAGTTCCCAACCCTCACCCCATCCTCTCAGAGCCCTGGGCCCCCTCCTAGCCCACCCTGGGCCAGGGTGCCCAGAGTCTGTGGGACTCAGCCATTTCCTGGAGCTCTTTCTCCACGCTCCCCCACTATCCACCGGAGTGTCCACGATCACGTGAACACAGAGGGAGAAGAAATGCACTTGGAACATCTTCGGATGGGCTCTCAAATGGACTCCCTAAGTGCCTCATGAGGGAGTGTGCCATTAAAACTGGAGAAAAGAGTAGCTGTGCTGTTCCTCGGAGTCTTCAGATGATCAGTGAAAGATCTCTGTCTTCATATGGTACGTGCAGGGACCCAAAGATCCGTCCAGGAGCAGCCTCAGGGAGGGGCATTAGGGAGAGGAAATGGGGGAGATTGGGGGCAGACGGCCTGCTGGCAAGCGACACATGTCCCTCTAGGGTTTGGAACGTGGATGCTCACATCACTGGAACAGCAAGACGTTCGTCACCACCAGGAAATGCATATTTATACTGAAGAAGGCAGTTTTTAAATTCAGGACCAGCCAGCAAGGCCCCAGACAGACATTAATTGAGGGCCTCTACCTCCATGCTGCTCTGAAGACTCCACACCAACAAAATGATTAACTGCTGCTCAGAAAGGGAACCAACAGTCCAAATGTGACTCAGTGACACCCTCCAGGACAGAACAGGCATGAAACCCAAGCGCTCAGCGAGTGCTCCCACCATCGACGGTCAGCCCCATACAGGGAAGAAGCACCTCCGTGTCAAGGTCAGGAGGTAAGAGACGGTCAAGGAAGTCAAAATTCCCCTAAAAGCAGAGTCGGAAAAGCAGCCGCCGCCCTTGGCAGTGATGGATAACAGTTTATTTTCTGGGAGAAAATTGTACTTCTTTAAATGTTGACATAGAGAATGCTCATCCCTTTTTCAAGGGCCCAGAAGGCCGAGTACAGATTCCCTAAGGGATCCATGGGAACCTGGACTATAAGCTCTGTCCCTAAATAATGGCTGTCTCCTTGGAGAGAAGAAAAGCCCCTTGTCCCCTCCCCAAGCGTCCTCGAGCATGGGGTGTGAGATCCACACCCACGTCAGATGTGGGCAAGGCCTCTCCTGGGGCCTTTGGCCCCTCACAGCCGGTCCCAGGTTGCATCCACGCCACCATCACTGACCACCAATGACGCCTGATATTTTCTGCTCAACTGGGCGGGAACACTCCCAGCTTTCTTGGGCTTTTCCCCTCTGGTTCACTGTCCAGCTCTGTCCAAACCCAGTGACAGGGAGTTTGATCTATGACTTGCTAATGGATTGAGAAAGGTACGCGCTCCTTCAGCCCGAAGGCAGTTTATGCAACCCCACACCGGCTCCAGCAAGCGCATTCCCTGTCTGGTCGTGCACAAGAAATTGCCCGTTACTTTAAAAGAAGGCTGTGCAAAATGAACCCACTGCATTCATGGCTGGAAAACGCCCGAGAAAACTGGGCAGCAGATGTCCTGAGGAGACTTTTTTTGCTGGGCTTTTCCATGAGAAGTTAGCGCACTGAAAAAAGGCTAGACCTTTCTGTGGAGGGGGAAAAAAATGCAAGGCTAAAGTCATTTATTAAAAAAAAAAGCGAACAGTCACTCCAGAGTGTCTGTTCCCCTTCCCTTTCTCAGTGTCGGACTTCCTGGCCCGCGTCCTCCTGCTGGGAGGGAAGCCGGCGCGCTCCTCCGCTCAGTCACACGTTCTCTCCTGCTCTCTCCCTTGGAGGGAACAGGAAGGCTGCTGATTCAAAAATCAGACACTTCTGCGGGAGCTGGCAGGGGCCGCGCTCTCCACCCCCACCGGCCCTGGAACACCAAGTCAGCACCTCCGCTGCTGTGAGCACTCGGCGGCCTGGCCTGCGCCTTCTGGGGGCCACCATCCCTCCTCCAGCCTCAGGCTTGGACCAGCTGCCAGGAGCTTCCTTGAGCCACCTGGACAGCCCCAGCCAGCATGGACTTTAAATAATAAACTATGCATTCTTGATCCGTCTGTAGCTGGAGGCAGATTTTCCTATTTAAGCTGGAGGCCTCCTCTGCTTTGAGTTACTAAAGTAGGGCGGGTGTGTGTTGCATAAGAGCACAGGAGAGAACTGGGAAAAGACAGCACCGCTTCTCTTGCAATTCCCCTGCCTGATGGGACTGCATTTGGGAAAAGGATTCAGAAACACGCACAAAAAAATATCACGGTGTCCTTTCCTTTCTGGTCTCAATGTTTAGTTTCAGACTTTCTTTCTCAATCAAGTAATGGGAATATTCAAGAAGAGGTCTGATATGTTTGCCCTAAAGTGAATTTTCTGTTCTCACAGAGAACATGTCCAAAAGATAACTGAAAGAGGAAAAATAAAGAATTATTAAATAGTGACTGTGATTGCAATGCTTAGACTTATGGGAGAAACATATTTATGAAATATGTTTACAGGAAACAGGAAATATAATAATGAATGTGATAAGTTGAATAATGGTCCCCCAAAGATGTCCATGTCCTAGTCCCCTGAACATGTGAATGTGTTAACTTACATGGTAAAAGGGGCTTGGCAGATGTGATTAAGTAAAGGGTCTTGACATGGGGAAATATCCTGGATGACCCTGGTGGGCCTGATGCAATCACACGTGTTCTTATCCAAGGGAGGCAGAGAGAGATCTGACTACAGAAGAGAACTGTCAGCGTGAGAAAGTCTCCACTGCCCACGGCTGGCTTTAAAGATAGAGGAAGGGGCTGAGAGCCAAGGAGTACAGGCGGCCTTGAGAAGATGGAAAAGGCAAGGAAATAGATTCTCCCCTAGAGCCTCCAGAAGGAATGAAGGCCTGTTGACATCTTGACTCTAGCCCAGTAAAACCAATTTCAGACTTCTGACCTCTAGAACTGTAAGATAATACATTTGTGTTGTTCTAAGCCACTAAGTTTTTGTGATAATTTGTTACAGCGGCGACAGGAAAGTCTTGCCTTCCACCTGGAGTGCCTTGGAGGACACAATGACAACAAACAGCAGATAGAGATAAATGTGATATTCAGAATGCAGATATAGCACCTTGAGATTCCAGAAACTAAGTGAGGCAATTAGGGTGGACTTCCTGGAATAGGTGACATCTAAGTTGAGCCTCCAAAAACAAAATGGATGTTCAAGAGCAGTAAAAAATAGGCAACAAAAAAGTTCATTCCATACAGTTCCATAAGCCAAAATATACCTTTAATATACCCAAGGCCTGTGACCTAGAAACCTGCAGTCTAGTTTAATCCACACTAAATATCTATTTAATACATCAAGTAAGAGGGGACTTAAATTTGAAAACCTAGATGAAATTTGCTAGAAAAATACAACTTACCAAAATTGATCCCATTAGTAATACAAAACTTAAACAGGCCAATTTTTATAGAAGAAACAGAGTTATGAAGGAACCACAGCCACAAAAAAACATCAGGCTGAGATGATTCCACAGGGAATTCTACCAAACTTTCACAGACCAGACCACCTCAATGATTCATAAATTGTTCCAGAGCACTGAAAACAAAGGAAAACTTCCATACTTTTTTAAAAGCTAGTATAACTTTGATAACTGAGCACATACACAAAAAAGAAAATTATAGAGCAATGTCATGCATGAATATGGATGCAAAAGCCTAAATAAAACATTAGCAAATAGAATGCAACATCACTTTAAGGAAATAATGCACCACAACCAAGTGAGATTAATACCAGGAATTCAAGGTTGGTATAATATTAGGAAATCCAATTACATAATATGATATTAAACTATCTAAAAAGAACAATCCCATGCATGCCTCCACTGTGCTGCAAAAGTCTTTAGAAAATCTAATACCTGTATCTAATTTAAAAAATTTCTATCTCAAAGGCCAAATCTGAGACCACTTGAGCATCAAAAGAAATAAATAAATAAATTAGTATACATGGAGTAAAATAAGAATCTCCAAGTCCACACAGATATAAATAAATAAATGGGGAAAAAGAGAAAGCTCTCCTTGCAGGAGAGCACCAATTAAAAATGTGAAGGAAGTAATGGAGTTAGAAATGCACCATTTTGAAGCCATCACAATAAAAATTGAGTCTGCCGAGAATCAAGAGATGCTAAAATTAGTGAGTGAAAGTTTAATGAAGAACAGGATATTTATATATACTCAAAACATCCCACAAATAACTCACTAATTACATACGGGGAAATAATGACTTTACAGTAGATTAAACAGTGATTACAACCTGAACCAAGTAATGAAAGTTGACATCCCCAGTAGACAAACTGGCAGCACGTGCCTCCTGATAAGATGCACTGAGAAGAACACAACATCCCTTTTGTGGTATTCCTGACAAAAATGCATTACCTAAGTCCACTTATGAAGAAACAGAAGACAAAACCAAAAGTAGAGGCTTCCTACAAAATAACTAGACTGTACTTGTATTTTTGAAGAAATTTGATGATCATAAAGGAGAATTCTAAGTAACTGACCCAGATTGGGGGATATCAAGGAGACATGACAACTAAATGCAACATGTGATTCTAGAATGGACTCTGGGCCAAGAAAAGAAAGCTACAGAAGACATTACTGGGACTACTGACAAAATTTAAATATGGATGGTACATTAGACAACAGTGTTGTGTCAATGTTTCATATCCTAGGTTTCATAAACATATGATGGTTAGTAAGATTTCTTAGGAAATATAAATGACTGTATTTATAGATAAAGGACTATGATATCTGCAAATTACTCTCAAGTGCTTCAGAAAAAAAAGTGCGTGTGGAGGGGGAGAGGGTTGGGGAGGTTGGAAGGAAGGTGGGGAGGGAGAGAGGGAGAAGATGAAGAGGAAGGCTGGGGAGAGAGAGTGAGAAAGCAAACTACAGAGCAAGTGGGGGAAACTGTTAACAAGAGGTGAATTTGGGGACTAACAAAGGTCTTTGCAATGATAGCAAAATAAGAAGGCAACAAAAAGATCAAGTTAAGGGTACAAGGATAAGAGAGCAAACAGGTAATTTTGAGTCGGGGTAACTGAAAAAACTTGGGTCAGAACATTTGTATTGGGCTGGTGGAGGCGGGCATCGTCAGACAAGGATTTGGTTCAGAAACCCCAAGTTATGGGGAGCAGGCAGCCATCTCTGCTGGCCACTGGAGATGTGCAGATGGAACACGGAAAGATAAGGGTCTCAAGACAAACTGGGAAGACAGTGAGGGGGGATTACTGCTCCAGGATAGAACCAGATAAGGATCCCAAGAGAGAAAAAAAAGCAGCAGCGACCACAAGTTCACCTTGGAAAGTGTTAGCATCTGGAGGCAGGGGAGGAAGGGAAGCTGGACCGTGCCAGGAATGAAGAGACCCGGCTGGCAATGCTTCCATGATGCCAGAAGATACGGCCGAGAACATGCTGCAATGGCTGGAACCATGGTTGGCTTCTGAGGGGGACACCCCAGTCCCACTGAGCCCATCTGGTCCCAGAGGCAAAGAGAAAGCAGAGAACTATAAGAGGATGCTGGAGGCCATACCAGAGGCCAGCAGGGAATATGGGAAGTGAGACTTCCACCCTTGCACCCGGTTCCAAATGCAGGGGCAAGGTACCACTCAGAACACCCCCATCCTGTGTTTGGACACCCCTGCTTCACGCTGCACAGTCACAGCTGTCAGTCTGGTGGCTTGGTTCTCACTCTCTTTGTTTCATCTCTCCACCCAGCCCAGCAAACCCCACTGGGAATCAGAAAGTCCTTCCAATCTGGGCTCCCCATAGGTTGGCACAGGAGGAAGGGATGATTAGGGGACTGGGGACCCACTTCCCTAGGGCCCATCCAGAATGAGACTGGTAATCAGCTTTCAATCCTTGTGTCAGCAATCACCCACTGGAGTGTCAGCTCCATGAGAACAGGGAATTTTATCTCTCGTTCACTGCAGGATACCCCATGCCTAGGACTGGCCCTGACACACAGTCAGCATCAAATAAACACTGGCCGAGTGAATAAAGCACTGCCTTGAAAAACAGAGCATATTACAAGTTTAAATACAGAGACCTGAAAGTCTCACTTCCCATATTGCCTGAAAATAAAATATACTCAAGCCAATTTAGAGAAAACACACACACAGAGTCATTGAGCGCATAGAATAAAATTAATATTTACATAAAGATTCATTCAAACACTGCCCCCGGGCCTGGTTTACCAATTTTTCCTGATTCTCCAGCAATAGGCCCAGAAAGTAGAGCCTCCAGAGGGCACCACAAGAGCACAGGTGGGTCCCCCCAGGCTAGAGTTCCCTTCCAGACAGCCCTCACCAAGCCTCCAGGAGGCCTGTGCCTGCAATGCTCTATCTACTCCTTTAGAGATCTCAGAGCTACTTTTGTTGAATGACTAAATTTTTTAAAGGATGGAAGAGGGAAGGGAGGGATTATCATAGATCAATTTATTTTTCACACAGGAAGAATTTTTTAACTGAATATACAGGAAGTTTTAGAAGGTAACAAGTTTTCCTAAACTGTTAACATTTTTAAATGGTTAGGGATCCCTAACACTGGGCACTGTCTCCCAGCCAGGACGCCTGCAGGATCCTCTTTTGGTGCCCTCCCTGTAGTGCCTCCTGCCCTGAGGCATACGCCTTCCCCAAGTATATGACCCTGGCCTTTCTTTTTTTGCAGGGTCTTAGCCCTAAAATCTCCCTTGGCCCATGCAAGAACACAGGGAAGACAAGAGCCGCTGGATAACACTCCAGCTCCCCACTGTCTGCATCCTGGGGACAGGTCTGGAACCTCCCATACACTTCTCAGAGTTCCCGCTGTAGGAACAAAGCCCCTATTGCCCATAGCAACAATCTTGGTACACACTCACCTTCCACTGGATTTTTCATTGGATTCCACTGGATTTGCTCTTCCCTGTCCCTCTCTCTCCTGCTTCCTGGGACCCCCTCCCTGCCCTAAACTAACCACCTGCATCCAAGTCCTCATGTCAGGTCTGGCTTTAGGGAACCCACCTTTGCTATAGAGATGACACCTTATTTTTTGTTTGTTTGTTTGTTTAACTTTTTTAAAATATTTATTTGGTTGCACTGGGTCTTAGTTGCAGCAGGCGGTCTCCTTAGTTGTGGCAGGCGGGCTCCTTAGTTGCAGCTCGCCAGCTCCTTAGTTGCAGCACGTGGGCTCCTTAGTTGTGGCATGAGAACTCTTTGTTGTGGTATGCATGTGGGATCTAGTTCCCTGACCAGGGATCGAATTCGGGCCCTTTGTATTGGGAGTGTGGAGTCTTATCCACTGCGCCACCAGGGAAGTCCCAAGAGATGACACCTTCTGTTTTAATAATACTTTCTACTTAATGAAAAACCATTTGTATTAGCCCATTTAACTCCCGGCAACCCGGTAAAGTAAAATATTGAGAAAAGTATTAGCCCTCTTTTACAAATGAGGAAACAAAGGAATAAGAAAATTAGCTGACTTTAAGAACCTGTGCATCCTGGGAAGCGGTGTCAGACCCTGCCCATTGCCGGCAAGGCCCGGTCCAGGGTGTGTTCACTCCCAGGACACTCAGGCGGCAGTGTCCATTTTACAGGGTCCAAATCCAGGGAGTCATACAGCCTCAGGGAATAACAATGATAACAATAATAATAATTTTATTCTTCCCAAACAGTGATTAATGCACATCCCCCACCTATCCAATCACCTCAAAAGAAAATCCAAAAGATTTCCTCAGTCACTTGTCTTAAAAGGAAATAAAAATGAGATCAAAGAGACTTGGATGAACACATGGTTCATATAAAGCAAATGGCAGGATCAGAGATTGCCCTCAAAGCTTGTGAGAATTAAGCCTGAAAGACAACAGCAAATGCAGAAATGATTATTACTGAATGCTCACACTACAAAAGATGCCCCATGGGCTATTCCAGGAGGCTCTGATCCAAGAAACACTTACCTGGTGATCTCAGAAGTACTCCCCCTCCCCTGAGCACCAGCAGCCACAGAAGTGGGTGTGGGTTCCTGGCCTCAAAGGGGGCAGGTGAGCCTGACCATCTGGTTTTCCAGGGAGATCCTTGCTCAGCCAACTGCTAACATCTGTGCCAGAATCCTCCACATAAGGTGGTGGACACACACCAGACATGCCACAGGGCACCCAAGAAACACTGCCAGGAGCATGACAGCTGCCTCCTATGGTCCAAGGGAACAAACTCAAGATCCATCCTATGGAATTTGAGATTAAATCATTGAGTACTTTCTTCAGACAACAAGGAGACTGTGCTTGTACTTGAGGTCAGTAAAAGAAACAGTGAGTGACCTCAGTGCGTTGATTTACTGAGGCATTAATGTGGTTTGTTCTTATGCTATTGCCATAGGTGGCCTTTGCATTCCTTTGCTGAGGGCACTTTGTAGGGCCCAAGGTGTATAACAGGGAAGAGCCAAATGTGACTACATGATGGATCTGTTTCTTTTACTTTAACCTTTGCTTTCTGCTGCTTTTGTTTACTAAAAGGATACAGTCTATACATAATGACCTGCCTCGGGGAACCCTGCCCCTTTCAGGGAAGCATCCTGACAGCTGTCCACCTATGGATGGTTGCAAGAAAGAAGAAATTAGCACATCCCCTCCCCGAGGCTGGCCATTCCAGGGAACATCTGCAAAACCTAAGGCTTTTTTACTTTACTTCCTCATCTCCTCCCCCTCTCTGTGCTATAAAAGAAAGTGGCATCCAGACCCCGATAAGATGGTTTTTCCAAGACATTGGTCTGCCATCTTCTCAGTCTGCCGGCTGTACAAATAAAGTTGTATTCCTTGCCTCAACATGTCTCCGATTTACTGGCCTGTCCTGCGGTGAGCAGAGAGAGCTTGGACTTGGTAACAGGTGGAAGATGTCTGGGCACAGCTGCCATTCCGGCCACAGTATCTGAAACCTTGGCTCCCTAAAAGAATAGCATTTGGGGAAGGGGTGCCCTTGAGACGAGGGGCAGGAGCTGAAGTAGCAAGAGCAGAGGGGGTGACTTCTCCATCCTGGGAGCAGGGGGTTTGGTTGGGTTCTCTGAGCCACAGGGAGGCACCTCATGCTTGCAGTCCCCAGGGTGGGGGCAGGCAGCACCACTGAGCTGTGCCTCAGGAGCCACGGCCTCTCTGGAAGGTCCCCATCATCAAGGATGGCCACTACATTGAGAAGTGTCGTACTTGGAATAGTAAACAAGTGCTCTGAGAGGCCCACAGACATTAGGCCCAAATACTAGCCTAAAAGGTGAAGGGCCAGCTTTACCTGCCACAGCAAGATAAAGAGATCTGGCCAAGACCCCAGCGTGACTCGGCACACGGAAGTACAGGGAAGACTGTCTCTGTTCAGAGCTCTGAATGCCAGGGGAATGTAGGTGAGCCTCCAGTGCAAATCCCCCAGCCTGTGCCACACGCACAAATATGCATCACTCTTAAGGTATAGATGTCCTAAGGAAAAACACTAAAGTAGAAATCATGTTTGTACTTGTGAAAAGGTCCTGGGGCATCGGACAGAAAGGTATGTAAAATTACTCGGTGAAGATTCTTCCGTAGCCCAGAACATAGAGCACTCTCATAGAAGATGGGGTAGTGGGGGCTATGAGAGGAGGAGACACATCAGCCTAAACTGAGCTCACAGCATAAAATTACAATCCACATAGGAAAATGGTCCAGTTTAAAAGAGAGTGAGCAAATACAACAAACAGGAAGATCAGGACCCCAAGAAATTCAGAAAGTGGAATAATTCAGAAAAGACTTAAAATAATTATGTTAAAAATAACCAAAGTGATAAAGGAAAGGAAAAATAAAATCATAATGGAGGAACAAGACACTTATAAAAAGGACAGAGAGAATTGGAAAAGAATGAAATATAACTTCTAGATGTATAGATTATAATCACTAAAATTAAAAACTTACTAGGTGGACTAAGTGGAGATTAGACCCAATTTAACAGAAATGTGGTGAACTGGGAGACCAATGAGAAGAATTACCCAGAATACAGAATATAGAGATAAAGAGACCAAACACATGAAAAGAAATTACACAACATGGACGAAAGACTAGGAAGGTCCACATCAGCTAGTGGTCCCAGGAGAAGAATAAGCAGATAACAGGGAAGAGGCATTCTTCAGTGAGATGGAGGCTGGGCATTTTCCAGAACTGACAGAAGCCATGAATCCTCACATCCAAAAATCACAATGAGTCCCAAATGGGCTAAGTATGGGAAACCCACCATAGATATACTATAGAACACAAAGATAATAACATTTTTTAAACCTGCACAGAGAAAAGACAGAATCTATTTACACAGAATCTAAAGTTGAAATACCTTTTGTAGCAAAAATAGTAGACAGTGGAATAAGATCTTCAAAGTGTTAAGAAAAGATAAGACTCAACCTAGAATTCTATATTCAGCTAAATCATCAGTAAGAGTACCAGTGAAATAAAGACAGTTTTGGAAAAACAAAGATAATAATGTAACCACTCAGAAACCCTGATTAAAATGTTCTTTAAGAAGGACATTAAATACAGAGACATAGGTTGCAAGAAATAATACTGAGCAAATAAGTTGGTAAATATATAAATAAATCTAAATATTTTAACTGGAAGAATATATAATGATGATGATTAAACGGGAGGGGACAAAAATATATAATTAAATTAACAAAAATAATAAGGAAAATGAAAGCATTTGAAGGCTCTTGTATTATGAATGAAAGACACCTGATACTTTTAGACTTCCTTAGGACAATTTTTTTTTTTAATTTTAGGGTAACAACAACAAAAAAAGTGAATAGATTATAAAATTTTCACACCAGTGGAAGAAAAAAGGGGGAATAAAGAAAAGCTGGTAGAACCAACAGAAAGAAATGAAAACAACAACAAAAAGAAACAGAAGCAAAGAAAAAGCATGGTATTGTAAATGGAAAACATAAGATGGTAGAAATACATGTAATTATATCAGTAACACCATAAATATAAAAATACTAACCTTGCCAATGAAAAGACAGATGTTCTTAAATTGGACATTTTTTAAAATTCAGATACATATTACTTTTAAGAAACTATATAAAACATCATTATAGAGAAGGATTGAAATTAAAACTAAGGAAAAAGAAAAATCAGGCAAACAATGAGGAAAATAAAAACTACTGGTAATACTAATATTAGATGAAAATAGCTAGAAGGCCAAAAGCTTTACCAGGGATAAAGATGGCCTATTACACGATAATAAAAGAAATAATTCACCAGGAATACAGCTCCTAGACCTGTATGCAACAAACAATACTGCCTCATAACCTACAAAGCAAAAATTGATAGAATTAAAGGGTGAAATATGCCAAACTACAATAAGTTATGAGATTTTTAATATACCTCTAATTAAAACAAGTAAGTCAAGCAAGACAAAAATAATGAGGATATGAATGATTTGAGATCACAACAATTTGAACTAATGAACATATATAAAATGCTGTTCACAATAATTAAAGAATACACATTCTTTTAATTACATATAAAACATTTATTAAAACAAAAATAGCTATGTTCTAAACCACAATTCAAATCTCAACCATTACCAAAGAATCAATATCATAAGGAATGCAGTATGGCCAACAAGCTTCTAACAGACCTAAACCTCCTGTAGAGAGCAACTGTAAACTTAAACAAAATACAAAAATCCACTGACTGGATTACTGGAAAGTAAGCCAATGCAGGAAGATGTTGGTGGGGAGTCAAAGCTTGGAAGAACAGAACAGCACAGGGGACTGAAGGCAGGCCTGGTCAGTGCTATAGGGTAGCTTATACTCCAAGAGAATGCCCACAATCCTCAGGCCTAAAGAACCAAAGGACAGAGTTCAGAGCACAGAAGTGACTAGAAACTAAGTGGGGGCATATTAGAAAGGAGAGCTCCAAGAAGGGGAAGCCCAAAATTCTGTATATCAACTATATCAAACTCTCTAAACGATCCCTACGTGGAACAGACTCTAGCTAAGGATAAAAGAACAGAACTGAGATTTGAGATGCTGCCTGAGAGACAAATTTTCCAGTTTGAGTCCAAGAAAATTAACTGTCAGCTAAAATACTCCAGAGGAATAGAATCCACTTCAAAATATTACATTTACATCCAGAACACATTCCATATGTTATTCATATTGACATATGAATAACTAGGACAATGTGACCCATTTGCAAGAGAAAAGACAATAAATGGAGAAAAAAAATCCCATGACGACCCAGCTGTTAGAAGAGCAGACAAGAATTTTAAAGCAATTATTACCACCATGCCTAAGGACTTAAAGGAAAATATGCTCTTGATGAATGAAAATATAGGAAATCTCAGCAGAGATCCTGAAACTATAAAAAAAGAACCAGATGGAAAAGTTGATATGGGCCACATTCTTTAACCGCTAAACTAGAGAACTATAAATCATTTTTGAACAATGGCAAAAACACATGATAAAAATTTATAAATGTAAAGCTGCAATGATAATAGATAATAATAGAGAATACTTTGTGCCAAACGTTGTAAGTGCATTATATATTAACTTATCTAATCATCTTAATAATTCTATAAAGCACATGCAATTATTATCACCATTTTTACAAATAAAGAAATTTAGGCACAAAAAGATTAAATAAATTACTCAAGGTCATTCAAGCCAGTAAGTGGTGGAGGCAGGAATTCCAACCCAGTAGGCCAGGGACTTCCCTGGTGGCGCAGTGCTTAAGAATCCTCCTGCCAATGCAGGGGACATGGGTTCAAGCCTTGATCCGGGAAGATCCCACATGCCGTGGAGCAACTAAGCCCATGCACCACAACTACTGAGCCTGCGCTCTAGAGCTGGCAAGCCACAACTACTGAGCCCGCATGCCACAACTACTGAAGCCCGTGTGCCTAGAGCCTGTGCTCCGTAACAAGAGAAGCCACTGCAACGAGAAGCCCGTGCACCGCATCGAAGAGTAGTCCCTGCTCGCCACAACTAAAGGAAGCCCATATCCAGCAACGAAGACCCAACACAGCCAAAAATATAAATAAATAAATATATACAAACCCAGTAGGCATATCTGTAAATTCTTAAGTACCTACACTGTACTGCCCCTCTAGGAAAAAACTATTATGGAACTTGGAGAATACTTAGAACTGGATACTGGAAATATTACATATCAAAATTTGTATGCAGTTAAAAGTATGCTTGTAGGAAAATGTATAGCCTCAAATATATACATTAAAAATTAAGAAAGAGTAAAGTTTAATGAGCTAAGTATTCTGAAAAAGTTAGGAAAAAAGCAACTTGATTAAATCTAGAGAATGTTAAAAAAAAAAGGAACATGGATAAACCTAAAAAACGTTATTGTAAGTGATAAAAGCAAACTGCACAGTACGAAGCCACTTATGTAAATGTTAAAACATACAAAACAACACAACATGCAGTTTATGACTATATATCACAAATGCCATAATAGTTTAAAAAAACATGGATAGGAAGGATTCACACCAACCTCAGGATGGTGGTTTCTTCTGGACAGTAAGCTAGAGGGATGATAAGGGGTGGGGTGGAAGGATACTCACTCATATCCATAAATGTTAGTTTCTCTCAAGAAAAAGATGTTCCAAAGCAGATGTGACCAGATCCTAACATGGGTTAAGTCTGAATACTGGGTATGTGGGCCTTCAGTTTTTGTTTTGTGCTTTTTTTCCCCGTTTTAAATATTTTACAAAAATAATTTATACCTGCTACCTTTGTTTACTTCTATCTCCCTTATGAGCTTCCTGGAGGCAGGGACCATGCTGTGTCATGCCCACCACAGTATGTTCATTGTCTAGAGGGTCAATGAATACTTGATGACTGAATAAACAAAAATGAGAGCATATGACCTTTAAGGGTAACTTCCAGTCTGGAAACACTAAGATTCCCTGATTGCATTACAGATTTTCTCAAGAGGCAAGAATGACAGATTCAAGAATAATAATGAGAACCTTTAGCTTTCACTCAGTGCTCTCACAGAGTTTCTCTTTCTTTCCCACTTAATACAGAACAAGGGCACTGAAGTGGTCCTCTGATATTAAAGAATGGGGATACAAATCATAATTATAACCACAGCAGCTGCAACTAATATTTGTTAGTTGCTAAGTGCCAAGTATGCATTATCTCATTTAAAACTCACAAAACTCCCAAGAGGTAGATGGTATTAGTCAGGTGCAGATGATGAAACTGAAGCTCAGTGGCCCAGTCCTTTCTAAAGTTGCCTGAGTCTACACAGCTCCTTTCCTATTTATCAAGAAAAAACTGTGAATAGATGATGACCAGCCAACTATGATATCTATTCTTATAGAAAGGGTCCCTTTATACAGCCCATTTCTAATTTCCTCTAAGTTTGTTTGTTGCCTCTTAGGCATTTGTAAGTGTTCTTATGAACATTCCCCCCACCAATGTGGCTGGAAGCAGTACCATCACCCTCTCACCTCTGTGTTCTTCAGCAATAACCCTGAGAAGCAGACAAGACCTGCATCATATCAATGTTACAGATGAGAAAACAGAGGCCATTGTGGGCTGAACTGTGTACTCTAATCCTCAGTACCTTCGAATATGACCGAGTTTGCAGATAGGGGATTTAAAGAGGTAATTAAGTGAAATTGGGATCATTAGGGTGGGCTCTAATCCAATATAACTGACATTCTTAAAAGAAGAGGAGATTAGGACACAGACGTGCATAGACCATGAGACCATAAGAGGACACAGGAAGAAGACTGCCATCTACAAGCTAAGGAGAGAGGCCTCAGAAGAAACCAACCCTGCCCACACAGTGATCTCAGACTTCTAGACTCCAAAACTGTGAGGAAGTGAATGCCTGTTGTTCAAGCTGCCAGGTCTGTGGTAGTTTGTTCCAGCAGCCCCAGCAAACTAATACAGAGGCACAGAGATGCCAAGGGACACTTCTGGGGTCACACGCAAGGGAGACAGAGTTGGGTCTCTACCATCATTCTTCTTTCTCTTTCTCCAGGAATAATAATTCTTAAAATATTGGTGTCTCTTTTTGGATTTAATATTTTTATATGTGAATACATACTTAAAATATTAACATGAAAAAACTCAAAGTACAAATTTAATTCCATTTCCTTTGGGTTCTTCTTCCACTTAAGATGCAGAAAAACATGGAAGACCATCACCACCACTGAAACAACAAAAAACACTGGATAAACAACGAAATCATATTTTGCTTTACCCACTGGAGAGCTAAGGTCTCAAAGAAGTTTAGAGGAACTAAATTTCAGAGGGATTGAGCCCTTCCTAATGAGCAAAAACCAGTAGCCATGTTTATCCCAGGCACAGGTGGGATGAGGAGTTAATTAGCATCTGATGAGGACCCTGTGAAGTTGGAAGGAACCAGCCAGTCTTATCAACCACATGGGCTGGAATGATGGATTCTATCTGGATTAGAGGTGTCCTGAATCTCTTCTACCAGACTTTTACCTGACTTTCAGGAAGTCAGGACAAGGATGGAAGGCAGAGTGACATCTCCATAGTCATGTGGGGACTGAGCTAAGCTCTTCTACTCTTGCCTCAAGACGCCTGAAACCAGTGGTGAACTGAAAGGAACTCAAGTCATGATCCAAGTCAACCCTGATTAAACAGAAGAGTTTATCTCCTCAGCCCAGTTGCCTCTTTATCACCAGAAGAGAAGCCAGCTGAGGACAAAGCTGTCAGATACAGAACTGCTGTGGCCAAGGCTGACCTGAGGTCCAACCTCCTGCTCTGCTCCTCAGCTCCAGGAGCCCATGGCAGTGATGTCATTAGTATTGAAGCCAGTTTGATTTCTGTCATTTCCAACCAAATGAATCTTAAGTGACACAAAACACAAGTCCCAACCATTTATTTATTACAGAGTATATACAGATATTATTACACATGCAAATTCTTGCATAAATTGGCAATACACAATTTCTGAATCGTTATGGTATCCTCTACTCACTAAAATTAACTTCAGAATGCTATAAATTAATGAAACAATACTATAAAATTACTGCACTGTTTTTTAAAACAATCGTAACAAAACAAACTATAAAGAAAACATCAGTGACTTCACAGGCACCACTGCTGAATGGCATTGGTGTATTTGCGTTCTAAAGAGCCCACCACCATGCAAAACGTTGCAGGATTCCTACTTTGACAGTGCCTCATAGGAAACTAGTTTCATTATTTTACAATCTACTTCAACCATCCACATGTTACATCTACCATAGTGGATGAGAAGAGATTCAAATTGTTACTAAAAACCACGAAAATGCTAGTGGGAAGATTCTAAACTGAATCTGAATGGAGAAATTAAAATAAGCATAGCAGGCAGACAAAAAGTTTTGAAGTCAAAATAACCACTCTAAAAATCAAGAAACAGGGACTTCCCTGGCAGTCCAGTGGGTAAGACTCTGCGCTCCCAATGCAGGGGTCCCGGGTTCGATCCCTGGTGGGGAACTAGATCCCACATGCATTCCGCAACTAAGAAGTCCGCATGCCGCAACTAAGCGTCGGCATGCCTCAGCGAAGACCCAGCACAGCCAAAATAAATAAATAAAATATTAAAAAACAAAATCAAGAAACATTTCAAAATATCCAAAGTACCATTTTAGTGTTTGAGAACAGCCAAAAATATCTTCAAAAACTCATGCTCACCAAAATAAATAAATAAATAAATAATTTTTAAAAAAGAAAAAGAAAAAAGGCTCACAGCCTCCATATTTTCATGCGAAGTTCCAAGCTGGAGTGATATTTTTTAAATTAATTTATAAGGTCCTAGAGTAAGAAGCTGTAAAGGAAATAGGATCCATCTGTCCCCTCTCTGGAAGCCCCGAAGACTGCTAGAAATGCAACCTCTATAGTACCAAAGAGAAGGCAGTGATTCCTCCCAGGTGGCCTTTCCTGTGTCAGTCCCTCTATCCCCCAAGACAACATGGCAGCTTACCCAGACTCAGCTCGCAGGTAAATTGAGTGCTTCATGGAGGAGAAAGAGTTATCAGACTGCTCCTCACCTGTGTGAGCCAGCTGGCTACCCCAAGGCCATGTCCAAGGTGGAATAACACAGATCAATGACAAGGCACAATTACACCTATGGCTGCCATGATCAGCCAGCCATAAAGAACATGTTCCCATGGGAAATCGTGGATTAATCTGATTAATCTTTCCAGGAAACTTCAAGAATGTATTTTGCTGGAGTCCCAGTAAATTAATTTTCCCAGTTTCTAAACCCCCAATGTTTGAAAGTTAATCCAAACTAGATAGGGCCTAATTGACTGCTTATTAGCTAAGCCTTTTAGAAGGCCTGTTGTCTTTCCCAACACAGCAACAAAGTTTACTATTTCACACAAAGCAAGAAGGACCAGAAGCAAAGTCTATACCTTTCTCCTATGTCTGTGTTCCTGCCCAGGACAGAGCTTGAGTTGGCACCACCTTAAATATACATGTTGCTCCTGCATGGCAGAGCATGCTGATGTGAGATTTGGGGGCTGGGAATAAACCCCCTGGTTTTGTTCATTTTATTTCCTTCACTAAAGGCAAAACAGTCTCTCAGAAGAGTGCCTCCAAACTAGCCTTAGGGACAAAAATGCAAACACAAACACAATTTATCATTTTGTCAGCTATCCTTGCTATCACACCCCTAAAGAGGATGGCAGCTGGTAATTAGACAAATATTCCATGATATCATCCACAGGCACCCGGGGTTTCTGGTCACTGACTAGCAGCTGACGAGCACTGGCTGGAGCAAAGGGAAAGTAGGAATAAAACATATTTGTCCTTGGGTTTCACTGTGTGGCCCTGCTTGGTGGTTCTCACCTGAGAAAACCCACTTCCGATGGCCCACAGGTGCTATTAATCACGTCTGAAACTTAGCACAGCAGTTCTCAGCACCAGCTGAACGTTAGAACCACCTGGAGAGGTTTCAAATCGCTAGATGCCCAGGCTGCACCCCAGACCAATAAAAGCGGCTCTCTGGGGGCAGGAGCTGGGTGTGACTAGTTGTTAAAGTTCCCCAGCTGATGCCAATGGACAGCCAGGGCTGAGAACCTCTGCCTTAGAGTCATCCCCCTGCCTCTGAAACAATATGGTCAGATCAGCTGCAGAAAATGCACAAAGATTTAGAATGACCACTAGTCATTTACTTTGAGAGGAGAGAGAGAAAACAATCCACCGATTGACCCAGATAGGGTCAGCTGGCTAACGTTTAAAATAACACACCAACATCAAGCCCAAACACACAACCAATCATCGGACTTACCAAAACCCCTGCTTCCTATTAAGGGGTAACTTTTAGTTACAAGTAATTTTTTGCTGAGACCTCTTTCCTGTTTTTGTAAGGGTGCAGGAAGGAACACAGCAAAACCCTAATGTATGGTGGCATTCTTTCTCCTGGAGTTGCAGAGATGACCCTGATCCAGCAAAATCACCTCTAATACCTCCCTGCTGAATGCAGACTAGGCTAAGGAGGGTGACTATGTGGATAGGGTCAGGACTGCATGCACCAGCGGAACTAAGCTGCAGGGCTCGCTTATACATAACAAAGCTGTTCTAAAAGACAGTCATATAATCGATTTACTTCCAAGGTCATTGGAATACTAAACTGAGACACTATACTTTTATTCAAAGTCTTTAAACTACAAAAGAACAACTCCCAAAGTTCAGCCATGGGTTCCATGCTCTCCAGGGAGGATGTGACACCTGTGAGCAGCAGGATATCATCTTCATCAAGGGACACTCACAGGCAGACTGCTAGTGACACAGCATGGTGAAATGTCCTTAAACACTTAACAGATAAACCAGAGGTTGCCCAAACAGAGGCACAGAATACAAGAACCCTGGGTTCTCAGCCCAAGCTGCTTATTAGAACCACCTTCAAAAACACACCCAAGTCACACCACGGACCAATCAGATCAGGATTTGGGGGGACTGGCTAGTGCATGGCATTTTTTAAAGCAGTGGCTCTCACACTTAAGCATGATCAGATTTACCTGGACCCACGCCCATGGTTTCTGATTCAGGAGGTGGGGGGGTGGGGAAAAGAACATGCAGTTCTAACAGAGTCCCAGGTGATGCTGATGTTGCTGGGGCCACACTCTTAAGAACCACTGCTTCATAGGTCCCCCAGGTGACTCTAATTAGTGCAGACAAGACCGAGGACCACTGTATAAGGAGAGCAAGCTCTGGCCAGGGTGCCAAGGGAAGGAATTCTCATCCTAGCTCTGCCACCAACCTCGGGCTTGATAACAATAAACCATTGAGGTTTTTCAGGCCTCAACTTGCTCCAGATCCATAAAATTGAGACACTACACAAAAGAGATCCTGGGTTCTTTCTAGAAACGCCTTTTTCAAAGGGCTGCTACACATGAAACGCTGATATTAATACACATAGAAATGAAAAGAAAGTGGCCTTATGGGCAATAAAAAAAGCTTTCAAAATACAGGGAAAGGTAAGTTCTTGCTCACAAGATTTCAGCACACTTGGAGACACAGCAATGGGGATGGTCTAGGGATGTGCAATGGCACCAAAAGCCAAAAGGGCCTGTGTTGTGAGTCATTCACACTATTTCCCAGACTCACCTGTTAGGACCTTGCAGAGTTGCCCAGATATCTGGGTCTCGGCAGAGGGGCTGGGTGTCAAGGACCATCTGCGCCTGATCAGATGCTCTTGTCCCTGGGAATTGTTGAGAGGCTGGATTAGCACCTGTTCCTGCCCAAGCTGGATGAGGCCAACCTGCCCAGAAAGAGGAAAACAGTTGTCAGTCATCCTCATTCACACTTGCCCACGACCCCAGAGCCAGAGGGTGGAAAGGCCACCTAGCTTGGCCTGCTTCCCATGCCTGGGCTTTTTCTTTGCAGGTTGCACCAATTTACGGAGTCCAAGAATGAGCTCTTGCATGACTTGAAACATCTCACCCAGCAGTTGTGTTGGGGGTCAGGTGACAGAAGGCGGGGGGAGGGGGGACAGGGCGCAACAGCACCCATTTTCTGGGTTCACTTTCAAAGATATCTTACTTTAGTGTTAATTTTTTTTTTAATATTTTTTTCAGGCAAGGCTTTATTGGGGCCCCTGCTGCAGCAGGGGGGAGGGAGAACAGATTCCTTTGTTTGCCTGCTCCTATACACTTATTTCTAATTAAAGCCCATTTAAAAACCTATTTTTTAAATCATCCCCTAAAAGTCCACCTAAGGAGGTACCTCCAAAAGTGCTGGGAATGAACGACGATTATATCCTTAACGGGAAAAAAATATATCTTATTCCTGGGGAATATTTAGAATTAAATAGAGAGGATGGAGTCAGACCTGTAGTGTTGATAGTTTTGTGATAGTGGATTTGTAGATTTTTTTCAGTGTTTAAGAGAACTTGGCAGAGTATCTAATGGATTCAATTTGTGATTCTAATTTAAAGCACAGCAATGATTTAGACCTGTAATTTAAAAATCTTATTAGGCTTATAAACAGTATCAAACTGTATAAGAGAACTTAAGACTTCCCATGTTTATAAAACTAGTTAACTCATTATTTATTAGAATCATTTAAGTACTTGCAAAGGGTTTATTTTTTAATCAGACAACAAAAGAACTTGAAAATGAAATTGAATATGGTAAATTTCTACACACAGTTTTAAAGGTTTAAACGTTGTTAATCACCAATTTGTAAATAGGATTAAATGTTATCCAAAGGCCCCTTAAAAGGAATTTCAAAAACTTGTTAGATTATAAATAGAATATGACTTGTTAATTGAACGAAAAACTTAAGGACTGGAATTCTTAATTTGTCGTTTTAATAGAGTGAATATTAATTCTTAAAAATACATACACAATGCAGAGAACTTTTCCTTTCATTTGGAACCAATGCTAACAGAATTAAAACAATTTGCCCTCCTTCCCCAGGATACCTGCTGCTAACTTCTCTTCTGAGACATCAACAAAACAAGGTAAACTGCTCACAAAGATCCTGACTGGGCCAGGGCTGAGAATTATCTGTGTTTGCACACTGGGCCCTGCAGTCCACAGCCCCTGCTCTGCGTTCATGGTCGGGACCACCTTTGCTAGCACTGATTCAGGAGATTGGGCCAATCTGTCTTAGGCTGTCACGAACATCCTTTGTTCTCTCTCTCTCCAATACTATTTTCTAAAAGCCATGACACTGTTTTCTTTTCTTAAAAAAAAAAAAAAAAATTTATTTAGTTGGCTGTGCTAGGTCTTAGTTGTGGCATGTGGACTCTTAGTCGTGGCATATGGGATCTAGTTCCCTGACCAGGGATCGAACCTAGGTACCCTGCATGGGGAATGAGGAGTCTTAGCCACTGGACCACCAGGGAAGCCCCGACACTACTTTCTAAAAGCAGTAGTTCTCAAACTCTAGTGTGCATCAAAATCACCTGGAGGTCATGAATACTCACCAAGAACATTCATTTCTAACAAGTCCCCAGGTGATACTGATGCTGCGTGCCCGAGGACCAGGCTTTGAGAAGCACTGCTCTCCACCACAGCTCAGCAATTCCTCAGGTCTCAGGTAGAGAGCTCACTCAAACCAAATGATATAGACTCCTCTACCTTCTGAAAGGATGCATCAATACCAGTCCTCTGAAAATAAATCAGATCCACTAATAAGACCGCCTACAACATTTAGTCCCCAAAACAGGGGTTGAGACGGTACTTAACTGCTGTAAGCAGATTTCAAGGTTTCTATTTCATTAGAACTTCTGCCAAGAACAACTCAGAGATTTTACTGCCCAAATAAAACTGTCTTAAAGTGGCACTGCATGACCTGCCGGGAAGCATGGCTTTCTCCCCTCTCCTTTGAAGTTAAAACTTGAGTTTGTTCACTATGATAGTTTGGGGAGATTGAAGAAGTGGAGGCAGAGAGTGGCTGTGGGAGGCTGTGCAGATCCACCAGAGCTGTGTGTATAGAAAGCCTCAGTGGAACCCTCCTGCACTGTTGGTGGGAATGTAAGTTGATACAGCCACTATGGAAAACAGTATGGAGGGTCCTTAAAAAACTAAAAATAGAAATACCATATGACCCAGCAATCCCACTACTGGGCATATACCCTGAGAAAACCATAATTCAAAAAGAGTCATGTACCATAATGTTCACTGCAGCTCTATTTACAATAGCCAGGACATGGAAGCAGCCTAACTGTCCAACGACAGATGAATGGATAAAGAAGATGTGGCACATATATACAATGGAATATTACTCAGCCATAAAAAGAAACGAAACTGAGTGATTTGTAGTGAGGTGGATGGACCTAGAGTCTGTCATACATAGTGAAGTAAGTCAGAAAGAGAAAAACAAATACCATATACTAACACATATATATGCAATCTTAAAAAAAAACGGTTCTGATGAACATAGGGGCAGGACAGGAATAAAGACACAGACGTAGGGGCTTCCCTGGTGGCGCAGTGGTTAAGAATCCGCCTGCCAATGCAGGGGACATGTGTTCGAGCCCTGGTCCGGGAAGATCCCACGTGCCGCGAAGCAACTAAGCCCATGCACCACAACTACTGAGCCTGTGCTCTAGAGCCCATGAGCCACAACTACTGAGCCCATGTGCCACAACTACTGAAGCCCATGCACCTAGAACCCATGCTCCACAACGAGAAGCCCCTGCAATAAGAAGCCAGCGCATCACAACAAAGAGTAGCCCCCGCTTGCCGCAACTAGAGAAAGCCTGCGCACAGCAACGAAAACCCAACACAGCCAAAAATAAATACATAAATAAATTAATTTAAAAAAAGACACAGATGTAGAGAATGGACTTGCGGACAAAGGGAGGGGGAAGGGTAAACTGGGACAAAGTGAAAGAGTAACACTGACATATATATACTACCAAATGTAAAATAGATAGCAGTGGGAAGCAGCTGCATGGCACAGGGAGATCAGCTCGGTGCTTTGTGTCCACCTGGAGGGGTGGGATAGGGAGGGTGGGATAGGGAGGGTGGGAGGGAGACGCAAGAAGGGAGGGGATATGGGGATATATGTATACATATAGCTGATTCACTTTGTTATAAAGCAGAAACTAACAAACCACTGTAAAGCAATTATACCCCAATAAAGATGTTAAAATAAATAAATAAAATCTAATTAGTAAATTAAAAAAAAAAAAGAAAGCCTCGGTGCAGAAGTCCTTGATGACCGTCAGTGGAAACGTCTGTGGTTGAAATAACGTTGGCAGATACAGCACAGTGCATGGGATGGGCCCCAAGCTGTAGGAGGGCCGTGCTCCCTGGGGGACACGCTCAACCCTGACAGGGGCCAGAGTCTTCCTGAAATGCTCAGGCTCTGGGAGGTTAAAGGCCCCCTCGAGTCTAGCACTTTCAAAGCCAGTTATCATTCACTCAGCCTAGCATACAAGTCGCAGGGTAAAGGCCAGTTAGCCAGTAGTTCTAATGTGACACAATATAGGGAGAATCTCACCTTGGTGAGAAAGCCTACAGGTTCATACATGCACACACACAAGCATGGTCCAGCCCCTTGGGGGAGGTTTTGCTTTAGAAGGTCTTTTTTGGAGGAACCCACATGCTGGTTTCCATCCATTCAGGAAAGAGAATGGCAATGCTGGTGAGAGACAGACACATGGACTAATGGCCTATACTCTACCTGGCAGCCACTTGCCCTCTTGGGAACTGACTTTCAAGCTGGCCTGTGGCCAAGACTAGCACCTGGGGGGAGGGGGCAGGGCACAGCCCTCCCCCTCAGGAGCCACCACAAGGAAGGAACTTGCCCCTGCCCCCTCCAAGTGCTGTCACTAGGCACCCTGAAGCCTCGCTAATACTCACCGGGTCATCACAGTGATAAAACGTTCTGTTGAAAAGTGCCGCTTGTCACCACCTCCCCCTCCCCCCGTGCCACACACACACACACACACACACACACACACACACACACACAATCTCAGCCCAGGATAAAAATTTTTCAGCCCTCTTGATCTTTCCCTGACCTTCCTTCTCCCTTCCCTCTCCCCGGTAAAAAAAAAAAAAAATCCCCCTTCCCTGGCACTCTATGTCCCAGCCCACTACCCCCTGTGTTATGGGGCATCTGTCACAACCTAAAAAGTAGTTTGTTCCTTTGAGGCAGGATCGGAATTATGCCTTCTTATTTTTCCAACGTCTGCCACATAACAGTTACTCAAGAAAATGTGAGTGAACTGGACTGTAATGGAATGGATTTGAATGGAATGGAATGAACTGGACTGGACCAGCTTGGAATAGAAGGCACTAGCATGGCCTTCCCGCAGTCCCCCTTGCTCAGAGGTCCTCGTCCCTGGCTGCACACTGCAGTCACTTGGCAAGCTTTGAAAACTCAGGCCCAGGCCCCACTCCAGGCCATGTGAATTAGAATCCCTTGCGGTGAAACTCAGGCACTGCTATTTTTTTAAAGCTCACCAGGAGATTTCCACGTGCAGCCAGGGTCAAGAACCACTTCCCTAGCTTTTAACTGGGTGCCAGAGATGCTTGATTCCAGCACGTGGAAGTACCCTGGATGCAGACTACCTGCACCAACCTGGGCCTTCCTCTGACTGTGGAGCTCTGCCCTGGCTTCTAGTACATTGCTGCCCTGTAGCCCCAAGAGCTAAGCAGGGTTGCTTGGGTTTGCATTATTCCTCTGGTCACCATCTATGCTGAGAAGTGAGACACAGGGAAATGCTCTTCCAAGGCCTCCCTGTTCCACAGATGGCAGCGAGGAAAAGCCTCAGGTTGCATTAGATGCAAGAGAGCTGCAAACTCCATCTGAAGAGAACTGTGGGGAACTAGATGCCTACGGCAGACAGGACTGGAAGCCCTGAGGCCACTTGGTTTTAAAGCAGACAACAATCCTCAATGAAATGGTGCTCTTAGAAGAGAAATCTTACATCTTCTAAAATTTGGTATCCTACTAAAGAAGTTTGGGTCAAATAAAGTGTATCAGGTATAACCTGATATTATGACAGTTCTGAGTGGTTCCCTTTCAATTCTCTTTGTTCTGGAAGCTGGCTTTGAAGGGTTTCTGTGCTGCTTTAAGAGAGCGTTATAAACAGGGTATTGTTAATCCCACCTCACCCCCTGAAGCAGGACTAGCTCTCCTGCAGCTGGAAAAATGTGTGAAGGTCAGAAAGATTTGTACCACTTCCTAACATGAGCACAACTTCTCAGCATAATGCGGCAAATGCTTTTAAGATAAAGAAACCCTGTTGTATCCATGCTCTGGAACCATCTGATGCTCTGTCCTCCGTTTGAGGGGACCTGCCTCGTGACTGCTGACCTCACCATCCTACAAAGGCCACTCTGGGATTTCAGTGCCCAGGGAGCCCTCCAAGCCTCTCCTCTTCAGGAGACTGCGGCTCCTGGGTTCACTGGACCAGGTCTTAGGTAGCCTTCTCCCCGTGGACAGGTGACCATAGGTGGTTGGAGAGGCGGAGCAAGTCTGCTCTCAGGAAGGAAAAACGATCCTGTGATTGCAGGCCCTCCTGCACCTGCCTCTGACTTTCTGGGGGGCCTCATCAGAGTTTGGGGGGCTCAAACCTGTCCCAGGGAAGGAGCATCCTCAACCTGGCACAGGTGTGAAGGGCTTCCCAACCTCCAGGGGGAGTCCCCCTGCCCCTCCCAGAGTGCCATCGAGCCCCCTTTTCAAAATCCTGCTGCTGCCTCTGCAAATGTCAAAGGCCTGAACACAGATTCTTGGTCTTCGTTCCAAAGCCAGACTCCCCCTTCCCATCACTAGATAGAGTTAGTCACAGACTGTCAGCTCCTCCTTCAGACCCCCTCTCATGTAGTCTTCCTTCCTTTCCATTTCCACCATCCAAGGCTTGAGGCCCATCACCTCACCCCTCCAAATGCTCTCCTGCTTCAGTCCTCCCCACACTTCTCCGACCAGGGGCTCCTCCCCAGTCAGTAGCTAGAAATGCCCCCCCCCCATTGCCTCTAGGCCAGTGATCCTCAAAATGGTCCCTGACCAACAGCAGCAGCAGCAACTGGGAACGTGTCAGAAATTCAAGTTCTCAGGCCCACCCCCAGACGGACTGGATCAGAAACCCAGGAGGTGGGGCCCAGCAATCAGTGTAGCAAATCCCACAGGGAACACTAATGCCAGCTCAAGGTTGAGAACTACTGGTCTAGGATAAATTCTAAATGCCTTAAGTTGGCACCCAGGGCCCCGCCTCATCTAATCCAGACACCTGTCCATTCAGTTCATCACCCATCTCCATCCCACAGTTGGCTCGTGGGCCCCTTACCTCGGGAAGGACCTGGCCAGGAGGCTTTGCCATCACTCCTCCCACCTAGAACCTGAGGCCCACTCCCTTCAGCTCTACCTGAAGGACCTGCCCCACCCCATCAGACCCCAGAACCACCCCCTGCTATCCCCACCAGCCACCCTGCAGGCTCCAGCACACCTTCCTTCCCCTGCAAACCCGGACTGCCTTCTGAGACAGGGCCCACATCGTATTTCTCTTTGAGGCTCGTTGGGAGCCTACCAGCGGGTCCTACACATGGCAGCTGTGTGATAATGATCTGTTCATTTAGTCAACTATGTTGACTGATTGCTTGATTTATAACTGGAAAAGTCTGGGAATGGCCTGTGGGGCAAGAGAAGAAATGTGTTTTCAATGCGTTAATGTGCCAGGCTCTCACTAAATGATTTCGGACTTCATCTTACTTCATTCTCTCAACAGCCACACAAAGCCAATGTTATTTACCCTTGTATGGCTGCAGACAGGGAGGTTCAAAGGAGGTAAGCAACTTGCTCAGGATCACAGCCCGGAACGGCTGTGCAGTCTCACTTGCTAAAGAACAGGAGCGTGACAGTGCATCTGTGTGCCCATGTGCAGAAGTGTGCACGGGGAAAGGTTAACCGCTGACTCCGAGTGGTTCCCTCAGACACACTGGCTGCAAAAACATCTCCTGTTGCACACATCCAACGTCAGGCAGCTGCAGCATCTCAGAGTTCAGGAAATAAGCTCCAAGAATGCAATCAGTCTAAGAAGACGTCTTCAGTTCATCGTCCCATCTTGTATTTCTTTTTCTTTTTTAAAATGTTGCCAACTAAATAAAAGTTCAGGTGGGAAAATCTAGTTACGTACCCTAGGTAAATAATGAGGTAGGGTTAAGTATCCTAGGTGACAGTCATGGGCAACCTGATGCCCATGAGTGATGGGTATAGAAAGTCACCGTGAGGCAGAGTGAACGTCCTTCCAGAGGAGGCGGTGGCAGGCCTTAGAATTCTCTGCTCCAAGTTCTCCCCTTTAATTCTTCCACACCCCAAATTTCTCAACTGTTGTTTCCCTTCCTACTTTCCTTAACATCCACTCAATTGTTTCTTTTTACAAAGCTTTAAAAAATATACTTTGCATTTTCCAAATATATTTATGCTGTGCATGATAAATTCTTCAGTAATATTAATTGATGAATGACTAAGGACTATGTGCCTTCCCCACACCTGTATCAATATAATGATGCAGGATAACGTGGTTTGGTCTATTTGCTCCCTTTCAAATGGTCTCCACATCACATACTTCTTGCCAAGACCAATTCCTACTCAGCTGTCAGTGATCAAGTGATGTTGCATTAAAAAGCTGGGCAATTTTGGGTCAAGGAAAAGTGAGTTGGGTAGCTCTAAAAGGAAAGGCAGCAACCTCCCAAACCAGCTCCTTCATCGTTGAAGTCAGGCTGCCCTCTTGAGAACGCGGTCCCCCAACTCTTCTAAGCCACCTGCTCACTGCCTGGCTGGACTCAGCACCCCCTGTTCTTACCTAGACTACACTTCTTCCCCTATGGGAAAGGTGAGCATTCTTACAAAAGCTCCCAAACAGACTGGGAGGAAGAGCTATGGGAACTAAGACTGTAGGGAGCAGCACAGGTGAAGGACTACCACAAGGGCCCCCTGCGCTGCAGTCAGGCACCAGACAGAGCCAGGGCAGCTGGGCCATCGGGACCCCAGTGAGCAGCCTGGGTGAGACAGACCACAAGCCAGCCTCCTGCGGAGCATGGCTGTGACTCCAGAGAAGGCACGCTGGGACTATCCCTGACCTTCTGTCCCTCCAGGGTGGCCTGGAAAATGGGCCACAGCCCAGAGCTCCTGGGTGTCCTCTCTGGTCCCAACATCTCACCCATAGTGCACCCCTGCAGGCCGCGGCCTCAGCCAAGAAGGAGTGGACAGACTCTGGGCGGTGGACTCCCCTGAGCTCAGTATTCATGAAGGAAGAGTGGCCACTGCTCAGCAGACCAGACCCCTCCTCTCTGTCCACCTCTCCTCACGTGTGGGGATGAAAACAGCCCCTCCAACCACTCATTTCAGACAAGCAGCATAGAGAGTCTTTTCAGAGACTGACACTCACTCTATCTCCGAAGTTCCACCTCCACTGCCTGCTCTGGTGAACTTTAACCTGAAGTTTCTTCGAATTCTGCTGGCCTTCCATGATCTGGTCCCATTCACACGAGGCAGCTGATCCAAACTCACATAAATCCTCTGGGAGGAAAAATACCTTCCTCATATGCCCAAAGTTCATCGCTTTGAAGTTATACGGTTACAGAAACTCTTCCAAAAACCTATGTTATGTCTGAGGACTCTCTGAAATGTAAATAAAATGAAGATGCATAAACATAAAACAGTTAATACCTGAGCCCATGGTCTCTGAAGATCCAAAAAGTGCAGCTTGCACAGCTTTTCAAGATAAGATACAGGGTAAATGCCATAGACCCGCCCCTCTGCCCCCTGTCAAAAGCGGGGCGTGGGGAGGGAGCAAAATGGAGCATGAGATTTACTTCCCCTGACCCATAAACACTTAAGTAATGATCTAATCATGCATCTCCTTTAAACAGGTACCAAATGTCTCTGGAGACAGACAGCACAGGGAACAGAGCCTGCATGCCCTGCCCCGCAGGCAACACTCCTCACTAAGCCATTCTGGAGATGTGAGATGCAGCAGGATTTAATTCATACTCAACATCGGAATAAAGTTTTATTGAACACAGCCAGGTCCATCTGTTTCTTTACCTTCTATGGCTGCTTTTGCACTAAAAGGGCAGTGTTGAGTAGTTGTGACAGAGACCATATGGCCTGCAAAGCCTAAAATGTTTACTACTTGGTCCTTTACAGAAAAAGTTTGCCAACCCCTGCTCTACATGATTCTTTAGACACAAGGAGGCTTTGGAATGCTCCCAACTGTGGGCACCAAAACTCATCTACTGGGCATCACTCCTCCCCTACACCTCGTGGTTGAGCCAGTCCTCAAAAACACACAACACACGTGCCACATCTCTATGGTGCTTCCACCGTGGTCCAGAAGGACTAACACTACACTACCGCCCAGCTGAACTGTCTCAAGCACATTGGGGAACCAAAATCAAAGTAAGGTGGAGTGCGATGCAAACCTGGTTAGCCTATGTTCCTGTTGCTTTCTTTTCTAGAAAGGCAGGACCACCTTGCCACCAAGAGGTCCATTCCAAATCACCTGCTGTCTCTGGCCTCCTGGCCTTCTGCCCTTTCTCTATAGGGTATACTTAGGAAGAAATGTCCAATGTCCAGCTTACACAAATGGGATGATCAAGGCAGACTAAACAACAGAAGTGTCTGCTCAAGCAGAAATTTAAAATCTAAAGTCTTAGAGGTCCCTCCACAGCTGGCACACACTGAACTCAGCCTCTTGGCCTCGTTCCTTTATCTAAAGCACAGCGCCCTCACATGGTGCCAAAGGGAAGGACAGTCTTCCTGAAAACCTGGAGGACAGAAGGGAACTCTCCCTGCTCATATGCCATCTGTGAGAGGGCCCAGCACTCACTCCGAGGATTTTAAATCAATGTTATCCAGATTTCCATCCTCAGCTCCTTCACAGATAGCGCCTTGCTGGAAACTTTACACCAAGAAGTATAAACTCTGACCTCTACAGAAACTCACTAAACCGCAGCAAATGGGATTCAGATGTTTCCATGTTCAGTACAGTGATGTGACCTAGACTTTAAACACTTTGGCAAAAACAGGAAAAATGATGTGGGCCTTCCAGTCCCTCCCAGAACATGATACAGCCTTGACCCGAGTCCTTCGGTGACCTGAGCCTTTTTCACCCCTACTTAAGCCTCCTCACCCATAGCCCACATTCCCCACCCCTGTTCCACATTAGCTCCTACTAGGCCCCCTCCACGGTCCATTTTCCTTGTTTAACCAAAGAAGCCAATTTCTCCCAGCCCAGCAAAAGGAGATCACATTCTGATGAGGACTCAAAAAATCCTAAAAGGGGAACTGGTGAAGGCCAAGTCTTGGGAATTACTCCCCAAGTTCCCCTACACTGCTGGAAAGAGAGCAGAAGTCTCATATAAAGACTTGGACCCTCAGGGTTTCTGGCTTTGTTGCAGATTCGTGCCAACTTGTTGCACACTATGTGGATAAGGGCTAGAGAATTCTAGACGGTGGAGCAAGATAAGGTGGAGGTGGTGGAAGCAGTTTCTTGTGCCAGGGAAGGACAGACACAAAAGAATATCAGAAACCACTTCCCCAGAAGATAGAGGAACATTCTCTGAGCCCATCCCAGGCTCTGACGGGTGGGGGCAGCCCATCTGCCAGCCATCTGCGCTCTATGCGGGCATGATGGAGAAGCTGGGAAGTGTTTGTCTGGGCACCAGGGTAGCCAAGTGAGCCAGTGTGAGCGCAGGCAGGGTAGAGGCGCACAAGAACTTCCTCCGCCCCTCGGAGCACTGCCACGGGTGCCGCAAATGCAGCAGGGTGGGGTGGCGAAGGAATTACTGCCACATAGAGGGAGCTTCTGGGGATGACATTGCTCATCACCAATGTAAGCATTCCTCAGGCCTGGCTGAGGGTGAGTGCCAGACAAATGTCTGCTTGCAGTGTAAGGTAAAAATATTAGAGACACCCTCCCTCTCCTGGTTCTCACGTTTCAACTAAGAAGAGTAGGTTAGTGGCCTGTCGGGGGACCCCTCCAAATATCCTTTTCCAGGTACATAAAGACTCAAAAGGACAGAAAGGAGGTCAATGCTCCATCCCCACATCCAAGAATAGGTGAGCCTATACACGTATAGATAGGTGTTCCCCATGACACGCACACATACACACCTGTGCAGATGCAAATAGCGTTCTCTCTACACCTGGGTCAAGCGCACCTCTCAGTCGAGGGGCTTGACGGATTTCATCTCTGCTGAACACGTGCTCCCTGGGCGGGCTGCGGCGTATCTCGCTATGCAACCCCATATCGGCGCTGGCCTGGCGCACCTCTGAGGCTTAGGACGGCCAGTGAAAGGCATTGGATAATAGGTCGCTTCCCCTTTCTTGCCCTCTGCTCATAGACCCTTTGGAATGTTGGGGGTGCTCTCTCCCGCCACCGGCAGAGCACGCCGGAGGCCCCACCCCAATCCTAGTCCTCCCAGGGGACCACCCCTCACCCCCACCCTAGGCGCCGCGACAGATCGCCAGGCGGACCCGGAGGGGGAGCGGGCAGTACCAGGCCGCCGGCGGCGCCGCAGGCGCTAAGCGAGACGAGGGAGCCGGGGTAGCCGAGCACGCTGCCAGAGTAGAAGCACAGCTCTGTGGGGCGTCCGCGGCGCCCCGCTGCGCCGGCCTCCTCCACCTCGAAGCCGCCGGACAGGAAGCGCAGGTCGCGGCGCAGCTGCAAGTACAGGTCGCGCCCAAAGGCCGGCAGGTGCAGGAGCAGGGCGCGCTCGCCGGGCCGGGCGCGCGGGACTGCTGGGGGCGCGCGGGGCCGCCGGCGCCTGCGGGGCCCTGGAGCGCCGGGCAGCGGCGGCAGGTGCACGTCTTCGGGGAGCACCCGCCGCGGGAGCACCACCTCCACGTCGGCCGCCGCGTCGCCGACAGCTGCGGGGAGAAAGGAGACGCGTCAGCGCGGCGGGGCCCGCCCTCCGGCCCGCCGGGCGCGGGGTCCAGCACTGGGCATCCAGCGCCAGCTCGGAGACAGCGCGGCCCCGAGCCGGCGCGCTCTTCCATTCCCTCGCCCCAGCACCTCCATGCCAGCCAGAGCCTCCACCCGTGCCCCGCGCCACCCCCGGAACGGTCTCCGGCGCGGCCGCCTGACCACCTCCGGGGACGCGGCCGCGGCATCGGCGTCCGGACAACCGGCGGCGGCGCGGCCTCCCGGCAACCGCCCGGAGCCCAGTCCTCCGGCCCTGGCCCGCGCCCCCTCGACCCCGGAGCTGTCAGCGGTTCGCCGCCGGAGCCGGGCCGCACGGGCAGGCGGAGGCCGCCAGGATGCCTCCGGAGGGCAGGAGGAAGGTGGCCGCGAGAGGCACAGGCGAAGAAGAGGCAGTGGGAGAGGGAGCGCTACCTGTGCCCGGGTCCAGTCCCCAAACCAGCAGCAGCAGCAAGGGCAGGACGAGAGGAGGCAGCAGGGCGCCGTCACACATGGTACTTGGGAGGAGCAGCCCCCCCCGGACGGTCGCGGCGGAGTAGGAGCGCGCGAGGCGGCGGCGCCAGCCGGAGTGAGCCCTCCAGTCTTTGGAAAAAGTAATTAGCGCTGCGGACAAACCCAACGTGGTAAATCCCAAGCCCCGCCTTCTCCTCGGAAAACGGGAGATGATTGGACTCTCGCTTTCCCCTGCCCCGCCTCCCCCTTCTCTATTGGCTAGTGTGGGTCTAAACCAGGGTGCGTAGTTAGGTTGCAAGCACTTTCTTACACGTGGTTTCTGGGCAGTGGCGGGGACTGGACACCAGGTGGCGCAAGGGAGCCGTCTGGAGCAGAGGACCCGGGAAGACACCTGGCTGGTCTTCAGAGTTTGTCCCCATTTTCGAAACCCTCTCTGATCCTGCTGCTCAGCTTCCCAAGAAGACAGGCCAGAAATCATCCTAGCCAACCGAGTTCACCCGTAAAAGCACATTCTCTCTGCATCTAAAGTAAAACCAGTTTTGGCTGTTTGTGGGTGGGCACTTTCATGCACAATGTGCGCAACTTTGCGCCGGATGCTACCTCCAAAGCGCAGTGTTTATGCAAACCCTTCACACCCCCTGTCGTCTTTATTCTCACGGAAGCCAGTGGAACAGGCGAGATCACACCCTCTTACAGACTGGGAAACTGAGGGAGAGAGAGCTTAAGGAGCTTACTAAGTTACCCAGTGAGTTTCTGTCAAAACAAGAGCTAGAATTTGTGGTCCTGACTTCTGGCCTGGTGCTGCTTACTACAAACAAGAGCCCTCCAAGGCAGGCAGGAAGGAACATTAGCCCGGTGTTACAGGTTAGGAAACGGGCACAAAGTGGCAAAGGCCGGACTCAAACCCAAGTCTTCTGGCAACAGAGTGAGTTCATTCTTTTCCCACCAGGATATAACTGAAGTCTGCAAGAAAGGTAATTCCCTTAGCTTCCTGAGGAACGTCTTGTAGAAAACAAAACAAAACAGAATGAACTGAAGTGTAACCATTCTCAGGTCTCTCCCCTTCCTTCCCTGTCCTGCCTGTTTCTGTTTTCTCAACGCAGAGGGGCTACAGCACTCCTATTGGACTCTGCTGAGGGCCTCTCAGAATCTAAAATTCATCACAAGGATTACATGTCATCAGAAGGAATCCAGAGGAGAGCACTGTCCAGCTTTCATGACATTTAATCAACCCTATGAGTGGACTGTGTCACTGATTCTCAATAAAGTCTAGCGTTCTCACTACTGCAAACTTGCTGCTTTGTGTTTCCCTGGGGTATGGCTGGTGGAATCATTTCCTGCTCTGTCGACCCCACCCTCCACTGCTCCAGGGGCTGCCACTCACTGCTGGGCATCTAAAGTTCCTGGAAGCCTCCACATACGTCCTGCTCATGGCCAGGTTTGGGTCTTTTTTCCTCTCCTTTGACAGCAGCCTCAGCCAACTGAAAGTTCAGCGCATCTTCTGGTGGCACAAGATATCATGGTGAGCTTTTTGGTGCAGGTTTGTTGGCCAAAGAGACACTTCAAAGGCCTGCCACTGAAAGCCAGGGAGTAGCAGCCCCACTGCCTTGCAGGAACAATTCTGCTATTGGAGTCCGCCTGAAGTAATAGTCATCAACCTATCAGATAGATGACGCTCAAATGCATTAGTCCACAGGGACACGCAAACTGAAACAACAACAAGATGCCATTTCATCTTCCAACCTGTCCAAAACTAAAGAGCTTGGAAATATCAAGGATTGGAGAGGACACTCTCCTGCCCATGGGTGGGGGTGTAAATTGGCACGGCCACTTTGAAGAACAAGTAGGCAAACTGCAGTCAAGTTTAAAATGTACACACCCTAGAACTCTGCTATTCCACTCTGGTTAACTACCACAGGCAAACTGGCATGTGTACAAGAATGCTCATCACACCACGTTATTAAGAGCAAAAAACTGCAAAAACCTGAATGTTAATCATTAGATAAATGGCTAATAGAGGCCAGAAATAAACCTATGCATAGACAATCAACTAATATTTGACAAGGGAGCCAAGAATACTCAAGGAAAAATGATAGTCATTTTAATAAATGGTGGTGGGAAAACTAGATACCCATATGCAAAAAAAAAAAAAAAGAACTTGGACCCCATCTTACACCACTCACAAAAAAAAACACAAAAACTTGAAATAGATTAAAGACAAATGTAAAACTTGAAACTGTAAAATGTGTAGAAGAAAACAAAGGGAAAAATCTCCTTGACATTGGTCTTTGTAACAATTTCTTAGATGACAACAAAAGTGCAAGAAACAAAGCAAAAATCAACAAATGGGACTATATCAAATCTAAAAGTTTCTGCATAGCAAAGGAAACCATCAACAAAATGAAAAGTCTACCTATAGTATGGGAAAAAATATTTACAGACCATATATCTGATAAGGAGTTAGTATCCAAAATATATAGGAAATTCATACAACTCATTAGAAAAAATAATAATAATCCAGTTTAAAAATGGGAAAAGAACCTGAATAGACATTTTTCTAAAGAAAATGTCATACAAATGGCCAACAAGTACATGAAAAGGTGTTCAAGGTCACTAATCATCACGGAAATGTGAATAAAAACCACAATGAGATATCACCTCATACCTTTAAGGATGCCTATTACCAAAAAAAACAAGAGACAACAAGTGTTGGCAAGGATGTGGAGAAGAGGGAACTCTTGTGCACTGTTGGAGAGAATCTAAATTGGTGCAGCCACTATGAAAAACAGTATAGAAAAAAAAATTCCATGGTACTACCACATGATCCAGCAATTCCACTTTTGGGTGTATATCTGAAGGAAGACATTAAACTAAGTGAAATAAATCAGTCACAAAAAGACAAATACTGTATGATTCCACTTATATGAAGTACCTAGAGTAGTCACATTCATAGAAACAGAAGAGAGAATGGTGGTTACTAGGGGCTGGCGGGAGCAGGAGCAAGGAGTTAGTGTTTAATGGGTACAAAGTTTCAGTTCAGGAAGATGAAAAAGCTCTGAAGATGGATGGTGGTGATGGCTGCACAACAATGAGAATGTACTTGAAGCCACTGAACTGTACACTTCAAATGGTTTAAATGGTAAATGTTATGTTATGTACATTTTCCCACAATAAAAAAAAATTGCTTAAAAAAAGAAATCATTACTATTTGCTATGATCTCATTTCATCTTAACACACAAATTTCCTGGTCTTAATTTTGTGGAAGGGCAGGGCTTAATCTCATTTCACAAATGGAGGAGGGCTGGGGCGGGGGGATAAAAAGCAAGCAAACAAGCAGGCAAAAGCCCTACAGGTGACAATGGCAAGTCTGAATCTGATGTAAGGGAAGCCCTCTTTTTTGTCTGGGTATCAAAACAGTTTGTTGCGCTCACGGATAAGAAAGATCCTGAACTTTTCAGCTTGTCCACCGTTTTTTGTGAACTGCCCCTTTCTGGTGGGCAGTGACCTTTTCTGATCATGTTGTCTGGAACTGACCCCCATCAAGTCAGTTATATTGACTCTCCTGGCCTCTCGGATACTCCCTGTTTGGATGCTGGTCTCCATCATCATGACCACTACTATTGTTAATGAAAGCAAGACAGTCCCAAAAGCAGCACAGATTCTGCCAAGAGACACCATGTTCAACTGCCAAACTTAGAAATAGAGGGCCAAAGACACAAACTGGGCAGAGCACGAAGAGGACTGCAGGCACTTAGGCCTAACGTGACCCTCCTTAATCCCCTCACTCAGAGCTTTCTTGACCTGGTAATTGATGGGTCCAGGTGTCAAGACTCACGTGTAAACTTGATCTGTGTGTAGGTAGAAGGAGGCCCTGTGCCCTAGATATCACTAGGCATTGGTGGGGTGGTGATGAGAGAGGGGGATTCCACATGACAACCTCCTCTTACTAAATTCACTTCCTTTTGAGGCAAACAACCTTCCTTCCTGGGAGCCAGTGAGATGCCACATCCTCTCCAGCAGGGGGCGTCCAGCATCAGTCCTGTCTTCCCACAGCAGGCCCCAGCTCCCTGCTTTCTCCAAAGACCTGGTTTTTCTGATTTATATTTTACTCTTTCCCTGTTGAGCTTGGATCCCAAATTTCAGCTTCTTGGCTAGCATCCCGATCCCCTGAGTGAATACTGCCAACCTCTCCTTGTGGGGTCTCCAGGCCCCTCCCTGGTTCCAGGAATTCTGGCAGTGTCAGTTCACTATGAATGGGTGCCCCGGCTGCATGAGGCCATTCCTGCCTGACTCTAGGAATGGCCCTGTCTGGGAATTCCTGCTGCCCTCCATTCCTGCTCACCCAATCAGGTCCCTGTTCTGATATTGCTGAACAAGCCCAAGTTGCTACTCCTTTGAACACTGATTTTTCAGTCTAGCTGTTACTTGTTCAGTCAGGGTTGTACTAAGGTATTTCTAGCCCTTACCCTTTCCCAACATCTAGGCTCTTCCCCTCCTCCAGACTGTGCCCCGAGGTCTCAGCCTGCCTTGGAGCTGAGTGTCCGTGGCCTTCAAGTGTCCCCATTGTTGAAAATACAACTCCATCCTCATGTCCTTCTGAAGGTCACCAGAGCCACCATCTGACCGGGAGGCAGCCCTTGCAGCCCCCATGTCTGAATGAGCAGGATAAGGGCTTTTAGTGCTAGACTTGAGCTCAGAGCTTCATCCCAACCAACTCTTCTTGCCCGAGGACAATTGAGAAAAGCAACATATTTTTCGTTGTTCTGCAGCACACCTTTCCCTTCTTCCATGTCTTTCCCTTCTTTTAGCATTGCCCCTCAAGATTCCAGAGCCCTTTCTCTCCTAGTCCTTCCTTTGCTCAAGGAAAGCACCTTGTCTGGTATACAAGGCTAAGCTAAAACATAATGCAAGTAAAGGCTGAAAAACAGGATAGACGCATATCTATATTTGATTTAGTAAATGCAAATGGTGATGGCTGAAATTGGTGTGATGATAGAATATTCAATATGTGGGACTGGATGGCTGTCTAGAAACTTGGGCAAAACCTACATTAGATTCTATGATGGTTTTAAAATATATCTGTTAATTATGACCCTCTTCCCTTCAACAGGTGGAACCTAACTCTTCTGCTTAGAAAGTGTAGAGGACTTGCTTCTAATGAATAGAGTGTGTTAGGAGTGATGCTCTGTGATTTCTGGGGGTAGGTCATAAAAAGAATGCACCTCTGCCTGTCTTTCTCTCAGATTATTTACTTTGGTGGAAACCAGTGGCATGAGGACACTCAAGCAGCCCTGTGGAAATGCCCATGAAAAGGAAACCAATATGTCAGAACTAAATGACTAGCCATGTGAGGGAGCCACTTTGGAAGCAGATTCTCCAGCCTCAGTCAAGCTTTCAGATGATTTCAGCCCCCAGACTTAAGAGTCTGCCCCAAACATGTGAGCAGAAACAAGCCATCCCCACTGTGCCCTGGCTGAATCCATGACCCACAAAAACCAAGAGAAAATAAATTATAATTAGTTTTTTAAGGCTTTAAGTTTTTTGGTGGTGTATAATTTGTCATCCAGCAATAGCTAACTAATACAGACTCATAATACATACTAAAATTAATTCCAAAATAGATTAAAGATTGATATGAAAACATTCATATAAATGTAGGAGGTGGTCATCAGGAGTTCAGTGTACTTAGAAGCAAAATGCAGGGTGAGCAAGTTGACTACATTCACAAGAGTAGCCAGACAACTGGTTGGTCCCTGTGCATGGCTCCTACACCAAGACTTGACCCAGGTCCAGGGATGAAATCAACCAGCTTGCCTTGGAAGCAATGAGTGTGGATGCTTGGATGTGTGAGCACATGTGTTAGGCACCATCAGAGAGAAACTGGGAGTCCTAGTACCCAAGGTAAACAGAAACACTTTTTTTAAATGTCATACAAGAAGGAAATATAATCATAATATGTGCTTGGCTCTGCAGAGAACAACTTTTACATACTCACATAATGTAAACACTGTGAGATTTTTTTTGTTTTGTTTTGTTTTATGAATTTTTGAATTTTATTTATTTATTTTTTTATACAGCAGGTTCCTATTAGTTATCTATTTTATACATATTAGTGAACATATGTCAATCCCCATCTCCCAATTCATCCCACCACCACCCCCACACCCCCACCACTTTCCCCCCTTGGTGTCCATACGTTTGTTCTCTACATCTGTGTCTCTATTTCTGCCTTGCAAACCAGTTCATCTGTACCATTTTTCTAGATTCCACATATACACATTAATATATGATATTTGTTTTTCTCTTTCTGACTTCCTGGTTTTTAACTGTTCAAATCAACCAGAAAGAAATGCCAGAATAAATCATTCTGGCTCCAGAACCAACTGTAAAAGTTATTGCCCTTAATAATGAAAAAATGAAAGAATAGAAAACAAAAGAGAAGAGATGGAAAGCAAAAAAAAAAAAAAAAGATGAAGAAAAGTGTAGAGGACAATTACCCTCATCTTCCAAAGTGAAGAATCTAAAGAAATCATCTATGTTTGATAAAAAAAGAAATACATATATTTTTTAAATTCACAAAGGTAAACAATAAAAGAAGTAAAAATCTCTCATATTGGAATAGGAATGTTATAAAAGTGAGGTAAATCCTTATCCATCATAGCAGTAAATCAATTGCTATATCTAATCATGATATATAAAAAATATTGGTATAAGAACAGTTTTTTAATGATATGAAGGAAACCATCAGAAGAACTAAGAACAGAAATAGTTAAAAGGGAATGAGTCTGGAGTTAGAGAGAGTTGGGGGCAGGTGTTGTAGTCTCACACTTCAAGAATATCTTTATCATTTGCTTTCTTTAACTATTGAATGCAGTATTTTTTAAAAATTGAATCTTTTTAAAAATTCCAATGTCTTTCCACATTTAATATACTTAAACATATTGCCTTTGTTTTTTCAAGTAAGGTGCATTTGTATACCATAATATACACCAATAAACTACTTAATCCTTGCAATAACCTTGTAAGGGAAAAAATATTCTCTCTCATTATAAAATAGGGAAAGTTAGCTAGAAATACTAACAATTTGCACAAGATGACTTAATAAGTTATTGCCTTAAAAGTTATAAATTCTTAAAACGTTGACCACTTCTCACACAAATACCATGAGAAAAGAGTTCCACTTTATGGATGAAAATGTAATGGCAACAAAGATAAATAATTTTCTCCTGGATCCCAAGGATGTAGTAGATGAGCATGGTTCCCACTTCCTTCTTGCTTTGTCTGTAGGAAGTGGTGAACATCAACACATGCATCTGAAAGCAGGAAATAAGAAGGCAAGAAGCAAAGGCCTCACCATTACCCTTTGACGTGGCTGTTATTAACCACATTCTACAGGTGGGGCCATAATGCCAGGGAGAAATAAGCATTGTGATTATCAGGGTCACACAAATGGTCAATGGGGCAGCTGGGATATGACTCAATGTTGGGGAACCTCTGTCATGATGGGGGGGTAGTGGGGATAGGAAGAAATAGGAAGTTCAAATGCCTGTGAATTTCTCTTCTCAGAGCCTCAGTTTTCTCATGTGTAAAAGGAGAGGGCAAGCTAGATCATCTCCCTTTCAAACTTAAACTTGATTTTAGCCTAGCAATTCAAACAATCCTTGGAAGTGTAACTAAAGGCTTAGGGGTGTCCTGGTATATTATAGGCACTGGGTTCTGTTAATTGAATAAATAAAACAGTTGTATAAAATCAAAGATTTCTGGAGACACTAAGATTTGGTAGGTGGTCAGAGATAATGAAGCATCAAAACCTAGATTCATTTATTGTCATTGTTCTCTGGAGTAATTTTAATTCAACAGGTTAATATAGGTTTGAGTTTTTAAAAAAACAAAGGCCCGGATATCAAAAAAGTTTTCCACACTAGCTAGAAAAGGAAGGTCTCCATTATTTAAATAATACTGGTATTTCTTCACAACAATCACTGGCTGGTCATCTCATCACATGAGTGTGTATTTCAGCACCCAACACCTCAACATATAGCACAGCTCAACATATAGCAGGCACTCAATAAATATTTGCCAAATTACCAGTAAATTAAGTGTTTCTCCCCTTTCTTATATGTCATCCAGAACTTTCTTTCAAGATTAAACTTTGAAATACAAAGCTTGGCAGAGAAATTATAATCAGATCTATTTGTCAAAAACCTTTGGTTGGTAGTATCAGACACCCACAGAGTTCAAGTGAGCACAAAGAGGGTGTTTGTTACAGGTATTTATTTAATATTCTAAAATCAATCACTGCAACTCACAATATTAACAAACTGAGAAAGAAAAATCCTATGATAATCTCAGTAAACATAGAAAAAGCATTTGATAAACGCCAACACTCATTCCTGATTTTTAAAAAAAGAATCTCTCAGGGAGGGGGAGCAATATAGGAGTAGGGGGAAAAAAGGTTATTATGGGATTATATAAAATCATGTATGTGAAACTTTTGAAAATTGTAAAGCACTATAGAATTTTAAAAATCTTTCATTCAAAAAAAAAAAACTCTCAGCACACTAGCAACCTGGTAAAGGACAGATAACCTACAGATGACACACACTTAATAGTAAAAAACTTAAATACTTTCTCCCTAAGATCAGGAAAAAGTGAAGGATGTCTGGTTTCATCATTTCTTTTCAGCATTGTACTAGAAATTCAAGCTGATGCAATCAGGCAAGAAAATAAAAGAACCCAGATTGGAAAAGAGAACTAAAATTGCCTTTGTTCACAGATAATATGATCATCTTTATAGAAAATCCTATGAAATCTATAAAAAAAGTTATTAAGACTAATAAGTTCAGGGAGGTTGCAGGATACAAGACCAATATAAAAATTTCATTTGTATTCCTATATACGAGCATTGAATAAACAGAAATTAAAATTTAAAAAAATACCATTTACAATAGCATAAAAACTATGAAACACTGAGGGATATGCCTGACAAAAAATACACAAGTCCTGTACACTGAAAACTGCAAAACATCACAGAGCAAAATTACAGAAGACTGTGATAATTGAGGAGATACACAATGTTCATAAAACTCAATATTTCTAAAATGTCAGTTTTGGGAATACCCTGGTAATCCAATGGTTAGGACTCCTTGCTTTCACCACTGTGGGCCTGGATTCAATCCCTGATGAGGGAACTAAGATCCTCCAAGCCACACAGCATGGCCAAAAAAAAAAAAAAAAAAAGAAAGTGAGTTTTCCTCAAATTGACTACACATTCAATGCATCCAAAAAAAAAAAAAACTCAGCAGATTTCTGGAGAAATTGACAAGCTGAGTATAATATTTATGTGGAAATGCAAAATCCTAGAAAACACTCTGAAAGAACAATTTGGTGAACTATCTGATTTCAAGATTTATTGTAATTCTACAATAATCAGGGCAGCCTAGTATTTGCATGATGTTAGAATAGGTCAATGGAACAGAATATAGAGTCTAGATATATCCACATTTACATGGACAATGGATTTTTGGGAAAGGTGAAGAGGTAATCAAGTGGAGAAAACATACTCTTTTCAAACAAATGGATTAGAAAAATTAGATACCCATAGAAAAAAAAATTAACATGTATACCTTGCATCATATATAAAATTAACTCAAAATGGATCATAGACCTAAATTAAAACATGAAACTTTCAGAAGAAAACACAGAACAAAATGTTTATGACTTTGGTTTAAGCAAAGATTTCTTAGATATGACACCAAAAGAATGATCAAGAACATGCTGAGGGGCCGAGCCAAGATGGTGGACTAGGAGGATGCGGAATTCATGTCTCCGCACAACTAGGACACCTACTAGGCACCAGTGGGGGACCACAGACATCTAAGGGGATGGGAGGAACCCCCAGCGATCCAGCTTGTGGGATCTTGGTTCTCAGACCAGAGGTTGGGCCTGAGCTCCTGTGGTGGGAGCTCCGAGTCCAAACTGCTAGACTAACAGAGAACCTCAGACCCCAGGGAATATTAATCAGAGTGAGGCCTCCTGGAAGTCCTAATCTCAGCACCAAGACCCGGCTCTATCCAACTGCCTTCAAACTCCAGTGCTGGATGCCTCAGGCCAAACAGCCAGTAAGACAGGAATACAGCCCCACCCATCAAAAAAAAATTTTTTTTTAATAACAAAAAAATATGTTACAGATGAAGGAGCGAGGTAAAAACCTACAAGACCAAATAAATGAACAGGAAATAGACAACCTACCTGAAAAAGAATTCAGAATAATGATAGTAAAGATGACCTAAAATCTCAGAAACACAATGGAGAAAATACAAGAAACAATTAACAAGGATGTAGAAGAACAAAAGAGCAAACAAACAGTGATAACACAATAACTGAACTTAAATATACACTACAAGGAATCAGTAGCAGAATAACTGAGGCAGAAGAACGGATAAGTGACCTGGAAGATGAACTGGTGGAAATAACTGCCAAGGAGCAGAATAAAGAAAAAAGAATGCAAAGAATTGAGGGCAGTCTCAGAGACCTCTGGGACATTAAATGCACCAACATTCGAATTATAGGGGATATATAGAAAATATATAGAAATATATACAAAATATTTGAAGAGATTATTGACGAAAAATTCCCTAACATGGGAATGGAAATAGTCAATCAAGTCCAGGAGGTACAGAGAGTCCCATACAGGATAAAACCAAAGAGAAACACACCAAAACATATATTAATCAAACTATAAAAAATTAAATACAAAGAAAAAATATTAAAAACAGCAAGGGAAAAGCAACAAATAACATACAAGGGAATACCCATAAGGTTAACAGCTCATATTTCAGCAGAACCACTGCAAGCCAGAAGGGAGTGGCAGGACATTTTTAAAGTGATGAAAGGGAAAAACCTACAACCAAGATTACTCTACTAAGCAAGGATCTCATTCAGATTTGATGGACAAATTAAAACCTTTACAGACAAGCAAAAGTTAAGAGAATTCAGCACCACCAAACCAGCTTTACAACAAATTCTAAAGGAATTTCTCTAAGCAGGAAACACAAGAGAAGGAAAAGACCTACAAAAACAAACCCAAAACAATTAAGAAAATGGTCATAGGAACATACATATCGATAATTACCTTAAACGTGAATGGATTAAATGCTCCAGCCAAAAGACACAGGCTTGCTGAATGGATACAAAAACAAGACCCCCTCTCTCTACAAGAGACCCACTTCAGACCTAGTGACACATAAAGACTGAAAGTGAGGGGATGGAAAAAGATATTCAAAGCAAACGGAAATCAAAAGAAAGCTGGAGTAACAATTTTCATATCAGACAAAATAGACTTTAAAATAAAGACTATTACAAGAGACAAAGGACACTACATAATGATCAAGGGATCAATCCAAGAAGAAGATATAACAATGGTAAATAGTTATGCACCCAACATAGGAGCACCTCAATACATAAGGCAAATGCTAACAGCCATAAAAGGGGAAATCAACACTAACACAATAACAGTAGGGGACTTTAACACCCCAATTTCACCAATGGACAGATCATCCAAATGAAAATAAATAAAGAAACACAAGCTTTAAATGTCACATGAAACAAGATGGACGTAATTGATATTTATACGACATTCCATCCAGAAACAACAGAATACACTTTCTTCTCAAGTGCTCATGGAACATTCTCCAGGATAGACCATAACTTGGGTCACAAATCAAGCCTTGGTAGATTTAAGAAATTGAAGTCATATCAAGCATCTTTTCTGAGCACAATGCTATGAGACTAGATATCAATTACAGGAAAAAAACTGTTAAAAATACAAAAACATGGAAGCTAAACAGTACACTACTAAATAACCAAGAGATCACTGAAGAAATCAAAGGGGAAATCAAAAAATACCTAAAAACAAATGACAGTGAAAACATGATGATGCAAAACCTATGGGATGCAGCAAAAGCAGTTCTAAGAAGGAAGTTTATAGCAATACAATCCTACCTCAAGAAACAAGAATCATATCAAATAAACAACCTAACCTTACACCTAAAGCAATTAGAGAAAGAAGAACAAAAAACCCCAAAGTTAGCATAAGGAAACAAATTGTAAACATCAGATCAGAAAGAAATGAAAAAGAAATGAAGGAAACAATACCAAAGATCAATAAAACCAAAAGCTGGTTCTTTGAGAAGATAAACTAAATTGATAAACCATTAGCCAGACTCACCAAGAAAAAAAGGGAGAAGACTCAAATCAACAGAATTAGAAATGAAAATGGAGAAGTAACAATGGACACTGCAGAAATACTAAGGATCATGAGAGATTACTACAAGAAACTATATGCCAATAAAATGGACAACCTAGAAGAAATGGACAAATTCTTATAAAAGTACAACCTTCCAAGACTGAACCAGGAAGAAATAGAAAATATGAACAGACTAATCACAAGCACAGAAATTGAAACAGTGATTAAAAATCTTCCAACAAACAAAAGCCCAGGACCAGATGGATTCACAGGCGAATTCTATCAAACATTAAGAGAAGAGCTAACACCTACCCTTCTCAAACTCTTCCAATATAGAGCAGAGGGAGGAATACTCCCAAACTCATTCTATGAAGCCACCATCACCCTGATACCAAAACCAGACACAGATGTCACAAAAAAAGAAAACTGCAGGCCAATATCACTGATGAACATAGATGCAAAAATCCTGAACAAAATACTAGCAAACAGAGTCCAACAGCACATTAAAAGGGTCATACAACATGATCAAGTGGGGTTTATCCCAGGAATGCAAGGATTCTTCAATACACACAAATCAATCAGTGTGATACACCATATTAACAACTTTAAGGATGAAAACCATATGATAATCTCAATAGATACAGAAAAAGCTTTTGACAAAATTCAACACCCATTTATGATAAAAAGTCTCCAGGGCTACCCTGGTGGCGCAGTGGTTGAGAATCTGCCTGCCAATGCAGGGGACACGGGTTCGAGCCCTGGTCTGGGAAGATCCCACATGCCATGGAGCAACTAGGCCCGTGAGCCACAACTACTGAGCCTGTGCGTCGGGAGCCTGTGCTCCGCAACAAGAGAGGCCGCGATAGTGAGAGGCCCACGCCCCGCGATGAACAGTGGACCCTGCTTGCCGCAACTGGAGAAAGTCCTCACACAGAAAAAACGAAGACCCAACACAGCCAAAAATAATAAACTAATTAATTAATTTAAAAAAATTAATGTATAAAAAAAAAACTCTACAGAAAGTAGGCATAGAGGGAATTTACCTCAACATAATAAAGGTCATATATGACAAACCCACGGCCAACATCATTCTCAATGGTGAAAACCTGAAACCATTTCCTCTAAGATCAGGAACAAGACAAGATTGCCCACTCTCACCACTATTATTCAACATAGTTTTGGAAGTTTTAGCCACAGCAATCAGAGAAGAAAAAGAAATAAAAGGAACCCAAATCAGAAAAGAAGAAGTAAAACTGTCACTGTTTGCAGATGACATGATACTATACATAGAGAATCTTAAAGATGGTGCCAGAAAACTACTAGAGCTAATCAATGAATTTGGTAAAGTAGCAGGATACAAAATTAATGCACAGAAATCTCTTGCATTCCTATACACTAATGATGCAAAATCTGAAAGAGAGATTAAGGAAACACTCCCATTTACTATTGCAACAAAAAGAATAAAATACCTAGGAATAAACCTACCTAAGGAGACAAAAGAACTGTATGCAGAAAATTATGACACTGATGAAAGAAATTAAAGATGATACAAATAGATGGAGAGATATACCATGTTCTTGGATTGGAAGAATCAACATTGTGAAAATGACTATACTACCCAAAGAAATCTACAATTCAATGCAATCTTTATCAAACTACCACTGGCATTTTTCACAGAACTAGAACAAAAATTTTCACAATTTGTATGGAAACACAAAAGACCCTGAATAGCCAAAGCAATCTTGAGAAAGAAAAACGAGGCTGGAGGATCAGGCTCCCTGACTTCAGACTATATTACAAAGCTACAGTAATCAAGACAGTATGGTACTAGCACAAAAACAGAAATATACATCAATGGAACAGGATAGAAAACCCAGAGATAAACCCACGCACATATGGTCACCTTATCTTTGATAAGGGAGGTAAGAATATATAATGGATAAAAGACATCCTCTTCAATAAGTGGTGCTGGGAAAACTGGACAGCTACATGTAAAAGAATGAAATTAGAACACTTCCTAACATCATACACAAAAGTAAATTCAAAATGGATTAAAGACCTAAATGGAAGGCCAGACACTATTAAACTCTTAGAGGAAAACATAGGCAGAACCTCTATGACATAAATCACAGAAAGATCCTTTTTGACCCACCTCCTAGAGAAATGGAAATAAAAACAAAAATAAACAAATGGAACCTAATGAAACTTAAAAGCTTTTGCACAGCAAAGGAAACCATAAACAAGACAAAAAGACAACCCTCAGAATGGGAGAAAATATTTGCACATGAAGCAGCTGACAAAGGATTAATCTCCAAAATATACAAGCAGCTCATGCAGCTCAATATCAAAAAGCAAACCCCAATCCAAAAATGAGCAGAAGACCTAAATAGACATTTCTCCAAAGAAGATATACAAATTGCCAGCAAACACATGAAAGAATGCTCAACATCACCAACCCTTAGAGAAATGCAAATCAAAACTACAATGAGATATCACCTCACACCGTCAGAATGGTCATCATCAAAAAATCTACAAACCATAAATGCTGGAGAGGATGTGGAGAAAAGGGAACCCTCTTGCACTGTTGGTGGGCATGGAAATTGATACAGACACTATGGAGAACAGTATGGATGTTCCTTGAAAAACTAAAAATAGAACTACCATATGACCCAGCAACCCCACTACTAGGCATATACCCTGAGAAAACCATAATTCAAAAAGAGTCACATACCACAATGTTCACTGCAGCTCTATTTACAATAACCAGGACATGGAAGCAACCTAAGTGTCCATCGACAGATGAATGGATAAAGAAGCTGTGGCACATATATACAATGGAATATTACTCAGCCATAAAAAGAAACAAAATTGAGTTATTTGTAGTGAGGTGGTTGGACCTAGAGTCTGTCATACAGAGAAGTAAGTCAGAAAGAGAAAAACAAATACCATATGCTAATACCATATGCTCTTCCATATATATGGAATCTAAAACAAAATGGTTCTGAAGAACCTAGGGGCATAATAGGAATAAAGATGCAGACATAGAGAATGGACTTGAGGTCCCAGGGAGGGGAAGAGTAAGCTGGGACCAAGTGAGAGAGTAGCATTGACATATACACGCTACCAAGTGTAAAATAGATAACTAGTGGGAAGCAGCTGCATAGCACAACGAGATCAGCTCAGTGCTTTGTGATCACCTAGAGGGGTGGGATAGGGAGAGTGGGAGGGAGACGCAAGAGGGAGGGGTTATGGTGATGTATGTATGCATATAGCTGATTCACTTTGTTATACAGCAGAAACTAACACAACATTGTATAGCAATTATACTCCAATAAAGTTGTTTAAAAAAAAGAGAACATGTTGATAGACTGAATTTTATTGAAATTAAAATCTTTTGCTCTACAAATAAACACTGTTAAGGAAAAAAAGACAAGACACAGGCTGGAAGACATAGTTGCAGAGCATATAACTTATAGAGTATTTGTATCCAAAATATATAAAGAACTCTCAAAATTCAATAATAACCTGATTCAAAAACAAGCAAAGATGATTCACTTTGTTATAAAGCAGAAACTAACACACCATTGTAAAGCAATTATACTCCAATAAAGATGTTTAAAAAAAAAAAACGGAAAGAAAAACCAAAAAAAAAACAAGCAAAGGACTTGAATGGACATTTCTCTGAAGAAGATAGACATATGGACAGTAAGCACGTGATAAGATACTCAATATCACTAATCATTAGGGAAATGAAAATCAAAACCACAATGAAACACCACCTCACCACTCATTAGAGTTAGAATGGCTACTACCAAAAACAATGGAAAATAACCATTGTTGGTAAGGATGTGGAGAGATTAGAATCCTCGTACATTGCTGATGGAAATGTAAAATGGTGCAGTCTTTGTAGAAAAATATGATAGTTCCTCAAAACGTTAAACATAGAATTACCATGTGGCTCAGCATATACAGTAGGGATTAGAGGGTTGGAGAGTTATTGCTTAATGGGTATAGAGTTTCTGTGTACAGCAGATGATGAAAATATTTCAAAAACAGTGGTCATGGTTGCACAACATTGTAAATGAATATAGTGATATTAAATAGTATACTTAAAAGTGGCTAAAATGGTAAATTTTATGTTCCATATATTTTACCACAATAAAAATCTCAATAACAATGAAACACACACCCCATTTTTTTTAAAATGGGCAAAATATTTGAGTAGACATATTACCAAAGAAGATATACAGATGGAAAATAAGATTTAAAAGATGTTTACTATCATTAGTCTTTAGGGAAATGCAGATTAAAAATCACAGTGAAATAGTCACTATATATCTATTAGAATGGCTTTTTTTAAACTGACCATACCAAGTTTTGGAGAGGATGTGGAGGAACTGGAACTTTCATATACAACTAATAGGAATATAAAATGCTACAACCACTGTGGAAAACATTTTGGTAATTTCTATTGTATTGCTAGTTCTCCCTTCAGGTCTGTTAATATTTGCTTTATATTTTTAGGTGTTCTTATGTTGAGTGCATGAATATTAAAACGTTTTAACTTTTTGCTGAATTGACCCTTTTATCTTATAATCACCTTCTTTGTCTCTTATTACAGTAATTGTGTTAAAGTCTATTTTGTCATATAAGTAAACTACCCCAGCTTTCTTTTGGTTTACATTTGCATGAAATATTTTTTAACCATCCCTTTGCTTTAGGTCTGTGTCTGTCCTAAAAGCTGAAGTGAGTCTCTTGTAGGCAGCATATAGATGGATCTTCTTTTTTCAATGCATTCAGACACTCTATGTCTTTTGATTGAAGAATTTAGTCCATTTACATTTAAAATAATTATTAATGGGTACTGATAGGTATGTACTTACGTTGCCATTTTAACTGTTTTATGGCTTTTTGTTTCCATTATTCCTTTCTTCTCTTGCTGCTTTCCTTTGTGATTTGATGATTTTCTGTAGTGGTGTGCTTAGATTGCTTTCTATTTATCTTTTGTATATCTACCATAGGTTTTTGTTTTGTGGGTACCATGAGGCTCACATAAAGCATCTTATATATATGAGTCTATTTTAAGCTGATAACAACTTTGGATGCATACTAAAGCTCTACATTTTTACTTTCCCCATCATTTAAGTTGTTTGGTGTCACAATTACACTTTTTCACCTTGTGTATCCAATAACAATTATTGTAGTTATTGTTATTTTTAATGCTTTTCTCTTTTAACCTTCAAACTAGATTTATAAGTTACCCACAACCATTACAAAATTAGAGTATTCTGAATTTAACTGTATATTTACCTTTACGAGTGAGATTTATACTGTCATATGTTTTCCTGTTACTAATTAGTGTCCTTTCTTTGCAGCTTGAAGAAGCCCCTTTAACATTTCTTGTAAGGCTGCTCTAGTGGTAATGAACTCCTTAAGCTTTTACTTGTCTACAAACTCTTCATCTCGCCTTCTATTCTGAAGAACAATTTTGCCTGGTAGAGTATTCTTGATTGGCAGGGTTTTTTTCTTTCAGCACTTTAAATGGATCACGCCACTCCCCTCTGGTCTGCAAAGTTTCTGCTGAAAATCTGCTTATAGTCTTATGGGAGTTCCTTTTTATGTAACAAGTATTTTTCTCATGTTGCTTTTAAGATTTTCTCCTTGTCTTTAACCTTTGACAATTTAATTATAATATTGTTTCAGTGTGATATTCATCTTATTTGGAGCTCTCTGGGCCTCCTGAATGTGGATATCTGTTTCTTTCTCCAAGTTAAGAAATTTTTCAATATTATTTCTTTGAATATGCTTCTGCCCTTTTCTCTCTCTGTGTTTTCTCCTTCTGGGAGCCCTATAATATAAATATTGGTCTACTTGATGGTGTCCCTTAAAAGTCCTTAAGGTCTCTTCATTCTTTTTCATTTTTTTTTCTTTTGCTCCTCTGGATGCATTCCACTGCCCTGTCTTCGAGTTTGCTGATACTTTCTTCCACTTGATCTAGTCTAGTTCTGAACCCCTGTATTAAATTTTTCTCTTGAGTTTTTCTATTCTTCAGCTCTGTGATTTCTGTTTGGTACTTTTTTATATTTTCTATCTCCTTGTTGAAATTCTCACTTTGTTTCATGCATTGCTATCTTGACTTCAGTGATCATCTTTATGACCATTATTTTTAACTCTTCATCAAGTAAATCACTTATCTCTCTTTCATTAGGGTCTTTTTCTGGAGTTTCATCTTGTTCTTTTGTTCGGACATATTCCTCTGTTTCTTCACTTTCCTTGACTCTCTGTGTTGGTTTCTGTTCATTAGATAAAAGAGTTATCTCTTACAGTATTGATGGAGTGGTCTCCTATAGAGAATGAATCTTATCATTCAGCCCAGCTGGAACTCTTGGTTGTCGCTGAACTCTTTGTGATTGCCCAAGAAGCCTACTTTATTTTTCATGGCTCCTAGTCATTGAGGGTATGCCAAGACCTCTCAGTGTCTCAAGGAGAGGATCTCAGTCAGCACTTAGATGCAGGCTGTTTGGAAGATGGACCCTCAGGCAGCAGCTCTCAAAGTATGCAAAAGACCTTTCAGGGAAAGAATGGGAGATGAGCATTCTCCCATTCTTTCTCCCATAAGAAACCTGGGGAGATAGCCAATTAAGGCTTGTTTCTTTGTTTGCTACAGTCCATGGGACCTGAAATGCAAGCCCCACTGGCCACCAGAGCCACGTGATAAGGGGTGCATCTCCTGGGTGGCAGCCACAGAAGTCAGATGTGCACAAGTTCTTCCCAGGGAGACACTGATGTCTCTAGCCTGGAGTGAGCCAGAGGGAGAGCACAGACACAGAACTCACCAGCCTCCCTAGTCTCCACAGAGGATCACAGTCAACCCCTAGATGCATGCTAAATTAGAAGCCTGACTGACCCACAAGCAGCAGCTTTTGAAGTATGCAAAATACCTCTTTCAGGGATAGACTGGAGAAGGGCATTTCTGTCTGCTCCCTCTGTGCTGAGCCCTGGAGGGATAGCCATAGTGAGTCCTTGCTAGCCTGTTAAGAACTATTTCTTTGTTTGCTTTAGCCTTATAGGTCTGGTTGCAAGCCATCCTCAGGTGGAAGTCCTCAAAGTTGGGATATTAGATGTTGGGTCCAAACCCACTCCTCAGGAGAAGCTGGGACTTGTGAGTTCCCTTGAAGTTGTGTGTTGCTGTGCCAGGGGTGGGGTTTATGGTGAGAACATGTCTCAGTCTTTCCTATCCATTTTTTAAAAATTATTAACATGTTAGTATATTTTATTTATGCAATATACATTTTACTTTAATCAATTTCACATTACTGTTCTCCTCAGATGAACTGCTAAATTCAAATGTTAACTCTAGAAAGAACAACATACGGTTGTCTAGGACTAAATATAAATACTTGAAAGAGTGCAAGAGACTTCTAGTTATTCCTAATTTTCATTTTCCCTTTCTTCCTCAATAATAAATGCCCTGAATCTTAGTTGGGTTCATGGCAATATAGATACCATGGTATTTCTTAGTCCCTTTTCCAGCCAGGTTTGACCATAAGACTGAGAGGCACCAAAGGGAAATAGGAGGAGGTGAGGTCTGTCACTTCCAGGTGGTGGTCTTCAAGTTAGAGGACATTCCCTTCTCCTTGATATCTTTCATTCTGATGGCTGAGTGGTGGAGATGAAGAATGGATCTGGAGCTATTATCTGAGATCAAAAGATGGAAGCTAGATGTCCTATCCATTTTGATGTGGGTATTTTCTTGCTCATGTAGTGTGTAGGAATCACTCAGCTAGTTTCTGGATTTCTTTCAGAGGTAACTGCTCTGTGTGTGGCTATAGATTCTGTGTGTTCATGGGAGGAAGTTCAGGAGCCTCCTATGTTGCCATCCTTGGCCATTTCCTTAAAAGTTAAACATACATGTACCTGTAACAGGGAAGAGCAAATTCTGACTCCATGTTGGATCTGTTTCTTTTACTTTAACCTTTGCTTTTTGTTGCTTTTGTTACTATAATCACTGTCTATAGCTGTAAGTATACATAATGGCCTGCCACAGGGAACCCTGCCCCTCTGCCTGACTGTTAAACTAAAGTGCCTTTGTTCAGCTCACAGAGAGACATTCTGACCCTGCCCACCTGTGAATGGCTGCAGAAAAAAGAAATTAACACATCCCCTCCCCGATTCTGGCCAAGCAGGAGATATTTTGCAAGATAAATGGCCTTTTTACTTTACTTCTTCACCTCCTCTCCCTCTCTGTTCTAGAAAAGAAACTGGCATCCAGACCCCTATAAGTTGGTTTTTTTGGGTACACTAGTCTGCCATCTTCTCCGTCTGCTAGCTTTCTGAATAAAGTTGCTATTCCTTGCCTCAACACCTGGTCTCCCGATTTATTGGCCTGTCGTGCAGCAAGCAGAGTGAGCTTGGACTCAGTAACATACACAGCCATTCTACTCTTGGGTATGAAAGTATATGTTCAAAGATTTGTAAATGAATGATCATGACAGTTTTGTTTGTAATAGCCAAAAACTAGAAACAACCCAAATGCTCATCAACAGGTGAAAGGATAAACAAATTATAGAATACACTATACACAATGGCATATACAATGAAATACTACTTGACAATAAGCAAGATTAAACTATTGGTTACATATGACAATATTAATAGATCTCAAAGCAATTATTGAGTATGATACTGAGCAGGACCCTGGGTCTGTGGGGCTCCTGGGCACAAAACCTTTCTGTATTGCCCATTTCTTTGATTACAGGAAATAGCCTTCATTCAGCCTCCATGAACTTCCCTGAGTTCCAATGGGCAGATTCAAGCATTTGCCAATTAGGGAAGGGAGCAGATGTGAGACCAGGGAGAAGCAGGCAAGAGAAAAAATAGCGCAGCCTTGGGGCAAGGTCCTGGTTCCCCATCAACAGATACACCCAACAATATCTTTGAGCTGTTCTGCAGATACTGAAATCCCCTCCAGGTGGGAGAAGTTAACAATTAATGATGGTATGCTGCCCACAAGCATGTAGACCCCAGACCAGTTGAAAACTGAAGGTTGATGATGCTGACTCTTACTTACCTCACCACCAACCCATCAGAAGAATGTCCAGAAGCTGATCACACTCTCTTTGAACCATTATTATAAAATTTCTCACTATCCTCTCCAAGTTGGGACACATAATTTTTTGAGGCAGGATCCCACTGTGCCCCCCTTTGCCTGGCAAAGTAATAAAGCTATCCTTTTCTACCTCACCCAGAACTCTGTCTCTGAGATTCGATTTGGCACTGGTGTACAGAGAAGTTGAGCTTTCAGCATCAAGTAGAGGAAGCCACACTAAAAAGAGTATAGGATGGGATTTTATTTATATAAAATTCTAGAAATGCAGACTAATCTGTGGTGACAGATCACTTGTTGCCTGGGGGAAGGGGTGGGTGCAGGTATATGGGGAAGGAATTACAAAGGGACAGGAGGGAATTTTGGAGGTGATAAATATGTTCACTCCATTGATTGCAGTGATTGTTTCATGAGTGTATAGGATGTAAAAATTTATCAAATGGTACACTTTAACTGTGTGCAATTTGTTGTATGTCAACTCTATCTCAATAAAGTTTCAAAAGCCATGTTGAATTTAAAATGCAAATAATGGGATAAAATTTTGACAATACTTTTATGTAATTAAATCTCAAAACAACACTATTTTGAAGACAGAAAGTGAACTAGAAAAACATACATTAAATAGGTAGATTGGATTCCTCTATTGGGGAGTGGAAGATGAGGGATCAAGGGAAAATAATGGAAGAAAACAAAGGAGGGTCTTTGGGTGGCCCTGTGATGAAACCATGCAGAGTATGATTAAATCAAATCTGTCCAATTAAGATCCTGTGGGCTGGGATGATTTGGGAGATTGGGATTGACATATATACACTATTGATACTATGTATAAAATAGATAACTAACGAGAACCTCCCTGTATAGCACAGGGAACCCTACTCAGTGCTCTGTGGTGACCAAAATGGGAAGGAAATCTAAAAAAGAAAGGATATGTGCATACGTATAGCCGATTCACTTTGCTGTACAGCAGAAACTATACTCCAATAAAAATTAAAAAAAAAAAAAAAAGGATCCTGGGAGCAGGGAGTGTGGGTGCTGGGGGGAAAGCTGGAGGGAAGAGAAGAGAGAAAAAGAGAATTGTAGGGAGGGAGGCAGAAAACTAAAGGGGGGAAAAAAGAAAGGTGGGAGAAACGGACAGACACATCAAGCTGAAAGATAAATGGATTTTGTAGAAATGACTCTCGCAGTTCGGCTTTGCAAACACGCACTTGGCTAAGGGCCAGACAAGGCCTGAGCTATCTACGGGTGAAGTTACACGGTTATCAAATTCCCCTTCCCTGGAGCCTTTGAAAGCTGTTGCCAAGAAGAGGAGGGGAAATCCATCCCTTTGTCTCTTTTCTTCCTTGGACCAGATTTCGTGTTTCCTCGCCTTATTTCTCCCCGGGGACCCTCCAGCCCCCGCTTCCGAGGATGAGACATGGGAGTTGGGCAAAGTGTGGGATGAAAAAAGCGAGGAAAGCGCTTGGTCCTGTGGTTTCACAAAGCCACAAATGGGCCCCCCAGACCGGGTGGGAATCCAAGCCCCCGGTCAAAGCTATTTCCTTAGAGCCTGGGGCCAGGTGCGCAGGGTCCTTGCCCTCGCCTTCCTTTCCCCCCTTTCCCGGCGCCGTGAGGAGAGGAGCCCCGGGATGGCCCTTGCCCCTCTTGCGCCCCAGGGCGTGGGCTTGGGCGGGGCTCTCCTGGAACCCGCGTCCTTCCGGGTTGCGGGGGCGGGGCAGGGAGCTCCCTGGCAGGCCCGAGACCCTCTCCAGGCACCTCCCAGCCTCTGGGCCACCTCCCACCCGCTGGGCCCTGGCAGTCTCGCTGGGTCGCTGGGTCGGAGAGCAGGAAGTTCACAGCTTCAGGGCAGCGCGCGGAGCGTCTTCTCCGGGAGCGGTTTCACAGCCCTCCTCCACCTGGCCGAGGGAGGGCGCGCGGTTGGGGTCGCCTGGCTGGGGTGTTGGGGAATAGGTGGGGGTGGGGGGAGGCCTTGAACTTGGCCGGCGCTGGTGCTTACTCTAGCAGGGGCATCCGCAGGTCCCATCCTTTTCAAGCTGGAAATATTTTATTATGATAGAACTGAGTTCCCAAAGCAAAGGTCAAACCTGCGGCCAAAGGCACGCGGGGATCTTCAGGTGGGCAGAGCCACCAGCTCGTCTAACTGGGGGTAAATTACATCACTGAAGAGAAAGGGGTAGTGAGGGGTGGTCAGGGACTTCGAGTGGGGGTGGGGTTAGAAGGGAGGAGCTGCTGAGGGGGTGGAGGTGGGCGAGCAGGGATGAGAGGGACGGCGGGGAAACGGGGATTGGGGGTGGAGAGAGCTGGGGTAGGGGTTGGGGGTTGGGGGGGGTTAGTTAGGCAGAGCCCAGAGATGGGGAAGAGGAAAGGGGACTGTCTGCCCACTCCACTCAGAGACCTGCGCGCCGTCCCGTTCAGCTTGCTCTTTCTCCCCCTCCCGCCTCCCACGTGGTTCCTGCAAGGCTGAGCAGGCCCTGCGGGAGACCACAGACTCCTTCCCACAGTAGACCCAGCCAGGCATTTTCCCTGAGAGCTCTATTCAGAGTGACCACATTGACCACTGTGTTCTTGGATGTCCCTCCTGGACTCAAAGCCCATAATTTGACTTGGTTTATTGAATTGTTCCAGGGTTTGTGTGGGGTTTTTTTTTGTTGTTGTTTGTTTTGTCTTTTTTCCTTTTAGACACAGGTATAATGAGATCGTCCTCGTGGCCCATTTGACAGAATCAGGGATCAAAAACAGCCATCATTCAATCCTATCTAGTTGTTACCCTAAACTGAGTTCCATTGCTGGGAGGGGAAGGAGCTAGCCCTCCCTGTTATTACTTAATCTGCCAGAATCCCAGCTTCTGCTTAGACTTGACAGCTGTGCTGCCTTTACAGTTATTCCCAATTTATAACCAAAAAAGCTGAGCTTCGATGGGGTAAGAGAAACTCACCAAGGCTCCAGATAGTGGAGAGCAGAGCTTGGATTTTTCTGACTCCAAGCCTTTCCTCATTTTTGCCTACTTATTTTATTTTTAAATGTAGAAGGTATCACATGTACAGAAGAGTGCATAAAAGGTATATGTACATTTAACAAATAATAATAAAATGAATACTCATGAACCTATCACCCAGGCTAAGGAATAGAATGTTACCAGTACCTTAGAAGCCCCCATCCCCATGCTCCCTGAATTACTGCGTCTCATTCCCCACCAAGAGACAACCACTCTCTGGACTTCTGCATTCATCTCCTATTCCTTCTAAGTCGGTGTGAATAAAAAATGTCACCTGCCATATAGTAAATAAAGGATGTTGCAGCCATCAAGCCACTACAGCCACCCAGACAGTGAGCCCTGAGGGAACTCAGGATGGGAAAGAACAGGATTCTGGCCCTAGATACCTAAGGTGCATATCAAAGGAGTGATTTCAATGAGCCCAGACTCTTGCATCTTCCCATACATAGAAAAGTGCTAAATTCATTAACTTGAGGTACCTGGTTTTCTTTAATTAATGGTAATCTTTTGGTGTTCTGACTACCTGGTTTTTGTTGCAAAACCTCTATATATCCTTGGCTCCTCCCTTACCTCTTGGGAGCCGTCATTTAGAACTGTCTGAGAGGCTGCCTCCCGGGCTTGAAGTCCTCAGAAATTCTGCCAAATAAAACATAATTCTCAACTTTTAGGTTGTGCTGGGTTTTTTTCTTTTTTTTGGTCGACAGTTTTGGCCACCAACTACAAAGGGAGACAGAGCAGACTTCTCTTCTTCGCCTGAACTCTACAAGGATCTGGAGGCTGGTACCAGTAGAGGCCGCTTGTGCCCATCCACCTCCTTGGAGAGTCCAGATGAATTTGGCTGAGTCTCTCTCTCCTTGTTCTTAGATCTCCTGATTATTGGTTGATGATCCTGAGTTTTATTTGGCGGTGTCTAACAGATACCTGGCTCCTCAGTCGAAAGATATTGTGGAGTGACCCACCCTAGTCGAAAGATACCAGGGAGTCCAGTTGAAAGAAACTGGGAAGATTTTTGCTTAGTTTAGACACTGAGTGGTTTCATACTCAGTTGAAAGACTGAGAAGACTTTGCTCAGTTGAAAGAACACTAAGTAGGGTTGGACTGGGTAATTAGGGGGAAGACTGGCCTGATATTTTTCCTTGAATTGGCTACACTAGCGATTTTATTTCAACAAACCGACCTTTGAATGGGGAATAAAGCTTTCAAAACAAAAAAAAGAACAACAGATTACCAGCCTCCAACAAATACCCCAGCCAGGTTTATGTACATACAAAACTTACACTTAATTGGGAATTAAAGGAAATCTCTCCCTGAAAAGAACCAAGATGGGGCTCTTTTATTGCATATGCAGTTAACTTAAAAAGCAAGCTTGATAAAAACATCTTTTCAGAATATTGACCTTAGAAAACAAAAGCCCTTTTGGGGAAACTTACATTTCTCTTCCTGTGCCTTTGAAATATAAATGTTCTACCTGATTGGGCCTGCGTTTTGTGTGTGTGTGTGTGTGTGTGTGTTTATAGGTATGTGTTTTGAAAACTTGGTCTTTGCCATCTGAAATGTACAGATATGGTGTACATTTGGCAGCCAATAAAATAGACTGGGATTCTGAGCAGTCTTTTGTCTGATTGTACCAACTAACTCTCAGGTTTTTTGTCATCTTAACCTTTGTTGTGTCAGCCTGTACAACGAAGGCCTTTACTTTCTTGGGCTATTTTTGGGAGTAAACTCTCTAGGTCTTATTTAGGCAGCATCCTCCCCACTCTCTTGTGGGGAAGCCTCTTATGTCTTATTGGTTTGAGTCACTGTTAATATATATCTCATTAATGGCCAGATGATGGATCCTTTAAATTGGAGAAAATTGGTAAATTTTTTGATAACTATATAAAAAATCAAATTAAAAGGTGGAAAATATAAATGTATATTCAAAAAACATATATAGATATATATATAGAATGGTTAACCTAAGAACTCCCTTAGTTTAAAACAAACAGGAAAACCAGTTTGGGAAGCCTTATTTGTGGTCTCCTCTTCCCCTCAATGGGTCTTACAGATGCTAATAAAAACATTAAATAATTACTGTTATTTAGGTTGATTAACAGAAAAAAAAAAAAATTGTAGGGAAAGTCTACAGACTCTTTCCCAATAAGGTGGAAACTTTAAGGGGACTTATCCCAAATGGATAAATAAATCTCTAGATGGTTATTTTTATTTTTATTTTAAAATCTATTATTATTATTATTTTTTGCTGCACTGTGCATCATGAGGGATCTTAGTTCCCCAACCAGGGATCGAACCCATGCCCCCAGCATTGGGAGCATGGAGTCTTAACCACTGGACCGCCAGGGAAGTCCCTAGACAGTTATTTTTAAATGGGATAAACAAAACAGACATTTAACTGGAAGAAAATTACACTGAGATATCTGACCAACAATTACTTGGGTCAGCAGTTACGCCAATTAAGCAAGTTTAAAGATTGACAAAGGGCTTGAAGTCCTCAGAAAATCCGCTAAATAAAACATAATTCTCAACTTTTAGGTTGTGCATTTTTTTCAGTTGACATGTGTGTTCCCAAGTAATATACTGTTGAATTTTGGGAAACTAAATAGCATTAGAGCTTCTGCTAGGGAAAGGCTCTCAGGAAAAGAGAAGCTGAACAGAGTCCCCAAGTCTTAGTTTGGTTTCAGCTCATCTGAGAGTTTCCCAAGGGCTTTTTCTGGGAAAGTATGAGGGCAAGATTATGATCAAGTTCTGGAAACACAGGTCTTCCCACGCTCCATGTACCTAGAATGGCTTGATTGTGGCAGGGATTGGTCCTCCCTCAGTCATATGCAGAAGGAGGGAATGGGATGCTTAGTAACTTTTATTTCTAGGCTTGCCACAGCTGTTGGAAGAGAATTCTCATGGACCTTTTTCACTTCTGCAAGTCTTGTCAAGAGACATTGATCACTTTTGCTCCAGATTATCTTTTAAAGGATATTTGTAAAGTGAACAGCCTTGGGAGATGAAAAGAGTGTCTCCCTATCAAACAGATGTGTTTGCTAACCAGGATAATAAAGATAATGTCTCCCTCTGGGACTAAGGTCAGGCAGGTTTGCTAGCAGCCCCCTTGTTAATTTTATGTCAACCTTGACTGGCCACAGGTGCCCCAGATTAAACATTGTTTCCATGTGTGTCTGTGAGGATTCTGGATGAGATTAGCATTTGAATCATTGGGCACCATTTAATCCACTGAGGGCTTGAACAGAACAAAAGGTAGAGGAAGGAAGTATTTGCTCCTTTTTTTTCCAGGCTCACAGCTTCAGCTGGGGCATCATACCTCATCTTCTGCCCTTGACCTGGGATTCACACCATAGGCTTCCCTAGTTCTCAAGCCTTCAGACTCAGACTGAATTACACACTAGCTTTTCTGGATCTCCAGCTTGCAGGTGGCAGATCATTGGACTTCTCAGCCTCCATAATCATGTGACCCAATTCCACTGTAACACAGGCCCACTGTGTGTGCAGCATCCACCTGGGCTGCACAGCATCACCCTCTTGGGCCCTGGGGAGCAAGGGGAATCCATGCTGCCTGCTGTACCACAAGTAACAAAGTGCCTTGTCTCTGAGCCAGGAGCTAGGGTCTTCTGCCAGCATCAATGAAACTCTAGCAGGCTAGCAGTTATTGACAAATCTATCTCCAAATCTTAAGAGTAAGTCAAGAAGAACACTTCTATGGGATGAAATGAGTGTCTCGGCAGATCCAAGCAGGAGGGCATGGAGGGGGAGCAGGACTTTAATCAGTACACGGTCAGAACAAATGAAGAACAGATAAGAGCTTGGGCCACACCCTTGGGTATTCTGTGCTCAGGTTACAGAGATACTACAGTGGTATCACTGCGGTGATGACAGCCTCTCATGAGTCACATGCTACATCCGGTACTCAACTCTCATCCTGGTATCTCTCTCTATAAACTTCCTGGGTGTCCCTTTGTAACAGGGAAGAACATAATCTGACTTCATGTTGGATCTGTTTCTTTTACTTTAACCTTTGCTCTCTGTTGCTTTTTGTTGCTATAATCACTAAAATGATGTCTATAGCTCTTGGCATACATAATGGCCTCCCTTGGGGAACCCTGCCCCTCTGCCTAAATGTTAAATTAAAGTGCCTTTGTTCAACTCACAGGGAAACATTCTGACCCTGCCCACCTGTGAATGGCTTCAAGAAAGAAGAGATTAACACATCCCCTCCCCGAGGCTGGCCAAACCAAATATTTTGTAAGACTTATGGCATTTAGGTTTCCATGTCCTGGCCATTGTAAATAGTGCTGCAGTGAGCATTGGGGTGCATGTGTGGTTTTGAATTATGGTTTTCTCTGGGTATATGCCCAGTAGCAGGATTGCTGGGTCATATGGTAATTCTATTTTTAGTTTTTTAAGGAACCTCCATACTGTTCTCCATAGTGGCTGTATCAATTTACATTCCCACCAACAGTGCAAGAGGGTTCCCTTTTCTCCACACCCTCTCCAACATTTATTGTTTGTAGATTTTGTGATGATGGCCATTCTGACCGGTGTGAGGTGATATCTCACTGTAGTTTTGATTTGTATTTCTCTAATAATTAGTGATGTTGAGCATCTTTTCATGTGCCTCTTGGCTATCTGTATGTCTTCTTTGGAGAAATGTCTATTTAGGTCTTTCCCCCTTTTTTGGTTGGGTTGTTTGTTTTTTTGATATTGAGCTGCATGAGCTGTTTGTATATTTTGGAGATTAATCCTTTGTCAGTTGCTTCATTTGCAAATATTTTCTCCCATTCTGAGTGTTATCTTTTTGTCTTATTTATGGTTTCCTTTGCTGTGCAAAAGCTTTTAAGTTTAATTAGGTGCCATTTGTTTATTTTTGTTTTTATTCTCATTACTCTAGAGGATGGGTCAAAAAAGGTCTTGCTGCGATTTATGTCAAAAAGTGTTCTGCCTATATTTTCCTCTAATAAGAGTTTTATAGTGTCTGGGCCTACATTTAGGTCTTTAATCCATTTTGAGTTTATTTTTGTGTATGGTGTTAGGGAGTGTTCTAATTTCATTCTTTTACATGTAGCTGTCCAGTTTTCCCAGCACCATTTATTGAAGAGGCTGTCTTTGCTCCATTGTATATTCTTGCCTCCTTTGTCATAGATTAGGTGACCAGAGGGGCATGGGTTTATCTCTGGGCTTTCTATCCTGTACCATTAATCTATATTTCTGTTTTTGTGCCAGTACCATACTGTCTTGATTACTGTAGCCCTGTAGTATTGTCTGAAGTAAGGGAGCCTGATTCTTCTAGCTCCGTTTTTATTTTTTTTTCTCAAGATTGCTTTTGCTATTCAAGGTCTTTTGTGTTTCCATACAAATTGTAAAACTTTTTGTTCTAGTTCTGTGAAAAATACCATTGATAATTTGATAGGGATTGCATTGAATCTGTAGATTGCTTTGGGTAGTATAGTCATTTTCTCAATATTGATTCTTCCAGTCCAAGAACATAGTATATCTCTCCATCTGTTTGTGTTGTCTTTGATTTCTTTCATCAGTATCTTATAGTTTTCTGCGTACGGGTCTTTTACCTCCTTAGGTAGATGTCCATCAACAGAGGAATGGATAAAGAAGATGTGGTACATATATACAATGGAATATTACTCAGCCATAAAAAGGAATGAAATTGGGTTATTTGAAGAGAAGTGGATGGATCTAGAGACTGTCATACAGAGTGAAATAAGTCAGAAAGAGAAAAACAAATATCATATATTAACACACATATGTGCAATCTGAAAAAATTGGTATAGATGATCTTATTTACAAAGCAGAAATAGAGACACAGACGTAGAGAACAAACTATGGATACCAGGGGGGAAAGGGGGGGATGGGATGAATTGGGAGATTGGGACTGACATATATACACTATTGGTACTATACATAAAATAGATAACTAATGAGAACCTATTGTATAGCACAGGAAATTCTACTCAGTGCTCTGTGGTGACCTAAATGGGAAGGAAATTCAAAAAAGAGGGGCTGTATGTATATGTATAGCTGATTCACTTTGCTGTACAGTAGAAACTAGCACAACATTATAAAGTAACTATACTCCAATAAAAATTAAAACAAAAAAAGACTTATGGCCTTTTTACTTTACTTCTCACCTCCTCCCCCCCTCTGTTCTATAAAAGAAAGTAGCATCCAGATCCCAATAAGATGGTACTCTAGGACACTAGTCTGCCATCTTCTCGGATGCCTGGCTTTCCAAATAAAGTCACTATTCCTTGCCTCAACACCTCATCTCCCGATTTATTGGCCTGTTGTGCAACGAGCAGAGTGAGCTTGGATTGATAACACCCTCACCAGTCTCCTCTCTTGGATCTCCTGTTTCCTGAATCCCATCTTCCTCTGTCTTGCTTTCCCCTCTTATTTTGGTGGAACACATCCCCAGTAGATTCCTAAGAAGCATGCAGAGGAGAGAGAGTTTCTGAGACCTTGCGTATCTGAAAATGTTTATTGCTTTTTCTTCCTATTTGACTGATAGTCTGGCTCAGTATAGATTTTGAGGTTGAAGATCATTTTCTTTCAGAACTTTGAAGGCATTGTTACCTTGTCATCCTGTGTCCAGTGTTGTTAAGTAGTCCAGAGCCATTCTGATTCCTGATTCTTTGTATGTTACCTGCTTTTTATCTCTGGAACCATACAGTGTTCTGAAATTTCATGATTTTTTGCCTTGGTGTGAGTCTGTTTTCATCCAGTGCACTGGACACTTGGTGGGCCCTTTCACTCTCACAGCACTTACCATTCAGTTTGGAGAAATTTTCTGGAATTATTTTGTTTTGTAGTTGAACACAATTTTAATAGACTTTAGTTTTAGAGCAGTTTTAAGTTCACAGCAAAATTGAGCAGAAAGTACAGAGATTCTCTCAAACCCCTCCCCTCTACACACGAATAGCCCACTATCAACATCACACACCAGAGTGGTAAATTTATTAAAATTGATGAACCTTCATTGACAAACTGTTATTACCCAAAGTCCATAGGTAAAATTAGGGTTTACTCTTGGAGTAGGACAGTCTATGGTTTTTGACAAATATATTATGACACATATCTACAATTAGAGTGTCATACAGAATAGTTTCACTGCCCTAAAAATTACCATGCTTTGCCTGTTCATCCCTCTCTTTCCACTAACCCCTGGCAACCATAGTTTTACCTTTTTAAGAATGTTGTATGGTTGGAATTACACACTACATAGCCTTTTTATATTGGCTTCTTTCTCTTAATAATTTAGATTTAAGATTCCTTCATGTCTTTTCATAGCTTGATAGCTCATTTCTTTTTAGTGCTGACTAATATTCCATTGTCTTGATGTACCACAGTTTATCTGTTCACCTACCGAAGAACATTTTGGTTGCTTCCAAGTTTTGGCAATTATTAATAAAACTGCTATAAACATCCATGTGCAGATTTTTGTGTGCATACAAGTTTTCAACTCATTGGGAATGAGAGTTCTTGTTGTTCCACATCCTTGACAGCATTTGGTGTTGTCAGTATTTTGAATTTTGGCCATTCTAAGAGGTGTAGAGTGATATTTCAGTGTTCTAATTTACATTTCCCTGATGACATCATTCTAGTGAATGATATGGAGCATCTTTGCATATGCTTATTTGACAGTATCTTCTTTGGTGAGGTGTTTGTTAAGATTATGACCCATTTTTAAATTTGGCTGTTTGTTTGCTTATTTTTAAATTTTAAGAGTTCTTTGTATGTTTTGGGTAACAGTCCTTATCAAATGTGTTTTTTTGCGGATATTTTCTCCCAGTATGTGGCTTAAATTCTCATTCCCTTAACATTGTCTTTCACAGAGAAGAAATATTTAATTTTAACGAATCCCAGCTTATCAATTATTTCTTTCATGGATCATGCTTTTGGTTTTGAGTCTAAAAATGTCACCACCAAACCCAAGGTCAGCTAGATTTTCTCCTACATTATCTTCTAAAAGGTTTACAGTTTTTTTGTTTGACGTTTAGGTCTATGATCTATTTTGAGTTAATTTTTTTGAAATATGTAATGTCTGTGTCTAGCTTCATTCTTTTGCATGTGGATATACAGTTGTTCCGGTACCATTTGTTGAAAAAACTGTCTTTTCTTCATCTTAGTACCTTTGCTCCTTTGTCAAAGATCAGTTATTATATTTGTACGAGTATATTTCTGGGCTCTCTATTCTGTTACACTGTCTATTCTTTCACTAATTCAATGTCGTCTTGAGTACTGTAGCTTTATAGTAAATCTTGACACCAGGTAGAGTCAATCCTCCAAAGTTGGTCTTCTCTTTCAATACTGTGTAAGCTACTCTGGTCTTTTGCCTCTCCATATAAACTTTAGAATCAATTGTCAATATCAGTAAAATATCTTGCTGAATTGCATTGAATCTGTAGATCAAGTTGAGAAGAACTTGATGGGCATTTTGACATTTTGACAACATGTGGGCATTTTGACAATATTGAGTCTTCCTTCATATCCTAAGAGATATGAACATGGAATATCAATATCTCCTTATTCGTTTAGTTCTTTGATTTCTTTCATCAGAATTTTACACTTTTCCTCATAAGTATCTTGTCCATTTTTGTTAGGTTTATACCAAAATATTTCATTTTGCAGATGCTTTGTAAATGGTATTGAGTTTTTAACTTCAACTTCCACTAGTTCTTTGCTGTTATATGAGAAAGTGATTGACTTTTGTATATTAACCTATATCCTATAATCTTGTTATAATTGCTTATAAGTTCTAGGAGTTTTTTGTTGAGTTTTTTGGATTTTCTACCAATACATAATCATCTCATCTGAGAACAAAGACAGTTTTATTTCTTCTTTCTCAATCTATATACCTTTTATTTTATTTTCTTGTCTTATGGCATTAGCTAGGTCTTCTAATATGATGTTGAAAGGAGTTGTGAGAGGGGACATCTTTGCCTTGTTCCTGACCTTAATGGGGAAGCTTCTAGTTTCTCATCTTTAAGTATGATGTTAGCTGTAGCTCTTTTTGTTTGTTTGTTTTGTTTTTGTTTGTTTGTTTTTTTGTTTTTGTTTGTTTGTTTGTTTAACTGCACCATGCGGCATGTGGGATCTTAGTTCCCCAGCCAGGGACTGAACCCACGGCCCCTGTGGTGGAAGCACAGAGTCTTAACCACTGGACCGCCAGGGAAGTTCCAGCTGTAGCTTTTTGTAGATATTTTTTATCAAGTTGAGGAATTTTCCTTATATTCCCAGTTTTCTGAGAGTTCAATACAATTTGATAAGGTGTAACTACCAACAATAAAATGAACAAATCTTAAGTTTCATTCTGAAAAAATTGACAATAGTATACACATGTGTAACTGCCAAACATGATATGGAACACTTCTATCACCCCAGAAAGTTCTATCATTCCCCTTTCTAGTCAATTCCCCCTACCCCAGAGGCAACCATTTTCTGATTTCTATGATCTTAGATTACTTTTTCCTACTTTTGAATATCACATAAATGGTCTTATGCAATATGTATCTTTTTTGTCTAACTTCTTTTCCCCAGCATGATATTTTTGAGATTCATACATGTTATAACATGTATCTCTAGTTTTATTCCTTTATATTGCTGAGTAGATTCCATTGTATAAATATGTTTCTGTGTGTTTATCAGTTCTCCTATTGATGGACATTTGGAGATATTTCCAGTGTTTCGCTATTATATTGATGTCTTCTTTTTTTAATATATAATTCTTTTCTTATTTATTTATTTATTTATTTATTTATTTATTTATTTATTTATTCATTTATTGGCTGCATTGGGTTTTCGTTGCTGCGTGTGGGCTTTTTATAGTTGCGGTGAGCAGGGACTACTATTTGTTGTGGTGTGCAGGCTTCTCCTTGCAGTGTCTTCTCTTGTTGTGGAACACAGGATCTAGGCACACGGGCTTCAGTTGTTGTGGTGTGTAGGCTCAATAGTTGTGGCTTGTGGGCTCTAGAGCACAGGCTCAGTAGTTGTGGTGCATGGACCTAGTTGCTCCGCAGCATGTAGGATCTTCCAAGACCAGGGCCCAAACCCATGTCCTCTGCATTGGCAGGCAGATTCTTAACCACTGCACCACCAGGGAAGTCCCTATATTGGTATCTTCTAATGAGCAGAGACTTTTAATTTAATATTTAACTTCATGGCTAGTGTTTCTTATGTCCAATCTAAAAATCTTTGTCTACACCACAAGTGCAAACATATTTTTCTCTTTTATTGTAGTTTTATTGTTTTAGCTTTTACATTTAGATCTATGATTAATTTTTGTCTCTGGCATGAGAATGTTTATTTTTTTCCCATATGGTTAACTCTTGCAACATCAGCTGTTTTTTTTTTAAAGGCAAGAAAAAGTTCCTTTCCCCATTGAATTGACTTGTCACCTTGATTTTTTAAAGTAATTAACCATATATGTAAGTAACCATGACATATGGATATTAAATTTGTCTGTAAGACTCTTCCTCCTCCCACAGCTCTACCCAAGATGAAATCAGCTGTGGGTATCTTCTTTCTTAAAAAGGACGTATGACTTCCTGGAATTTAGTTCATTTTGGTTTCTTTGTACACTCAGCAGTTTGATCAGATTTTTAAAACCATGATTTTGTAACTTATCTTGCTTCTTCTCATAGTTAGGGTGGGATTGATGGTCTTTGAGACATTTTACAATTTAACCAGAAGGGAACTCTTGTAGCTCATGAGCTCTTTCCTTGGTGATTTCCTCTCTTTGTTTACTCTGTACATTCTTTGTGGAAATCCTACTATTTGGATATTGGACTTCCTGAATTGGTTTTAACATTTTCTTAAACATTTCATCCTGTTTTCCAATTCTTTATGCTCTACTTTCTAGAAGATTTCCTCAGCTTTATCTTCCAGTTCTTCTATTGACATTTTCATCTCAGCTATTATGTTCTTAACTTTCAAGAGCCCGTCTTCCATTCTCTGATTATTTATTTTTTATGGCATCTTGTTCTTATTTAATGGATGTGATCTCTTCTCTTATGTCTCTAAGATTAATAGGTTTCTTGTTCTTGTGCAGTGTTTTCTTCAGCTGCATTTTTATTATGGCTTCTTTTTTGGTCTCTATCATCTTATTATGGGCTGAGTTGTATCTCCCTCAAATTCATAGGTTGAAATCCTAACTCCCAATGCCTCAGAATGTGACTGTATTTGGAGATAGAGTCTTTAAAGGGGAAAATAGTTAAAAAGAGGTCATTAGTATGACCTAATCTAATATGACTGGTGTCCTTATAAGAGATTAAGACACAGACTTGCATTGAGGGAAGATCCGGTGAAGACACAGGGAGAAGATGGCCATCTCCAAGCAAGGAGAAAGGCCTCAGAACACACCAACCTTACTGACACCTTGATCGTAGACTTCCAGTCTTCTGAATTGTGAGAAGATAAATTTCTGTTGTTTAAGCCACCCAGACTGTGGTACTTTGTTATGACAGCCCTAGAAAATTAATATACCTCTGTCTGAGGTATTTCTCAGAAGACTGATAATGTTCCCCCATCTGCTCCTAATTAAGAGGAACTAAAATCATCACTGAAGCTCTGGGTCTGTAGGTGGGGCGTGTTGACTTTGAACTTCACTGTTCAGTGGTATGACAGTAATATTTTGGGGAAATTCCTGAGGTCAGTATCTAGAAGTCTTTCTTGTTGACCTGATTAGATTCTCCAAAGTGTTCTCTAATAGCCTGACTGGAAGGTGAGATTTTGGTTGCAGCATTCTTGGAGAGAAAAAAGTTTGCCTCTACATTTATCATTCAATATGCATATGGTCACTTAATCCCTGTTTCTAGTCCAGTGCCCCCTTTCAAGATCTTCTGTTTTACCCACTCCAGAGAACAAATGTGCAGACTTCTATAGGGGTGGGGAGAAGCAGTTGCCCAGTAGCATGAAATGGGAAGAAGCATCTAGAGATAAAACTGCTCTCAGCATCATTCATCCACATTATCCTTATTTTAGGGTAAGACCCTCCTCACTTTCAGCTCCAGAGGTATCTGATGGTGCCATTTCTTGTGCATTGTAAAGATTCAGCAATATAATTCAACTAGCCATAGTTTTCCCCACTGCTGTCTAGGGGTTCAGTGCTCTTGTGCCCATTAAGTCAGTTTTGATTCATTTATCTGCTTTTCAGCTTCCAAAATGGTGTTGCTATGGACTCCTATCTTGCTCTCCCCATCCTGTGGGTTTATGTCTTTTTAAAAAAATTCTGTTATTTTAGTTTTAGTGGACTTTTGAGAAGGAATGAAATTAGATGCATGTGTTCAATCCTATATTAATACAGAAGTCAAGTCCACATTCTTTCTCTTGTGTAAAAGACATTTAAAAATACAATAGTAAAGTTGATTGTAACTACTACTTATCTTCTTATAATTGATTCAAATATTGTACCCAATGACGAAACCAATCTCATACTAGCATGTGGTTTATTTTTAGAAAAATAAAGGAGGATGATAGAGGAAAAAAGGGATCAGAACAAAGTTGTACACAGGTTGATGTATCTGACCATTTCTGGAAAATCTGCACATAGGTTGAATTCTTCCTAACTGAATTGTGCTTTGAGTGCAGTTGGGACTATGACCCTTTAAGGGAAAGCTACAAGGAAAGCTTTTATTGAGTGAAGTTTGGAAATCGTCCAGATTCCCCCTTCAGCTAAGTCCCCAGTAGCAGGATTTCCTTCAAATAGAACTCACCTATGTTGAGAAAATAAATAAACTTGAAATTTTATTTATTTTCAGATAGAAATATATTGTGATAGAGGTGATTTTGGTGCTACAAGCTTCGTGAGATGAGATAGGAAATGTCTTGGGCTAAGTCCTGCCATTTCCAAGCCCTGCTCTGTTTACTGAACTGGGTCATTTTTGACCAATGATTCTGTCTCTAGGTTTTAGCTTCTTCTTTATTTTATTTTTATTTTTAAAATTTATTTATTTTTGGCTGTGTTGGGTCTTTGTTGCTGCGCACGGGCTTTCTCTAGTTGTGGCGAGCAGGTGCTACTCTTCCTTGTGGTGTGTGGGCTTCTCACTGTGGTGGCTTCTCTTGTGGAGCATGGGCTCTAGGCACGTGGGCTTCAGTAGTTGTGGCACACGGGCTCAGTAGTTGTGGCTCATGGGCTCTAGAACGCAGGCTCGGTAGTTGTGGCCCAGGGGCTTAGTTGCTCTGCAGCATGTGGGATCTTCCCAGAGCAGGGCTCAAACCGTGTCCCCTGCATTCGCAGGCAAATTCTTAACCACTGCGCCACCAGGGAATTCCCAGCTTCTTTTTTAAAAATGAGAGAGTCGGGTAGTCAAGGTAATGGCAGCTGCATAAATTCAGATCTACCAACAGCTCCTCCAAAAAATAATATAGAACATAAGAACAAATACAATTTTAAAAACATAAGTGTGCAGCTCAGTGAACCATTACAGAATGAAAATCAACATACAGATTAAAAAAAAAAAGTTGCCATCGTATCAGAAGCCCCATTGCTACCTGCCATCACTGCTATCTTAACTTTAACACTATGGCTTAATTTTGCTGATTTTTAAACTTTACGTAGATGGAATCACATGCTATTTTTATCTGGCTTTAATATATATATATATGTATATATATATATATATATTTATTTATTTATTTATTTGGCTGCGCCGGCTCTTCATTGCCGCATGCGGGATCTTTAGTTGTGGCATGTGGACTCTTAGTTGTGGTCTGCATGCAGGATCTAGTTCCCCCACCAGGGATTGAACCTGGGCCCCCTGCATTGGGAGCACGGAGTCTTAACCACTGGACCACCAGGGAAGTCCCTGTATCTGTCTTTTTTTACTTAAATCACGTGTTTGTGAAATTCATCCATGCACACACCATATTGTGTACTGCAGTGGTTTGTTCATTTCATTGCTATTTATTATTCCATTGTCTAAAATGATCACAATTTATGTTTGACAGCTTTATTGAGATATAATTCACATACCATAAAATTCATTCTTTTAAAGTATATGTTTCGGGACTTCCCTGGTGGTGCAGTGGCTAAGAATCCGCCTGCCAATGGAGGGGACACAGGCTCGAGCCTTGGTCGGGGAAGATCTCTCATTGCTGCAGAGAAACTAAGCCCGTGCACCACAGCTACTGAGCCTATGCTCTAGAGCCCGTGAGCCACAACTACTGAAGCCCGCGCGCCTAGAGCCTGTGCTCTGCAGCAACAGAAGCCACGGCAATGAAAAGCCCGCGTGCCAAAACGAAGAGTAGCCCCCGTTCGCCCCAGCTAGAGAAAGCCCGCGCGCAGCAATGAAGACCCAACGCAGCCAAAAATAAATAAATAAAATAAATAAATTTTAAAAAATAAAGAAAGTGTATGTTTAAATATTTTAAGGGCATTCACAGGGTTGTGAAGCTATTACCACTGTCTACTTTTAGAATATCTTTGTCCCCATCAAAGAAATCCTGTAAACTAGCTCTCACTCCCTACCCCCCCATCACACCTGCATACTGAGGATCTACTTTTTGTCTCCATAGATTTACTTATTCTGAGTATTTCATATAACTGGAATGAGTCTTTTGCAACAAACTTCCTTAACATGGAATAATGTTTTCAAGGTTCACCCATGTTGTAGAATGTATCAGTACTTTTTTCTTTTTATTGCCAAACAATACTCCATTGTGTGACTGTACACATTTTATTTATTAATTAATTGATGAACATTTGAATTGTTTTTATTTTGTGGGTATTATGAATAATGCTGCTATGAACATTTGTATACAAATTTTTGTGTGTTTCTGGACAGGAAGACAATATTTTTAACATGTCAGTTGTTGTGTAGGCAAGGTGATCTACAGATTCAATACAATCTCTATCAAAATCCTAGTTGACATTTACAGAAATCAACTAGCTGATCCTAAAAGTCATATGGAGATACAAGGGATACAGAATAACAAAACAATGTTGAAACAAGATTGAAGGAATCACACTCCTGATTTCACAACTTACTACAAATCTATAGTAATCAAGACTAAAGTACTGGCATCAGGACAGACACATAAATCAGTGGAGTAGAATTGAGAGTCCAGAAATAAACTCAGATGTAACTCTTTAATGTTAGACATTAATAGCGTTTTCAATGTCCATGTCCCTAATTACTAAAAAATTAGCAATGCTTTAGATGTTTCTTGGCCACTAAGATTTTTTTGTAAAGTGCCAGTTCAAGTCTTTTGCCCATTTTCAATTGAGTTGTCTTTCTCTTGTTGATATCTAGACACTCTTCCTATATTCCGGATACTAATTTTTGGCCAGATGTATGTATTAGAAACATGTTCTCCCACTTTGTTGACTTTCTTTTCATTTTAGTTTAATAATGTTTTTTGAAGAACAGGTGTTTTAAATCTAAACATAGTCCAATTTACCAATTTTTGCCTTTATTTTTAGTGCTTTTCATGTCCTACTTAAGAAATACTTGCCTATTACCAAATAATGAAGATATCACCTATGTTTTCTTCTAAAAATCTAGAAAACATTCTGAAAAGCTAGAAAGCACTCTGAAATCTAGAAATCTTTCTAAAAATCAATGTTTTCCTCTAAGGTTATTTTATCTTTAACACTTAGATTCATTGTCTATAGAATTAATTTTGCACATAGTGCAGGAATAGGGAAAGATACATTTTCCATGTATATCTCCAATTGAACCAGTACTATTTACTGAAAATAACTGTACCAGTTATCAATTTATTGCCTCTCAGCCCCTATTGCACTTTTCAGTGCTCTCTCTGCAACAGTGGATGTAGCTCCTTAAGCAGCTCTCCATTAAGTTAGCACCATGGTAACCTTTCTCAGTAGAGAGCGCTGGAGGAAGACTACAAAGGAAAGGTGCTCTCCTGCTGCTTCCAGTGGCTGCACACTAAGTCAGCAGTGTGAGGGGGAACACCCAGTGGTGCTTGCCTAAACCACATGCCCAGTATGTGCGGTCTCTCAGCAACTTGGCAAACCCAGCCCAGCCTTGTTCTCACCTCCCCATGGCTTTCTTGGACACTATGTAGTACTGGCCTCACATCTATGCCACTGCCTCCACTCTCCCTGCACACTTGCCTGCTCAGCTTCCAGCTGTGGCTCACCTGCTTCCCAGGGTTGCTTCCTGCTTGCTCAGCAACTGTGGTCCAGCTCTTCTCTGGACAAATCAGAGAACTTCTCTGCCAAGGGTGTGAGATAGGCTGGGACCTGGGACACTCTACCGGAATGCTTGCACTTGCATATAAACGTCTCCTCCAGTAATAGAATACCAAGAAACTATAAGGGACTAAAAATAACTGCATGCATGTGCAAATGGGGCAATTATGAACAATAAGATTCAAAAAGGCCACAATCCAACTGCCACTTCTGTGGTGCCAGGAGCAAAAGCAGGGTACTATGCCTTATCCCTGCACACAGCACCACCAAGTGGGTGAGCAGACCACCTTAGCCACCCCTATGGCCTCACCCACCAATCCCCCCCTACCCTCACCACATTTAAGGAACCAGCCTGCCCTCCTCCAAGAATGCATAAGGACACCTCTTACTTGTTCTCACTCCCTCGTGCTGCAGCACAAGTCCCAGTGAAATCTTACCTGAATTGCTCATCTGGCTTCTTAATTTCTATTGATTTAAGAGTCCAAGGACCCTGGTTGTTAACACTTCCAAGTTTATTCCCCCTTGGGCACTTTCCCTCAGCCCTAGGGATCCCTTATAATTTATACTTTCTCTTTTATCATAGCTTAATAATTCTTTATGTTAAACTTCCCCTGTTTAAATCACTGTGTGGTTTCTGTCCCCTGATTGGACACTAACTGGTACATTACCATAATTTCCTCATTGCAGTGCGGCATAGGTCCCTAGATCTGTGTTGGTGGGTGGGTGGACTCTGATCTATTTCATTTGTCTTTGTCTGTCCTTGAGGCACTACTACAATAATGTTATGAGGTTTTCAGCACTGAGGTCTCAGAAATTTTTTGTTATATTTTTATTCTTAGGAATTTGATTTTTTGCATGTCATAGGAAGTGGTTTAAATTTTTAAATTTTCATTTTCTCTCTTTGTTGCTGGCATATAAAAATTCAATTGATTTTGCTATATTGACTTTATATTCAGATGTTAGTAAATTCTCTTACTAATTCTAGTAGTTTGTAAGTAGACCTTCTTGAATTGTCTATGTATATAATCATGTCATTTGAAAATGATAGTTTTATTTTTTTCTTTCCATTTCTTTGCCTTTTAATTCTTCATCTGATCTTATTCACCATCTAGTACCTCCAGTACAATGTTGAATAGAAGTGCTGGTGAAGGACATTATTGTCTTCTTCTGGATCTAAGGGAGAAAGTTTTCAGTATTTCACTGATAAGTATGTCATTTGGAATTTAAGATGTACTTTATCAGATCAAGGAAATTTAATACCCAATTTTCTAAGAACTTTAAAAAAAATCATGAATGGATGTTTGAATTTTGTCAAACGTTTTTTCTACATCTAATAATATCATTTCTCAATGTGTTTTTTCATCATCTACCTTACTCTGCCAGAGTCTTTTAAACATTTTTTTTTCCTAATTGCTGCCCCTCCATTAGATTTAAATGTTACATACATACTGTATATCTGGTTGTATACTTATATATTTGTGCTTCCCACTTAAAGAGTGTAGGCTTTTTTCACTTCCCACAAGCCAATTTTCATCCCTTTGAGAGCAGTATCATTTCTACTAAGAATGCATATAGTATGATGATCATATGATTTTCTCATTTTTTTCCTTTAATATGATATGTTGCATTAATTCAACAACAATTCTGATATGTTGTTAAACCATGACTGCATTCCTAGAATAAACCTCAATTAGTCATGATGTATTATCTTTATATATCACTGGATTGGATTTGCTAATATTTTATTAAGGATTTTGCATCCATGCTCATCAGAGAGATGGTGTATAGTTTTCTGTCTCATATTGTCCATGTTAGGCTTTGGAATCAAGATTATGCTAGTCTCTCAAAAGTGTTAGAATGTTTCGTCTTTTTCTATTATCTGAAAGAATTTTATGTGAGATTGGTTTTATTCCTTAAATAATTAGGAAACGTAATCAAGAAAATTGTTGGGGCTTGGGATTTTCTTTGTAAGAAGATTTATAACAACAGATTCCATTGCTTTAAGAGACGTATGACTATTATGATTTTCTGTTTCTTCCTCTGTCAGCTTGAGTAATTTTTATTAGTTGAAGAATCTTTTGTCCATTTCATGAAAATTGTCCAATTTATTTACATAAAGTTATTGATGATTTCCTCATTATTATCTCTAATGTTTATAGAATCTGTAGATAATCCTCTTTCACTCCTATTACTAGTAGTTGGTGTTTTCCTTCTTTTTTTTCTTGATTAGTTTTTCAAGAGCTTATCAATTTTATTATTCTTTTCAAAGGACCAATTTCTGCCCTTGTTAAGTTTTCTAATGCACATTGATTTACTAGTTCATTAATTTCTGGCTTGGCTTTATTATTTTGCTCCTTGTATTTTCTTAAGTTTGTTTTTCTTTCTTTATAGCTCTTTTTTTAAATTGGAATATAATTGCTTTACAATGTTGTGTTAGTTTCTGCTGTACAATGAAGTGAATCAGCTATATGTATACATATATACCCTCCCTCTTGGACCTCCCTTCCATCCCCCCCTTCCCACCCTACTAGCTCTTCACAGAACACTGAGCTGAATTCCCTGTGCTATACAGCAGGTTCCCACTAGCTATCTATTTTATGCATTGTAGTGTATTTATGTTAAACCTAATCTCCCAATTCATCCCACCCTCCCCTTCTCTCCCCATCCCCGTGTCCACATGTCTGTTCTCTATGTCTGCGTTTCTTTTCCTGCCCTGGAAATAAGTTCATCTGTACTATTTTTCTAGATTCCATATATACATGTTAATATATGATATTTGTTTTTCTCTTTCTGATTTACTTCACTCTGTATGACAGACTCTAGGTCCACCCACATCTCCACAAATGACCCAGTTTCATTCCTTTTTATGGCTGAGCAATATTCCATTATATATATGTCCAATGTCTTCTTTATCAATTCATCTGTCGATGGACATTTAGGTTGTTTCCATGTCCTGGCTATTGTAAATAGTGCTGCAATGAACATTGGGGTACATGTGACTTTCTGAATTATGGTTTTCTCAGGGTATATGCCCATTAAATAGGATTGCTGGGTCATATGGTAATTCTATTTTTAGTTTTTTAAGGAACCTCCATACTGTTCTCCACAATGGATGTATCAATTTACAATCCCACCAGTGGTGCAGGAGGGTTCCCTTTTCTCCACACCCTCTCCAGCATTTGTTGTTTGTAGATTTTGTGATGATGGCCATTCTGACCAGTGTGAGGTGATAACCTCATTGCAGTTTTGATTTGCATTTTTCTAATAATTAGTGATGTTGAGCATCTTTTCATGCGCCTCTTGCCCATCTGTATGCCTTCTTTGGAGAAATGTCTATTTAGGTCTTCCACCCATTTTTTGATTGGGTTTTTTTTTCATATTGAGTTGCATGAGTTGTTTGCATATTTTGGAGACTGCTTTGTCCGTTGCTTTGTTTGCAAATATTTTCTCCCATTCGGAGGGTTGTCTTTTCATCTTGTTTATGGTTTCCTTTGCTGTGCAAAAGCTTTTAAGTTTAATTAGGTTCCATTTTATTTTCATTACTCTAGGAGGTGGGTCAAAAAAGATCTTGCTGTGATTTATGTCAAAGAGTGCTCTTCCTATGTTTTCCTCTAAGAGTTTTATAGTGTTTGGTCTTACATTTAGGTCTTTAATCCATTTTGAGTTAATTTTTGCGTATGGTGTTAGGGAGTGTTCTAATTTCATTCTTTTACATGTATCTGTCCAGTTTTCCCAGCACCACTTATTGAAGAGGCTGTCTTTTCTCCATTGTATATTCTTGCCTCCTTTATCAAAGATAAGGTGACCATATGTACGTGGGTTTATCTCTGAGCTTTCTATCCTGTTCCATTGATCTATATTTCTGTTTTTATGCCAGTACCATACTGTCTTGATTACTGTAGCTTTGTAGTATAGTCTGAAGTCAGGGAGCCTGATTCCTCCAGCTCTGTTTTTCTTTCTCAAAATTGTTTTTACTATTCGAGGTCTTTTGTGTTTCCATACAAATTGTAAAATTTTTTGTTTTAGTTCTGTAAAAAATGCCTTTGGTAACTTGACAGGGATTGCACTGAACCTGTAGATTGCTTTGTGTAGTATCGTCATTTTCACAATATTGATTCTTCCATTCCAGGAGTGTGGTATATCTCTCCATCTGTTTCTGTCATCTTTGATTTTTTTCATCAGTGTTTTATAGTTTTCTGAGTACAGGTCTTTTGCCTCCTTTTGTAGCTTTATTCCTAGGTATTTTATTCTTTTTGTTGCAATGGTAAATGGGATTGTTTCCTTAATTTCTCTTTCTGATCTTTCATTGTTAGTATACAGGAATGCAAGAGATTTCTGTGCATTAGTTTTGCATCCTGCAGCCTTACCAAATTCATTGATTAGCTCTAGTAGTTTTCTGGTAGCATCTTTAGGATTTTCTATGTATAGTATCATGTCATCTGCACAAAGTGACAGTTTTACTTCTTTTCCAATTTGGATACTTTTATTTCTTTTTCTTCTCCAATTGCTGTGGCTAGGACTTCCAATACTATGTTGAATATTAGTGGTGAGAGTGGACATCCTTGTCTTGTCCCTGATCTTAGAGAAAATGCTTTCAGTTTTTCACCCCTGAGAATGTTTGCTGTGGGTTTGTCATACATGGCCTTTATTATGTTGAGGTAGGTTCTCTCTATGCCCACTTTCTGGAGAGTTTTTGTCATAAATCGGTCTTGAATTTTGTCAAAAGATTTTTCTGCATCTGTTGAGATGATCGTATGGTTTATATTCTTCAATTTCTTAATATGGTGTATCGCATTGATTGATTTGCGTGTATTGAAGAATCCTTGCATCCCTGGGGTAAATCCCACTTGATCATGGTGTATGATCCTTTTAATGTATTGTTGGATTCTGTTTGCTAGTATTTTGTTGAGGATTTTTGAGTCTATATTCATCAGTGATATTGGTCTGTGATTTTCTTCTTTTGTGATATCTTTGTCTGGTTTTGGTATCAGGGTGATGGTGGCCTCGTAGAATGAGTTTGGGGGTGTTACTCCTGCAATTTTTTGGAAGAGTTTGAGAAGGATAGGTAGGTGTTAGCTCTTCTCTAAATGTTTGATAGAATTCATCTGTGAAGCCATCTGGTACTGGACTTTCGTTTGTTGGAAATTTTTTAATTACAGTTTCAATTTCAGTGCTTGTGATAGGTCTGTTTATATTTTCTAATTCTTCCTGGTTCAGTCTTGGAAAGTTGTACCTTTCCTAGAATTTGTCCATTTCTTCCACGTTGTCCATTTTATTGGCAAAGAGTTGCTTGTAGTTGTCTCTTATGATCCCTTGTATTTCTGTGGTGTCAGTTGTAATTTCTCCTTTTTCATTCTATTTTATTGTTTTGAGTCCTCTCCCTTTTTTTCTTGATGAGTCTGGCTATAGGTTTATCAATTTTGTTTACCTTCTCAAAGAACCAGTTTTTAGCTTTATTGATCTTTGCTATTGTTTTCTTCATTTCTATTTCATTTATTTCTGCTCTGATCTTTATGATTTCTTTCCTTCTACTGACACTTTGGGTTTTCTTTGTTATTCTTTCTCTAGTTGCTTTAGGTATAAGGTTTGATTGTTTATTTGAGATTTTTCTTGTTTTTTTTGAGGTGAGATTGAATTGCTATAAACCTCCCTCTTAGAATTACTTTTGCTGTGTCCCATAGGTTATGGGGCATCGTGTTATTGTTATCTTTTGTTTGTAGTTATTTTTTTATTTCCTCTTTGATTCCTTCAGTAATCTCTTGGTTATTTACCAGTGCACTGTTTAGCCTCCGTGTGTTTGTGTTTTTTACAATTTTTTTCCTCTAATTGATTTCTAATCTCATAGCATTGTGGTCAGAAAAGATGCTTGATATGATTTTAATATTATTAAATTTTCTGAGGCTTGATTTGTGACCCTAAATGTGATCTGTCCTGGAGAATGTTCTGTGTGCATTTGAGAAGGAAGTTTATTCTTCCACTTTTGGGTGGGATGTCCTATAAATATCAATTAAATCTTTGTGATCTATTGTGTCATTTAAAGCTTGTGTTTCCTTATTAATTTTCTGTCTGGATGATCTGTCCATTGGTGAAAGTGGGGTGTTAAAGTCCCCCACTTTTGTTACTGTCGATTTCCCCTTTTATGGCTGTTAGTGTTTACCTTATATATTTAGGTGCTCCTATGTTGGGTGCATATATATTTATAATTGTTAGATCTTCTTTTTGGATTGATCCCTTGATCATTATGTAGTGTTCTTCCTTATCTCTTGTAACAGTTTTTTTTTTCCTATTTGTATTTATTTATTTTTTAACATCTTTCTTGGAGTATAATTGCTTTACAATGGTGTGTTAGTTTCTGCTTTATAACAAAGTGAATCAGTTATACATATACATATGTTCCCATATCTCTTCCCTCTTGCGTCTCCCTCCCTCCCACCCTCTCTTGTAACAGTCTTTATTTTAAAGTCTATTTTGTCTGATATGAATATTGTTACTCCAGCTTTCTCATGATTTTCATTTGCATAGAATATCTTTTTCCATCCCCTCACTTTCAGTCTGTATGTGTCCCGAGGTCTGACATGGGTCTCTTGTAGACAGCATTTATACGGGTCCTTTTTTTGTATCCATTCAGCCAGTCTGTGTCTTTTGGTTGGGCATTTTATCCATTTACATTTAAGGTAATTATTGATATGTATGTTCCTATTTCCATTTTCTTAGTTGTCTTGGGTTTGTTTTTGTGAGTCTTTTTCTTCCCCTGTGTTTCCTGCCTAGAGAAGTTCCTTTAGCATTTGTTGTAGAGCTGGTTTGGTGGTGCTGAATTCTCTTAGCTTTTGCTTGCCTGTAAAGGTTTTGATTTCTCTGTTGAATCTGAATGAGAGCCTTGCTGGGTAGAGTATTCTTGGTTGTAGGTTTTCCCCTTTCATCACTTTAAATATATCCTGCCACTCCCTTCTGGCCTGTAGAGTTTCTGCTGAATAATCAGCTGTTAACCTATGGGGAATCCCTTGTATGTTATTTGTTGCTTTTCTCTTGCTGCTTTTATTTTTTTCTTTGAATTTAATTTTTGTTAGTTTGATTAATATGTGTGTTGGTGTGTTTCTCCTAGGGTTTATCCTGTATGGGCCTCTCTGGGCTTCCTGGACTTCGGTGGCTATTTCCCATGTTAGGGAAGTTTTCAATTATAGTCTCTTCAAATATTTTCTCAGACCCTTCCTCTTTCTCTTCTCCCCTGGGACCCCTATAATTTGAATGTTGGTGCTTTTAATGTTGCCCCAGAGGTCTCTGAGACTGTCCTCAATTCTTGTCATTCTTTTTTCTTTATTCTGCTCCTTGGCAGTTATTTCCACCATTCTATCTTCAAGCTCACTTAGTCGCTCCTCTGCTCAGTTATTCTGCTGTTGATTCCTTCTAGTGTATCTTTCATTTCAGTTATTGTGTTGTTCATCGCTGTTTGTTCTTCTAGGTCTTTGTTAAACATTTCTTCTATTTTCTCGATCTGTGCCTCCATTCTATTTCTGAGATTTTGGATCACCTTTCCTATAATTACTCTGAATTCTGTTTTCAGGTAGGGTGCCTATTTCCTGTTCATTTATTTGGTCTTGTATGTTTTTACCTTGCTCCTTCATCTGTAACATATTTCTTTGTCCTCTCATTTTTTTTGATGGGTGGGGCTATGTTCTTACTGATTGTTTTGCCTGAGGTGCCTATGTCTTACTGATTGTTTTGCCTGAGGTGTCCAGCACTGGATTCACAGGCAGTTGGGTAGAGCTGGGTCTTGGTGCCAAGATGAGGACCTTTGGGAGACTTCACTCTGATTGATATTCACTGGGGTCTGAGGTTCTCTCTTAGTCCACTGGTCTGGACTTGGTGCTCCCAACACAGGAGCTCAGACCCCTCCCTGGGAATCAAGATCCCACAAGCTGCGCAGCATTGAAAAAAAAAAAGGAGCTGTACAGTAACAAAAAATAAAAATAAATAAAATTAGAAAAATAAAAATATATTAGAAAAAATAAATATATAAGTGAAACAACAGCAACAAGGTAAAACAGAACCAAAATAGAAAAAACAAAAAAGAAAAAAGAAAGGGGGGTGGACAAACTAAAAGGAGCAGAACAATAACAAAGAATAAAAAATAAAATAAAATTATAAAAATAAAAATTTATTATAAAAAATAAAAATATAAATGAAACAGCAACAAGGTAAAACAGAACCACATCCTTGAAAAAAAAAAAAAAAAAAAAAAAGGCCAGAAAATGCCTTGGCTGTGGGGGGGCTGATCTTAGGCAGGCATGGAGCCTAGGCTCAGTACCTGCACAGCTGGCAGCACGGCTGTTGGGGCCCTTGGAGTGGTAAGCAGAAGTAAGGCCCTGAGTGGAGGTGTGGGGGGCGGGGCTTAGGCAGCGCAGCGTGGCCTGAGGGAGGGAGCCTCAGAGGGTGGAGGATTTGGCCCAGGACCTCAGCAGGCTCCCCGGGGCCCAAGTGGTCAGAGGAAATGCTGGCCACGTTCTCTTCTGATCCTCCAATCTCCCGAGGGTCTCTCCCTGTCCCTGTTGATCCCCTTACTGTGAGTGGGTCCCTTCTGAGCATGGGAACCCCTCCCCTCCCCCAGCTGCCTCTCAGGGACACCGGTCCCATCCCCTCCTCCACTTCTGCTCCCCCTCCTTTCCACCACATTCTACCCAGTCACTCAGGGGTTCCTCCCATACACTTAAGTGTCCATGGTCCCCCACTAGTGCCTGGTATGTGCCCTAGTTGTGAGGAGATGCGAACTCTGTGTCCTCCTAGTCTGCCGTCTTGACTGCACCTCCTCTTTATAGCTCTTTTGATGGCACTTAATATCCCTGGTTTTTTAGCCTTTCTGCATTCCATATATATGCATGTAAAGCCAAAATCTCCTCCTGGCACTGCTGTAGCTACTGCCCACAAGTTTTGATATGCTTTCTCTTGTTTATCATTCACTTTAAAGTATTTTCAAATTTTTGTTTTTAATTTTTGAACATGGGTTATTTATTAATATAGTCTTTAATTTCTAGGCAGCTGGAAATTTTCTAATTATCCTATAGTTACTGTTTTCTGGCTTAATACACTGTAAAAGAACATACTCTGTCCTGTTAAAAAGAAATTTATTGAGGCTTTCTTTCTGGCCTAGCATTCAGTCAAATTTGATATGTGTACTTGACAAGAATGTGAACATTTTACCAAATGTTCTCTATGTGTTAATTAGGTCAAGTTTGTTGACTGTCTTATTCAGATCATCTATATCTGTATCTTTTTTTTTTTTCTATTTTGTGCTCTGCTTTTCTATCTGTTATTAAGAGAGGTGTGTTAGTCTTCCACTACAGGTGAATTTGTCTATTTGTCATTTTAGTTTTGTCAATATTTGCCTTTTACTTTTGGAAAGTTTTTCTATGGTAAATTATTTTCCATGCTTTTAGTTCAAACTTTCTATGTCCTTATATTTAAAGTGTATCTCTTGGAATCAGCTTAAGGTTCAGTCTGCATCTTGCTTATCACAGTTCCTAGAATGTAAACCTAGAAACTGTTCGTGGGCTTTCCTTTGAGAGCTTGTTAGGTCTTTGTCTTCTCAACACTGAGGTACTGTAGGAATGTTCTCTCCATTTTTCATTGATTTTTAACTTAGTATTTTCTTCTCCTGTGCAGTTTCAAAATTTGACTAATGTCTCAAGGGTCCATCTGGGTGTCTGAAGACCTTCCAGTCTCCAATTTTATCACTCCAGCCCCAACCAACCAAAAAATTGTGCTGGGCTCTTTGTCCCACAGAAGCAGCTCTGTTCTATGGGCCACACCTGGATTCTCAGATTCTCACTGAGACAAACTGGGAAGTGTGCCCAGGGAAAAAGTAATCTCCAGGAGCCAGTCAATTCACTCTTCCCTTGAGGATGTTCAGTTCTCACTGTTTCCCAGGGCCTCTCCCTTTCTTGGGTCGCTGTCTCCCAAGCAGTGGGAAATTCCTCTCTGCTCTGAAGTTTTGGCTTCACTCTTCAGCTTCTTGCCCATATGCCTCCAAAATTCAGCAAATGTCTTGAGGGAAACACCAGCCATGTGTTTCCCCTCAGGCTCATATTCCATCACTCCCTGTCCTGCCAAAAGTCCTGCTGGCTTCTCTGGCCCTGGCAGCAGTGCTCCATCTGGGTGGGGCCAAGTCCCTGCAGGGACAGCAGGAGAGCCTCACTTCCTTCTCTAAGGGCCTTTCTCTGCTGAGCTTTCCCTCTCTTGTCCTCACTGTTTCTCCAGCTCCCCAGGGCTTAAGTATATAGGATTTTAAAATGTATTCACCTTTTCTAGTTGGTTTTCAGCAGGAACATTAGCCTGTTGAAGGGTATGTCGTCCTACCTAGAGGTGGAGGTAGAATTATATTGATTTTTTGTTTTTACTTGCAATATTCCTAAACTTTAAAAAACTTTATTGAGGTAAAACTGACATATAATAAACTTCACATATTGAAGTGTGAATAAACAAATATATATACATATATTTGAAAACAAGACCATAATCAAGATAATGAATACATCCATCACCCACAAAAGCTTCACTCTCCCACCTCTCCTCACCCCTCCCTCAGCCCCAGTGGTTGTCATTGATCTGCTTTCTGTCACTATGGATTAGTTTGTGTTTTCTAGAGTTTCATATAAATGGACTATCATGTAGTATGTACTCTTTTTTGTCTGGCTTTTTTCACTCAGCATTCATCCTCCCATGTTGTTGTGTATATCAGTAGTTTATTCCTTGTTCTTGCCAAGTAGTATTTCATCATGTATGGATAATCCAAATTCATTTACCCATTCACCTGCTCATCAACATTTGGGTTGTTTCCAGTTTTTTACTACTACAAATAAAATCTCTATGAACATTTTAATAAAAATCTTTATATGGACATATGCTTTTATTTCTCTTGGGTAGATACCTAAGAGTGGGATGACTGGGTCATATGATAGGTGAATATTTAACTTTTTACTTTAAATGTCAAATTATTTTCCAAATTGGCTGTACAGCGTTACAGTCCTATCAGTGTATGAGATTTGTACTTGCTTCACATCCTTGCCAACACTTACAATGGTCAGTCTCTTCAATTTGAGACATTCTAATACATGTGTAGTAGTGTAGTTTTAGTTTGCATTTCCTTAATGTCTGATGATGTTGAGTATTCTTGATGTGTTTATTTGCCATTCAACTATCTAATTTGGTTAAGAATCTGATCAAATCTTTTTCCTGTTTTAAAAATTGTGCTGTTTTCTTATTATTTAGGCTTGAGAGTTCTTTATGTACTCTGACACAAGTCCTTTATTAGATATGTATATATTTGAAAATATTTTCCTCTGACTTTGTAGCTGGTCTTTTCATTTTCTTAACAGTGTTTTTGGAAGAGTAAACTTTTTTTTTTTTTTTTTTAGATTTTTGCCACACCTGACAGCATGTGGGATTTTAGTTCCCTGACCAGGGAATGAACCCATGCCTCCTGCACTGGAAGGCAGAGTCTTAACCACTGGACTTCTGGGGAAGCCCCTAAACATTCTTAATTGTGATGGAATCCAGTTTATCATTTTTTCTTTTATGGATCCTGCTTTCTGTGTTGTACCAGTCCAAGGTCAAAAGAAACAAAGGCGAAATCCTATGATTTCTTCTAGAAATTTTATATTTTTAGATTTTACATTTAGATGCATGATGATTTTGAGTTAATTTTTGTACATGGTGTTAGATATGGATCCAAGTTATTTTTTTGTTTGTTTTTTGCATGTGGATATCCAATTGTTCCATCACCATTTGTTGAACACTAATTTTTTTTAACAGTAAAGCAGCCTTGCTTTTCTAGAATAAACTTAACTTGGTATGATGTATTTTTACATTTTTGGATTCTATTTGCTCATAATTTGTTTAGGTGTTTCCATGTTCATGAATGAGACTGACCTGTAGTTTTCCTTTCTCATGATGCTTTTGTGAGATAATCAAGATTATTATGGTCTCATAAAGTAAGTTGGGAAGTGGTTCCTCTTTTTCTATTCTCTGGAAGAGTATATATTGACTGCCATTATTTATTTCCGAAATATTTAGTAGAATTGACCAATGAAACCGTTGGATCTGCAGTGTTTTTTGTGGGATGGCTTCTTTTTTTTTTTTTAATTAATTAATTAATTAATTAATTAATTTTTGGCTATGTTGGGTCTTCGTTTCTGTGCGAGGGCTTTCTCTAGTTGTGGCAAGTGGGGGCCACTCTTCATCGTGGTGCGTGGGCCTTTCACTATCGTGGCCTCTCTTGTTGTGGAGCACAGGCTCCAGACGCGCAGGCTCAGTAGTTGTGGCTCACGGGCCTACTTGCTCCATGGCATGTGGGATCTTCCCAGACCAGGGCTCGAACCCGTGTCCCCTGCATTAGCAGGCAGATTCTCAACCGCTGCACCACCAGGGAAGCCCTGTGGGATGGCTTTTAATTAATAATTTAGTTTTTAAATAGTTTAGGATTATTTCATCCAGAGCCCAATCTCTGATCACAGTGCAATGCAGCTAGAAATTGACAATAAAAATATTGCTAGAAAAATTACATATGTTAAAAAATTAAAAGACACACTTCCGTATAACCTATGGATCAAATTGAAATTATAATGGAAATTTTTAAATTTAAGTGACAATTTTTTAAGTTAAGTGACAATGAACATACTATGTATTAAAAATTTCTCTGATATAACTAAAGCCATGCTTAAGGGAGAATTTGTAGCCTTTATAATGGAAGGGAAGAATGGTTGAAAAATCTATAAATACCCATATCAAAAAGTTAAGAAAATAATAAAAGATTAAAACCCAAACAACTACAAGAGGAAATTATAAAAATAGTAGTAGATAATGATATAGAAACAAACATATAATATAGATGAGCAACAAAGCCAAAGTAGATTCTTTGAAATGACTAGCAACATTGTTAAACCCTTGGAAGATTGATCAAGAAAAAAAAAAAATACAAATAACTAATACTGTGTATGAAAAAGAGATATCACTGAAGCCCTACAGATTTAAAAAGAGTCCTAGGAAGATACTATGAACTTCTCTATGCCAATAAATTTGAAAATTTAGATGAAATGACAAATTACTAGTAAAATATACAATAATATTAGATACATTAATATGTAAAAATTTGGGGAGTTTTATAATTATTAAAGAAAATTGAATCCATATTTAAAACTTTCCTAAAAGCATAAGCCAAGCCTAGGAGGATTCACCAAAGAATTCCAACCAACATCCAAAAAAGGTCCAATGCCAGTCTTCCACAGACCCTTCCAGAGAATAGAAAAAGATAAATATCCCAACTTTTTAAGGAAACAATAAATTATGAAAAATGGACCCATGACCAGACACTGCAATGAGGATTATAGCACTGTGTATATGTCTTCCTTGCTTGCTCTTTGTGTGTGTGTGTTTATACTAATTTTTTTTTCATTCTTCAGAAAAATACATTTTATGTGTAGTGAATACTAATATATAGACAAGAATAATACCTACAACACAAGCTGATTTCTTTTTTTTTTTTTTGCTTTAAAGCTTTTATTCTGAAAAATACAAAAGTCATCAAGTTGTAAATGTATGTGGTAATTCCTCAACTTCTCAGAAACAATACAATGAATTATTTAAATAGTTAAGATATTTAATATTATCCACATCAATACATTTAAACAGGTACAAGTGTTCTACAAAACATTAGAACATGTACAGACAACCTACTGCAAGATAAAACTGCCCAATTTTGCTTACAGAATCCCATTTTTAAACCCTCCCTTTGAAAACAAAGTTTGGAATCTGGTAAGAAAAGATGAGGACCAGAGCACTTTTAATAGAAAGCACACATCCCCTCTGGGCTCCTTCTCCACAGGGCTGTGCATGTAATTAGGATCAAGAGCGCTGTACTCGAGAAGCAGGTCACTCAGGAGGGTCCAAATGTGTGCTGATATCCCACCCGTTCAGTGGGAGGAGACTGGCAAATGAGCAGGAGATGCGGGCCATGGTACATACACTACACTGATCTCAGTAGGGGACAGCCAGTCCTAGAAATTTCTCTGCCGCTGAAAAGGCAGCAGTCTTCTCTCATGTATGTAAGAGGTTCCTGGCTCTGCTATTCCACTTGCTCAGTCTGTGGAAGGAAGCAAAAGATGTTTTAACGTTGGTCAGCGTGAGAAGTGACTGCTCTCCTCGAAATATCAGGTGTAGCTTGCAGGCTCTGATCAGAGACTTTCTAATGAATTCCGTCTGCTACTGTTGTATAATAAAAAAGATGACTGGCTTTTGGCTCTGGTTCCTGGTAGGGAGACTAAATCCTTGGAATTTTCCAGGTAACAAGAGTGTCTTTGTTATTCATGAGCCTCTTAGATCATACCTGAGTTTCTGCTAAGAGATGAGATGACTCAGGATGAGGGCTGGTCACCAGGAAGACCAACCTGTGATTTGAAGGTTGGGGCTCTGAGCCAGCCCAGCTTCTGGGAAGGGGACAATGACTGGGGACTGACTTCAATTCCATGCCAATGAGTCAGTCAATCATGTCTATTTAATTAGTCTTCAGTAAACACTCTGGATGCCGAAGTTCAGTGGAGCGTTCTGGTTGGTGAACACACTGATGTGCTCTGAGGGAGAAGTACCCTGATTCCACAGGGAATAGGCACAGAAACTCTGAGACTCTCCCAGACCTTGTCTTTCGTGTCTCTTCATTTGGTTGCTTTGAACTGTTTCCTTTATAATAAAATTTTAATTTATTTTCTGGCCGCACCCTGTAGCTTGCAGGATCTTATTTCCCCCACCAGGGATTGAATCCGGACCCCAGGCAGTGGAAGAGCAGAGTCCTAACCACTGGATGCGAGGAAATTTCCAAGACTATAATCTTGTAGTACAGCACTTTCGTGAGTTCTGTGAGAATTCTAGCTAAATATCAATCCCGAGAGTTCTGTGGGCTTCAGTTTTCTCATGTATTAGAAGTTAAATCAAAGCCTTTTATAGGTTCTTTTCTAAGTATGTGTGTGATGCATTAAATGAAACTAACAAGAATAGGGGGCTTGAAGTGCCTATATTAAGTCTTTTACCCAATTTTTTGTTATCTTTTCCTTATTTATTTGTAGAAATTATCTATACTGATGAATCATTTGTTTCAAAATTTTCCCCCACATAAGGTGTACTTTATACTGTCTTCTTTTTTCTTACTTTAATTTTTTATATGGCAGGTTCTTACTAGTTATCTATTTTATACATATTAGTGTATATATGTCAAACCCAATCTCCCAATTCATCCCACCACCACCACCCCGCCCCTCACTTTTCTCCCTTGGTGTCCATACGTTTGTTCTCTACATCTGTGTCTCAATTTCTGCCCCGCAAAATGGTTCATCTGTACCATTTTTCTAGATTCCACATATATGCGTTAATACACAATATTTGTTTTTCTCTTTCTGACTTACTTCACTTTGTATGACAGTCTCTAGGCCCATCCACGTCTCTACAAATGACGCAATTTCATTCCTTTTTATGGCTGAGTAATATTCTGTTGTATATATGTACCACATCTTCCTTATCCATTCATCTGTCGATGGGCATTTAGGTTGCTTCCATGACCTGGCTATTGTAAATACTGCTGCAATGAACATTAGGGTGCATGCGTCTTTTTGAATTATGGTTTTCTCTGGGTATATGCTCAGTAGTAAGATTGCTGGATCATATGGTAATTCTATTTTCAGTTTTTTAAGGAAACTCCATACTGTTCTCCAGAGTGGCTGTATCAATTTACATTCCCACCAACAGTGCAAGAGGGCTCCCTTTTCTCCACACCCTCTCCAGCATTTGTTGTTTGTAGATTTTCTGATGATGCCCATTCTAACTGGTGTGAGGTGATACCTCGTTGTAGTTTTGATTTGCATTTCTCTAATAATTAGTGATGTTGAGCATATTTTCATGTGCCTCTTGGCCATCTGTATGTCTTCCTTGGAGAAATGTTTATTTAGGTCTTTTGTCTATTTTTTGATTGGGTTGTTTGTTTTTTTGATATTGAGCTGCATGAGCTGTTTATATATTTTGGAGATAATCCTTTGCCCATTGATTCTTTTGCAAATATTTTCTCCCATTCAGAGGGTTGTCTTTTCATCTTCTTTATTGTTTCCTTTGTTGTGCAAAAGTTTTTAAGTTTAATTAGGTGCCATTTGTTTATTTTTGTTTTTATTTCCATTATTCTAGGAGGTGGGTCAAAAAAGATCTTGCTGGGATTTATGTCAAAGAGTGTTCTTCCTATGTTTTCCTCTAAGAGTTTTATAGTGTCCAGTCTTATATTGAGGTCTCTAATTCATTTTGAGTTTATTTTTGTGTATGGTGTTAGCAAGTGTTCTAATTTCATTCTTTTACATGTAGCCGTCCAGTTTTTCCCAGCACCACTTATTGAAGAGACTGTCTTATCTCCATTGTATATCCTTGCCTCCTTTGTCATAGGGTAGTTAACCATAGGTGTGTGGGTTTATCTCTGAGCCTTCTATCCTGTTCCATTGATCTATATTTCTTGTTTTGTGCCAGTACCATATTGTCTTGATTATTGTAGCTTTGTAGTATAGTGTGAAGTCAGGGAGTCTTATTCCTCCAGCTCTGTTTTGCTCCCCTCAAGATTCCTTTGGCTATTTGGGGTCTTTTGTGACTCCATACAAATTTTAAGATTTTTTGTTCTAGTCCTGTAAAAAAAATGCCATTGGTAATTTGATAGGGATTGCAATGAACCTGTAGATAGCTTTGGGTAGTATAGACATTTTCAAAATATTGATTCTTCCAATCCAAGAACATGATAAATCTCTCCACCTGTTTGGGTCATCTTTGATTTCTTTCATCAGTGTCTTATAGTTTTCTGAGTACAGGTCTTTTACCTCCTTAGGTAGGTTTATTCCTAGGTATTTTATTCCTTTTGTTGCAATGGTAAATGGGATTGTTTCCTTAATTTCTCTTTCTGAACTTTCGTTGTTAGTGTACAGGAATGCAAGAGATTTCTGTGCATTACTTTTGCACCCTGCAACTTTATCAAATTCATTGCTTAGCTCTAGTAGTTTTCTGGTGGCATCTTTAGGATTTTCTATGTATAGTATCATGTCATCTGCAAACAGTGACAGTTTAACTTCTTCTTTTCCAATTTGGATTCTTTTTCTTTCTTTTTCCTCTCTGATTGCCATAGCTAGGATATCCAAAACTATGTTGAATAATAGAGGTGAGAGTGGACATCCTTGTCTTGTTCCTGACCGCAGAGGAAATGCTTTTAGGTTTTCACCATTGAGAATGATGTTTGCTGTGTGTTTGTCGTATACGGCCATTATTATGTTGAGGTAGTTTCCTTCTCTGCCACTTTCTGGAGAGTTTTTAGTCATAAATCGGTGTTGAATTTTGTCAAAAGCTTTTTCTGCATCTACTGAGATGATCATATGGTTTTTATTCTTCAATTTGTTAATGTGGTGTATCACATTGATTGATTTGCAAATATTGAAGAATCCTTGCATCCCTGGGAAAAATCCCACTTGATCATGGTGTATGATCCTTTTAATGCGTAGTTGGATTCTGTTTGTTAGTATTTTGTTGAGGATTTTTGCATCTATATTCATCAGTGATATTGGTCTGTACTTTTTTTTGTAGTATCTTTGTCTGGTTTTGGTATCAGGGTGATGGTGGCCTCATAGAATGAGTTTGGGGGTGTTCCTTCCTCTGCAGTGTTTTGGAAGAGTTTGAGAAGGATGGGTATTAGCTCTTCTCTAAATGTTTGATAGAATTCACCTGTGAAGCCATCTGGTCCTAGGCTTTTGTTTGTTGCAAGATTTTTCATCACAGTCTCAATTTCGTTACTTGTGATTGGTCTGTTCATATTTTCTATTTCTTCCTGGTTCAGTCCTGGAAGGCTATACCTTTCTAAGAATTTGTCCATTTCTTCCTGGTTGTCCATTTTACTTGTTTAGTCTGGCTAAAGGTTTATCAATTTTGTTTATCTTCTCAAAGAGCCAGCTTTTAGTTTTATTGATCTTTGCTATTCTTTTCTTTGTTTCTATTTCATTTATTTCTCCTCTGATCTTTATGATTTCTTTCCTTCTACTAACTTTGGGTTTTGTTTGTTCTTATTTCTCTAGTTCCTTTAGCTGTAAAGTTAGATTGCTTTTTTGAGATTTTTCTTGTTTCTTGAGGTAAGATTGTATTGCTATAAACTTTCCTCTTAGAACTGCTTTTGTTGCATCCCATAGGTTTTGAATCATTGTATTTTCATTGTCATTTATCTCTAGGTATTTTTTTATTTCCTCTTTGATTTCTTCAGTGATCTCTTGGTTACTTAGTAATGTATTGTGTAGCCTCCATGTGTTTGTGTTTTTATGGTTTTTTCCCTGTAATTGATTTCTAATTTCATGGCGTTGTGGTTGGAAAAGATGCTTGATATGATTCAATTTTCTTAAATTTACCAAGGCTTGATTTGTGACCCAAGATGTGATCTATCCTGGAGAATGTTCTGCGTGCACTTGAGAAGAAAGTGTAATCTGCTGTTTTTGGATGGAATGTCTTATAAATATCAATTAAATCTATCTGGTCTATTGTGTCATTTAAAGCTTGTCTTTCCTTATTAATTTTCTGTCCGGATGATCTGTCCATTGGTGTGAGGTGTTAAAGTCCCCCACTATTATTGTGTTACTGTCAGTTTCCTCTTTTAGAGCTGTTATCATTTGCCTTATATATTGAGGTGCTCCTATGTTGGGTGCATATATATTTATAATTGGTATATCTTCTTCTTGGATTGATCCCTTGATCATTATGTAGTGTACTTCTTTGTCTCTTGTAATAGTCTTTATTTTAAAGTCTATTTTGTCTGATATGAGAATTGCTACTCCAGCTTTCCTTTGATTTCCATTTGCATGGAATATCTTTTTCCATCCCCTCACTTTCATTCTGTATGTGTCCCTAGGTCTGAAGTGGGTCTCTTGTAGACAGCATATATACGGGTCTTGTTTTTGTATCTGTTCAGCCAGTCTGTGTCTTTTGGTGGGAGCATTTAATCCATTTACATTTAAGGTAATTATTGATATGTATGTTCCTATTCCCATTTTCTTAAATGTTTTGGGTTTGTTATTGTAGGTGTTTTCCTTCTCTTGTGCTTCTTGCCTAGAGAAGTTCCTTTGGCATTTGTTGTAAAGCTGGTTTGGTGGTGCTGAACTCTCTCAGCTTTTGCTTGTCTGTAAAGGTTTTAATTTCTCCATCAAATCTGAATGAGATGCTTGCTGGGTAAAGTAATCTTGGTTGTAGGTTTTTCTCCTTCATCATTTTAAATATGTCCTGCCACTCCGTTCTGGCTTGCAGAGTTTCTGCTGAAAGATCAGCTGTTAACCTTATGGGGATTCCCTTGTGTGTTATTTGTTGTTTTTCCTTTGCTGCTTTTAATATGTTTTCTTTATATTTAATTTTTGATAGTTTGATTAATATGTGTCTTGGCGTGTTTCTCCTTGGATTTGTCCTGTATGGGACTCTCTGTGCTTCCAGGACTTGATTAACTATTTCCTTTCCCATATTTGGGAAGTTTTCAACTATAATCTCTTCAAATATTTTCTCAGTTCCTTTCTTTTTCTCTTCTTCTTCTGGGACCCCTATAATTCGAATGTTGGTGCATTTAATGTTGGCCCAGAGGTCTCTGAGACTGTCCTCTGTTCTTTTCATTCTTTTTTCTTTACTCTGCTCTGCAGTAGTTATTTCCACTATTTTATCTTCCAGGTCACTTATCTGTTCTTCTGCCTCATTCTGCTATTGATCCCTTCTAGAGTATTTTTAAATTTCATTTATTGTGTTTTTCATCGTTGCTTGGTTCCTCTTTAGTTCTTCTAGGTCCTTGTTAAATGTTTCTTGCATTTTGACTATTCTATTTCCAAGATTTTGGATCATCTTTACTATCATTATTCCGAATTCTTTTTCAGGTAGACTGCCTATTTCCTCTTCATTTGTTAGGTCTGGTGTGTTTTTACCTTGTTCCTTCATCCGCTGTGTGTTTTTCTGTCTTCTCATTTTGCTTATCTTACTGTGTTTGGGGTCTCCTATTCGCAGGCTGCAGGTTCGTTGTTCCTCTTGTTTTTGGTACCTGTCTTGGGTTTGTTTTTGAAGGTCTTTTCTTCTCTTGTGTTTCTCGCTTAGAGAAGTTCCTTTAGCATTTGTTGTAGAGCTGGTTTGGTGGTGCTGAATTCTCTTAGCTTTTGCTTGTCTGTAAAGCTTTTGATTTCTCCATTGAATCTGCATGAGATCCTTGCTGGGTGACGTAATCTTGCTTATAGGTTCTTCCCTTTCATCACTTTAAATATATCATGCCACTCCCTTCTGGCTTGTAGAGTTTCTGCTGAGAAATCAGCTGTTAACCTTATGGGGATTCCCTTGTATGTTATTTGTCATTTTTCCCTTGCTGCTTTCAATAATTTTTCTTTGTCTTTAATTTTTGTCAGTTTGATTACTATGTGTCTTGGCATGTTTCTCATTGGGTTTGTTCTGCCTGGGACTGTCTGCACTTCCTGGACTACCCAAGTAGTCCAGGCTTTTTTCTTTCCCATGTTAGGGAAGTTTTCAACTATAATCTCTTCAAATATTTTCTTTGGTCCTTTCTCTCTCTTTTCTCCTTCTGGGAGCCATGTAATGCAAATGTTGGTGGGTTTAATGTTGTCCCAGAGGTCTCTTAGGCTGTCTTCATTTCTTTTCATTCTTTTTTCTTTATTCTGTTCCATGGCAGTGATTTCCACCACTCTATCTTCCCGGTCACTTATCCGTTCTGCCTCAGTTATTTGGCTATTGATTTCTTCTAGTGTATTTTTCAGTTCACTTATTGTATTGCTCATCTCTGTTTGTTTGTTCTTTATTTCTTTTAGGTCTTTGTAAAACATTTCTTGCATCTTCTCGATCTTTGCCTCCATTCTTTTTCCAAGGTCCTGGATCATCTTCACTATCATTATTCTGAATTCTTTTTCTGGAAGGTTGCCTATCTCCACTTCATTTAGTTATTTTTCTGGGGTTTTATCTTGTTCCTTCATCTGGTACATAGTCTTCTGCCTTTTCATTTTGTCTATCTTTCTGTGAATGTGGTTTTCATTCCACAGGCTGCAGGATTGTAGTTCTTCTTGCTTCTGCTGTCTGCCCTCTGGTGGATGAGGCTATCTAAGAGGCTTGTGCAAGCTTCCTGATGGGAGGGACTGGTGGTGGGTAGAGCTGGGTGTTGCTCAGGTGGGAAGAGCTCAGTAAAACTTTAATCCTGTCTGCTGACGGGTGGGGCTGAGTTCCCTTTCTCTTGGTTGTTTGGCTTGAGGCAACCCAGCACTGGAGCCTACAGGCTCTTTGGTGGGGCTAATGGCGGGTTCCGGGAGGGCTCACGCCAAGGAGTACTTCCCAGAACTTCTGTTGCCAGTGTCCCTGTCCCCACAGTGAGCCACAGCCACCCCCCGCCTCTGCAGGAGACCCTCCAACACTAGCAGGTAGGTCTGCTTCAGTCTCCTATGAGGTCACTGCTCCTTCCCCCTTGGTCCTGATGCACACACTACTTTGTGTGTGCCCTCGAAGACTGGAGTCTCTGTTTCCCCTAGTCTTGTCAAAGTCTTGCAATCAAATCCCGCTAGCCTTCAAAGTCTGAATCTCTGGGAATTCCTCCTCCCATTGCCGGACTCCCAGGTTGGGAAGCCTGACGTGGGGCTCAGAACCTTCACTCCAGTGGGTGGACTTCTGTGGTATAATTGTTTTCCAGCCCATGACTCACCCACCCAGCAGTTATGGGATTTGATTTTATTGTGATTTTGCCCCTCCTGCCATCTCATGTGGCTTCTCCTTTGTCTTTGGATGTGGGGTATCTGTTTTGGTGAGTTCCAGTGTCTTCCTACTGATGATTGTTCAGAGTTAGCTGTGATTCTGGTGCTCTTGCAAGAGGGAGTGAGTGCACATCCTTCTACTCCGCCATCTTGAACCAATCTCTATACTAATTTTTATCTCTTCTTTTCCAGTTGCATCTTGTTAGGCAGAAGCATGATGTTATTGTTGTATGGAATTTTAAATATGTGTATAAGGGTATGTGTGGGTGCTGAGTTGCCAAAGGGATAGACTGTGCTGCTTATTTATCTCTTATGTCTCAGCTTCAGTTCCTCCTTCTACACTTTGCTCCATGGTCTGGGGCTTGTTCTCTACAAACTCTCTGTCCCAGATCCCCTTGCCAGTTGGATTCTTGTTAGGTATGCCAATAGGAACAGTTAGAAAGGCACTGGAACACAGAAGGAAGTGAGAAGGGGATTCCTTCCTATTTTCCAGCTTCTATTGGCAGAAGCCCACAGCCAGGGCCCTAGCACTTAGCATCAGGTACACCTGAGCCCCTCAGAGATGCCAGCAACAACCTGGTGGTGCCCTGTTGACAAACAGGGTATGGTCCCAGCACCAGTCGCAGGGTCTTCATCTCCTCAGTGGTATAAGCAGCAGCTGCCAGGCCCTGCAACTGACCCAGAGTTTGGGGGCCAGCTGTGCAGAGCCAGCCCCCCAGGAATCCATGCATTAGATCCATGGGGCCCCTCCTCTAGACACCTGCATTCTGGAAAAGCCTTCACCTCTGCTTCCTGCAGTTATTATCCCTGGTTAACAGTGCTCCCTTTTGGCTTTTCTCAGCCCTTCAACACCTGTATAGCCAATTCCCTGCATTAAATCCCCTCTGTCTGAAATACCTCATGTGATTTATGTTTTCCTGACTGGGCTCTGACTGAAACACCTGTTTCCTTGTCCCTCGTCCCCTAGATTCAGCAGGAGCAGGGAAGGGGTCTGTCTCGCTGTACATTTTAACCCCCTGGACTGACACAAAGTGGGCCTCATTGTTTTAATTACATCAATGCAAAAGGCACTGGTTCTTGGAGATCAGCCAAAAGTACAGATTGAACTCTAAGCCCTGCCATTTACAAGTTGGGTGACTTTGGCCTGTATTTTGGAAGTGAAGCTGGTATTTGCTGAGTAACATTTCTGTGTTGGGTGCTTCAAAACAGATCTCATTTAAACCTTACAACATACCTCAGAGGAAGACGTTTTTACAAAGAAGGAAGTTGAGGCTCAGAGGGATGAAGAAGCTTCCCTAGGCTGCACTTCTCATAAGTGGGGCTATGACTCCAGCACAGGTCTGCCCAACTCTGGAAACCATGCCCTGTGCATTTCAGCCAGCTCCTTGTTAGCACCTGTCTCCTTTCTGCAGACTGATGAAATGGAATTCATCATTTGGATGAAATTATATGAAATGGAATTCATCATTTGGATGAAATTATATGAAATGTCATAGATGAAATTATATAAATAATTTTGAATCAACTCTATTAAAAAAAAATAAGTTACCTGCCACTTCAGTACTTTAACCTCAGTAACAAATTCGAAACAACACTTTTACTGGTGGGCCTGGCCTTCCCAAGCCTTTACTTGTTGGCCACTTGCACAGTCTCTTAGGTCACACTGGCCAACTTGCCATCTGACTTGTTGTCCTCTGATCTCTGACCTGACCCCAGCATGGCTGTCTTCGGATGCTCAAGAGGACAGATTCCTCTGTAGAGGCAGAGGATGTCTTGGCTGGGAGGGTTAAAGGCTCCCACTCGTGAGTGTGTTGGATACAAAGCCAGGCAGCATCTGGACCCTTCAGTGGTACTGGCAAACTGCGGGGGAGAAGCATTGAGTTCTGTCTTCCAAGATCAAGTTCATATTCTATGGCCCCAATGTAAACGTTACAAAGGTGTTCCCCTTCCTCAGAAGTGCAGCATCAGAAAGCCTGGGATAGGGAGGGACTTGAGCCCCAAGCCAGTAGCCTCTATGGGGAGAAGATGGATGTGTTCAAGTCTGTTTCAACCCAATGGAGCTGGTGCAGAAGGCCAGCGATGTGGCCCAGTGTGTCCTATCGCTAAGTTTGTGCACTGATGTCATTTTCATGAAGAGAAAGGGCACCCATGAAAGACCAAGCACAGGCCCAGGCCCTGTCAGTTAGCCATACAGTAAGGCCATACAGTAAGTCCAGGGCACCTTTCCACCACCCACAGAGACCAGTGGGAATAGGACATGCTAGGTGATGCCCAGCCCCGAAGAATCGCTGGCCAAGCTCTTTTTGTCCCAAATCCCAGACTAATTGCTGGGTGCCCAAATCAGCTGCTCAGGGACTGGTGTCTTCCCAGAGCAGCCCCGGTTGAGGCTCTCTGGTTTCCCTCTCTCTCTGTTGCTTTCTCTCTCTCTCTCTCAAGATTTGGATTTTGTCTTTTTTTCCCCTCTTCTCCTTAACAGGAACTTGAAGGCCACCTAGTGGAAAGTTTTATTTGCAGGGACAAAGGAGAGTTTGGCATCTTGGCAAAGGGCCTCCTCTTTAAAGCAACAGCTTTTGTGTGGGGAGGCAGCTGAGACAACAGCCCAGGAGAGAGCTGGGTCCTGCTTCTCTGGGATACAGGACAGATTTACTTAGCAACTGCTTAACATTCTCTGAACCGGAAGCCTTTGCTCACTGCGTGAGACAGGCTGAGTCACTCACTTGCGTACAAGTTCTGGACTTGAGCCAGGGCTGTCCTCAGGAATCCAGGAATGCCAGCAGATGAGACTCTGAGGGGGAGATGGTATCACTGGGTGGAGCGGGGTGGTGGAGAGCCAAGAAAACTGCCAAAGTAAGCAGCCTGCTTGCAGTGTGGACATTCAGAGCCAGGCCTTGATGGGAAGGTGTGGGGGTTCCTATTCAAATTTCAAGTGGGAAAACGTCATACATTTTGCACAGACTTCACCAATCCTGTATTCTGGCCGGGTCCCTGCTGCTATAGCAAGGTGGCTGAGTCCTTTACCAAAAAGTACACGAGGGCACCCAGATGGCACCAAGTGTGACAGGCAGTACTGGGCAAGCCCCTTCTCCTAGGTCTTCTCATTAAAAATTCACCCCTGCAGTGATCCTCAGCAACAGACTATTGTTTTCCTAATGCCAGGTACAGAAAGTAAAGTTCAACAAAATCTTCCTCTTGTTGGAGGTAGTGGAAGATGAAAAGATAAAGTGTTGCCTTCTCCAAAGTCAGTAGGCAGTGGGTGGAACCAGCTCCAGGTGGAGTTGGTGGGAATCCCCAGGCCTCCCTTGGGGCTTTCGTTTCCCTTCTGTAATTCCAGAACATATGGGGGTGTCCAGTAGAAAACCAAACCTAGTTGCACAAAAGTACTCCTAAGTGGTTGTGGATTGAGTAAAATATAAGCAAAATACCCAATTTATATTATTTTAAAAATATCTATTAGTAAACCCCAGTGAGCCCCTCTTTTTCTAAAGGAGCACCTCCCCAATTAGGTAGACACCAAGGGTTCCCTATTAGAAACTTGAACCAGATTCCCCTTCCCTTTCTCAGCCACTCTGTGTGTGAAGACATTTCACATGGAAATGGAAGGACTAAGCTTCTTCAGGGCCCTGCCAGAGCCAGGTGTTACCCTATAGCCTCTGGCCTGGGCCACCCTGAACAGGCAGCTCTAACATGACTAGAACTAGGGGAATATCTGATATCTAGTTAATATATGAAATTATCACCTCCTACATAACATATATATAAAAATAATCATTAGAAAACCTAACACAACTGTTAAACTTCCAAATTAGCAGAAGGAAAACACATATCCACAGGCACTGCAAAATCATACCTATGGAAAAGCATTGACCTAAAGCAAATAGACTGCCAGATATTTCTCCAGCAAAAATGAGTTCATTTGGGATCAGCGGAGAATTGGGGGTCTGCACCCAGGGCAAGACACATTCAAATACACAGCAAAGGAAAGAGAATAAGAACACTTTTAGAGAGGGAAAAAGGAAGTTGGGAGGGCTTTAATAAACAAAGAATCCATGGCTTTTCATTGACTGAGTTCTTAACAAGTCAGAGGAGTCTTTCTTCTTGTTGGGCTCTGCTGTCATTATAGGGCATGAGAGCTCCCCCTTCTGGTCTCCTACTCTATTTAATTGTGGTTTCTGTTTATTAATTTTTTTTTTTTTTACAAGAGACAGGAAAGGGGGAAGAATTAAGGAAACCATAAACAAAACGAAAAGACAACCCACAGAATGCGAGAAAATATTTGCAAACAAAGCAACTGATAAGGGATTAATCTCCAAAATATACAAACAGCTCATGCAGCACAATAACAAAAAAACAAACAACCCAATCAAAAAATGGGTGGAAGATCTAAATAGACATTTCTCCAAAGGAGACATACAGATGGTCAAAAAGCACATGAAAAGATGCTCAACATCACTAATTATTAGACAAATGCAAATCAAAACTACAACGAGGTATCACCTCACACCAGTTAGAATGGGCATCATCAAAAAATCTACAAACATTACATGCTGGAGAGGGTGTGGAGAAAAGGGAACACTCTTGCACTGTTGGTGGGAATGTAAATTGATACAGCCACTGTGGAGAACAGTATGGAGGTTCCTTAAAAAACTAAAAATAGAACTACCTTATGATCCAGCAATCCCACTCCTGGGCATATATCTGGAAAAAACAATAATTCGAAAAGATCCATGCACCCCGATGTTCATTGCAGCACTATTTACAATAGCCAGGACATGGGAGCAACCTAAATGTCCATTGACAGAGGGATGGATAAAGAAGATGTGGTATATATATATATATACACAATGGAATATTGCTCGGGCATAAAAAGAATGAAATAATGCCATTTGCAGCAACATGGATGGACCTAGAGATTGTCATACTGAGTGAAGTAAGTCAGACAGAAAAAGACAAATATCGTACAATATTGCTTATATGTGGAATCTAAAAAAAAAAAATGGTACAAATGAACTTATTTACAAAACAGAAATAGAGTCACAGATATAGAAAACAATCTTATGGTTACCAGTGGGGAAGGGGAGGAGGGATAAATTGGGAAATTGGGATTGACATATACATACTACTATATATAAAATAGATAACTAATAACGACCTACTGTATAGCACAGGACACTCTACTCAATACTCTGTAATGACCTATATGGGAAAAGAATCTAAAAAAGAGTGGATATATGTATATATATAACTGATTCACTTTGCTGTACAGCAGAAAGTAACACAACATTGTAAATCAACTCTACCCCAATAAAAATTTTTTAAAAACTGAAAATAAGAGAATTTATAACAAACATAAATATTATATCAATAAATATAAATGGAAGAAACTTATTAAAAGAAAGAGCTTCTGGACAAGATGGAGTAAATGCACTTCTCCCTATTCTTCCCACTAAGTACAGTTATAACCCCTGGATATTATACATCAAACAAGCACAAGAAGACACTGAGTGGTGGAGAAAAGAAGTCAGGCTGGCTAGGGACAGCAGGACCAAGGAACAACACAGGGGTGAGTTCCTTGAGTTTTCTTTCTGCCTCAGGTGTCCAGGAGTGGGTGCTGGGGAAGCTGGTGATCCAGAAATAACGGGCACAGACAGCCCTCCAAAAAGCTTTTTAATTATAAATTCTATTTCTTTTATAAATACAGTGCTACTCAACTTATCTGTTTTATCTTGGCTAAGTGTTGTTAGTAGGTTGCAGTTTTCAAGGAATTGGTCCATTTCTTCTGAGCTATTGAATTTATGAAATAAAGTTGTTTATAGTAGTCTCTTACTGCCTTTTTTTTTTAACAGATTCAAGGTCTATGTAGCACCTCTATCATTCCTGATATTAATTATTTGTATATTTTCTTTTTATCTTTTTTAGTCTTTCAAGAAGTCTTTCAATTTTACTGATATTTTCAAAGAATCAGCTTTTTGTTTCATTGATTTTTTCTTATTGTTTTTGTTTTCACTTTTATTCACTTCTACTTTCATTTTATTATTTGCTTCCTGACAAGGATTTTAAAGCAGTTCTCAATTAAAAAATGCTTCAAGGAGCAGTTACAAACATACTTGAAACAAAGGGAAGCATGAGAAAGTCTCATTGAAGTAACAGAACACTCATTGAAGTAGCAGAAAATATAAAGGAAAACCAAATGGAAATCTTAGAATTAAAAAATACACTAACCAAAATTTAAAAACTCAGTGGAGTTTTATGCTATTTCTCTTAACAACAGAATGGAGAGAATTCATGATCTGGAAATTAATACAGTAGGAACTATCCAGTCTGAACAACAAAGAGAAAATAGAGTGAAGAAAACCAAAACCAAAACCAAAACCATGAATGTAGGTAGCCTCAGGGGCCTGTGGGAGTCTAATGAAAGAGCTAACATTTGTGTCATCAGAATCCCAGGTGGAAAGGAGAGGTGCTGAAAAAGCATTCAAATAAATATTCAAATAAATATTGACTGAAAAATTCTCAAATTCAGTAAAAGACATAACATACAGATTCAAGAAGCTGAGCAAACACAATACAGGATAAACCCAAAGAAATTCATATCAATACAAGTCATAATCAAACTTTTAAAAACTAAAGACAAAGGAAACATTCTTAAAGCAGCAAGCACAAATGATACCTACCAATAGAGGATAGATAATTCAAATCACAGCAGATTTCTCATCAGAAACCATGAAGACCAGAAGGAAGTGACACAACAGTTTTCACTTGCTGAAAGAAAATAACTATAATTTGATAGTTATTTAGTTATATATTTATTCTATAATTCTATATTCAGTGAAAATATCCTTCAGAAATGCAGGGAAAATCAAAATATTCTTAGGTAAAAGAAATAAGAAAATATTATCAGCACCTACCCTAAAAAATGTCTAAATGGAGTCCTTGAAACAGAAAGACACGATAAAAGAAGGAATCTTAGAACTCCAGAACAGAAGAGAAAACAATAGAAAGGATATGGGTGAATACAATGGAGTCTTTTCTGTTCAACTTTGCTAAATTATGTTTGAGGATTGGAGCAAAAATTCTAACATTAACTGATGTGATTCTCAAAGTATATAGAGGAAATATTTAAAACAATTATAATGGGGGATGGTAAAGGGACATAGAGGGAAATAAGATTCTCGCACTTCACTCAAATTTGTAAAATATCAAAACTAGTGATAAATTATGTCTGTAGAATGCAATACTCAGAGCAAACAATAAAAAAAATAAGTGAAACAGTAAAGTAAAAAAGGAACAAGAAAAGAAAGAATCCTCCAAATTTTTCTTTATCAACTCTACACTTTATACAAAAAACATTTAGAACACAAAATAGAAAACTGTAGAAAAATATTTTAACAAAATCCATGCTAAAATATTCAACAAAAAAGAAATTTGTCAGTAAACTTTAAAATAACACATTGTGACCAAGAGGAGCTGGCTCCCTGAATGCCAGGCTAGTCCAATAGTAAGAAACTAATATGATCAGATTAACAGAGCAAAGAGCAACTACTAGATCAGCACCCCAAGAAAGGCAATTCAATACCCACACCCATTCCTGATTTTAGAAGAGCTGAAAACCTATTAGGAACATGAGTGGAGTGTCAGGTTATACAACTAACATACAAAAATCAGTAGCTTTTCTAAATATTATATATATATATATATATATATATATATATATGTATATATATATATGTATATATATACCTTTATATATAAAGGAAGTAATGATCATATTTTCAAAAATAATAAAAAAGATACATTACCTTGGTATAAACCTTAAAGGAAATTTTCAGGGTCTATGTGAACAAAATCTCCCAATTCTACTGGAAGACATAAAAGAGGATTTAACTGAATAGGAACACACACATTACTTTTGGATAGGATGACTCAAAACTATAATTTAACTCCCTTAAATTAATTATAAATTCAGAGCAATCTCAAAATAGCATACCATCAAGATTTGGGGGGAAACCTAACCAAAAAACTCTAGAATTCATCTGGCTTCTAGTTTGTAATAAAAGAAATGTTGGAAATAGAATAAAAATGTGAGATAGGCCAATGAAATTTGGAAGTAAAAGAGTAGAGATGGGTCACTGACCCAACCATATTAAAACCTATTATAAAGTTATTCAAATTAAAGCAGGATAGTATAGGATAAGCACTTCAGTGAAACAGAGTGGAAAGTGAACAGAGGCAGGAGACACAAAATACATATGGGAATTTAAGGGTGGCATTTCAAACACAAGGAAAAATAAATAGAATTCAGCAAATGTCTTGGGGGAAAACCAGCAACCATTAAAAAAAATCCCTTCTCAAATCCCTTCTCATCTTACTTCTTACATCAAAATAAATACCATCTGGAGCAGAGAATCAATGAATCCATGGAAGCTGTAAAAAGAAGCATGAATGATTTTTTACGTATACTTTTGTTTAGGGAAGACTTTCCAAGCAGGAAGCAGACTCCAGAGACTGTTAAGGAAAAGACGGATGTATTTTACTACTGGAAAAATTAAAATTCATGAATGGACTCCCCCAAATTACTACATATAAAATCATAAGACCAAAGGCAAGCAGAAAATTCTATATTACAGATGATAGAAGTCAATCTCCTTACAGTGGGCTCATAGAAACCTAAGGAAAAGTACAATAACCCAATAGAAAAATGGGTAAGCAAGTAAAAGAAACACAAATGTTCCATCTCATTCACATGAAAGAGATGCAAGTCAAAACAACAATAAGATATTAAATCTCTCAGACTGGAGAAAAGGTCAAAAGTTGATGATTCCCATTTCAGAGAAATGGCTACTCTCAAACACGGTCAGTAGGACTTAAATTTGTACACCTTTTTTGGAAGGCAATTTGTATCTATTAAAATGAAAACTGCATGTGCCTTGACGCAGAAATCTCACTAGTAGACACTTACCCCATGGGAATTATGAACAATTAGAAGAGTTGACATTTATTGAGTGCTTATTATGTGAAGGTGGGCTGAAAAACGTTTTATGTGGATCATCTCATTTAATCCTCAACATGACATAATGAAGAAGGTTCTGTGCCCATTTTACAGATGAGTAAACTGAAGATGAAGAGATCAACAGACTTGCTCAAGGTTACACAGTAAGTAACAGAGTAGGGATTTTTAAACCAGGCAACTTGGGTTAGATACTTCCACCGAAGGATGTTCATGGCAATATTATAAGAGCTAAAAACTAGAAACCATTCAAGTGTCCAAAAATATGAGACTGGTTAAATACTTGATGATAAATTTCTAAGGATTACAGAAATGAAAGCGATCTATATGTGCCAATATGGAAAGATCCCTACAATGCATTGGTGAGCAAAAAGCAAGGAACAGATCATGTGTAGACTTAGAGTGCAGATCTTTGTGTTTAAAAAGTATATTGTATAGCGGTGCCAATTGCCTATATGGAGCCTTAGTGCAAATTAGTTAAAGATGCCCCCTCTGAGTGTTCACAGTCTCAGGGGAATACACAGGAGGTGCTTCTATTTTCATTTCCCCCCCACCTGAGCACATTATAGCAGAGTTCATGGATAAAGGTAACATGAGTATGTACTTAGATAATGTAAGTGTATACTGCGAACCCAGATCACCAACCCCACACAGCTCACTGTCCCCATTTACATGACTTGACTATTCCACTGTCTTCACTAGCATAACTTTATGATTCTAGAAGACTTTTGCCAGGCAAATAATTATTGTTTATTTCTGAACCTTCTCTCAAGACCCATCAACTCCTCAATAGAAAACATCCACAGATAGTTTACTGCATAAGAAACTTATGATTCCTTGAACCCTTCACCTCAAAATCTTTCCCTTGCTGCGTTCACCAGTCCTAAACTGTTATGTTCCTTAGCTGATCTTAATTAAGTCTTGGCGTTGAAAGACCCATAAAACAAACTTCAAATTCTCAAAAATAATCTGACCTTGGCCTTCCCTCACTGAGCATTGCCAGTCCTCTCTAGGTGCTCTGTCTTACTGCCATGGGCAATCACCTCCATCCGTCTCAAAAACAGGCTGCACTGGGGATGTTTGGGGAGCTGGCATTCCACAACAAATTCAGGCTAAAATAGGCATAAGAATGTTTCTGGATGGAATCACAATGAACGTTAAGAGTGTTTCCCTTTTGCAGAGAGTTTTTCACTTTTCATCTGATACAGACATTATTTTTGCATTATTTAAATGCACTCTTATTAGTACTACTTTAAATGCCAATGGGGACTATATGGTAGTGAGATTATAGGCTTTTATGTATATCTTAAGGTAGACACTTTTGGTATTAAAGTTTATATAAAAAAGAAGAGACTGGGGCATTAGCTGTCTTAGAAAGGTAAGAACTTAAAAGTAGCTAGCCTTTTCTTTTTCCTTATAACAACTTCCAAAAAATTATAGTATCTATACAGAACAGCATACAAATCCTAAGTGTACAGTTTGCTGATGTATCACAAATTGAACACACTCATGGAAGCACCACCATGGTCAAGAAGCAGAACATCAATAGTACCCGAAGTCCCCTTGGGCCCCATCCAGGCACAGTCCCTTTCTTCTTCTCCAAGGTAACCACTACCCTGACTTTTACCATCATAGATTGGTTTTGTCTGTTTTTGAACATTATAATAAATGGAAACATAAAGCATCTATTCATTTTGCATTAGAGTCTTTTACAAAACATTAAGATCGTAAGAAGAAGCTATATTGTTGCAAGTACCAGTTGGTTCATTTTCATTGCTCTACAGTATCCTGTAGTGTAAATAGACCACAATTATCCATTTTACTCTTGATGGACATTTGGGAAGTGCCCTTTAGAGTTGTTAACATTGCTGATATGAACATTCATGTGCATTCTTTTGGTGCTTTTACGTGTGCCTTTCTGGTATGTACCTAGGAGTGAAATTACTGGGTTATGATATGTGCATATGTCCAATTTTAGGAAATGATGACAAACTATTTTTCAAAGTGGTTTTAACTGTTTATACTCCTCCAACAGTGTGTGAGTTTCCATTGTTCCATGCGATTGCCATTTGGTACTATGAGTCTTTCTAATGATTAATGAAATTGAGCACCTTTTCATATGTTTATTGGACATTTAGATATGGTGTTTTGTAAAGTGTTGGTTAAGTGCCTGCTCATTTTTTTTATTGGGTTGTAAGTATTTTTGGGAGGGTGAGTAGGACCTCTTCATATATACTGGATATGAGCCCTTTGTCAGTTATAAGTGTTGCCAATTATTTTCTCCAACTCCATGACTTGCCTTTTCACTCTCTTAATGGTGTCTTTTGAGAAATAGAAGTTCTTTATTATCATTTAATCTGATTCATTAATATGTTCCTTTACAGATAATTGTCTTAGCCAGTCTTAATCCTTGGCATTTCTGTATAAATTTACACACACATACAATGTGTAGGGATTTTTTGCATTTACATTTGTAGTAACAATTATTTCCTTTTCAGCCTTGTAATTTTTATTTATTTATTAAATATTATATTGGCTGGGATGAAAAATACAATGTTGAATATATTCAGGATGATGGGCCTCCTTCAAGATAGTGGACATTTTTGTCTCAGTGATAATCCCAGGGGATAAAACTCAATATCTCACCATTATAGCATTATATGATACTGGCTTTACACTTTTTGAAGACGCTATTTATCAGATAAAGGAAATTCCTTCCTACTTTTCTGTGAAATTTTTTTTTTTTTTTTTTAATGAATGGTGGTTGAATTTTACATAAGGCTTTTGAAGATTTGGGTTTTCCTTTATCTCTTAAAATGGTTAAGAACATTGATTTTCAAATAGTAAATCAACCACATGTCCCTGAAATAAACCCAACTTGTTTGCCGTGCACTGTCTTCTTTACATATTGCTGAATTCAGTTTGCTTTTGTTTAGAAAATTTGCACCTATGTTTATGAATGACTTAGCCTATACTTGTTGGGTCTTTTTCTCCTAATACTCTTGTCAGATTTTAGTATCAAGATTATGCTAGCCTTGTAAAACAAATGTGAGGTGTTCCTTCCTTTTTTCTCTGGAAAAGTTTGTGTAATACTTCTGTTAATTCTTCCTTAAATACTGGAAGAATTCACTGTATAAGCCATCTGGGCCTAAAGATTTTTTTAAGTGGGGGCATATTTTAAAATTTCAGATTTAATTGTTTTGTATAGAAGGCTATTTAGATATCTGTTTCTTCTTGTGCCCATTTTGACAAGCTGTATTTTTCTAGGAACTTGCACATTTTATTTACATCTTCAAATCTATTGACATAAAGTTGCTCGTGATATTCTCCTATTATTTGTTCTTTGTTTGATCTATAGTGACAGATCCTTTTCATTCCTAATATTGATTATTTGTGTCTTTCTTGATCAGTCTTGCTAGGATTTTATGAATTTTTTTTCTTTTAAAGAACCAACTTTTGGTTTTGTGATATTCTCTATTATATGTTTGTTTCCTATTTTATTAATTTCCCTTTTTACTTTTTTTGAGACATTTAGATCATTAATTTTCATCAGCCTTCTTATAAAAGCTTTTAATATTATAACATTTCCTCTAAATTTGTCACTAGTTGAATCCCACATACTTTTCATTATTTTTTATTATAATTCATTTTAAAATGTTTTATTTCCATTGTGATTGCTTCTTTGCTACATTTAGAAGTGCATTACTTAACTTAAAAATAGGTGATTTTTCTTGTCTAATTTCACTGTGATCAGTGATCATACTCTATATGATTTAAAACCTTTGAAATGTTTTGGGATTTGTTTTAAGGCCTGTCATGTGGTCAATTTGGGTAAATGTTCACATGCACCTGAAAAGAAAGTGTGCCTGCATTTGTTGGGTACAGTGCTCTCTCTACATATGTCATCTGGGCCAATTTTGTTCATTTCATTGTTCAGATCTTCTGTGTTCTTATTGCTTTTTGGTTGGCTGTTTCTATCAGATACTGAATGGTGTGTTAAAACCACCCAAACACAATTATGACTTTGTTAGTCCTTTTAATTATGTAAAATTTTTCTTTATATATTTTAAAGGTGTATTATTCAGTGTATACAGATTTAATTTTTAAATATTTTCCTGGTGGACTGATCCCTTTCACTGTTATGAAACGTTCTTCTTAATACCCACTAGCTCTTCTTGCCTTTGTCTGATATTAGAATAGCTATGTCAGCTTTTTGGGGATAGAGTTTGCATGGTATACCTTTATCCCTCCTTTTACTTTCAACATTTCTTTTTGCATATATTTATAGCATATCTCTTGTAAGTAGCCTATAGTTGGAGTTTTAAAAAATCTGATCTGGTACTCTGTTCTTACATTGGATGTAATTACCTATAAATTTGGATTTGGTAATTAGTACTGCCATTGTACTAACCAGTGTAAAACTCTTACAATGTTTTCTGTTTGTCTTGACTGCTCTCACGTTTTCTTTTCTCCTTTATTATTTTATTTGAATTTATTTTGGAGTAAATATTCTGTATCATTGTATATTCTCATTTATTAGCATATAAAACTGCTAGTAGGAATAAAACCAACTGGGGTCACACAGAGTCCTGACTGCTCTTCAGAAGCACCTGGACTTGGTTAAAATGCAAATTCCTTTTTCTTACCCCAGAAGTACTGAATCTAAATGTGGAGGAGGCAACAGGCAAGGTGTGTTTTTAAGCTCAATAGGTAATTCTGATGGACAGCCAGTTGAACCATCAATAGACCTATTTCCTCCTCCACCTTTGAAAGGTAGGTACAGAAAAGGGGGCTGAGAAAATATCTTTAGGACCATGCCCCTCACTTAGCACTTCTACAGGGCCTTGTGCTACAGGGCTCAGGTGCTGTGGCCCAGGTTAGTCTCCAGCCCACAAGCATCTGTCTGTCTACACTGTGCACGGACAAGAGACTCACCCCAGTCAGGCCCGACCCGTTACCTCTCCTGTCTGGTGTCTGGTACCCCAAGGCCAGCGGCCCTAATGTCCTAACTTGGCTCTGTTCTCACTGCTCACCCTGATTCCCTGCAGGGTGTTTCTAGAGGACTGGCAAATCTTTGTTCCCACCACTCAGTAGGACTAGTAATGATCTCTAAGAAGCCAAACAATGTGTGTGCTGAATCTACTCAATCACTACACATGCTGGGCTCTGTCTCTGTTTTATTGTAAGTCATTACCATTACAATAATACTGGTGGCATGGTGGACTACATTTTTATAAAGTCATCTGGTATATACTATGAGCTCTTGTTTCCTGTAGAAAGAGAGGTTACCCTTAAAATTAACCACAAAAGCCCTAAAAATGTTACAAAATATGCATCTCTAGCTCTTAAGAGATAGTTTAGTGTTTCCAGCTGTATCACAGATAGTTGAAATTGGCATATCAACTTTACCTTCGATGTTCAAATAAGAAAAAAAAAGAACTGGAGGATAGAGCAACAACTAAACACTTTTTTTACCTAAAGCAAGAAGTTATTTGGTACAGAGACAAGACCAAAATAAATCAAGGAAAAAACTGTCTGTTAACTGGAACATAAAAATAATATCTTAGTGTGATCTTTCACCAAAAATAAAAAATATATATAAATATTAATAATAATTCAACAGCTACGCCCTAAAGTGACTGGAGGCATTTGAGATTTATAATATACATTACACATATAATGTTATTGTACTCATAAATGCAAATATTATGCAGAGAAACCTGACACATGTTTTTCTGTTGTTCTAACAATTCCTCAAAAAGAGATTTTGTTGGAAAAGAATTTTGAAGGTTTTTGTTTTTGTTTGGCCTGAAGGTTTTAAAAACATCTTTTTACTGAAAAAAAAAAAAAAAAAAAGCAGACACCTTTACCGTATACAGTGTCCTTTGTGCTCCAGAGGCTGCAGCCCCCATTGGTGGAGTCTGTGTGGGCTTTACTAGTCCCCACAGTCTTAGCTTCCACTTACTTGGCTTTATAATACAGGCCCTGAGCAAAACAGGATGAAGATGCAAAATGTGACCCAAAAATATGAGATTGGGTGGGGAAAAGTTGCACATTTTGCTCAGGCTCTTCCTCTACAAGGCTCTGCCTCTCCTCAGTCAGTAACCTGAGAAAGTCTCTGAGGTCTGCCCTGCATGCTGGCCTCAGGAGATGTATCCCTGTGGGGGCTGAGAGGTGGCTACTGACCCTCCAGCCCCTACCTGTCCTCCCAGAGAGGTAGGCAGCCCCAGGAGCTGACATTGACTCAAGCACCTGTCCTTGGACATTCTCGGGGGTGTTTTCCAGCCCTTTGTTTTGTTCTGCTTTACTGTTATGCACTCTGACTGGGTTGGAGAGCAGGGGTTTAAAGTACAGAGTCTCTTTGTTTTTCCAAGACCTCCTTGGATCAGGAGCTCAAACGCATGCCCCAGAAACTGGGCTTCCTGGGTGATAGTGGCTAGGGGAACAACCTGACTTGGGTCCAGTGCCCCCAGAGAGGCCCCCAGGTGGACCCTATGGCCTGCTGGGTAGCTCTGCTGGCCTGAAGGAGGGGCTCAGGGCCACAGCAGGGAAGCGTCCCTTTCAGAAAGGAAATAAGTGAGAAATCAGCAAAGGACGAGATGGAATGGGGCCCAAACTCCCTCCCCTTGGCCATAGAGCCTGAGGGATGAGAACCTGGGGGATTTGAGAATTACCTTTGGGAAGCTAACAAATAAACAGTTACCAGATAAACTGGAAACAGCTTTCTGGGTACTTGCATTTTTAGGTATTTCCAGACACATTTAAAAGGAATTCTTCAAGACTGTGCCTTTTGTTCAGGCCTGTTCAGTGCCAAGTTTCACCAGGCTTCTCTCCCAAACGGGACTGTGATCACAGTGGAAAGAGGGTCAGGTAACAGCAACACCATAGCCTACAGTGTGCACTCTCATATCCATTATTATCTCATTTGATCCTTATTCCAACCCTGTGAGGGGGCAGGGCAGGTCTGGTTATTCCCATTGGAGAGATGAAGCACACGGCATGGAAGGTTTAAACACTGCCCATGGCAGAAAGGGGTCCGTGAGCCCTGGAAGCTTGGCCCCCTAGTTTGGTCCTGCCACCATCATTCCATTGCCACCTCTAGCTCATTTTGGGGAAATGAGCTGCTCTCTGTGGCCAAACGCACCTGGAAAAAGTGGGTTGACTTAGCACTTCCCAAAGTATCCTGAGCACAGGCAAGGTGGGAAGGGGAAGGCCTACAACAAAGTGGACTCCAAACGTCTAAATTCATGAATGGAACAATTAGAACTGGAAGGGTTCTCTGGAGAAATCTTTGAAATCTGAGTCCTAACTCCAGTTAAATCCATGGGGATGCTTATATTTAACATTTTAACACAAATTAACAACATTTTGTTAAATACATCTTAGGAGGGGGGGAAGGTGCTGGTTAGAAAGAGGGAAGGGCAAAATCTGTGGTCCCTGTGGGTCCTGAGGCCACAGCAAGGGAGGAGGGAGCACTTCCCGCTCCCAGCAGCCCTTGCAGTGCACTGTGCGCCAGGAGCTATGCGGGCTTCAAGCTAACAGCCATGCTGACCATTGGGAATGAGGTGCCTGTTGGCCCCAAGGCTGTTCTTCAAACCGTCTGTCTCTTTGCCTTTGGTGGCTTCTTCCTTCTCCTCCTCCTCTTCCTCAACCTCTTCTTCTTCATATTCATCCTCATCATCACTTCTCACATCCTGGATATTCTAGACAAAAGAAACAATGGGCTGTGAGTGACAACCTTCCAGAAAGACTCTTGAGTGAATAAGCAAACAAATGGGCCCAGTTTAGAGATATGGCTCCCTTCAGAGAAAACACAATATTCAAACAACCAAACATTCACCAACATAGAACATATCATGGATCAAAAAATAAACCTTAACAAACTTAAAGAATCAAAATTATGCAAAGTATGTTTCATGTCCTAATGGAATTAAGCTAGAAATTAATTTAAAAAATAATGGGAAAATTTCAGAACACTTGGAAATTAAACAACACCCTTATAAATAATCAGTGGATCAAAAGAGTAAGTCTCAAAGGATATTAGAAAACATTTTGAATTAAGATAAAAACACAACATATCAAATTTTCTTCAGTGTAGTTAAAACGGTGCTTAAAAGGAAATGTATACCATTAAATGTTTATATTAGAAAAGAAGAAAAGTCTGTAATAATATGAGCTTCCAACTTACGAAACTAGGAAAAAGAAAAAAAGAAAGAAAAGCAAAATAAGCCCAAAATGAGCAAAAGGAAGGAAATAACAGAAATGAGAAATTAATGAAATTGAAAACAGAGGTAACCTGAGTAGTCTTAAAACTATGAAAAAAATTAAATATGTAGTTTAAAATCTTCTGAAAAAGAATATCAGGCACAAATGGTTTCACTGGCAAATTCCATGAAATGTATAAAGAAGAAATAACACCAAATCTCCACAATCTCTTCCAGAAAAAAGAAGAGGGATCACATCCCAATTTATTTTATGAGGCCAGAATTACCCTGATACCAAAACCAGACAGACAGTATAAGAAAATACAGCTACAGACCAATATCTTTAATGAACATAGACATTAAAATCCTTAATAAAATATTCCAAATCAAAACCAGCAATGTATAAAAAAATATATACTATGATAAAGTGGGGTTTGTCCCAGTAGTGCAAAGCTGGTTCAATATTTGGAAATCAATGAATGTAATCCATCATATTAATAATCTAAAGAAGGGAAAAAATGATTATATCAATTGATGCAGAAAAATCATATGACAAAATTCAACATCCATTCATGATAAAATAAAATTTAAAAACTTCTCTGCAAAGAAGGAATAGAAGCTAACATCATACTTAATGGTGAATAACTGAATGCTTTCCCCCTAAGATTAGGAATAAGGCAAGGATGTCCACTTTCACCATTGCTATTCACATTGTATTGGAAATCCTAGTCAATGAAATAAGGCAAGAAAAAGAAATAAAAGTCATACAAATTGGGAAGAAAGAAATAAAAGTGTCTCTATTATTTATGTACAAAATCCCAAAGAATCAACCAAAAAACTCCTAGAATTAATATATGAGTTTAGCACTAAGGCTGCAGGATAAAAGGTCAACACATAAAATCTCTCTCTCTCTCTCTTTGTCTCTGTCTCTTTCTTTCTCTCTCTGTCTCTGTCTCTGTCTCTTTCTCTCTCTCTCTCTCTCTCACACACACACACACACACACACACACACGCACACACACACACACACAATCTTGATTTCTAGACACTAATGTAGTAGGCTAAAAAATGTCCTCAAAAATATTAGGTCCTAATCCTGGAATCTGTGAATGTTACCTTACATGGTAAAGTTTTTTGCAGATATGATTAAATTAAGGATTTTGAGATGAGAGATTATCACAGATTATCCAGGTGGACACTAAATGCCATCACACATGTCTTTATAAGAGAGGCAGAGGGGATTCGAAACAGAGGAAAGGCAATATGAAGACAGAGGTAGAGATTGAAGTGATGTAGCTACAAGCCAAGGAATGCTGGCAGCCACCAGAAGTTGGAAGAGGCAAAGAACAGATTCTCCGCTGTGTGTGAAGGGAACACAGATCTGCCACACTTTGATTTCTTCTCAAAACTGATTATAGACTTCTGACCTCCAGAACTGTAAGAGAGTAAATTTCTGTTTTTTTAAGCCACCAAGTTTGTAGTAATTTGTTATGGCAGCCATAGTAAACTAACATGACTAGCAATGTCCAACTAAAACAGAAATTTAAAAGTCAGTAACATTTACAATAGTTTCAAAAAATAAAACACTTAGGTACAAATGTAACAAAGCATGTATAGGATCTGCATGTAAAACCTACAAAACTCTGAAGAAAGAAATCAAAGATCTAAATAACTAAAGAGACATACTATGTTCATGGCTTGGAAGTTTCAATACAGTAAAAATGTTAATTATCCCCATATTGATCTACAGATTCCACCTAATACCAATTAAAATCTTAGCAAGATTTCTTATAGATATAGACAAGCTGATTCTAAAATTTATATGGAGAGGCAAAGGAACTAGAATAGCTAAAGCAATTATGAAAAAGAAGAATAAAATTGGAAAATTCGAACTACCCAATTTTAAGACTTTACTATAAAGTTATAGTAATCAAGAATGGATGGTATTAGCAAAGGGGTAAACAAATAGATCAATGGAACAGAATAGAGAATCTAGAAATACACCCACACAAATACTGCCAATTGAGTTTTGACAAAGGTGCAAAAGCAATTTAATGGAGAAAGGATAGTCTTTTCAACAAATGGTGCTGGAGCAAGGAGAAATCCATAGGCAAAAAAGTAAATTTTAACCTTACACATATGTTAACACAAAATGAATTGTAGATCTAAATGTAAAATATAAAACTATAAAACTTTTAGAAGAAAACCTACGACCTCGGGTTGAGTAACGAGTTCTTAGACATGACACAAAAAGCATACTCCATAAAAAAATGATAAACCGTACTGCATCAAAATTAAAAACTTTTGCTCTATGAAAGATACTATTTAGAGAATACAAAGACAGGTTGCAAACTGGGAGATAGTAATTACAAATCCCATATCTAACTTGTATGGATAATAAAGAATTCTCAAAACTCAACAATAAGAAAAAACATTTAAAAAAATGGGAAAATATATAAAAATACACACTTCTAGGAGGATATAGGATGTCAAATAAACATATGAAAAGATGTTCAACATCATTAGCCATTAGGAAAATGCAAATTAAAATCATGATTAGATAAAACTATCATAAGAATAGCTAAAATTAAAAATCCTGAGACTACCAAGGATGCAGAGTAACTGCAAGGAATTCTTATACATTGCTGATGGAAATGCAAAATGGTATAGACACCTTGGAAACAGTTTTTACTTATAAAGGCAAACATACATATACTGTATGTCTCAGCATTCCTACCCCTGAGTATCTACCCTAGAGAAATGAACATTTATATTCACAGAAAAACAAATGTTTATAAAAGCTCTATTCATAATTGCCCAAAATTGTAAGCAACCCAAATGTTCTTCAACAAGTAAATGAATGGTACGTCCATACAATGGAATACTACTTACCAATAAATAGGTACAAACTACTGACATTTATAAGAAGTTGGATGAATCTCAAAAGCATTATGTTAAGTGAAAAAAGTTTGTTTCAAAAGGTTACCTACCCTTCCAACAAACAAAAGTCCAAGACCAGACGGCTTCACAGGTGAATTCTATCAAACATTTAGAGAAGATCTAACACCCATCCCTCTCAAACTATTCCAAAAAATTGCAGAAGAAGGAACACTCCCAGACTCATACTATGAGGCCACCATCACCCGGATACGAAAACCAGACAAAGATATCACAAAAAAAGAAAATTACAGACCAATATCACTGATGAATATAGATGCAAAATTCCTCAACAAAATACTAGCAAACAGAATCCAACAACATATTAAAAGGATCATACACCATGATCAAGTGGGATTTATCCCAGGGATGCAAGGAATCTTCAATATATGCAGATCAATCAATGTGATGCACCATATTAACAAATTGAAGAATAAAAACCATATGATCATCTCAATAGATGCAGAAAAAGCTTTTGACAAAATCCAACACCCATTTATAATAAAAACTCTCCAGAAAGTGGGCATAGAGGGAACCTACCTCAACATAATAAAGGCCATATATGACAAACCCACAGCAAACATCATTCTCAATGGTGAAAAACTGAAAGCATTTCCTCTAAGATCAGGAACAAAACAAGGATGTCCGCTCTCACCGCTATTATTCAACATAGTATTGGAAGTCCTAGCCATGGCAATCAGAGAAGAAAAAGAAATAAAAGGAATACAAATTGGAAAAGAAGAAGTAAAACTGTCACGTTTACAGATGACATGATACTCTACATAGAAAATCCTAAAGATGCCACCAGAAAACTACTAGAGCTAATCAATGAATTTGGTAAAGTTGCAGGATACAAAATTAATGCACAGAAATCTCTTGCATTCCTATACACTAAGAACGAAAGGTAAGAAAGAGAAATTAAGGAAACAATCCCATTCACCATTGCAACAAAAAGAATAAAATACCTAGGAATAAACCTACTTAAGGAGGTAAAAGACCTGTACTCAGAAAACTATAAGACACTGATGAAATAAATCAAAGATGACACAAACTGATGGAGAGATATACCATGTTCTTGGATTGGAAGAATCAATATTGTGAAAATGACTATACTACCCAAAGCAATCTACAGATTCAGTGCAATCCCTATCAAATTACCAGTGACATTTTTCACAGAACTAGAACAAAAAAATCTTAAAAATCTGTATGGAGACACAAAAGACCCTGAATAGACAAAGCAATCTTGAGGAAAAAAAAAAAAATGGGGCTGGAGGAATCAGGCTCCCTGACTTCAGACTGTACTACAGGGCTACAGTAATCAAGACAGTATGATACTGGCACAAAAACAGAAATATAGATCAATGGAACAGGATAGATAGCCCAGAGATAAACCCATGCACCTATGATCAACTAATCTATGACAAAGGAGGCAAGGATATACAATGGAGAAAAGACAGTCTCTTCAATAAGTGGTGCTGGGCAAACTGGACAGCTACACGTAAAAGACTGAAATTAGAATACTCCCTAACACCATACACAAAAATAAACTCCAAATGGATTAAAGACCTAAATGTAAGACCAGACACTATAAAACTCTTAGAGGAAAACATAGGAAGAACACTCTATGACATAAATCACAGCAAGATCTTTTTTGACCCATCTTGTAGAGTAATAGAAATAAAAACAAAAATAAACAAATGGGACCCAAGGAAACTTAAAAGCTTTTGCACAGCAAAGGAAACCATAAACAAGATGAAGACAACCCTCAGAATGGGAGAAAACATTTGCAAATGAATCAATGGACAAAGAATTAATCTCCAAAATATACAAACAGCTCATGCAGCTCAATATCAAAAAAAAAAAAACAAAAAAAACCCCAAAAACCAACCCAATCAAAGAATGGGTGGAAGACCTAAATAGACATTTCTCCAGAGAAGACATACAGATGGCCAAGAGGCACATGAAAAGATTCTCAACATCACTAATTATTAGAGAAATGCAAATCAAAACTACAAGGAGGTTCACCTCACACCGGTCAGAAAGGGGGGTGGGATGAATTGGGAGATTGGGATTGACATATATACACTAATATGCATAAAATAGATAACTAAAGAGAACCTGTTGTATAACATGGGGAACTCTGCATCACTTCCACTGTACAGTAGAAACTAACACAACACTGTAAAACAACTATTACCCCCCCCCAAAAAAACTAACACAACATTGTAAAACAATTATACCTACCAAAAGACCTACTGATGTAGTTTTCATGACATTCTTAAAAAGACTGAACTGTAGGGATGGTGAACAGATAAGTGGCTGCCAAGAGCTGGGGTGGAGGAAGGAGTTATTGGGGTGACAGAATTATTCTGTATCCAGATTATAGTGATGGCTACACAAATCTACACTTGTGTTAAAATTCACAGAACTGTACACCAACAGGAAGAAATAAATTTCACTGATGATAAGTTTAAAAATAAAACTTAAATGTATTTCTTTTTAGAACGCAAACACTACAGTTTTCCCAACAAACATCTGCTAAGTAAAGTATTGCTCATGTGGGCATTTTGGTTGTCAGGATATTTTTATTGTTGGGAATAGGATGTTTCCTATTTTCTTTATGCAGGAATTCCTTCAAGGACAGTTCTTAATTAAGAGTAATATGTTTCTCCTCTTCTTTACAGTGTTCTGAAAGGAATTTTGTGAGGAAAACTCCTAGAAGAATAACACTGTCCCAAAGAACGCAGATGGAATTGCTACAGATCAGACTTCATTGCAAAAGATAATGATGGTGTGAACTATTAAAACAATACCAAGAACTCAAGCTCTCTGCAAGGCCAGTGTTGGACCTGACCCCTGACCCTCTAAGCCAATTCAGAAACATCTCTATTAAACCCAGCCTAGAAAAGAAAAAAAAATATGGACGGTGGAGGCTGTTTCCTCACACATCATTTTTCAAGATGACATCCATAACCATAAGAGTTTTCCCTTTTGTGACCTGAAGACTAAAACTGACCACCTCCAGAGATTCTTGGGGTATATGTAACCAAATACTTCCTTGCGTACAAGCTTCATGCAAACACGGCTTAAACAACAACAACATCAACAACAACGTACACACATTCTGCTGTCTTAATCACACAAATATAACTTCATAGGCTCTTTTCTGTACATTCCGCTCTTTTCACAACAACACAGAAAGGGTCCCAAAATAAACAAGGCTCACTGTAAACACTGAGGAATAAACTTGGCATCTCATCAGTTAAGATGCAACAGAGAAACGCAGCCTCTCCATGATTTGCTGGGAGCCAGGATCAGAGTGCTCCCCCTGTAGACGGAGTCTTTCAGGGAAGGGCCATGCTTGGCTGATGTTTGCTTTCATGGATCGTGCCTCTTGGCTCTCCTTTTCTTTCCTCAAAAGATTTTTGTAGGGAACAAGGGGAAATCTGAATCAGAACAAAGAAACTAATTTCTCCCCAGAAAGGCATACTAGCGTCTTCCCACCCCTTTCTCCAGGACTTGAATAGCTGCTTTAGCTGAGAAATAAATTCATCCTGGAGGATGCTCCCCATAGCTTGAAGCCACATCCTCCAGCACCCTCACCTCTGAGAAGAGGGCCTGGACCATATTCAGGCTTTTAGAAATGTATGACATCCTCACAGTCACAAAGGTTGGGGAGCACTGCTGACATTTAATGAGCATTGGCTAGGGATGCCACACACCTTACAATGTGCATGACACCCAAATGTCCTGCCAGACCTGCATTTGTAATTATCCAAGCCTAGAATCTAATTCCATTGTACATTCAAGCACAGGAATTCTTGCATGGTTTTAATATATTCTCAATTTTTCAGGACTGCAACTATGTACATAAATCCAAGGAAGACTATACTTCATTTTGTTCAGAACTGCACAATTTCAGAAAGCCATGTCACTGATGGCAACCCTACCAGTGGCATTTGAGGCTGTGTCAGTCTGCATTTGCAGCTGCCCCACTCATGCTGAGTCTCCATATAAGCAAGCACAGCATCTGCCAACTTCATTACATTCTCTAGGGCAGTCATGTACACGTTACACACGAAATGCATATTTTATCAGAAATGTCCTTCATCTTATTTCTTTTTTATTACGTTGTGGCATTATATTGCTTTTTGAAATTATGCTTTTAGGTGAGTGATATTACCTAGGAATTTAATTTCAGGCTAGTGAAGAGGGTGTGGGTCCAACAGGATGGAGAACCACTGCCCTTGATGATGAATCAAGCTCAGAAAGGATTTCCTGGTAGTTAAGAGTTTGTTCGATAGATGTATAGGTGGTTGCACATTATAAAAACTTGAATAATGTAAATTGGAAATTGAATGGTATTCAAAAATATTAATAAAACCTCACATTATATTCAATTTCATCTTGTATATGCTATCTGTAATATAACAATAACAGCAATGACACCCTTAAAGGGCTTTTTTTCCACTGTCCTGAAAATCCTCTGTGCTCTTCCTGTTCATCCCTCCCTCCCTCCCAAGCCCTGGCATTCACTGACCTTTTTATTGTCATCATAGTTTTGTCTTTTCCAGAATGTCTTGTAGTTGGAATCATAGAGTATTTAGCTTTTAAGATTAGCTTCTTTCACTTAGTAATAAGCATGTAGGGTTCCTCCATGGTTTTTTGTGGTTTAATAGCTCATTTTTTTTTTATTGCTGAAGAATATTCCATTGTTTGGATGTGTGTACCACAGGTATGCATCTACTGACCTATTGGAGGACACCTTGGTTGCTTCCAAGACTTGGCAATTATAAATGAAGGCACTATCCACGTTATAAAAGTCCATGTGCCAGGCACTGAACTAAGCAGTTAGTATGAACAGTACCATTTCCTCCTCACAGCAACCCTAGGACATAGGACCTATTCTATTTACTTTAAAGGAGAGGAAAATGAGGCTTAGAGGAGTTAAGTAACTTTTTCAAGGCCACACAGCTACGAGAGGCAGACAGGGTGAAAACCCTGATCAAAACTTAGACACCTTGAAACACAGTGCTCTACAAACCCCTGCTGGAATACTTGGAGAGACAGGGCACCCAGGGGGTGAGACAAACACTGGCATGCTTTATGCTATTCTATTTCATTTTTAAAATGAGGTACAAAACTGATTTGGCAACCTATAAATGATCTGCAACCTACAGTTTGAAAAACACTGGCTAAGGTGTGCTAGAAAAAATGAGGCTTTGCTAATCAGCTGAAATCAGAAAAGTTTAAGATATAAACCACAATCCGTATTCTGCAAAGTACATGTTCACAATGGTAAATCTTTTCCAGTAATTACAATACTTAATAGAAATCAAAAACAAGTCAACCTTGCTCTAGGGGGACAAAATCTAAATACCTGCTAAAGGTCAAGCCACAGTGTTTTCTAGAACTCTACCTGTCTGCTTTGATGGGATGTCAAGACTCTGCTTGCACCAGTAGAAGTGAGTCTCTCTCTTGGAATCAGCCAGCTTCTTTTCTTGTATTGCCCTTCCCTTTGCTTTTTCTCTGCACACCAGCACCCCTTACTTTCCTACTTCTTAGTTGTCCCTGGGCTTGTAGAACTGGTCTCATGCAACTTGTTGGCCCTGAACCGTCCCACAAATCATTAAGGGCCCAAGAAAATCCATGCAAAAAAGAAGGATCTAAACCCTTCTTTGAAGAGTGAAGGGTGGGTCTGGGCTTCAGCAGCCAAGGGCTGCAGCCACCAGGTGCACAGTTCTCACACGTGCCAAGCATATCGCAGCACACATGCTTCCTGTTACCTGCCCACCGGCTGCCCTTGGGTTAGCAGTGCCATTACAGACAGCATATTACTATTCTGATAACTTTAGATAACTTTCTTTATGGACTTAGCAAAGATATCTAATATTCAACTGGACATTTTCCAGAAATGACCTGGGTCCTCTAGAATACATTACTGGCAATATTATTCATTCCACAAATGGAAATGCATGAATATAATTTCTGCAGTGTCTTTTAAAAGTACCTCCTTCCTCTCCCCAGCAACTCCCTTCAGTTACACAAAATGATGGTGATGGGAATGAAGAACAAGTTACTTACGGAAGAGAGACCTTGTTACTGGTCTTAACAAGGGCTTTGGAACCCCCACATCACTAATGGTACCAGTACTGGCAAATGTCATCAGCCTGGCACTCCAGGAGGGCAGGGAAGACACACATTCAGAGGATGGGGTTGAAGTCACAGTCACTATGAAGGAAGGCGAGCAATCAGTCTGAAAGCACCCCATACGCTAGGAGAAACAGAAACCCTGAAACTGGGACCAAAATGATCTTCCCCAGATTAAAGTCGGTTGAAGCCAACATTCTTCTTTGAAGGGCATGTTCCAGGAGCAGGGGCACAGAGCTTAACTGAACCACATTCAAAGACTCATTCACCCAAGCACGGGAGTATCTTAAAGCAATGGACACACTTCCAACTTCTCCTATTGACCCTTTTCTTTTTGGTGGGGGGCTTGTGAAAAAATGCTTGAACCTGTAATATCACACAGTAATTCGCTTTGGCTGGTGTCAAATCTCTCAGACACAGAATACAGGACGAAGGCCACTGTCCCGGCTCCCTGCAGTCATGAGTGCAAGTCAAAGCAGTACCGAAAACATGCCCTAAAACCGCTTACGCATGGTTCCAAAATTTTGTGACTGGTCTGTATGCATAGAATGCCTCCTCTTGAATTTCAGAACCGGACTCAAAGGTTGCTTTTTAAACTGTCCCAACTCACTGGTGTAAAATATATTCTACTTTCCACTGATGGTTTTTATTTTCATTACACATGCTGCTATCAATGTACCTAATTTCCTTAAGAAATTATTTCACTTTGCTAAGGCTTACAGGCTTTAAAAAATGAGCTTCTAAGAGAAAAAGTAAGTTTTAGGGATAGATGGACTCTAGAGAGTATCTGGTCGGGCAGATTCATTTTCCAGAAGAGATAAAAACTACAGGACTTGAACCCACTCAGCTCAGTGACTCAGCTTGGTGGAGAAGAGCTCAGATTACACTATGTGGCTCTTGATAAAAATGCATGGATTTCTTTCATATTCTCTATATTACCTAAAAGTAAATTTAAAATAAACTTAAAAGGCTCTGTGGTAATCACCAACTTGTGATGTAGAAAATGATTTGATTTCATGAATGTACTTTGCTTTGGGAATTAAAACCATTAAAATTAGTGTATTTTCTACACTTTTTGCATCCTTTAGACGCAGCTTTAGATTCAACAGCCGGCAAATTCCACAACTTTAACTGGGCAAAGATATACAAAACCATTTTGAAAAAAAATCATTAGGATTTAGGTAAGCAACACTTAGGAAATAACCATGGAAAGACAGAAGATTAAGTATTGAATATATAGCCCAGAAAAATGTGTATTAACAACAAAATGTTAAAGTTTGTTTCAAATATTAGCATCCAACAAAGAATTCATATGCACCATTAAGAAGGAAAAAAATCCAATGTGACAGAAAAGCAGACAAAGGATATAAACAGATGATTCACAGAAGAGACAACTATTGACTAATAAACTATACAAAATGCTCAAGCTTAGTAATGCAAATTAAAATGAGATAAAATCTCTTATTCATCAAACTGGTAAATATTAAAATGTCTGATGGTGCCGAAAGTTGGTGAGGATGTGGGACAAGAGAGACTCTCATATACTTTGACAAATTGTTTGGCAGCATCTGGTAAACTTGACTGAGGAATTCTACTTACAGAGAAACTCCCATATGTGCCACCAGGAGACATATATAAAGATGTAAACAGGAGGATACATAGACTGTGGACTATTCTGTGATGGATACTATACAGGAGGTAAGTGCACTGGTCCACAGTAATATTTGTCAATGTGAATAACGTCATAATGAGTGAAGAGAACAAGTTGTACAATTATATAAACTAAATCATACCATTTATGTAAAGTTTAAAAACAAAAAAGCAATGCTTTAATTGTGGCTATATCCAAACATAATAAGCATATAAAAGCATGGGTGGAAGGACATCAGCTTCCCCTCTGCAGAGGGAGGGAGAGAGGATGGGGTGGAATATACCGGAATGTGCCATCTTCCTCCTCTAGTTTCTCTTAGGTGATGTCATCCAGCACTCAGCAAGCACTCAGTGCATATTTGATGAGCAAGTGAATGAATGAATCTAATACCACAAGATGGGACTCTTAAATCCCATCTGAATGCAGGTGATCCCAAATTTGTATCCCAGCGTGGACCTTTCTTCCAGGCTTCAGACCATCTCCTCTCAGCTGCCTAAGGCCTTGTCAGACTCGAAGCTCCGTTTACACCACCTTCTCTGGCCTTCGTATTTCAGCACTTGGCACTACCATCCACACAGCTGCTCCAGGCGAAACTGCCAGGTAATCTTCAGTCCTGACCTTTATGGGAGACCTTGTTTCCCAGTTTATCGCATTCAGAGGGACTCTTTGACACAGATCCCTGAGCTCTTGTCTTAGTGGTTTCCAAGTTACATCTAATATCTGTGGTCACATCCAGACTCTGAGCTGAACTGTTCTGTTGGCGAGTCCCTGCCTAGGACCTCAGAGTCTGAGGGCACGGCAGTCAGCTGAGCTGGGCAGCACAGCTGGCCCTCTGAGATGCAGCCACACAGGTTTGGGTCCTGAAAGACCCCTGCTGACCTACAGTGCCCTGCAGTACTGCCTTGCAAGACTTGTGATGGCCACTGCAGACAGCTCCTGCCGGACAGTGCTGCTTCCACAGCTCAGAGGAGCCAGACTACTGTTGTTGGCAAGATTTCTGAATAAGGAAAATTAAAAAATATCTTGCCTGCCTCTCTCTAGGGATAGAGAAATATGATTTGCTTTTAGACAACTCCAATCCACCAGCCAGCTTTCAAAAGGAAATACATAACTGGCTCATAGCTGAGCAGTCGTAGTATAGTGGGGCTTTTCTACACCAGTGTTTCCCAACTGATGTGCCAGGAAAGGGTTAAAAGATATGCTGAGATACTGATTCTCTCAGGCCTTGGGACAACTAGCAGAGCCCCAGTCTCCTCCTGCTTTGGGTAGTCCTGTCAGTTTCCCACAGTGTGCTGTACAAATATCAACTTCTTCGGTGCCTGAGGTGAGGAAGCTGGGAAGCAGTGTCCTAGACTGACTACAGAGCTGAATGCAATGTTTCCTTAAGCAGCAACCTTAGAAGACTTCCTCATAAATGCAGAGGCTTGAACTAAAGATGAGAAGCCTTGCAGCCCCTGGGAGAGAAAGGTGTGCATGCAGGGCAGGAGGTGAGAACTGGCTGCCTCCAAGACATGAACGGTTCTGCTGGCTTAGACCCAACATTCAGCGAGGTTAAAGAGGTAAAAAGTAAGGAGACAGAACTGGTCACTAAGTGAATTAGAATGAATGAGGAACGAGTGTTCGGCACAGTCCACACTGCCTCACCCGCAATGCCCTTTCCAACCCACACTGTACAAAGCCATGCAGGAACAGAAAGGTGTAGTGCCATCAAAGTCATAATTTTCTCTCAGTTACACCTGAACAATTAGCTACAGTCTCATTCTCTCAATCCATCAGAACTTTCCAAATGCAGGTGTCTTATTTCTAAAGGAAATGGCTGGCAACCATTTGTGATTATCACTTGAATAATTTTAAATTGCCAACACCTGAAGAAATGCTAAACAGATAATTATGGAGAGCTTGGCTCCTCAAGAAATAGTGTGTTTGGCTGTTCTTGCATAAACCTAACTTCTCTCTGTATAGGATGACACTGTCAGGTGGGAAAACAAGGAATAATTTGGGATCAACACCAACCACAAAGTGAAATCAACCAAAAGAGAGAGGAGTTTACTCATTTATTCCAGGGATCTCAGCCAGTTTATTCTGTGGGGACTGTTCTGCCCTTTGCAGAAGGGTTAGTAGTAAGTATTCCTGGTCTCTGTGCACTAGATGCCAGTTGTGACCACCAAAACTGTCTCCAGAGATTACCAAATTTCCCAGGGGGCAAAGTGGGGAGCAAAACCACCCCAGGTGAGAACCACTGATTCAAAAAATATTTCTTGAGCCCCTGTGCATTGTGTAAGACTTTGGGGATATAATGGTTTCTGTCTTCAAATAACTTACACTCTATTGAAAGAGCCAAACCCCAAGGTATCAAACACATAACAATATGCAACCACACATTTGTAAGTGTTAGGAAGCAGAGAATACCACGATATGTAAATTGGGGATCTCACTTAGATGGGAAGGAAGGAAGGCCTTGCTAAGGAAATGGAACCCAAAGGTTGTAATCTGAAGGTTAAGGAGGAGTGGTCAGGGAAGATGGGGTAGGCATTTCAAGAAGAAGACACAGGATGTACAAAGGCCCTGAGATGAATGGCATGCTCAGGGATCAGAAAGGCCAGTGCAGCTAAAACATGGTAAGAAAGATGGAGCATGACCTAAGATGAGGTCGGGGAGTAAGCATGGACCAGATTACAGATTTAATAGATCATGGTAAAAAGTTCCAAGTTACTTCTAAGTCCAAATGGAAGCCACTGTGTAGCACTGTTTGAAGTATTGGGAATATATGTGACCAAAAAAAGACAAGGTGCCTATCCTCAGAAATCTTCTGCTTTCTGTGGACACTGGTTTATATATAACAGTGTTCTCTGTTGCTGTATGGAAACAGTTGGAAAGAATCCAGGGTGGTCAAAGGTGGAGCACTTAGGAGGTTGTGGTCATAGACCAGGAGAGAAATGCCAGTGGCTTGGATTGGAGTGGTAGCATTTGAGATGTAGAGGGGCAATTACATAAGAAAGAATGGTGCCCAAAGGCCTCCAGGTTTGGAGGGACTTTTAAGCTCATCTAATCTAATTTCTACTTGATGCTGATATGCCTTTCTTAACAACCAGAGCAAAAGATGTACATTCTCCTGCTTGTACATTTCCAGTAATTCATTACCTGCTTCTTTTTTCATATGGTGCTAAAATCTGCCTCCTTATCCAAAAGGGGTCTGTGTACTTCCTTCAAATGCTGAAGTTAACCTCTCTTCAAGCTAAATATTCTTATTTTCTTCAGTTTATACTCATATAACATGGCACCAAAACCCTTCACTATCCTGCGTATCTTATGAGAACATATTCCCATCCACAGCCACTGCCCTACACTGGATTATGTGTGTAACACAACCAGCATCACTCAATTAATACACAACTTACCACTTTCATATCCACCAAAAAAAAAAGTGAGTACAATAAATTTAAAGTCAAGCCCTGATGATGTCTATGCTTTTAGTTTTATTTTTTGTGCAATTTTTCTTATATTTTTAGATTCCAGAATATATATACTTTTATGAATTAATCATGATTTGCCTATTAGTGCAAGTAAGTAGCTGGCCCTGGTCTGCAGTCCTCAAAAATTATTGCAAGGATTACCAAACAAAATAAACTTTGACAATGAGAAAAAATATGCTAATAGGATAAAATTACGAATAATCTCTGCCACAGCACTTCCATACACTCTGGGAATGACATCTGCAACCATGGCTTCAATAAAATTGCAGAGCTGTGCTTTTGAAATGCCTTAACTAAACTCTGTGCTCGGGAATCTGTGGCTTTACAGTAATGTCAAAAGCCCAGGAGGTCGTGAATGACTCATAATGTCCCACTGCTTTTTGAATGGCTCCACATCTAAATCCATAGTTGGCAATGAAACAAAGCACAATATAATAAGCACTTTATGCTGTTTTGAAAGAAAATTTTAGCTTTAACTGTATGAAAAAGAAAGTGCATTCAGTCAGAGTTTAATTTTCTGAACTACTGTCAAAATACATTCCTTTTTGTTATATTAGTTCTTATTATCCAAGTTGACAAGGTCACAGAAAAAACCAGTTTTCCCCTTTTTTTCTCCTCAAAGGAGCTGCATTAAATTTAAATTGGATTCTTTGAAACTTGGCTACACATGGACATTTCCTATCAGTTATCTGTAATATGAAATTTCTAGACCAGTGCTTCTCAAACTTTAATGTGCATATGAATCACCTAAGTTTCTTGACAAAATACAGATTCTCATTCAGAAAGTATCTAGTGGGGCCTGAAAGGCTGCATGTCACACCAGCTCTGGTGATGCCTCAGCTGACAGTCAGGTACCACACTGCAGTTAGCAGGTGGGTGCTTAGGCCACAGACCGTCTCTAGATTGCTGTTCTCTGTAGAAAGAAGCTGAAGCAGAGGGTTGCCTAAGGTTCTTTCACATTTTAAAATCCCATGATTGCAAACAATTTTGACTTCCTTGACTCTGTATGTGATGAGTCTTTTTAGTCCAGAAAGGCAATATAAAATTACCAGTATGTCTCACTTTATGTAATGACTCATGTCTTTAATTCTCCAGTGAAACGTACTATTTAGAGAATTCTGGTTTTCTACAAAGTAAAGAATCTCAAAGTGCTTGGTGCCTGTTTCAACAGTCTGACTTTTTATTTATAAGGATTTTTCAGCATAGAACCCCTATGTAACATGAAGTCTACTGCTCTTGTTAAAATTTGCAAGATGGGAGTATTTGCTGAGGTCGTGTCAGCAAACTCTACAGATGTGGGGAAGAGTGCAGCCATCTCTGCTTTTTAGAAAGCAGACCCAGCAATCGGAGGGATGTCCATGGACACTTGTGCAGAGTGGAGAGGACATATACACACACGCACACACACAGCTGGGTTTCTCCACTTGATCTAGTGGCTCTCAAACTGAGAGCCAGAGTAGAATCACTTATGTTGGGGGAAGAAGAGGACTGTCAAAAACCCCAGTGTCTGGGTCTAGTCCCCGTAGATTCTGATTTAATTGGTCTGAATTAGAACCTGGCTGTGAGTATTTTTTTTAAGGCTCTACAGGTCATTCTAGTGAAGCTATAGTTAACATAGCCAGTATGTAATGAGCTGAACTGAAACGAAAGTGGAAATCCTGGGGGATCTTCTTTTGGGTGTGAGATCCAGAATAATACCTTATTCTTCATTAGTCTTAAATATGATTACAATCCTCTCCTGATTAAAATATATATCAAGCCAAAAAATGACTCTTTTTCATGAACTAGATTATATGGAATAATCCTGAATTCCTTTAGTAGGCCTTTTAGACAAAAGGTCTTCTGAAACGTTTAAGCACCCATCACCAAATGTCATGCTTTCCGATTCTTAAACAAAAGGCTCAAATGATAAGCTGGTCAAGCGAAATGAAGTTTAACAAGAAGGAATATAACTTCCACAAAAGTCACAATCATCAACATACAATCCTGAGCAGAAATGTGGCTTGGCTGATGTGAAAAAACTTAGAGGTTTTAATCAATTTCAAGCTCATTATGAATTAACAACCTAATGTGAACTACCAGCAACTCAAAGCAAAACTAGGATGCATTGATGGCAGCATAGTTTTCACAGAAATAGACATCAGAACTGCTTGACTTTGTATTAGTCAGACCATATCTAGGAATTGGTGCTGATTTAAAGGAGAATCTGGATAAAAAAGAAAAAATTTACAAATTCCAGTTAGCTCCCACAGCCCTCTAGTTTGTGGCTGGGAAAGGGCGGGGAAGAGGAGGTTAGAAAAACAAGCAGCCTGGGAGTACAGGACTTAGAAGAAGCACAGACAAAATCACCCCCAGAAACAGAAAGTAAAGCCATAAATGACCTGGAAGTTCACAGCCCTTGCTAAAGAGAAGGGGCCCCAAGGTGTACAAGATACAAGTGTCAGCCTCGGAGAAGCAGAGCTTGTGGGGGAGAACCAGGTATACAGAGAAGAGTGGTACCTGGAGATGAGCAGTGAAGGGAAAGAAGGAAATAGGATTAGAAAAGTAAGGCACCTGCAGAAAAGAAAGGAAAACAAGACAAAGAATTGGCTTAAAAAAAAAAAAAATCCCGAGAATAGTATCTTCCTCCCTTGCTCACAAACTGGAAAGTTTTCTTGAGTGGAAAGAAAGGGTAGTAGGTACAGCCAGCATGTTACAATTGAATACACCACCAGGGACCCCGTGAGAACAAATCACACATGAGAACATATCCTGCCACCTGTCCCATATGCAGTGGTTGAGAAGCAGAATTGCTAGTCTAGAGCTAGGAGCTGTAACACCCAATGTAGTAGCCACCCATTCACCACGTGTGCCTTCTGAAATGTGGTCGGTCCAAATTGAGAGATGCTGTAAGTGTAAAATATATACTGAATTTCAAGGACTTAGTATGGAAAAAAAGGATGAAAAATATCTCATTAATGATTTGTTTGTACTGATTGCTGAATCACTATATTAGCTTTAAATAATGATTATAATCCTTCCCTGATTAAAACACATTCCAGACAAAATATACATCAGGCAAAATTGAAATGATAATATTTTGTTTGTATTGTGTTAAATAGAATATATTATTAAATTACTTTCACTTGTTTCTTATTATTTTTAAAATAACACTACTAGATAACCTAACATTATGTATGTGTGTGGCTCACATTATATTTTAATTGGACAGCATTGACCTAGAGAGAAAAATCAGGAAGAAAGAAGGAATCACCAAACAGTTGTACTTGTTTGAAAAATAAAACAGGACATCTCAGGAAGCATATTAAGTATTGTTATTTAGAAAATAAAATACTGTGACTTCTGCTTTTGGCTATTATGGAAAAATAGGGAATACATTATTCTATCATGTTAAACAAACAGAAAACTGGATAAAATATATGAAACAATAATTTTTAGACACTGTTGAATAAGCTGCTTGGGACTGTGATTCCTAAGAAAAGGAAAATGAAGAAGGGAAGCCCTTCAACTGCCCCAGTTACTGCCTGGAGGAAGCTTCTAAGCTGAAGCACAGCAAAGACCCCAAACAGAGCCCAGTGGTGCCAGTGAGTTGAGGAAATAGAGAGTTACCCAAAGCCAAGGAAGCTAGAATTTATGGGGCAGAATGCTGGTAAAAAAGGAGTTACACAGAGAGTGAGCTCCAGAGATCTGCAGTGGGGTCCCCTTCAATCTTTGGCTGAGTACTGATCTGTGCATGTATATGAGGAAACTACTGGAGGCCAGGCCAAGAACTACCAGAAAGGAGTTGGCAAAACAACCCCTGGAACCCACATTGGCTTGGCCATTTGTTGTCTTCTCACCAGCCAGAGTGGAAAGAACTCTTAGTACATGGGCAGCAAAGAGAATACTATGAAGAACTCCACTTAATAGCCATAGACTAAAGGCTATTCTACTCTCATTTTCAGAAAGCTTAAAAGCAGGCTTTGAAAGGATCAAACTTATTACAAGTAACTTAACTTCATACAAAACCAAAATACACTAGTTCTACTACATAACAAAAAAGCACTATTTGAAAGAATACAACAATATCCAGCATCTAACATAGTAAATTCAAAATGTCTGGCATCCAATCAAAAATTACCAGGTTTCGGGCTTCCCTTGTGGCGCAGTGGTTGAGAATCTGCCTGCCAATGCAGGGGACACAGGTTCGAGCCCTGGTCTGGGAAGATCCCACATGCCACGGAGCAACTGGGCCCGTGAGCCACAATTACTGAGCCTGCGCGTCTGGAGCCTGTGTTCTGCAACAAGAGAGGCTGCGATAGTGAGAGGCCCGCGCACCGCGATGAAGAGTGGTCCCCACTTGCCACAACTAGAGAAAGCCCTCGCACAGAAACGAAGACCCAACACAGCCATAAATAAAAAAAAAAAAAAAAAAAAAAAATTACCAGGTTTGCAAAGTAGCTGGAAAATGTCACATAACTCAGAGAAAACTCAATTAATAGAAACAGACCCAGAACTGTCAGAGATGACAGAATTAGCAAACAAAGATGCTAACATAATTATTATAAGTATGCTCCAGGGACTTCCCTGGTGGTGCAGTGGTTAAGAATCCACCTTCCAATGCAGGCGACACAGGTTCGATCTCTGGTCCAGGAAGATCCCACATGCTGCAGAGCAACTAAGCCTGTGAGCCACAACTACTGAGCCTGCACTCTAGAGCCTGCGAGCCACAACTACTGAAGCCCACACACCTAGAGTCCGTGCTCCACAACAGGAGGGGTCACTGCAATGAAAACTCATGCACCAAAACGAAGAGTAGCCCCCACTCACCACAGCTGGAGAAGGCCGGCGCACAGTGGCAAAGATCCAGCACAGCCATAAATAAATAAATAAATAAGCCCCATATATTCAAGGAGGTAGAGAAAAACATGAATATAATGAAAGAAATGGAAGATATAAAAAAGACCAAATGTAATTTATAGAGATGAAAAATACAATATCTGAAATATTAAAACACACTAGATAGGCTTAACTGTGGATTAGACACAGTAAAAGAAAAGATAAAAAAATTGAAGATGTACCAACAGAAAATATTCAAAATGAAACTGATCAGAAATAAAAAGACTGAAAATGAATAGAACATCAATGATTTGTGGGCCAGTAAAGTGGTAATTGAAGTCCTAGAAGAAGACAGAGAAGAAAAGACAGAAGAAATTTTGAAAATTTTGTTGAAATCTGAATTTGATGAAAATTATAAACCCCACAGATTCAAGAAGCTCAACAAACCCCAAGTATAAAAGCACACCAAGACATGTCATAATCACTGAAAATTAGTATTAAAGAGAAAATCAAAAGCAGCCAGAAGAAGACACATTATTTAGAGTAACAAAAATAATAAGACAGCAACTTCTCACCAGAAAGACAAGGCAGCAGCATCTCCAAAGTAGTGAAAGAAAAGGGAAAAAAGAAAAAGAAAAGGAAAAATTAAACACTTTTTCAGACAAACAAAAGCTGAGATAATTAATCACAAGCAAACCTGCACTACAAGAAATGAGTGTCTTCGTGGGGAAAAAAGAACAGAAACAGGATGATACCAGATGGATACTTACATTTACACAAAGGAATGAAGAGAGCCAGAAATGATATACATGTAGGGAAATATAAAAGACATTAAAAAATTTTTAATTTTTAAAATAATTAATTGTTTAAAGCAAAAAAGCAATATAATATGGAATTTATAATATATAATTAATATTTATGTATACTTATATAAACATTACATATTATATATAATTAAATGCGTGACAACAATAGCACAAAGGACAGGAGTGAGTAAGTAAATAAGTAGGGCAATGAAAGCCTTTGAAACTTCTATAAACAATACTGTTTCTGTGCTTGAGGAAGAAAACATGATTTACTTTACAGAAAGGGGAAAAGGATATATGTGCAGATAGGTGGTGATTCCCAATCATGGAGATTTTTACCTGGGAACATCTGGCAACATCTGGAGACATTTTTGGTTGTCATAACTGTAGGTGTGAGCGCTACTAGCATCTGCTGAGTAGAGGCCAGGGATGCTGCTAAACATCCTACAGTGCACAGGACGCCCCCTACAACAAATAATTATCTGGCCCAGGATGTCTCTAGTGCCACTCACTGCTGAGAAGCCCTGAGCCAGAGACAGACCTGCTGATTTCAAGGATGCCTCTGGAACACATATTCCTCATAGGGAAGAGAGGCAGTCAGCACTGCCGGGGCCTGTGTGAAGACTGGGAGCCAGGAGGGCCGCCTTCTCCACTGGTGATGAGAGCAAGCAGATGAGGCACCAAATCTGCCACCTCCAGCACCTGCTTCCCCACAGCTTTCTGAAACCTCTTGGAAAGGCCTGGCCTGACCCCAAACCCCTTCACAGGGCAGTGACCACCTACTCACCTTTTCCCACTCCAGAAACCTGCAAGTGGCAGGTCTTCTCACCAAGCACCTCAGCAAAGTGTTTCAATGCCTCAGTGGGTGGGCTAGTGTTCAGTAACCTATTCTCCGCAGCTCAAAAAGGATATAGAGCATGAGAGAGATGAGTGTCTTGGGAGTGAGGGGGGAACAGGAAAATACAACTGGGATTGAGACTGACTCGGAAACCATTGAATGTTTAGTTCCATGATTATGACACTACCACATACTTCTCCACACCTCACAGTTTAGAGAGTAATTTCATTTACATCATAGCATTTTATCCTTGTCACAACCCTGTAAGGAAGGTAAGGCAGTTATCAACTCGAATTACAGAACAGAGGGTGGAGACTCAAATCAAGATGGCAGAGTGGGAGGATGCAAAACTTGCCTCCCCCCATGAACACATTGAAAATATACCTACATGTGGAAAAATTCTCACTGAAAACTAACTGAAAACTGGCAGAAAGACTCCTGTACAACCAAGGCTGTAAGAAAGATACATGCGAAATCCGGCAGGACGGAAAAAGAAGCAATTGGGTCGGTACCTGTGCCCCTGGGAAGGGACTCAGAGAAAAGGGAGATGACATGGGTGGAGATCCTCCCTTGGGAGTGAGCAGTTTGAGCCACATATTGGCCACCTCAGCTCTGGGGTCCGACAAAGGGAAGATGAGACCCCTTGGCTAGTTGGAGGGCTGGTGGTACTAACAGAAGGGCTGAGGGAAGCCTGGACTCCGCTCATGAGGAGTGTGGGAATGCTTGCTTGCTCCCAAAGCAGGGCAGAAAGGGCGGATTGAGACCACACGGCTGGCTGACTGGTTTTCCGTGACCACCTCAGGGCGCACCCCAGCCTGAGCTGACCCAACACCCCAGCACTGTTTGCCCTGCATTGTAACTCCACATGGGAACATAGGCAGCCACAACCAAGGAAAAAGCTCAGCTGTGAGATGCTGTGGCAGCTCAAACCCTAAGCAGCATCTGAGCAGGGAGCAGGCAGCAGGCAGCCATTCCTGGCGATTGCAGAGACAGTGCATCAGAGGCAGATTACATCTCTGATGGCAGCCAGACTGCCACAGCCCCTGCCCTGCCCCTCGGTGAATACCCACACCAGCCCCTCTTGCTCCAGCACTGCTCCCCACTGGGGCTGAGTATGCCATTGCTGGGAGGGGTGTAGAGCACACACTTAAAAAGAGCTGTACCAGCTCCACCTGACCCTCTGGGTTTCTGCTCCAGCAACTTGGGACATGACCCCACCCCCAGTAGGGGGGTGACATCCACTGAGCAGAGGGGAAGCCCTACCTCACACCTGGCTTTGGTCCTAGCCCTTCCTTCTCCAGGCCCACCTCCTACCAAGGTGATAGCTGCCAGTACACCCTGAGGAAAGAAATGAATTGTGTTCATGCCAGATCCAACTCTCCCACCAAAGCCACTGGGCACATGCAGACTATATAGGGATGCTCCCACATAAGGACAGCCCTTCAAGACTGCAGTAGGTAACTATTTCACCTAATTTTATAGAGAGAGGAAGATAAGCAAAATAAGACAGAGGAATTTGTCTCAATTGAAAGAGCAAGAGAAAACCCCTGAAAAAAACAACACTAATGAAACAGAAATAAACAATTTACTAGATAAAGAATTCAAAGCATTAGTAATAAGAATGCTAACTGAATCAGGGAAAAGAACAGATGAACACAGTGAAAATTTTAACAAGGAACTAGAAAGTATAAAAAATAACCAGTCAGGGCTTGCCTGGTCGTGCAGTGGTTAAGAATCCGCCTGTCAATGCAGGGGACACGGGTTCGAGCCCTGGTCCAGGAAGATCCCACATGTTGCAGAGCAACTAAGCCTGGGCACCACAACTACTGAGCCTGCGCTCTAGAGCCCATGAGCCACAACTACTGAGCCTGCATGCTGCAACTATTGAAGCTCGCATGCCTAGAGCCTGTGCTCCGCAACAAGAGAAGCCACCGCAATGAGAAGCCCACACACCACAACAAAGAGTAGCCCCTGCTTACCGCAACTAGAGAAAGCCCGCACACAGCAATGAAGACCCAGTGCAGCCAAAAATAAATAAATAAAAATAAATGAATAAATTTATAAAAATAAATAAATAAATAACCAGTCAGAACTGAAGAATACAATAACTGAAGTAAAAAACACACTAAAAGGAATGAACAGCAGACTAGATACAGAAGAACACATAAGTTATCTAGAAGATAGAAAAATGGAAATCACACAATCTGAACAGCAAAAAGAAAAAAATTCTTTTTCTTAGTGGAAATAGTTTAAGGGATCTCTGGGATATCATCAAGTATCTCAGAAGGAGAGGAGAGAGAAAAGGGGGTTGAAAATGTATTTAATGAAATTATGGCTGAAAACTTCCCAAACCTGAAGAAGGAAACAGATATCCAGGTACAAGAGGCACAGAAGATGAACCAAATAAGATGAACCCAAACAGACCCACACCAAGACATATCACAATTACAATGGCAAAAGTTAGAGATAAAGCGAGAATTCTAAAGGCAACAAGAAAAAAACAAAGAGTCATATACAAGGGAACCCCCATAAGGCTATCAGCTGATTTTTCTGCAGTGACTTAGCAGGCCAGAAGGGAGTGGCATGATATATTTAAAGTGCTGAAAGGGAAACCTTGCAAACTAGTGTACTCTACCCAGCAAGATTATCATTTAGAATCCTAGTACAATGTTTGTGGGATTGTAAATTGGTGCAGCCACTATGGAAAACAGTATGGAGGTTCCTCAAAAACACTGAAAATACAACTACCATATGACCCAGCAATCCCACAGCAATTCCCATCATATATCAGAAGAAAACGAACACACTAATTTGAAAAGATACATATATCCTAATGTTCATAGCAGCATTATTTACAACAGCCAAGACATGGAAGCAACCTAAGTTAAGTGCTCATCAACAGAAGAATGGATAAAGAAGATGTAGTATATATATACAATGGAATATTACCCAGCCATTAAAAAAGAATGAAATTCTGCCATTTGCAACAACATGAATGGACCTAAAGAGTATTATGCTTAGTGAAATAAGTCAGACAAAGACAAACACTCTGTGTTATTTACATGTGGAATCTAAAAGATAAAACAAACGAATGTATATAACAAAACAGAAATGGACTCACAGATACAGAGATCAAACTAGTGGTTACCAGTGGGGAGAAGGGAGGGGAGAGGGGCAGATAGGGGTATGGGATCAAGAGACACAAACTACTATGTAGAAAATAAATAAGCAACGAGGATATATTGTACAGCATGGGGAAATATAGCCATAAATGGAATATAATCTATAAACATATTGAATCATTATGTTGTACACTTGAAACTAATATAATATTGTAAATCAACTATACTTCAATTAAAAAACAAAGAAAGAAAGAAAACAGAGGGTGAAAAAATAAATAACTCCTCCAAGGCCTCACATCTCAGTGTTTGGGAATCCATACCCTTTGATCCTTAGTCTGCCTCCCTACAGAGGGTAAATGCAATCCTCTTTGTGGGGGCTGGCGTTAGGTCCAGGGTAGGGCAGGCAGAGATCGGAGGCCATGTGGACACCATGATGCACAGCCCAGAAACCCCTTCAGGACCACAGCTCTAATTTCCCAGCTATGGGAGCTCCCAGCTGTGACCTTCTCTGGTCTTATCCTTGGCTGAAGGGAGCTCCCTTGACCAGAGTTATGCCCCTTTCCACAGGGCAGCCCACGTCCAGTAACAGGCTAATGCTGGGGTACAGAGGTCTGGCCCCTTTGCTTCAACTGGGATATCTCCGAAGGGCCACTCAGTTCTAGAGTGCTCTATAGGGTTGGCTGAGGCCTTTGTAGCAATTGCATCACAGTTTAATTTCTCCCTCTGCCCAGTCCAGCTCCTTTCCCTCCCTCACAGGTGTGGAATCCCAGAGTACCCCTAAAAGCCTTCTGTGTATACACATGCGCACACACACACAAATACTCACAACTGATATGGGGAAGAAACAATGGCTACAGAAAGTAGACAAAGTTTGATTAGGTCTCTTCTACGCATTCACTGAGTTTTACCCTCCCCTCATTATTCATTTTCTGGACAGCCAAGATCTTGGGGCCTCAAGGAGGCTGGACTTTCTCTACACTCTTCACACCATCTCACACCCAGAGAAGTGGGTAAATTGATTGTTAGGGGTGCAGGGAGGTTGACTGGCTTCTATCAAATCATGATGTAAGTAGCCACCCGGTGTAGCTACTGGGTGGGACCAGTACTGACTTTAGACTGTGTCCCCATTGTGGCCAGGCCTCAGCGCAGTGCTCCAGAGACTGGGTCAGAGGTTCCAACCCAGCCAACGAGTAAGAACTGCCAATCCCATTCCCTTAGAAGATCTGACCACAGTCTCCAGGTTCACACCGAAAACATTACAGAAGTATACCTACAGGCCCGAGCTGCTTCGAGCAACATTGAGGAAATGACAGGTCTCAGGGCAGGCCTGCAGAACGTGCTTCAGAGCCACAGGAAGAGGGCACGTGCCCAGTGCTGCTCGCTTTAAGATTTCCTGAGTATGCCGCGTGTGGCAAAGAGACACCATTTGCAGAAAACAGCCCCACTGAGAGTCAGAGTTCCACAGATGGCATGCTTGTTATTCCCCAAAACAGAACTCAGATAAAGCCATCTGCATCATAAATCATTCAAGCGCTAAAGCCCACATGATAAATCAAAATGAAAACGTTTTAAAAAGGAACTAATTTTATCCATATCTACAAACAGAATGAGTTTTCAGGAATAGGGTTCCTTTTGTGTTACATAAAGCTCCCTTCTGAGACTTATGTAGTGGGGATTGGGACCTCGCCCCACACAGGGAGGGGTACAGCCACAGAAAACTGGGAGGTAAACAGGGACAGTGTTGGCCAGGGCACACTCTCCCCCAACACCTGCTCTTACCAATCTCTCTGCCCCAAGAGGCCATTAATAAAACTTTCACATACTGGTGTGAATGCATAGATTTATTAACAAGCCATGAATTGTGCTTGTCCCCTTGTCTAGGCTGGTACAGAAACAGAAACTCAAGTTCCATATACAACATCTGTGTGTGTGTGTTTACATGCATGTGTTTGTGTGTCTGTTTTTCTACTAATAAAATGAAGAATATCCATTCCTTTCAGGAATATATAAAAACCCATTGCATTTTGTGAAATTATTTTTTAAACCGTGGGTACAAGAGATGTCAGAGCTTCTTTTATCTCTTCACTTTTCACCCATAGCTCACCCTCCTTTTCAGCTTCAGCAAAATACCATCAGGGGAGCATCAGGTCAACATTTGGGACAGAGGAAAGAAAGGCAGGATTTAAGTACCCATTGCTATCTTCAAAAATGCTTCATGGGACAGCTCTCACCTGAACAAGTCCCTTCCTTTTATAACAGCTTCAGTTAACCTCTTGTCCATCAGACGACCTGTGTAGTCCAGTACCTCCAAGAACAGTATCTTGAAAACCATTGTTAGAAAACACATAAGACAAAAAAGTTAAGAGCACACACAAAGGGAGCCAATATGTGATAAAGTATGGAAAATCACTGTATAATTACATAATTCATGGGCAATTGCAGGGAAGGGAGGTACGCCATTTTTTTTTAACTTATTTATTTGTTTATTTTTGGCTGTGTGGGGTCTTCGTTGTTGCGCGTGGGCTTTCTCTAGTTGTGGCAAGCTGGAGCTACTCTTCATTGTGGTGCGTGGGCTTCTCATCGCGGTGGCTTCTCTTGTTGCGGAGCACGGGCTCTAGAGTGCAGGCTCAGTAGTTGTGGCGCATGGGCTTAGTTGCTCCGCGGTATGTGGGATCTTCCCGGACCAGGACTCGAACCCGTATTCCCTGCATTGGCAGGCAGATTCTTAACCACTGTGCCACCAGGGAAGCCCCAGGTCCGCCATTTTTAAACAGACACCCAGCATCTGAAATCTCCTAGAGGGACGAGGCCCCACTCAGCTGCCGGCACCCAGCTGCTTTCCATGCCTCCAAAGGAAGAGAGGGTGGATTGAAGAAAACTGAAATAAAATCTTGTTTTATGACCATGCCAGTGTAAGAAAATGCCTGCATAATGTTATCCTGGTGTGGAAAAGAGGTATTCACTGAGAAGGTTGCTGGGGGTTCCAGTCCTGATTTGCACGGCCTCTGAGCCTCCATTTTTCCCTTTTAGCAGGTGACCCCCTCCTTCCAGTTCTGGGCCGCTTCTATCTCCATTGTGAGTGTGAGGTTGGGTCTTCTCCCAAGCAACCACCTTGGTGCCCTGGCTGTACCTGTGGGTCTATTTCGGAGGCCTCCCAGTCAAAGGCAAAGCAACAGGAATTCCGTTGGGGGCATGGAGCTGGGAAGAGGCCGGTTTACTTGTAGGGCTTGGCTCTTACTCATGATACATTTTTTTCCCCTTTCTTTATTATCTTAGAACCATTCAGATGGTTGCCTAGTCTACTTTGACTTCTTTAAACAACTTTACACTTCAGGTTTATTTATTTATTTATTTATTTTTTAACCTCTTTATTGGAGTATAATTGCTTTACAATGGTGTGTTAGTTTCTGCTTTATAACAAAGTGAATCAGTTATACATATACATATGTTCCCATATCTCTTCCCTCTTGCATCTCCCTCCCTCCCACCCTCCCTATCCCACCCCTCTAGGTGGTCACAAAGCACCGAGCTGATCTCCCTGTGCTATGCGGCTGCTTCCCACTAGCTATCTATTTTACGTTTGGTAGTGTATATATGTCCATGCCACTCTCTCACTTTGTCACAGCTTACTCTTCCCCCTCCCCATATCCTCAAAAAAAAAAAAAAAAATAGGTTTATGACTGATTTAAGCCAGAAAATCCCCTAATGGGAATAACCTTAATGAGATTTTCTAAAGAGAACCCTCTATGAAGAGCTGGAATTAATTGATTATTTGTAAGGTAACCAAGCGAAGTTTATGATAAGATCATGAAGTTTGTGGGAACGGAGCGTAAGCCACACTAAACACACACACACACAGATGCACACTATTCCTGGGGAGGCAGAGAGCACAGAATTAGCCTCAGGAATCCCCACTCCTGTGTGACCTCGGGTAAGGCACGTCCCTTCCTCACTCAGCTCTCTCTTCCTCCAGACAAGAGAGACTACCATCTACATGAACATGAGTGGTAAGCTGCAGTAGCAAGGCCGTGAGGAGGGTCCTGGTGTCCTGGTAGACATTTAGTGGTCTCTTCTAGCTCTAAAATCCTATGGGATTCTCTATTTTGTGGCTGGGCTGAACATGTAGTATAGAATATTCAAATTTGAAATTCTTTGAGCCCAGCAACTTTGCAAAGTTATTTTTGTTATCAAATTTTACAAATTCCACTGTTGTTTCTTGAATACGTTGTTAATCTAATTAATCTATATAAATATCCAGAAATATGGAAATATAAACCAATAGCATTTTTCTAACACTCAGTAGTCAGCCTTTGTGGTATTTTTATAATGTCTTGTTCAGCAAATGGCAGTTTTTACATCCACTACTGCCTACTAACAAAAGAGACTTGAAGTCTTCTTGGAAGTTACAGATTTTGTATGTCTTCCCTAATACGCTGGTATCTGAGAGAATGTGTCAAAAAGTACCATCTAGAATGTGAGTCATGAAAGTCAACTGGCAGAAGACAGCTTAGGAAACTGTCATTAGAGCCACTGGTAGAAAGTCTAGGACTCTGACCCCTGACATCAGCTGCAGCCTTATTTAAGCAAATGGAAGAGAGAGCTTGAGTGAGAGCAAACTGTCAGGCCACTTGGAATTCACAAGGTCTCTGCCCAAGGAACCCGTGTATATTGTAACAGTGACAGTGATGATGGCAGCTAATGTTTATCATGTGCGCACTGGATGCCAGATGCTGTTCTATGGGCTTTCTCCTGTAAGGGAGGCACTAATATCATCAGCCCCATGTTACAGGTGAGGAAACTGAGGCAATAAATAGAAATAATATGCCCAAGATCACACAGCCATAAATGGGAGAAGCTAAGATTTGAATCTACACAGAGCCTGTAGTCTTAGCTATTACCCTAAATGTTTCACTAGGAAGTAAAAATTATTAAAAATAAAAAAATTACTTAAAAAATAATTACAAAACTGTTTTTATGCTTTTAAAAAGTTCAAAAATAACTTGAAGGATCTGTCTGTGTTTTAATCTACTATCTTGATTACTCAATTTGTTTCTGTACTCACTATTTTTTACTCCATACAAGTATTTTAAATTAATTTTCTGGTTATTAATTTTCTTCCCTGAATAATTAGAAAAGGTGAAGTATTACAAGTTAAGAGACTCAGGCTTTGCCATGCAATTACTGTGTGAATTTGGTTGAGGCCTCAGTTTCCTCATGTGTATTAGAGGGTTCCTTTCTTTAACTGAAACAGTTCAGCATGTGTAAATGTCATTCTGTGAACTTAAGGGACACTGCCTGTCGAGAGCAGATCGCTGGGGCCAGTGGCCAAGGGGCTGGCTTCTCCAGCCTGGCTGTAAGGGCTGCAGGCTACAGCTCCACCTCCACATCTTTGCAATGAACCAGTCTAAGATGTCACAGAAACATGCTCGAGCTGGCCAGCACTCAGTATGATATTTAGAAAGAAGAAAATAAAAGCTTAAGGATGATCAAGTTCTCTTAAGTAATATTAAACAAAAGCATGCTATGCTTCTTCTAAGTTCCTCTGAAAGCACTTCTCATGTTTGCGAAGAGAATGACAAGTTGAATATATCAGCCCGTCATACTTCCGGATGTGATGTGTGGGCTGGTAGTTCATCACAAAATCATCCACTTTATAGGAACCAGTTAAGTTTCAGTGCCAACTCTTGTTCTCAAACAGCAAGATGACTGCTAACTATGGTGTGTATATGTTAGTGGCCTGAAATTACAGTGATATTGTTATTTTAAGGTAGCAAATGGTAGAAGGTCCTCACTCATCATATGCATGCAACAATATTATTGTTTAGGGAAAATAAGATGTGAATACTTCAAAAAATCGCTGTTTTTAAGAATAATCACTTTTGTCTTTTCAGTCTACCATGCAAATTCACAGAGACCATAAACAGATTAATAAATTATTTTGTAACTTGCCATCCAAATTATTTATTCATTTACATATTCAAAATTACTTATTAGGGCCCTGCCAGACATAAAGAACTTGAAAAGACAAATTCTCAATCGCTGTTATAGGATTAAAAAAAAAATTTTTTTTGGAGGCCTACAAACCTCTGCAATTCCATTTTTTAAATATCAAGAATTAGTCACCTTGGTAACAATTGTGGTGTGTATGAAATGCTAAATATTTATTAAATAGAATTGAAAACTGACTCGTTAGTTGTTCCTCTAAAAATTTCAACTCCTGCCTCTGTCCCTCTCCTCCCCTTTGCAATGCAACTATGCCTTCAAACAGCATTCTTTAAAAGTCGGCTTTATGGCTTTGGAGGAAGAAGCTGATTTCACAGCCAGATTTGCCACTGCTGTGGAAAACAGAGTGCATATGCAAGCCAGCTGAAGTCATGTGGACTGCAAGGATTAGGGCCGCGGGGGCCTCCACTGCTGCTGTCAAATTGCAATTGGAAACAGCTTTTCCAAAGTACAGCATGAGAAATCAGGAATTCCTGTCCACAGCTCCCCAACCCACTGGGTTTTTATCAGGCTTGGTACAACCCATTAGAGATCAGAAATATGAAAATCATGATGAAACCAAACGAGTATTTTCTGGTTTCCAAGTTTTGTTCTGCCTGGATCCCTTCCAAGCCTGTAATTACTGTCACTCACCAGTTAATAAGGGAACAATTTCTGCCTAGGGACAGGAGCTCCAGGAAGGCTGGACCCAAAGGTCGGGCAGGCTCAGTTCAGTGACCTGCCTTCTGTCCAACCCCTGGATGTGCAAATTGTCTAACTGCTCAAATTCTTAAGTTTATCTCAGTTACTTCAACTGTATCTGTCACTTAGGGATAAAATAACTTTTGCAGAGATCATAGAAAAACTATTTAGAACATTAATAAACTAGAACCATTCAATGAAATTGTTTTGTTTTTTTTTTGGCACTCCAGCTTTAAAGGAAAGAATCTACTCTCAGGAAAACAAGCTCAAGTCAGTAATTTAGTTTAAAAAAGTAAGAAAACTTTCAGGATTTGGCTTGAGATTAATGCAGATGTAGCCCAATTTCCTATACCTCTCTCTAGATTTAGAAGATCTAGAGGTCAATTATGGCCACATCCACTTCATTTGTCAGCTCTTCAATGATCTTTGAGACACAATTGCAAAGGAGGAAAATGAATTAATCAGAGAGTTGATCAAAAAATGAGCTTATCTGATAAATTACCAGCATACCTGTTACATATGAGTCACTCATTCTGGTCACGATACAATGCTGTGTTATACATGGATTAGGTAACACCCAAAAGTGGGCCAGCTGTAACTTTTTACCTTGAAAGATTCTTAATTAAAATTCCCTTGGATGTATGATTTCCAGGCAAGGAAGGAGCTGTGATTTGATTTTTTTTTTTAACGTGCCTTAAAGACTCCAGTCAAATTCCATCTATTCAATAAAACTTTCCCTGGTCCCCTAATTTCTCTTTTGTCTTTCTCAGCACGTTTCTGGGACCTCTCTTCAGCACAGGACATTCTGTACAATATATGTAGTTGCTAGTAGGTGAATATTCCCCGACTATATGCTGGGCTGTTTCCCCAAGGCAGTGATTATGTCTTATTCATTTCTGAAGCCCTCTCCTCCCCTGTTCTGAAATTAAAAACTAGAATTCAAAACAAAACAAACAAAAAAACCCCCCTTCTATTGTCTAAAATGTATTATTAATTTCTTAGGGAAGATGTTTTCAGAAAAAAGTATAGGCAAATGATGGACAAAGTTTCAGAGAGGAAGAGAAAGCTCAGGTGGAGAGCATTATGTGCAAATTTGATGTTCAGCAAAGGTAAACAAACCAAGGATCTGAAACAGTACCCAACTATCACCATAAAGCTTGCCCCAAACTGGAGCAAATTTAGACTTATTAGGACATTCTTTAAGAAGCAGCATTCAATTTTTGGAGAAAAATTTTTTTAAAAAACCCTTGTCCTTTAATAAAAGCAATTTCTTAAGAACACCTTAGAAATCTACTTAATGAAAAATCTATAGTTTGGAGAAACTTGTATCAAGAACGATCAAATCAAGAAAAAAAATTCTGGTTAACTATAAATTAAGTAGAATGTTCCACCAGCTGGGCCTCACCTTCAATCTGGCAATGAAATCTATTTGTTAAGAGCAATAAGACTTGAACAGCCCTTACCTTTGTGAATATACATCTTTTGAGCATCTTCAGGATGAAGTAACCCCAGTAAAGATTAAGAACTTGCAGGACCATGAGCTGTAGGTTGAGGAAGATGCATGAAAAGAAAGGCTCAAGGTACTGCAGAGGCAGAATCAGCGTGCAATACAAAATCCTGAAAAACCAAACAGATGAGAGTATTTCATTACAGTCAAAGTACTTGTGAATTTTCAGTGAGAAAACAAATACTTTATCTCCCAAGGTATACAACACATATTTCATTCCTAATGATGTCCAGGAAAGTCTCAAGAGAAAACAATATGATAATATTACCTTATATATCATTATTGGCAAGCCACAAAAAAATACAGTCTGCCTCCTGGGAGAAAAGTTAAAGCAAATGGAATTTTTATTGTCACGCTGCCTACACTCCAATGTTTCTCTACCTCGGTTTCCTCTCTGCAAAGAGATGAGCGTACACTAACCCCACTCACCTTCTCAGGATTGGATAACACGAGATAATGCATGTGTATATGGGGTTATTACTGCCTTTTGACACAATCTCATTTATTTGGCATCAAAAGTGAATGAGGGGAAAAAAAAGTGAATGAGGAATTCTACAAGAGTAAATTTTGTGGATAAAAGAGACTTTTTAAGGAAGCAAAAATTCTGTTATTACTTCTACTTCCACTTTCTAAAGTGAATTGCATACTTTATTAATTTCATAAACAGACTCCTGGACACAATTTGAACTGCCCTCAATGACCAGGATGCACAGTGCCTTCAGATACAATTGCAGTATGAAGGCTATCTGTTGTCTTCCCAAACTGCATACACTGCTAGGATTTTAGAGTTCCTGGATAGGTTTGTTTGTAAGTATATTATTCGAATTATAAAAATAATTAATTCATATAAAATTGGAAAAATAAGAAAGTTGCCCATAAAATCATGATTTTAAACAAATAATACTGTAATTTTTATGTGTTATCTTCTATTTTTTCCTAAATATATTTATTTTAATTTTATTTTTAAATTAACATATAGTAAAATTGACTATTTTGGGATGTGCAGTTCTATGAATTATAATATGTGCATAGATTTGTGTAACTACCACCACAATATGGAGACAGAGCAGTTCCATTATCCCCCAAACACCAGTGCTGTCCCTTTATAGTCACATCCCCAGGCCTAACACTCGGCAACCCCTTATCTATTCTCCATCCCTTTAATTTTGTCTTGTCAAGAAGGCCATACAAATGGAATCATACAGTGTGTCAGCTTTTGAGACTGCCTTCTTTCACTCACCATAGAGCCTTTGAGATTCATGCAAGTTGTGGGTATCAACAGCATGCTCCTTTTTTTTTTTATTACTGAGTTGCATTCCATTGTGTGGATGTACCCATTACAGAACATTTGTATTATTTCCAGTTTTTGACAATTATGGACAGAACTGCTATAAATGTTTATGTACAGGTTTTTGTGTGCACATAAGTTTTCATTTCTCAAGGGTAAATACATAGGGTTGGGATTGTTGGGTATCACACTGCAAGTATATGTTTAACTTTATAAGAAACTGAAAAGCTGTTTCCCAGAGTGGCTGTTTTGCATCTCCACCAGCAACGCACGAGAGCTCCAGTTGTTGCTCATCCTCAGCAGCACTTGCTATTGTCCTGTAGAGACTTTGCCACTGTAGTAAAAGTAGCACGCGTGGGATTTATGTTCAATTCCATTTAACTTTAAATCAAAAACATTTTACACTGAAAAACTTCGTGTATATTGTCTTTCCCAAATCAAAGTTTCTTTTTTTTTAAATTAAATTAAATTAAATTTATTTATTTATGGTTGAGTTGGGTCTTTGTTGCTAGGTGTGGGCTTTCTCTAGTTGCGGCGAGCGGGGGCTACTCTTCGTTGTGGTGCGCGGGCTTCTCGTTGCAGTGGCTTCTCTTGTTGCAGAGCACGGGCTCTAGGCATGCGGGCTTCAGTAGTTGTGGCACGTGGGCTCAGTAGTTGTGGCTCGCAGGCTCTAGAGTGCAGGCTCAGTAGTTGCGGCACACAGGCTTAGCTGCTCCACAGCATGTGGGATCTTCCCAGACCAGGGATCAAACCTGTTGCCCCTGCAGTGGCAGGCACTCTTAACCACTGCACCACCAGGGAAGCCCAAAGTTTCTTTCTTTAGATGTGTATGTTCCTAAAGGTGAGAATACTATTCCAAGGCATACATTAAAAGTACAGAAGTTCAAGGTTATATTAAAAGCTATTAAGACTTTGCTAGATTATTTTCCAAAATTGTAACAATTTAGAAGGTGACCAGCAATTTATGAAAGAAGAGTTTTATTGAACCCCCCTAACCAGTATTAAGTGGGTTTAAAATTTGCTAACTTAAAAAATAAAACAATTCTTTTAACATCTTTATTGGAGTATAATTGCTTTACAATAGTGTGTTAGTTTCTGATGTATAACAAAGTGAATCAGCTATATGCATACATATATCCCCATATCCCCTCCCCCTTGAGCCTCCCTCCCACCCTCCCTATCCCACCCCTCTAGGTGGTCACAAAGCACCGAGCTGACCTCCCTGTGCTATGCAGCTGCTTCTCACTAGCTATCTGTTTTACATTTGGTACTATATATATGTCAGTGCTACTCTCGCACTTCATCCCAGCTTACCCTTCCCCTTCCCTGTGTCCTCAAGTCTATTCTCTACATTTGCATCTTTATTCCTATCCTGCCCCTAGGCTCATCAGAACCATTTTTTTTTTAGATTCCATATATATGTGTTAGCATACTGTATTTGTTTTTCTCTTTCTGACTTACTTCATTCTGAATGACAGATTCAAAGTCCATCCACCTCCTTACAAATAACTCATTTTCATTTCTTGTACATATGTGCCACATCTTCTTTATCCATTCATCTGTCGATGGACACTTAGGTTGCTTCCATGTCCTGTTTATTGTAAACAGTGTTGCAATGAACATTGTGTTACAGGTCTCTTTTTGAATTATGGTTTTCTCAGGGTATGTGCCCAGTAGTGGGATTGCTGGGTCATACGGTAGTTCTATTTTTAGTTTTTTAAGGAACCTCCATACTGTTCTCCATAGTGGCTGTATCAATTTACATTCCTACCAACAGTGCAAGAGGGTTCCCTTTTCTCCACATCTTCTCCAGCATTTATTGTTTGTAGATTTTTTGATGATGGCCATTCTGACTGGTGTGAGGTGATATCTCATTGTAGGTTTGATTTGCATTTCTCTACTAATTAGTGAGGTTGGGCATCCTTTCATGTGTTTTTTGGCCATCTGTATATCTTCTTTGGAGAAATGTCTATTTAGGTCTTCTGTCTCTTTTTGGATTGGGTTGTTTGTTTTTTAATATTGAGCTGCATGAGCTGCTTGTAAATTTTGGAGATTAACCTTTTGTCAGTTGCTTCATTTGCAAATATTTTCTCCTATTCTGAGGGTTGCCTTTTGTCTTATTTATGGTTTCCTTTGCTGTGCAAAAGCTTTTAAGTTTCATTAGGTCCCATTTGTTTACTTTTGTTTTTATTTCCATTTCTCTAGGAGGTGGGTCAAAAAGGATCTTCCTGTGATTTATGTCATAGAGTGTTCTGCCTATGTTTTCCTCTAAGAGTTTTATAGTGTCTGGTCTTACATTTAGGTCCTTGCTGAGTAATCTTGGTTGTAAGTTTTTCCCTTTCATCACTTTAAACATGTCCTGCCACTCCCTTCTGGCTTGCAGAGTTTCTGCTGAAAGATCAGCTGTTAACCTTATGGGGATTCCCTTATATGTTATTTGTTGTTTTTCCCTTGCTGCTTTTTTTTTTTTTAAATGGGACACTTTCTAGAAGTGTCCTTTTTTTAAAAAATTAATTAATTAATTAATTTTTGGCTGTGTTGGGTCTTCGTTTCTGTGCGAAGGCTTTTCTCTAGTTGCGGCGAGCGGGGGCCACTCTTCACCGTGGTGCGCGGGCCTCTCACTGTCGCGGCCTCTCTTGTTGTGGAGCACAGGCTCCAGACGCACAGGCTCAGTAGTTGTGGCTCATGGGCCCAGTTGGTCCACGGCATGTGGGATCTTCCCAGACCACAGCTCAAACCCATGTCCCCTGCATTGGCAGGCAGATTCTCAACCACTGCGCCACCAGGGAAGCCCCCCCTTGCTGCTTTTAATATTTTTTCTTTGTATTTAATTTTTGATAGTTTGATTAATATGTGTCTTGGTGTGTTTCTCCTTGCATTCATCCTGTATGGGACTCTCTATGCTTCCTGGACTTGACTGACTATTTCCTTTCCCATGTTAGGGAAGTTTTCAACTGTTATCTCTTCAAATATTTTCTCAGACCCTTTCTTTTTCTCTTCTTCTTCTGGGACCCCTATAATTCAAATGTTGGTGCGTTTAATGTTGTCCCAGAGGTATCTGAGACTGTCCTTAATTCTTTTCATTCTTTTATCTTTACTCTGCTCTGCAGCAGTTATTTCCACTATTTTATCTTCCAGGTCACTTATCCATTCTTCTGCTTCAGTTATTCTGCTATTGATTCCTTCTAGAGAACTTTTAATTTCATTTATTGTGTTGTTCATCATTGTTTGTTTGCTCTTTAGCTCTTCTAGGTCTTTTTTAAACATTTCTTGTATTTTCTCCATTCTATTTCCAAGATTTTGGATCATGTTTACTATCATTATTCTGAATTCTTTTCCAGGTAGAATGTCTATTTCCTCCTCATTTGTTTGGTCTGGTGGGTTTTTACCTTGCTCCTTAAGCTGCTGCATATTTCTCTGTCTTCTCATTTTGTTTAACTTACTGTGTTTGGGGTCTCCTTTTCACAGGTTGCAGGTTCATAGTTCCTGTTGTTTTTGGTGTCTTCCCCCAGTGGGTGAGGTTGGTTCAGTGGCTTGTGTAGGCTTCCTAGTGGAGGGGACTGGTGCCTGTGTTCTTGTGGGTGGGGCTGGATCTTGTTCTTCTGGTGGGCAGGGCCACGTCCGGCAGTGTGTTTTGGGGTGTCTGTGAACTTAGTATGACTTTAGGCAACCTCTCTGCTATTGGGTGGGGTTGTGTTCCTGTCTTGCTAGTTGTTTGGCATGGGGCATCCAGCCCTGGAGCTTGCTGGCCATTGGGTGGAGCTGGGTCTTAGTGTTGAGATGGAGATCTCTCGGGGAGCTCTCGCTGATTGATATTACATGGGGCCAGGAGGTCTCTGGTGGTCCAATGTCCTGGACTAGGCTCTCCCACCTTGGAGGCTCAGGCCTGACACCTGGCTGCAGCACCAAGACCCTGCCAGCCACACGGCTCAGAAGGAAAGAAGGAAAAAAAAAAAAACCACGAACAGATAGATCCCCAAACCAAATGGTAAAAGCAAAACGAGGGGGGAGAGATGAGACAGTGGGATGCAGTGTGGGGGCTGACTTGGGGTTTCACCTGAGGCTTCCTTCCACCCCTGGCTACTGAGCTGCAGAGAAGGCAGGAGCTGCTACCCCTGCAGGCTGCCCCATCCTCCCTCCAAAACAATTTCAACTTGCATTTTTTGCAACCTTTGACAGTTCCCTTTGACAGTCTGCTTAGTAGCTCAATTTCCTTTCTTTGTGAGTTATTAGTTTAAGACCTTTATTCAAAAAGCAATAATATGGGACTTCCCTGGTGCCAGAGTGGTTAAGAATCCGCCTGCCAATGCAGGGGACACGGGTTCGAGCCCTGGTCCAGGAAGATCCCACATGCCACGGAGCAGCTAAGCCTGTGTGCCACAACTGCTGGGCCTGGGCTCTAGAGCCTACAAGCCACAACTACTGAGCCTGTGTGCCACAACTACTGAAGCCCGCGTGCCTAGAGCCCGTGCTCCACAAGAGAAGCCACCGCAATGAGAAGCCCGTGCACTGCAATGAAGAGTTGCCCCCACTCGCCGCAACTAGAGAAAGCCCGCACGCAGCAACGAAGACCCAATGCAGCCAAAAATAAATAAATAAATTAATTTTTTAAAAAAAAGCAATAATATGAACTCTGAACTCAATATAACAAAGATAATAGCCATTTATCCATTTTACTTATGTAAATTTTTTTAGAAACTTAGGAATTACAGAAAAATATAAAGAGGTTAAGTAAAAATTAAACTAAAATCTCACAACTCACAGGTAACCCAGTACATATTATGTCTGGTGAACATAACTTAAGACATCTTTCCTAAAAATACATTATTTAAGGTGTTTTTCCCCCTTCCCCATTACCACATGATTTCATATAACAGGGATCACACTACGGTTGTGATTTTGTACCCTGCTTTTATCACTCAATAATACGTTACAGAGAGCTTTCCATGACAATGAACATATTTATAAATCAGGGGTCAGCAAACATTTTTGTATAGGGACAGACAGTAAATATTTCAGGCCTCTGGGGCATTTGGTTTCCGTTGCAAAGGTTCAAGTGACCATTGTAGTGCGAAACTAGCTATAGACAATGTATCAGTAAATGAGTGTGGCTGTGTGCCAGTAAAACTTTATTAACAAAAACAGTCAGTGAACTGGATTTGGCCTGTGAGCCAGTTTGCCAACCCATACTATATACCATCCTATGTAATAGCTGCATAGAAATCCATTTATAGATCTTATAACTTATTTAGCTAATCCCTTATTGATAGACATTTAAGTTGTTTCCAAATTTTCACTGTATTATAAAGAACACTGAATCGCTTGTCTGCTGATGGGTGGGGCTGGGTTCCCTCCCTGTTGGTTGTTTGGCCTGAGGCAACCCAGCACTGGAGCCTGCCCGGCTCTTTGGTAGGGCTGATGGTGGACTCTGGGAGAGCTCACACCAGGGAATGCTTCCCAGAGCTTCTGCTGCCAGTGTCCTTGACCCCACAGTGAGTCACAGCCACCCCCCACCTCTGCGGGAAACCGTCTAACACTAGCAGAACTTTGAAAGGACCTAATGGATTGAAGGACTTTGGGAGGTGGTAGTGTTAACCTAGTAGATTGACACAGAGTAGGGATTGACACTACTTAAAATAATATAGGTGACTTCTCTGGTGGCACAGTGATTAAGAATCTGCCTGCCAGTGCAGGGGACACGGGTTCAAGCACTGGTCCAGGAAGATCCCACATGCCTTGGAGCAACTAAGCCCGTGCACCACAACTACTGAGCCTGTGCTCTAGAGCCCGTGAGCCACAACTATGAGCCTGTGTGCCACAACTACTGAAGCCGCGTGCCTAGAGCCAGTGCTCCGCAACAAGAGAAGCCACCGCAATGAGAAGTCCACGCACCACAATGAAGAGTAGCCCCTGCTCGCCACAACTAGAGGAAGCCCGTGCACAGCAATGAAGACCCAACGCAGCCAAAAATAAATTTTAAAAAAAAAAGGGAGTCAAGATGGTGCTGAAAGCATTGGGTTAGAATTCCACTCCAGCCAGTTGCTTGACATGTGATTAAAGGCAACCCTTGCTGAGGGTGAGGAGTTGAATAGTAGATTTACACAGACTACTGGTGGTTCTGGATATTTGCTGAAGAAAATAAGAGGGGAGAAGTTGCTGAGGAAAATCAAAGAATTAACAAGTTGTCCTGAAGGTTTCTTTGAGCTCTTGCCTGCATCTGTGTAATCCTGAGGTACCCACCCGAGCGCTCTGCATTTGGCAGTTGTCCAAGTACTTTTGTTGCAAGAGTGATGGCAACCAAACATTAATTTTTGGCATCATGGAAAGTGCTTTGGTTAAATTGAGAACTACTCTTTTGGAGATTGTGTAGTCAAAAGTATTAATTAAATTGACAACAGTGAAAAAAAAATAAAGAACACTGTCAGAATATTACTTGTAAAGACAGTTTGATAAAATTGTTTGATATTTCCTTAGAATTGCTAAAATCCTGAATCAAAGAGTATACTCAATTTACATTTTGGAGTGTATTGCTAGATGCTTTCCAGCAAGACTGTACCAATTCATAGTCTTGCACCCAGTGTATGAGAGTATCTGCTTCCTTGGATCTTGAGCAACATTGTACTTTGTCAGCTGCTACCTAAAACAATATCACACTATTTATATATTTACATTTTTATTTCTTGTGAAGATATATATATGAGTTTTTAAAATTATTGTGATCTGTACTTTTGTTAACTGCTTCTTCATGGTATCTGTCCATTTGTCCATTTTTCTTTTGGGGTGTTTACTTTTTCTGTTGACTCCTAAGTGCTCTTTATATGTTAAGGATAATAACATTACTTTTTAATCATGTTAAATAACATCACATGGTTTTGATTCTTACAACTTTGTTTATAATTTTTCTTGACAAATCAATTTTTAAAACATTTTTGTAATAAAAGTTATCAATTGTTTCCTTTATATGAAACAACTGTTTCCTCCATATTATGCGTTAAAAGGTTTTTCTCACCCCCAACATTTTAAAATATATTTTTCCATATTTTCTTAAAATCCTGGCTCTATGTAATCTTGAGTCACTTATTTGTGCATATATTCTCAATTGTAAAATGGAAGCAATGAGTACCTACCTTATGCATTCAATAAATATTTATTAAGCACCAAAGTGCTACCAGGTACTTTGTGGGAGCCAGAAATACAGCAATGAATAAAACAGACTGAAACTCCTGAACTAGTAGGGCTTACATTTTGGTGCCTGCATCCACAGGGATTAAAGGAAATAATATATATAAAGCCAATTTGCTATTCTGATTTGCTGGGTCCTTAAGCAATTGTGTGCCTTATTCTGTACTCACTTAGCCTATAATGCCCTTCCCCTTTTCAATTGAAATTCTTTTCACCTATCAAAGCATGGACCTCTCCATACCAAAATCTCTGTGCTATTCTGATCACCTCTGAATTTGTAACTTTTCTCTGGGCTCCCCTGCTACCAGCTTCTTTGGAGCATTTGGCTGATTCACCCTGCCTTGCAGTAAAAGCTCTTATATTAGTTGACTCCTCATTAGCTAGCAAGCTTTCCAAAGGCAGCAGCCATGACGCCTTCATCTCTGTATTCTCCCATCACCTGTTCCAGGGCCTGGTCCCATACAAGGTCTCCTACTGGGAATTTGTCAGTGTCAAAACTAACAAAGGAATCTACTAAAAAATATCTCCTTCATGCATTCTATCAGAGGATGTGAATAATTCCCTAAACATATAATTAAACTCACTGTGGTCCATGCAAAGAAAGAAAGAAAAGGACAGGGAGCATATTGCAGGGTTCTGACTGAATGGAGATTTCCCTCTTCCCTCTAGTTGAAGGGAAGACACAGAAAAGAGGATTCCAGTCGGAGGAAATGACATATACAAAACTCTCAGGTGGAGGCATCATGGAAAATTCAAGGGCTAAAAGAAGACCAGTGTGGCTTCAGGGAGAGTAGTGGCAGGGGGTGGGGGTGGGGTGAAGATAAAGCTGGATTGGTGAATGCAGCCATCTCCTGCTGGCCTTGAAAGTCAAGGTCAAGGGTGTGGCCTTCCTTGTAAGAGCTTTGGGAAGCTTTGCCAGTTTTAGAAAGAAGAGTGATACACCTGGCCTAGAATCATCAGAGCTGGGCTCCAGGACTAAGGCCGCTATTTTCTTGCCTGGTAACCTGCACAACCTCCCATTCCTTGGGTAGAACTAACCCCACATCTCGGAATGAGCGGTTCCAGAGAAACACACAGCCAGCTTTGCAAACTGCAGAGTCCTAGAAACAGAAGAGACTGCCATTAAACACAAATGCCTTCAGAGACAGCCAAGCCACTGCAGAGAGGAGAGGTCAATGGCATGGGCGCTGGAGCCCGCTAGATTTGGATCAAGGCTTCCCTGGGGTCTGCAGCAAGTTACGTAGCTTCTCTGGGCTTCAGTTTCTTCTGTAATAAAACAGGTCTCACCTGGTCAGGTTGTTGTGAGAATTAAATGAGTTGACAAATGCGAAGAGCTTAGCATATAGTAAGCACTCAAAAATGGTAGTTATAACATTACTATTACCATCACTATGACGAGATGGCTTTCCACCACCACCCCCATTCCTACTGCAGAGGGCTTAGTTAATAACACAGGGAGGGCAACACCCAGGGAGGGTGCTGCTGAAATAGCTGGATTTTCTGCATATCAGGGAGAAGGAGGAGGCCGCTTTGGAGGGGAGGAGCAGGCTAAGGAGGAGTGGGGACCCTGTGCTGTGGGAGGACAGAGGGGATAGGAGGTCCAAGAAGTGAAGAGGAGTTCAGAAGGGAGGACAGCAGTTATGGGGCTTCAGTTGCATTTTCAGGGCCTCTTCCTATGGGTCTCACTGCCCTCACTAAAAGATGGTCCAATCTCTCAGCCTCGATTTCTTCTGGTCTTTTGCTGAAAGGAGAATGGGAAGGAAAAAAAACAAATCTGCCTTTCTCAATTTTGTGTATCAAGTGTGCAGACACACGAGTGAACCCACAAACACTTGCACATTTACCTTGTGGGCCCTGTGGAATCTCCCTTTTCACAGAGAATACTCCTCAATTTTGCTCGGTACGCTGGCCTTTAATCTGTACAAACGGATGCACTACCATGGTGCCCGTGGATTGCAAAGCTCGGCCTTTTTCCTGTTTTGGGTTTTTTCCCCCATTTTTACTCTTTACTCAATCACTAAAGTTTACATGGTTTGCAAAAAATCACATTGTTGGTATAAATAGTAGTTGGTTTTGCTGGGCTGGATAAGGCAGCCACCAAAAGTTGTATTTTTCTAATGAAAGTTAAAGGTCTTTTTTTTCTTGCTAATTGTAGGTGTGAGCATTAAGCCTTTTCAGGATAACAAATACTGGTTCTACAGGTGCGTAATTGCTCACCTAACATTCTAGAGATGGCTTATATTTCGAAGTGACCAAGTAGTTGAAGAAAACTTAATAATACTTAGGTAAGGCAATGATGCCTGCTCTTAATTATCAAATTTAGTAACTTAACTGGAAACATATCTGTTTTGTGTTTCAAATGTCCTGTTTCTAATCTTGATTCTTTCATAACTAGCTGTGCGATCCTGGAACTATCTTAACTTCTCACGTGAAAAACAAACAGGGTTGCAACGCTTCAACAATATCTATGACACGAAAGGCAAGAAGGGGTGAGGACTATTCCAGGCGGATGACAACATCCTGAATGCAGAATGTGATCCTGGGCCAAATCCAATAGTGAGGGAAAAAAAGCAATGAAAGGCACTATCGGATCAATTGACAAAACTGAAACATGGATGGTAGATTGCTACCTTTCCTGAAATTGATAACTATACTGTGATTCTGTAGAAAAATGTCCTTGTCCTTAGGAAATACACACTGAACTATTTAGGATTAAAAGGATGTGATGGTTTCAACTTTCAACTGGTTCAGAAAAAATATGTATACATATATATATGTATATATATACACACACACACCCACATGTGTGAGCACATGTGGGTGTGTGTGTTGAGAGAGAAAGAGAAAGAGAAACAGAGAGAGAGGAAAAAGTGACAAAGCAAATGGGGGACACGTTAACTGGTAAATTTGGGTAAAGGCAATGTGTAAGAGTTCTCTGTGATACACTTGAAATTATCCTGTAAGCTTAAAATTATTTCCAAACACATAAATGAATAAAGGGGTTGGACTAAATTATGAATTTAAAATTCTAAAATTCTATGGACTGTTGTAGCTGTCCTTCATAAGTTTACAAGCAGCAACAGAAGTGCCAAGCCTGTGGGGTGTGGGAAGGAGCTCCCCTGAGGGCTCCTCATTGAATGAGACGCAGAGCAAACACCTGCAGTGTCATTTGCCGTCTCCTCTATAAGCTGTGTGACTGGAAAGTCCAGTTCCGAGATGCTTCAACAGAGCCTCTCTGGCACGGTGCAGCCCCTCCTCTCCTCTGATGACTGTGGGAAGGGCACTGTGCCATCCCAGGAGGGCGAGGAAGCTGACCCTGGCACCATCAGACCCCTGCTCTGCCCCTGACACACCATTCAGAACGGAGGCACCAGGCCTTAGGAGGAAAGAAAGGACCATCGTGTCCTCACTCTTGTCTCTCTCTGATGGACATCAGCTAAGAGCACTGCTGTATGCTTTCAGCTTTGTTGTGTCTCGTCTTTTCTTAAAATTGTCCTCTCTCTGATAGCCATTTCAAGGGTTTATATGGCCTCATTGCCCACAAAATTCTCTTTCATATGAGGCTTCTCAGGGTACCATTTTTCTATACCAGTGAGACCTGAATCATCAAAAGATGAAGTCCAAAGTTCTGTGAACCACTGGTGGGGAAAATAAAGTTACCACTAGCATATGTACCCTTGGAGGTAAGGAAGCTATTTATTTGAGTATTATTCACTGTTGGAAATGTTTTATTTTTTATATTCTTAACCATTTTTAAAATTGAAGTCTATTTAATTTACAATGTTGTGTTAGTTCCAAGTGTACAGCAAAGTGATTCAGTTATACATATATGTATCTATTCTTTTTCAGATTCTTTTCCATTATAGGTTATTATAAGATATTGAATACAATTCCTTTGCAGGTCCTTGTTGTTTATCTATTTTATATATAGTAGTGTGTACCTATTAATCCCAAAGCCCTAATTTATCCCTCCCCCCATTTCCCCTTTGGTAACCATACATTGTTTTCTATGTCTGTGAGTCTATTTCTGTTTTGTGAATAAATTCCTTTGCATCATTTTGTTAGATTCCACATATAAGTGATATCATATGATTATTTGTCTTTCTCTGTCTGACTTATTGTACTTCACTTAGTATGATAATCTCTAGGTCCATACATATTGCTGCAAATGGCATTATTTCATTCTTTTTCACAGCTGAGTAATATTCCATTGTATATATGTACCATATCTTCTTTATCCATTAATTTGTCAATGGACAATTAGGTTGCTTCCATGTCATAGCTATTGTAAATAGTGCTGCAATAAACATTGGGGTGCATGTATCTTTTTGAATTAGAGTTTTCATCTTTCCCAAGACATATGCCCAAGAGTGGGATTGTAGGATCACATGGTAACTCTATTTTTTAGGTTTTTAAGGAGCCTCCATATTGTTCTCCTCAGTGACTTCACCGATTTACATTCCCACCAAGAGTGTAGGAGGGTTCCTTTTTCTCCACACCCTCTCTTAGCAATTATTATTTGTAGACTTTTTAATGATGGCCATTCTGACTAGTGTGAGGTGATACCTCATTGTAGTTTTGGTTTACAGGAAATGTTTTATTTTTTTCTTTTTGGAATATCAAAAAAATATGGGTCAGTATTAATAGCCTTCAAATACATGAAAAAGGTGGTGGATACAAAGATTTCTTCTACTGCCATCATGAACTGCTGCAGGCTAGGAGCTGCGTCTCACTCTTCCGTGAGCTCCTCACAACATCTAGCAGTGGTGAGTTCAAGAAACAAAGCAATGAGCCAGCACTGCCACTCCGAAACTTCAGTTGAAACAGTGCTCCTTCCCTTCAGATCAATCAGCCTGGACTAAATCATTATCTGCTCTTTTTATTTATGGAGGAAAACTGTCAGGAGTTAGGGGAACCATTTATCTGACCTTCGGAGGCTCTTTCTAACCGAATGATCTCGGGTGGTATTTGTATAATATTCAAGTAGATAGATACATCCAATAATTCACAAATATACAAGTCATTATTTTAATACAATAGTTGGGAATACAATGTGAATAACATAAGCCTGAGATTTAAATGTTTTTGAAGAAAAATGCAAATAAATGGGGGTAACCAGGCAATTAGATTAAAGCAGTTTGGCCAGTGCCAACTGGAACGTCTACCTAATGTTGACAGTAACACTGTTTAGAAAATCAAGGTAATTAACTCTTGCTGACACTGACTGAAAACTGGCTAAATTAGATCCCTAAAAAGAGCAGGGGGAAAGGAGAATTGGGGACACAGTTGTACGAACACAAAAGGAAACTCATGAGGGGAAAGCAAATCTGCTTGAGGCTGGGGGAATAAAAGGAAAGGAGAAGAAAGGGAAGGACACGTGTGATGTAAAACTCCTGTTCTTTTTCTCAAGGTTTCAGATGACTTTCAGATGGCACCACCTCAGTCAGCTTTCTCCCCACTCAACCCTTCACCTCACCACAAAATGTACAACAAAAACAGTTGAGAAGAACAGAGCAACTAGATGGTGAACCACCTCCCACAGAACCTCTAAAATGTCTGAATCTTGAAATGGGCCTGTCTGCACTTTGTTTGGTCCATGGTAAATTCCCAACAAATCTGGACTAATAAAATATCCTTGAAAAGCGAGTGTGCAGAGTTACAAGTTTTAGACAGATGGTGGGAGCCAGACTAACAACAAGGAACTGACTTTTCCTCTTTGGTACCACCACTTGGTTGTGTAACATGTTCAAGCTGATGGGATGGCTATTCAAGTCAGAGTAGTACACTGCAACTAATGTTTTCAAAAACCATGAAAAACCCATCTCCCAAACTTCCAATAGCTTGGTGAGGTTCTCCTTAAGCTTCCAAGCAATGAAGATCAGTCAATGTCAGTACAGAAGAATTTTTACCCACAAAAAATTTTTACAGTCAAGTCTGTTAATACTGGTTTATTTGCAGCCCAACCTCCTCAAGACAGCAAACAGTGGTATTGGTTGCCCTCTGCAGTAGGCTGGTGAATTCAGCGAACTATCAAGATCAAGAAAATGCCAAATGCATGTAACTAATTCTCCTTGAATTCCAGAAATGCTGGCAAGAGAATGAGTTCTTAAATCTAGGATTTTTTTTTAAATAATGTCTTTATTTCTTCTGGTTTGATCATTCTCCTTTCTTTTTTTTTTTTAATTTTTATTCATTTATTTGTTTTTGGCTGCATTGGGTCTTCATTGCTGTGCATGGGCTATCTAGTTGTGGTGAGTGGGGGTTACTCTTCGTTGTGGTGCGCGGGCTTCTCATTGTGGTGGCTTATCTTGTTGCGGAGCACGGGCTCTAGCTACGTGGGCTTCAGTTGTCATGGCACGCGGGCTCAGTAGTTGTGGCTCGTGGGCTCTAGAGTGCAGGCTCAGTAGTTGGGGCACACGGGCTTAGTTGCTCCATGGCATGTGGGATCTTCCCGAACCAGGGATCGACCCTGTGTCCCTTGCACTGGCAGGTGGATCCTTAACCACTGCGCCACCAGGGAAGTCACTTAAATCTAGGATTTTAAAGTTGAGGGTATGTGGGAAAGTAACACACCACTCAACCCCAGCCCGATGTTGGACTGTCTGTGAGGCAGAGTAAGCTGGCCTGTTGATTTTGAGACATCATGGGAAGGTCCGAGGCGAAGATCCTTCGATGCTGAATCAGTAGTCAACCACAGCAGCTATACTTAGAAGCTTCTCAGAGAGTTCTCCAGACTGAGAACTTCCATGGTGTGTGCTTTTAAAATATCTCTACAAATTATTTGAAACTATTCCCATCAAGAAATGGAGTCTAAATTTCCTTCCCTTAAATATGAGCTGGCTTTAGTGACTTGGATTCAATGAAGAAAATGAGGCTGGAAGTGACATGCTGTGACTTCTGAAGCTGGGTTATAAAAGGAGACACAGCATCTGCCAAGCTCTCTCTTGAACTGCTCACCCTTGAAATCCATCTGCTGTGCTAAGAGAAGGTCAGGCCAGTGGAGGGGCATGGGCATGTGTTCCAGCTGACAGGCCCAGCAGTGGTCCCAACCAGCAATCAGCATCAACCAGCTGATGTCACGGGTGTCACCTGAACCTTGTGAGTGAGGAAGCCTTCAAGAAAACTCCAACCCTGACTGCCCAGCGACCATCTGACTGTAACCACATGAGTGAAAACCATGTAGATGAGGCCTGTCAACTCCCAGATCCATAAGAAATAGTAATAATAATGTGTTGTTGTTTTAAGAGAGAGCTCTGCAAAACATGGCGTGTTGGTAAAGTCTGGCCTGCAGCCCATTTTTCTACAGCCAGTGATCTAAGCTAGGTTTGGTACATTTTTAAAGGGTTGTAAAAGAATCAGAACCAAACAAAGAAAAACATGCAACAGAGACCATATATGGCCCTCAAAGCCTAAAACAGTTATTCTATGGCCCTTTATAAAAAAAGTTTGCTCACTACTGTGTCAAGCCACTAAATTTTTCAAAGGTTTGTTATACAGCTATAGATAACTGGAACACATGGTACTTTTTGAACAAAATAAGTGTCACCAATGGGCAAATGCTGGATTTAGAGCACCATGAAAGTCACACTGAAAAGCCACAACTCAACTGCTATCTGCAAGTTAATACTTACCCTATCAATAATTGCTATCGTACAATATTCTAATTTCATAAACACACTTGATCAGCCAAAGCAAAAGTGATGGTAATATGATTCATCAACCAAGAAGAGTATCTTAAACATGTATCTCAGATTTGATTCTAGATTAAACTTCAAATTCTCAGAGACTCATTAATAATTTTAGTAATAACAGCTGGTATTTACTGAATCCTTATTATGTTCCAGACACTGTTCTAAGCTATTTCATATGTATTACTTCAATTAAGCCTCATGACAACCCTTATTTACATTTTACAGATGAGAAACTGAGGCACAGAAAAATGTTCTAACCTGTACAAGATCACACAGGTAGTAAGTCTGGAGCCAGGACTGACTTGCACCTGTGAAATTCATCACTGCATGATGCTGCTCCTCTCCAGAAAAAAATGTCTAATCAAGACACCCAATCCTGGGTTAAAGAACGCAGCTGGCTTCCACAGGGCAGGCAGCACCCACACTCTCTTACCAGTCTTCCCTGCATGCTGCTAGTCAAGGGTGCTCTCCACCCACAAGGGATCAGGCCTGAAACCCGGGTCCCCATTTCATTCCGCTGGAACCTAGTACCTCCAATAGCACTAGTTTTTCTGTTGAGAATATCTGAAACTCCTAGACTATCCCCAAACTACAGTTAGTTTTAAGCTGTTCTTTCCAAACCATCAATGTCTTCCTCACATTTTTCCTCTGGTTTCTGTCAATCAACACATGGAAAATTACGCTTGCCAAAGGAATGATTGTCAGGAGAGACACAACATAGGTTCTACGTTGCCAGCTCTTGGCTAAACAAAATCAACAGACTGACCAAGAGCCAGTGGTCCAAATCACTGTTAGGACCAGTGATCATGGAAAATGAAATCAGCATCAGTTTCCTCATCTGCAAACTGGAAGTGATGATACCTATCTTTATGATTTGTTGTGTAGCTAGTGCCAAGATGTATAAAGGGCCTAGTCCAGTGTCTGGCATTCAATTAATGGTGGTTATAACTATTGTAAGTTTAACACAGAACTTGCCTCTCTTTTAAAGAGCTGATAATTGGCCAATGACATTTCACTGAATAACTGGAAAAGCTGTTAATCACAAAGAAAGATCCATATTCATGAAACCAGACACAGAATAAGAGTTGCTGCTTCCCATTGGTTACACATCTTTAATCTCCCTTTGTAACAAGCCTTTTCACATTGGAAGGTGTGGTTTTAATTATCTATAAAAATGGCCCCTTCACATTCTTCTTTCCAGCTGAACTTGGCACAAATAGCTGGAGATCAGTGTAAGAAAGAAAGAAAAGGCAATGCTCCAACCTGAACAACATGCAAGGCCACCTCAGCACAGTGACCAAAGGCACACACAGCACCTTGTCTACTCACCAGAAGGGAAAAATAATGAGGCGGCTGATGAAAAATATGATGGAGAAGATGAAAAACAGGGCGTTACAGGTTTGCTTCCATCCGGCATAAGAAAACATCTTAGCAGACTGAGAAAATAGAAAGAAATTGCATTCAGATAGGGTGATATTCATGTAAAATTTTTAAATTAAATATTTATAGATTAAATTATACCTGGGATTTGCTTCAAAATCTTGGTGGGGGTTGGGTTATGGATGAGAAATAGCCGAAACAAGATTGGCCATATTGATAACTGTTAAAGCTGGATGATGGGTCCACTGGGCCCATTATACTCTTTACCTTGTCATATGTTTGAAACTTTGCATAATATAATGTTTAAAAAATTAGTTAGAATGACTGTAATATTACTCCTGTATTTCACAAGCACTACAAATTAGCATAATTAATTTTAGCATGTATTTTATCTGGGCATTTATTGAATTCCTCCATTTAACTGGGAGGAGAGCGGGATTGAAGAAAGGCTGGGATATGAGTGAAGTCCTGGGCTGGGATGGGCATGTTGCAATCAAGGCGGCTACTCTAAGGCAGATGACAGAAGAAGTGGGGTTAGGAGGCAGCCCTTGGGGCCATGTCCTGGTTGAAGTAAAGTTTCAAGCACTTGATTTTCCCTACTTACTTTATGCTAGCCTGTAGTGCTCATATTATCTGTGTTGAGTGAAAAGAATTACAGAAAATGTTGTTTATTGTGGTACTAATGTAACGAGGATGTTCTCTTGCATTATCCAGCGGAGCCCAAGGCTGAATGGGAAAGAGTCTGAAGTTGGGGGTGGGAGGTCGGCAAGTGGGTGGTGTGGTTCAGCCCTGCCAGTTTCAGAACTGAAATCACCCAGGAACCTCAAGGCCCATCTAGAACAAGAGAAGCAGCTTATTACATTTCAGGAATGGTTTACATTGCATTTTCCATACTTACCATGGGGTAAGAATGTGATCAGACTATGGGATTGGCAGGGTCCCAAAAGGGAACAGCCTCCATTGCTGAGATAGAAGGCTGGCACGCCAGCTGGGCAGGACTTGGGTATGGGGAGAAAGGCCAGAAGTTTAGAGGGCTTGGAATGGAGTGGGGAGCTGTTTGAAGGGTCAGAAGGTAGGCCAGGGCAGGAAGCTAGAGATGTGCATAGGCATGAAGAGTGCTACTTTGCCCCCACTTGTGATGGCAAAGTAGCACTCCTTTGGGCAAATGCACACGTGGCCTATTCTGGGCTGTGCAAAGATGGATATCAGAGAGAAACCCCTCTCCTTTGCTAAGTATCAGTCAAGATACTGTTAAAGTGTTGGGTCCTGGATCCAAACTTAACATGCAGAAAACTAGAGAAGATCATGAAGATGCATGAAGAAGGCACAAGGTTGCTTACGAGTAAAAATTGTAGATGTTGAGGCTGTTCTTCCTTGCAAAGAAAGAACTAAGAAATGACCCAACAACTGTCTTAAGGAACATGAAAGATTAATAGTCTCCATCTTTAGGAAGGTCTAAACAGGGGTAAAAGTTGTACCATGTCTGGGTTCAATTAGAACTTGACTGAGAGGACAAACACTAAAACAAACTACTTGAGGAAGCTATGGAATAGGCACTTCTGGAGAATATAAAAAATCGGCCCCACGCCACTATTCAATGTTGTTTCTACCACCAGCTGATGGAGGGTAGTGGCCTCACTCACCGAACCTCAAGTTAGATCATGACTTGTGAATCAAGAATTATTGATGATCATTAACAACATGAAGCTGTTCTCATAGTTTACCCATGTAGGGAACTGAGTTTGACATTTCATTTTTCTTCTGTTTTTTACCTAAGGACCTCAGAACATTTTCAAACGATAGTGAGCTAAACTGCACAATATACCCTAAGAGGTAGATATGACTTCTCATGCTACAGCTGAGGATAGAAACAAAGCATTAAGTGATTTGTCCAGGTCACCTAGGGAGCTATGTCATGTCAATGGCAGGGTAGACAGGGATAACACGGTGCTCATTCCCAGTCCCAACACCTAACTCTCCCTTTTAGTAACACAATGAAGCTGTTTTTACGGTGGACACACACCAAAGGCAATTGAACTAGAGGGTTAGAAGAATAGAGTAGCATAAAATTTTTAACTCATGGCCAATTTGGTCTTAATTTTCAGGCAGGGTTTCTGAGATATGATCAGAGAAGGAGGTAATTATAGCAGAGATGGCTACATTCAGAGAGCAACACATGGCAAAACTGGCACAATCCTTCCTAAGCCATGTGTTGCCCTGAAGCACATATAATAATCTTGACGTTAGAATGGTATTTACATGTCTAATTACGATTACATACAAGAAATACAATTCTGTACACAGCTAATGTTTTAACAACAGCCAGTTGCTTTGAAATGGCTTCAAATGACTTCTGGTTATATCTAGAACAGGGTTTGGCAAATTACAGTTCAGCCTATGGGCTAAAGCTGGTCAGCCCTTGAGTTAAGAAGGATAAGAATAGTTTTCACATTTTTAAAGGGGTACAAGAGAAAAGAAAAAACAACAAAAAAGAAAAATATGTGACAAGAGATCCTATGAGGCCCACAAAGCTAGATTTACTACCTGGCTCTTTACCAAAAAGTTTGCTGAACCCTGATCTAGAAGAACAAGATCTTATTAAATTAAATTAAATTTCTTCCATATCAACTTACATTCAATTATTAGCCCTTGAAGAGGCAATCCTGAATGCAAATAGGTTAGCATTATTTCCTCCGGCTTCATTATAAATGAGTATATTTAAATGATGAACAATGGCTCTAAGTACAGCAGGACCCACTGCCTCAGGGTAAACAGGAACCAAAGCACATCAGAAACATGTAGAGAAAACAATCCTAATTTTGCATTGTTCCTTATATTTTGTGTGGTTTGGGATTAGGAAGACTCTTGTTTTAATGTCCCCTGCTCTGAAACATTCCTTCCTTAGAAAATAAATGTCATTTAAATAAACATCGGCTTTCATTCCTTAAAGCTGGAGGAGGGTCCACGCAGGGAGGTGCAAGCATTCGGTGCGTATTTAGCTTTGCTTAAGTGAATATACGGTGCCGACCAACTTTAAAAATCTACAATGTCATAGTCCAAGTTTTCCGTTTAAAAGCTTAGAGTTCATTCCTCTTCAGATACCTCAGCTTACTTCCTAAGCTAATATCTGCATGCAACTTGCATAAGTGGAATCCCACAAATTAACCTCTCTCTCTCGAGTACCATGGAGAAAGAAGGTTAGAAAATAAAAACTGAAAGCTTTCCTTTCTTTGAACTTGAAAGATCTGGGGACCTAGAGACATCTGCAGACTTTGGGTGTTTTCAGGACAGAGAGCTCTGCTAAATCACTCACAGACAATTCTTCCTGTGAGGAGTCACAGTTAACCCAGGACATGGTATTGTTATTAGTTTTTTAATGGCAAACGTTTACCTCCAGCCAAATGTCGGCCACATCGTGTAAAATCATCACGAGGGTCCCACTGCGAATATAATTAGCACACCAAGAGAAGCTCATCAAACTAACAGCAGCCAGGTGGTGGATGACATGAGCTAGAAAATCCTATATAATGAGGGGAAATGGAAACCATTAAGCAAATGCAGTTATTTCTCAATCACTGGAAGAGATAATAATAATTTTAAAACTAACAACTTACATCTGCATATTTTGAACTGTGTAAAATGCTTTCACTTTTATTCTTAAGCACAATCCTTGTGAGGGAGATAGAACAAGAGTTATCCTCATTGATTAAGTCATTTAACATTGAGATAGCATTGAACCGTTGTCATCTAAGTCCTAATATCTGCTGTTCTTCCCACTGCCCTACACTGGATATATGTACACACACACACACACACACACACACACACACACACACACACACACAAGACATACATACACACACAAGCATATTCCTGTGTACATTTACATTTATTGTTAATTCCCTGCCTAATTCCAAGACAGATATAATAAAACTACACAACTATTAAAATAAGAGTTACTGCATATGAAATAAGGAACAAATGAAAGTGGAATAACTGCAGTAGCAAAATACTTCACACCCACCAGGATAGCTATAATAAAAAAGACAAACAATAACAAGTGTTGGCTAGGATGTGGAGAAGTTGGAACCCTTATACATTGCTGGTAGGAATGTAAAATGGCATGGCTGCTTTGTTAGAGTCTAACAATTCCCCCAAAGGTTATACATAGGACTACTATATAGTCTAGCAATTCCACCCCTAGGTATATACATGAGAGAAATAAAAATATATGTTCATGCAAAAATTTGCACATCAATGTTCATAGTAGCATCATTCATAATAGCCAAAAAGGTAGAAACAACCCAAATATCCATCAATTGATAAATGGATAAACAAAATGTAGTATATCCATATAATAGAATATTATTCATTAATAAAAAGGAATGAATTACTGATGCATGCTACAACATGAATGAATCATTATGCTAAGTGAAAGAAGCCAGATACAAAAAAACATATATTGTATGATTCCATTTATATGAAATATCCAAAAGAGGCAAATGCATAGAGGCAGAAAGTAGATAGTGGTTGCGTGGGGCTGTGGAGGTTAGAAGAAATGCGGAGTGACTGCTAAAGGGTACAGGATTTCTATTTGAGGTGATGGAAATAGAATTGACTGTGGTGATGACTGCAGAATTCTGCAAATATACTCAAAACCATTGCATTATGCACTTTAAATAGATGAATTGTACAGTCTGTGACTATCCTGATTAAAATGTTTAAAAAAACTTAAAGACTTCAGTTTCCTTGTAGCCAAAGTAAAAGAATAAACATGATAATAATAACAGCCTAATTTATTAAGTACTTACTATACACCAGAAAGTGCTTTGTATGAATTAACTTGTTTAATCCTCACAACAACTGGAGGAGATAAGAACTATTTTTAGCTCTACTCTATATATGAGGAGACAGATCTAGCTTAGCAAATGTAACCAACTAGCTCAAGATGTTAATGAGTGGTGAAGTCAGGGATCCAAACTTCGGCAATTTGACTCCAGAGCCTGTGCTTTACCCAATTCCTAATAATTTTATGTCTCTGAAGATGTGTATTTACAAATATATGACATATATCTACATTTAATTTTTGAAAAGGTGTCCAATGCACCTGTAAATAATAAAGAGAAAGCAACTACTGAAAAAAATAAAAGGATCAAAAGTGGGAAAAAGATAGGATCATTACAGGATCAACCTACCTGAGTATATCTATGAAGACCTTCTAAATAATGATTATTTTCAATTCTATCCCTTGAGAAAATGACTCAATCAATTAAATTTTGACATATTCTTAGCCTAAATTAAGTTAATAACAGTTAAACTATAGCTGTTATTAAGTTTTATGAAAAAGGAAATCATTTCAATCAGATTTTTTCACAGTATGTTCTTATGGTTTATTCTGTAAGTTTCTTTTCAGATCTCCAGTTGAGCAGCTGACTGGGCCCCTTAGTGATAGACTGTGCACCATCGCTCACTCAAACATCATTTAGTCAAGCCAACTTGGTTTTATCTCCTTAATACTGAATTCAACTTAATTTTATTTATCACCCAAACTTTGCTACAAACCAATCTTTCATATAGAGCGTAGCATATAAAGTACATGCCAAGAGTATTTGTCATTTGATCTGTACTGCTAACGTATATGAGGAAATCCGTGACTGCTCTGAGAGTCTAATACAATTTTCTGTACCAGCAAATAGGAATCAGTACCAACCAAACAGTTCCTAAAATACCACACTTTGTGACCTCAGAGGATGCATTTAGCATGCCTGTGACTTAGTTTCCCTGCAAATAAAGCAAAGCTAATAGTGCTTGAAGCAATGTTTTCTAACAAGGATCTTGGATGAATTAAGGAAAAAATGTTTTCAAAGTCACTGAATACATCAAAAGAATTATATAAAGTGGTCTGTAATCAACTAAAGGACGTGGCTGTAGAATTAAAACTACTAGCACTTTTCTTCTTTGCACTGAAGAATACTAAATTCTCAAACCAAAAGAAAGAAGCAGACATCATAAAGGAGAGTTCTTTTCTTATTGAACAAGTGTAGAGCTTCAAAGTTAAAGTTTCTATAATGTTTCACTACAAATACTTACCAAGGCACCAAAGTATGAGCATATTTGCACTATTCTTTGTGTTATAAAAGCAAAAAAGTTATGAACTGGAACTGAACATATATAAAAATATGATTTAAAGATTAGGATTTGGGGCAGGGGGATAAAAACTTTTGAAAAAAATGGATAAAGTAGTTTTGTAAATAAGACACTTACCTTCCTCTTGATATCAGAGCCAAGGCTAAATAAGAGAGACCAATAAAAACTCATCTCCAAAATGTAGTACCAGTACTGAGATGGCAGCAAGGGCTGAGGAAAACAAGAGTATTCACTACTTTAATGTCACCATATAAACAACTCATTTTAAAGATTAAAACTATTGTTTATACCTATTTATATTCCACAAAATTCTCCCAAATAATAATGTTTTACATTTCAACTTCTGAGAAGAAATCAGAGACAATATTTTGAGGCATTTTGTTTCTAAAAAGGGAGACAAGAATTCCAAAGTCAAGTTAAATGTTTTGTTTAAAATTTAATAAAACTACAACAGGTGTAAAAGCATTCTTTTAGTTGATTGAGAGTTAAATTAGAAAAATAATTTAAAAATCTTTACTTAAGAACAATGGAAAAGCTGTTCTGCTTGTCCCACAAAATACCTTGTTTTATGTTTCTTGAATACTACTCAAATCTGATGTCCTAACCTCTTTTGTAGTGACAAGATGGTGATCCAAATTGGCCCATTCTCAAATGGGACAGTAATAAAATATATACAATTATTTAAGTACTCTAAAAATGTCTCCTGAAAAAAACAATGAAATTTCCATAGCTAGAATTTTCTTTAAAGTAGGAGGGGTGGTGTGCTTGTTTTAGCTAAGCTGAGACACTATATTATTTGGTGTGATGGGTTGTAACATTAATGCCCTCAATGAATCTCACCTTCTCATATTCATGCCCTGGTACAGTCTTCTCTAACATCACCAGGAGGCCTTTGAATCTTGGCCTTTGGTCAAGGGGACATAGCAACTATGATGCAATCAGAGACCTCATAAGCACCATGTAAGAAACCTGAGCTATCCTTCTGGAGGTCACAAAGTAGAGCATCAAGGTGTCCACTGACAAAAATACAAATGAGGGCACCAGGGACATGTGATATGCCCTAGCCAGCCTGTCAACTAACTGAAAATGCATGAATGAACTCAGCTAACACCACATGGAGCAGAACTGCTCGGCTGAGCCTAGCCAAAATTGCTAATCCATATCATAAGCAAATAAATGGTTGTTGTTTTAAGGCACTAAGTTTTGGTGATGATTTATTATACACCAGCATATAACTGACACACCTGAGAAGTGAAGAGTAAAGCTAACACATTAAATGGAATAATTTTCTGGTCAACTCATCATCCTTGATAAGGCCAAGAAAGAATAAGAGTTTCTGCTTTCTTCTATGACAAACAAGCCTGTATGAGACTAACCCTCCTAGTGAGAACTACTTAAAAATATGGATAAAGTACAGAAAAAATATCTGTTTGAAGGCATTGGAGAACAACCAAGGCATCCAGAACCTGTGGAGCCAAGATTTCAAAGAGAAGAAAAATACATTAAATGAAATCCTTTATTTCAAGTGCATCCTTAATTCAAGAAGTACTACAGACCCTACGCAGGATAATTTCAAAGAAAACCACACCAATGTATAGCATAAAGTCTGCATTTGCTAATTTATAAGCAGTATAGAGCCCAGAGACTAAGAAGCAGTAGTTAAGTAGGACTTTTGGCAATCTCATAGTGCTAGGAAGTAAACTGGTATTCAGGGCCAGCAAGGGAAAAGAAGTCCTGGTAAATACTATAATCTTTTATTTAAAACCACTGTAAGAGAATACCCTAGGAATACGGGCAAGTTGTAAATACATCTGCCCTCACAAAGACTGGAGTCCAAATTAAATCCGTCAATCACAGATAAAATTTAAGGTGATCTGTCTCTAACTGCTTAACAGAAGTGAAAGTAAGTCCTCTCAGGAGGTAGATAATACCATTTCTAAGCATTATTTTTCATATGCAATGTCTATCATTCAATCAAATGTTATCAAGCATAAGGAGACAGGAATAAGAAAGAAAATAGACCCACAGGTGAGCAAGATATTGGATTTATCAGACTCTGACTTTAAAATAACTTTAAAAACTAACCACGTATTTAAAGTTATTTTTAAAAATTAGTGGGAATTTTCAGTAGAGAACTGGAATCCATAAAAAAAGAATTAAGTGAAAATTTGAGAAATGAAAAATACCATAACTAAAATTGAGAACTCAAAAGATGTGTTTAAGAGCAGATTAGACACTGCTGAAAAAAGCACCAGTGAACTGGAGGACATGAAAGTAGAAAATGTCCAGAACTGTGAAGGGTCTGAGATTTTACCCTACTTGCAAGTTAGCTTGCCATAGTTTCATGAATGCTGATAGAAGATACGAGACTCCTGGGTCAGAGATAAAGGATAGCTTATTATTCACACGAATACAGTTGCCAGAATATCAGTATTTGGGCCAGTTATCCCACCCCAATTCCCATGGCTAAACAAAGAGGGTCAGGTGACATCTGCACATGCAGTGGGTTTTGCTACCAGAGAGGAACCCTGAGCTAGGGAACCTAAATCTTTATAATGGACAGTGACATGCATACCAATTGCTTCAGAGGAGACATTACCTCTATCTTCCAAGGTTGCTTGCCATACAAACATCCTTGGAAAGACAGTACAGAATAAAAGTCAGTCCGTGTATCACTTCATATGACATGCAGAAATGCAAGAGGTCTGTGGAGAACTGTGTCCCTATAGACTGAAGCAGTAAGGCAAGAGGTTGGAAAATATTAGGGAAAGCATAAGAGAGCTTCAGGACCTAGCATAAAGGTCTAACGTATTAGCACACTTGTAATTGGAATTCCAGAAAGAGAGGAGAGAGAGAAAGGAACAGAAGCAATGGCTAAGAATTTTCCAAAATGGACTTAAGACATCAAGCCACAGATTCAAGAAGTACTATGGACAATAAGCAGGATAAATTCACAGAAGACCACATTTATACATATCATACTAAAATTGCTGAAAGACAAATACAAAATATTAAAATCAGAGAAAAAGGACACCATTTGAAGAAGCAAAAATAAAATGGATAACTGAATTCTTAAAGAAACTGAGGGGATCCAGAAGACAATGGAATGACTTCTTTAAAGTGCTTAAGGAAAATAACTACTAACCTAGAATTCTATGCCCAGCAAAAATATCCTTTAAAAATATAGGGTAAAATGATAACATTTCCAGACAAGCAAACCAAAGGGGATTCTGCAGCCAGAAGGATAATAATCCCAGATGGAAGCATGGAAATGCAAGATGCCAAGGAACAGCACGGAAAGGGCAATTTGACTGATTTACAAATCAATTATTGTAGTGACTTGTAGGGTTTTAAATATTTGAAGGAGGGGATAGGAGTAGTCTGATGATCTTTCAGTGACTGGATAGAGGTAAGAGCACTAATTTACATTAGACTCTGATAACTGAAGGATGCATATGGTAATCTCTAGGATAATGACTAAAAGAATAAAAACATGCATAACTGAAAAGCTAATATAAGGGAAGAAACAGAATAATAAATTTTTAAAAACTTCACTGTCCCATAAAAAAGTAAGAAAAGAGTACAATAAATGAAATGTATCAGGTGGTACAAGTAGAAAATAAATACTAAGATGGTAAATTTAAACTCAAATACATAATTACATTAACCATGAACAAAGAAAAGGAATGAGACAAGTGATGGGTAAATAAGGAACAAGGGTAAGTAAGCTCCAGTATAGAAAGAGCCAAGGACTTCACTGAAGTGGACGGAGAGCAGGATGGGACTCAGACCTAAATCAGGGGACAAGCTGCTGAGGAGGGAAGGGACTACATCAGTGTGACTTACCTGTCTAGGATAGCCATTCCAAACCTCCCAAAGGTCATATACCCAAGGTTTCTGGAAAAACAAGGAACCAAGAGAAACTTTGTCAAAGGCTGATTTCAGCAGAGACATAAGCCCTTCCTTATGTCACTGATAGGGAGGAAACATGCACAGTAAGATGCACTTTTATCACATTCCTGCTGCTCCAGCTGCACCTCTCTCCCTCCACAGGTGTTTCTACTTGTTCCTATACAACACCCCTGTGACATGCACGACTTCTAGTGAATCTGGGACCAATAATAGTCCTGTGTCACAAAGGAAATTACTTATTTCAAACAAGTGCCTCTTCTAATGAAATTATTTCTGAACCAATTAGATTACTGCTTCTATAGCAATAAAAATATCTTGAAACATCCGTAGCAATAAAATATCTTAAGAGAAATCTTGAAAGAATCTTTAGAGACATCTCTAAAAGCTAGCTATCTTTTTTTTTTTCTGTTTAACAATTTACTATTAAGTTTATACATCACTTAATAAGGTAATTATTTAATAATTATTTAAACAGACAATGCAAAGAGAATATGGTAAGGACAGATTTGATTTCTAATGGGAAAGAAATGAAAGTCTTCATAAACAAGTGGCCTTTGATATGGAACTAGATGGAATTTGATGGGCAGAGATAGAGGGGGAAGGGCAAGACATTTCTGGCAAAGGGGATAATATGTGCTAAGATCCTAAAGTGGGGATGTACCAGGTATATTCAGTGGATTGTCAGTGGTCCAGTTTAGTTGGTGTGTGGGTTGCAAGAGTGGAAACAGGGAGATATTAGGTTTAAAAACTAACATTACAAATGCAAAGCTTCACAAAAGCTTTGAAAGACAGACTGAGGAGTTGCTACTTCTCTAGGTATTAGAGTGAGTAGAGGTTTAAAAGCTGGTTACCTTATTGAAAGTATTATATCCCAAGGAATTCACAGGCAGGAATTTTAAAAATTAAAGACAAATTCCAATCAAAGATATCAGAAAGACAACTTACATCATAAAGAAAGGCAATTCCAGCAATGGTAATCATTAAGTAAAATGTAAATCGCCAGCTGCCAAAAGAAAGAAAAGTCTTGTTAAGGTGACTGACAACTGAGGAGAAAAACACTTGCTATAACAGTTTGGAAAGAATGCACATTCTGGAATCAGAAAAATCTAAGTTGATATCCTGATTCTGCCACTCGTTGGATGGCTATAAGTTCAGATAAGTAACTTAACTCATGGAGCCTTAATTTCTTCATCAATAAAATGGGAATAACAAAACTTACCTCAAAATGTAAAAAGAATCAAAGATAACTTATGAAAAATATTGATCATAGTGGCTGGTATAAAGTAAGCAACAATAAATCATAGCTATTGTTATTATTTTTTTTTAAGTTTCTTGCAATGCAAGTATTTTATTATTTTTTTTAAATATTATTTTACTCTTTTTTTAAATGATATATTTTAATTAATTTTTTATTTATTTGTTTGTTTATGACTGTGTTGGGTCTTCGTTTCTGTGCGAGGGCTTTCTCTAGTTGTGGCAAGTGGGGTCCACTCTTCATCGCGGTGCGCGGGCCTCTCACTATCGCGGCCTCTCTTGTTGCGCAGCACAGGCTCCAGACGCGCAGGCTCAGCAATTGTGGCTCACGGGCCTAGTTGCTCCGCGGCATGTGGGATCCTCCCAAACCAGGGCTCGAACCCATGTCCCCTGCATCGGCAGGCAGATTCTCAACCACTGCGCCACCAAGGAAGCCCCTATTGTTATTATTAATATGCCTAGCCTAGTTCCTGACACATGATAAACGATGGTTTGATATTAGTATTATCTAAGTACTCATTTCATCCCAATTTAATTCCCAGTGAAAAGGTTTCTATGTGGCTAGACTTTAGTCATGTCTCTGAAAAGCAGATTTTGAAAGAATATTTTTTTCTCGTATATGGAGAAAGACCTATACAGTAGATTAAGGGACTTAAAAGACCAATTGTAATGCACAGGTCTTATTTAGATCCTGATTCAAATAAACTGCAAAGAAAATTAAGACAATCAAGGAAATCCGAACACTGATTGAATATTTGTTGTTATTAAATAAATTTTTAAGGTTTGATAATATCTAAAATAGTTCTTATCGTTTAGAGATACATACTAAAATACTTACAAATGAAATCATTTGATATCTGGTATTTGCTTCAAAAGTGATCTTCAATAATAATTGGATGAAAGTGATCAAAAGTTACAAACTTCTTGTTATAAATTAGTACTGGAAATGTAATGTATAACATGATGACTATATTAACACTGCTGTATGGTATATTTGAGAGTTGCTAAGCAAGTAGGTCCTAAAAGTTCTCATCACAAGGAAATTTTTTTTTCTTCTTCCTTTATGTATCTATATGAGATGATGGACGTTAACTAAACTTATTGTGGTAATCATTTCACAACATTCATAAGTTATTACACTGTACATCTTAAATTTATACAGTGCTATATGTCAAATATATCACAATAAAACTGAAAGAAAATTATTACCCACATACAAAAAAAACAATCTGTGGTAGGGGAGAGAAGTAGACGAGGGCAGAAATAACATAGGATGGCCCTGAGTTGATAATTACTAAAGTTGGTGATGAAATCATAGCATACACAGCTCATTTAACTAGTCTTTCTACTTTTGTATATGTTTACTACTTGGCAAAATGAAAAGGTTTTAAAAAATTAGTGCTATTTTATCTAATGATTGCTGAAGCAACAATATTAAAAATAATATTTGTTCCTTACATTTGTGTAATGCCTATAGTGCTCTCCTCAACACACCTGTGAGATAAAAAAGAAAGAGGAATATCGGCCTATCCCCACTTGGTAGATGAGAAGCCAGGTTCATAAAGGCTAGGCCGTCCCCCAGCTCACCCAGCTAAGCAATGACACAGCCGAGGCGGAAATGTAGGTCTTTGGATCCTGAATCCAGTGGCGTTTCCTGAACAATGTCACTGTCTCTAAGCTACATGACAGTTTTTCTTTATGGCTTGTTTTGATCAGGGAAAAAAGTAGGGTTCAATTACTCAGAAAGTTGAACCATAAAAATGAGCCGGTTGAGACCTGTTCCCACTTGTTTTATTTACTGTTGGTCCAGCAAAGCCCCACGCTTAGATGTAGAGAGCATTTCCTTGGTCCTTGATTACTCTGGCCAAACGAGAAGCACAAAAAACAGATGATGAGACCTGCCAGCCCCAAAGGAAGCCATAAGTCTAGGTGGCATATCTCATATTATTTGTTTCTCAAAAATGTATTGACCTCTTGACACTGTGCCAGGCACTATGCTAAGCACACTTGTGTGATGTCACATTTTCTTCCTCAAAACAAGCTTAAGAGGTAGGTACTATAATTAGCCCCTTTTATGTATTGTTGCTTGGTTCTCACAACAACCCTAAAAGGTAGATAAGATGAATACTAAAGGATGCTGATGTTGAGAGAGATCACATAACTCACCCAAGGCTGTACAGTAACAACCAGATGCAAGAGTAAAATCCAAGTTTCACATCCTCCTGGACCAGTCCTATCAGGTCTATGCCAGGGGTTCTCAAAGTCAGGGATCCCTGACATCAAAATACTTTCATAATAATACTGAAATGTTATTTGCCTTTTTCACTCTCATTCCCTCTCAAGTGTGAAGTGGTGCTTCCCAGAGGCTACATGTCCTGTGATGGTATTGTTGCTCTGAGAGCTGATGACATATGTGCTTGTGTAGTCTAATGCTTTATAAATGTTTCAGTTCTAATTTCTAGTACAGTAAATATCAGTAGGTATAACACACACAAGCAGATGCTCTTTGGGGTCTGTAATAGCTTTTTTTTTTTCTGTCATTAACCTTGTTTATTTCAGGGATCAGTGAAGTTCACCAAAATCCCCAAGATATTTTCCTAGTTGATGGTGAAGGCTAGAGGTGCCAGTTAAAATGTTAAAATACAGGGTGCACAGTTAAATTTTAATTTTTCAGATAAACAATGAATATTGGCACCTGCTTATACTAAAAAAATTGTTACTTATCTGAAATTCATCTTCACCTGGGCATCCTGTATTTTTTTTAACATCTTTATTGGAATATAATTGCTTTACAATGGTGTGTTAGTTTCTGCTTTATAACAAAGTGAATCAGCTATACATATACTTACATCCCCATATCTCGTCCCTCTGTGTCTCCCTCCCAACCTCCCTAGCCCACCCCTCTAGGTGGTCACAAAGCACCGAGCTGATCTCCCTGTGCTATGCGGCTGCTTCCCACTAGCTATCTATTTTACACTTGGTAGTGTATATATGTCAATGCCACTCTCTCACTCTGTCCCCCTCCCCGTGTCCTCAAGTCCATTCTCTACGTCTGCATCTTTATTCCTGTCCTGCCCCTAGGTTTTTCAGAACCAATTTTTTTTTTTTTAGATTCCATATATATGTGTTAGCATACGGTATTTGTTTTTCTCTTTCTGACTTACTTCACTCTGTATGACAGACCCTAGGTCCTTCCACCTCACTACAAATAACTCAATTTCATTTCTTTTCATGGCCGAGTAATATTCCATTGTATATATGTGCAACATCTTCTTTATCCATTCATCTGTCGATGGACACTTAGGTTGCTTCCATGTCTTGGTTATTATAAATAGAGCTGCAATGAACATTGTGGTACATGACTCTTTTTGAATTATGGTTTTCTCAGGGTATATGCCCAGTAGTGGGATTGCTGGGTCGTATGGTAGTTCTATTTTTAGTTTTTTAAGGAATCTCCATACTGTTCTCCATAGTGGCTGTATCAATTTACATTCCCACCAACAGTGCAAGAGGGTTCCCTTTTCTCCACGCCCTCTCCAGCATTTATTGTTTGTAGATTTTTTGATGATGGCCATTCTGACTGGTGTGAAGTGATACCTCATTGTAGTTTTGATTTGCATTTCTCTAATGATTAGTGATGTTGAGCATCTTTTCATGTGTTTGTTGGCAATCTGTATAACTTCTTTCTGTAATAGTTTTTAAGAGAACAAAGGGGTCCTGAAATCAAAAAGCTTGGGAGCTGCTGCACTTCACTAACCATGAGCTGAATGATGATGTTCTTGTCAATGTTATCTTCCTTGCTTCAAATGAACCTAAGGCAGTAAAATGTCCTTTTTTTTTTTTCCAGGAATGGCTGACACAAACATAATTGTAAGGGGAAAGAAAAAAAAAAAAACTCTTGGAAAAAAACCCAGAAATTGACTGGTTAGACTCAGATGGTGATGTTGAAAGATGAGACTGCCAGGTGAGATCAGGGAGGATCTGGATAGAGTGAACTCGGGCGACATGAGAGACGCTGACAGGACGGACATGGGGCTCAACGGTGGGGGCACTGGATGGAGCAGGCAGTGGACCTGCCCGAGGGCCAGCTGGGCAAGCGGCAGTCCACCCAGCGGAAGGAGAGCGCCTCTTTCCAGCACCGGGGGGCGCCACTGCTTATATACAACAGATACTTAGAAATTACTCAGTGTTTTTATTAAACTTTTCATTGCTAAATGGAAATGCTTATTTTAAAAAGAAAAGTGATCTGCTAATATGGAATTTGATTTAAAAATAAAGGAGTCACTATGGATTAAAATCCTGAATTCTGTGAAACAGGGCTTAGGGGTCATCCTTAAAGAAAGTAACCAAGGAAATAATACACTGAACTTAAGGTGTTCAGAGACTAATCCATCCTGATATGGAGAAGTGTCTACCTGTTGGAGAGTAATTTGTAAGAGTTCTGTGTTGGAGAATAAGTTTCTTGAGATTTCCAAAATGCCTGGGGCTAGGTGTCTCTTGATATGATTCCTGTAGCACATCCCATAGCTAGGGAATAAAGTGCAGTCCCTATACAATTAAACAGCTTGGTAGTTTGCTTTAGCCTATTTATTTGATCCATAATAACTTTTAACAGTTCCCTGACATTTGTGACATTGCTAAAGAATAATGTAAAGCTTAAATTATAAAATTGTGGGTTCACTCCTGTCTCCTGAATACATTGTACTGCTTCCTGTCTTTGCTTTACTTAAAACATGCTGCCCTCAAATCATGCTTTCTTTTTTTTTTTAATTAATTTATTTTATTTTATTTATTTTGGCTGCGTTGGGTCTTCGTTGCTGCATGCGGGCTCTCCCTAGCTGCGGCGAGAGGGGGCTACTCCTCATTGCGGTGGCTTCCCCTGTTGTGGAGCACGGGCCCCAGGTGCGCAGGCTTCAGTAGCTGTGGCGCATGGGCCCAGCTGCTCTGCGGTATGTGGGATCCTCCCAGACAAAGGCTCGAACCCGTGTCCCCTGCACTGGCAGGCAGACCCTCAACCACTGTGCCACCAGGGAAGCCCCCATGCTTTCTTTTCTTATGGAAATCCGATCCATCCCTCCCCTCAACGTCCAGCTTATTCCTGACCTCTAGAGAGCCTTTGTCTAATGTACCCAACTCTGCTGATGCCATCTCCTCTGAATGCCCAGAGCACATCTGAACATGACGTAGACCACAGGTATACAGGCCCATGTGCCATTGGGAATGGAACAACAACAGATGTTGTGGTTTCATAAGTGATAGTCTCATCTCCCTGATTAGCTGCTTTAGGCCAGTGACCATACCTTCCACTTTTACTTCCCTCTTAATATCTACGAGTCCGTATGATCTAGGATAGTGCCACATACCAAGAAGATGGTCCATACAACCCTCTGCATTGCCTGACTGATTGATAATAGCAACTTGAAATTCCCTTCTCTAGCCTGAACTCTGTGGCTGACTTTTAGCAGACTCACTGACAGCTAGATTCCCAATGTTGGGTCCTTCTCACCCAGTTACTTGACATATAGGGTCCCCTGCTTCTGAGAGGTCAGCATTAGGTGATAGGGGCAGTACAGTGAGCAGAAAGAGTATCAGAAAAGGAGTCAGAAGACCTGAGGGCAATAGGCCCCCAACAGCCAGGCGACCTTGAGCAAGTTCCTTAAACTACATGATGTGCAGTTTCTCATTTCTCAAACAGGGCCCCACTTTCCCTGACTGCCTCACACTGTTGCTAGGAGGATCAAACCAAGATTGTTTATAAACTGGAAGGCACTATCATGTATAAGAAATTCCCGGAATTTCACTGCAGTATGATTCAGCTCAGAGGTTGAGAGTTAGTCCCTGCCTGGGGACTTTATTTAAGCTAAGAATCATTTGATAGAAAGAAAGAAAGAATGAATGATAGCAGAAAAACAGGAAGATGTAATGTGAAAACAGCTCCAGTTTGTAGTGTTTTGTAGTGACGGTCCAGAGAGATTCACTTGGGCCAAGCTGACATAGTGGCAACACAATATTAGCCAATCTCTCAAGAGCTAAAACTCAGAGAGAAGCAGTTGGAAAACAAACCAGGTCATATACCTCTAGCCACTGTGGGAAAGGCAATGGAAGCCTGCCAATGAGAAAAAAATCTCGAGACACCATGAAGACTTGGTCTGTGCCTCTAAACATCACCAGTCTCACAGATGGATGACTGTACTCGGCAATGCATAGGTAGTTAAAGAAAGTCATTAAAGTTTAGCCTTCCACAGGCTTGGTTTCTTTATCTGAGAGTCTTATGCCAGCTCCCTATCCATTTTACCAGCAAAACAAAAACATCTGGTGAAAGTCACTAGGCAATGTGAGGACCTTAAGAAACAGGCAAAAAGAAGGAATGCTATTGGCATGTAGAATGTGGCATCAAAATTTCCCAACTAACGTGCATTTGTCTGGATGTAAAGAAGAGGAACAAAGTAAGAGCAATGACCTAGACCCTCTTTTTGGCACAGGTGTCAGTTTTTGCCACCAAGGGAGTAACCTAAAGTATCAATACTATAATACCCTGCAGAAGAAAAAAACCCAAAAAAACAGAGTTATAATGAAGCCAAAAATAAGTGTGGTACAGTCTCACTGCACTCAGAACGTATTTGAAGCAGTCAGCTCTGCAAAAACCCTATGTGTTGCTCAGCCCATCCTGACCCCCTACTAAACCAGGCAGAAACCCAGAGGAACTGGCTGCCCAGTCCACAGGCAGGGGTGGAGTAAGAGCCAAGTGAGACAGAAAGAAGTCCTCTCCATCAGTGTTGAGAGAGGAGGACAGCACCCTCTCAGACATTCTCTGCTCTTATAATGTGATAGAGTAATGTGATTAGAAACAGGTGACAGTCAGATGAGCTAGGGCCAACTGCTACCCTAGAAAAGATAAACACCAGGTTAAGATATTTTTATGATTTTTCTGGACTTTAAAGATAAGTACATAACATCTCCTCTTCAACTAAGAGAGTTCATAGCTTACCTTGTTTCATAGAGAAAGAAAGTGAAGCACAAGAGGTGGATGAGTGACTAGCATCAAACTCCTGATTGGTAAGTGACAGAGAGGGTTCAAACCCTTCTTCTGCTGCAACCTAAGGATTCCTTCTGAGATGACTATTCTGCTCCATATAAAATTGCACCATTTCAAAAGCTTTAACTATCCTTCTTACCAAGCTTCCTGGAATTTCTTCATCCTGCAAGGCCTATCTTGATTCCGCCGACTCCTAAACCACCTTTCAACCTGGCGCTCTGTCAAGTTACACTTCTTTGCCAGTCCATAAATATCAGTCTGAAAGGGGATGAAACAAATGAATGAGTGCTTAAGAGTAGAGTCAGGCTGGCAGGCAGTCAAGAGACAGTGAGATTGGGTTACAAGTGCTAGTGCACTGGAGAGGAGAGAGTTCTGCATTAGACCTTGAGCCAGTGCATTTACCTCTTTTGCTCATGGAATCACACACACACACACACACACACACACACACACACCTCAAAACAGAGAGAATGTTAGTTCCCAGAACTCTGAGTTGTTAAGAAAGACCGATTCTCTGTAAGTAGGTAGCAACCCATATATTCAAGTTGATACGTGGCCCACTCATTCAGCCAATTTTATTTAGGGCCTCCTAGGTTCCAGGTAGAGTAGTGTAGCTTAAGATGTCAATCAAACCCAATCTTTTCATTTTTTCTTATGAAAAAGATGGAATTCCAAGAGTTTTAACAACTTTTCCAAGACCTAAAACCAGTAGCAAAGCGAAAACAAGAACTTAGGCTCCTGTCCTTTCTGTTATTTCACACAGTCTTTCTACCAGATCCAAAACTTTCACATTTAATCAGATGTACAGCCTATTTCAAACTAATCTGAAATAATTCCAATTGTAAAAAAAGATTAAGGATTGCTGACTATAATAATGACGACTGCTTCTCCCCTGGAAGGCAGAAGTTGTAGGTTATGATTTAAAATTGAAAACAATATGGATGATGGATTAGCTCAAAGGTCACAGACTTGAAGTTCTCCCAGGGCCAAACAAGAACCCAAAGTGATTGAGAGGACCAGGTCTGCTTCACGGTGGGATTTTAAGTTTTATTCTTTCAACACAGACATGCTTTATATGTTAAACCTACAGTACTTTCCACTTCCACAAGGAAATAAGCTCTATAATTTTTTTTGAGACACCAGTCTTCTTGATCTTTTGTTTTCCTATGTTGAGTACAAGAAATATTTCAGCTTACTCCTAACTTTAGTAGGAGAAAAATAAAATTGCATAAAATTGACCCTCAGCCTCAGTTTTGAGGAAATAAGCAGGAGCCATATGGATGCAGCAAACAGGAAAGCACATGGCCCATCCCAAAGGGACAGTGGTGACCCAGCTCTGACTGATGGCTCCCAGAGTGAAAGTGCAGTCCCAGAAATCTGATGTGAAATCGCTAGGTTTTTTTTTTTTTTAATGTTGAATTTACTTTAAATTTTAACGTTTAAATTTAAATGTTTAAGTTTAAAGTAAATTTAAACCAATCATGGACCAAGATTGTGAAGGCCAACAAAGCTTGACCATGGGCCAGTTGGCTGTACACCCAGCTGTCTGTGATCAGTCGTGGAGCTTCTGCTATGTTATTGTGTATAGTTTACATAATTGTTCAGGCACACAGGACAACAGTAGATAAAATTCCTAAAGAAGCTCTTGTGCTGAAGAGAGGCAAAGGACTAATTGCAGCTACATACCTACTGAACTGCTAGCCTATTACTTAATCTAGAGAAAGAAAGCAAAACAAAACAAAACCAAGATATAGCCCATATTATACTCTGTTTCCTTAAACAGAGGAAATTATCCTAATACCTATTATTTTGTAGGCCAAGGGTTCACCTGCTGTTTTTTGTTATTGTTGTTTTGGTTTGTTTTTGTGTTTTTGACAAGACTGAATTGGCAACTATTTATTGGTGTCTACTTCCTGCAGGCATTCTGTTTTCTATTGGAGATCTAAATGAACAAGACCAGTATGGGCCTCCCCTTCACAGGGTGAAGTCTGTCGGGAGAGGAAGTCAGAAAATACAACAAAGAATTCTAAAAAAATATCATGAGTGCTGAGATAGGGGAGGATAAGGGTACCAAGGGACCTAACTTTACATAGGCAGTTCCTGGAAGTTACACTTATGCTGAACCCTGAAAAATGCCCCAAGAAGGAGAGGATGAAGAAGGAAAGTGTCCTGGCAGCATGTGAGGTTGTCTGGAGATGAGAGCATGGGGGAGCTGGGGGCACTTGAGGGACAGAAAGAGGCCTTGCAGGGTGGAAACATACAGAGAGGCGAGAAGGAAAGATGTGGCTAAGGCCACAGCAAGGAGGGCCTTGCCTGGAATTTATCTGTAGGTTACAGAATGTTTGCATTTTGAAGTCTCCCTCTTCAAAAGAATGTAAAGAATGAAGTGCCAGGAGTGCGCAGAGGTGGAGACGGTGTTCAGCAGTGAGCAAAGTCCCTGTCCTCACACTGGAATTTTCCCAGATCTGAGAACAATCCAATTTTATTATCCCATCATTTCTACAGATACCTGCTGAATAAATGCTTCCAGAAGACAGTGATCAAACATGATCTGAAGCTTTTTTTTTTTTTCTGATTTGGAGCACAGATGAATCTGGTTGAAAGTCTTGGCAATACTGGCCTCACAGACCTACAATATTATTGGGATAGAAATCATCTTGCAAACAAAAGTCGTTAGTAGTATTTTGTTAATGATACATGAAACAAGCATTTTATTGAACACCTACTATGTACAGAAAATTGTGTAAGATGTTATGGAAATACAAACAAGCATAATTAGGAAACAAATGACATTCTCTTGGGATAATTTAAGTTGGGAAGACATATTTGAGAATGCTCCTGGAGAAATCTATATGATAGGCACAGACTACAAATAACAACAGCTGACCTTGACTGTGTGCTGGGCACTATTCTAAGTACTCAATTCAACCTCTGAATTGAGAGCCCTGTGAGGTAAGTGCTGTTAACACGCTCAGCTCACAGAAGGGAAAACTGAGGCACAGAGTGGTTAATTTGCCCACCTCCACACACAGTCTTTTCTCACAATCCATGTTTTTAGCCTGACACAATAGAGTGTGTGTCTGTAGAAGGGAAAGGCTCTCAAGCAGAACCTCAGGGAGAAGTAGTGTGGCCTGAAGGAAGAGCACCAAATGGGGCTATGAGGCCTGGCTACTTGACGCAAAAACCAACCCTCTGGGACTGTGGAGGAGCCACACGAATTCTTTGACTCTCACCTGTAAAATAAACTGGACTAGAGGGCTGTTTGCCCTAAAAATGTTTGAATCTGTGGTTGAGACAAGCTAGCAAACTGGAATGCCCCTGTGGACCACAATACCTGCTTTATGTCAGCCTTATGGCACCACATTTTCTTTAGACATCTTCCAGAACTACACACTCATTTGTTCTGCAGCAGTTCTCATCGTGATTTTGCTGAGGAAATGGGCGAGTTAATAAGTTCTGCTGTTCCTTCATTTTACCAACAGCAGGAAAACTGATCTGCTGGCCAGAGATATTGGTATGTTATCATGGTTCTCTCTCAGTACATCTTGAAGTTGTCATTGAGATACATACAGAGAGACACACACACATATAAAAACAGTGGACACATAGCTGCACATACACAGTCACAAAAGAAGTGTGTGAAATCACAGATCAAAACTCTCAATGGAGAGGCTTCCCTGGCAGTCCAGGGACTCCACGCTTCCAATGCAGGGGGTGTGGGTTTGATCCCTGTTCGGGGAACTAAGATCTCACATGCCGTACGGCACAGCCAAAAATTTTTTAAAAATGAAAAAAAAAAAAACAACTCCAAGTGGAGGTTCATGTGTACAGCATTTTGGACCTCATCAATACCATGTTATACCCTTCTGTGCTAACCAGTCCAGAATTGATACTGTATATACTGAAATGTTTTTGTTTTTATTGGTACAGTCTATTGCAGCTGAAGAAGCATCCTCAGATTTGTGTCCTCAGTTTCTTTTAATAAAGTCAGATGTTAGGTACCTGTATTACCACTGCAGTGCCTTGAGATTACAGGTTCGGAATACCCACCCATCCCTTGAATCAGCACAAAATTTTTTTTAGTCCTCCCAGCAACTTGTTTTACTTCAGCTATAAATTAAGCAAAAATGCTACCTGTAAGACATTGGCCAAGTTAATGTGTGGAGGTATTGTGATATTATTTTGTTTCCACATCTGAAATCACTATTAAGGCATGTACTTTGCCTTCCTCTACTATATTCATCTATCTTCCTAAGTTCTAGTACTTTTATTCTATGGACATTTTACTGGCCAACTTGTCATCTTGATCTGTTATACAAATACTGCCTTGATTTTGTAATCTATGAGCAATATAAATTAGGTGTCTTAATTATGTCCCTTCATCTTCATGGTTTAGTAGAGGAAGCTTTCTAACACTTGGCGTTGATATATAACATTTCTTTTACTTGATGCAAATGTCCAAGTTATATCTACACTAAGCCATGCTGTACTGTCAATTGAGTTAGAACAATTACTTACACACACAGCTCCAGACTCTGAAATACATTTTTAACATTCTATTCACAGATAAAGACATCATTTGGGCATAGTAGAAGCAGCACTCGACAGGGAGCCATGGGCCAGGGTCCAGCTTTGGATTCAGCCACTGATTAGCTGCATGACCTAGGACAGCTCATTTCCTCTGTTGACCTTAGTTTCCTCATCTCGATCATAAAGAGGAAAGGTGACCTAATCTCTAAATCTCTTTCAGCTTTTCTTAGTTTTTCTTTAACTGTCACATGGCTAATTTCTCTCCATAGCAGAGAAGCTTGATAAGAGCTGAATTTTCTACATATTTTAAAATATACCAAAAAGCTGTACAGTAAGCACAGCAAGTAACTGATAGCTACCACTGTTCTTCATGTTTTATGCAAGGTATTGCCAAGGTTAGTTATTCTCAGAGAGAAACAGATAAGGAAAATAAGGACTCTCTGAAAGAGTCCTAACTTTTCATAAACGCAGCTAAATAATTTCCCGTCTGAAAAACATGAAATGATGCTTAGGCATTATTATCACCAGTGGTAACAACAGTATTTAGATGAATGACTGCAGTCTTTTAGAGCACAAGGAAATAAAGAACACGTGGAGATGGCTTGTCAGACTGTCCCCATTTTAGAAAAAAAGGCACATACAGAAGCTGAGGTCAGAACAAGTTAGAGACAGTGCTGGCTAGCTGTGAACAATTCTGAACACGATGCCTGGTGCTATGTGGTCAGACCTCAACATGGCTTCTTTGTGCAGGGAGCCCACCAGACCAGCGATAGAAAGGCTCATAGGAAAAGCAAGTGAATTCAGCAGATAAGTTGAGGACCTTAAAAATCTATATCTATCCTAAAATTGTGTTAGCACATACTTTTGACTATTAAATTACTGGTGAGAGATGTCTGTATTCGTCATAGAGGGTGTGCCACTTTTGGAGAAGTTTTTATTTCATCTCTCATTTAAATATGGGGGTATAATGAAACTAGATTTGCCTGGACACTATTATTTTTAAATATAACTTTTAGGTTAAAGCCATTTTCTGTGGCGTAAACATGCAGTGCACCATAACATTTCATCAAGTACATCTCATATTGAGAAGAGATTTGTGACTCTCCTAACTATTCTATCTCTGGGGAGTGGGTAGGGGCACAGTATATTTCTGAGTATTTCGAGGCCTTGGATAAAATAAAGTGTCCTGCTCAGGAAAGCCACCCAATAGACACTTTCATAGTGTGTGTAGTGTATATTGATGGTGTCACAATTATCAGAAGTGTCAGATATGGGCAACTCTGCCTTAACAATGACCTTTTTTCATTAGTATACTTTGTATATATCCTACCATTAAAAATTAAATTTTGATATATATACCCAAATTATGGCATTGATTGTTAGCATTCAACACTAGCAACGTTTGTAATTTTATATTATAATATTTATTTGTCATTTTATATTATGCTCAGAATGCTGTATAACTTATCAGTAGAGAAAAAAAATTCAAATGATTCAAGTCATTTGCTGCTCAACTGAAACAGATTTTTTGCACAGATAAGGTAAACCCCAGATGATTGAAACATTAAGAAAGGAGATTTTAAAATCCAAAAACAAAGAATCTGTACTTACTTGAGATGGTTTCCTTGTGGAATGTTTGAAAAAATTCTCTAAAACAGTATTTGGTGTAATCTTCTTTCGAATTTCCTCTTTAATGCCAATTGTTTTTGCTAGAGGTGAAGCAATAAACCTACAAAAATATGAACAAAAGTAAGTTCAAAATCTGAGAATGAATTCACAATGTCACCAGAAAACTCAAGCTGTAATTTTAGATTCCAAATGAAAGATCAGTCATTGGGCTATCTAAAGCCAATATCTGCCTGACAGAAACTCAAAGAGAGCAAAATTTGAGAACTTTTATACACGCAATAACTTAAAAAAATAAAATATAGTTGACTCTTTAACAACATGGGGGTTAGGGGTGCCAACCCTCAGCAGCACAGTTGTAAATCCTCCTTGTATAGCTTATAGTCAGCCCCCGTGTAAGTGGTTCCTCCGTATCCGAGGTTCCACATCCATGGATTCAACCAACTGTAGATCTAGTACTGTAGTACTTACTATTGTAAAAAATCTGCTTATACGTGGAGCCTGCAGTTCAAACCCTTGTTGTTCAAGGGTCAACTGTACTTCCACAGTTCTAAAATCCATTTTATGTAAACCCAAATATATTTATATACAAGATCCAGGAACTGGAATAAGCCATTCTACTTAGAGTTTCATTTTTAAGACTACCAGGGATTAAAATAAATAATAGTTTTGTTATTAAGGTTTTCTTTGGTGATATTATCTTCAAGAAATTATTATATCCCTATTTGAAGTTCTAACTTATGAAAAATGGCATGACTCTTGGGTAAATATCTAGGAATGGGATTGATGGGTTGTATGGCAAGTATACGTTTAACTTTATAAGAAACTGGCCCAATGTTTTCCAAAGTGTCTGCACTATTTTACATTCCCATCAATAATGTGCCAGAGTTCCAGTTATTCCATATCTCTGCCAATAGATGGTATTGCCAGTCTTTTTAATTTTAGCAATTCTACTGCCTGTGTGGTGGTTTTTTATTGATTTTTACATTCTAGTTTTTATTATTTCCTAACATCTGCTTATTATAAATTTAGTTTTCTTTTTTCCCTTGTTTTTTAAGGTAGAAGGTTAGATTATTGATTTGAGATCTTTCTTCTTTTTAAATATAGGTGTTTACGGCTATAAATGTCCCTCTAAGCATTGCTTCTGCTGAATCTCATAAGTTTTCGTATGGTGCTTTCTTTTTCATTCATCTCAAACTATTTTCTAATTTACCGTGCGATTTCTCCTCTGACCCATTGGTTATTTAGAAGTATGCTGTTTAATTTCCACATATTTGCTTATTTCTCAATTTCCTTCTGTTATGGACTTCTAATTTCACTCCACTGTGGTCCGAAAACATGCTTTGTATGATTTCAATCCTCTCACATGTATTGAGATTTGTTTTATGGCTTACACGTGGTCTATTCGGGAGAATGTTCCTTGTGCACATGAGAAGAATGTGTATTCTGCTATTATTGGTGGTGTGCTCTACAGATGTCTGTTAGGTCTAGTTCGTTTATAATGTTAATCAAGTCTTCTATTTTCTTGTTGATTTTCTGCCTAGTTGTTCTATCCATTATTGAAAATGGGGTACTGAAGTCTACAACTGTTATTGTTGAATTGTCGATTTCTCCCTTCAATTCTGTTTGTTTTTGCTTCATGTTTTTGGGACTATGTTGCTAGGTACATATACATTTATAATTGTTATATCTTCTTGATAGATTTACCCTGTTATAGTATAAAATGTCCTTTCTCTCTAGTAACAATTTAAAGGCTGTTAAATTGTCTGGTATTAGTATAGCCACTCCAGCTCTCTTTTGGTTACTGCTTGCATGGTATATATTTTCTCATCCTTTTACTTTCAACCTATTTATTTCTTTGAACCTAAAGTGTTTCTCTTGTAGAAACCATATAGTTGGATCATATATTTCTATCAAGTCCTCCTATCTATGCCTTTTAGTTGGAGTATTTAATTCATTTACATTTAATATAAATTACATTTAATTACTGATAAGACAGGATTTATATCTGCCATTTTGCTATTTATTTTCTGTATAGCTTATGCCTTTTTGTTTCTCGTTTCTTCCATTACTATCTTGTTCTGTGTTAAATAGATATTCTGGCGTACTTTTTTAATTTTCTTTTTTTTTACTGTTTTTAAAAATTACCTTCTTAGTGGTTCATCTAGGGATTACAATTAACATCTTAATTTATAACCTCTTAGTTCAGATTAATAGCCAAATAATTTCAGCACTATACAAAAACTCCATGATCTCCCCTCTCTGTGCTGTTATTGTCATATAAATGATATATTTATAAATTGTGTTCTCATCAACATACATTTATGATTACTATTTTATGCAGTTGCCTTTTAAATCAGATAGGAGAAAAACATGTTACAAACAAAAAATGCATTTATATTTTCTTTTTATTTCTTATGTAGGTAACTTTACTGGTGCTCTTTATTTCTGCATGTGGATTCAAGTTAATGTCTATGTCCTCTAATTTCAGTCTGTAGGACTCCCTTTAGTATTTCTCATAGGGTAGGTCTGCTTAGCAACAAATTCTTCCAGTTTTTATCTGGGAATGTCTTAATTTCTCTTTCATTTTGAAGGATAGTTTTGCTTGTTTGACAGTTTTTTCTTTCTTTTTATTCGTCCTCCCATTGCCTTTGGCTTCCATGGTTGCTGATGAGAAATCAATTCAATCTTACTGAGGATCGCTTTTATGTGATGAGATGCTCTTCTCTTGCTGCTTTCAAGATTCTTTGTCTTTCAACAGTTTGCTTATGATGTATCTAGATATGGATCTCTTTAAGTTTATCCTACTTGGAATTTGTTTAGCTTCTTGGATATATAGATTAATGATTGTCATCAAATTTTGGGAAATGTTTAGCCAATTATTTCTTCAAATATTTTCTACCATCCTGTTCATTTTCTCCTCTTCTTCTGGAGTTCCTGTTATGCATATGTTGCTGTGCTTGATGGTGTCCCACAGGCCCCTGAAGCTTTTTTTCTACATTTTTTTGTTTTCTGTTCCTCAGACTGCTGACTTTTTCTTTTGCCTGCTCAAATATGCTGTTAAGGCCCTCCAGTGAATTTTTAATATAAGTTATTGTACTTTTCAAGTCCCAATTTCTATTTGATTTCTTTTTATAATTTATAATTTTTATCTCTTTATTGATATTCTTAATTTAGTGAGACATTGTTCTCATTCTTTCCTTAGTTTTTAAGCATGGTTTTCTCTAGTTCTTTGAACATATTTAAAATAGCTGACTTAAGGCCTTGTCTAATAAGAAGTCCAACATCTAGGCTTTGTAAGGGACACTCTCTACTGATTGCTGTTTTTTTCCTGTGTATGGGCCATACTTTCTTGTTTCTTTGCATGTCTTATAATTTTTTGTTGAAAAGTGGACAAGTTTAATAATATAATGTGACAACTCTGGAAATCAGATTATCCCCATACTCAGAGTTTGTTGTTGTCCATTTGTTTGTTTACATTTTTGAACTGATCTGTAAAGTCTGTATTCTTTGTCATGTGTGGGTACTAAGGTATCTATTAGGTTAGCTTAGTGGTCTCCTAATGATTAGACAGAGATTTCCTTAAATGCCTGGAACCAATAAGTCTTCGACTGTTTACTAAGGGGCTCTGTGTATGCTTCAGGGCACACCTTCAACACTAAGATAGTGGACAACTCTGCCTTAGCCTTCACTTCCTGTTTGCACAGAGCCTCAAGGTCATCCAGAGGTGAGAACTTAAGGTCTACTAAGGCCTTACCTGAGCATGTGGATGGCCCTGGGCATGCCCAAAGCTCTACAAATTCAAGTGGTCTTATTTCCAAGAATAAGTCAGAGTTTTTCAAAACCCCCTGTGGACATATCATTTCCCAGCTTATCCTTTAAAAAGAAAAGCTGTTAATTTATTGTTTGCCCCAACTGTTATCCACTACCTTAGGCAGTTCCAAAGTTAATCAATTGCCTCTAATTGTTTTAGACAAGCATCCCTCCTCTCCCCAAGGAAAAAGGCAAATAAAGACAGCTTGTGAGTAGTGCCCTTCCAGGGAACCACCAGACAGGTCAGATAATGACAGTTCTCTGGGAATGATGCTTTGAAGGAGCTCCAACTCTGTTCTGCTTCCTTCAATGGCTGCCAGGCTGCTAGTTTCCACTGAAATTGTGGGCTGTTGGTTTTTCAAGACTGTCACAGAGGAAGAAAGGTAAGGACAGAAATAGGGCAAGTTAAAATGCCACAAAGCTTGCTGTTGTTTACTTGCTGTTTGTATATCTCCTTTGGTGAGGTTTCTGCTCAAATATTCTGCCCATTTAAAAAAATCAAGTTATTTCTCTGTTTATTATTGAGTTACATATTCTGAATTTAATATATTATTGAGTTATATATTCTGAATTTAAGTCCCTCATCAGATATATATTTTGTTCACATTTTCTCCTAAACTGTCTTATCTTTTCATTTTATTGACATCTTTTAAAAATAACTATTAATGCATTTTTACATATCATATAATTCACCATTTTCAAGTATACTACTCAGTGATTTTTTTCTTTTTTAGTAAATTTACCAAGCTGTACAATTATCACCATGAGTCAGCTTTAGAACATTTTCATCATCCCACTATAATACCTTGTACATATTTACTTTAATCCCTCTTTCCTGTTAATCATGCCACAGGCAGTCACTAATCTACTTTCTGTCTTTATAGCTGCACCTTTTGTGGATACTTAACATAATGGAATCATACAATATGTGGTTGCTTGTGCCTGGCTTCTTTCATTGAGTTTAATGTTTTTGAGATACATCAATGTATTTGGATGCATTTGGAGTTCAGTCCTTTTTATTGCCAAATAATCTATTGTATAGATACACATACATTAACAATGTCTTTTGAAGAACATTTTAGCAATTTAACAAGAGAAATAAAAGCATATGCCCAAATTCTTCTATTCAAATGTTCATAGAAACTTTATTCATTATAGCCAAAAACTGTAAAGAATCCAAATTTCCATCACCTAATTAAAGGATAATAAATTGCAATATATCAATATGTTGAAAGACTACTCAGCAATGACAAGGAATCACTGATACATATAATAACATGAAAAAAATCTCAAAAGCATTATGCTAAGTGAAAGAAATCAGACACAAAAGACTATAATCTATATGATTCCATCTATAGGAAATCTTAGAAAAGGCAAAATTATACTGACAGAAAGCATTTTAGTGATTGCAGGGAGGTAGTAAGTAGGAAGAGGATTAACTGAACAAGGTACAGGGGAGTTTTCAGCCAATGGAAATCTCCTATATCATAATTGTGGTGACAGTTACATGACTGTATACTTTTGTCAAAATGTGTCAAATTTTGGATGAACTTTCTTGTATGTAAATCATACCTCAGTAAAGATGATTTTTTAAAAGCATGATATGTCCCTATTCTTCCTTCATTTCTAACAAAGCCTCCATTGTCTGCCAGGTCAGGCTATTCTAGTACTTACTTAGAAGTTTCTGTGTTTAATTAAATGTTGGAAATTTTAGTTATGAATGACCATTTAACCCTTAAATTCATTGTTTATAACCACGGAGTTGAATAACAATTTTCCTAGGTACTTCCCTGGCGGTCCAGTGGTTGAGACTCCACACTCCCAATGCATGGGGCATGGGTTCAATCCCTGATCAGGGAACTAAGATCCCACATGAAGCACTGCACGACCAAAAATAAAAAAATAAAAATAAAAAAATTTTCCTAAAATACTCTGATAAAACATATAAGCCAATCCAACTTCCAGATGGCCTAAGTTCTCCTGAAAATGACCTATATATTTCAGAGACACATAAAAACAAACTTATTATGCACCAGATGTACACAGAGCAATGTGGATAGATCATAAAACACAGTGCTGTATTAAAAAAAAAAAAAGAAGATATGGAAGAAGGTCTTATCACCATACCATTTATGTCAACTAACAATACATGTACTTTATGTTCATACTCATGTTTTACTGGGTTATACAAACACAAAGCCATCAAATACATACAGCAGGAATGGGAACAGGACTAGGAAATGAGGATAAAAGGTAATTAATGAAAAAGTTAATTCAAATCAGTCAATCAATCAAAAGAGATCTAATACAGACCAAAGACAGCATGCTGTAATTCAAAGAATATGATTAATTCCCCCTCTGCATAAAAGTTCCAAATAAAACAAAAACTAAGATGATCTTAAAACTAACAAAGACTCAAAAAACATATACGACAGGATTTTGGATAAATAATAGAATTGGGTCATTTATCTAACCTACTAGTTAAAAATTTTTATTGGAGTAAACACTCGTTGTTTTTACTAGTAGAATAACACAAATACAAAATGGTTTAATATGGCAGGGTTCTCAATCATACTCACTCAATGTTATCTCCTCAAATATTAGAAATGAAGAAATTAGCAAAAATAAAAAAGCAAAGCAGGATTAAGAAAAGAAGATTTATTCAGTAAGGGAATACAACCAATCTCAAAGCCAAACGAAGTATAACATTCCCCTCTAGAGAGTCATGTGAGAGATAAAGGGTGGATAAGTACACACAATGGATAAAAATACATATCCATAGCATTTTGCTGATATGAGGATCATATCTACAAAGCATTAATTTAAAGAAGAAAGAGAAATAATGGTCCTGTTTGTTAACATGTCCAGGCTTCAAGGACAGAAATAACATTTTCAGTAGAACAGAGGAAGTATATAAGTACAGTTTTCTACTTTAGCATTATCCTTTCATTTCAAAAAAAATCTAGAAAATCAATCAATTCATGTTACGTAAGTGTAAATAAATATGAATAGGTACTTAATTAAAAACCTATTTTGAGGGCTTCCCTGGTGGCGCAGTGGTTGAGAATCTGCCTGCCAATGCAGGGGACTCGGGTTCGAGCCCTGGTCTGGGAAGATTCCGCGTGCCGCGGAGCAACTGGGCCCGTGAGCCACAATTACTGAGCAGGCGCGTCTGGAGCCTGTGCTCCGCAACAAGGGAGGCCGCGATAATGAGAGGCCCGTGCACCGCGACGAAGAGGGGCCCCCACTTGCCACAATTAGAGAAAGCCCTTGCACAGAAACGAAGACCCAACACAGCCAGAAATAAATAAATAAATAGATAAAATTAAAAAAAAATAGCTTTACAGAACAATTACAAAAGAATGGGTAATTTGATATATATGGGCAAAACTTGAAATTTCAAGATAAGGACACTGAAATCATTAAAAAACACATTAAAAAAAACCTATTTTGATAAAGGTGAGAATAAAGAAGCACAATATTTGATAAACTGAACTGAAAAGAGGAGGGAAATGACAGATCTTAGCTCTAGAAGGACCTTAGGCTAAGATGAAATTTCCTGAACTTTCATTTTATTGATACGGAATAGAAGGGAAAAGTCCAAGAGGAAGAAAAGAGAACGTGAACTTCTGCTCCCATGTAAATGGTTCAAAGTTAGGTTAATTACCAGGGAATGGGTCTCAGGTTTGCTACTACTGCAGAACTGAGCCCTCAGATGGCCTCATTCAGACACCCACATAGCCCGCTCTTCCTTTAGCACTACTTCAGTTACCTGTGAGCTAAAAGCCGAGCAATCCCAGAGCACTACCCCCACATCTTTTTTTTTTCAATATTGTTTTATAGAATTAAAAAGAAGGCAGGCCTAGGCAGATATTAAGCATGTGAAGTTTAAATACTTCTCCTAAACAGAAACAATAGCCTATTGCCATTAAGATTGATTCCCATTTCTTAAGGACTGAAAGGCTCTTTGACCAGAGTTTAATCAGAGGGTTTTATATGAGAGAACAAAATATCTGAAGTAATGCAAGTCTCAGATAACATTTAAATCCAATGTACATATTCTGAGACCGTTTCAAATGAAGACGGTTAGCAACAATCCTTTTTCAACTCCTGTAAACTGCTACACCTACCCTTCTTTAAAGAATCCCACCATGCCCTCACGCTGCTCAGTGGAAATGGTAGAGGTGGGGTATCTATTCATTGTACCATTAAGTAAAAGTAAAAAGATTACCTTCTGATTTTACCACCCCCATCCCTGCCTTGGACTCTTCCAGGACCATAATTTACTCTGAGATAATGTGCTTATTCCACAAGTGCTTAAATTTGAGTAGTTTAGATCCTCTCTAAATCATACTTCAGACACAAAAAAGAATGTATAGAAGAGTCTGGATATATTAGTTAGAAATTGTTATTCTAGACCCCTCCCCGTGAAAAAAATTAAAACATAAGGTAAAACTTGTAAGGAAAGGAAATTCTAAATACAAAGCAAATGTCAGTCACTTTCAAATGATCTACTTGTTTGTTCTTTATCCATCTGTCTCTCTACTCCTTTCTGGGAAGGGCCCTTACTTCCTCATCTTAAATGGCTCCTGGTTAGTACTAAAAGATAAAAATGAGCCAGCCAAATCACAACTCTTGGTCACTTCCTAGAATGAGGAGGTGTAACACAAACACAGTCCAGGACAAAAGAAGGAAGCTTTCTTGTGATAAGTATACCATAGGATATGCTGAAACACGGTGTCAAATTTATACGAATTTTTGATAGTTCAGAAAAGTTCACATTTGCTATCATTCCCTTAAGCCATGTCTTCTATACTCCCAAAGGATATTAATTTACTCTCTTTTGCCACCAGGAGTATTTCATTGTGAAAGCCCAAGAAGTACTGGTACAGGGGAAAATAAAAACCCAGCAACCCTGAACCTGGTGTCATACCATGGGGGTTTAAGTCCCAGATCTACTCCTGACATACTAACCATGTGATCTTGGCCAGCTCACTTACCTCTCATTTTCTTGATAGAGATCACACCACTTATGATTTTCTGTACCTCTTAAAATATAAGTTTCTATTCAAATGCAAGGTGTAAGTAATATTTTATTTATGATCTAAGTGGTTTAGTCTAAGGCAAATGATATAGAAGCCCTGAAAAAATATAAACTTATACTTCAAAAAGTGTGATCTTGCTCCCATGTTAAATTTTCCTTCCTTCTATTGCATTAAAAGAAATATGAAAAAAAAAGAGAGATATGAGACTAGTGGAGCAACACAGTTTTCTGTAGTGTCACGGGATGGAAAAAACTAAGGGTGAGTAATTGGGAGTTAAAGTTATAAGGAGTTACGAAAGACTATACTTAACCCCTTGAGAAGAAGCAAGAATGGTCCTGGGAATTAAAAGAAGATTGGATTCCTTCCTGATAATTTTTGGAGAGGCCAAGACCAGGGCATAACAAGTTGGTCCTCCACAACTATGCTGCTTTGGCAAACAAAAATTTTTCTAGTTCACTGTCTGATCAAAATGTTAAAAATGGATCTGTCCACCAAAAAGTAGGAAATCTGCAGTGCAAATAAGTAGAGGACCTGGATGCCAAGTTCAAAGATCACTAGACACTCTGCAAGAAAAGCAAGAATTTCAGGACAGCAGAGTAATTTGCTAATTTGGAAGTGCAGTGGCACAATGCTACTTTATTTAGGCATTCTTTGACAAATCCAAACATGTGAGTAAAAGTAAAATTAACTGTCAAAAAGGAAGAACATTTTCAAATCTTCTCAGCTAGAGCTTAGTGATATTGAGGGGCTTTCTTTTCCTCCCAATAGCAATAGCATATTGTTGGCCCAAGTGAAGCTGTTATTTGTACAAAAACCTTTTGGACAATCCACGAAACAGAGTTGGTCAAACTAACTCTTGAGATAAGGACCCTGCAAATGGTTATAAACATATGATCTGCATTACAGTTAGTCTTGGACAAAATGATCTTTATCAGATTTTGTCTTAAGTTTATCCAACTCTTGACATTTGAATATTCTTTTTGCTCCAAAAAATTAATGTGCTAATAACAGTTTTTTGAAATAGAGACAACTACAGAGATTATAGATGAACATTTATCTTCAGTTATCATAACACTAGTACAGTTTTAATAAAAGGTTGGAGGTAATATCTATTTAAATTAAATTAAGAAAAAGAAAAGAAGTTTACTTTTTCTGAGAAAGCAAATTGATATTTTTCTTTGATTTCCTTATACCTTGGAATGAAGGCCTGCTATTAAAACTTTCAATAAACCTTTAAAGTAAACTATGCTATAAAGCAATATTAAGTTTGGTCTTTAATGAGCCATTTTTGCTATTTTATAGGCATTCTAAAATGATAATGCATCCCCTAGTCATACTCTCCTAATACTGCCAACAAAGACATGGGGATGCATATCCATTGTCAGACAACATGGTACATGGAAGATGAGCTGAGATCTTGTACCGTCATTGACACTAATAAGATCTGTGATCCTTAACCTCTCTTGATCTCAATTTTCTTCATTGTAAAACTAATGTACTTGAGGAGATTGTGTTTCTAATTTTTATTTGTCAGTCTAGATAATATTTAGTGTGCATTTAATTTCATGAACTCCCCCAAGAATCTGTAGCCCATTAGTGGTGACCTCTGAACAACACATTCTTTAAGAATCTTACCAAAATTCTTTATTCTAGAGGTGGGGCAAAGAAGGGGAATGGGGAGGAAAGACATACAAACACTACTTACTTTTCAAAAAAATGTCTGATAATTATCAAGCCAAAAGCATATGGAATGGTCATATATAAATGAGAGGGTTTCACAAAGACGAGTCCATCATGATCTTCAAGATCTGACCACTTTATTGTTGGAGGAAGCCAGAATCTTTCCAACCAAAACCAATCTTTAAACATCTGAAACATTCTAGAGAGATGGAAAAAGAATACATTAGACTTATAGAACAAATACTTAAAATTGAGACAACATTGACACCTTTACTCAAAATACCTAAACCAGAGAGTTTAGAACACAGGGTACTATTATTGAACAGAACGGAGTACTATTATTTACCAGGCTTCATGGAGCTTCATTGCATTAAACAGGAATTACTCTGCCAACACTCTCAGAAGAATTTCGGCTGTGGCATGGCAAACTGAGGTTTAACACACCACTGTTCACACTCTTGGCACAACATGTGTTAATATTATGGGTATGTGTCTTCCTCTTATATGTTTCTATCATATGAAAATTAATCTAACAATAATCTCTACAACTTCAACATGCCAAAGGCCAACCTCATGAAAGCTCCAAGTATGTATAAACCTTCACTAGTATCCTAAGAACTTCTCCAGGAGATAAAGGACAAGCATATTTAACTTTGTATTACAACAAAGAATTCAAATTAGTCCATGTCAACAAATATTTACAGAGATTCTATTATTTGTCAAGCCCTGTGCTAGGCACTGAGGATGCAAAGATGAAAAAGACAGCGTTCTTGCCTTAAGGACCTTATATTCTGTGGGCAAGGCAGGCCTGACAGACAACTCTGACACACTTTTTTCAGGTACAATGAAACAGGTTTGTAGTGGGTGCTGTGGGAACAAGGTGACCAGCACTGAGCCCAGCCAAGACGCGTCGGGAAAGCCCACTGGAGCAGATGATCTTGAACAATGTTCAAGATGTCTTAAATGGTAAGTGGAAGTAAACCAGGGAAAGGCAGGAAAATGGGAAAAAGGGAATAGAAGTTTTAAGGAGAGAAAGTACACTGATCAAGTAACCAGAAACATAAAAGAACATTTAGATGCTCCAATCTCATCATTTAGGCTATGACAATTTTAATCTTGACATTTTGACCTTGAGGATGTTTTGATGTAATCCTTTAACAGTTAATCTGAGAAAGAAGTCAAATGTCCTCAGATTCACAACAGGGTGGTCAAAATAACTCTGTCAAAACCTCTTGATTTGTAAATACCAGGTGCCCATGGAACACCACCAGCAGTGTGGTTCCACCACAGCCTAAGAATCCAAGGTGTGGGATGCTGGGTCACACACAAGTGCCCAGAGTCTCGGTTTATTGTCCTGGCATAATTAGTAATAGTGCCCCTTCCTTTCAGAAGTGTCCCAGTTTGGGTAATAAATCATACGGCAACTCTCATCAAAAGGCTGGTGAGACAGTTCAGACTTGGTCACAGAGTGTCTGCAATCCAGGCTAAGGAGCTTGGGCTTTAACCAATGGAACCCAGGAAGAGTATTATGCAGAGGAATAAAATAATCAGATATTTTAGAAAGGTTGCTTGGGCAGCCAGGTCCTCTGCGAGCCCATGTGGTATCTTTGTGCCGATTAGAGGATGGTGTCTCCTCTGGGCAGACACAGCCCTTCTTCCCAGCAGAATGAGATCTGGGTTTCAGCCTCCAGAACCCCCGGCCAGGCACACACATGGCCGCTCTCTGGCAGCAATATGGAGTACATTTCAGGACACACGAAGAATGGAGAGCAATTAGGAGTTTGAAGCACTAAATATGGTCAGAAATTGGAAGCTGCAGAGAGCAGCGGTATCAGGGAGCTGAACATGCTGATCACGCCATTTATGAGATTACACATGAGATCCAAACTGGGTAGAGAATAAAGAGAGGCCAAGAAAGAAATGAGAAGGAGGGAAAAAAATACAACACTCAAGGGACCAGAGGCCAAAGAACAAGTCTGGCGGGAGTGGGACCCAAGAGAGCGGGAAGGCTCAATCAGAGGTGAGGATCAGAGTGGAGTATCAACATTACAGATTTCTGATTTCAGATGAGGAAGAATTCCAGAGTGTGGACCTCAATATGCTTCAGAAAAATCCACACCAAAACCAAATAACTAACCATGGTGAGATATTCCCTACTTTATTTCATTTCTCATCTGCTGCTCAGAGACATGTGCATGCAAAGTAGCAGGAAACCGGTCACACCCACACCTGCAAGCCTTGTGTGGAGAAGGAGAGGGGCTGCCTTCTTTTTCATGTATTAATCATTTTACTGTAACTTCTACCCTGGAGGAGGGTAAGCAGCATTAATACTGTCGCAAAATTGTGCAAATATGGTGGAATAAAGATCATCAAGAAATATTTATTGAATACTTTCTATCAGTCTTTGGGTCTACAGAAAGGAAAGGGATGATCTTAGACTTCAGGGAGCTTACAACTGGGTCAGGACTGACCTGGATCTGGACTCGGGAGGAGACAGTGAGAACTGATGAAAGAGTTGTTAGGCAGGAAGAATTAACACACTTTGGCAAGGGAGCTGAGGATTCCAGCCTGGTTGCCTGGGCCATCTGACATAACTGACCAAAGAGGGAATTAAGAGAGGAAATCTGCGTTGAAGTGCACAGCCAGATTGGGTCAGAACAAGAGCAGGCACAATTCTTTGAGTGAGACTACAGCTAAAATTTAAACTTCCTACAGATCTTAGAAATGAGCCCAGGTCATGGGAGTCTCTCCTGTAATGGACAAACCTTGTACCATGCCTGTGTCCCTCACTGTATCAGAACGATCTACTCCTGCAAGGGCAGATCTATTTCTTCCTGAAAGTTTGCCTTAGCATGTTCATTACTTTATTAGCTCCAAATTTAATAGACTATGACTCAGGGAACAAATAGCAATGGCAGTGAGCTAGTTTTGATACTATTATAATAATCACTATACAAAATAGTTTGCTCACTCCTAAAATGCAACTCCAGGCAGTAAAGATTATTTTGTCCAGTGTGAAATATAACTAAATAAACAGCTTACAATGGTTATATAGGGGTTGCCACGCTAAATAATATGCAAGCAATGAAACAAGATTTGTTGAAAGCCTAGTAACTTTAATATTGAACAACCAAAAACATATATGGGGAGAGAGAAAGAACTCAGAAGTTAAGGGTGGCCCCCTGGAATATGTAGTTCAAATTGAGAAAAAAAGTCTACACTATTTACTCTTTCTTCATGTGCTGCCACCAAACATCAATTACTGCTGCTTAAAAAGAGTTAAGAATCTCTTCTTCACAGGACACACAAAAATTAACTCAAAATGAAGCACAGTTCTAAATATAAGGGCTAAAATAATAACTCTCTTAGAATATTATATAGGAGTAAATCTTCAGCACCTGGGGTTAAGCAAAGCCTTCTTGCATATGACACCCAAAGCACAAACAACAAAATAAAAAATAGATAAATTGGACTTCATCAAAATTAAAACATTCTGTGTTTCAATGGATACCATCAAGAAAGTTAAAAGACAATCCATAGAATGGGAGGAAATATTTGAAAATCATATATCTGATAAGGGACTTGTATTTAGAATGTATGAAGAACACTTAGAACTCAATAATAAAAGGACAAATAACCCAATTTTAAAATGGGCAAAGGATCTGAATAGACATTTCATCAAAGAAGATATACAAATGGCCAATAGGCACATGAAAAAATGCTCAACATCATTAGCCATGAGGGGAATGCAAATAAGAAACAAACCCAGAGATACCCTCATTATACCCACTAAGATGGCTATAACCAAAAAGATAACAATGTTGGCAGGATGTGGAGAAATTGGAACCCTCATATATTGCTTGAGGGAAAGTAAAATGGTGCAGCTGCTGTGGAAAACAGTCCGGCAGTTCCTTGAAATGTTAAACACGGAGTTACCATATGACCCAGCAATCCTACTCCTAGGTATATACTCAAGAGAATTGAAAGGATTCATGCTATGACATGGATGGCTCTTGAAAACATGCTAAGTAAAAGAAGCCAGGCACAAAAGGCACATATTGTATGATTCCGGTCATGTGAAATGTTCAGAATAAGCAAATATAGGGAGACAAACAGTAGGTTAGTAGTTCCTTAGGGTGTACGTGGGGGTGTGGGGGGAAGTGGGGAGTGGCTGCCTACGGGTACAGGGTTTCTTTTGGGGGTGATGAAAATGTTCATAAATTGAATGTGGTGCTGGGTGCACAACTCTGTGAATATACTAAAAAAAACATTAGATTGCACACTTTAAATGGGTGAATTATATGGTATGTGAGTTATATCTAAAATAAAAAAAGTTAAAAAGTCTCCTTCTGACTTATATATACTACCAAATGTAAAATAGATAGCTAGTGGGAAGCAGCCGCATAGCACAGGGAGATCAGCTCGGTGCTTTGTGACCACCTAGAGGGGTGAGATAGGGAGGGTGGGAGGGAGACGCAAGAGGGAGGAGATATGGGGATATATGTATATGTATAGCTGATTCACTTTGTTATCAAGCAGAAACTAACACACCATTGTAAAGCAATTATACTCCAATAAAGATGTTAAAAAAAATTTTTAATAAAATAAGTAAATAAATAAATAAGTCTCCTTCTCAGCTTCATCCTCCTTTAACCTTTACATCTTTTAATCCATGACTCAGCCTGAACTTCATGCTAAAGCTTCCTATCATCTCATTTAAGGGTCTTAAGTTTTTTGTTTTTTTTTTAAATTTTATTTATTTATTTATTTATTTATTTATTTATTTATGGCTGTGTTGGGTCTTCGTTTCTGTGCGAGGGCTTTCTCTAGTTGCGGCAAGTGGGGGCCACTCTTCATCGCGGTGCGCAGGCCTCTCACTATCGCGGCCTCTCTTGTGGAGCACGGGTTCCAGACGCGCAGGTTCAGCAATTGTGGCTCACGGGCCTAGTTGCTCCGCAGCATGTGGGATCTTCCCAGACCAGGGCTCGAACCCGTGTCCCCTGCATTGGCAGGCAGATTCTCAACCACTGCGCCACCAGGGAAGCGCAGGGTCTTAAGTTTTACCTCCCAAATTCACCTGAGTCAAGGTTGTGTCCATGGGCAATTCCCAGGCGGTGCAGTGGTTAGTGCTCCACACTTTCACTGCCAAGGATGCGGGTTTGATCCTTGGTCAAGGAACTAAGATCCCGCAAGCTGTGCGGTGCAGCCAAAAAAAAAAAAAAAAAGATTGTGTTCATGAACCCAGAAAAATAAATAGTGAAGGAAAGACTATATCCAGATTCAGACTTCAGCATGATTTTAAAGTTAATGGCTTTCTGGGAGAAAAAAAAATATTTCATGCTTTAAAAAGTAAAAACAGACTAACTCCTCTGAAGGAGAAATGGTTCTCTCAGATGACAGACTTTGGTATAGAGTGTTCAGTAGACATCCACAGGTCAACAGTCTAGCTCTGGGCAGTGGGCTTTACTCATCCAGGCTAACCCTCCAGCCAGCCTCTCTACCATACTTGCTCTCAAGATGAGATCCAGGGCTAAGCAGAGAGAGAACGGGGACTGGCACTCTCTTCCTCTTTTCTGCTATTTCAGTCTAGTAGCAAGAAGCAAGTCATATTCTCTTAGCCTCTCAGTAGCTGTCTTAAGGCCCCAAGCTTGTTCCAGGACCTCTGGCATCCTTTACAGTCATCTTTCCCTGACTCTAGTGTACAGGATGTGCTGTTCTAGAGGTAGCCCAGCTTCCAGCCCTCCTAGTAGCAGAGGAAATCAGCAATGTGTGTAGAATTGGTACCATGCCTTTCCCACTGTGAAAGCCAAGATGGACAATTCTCCATCTGCTAGCAGTTGGCCTGGGATGGCCTGGGGTTGGCAAAATGGAGGCTTTACTCAGGACTTTGAATCTGGACCAGACCGGGACGAGCAGCACCAGCAACAGATGGCATTCTGCCTAGGCTGCTGCTGCTGAGAAGACAGCTGTCATCTCTCGGCTTCCTGGCTTTCCTGATCGCCTTAGTCTCTTGGCTTCTACTGTGGTCCAGGTCTGGTCCACCACCCTTCTTTTGGTGCTGTGAGTCACTTTCAGTGAAGCCTTTTGTTTAAGGTAGTAAGAAAGAGGTGGATTCCATTGCTTACAATCAAGGGCACTGACTGATACACCTAGCATTTTCCCCACTCTCCTTCAGGAGAAACGGACAGCTCCAATTCAGCTGTCTGAAGCTTAAATTTAGCAGAAGTGCCTGTTCTTAGGATTTCCTTCTAAAGTTTAAATGGAGAAGCAGGAAATCCCTTGAGTAACTGAGGAGGGGCTGGTAGCTTGTAGCATCTGTCAGTTTCTCCCTCTGGTTAGCCTTGGATCTCATCTTGCCCGCAATGGACACTTGTTGGTCCCCTTTTCTTTCTTTCTCTCCCATTTTTGCTCCTGTTCCGCCTACATTTCAAACATGACAGTGGCACTCAGTCGCTACTTAAGGGTTTTTTGGTTGTTCAGTGTAACAGAGGCTGCAGGCTTCCCTGACTCAGCCTTAAAAAGATGCTTGGTGGATGACAAACATTACCTACACAGTGAGTGGAACGGTACCTGTATGCTGTGTTAACTAACTATTGTGATATTTAAACAATCTTCAGATGGAAAGAGAATTATAAAATATTGAGATGGAGAGATACCTGTGTTTTTAAAACCCCACAAGTTACTGCTCTAAAAAAAAAAATCCTGAGCATTTGCAACAATGAATCTGTCATTCAGGAGCCCTGCCTGTGACTCAGTCACTTTTGAACACTCTGAGAAGCTCACTGACTCCCACATCAAACTCCTAGCCCATTTCTCATCTTGATTCATTTGGCTGAACTCTAGGCCTTTCTGGCAACTGAAAATTGCCAACCGTGTTGACAACTTTTCAGTCTCTGCTTAGTGTTCTCTCGGAAGCAAATGTATTCATTTACTCCTTGGCCATTCTCAGTCCCTTTTTTCTCATCAGCTACTCAAACTCCATTTTCTCCCTTCCTTTGTACATTCTCTAAGTACTGAAATTCCTACTTACATAAAAAAAAAACTGAAGGAACTACAATTTTTATTTATATAAAAGAATCTGAAGCTATTTTTAAAAATAGGAAATATTTACAAGAAAAGTACCTGCAGTTATTTCTTTTTACTTTGGGGAAGTTCAGTAATGGAGGTGGCATCATAGCCCAGCTGTGTTTTCCCACTAATACTGTGGAAATTTTAAACCCTATTTTCAACTCCAGCTGCCAGTAGTTTGCAGGAAGACAATCTAATGAATGTAGGTTTTTATGACTCATTATTTTCTGACCTCATGGATACAGAACCCATCAGGGTGAAGGAAGCCTGCTGAGCCACTTTCTCAGACACACACCATTAAATCTGACCTTAAGACTTGAAGAAATAAAATCATCTGGGTTACAAGTTTATCACTATTTGAAGCAACATTTTTGTAAAGTACTGAAAAAATGTGGTACTCAAACTATTGCTGAGGTAAGAACTCCAAGTCAGGCTGAGTCTTTGGACAGCTTCTGGTAACTATCCATCTAATCCCTACTGTAAACATCACAGCAGTTTAGAAGATAACTCTACAGAACATATCTCTTGGATAGAGGGGAGTGACAAGAAAGTATCTCCACAGAACAGAAGATATCTCTCAGGTAGAGGACGGTGATGAGAAATGGGAAGTTAGGAAAACAAGTTAAATTGAAGTAAAGGCATATTCCTGAGCAATGCAGTGAGAGACTCTTGAATCAGTATTCACAATTTCTGAGTATTATTATGGTTGGAGGATATGAGAGTTGGTGAGAGTTTTTGTGACTGGGTGACCAGCTGGATTACAGAGGGACCAGGGTTCTCTGGTGAAGAGAAAGTCAGCTCCAGAAGAGCAAGGACCTTGCGTGGCTCATACACTACTGTATACCCAAAGTTTGCCACACAGTAGACACTATACAAGTGCTTGCTGAATGAACTGATGGAGGGTTTACTGAGGCTGGAATGGAGTTTTGAACAATAAAGGCGTGACACTATGGCCAAAAATTATATCTAATTTACTGATAACTATGTACAACTTCATTTTCATTAGTTGGAGAACAATTTTTAAAATTTGCTGTAGGAGGTCAGGTAAACATGTTTATCTACCTTTAGTCTACCTTAACTCTACTAACTCAGCCAAAAGAACTGGTTTATGCCTTTAAGATAAAACACAAAAGAAAACATGAGCAGCTACTTGCTTCCTGTGAACAGTGTAAGGATTGAGCCAGCTGTAAATTCCAATTCTGAAAGCATTTTAAGTTGCGCCATTTCACATGGATAAGACAATGCAAATGACAGAGCAACTTAACTCTGAAGGATATTTCTTATGACTAAGTTAGTTTATAAAAAGCTAATAAATGTCTGGGCTTATAGCTTTAGAAAACTGAAGAGAAGGAAAAAAAACCCCTATACTCTATGTAAAGAAGTAATTAACTTACAACAAGATAAAAACAATTTTAATTTCCTCATATTGAATTTTACAATTATACCAACTTAAAGCCTCAAAGAAATTCAGAACAGATTTAGAGATGAAAAAGAAAGTTTCAGAAGATCTGTAGCAAAAACATGGTATCGCCTCAAAGATGCCATTGAGGGGTGTCAGGATGTCCTAAGTATCCATTGATTCTGCCTTTTAGTTACAGACCCCCACCCCCCCAAGTTTAACTGGCACGTGGCTGCCCTGCCACACGAGGCAACATTTCCCAACCTCCCTCTAGCACAGCTAGGTGCGGCCATGCGTGACCATGTCTGGGTCAATGACACAGGAGTGGGAACTGATTTGGGTAATCTCCCTAAAGACCAAGCTGCATGTCCTGGCTTCTCTCTGTCTTCCTTCCTGACAGCTGGAAATGGGGATGACAGAACTGGAGCAATTTTTGAAGCCAATTAGCACATTAGCCCTGGTCCACCCATATCTGGATTGTTACGTACAAGAGAAATAAACTTCTATTCCATGTAAGTCATTAGATTTTGACCCTGTTTGCCTGCTCTGTGAAATAAGTCTGGTACCTTTGGTCCATTTACCTATTTCCCTTTGCCAGCTGGCCCAGGACCTTTCTAAGTAGCGAGTGGTGGAGAGACATTGCAGGAGGAAGAAGCTTCACTTTTGGCTCTGGTGCACTCCCAGTGAAGGCTCCAGCAGCCCCCAGCAGCCAGCAGAATCCACCAGCACCTTCCTGGGGAGTTTTGTGGCTGAGTGTCTCCAGCAAGACACTTCCCAATGAACAGCACCCTAGAGGGCAGATTTCCCGCAAGTTTCTGAGGGCTAGTTCCGTAGCCAGCCAGTTCTGCTGGTTTTCCATAGCGACCCCTCTGTGCCCTCTTCATCAGGGTCTGCACATCAGCCCTGGAGGCCTCTTCCTTGTGTACTCTATCTCCGCCCCAGGGGTCATGACTGCTTCCTATAGCTGTGATTCCTGTACTCTTTAGAGTTCTTCCTACTGCCCAGTCCTTCATTCTCTAATCCTGATTGACTTGATGGAAAAGTCCAACAAACTTTATGTGCTTACTCTAATACTAATTAACAAAAGCTAAAGTTATATTGAGCAAATCAAAAAGGCCTCTGAAATTGAAATTAGAAAAAAGGGCCTTCTCATTTTCCCCTTCTAATATTGTATGTAGAGTTTGCTTATAGAGTAAAAGTTGACTTGAGATTTTAGGAAGATGTGCTTCTGCCTTTTTGCTTCCACTGATTCCAAAGCATAGGTTAATGTCCCCATGAGCCAGCTATCACTTTCTACTAGAACAATACTTTTTCACTGTTAGTACACATTATGGAAAAATTTCCAGCAAAACTAATAAACCCCTAAAATGCCAACAAGGCACTTGGCATCTGTACGGGGTCATGTTCTCTCTCAAGCGAAGGCTCTCCCCCGGTGCTGTTCTCTTCAGGCCATGTTTCTTTTGGCTCTATAATAAGACTTCACAATATGCCTTGATCTAGGTTCCTAACTTAAATATCCCCTTCCTAACTCAAATAATGAGCCAGTGAAGTTTAATTCCTAGAAAAGCACAGGCAGGGTCACCATTTGCTGTTGTGCGCAGAAGAAACGCCACTTGGGGATGGCTCTGCCGGCGGCTTATTGCCCAAAACAACTCCAGCTGTGTTTGGAGGCAGCTCTCACCTTCCTCCCCCTGTGTGCACTCTTCTGTGAGTGAGAAGCTTGTGGCATGGCCCTGGACCACTGGACCCCTGTCTGCTTTTCCAGGCTCACTTATGCGCCCCCTTCCCCTCACTTTGTGATCTCACAAGCAAGCCGGTCAGCTTTATGACCCTTAGAGCAGAAGGGAAAGTCCTTTCCTGCTTCGGGGCATATGCATAGACTATTCCTTCTGCCTAGAATGCTCTTTTCACCCATCTTCACCCTACTCTCTCCTCCTTATCCTTCAAGTCTCAATTTAAGTATATCTAAGATCTTCATCAAGACTTTCCATGACCCCTGCCCCCCCATCACTCTTACAGCTAAAAGAAATATTCCTGTTAGATGCTACCATCACTCCATTCTTTTTCTTCGTAACATGTATCAAATTTGTAATTATATATATGTTGATTTGATTAAAGTCTGGTTCCCTCCCCAGACTTCCAGATCCATGAGGGCAGGGACTAAAATTGTTTTGCTCACAATAGCACCCATAAGTTGGCATATGGAAAGCGTGCAAACAATAAATGATAAATAGATATTAAAGGAGCCATTATAACACAGTCGTCAAGCACATGGACTCTGGAGCCAGACTGCCTGGGTTCTGACACTTAACTAGCTATGCGCCCTTGGACAGCTAATTTAATGTCAGTTTCCCCATCTACAAAACGGAAATAATAATTGTACCACCCTGATGAGGTTGTTAAAATAACAAAGTGAGTAAATATTTGTAAATCACTGTATTACATGCCTGTTAAATGGTAAATTGGAGTCAAGCTATCAAATACCAGGTTGCCCTTCTAAAGAGAGCAACTAAATGAACTTCCAGGTCCTAAAATTCTATAATTGACATCTATTAAATTAGAAGACATTATTTAAAAATAATGCTCAGTGCTAACTATGCTATAAATGTCTCATATATATCATTTACATATAAATGTACATTCCTATGTTACTGGTGGCAACATAAATGATACCACCCTTTTGGAATCGGATAATAAATTTTAGGAGTCACTAAAATGTTCATGCCTACCTAGAAATACGTGTAAACTGGACAGAAAACTTTTTAAACTATAGTTAATAAATAACACTTCAGTATTAGTAAATAATGGATTTTTAAAATATGGAATGTTTAAGTATATTTTGAAATGTTAACTCTATATAATAATAATCAATTAATGCTAAAATTATAAAATTTATAAACATGAAAAGTGTTATGACACGTTTAAAAAAAGAAAATTCAAAATTATATCTATACTATGATCATATGATGGTATATGATCTCGTATAATATACTATTTTATACATACACATATATGTGTGTGAGCGTGTGTGTAAAGACAAAAACTAGGAAGAAACATGAAAAAATAATTGATATGCTAGAACAGTAAAACTGCATATTTAAGATTTTAAATTATTGTTTTCCCAGTATGCATCCAGCTTCCCATACTAAAAGGTGTTATTAAGGTGATTTATTTCACATTAAAATATTTTAAGAGGCTCACTTTTTAAGTTAATGTTTCATATACAAAAACTAATAGATGATTTGAAGTAAGGCAAGTTTGCTACCTACATAAAACTTATCACAGCCTTTTTACACACACAAACAGGTAACTGAAAATTTAAAATGTGCTTCCTTGGTCAACAGGAAGACAGGCTCTTGTGACCTATCTATAAACTGACTTTAGGTTCTGGAGATAATAAAGATAATGCAGAAAAAGCCATTTAAGGAGGGAGTATTCACCAAAAAGTAATTCTCCTGGATGCCTCTTCACCTTTATCGGATCTCTGGTTCATCTCTGTCCTGGTCATTAATTGACAAAGATTGTCAAAGGCCCGCTCAGGAACAAGAGAGGTAAGTGACTGAGGAAGTTTATTTAGACTGGTAACATGGATAGGAGCTTGCAGAAAAACAGGTATGACTGAAATCAGAAGGATGTAAAGCGAAGTTACACAATGGATAAGTTTTAGAAGAAGGCAAATCCTGGGGTTCAAAGTAAAGGGGTCCAAGATGATTGAGAAGAAATTTATGAGAAAGTTACATAGATTTGATAATTCTGCCTTCAAAGGTAGAATTCCCTTCCCCTCTTTCCCCTGTTCCCGCCCCCCTTTTTAGTTAACTTTAGAAGTCTAAAATATAAATTAACAGCTGGGTAACCAGGCAATGGTGCTGCAATGTAAAGAAATTTTAACCCAATTACCATCATGTCAGCATTTCCTTTCCGGTTGCTGTTAAATATGTTGCTCCTCTCCACCGCGCCCTTCCTTGAAAGCTCTCCTCCCTTGCCTGGTGAGTCACACATCTTGCTTCATAAATTACGCTGTTATTAGTCTCAGGCACAAGGGATTGATGCAGGCAAAAGCAAGGGAGTTGAGAACCTCGCTGCCGCTAGTGACTCACAGAGGAACCTGAGGCCAGGCCCTGATTCTGTCTCAGGTTTTCCCACTGGAGAAACTGGAGGATTGGCTGGGTGCAAAGCCCTCCTGTGCACTGTGGCAGGTTCTGCAGAAGCTCCCCACTCACTTAGCCTCAGGTCAGGAAGACCACCATACAAATCGCAAGCCTGCAATTTATTAAAAAGAATGCAGTGCTACATACACTACCTCAAGTAGCTCACTGTCTTTCAAACAGCTCAAAAAGAAAGAACCTTGGCCCTGGAGTCAGACAGCCTGTTCAAGGGCCAGACCTGTCAATAGCTAGGTCTTGGACAACTCAATCTCTGAATCTTCGTCTGAATTAACTGGTGCTAATTCTACCTACTGCAAAGACCTGTTGTGGATTAAGAGTGATTAGGTATGTATGTACTCTACCTGAATACGGTAAAGTACAGAATCAATGTTATGTAATGATAGTATCTTATTATCCTGACTTTATTGGGTAGGGGCAAGAATCCCATGTCAGGCTGGTTTAAATAATAAGATTAAATGCTAAGTTTAAAAAGATTCTCCAAGGGAGAGGAATGGGACATCTCCTGCTCCTTCACAACTACCTTCCCGCCACTATGTCCACATCTCTCACTACTGGGAAAAGATAACTGGTTTCATATTCTTCTTTCAGTAAAGGAAGCCCACATAATGGGCACAAACTCTACTAAACAGAAAGTCTGGAGACAAATCCTGGAGAGGCTGTCTTGCATAGTGTCACCTAGTTCCAACCTTCCCAATGATCAGACTCACCTGGAATCGGGATGCCCAGACCTTCCCCCCACAACACACTGGGATAGAATTTCAGGACAGGAGCATAGGAACCCAAGGCCTATTGGCTTGTCAAGAATAGATGTTTGGGAATCTGAATGCCCATCCTACCCCTTTCCAGCTATATGACCTCATCTGTAAAACAGGTATAATGATTTTTATGTTTGTAAACTCTAGGTCAGGATGAAACGAGGTCATGTGTCTAAATCACTTTGTAACGCTCAGTGTATAGTAAGTGCCCAGTAAGCTGCAGGTGTTGGTACTGTGGTCACTGTTTACATTTCCTCATCAACAGCACTATGGACTTCCAGGTGGCACTACAGCCAGCCATCATTCACTGATTTCCTATAATACCCTGATCAGTATTGAGGTTACCCGACCAAGTGTTGGTGGGGGAGCAGCTTTTCTGAGGGATAATCCATTTCCTTGACAGGGTAATTCATTTCCTCAGTGTCAGCAGGATTTCTTACAACACGGTAGCCGTCGGGGGCAGTGTCACCAAAGGAATCTCTTATGAAAGAGAGTGAAACCTATAGAAGGGTACAGAGCCACACCGCGATCAAGAAGGAATCTGGAACATCTGTCTCACTCACTGATAAAGAGGAAGCAAGTTACTTTTAGGGAAGGACTTGGTGTTATTAGAGCACTGATGAAGCAAGCCTCCAATTTTAATATTTAAAATATATGCTTATGAAATGTTTCCTGCTGCCACTGCAGAAGGAAACATCTCCTAGAAAAGAACAAGATGACAAAGATTCCCATAATCTTCAGATGAGGGTGGGGTGCAGTGGGTGTGAGAACCTAGAGCAGAGGGCAGGGAAGCGGTGAAGGAGTACAGAAAAATAATCTCAATTACACGTTCCCAACAGTTTCCTTCTTTAACTCAGAAATCATTAAAAAAAATAATAAATAAATAAAAGGGGAGATTTCCCCCTGGCAAGAAGTGCTGGCATGAGATTAGGAAATTGGGCACCTGCTGGGATAGTCACTGTTTCCTCCTTTGAGCAAACAGGGATGGGTCATCTCCCTTCCTCAGCCAGGGCAGCCTCTCCCTCTGTCCATGGCCACTAGCTCTTGCTATTTACTCACCAAGAGAAAGTAACTCATAAGATCTCAAAACTGAAAAGAACTAGTCATTCCTGTCTAGCTCTATCTAATGCAAGAAGCCCCTTAAAGAAAAAAAAATGCATAACACCCAGATTTTAAGTAGATAGGGGGAAAGACAGAGACACAGAGACAGACAGAGACATAGAGAGACATATAGGGTATCTGCAAAGTCTGCAACATAGAGAAAATATTTCATTTATTAATTATACTTTTGGGGGGGATTAATGATTAAATCCATGGCTTTAAATTTAGGGATCTTTTGGGATTTCCCCGGTGGTCCAGTGGTTAAGACTCCGTGCTCCCAATGCAGGGGGCCCAGGTTCGATCCCTAGTCAGGGAACTAGATCCCAAATGCTGCAACGAAGATCCCACGTGCCGCAACTAAGACCCAGCACAGCCAAATAAATAAATATATTTTATTTAATAAAAAATTAGGGATCTTTTGACTGCAAAAGTATCTGGAAGAAAAAACATTCTGGGTATATTATACGAAAATGTAACATATTATTTAAAAATAAAAATTTCCCTAGGTTTCCAGACTTTTCAAATATACATTCTTTTCAAAAGGGCATCCTTAAATTTCTGTCCCATATATATTTATATGATTTTCATTTGTCTCTGATTTCTGCCGTTAGCTGTTGTGAATCAGAGAAAACACCATGCTGACAAGTACCAAGGTCCCAGGTCAGTGCCATGTCAGGCACAGACCCAACTCCCTTTTCCCTGGTCGGGGGAGGTCCAACATGTGCCAGTGTGATCTGCTGGCTACTCCTCTATTGATCTTGATCTGGGGTCTATGGGTTTCTAAGCCTTCTTTTTAAAATCTTCTTCTCTAAACTAAGACTTATTGGGTATTTCCTCAGATTTTTTTCTGCCAAAACATACAGCTGCCATTAGTGCTACCATGAATGACCAGTCTGATTCTGTAAAGCAGGACCACATGTGAACCTAGATGAGAGTGATGGAACTGGGGTTGGGCTGACCTGCAGGGCAGGTTGCTGGCTCCACATGCTGTAAGAGGGGATTCAGAGTTCCCCTGTGTAATTCACGTCAGTGAAAATTTTTTTTTTTAATATTTTTTAAATTATTTATTTATTTATTTATTTATTTATGGCTGTGTTGGGTCCTCGTTTCTGTGCGAGGGCTTTCTCTAGTTGTGGCAAGTGTGGGCCACTCTTCATCGCGGTGCGCGGGCCTCTCATTATCGCGGTTTCTCTTGTTGCGGAGCACAGGCTCCAGACGCGCAGGCTCAGTAATTGCGGCTCACGGGCCCAGGTGCTCCGCGGCATGTGGGATCTTCCCAGACCAGGGCTCGAACCCGCGTCCCCTGCATTGGCAGGCAGATTCTCAACCACTGCGCCACCAGGGAAGCCCACGTCAGTGAAATTTAATTATAAGTGTCTTAAGGTTGACCAAAAAGAAAAAGATGCTCTGAAAGTGAACAAAAGAATCATGATATTCAACTTCTACTGCACTGAACAGTACAGATCCGGAAGTTATATTGTTTTACCTGTCACATCCATACTAACATTTAGATCTCTATACATTTTGAGGTTAGAAACAAGGTTTTTTTCCATCTGGATATTCAAATGGTCATTCTTTCCCTATATTATCAATACTGTCATAAATCAAGGGTCCAATATGTATTGGAGTAAATGTATTGTGTCCAATATGTAAAGTGGAGGTTTATTTCTGGAATCTCTAGTCCATTTCATTGGTCTGTTGTGCCTTTGGCTTTAGTATTTTTTTTAAAGTTTCCTAGTTGATTCTTACTTTCAGCCAGTACTGAGAACCACTACCAGCTACAAAATTAATTAGTAGATCATGACCAGAAATTTTATAGAGTGGAATGGAATAGAAGAGAAAACATCAATACATATCAAGTATTGTTTTGTGAAACTTTTATTCCAGTTAATGTGCGTGTGTGTTCCGAGTTGAGATCTAGAAGTATTTACCATCAGTGATCATTAAAAGAGGTTTGAAAACCACTGCAATAGTGTAATCTGTGAGACAATTACTTAGGAAAATCCAACTTGAATATTATTTTACAGTCATCATCTAGTAATGCTCTGACGTTTTCTCTTCCACAATTGGTTGTAGACCAGCATTCCACAGAAAGCATATTTCCATTGGAAACAAGTCAGGGAAAGCCAGTTACAGCTAATGGAACAGGAGGAGCTCGTTATAAGCCCTGTAATGCTGACCCAAGGTCGGAAGTGACAGTGAGCCTGCGGGAACATCACAAATGAAAATTGCCCATCTGCGCAGTTTGAGATTTGTTCAGCATCAGCATACTTTACATTTTTAATCAGATGTCAAGCAAGAAAACAAAATTTGAGGGGAAGAAATTGAAGCCAATTTAGTTATTAAATGATGTCAAGTCATCTTCATTATTGAAGAAAATGCTCTCAGAATTTTTGCTTGAATCTTGAAATAATTATTGTTCAGCCTGTGTCAGGATCAATCTAACCAACAAGTATTTATTGACTATCTGCTAAAGTATGTCTGGCAAATGAATCAACATAAAAGAAATAAGCCTTTTTCTTGAACACAAGTACTCTATAAAGAACAAATGGATTATGGCATATGCTTTTTCCTCCCTAATCACTTCATTTTAGAACATGGAAATATAAATAAAAATTATTTCAAATCCCTTAATGTAATATTTTATCTCTTCAAATAACCTAAATATATGCATTAGCTGTGAATTTTACAGTTTTCCCATTAACGAGAATTATGTTTGGTGATTATTTCACAATATATACAAATATTTAATTACTATGTAACAATACCTGAAACTAGTATAATATGTCAATTATATCTCAGTTTTCAAAAAAGCTAGAAAACTGCTTCCATTTCTCCCTTCTCCAGGCCCAGTGACCACACGTCACATGTTTCAGAAGGCAGAGCTACAGGATGGAAGGAGGCAGCACAATCTATGACAGGAGAACTAAACCTTTGCTGCACACACGCAAAAAGTATCTATCTTTTGATTTTGTTTTTATATTGTGCACATGCACACGAACGTGTGTGTGTGTCTGTGTAGTGTGTGTATGTGTATGTCTGTGTGTGTCTGTGTCTATGTCGTGTGTGTGTGTATGTGCATCTGTGTGTCTGTGTGGTGTGTGTTTGTGTGTACCAATACTGAGCAGACAGATTTGGAAATTTTGGTTAAACGTATTAGTTTCCTGGTATTTCCTGAAGATAAAATTCAGGAAAAAAAAAAAGGAAAGTTTCCATTGAATTGGAACTTCTGTAAACCGAATGCCAGCTATGCGTCAGGCCTCTGGTCTGTTCAGTTCACACTCCTTAGAACACTGTACAGATGCCCTCCACAGACTTTCCAGTGACCAGGTTGGCAAGAAAATAAAGAGGAAATGGTTTTTAAAATGAACCAAAACCCTTTAACTTTATATTTGAGCAGCATGTAAACACTCCCTGCCTGAGAAATTTTAAATCCTCCTACTTGGGAAAGGGGAAATGTGTCTCAAGGTCAAACTCCCTCTCACACAGCTCTCTTCTACTTGTTATTGGGCTTCCTCAGACTTTAAGGTCTGATAATAATGAAATTTGGAAATAATTTAACTGTTTCAAAAATACAGTGATTGCTGAAGTCCATTTACAATGGAACATCTGTCCCCTATCCACAGAAATCCCTGGGGAAAATTTAGGCTGTTACAGTGTTGTATAAGGTCAAAGGTTCTTTTTTAAAAAAATATTTACTTATTTATTTATTTATTTTGGCTGTGCTGAGTCTTAGTTGAAGCACGCGGGCTCTTCATTGAGACATGCAGACTTCTTGGTTGTGGCATGCATGCGGGATCTAGTTCTCCATTCAGGGATTGAACCCAGGTCCGCTGCATTGGGAGTGTGGAATCTCACCCACTGGACCACCAGGGAAGTCCCAAGGTCAAACGTTCTTAATCTCTCCATCCATGTGCTGTTTGAGGTTTTTATACCTAAGCCCTAATTTATTCTGATTAGGCTTTTAACTTAGTTTATATTTTCATCGTTTAAAATCCTTGCTGTAAGACACAATCTTAAGGTTATACATAGTATGACCCATAAAATGATGAGATTGATTGTTGCACTGGGCTTAGGAAAGTTAAGTCCTGCCACTTAAGAAAGTCTTCTTTCAGAGTGCCAGTTCTCTGGTCTGTCTGGGATGACACAAAGATTTCTTCAATCATTCTGGGTCTACCAACTAAATAAAAACAAACTCACGGTGTGTAAGACCAATAAGGTCAGTGGTATTGTGTGCACAGGTGTTTCCAGGAAAAGGAAGAATACAATTGCATTTGATTCCAGAGGGAGCTTCCCTGTGTTCCTCTCCCATCTCTCTGCTATTATCTGCCGTTCACTGGGATTCAGTGTTAGGGACAGATGCCGAAATGCCATTCTTGATGTCAACTGGCCTACTTAACTCCAGGCTTTTAGCCAGTAAATAAATCAATCACTCTTGTCCTGAATCTGTCTTTATAAAGGTATATTATCTCCAGTCCAAGCTTTGTATTGCATCCTTAAATTCACACTGTGGAGGCCTTGGAAAGCCCAAGGCTCCTGAGCAGATGGCCTGGGGCCCAAAGCAAATGAATGGTTGCCACACTACACTCTGTTCCATGAGTTCTTGGAGCCAGACCCTCCTCCCACATGCATCCTGCCAGCAAGGTTTCTGCTATGGCTTTGGGAGCCCAGGAAAACTCAGATGAACTCTGTGTGTGTGTGTGTGTGTGTGTGTGTGTGTGTGTATGTATGTGTGAATGTGTGCATAAAAACACATCTTTCCTGACCTCTAACTCTGAAATGATTAGCACAACAAACTGACTTTTGTAAAACAAGTATCTGATGTTCTTGCTTTTTGCCTGATTTTACTATGCTTTAGGGGAATCTTGGCACAGGACTTTCACTACCCTGCTTCAGAGGCTATGTCAAAGCTGGGTGGTATCCACTATAAAGTATCTCAATAATTACAACATGATTTTCAAAGAAAGTCAATCACACGATGATATAATAAACAAGCACCAGGCAGCTCCATGAGGGCAGATTCTTGCCTCCATTGTTCACTGCTGATACCCCCATGCCCAGAACAGGATCTAGCATGCCAAAGCATCAACAAATAATTGGAGAAATGACTACTACTTATCGAAAGCCTACCATTTTTCAGTCATGCAGATGACACTCTGCATAACTTGTCTCTCTATTCCTTATAATAAACAATGCCATGTGATGGACATTATAATAAATAGCTTATAAATAAGGAAACTGAGGTTTGAAGAATTTCACTGACTTGCCTAGGTCACATAATTAGTAAGCAGGAAGGAGCTATTCAAATCTAGGTCTGTCTGCCTTTCTAGCCCATGTTCAGTCCACTTCATCATGCCTTCACCCCAAGAGTAGAAGCAAATTATAGATTGACTCTTGATCTTTTGCTATGATACCAAATTAACATATTTGCATATTTTTATGGATTCAGAAACACCTCCAGGTGACAAGGACTCTGTAAAGGGCTGATGGAATACAATAGGAGAATAGAAGGCTCCAATCATATATATATATATATGATTGTATATATATCTGTGTGTAGGAAGGCAACAGAGTTCTGGCTTTCTCACTTCCCTATTATACTGCTAAAATCTCACTGAGCCTAAATTTCCTTATCTGAAAACTGCATAAGATGAGTCTTATCTCACTGAATTAAATGGGAAATGCATATACATACAGCAGGAACCCAGTAAGTGCAGATTCTTGCTAACCCAGAATTATCTTCAAACTTATATAAGTTAATTTGATTGCTTTTAGAAAAGACAGAATATTTTTAATGGGAAGACTATGCAATTACTGTCAGTATGAACATATGCCTATTTTCCCCTTCAAGAATTTGTCCCTTTGTCCAGCAATTCTACTGATGAAATTTTAAGTGGAAACCCCCTTTTTAAAAAAGGCTTGTAGGGGAGAGGAACGAAAGGTCTTTAAAGTCTGAATCCTCACTCATGGTAGAGAAGGACCTTGGACATTATAGATTAATGAATAAATTAATATTCATCATCTGGTGAGTCCCAAAGGTTTCTTTCCTTTGCTCTGTGTAAGGCTTTTCAGGAAATAAAATTGCTTAAAAGAACATCTTCACTAAACATGGGTTAGAAAAAATAAAGTTTTGTTTTTGTTTCATTTTTCTGCACAAAGCTGGCAGTTTTAGAATTAATCAGCTAATGTCTTCTGGACATGACATTGAGACTATCTCCCTTAAGACAGAACCAGCTTAGAAAACCTTGTTACTGTGAGATGAGCAAATTCTGCCTTGTTCCAAATTTAAGATGTTCTGAAATGGCTTTTGCTATGCCGCCTGGAGATCCTCAGTGACCCTTTGCATTTCAGCTTGAGTCAAGGCTTTCCAAATAAACCAAGCTATGCCGATTGAGCGTTCAGCCGCATGTGATTTCACTCTCTGAACAATTCTTCCTGTTCCTTCAATGAATCAGTTTAAACTTGCCAAAGAGCAAGTAATACAAGTTAGAAGTAGAAGTTTGAATTCAACATTTACTCTCCACTACTAAAGACTTCTGAAGTAAAACTCATCAAGCAAATGGCTTCAAAACTCTCTTTTCTGTATCTCTCCCACAATCAGGCCAAAGACAAACATTTTCATCATTTCTCTCTCACTCTCTCTCTCTCTCTCTCTCTCACACACACACACACACACACACACACACACAGAGCCAAGGCCAACTTGGTTTTGAAGGTTCTCAAATAGTAACAACATCCACAAGATGGTGCCTACCTTTCTGAAACCTCAGTCCACAAAGATGCCCCTTGGTTGTGAAGAGAGACAGAGCCAGACTCTCAGTGCTCCAGCCAGCTTTGTTCTCATCAGAGAGCAACACACCTCAGCTCTGTGTAAGCTCTGAAATTCTTTCAGAGACCCACCCTCTAAAGTTGCAGGTCAAGATTTCTGACTGAGGGCAGTGAGTGACGTGAGGCACAGCTACTGGATGGCACCTTCAGATTCTTCCTGATGCAATGTTGTTTCCTGTTTGACCACTTGGAGAGGAGAAAACTGGAATTCAGTGGGACACCGAGTCACAAATGTATCAACTGCTTCATCATCATTGCATTTCAGTGCACACAGTCATTAGTCAACTACTGAACAGGACAGTCTTGCTGTTTGTATTAAAAGGAAGGGGTTTGTGTGGCGGAAAGAGACCTGAAACACTGCTGACAGCCCTGCACTATCCTCCGAGCTGGTCTGACAGCCGTAGTACTCTCCAGAAGCCTGGAACACAGGCAGGGCTTTTTGCTAACTAAATCACCACCACTACCACCAGCACTGCACCACAAAACTCATTACCAAGGAGCATCAGTCTCAGAAATGCAACTTTTCCACCTGTTTCCTAGCAATTGAAAAAAAATCCCTTTTTTGAACCATAAAATGACCAAAAAAAGAAAAAAAATCAGATCATCTTTTCTTTTTAGAATAGTTGGATGCAATTCGCTTTGTTTTTATTTGTGTCTCAAAGAACAATCATCACAGACAAGGAAAGACAAACCTATTAGTAGCACAATATAAATGTTGTTTGTCTGCTTGAGGCACTTTAATTTTAAAGGCAAGTGTCCCTCATTTTATAGTGTTTATTTGAGATGTTGCACCTTTTGGGGCCATTTTCACTTTCTCTTGCCTGAAGATGAAACTACTGCAGGCATGGATTATTTAAAGGTGCTTTGACAAGTAAGAAAACTTCAACAAGTTTATTCCTGTCCTTCTTATAAGCCAAACCTTGCCTCCCAGGAGGTCTGGGCAGGAAGTGCTGCCTCCTCTGAATGCCTGATTCGAAGCTCTTCTCATTGGCTGACTTCAACTGCTGAAAGACAGCTTTTTTCTTCTATCAGCTTAATAGCTGAGAGCAAATTAAAAGCTGACTAGAGGCAGAGAAGGGGAAATGCCAGTTTCAAGTTCTTTGAAACTCCATAGTTTCTCAAATTTCTCTAATGAATTTAGTTCAAAGAAGGAAGACTGGTCAAGGCCCTTTCACTCAACACTTGCTCACTCAATTCTCCTAGGCTGTTTTTCTCTTCCCAGACTTTCTTTTTTCTATTAAGGTGGTCATAAAATTTAAAGCTCATCTGGCAGGTGGTGAACTTCCAGCAGAGTGGGCACTAAATGCACAGATTGTGGTTCAGACCCTCATCAGATCTTGCCAGGAGACTATGAAGAATTACCTCACACTATCCATTTCTAGACTATCATCTTCTAACTGCCACCAGACTTATTGTAATAGGGAAGAACAAATCTTGTTTCTTTTTCTTTAAACCTTGTATTCTATTGCTTTGGCTACAAGTTAAGAATGCTGCCTATAGCCTGAAATATACAGGATAGTTCATTCACAAGGCTCTGACATTTAAAGATATAACACTTTTCCATTCACATGGAGATAAAAAGTTGCAGAACAGAGAATAACATTTGTCTTGTTGCAAGTTTATAGGAACATTGTGACTGGACCTCTGCAAGAACAAAGGATTCTGGCACCAAGAAATTGCAGCAACCAAACGCACCCCCTCGCCTTTTAGTATAAAAGAAGCTTGAATTCTAACTCAGGGAGGATGGTTCTTTGGGACACTAGTCCACTATTTTCTTGGTCTGCTGGCTTTCTGAATAAAGTTGCTACTCCTCACGCCAACAACTCATTTCTCAGTTTATTGGCCTGTTGTACAGTAAGCAGTACGAGCTTGGACTTAGTAACATTATCTTCCCAATTAAGTTTTTTTTTTTTTTATCATGTCTCTTTCCCCTGCTGATAAAGCTCTGCCAGCCACCTTTTCCTATAGGTCTCCTTAGCAGAGGAGATAGCTACTCCTCCAGAATCTTCTCTTGTCCCTCCCACTAACTCCCAGGCAAAGCAAACAGGCAGCTTCCATGCCCTTCCATTGACTGCTCTCTGCCCTCTCTGAGTGATGAAAGTCTGACTCCCTTGCCAAGTCCTGCAGCTTTCAGCCCTCCCTGTTCTGTGTTTATACCTATATTACAATGCTCACTCTACTATTACAACTTAGCTGGTTTTGTATCTGCTTCCCCACTACACTGGGAATCCCTCTGGGACATGCCTTACACATCCTTATATTCCTGGAGCTTAGCACAGTGCTGATCTGTTCAATACTTGTCAACAGTTAACACTTGTCAACAGTTAAATTGTGGGCATCAAACACTCAATTTCGGTCTGCAGATATCTGGGGGAGAGGATATTCCTGAACTCTACTCTGGATGCCCTTTCTCAGAATTAAACAAGCCAAAAGAGTATTGTAGGACCACATTTTTTGTTTGTCAATTGTATAACTAAATACATGTCATCTACTGATGAGATACAATGTTCAAATCAAATATGAAGTATTTATACATAGCTCAATACCTTCTCTATCATTAAAAGAATTTCACATCTGCTGTATTTTTTGAGTCAAGGTCAAGGTGTAGTTCCTCCTTCTTTAGAGACAGATGAAAAACCTATGCAACAGGGGACAGCTAGAGGGATGGAAGTGAGGAATTTGAGTTTCAACAGCTAGAGGGATGGAAGTGAGGAATTCTGGAGGTTTGCTAGTTGTGACCTGGGGGAGCTGTGAACTGGGGGAACTCCCAGACATGTAAGCCTCATGTCTGGGAGTTCCTCTGAGGAAGATAAATAAATATAAACATGGTTCTTTCCAGGACTCCTAAGGTAATGCTTTTCTTTTTCTCTTTTTTCTTTTCTCTCTTTCTCACTTGTGCTTCATGATAAATGTATCAGTTCATTGCTAACAGAAAACAGAGAACCTGAAGGAAGCATGATAGAGCAAGATGCATGTGTGGGTGTCACTTCTAGGCAATATTTAACTGTTTCATTTTATGAGAAAACTTTAGGAGTTAAGATATTGAATCAGTTTTATATATTTGAATCTCCATTATAGATATTAAATCATTTATTAAAATCTTAATGATCATTGCATTTTAAAAAGTGAATTATTACCTCTGACAATTAAATGTAGGCAATTAAGCCTGATAAGAGTGGAGAAGTTTCGAGGGGAGCAATAGGGGGTACATTACAAAACTGATGCGTTTTTACACACAGACCAATCTTGTCACTAACGGTTACTAAAGTAAGAAAGAGCGTGAAGGCTATTTCACAGAGTAAAAGAGGGGCGGGGGATAAGAGCAGTGTGGACCCAGGTAAATCCAATCAAGATTCTGGAGGGCTACTTAGGATCTCAGAAGAGGAAAACAGAGGAAGCAGGACACAGGAAAATGGACTGTGGGCCCCAGCAGGAAGCAGACAACTAGACATGGTGCCACAGCTCTGCTAGCAAGGAACAGAGGGTACACAGCTGCACGTGGGGTGGGTATGGAGGAAAGGGAAGTGGGGCAGCTTCTGATATTCTAAGCTGCATGTTGTGTTTGACATTGAACCTTAATCTAACTTTCCAGAGAAGAAAATACAAGTTTAATAGAACTGACCTGCTTTTCTCCTCAAAGGAGAAAATCCCTTCCAAGAAACATAATGAATACAATTTTGGCCATGTCGATCTTAACCTAACCAGTCCAATTTTCTGAGCTTTTGCTATCAACAAACTCTGTTTTCTTGTAATGTTTCATCTCATCATTTTCAGATTTTTCAGATGCAAAGGTTTGCTCAGAGATAGAAATGTTAACTCAAAATGCTACCAAACCGTGTATTCTTTAAATAGGTATATGGGAAAACTCCTGTGGGATATAATGAAACAAGGAAATGTCTGCACAAATACCTACGCTGATTGAATATTGACATAAAATAGTCCCCCTGTCTCCATGATTCAATCTCCACAGTAGATTACAGACTGTAGAAACTGAATTGTGTCTCCCTTACCCCACCCACCAGGGTCCACACTTTCCCTGGCCCAGTGTTGCAAGGGTCCCTGACAGGTGATTTGAGAGGCTACTTTGTGAGAAAGTGAGGAAACTGAAGACAGAATCATCAGAACTAAGGGTTCTCCTGCACTCAAGTGCCCTCCCTTTCCCGAAGCTCCATCCTCTCTCCTGCTTTGTTGCCCCTCATCACTCCTCACTATCTCTTACTTATTTGTTTTACTGTCTGTCTCCCCATTAGAATGGCAGCTCCACGAGGACTGGGACTTCCATCTGCCTTGTTCACTGCTGAGTCCTCAGGAGTCCAAATAGTTCTTGGCAGAGTGGACACTCAGTGCTGAGAGAGTACATTCAGTTATCTAGCTATTTACCATCCTCTCTTCCTCTCTACCACAACGGGTAGTTACTTTCTCAAAGGTAATTCACTGGGCTTTTTCAAAATTGAAAGTCGGCATTTGTGTGTCGAGAAGATGGCCAGTTCTACTTTGAGCTTGTTAGGAGAGGGAGAGAGTCTTCCCTTGAAGACATAAGTCTGTCACATATTGAGCATTTGAAGCAAAGGATCTTCAGAATGCAGCTGGCACATTCTCTGGGAAGGCTGTGGTGTCACGTGCCAGCCAGATCACACATCATCATGTTAGCGGGCTCTCCACAGCTTCGTTTACCACCCCCAGTGATGGCCAGCAGATGGTCTGTGTCTCAGTGATGGGGCAGGCCACATCTCAACTCGCCTCCTGCAGAAAGGTTTTGTTGCTAAGCCCCATTGCCACTTTGTGCTCATTATGTGATCTTATTCTTATTGACTGTGTGACTCCAGACAAGTCATTTAACCTCTCAGTTCCTCAGGTTTCTCAACTGCAAAATGGGGAAGATAACAGCAATACCTTATAGAGTTAAGAAAACAGTAAATTAGTTAATATCCATAAAAGCACTTAGGAGAGTACCTGGCATATAGTAAGCACTCTGTGAATTTTAGCTATGATTATAATAATAATTATTATTAATATATTTAATCTATAGGTTTTATTCCTATGTTTATTCCTAATAGACTTTATTTCTTGCACATAGACTTAGTTTCTCCAATTAAATCTTGAGTATAAGGACTGTATAAAGTTTCCAAGTAGCACCCATTACCATTCTCTGAACAGAGTATTTGTTCATTTGTTATTCAATGAATAAATACTCATTCAGCAAGTATTTATTGGGTTCATACTAGTGCCAGGCACATCACATTATGTCTTTTGAAGGAGCTAAGGATCTCAAGAATAATAATATAGCATGACTGCCCAAACTGACACAGATGCATACTCACACAAATGAGCAGAACTGTTCAATAACCCTATTATACAGAGTGTAGAGGGAAACAGACACATGTGTATGTGTTGCAGGTATATTTATATGCTCTACCCAGGTACAAATTGGGATGATAGAGGAGATGGACTTCAAAATTTATTATTTCATATCCTTTGTGCATGCAAGTGTAAGCCATGGATTTTAAATGAGGAGCTCAGACTACACAGTACGGCATCAGGAATCAGACTGGAGTGGGCAGATAAACTTTTCATCCTCAAAATCATTAATCCCATGATTATCTCAGTCTGTGAAGGCTGGACTTGGTAGCTTTAACATCTACAGTCCCTTTATCCAGCATTGTGCTGGGCATTCCATGTGCTTTATGAGTTGCATCAGCACTAAACAGGTAGGAAGGAAGAGGAGGTAGGAAGAAGATGAGTGTTTGAATAAATATCTGGGCCATTGATACCGTGTTATGTGTGACTAGACAGTAAGGAAACAAAATGCCCCTTATCCATCCGGCCATCATTCATTCAACACATTTATTATATAAGCTGCTTGAAACACAAAGATGAACACAAGACCCCTGACCTCAAGGAGCTTACTGTCTATCTTTTCCCTCCCATTCTCCCTCTTACCCCATACCCTACATGCCATCTGCTGACAAAGAACTGGGAGAAGATGTGCTTGGCAACCTGAGACCCCCAAAGATGGGTACCTCTCTTCAGCTTATGAATTTTAGGGAGCAATTTTTTAAAAATCAGGATGGAGTGCTTTATGGAAAACACAAGCTGGACTAAACTTCATGAGATCAGCAACTAAGACTCATTCCCGAGAACAAGAACTCAAACTTCTGCCTCCTTGTTAATAAAAGACTTTGTTACTCCACAGGACATTAGAAACGCAGACAGGCTTGAGGTTGGGAGGGAGCATGTGTGGTTCTGTGACAGTTGAACACACTTGGTCACCCTTTAGTCATTTCCAGACCCTCCTAAAGTGAAGTTCTAGGCCAAAGGCATTTCCCCTCATCAGTTGCTTTTGTGCCACCAAAGCATCCAAAGTGACCAGAACATCCTGGTGTGACTGAAAGTGGTGCTGAGGTTCCAATACTGGGGGGCTGCTTCCTGTCCCTTTCTGGTCCCTGAGGGAGAGCTGCCCTCCTGCTTGCAGCTACCAAGTACTCTCAAAACACAGCCTTCAACAAAATGCTTCCTTGCTCCAGAACTTATGGCTTCTTTATGTTGGTTACATGAAATCTAACTTCCATGACTATCTATTTCCTAACCTCTCCTCCAAAATATAATCTCCACCCAGGCTATCCCGCTTTACTCTCCACTGTACCCCAATACCAATCTCCCCTTGGGCTGAGCCAGTGGCTATGCTCATGCCCCACCTGTGATCCCTCCTTATCCCAGCCCCACCCATTTCCTCTGGGAAACTTTGCCTCTCAAATCAACCTGAATCAACCTTTCTCTTTCTCTTTCCAGTTATTATCCAAATCACACCATTAGCCCCATTTTATGTGCAGCCCCATTTTTTAATAGTACTACACAAAATCCTCCTGTAACACAACTTGATCAATATGTGCCTTGTCTCCCCTAGGCTGTAAACAGCCCATGAGCCCAGAAACACTACCAGGTTCATAGGAGACCCTCAATAAATATTAGTTAAGGATCTGATAATACTCTTCCCCCATGTTTTAAGCTATATATACCTTCTGCTGCTGCTCTTCCTCCTTCCATGGTATTTTCATTCCTTCAACAATTATTTATTGAGCACTTCCTATGTGCCTGAAAATAGGAAATCACAGTGAACAAGGCAGCTATGGTCCCTGCTTTCTAGCTACTTAAGAGTCTCAAGCTTTGGCTATGGCTGGAAAAAGCAAGTACATTCCCTGAATGTCCGCAGTCATTTGCTCTCTCTCTGTGGGAGACTATCAACAGATCAGCTGAACTACACAGCAATTGCTGGGGTCTAACACTTTGAAAGAGACTAAAGGGATATGAGCAAAATACCACATACCAAGTTGATTATAAAATGCCCCTCACTGGCTTCTCCTGAGACCTCAAATAAGGAAAAATAATACCCCCTCCCCCTTTTTTAACCTCTTTTGTGTTAGGCCGGTTTTGAATTAGAAATTCAGATGTCACATAACTTGTTTCACTGTTAGGTGCTGTTTGAAAGTGTCCTATAGGACAAGATGACTTCTATTCGCTTATCTCATTTAAAATAGATGCCTTATAATTTCTCTGGACTAAACCTGCCAAATATGTTTCTCTTAAAAGAAACCAGTTTCTCTTAAAAGTTGCTATGCAACTACACAACCTTTCCAGGTATAAAAATTGTTTTACTAAAAACTAATAATATGTATCACCAAATGTTAACATGAATAATTTATAGTGTTCATTCATTCACACATTTATGGAATTCCTATCATAGCAGTTACTACACCAGTAAGCATGGTTAAAATAAAAATATAATAGTTTGCTTGATCATGTTAAACTGTCTGCAAGGCCCATTTGCAAAATAAAATACTAGCCATTTACAATTAAATGTCTGGCCTAAACATCAGAGGATAAATTGTACACTGGGAAATTAGTTTCAACAACTATAGTCCAAACTTATAGTTATTTAAATCCTTAAAATCAAAATTAACCAACTAATCATTCAACAAATAAATACAAATACAAAATATAAAAAATAATTATTACAGTAAGAATTAAGAGCTTTAAATTTTAGTCAGAAATTTTTAAAAAATCTTTTGGGTCTTCCCTGGTGGCGCAGTGGTTAAGAATCCGCCTGCCAATGCAGGGAACTCGGGTTCAAGACCTGGTCTGGGAAGATCCCACATGCCGCGGAGCAACTAAGCCCGTGCACTACAACTACTGAGCCTGCGCTCTAGAGCCCGCGTGCCACAGCTACTGAGCCCGCATGCCACAACTACTGAAGCCCACGCGCCTAGAGTCCGTGCTCCGCAACAAGAGAAGCCACGGCAATGAGAAGCCCGCGCACCGCAACGAAGAGTAGCCCCCGCTGGCCTCAACTAGAGAAAGCCCGTGTGCAGCAACGAAGACTCAACACAGCCAAAAATAAATAAATAAATTTATTTTTTAAAAAAATCTTTTATCAAAGCTGAAAAGAAAAACATCTTTCAATAGCAAAAGCCCTTTGACCTCAGATATGCTTTGCATCAAGTTTTCAGAGAAAGTAACATCATAACTAGAACAGAAAACTCTCAGACTGTTAAACTTCATCGCTGGCTTTTAGCAAGGACAATGTAAAGCAAAGATCTTCATATGGTCACACATGGTAACAACAAACATAACCTATAAATCATGCATATTTTCACAGTAACAATGATGGCTTGTGGCTTCTATAATCGGCAACCACCAGAGTGTCTGATCTCGTATATTGGAGCAATTCTGCCATTCCATTCCTTACACATCAGCAATGATCTATAATGAATGTGATGGATCAGATACCCAAATACATGCCATGCTAATACCATGTAAAGTAAATATCAAACATGAAGCTAATTAGGGCAGAAATACCATTTGACTCTTTCATAGTTCCAATCTTTGCAAATAATTGTTATCAAGATATGGGCTTCCCTGGTGGCGCAGCGGTTGAGAGTCTGCCTGCCAATGCAGGGGACATGGGTTCGGGCCCTGGTCTGGGAAGATCCCACATGCCACGGAGCAACTGGGCCCGTGAGCCACAATTACTGAGCCTGCGCGTCTGGAGCCTGTGCTCCGCAACAAGAGAGGCCGCGATGGTGAGAGGCCCGCGCACTGCGATGAAGAGTGGCCCCCGCTTGCCGCAACTAGAGAAAGCCCTTGCACAGAAGCGAAGACCCAACACAGCCATAAATAAATAAATAAAAATTTTAAAAAAAGAATATAAAATTAAAAAAAAAAAAAGATAGATTATTACTACTGCAAGGGTACTTTGTATATACATAACATATTTGTCCTGATCTAAACCTGTAACTTAATTTTTAAAATGTAATTCACAATAAATACATTTTGCATCACAACCTAGTACAAATACACCTATAACTATATATATAACTGAAACCAAAGTTTTGCACAACAATACTTATCCATACTATTTTTGATGTACTCTATTGTCTATTCTAGTCTAATCTTTTAGAAAAATGCTGGTCTGGACTTACTAAATTGGTTTACTGACCTATTAATGGATTATGAGGCACGATTTACAGTGCCCAAACCAACCTAACTGGATCGACTTACCCTTTCTACAACTCCACATACTACTTAGATGTTTCCTCCCCTCATTTCAGCTGATTTAAAGACATTTTCTGATGGGGTAAAAGAAAAATTGGAGTAAGCATCAAATATCAGAGGGTGATTTAGGCCTCCAAACTATGACTATGGGGAATAGGATGGGTGCCTTTTTCATTATTGAGGTGCCAGCACCCAGATCTCATACTGGGTCTAAGCACACACTGGGTCCTTGATAAATTCTGTTGAATTTTTAGAGTAAATAAAAGGGTATTGTTAGAGTTTGTTTAAAGTCACATAGGGATAATAACTTTCACCTGAGAAAAAGCCCACACAGAAAGATGTCCTGGACAGGAGTACAAAGGCCACAGTGGCCTGTGGAATCAAGTCTAGGCCTTCAGTCCACTTCCCGACAGTCTCTGAGGTTCCCTTACTTTGAACTCGGCAGGTATCTGGGCTTGACCTCTACTCACCTGGGTGAGAAGGTGGAGCCAACCCAGCAATTCACAAAAACCCATGAAGGCAAAGACAAAGGCAAAGATGGAAACCTGCTTGGCACTGTAGCCCTGGGACGCGCCTAACCGACTTTGCAAGGCCTGGTAAGCAGGTGCTGCAGCAGGAGGGGAAGAGACTCGGCCCAGGACGCGGCCTCGGCCTGCGTGGGGACAGGTAGCAGGACTCGGCCTCGGCCTGGGCGAGGAAGGGGCCCGGTACACAGCCTGCGTGGGGACAGGGGCACAGCCTCGGCCTGCGTGGGCACAGGGACCCAGACTCGGCCTCGGCCTGCGCAGCGACGTCTCCCGGCGGTGAGGTCGGGCCGCCCGGCGCACACCCGGCCGCAGGGCCCCTGAGCCGCATCGTTCCCACGTACCTTTCTCCTCCTTTGTCCTGAGGTCGAGCCTCCAATCGCTAAGCCGGGCTGGGCGGTCAGCGCAGCGGTGCATCCTGGGACACGGGCCGCTCGAGGCCTGAGGGCGTGGGACCCCTGGGTGGGGCCGAGAGGGAGCCCCAACAGGCCACCACGCTGCACCGTAGTAACAACAGCTTGCTTTTGGTGGCAGGAATTTACCTGGGCCTACACCTCTCGTAATAGGCACACTGACCTCGCAACACAGGCGTGTAACGGAGGGGCTAAGTAACTTGCCCAAGCTACACAGCTCGTACATAGCACAGCTGGGGTTCGAATCTGGGTTTTTCGTGAGTCCAAACCCAGTTCCCTTGCTACTCAACTACACAACGTTTCTAGGGGGAAAATAACATTGTAACTGGCCTACAGACTGTTCACAATTCGGGAGGTAAGGAGAGGAAGAGGAAACTTCTAGAATAATTACATAAACCCAGGTCTGCAGTGATCTCTCATTACAAGGTTGAATTAACAGAGATAGATCATAAATAGAAGATAGATAAAATGGGGCAATGAAAAAAACCCCTCCAGTAAAAGGGGGAGTATTATTCCTCTGAATATTTTATTAAATATAAACCTATGAAAATCATTTATAGAGAAGATAGTATAGTGTAGTAAGGAAAACAGGCTTTGGAGTCAGACAGCCCTGGGTTTAAACTACAACTCTTCAACTTATTAACTTTGGGATGTGTGACCTTGGGCTTTTTAATAGTCCTTTTAAATGCTACTTTCCTCATGAGTAAAATAAGGGTAATAATTCCTCCTTGCAGGGTGTCCTGAGGATTAAATGAGGGGAAAAAAAGTCTAGAAAGCATTTAGCATAATATCTGGAAAAATTAAGCACTCAGAAAATGACAGCTATTTTTACTATTTGAGCGCACAAAAAATGTAGAAAATTATGTTCTTAATAATGAGCAACTTAATGATTAAGTCTTATTAAGTGCTAAGTCTTAATTAGTTCTCCATGAAATAAAAACAAAAAGGCATCACGGAGAGCTCAGGATGAGATAAGAAAACAAGGAGTTGGGATGCAGGTAATATATGAATAGAGATGGATGAAAGGAGATTTCAAGGAAGTAGAAAAATAACCATAATTTAACACCTGCTTTGGACGTAATGATGAGCTGAACTGACATTGTAGAAGATCAAATCAGGTATGAAGAAGGAAAGAGTTCAGATATTCCATCAGAACACTCAGAAAAAAGAACAAAGATGAGGGTGTTAAGAGAGGAAAGTAAGCATGGAGATTAGAAAGCAGAAACTCAATCTACAAATGATGATTTAAAAATGAAATGTAAAGAATACTGAAGGAATGGCAAAAGAGAACCTAGAAAACATATCTGGGATGGTATGTAAGACTCATCTTGTTCTAGGCAAGAATACTCAAAAGAGAACCATATGTAGTCAGAACCTCAGGAAATTTCTGGATTTCAAGGACAAGAAATTATTTTGGGTGCATCCATCAGAAAATCAGTTAACCTAAAAATAATCAAATGAGGATGGTCTCAGCTTTCTTCTCCAGAAGCTAAGGATAGAAAACAAGAGCAAAATGGCAATGGTTTAAGAAAAGTTGTAACACCAAAAACTATTCTCAAACAAGTTGTTATTCAGGTCAACAAAGGAATGGCAACCAAAAGACACTCAGATATACGAGGTCTCAGAAAATATATCCCCCTTCCTAGAAAAATTGCTGAGAGACATACCCTAGACTTCCTTCATGGAAACATTACCCAAGAGGAACCAAAATTGAGATTAGTTCATTGGACACATTGTGAAACAGAGTTAAGACTAAGTAATAAATAAATATAATGGTGATAATAAAATGGAATGTAAAAGGCAAAAGTAAAATTGGGAGAAGCTATATAATGTACAAATTTTGGGGGAGCAGCAATTTGGTTTATGAATTCAGATGAAATTAACAATGGCCAGAAAACTGGAGGGGGCAGGAAAAGTGAAAGTGAACTAAATTTGCATATAATGGAGTCTACACTTATGGCTTCAGTCTTGGCTTTGATGAAAAAGGAATTTTCAAACATTTTTTTTGAAAGCATAAAAGGTAATGATTTGTATAGTTTAAAAAGTAGGTATGTTTTCCAAATAACTACAAGACATAGTACAAATTACTAACAACCCATCTGCAACCCAAGAGAAAACAAAGGAAATAACAAGAAAGAATAAACTGTAATGGCAAAAATGTAATTTATGACAAGAAAAATCATTTTAAGGTTAAAACTATGTATGCTATACTTCAGTAAAAAGGAACAACTTTTCAACTATTAAAAGAGAACAACTTTTTGATTGTTTATAATATAAAGCCCATTTATTGTCTGCTGCTTGTACATGATCAGACCAAAGAACTCATACCCAAAGGTTTAGATTAAAAGTCACATAATACAGTTGGAGCCTCAAACTCTGGTCTTGGATGGTCCAAAAGCGCTTTTCTTGAGATACTACAGTGATTTCTTTTTCATCAGCTGGTCCACAAATCAAATTGCACAGCCCGGGTGTATAACACAGATGGCATAAGAGTTCTAGCATCATATTTTCTACTTATCACTGTCCCACATGGCATGCTACTGTGTTTGTGATTCCAGCCTCCCATGGTGGGTATGTCACCACTGACCCATAACACCTGGAATGACATACCTTTGCTGCAGATGGCCCTTTGCCACCCTCCATAAGACTATTAAAGAACAAAATAAACAATACTGTTAACTAACTTTTTATAATGCTGTTAAAAGAAATACTTCTGATGGATCTTGGTTGTTTCTTCTCTCTCCATGCCGATCTAGGAAGTACAGAGTGCTGTTCAAGATCCATTTCCAAATCCCCATCTGGAGGTGTACTGACATACTTTTTTGGCCATACGGACCTTTCAGAGAATCAGGCTGTTTGTGATTACTCCTAAATGTTACTCTGATTTCACTATTAGTTTTTAATAAAACTCAGTCGTATAGTGGAAAAGCTGTTGCCAATCAATTTTATTTTCTAGTTCACCACTCATTTTCACTTCCATATAACCATCAAATCATTCATTATACATATTAAAAGTGACACACAAGAGGACATATGCCATATTCAAGCAAAGAATGCTCCATGACACCAAAAATGATTTACTTGTCAACAATCTAGTAAGGAGAATCTTTCCACTTTATTACAGAAAAAAATAGCAAAATCAGAAAAAAAATTTAAAAGACAATTTATAGGAAAATTGGCAGTCAAAAATCCAATTCTATTTTACAGTAGTGGGCTATACTACTCTTATGTTTTACAGAAATGAACAAAGTCAGCAATTTAGAAATGGAGAATAAACTTCCTTTCTTAGCAAATAAAAAAAAGTTTAGCTGCAGGAAAACCTGTGCTTCCTTATTATAGTTTGTTAAATAACTTAAAAAACAAAGTCATAAGCAATCATAAATGTGCTGCTGGTGTGTTCACTTTGTGGGCCTCAAGGGAGAAATGTGTCTGGCAGGAGGTCTAAAGCACTTTAAAAAAAAACCCCACATGCTATCATGATGCCACAGACAATCCCAATCCCCACTCCTAGACAATATCTTTAATGTAAACCCATGTTTTAAACTCTACGGCTTTCAATGATTAGGTAGACTCTTGTCTCAAACCAGACTAAAAACACCTGAACTTTTCTCACTGGAAAGGAAATCATACCCTGATCACATTCCATTTCTCATTTCTTCTAAGTATTAGAAAACTGTACTTTCTTTGAAAAAATAGCAAAAGTCCCAAAGAGAAAAAAAACCCACAAGCAATCCAGGGTATATATAAACATGTATTTTACCCAACACAGTAACTGTACTACAGTTTAGTCAATCTTCTCGAAAAGGTTAATGTCAATGGCAAATTTAGAAGGGGATCCCTGTTTTTTCTATATCTTAAAAAATATACTAGTGAGCTGTATAATTAGGAGGGGATACATGGGGTTAACTGTAAAGGCTTTGATCTGCTTTGGTCAGCTCCACTTTCCTTAGAATAATTAGAAAAACTTACAGTTGATTTGCTAGTCTGACCTATAATAATATAGTCAGAAAAGGCATTTTATCAACCACAATTTTCAAATGAGTATTTTAATATAAAGCAAGACAACTCTATATGGTGTCACAAATGACAATTCATAAAAGACCAATTAAAGTTCAGTATTTAGGTCAAGTTTTTCCAAACCCCTGGGCAGTCCAAGTGGGCTAAATGCAGCATGAGTGGGCCACATGTGCCCTGAGGAGAGGTCAGGAGGCAGGTCAGAATCCCAGCAGGTGCTTGGTGACCGTTGCCTCCGGGGATGGCATTCAAGTCAGTGATGACACAGTCATTTCACAGGTGTCACAACAAATCCCAGTATTCAGATGGCACCGAAAACACAAATAAGTTGAAAATCACTGTCCTTGTGGTTTCTACCTCCTCTCCCTCTCCTCTCTCCAGGTCCAACTAAAGCTGGTTTGTCACAAGTGACCAACAGCTTCCTGATGGTCAAAACGCCCAGCGTCTTCTTCTCAGATACTAAACTCCATATACATTTCCCTTCTCAAAGCCCTACCTGACCTTAATTTCTGCAAAGTATTCCTTGTTCTCTTGCCTCTGTAATTTTTTTCACTCTCCTTCTTCATCCAGACCTCTTTCTCCTCCTCTCTCTAGTCTCAGGGAAATTAGACCTTCTCCTGTGATTTTCATAATGCATAGGCAAATGACTCCTATGTTTTGCTCTAATGCTGATATTCTCATTTTCAACACAGGATTTCTCTCTGTCTGCTGGGCATCAACATGTGCTGAAGACAGTGCCCAATCACTCAGGTAAAGATGGAACTCATTTTCCTCCTCGAGACTGTAACGATCTACTCCCCTATTTCCGTGAACAGCAGCAGCTGCATCTCCACCGTGCAGGTGCGAGTGAGAAAACAGCTCCTGTCTCAGGCTGATCCTCTCCCTCCTTTGTAAAATTTAGGTGTATTTTTTTTTTCCAGTTATATATTCACACATTGTTGAAAGACTCAGTCTTTCAGTTCTGGAAATTTTTCCTGGATTACTTTAGTACTTTTCCCTCTCTGTTTCCACTTTTCTGTCTAGAACTTCTGCTATTCAGTTATCGAACCTCGTGAACTGTCCTCAAATTTTGTCATTTCTCGTTATTTTCCAATTTTTTTTTTGTCCTGCTGTTATACTTTTTAGATTTCCTCAACTTACTATATTTCTATTGAGTTTTTCATTTCTGCTATTGCATTATTCATCTATAAGAAGTTTGTTTCTCCTCCTGAATATTCTTTTTTTTTATGTATTATCTTTTACAACCATTTATCTGAAGATATTACTAGATTAATCTGCTCCTTGCCTAATCTGTCTTGTTTGTTTTGGCCTCTGTCTGTCATGTTAAGAGACTTTCTGCAAATGCCTCGTGATCCTTGGCTGTTCACTCCTATGTAAGAGTTGGGCACATAAATGCCAACTAGAAACTGCCCATGGGTGGTTTGTGACTGTGGGCTTCATAGTTGGGAGACTTGGCCGAGTAATTTCTTTGGGGAACCCCCCCCAACAATGTATCTTTAGATCTTTCCTCTTAAATCTGTGTCAGATTCCACAGAACTCTCTTCTAATTTCCTGGGGGAAAAGGTTAGCGGTGGTGGTGGTTCTCAACATTCAGTATGTGTCTAATTAATCCCATTTCAGTGTGGTAGCCCTGTCCTCAGCTGTGCCTGTTCCTCAGTCCAAAGACCTGCTAAGGATTTGGCTTTCTTGGACTGCTCAGGCAGTGCTTGTGTGTCTCACTGCTCCTTTTCTCATGTCTTAGTGGATCTATGGAAGGAGGGGGCCTGATGCAGGCATTCAGCAAGAAGGCCTTGCTCCCCCTCTTCCATTCCCATTGCCCCTGATGCCAGTGGGACTTCCCCAGGATTCTTTTCAATCTTTCTACTTGTCTGCCTCGCCATTATATTGCCATGGAAGTCACTTTCTTCAAACACAAAACCAGTCACTTACTTGAAAACCACACTGGCTCTCCACTGCCTACAAAACAAGTCAAAACTCCTTAGCACAGCACACAAGGTCTTGGATGCTCTGACCCCAGCATAGCTTGCCAGCATGACTTCTCTTCATACCACTTACCACACATAGTACAACGTTAGTTTTAATAGTGCACATGTATCACCCTCTGCTTGAAGACAGGCAGTTATGGAGAGAAGGTTGGAACTAGACTGACTAGATCCACTGTCTCGGCTCTGCCACTTTACCAGTTTACCAAGTTAATCTCATCTGCAAAATAGGGATCATAATAGTACCTATTATTGTGAGGATTATCAGAGCATTTGGAACAGCAGCCGGCATATAGGAAGTGTGACTGATATATGCGTTAAAGATTTTAGGTCTCTGCACACCTCTCTGCCCCAGCAGACTATCAAGTCCTTGGAGAGGATCTCTCCTCATTTGCTCAACATTTGTGGTGTGTTTATAATAATGGGGCAGACATGATGCTGTTCACGAGGGACAATGTAAAAAGAGCATGGCAAATGGAGACTGTTGGCAAATTATTAAAACATAATGTGACAAATGCTACAATACAGGAAAGAGCACAGTGGAGAGAACATAAAGCATGTAAGATCTAATGGTTCAAAACAGGTGGAGAAGGCTTCACAGGTCCAACATTTAATATGGGGCTTGACCAAAAAAAAAAAAAAAAGATGGGGCTTGATGAATGAATATGTAAGGCAAAAGGTGGTGCTCCTAAGACAGTGAGTGGGGCGAGAACCACAGGTGAGACTAGAGGAACAGGTTGGGGCCAACTGCACAAGGCCCTGTATAACCTGTTTGAGTCTCTATTTTGTTTCAACCACTGTTTGTCAATTTCACCATCCTAGCACATTGGGAGTGCCATAGACAATTTTGAGGAGTTATAAGTATTTTGTTACTAATAGTTGAAATGCAGCTACTTGGCAATTATTTAAAAAATAAATTAGAACACACTTCCAAATAATGTTGAAGAAACCAGATACAAAAGAACACATACTCTACGATTCCATTTACATAAAAGACAACACTAGACAAAATTAATCTATGTTGTCTCAATTTAGGGTATAGTTACCTTTTCCGCTGGATAGTGACTGGAAGAGGATCCAAGGGGGACCCCTGAGTGCCAGTAATGTTGCTTCTTGATCTGGATACTGGTTTCACAGGTATGTTGTTTGTGAAAATTCATCAAGTCGTATACATGTATTTTGCTGTATATGTTGTATTTTAAGTTAAAACAATAAATTAGATTCATGACACTTTGTGGTCACTTGGACACACATGCGTTTACTTGAAGAGGTGGAGTTACAGACTGGAAACTCATCGTGCAAATATCACTAGTTTTGTGTTCCCTTATGGACTACCTCAGGACAGCTCTGGTACTCTGAACAGCCAGGAAAGTTATCACATAGCCAGAGTCAGTCACCTTCACCAATAGTAGGGCTTCAGTGAGGGTGGGAGGAATTGGCTTACACCTAAGGGTTAGTTATATTGAATATATGTAGCGTCTCTGAAATGGCAACACTCTGCATACATAGGAGATTGCCTTTTCCTCATTTTAGATATAACAAGGGACTGATGGTTCCTTATTAACCTTATAGAGAAACACAGGTCAAAAACACATCTGTATAAGCATGACTTTTAATGCATTTAACATTTATGTACCCTTAGGAACATAAAGAATGTTTGTTTTTTTCCTTTCCTTAAAAAAATTTTAACTAAAAAAAAAAGTACCCAATTAAAAACAAGAGTAGAAAGAGATATATAATGAGAAGTCAAATGTTCTACTTCAGATCTGTTTCCCAGGGCAACCACTATTAGTATTTTCTTATATGTTCTTACATAAATATTTTATAAATACACAAAGGCATATATAAATATGTGTGTGTATTACTCCTTCCCCACGTTCTTTTCTTAAACAAATGGGAGCCCAGTATACTCACTTTTTTTTTTTTTAACTGTAGATGTTTCATTTCTGTAAACATGAATACAGCCCATTCTTTCCACAAGTATATATAACTTAGCATACATACTATGAGTATATATATTATGATTTACTTAACCAGATTATTTCTAGTCTTTCGCTTTTATAAACAATGTGGCATTGAAAATCCTTGAAGATACATACTTTTCATGTAGAAGCTGCCCCAATGTACACCCCCAACTCTGTTACCAGAGTTTTTGACCTCTGCATTTCTCTTTGGTTAACATTAGTATCTCACTGTTACTTTGATTAGCCATCCTCTGTTTAGTTCCACTGATATTCCCATTTCTACCTGAATGAGTACTACCCTCTTTTGATTAACACAGCCTTAAAGTATATTTTAATGTCTGATAGGTTCAGTCTCCTTATATTTCTCTATAAAAGGATCATTTAAAAAATATTTTAAGGACATTTCAGATCGTCTTAATGACAGACTGACCAGCACAATATAGTTATGCTCTTAGTATATAAATCCATCACAGACCTTGGAGATATTGCGGGTTCAGTTCCAGATCACCACAATAAAGCAAGTATCACAAGGTGAATCACATGGATTTTTTGGTTTCCCAGTGCATATGAAAGTTATGTTTACACTATACTGTAGTCTAGTAAGTGTGCAATGGCATTATGCCTATATATCTTAATAAAGAAATACTTTATTGCTAAAACATGCTTACCATCATCTAAGCCTTCAGCGAGGTGTAATTTTTTGGCTGGTGGAGAGTCTTGCCTCGATGTTGATGGCTGCTGACTGATCACGGTGGCCATGGTAATTTCTTAAAATAAGACAGCCATGAAGTTTGCCCCACTGATGGACTCTGCCTTTCATGAACCATTTCTCTGTAGCAAGCAATGCATTTGACAGCAGTTTACCCACAGTAGAAGTGCTTTCAAAATTGGAGTCAATCCTCTCAATCCGTGCCGCTGCTTTATCAACTAAGTTTATATAATATTTTAAATCCTTTGTTGTCATTTCAACAACCTTCACAGAATCTTCACCGGGAGCAGATTCCATCTTAAGAAACCACTTTCTTTGCTCATCCATAAGAAGCAACTCCTCATCCATTAAAGTTTTATATTTGTAACAAATAATGAAAAAGTTTGAAATATTGCAATTACCAAAATGTGACACAAAGTGAGCAAATGTTGTTGGAAAAATGGCATCAAAAGACTTGTATGACACAGGATTGCCACAAACCTTCAATTTGTAAAAAATGCAATATCTACAAAACACAATAAAGTGAAGCACAATAAAATGAGGTATGCCTGTAATGACATGAAAACTTGAATTTACTGCCTCCTCTCAAAAAGACAGAATATAATTATCCATATCACAATTTTAAATAGGAAAATTACCTATTAAAACTCTTTTTAAAGAATACACTTGTGTTTGTAGACCACATATATACATATAGAGCTAATCACCTCTCTTTAAAAAACTGCTAAGATTTAAGTTTTTTACATATCACATTACACGTAAATACCTCAGGGGGAAATAATAACCATACTCGCTTAAACAGCGTCCCTCCCAAAATTCACATCTACCCAGAACCTGTGAATGTGAGATAGGGTACTTGCTGATATAATTAAGCTAAGATGTGGCCACACTGGATGAGAGTGGGCCCTAACCCAGTGACTGGTGTCCTTACAAGAGGGAAACTGGATACAGACAGGGAAAATGTCATGTGACAACAGAGAAAGAGACTGGAGTGATGCAGCAACAAGTCCAGGAATACCAAGGATTGCCAGCAATGGCCAGAAGCTAGGAAGAGGCAGGGAAGGATTCTCCCCTAGAGCCTTGAGAGAAAGTGTGGCCCTGTAGCCATCTTGATTTTGAATTTCTAGCCTCCAGAACTAGAGGAGAACTAGAGAACTAGAGGATAAATCTAGTTGTGAAAGGATAAATCTCTGTTGTTTTAAGCCACCAAGTTTGTGGTAATTTTTACAGCAGCAGTAAGAAACTAATACAGTAACTATCCCAAATTTGTGTAAGTTGAACTACCATAAATTTTGAGTGCTGTACAACTGTATCAAGTGACTTGTCATTTGATGTATCTTTTTCAGTCACTAGGCAGCTTCCAAAAGGCAAAGGAAAGGCATGTTAGAAAACCCTTTTGAAGTTTTTTTTTTTTTTTTTTTTTTTTACTGTTATCTCATTAAGGCACAATTATATTAGGGAAAACCAGTTCCTGTTTTACAAAGGAGTCATACTTCTATTATATATTGTCTCAATATGTTTTAACAACTTCAAAAGTGCTGTTGGATTATATGGGAACAGATTTTTCTTCTGCAAACGATAAATGGCACCTTGTAGCTCTTCAAAGCACTTTACTGTTCTGTGAGATATTCCCACTTTAGAAGCAATGTTATTTGGGCCTATGTCACAATCAACAGAGAAGGGAGTATTAGATTCTTTGGAAACCAGAGACCTTGACTGAGACTCCAGGCTAAGTTCTTTTTTATCCCTACTTGTTCCAACTGTGTCCTGAATTTTCTTCATTGCTTCTTGGTGTAAAGATGTTAGTCTACTGTTTGCTAAACGCTGGCCTGTGGATTCTTCTTCAGAATCATCAGAGGTTTCATAATCTACCAGACTTTGAGAAGTTCGTGGGGGAGACAGACTATTAGCCTGGAGTGTGGCCTGGGCCTCCTCAGACATCACAACATGGTTCAGTGGTTCAGAAGAAGCTTCAGAAGCCCAGGAGACCCAAGCATGAGCATCTCTGTGATTACCAAGAACAGCCAAAGGACTAGGTTCTGTTTGGTTGCTGCTTCTGTCTTGGACAAGTGAGGAGATACAACAACAAATATTTATGTTATCTTTAGATTCAGTTATATCAAAGTACTTGCAAATGGTGAAAAAATTATCCCAGTCTTTTTGCAATAATTTTAAATATCTAACAAAATATTCAAGAAAACAGGTTTCTGATGAAATCAAAAAATCAAGAAGAACTGTAGAATCAAATCCTATATTTTTTAGTAAGAATAAAAAAATACAGTGTGGATTATAGCCATTTTCATGTGTGTGATGGTTCCACATTTCTTTTTCTTGGGTCAAGCTTTCAGTAGCTTCACATTCTCTGAAAACAAAGAGAGCAGAGACCTCAGATTAATGACTGTTTACAAATGTAAGTTTTGACAGATGTAATTCACAAACCATAAATTCTCCTATTAGATTTCTTTTTAATGTATGCATTATTTTAAAAAGAAAAAAAAATTTCAAAACCATCTCTTTTTCCACAAACTCCATATAAATCTGATTCAATAAAATAAATAAAATCCATTGACTTTGGTAGTTCTAGTTTTTACCTGCCCAATTAAAGTCCTCTGTCTTCCTGTCTCTTGACATCAGAATTCCTTGTTCCTACAGGTAACTAATTCCCCGTGGTAAGGTGGCAATTAACCTCCTTCCTTTCCTTCCACACTTGCCTCAACAGGGGTGGGCATGTGACCCAGACTGACCAATCAGAGTACCCAAGCTCCTGGCCACCATGATTCCAACATGAATCTGTGACCCACGCAGGCTAATCAGATCTCTCCAGGACTTCTGCTGGCACCATTAAAGATTATAACTGTAAGGCTGCTGTAAGCCTGGCACTGCTGGTGGCCCTGAGAATTAATTCAGAGCCGTGAGATAGAAACAAAGAGAAATAATCAATGACATGGTTTGAGTCATATACAGTTATACCTGATGACAACTTGACCCCTTAGAATTCCCAATTAAGAGCCAATAAATTCCTTTTTTTTTTTTTGCTTAGACTAACTTATGTTGATTTCTATCATTTACAGCCAGTCACTCTTAACTAATACAGTTACATTAAAAAAAATACATATGACATGAGCACATGCCTCTGCGAGCACACTAAACTCAAGCTAAGAAAGTTAGAAATTCACATACAAAGTAAATTTAATTCAGAGGCTTCCTCTTTCTTCAGGAGTAAGAAGTCAGCTTTGAATACAACTAAGATATACTCTACGAGGCATGTGCATTCAGACGGAATTTGTATTTGACCGTTTCTAAGCCTAATTCAAATCGCATGCAGGAATTCTGTGTTCTTGATTAGAACCTTTTGAAAATTGGCCCCAAACTCTTACAGTCTGAAAGTAGCCACTGCCAGCAGTGTCATAATACAAGTAAGAACTGGCAGCACAACACTGCACCGACAGTCATTAGTAAGAAATCCCTTTCTCTGAAGCCAAGAAAGAAATGGAAATAAAGCAAATACTTTAAGGTTTTAATAAAGCAGAAGCAGAAACAGTGTAAAAGGTCTTCAGTTATTAACTTCATTACCAATTACAGATATTTGCCACAAGATTGACCCAAGATTGACCAAGTACAGCTGTTTTAATAAACAGAAATAGGATCAGTATAAAATGTCATCAGTAACGTAAGTTCATAATCAATTTCAGATATCTGCCTCAAGATGATATCAATCCCAGTTCAACTGTACATTAAAATGAAAATTTACAACAGTTCCTTTGATTACTTAGAAGATTGTACTCACCTTTACAAAGGCAAAAATCACCTTACAGAAGTTCAATACAGACAAGTTAGTCTCAGAGGTGGAAAGAGTTCTTAAACATCAATTAAATTAAGACTTAGACAAGTGTATTAACTTATTCCTGATCACACAGGTAAAGCAAAGGTGGAGATTCAGCCAGAACCCATGCTGTCTAATCTCAGTCTAGTTCTAATCCCTAGATCTGCCTAGCCAGCCAGGTTTTCATAATGAGAACTCAAATATAATCTATTTTCATGTAGGGCAGGGTTAAAGAAAGGAATTGGAACTTATAAGGAAACCACAAGATTGTTAGGGATTTTTTTTTTCCCCTAATGATGGAAAGTAAATAGTATGTCCAACACATTATTAAAAATGTTTTCTGCTTTCCTGGCATGTAGTTAGTATAATTAATTTAAAATATACGAACCTGGTCAACTTCAGGTAGATGCCCATTGCTGTTTTGGCAGCCTCCAGCATGTCATCGTCTTGTTCTATGAAGACCCTAGACAACCACTCACAAAGATTGTGTGATTGCAGAGAGGGCTGAAGGTGAGGCTTTAAGAAGGTCAGTAACTCAGACATGAACCTCTGTAAATCAACTTCAAAAAATGCAAATTTCAAAAGCAAGCAACAGTTTATGAATGCATTTATAATAACTTGCCTATATATACATTTATAATATCTAGAGTATTTTAAAATTCATTTTCATAATTCACACTTTCAAAAAGTTTGTGAGTTAGGGATTATCTCTACTTTGTATATTAGGAAACTGAGCTTCAGAGAAAAAAATGACCCACTCAGTAGGATACAGTTAAAATGTATAGCCAGATCATCTATTTCCCACGCTGCCAAATAACTAATTATCTCTGAGAAATAAAAGTTACATAAATTCTTGCTAAATGCATATAAATGAATGAGTGGTAGGCAACAGAAATCACTTCACTGGATGCCACATGGTTTGTTACTAGACACAACAATGCACCCAAACAAAAATAATTTGCCCTCAAAATAACAGAAAAAAAATTTTTTGTTTGTTTAAAATTGTTTAAAGTATTAAAAGAAAGTACTACTATTAAGCACAAAAGTCAAAAAGGTTTTGAGTTTTAACTGCAATTTAAAATTCTTGACATATAACACACGCCATCTAGTGTTGTAAATGATAACTGCACAGGATTATATCTTACATGTTGTTACTACAAGCTAAATGTTATCTAAAGCAATTCAGGGAAGTCATTGCTTACAATTCAAACCTTTCACTGAAACTCTATGCTGCTTGTTTAGAGACGTTTACTATTCATTTTCCTCAAATGAAACAGAGGACATAACCTTCCCCAGCACCTACACTGAATACTTTAAATGGCTCTCTTTGGACTCTTAAGTTAACATCCTGGAAATTTTATACAAAAATTTCTTCATCAATATAACTTCTGACATATTAGTTTCGATTCAACTCCTAATTGTCAAATATCTGTATTAGTAGATATACCAATTTTATGAAGGAAAATATGAATAATATACTACAAATATCTGAATATGAATTGACTTACATTGCTTACTTCGAAGTGACTCAACAGAATCTTTTTTTTTTTAAACACAATTATTAACTATACTACGCAAATTCAGTTTAGAGCACAAAACTGAAACTTTTTTTCTTAAGGCAATTCTAGTTTTTTCTCTTTTTTTTTGAAGAAAATTAATAAATTATAATTAGAATAACATATAGCTTAAATTGTGAAATTACAGTCCTGAGATTTGATAATTATGAATAATTTTACTTCAGTAAATAATTTCCCATTACTTTGCATACAAAAGGAGATGAGAGAGTTACCTTTCATTTCATTTGCTGAAGCACCATTTTGAAACTTGATTTCTAAGGATCTAATGATAAGTAAGCTCGCTGCTCTAAGGATCACATGATCTGGACCAGGGACACACTCACATCCAGGTTGGACTTCATCGCCTCCAAAGCAGGAAGGTTTTCCATAGACAGACAGTGTCCTCAACAAGCCCAAATCCACAGCTTGCAAAACAGCATCAGCCAAAGCCAACAGGTCCACATCTAAAGGATGATCTGGTGCCATGAAGGTAGGGACAGATCCCCGAGAAAGGTCTTCACCCACTTTGCAGAGAAGGCACTTTTTGATGAATATGATGAATTTCCTTTTGACAAAAGCCTGAATAGGCCAGGTAATAACGTCGAACACGCAAGAAGGTTTCAAAAATAAAATCCTCTGGCAAGCGAAATGTAACTTCAGGTGGATTCTGGAGGCTATAAGAAGTTCAAGCAATTCCAGGAAACATATCAAGCTATTTATTAGTTTAGAAGTATCTTGGTGGTTTTCAAAATGCTGAGAAAATAAGGAATTGTAAAAGACTTCAAAAATAGTGTCAAAAGGAGTCAGGAACTGCTTTAGAATTTCTGTGATTAAAAAAATAGTAATTATAAGCAACAGGAAAAACAAAGACTTCTTAAAAAACAATTTTACAATTCAATTTTTGTAATTATTATCCCTTTATAAGATGAAAAAATGGATTGGATTGTTTACCTCTAACATGAACAAATGAAGATACACAGACTAAGTAAGAGCTAATAACCATGGCTAATACCCATTTTACAAATATCAGTAACATCAGACGATGCAAAGGATATATAAAAATGAAAAGCTTTAATTTCAATTTTTAATAATAGTGAAGTTTTACATTTTTTCCTTTTAAAAAGGTATCCTCAATCAAAAAATATGGGGCACAATTCTTTAGGTTTTCATACTTCAAGACAGATCAGACGTTGCAAAGTAAGTTTTACTCTTCATTGTATAACTATAATCCTCCTTGGGAACAAGATAATGACCATTGTTTACGGGGAAACATAATTCATACCTGTTTTTTGTGAACATGTATCTTTAAAGATTTCTTTTATTACAAAGGTAAGCATCCAGAGGCAGTATACTACTTTATCACTTTCAGAATATTCAGAAAGATTTTTTTGGCAGAAAGAAATCCAGGAATTACTCAATGTTATCTAGAAGTTAGAAAAAATTTAAAGGAGTAAGTTATAATACAATATTTTCTTTACAATTACAAATTACCTATTATATACAACTCAATACAACATTGCTTACTCCCTTCCAAAAAAAAAAGTATGATAATATTTGTTAAAACAAGGACACAAATATCCTAATATTCCTTAAATCAAGAAATTCAATATGCCATAGAAATACAAGATCAAAGGGAACATGAAAATATTAGCAGTGGTTATTATCTCTGGTAGCTGGAATGATATGTAATTTTTATTTTGGTCTTTATACTTTTTCTCTTTTCCCAAATTTTCTACTGCAAATACCGCCTTTTTTAATTCAGGAAAGAATGTTATTTTAAGAAAGGAACAAGCAATTATAGCTGAAAGAAGTCAGTAAATTTAGATTTGTTTATAAACTAATTCAGAGATAAGAGAAAAATCTGATAATTTGTTCATATTTTTTCATTATGCTGAGGACCACTCTTAGAATTTATTTATATTAAACCTGTGAAAATGGTCTTAGTCTCAAGCAGGGGTTCCTAAACCTTTTTTTTGGAGGGGAGGAAGGAGGCCCACCTACTCCTTTGACAATCTGAAGAAAGTTATGAACTCTTTGACTTGAAACCCATCTTTTGGGTTAAGAATCTGATCTGTGAAGATTTACAACATATTTAAGACTCTAATCCTTGATATAAGCCATCATATTATTCTATTCTTACACTTTTGTGGATTTACACGTTATTATGTGAGCAAATATTTTATTGATAAAATATTGAATGCCAGAGAGCAATTTTAAAGAAACTATAAAAGAAACAGTAACATAATTTGATTACTTATCTTACCTTTTCCTTCAGTTGGAAATACAGAAGTAGTGCAAGGCACTTTGCAGCCATGTGAGATAACAATTTATCCGAGGTTTGGAACATACAGGTCTATAAGAAAACAAATAAATTTACCTACTGTTACTGAATGTTAAAACGTATATTTTAAAAATCTAGATCTTAAAATAACCCCCCAAAGCAAATGGGCTTACTAATTTAGAATCGATGTCAGATGATTTTAAAAGAATTTTAATTATATCTTTATATTTCTCCTTAGCATGCAATTCAGTTTCGACAGATAATATTCTGGTTATCATCACTTTGATCACTGTTAACTGAAGGAGCATTATTTCTCGGGTACTGCTCAACTGAAAATGTCTCTGCAAACACACAGGTGCTACAGAAGGGGTAGCCAAATTCACAGAGGATGGCTGATGCTTGCCCTGAACATCAAGGATGTGTGAGCAGTCTGAGGAGGTGGTTGTAGAGCAATCTTGATCTGAAAATGCTGGGTTGAGATAAAAGATGTAATCATGGCTGTCATTTTCAAGTGTGGCTCCAAGAAGTACCTTCCGGTATAATTGTTCTAAAACTTCAAAGAAAGCTTTCATTTTGATTGCCATATATATCTTACAAGAAGGTCGACAAATCCAAATTGTAAATATTAATCTTAGAAATGGGATGAATCTCTGTTTCTTCAATAAAACCTAAAATAGGAAAAATAATTTAAAAATATAAGTGTTATATACATTACATTACAAGGGAAAGGCATCTGTTTCCACTTAATCATTTAGTCTCTCAAGTTAAAGGTAATACTGATGGCTTAATTTCTAAAAGTGGAAAACTGGTAATAAGATTATTTTAAAACCATAAAAATAAAATTCATGTTTTTCATATAGATTTAAGATCATAAAATTATTTTTAATTTTATTACAGTAAAACTTTAGCTTTCCTCTAACATTTTTCAATGGGCTGTCAGAGTTTCTCAACCTTGGCACTATTAACAGTAGGAACTGGGTAATTTTGCTTTGGGGGAGGTGTCTTGTGCATTGTAGGAAGTTTTAGCAGCATTCCTGGCCTCTACCCACTAGATGCCAGTAGCATGCCCTTGGGAGGCAAAATCATCCAGGTTGAGAACCACTTGGCTAATAACTCAAATTCATTAACTTTTACGTTCAACTTATAGATGAAAACCTAAAGTTAGATTGCTATATGGTCAAACTATTATGGTTATTGCTGGTTAACTCCCAACTTAAAATTATATGATAATATAAAGAAACCCTGGTTATCATTTATAACATTAAATTAAAAAATTTTAAACGCCATCCCAAGAAAAAGACAAGACGTTAAGCAAAAGCAATCCAAACGTGAGCAAACTGTATTTTGTATTTGTAGCTGGATATAAATTTAGACATCCTGGTTTCCCCAGGCTCCTTTGACCTGATGGAGACCAGAAAGAGTGGGGCAAAAGGAAAGGATCAGACGTGGCTTTTAAAGCAGAGAAATGGGCAATCAACTGATAAGTGAATATTAGAGAAAGCATGTAGTTACTATACAGCAAGCGTGGCTAGGAAAAATTAAAGACTTTGGTGCAAGCAAAAGAGATTACTGAATATCCTTTCAATGGGAACACTGGAGCCTCTGGGAATTATTGGATCCTACAGGGCTTGGTCTTTTCACTGCCTTTGAGCTATTTTACACCTTGGTAAATTGTAAGTAACTGATAGCAATGCAAATAATTCTTGTCTGTGGACATGCCCATAATTGTCTGGTGAAGGGGCAACCCTCCCTGCAGTGGGAAAAGCCAGTTTTGCTTCCATCTGTAAACTCATTTCAACATTCCTTTACTCTATATAAAGTCAACTTTTCTTTTAAAATGGTTGTGACATTTGTCTAGTTCTTTCATTAATTAACTAGTTAAATAAAATCGTTGCTCTGCGTTCATTTTATATGGGTCATGATTTTGTCCTTTTAAAATTTATATTTAACAAAATCCACGGAATTCCCTCCTTTACCCGGACCCACTTATAAATGCCCATCTTTAACTTCCTTCCTTCCTCACTGGAAGAGACCTCATAGGGAGGGCTGTCACTTTTATCGGTTCTCACTTTTACTATAGGGCCCACTGGCCTGCCCTTGGTCTTCAAACCTCCCTCTCCACTGGTTTCTTCCCCTTGCTTAGCTTGTAAGGAATTTCATTTCCTGGTCACCCCTACAAGACAAAGCCGCCCTGTTCTAGTCCTCCAGTGCAGAAATAAATATTAAGAAACCTATAGATTTTAAGGTTACAAATGAAGCTTCTGTAAAGTTTTCACTGAATTCTATTTTCAAACCGTGGTATCTCACACAATTTATAAACATAACTTAATACGGTAATATCAGTAACCTTGTTCCATCTGACAATGTTAAAATTTACCTGAGCCCTGTGCTCCCAGAAAGCAGCTATGGTTAAGAAGCACTGAACCTTCTGTGTTCCAAGAAAGGGCTGACCGTATTTCCAGATAGGACTCACCTTCACCCTTCCTTACTGACTCCCTAGTTTTATAAAACTCCCCATTTCTTCCTTCTTTGAGAGGTTTTCCATTAATAAACATTCTCTCTGTTGCAATAGCTTGAATAAAATCATCTCCTTAATTGTCTGGTATATTTTGTCTGTCACAGACCAGAAATTAGTTTTCATATTCTACTTCAAAGATGAATTCCATCATACTTATTTTACTTTATATTTTAGTTATAACATTTCTTCCCAATAAAACTACTGACATTTTTACATATAAAATATTCTATTATATAAAATATTCTGTGGCAATATTTTTTATTTTAAAGCTAATTTAATCAGTAAATCTACCTAATTAGGTTTTAATTAATATTGTATACTCAACTCTATTCATGTAATTTTCAACCACAAATGGAATTATTTTTATTTCAATGCTATAGCAATAAAAAAAACTTATAATATTTCTATACATCTTAAGTCCTTAAATTTTACCACAAATGAGAATAAAACTGCTGCTATTTCAACTATTTTCAACCTATAAAAAGACCCATTTCAAATGGTTCAATCATTTCAGCACACAAAACTAAAGTGAATGCCAATAAATAGGTAAACAAAAAAGCATTTTGGGGGTTTGGGGGGGGGTTGGAGGGGAGGATGGGCTATTTTCTATCACGGTGGGACCCAGGGTCTTGATAAGAGTGGTTATGAGAAATCAGATTGAAATGTTATAAACTTGAAGATACAAAGAGTCAAAATGATGCTTTATAGACAGAAAGAAAAACAAAAGCATCAACTAGGGGTCACAAATGCCAGGCAGATAACAAATGAATGAAGACAATAGGTGCTAGGCTGCTTCTACTGTGACTATCATAAACCCTTCCTAATTACAGTGTCTTTTAAGATATTAATGCTGGCCAAAGAAACCTGCATTGAAACAAATGTCTATGGTAACCCACTGAGAATTGAGAACTGCAGTTGTTGTTTTAAAGCAATCATAGCACTAAAGCAAAGGACAAATCCTGAAAAAACGAACTAGGGGATTAACCAACCACACTTTTTTCCTCGTAGTGGCTGCTATGAGATTGGGACATCTCAAGCTGCATTACCATGCTGGTCTAGAGGAAGGCATACCCCTCCGACACCAAGCTCTTACGAGACATCAACAAAGCGAAGTGTCTGGGGAAGGATGCTCAGAATGCTGAGAGGCTCTGGAGCCAGCTATCCTGGATAATGAGAGAGATTTGTCTAGCCTGTAACGGACACAAATGTTAGGAGAGGCCTAATTAGAAAATGTGAATGAGCAGTGCTTCTCAGAGTTCTTTCAGAAAACACCTCCTGGAAAAGGAAAGTGAATTCCCACGTCAGGGAGCCTAAGGGGGTGCCCATTACAAGCATAAAATTTATTTAAAGTCTCTCTTTTATTGTTTAAGGACTGTAAACTATCTGAATTTTGCAGTCAAATCCTAACAGAATCTTGCTTGTCTTAATATTAAAAATATATTCCCTTGGGGCTTCCCTGGTGGCGCAGTGGTTAAGAATCCGCCTGCCAATGCAGGGGACACGGGTTCGAGCCCTGGTCCCGGAAGATCCCACATGCCGTGGAGCAGCTGGGCCCGTGAGCCACAGTTACTGAGCCTGCGCGTCTGGAGCCTGTGCTCCGCAACAAGAGAGGCCGCGATAGTGAGAGGCCCGCGCACTGCGATGAAGAGTGGCCCCCACTTGCCACAACTGGAGAAAGCCCTCGCACAGGAACTAAGACCCAACACAGCCATAAATAAATAAATAAATAAATAAAATTTAAATATATATATATATATTCCCCACCCATCTTCACATAAAATCAATGATTTAGGGATAATAATTGCTGAAGTTTATCGAGCGCCCACTATGTATCAGAAACTGTTTTAAGTGAGTAATAGCTTCATAACAATGGTAATAGGTGGGTACTTAATTACCACACCCATTTTACAATAAGGAAACTAAGGCACAAAGAGATCAAGTTACAGAGCCAGTTAACTGGCAGAATCAGGATTTGAACCCAGAAAGTCTAATTTCAGAGCCAGTGCCCCTTCTCAAATTTCCTCTGATGCTCCAAAGCCTCAGGGCAATGGTTGAATAGAAGCTCTCTAATAAACTTCTTAAGTGTAAGGAGTAACTCACACAGCCTAATCTTTAACAGTTTCTATATGTACTCCCACAATACCTTAAAACAGAATACTGATCCTCAGAATCATTTCTACATGCTGCACAAATTCTAAAATCAAGGCCAATTACAATACAACTTCCCAACTATGCAAATTCCCAGTGCAAACTACAATTAATTTTTTCAAATGATACTCAGCAACCAAAGGTTGAAACATTAATCAGGACAACCATTTGATTGATTTTTACATTAAATTACTTTTAGTAGCTACATCAAACCCAGGGTGAAAAGCCTAACTATCCACTGATCATACTTTGATATCAGTTCATCAACAGTTTAAAGGCAGTATAAATATGAGTGACTTAAGACCTTGATTTAACTTCATTTAAAATAATTTCACCCTTTTACAACAATTAACTCAAGATGGATCACAGGCTTAATACTTAAAATTAACCTTTTAGAAAAAAAAGGAGAAAATCTTTGGGATCCAAGGCTAGGCAAAGAGCTCTTAGACTTGGCCTTCAAAGCCCAATCCATAAAAGTAAAAATTGATAAACTGGACCTCAACAAAATTAAAAACTTTTGCTCTGTGAAAGACCCTATTAAGAGGATAAAAAGATAAGCACAGACTGAGAGAAAATATTTGCTAACCACATTTCCAACAATGGACTAGTATCTAGAATATATAAAGAACTCTCAAAACTCAACGTTAAAAAAGATAATAATTCAATTAGGAAATGGGCAAGAGACACGGACATGTTCACTAAAGAGGATATAGAGCAAGTAAGTACACAAAAAGATGTCCAACTACCTTAGCCATTAGGGAAATGTAAATTAAAACCACAGTAAATACCACTATCAATATGATTGAAATAAAAATTAGTGACACCAAATTCTGGCCAGAACATGGAGAAAGTGGACCACTCTACATTGCTGGTGGGAACACAGAACGGTACAGTCACTGGAAGACAGTTTGGCAGTTTCTTAGAAAACTAAACATACTCTTACCACGTCGCTCCAGCAACTGCACTCCTCAGTGTTTACCCAGAGGAGTTGAAAACTTACGCCCAGAAGGAAACCTGCACATGCATAATTGCCAAAACTTGGCAGCAACGAAGATATCCTTAAGTAGGTGAATGAATATATATAAACTGTGGTACATCCACTCAATGGAATATTATTCATGCTAAAAAGAAAGTGCTATCAAGCCATGAAAAAGACATGGAGGAAACTTAAAAGCATACTACTAAGTGAAAGAAGTCAATCTGAAAAGGCTACATAGTGTATGATTCCAATTATATGACACTCTGGAAAAGGCAAGACTATGGAGATGGTAAAAAGATCAGTGGTTGCCAGAAGTTGGGGGATGAGGGGAGGGATGAATACATGGAGCACAGGACCTTTAGGGCAGTGAAACTACTCTGAATGATACTACAATGATGGATACATGTGATTATACATTCGTCTAAACCAATAGGATGTAAAACACCAAAAGTAAACCCTAATGTGAACTATGGATTTGGGTGATTATGACATGTCAATGTAGGCTTATCAACTGTAACAAATGTACCACTGTGGTATCCCATCTGCAGATGCTGATAATGGAGGAGACTATGCATGTGTGGGGGCAGAAGGTATACAGGAAATCTCTGTACCTTCCTCTCAATTTTGCTGTGAACCTAAAACCGTTCTAAAAAATATAGTCTTTAAAACAAAACAAAAAAGCTAAACATGCTACCATATGACCCAGTAATTACACACTTGGGCGCTTATTTCAGCAAAATAAAGACTTATTTTCACACAAATACCTGTATGTGAAAGTTCATAGTAGGTTTATTCACAGCAGCCCAAAACTAGAGACAATCCAGTTGTCCTTCAACGGATGAATAAACTGTGGTACATCCATACTACTCAGTAATAAGAAGGAAAGAACTATTGATACATGCAATAATTTGGGTGACCCTTAAGGGAATCATGCTAAGAGAAAAAAGCCAATGTCAAAAGGCTGCATACTGTATGGTTCAATTCTTGAAATGACAAAATTAGAGAGCTGGAGAGCACATCAGTGGTTGCCAGAGGTTAGTGAGGGCCCCTCCCACTTGGTGGGTAGGGTCATAAAGACCTTATGATAACAGAACTGATGGGGAACACGCTAACCTATATATGTGATAAAATTGCATTGAACTAAATACACACACATAAATGAATAGAAGTAAAAGGGGAATCTGAGTTGGAGCAGTAGATTGATTGTATCAATGTCAATATCCTGGTTGTGATACTGTACTACAGTTTTGCAAGATGCTACCATTGGAGGAAACTAGTTGAAGGGTACACAAGATCTCTCTGTATTATTTCTTACAACTTCACGTGAATTTACAATTAGCTCAAAATAAAAAGTTAAATTAAAAAAATAACAATTTCAGCTATAGACATCAGCCTTCTGATCCTTAGCAACAATATGCATAAGACTTCATTAATATCAACTAAAATATAAACGTAAACTTATTGATTTTAAAAATTTCTAGACTGAAAACTGAGAATGGTATTTAAAAATGTTTTAAAAATATTTTCTTAAAAAGTATTCCTAAGAAATAGAGCTTTTAAGTGCAGTCTATTCACTAGAAAACATTCTCCCACAACTTAATTTAAAAATTATCAGAAAACAAGCTGCTAGTAATTTACTCCTTTGTTTAAAAAAAAAAAAAAAAGATGACTACTTTTAGGGAGTTTTTCTTTTACATAAACTCTACATTAAATTCAGAATACAGAAAAATAATTACTTTCATGGTCAGTACGTAAAGTAAAAAACTGCTTTTCTTTCTATGAGAAGCTAATGGTTTGCTAAGTGACTAGAATCTCTCAATATTGGGCTTCGGCCTAATGGAACAATAGGTTCAAATCTGACCACAGCCAGACAGGTTACTTAATCTCTCTCTCCAATAACGAGGCTGCTGTGATTCTTGAGGCAGAAGTTGAGGCACTCTAAACAAAGGCTGCTTCTAACATTCCAGTTCCTTCCCCCAACTGAGACGGCATTTACTTTGTCCAAAAAATTAAAGTGGGTCTGGTTAGACTCTACAGCAAGTTGGGAGGGGGCAGGGAACCTGGGTGGCAGTGCCAAGGTTAGGAAAGTCTGAGAGGGCAGTGAAGGCACTGAGAAGGCCCAGAAGATGAAAGGAAAGGGGGTCCCGTCATCCATGTCCACCATCAGGGCCATCATAGCTGGCCAACTCTGATTTCAAGAGCACCTCTCTACCCTAGTGACAAGAGGGGGAAGGATATGTTCCAACAGCACATCCTGTGTTGGGCACCTTCCCTTTGCCCTGCTAGTTCTACTCTTCCCCTTTCTCTGCGTCCCAACATGCTCCTGTAGTAGATGGGGGGGGGGAGGGGGGAGAGGGAGAGCAGGAGACTGTTCTTTCCAGTTTCAGGAACTGCTCCTTCTACTTACTTCCAGGCCTAGAGCAGGTACTGGCAGTTACCAGCCCCCAGGGTACACCATCCCTTGCTCATTTCCTTAAAACAAGTTTTAGCTGCCTCAGAATCACTTGCCAAGGCACGTAAAAGCAGACTGCAGGCCTTACCCCAGGAGTTTCAGATACAGCAGTTCTGGGATGGGGCCCCCAAATTTTTATTTCTAACAAGTTTCCAGGTTATTGCTAAAACACTAAGAACGCTTAGACCCTGCCTCATGTTTGTAAATTGTCCTCCTATTAAACTCTTGTTGGCAGGACTCTGATCCAGGTCAGGCATTTTTTTTAGCATAAAGAAAAAGCCTGATAATTAAGTTATAGATAAAAGATAAAATGTATGATTAAGACAATACTTAAAAGTGTTTTTCTGTCAACGTGGTATACTAGTAAGAACCTGGGATCTGGGATCTAGAGTCATATGTCTCAACCACATCAGGGTCACCATGGGGCAAGCTACACCTCAGCTTCAGTCTCCTTCCAAGTTCAAGGGCATAATGACGCTGGGAGGGTTAAGTTAAATGACTGTCTCCGTAGTAATCCCCAGTGCACATCTGTCAGTGTTTCCTGCGCCCCAGGTGGCCCTGTTAAACAAGACAACACACGGCAGGAATGACTCCAGGCCCTGCCCACCCCACTCCTTCCTTTTACTTCCTTTGCACTTCTATTTATGGTGTGAAATTGTTAAAAAATGAATGAACATGATTTATTTTGAGAAAAAACAATGCTCCTCCCCCATTTTTTAAAGGAGTGGCAAGTTAAGAAAGGCACAAATAGAAGACACCGTTTACCAGATTCTTTTTTTAATTGAGGTATAATTGATATATAACATTATGTTAGTTTCAGGTGTACAACATAATGACTCTCTCTATATATATATTGCAAAATGATCACTACAATAAATCCAGTTAACATCCATCAACATAGTTTCAAAAATTTTTTTGTGTGATGAGTACCTTTAAGATCTGCTCTCTTAGCAACTTTCAAATATGCAATACAGTATTATTAACCATAGTCACCATGCTGTACATGACATCCCCATGACTTATTTATTTTATAACTGGATGTTTGTAACTTTTGATCCCCTTCACTCATTTGCCCTCCACCTCCCCCCACCCCACCAATCTCTAACAAACACCGATCTGTTTTCTGTATCTATGAGCTTGGTGTTTTTGTTATTTTCTTTATCATCCATCGACACATACTTAGGTTGTTTCCATAAATTGCAAGCAAAGGAATCAGGCAGCAAATGCAAAGGCAACCTACAAAATGGGAGAAAATATTTGCAAACCATATATATGATAAGGGGTTAATATCCAAAATATATAAAGAACTCATATAACTTGATAGCAAAAACAAAAAACCCAAAAAACTGATTAAGAAATGGGCAGAGGATCTGAATAGACATTTTTCCAAAGACATACAGATGGCCAACAGGTAACACTAAAAGATGCTCAACATCATTAATCATCAGGGAAATGCAAGTCAAAACCACAATGAGATAACACCTCATACCTATTAGATTGGCTGTTTATCAAAAAGACAAGAAATAACAAGAGTTGCTGAGGATGTGGAGAAAAGGGAACCCTTGTGGGAATGTAAATTAGTGCAGCCACTATGGAAAACAGTATGGAGGTCCCTTAAAAAAATTAAAACTAGAACTATTATATGATCCAGCAATTCCACTTCTGGGTATTTATCCAAAGGAAGTGAAAACACTAACTTGGAAAGATATATACATCCCTACGTTCACTGCAGCATTATCCACAATAGCCAAGACATGGAAGCAACCTAAGTGTCCATCAATGGATGAATGGATAAAGAAAATGTGATATCTATATATTTATATATCTATAGATATAGGTATTATTGTTCAGCCATAAAAAAAGAGCAAAATCTTGCCATTTGTGACAATGCAGATGGATCTTGAGGGCATTATACTAAGTGAAATAAGTCAGATTAAAAAAGACAAATACCATATGATCTCTTTGATATGTGGAATCTAAAAAAACCCCAAATTCATGGATACAGAGAACAGACTGGTGCTTACTACAGGCAGGGGGTGGGGTGTGGGCAAAATGGTTGAAGGTGGTCAAAAATAAGTAAGTCATGGAATGGAATGTACAGCATGGTGACTATAGTTAACAATACTGTATTGTATATTTGAAAGTTGCTAAGTGAGTAGATCTTAAAAGTTCTGACCACACAAAAAATCTGTAACTATGTGAGGAGATGGATGTTAACTAGACTTATTGTGGTGATCATTTTGCAGTATATACAAATATTGAATCATTATGTTGCTCACCTGAAACTAATAATAATGACTTTCTCCAGCAAGGTTAGGTCCTCCTGAGATACTCTCAGTCTCCCAGCACCACTGCTGTCTTACAGAATGTGTCACAATTGTACTTTAAGTTATCTGTGCAATAATTTGTAACACTCCTGCCTTAAGAGGAGTCTGGTTCATCACTTCTTCCCCAGCTCCTAGCACAATGCCAGGTACACAGTAGTATTAACAAATATTTATTGAATATGTTCATGGCTGAATATTCTGCTTCAGTCAAGTTCTCAGGGATTTATTAACTTCACTCAGTGTCCATGAGTAGTGTGTATGTCCAAAATAATCCTAAAATCAGTTCCAAAGTTCATTTTAGTACTGTTTTGATCTCAAGAGAATTTTTAACTGCTGTGTAATTTTTAACTTCTGAATTTTAAAATACAGTAAAAATTTCATGTCAAAAAATTATAAATGCAGTACTATCTATAGCAGGGCTTGAGTTCTGAGCTCATTCAGTCTTTACTGTGTTACACACCTAACAATGTGCTCGAGCTGCACACGTTGAAGTCACAATAAAGTGCAAATTAAAACTACCCTTGAGGGAAAAAAAATCCCTTAAATTAGCAGAATCAGGGCTACAAGAAGCTCAAGAGCCAGTAGTTAGCTTCCTTTCTTTCAGCATTTTTTTGCTGGGACTGTGAGGTCAAAGAGGAATTTCTCTATCCATCCCCATCCTCCTTTCCTGCCAGGTACTGCTGAACAAAGTTAGGCTAAAAGGCAGATGATGGGACTGCATGTCTGGTGGCCCTATTTACAACACACAGGTCCCGATCTCCCTGCAGTCCCAAGAATGGTGTCTGCTGTCATCAGGGCATAACCTGCTTACTCTCTCCACCAACACTGCGTGCTTTAAGACACAGCCTCCTGGGCAGTGATTCCTGACTTCAGTCACACACTGAACTCTTTGGGGCACTAGGAAAAATGGCTGAGCCCTAGGCACCAACTGAATCAGAGTTGCTGCAGTGGGGCTTGAGCATTTTTCCAATGATCAAGTCCTCTTCCATGCAGGGTATAAACTCAATTCAGGTTGAGTCAGGGTTTTATGAACTAAAACATCATAAACGTTGATCCTGAATTATTTCATTTATATGTTGTAAAATTAGTGTTTCCATTTGTGTGAATTTGATATCACCTAACTGAATGGAAAATGAAGTCTGGTGAAATCCAATCAATTTTAACTTGTTAAAAAATATTATGCAATCTAAACTTTTAAATCAATGAAAAGTTATAATTTAAGAATTACCAAATTTGAGAGCACCAATACAATAAAGCAATTTAGAATTATCTAGTAGCACATTCTGTGAAAGTGTGGTAATACCATGTTCCCTGGTTGTGATATAATTGTATGTCAGTAATCTTAAAAATTGTTGCAACCTGAACAAAGGATTTCAAGTGAAAAATAAATGACCAGAGAAGTGGAAAACCTAGGAAAAATTAGGACCCAACTCAGATACCAGCTTCTGTTAAGAAGCTCATAGACCTTCATGTCTTGGTTGAAGCAGCATTTTGCAAACACACTATCCAAACTGCGTGGGTGCTGAGGATGCTGTAAGACTGAACGTGTTCTCCATAACTATTCACATATTTATTCATTCCTTTCATTCCTTTCGGAATTCAAAACTGCCTGATTCTATAATCAGTACACGTTATAAAACTGAACTTATAATTTACATTCATACTAGTAAAATGCCACTTTTAATAGACTTCTTTACATTGGAGTCCCACTGCTACGAAAATTTGAAAATCACTGGACCAGGAGATTCCTAAAGCCTCTATGCAATTCCAGAAACCAAGAGTACTAGGGACGTCAGGTGGCAATCCAGGTTCCCAAGAAAGAAGCAGTAATTATTCAGGCAGAATGCACAGATAAACTCTAGAAATTCATGGCATGAGGTTTTTTTTTTTTTTTTTGGCCACGCCATGTGGCTTGTGGGATTTTAGTTTCTCAACCAGGGATTGAACCTGGGCCCTCGGCTGTGATAGCATGGGAGTCCTAACCACTGGACTGCCAGGGAATTCCCCATAGCACAAGTATTGTTGGAACTGTGTGAAATGTCTGAAGACAAAAAGAGTATGCAAAAATACAGTTCGTGGTGGTACTGAAGTTGAGGTATTGTAAGTTGTTTTCCAAACTTTTTGTGATGTTATTTTGTTTTTATAATAAACCAGTAAGAAATCACGGCAGAATTGAAAGATCAGAAGTTGCTAATATGTAATATCATTTAATATGTCTGAATATAACTGGTTTCTAATTATAATTCAGCTACGTACTTCAAGGAGGAAGGGAAATTTAGAAATTCAAAGTTATGAAATATTGCTGAGAAGTATAAAGATATAAAAATAGCTTATTTTTTAAAAATTGGGAATTATACATCCAAAAATATGTAGTAGCCTTCAAAGTAGTTTTTTTATGAAGAGTTACCTATTTTATGAAGAGTTACCTAGAATAAATAGAGTACCTCTGTTCCACGCTCTTGTTTTAGATATGATACTTTCTGGGTGGATTTGGTTTAAAGAAACAGCCAGAAGTGATTAAAAACTTCTCTTGTATAATTTGCAGCCTGGCTTTTAATAATACACAACTTTAATTTTTTCTAATCTAAGCAAATGTTTAGCAAGAATGTTCTTTTAAGCATTTGTATTTTCTGAAAAGCCTTACACAGAACAAGGGAAAGAAGTCTTTAGGGCTCACCAGATGTGAATATTAATTTAATCATCAATCCATAGAATTTCAGTGCCTTCTCTATCATGCATGAGGGTTCTCACTTTATAATACATCTTTTCACTCTCCTCCCCCTGCAATCTTCAAGTTTTCTTCTTAAAAACGGCTTCTGCTTACAATTTCATCAGTAGACTTGCTGGCCAAAGGGGTATATTCTTTAAAGGAAAAATGGGCACATGTTTACACAGATAATAATTGTGTAGTCTTTCCATTAAAAATATTTTTGCCTTTTTCTAAACACACACTAATCCTTGACAAGTCAATTTCTCTTGGAGTTCCTTCTTCCTCTCTGGAGATTCCTTCTCAGACACACTTGCTGGACCCCTTTCCTTCTACAGTCATTTCTGGGTATGAGATTGTTTCTGGACCCCTCAGGGATACCAAAATCAGTGGATGCTCAAGTCCCTTACATAAAATGGCATTGTATTTGCATATAACCTATGCACATCCTCCCCTATACTTTAAATCATCTCTTACTTACAATACCTAATACAACGTAAATGGTATGTAAATAGTTGCTAAGCTGGTGGCAAGTTCAAGTTTTGCTTTTTGGAACTTTCTGGAATTTTTTCTTTTTACAAATATTTTTGATCTGAGGTTGGTTGAATGTGGAACCCGTGAATACAGAGGGTTGACTGTAGTCCCTTAAATGTTTCATGGACTCTCAATGTCTTCAATTAATATCTACATGCTAACAACTCAGAACCCACAGTTAGGTCTAGCTCTCTTCTGGGCTCCACACTCATGTATCTAAATGCCAGTGGAGAGCTCCACTTGGAGTTTCCACAGCACCTTCAATACAAACTCATCTCAATCTATGGCCTCTCAAACTTGCCATCTCAGTGTACGGCACCTGTATCTCGTAGTCACCCAAGTGAGAAACCTGGCTATGTTCCTGGACCTTTTCTCACCTCACTTCTCTCCATCCTCACTGCCACTGTTACAGTACACCACTCCTACCCTGGACAACCACAACAGAGTCCGTGCTAAGTGGCTGTTTCTTGGCCCACCCTACACCCACTTCCTTCTGAAAAACATCTCAACTTTCATTCGGATAAAGTCCAAATCCTTGAACATGGCTTAGCATGTCCTTTGAGATCTGGCTCTTGGGGTCTTCTCACCTCTGTGCCCCACAAACTTAGCTCCAGGCTTTCTCTGAGGGCCTCAGAAACTCTGTGCACTTTAAGGATTCCCAAGCTTTGCTTGGCCCATTCTTTCTAAATCACACTCAACCATTTCCCTCCCACTCTCAACCTTCAACTAGGAAACCTCCAGTCTTGGAGCGCCTTCCACATATCCAAGTCAGGATTAGAGGGCCCTGCCAAGTGCTCCCTCAGCCTATACACAGTATTTCTCTCACTGCATTGTCCATAACTATTTTCTAGTTTGGTTCCCCTACGCTTGACTATGAGCTTCCCTGGGCAGGCCTGAACCCAGTTTGCCTACCTAAGCCAATAAGTAGCTCATGTAGAAGGCACCAAAACTAGTATTCTGGATAAATGAATGATAATGTACAATAAAATACCAGGATATCAATTTAAAGTGTTTGCAGTGACCCCCATCTGCCACAAAACATCTTAATATATTTTATTAAACAAAAACAGCTGATATGTTGAAATGCATACTTCCTTTATACAATTAGGCCTCTCTTTGAGGACATCGATGGGAGTCAAACGTCTGGCGTACTGGGTGACTTAGTTTAAGATAATGTCAACTACTGCCTAGACTACTACAACAGTCTTTCACATTTGCCTTAACCTCACTCCTAGCTACAGTCTTCTCCACTGAGCAGCCAGTGATCTTCTCAAAACATAAACAGATACGATAACTTTCCGACCACCCGCTACAAGGTCTTGCAAGATCCGCAGCCTGTCGCACCCCCCCTCCCCCACCCTCAACTTCATTACTAACCATGCTCCCTCTTACGCTGCTTGACTACCTGGCCTTCTTTCTTGCAGTTCCTGTCAACAGCAAAGATTATTCCAGCGTCAGAAGCTTTGCGCTTTTGATGTCTCTACCTGAAAAATTCTTCCCTCAGATCTTGGCATGGCTGGCTCTTCCTCACTCAGATCGATACTCAAATGTCACTTCCTCAGAGACCTTTCCTATCTAAAATAGCCATCGCACCCTAGGCAATCTCGATCCCATTATTCTGCTTTTCTTTACATAACCTATCCCTATCGGATAAATAATTTTGTGTTTGTCGGTCTCTCTGTTAAAGTGACGAAAGCAAATGATTGCATCTATCCTATCTTGCTCACCGTTGTCTCCCTAACGGCTAGAACAGTGCTCGGCAGGTAAATACCGGCTAAACGAAAAAATGCACTTAATAAACACGTCCACTTCCCATATTTTCCACTCTTTCCCCTTTCATTCACAGGAATTCGTGAGGGTCGCTGTTCTTGCAGGAAAGCCCTTGAAGCGTCACCGTCACCCCACAGAGAGTCCTCTTTTCCACGCTAGGCGAGGCACGCCCAGCCTGGGAGCTAACGGAACCTCAGGGACCGAGAGAGGAGCCCAGGACCCGTCACTCGCGTCTAAAAAGCTCTGAGGAGAGCGGCGGGACAAGGCGCCCCTCTCCTGGCTTCCTGGGGACTGAGGCCTCCGCAATCCTAAGCCCCGGAACAGCCTCTCAGTCGGCCGCACACACGCCTCCCCCGCCGCCGAGGTTAGCGGCTGCTCCCAGTTACCTGCCAGGGATCTGACTGAAGCCACTCTGCTTTCGCACCGCCATTCGAGCAAGCCCCAACCCCTTCCGAGCCACCGTAGTTCACGGAAAGTACAAGGCGTTTCCTCTTCCGCATGCGCAGAGGGCCTGTTCGGCCTACAGTGTTTCTTAGCAACCGCTTCGAGTCCCTCCGCCAGGGGCGGAGCAGCGGAAGCCATGGGGAAGGGGGAAGTGAGTGAGGCCAATCGGAGACGAGTCCTAACCTCGATCGACACGCCTCCTCTAACTGTCGCGAATGCACAGGCGGCTTTACGGCAGGCAAGGGGTGGGTGCTGCTGGGGTAAGGAGGAGGGAAGGAAACAACCAACCAACCAAGTCGCCTCCACCCCCCCACCCCCCCACCCACCCCGGACCTGGTTTACGGCTCCGGGCTCAGGCTCCAGTGCGGCTGCTGATTGGCTGCTGAAGGCTTGGTCCCATCCCAGTGACCCCAAAGTGCTGGAGGGAGGGGGCGGGGGTGGCTCAGTGCAAAGTGCATCCCGAAAGCCCCCTGCCTGGAGTCCCCGCGGCTGGCACTTTGGACCCTGAATGACCTGGGACGTCGCTGCCCCGAGACCTCCCGTGTCCCCTCGTAGCTGGGAGCCTCCGGCCCGGAGCGCGGCAGCCCCCTGCTCCGAGCCCTCAGACGGGGACTGCCCCCCCACACGAGCCGGGACTTCCTCCCTGCACCCCTGCCCCGAGGCTGCCCGGCGGCTAGGACCGCCGCCTCCAGTCTGCTCGGCAGTCTGGATGCTCGCCGGGCTGGGGCCGTGAGGCATCGAGGAGGATCAAGAACACCCGTGTCCGGCCCTGCCTGGGCTGTTTCTTCAATGGAGAAGTTGGTGAGTGTGGAGGAGGCTGAAAGAAAGAAGAGAAGCAGCAGCTGAGGAGACAGGTAAAGTCAGTTACCTCCCCTGAGGGGAAGGGGGCTGGCCTGGGAGGGAGGAGAATCACTGCTTCTTCCTGCTTGCCTTTTACCTGTCTCTTTCTCTGCTCCCCTTTCCTCAGAGCCCCCCTCCTCCTCGCCCCCGGGGTACTGCACCACTCACAGGTTTCTGATTTCCAGGTTTGAGCTGGCTGGCTAGGGGAGGCGAGAGAGCAGGAACGGGGCTGCCCACCCACCAGAGAAGCAGCAGAGAGCCTCTGACCAGCATCCTCCATAAAGGTAATAAGCCAGCCCTCCCCTCCCCCACTGTTTATTCCTGGTCCCTACTCATTAAGCAGTGCTTTATTTTCAGGATGGTTACCTGGGCATGCAACCCTTTCCTGGCTCCCAGTTTCCCAGCAAAAACAAAAACACTGCCCGTGCCCCAATCCTTAACATTTTAATAACTTTTCTTTCCCAGGACCATGTTTTTCCCCTTTCTCTGTGTACAGTGTGTTTCCATGTTTTGCATTATCTTTTGGTGCACTGTACCATTTACCCTGCTCAGAGACTTTGAGACCTTTTTGTAGCTCCCCCTGCCCCTCTTACTCTCATAGGAATTCCTCAGTTCCTTGTTAATGGCTTGTTAATTCTGAATGACTCTGCTTTTCAGTTAAACCGCAACTTTCTGTTTTCCCCTATTCTTTCCTATCATCTTTCCTCTACCTCCATCAGAAAATCTTTTGAGTTACCTAACTGACAAGGGTTTGGTAGAGGAAGGTACAGTAATAGCTTGAAATTTGTGAGTTTCAGAAAATAATGTGACTTTTTTTCTCTAGTGAAAAGTGAATCTGTGTACCTTAGTAGTATGAATGGTATGAAAGCAATACTCCCTCCCGAAGCACTTATGTATAATTAACTCTTTGGGCTTTTGTGTGTTTCTGTGTGACAGATGTGGATGGGCTCTGAAACTCTTATAAAAAGATAAATCGTATTTGTTATACCTCATTTTCTAATACTTATAAAACTTTACACAATATCTTGTTAATCACTTGACAGTCAGGAATTTTAAAACAAAAGAATGTTTTAGTGTGTTTAGAATCTAGGGTTTTATTTTGGCACTCTTCATAAGATTTCTCATTTCAAAACCCTTGCAGAGAATTTGTTAAATTGAAATTTAAGCATCTAATTCATGTGATCACATTTCTGCTGCTGTATTTCATTGCTGCCTCTGAAAATGCACTGAAGGTAGGTTTAGGACATTCATGTAAGTCCTAAAGAGGGGATGTGAACAGGGAAATTATGTAAGAGTTAATTCAGAAATTAGCCAAATGAATAGCTTCTCTAACATCCAATAGCAGGAGTATAAAGTGACTTGTTAATCTCAGAGTTATTTTAATATCTCAGATTGTTTAGGGAATTTTAGGTACAAAGAAGTACTTAAAATAGCAGAAGTTGTTAGGAAATCTTTGACTTACTCTGTTCTACTGGCTTTCTGCCTTCCAGAAAAAGAAATTAATGTCTTTCCTGCTTCTTCTAATTGTCAAGGTACAGCTAAAGAGACTTTTAAGGGGCTCTGAGGGTTTGCATATTCTTGAGACCTGGAACTGGACACCAAAATGAGAGTGTATGCTACTGAATGGGATTTAAAATCAGTATCTACCAATGACTATTACACAGTGAACATTTAGGGCACCCTTTGTATGTATATATAGGGTCCACTTCATTTCAGTAAAAGCTAGGTAGAATGAGGTTTTCATTATTTAAATATGTGAATCACTAGAGAAATGCCTAATGATTCCTTTAGAACTTTTAAAAAAATGCTAAAATACTTGAAATATGTTTTTAAGGTAAAAATGAATTATGTATTTTCTATTGAGGCCTTCTCAGTTAAATATATTTCTGCTTTAGATTGAACTCTAGTATGTTTTCAGTTCTGAGGGATATTATCACCTGTGCTGAGTCAAGTATGTAAAGTAAAGAGAGGACACTGCTTTCCTCTGGTTTCCAGTCAGTTCATTCTCATTGCTTAAATAATGTTTCGTTGATCCTCTCAGCTTTTAATGATTTTTCTAAGATTACAGAATATATATAAATTGTCAGCATCTGTTCCTAATATTAGCATGATTGAGAGTATTTGGTCTAGATTATGCCAGTCATGTAAAATATTTAATTTAGTACTTCGTTACCAACATGGCCAGTTAGGTAGTTTATCTTTTACGATCTGGTAGTTCACTTTGTGTTAATTCTGTTGTCACTCACATGGTTTTAAAAAGAAAAAAAATTTTAAAACACCCAATTTTTTTGGTAACCAAGTAAGATTTATGATCACATAGGAAGAATCACTGATTTTAATTGAAGTGATGCATTTTGAGTATGCTATGGCCAGTACTTATCTTCTTCATACCTAAAGTGATGCCATTCACAATTATGACACATATAATCTCTCTTTATTTGATAACACAGAAGTACATACTGTCCCTAAAAAGTCTAAAGTCAGGAAGTTTCTATAAGCATATCTAATACCTGACTTTCAGCCTTTCATTTCATTCTCAACAGAAGGCATGCCCTATGTGGAATGCTTGTCTCATTTCTTACAAACTTAGGTACCGACATGAGGTTGCTAAGGTGGTAATGCCAGACATGGGTTAATGAGATAAGATTGACAAGACTTCATCATTTATAATACTTGTGATTTATGCTTTGAATTGGGTCTGGGTAAGTGAATTACAGAATTTCCTCTATTGCCTTGTCCACGTTTCATGAAATTTGTTGGTCTTTCTATTAGAACTTAGGAGACTTATAGATAAGTCTTGCATGATAATAAATCCTTATGTTATATGGAGGCCCAGTAATTTGAAGGAAATACGAATACCCTCACTTGTTTTGAAACATAAACACTATGGTACTTTGTTGAGTGATACTAAAATAACACTTCTACTTCATTTTGGGTTCCAGGCTCTTAGTTATACGAGTAGACCTCGTTAACATCCATCTCACCCATGTCGCACACTTTGGGCATTGTAGTGTTTCTGCATCCATCTTCCTTCTTAGGACTTGTGAACTATTGGTTTTTTTGTTTTTTGTATTTTTTCTCTCCTCAGAGCCAGTATCCTTGGAGTTGCTGATTTTATTTCCTTTCCAGCCTGTATCTCTGTTTACTCTGCAAAGAAATGCTTATTTCTTTTTTTGAGTAGCAAGCTGTTATCTTGTTTCTAGTTTGTGTGAAATCTGAAAGCACAGTTCTAATGTGTGTCACTTAATCAAAAAAATGTGTGGCCTTTTAGTGAAAATAATATGTAAAAAGCCATTAATGACTAATCATTTATGCCAAAGGAAACTGGGGACATGTGGGCAAATTTGGTGGAAGTTATATAATTTTAGACAAATCTTAAGTATATTTTGTTTTATAGCTATTTTATTCTTTATTCTGTGAATATAGATTTCTTTTAATTATATGAAACAAGCTTTGGTTTTAATTTAATGAGGTTCACTTGGCATCTATATAGAAATTAGATGGCAACATTTTAATTCCTAAATTTATAGTTTCTAATATGGTCAACAGTATAAAAGCTCGGATGCCTAGATTGTTTTCTTTTGTAAGAAAAGTGTAGAGTAGAAAAGATGAATTCGTAAAATTTAAACACACCATTAACATTGGGCAGTAAAATCTTATATAAAAGTGATATACATTGGGAAGCAGCTCATTTTGATATATAATTCTGAAGTCTTCCTTGTTAGTATGTTTTTTTTTTCTTTTTCTGACTGTGAAACCTAGAATGGGATTTCTAAAGATTGCACCCTCAGAGTTTTAGTCATTCTGAGTCAACTTACATTGTACATATGTTTATTTAGAAAATTGCCTCCTTCGTCATATTTTTTTATTTTATAGGTCACTACCATGAGCTATCAGACTTTCAAACTTGCACTTTTTGAGGGGGAATAGACTTTTTTCCATCCTCATCTCTGGGCTTCCTTTGTAGTTTTTAATAGGTAACTTTACCACTGGATATTGTATTTACTAAGTTCAATAGTCTTTTTTCCCTGTACTTATACATACATGGATGGTTCTACTCTAGTAAGTGCAAACTCTCATAAAATTACACCAAGATGAAATTAACTTGTCTGATGCTTTGAACTATTAGGATATTTTGGTAATAAGTCATTGGCCTTCATAATTTAAGGTATGCAGTTGACAGGGGTCATGTGTGCATGTTATGTGTGTCTATGTGTTTTTTTCCCATAAAGACTGAAGCGATTTTTTGGTTTAAATCTATGGTTATTATTTATAGAGCTTGGTATTGTCAGAAAAGAGAAAAAGGATCTTAACCATTCTAGGAGTATTTGATTCATTTGAAGTATGCAGAACTCTCTATTAAAGTTCTACCCAGAGATAATACCAGTGGCCAAAGCCTAGTAGTATGCCAGGCATGTGTCAGGCACTCAGTAGACTTTCATTTGTCTAATTGAAGCAGACCGTGTGGGATTATCACAAGTTACTATTGTTTGTGCGTCTTTCTTATAAGAGAGCAATAATTGAGTCACTTTGACTTTTAACAAAGCCTTTCTTGATATTATTAATAAATTAATACCATTTCATATTCTCCTCAACCCCCACCTCACATGTCCTCCCCACCACTCCGCTGCATTCATGGAAGTGGTGATGGCTATATGGAAAGCAACAACAACAAGAACAAGGACTCTTAAAGGCTCAAGACCATAGAGGGTCATCTCCACTTTTCTTGGGAGGCAGGGAGTACTGAGGATGCACTTAGAAGTAAGGCATTCAGTGGTGTTCATTCTTGCACTGTAGGTGTAGCTCACATGTGAAGTAATCACATGTTCCTTTGTGGAAATGCTGCAGGCTCATCATTGGAGACATTGGTTTGCATTTTTTATTTTAGTACAGTTCTAGAGTTATGGAAAAATTGCGAAGGTAATACAGAATTCCCATATACTGCACACTCACCTTCCCCTAATTAACATCTTATATTAATAGATACGTTTTCCACAATTAATGAACCAGTAATGAACATTCTTATTAACTAAAGCCCATACTGTATTCAGATTTCTTTAGCTTTTACCTAATATCTTTTTTCTGTTCTAGGATCCCATCTAGGATATCACATTCCGTTTAGTCGTTTCTTTAGGCTCCTCTTGACTATGACTGTTTCTCAGACTTCTTTGTTTCCTTGCTTTTGATGACCTTGACATTTTGAAGAGTACTGGTCAGGTATTTTGTAGAATGCCCCTCAATTGGAATTAGTCTGATATTTTCCTCATGATTAGGCTAGGTCTATGGGTTTTGGGGAGAAAGAGCACAGAGGTAAATTGCCATTCTCATCATATCATACTAACAACATGACTTGGCACTCTTGATATTGACTGATCACCTGGCTGAGGCAGTGTTTTTCAGGTTTCGCACTGTAAAGTTTCTTCCCCCCTCCCCCATACTATCCTCTTTGAAAGGAAGTCACACTTAAGGAGAGAGGAGTTGTGCTCCACCTCCTTGAGGGGAGAGAATTTACACAAACTATTTGGAATTTTGCACAGGAGATTTGTTTCTTCTCCCCCTTTTAAAATTTAGTTAGTTATTTATATCAATACAGACTTATTGGTATTTATTCTGTACTTTGGGTTAGACTCTAAGAGTACTTTGATTATCTTCTTGTTCGAATTGTTCCATCTTGGCTATTGAGAGCTCTTTTGGTTGGCTCCTGTGTCCCTTTGACATACCCCCATCATTGCATTTTTCTTGGAGCACTTCCTTGCTTTTTGGCACTGTGAGGTGCTCTAGGCTCATCTTCTGTATTTCTTGCCCAGTCTTAGAATCAGCCATTTCTGTAAGGATAACTGTGCATTTTTTACAGCTTGCCATGTAGGAGTTGTTCTGATCATGCCTAGTTCAGTTAGAAGTGTTAAGCAGAGTTTTAAACCAAATATTATTTATTTCCAAGTGCATGTTTGCAAAGTCTTTGGCCTTCATTGAAGAAGTTTGACAAGGAAAAATAAGGTGTGAAAAGAGGAAAGGGTCAAAGTAGACCATACTAATTTGGATTGGTTGAAAATTCTGGTCTGTAGCCACCACCACCTGTGACTGTCACTTTTCTCCATAGCTCATCAGGTTGCCAGGCAGCTTGACCATTCCTTGTTTAAGTGATGGAGGGCTTATTAGCACACCCACCCCACTGGGATGGGGTGGCAGTTCTCCCAGTGAGTAATTCCTAGAGGGATTCTGGTGTAATGCGTGGAAGTCACTTTGCCTGTGCTCTTAACCTTAATGGAATTCACAGATCTAGGATTTATTTATTTGACGTGGAGAAAGATCCCTATTCTTTTAGTTGTAGAGAATTTTTTCAGAATCCATATGGAGAAGCTGGCAGGACTGTTTATCTTTTACCTAGTTTGGTGTATGCATAAAGGAATAAAAGTTTCAAAATTATTAATGTGATGCCTTTTGCATGTACGAAGAACCAACATTTAAAGAAAATCTCTTTTTACTTGTCATAGATTCCATTTTGACCCTGGCCACCTATTGTATTGAATGCAGATATATTCTCATTTTAATTGTTTAGAAAGAGTAAGAAACTTGCGATGTCAATTAAAAAGTAATTCGGTACTGAAAATATATTTTGAATAGAGCAAAAAGAAGAATTTGTGTTTGCATCCAAATTCCAAGTGTGTGATTTATTATTTTCCTTATTCATTGAAGAAAAAAAAACAACCTGCCTTTTTAGAAAAAAAAAAAATTCCTGAAAATAAGTCATATCCTATACCACCTTGCAGATTAATGTAGATTTGAGATCATTTTTTCTAAGAATTGATTGGAGTTCTTTCTTTGCTCTGCAAGTTTGTTGTAAAGTGCTAAACTATAAGCTCATCAAAAGGTAGACTACTCAGGCAGCTATGTTTATTTTTTTTAGAAAATTTCCCGTGATTGTTATTTCATTCGTTTTTAGGTTAAGAAAGAGCTCATTGACACCGGAATCTGGACACACTCTGAGCCCCCTACTCACGATGCTGTATGTGCACAATGGTTATTAGGCAATCCACGTATCAGGAAAAGGGGCATTCTTCCCGTAAAGTAAGTGACTGAGGGTCATAGGTCATCTGTGCTGTTCTGGGGGAAAATCCATTTAGCTTTTATCTCTCCTTCAGATCACCTAATGTATACTAAACGCAGCACTTGCTAAAAGAAAATCCAGGTTTGTTTTGATATTGTTTGAATCTTCTTCCTTGCATAGTATGCCTTAAGTGCCAATGTGATCATCCCAATTAAAAAAGAAAAATCTGTTAAAGATGATTGAGTATATGGTAGTAGTTTCTATTAACTCCTTCTAATGGTCTTCATCTTTCCTTATAATGCTAAAAATAAGCAAAAACCTATTCCAAAAGTATTCTTGGTTTTAAAATTTCTAAGACAAGAGACTTAATTTTAGTGTCAGTTGAAAAAGTAATTAAGTGAAGAGATGGGGGAAATCACGTTTATTAAGAAAACAAATTGTCAGGAAATTTCTCATTTCCCAATTTTCCTTGAGGAGATAGCCTGATATTTTTAAATTACATTACTTAGTAGTGATACTTAGGAGTTTGTAATAACCATTTTCTATGTATGAAATAAGGTAGGATATGTGATTATACTATTAAGCTGTGATAATATGACCTAAGTTATGACCTAAGTTAGGCTTAAGTTGACCTTTGTACAGTCTATAGGGAGAAGTTTTACAAGGTAAACTGTTATTGGTAACAAGATTATCCCAAGATGTCTAACCTACATATGAGACCAGAATGTCTTTAAAGGACTTTCACATAATTTTTTATTTTTAGAAATGGAAGCTACTAATTAGGAGGTGAGTTTAATCTATACCTTAAAGTTAGCCCAGATGGAATGGCTTCCTAGAATTATGTAGTTTAAGTTTCTGTATGTATTTAAAAGCTTAAAAATGTACTAAAAAAAGTTTTTGTATACACACATATAAGATGTAACTTTTCACCAGTTCAGTTTGGACTTTTCCTGTTTGCATGAAGGCGATCTCATTTTACATTGAGTTTGAGTACACACCTCTTTTGTGACCTATTAGAGAGTGTTGGAATTCTATATACTACTTTTACTTTTTTCATGTGGTTAATCAACAGATTGTTTAGATTCCTTTAGTTTTTAAATATTTTGTATGATCTTGCTACTTTGAGTATGTGTAGAATAAAACTTCTGGAAAATGGAAATTAGAAAAGTGCAAAAGAAATGTGGCAGAAAAAGAGGAGTAGTAAATCGTGCCTCAGAGGACATAAAGTGGGGAGGATAGAAAGAGAGACAGAAACAAAAGGAAAGTAAATATAATCTACACATTTTCCTCTAATTTACTTAAACCCCACCCACTTCCCCTTCCCCCCAACTTTCCACTCTTTGGGGCTAAAAATAAAATATTGTTGAAATACTTCAGGGGACCAGCCTAAAGGTTTTTGCTTTTTTTAAATTTTAAACTACTTCTCATAGCTGAAGTTCTTTAGTCCTCCTAGTCTATGAATTGTCCATTTGATACTCGATATTTACTCACTGATCTGTGATAGAATCCTTGAATGGTTTATAACTTAAATTTTCCATGTGCATCAGGTAAATGCAAACTCCTAAGACAAGTACTCATTTGCTTCCTCTGTTGTCTCCATCTTCAGCTGCCCAGCATCACTTTCCATTTTACCTAAAATAAATGTTGTGTTCATTGATGTTTGCTTTGAGTTTACAAAAGGCTGCAGAAGAAATTTCCTGTTTCGGCATTTTAGGGCTTTATGCCTCACTCTCTTTTTGAAATCTTTTATAATCTTAGGGAAATAACTGAAAGTTTTGGTCAAAACTGATACATGTTAATTTGTTGTAGTAGTATGAACTGTCATCACTGAAGTTTACATGATTTAGCAATGGAAAATTCTGTGCTATTTAATGAACACACTGTCAGGTGTCAAGTATTCTAAATTTTATGTATTCTACCTACCCTTCAAGGCTGATCCCTGTGACCTAATGAATCCTTTGTAAAAAGTGGACTCAGCTAGGATGTTACACCACCATTGTAGAAGGAACCCTGAACTCCAGGAAGAGTTGCAGATTCAAGCTGCAGTGGCTGCCGGGGATGTTCACACGGTACGAAAGATGTTAGAACAAGGCTATTCTCCAAATGGCCGGGATGCTAATGGCTGGACCCTGCTTCATTTCTCTGCAGCAAGAGGAAAGGAAAGATGTGTTCGAGTATTTCTAGAACATGGAGGTGAGTTTATTAGGAGCAAACCCTTTTTTCCCAAGGAGAAACTTAAAATGAAATTCTATTTAGTTTAAAATATATGAGTGCTTGTGTATGTAATTTCTAATGCTTCTTTTTGCTAATACTCGACTTCTTATTCTCTCCTTTGTGAAGATGTGTTAAAATTATGCTGAGTCTTGTTTAAAACCAGATTGTCTAAAAAATCAGTTTGTTGAATGTGCTTTTTTCCCCTTGTAACTCTAGTTTCTGTACAGCCAGATTTCCCCAGATTATTTCAGCTAAAAGCAGCCCTTCTTCAGGTTGTCCAGTTGCTTTGTTTCAGAAGCAGAAGTGGCTGTGGTCCCAACAACTGAGAGTTGCTCAAGCTCCCCCTGTTGAGACTTGCTCAAGCCGACTGAGCTGACACAGGCCCCCTGTCAATACCATGGCCTTCAGGATACCCTATCTTTTGAATTTACCTCTTCATAAAAAAATTTTAGTTGCTTTTATTACTGTTTTAGAGCACTTGCCTTTTCTAGAATTGTACATAGTTTCTAGGTATCCTACAAGATTGGTTAGCTGAGGTCTAATTTTGTGTAAACATATGCAGTTGGAAACTACATTTGACATTTAATGTTTTTGCATGAAAAACTGTCCATTCCTGTAATTAATAGTAACTAATAATTGTCGTAAAGTCATTTACTTTTTTCTCCCATTAGATTTTCACTTAATTTATTTTCCTAAAGATGAACAAGTGTATTTTGTCATTTGTACCCATATTATTTTTGTAAATTATGGTGTAGAACAGCTTGGTTGGGACTCAGGATCCATTATGTACCATTCTAGGGCCTGGATTGCTTATTAACAGTCATTTAGTTCCATTTCTATGGTGTACTTTGTTACAAGACTAGTCAAACTTACTTGCAAACTAATTTGAAGTACAGAAAATGTTAGAAGTCACACAGCTCTCATTAGGGTCTTGTGAATTATGTGAAGATAGGAATACAAAGGCTATGAGCGTGGACTTACTGCAAAGTGCTGCTAAACCTGAGACTAGGAATCATCACACATCCGAGTGGCCCTGAAATAAGAATTATATCCCCGAAATAGTTGACTGTTGACAGGACACCACCATTTGCTAGCCTGTGCCTCCTTTGTAGCCATCCTCCATCCCTCCCTGCCGCCCTTGCTCATATCTCATTTCACCTTGAAACTTGAAAACCTCAGCTCTGAAGGCAACGAAGGAGAAATGTAAGAGGAATGCCAGGAGAAGGATCTGAAAAAACTAAGAAGTGGGTGTAGCATCAGAACACTTAAAATTCTGGCAGTGCTTAGTAAAATTAAGACCAAGATCAGAACTCACATTTTAAAATTCTACCTAGTCCCGTTACTTTTCTGTTTCTGCCAGCCTTGCTTTTAAAATATTTAAAATATTAATTAAGAAAGAAAGTTCAGTTACTCAGGTAATATATGAACTTGTCTCCTTAAAACAAATAAAATACATTTTCAAATAAATTACAAATAAAGCCAAAGTCCCCTTTGGCCAACTCCCAATCCTTATCTGCCTACCCCTGCCCAGAAGTAACTCATGGGTATGAGTTTGGTTTGGTCCTTATCTTTCTAGATCATTTCCTAAATGTGCTTATAGAAAATATGTCTTATTGTGTGTGGTTTTTAGAACATAAATGATATCATACTGACTATTATTCTGCAACTGTTATTTTTTGCTCAGCTGTATATAACTTAAGACTTTTTAATATTGGGTTGGCAAACTTTTTCTGTAAAAGGCCAGATAGTAAAGATTTTGGGCTTTGCGAGCCCTCCTGTCTCTTTTGTTAACTACTCAACTCTGCCTTTGTAGCATGAAAGCAGCCATAGACAATATGTGAATGAATGAGTGTGGCCATGTGCCGATAAAACTATACTTATAAAAACCAGTGGTGTGCCAGATTTGGCCTCTGGTTCCAGTTTGCTGAATCCTATTTCCTCACCATCCCCTTCTCTCTTTTTGTGTATGTATGTGTATATAGATATTTTTAACAGCTTTTATTGAGGTAGAAATCACATACCTTACAATTCACCCTTTTAAAGTGTACAATTCAGTGGCTTTTAGTGTATTCATAGAGTTGGGCATCCATTACCACAGCCAATTTTAAAACATTTTCATTACCCCAAAAAGAAACCTTGTACCTATTCAGTATTAATACATATAGGTTTACTCTGTTCAGCTGCTAGATATAGTATTTATTAGTATGGATATACTATCGTTTGTTTAAACCATTCTTTTTTATTTTTTGAGTGGCTGAAATTTTCTCAGTAGGACATTTTATTAAGAAGCTAACACATACATATATATACATGGTTAAAAACAAAACGAAAGGTGTTACGGACTGTTCAGTGAGGGGGAAATGTCTGCTCTTCAGCACTGGCCCCTCCTCTCCTTCCCAGAGGCAGTCACTCTTACTGGATTCTTTTGTGTCCCTGCAGAGATAGTCTGTGCATATAAGTGTGCATATTTTCCGCCCTCCATCTTCTAGCCTGCTCCTCTTTTGTTAATCGTATGTTCTGCATCTTGATTTTTTTCACAAAACAGTTTCTCTAAGTGATAGTTCCTTGTCATTGATTCCATTGTATGGATGTAATTTATTTAAACTTATTCCCCATTGTTGGACATTCTAATTTTTCATTTTTCTGCTTCTAGAAACAGTATTACAGAGAATGTCCTTGACTAATCTTTTTACATATGTGAATTTATCTCTTGGATAATTCCAAGAAGTACAATTGCCACATCAAAGGGTTGTTAGGTTTTTTTGTTGTTGTTTTTGTTTTGATGGATATTGACAAATTGTCCTCCAAAGAAGGTTGTTAATGACTCTGCCCTTACCAGGTGGGAGAGTGCCTGGTCCCCTGCCTTTGCCAGGAGTGTATCACTAAGTGGTTTGCTCTTCCTCTGTGTGATTTGCTTGCCTCCTTTTTTCCCAAAAATGACATATGAGTAACAAAGCATTGCAAGACTGGGCTGCTTGCTTGTCTTTTTCTTATGACTTGTAGGAGTTGTTTATGTATTCTCTGCTGTTAGTTATATGTTGCAACAGTCTTCTCCCAGCCTGTAGCTTTTCCACATTGTTGTTTTGCTTGTTTTTTGGGGGCAGAAGTTTGCATTTTAAGTAGGTAAACTGTGTTTTTCTTTTGGCTTATGGTTTGTGCTTTTTGTGTCTTGTACATCATACCACAGGGTCATTATTTGCCTATATTTTTTTCTAAAATGTTTCATGGCATTTAGGTCTTTAATCTATCCAGAATTGGTTTTGGTGTATAACATGAGGTGGTCAGGTACAATTTCATACATAAAGGTAGCCTAAATCATCCTTTCTTTCCTCATTGTTATGTCTTGCCAACTCAGGTATAAAGTTTTTATATACACATGGTTCCGTTAGTTCTATTGTCTGTTGTTATATCCCTGGGTCAGTATAATATTGTTGTAAATTATGATTATTCTCTAATAAGTTTTAATATCTGGGGGAGCAAATCTCCTCTCCTTGTTCTTTAAGGATGTCTTGGCTATTCTTAGCACTTTACATTTCCATGTAAAATTTTGAAACAACAAAATTACATATTTTGCAGAAGCCCCTCACTTATTCTTGTATAGCACCTTTTACTTCCTCCTTTTACCCTAGTACAATAAGAGATTTAGGGAGTAGTTTTTAATAGCATGTTATGTATCGATTTGGATACAGGAAAGGAGACCTCCTCCTCCTCCTCTCTCCCCTTGGCCACATGTGATGCTTAGACTTGCTGTGTATTTAGTCTAGGCCTGGCTTCTGATTTCTAGACCAGTGTACCCAGCTGCCTGTTCAGCTTCTCCACACTTGTGGCTCACAGCACAGCACAGCACGAGCTGCTGCTTTGACCGTGTTCTTTTGCAGTAGATGGCACTACGGCCTATGACTTCTGTGCCAGAAATCTAGAAACCATCCTCCTAAATAGTTGTCAGATCTTTTCACTTCCTTTCGTTGGAGGCACTGCCCCACCTTTGGGCAAGGAAACCTTGTTCCTCACCAGGACGGTTATGATGTCTCTTTCGTCCCTGCTTCCAGTCCTGCCCCCTTCCAACCAGTCTCTAAATGCTCTGATCTGTTAAAAATGACAATTAAAATATTTCCTTTTAAAATCCGTCGGTGGTTTCCCACTTCTCTTGGGGCAATATTGAGTCCTTAATGTGACCTACAGGGCCCTGCAGCGTCTGCTTCTCTGCGATATCTTTCCAGCTTGTCTTTGAGCCGCAGCCCATCTGCATTCTTTCAGACTCACTGAGCTCAGAGGCGTGTGCCCAGGACCTGCTGGGGTCCCTCCGCTCCCTGCACTGCTGCCACCTTCGCCTGGCTCCTGCCTGCCTCTCCCTCACCTCTCCCCACACTTTCTCAGGAAAGCCTTCCCTTACCATCCGGGCTTGGTCAGATCCTTCTATCATGTGATACTATCGGGCTCTGTACCTTTTTATTGTAGTTCCTATCACAAGCATAATAAATTATTTTTGTAGTATTTTATTTAATTCTATTCTTGTTAGTCTGAGGCTTCATGAGGACAGAACCCGTATCTGTATTGTTCTCAATGAGAGAGAGAGAAAGAGGAAACAAACACCAGTTATCTAAAATAATTGTTCCCCAGCCTTACAGAGACAAGGCTGATCCTTTTCTTTTTATTAAAAAATTTTGATTGAAAATGGGCCAGCCTTCTGGTGGGATTAGAAAAGTCCCTGAATTCATCATACCTGCTCTTTTCCTTAAACCACAGTTTCTTTAAGAGCTTATAAACTTCCAGTTAGATTGGTCCCCTCCTGTTAATACGTTTATTTTGTGATGGACATTAAGGTGAAATGCAGTCAAAGATTCAAATATGGGAAAGTGAGCAAAGAAATGCACAAGAAACAAGGGTTCACCTTCCTCTTTCCCTCCCTCTCCCCTCCCCCACCTCCGTGCCTGAGATAGAGAGAATTCATATAGATAGTTAGACGAGGATGAGGTGGCCAGTTGGTCACTTATTCATATATTTATTCAGCAAATATTTATTGAGCACGTAAAGTATGCCAGGCTCTGGCCAGGCCCTGAGATACGGACGTAATCATTGTGCTCGCCTTCTGGCACTTCATAGTCTAGTGGGTGGATGGATTTGTAGCCAACATTTGTTGAGCATTTAGTATCAGCCTAATTCTTCACAACTATTCTGTGAGGGTAAGTAGCAATTCTTCCACTGAGAAAACTGAGCCACAGGATGGTAAGTAATTTGCTCACAGTCATTCACCTCATAAATTGTAGAGCCAGGATTCAAACCCATTGTCTTAACCATGATTCTGTATGACCTGTAAGAAAACAATGCAGTCCCAGCAGAGTGAGCTAAGCGCCGTGTATAAAAGACCACCCCAGTTGTTGGGGTGAAGGTGGTGGGAGTGGCATGGAAGGCTTACTAGAGAAGGCATGGTTTGCATCAAGGTCTTGAAAGGTGAGGCTGTGTGGGGTGCTGGAAGGGTGGAGGTGTGGGGTTCTTTCAAACACAGAAGACACTGAGTAATAAAGGGCTGAAGAAGAAAGGGAGCATGTTTGGTTTTAGGAACTGAAAAAAAATTCAGTATGATTGGAGCATATCTGGTCATTTATTTTGGGGACAGTGGTGAGCCATTTGACAGAGGAGTGGGAGAAACAGCTGTGTGTTGTAGAAAGCTCACTGGTTGTAGTATTGGGAGCTTAGTGAAAGGGCCCAAGACCTCAGGCACTGCTGCCTGCTCAGGACTGCAGCCTCATTTCCCTGCACCCCACACGTTTTTATTGAGCACTACTATGTGCCAGGCACTGTTCTGAGGGCTGGGAATACGGTAACAAAGTAAAGTCCCTGCTGTCATGGCACTTACATTTCAGTAGTTGACAGTAAATATATGATATCAAGTCATGAAGAAAAAGGAAGCAGAGAAGGGATAAAGAGGTACAGGCTTCTGTTTTAAGTTAGGTATTCAGGGAAGGCCTCTAATGTGACATGTTAGCTGAGGCCTGAAAGAAATGAAGACCGAACCATGTGTGTATCTGGGAGAAAAGTGTTAAAGGAAAAGTGTTAAAGTAAAAACTCTGGGCTGGGAACATGCTTAGCACTGTCAAGAAAAAGCCAGGAAGATGGTGGCTGGAGCAGAATAATGGGAGAGGGGGGCAAACAGGGCTAAGGAGAGTCAGCTGACGTGTTCTGTAGCTCCTAGAAGGCATGGAAAAGACTTTGGACTTTGTTCTGAGTGAGAATGGAGGTGCCATTGAATACTTCTCAACTGAGGAACGATATGAACTTACTTAAGGGCTCACTCTGGCTGCTCTGAGGAAGATAGATTGTGGAGGAGCAGAGGAGAAATAGGAAAACCTGTCCGGACGTTTTGGAATAGTTCAGGTGAGAGATGTTCGTGGCTTGGGCTACGTGATAGCAGTGGATGTGTTGAGAAGTGGTCGGATTCTGGATATATTTTGAAAATGGAGGCAACAATATGTGCTGATAGATTGGCTATGAGGTGAGAGGGAAAGAAATTAAGAATAACTGAGGTTTGGGGGCTGAGGATCAGGAAGAAAAGAGTTGTCATTTACTGAATGAGCAGGGGAAAGTTAGCCAAAGCAATTGAAAAGAAGAAAGGATATAGATGTTTAATATCAGTCATTTACCCTACCAGAAATTTTTAATCTCAAGTACATTAAAGGATCAGATCTTATAATTAAATGTGTACACCTGCACCATGAAACCACCAATGAGTGATCACACAGAGCTATCAAAACTCAGAGCTAAGAGGTTGCCTGTCTCTGTGCTGTGGTGACAGCCATGTGGCCACAGAGGGAAGCCTGGTTGTGGAGCAGGTATGTGAAGTACGCTTGCTGCTGCTTGGGAGAAATCCAGTTTCATTGAGGAAATGAGCAAGTTTGACTTGAATCGCTAATACTGTCTATATTCCAAAAGGAAAAAAAAAAAGTGAGGCTCTCTTTAGTTTAATCTAAACCTGTGCTGTCTATAGCACATGTGGCAGCAGGCATACCTCAGAGATACTGAGGGTTGGTTCCAGACCACCACAATAAAGCGAATATTGCAACAGAGGGAGTCACATGAATTTTTTGGTTTCCCAGTGTCTAAAGAAACAATGTACATATCTTAGTTAAAAAATACTTTATTGCTAAAAAATTGCTAACCATCATCTGAGCCTTCAGTGAGTCATAATCCTTTTGCTGGTGGAGGATCTTGCCTCATGTTGATGGCTACTGAGTGACCAAGGTGGTGGTTGCTGAAGGCTGGAGTGGCAATTTCTTAAAATACGACAAAAATGAAGTTTGCCACCATTGATTAACTCTTCCTTTCACGAATGATTTCTCTGTAGCATGCAGTGTGTTTGATAGCATTTTATCCACAGCAGAACTGCTTTCAAGATTGGAGTCAATTCTGTTAAACCCTACTGCTACTTTATCAACTAAGTTTATGTAGTATTCTAAATCCTTTATTGTGATTTCAACAACCTCCACAGCATCTTCACTGAGGGTAAATGCATCTCAAGAACTCACTTTCTTTGCTCATCCGTGAGAAGCAGCTCCTCACCTGTTAAAATTTTATCATGAGATTGCAGCAATTCAGTCATATCTTCAGGTTCCACTTCTAATTCTAGTTCTCTTGCTAAGTAAACTGCAGTTACTTCCTGCACTGAAGTCTTGAACTCCTCAGAGGCATCCATGAGGGTTGGAATCAACTTCTTCCAAACTCTTGTTAATATTGATATTTTATCCCCTTCCCATGAATCATGTATGTTCTTAATGGCATCTAGAATGGTGACTCCTTTCCAAAAAGTTTTCAATTTACTTTGCCCAAATCCATCAGAGGAATCACTATTTATGGCAGCTGTAGCCTTAGAAAAGGTATTTCGTCAATAATAAAACTTCATAGTCGAAATTACTCCTTGATCCATGGACTGCAAAATGGATATTGTGTTAGGCATGAAAACAACATTAATCTCATTGTATATCTATCAGAGCTCTTGGATGACTAGGTGCATTGTCAGTGAGCAGTAATATTTTGAAAGGAGTCTTTATTTCTGAACAGTAGATCTCGACGTCAAACTTTATATATTCAGTAAACCATGTTTTACACCGATGTGCTGTCATCCAGGCTTTGTTGTTCCATTTATAGAGCACAGGCAGAGTAGATTTGGTAGAATTCTTAAGGGCACTAGGGTTTTTGGAATGGTAAATGTGCACTGGCTTCAACTTAAAGTCACCAGCTACATTAGCTCCTAACAAGAGAGTCAGCCTGTCCCTTGAAGCTTTGAAGCCGCGCTTTGACTTCTCTTCTCTAGCTATGAAAGTCCTAGGTAGCATCTTCTTCCAATAGAATGCTCTTTCATCCATATTGAAACACTGTTGTTTAGTGTAGCCACCTTCATTAATTATCTTCTGGATAATTTGTTGCAGCTTCTACATCAGCACTTGCTGCTTCACCTTGCATTTTGATGTTATGGAGTTGGCTTCTTTCTTGGAACCTCATGAATCAACCTCTGCTAGCTTCAGACTGTTCTTTGGACGTTTCCTCACCTCTCTCAGCCTTCACATAATTGAAGAGAGTTAGGGCCTTGCTTTGAATTAGGCTTTGGCTAAATTAGGGAATGTCGTGGCTGGTTTGATCTTCTATTCAGCCCATTCACACTTTCTCCATATCAGCAAAAAGGCTGCTCTGCTTTCTTATTATTCCTGTGTTCACTGGATTAGCAGTTTTAATTTCCTTCGAGAACATTTCCTTTGCATTCACAACTTGTCTACCTGTTTTGCACAAGAAGCCTAGCTTTTGGCCTATCTCAGTTTTCAACATGCCTTCCTCACTAAGTAAGCGTAATCATTTCTAGCTTTTGATTTAAAGTGAGAGACATGTGACTCTTCATTTGAACAGTTAAAGGCCTGATTTCAATATTGTTGTGTCCCAGGGGACAGGGAGGCCTGAGGAGAGGGAGAGAGACTGGGGAACGGCTGGTTGGTGGAGCAGTAAGAACACATAACAACATGTATTGATTAAGTTCGCTGTCTTATTATGGGCGTGATACATGGCAACCCTAAATAATTAAAATAGTCACATCTAAGATCGCTGGTCACCATAACAAATATAATAATGATGAAAAAGTTTGAAATATTTTGAGAATTATCCTAATGTGATACAGAGACAGAAAGTGAGCAAATGCTGTTGGAAAATGGCACCGATGGACTTGATCTAGGTGGGGTTGCCACAAACCTTCAATTTGTAAAAATTGCAGTCAGTATCTCTGAAGTGCAATAAAGTGAAGTGCAATAAAATATGTGCCTGTATTTACATTTAAATCAAACAAAAAATTCAATTCCGCAGTCACACTAGCCACGTTTCAAGTGCTCAGTAGCCATACGTGACTAGTAGACATATTAGACCTCGTAGATATAAAATGTTGACCTGTGCAGATAAGTGATATTTTGCTGCTTTACTTTCAAACATCCTGCTTCAAAATGATAAACACTTAGGGTTTTATAATGTCCAAAAATATTAGTGTTTCTACACACAAATGTGATGCATATAATAGTACCTCTGTCCAAATCCTGGTAATCTTTCTGACCAGGTTAGTGTGCTGTTGGAATTATGGGGAAGAGTCTCTACTATAAGAGTGTGAATTTTAAGAAACCCACTATCATTATATTCATTTTCCCATTTTGAATCTTTCTAAAAATTCTAATACTACACTGGACATTTCAAGATAGTAACATTAAGAGACCCTATATTAGCTAGTGTGTTTATTTATCTTCAGATTCAGTGTTTATGCAAACTGACCTGGAGGGCGGTCAGCTGAAGCTCTAGAAGTTAATTCCATAAAACACATCCTGGAGGGCGGTCAGCTAAAGCTCTAGAAGTTAATTCCATAAAACACATCCCTGGAGGAACCTGAGATAAGTGTCTCAGGTCTTCTCTTGGTACAGTAGGTAAAATCCTCTTGATGAAACACAAGAAAATAAATGAGAGAGATAAGTGATTAGAAAAAGCCATAGCAGAATGGTGAGAAATTATTTTTAGCTTTTCAAAAATGAAAGATTTTACAAATGGTAATCCCAAATGTGATGAAACAGGGACATTGATGGTAGAAGTTTATTAAAGCACTTGTGGAAAGAAGTTTAGTAGTATGTTAGATCCTGAGAAATGGGAGATTTTTTTGCCAATAAATCTACTTCTATTAATTTATTCCAAGGAAGCAGTCTTAAGTACAGGAATTAGTTTCTGTATGAAAACTTTACCCTTTATTATATATAATTTTAAAAATGGAGGCATTTTCAGTGCCCAAATATAGAGGAAAAATTAAGTAATTAGACTATGATTACAATTATGAGTAATTTTTTAAAATGTATAGAAGCAAAGCTGAAAGAAGTCTATCATAAGTGTTGACAGTAGTTATTAGAGAATGCTGTTTTTTGCTTTGCTGCTTTTCTAAATTTTTAGTTTTTCATTAACAAAAAAGTAATATTTCTTGGGGAAATTCTGTTTGGGAACATTATACCATCTGACTTTCCGGCTCTTTGTTCTGTGTTGAATTACTAGTCAAGTTTTAGGTTTTTGTCTAGATTTTTTTTCTTTCCTCCATCGTTGCTTTTTTTTCCTATAATAACATGGCACAATGCATAACTGGTTTTTAGAACTCCAAGCAGTGCCTATGCCTATGTAACTTAGCTAATTGCATTTGGTGCTTTCTAAAAGTTTTAAGAAGAGTAATCACGTAAATAGTAAATTAGGGTACAATGCTTATACATATATTTTGTAAAATTCTGACTTTCCTGCTTTTAGGATTTTGTAATGTCCAAAAGTATTTGAGCTTTTAGACACAAATGGGAAGCATATAATAACCTCTGTACAAATCCTGGTAATGTTTTTGAACAGTTTAGTGTATATATTCCAATCCTTAGAGTAACCAGTAAAAAAAAAAAAAGATAATGCAAAGAAGTATAGTTAGCTTTTTCGCAATGGGTTTGTCGCCAGGACACAGGTGTCGTGAAAACCACCGCTAAACCTAAGCAAAAATGGGAAAGGAGAAGACCCACATCAACATCGTTGTTATCGGACATGTAGATTCTGGGAAGTCCACCACTACCGGTCATCTGATCTACAAATGTGGTGGGATCGACAAGAGAACCACTGAAAAGTTCGAGAAGGAGGCTGCCGAGATGGGGAAGGGCTCCTTCAAGTATGCCTGGGTCTTGGACAAACTGAAAGCTGAACGCGAGTGTGGTATCACCATTGATATCTCCCTATGGAAATTCGAGACCAGCAAGTACTATGTGACCATCATTGATGCCCCAGGTCACAGAGACTTCATCAAAAACATGATTACAGGCACATCCCAGGCTGACTGTGCTGTCCTGATTGTTGCTGCTGGTGTTGGTGAATTTGAAGCAGGTATTTCCAAGAATGGGCAGACCCGTGAGCATGCCCTTCTGGCCTACACACTGGGTGTGAAACAGCTAATTGTTGGAGTTAACAAAATGGATTCCACCGAGCCACCCTACAGCCAGAAGAGATACGAGGAAATTGTAAAGGAAGTCAGCACCTACATTAAGAAAATTGGCTACAACCCCGACACAGTAGCATTTGTGCCAGTTTTTGGCTGGAATGGTGACAACATGCTGGAGCCAAGTGCTAACATGCCGTGGTTCAAGGGATGGAAAGTCACCCGTAAAGATGGCAGTGCCAGTGGAACCACACTGCTTGAAGCTCTGGATTGCATCCTGCCACCAACTCGCCCAACTGACAAGCCCTTGCGCTTGCTCCTCCAGGACGTCTACAAAATTGGTGGTATTGGCACTGTCCCTGTGGGTTGAGTGGAGACTGGTATTCTCAAACCTGGCATGGTGGTCACCTTTGCTCCAGTCAACGTGACAACTGAAGTGAAGTCTGTTGAAATGCACCATGAAGCTTTGAGTGAAGTCCTTCCTGGGGACAATGTGGGCTTCAATGTCAAGAATGTGTCTGTCAAAGATGTTCGTCGTGGCAGTGTGGCTGGTGATGGCAAAAATGACCCACTGATGGAAGCGGCTGGCTTCACAGCTCAGGTGATTATCTTGAACCATCCAGGCCAAATCAGTGCCGGCTATGCACCTGTGCTGGATTGTCACACAGCTCACATTGCCTGCAAGTTTGCTGAGCTGAAGGAGAAGATTGATCGGCGTTCTGGGAAAAAGCTGGAAGATGGCCCCAAATTCTTGAAATCTGGTGATGCTGCCATCGTTGATATGGTTCCTGGCAAACCCATGTGTATTGAGAGCTTCTCTGACTATCCTCCTCTGGGCCGCTTTGCTGTTCGTGACATGAGACAGACGGTTGCTGTGGGTGTCATCAAAGCAGTGGGCAAGAAGGCAGCTGGAGCTGGCAAGGTCACCAGGTCTGCCCAGAAAGCTCAGAAGGCTAAATGAATATTATCCCCAATACCTGCCACCCCAGTCTTAATCAGTGGTGGAAGAACGGTCTCAGAACTGTTTGTCTCAATTGGCCATTTAAGTTTAATAGCAAAAGACTGGTTAATGATAACAATGCATCGTAAAACCTTCAAAAGGAAAGGAGAATGTGTTGTGGACCATTTGTTTTGTGTGTGGCAGTTTTAAGTTATTAGTTCTTAAAATCAGTACTTTTTAATGGAAACAACTTGACCAAAAATCTGTCACAGAATTTGAGACCCATTAAAAAAGTTTAATGAGAAAAAATTAAAAAAAAAAAAAGTATAGCTAAACTGTCAATGGAGACATTAAAATGGAATGTTAAAAAATGTTCTGATAGTACAAAGAAAAGAAAAGGTAGTAAAGGGAAGAAGAGGGACAATAGAGGAGACAGATGGAAAACAAATAATAAAATGGTAAATCTAAACTATATCAATAATTATATTAAACATTAATGGACTAAACACTCCAATTAAAAGTGAGAAATTATCAGAAAGGTAAGTAGACAAAACTCAATTAATTACATGCTGACTACAAAGATAATACTTTAAGTATAAAGGTACAGGTAGGTTGAAAGTAGATGAATGGATGGGATATATCATGGAAATATGTCATGCAAATGGCAAGCATGTGAAGGCCCGAGTGGCTACATTAATATATAAAATAGATTGCAAGACATAGACTATTATCAGAACTAACGAGAGACGTTTCACAGTGACAAATGGGGCACTTCATTAGGAGGAATAACAGTCATAAAATGTGCATACACCTAGAAAGAGAACTTCAAAATACATGAGGCAAAAAATTTGAAGGGAACTTCAAAATATGTGTTAAAGGGAGAAGTGGACAGTTTCACAATCTTGAATGTTGGAGATTTTAACATCTCTCAGCAATTGATAGAACATCTAGATTTTAAAAATCAATAACTATATAGGGCTTCCCTGGTGGCACAGTGGTTGAGAATCTGCCTGCCAATGCAGGGGACATGGGTTCGAGCCCTGGTCTGGGAAGATCCCACATGCCACGGAGCAACTGGGCCCGTGAGCCACAACTACTGAGCCTGCGCGTCTGGAGCCTGTGCTCCGCAACAAGAGAAGCCGCGATAGTGAGAGGCCTGCGCACCGCGATGAAGAGTGGCCCCCGCTTGCTGCAACTAGAGAAAGCCCTCGCACAGAAGCAAAGACCCAACACAGCCAAAAATAAATATAAAAATAAGTTTAAAAAAAAAAGAAAAAAGAAAATCAATAACTATAGAAAAATCTAAAAAACATCAAACACATTGACCTAATATTTTTGAAAATTGCATCCAATACCTTCAGTATATACATTCTTTTGTGTGCATGATGTGGACACTAGGGTAAACCATATGCTGGCAGTAAAATATGTGTCAGTAAATTTTAAAAGGCTGAAATCTTAAGGGTATATTCCCTAACTGTAATGGAATTCTGTTAGAAATCAACAACAATAACATGTCTAGGACAAACTCAGATATTTAGAAATCAAACAAATTTTGAACTGAATGATAGTGAAAATACAATATATCAGAATTTGTGGGATGTACTAGAGCAGTGCTTAGAGAGGAATTTATAGCTATAAATGTTTGAATAGGAAAGAAGAACCATCTTAAATCAATTACTGAAGTTTTTACCTTAAGAAACTTGGAAAAAAAGAAATTGAGCCCAAAGTGGCTGTTGCCATTTACCCTCTCTGCTCCCCAACAGTCTCTGTGTCACATTACCACGGGAGCCGGAATCCTCCTCGATGATGGAAGGGACTGACCTGATTTTGGAGCCCATGGAAATTCCCCATGCCTGGAGTGTTGTTGAAAATAACTGTGGTCTTGATCTAGGTGGCAAGCAAACTGGAAAGGCCAACAGCATAGCTGCTTGACTGAGGCTGTAATACCAGTTGGGGCAAGCAACAGAGCAGCCTCACATTTAACAGGAGCCCTGGCAAATGAGAAAGCCATGTGGGCTTTGATAAGCTGCTACATATTTCTGGGAATTTGGAAGGCTGATACATACTTAAGAAAGGCCAGAGAGGACCCCAGTTATCTACTCACCCCTGGCTGAACATGAGGCCAGAAAATGGAAGCTGTAAATTGTAAATTGTTTGTTTTTTGAATGTGTGTCTCAGCCTATACACAGATCTCCTTGGCAAAGGGTGGAAGCCTTACTGGCTCAAATTGTTTAAGCACAACCTCTGACCAGTTACTGGTCAAACATAAGTTATTCCTAAGAGCAGCCCCTAGAAGCCAGACTTTAGTAATAACAACTGAGCAGAGACATAAGTGGCTGTATACTACAAGGGAGACAGACTATGTAGAATTAGTCTAGGCAATTCACTAAAACAAATAGCAACAGCAGCCCACCTGGAAGAGGTGAGGATCAACATCCAGGGGTGCTATGATATAGTCTAAAATCTTCAATTTTCAGTAAAATTATGAGACATGCTAAGAAACAGGAATGTATTGCTCATACACAAGAAATGAAACTAGCTAATAGAAAGTGTTTATGAAGGGGCCCAGATGTTACAGTTAGTTAACAAAACTTCAGAATAGCTATTATAAATGTGTTCAAAGAACTAAGGAAACCATGTTCAAAGAATTAAATGAAAACATGTGATAGTGACACATCAAATAGGAATGATCAATAAAGAGATAGAATACATATAATTTTATATATGTAAATGGGAATGTATGTATATACATATATATAAATAGAAATTCTAGAGTTGAAAGTACAGTAACAAAAATGAAGAAGTCATTAGAGTGGTTAGCAGCAGATTTAAGCTGGCAAAAGAAGGAATCAGTGACCTTGAAAATTTATCAATAGACATTATCTAGTCTGAGGAACGTATAGAAAAAAGAATTTTTAAAAATATCAACAACAATAAGATATGTAAGACATCTTATGGCCAAAATAACTTATGTTTGACCGGTAACTGGTCAGAGGTTGTGCTTAAGCAATTTGAGCCGGTAAGGCTTCTACCCTTTGCCAAGGAGATCTGTGTATAGGATGAGACACATTTAATAATCAGACAATTTACAAGTATGCCCCAGCTTTCATTTTCTGGCCTCATGTTCAGCCAGGGATGAGTAGATAACTGGGGTCCTCTCTGGTCTTTCTTAAGCATGCATCTGCCTTCCAAATTCCCAGAAATATGTAGCAGCTTATCAAAGCCCATATGGCTTTCTCATTTGCCAGGGCTCCTGTTAAATGTGAGGCTGCTGTGTTGCTTGCTGCAAGCAGTATCACAGCCTCACTCAGGGCCCCATAGACCTGTGGAACATTATCAAGCATACCAATATATGCATGAGGCATAATGGGAGCCAGAAAAGAGAGGGGAAAGAGAGAAAGGGAAAGAAAAAAATACTTGAAGAAGAAATGACTGAAAACTTCCTATATTTGATGGAAAATGCTAAACTATACATCTGAGACACTCAGTGTCTCCAAGTAGGATATTCATCTAAGAGATGTAATAGTCAAACTGGGGAATGTTAGAAACAAAGAGAAAATCTTGAAAGCACCTAGAGAAGTGATGCATTATGTACAACGGATCCTCAATGATAAGATTAACAGCTGATTTCTCATAAGAAACAACAGTGGCCAGAAAGCAGTGGGATGGCATCTTGTAATTACTGAAAACAAATAACAGTCAACCAGGAATTTTAAATCCAGCCAAATTGTCCTTCAGAAATGAAGGTGATAGGGCTTCCCTGGTGGCGCAGTGGTTAAGAATCCGCCTGCCAACTAAGGGGACACGGGTTCGAGCCCTGGTCCAGGAAAATCCCACATGCCGCGGAGCAACTAAGCCCGTGAGCCACAACTACTGAACCTGCGCTCTAGAGGCCGTGAGCCACAACTTCTGAGCCCGCACGCCTAGAGCCCGTGCTCCGTAACAAGAGAAGCCACCGCAATGAGAAGCCCACACACCACAACGAATAGTAGCCCCCACTTGCCGCAACTAGAGAAAGCCCGCGTGCAGCAACAAAGACCCAACTCAGCCAAAAATAAGTTAATTAATTAATTTTTAAAAAAGTAAAAGCCAATAAGAATATTTTTTTAAAAAATTAAAAATGAAGGTGATATAAAGATGTTCCCAGATAAATGAAGGGAATTTGTTGCTCTCAGACCTGCCTTATGAGAAGTACTGAAAGAAGTCCTTCCAGCTGAAAGAAAAGGACCATGTGTAATCCAAGTTCACGGAGCAAATAAAGATCACTGGTAGAGGTAATTATGCATGTAAAAAACAGTATATTTTCTATTGCTGTGTAACAAATTACACAAACATATGACTTAATACAAGACATACTTATTACCTCACAGTTTTAAGGTGTTGGCCAGACTGTTCTCATCTGTAGGCTTAAATGGAGAAGAATTTGCTTCCAAGCTCATTCAGGTTGTTAACAGATGAATTCCCTTGGATGTATAGGACTGAGGGCCTCAGCTTCTTACTGGCTGAAGGTTGCCAGTAGTTCCTAGAGATAGCCGGCAGAGTCTTGGCCTGTGGGCTTTCCCACCAAGGCTCCTTAGTTCATCAAGGCAGCAGTGAAAGTTGCTACAATGAGTCTGCTAGCAAGATGGAGTCTTATGTATCATAACATAACCACAGTAGTGACATTCCATCACCTTTGCCAGATTCTGTTGGTTAGAAGGAAGTCACAGTTCCTGCTCGTACTTGAGGGGAGAGAATTACACAAAGGCATGAGCATCAGGAGGCAGGAATTATGGGAGGGGCCCCCTTAGAATCGTGCTGCCAGAGACAATGGAAATATATTACCCCCTTTTCATCTCTTAAAAGATAACAACATAAAACAATAATTATAAAACTGTTGTTGGGCTTATATAAAGATGTAATATATATGACAATAATAGGACAAAGGAAGGGAGAGGAAAGGGGGCTATCTTGGAACAGTTTCTATATACTGCTACAGTTAAATTCAAAGTAAGAATAGGAATGAAATAACAAAGAGAAGAAAAGAAATCAGTGAAAGTGAAAATGGACAAATGATGGAGAAAATTTATGAAACCAAGAAAAAGCTGGTTCTTTGAAAAGATCAGTAAAATTGATAAATCTCTAGCTAGACTGATGAAGAAAACAAAAGACACATACCAATATCAAGTATGGAAAAAAACTGTTTTCACTACAGATCTTATAAACACTAAAAGGATAATAAGGAATATAGTGAACACCCTTCTGCCATTTAGAAGAAATGAACAGATTCCTCGAAAGACACAATTGGCCAAAACTGACCCAAGGGAAAAATAGAACAATCTAATAGTCCTACATTAAAGAAATTTAGTTCATAATTAAAACTTTACACTAAAAATCTTTAAGTAGGCCCAGCTGCCTTTTCTGTTGAACTATTTCAAATATTAAAGGAATAAACAATAACAGCACTACCCAAACTCTTTGAGGAAACACTTCCAAACTTATTGTATAAGGCATATAGTACCCTGAAACCCAATAAAAGACATTGCAAGAAATGAAAACCACAGACCAGTTTCCCTCGTGGCAAAAGTTAGAAATAACCTTAACAAAATACTATCAAATCTCATCCATCATTATATAAAAAAGAATATTACATCACGACCAAGTAGTGTTTATCCCAGGAATGCAAGCTTTGTTTAACATCTGAAAATATGATGAGTAATTTACCCTATTAATAGAATAAAAGTAAATACCAAATGATCCTTTCAATAGATGCAGAAAATGCATGTGACGATATAGTATACCCATTCATCATAAAGACTCTCAGCAAGCCAAAAGCAGAGGACAACCTCCAAACCCTAAGGAAAGGCACCTGTGAAAAACTACAACTTACATCATGGTAAATGGTGAACTGCTGAATTCTTTCCCTCTGAGATTAGGAACAAGGCAAGGGTATATGCTTTTACTACATTTCGTCAACACTTTATTGTTCAAATAAGAGTCTTGGGATTGGAAAGGAAGAAGTAAAGCTGTCTTTATTTGCAGAGAACATAATTGTATGTTTAGAAAATCATAAGAAATCTCAAAAACATTCTAGAACTAAAAAGTGAATTTAGCTAGATTACAGAATACACAGGTTGGTATACAAAAATCAATTTTATTTCTCTATACCAGCAATTAACATTTAGAAAATGAAATGTAAAAACAATTCATTATGATAGCAACAAAGTTTAGTAATAAATGTAATGAAAGATGTGCAGTACTTGTATGCTGAAAAGTACAAAACGTTGCTGAGGGAAATTAAAGAAGACCTAAGTAAATAGAGAGGTATTCTGTGCTCATGGTTTGAAAGAATAAATATTATTTAGATAATTTGGGGCAGATTTACATTTTTAGAGTTGGTAGAGTTCCAATCAACATTATAACAGGCTTGTTTGAAGAAATTGGTAGGTTGATTCTAAAATTTATTGCCCAAAACAGTTTAAAGAAGGTTTGAGAATGTTACCTGCTATCAAAACTTACTATAAAGCTGCAGTAATCAAGACAATCTGGTACTGGTATATGGATACACTTTTAGATCAGTGGAACAGAATAGAGTTCAGAAATAGATCCACACTTGTATGGTAAATTGGTTTGTGGCAAAGGCACCAGGATAAATCATCGAGGAAAAGGTAGTCTTTTAAACAAGTTGTGCTGGATCAAATAGATATTTATATGGAAAATAATGAACCTTGATCTGATCTTACACTGTACACAGAAATCAGCTAGCATTGGACCATTGCCCTAAATATAAGAGTTAAAAGTATAAAACTTCTAGAAGAAAACAAAACCTATGTGACATTGTGTTGGGCAAAGATTTTTTAAACAGGACACAAAAAGCACAAACCATAGAAGAAAACAAATGACAGTAGATTTCATCAAAATTCAAAACTTTTGCTCTTCAAAAGACACAGTATAGAAAATGAAAAGGCAAGCTATAGACTAGGAGAAAATACAAAACATACCTGACAAAAGGGCTTGTATCCAGAATATATACACAATTGAGTTTTAAACTCAATAATGACAACAACTACACAATAAAAATGGGCAAATGATTTCAACAGACACTTCACAAAAGAAAGTATATGAATAAGCCCAGTATCAGAATAAGCCCAGTATCAGTAGTCATCAGGGAAATGTATATTAAAATCCCAATAAGTTACCACTTTATACTCAATAGAATTGGTAAAATTAAAATTACTAATAATGCCAAGTATTAGTGAAGATGTAGAACATTAGGAACTCTCATACATTGCTGGTGGGAGTGTAATATTGTATAGTCACTTAGAAAAACAGTTTGGCCCTTTTTTAGGAGGTTAAATGTACATTTAACATATGACCTGGCAATTTTCTCCTAGGTATTTACCCAAGTGAACTGAAAACATATATCCACAAACAGACTTGTATATGAATGTTCACAGTAGCCTTATTCATTATAGCCTAGGAATAACCCATTTATCCATTTGCTACTGACTATATAAATAAACAATTGTATATCCATATTATGGAATACTGTTCAGCAATACAAAGGGATGAACTTTTGATGAACAACAACAACATGGATGAATTTCAAAAACATTATGATAAGTGAAATAAGTCAAATACAAAAGCCTAATACTCTATGATTCCACTTATATCAAATTATAGAAAGGCAAAACATTAGTGGTTGCCTGGGGTCCAGAGTTTGGGTAAGAAATTGTCTATAAAGAGGCAGGAAGGAACTTTTTGAGATGATGGGAATATTTTGATTGTAGTGGTAGTCACATGACTGTGTACAATTCATCAGAGTTCATCAACCTGTATACTTAAAATGGTTCAGTTTTATTGCACCTCGGTAAAGCTGTTGGAAAGAAAGAAGCCATATTGGTAGGGAATGTTTGTCTGCTTTTATTTATATATACTTTCAAGCTTTTCAAATGGGTTTCTTGAGACTGCTACAATTTGTATTAAATAGGTTGCACCTGGGGGGAGAAAGCTTGCTGAAGCGGACAAAGTTATGAGGTTGATGGGGCTGCCATGTTAGTGTTCAGGGAAGGCTTTTCTGTTGAAGGAACATTTGAATAGACACAGATGAAGTGAATTTAGTTAAGTCAAAGAAGGTCTCTTCACATGTGCCCTGCACATTTCTTACAGAATTTATGTCTAGGTGTTTTGTAGTTTCTGCTACTATTACAAATAAGACCTTTTTCTTATCTTATTGCATTGGCTAATAATCCTTAAATTAATTTTTGTTTTCATCTTTGTCTTATATTTCCCATTTGTTAATTTCTTGAGGAAAGAAATTAACAAATTATTAATTACAGTTGTTAACCTACAGTCTTCCTTCTGTGCTGTGTTTCCAGTGTGTGCTCAATTAATGCATTTTAGTGGTTTTTACTTAGACTAAGCAGATCATTGCTGTATTTGTTAATCTTTGTTTTTCCTAGCTCAGTAGAGCACCAAGTTGTAAGTAGAATCTAAAAAAGACCTGAGGTGGAAAACTAAAGATGCAAGTGCAATTTTATGTAACATAATTTTAATTTTACTGTCAAATAAAGCAAGTATAGGATGCACATGAGACTGTTTGCTGGCAACTTTAAAGGCACCCATGGTGGATGAAAGGTGGGAGAAGTGAAAAAGGGTATTCTTAAATTTCACTAACAGATTAAGAGAGAATATCTGGAAGCAGTTGATTGGTCAGGTATAGATTAGGAATGGCCATCTTGGCAAGATTTACGGTTTTATTTGAATAGAAGGGGTTCTTTTAGATTTCATGCCTGTCTTCACTTAGTCTACTTTAGGTAAGTAAGGTATCTGAAAACAGACTTGAGGGCTCAGCATCATCTGTCAAAATGGAAACATTAGTAGCTCATGTCCATGCCTTACCAGTAGATGGCAGCAATGTGCATTGTTTAAATATTCTTGCTCCTTTTTTTTTTTTAAATTAAGTAGTGAATAGGTACTGTATTTTTCTTTTAGTGAATACCAAGGCAGATATGATACCCTCATTTTCTTTAAACACATAAAAGTCATATTACTGTTGTGTAATGTCAGTTTATATGAAATAATCTTAGAAATTCAACTGATATAGCTTACCTAAAAAGTGTTAACTTTTTATAGCTTTTGTTGTAACTATTTCTTAATTGAAATTTGTATGCTCCACAGTGTTATTACTATTTTAGATACAGTTTTCTGCCTCACAGGTTTTTCTGAGAGACCAAGCTGTCATAAAATGTTTTAGAACTAAGCAACATTTTACTAAACAAAACGTGAGTGTTTAATCACATGACTGTGGAGGCTTTTCGTTTGTTTGTTTGAAGAACACTTATGAATTTTTCTCTTTCATGAACAAGCTAAAAATTAATGGTGACTTTTATAAGGAGAAAGTATTTTAATCCTTGGTAGTTAGGTCCAACCAGTTATCTTCACACAGAATTGCTGGCCTCCAGGAAGTGACCTACCTATAGCATATGAGGGTTCTTGCCCCTTTTCTGCCCTTGTCCAGGAAGGCTAGTGGGATGAGAGCTGTGTAGAACTGACCCTCAGCTTTAGGAAAGATTGGGGGCAGGTGACAAAAGTCTGTGACTTGAGGAGTCACACAGCAGATAAATCATTTTAGTTTCTTTTCTTCTCTTTTATTTCTTTTTTTTCTCCCAGAAATCTGTCGATTTAGGAGAGAGGTTTGGAACTGTTTTAGAAAATAATATTTATTCAGTGCTGAGGTTTCTCCCAATTTTTCACACAATGTATGCTGCTTAATTCTTACAAACTCCAAAGTTCTTGTAAAACGAAGAATTCAGAATAGAGTTTTATCTTATAAAAACATGATTTATCAAGATCACTTAAAATATATCTTACATGTTTTGGAATTCTTACAGATCACAGAAAACCTTTTTTTTTTTTTTAATTTTTACCTAATACACCCTAAAACAACACAGTCTGCCAGACCACAGTACATCCGTAATTTAGAGCAGCAGATGTTGCTACACATGCTTCTTTTTAAGACCAAGAAGCAGCAGAAGAGAAAATAAAACAAAAAGTTCAAAACAGAAGAGAAACATGAAACAGTACAGAGATGAGGGAGTTGGGAAGCCAAGGGCAATTGGTGAAATTAGCAAAGAGAGGGGATGTGGTGATCTGCACTCTGTGTTTTTTGTATATAGCTTTTAAACGCTTTGTAAGTCATATACTCATCCTATTAATTGAGGTTTGATAACTTTCTACTAAAATTTTTTTTCCATTAAAACGGTATTTCAATTAAGCTAAGGCAAGAAGGACTTAATATTCATTATAGTGTTTAATCATTTCACATTTCATATGAGAACTGGCTAAGATGTGCTGTGCCATGGCAGAGTTTGTTGCTTTGTCTCAGAGTCTGCTAATGTTTTCATTTTGGTTTTAACTCTAGCTGATCCCACAGTTAAGGACTTAATCGGAGGCTTCACTGCACTTCATTACGCAGCCATGCATGGCCGGGCCCGGATTGCACGCCTGATGTTAGAATCTGAATACAGGAGCGACATTATTAATGCAAAAAGCAATGATGGCTGGACTCCCCTTCATGTGGCTGCTCACTATGGTAGGGACTCATTTGTCCGACTCCTACTGGAGTTCAAGGCTGAGGTCGACCCGCTCAGTGATAAAGGTACAACACCGCTTCAGCTCGCCATTATCCGAGAGAGGTCAAGCTGTGTGAAAATCCTCCTGGACCACAATGCCAACATCGACATTCAGAACGGTTTCCTGTTGAGATACGCTGTGATCAAAAGCAATCACTCTTACTGCCGAATGTTCCTTCAGAGAGGAGCAGACACAAACTTGGGTCGCTTAGAAGATGGACAGACTCCTTTACATTTGTCTGCCCTTAGGGATGATGTGCTTTGTGCACGGATGTTATATAATTATGGAGCGGACACAAACACAAGGAACTATGAAGGACAGACCCCACTGGCTGTTTCAATAAGCATTTCTGGAAGTAGTCGACCATGTTTGGATTTCTTACAAGAAGTCACAAGTATGTAATTTAATTATTACTATTATTACATTTTTAAAAAAATTTTGCATCTTCTGAGGAGCTTAAGGTATTTTTACAACTTAAAATGACCAGACATTAATGATTCTTATTAGCCCTGCTCATTCCATTCATCTAAAATGAAAAGAAAGCTCTATATCACAGGATTTCATTAAAAATTCAGTTGTGTTACTAAAAGTAAATGGGGGTAGATAGGGTGTTAGAACACCCCCGATGTTAGATGTTAAGATCGATGCTAGAACAAGGCAGTTCCTACTGGTCATAAACATAGTCTTTCCAGGCTTTCCTGGAATTGAGATTGAGGAATTAGGAGAATTTTGGATCTTAGCATCCATAGCTATGGAAGTGTCCTAGAATTTGTGCTTTATTGCTAAGCTGTTGCTCATGTTTTATTGTTGCTTTTCTTCTTCTTTACAATGTGAACACACATGAAATGGAACAACTGTTATTTATCAGGCATCTTAGTAATGCAGGTTAAGGATGATAGAAATCAGAAAGTGTTGTAAAGAAAAATTTGCTCCCAGTGGAAAATTTGGTGCCACTGTCTCTGGCCCACACAGGATTGTATAACTGACCTGTTTTTGTGTGGGCACTTTTTTTTAAAGCCAGGAAAAGTGTCTGACCCACTGTATGTAGTGGTGCACGTGTTCGTGTTGTTTTTCAGATAGAGGTATTAGTTTGTGTGGAGTAGCCACCCTCTCCTGTCCGACTTCCTTGTGACCAGTCGAGTATGTGTCTCAGAGCTTAACATCCCACATGAAGCGACAGTCTATAAACAAAACATTTGTCTGTCACACGTTTTAATGAATTCCCCTTCCTCACCTAAGTTTTATGTCTCATTCATTGTTATGGAAGAAGAAACACATTCTGGGTACCATGTACTGGAGGGTGAGGAGTTTACTTGACCTGCTTGTAAATAATCCACTGCCCTCCTGAGCGCTGAATTTGGGAGTAGAAAACTTATGAAGAAATGAAGTGTAATTTGGATTTTGTTTATTCATAAGAAGGGAAGGATGAAATTATTACCACTAAGTATATTCAGACTCAAGCATAAACAGAAATCACACTCAGGGTCTAACTCATGCTGTCCAATAGAACTTTCTGTGATGATGGAAATGGTCTCTGTGCTGTCGACTGTGGTAGCCACTAGCTCCATGTGGCTGTTGAACACTTATTATGTGGCAAGTGCCACATAGGAACTGAATTTTTAATTTTATTTAATTGTATTAATTTAAAACATCCACAAGTGCCTAGTGGCTGTCGACTTGTACAGCACAGATACACCTGCCTTGGGAGAGGTGTTCTGGGCTATCTGGTAGGTGGTCCCTTGCAGAAAGCTTTTGAGGCACACTGATGTACCCAGAGACAGGAGATGTTGTGTGTGCTGATTCCTCCCCAGCTGACCCTTCAGATCCAGGCCACATTTTAGGAAAAGACTACAGCAAAAATTCAAATGCTGATTCTCTCAGCAAATGTTCTAGCAGTTTTCATTTATAGACCGTTAGGGGTGTTGGTGTAGTGAAAGATAAGATTACTCTTGAACTTGAGGTTAGAATTCTGTCGTGGTATGTAGCCTATAAAGTATATCTTATTCTTAATAAATTCTGAATATCTCTTTGTTGTTGCTGCTATTGTTGTTGTTTTGACTTCCTTGTCTGTCTTCAGGAAGGCATGTTACACACATAAATGCCGCAGCCTGTTTGTTAAATACTTTGCTCAGTGGTTAATGGTGTAGACTAGGGCTAGACTATGTTAGACCAGCCCTGACTCTACCACATATTAGCTGTAACTTTGGGTAACTTTGGGTGGGTTAGCTAACCGCTCTGTGCCTCAGTGTCCTCATCTTAAAATTGGGGTAATTGTATCTGTCTTACAGGCTTGTTGTGAGGATTGAATGAGTTAATATTTATAAAGCACTTAAAACAGTACCTGGCACATTTTAAGTGCTATATGTGGTTTTTTTTTAAATAAAATATTTAATTAAGTGAGGGTAGATGAACAGCAAGAGCTGGCTTGCTACCTACAGAGTGAATCCCTTAGATTCTTATTCTACCCTAGCCTCTATTTTCAACTCTATAAACTGTTGTGTAGTCTGCATCTGGAGACAGGCAGCCAGGGGGATGGGGGGAGCTGCCCCTTCGTCCCCCGGCCCTTGGAGCTGCTCAGTTCCACCATGGAGTGCTGCTGGAGAGCAAGAATGTTGAGTTAAAAAGAGATTCACACGTACCTTTAAAATTAGGGCAGATAGAAAAATCGACGGGACTGCCTCTTTGTGTTTAAGTTCTCCACTGCACCTAGAGCAGAGCCATACACCTAGTAGGTCCTCAGTAAGTGTGGGTTGGCTGATTGGCTGCATCTGTAAGGATGGTGGCTGAGCAAACTTGGGATGCTTTTCAGAAGTGAAGGACCATCTGTCCTTGGAAGGCTGCAGTTATCGTCTGTCTTCAGGTGATGCAACATAATTCATTACTTCTTGACTTTGCCGTCAGTGGTGTTTCCTGCCAAAAGCAAATTAAGTGTTTCTGCTTCACCTGTGCATTATTTATTAGACTTTCTTTTCCTAGTGAATAATTATGTGCTAGAAGGACCAGCTATAGCTGATGCCCTCAGGAGCTCTGTACTGGCTCTCTTGGAAACCAGAGTGAGGCCTTCCCTGGTGGCGCAGTGGTTAAGGATCCATCTGCCAATGCAGGGGACATGGGTTCGAGCCCTGGTCTGGGAAGATCCCACATGCTGCGGAGCAGCTAAGCCTGTGTGCCGCAACTACTGAGCCTGCACTCTAGAGCCCGCAAGCCACAACTACTGAGCCCATTGCCACAACTACTGAAGCCCATGCGCCTAGAGCCCGTGCTCCGTAACAGGAGAAACCACCGCAATGAGAAGCCCGTACACTGCAACAAAGAGTAGCCTGCCGCTCGCCACAACTAGAGAAAGCCTGCGTGCAGCAATGAAGACCCAATGCAGCCAAAAATAGATTAATTAATTAATTAATTTTAAAAAAAGAAAAGAAAACCAGAGTGAAAGATGGTTGGGTGGTTCAGGGAACCATCAAGTCAAATTCCTGAGCTCCTTTCAGTCTTTACTGCTGCTGAGAGCTACCGCTCTCTAGGCCCCGAGTCCTTGGCCTCAAATCTGAGAACTCAGACTCCTGAGGTGTAAGGACAGCAGAAATGCCACTTGGTGGTCTTTATTCAGGGCCATTTTAGTAGAGAGCGAGTTATTTAAATTGGAAGAGCTCAAGACAATCATAATCCTAGAATCTAAAAGCTACTGTGGCTTTTTAGAAAAATTGCCATAAAAACTCTGATACACACTCCATAAAAACAGAGCAGGTCTAGTGGCTTAGTTATAAGGTAGTATCTGTGGGTGCCTTGTTGGTCACAGTAGAGGGAGAAGCCACAAAGAGGTGTTGTTATTCTACAGACAGACTTCCAGAAACCTCTGCCTTCTAGAATGGCTGGAAGTCAATGTGGTCGCCTCCAGAAAGCCAGTCAACTGAAGGAGCAGCTTTTTTGTGCCCTGGAACAGTAAATACAGCTAAGAAGAGCCAAAGATCATACCTGGAGAATGAGTATCACCTTGCTGAGGGAAAGATGTTTCCTGCTTAGAGAAGCCAGTTTTTGGTCTTTTAGTTCTCTTACTAGAAAAAAAAAGAGTGGAGCAAATAAACTAAAGGGACAACAACAGAGAGAGCAATGAAGATGTGACCAATGACAGGTAGAAATGGTGGTGATGACAGACAGCAGCAGACGTTCTGATGGAGGTCCGTTGATGGAGGTCTGTTGGAGACACTCATTCTGAGGGTCATGCAAATGCATGCGGTTAATTAAAGTAGAATAATTTGTACGTAGCGTTTGCACAGACACCATTTGGAGCTAAGAGGATCATGGAAGCTCTGGCATATAGGAATGGGCAAAAATTCTCTAGCTGAAGATAAAGAGCAGAGATTGTAAGAATGTTTGCCCAATTCAAAAGAAAAAATTAACATTTATGCACAAGAAAGGGCAAGCACAAGAAAATGTTGTTAAAAGAGGTGCAACGTTAAAACTTCAAGAAAGACTATTTCATAAGTAAAGCTTACCCTGAGGAAATGGTTAAATAATAATAGAACTCTCCTTGAGCAAGGGGATTGTAATCTAGTGCTCTTTTCCCCTTATCATCTCCCTGCCCTACAATGTAAACTTTCCCAGTCAAGGAGTTACTCAGAATATGAAAGTTTTTTAAGAAAGAGAGAGAGATTTCATGAGAAAGCAGTTTTGCCCTCTCCCCTGTTTCATGCCCTGCCCCCCACCCCCAAATACCCACACCTTGGTGAGCTAGGAGGACTGCTGTGGCTGGAGTCAGAGAAACGTTTATTCTCCAGGTGGGGTAAGACTCTGGTGAAGTCTCTTCCCTTGGAGAACAGACTTTGTTGTGAAGTTTCTGAGTGTATGTCAGATAATTACTCTCACCCTCCCCCTGGCAGAGCCATGAGGGGGTCTTTATTGGCTCTTCATGTGAGAACCTGATGGGGTTCCTGAAAAGAAAGCTCAGAACATGCGGGGGTTTCCTAAGACTGTGGCTCTCACTCTCAGGCTGGTCCATGCACAGCTACTGGCAGTTTGTCAAAATGACCATTTAAGTGTCCCTACCAGTTTGTGGCTCCAGTAGCTACTGCTGCAGGTGCACAGATTTCAGCTGTGACTCTAGATCTGATTCTCTCTCCAGATTTTATGGTGGAGGTTTGCCCTGCAACATCAGTTTACCGATGGGTCCTAGATAAGTCATTAATTTCAGTTTGTTCAGCTTTTTCTTCTTGTAAGGACTGGAGTGAGGACTTCAAGTTCTTTATATGTTGGAGCTGAAACCTGAAGTCTGTTCATTGTTTTTATCACTTTTACTTACAGTGTGAAAATCATCCTATCCATGGTCCCTTGGGCTGAGTAGAGTTTTGCCCACTTGTATTCAGAGGCACGTGTCTCCCTTATAGCGTCCTGAAGGTTTCTCAGCTGTGCCTGTGTCATGCGTGCTGTTGAATCAACTGAGTCTGGTGGTGGAGAGAGCAGCTAATGGGCTCTTGACCCAGTGTCTGACTTACCTAATAAACTTAGGCAAGCTGGTTAGCCTCCACCTGCCTCATGGATCTGTTTCCTCCTCTGAAAAATGGGGGAATTACACCATAGTCCGTGGGGTCCCTCTGTTTAAAAATTCTTGCCAATAAACACTCTTAAAGGGGATGATATCCTGCTGCTTGTGGTTTTATTTTATTTTGTTTCTGGATTCATGTAGAACAGTGTGGACTCTTGGGGGTCCTCAAGACAGTTTTAGGTGCCCATGAGGCCAAAACTAATTTTATAACAATACTAAGATATTATTTGCCTTTTCTTTTTTTTTTTTATTGGAGTAAAATTGCTTTACTACATTGTGTTAGTTTCTGCTGTACAATGAAGTGCATCAGCTATATGTATACCTATATCCCCTCCCTCTTGGACCTCCCTCCCCCCTTCCCCATCCCCCCGCCCCATCTAGGTCATCACAGAGCACGGAGCTGAGCTCCCTGTGCCATACAGCAGGTTCCCATGAGCTATCTGTTTTACATATGGTAGTGTATTTATGTCAAACCTAGTCTCCCAATTCATCCCACCCGCCCCTTCCCCCTCCGTGCCCACATGTCCATTCTCTACGTCTACATCTCTGCACTGACTTTTGCACTGATGGTGTAAGAGCGGTGGTGGGTAAAATGGCAGGTACCTCAGCATTAATCAAGGCAGTAGTCCCAGAGGGTACTAGTAGTTGTGTTCTTCACCACAAGGCAATCTCAGTAAAGAGTGTTCCAGTTACATTTAGGAATCTCTTTGATTTAATTTTATTAAATCTTATCCCTTTCAGTATGTACCTTTTAAATATTCTGTGGGATGGAAATTGAAAGTATTCTTACTATGTAATGAAGTGCTGTGATTGAATTGAGGAAAAGTACATCTGTGATTTGTTTGAGCTGAACCAGCAGCATTTTTGGTAGAACACCATTTTTACCTGAAGGATGGACGGACAGCCAAACTATAGCTGTTTAGGCTTTGGTATTTGGTAGACATTTTCTTGAAAATGATAAAGTTCATTTGTCACCTTAAGGAAAACAACTGACAGTATTTATGGTGTCATAAAATCTGAGCTTTCAAGTGAAAATTAGAATTTTGAAAAGCTTGTATTTTTGTATTTGCCACTGGGACATTGACAGTTTCCCAATATGTAAAGACTTTTTTGAGATTAGTAGAGATAATAACAAAAGTAATTTTTTGATATCATGTAATAAATTGGGTCAACATTTGGAAGATCTGCATAATAACCCAGGTAGCCAGTATTTTCCAAACAACTAATGCATGATGTTACAAAATCATGCATGGGTAAAAGATCCGTTCAGAGGGCAAAACAGACCAATGGATTTTAATGTGAAAGAGTATAAAAAAGTTCATTGTTGTGGTTTCAGATTCCATATTGCATCTAACCTTTAAAAAAACACCTCTTGTTGAGTTTTGGTGAAGTATCAAAGAAGATCCATGATTATCTAAAAAGGCCATTAAAATATTCCTTCCTTTTCCAACTACCTATGTGAGTCTGGATTTTCTTCATCTACTTCAATCAAGACAGCATATTACAACAGATGGTACGCAGAAGCAGATCTCTAAATCCAGCAGTCTTCTCTGAAGCCAGACCTAAGAGATATTTGCAGAGATGTAAAACAGTGCCACTCTTCTCATGAAATCTTTCTTGTTCTGAAAAGCAGCTTTTTTTCCCATAAAAACTTATTTCAACTGATAATAAATTTATTACTATTATTTTAAGTGAATCAATAAGTACTTTTTAAATTTCTAAAGTTTATTTTCTAGATATGATGAATATAGATGGATATAACACACTAAACAAAAATTCTTTGAGGTCCTATAATTTTAAGAGTGCAAGTCAGTTTAGAAGACTAGTACCCTGGATTCTAGATCCCAGTTTCAGAGATTCACCATGCACAGCAGCATATCAGAGGTGCCAAGGAGTCCTTGAGTAAGTTAACCACTTAACTGTTCACTAAACACCTTTTTTTTTTTTTTTTTTACATAGCATGGCAGGCTCTCATATAAATTACTCTTAAGGCAGAGAATATGCCAGTTGGGTTTGTGTTTAATATCCAGAGGAGTCTAAGGTAATGAATGCAGTGACCTGTGTTTCTAGCAGATGCTGTTCAAATACTTGAAGTAGCTGCTCAGTATGCTTCAGTGGTATGTAAAAGGTAGTGCTGGTTTGTATCAATATTTCGATTTGTATGTTTTAAGGAATTAAAGGAGTTAATAAAAGGAATTAATTATTTAAATTAAATTTTAAATAATTTTAATGTATTTAATAATTTAATTTAAATAATTTAAAAATATTTTATTTAAGTAAAAACTTTTTAAATAAGTAAATTGACCAAAAGGAATTTGAAAAATAAAGGGCTCATACTTCTAAGAGTAAAAGGTTAGGTAAATGGGAATGAGTTGGATAAACTGTTTTGCAGAGACTTAATCCATCAAGTACTTAAGATTGTTGCTTTCTAGAACATAAGTTATGGGCATTTAAAAATACTATTTTATAAACACTACAGTAACCTGAAATCACGGGCATTTTAAAATACTATTTTATAAACACTATAGTAACCGGAAATATGTCTTTATTTAAATCTTAGTCATAGTCAAGTAGTATGTTTTAGCTGCAAAGTTTTAAACTTTAAAAAAAGTAAGAACAGGGCTTCCCTGGTGGCGCAGTGGTTGAGAATCTGCCTGCCAATGCAGGGGACACGGATTCGAGCCCTGGTCTGGGAAGATCCCACATGCTGCGGAGCAACTAGGCCCTTGAGCCACAATTACTGATATGGAGCCTGTGCTCCGCAACAAGAGAGGCCGTGATAGTGAGAGGCCCGCGCACTGCGATGAAGAGTGGCCCCCGCTTGCCACAACTAGAGAAAGCCCTCGCACAGAAACGAAGACCCAACACAGCCATAAATAAATAAATAAATAGATAGATAGATAGATAGATAGAAAAAACTGCCAAATTTCTCTTCATAGAAAAAGAAGAAAAAAAGTAAGAATATAAATCATGACTTTAAGAAAGTGAAATTTAGGCTGTGACTTTCTCAGCTAAGTCCAGCACAGCAACAGGTAGGTATGTAAGCAGATGACCCCATACAACCCCTCGGCATCAGGTGCCCTTACTCCTGTGTTCCTTTCAAATGCTTCTTTAATCAATTTCTTTGACCTTTTTTTTTTTTTAGTATGACTTACCAAAATAGTGTTACTTAGTATAACTCTTTGGGGAAATAATTTGTGTAACACATTTTAACTAAGGTTATTTTTGATTATTGATTTTTCTCCTCATTGGGGATTTTGCTACACATCTACATTGTAGTCTTACTAGGTTATTTAGTCCCAATTATTAAAATCACTTTTACAAATAAATAAATAGTACACAGTTTTAAGTCAAATTACACCACATTTTAAGGTTCTTTGATATGGAAAGTATTACCTTATTCTGTACTATTTCTATCATATTTGTATTACTTTCTATTTTTTATGTAGGCTTCTAGGGATTTCTGTTATTTGTTAGGAAGCAATATATGCTTTTGTTTGGCTTAGTGCAAATGAGAAAAATAGGTCAAAGCTCGTGTGCCTGTGAAGAAAAGTGTAACAAGTGGACAAATGTCATCAAGGCTGATATTGTGTACTTTTGGATTCTATCTAAGAGTTAAATCAGAGTAGCCTTTTATTTTACAATACCATGATTTTTATTTTGAGGTGAGCTCACAACTACCTTTGTCCTGTAAAATAAGATTTAACACATTTCATACTAAGTCCCTGTGAAGGGAATTCAGAGGCAAGAGCAAAGGAATAAAACGTGTTTATGGTAGGATCTTACAATGGGAAACTGAGATAAAACAAAGAGGTATTGGGAGACCATTCCAGATGTTGACCTAAGATGGAGAGCGCTAAATAAATAAGTTTAGCCTATTATAAATGCAGTGGTTGTCGTGTCAAAAGGAGGTGCTTTAGGATATTTAATTTTCAAAATTATGCTGCTGTAATTATACTAGACCAGACCCTTCAAAAGCTGATTTCCTATTTTATACCAGCCCAATTATTACTAATGATGGGCTTCTTTACAAAATGGAAAGACTAATAACCCTTTGAAGTATTATGTAATCCCATTGTAGTTCATTAGTATGAATAATAGTTTGTAGTGTTTCTGCATCCCCCATAGTGTTTATAATTCCTTAAATTATACTCTTTTTGTGAGATGTCCCCCAAGGTCTCCCCTGTCATCCCACGGACAAGGCAGTTGCTATTTAACAGGACAGGAGTAATTTTCTAAGACACCTGGTAAACAGTGTGCACGTGTGTTGGTTTTTTGCTTTTGTTCCCTTTATTCTCTTTCTCTGCCTTCTTTTCCTCTGCCACCACCTCCTTCTTTCTCTTGCCCCTTTAATCTTTGGGACAGTGCATTTTTAAGTACATAGTAGGTGCTCAGCAAATACTTTTGAGTGATATGTTGACAAGAAAATAAATAATAGGCACATCTCAGAGATACTGCAGGTTCTGTTCCAGACCACTGCAATAAAGTGACTATTGCAATGAAGCAAGTCATACAAATTGTTTGGTTTCCCAGTGCATGGAAAAGTTATGTTTAGACTATATTGTAGTATATCAAGTGTGCAATGTCTAAAAAAACAATGTGCGTACCTTAATTTAAAAAATACTTTATTGCTAGAAAATGCTAATCATCATCTGAGCCTTTAGCCTAGTAGTAACTTCAAGAAAAGGATCACTGATCACAGATCACCATAATAATATAATAATAATGGCAATGTTTGAAATATTGCAAGAACTACCAAAATGTGACACAGAGACATGAAGTGAGCAAATGCTGCTGGAAAAATGGCGCTGATAGACTTCCTCAATTCAGGGTTGCCACAGACCTTCAATTTGTAAAAAATGCGGTATCTGCAAAACGCAATAAAACGAGGTATGCCTGTACTTCTTTTCAGTCATAATCTTCTATTCCTAAAATGATATTCCTGAAAAAATGGGTCCTTAAATAGTCTTAGAAATAACAGTCATTACAATTAGTCTTTATTACTCTTTATTATGTAGCCTGCTTTTCACTCAGTGCCACTACCTGGCAAGGTGAGGGAATATCTGTATATTTGTGGAGCAGTAGTATAACGACACACCTCACTTCATTACTGCACAGCTTTTTTATACAAAGTTCTCACATCTCTGCCGAATCCAGGTCATGTAGTGATTTCCAGAATATGATTTCCATCAATTTGCTCAGGACTGTTTCCCAGGACTAGATTACGAGTTGTTCTTTTACTGTTAAGTTGTCAGCTAGTTTTCTTACCGTCTTAACACCAGGAAGCTTCATCTTCCAAAAAGGAGCCCTCTACTTTTCTGAGAAGGGGAAGCAAAACATATCCTTACAAGTATTTAAAATTACTATTTTACCATTTATTTACCAAATACTCTATAGCTCTTACTATATGCCTGGGTACTATTGTAAGCACTTTACCAAAACTAATTCTTTTTATGCCTGTAAGGCCTATTATGTAGGTGGTGTTATCCTTAGTTCATAGACGCAGAAACCAAGGCAGGAGGCTAAGTAGCTCACCCAAGAGCTACTGGGGCCAGCAGTTGATGCTGGCTGCAGAGTTGATGCTTTTACCCACTCTGGCCTTTACCATTCAAGGTCTTTCTGCAGACAGGAATTATACATGGTCAGGAAATCTTCAAAAGATCACATTCTCCCCAAACATTAAAAGACTGCCACAACACACTGCTTCAGAAGAAGAAAATTCGGTAGCAAATTGAGTAAAACTTTCTGATATTTAGGCATAGAAAGTGCATTTTTCCCTGGGAAAGGCTAATGCACCAATAGCTTCTGAGGGTGGTAGTAAGTATTTCTGTAGCTGCATCCCTTGAATTTATTAAACAATTAAAAGTCTCCCCTTTCCTCCAGCTTCTAGTAACATTTTTAAAACTTTCCTTTAAGCCCTGACCAACAGCCTTGTCAAAGCTTTTCCCCCCTGCCTGGTCCCAATGACAAAGCCACCTATTTTAGATTTTTTTTCTAATGGCAACCCCCTACTTCCACGTCCCAGAATCTCACTTGGTTATCTAATGCTGCAAATTTTAGTGGCTTAAAATAATAATAGTTGATTATTTTACTTCTCTACTCCAAGCAGTGTCATCTGGAGCCACTTGACTGGGGCCTCTCCACTGTCAAAACGGCTCACTCTGATGGCTGGCTAGTTGTGCGGGCACTTGGCTGGGAGCTCAGCCCGGATGTTGGGCAGTGACCTCAGTTCCTTTTTGTAGACTGCTGAGACTTCTTCATGGCGTGGTGATAGGTGTGTGCCAAGAGTGAATGTCCCAAGAGCCAGGTGAAAGCTATGATCTATGAGTTCCACCATAGTCACGAGCCCACCCAGTTTCAAGGAGAGGGAACCTAGATACCGTCTCTGAATGATGGGGTATCCAGTCACGTTGTAAAAAAAGAACATGAGGCATAGGAGGTACTGTGGTCGTTTTTGGAGAGTATAATCTGCCACAAAACGAGACCATCAGATCCCCTATTTGGAACCTTTTGTCTCCATCTTTTCTATCTTAGCTAAGCAAATTCCAATAATACAGGTTTTCCACATTGTTAGATGATATGTTTTCATTTAAGTACACATGTATATTTATATATGTCAATTCTATGTCATCTGTTTTTTGCCTGAATACATAGTGGTTGTTCTTTTCATTAATATTGTACTTGAAAAGAACCTGCCATCTATTAGGAAAATCAAATTCTTTAAAAAAAGAAGATTCAAATCTGATACATATTCTGGTTTGCATTTGCAGATCAAATACTCTAAGCATTTATTGAAAAATGACAGTGATAATTTATTCTCTTCCTAAAGGTAGCCCATGAATGGTGATGAAAAATAATTCAAAACAGGTTAGAAAATGATTTGCCGTTGACATGGGTGTGTTTTGCAATGAGCTGACTGTTTTATACTTTAAGGACAAGCGTATTAAGTGTTCATTTGTTCAACTAGTATTTGTTGAGTATTGTGTCAGGCATTGGACTTTTGCATTGGCAGCCAGAAATCGTCTTACCCTCATGGAACATGTGAGGAAGATGGACATTAATGGGTAGTCACCAAGTAAATGTAAAATCATAGCCTTGTTAAGTACTGTAGAGAAAAAGAGCTCAGAGAGTATCTGATGGGGAACCTGACCTCATCTCCCTTTCAGCAGTGCCCTTTTAGTAGAGATCTGGACGATGAGGCGGACATACCTCACCAAGAGACTCATGAGTGAGTGCTACAGCCTCACAGGGATCCTTATGCAGACATCCACGGATACACGTGCCCCTAGCTTACAGCCATTTTTAGGAAAGCAGTAGCTTCAGCTGTGATTCTGTTAAGAGACCATGTATTAAGTACCTCTTGGAAAGCACATGTTCATACAGGCCTTACAGAGCAGAGGTCTGTTTTAAAGACCCTTTTTTGTTTATAAAGAATTACTTAATTTTGAATAATGGTGATCCCTGTAAACGAGTACAATTCAAGTAAGTACTAAGTATAGCAGTAGTACTCCACGTATGGCCTCGGGACCCCTGGAGTTAGCCAGACCCTTTCAGGATATCGAGGTCAAAGCAATTTTCATAATAATACTAAGACATTATTTGTCTTTTCCACATTCCTTCTTTTATGAGAGTAAGTGGACTTCCCCAGAGACTGGATGATGTGGTTTCATCACAACAGATTGAGTGTAAGAGCATATATGAGAGTTCAGCTATCATCTGTTAAGCCAGACCTTTAAAAGGTTTGCAGAAATGTGAAAGAATGCCATTCTTCTCATTTATTTTTGAAAATATTGTTACCTTCATAACAGTGGTATTTATGTTAACATATAATGGGTTTATCTTTGTTATTTTTAAATGAATTAATAAGTATTTCTGAAATTTCTGTTTTAACTTCTAATATGGTAAAGTGTAAAGAGGTTTTGAGACCAAGAAGTTTGAGAATCGCTGAAGTATAGCATCCTGCTTGACTTTGAGCATGTTACTTAGAGACGCAAGCAGTCTGTAAAATGGGGATGATGATCAAAGTGTTTCCCTCGTAAAAGGTTTAAACGAGTTAGTATATGTCGGGAGCTTATAAGACTACATGGCACAGAGTACACATTCAACATATGTTAGTTTGTATTATTATTACCATTTAATATGAAAGTAGAATTTATGTGAATCCAAACACTTCTGAGGCTCTGTGGCAAAGAATTTTTGCTTGTGTTGTGGTCATCTGTATTGATTTGGTAAAACACAATATTCAAAAGTGAAAGAAATTGCATTTTGTAATTTTTCTTTTGAGTTAGGTTATAGCAGAGGTTTTTATCGGCAGATGGTCTGGGTGACATGTTTGAAGAGATGGAGATTCAGAATAGCTTGGGGTGCTTTTTCTGCCCCCCCCTTCCCTCCCAGTCCACGCCCTCCCCACAGCCAAGTTCTGCTGTGTCCAGAATCATGGTGAACAGCTGGGCAGATGTCATTTGGGAGAGCTCCCCAGGATTGTGTCCCATGCCCTGGACAGTGAGCTGACAGGAGAAGCCATGTTAGAAAGCATCTCTTTTAGTTCCCTCACTTTTCAGGTGGAGAAACTGAGGCCCAGAAGAGTGATTTGCCTCACACTGGTTCACCCAGCATATTAGAGGCCTACCTGGGACAAGAACTGACATTCCAGTTTGTACTGGTAGGCATACCAGGCTTAGAGTCAGAAGATCTGGTTTTAGCCTCTGTCTAAAAAGCTTTAATTGGCCGTCTGACATTGAGCAATTGACTAAAATCCCTGATCTTTAGTGTCCCTATTTGTAAAATGGAGGTGAAAATATCGACCCTCCCAGGAATGTGAAAAGAATCAAATGAGACGCCGTATGAAGGTACCCAGGACATGTCCTCCTAGCTAGAGTCTCTCTGATCCTTTGCATGTAAAGTCCACAGAGAGACACGTCCCAGTGAAATAAACTATTCTTTTCAGAACCTTAAAGCCGGCCTTAAATGTTGTGCTTTGCAGCTTTGTAACATTTTCTTTTTTCTGTCTTTATAGGACAGCCCAGAAACTTGCAGGACCTGTGCCGAATTAAAATTCGACAATGTATAGGCCTTCAAAACCTAAAGCTACTTGATGAACTACCAATTGCCAAGGTCATGAAAGACTACTTAAAACACAAATTTGATGATATCTGATATACACAGAACTGTGAGCAAGATTAGGAGTTATATTCCAGATACTTAAAAGGCTTTTTGCCTTGCACAAAGTATATCCTATGCAATTTCTGATTTGCTGTGAAATCAGAAAGCAGGTATACACTTTTAGGTTTTTTTTGTTTGTTTGTTTGGTTTTCATTGTAGGGGAGGGATGTTTTTATATATATAAACACACACACACACACACACCCCACATGCTTGAAGGTCTTAATTTGGTTTCTTGGTCCAAGTTTACGAGGTTCAAGCTTTCTATACAATATTGCATTTAAAACAATTGTTTTTCCAAAATGACACAAGCAGGTTAGGAGTGGAGAATTTACCCTTTTCAAATTTATGGTTTCATTGACGTGCACAATATTATAAACCAGCAGAGCACTTGTTACAGTTTGGAGGCACAGTTTTACCCGGGACATCCTGGGTTCTACTGGAAAACGCCCTAAGAAAATTTTAAAGTAACGCTGTCACCTCAGTCATTTTTAATGAGTACAAATTGCCTGTTTCAAACTGTTCTTTTCCTAATTAATGTAGCTTTGGATGACATAAATCCATTACCTCTGCTTTCCTGTTGGTGTGCTCTTGTTTTTAACTTATTTTTTTAACAACTGTAGTACACTACCCAGAGACGTTGCGTCTCAACTTCTGTCTCTAGTTGAATTGTGCTTTTAAAAAAACTAATGGGAAAGAAAATAACTTTATAAAGCCCATGTATTCTGTTTTTAAAACAGTGCCTCCAGTGCAGTACTCTTTCTGGTGTATTTTATCCATTATTTCACTTGATGTTCCTCATTCCACAGCTGGCTTTGACATGCCTGTGAGAACAGGAACCACCACTAATTTTAATTGCAGAACCATAGTATGTCAGTTGCAATTTCCATTTTAAGCTTTGTCTTTTACTTCACTTTAAGCAGAAAATTTCATGTCCTGGTGGTAGAGTATTCCCTAAAAATAGCCCAAAATATTGTTAAACCATTTGGCTTTAATGGTTAAATAATTTGGGGTGGTTTCATGGTGTTTTTTTCTTCCCAGTTGAAATAAAATTTCTAAAGGGTAAAATTTCTAATGGGTGCACATTTGTAAATCTGGTTAATTCCTAATATGCTAATTAAGCATTTCCTATCTATTTTAAAGTTATACACAGTGACGCTCTTCAGAACAGTTATTTTCTGGGTTGATTGGCATATGTTTGCAGTGTAAACATAAATATGATAAAGTGTCAATAACGATGGTTCTAGAGGCTTTAGGGATCTATGGTGATGCCCTTGGAAATGAGTTCTGTGCTTGATTTGTCATCATGTTAGTTTCAGAAGAAACTTTAAAAATATCCCAGTATTGTTCTTAGTGCTTTAGGAAATTTCAGAATAGTTACACACCAGTAATAAATTCGTTATCAGAAGTTTACAAGATGAAGGGCTTCTCTTGTCTGAATTTGTAGTTTTAAGTCATTAAGTATAAAGCTGTTTCACCTGAAAAGTATAACCAAGCAGAATTAGGAGTCTACTCTGGCTTTACCCTTTTCAGAGCCAGCAGTGATATTTCCTCAAGCACAGAGTTTATTCTCTTGGATGCAGAGTAGCTGTGGCATCAGATGTCTGATCTGCTGGGCCTAGGCTGGGTACAGGTTTCTGAAGAACAGGCAGCTTCGGGAAGAGGTTGATGTGGGGCATCACGGATGGGCTACGTAGCCTCTTCTACAGGGAGCCACTAAGAGTGTGGCCAGTTTTGTAACCATCCCAAAACTGTAACTGGAACATGATGGATAGAAATGGGTGGTCTGTTTTTTGTTTTTCATAAAAATATCTCCAAAAAGTTATCTTCTGAGAGAGAGTCCTTTACGAAGCTAGGAGCTGAGCTGTGTTCTCATTCTGGAAACCAATAGCCAGGTCAGAGCTAAGACACATTTGCGGCATCAGGGACCTGGCATGGCCAGAAATGAATTGTGTTACTTCTCCCTGAAACCCTGGGCCCAGGGAGACGAGGAGATGGGAGGGCTTGCGGGGTCCTGCACTCTGAGCAGTGATGTTAATGTTACATTTGCACAGGACTTATTTCCTCATGTGTCTATTAATTTATTCAGTCAGTTCAAAATGATTTTCTTTCCCCAGCCAGTCAAAGGTTTCCAAACTAAGTTAGCCACTGAGTTTGAGTCAGGGAATTCCAAGTATAAAGGTCAGATGAAGGTAAATTCTTTGTTCTGTATTGCTGCTGCGACTTCAGAAAAAAATTATGAGCGCTCTTCCTGGAATCAAAATTTCTATTTAATGAAGAAGTGTATAATTCCATTATTTATTGTTTGAGGTTTCATTTTTCTGGAAGTTTAAAAAGAATGTTTTTTTTTGTTGTTGTTAATAGAATCCCAATCACATATCATATTTAACAATAACTAAAATGTCTCCAGGTTGGTAACTTGTGGAATATAGGGATGAACGTGCAGGTCTGCACTTGAATTTGATTGGCAGAGAAGCTTTCTGTAGTAACATAATGAGAACAGATATTTTCAGAAAATCAACTGATTGGTTTTTCCAGAATCTTGACTGAAATGTTCACTTCAATCTTGACTGAAATGTTCAGAATCAAATTTGTCACTGATCCTTCTATGTTTCTTTTGAAATTTATTATTTAAGCCTATTACTAAACCTTTATAGAAATATATTTGGCAAGTACACCAAAGAAACCAGCTCATAAAAGATTATGATCATTAATGAACTGCAGACCTCATCTTTTAAAAACAGATTTTTTTGTGTGTAAATATTTGTGTTTATAAATGTACAGCAGAGTAAGTTTTTTAGATTATTTAATTCCCATATTTCTAAACTATTTACCACAGAATAATCCACGCTTGTTAGTTTGGAGGACTTGACTATTTTGTTTTTTTAATTCATTATCAGTCATGCTTGGAACAGCATTTCCGCTAGAGAATTCAGTGTTCTGGCAGTAGCAAGAGTACACATCTGGAGCGTGAGGGAGTCTAGCTTGATTTGTCGGATACACGCCCTATGAGATGAGAATGTGTAGTTTAATTACCAGAGTGGACCATACAAAAACTGAGATTCTAACTTTCTTGCAGAATTGCTCATCAGCCCAGAATGTGATTGGGATGAGGCCCTTTGCCCACAAATTTAGCTTTCATGTAACTCCTAGTGTGTTATATCATAATGTATTTTGTTCTTCCTTTGTAATGTAAGTTTTGCTTTGGGTCAATTTGAATTAAAAAAAAAAACTTAAATCTGGTTTAAAACATATTGGAATCGTGTTTTATTTCTAGTCTACCTTAACTTTTTAATACTTCCAGCTATTTGGTCAAAAGAAACAGAACTCTGTCTTTCATTCCTCAGCATTTTAGATAATTGGGAATTGTGTAAGAATGTGATACAGAAAACTGCACCATTTTGGATCAGATAAGGAAGCCCCCCTACCTTTTTTAATGTATTCTGCAAATACCTACCAACAAAAGACTATCTATCCCATTCTTGAGTGTGTTGATCCAGCACTGAGCCTTTTGGGGCCATATTCACCTCTGCCTCACCTTGACTGAAGACAGAGTTTGGACCACAGCATCTCTAAGCACAGAACAGTATATTCAGTTAAACAATGAATTTGAGGTAGTTTATTAGCTTGCAAGAGATAGAAGGAAAATAACTTTGATTTCATATTTCCTCTGTATATAAGCACAGTTTGATTTAGGAGAGACCTCGGACTAATGTGAATGATGCTGTGCTAAGAAGAAGGGAGGACAGTCGACTTAGCACCCCATGCAGAAACGCAGTGTTTTGCTACCATAACCTTGTTACAGACTTGTCCAGGGTTTGGCACAAATGAAAGCCAAGAATGGGACATTTGAAACTGTTCCTAATGATCAGCAGGGGAGTTCAGATGTGAAAAATAGCTGTGTTGCTTGGAAATCTTGAGGTCATTCCTTTTCCAATATGATGTAAGTAGTGTATTGTTTTTTCAGCTGAAAGACAACTTACAAAAATGGCTTTCTAGCTATTGATAAAACAGATTATCTACTTGATAAAAAAATATTTCCACATCCCATGTAGTTGGGTTTCAAAGGTAAAAGAAAGTGGATTTTTGTATCATCTTTGTATTTATGTAACAATGTAGCTTTGTGTTCTCTTAACACATCTGACAAACTTTGATGTTAGAATTTATATTAGCTTAAATACCAATAAAGATTTTAAATATCCACTGCCAGGTACTGTTATTTAGGTTGATGTAGACTCCTAAGATACAAAGGCAAATTTGTCTTTATTTTATCATTAGTTATTCTGTCATTACCTATAAGGTCTCTTAAGTCTTAGATAAAAAGCAAAGTGTCAGCCAGCATATGGCTCTACTGGAGCCCATGACTCTTCTCGTATGCTGCTGATAAATAGTGTTCAAAATCTTGTACTATATTTCTCTAAGATCATGGTACATTTTATAGATACTTCTTTATCTTCCAGAAAAACTCTTGATTCCTGAGTGACAGTTAACACGCTCAGTCCCATATGAAAAAAGACTGAGGTGCTTTGCACAAGGTCCTATGAGAGATCATCATTGTGTCAATAAAACCTGGCAATAGCGCTGTTGCTGCAGAGCATGGTCTCTTGTCCTGCAGGGGAGTGTCTTCCACCAAGTGTTGCTCTTTCCATTTCTCACTCACCTGTACCCAGAGTGCCTCGTGCTGGGTTTCAGTTGTGCATCCACAAGCTAAATGCTTTATCAATTCTGAAGACCCATAAACCATTAGAAGTAAAGGATCAGATTAAAGCAAAATATTTCTCTTCTGTTGCAGATATGACCTTTAAGAAAAAATCATGTAATCATTTGTAGTTATTGTAAATATATTTTAAATTAAATCTTGGTTTGTTCCAGCATCTTAAAAATCACACTCAGAACCTTTTTTTATGTTTCCTTGTAATCATTTGTAGTTATTGTAAATATATTTTAAATTAAATCTTGGTTTGTTCCAGCATCTTAAAAATCACACTCAGAACCTTTTTTTATGTTTCCTTGTAATTAGGAAATTGTTTTAAATGAATGCAAATGTAATTTATGTTACATTAGGTAGTAATTAAGTGACTCACTTTTCTGTGAAATAGTATTTTATGAATCAGAAATGAGATGGCTTAATTTGGATGAGGGGATTCAGTTGAAGCTGAGAAACTCGGTTATGTGCTGAGTAGACTGACCCTTTGTGACTGACACAGAGGTAATCCAGCTGCAGATATCTCCTATTTTATCTGGCAAACAGAGTCTTATTTTTCTTGCTGCTCAGTCTTGAGCTGATGTTGCTTTTCTTCCTCTGATAGTTTTGGGTCAGGTCACTGCTCAGTTTTCTTTTTCTTTACTGAAAAAAAAGAACACTTGTAGGGGTGGACTTACTGTACATGACCATTTTATATTTCTCTAGAGGTTTTCTAGATTTTCCCTCTCTTACTTCTGTCCACTTAACCCTTTTGTGAAGTACACACACGTGCATAAAGCATGGCCTCGCCAAGTTGCTTTTTTGATTTTTGAGTTCCCTGATTGCTTGTTTTCCCTGCCTTACCTGGATGGAAATACAGCTTAATATTATTAGGAAATATAGCATAATATCATTTAAGAAGCCTAATGAATAAGTCTGGGCTACATCCATTTCCCATCTTGGGTAGCACCGGAGAGGAACAAATTGCATTTCTTCCTGGTTTATTACGTGTTCTTAAGAAATCATTTTCTGTGAGTCCATTGCCCAGTGAGCTCCTTGAGGATGGACCCTGAGTCTTATTTGCTTGAATCTCAAACAGTATTTGCTGAAAGAATCAGTTTTCCAGAGCCATAGGTACATGTAGCAGTTGGTCCTCGGCCAGTAACTTTATTCCTTCAAGCCTCCAAGGAACCCAGGGCCATGTGGATGACAGCATCAGCATTTCCCAGCTCCAAATCTCAGGTAAGTATCGTCCTCCTAATTCCTGCCAGTGTTGTCTTTTGCTGTTCCTTCCTCCCTTCTGCCCCCACCTCTCTGCCCTCCCCTCCATCATGGTCACTGAGCAGTGGACCCATGTGATCAATGGTGCGTGGACACTGGGGTGGCAGACTTCCAAAGAGATGCCACAGGGCTCTGGTCATGGGGAATTCTGCCTACTGGGAGTCTCCCTCCCTGTGCTCCCACAGTGTGTTGAGCCCCTGAAGGATCACACTTCTCCTGAGGACCCTCCATGCATGTCCAGCTCAGAGCTTCCCAGCAGTGACCCCAGCTCACTGATGTGTCTCTGTGGGTTACAGCTGTGCTCTCCTCACATCTCAGGGCAGCTAGGTGGGGACTGAGGTAGAGCCCCTGGTTCATCACCCCCGGCTGTGCTCTTCCCCACTTTCCCATGGGCAGCACGAACGACGTCACTGTTTACGTAGCAGGGGAGCACTGCATAGCTGGCTCCCGCGTCTAACCGTTGCTCCTCTCCATGGTGCCTGCCACACAGTGCCTTTCACATAGTGGGTGCTCAGTTGTTATTCTTCAAATGAATTAATCTAGTCCAAGCCCTTTCTTTTACAGGCAGGGAAGCCCTTTTTTATGGGTCGAGAATTGAGGTGACTCAGTAACTGTGGCCCTGCCTGTAGTGGCTGGCAGTGAAGGGCACAGCAGCCAGGACTCCTCAACCTCTGGTTCTTCAGCGATCCCAGCTTCGGGTGGCTTGGCCCTCACTTGCATCCGGTGTTTTCTGTGGAATAGAAACTGACCCCTTGTTAACAGAGCAATGATGGAATGAGATACATTTTGGCAAGAGTTGGCAAGTCTCAGGACTCTATACGTATACTTTCTGGATTAAAGCCCACACATCCATAAAACTGCCTCTAATTTCCTACAAAATGCTTCCTGAGAGTTCCATCTTGGTCTCCAATGTGCCTTTTTGAAAAATCATGACTGAAAGGGCTTAGGTTCTGGAGGCGACCTTAGGAACGGCGACCTTAGGAACGGCATCGCCAGCCTCCTGGGCGTGGGGATAGGAATTCTCGTTGTGCTGTGCTTTTGTTTTGCTCTGTGTTTACAAGGCGAGTTGAATAACTGCATATATGAGGCTACTCAATGATGCCAGTGGCATTTATACTCAGCATTTTTTCCCTTTAAGTTTTCATTACAGGCAGCTAAGAGATTGATCCACCACTGTCTTTTCATCATATTTTATGATCCCTCACATTCACAGTATGTATTTCCATTGAGAGTTAAAGACACTTGCAGAGGAGTAGAGAGAGGAACTTGGACATTTTGACTTAGAATTAAAGTTGAACTGAAACAAATTGTACAAACCCTTGTATCACATAGCAATTGTTGTGTACACTTTAAAGTAAGCGTTTCTTAACCTGGAGGCCTCAACTGAAATTTTTCTGTAAGAAGCTGATTGATAAATTTTTCTGTCAGGTAATTATCTCTAACAAATAGAAAATAAGACTTGTCTATTTAGATGTGGTGGGCTGAGTGGAGCTGCTGACTTGGAGGATGTCACCTTATTAGTTTACACTAATTCATCAGTCCTTGAGACTAAAGTTATAATGCTTTTATTCCAGAAAGTACTGTCGACTCAAATATACTACCCATAGAACATTTTGAGGTCCCATGGTTAAAATTACAGTGGACACGTCAGTAACAAGGTGGTCATTTCTCTTCCAACTTCCTGTTAAACCCAATGAAAGTCACCACCACCTCTCCACCCCTGGCAGGTGTTTCTAGGGCATGAGGTATAGGGGGTTAGGGCCTCCACCTGCTGATGTAATATCAGTGGTGGAGAGATGGAAGTCCCTTGCCTCATGCCTCTCCTTGTGGGGAGAGTGGGCCCTGGGAGAAATGGGCCAGGTACACAGCTACAGTCTGATGACAAACAAGGTGCACCAGGAACCTAGGTCTGAGCCAGGCAGAACTGGTAGCAATAACAGGCTTGCCTTGGCTCCTTAAAGAATGAGGGACACTGCCTTGCCTGGACCTGCACAGCATTGCCACTGCATCCTACACCCAGTATGGCCTAGGAAGCAGCAACTTTGCTGCAGCCTGTTCAGAACACTTGTCTTTAGTCCTGATTCCTATTAAATCTGTCCTTAGGCGTATCTGCTCCATAATGTGTAAGTGAGAAATGTGTGTTGTCATCCACCCCTGGAGGGATGTGTTTGTATGTGTGTGTGTCTTAGAAAGAAAGCCTTAGAAGACAAGGATGAGGTTCTGATGAAGGAAATGTGTTGGGGAGGAATGTCACTCTCCTCCCCAGGGAGGGGGGCGGGCCTGTGGCGCCTCTGCAGAGAGGTCAGCTGTGGTTGTGTGTTGTGAGCAGGGCTTCTGTGTTGAGGGCCGCCTGTGGACTTACAGTAACGGGCTGGTCAAGTCTGGAAGGGGATGGGAAACTAAGGAGGTGATGGAGGGGGCTGGTACTCAGGTGTGAGTACCTGGTAGCTGGTAGTCCTGTGGCTGGGGAGAGCAAGGGAGGGGTCCCATCCTGCTGGGCACTCAGCCCTAACCCAGGCTGGTAGTCGGGCTGCCCTTGCGACTGCTTCTCCAAGGCATTCCTGTCCCAGCCATGAGGATGCCCTTCCCTCCCAGCCTCCCACCCCTTGGCCCTGCCCCTTCCTTTGGGAAGTCCTAGTTGGAGGCTTTGCCTTGCAGTTCCTCTTTCTAGGGGGGAAAGTGGTCTGCATGTTTGTGTCCACCTGCCATGCCAGAAGCCTCTGGAAGGCAGGGATCTGGCCTTAGGCTTTGTGGCCCAACAACAAGACCAGCACCTGCGAGTAGACAGTCAGTTGCCTCCCAGATGTTTGCAGAGTGAGGAGGTGGGTGTGATAGCCCCTTCAAAGCCCTGGTAGCAGGTAAGAAAGCCGGAAGGGAACCAACACTAGATTCACTGTGTGGACTCTAAGCTGTGTGGACTTATACTTATTCTAACTTACTTCTCACCCCCATACTGCCAGGTAGGCATTTTGGTCATCTTCACAATGGAGAGGCTGAGGTTGAGTCCTCCCCACTCCAATTTTCCTGTCTGGCTCTGCCTGGCCCTGGCCCAACCTTTCATGCCTCCTCGCCAGAGGTGCTTCCCTGAGCTTCCCACCTGGGCTTACTCCCCCTTCCCCAGGCTCCCCAAAGTCTTTACTCCCTCTGTTATCACAGGTACCAGCCGCTCGCTGTCTTGTTCTCTGTGTACCTCTGCTCCTCAGGTTCTTAACGCAGAGCTAGGAACCCCGCATAAGGCTGTGCAAATGTTGTGTGCATGCACACGTGGCTTTTCTTGGGAGGAGGGTCTGGGCCGTCAAGTCGTCAGAGGGGTCTGTAGCCCGCTAGTGTCAGAAACAGTACATTGACCGACCCCTGAAGCAGTTCCCGAGCATCTGTCTCCCTGCCAGCCCAATGCCAAGGGCAGCTCGCCCACCACCTCGGGGGCCCTGTCCGTGTCCTTTGCCCAAGTTACACACTGAGCCCGGTGAGAGGTGTAGCGCACACCTCCTGCCTCCTGGACGTGGAGTCCCCATCTGGCCCTGACTGGGCTGGGGCTTGGGGTCTGCTCCCTTGGCCCTCTTCTCCCCGACCTTATCATTTCCTCGCTTAACTGTTTCCACATGGGTCCTGGACGTCTTTCTTCAGTGAGAAGGTTTTAGGGGGCAGAGAGACTTGTTAAGCTGGAGGAGGCCTGGGGGATCCCATGCCGCAGATCAGGGATAGGAGAGGCTGGTGGGCTTTGCCCGCAGCCTGGCAGCAGGTGATGCTGCTGGACCAGCCTCCAGGTCATCGCACCGTCAGTCTGTCCTGTGCAGGCTCCCATGTTACCTTGAAAGGAAGACTCGCAGAGCTGGGAGGGAGACAATAGCAACCTTGAGTGTCCTGGATGATGAGGCTTCATGTTACTCACCTGCCTGAGGCCACCTGGAGGGTCACTATATCACCAGAGTAGGCCCTGCAGTGGCCCACAGTGAGCAGGGCCAGTGGGTGGAAACTAGGTTCCCAGCCTTGAGCCAGGCTGGCTCCCCAAAGTATGTAACCCCTCGTTGCATCCTCTTCTGGACACTTTTGTGCATTAAGATAAAAGGGCAAGTATACAGGCTCCAGTATGGAACATCTAAACCCTATATTATATGAGGATCCTGGCTATTCCTTTGAGAATTCTGTAGAAGTGCTTTCTCATAAAGCCTATAATTAATTGGCTAGCTTCATGGAAATGCTTGATGTTTAAGAAGTTATTAGGAGCTTCCAAAAAAACCTGACCTGAGATTGACTGATACCATTACTACCTTCTTCATTTAAAATTTTTATAAATTAAAAAGTGCTTGAATCACCTTCTGTTTTAATGGACAGAAATAAAAATCTTGTTTAGTAGAAGCTCATCATCACATGACAGACAAGTTGAGTTGTTCCTCCAGTCAGACTGGACCCCTGGTAATGATAATAAAGCTCCTGAGAGCAGTCCCTTGGTCTTCCTGATGCAGTAGAACCCCGGCTTAGTGTTTCTGGGAGGTTCCTGATACAACCTTCATAGATTCCACCCTCGTGTTGTTTACTGAGATGTTCACAAAATTGGGGAAAGTTTGGAAATGATCAGTTGAGGATTGGTTGTCCCTTCAATACATATTTTTGGAGCACCTGTGCTGAGGGGCCAGCATCGTGCCAGCACTCATAGCCAGCAGTACCTGGGAAAGGGAAGAGGCAGGGCTGGTGTGGGGAGACCAAGTGTGTGGAGATCGGGTAGGGCTATGCTTGACCGAGGGCTCCCACGTTCTAAATTCAAAATGTGTACAATTCCCGAGTGTGGAATTATGGTGCTCCACTGTATACATTACCGGGTGTGGGTCTCAAACTTGAATGGGCATCAGAATCCCCTGGAGGGCTTGTTAAAGTATTGCTGAGCCTCCCAGAGTTTCTGATGCAGCAGGGCTAGGGTGGAGCCTGAGAATCTGCATTTCTAATGCAGATGATGTGGACGGTGCTGGTCTTGAGACCGTCTTAGAACCACTGCATTTGGGTATTTAGGCTCTTCCATGGCAAATGTAAGAGAGAGACAGAAAAATCCAACAGTTACTATGAGATGTTTCAGAAACCATCTACCTACTTATCCATGAGTTGTGCGTATAGTATTTCTAGTGATTCTCAGAAGCCACGTGTGAAATGAGTCCCCTTATTCTATGGGCAGCCTTGAATAGTTCTGTATGTGTTATGTGAACAAAGACTACAAATCTCTCTTGCCACATTACAAGCTGACTCTACATCTGGGCCTCTATGTCTCCAATTATCTTTTGCAACTGCTTAATTTAAGTTGGGCACAGACAAAACTGGTAGCCTGTAGTTCTGTTATCCTGCTGTTATTATTCTTCAACCTAGTTTAGCAGCTCGTAAATAATATGTCTGCCCAACATTAATAATGACAGCCCTGGCCTGCTTGGGGGTGGGGGAGACAATGACTCTGGCTGCTCCAGCCAGCATGTGCCTTGGTACTGCCCACAAGGCAGGCTGCCAATGGCGTGTCCTGAAGATGAGAGAAGCATCAGCAGCCTTGCCCCAAGCACTGATGGCAGATGGGAGACACCTTGCCAGGTCAAGCTGGGTGCAGCCTGAGCTCCCAGAGGGGCCCAAGGGAAGCACAGCACGCACGAATCCTTACCCAGCCCATGGATGCAGCCTGGGTTTCTTGGGGGCTAAGCTGGTGTTACCTGCTTTAAGAAAGAAAAACTAATCTGCTAGGAGATGAGTGTGGATTTGCACCCGATGCTGCTGCTACCGGTCCAGGAGCGACTCTGAGAGCCACTGACATGGAGTCGTCCCTGGATGGAATCTGCCTGCTAAAAGGAAGAATCGGTTACTTTAAAAAAAAAAAAAAAAAAGTTTTATTGAGGTGTAATTATTATAGAAAAAATTGCACATTTTAATGTTAACAATGTGATGGGTTTGATTGTTCTCACTGGAAAGTGGTAAAACAGACAACTTGAAGGAAAGGGAATGTCCCAAGTTCCTCCTCATGGTAGGATAGGCTACTGCGCATAATCCAAGGCCTCAGACAGGTAACGAGTGGCACAAGTTTCTAGTCTCCAGGGGCAGGTGGCCTTGGGGTGGAGGAACAGGTTGAAACTCATGTGGCAAGGACAGTACATAGTGGTGTCCCAAATGTTCTGAGGGAACTCCCTGAGGGAGGCTCAGCCTACCCCTCGCTCCAAAGCCTGGCCTGGCGGGTCTTGGGAGGGGGCTGCAGGCAGCCCGCCCTGCCTTTGTCAGCCATGTGGCCTCCTTACAAGGGTGCAGCTGGCTGAGGTGGAGGTACAGGAGTCCAGAAATCCTTTGTCAGGTAAACGTACTTAATGAAATATTTAGGGTCTTTGGATTCTTGGAAGGATTTTAACAGTCCTATTCTCCAACCCCTGTATCTCCTAACTTACCTAATCGAGTATTTTTCTAAAGGGAAATGTAGCGGAATCCCCAGCCTAGAAGTCCAGGGTCACGAGCAGTCCCTGGCCTGCTGTAATATTGGTTTTATTTGTTTGGTTTTTGGCTTGGGGAGAGACCACGTGAATATGACAAAATTTATATGTCTGGGTTGTGAGTACATGGGTGTTTGTGCTGTTATTCTCTTAGCCTTCATTTAATATTTTACCCAAAAATGAAAAGAAAAATTGTCTTCTTGCCCACTTGACTGTAGTTCTTTGCAGACTGGGTCTGTTTTTTCCTTTTTGGATTACAGCACAGAGGCTGGCACATTGCAAACAACCACTCATTAGGTGGAAATTTTGGTCTATTTGAGTAGAGGAAAGTGATTCCTAAAATTCATTAGTTATTAGTATAGAGAGGTTTCTTTCTTTCAACACAGCTGTACCTGCTGCCTACTAACTGCTGCAGTTGGCCCTGTGGTAATCGAAGAGAGATGGGGTCAGGAACCTGCCTTCCAAATGTTTAGAGCTTTGGGGAGAAGAGGAGGTAAACAGAAGTTACTAATGCAGTGGGAAAGGAGGGAGGGCCACAGAAGAGCACCAGACAGAAAGCTGCGGAGGAAAACTTCTGATTTTGGCTCCTGAGATGCTACTCCCTGTTCTTTCTTTTGTTTTTTGTTTTTTTTTTATTCAAACAGAAAGTCACAAAAATTATACTCATCCTCATCAGTTCACTCAGTCCCGTGTAATTAATTTTTTTTCATCTTGATCTTTTGTTAGCACTTTTATGAATTCATCAGTTTTCCATTAGAGTTCGGAAAATGCTTATTCATTCAGTTCAGCAGTATAGTCAGTTACCAGAAACCTGTACTTGTCAGAGTCTTTTCCCTGAATTCCTTGAAGGTGAAACCCTTTTATAGGAACATTTTTGCGAAAGCATCACAGTACACCCAGAACTGTCTGTAAATGACAAAAGACTTAAAAATGACCACAGTTAAAGATTTGATGAAAGTTCATAATAATGCAATGGACAAGGAAATTTAGTTATTTCTGAGATATATATTTTAAAGTAATAACTAGAATTATGACTTATAACATTATACCAGAATGTATAAGATTTTTAGAAATTTCATGTAATGTCTGAAACACTTATATTAACATATTTCCATACAAATAACCCAAAGAAAGTTTAGTATTAGTTGTTTTGTTTGTTTGTTTGTTTGTTTATACTGCAGGTTCTTCTGAGTCATCAATCCAATCGCCCAATTCAGCACACCACCATCCCCACCCCACCACGGTTTTCCCCCCTTGGTGTCCATACATTTGTTCTCTACATCTGTGTCTCAACTTCTGCCCTGCAAACCGGTTCATCTGTACCATTTTTCTAGGTTCCACATACATGCGTTAATATACGATATTTGTTTTTCTCTTTCTGACTTACTTCACTCTGTATGACAGTCTCTAGATCCATCCACGTCTCAACAAATGACTCAATTTCATTCCTTTTTATGGCTGAGTAATATTCCATTGTATATATGTACCACAGCTTCTTTATCCATTCGTCTGTTGATGGGCATTTAGGTTGCTTCCGTGACCTGGCTATTGTAAATAGTGCTGCAATGAACATTGGGGTGCATGTGTCTTTTTGAATTATGGTTTTCTCAGGGTATATGCCCAGTAGTGGGATTGCTGGATCATATGGTAATTCTATTTTTAGTTCTGAAAGGAACCTCCATACTGTTCTCCATAGTGACTGTATCAATTTACATTTCCACCAACAGTGCAAGAGGGTTCCCTTTTCTCCACACCCTCTCCAGCATTTGTTGTTTGTATCCCTGTTCTTTCTGATTGGCTTGCTGAAGACAGAAAAGGTCTGTGACATGGATGTCACATGGCCTGGGTTTAATTGGCTTTGCTGGTAAATGGACGTGTGGCCCTGGGCAAGTGCTTTGCCAAGGATTAGACAATCTGAGCTAAGGGCTCCTTCACCCACCATCACTGTCTGATTCAAAAGTGACAGAGAAGACAGGAAGGGGAAGAACGGGCACCTGGGACAACAGACCAAATTGTGAGCTCCAGTGGGGGTGTGGGGGGGTGTTCGTTACTCTCCTCCCCTCCCCTCCCCACCCATCCTATTACAGCAGCTTATTAGAGGTGGTTTATGAAAACACTGGAATCCATGCTCCGGGGTCTGTACTGCTCTGGCGGAGGGTTTAGCACCGTAAAACTCACTTTGTAAAAGTGCAGCAGCTGTGATAAATAAGCTTAAGTCTCTGTAATCACTTTTTCACTTTTACCAATTACGCTAGGCTGCTTTGTGACAGAAGTTAATACCAAGTAAGAATTTTAAAGAAGCCTCATTTTCCTTGTCTAATTAAATTAAATACTTGAAAGGTGATTCACATGTTGATTTTCCCACCATTATTCAACTGAAAATTACAGGGTTTTTTAGGAGTTTGAGCCCCGTGATTCTCCTGCTCAGCCTGTAGGGTCAGGGAACCCTCACCCCTGGATGCTCTCCTGCCGGCATCCCACCCACCCGTTTTTTGTGTGCAGCTGTCCACGGTGGGGCTTTTTGGCTGCCACTGCCCAGGAGAATTTATGGAGGGCATGCTTGTTAGTTTTTTAATCCTTCCACAAAAATCTGCACAGGATGCCTTTGTTTCCAGGTGTTTGATATTCCCACCATGCGTCAGGTCTCTCTAGACTGAGAAACCGAGATAGGCTCGTCCTTCCTGGTTGGTCTTTTTTCACCTGGAGAGTTCGTCCACTCAGAGTCTCTAATCTTCCTCCAAGGTGACAATCTGGGTTATTTAAATACCCGTAGGTCCTGACAATTTTATTTCAACAGTGTCACCCGGATGCTATAATTTGAAACGTGAAATACGTTTCTCTATTTTCTGTTTTTACACTATGCTTTCTGCTCCTTGTTTCTGAGATAACACATATGCATGCGTTAGAAAATGTAGCATGCTCCATACAGGTATTTCTTGGACACGTGCCAGGCCCTGGGGCGCATCAGGGAGCCTGGCTGATAGATGGCATTGAGTGTGGGTGAGCTCGCTTTGCCCAAACGTTTGAAGAGTCATCACCTGTAAAGTGACTATCTGGTATAAGTTTTCATGATTGGATCAAATTATTCACCAGTTTTCATGCTCCATGTCCAGGTCGCCCCTCTTGATGCATATAATCATTGTGTGCATATTTCAAAAAGTCCTTAGTATTTCAAAATGAGTATGTACCCTTAAAATGTAAACAATAAATATATATTAAGTAAAAAGTGGAAGTCCCTTCTCTTTTCCTCCCAGTGTTAACCATGTAGTGTGTATTCTAACAGCTCTTTCTCTGTGAATTTAGTTTTACATTTAGTTTTACAAAAATGATCTCTCTGGAGCTTATCTCTACTCATAGAGACCCTTTCGTGTTACCATGTGTAGATGTACCTAATTCTCATTAATGGCTAAATAATATCCCACGTTCTTTTTTTTTTTTTCTTTCTTTCATGTATATTAAGCATCTTCCATGTGCCAGGCGCTTCTCTAGGGACTGACGATATAGCAGGAACTAGTTATTTTGTATTGTCTGTTTCTTGCTAATTTGTTTCTAGAATCTAAAGTATCCAGCCTGCTTCTCAATCGCTATATCATAAAGAGCTCTTATTTTCTCAGGCTGAAATGTGCTTAATGTGTATATTTTAATTGTCTACATTAAAATATAAACTCCACAAAATCGGTGATGTTGCCTATCTTATTCACTGATACATCCCCAGCACTAAAAACAGTATTTGACAAATAAATACCAGCAGCTCAAAACCTATTGAGTCTCTGCATAGCTGGATGGACATGTGGATGGACACACAGGTGAATGGATGATTCTTGTATTTCCCATGAATAAAAGGATCAGGGGAAGAAGTAGAACTGCTCATTGATCACCTTGCTTGGGTTTCCTTCAACTTCCAGCACAATCCTAGCTTCTTTAGACAGAGATATGATTTAGTCTTATTTCTATTCATTATATCTTTATACAAGCGTGTATCTACCCATTCTTTTGTTAAAATATTGACCACTTCTATATTTGGGCATCAGGCATTCCCTGAGCCCTCCAATGTCCCCTGCCCCCACTGCCCCTGCCCTCCTCGACCTCGGAGACCTCACCCAGATCCCGCAGCTCCAGAACTGGCCACCTGCCCCAGCAGGGGCTTTCCAGCACCTGGCCCTTGTGCAGGACCAGCGTCAGTTCTGATTGGTCAGGACACTTGTCTTGAAAGTTGGTCAGTGTTTTGAATATCACCCCTGCCTTTGTGAACACAATAACGTTCTGGTTCACTTGTTCAAGAGAATCACTCAGCTTTAACCTTGAAAAACACAAATCAGGTATATCACTTCCCTGCTCAAAACCACTGATTGCTTTGAATGCACTGAATCTGAAGTGTTTATGATGGCCTCAGCACCTTCTGTGACCCTCATCACTTCTCTGGAGCTGCTCTGACCTCCTGTGTTCCCTGACACAGGGCACACTCCTGCCGCAGAACCTTCCTCTGCACTTACTGTTCCTCTGCCGGGAATACTCCTGCCCAGAGAACACACAGAAGCTCACCCAGTCATTCCAGGCCTGCCCAAAGGGCCCCTTCTCAGACAGCTTGCCCTTGGCCGCTTGGCAAAAAAGTCAGGCTCTCTGCTCCCAAACCCCTTTATACACTTTATGTTGCCTTCATAGCCTTTGATTTATGCAGACCCTCAGTAAACATATATCATGCATTTATATATAACATCTATATAATACAATATACCTAGAATATAGCAGACCCTCAATAAATTATATATATGTTTATATACATACTATACACCTGGAATATAGTAGACCCTTAATAAATATTTGTGGACTGAATAAAGAAGTGGATAAATAGAAACATCACGTAATGAGTATAATTGTTTGCTTCAGTGTTCAGAGGACTGAAGACTCCTACATGAGGAAATTTCTCATTATTCACATAACCAAGTACAGGAACTGGACAATATTTGATTTTACAAGTTATTTGAGCTACCATCTTCGGTTTGTGCATGGCCCACTCCCATTTTATTTATTCATTTATTAATAATATGTTATAGATATCAAGTTTCCACAGAACCTAAGAACTAGAATACTGATAATAACGCTCACTGACATCTGTGCTCCTCCTTCCTCCTGAGACGTCACCACTAACCTGCACTGGGATTTTATAATGCTGCTCTTTCCTTGTCTCACTAGTATGGTTGGCCCTCCATATCCATGGGTTCCAAATCTGCAGATTCAACAAACCACAGATGAAAACTATTTGGAAAAAAAATTCCAGAAAGTTTCAAAAAGCAAAACTTGAATTTGCTGCCCACCAGCAACTGTGTACATAGCATTTACATTGTATTGACAACTATGTGCATAGCACTTACATTGTATTAGACATTACAAGTAATCTAGAGATGATTTAAAGTATAGGGGAGGATGTGCAGTAGGTTATATGCAAATACCATGACATTTTATACAAAGGACTTGAGCATTCGTGGATTTTGGTTTCTTCTAGATCTTGGAACCACTCCCCCACAGATACTAAGAGATGACTGTAGTAGTGCAATCTTGTGTATGTGCTTGCTGGCAATATTTTCTCCACTATGCTTCTCAGAAGGCAAAGCAATGGAAGCAAATTCCCCTTCCTTTTTAAAAATTTTTAGTTTTTAAAATATTTTTCCTTTTATTTATTTTTATTCTCTTGGATTTCTCTTTATTTTTATTTTGCTTGTTTTTTCCCCCCAGCTTTTTAACCTGAATATCTTCACATGAAAAAGTAGAAAAAATTATACACTGAATACCTCTATGTAGATCCAACAACTGTGAAGATTTTAACATCATTGCTTTATCCTTGTGTGTACACACATAGATATCTTTTTTGTGCCATTTAAAAGTAAGTTGTAGACATCATGACACTTCACCCCTAAATACTCTGCCCTGTATCCAAGAAGAAAGACATTCTTCAATATAAACATGATCCCAACAACATTCCTAAGAAAATAATGGTAATTCCATATTCTAATGTAATATCCAGTCCATATTCAGATTTCCTCAATTGCCACAAGAATGTCTGTTATAACTATTTTGATATTTTTAATCAGGATTTAATATAGGTTTATATATTACATTCAGTGTGTCTCTTCCAGTCACTTTTAGCCTAGAACACTGCCTCCTACCTTTATCTATCTATCTATCTATCTATCTATCTATCTATCTATCTATCTATCATCTATCTATCTTCTATCTATTTAATTTTTATTTTCATGAGATTGAGTAAAGAGTCTAGAAGAGTTGCCTTGGAGAATATCCCATAATCTGGATTTGTGTGACTGTTTATTCCTCATGTCATTTAGCTTGTTCATCATCTACTGTTGGTATTTCCTGTAAGCTGGAGGTCAATCTGGCAGCTAGGCTGTATTCAGGGTAAACATTTTATAGATGATGCTGCGTATTAGAATACATATTAAGAGTTTCATCTTTAAAGGCAGTTGAAAGTAGACAGTTCCTAGGCCTTGCCAAAAGACTACTAATCTTGCATTAAAAAAGGCAAGAATCATTTCTACCCTAGGAAAGCCTTAATGAGGAAAACATCTGGCCACTTAGCAGAGGCTGGGAATGGCTTATGTCCCTTCCAGGAATAGCTAGTATTTGGTGATGCACAGCACTGCATCCGAGTTGCATTTCCCTTCCCTACACGTTTACCCTAAGCTAAAGTGAGGTGAGGAAACAGGCCAGCCGATGGAGGGGAAGGCCTGGCCAGGCCTGTTTGTTTTGGTTTGGATGGAGAATTTTGTTCCTCATTTCTTTACACGTGGTGTTTCTTTTTTCCCCCTCTCTCTAATCTTGTGTTTCATCTCTCAGGCCAAAAACTGAATAACAAAGTAAATAGATGGCCCAAGCTGGTTGGTCCCACAGAGTTGGAGCTGAAGAGACTCACTTGAAAATTCCCTTCCTTAGGTTTTAAATTCTGTGACTCAGACTTGCTTGTGTTTAAACACACACACACACACAAATCCTCCCAGAAATGTACTGTGCTGCATTTGGTCTGAGCCCTTGGCTGACGTTCCTGGGGCATTTCTAACTGTTCACCCAGAGCCCAGGTGATGTGGCACCACGGATTGGGTTTTTTTTTTTTTTTTGGCTGTGTTGGGTCTTCGTTGCTACGCACGGGCCCCCTTCAGCTGCAGCGAGCAGGGGCCACTCCTCGCCGCGGTGCGTAGGCTTCTCATTGCGGTGGCTTCTCTTGTTGCAGAGCACGGGCTCTAGGCGCACAGGCTTCAGCAGCTGTGGCTCTGTGGCTCGCAGGCTCAGTAGTTGTGACCCGAGGGCTCCAGAGCACAGGCTCAGCAATTGTGGCGCACGGGCCTAGCTGCTCCGCGGCACGCGGGATCCTCCCGGACCAGGGCTCAAACCCGCGTCCTCTGCACCGGCAGGCAGATTCCCAACCACTGCACCACCAGGGAAGCCCCACGGATTGGGTTTTGATGGAAGACACCTGGGCACATTTCACCGTGAATCGTTTTCTCCACTTACTTAGACAAAAGTCACTGGGGCTTTCGGTCAACACTCTGGCGTTGCTCACATTGCCAGAATGTTGGGGTCCTTGTCAGCCCATCTGGGGAAGGACAGGCAACAACGTCCCCACCTAAAGCAAGCAGCACCACCCAACCAAAAACCCATGGCTTTCTGGCCCTAGAAACTTAATGGTGCATAGAAACCATCCTCCCATCCTCCAAGAAAACTTGGTAGTTTGTTTTACTAGAATCATCCTAATTGTGTCACTGTGGTGGATTGGGTCACAGGCAGCAGGACTGAGGCGTGTTCGAGCACAGACAGGCAGTGACGTGCAATAAGGAGCCCGTCAGCTGGGCTGGCATGCTGCGCACTCAGCAGGAGAGCAGGACAGTGAGAGCAGGAGCTGGTACCGCAAGCCAGGAGCATCACTGTGCATGCTGGCTCACTCTCGCAGGGCTTGTCTGAGAAGAGTCTGCTGGTCTGCGGGCACCACAGGGGCTTGCTAGGCCTTCCTTGGGGTGAGCCTAGCCCTGACACTGTCATGTGTGTTTGGAGAGCAGGAGGAGGATGTTTGCTTCCCTGCTGGGTAAAGTGGGTCCTGATGAGGCAGGCTTGCATGGATGGATCTGCACATATGGTGTCCATGTTTTCTGAACCCTAAATCAAGATTTATGGTCCCTCAGTGGGTTTTGCTGCTTTTAGGGAGTCTGGGAGGCAGCTTGGGAAAGAATATTTTCTAGCTGAAATTTGAATTTCTGGAATATTTTGACAGCTTATGAGGATTCAGGTTTAGAACATTTGGAATTGTAACTTTTCTGGAGAATCCAGGATGTCGGTCACTGTATTAGTGTGTTAGGGCTGCCACAGACCGGGTGGCATAAACAACAGAAATGTATTGTCTTCCAGTTCTGGAGGCCAGAAGTCTGAGATCCAGAGGTCAGGAGGGTTGGTTCCTTCTGGAGCCTGTGAGGGAGCATCTGTCCAGGCCTCTTCCCCAGATTCTGGTGGTTTGCTGGCCATCTCTGGAGTTCCTTAGCTGGGTGAAGCATCGCCCTGATTTCTACCTTCATCTTCATATGGCGTCCTCCCTGTATGCATGTTTTTCTGCATCCAAATTTTCACGTTGTATAAGGACACCAGTCATATTGGATTAGAGCTCACCCTAATGACCTCATCTTGGTTCAATCTGCAAAGACACTGTTTCCTAATAAGTTACATTCTGGGGTACTGGGGGTTAGAACCTCAACATAGGAATTTGGGTGGGGGACACGACTCAGCCCATAACACTCACCGTGTTAAGCCACAACTGTCTGAGGCCTCCTTGGTCTAATCAAGCTCCCAGTGTCTTTGGACTCCAGATTTAGATGGGAAAGGTGAGGACTCACCTTTCAACATTTGCTCAGCAAAGTGATGGGAGGCTGTGAAAAAGTGGGGCTGCGGTACTAGCAGTAATGGGCATGCACCTGTGTTTCAGGGCAATAAGAAGGAGAAGATGGGAAGGTTTGGACACATAAACTACTGCCGGAGGAGAGTCAGCTCTGCTCCCCAGCTACCGAACTCCCTCTCTTTTAGCAGCCCAGGCTGGGCTCGGCACAAAGCCACACCTGTAAATGGAAGGCCCAAGTTCTCCACGTTGGAAAAGAAGCACCCTGAAGTCTTCCTAAGAGCGGCCACCATCAGCATCCTGGCACTCGGTCCCCACCAGCCCTGCCCCTCAGTCTGTGGGAGGAGAGGATTGGTGGTGGGAGTGGGGGGAGGCAAAGGCTAAGTTTGCACTGGCAGCACTGGGTTCTGCAGCAGGGAGATGAATCGTGCACGACAGTTTCTCCCGGGAAGAACATTAAGGAAACTGATTTGCATCATGGGTTAAAGCACCAAGGACGCTGTGCCCCTTGGAATCTCTGTGGCTCTGTGGAATGAGACGTACCTGCATTCAAGCCTTGACTACATGCCTCTGTGGTGTCAGGCAGCCCCCTCTGTCCCCAAGACTCAGTTTCCACATCTGAACAGTAGTCACAGGGCTACTGTGAAGATTACTAAGACGCTCTGTGTCATTCAGCACCATCAAATGACAGCCAGCAAGCAGAGCAAACTGCAGCCAGCCAAATGCCCAGCCTTGCTTTGCTATGGTAATTTCTCCCTCTGTAAAACAGTACTATTGGGTGTGAGTGCAAAAGGCACCCCCGCAAAATATTTGGGACTCTAATGCCTGTAACCATCCAGATATTCCTCAATGTTTTTTCTTTTTAAGAGGAATTACCCAATAGAAGTTGGAATTTGTTTATAAGTGGCTCTTGTGCACATCTGCAAAAAGGGGAGATGAGTTGGAGATAGCAATATTTAAAAAAAAAGAGTGCCCTATTTTTTTTTTTTTTTTTTTTAGTATATCACACAGTCCCTACAGCATAATGTGTTGGGCCTGTGGATTACTGAATATTTTAGAGTCAGGCTAGGTTCTAAATGACTTTAAGATGCACCATCAATTTAACAGATTTTCAGGGGGAGAAACACCTTCAATGTCCACATCGATTGTTAGAGATACTGTGATTTTGAAACATTAAAATGTGGGTAAAATGCAAACAGGGGAATATGGGTGAGTGCTGAGCGTCGGTGGTGGGGGGCCACTGCCTCACTATTGGGGGTGGTGGGAAACAGAGCCGGGGAGTCTTTGGGGGTGCTGTGAGTTGGGGGTTAGAAAGGTAGCTCTGCGGTGTGAGCAGCCCCCTAAGGAAGGACACGGGCTCTCTTTGTCCTCATACCCCACTTGTGGACACTTTCTGGACTTTTGAAATATTTTAAGTCAGGACTTGAGGCTTATACTTCTCATCTTTGAATATGTACAGTTTTTACACTTTAACATTTCTGAAATGGCTTAAAATTGATGGCATCTGGGAGTCAATGACATCCATAGCTGACCCACCAGCAGTCACATGGCGTTGCCCTTGGGGTGATGTTCAAACTCCCATTGGCTGGTGCTTAGCTCTCCTCTCGGCCACATCCCGGTGGCCCCCCAGGGTATGGCACCCTCTCTCACTCACCCTCTCTGCTTCTGGCGTTGCTGCGGTTTCGTGTGGCCTGGGCCCCCACTCCACTTCACAGTCTCTTCCCCTGCTCCCATCCTGCCCGAAGCCTTCTCTGACCCCCAGACTAGGTGGAGTCCCTTTAGTCCCTGTCTGCTTTTTAGTCCATGCCTGTGGGACTCTCCCACTGCAGACTGTGACCCTCATGGACAGGGGCCCGTGTGTCTTGCTCATCCAGCTTAACACAAAGTTCTTAAGACAGTGGGTGGTCAGTGACCATTGTGTTACAACACTTGGTGAAAAGACAGTGATTAAAATGTTGCAACGGCAACTCCTGCTAGTACAGTCCATTCTCTAGAAGCCCTCACACATCATCCTCTGATCAGGGGGACAGAGATGAAAAGATTTTCCAGGAGGCAGGGATAAGGATGGTGTCCTGGGATCAAAGGATTGCACGGCACTTTCCTCCCAACTGCCACACCTCATAGAGCGTGTGTACCCAGGGGACAACCCTCCTCCCAGCCTCTTTCACAAACCACATGGCATGTCCTTTCAGAATGCCCTCTCTGTGTCATTTGCAAATTGAGAAACTGGAGGCACAAGGCCAAACCTTGCACACGGGAACACAGAGAACCATCTGGGATGTGAATTCCTACTCCTAACTGAGGGCATCTCAGACGTGTCCTGCCTTCAAGGGCTGATGTGTGCCTCCTGGGGGGAGGAGCAGGCCAGGGGCAGTGATGGAGCTGCTCACTCAAGTTCAGTTCCCCCAAAGCCAAGCTTTTCTCTTTCAGTGGTGTTTGGTGATGAAGCAGTTGATGTCGTTGAACTACCTAGGTACCACCTGAGAATTTTGCCTTTGTCAAAATACTCTGAAGTCTGATGGTTTTTCAGCATCGACAAATCAAAAGTGCTTTATATACTTGCTAACATTTTATCATCAGGCAGGAAAGGATATTTTAATGAAAGATTGGGTCTGTCATTTTGGAAGCAACTGGCAATTCTAGCCTAAGTATTGCACTAGCCTCAAAAGCCAAACGTGACTTCTTTGTAGAATGTTTTATTGTGGATTCTAATAGAGTCTTCTCTAAATATCTAAGGCCCTTGGGGGCCATCTGGGCAGGCAGGGGTCAGATTCCTGTGGACCCTGCTGCAGTTGAGATTTTACCAAAAGCTAGTAAGTGGCCATGGGAGAGCGGGTCCTCGTTCTATTCCTGAATCCCTTTTTGTCCCCACCCTGCCACACAGAGCTACAGTCTACACATGTTTTCCTCTCCCTTTTCCCTGCTTAAGACATGAGCAGCCCCTTTAATTTTGGAGGCATTGGGGCACTGGTGACAGTCCTTCCATCTGTAGAGAAGAGAGGACAGGAAGGGTTTCCTCTATTCCATCCTCAGCAAATGCTCATGTTTTGCCATGCAGATCTGGAAGAGAATCCGGGTTCTTTGTACCAGGAAGGAGACAGTCAGGCCCTGCCATCAGAGGTCGGCTTCTCCCTTTTTATTTTGGAACCTGGCTTCAGGAGGCTCTTAGGTCCTGGCCACAGAGTGATCCCAGGCCAGTCTTTTGGGGAAGAACTGCCTTGATGAAGCACCTCTTTAGGGCAAGAATGGAGGTGATGTCTTTACTTCTCCCCTTACTCCTGGACCCTGACCTTCCTGAGAAAAAGGGAGGGCTGATGGCCACCTTGAGCCCCCCAGCTTCCTCTTTACAGGACGAAATGGTGATTCTGCTGATGAGCTCCACAGCTTCAGAACCTAACCAGCTTTCCTGTAAATGGAGCTTCCCTTGGCTGACATTTGGAAGCTCAGGGTTTATTGGAGGGTAGAGGTCCAACATAACTGTACAGTATCTGATCCCATTTTAAAGGAAATTCCGTGGCTGTGTTTCACTGAGAGCTGACCTTCTGGTGTAGTGAGAGGACTTCCAGGAAACAGCATTCAGGTGGAAGGACTTCAACAAAGACCAGAGCCTTGAAAAGACGACAGATGACAAGCAGGCACCCGAGCCTGGGTTCCAGTGTGTGCTCTTGCTGAGTTCAGGGCATATGGCGCACGTCCTAGGACACCCCAGTGTGCTGCCCAGGTGCACAAGGAAGCATGGAGGGCGAAGCTGGGAAGGGGAGGGCCGGGCCCGGAGGATGGAGAGCTGGAGCCCGTCCAGGGAGAGCCAGCACGTCCCCTCCTTGGCAGACAGCTGTGGGGAAGTAGTGGTGGGGCTTCCAGAGCCAAGCCTTGGACAGCATTCTTGTAAGTAAAGGGTCAGCGTTGATTCTGCATCCCAGACGGGAGGAGGCCACACCCCTGCAGGACTGTGTTAAAGAGCTCTGGGACAGCTTCTTCCTGTCACCAGGTGGACCTAGGTGTGGCAAGAGGGGTCCCAAGCTCCCACACACCACCTGCGGCCCCTTCTGGGGCTCCTGGGGGGGTTGGGAATTTGATGAGTGGTCAGGACAGGCCTGGGGCGGCCTTTGTGACAAGGCCCAGGCCTCTGACCTCCCTGGAACATGAGAGGCCTGCTGAGCTCCCTGACCAGGGAAGTGATGCACCCTGTCTGGCTTGGCCAGCTTTGGTTTTTAGAAAGTTTTCCCCGCTTTGCTTCTCCAGGTGATTTTCAGGCAGACAGCTAAGGTTTTGTGTGTGAATTTCTTCCTCAGAGAGGGAGGCGGGTGTTGGGGGAGGGAGCTAACACTTCCCGAGCCCTCACTCTGCTCCAGGTACTTTGGGGGGGGGGGCTTATGCTTTGAAAGCCTCACAGTTTCCCTGTGGGTTAGAGGCCATTACCTCATTTAACAGGTGCAAGAACTGACATAGAGACAGGCTGGGCCACTGTGCAGTCACCTGAGGAGCTGACCCCAAGATAGCCTCCCCTCTAGTGCGAGCAAACCCTACCTCCACACCGCGCTCTGGGAGCACCCAGCATGTCTCTGTGGGGAGAGATAACTGGCTGGGGATAACTCTCAAGGGACAGGAGAGGTCACCTGGACAGAAGATTTGGAGGTTCCAGACTGCCACTGCCGCTGGCCCTTAGGGTGCTGGTCTCAACAGTTGTGGGGAAGTTAGCCCCTTGGGAGGGTGGGCAGCAGCCCCAGAGAGGAACGGGCCAAAGATGGCCATTGGAGGATGGATGGGAACACTGGCTGCTGTAACAAATGACCCCCACTTGGTGGTGATTTTGCACAACAGACCTCATGTCTCACCCACGTAACAGTCCAAGGCAGGCATTCTTGGTCAAGGGGCAAATTTTCTCCCATGTGTTATGCCAGGGACTGGTACTCTTCCATCTTGTATCTTTGGCATCCCCCAGGCTCTTGATTTACTCTTTGTCCACCCAGCAAATGGAGAGAAGAGGACAGGCAAGTCACATCTGCTCCTTAAGAACCCCAGCCTAGAGGTGACTCTGGCACGTCTGCTACAGTCCACTGGCACAAGAACCAGTGACACGGCCTCACCTGGGTGCAAGGGAGGTGGAAAAGGTAGTCCTGGTGGGGATCCCTCCCAGGGACCACTGGGCAGGGCAGGGGAGCACGGTTATTTTTTGCACATAGCCCTCTCTGCCACAGAGGAGACACGGCCTGGAGGGAAGCAGGTGACAGGAGGAGAGGGCTGCTCTATGAGGGCCACTTATTCAGGAGTGAGAGGAGAAAGAGAAGAGAGAACCATCAGGATCCCAGTCATGGGGAGACAGGTTAACCACATAGGCAAGAGCATGGACCCTCGGCGTTGTAGACTGTCTCCCGGCTGCAGGCTTCTGGGCTGGTGCCTACATCCTGGGGAGCAAACTTAGAGCAGGGGACCCTGGTGGGGATTGGTGGTGAGCAAAAGAGAGAGAGAGTGTGTTAGGGAACGGTGACTACAGCAGAGCCAAATGTGGGGGTCCTTTCAGAACAGGGCAACCCAGGGGCGAGAGGGTCCTGGGAGGTAGCAGCACAGATCCTCCTCTGGATCTGGGTGGGAAAGTGGTCAGGCCTGGGATTCTCAAGGAGGGTCATCCACAGCTCTCCTACCATCTTCCCTGGCCAGTAGCTTGGAAACAGTCCACATAAATGCAAATGCACCAAGGAAGGCATATATAACAGGTGAAGTTGATTTGAATTATGTGAATAACTGGCAGTATGAAAACTCTGAAAATCTGGACAAGCGAGTTGGATTTTAATCCTTCACTATGTTTCATGAGTGAGTAAAGCAGATGACTAATATTTTATTTTCCAGAGCTGAGATTCAATCTTTCTGCTGTCTGTCTGGGATATTCAAAAGACATCATTTTAGACCAGTGGTGAAACAAAAACTATCTATGACCCCAGTAGGAAGTGATTGAGCGTGAGTAAGACATGAGGAGGGCAGAAACAATGGAAGGGACTTTTTGATGGAAACAAAAGAAAATTGATTTAAAGAAAAGAATATTTGCTTAGTGCCATGGACAGCTCTTAGTTGTCCTTGGGAGAAAATGAATGTTTAAGTACACAGCATGAGAGTCAAGAGCAGCAAATTACATCTTTTTATCCTTCCATACACCACCCCCCAGCCACGCACACTCAGCCAAAAATGATATAATACGTAAAGCCAAAAATTTGAGTGGGAAAGAAACTTAATAATGATAATTAAATGGATAAACATACATTCTGCCAAAAGTTCAGCAATGTTGTAATCAGCTGAGTGAGTTTCTCAGAGATTCTCAACATGAAGCTTCTTGGTTTGTCAGGAAACGTAGCGAGCTTTCGGCTGGAGCATTGTGAGCCAGAATTCGCTGCCCTGGTTTTCTTCAGAAAGTCTCAGGATGGACCAAAAGGTTGATGGAAAAGGAGAAATGGAAGGAACAAAATGGAAACGTTCTGGTGGACCTCAGGCTGCCACATGGCCTGCCAAAGAAATCCTTGCAGCAGAGGACAGAGAGGCATTCATTACATCACTCGGCCCAGGGTTGCAAGAGCGGGAAGAGCAAATTACAGGAAAAGTGGGCTGTGCAGCCTTTTAATGCTGATGCAAGTGAAGAAGGTGGCCCTGTTACCGACAGAAGCTTCCAGCTTCTCCCTGCAAGCCAGCCCGTCTGGCAGGAATGATCCACCCTGCCAGCCGGATTCCCAGGGCTGATGTCACAGCAGCAGTGAGGGAGGGAGCGTAAGCAAGAGAGAGGATTCAGGGAAATAAGGGGGATCCCCAGGACAGTGAGGTGCTCAGGCTCTCTGACTGTAAATGAACGCTCAGAATCAATCAAGCAAAGCCCAGACAAGATGTAGGGGAGAGGCAGCTGGCCCCACGAGCCTGAGCCAGAGGCTCAACTCCAAACCCTTCTTAGGTAGTGTTGCAGGCTCCCTCCCAGGGCCCTAGCTCAGCCTGCCACAAGCCTCAGGTACTGCCGTGTGGTGTGTTCCTGCCGAGAAGCTGCCCCGGGAACAGTCCCGGCTCTACTCTTTGGCCCAGAGCAGGAAGCCTGTGCCATGCAGGCCTGCACTCCAGCTGTGGGCAAGGTGTCAGCATGGAAGTTCAGGGTCTATGTCTAAAGTCCACAAACCTCAAAACTAAAGCCAACCTCCCTTCCCCAGCCCTCACTGACTCCCTGCCCTTCTGACTCCTCCCAGGAAGCCACAAGAAAGGGGTCCTGCACCATTTGCCTCCCTGGCCAGAGCAGATTTGGGACAGTAGGAAGATGTGTTCTGTGCACCCCAGTGACACTAGTGCCACAGAAACTGAACGTTTGTTTTGGCCTGAATGTTTGTGTCCTCCCCAAATTCATATGATGAGGCCAGAACCACCAATGTGATGGCATTAGGGGGTGGGCCTTTGGGAGGTGATTAGTTTAAGCTGAGGTCAGGAGGGTGAGGCCCTCAAGATGGTATTAGAGCTCTTATAGGAAGAGGAAGAGACCCTAAAGAGCTTGCTCTCTCTCCACCATGTGGGGACACACTGTTCATTTACAGTGTGCAAGCCAGGAGTGGGCTCCCAACAAGAACCAAGTCTGCCAGCACCTTGACCTTGGGCTTCCAGCCTCCAGAACTTCGAGAAATAACTGTCCTGTGTTTGAACCCCCAGTCTGTGGTATTTTGTCATGGCAGCCCAGGCTGACTGAGACCTTGCACCATGAGCCTCAAGCCCACCAGGTGGCTCCTGGGGCATGTGGTTGCCGTGGCGTGTTACCAGGTCAGATGCCAGGTGAAAATCCACCTATTTTGTGGCCAGTATTCCAAGACATGGGTGACATCAGGCAAGGGGGGGTGTTGACGTGCCTGTTTCCAGAGGAGGATGGGTGAGGGGTCTCCCATCATGCAGACAGCTGCCAGTGCCCCACAGGCACCTTATGCAGAGCAGGGACCTGCTGTGTTTATATTGCCCCTTTCCAGATCCCTGCCTCGTGCTGACTGTGATTTGGAGCATAGCCACTGAGTACCACAGAGACAGGCTGGAATCCCGGCCAAGCCCTCTACATAGGTGACCTTGAGCATATCAATCTACCTGGTGTGTGGAGGAGACTCCCAAGCTTGTCTGGATCCAGCGCTCCACACTCTCAGACCACATGGAGGCTCCATTTTTGTTCCTCCTTAGGCAGGGCCACAGGCCCCCTCTGAGCCCAAGGGCTGTGAGAGAGGTGACATGGGTCACTTCTGAGCCGAATCACTGAGTTGTTGGTTCTATTGGTCTTTTTCACAATTCATTTGGGGAAATGCTCCAAAGTGAGGAATTGGTCCAGGTGTAGACCTGAGCCTAGATAAACCCAGCGGGCCACTGAGACTGCCTGAGGTTGCTGTGTGTGCACGTGTGCACACACACCCACACACGCACACCAGTTACAGGATGAAACCTAATGGGGACAGTCTAGATTTGACTACTGCTAGGTTGTCTTGACTTAAACCCACCTGGCTGGTCATGCCAGTTAGTATTTTTTAAATGCCTGAAAACCCTTGGGAGGAATGGCCTTGGGCGAGTTAAGATGGATGCCTACACAATAACCAGGGGTATTGTGGGCCCACAGGGCAAACTGGAGAGCTGCAAGGTCCTTCTCTTGTAATCAGAATTGTCCATCAGCTCCCAGAGAAGATTGGTTCCTGACAGGGAAGCTCTCTGGAAATGGACCTGAACCTACCCTTAGTTCACAGGTCACAAATGGAGCCCATTTTAGCACAGAGGTTCCAGGCCAGGGTCTATGGATTAACTTTGGGGTCCTTTCAAACTCATCGTAAATTGTGTGCAAGCAGGAATTTTTGGTCATTGTATTCTCAAAGGAATCTATGACCTCCTCAGTTTTAAGAACAAGTAGAACAAGAGGTTAATGCATTCTAGGGAAGAAGGATTTTTTTTGTCAACTATGCAAATAAACAGAAAGGCATCCTTTGCCAATTGCTGCATAGACAGCCTGTGCGAAGCCAATTCTAGTCACTTGATTAACATTATTGTTACTTTCCTAGTAATTCCTGGACCAAAAACCTCCCTTGGTACCACTTTTCCTGGCCAAATGGTGCTTTCTTCCAAATGCCTTGAGGTGCCTCTCAAATTTTGGAGGGTAGCCAATGCCACAACTCTGCGAACACTCTTAACCTTTCCAGGCCTCCAAAGGGCTACAAAAGAGTAGCTTATCACAATGTCCCCTTTTCTTTCCACATTGTTTTGTGGCTTTTTATACTTTATTCTCTATCTCATTTCCAAAAAAGATTTGAGGTATCTGATTTTGTCAAGATTCAGGGTGTGAATACTCTGCATATCTTACCAATGTCATTTCAGCACAATACTCAAGGGGCCCGAGACACTCAAGAGTCGGTTAACAAAATTGTTTAATTCACTGAGGATTAATGAGAGAAAAGTTTCCGTTTGCTTCATTCTCAACAGTCTGAAATGCATGTATTTGCTCTCTCCTCTGTGGAAACCAGCAAGGGTCTCCAGAATTAATTCTCTCTTCAGATAGTTAAGGTGGTTCCTTTGGGCTTTGATGGGTTTAGGGCCACCATCCTAAGTTTGCCTCCCAGCTGGTGACAAGAGCTAAGACCATTTTGGTTTGATTGTTGGTGTTGCTGTGCTCTAATTATATCCTTGATGTGAATTTGTGTTATTGTGATTTCTTTTTCTGTTACAAGAGAGTCTTTCCAAAATAACCTGATGAATTTAGAGTTTTGATTATGCTCCAGTTTATTAAGGTTTTTTTTTTTTTCTGTAGTAAAACCTCTGAATTGAAGAGGCCAGAAGCATGAAGGCCTACAGGTTGTGTCCAGCTGGCCCCTGACATGAACACACTTGGATGTGTGGATGGAGATGGCTTTGAGAAGGATTCTTATTTCTCCACGTTGAAGGCAGGGCCTCCCCAGCTCCTAGGGAGGGAGGCTGTGTTAGTCCTTGGCCAGGGAAGTCTGCTCAGCCTTTCTCTTTTGGATGCCATTCCCAGGAGTACAAATGATCGTGGTTCTGACGGGACCTTGTATTGAGAGAGACATCTACAAACGCGTGCCATACAACCAATGTCTCCATCCCCAGTGCCACCAGGGGCAGCCACAGAGCCTTCTCTCCAAGAACAGGAGCACAAATTGGTGCTTGTCACTTCTCACTTGGCTGTTCTGGCTGGACACCAGCCACTACCCAGTGGAGTGTGGGCAGTGAAAGTCATTAAAGTTCTTGATTCTGGCCTTTGGGTCACAGGTACCATCTGACCCATCCCCCCAGAGCCCTGATGAAAATTGTCCTGCCCCGGTGCTGGGAGAAGAATCAGTGGAGACACAAAGAAGGGGTGGTCCAAAGGGTTAATTGACAGATGACTGGAGTCAGAAGCAGAACTTGAGCCAGGAACATATAACCTGGTCAGATGGAGGCCCCTCTCTCTGGGTGACCAGAGAGAGCTGGGTGTCCTCATGGTGGCTTTGTGGATGGTGGGTGAGAAGTCTTCTGTGGGAAAGGCCAGCAGCCAAATAAACAACCAACAGATCATTGCAACTACTTATCAATCTTTTGGGTAAAAGTCTATTGGTTGTTTAATTGGATCATCACCATCATAGAAGCAGTCTTTAGAGACCAATGGTCTCATGGAACAGATAAGACAGACACCCAGAGAAGCTGTGTGAGGTGCCCAGAGCCAGGCCACAGGCCCAGGCCTCACTCCTCCCCCAACAAAGGATGGTGCCATCTGCTCCATCAGTCCATTGACCCACATCTGGTTGGGACCACTTCCTTGTCTTCAGAGCATAGGAAATCCAGTGCCTTGTGCCTGAGCTACTTCTATAGGAGGTTTGGAATACTCCTGATGATCTTCTTAGACTTTTGGGGTGTTGCTAACTTTGGAAGTAGAAAATCATAAGGAGGGATTGGATAGAGCTCCCTGAGTTGCCATACCACTCTTGGTCCTCCCTTACCAGGAATTTCATAAACTTTCAATTCTTAAAGGTTACTGAGCCAGTGACATCCTGAGCTGTCATCAGCTAGCCCTTGAGTGCTTGCTAAGAGCTGATGCACAGTTTGTGGGGACTTGGGCTTCTGACTCAGGCCAAGGAGCCTGGGCTGGCCTGACCTTGGCCCTTGCACACTCCCTGGATATCTGTGCCACCCTACGTTGTTGGATAAATGCAGTGAAACTGTTCTCTGACTCCATATCTGCCATTTCTTGACTAGGAGACAATGACGTTTCTTAGGACATAAAGCAAAGCCAAGCTGGGAGGACTCCAAGGTAACTGGGGGTGTCTGTAGTGCAGAACCAGAGCAAGGAAAGAGCAGCCAAGAGAAGCTGGGGAGGCAGCATGGCAGTGGCATTCTGCGTCAGAGGGGCAGCGACTCACTCCCGTTCAGTGAAAAGTCAGGATTCAGCAGGTACTGAATCCTGACTCTTCCTTTGCCCCTTCTCAGTGGCTCACATGCTAAGACACTATGTGGCTGAATAAAAGAGTCTCTGCCTACACAGTCTCTGTCTAGAATGACAGGACCTAGCACTTCAACTTCACAGACAGTCTTAGGGGTGAATGGTGACTCCACATGTGTTTATTGAATACATACATTGTGTTGAAAGGAATTAAAAATATGTAGTATGAATGGAGTTCCTGCCACATGCCAGATGGTGTTGGGCACTTTACTACTGTGTGGCATCTAATCCTCACAAAACCTTCTAAGGAGGTGCTGTTATCACCTCTACCTCAGACATGCGGAAACTAGACTTGGCCTGGGGTGACTCTCCCCAGGCTATGTGGGTAGAGCAGCAGAATGAGACTCAAACTCAGGTCTGTGCTACTCCAGGGTCCTATATTTCATGTGGCCTGACAGTCTCTCAGTCATAGATGATGGTGGCTTTGAGGGATCAGAGGGCACGATGGCTTCAGGAAGGCATTTAAGCAGGGCAATTCTTGAAAATGGGTAGAACTCAGATAAGCAGAGAAGAAAGGAGGTAAGTTCCAGGTAGGATGTAACAGCAGGGACAAACACATGTAACTGGTTTGATGGATGGAGAAGGAACAAGTTTGGTCAGAATCAAGCAGTGTTTCTAGCAGGGGCACTGCTGGTGTCAGGATGGGACAACTGCCTGGGACTGTCCTGGGCATCAGAGGGCAATTTGCATGCTTGGACCCTGCCCACCAAATGCCAATTGCCACCCCCATCCTTGGGACAACCAAAAGGCTTCCATGCATTTCCAGACACCCTCTAGGGCACCTCTGGTTGAGAACCACTAGAGCAGATGAGAGTTGGAAATCAGGGTGAGATTTGGGAACAGACTAAAGAAGGCCTTGGAAGCCAGAGGAACAAGCTTGGCCTTGATCCTTAAGAAGATGGGAAATCACTGAAGGTTTATGGGCAAGGAAGAGTGTTGGGGGAAGTACAAGGGAGGAACTGGTGTGGAGGAGAAATTGGGGAAAGGGAGACCTCATATTCAAATGAGAGAAGGCTGTCAAGATAGCTGAGAATACCCGTGAGTCACCTGCTGCCTTTCCTACTGTGGTCAGTCTTGTATGCACATGGGAAAGGGTCTAACACCACAACCAGAAGGGGTGATAACAAGACAGATGTGAAGGATGATCTCTAATCCACTTTCAGAGGAATCAGGAGCTCTGTGCTCAAGGTACTAGGGATCAAGACTATATAATAAAGAGATACCCTACTCTGATATTGTTAACGAAGGGAAAATAAGAAAGGGAGTGAGGGAAACTAGAAGAAAGTTGGCTGGCGAAGGGGTGGCTGGCAAAGATTATTTCTTCTGTGTTTTATTCAGATCTATTTAAACTATCTCTGAGCCTGCATCCCTTTATCCAAGAGGTCATCAAACTTTATCTTGTAAACTTCACCCCAGAATTAATTTACAAATAAGGAACATGCTGTACCAGATATGTGTACTTGATACAGTGATCACAGGGATCTCATGTCCACACTAATGGGTCCCCAGAAAACTTAGCCCTTTATCGCCAGGCAGAGAAAATTGCAGGCTCTGTGAGGTAGAGGAAGAAGCCCTCTGAGATCCATGCATGAGATGCCTGGGCCAGATTGGAGAGGTCTGAGGAGATAGCTGTCTTCATATGTGTCCTGTAAGGGGGAAGTTCCACTGGGGAGTGAAAAGTGAAACCCAAACCCCTGGTTGTCACTTGGGACCACCGGGCATCACACTTTGGCCTGGAAAAGATGCTGCAATTGCTTGCATTCCAGTTATCAGACAGCTTCAAGAATGATATGTAGTTTTGTTTATAAGGAAAAATACCAAGCCTCTGAGAAATTTCCCAGAACAATGATTGTAACTCATGACAAGACAGAGCATGTAACATTTTTCTGGCGCCTTGGTCTTGATTGCTGATGTAGAACCTTATGGGATTTTCTTTGTCCTCCTCTGAGGAAGTTATACTTTTTTCACCAATAATACTGATTTTAAAAAGTGAAACTTCATGGGTCTTTGGGGAGAATTCAAAGGAATCCTAACCTGAGATCAGTGTTCTAAAGAACCTGCTCTGCTCTATTTCAGCTGGGCTGTAAATCATTACTTCCCATGCAGAGTGGGGGCTGATTTTGCAGTGTGTTATCACACCGATACTGGATTTTAACTCAGGGGATGGGGTGAAGTGATCCTGATTTAATAAAATTTAAAATTTTCCCAAGTCTTACCAACACCCACCACAATATGATAACAGAGCAAGTTTTGCTATGTATTTATTGAGGAATACCATCCAGGGATATATTCCATACTTTCATCAGTTCTGAAAATTGCTGGTCATTATCTTTTCAAATACTGACTTTGCCTTGTTCTTTCTTTCCTTTACTCTGACTCTACCTAAATGCGTGTTTATCTACTAACTCTATCTTCCATATCTCTTAATCTCTCTTTCATATTTTCCATTTTTAAATGTGTCTCTGTGTTTCATTCTGGATAATATCTACTAACTTAACTTCCAGTTCTCAAATTATTTCTTTAGCTTTTTCTAACCTTTTGTTAAAAGATCTGAGTTTAGAGGAGAACTCTGTGAAGATGGTGCAGTAGGAAATGCCAGGAATCTATCTCTTTACCAACAATTGTACTGCAGAATCTGTCTGGCATACAGTTTTGGAACTCTGGAATCTGTTGAAGGCTTACAACTTCCAGGGGAAGACTTAGATCATAAATTGTGGTTAATTTTGGTCAATTTCAGCTCTTAGCACAGTAGCTGCTTACCCATCACCCACCCCCAGCCACGTGTCAGGCAGTGTGTCTGTGTTCCTGGAACAGCCTGCACACTTCTTGGAGGAGGCAGGGAGGGCAAAAAGACTTTGTTCTCCTGTCCTCCAAGTATCAGGATCTGTACCAAATGTGATCACTGATTGTTGCTTTTGATCACAGAGATGCAGTCAAAGAGGCATGCAGCCATTGTTTTTGCACCTCTTCCCACTGTTGGGAGCTCTTTCCCCTCTGGCCAAAGTGACTTCCAGGGGATTTAAAAGGCTGCCATCTCTTTTTTCTCCAGTTTATTTTTTTCTTTCTCCCCCTTTTGGGAATCAGACATTAAAAAGTAGGACACTCAAAAAACAACTGCATTTACAGGGAAAATTTAGAAGTGACCAGGCATCCTAGGGAAAGGCTCAGAAAAGACCTGAGAAGACCTTAAGTGTACAATTCAGCCTGATTTTCTACATAGCTATGGCCTACAACAATTTAAAAAATGAACAAATAAACAAAAACAGTAACAAAAAGCAGCAAACTCTGGGGAAGGGGGAGATTCTACTTTCCAGAGTTCCCACATTATTAGATTCAAATGTCCATTGTTCAACAAAAAATTATAAGGTACACAAAGAAACAAGAAAGTATGACCCATTCAAAGGAAAAAATAATTCAGCAGACTCTGTCCCTGAGAAAGACTTAATGGCAGATATAATAGACAAAAACTTTAAAACAGCCATCTTAAAGATGTTCCAAAAGCTAAAGGAAGATGTGGAGAAAGTGAAGAAAATGATGTGTGAACAAAATGTATATATCAATAAAGAGATAAGAAATGCTCAAGAGATAGAAAACCTAAAAATAAACCAAAAAGAATTCTGGAGCTGAAAAGTACAATAACTGAAATGAAAAATTCACTAGAGATTCAAAGCCAGATTGAGTAGTCAAAAGAAAGAATCCATAGGGCTTCCCTGGTGGCATAGTGGTTAAGAATCTGCCTGCCAATGCAGGGGTCATGGGTTTGAGCCCTGGTCCAGGAAGATCCCACATGCCGCAGAGCAACTAAGCCCATCTGCCACAACTACTGAGCCTGCACTCTAGAGCCCACGAGCCACAACTACTGAAGCTCATGTGCCACAACTACCGAAGCTCGTGTGCCTAGAGTCCGTGCTCCACAACAAGAGACGCCCCTGCTCACCGCAACTAAAGAAAGCCCGCGCGCAGCAATGAAGACCCAACACAGGCAAAAACAATATAAATAAACAAACAAATTTATAAAAAAAAATAAAGAAAGAGAGAATCCACAACCTTGAAGATGAGACAATGGAAATTATTGAATCTGAGGAACAGAAGAATAAAGATCAAAGAAAAGTGAACAGAGACTAAGGGACCTTTGGAACACCATAAAGTGGATTAGCATATGCACTGTAGGAGTCCTAGAAAGAGAAGAGAGAGAATATTTTTTAAAATAATGGCTGAAAACTCCCCAAATTCAATTGAAAACATAAATATAAACATCCAAGAAGCTTAATAAACTTCAAGTAAGATGAGCTCAAAGAGACCCACGCTGAGACACACTATAATTAAAGTTTTAAAAGTCAAAGACAAATAGAAAATCTTAAAAGCAGTGAGAGAGAAGTGAATCATCGTATATGAGGAAGTAAGTAAAATTGTGAGCAGATTTCTCATCAGAAACATTGGAGGCCAGAAGACAGTAAGCCAATATATTCAAAGTGCTAAATGAAAAAACTGTCAACCAAGAACCCTATATCCAGTAAAACTGTCTTTCAAAAGTAGGGAGAAATCAAGGTATTTCCAGATAAACAGAAGCTGAGGGTGTTCATGACCACCAGACACAACCTACAAGAAATGCTCAAAGGAGTCCTGCAAAATGAAGTCAAAGGACACTAGACAGTAACTTGAGCAGTATGGAGAAATAAAGATCTCAATAAAGGTAAATACAGGGGCAATTATAAAAGCAAGTATTATTGTAAAAATGGTTTTTAACTGAACTTTTTGTTTTCTAAATGATTTAAGAGACTAGTACATTTAAAGAATAAAACTATTACTAGTGTAAAAAAGCTAGTACTACTGTAACTTTTGTTTATAACTCCAAATCTTTTTTTCCACACAATTTAAAAGACCAATGCATTTAAAATAATTATTAGTTTGTGTTTTGGGGCACACATATATAAAGATGTAATTTTGTGACATCAACTGCACATTAGCCCAATTAGATGTAACAGGCATGTAGAACATTCTACTCAACAAACACAGTATATACATTCTTCTCAAGTGCACATTGGACATATTCCAGGATAGACCATGTGTTAGGCCACAAATTAAGCCTCAATAGATTTTAAAAGATATGTATTACACAAAGTATCTTTTGTAATCACAATTTTATGAAGTTAGAAAACAATAACAAAAGGAAAAATGGAAAATTCACAAAATTCTGGAAATTAAACAACACACTTTTAAATACCCAGTGAATCAAAGAAGAAATCACAAGGGAAATTAGAAAATACTTAAAGATGAATGAAAATGAAAACACAACATACTAAAACTTACGGGAAAACGGGAAAGTTCCTAATGGGGATGTTTATAGATGTAAACATTTACATTAAAAAAGAAAGATCTCAAATCCACAACTTAACTTTACAACTTAAGGAAATTAAAAAAGAAGAACAAATTAAACCTAACGCTAGCAGAAGGAAGGAAATAATAAAAATTGGAGCAAATATAAATTAAATAGATAATAGAAAACAATAGAGGAAACAATGAAACCAAAAGTTGATTCTTTGAAAAAAATCAACAAAACTGACAAACCTTTAGATAGATGGATCAAGAAAAAAGAGAAAACTCAAATTACTAAAATCAGAAATGAAAGTTGGGACATTATTACCAATTCTATAGAAATAAAAAGGATTGGAAGAGAGTAATATGAACAATTGCATGCCAACAAATTGGCATAATCTAAATGCAATGAGCAAATTCCTAGAAACACAAAACATATGAACACTAAATCAGGAAGAAATAGAAAAATCTGATTAGGTATATAACTAGTAAGAGTACTGAATCGGTAACCAAAAATCTCCCAACAAATAAAAGTCAGTGACTTGATGGTTTCACTAGTGAATTCTACCAAACATATAAAAAGGAACTATACCAATTTTTCTCAGACTTTTCCCAAAAAAATTGAAAAGGAGGGAACACTTCCTAACTCATTCTGAGACCAGCATTACCTTGATACCAAAGCCAAACAAAGACACTACAAGAAAAGAAAACTACAGACCAATATCCTTTATGAACATTGATGCAAAAATCCTCAACAAAATACAGCAAACAGAATTCAGCAGCATATTAAAAGGATTATACACCATGACCAAACAAGTGGGATTTGTTCCAAGTGGGATTCATTCCAAATGGGAATGCAAGGATGGTTAAATATAAATTAATGACAATGTAATATGTCACACCAACAGAATGAAAGGAAAAACTCAAGTAATCATCACAATTGATGTAGGAAAAGCATTTGACAAAATTCAACATGCTTTCATTATAAAAACACTTAAAAAACTAGGACTAGAAGGAAACTATCTCCACATCATAAAAGGCATATATGAAAAACCCACAGCCAACATCGTACTAAATTGGTGAAAAACTGAAAGCTTTTTTTCTAAGATCAGGAACAAGGCAAGAATGCTTGCTTTCATGACTTCTATTTAACATAGTACTGGAACTTTTAGCCAGAGCAATTAGGCAAGATAAAGAAATAAAAGGAATCCAAACTGGAAAAGAAGTAAAATTACCTATGTTTGTGGGTGATATGATCTTATATGTAGAAAACCCTAAAGATTTCACCAAAAAAACTGTTAGATCTAATAAATGACTTCGACAAAGTAGCAGGATACAAAGTCAACACACAAAAATCAGTAACACTTCTATACATGAACAATGAACAATCTGAAAAGGGAGTTACAAAAACAATTTTATTTACCACAGTATCAAAAAGAATAAAATACTTAGGAATTAGCTTAACCAAGGATGTAAAACACTTGTACAATGAAAACTACAAAATACTGCTGAAAGTTAAAGAATGCATAAGCAAATAGAAACATATCCCATGTTCATGGATTAGAAAACTTAATATTATTAAAATGTCAATACTACCCAAAGTGATCCACAGATTCAATGTAATCTCTATCAATATCCCAATGACATTTTTTGCAGGAATAGAAAAACCCATCTTAAAATTCGTATAGAAGCCCAAGGGACCCCTGAATAGCCAAAACAATCTTTGAGAAGAAGAACACTATCAGAGGACTCACACTTCTCAATTTCAAAAATTACTACCAAACTACAGTAATCAAAGTAGTGTGGTATTGGAATAAAGACATTGATAAAGATCAATAGAATAGAATAGAAAGCCCATAAATAAACACTTGTATATATGGCCAAGTGATTTTTTGACAAGGGTGCCAAGACTGTCATTTAATGGGGAAATGACAGTCTTTTCAACAAACAGTGCTGGGAAAACTGGATATCCACATGCAAAAGAATGAAGTTGGATCCCTACCTTAAAACCATATACAAAAATTAACTCAAAATGGATCAAGGACCTAAATGTAAACTCTATAGCAATAAAACTCTTAGAAGAAAGCATAGGACAAAAGATTCATGACATTGGGTTTGGCAACCAATTTTTGGATATGATAACATATCCATGGGAACAAAAGGAAAAATAGACAAATTGGACTTTATGAAAACTAAAAATTTTGTGCATCAAAAAACACCATCAACACAGCCTAAAGGCAACCCACAGAATGGGAGAAAATATTTGCAAATCATATATCTAACTGGTAATTGATTTATATCTGGAACATATAGAAAACTCCTAAAATTCAAAACAAAAAACAAACAATCCAGTTTTAAAATGGGCAAAGGTCTTGAATAGATATTTCACCAAAGAAGATATACAAATAACCAATATACACATTAAAAGATGCTCAACATCACTAATCATTAGGAAAATGTAAATCAAAACTACAATGAGATACCACCTTACACCCATTAGGATGGCTACTTTTAAAAGAACAGAAAACAACAAATGTTGGTGAAGATATGATGACGTTGGAATACTTGTAGACAATTAGTGGGAATGTAAAATGGTATAGCTGCTGTGGGAAACAATGGTGGTTCCTCAAAGATTTAAAGATAGAATTACCATATGATTCAGTAATTCCACTTCTGGATATTTACCCAAAAGAATTGAAAACTGGATCTTGATGAGATATTTGTACACTCATGTTCCTAGCAGCATTGTTCACAATAGCTCAAATGTAGAAGCAACCCAACTGTCCATAGACAGATGATGAGCAAAATGTGGTATATACATACAATGGAATATTATGTAGCCTTGAAAAAGAAGGAAATTCTGCAATGTGTGACAACATGTATGAATCTTGAGATCATTATGCTAAGTGAAATAAGCCAGTCACAGAAGGACAAATACTGTATGGTTCCACTTATATAAGATACTTAGAGTAGTTAAATTGACAGAGACAGAAAGTAGAATGGTGGTTGCCAGGAGCTGGGGAAAGGGGAGAATGGGGAGTTATTGTTTAATGAGTTTCAGTTTTACAAGATGAAAAGAGTTATTGGGATGGATGTTGGTGATGGTTTCACAAGAATGTCAATCTATTCAAACCACTGAATGGTACACTTAAAAATGGTTAAGATAGTGAACTTTATGTTATGTGTATATACCATAATAAACTTTTTTAAAAGGAAGGAAATGTTGATACTATGACATGGGTGAATCTTGAAGACATTATGCTAAGTGATTTAAGCCATACACAAAAGGAAAAATACTGTATGGTTTCACTCATATGAGGTACCTAGAGTATTCAAATCCATAGAGACACAAAGTAGAATGTTGGTTGCCAGGGTCTGGGGAGGAGGCAACGGGGAGTTAGTATTTAAAGGGTACAGAGTTTCAGTTTGGGAAGATGGAAATGTTCGGGAGATGGATGGTGGTTATGGCTACCCAGCAATAAGAATATATTTAATGCCACTGAATTGTACACTTAAAAATGACTTAAATGTTAAGTTTCATGTTATGTTATATTTTACCAAAATAAAAAACAAGTTAAAAAAAGATAAGAGTTTTAAATTTTGATGATTCTTTTAAAAATTATTCCTAGAAGTTCTATTTGGTTCTATTTCAAATTTTCTGTCACTTTTTATAGATTCTTATTCTCTGCAGATATTTTTTAAGCTTTAAATATCTTTTAAAACCATAAATTACAGTTATTTTGTAATCTATGTCTTATGTTTCTAATACCGGACTTTTTTGTAGGTCTGTTTCTGCTGTCTATTGTTTCCGCTGGATCTCACCATGGTGCCTTTTTCCTTATGGGCTTGGTTATTTTTTATTGCATGCTGCTCATTTTCCTTGAAAAAGTATTTGTGGGACAAAATGTTTTCTTTCAGGATTTGCATTTGTTTCTGCAAGTTGTCTGGGGTCACTCCCACCAAGGCCACTTTAAACCAAACTCACATTTGAGCTTACTTTGGGACCCTCCTAGAAATGTGAACTTGGGTTACAAATCTCCATAAAGGTCAACTTATGATTACAAATTTTTAGGGGATTCCCTCCTCCCATTCTGCTCAGCGTCTCAGCAACTCTCATTTAGTTCCCTGATTCATCTTTTTTTCTAAGAGTATAGCTTTTCAGGTTCATAGAATATTGTGGGATATTCTCCTGTTACACTTTTGACTTTTGCCCCCACACCATCAAGAGGCCAATCAAAGTGCAGGTTTGCTTAGATCAACAAATGCACTTGGACAGAAATAGAGACACAGATGTAGAGGACAAACGTATGGACACCAAGAGGGGAAAGTAGGGGGTTGGTGGTGGGATGAATTGGGAGATTGGGATTGACATATATACATTAGTATGTATAAAATAGATAACTAATAAGAAACTGCTGTATAGCACAGGGAACAACTTCACTTCGCTGTACGGTAGAAACTAACACAACATTGTAAAACAACTATATCTCAACTAACTAACTAACTAACTAACTAAATAAATAAATAAACAAAAACAAATGTCCTTGGAGCAAAAGCAGCTCCAGTACTGCTCTTACTGCTCCCTCTTTCCCTTAGATTTTTGTCCTGTTACTTTACTACTAGATTCTTTACTACCAGATTGAAACATATGGAATTATTATCAGTTGGCCATTTTTGGCTGTCAAAAGGCAAATCTAATAAATCTAATATTTAGCCAGCCTTTGGATATTTCTTCTATTTTTATCTAGCATTTTAAATTGTTTTCAGCAGGAGGGTTGGCCAAGTAATCTTGTCTGCCAAATTCCCAGAAATGGAGTCTATCTTTCAGCTGTCCCTGATGATGGTTGTGGGAAGACTTCCCTTTCCAAAGCCAGCTCATTCATGTGTAATCTCTGGAAACTTTCTCCTACAGATTATCTCCTTATCTCGGGTGATCACAATTTCTCTCTTTTAGCTAATTCCTTCTCATCTGCCTTTTTTGGTTAAAGTTTATGTTTCTCTCTTTACTAGAAAACATTTTAAGCAAGTGGGAATGACCTTCTCTTTCTCACAATTTACCTTCTATTTACCAGAGAGAGTAAAGCAGGAAAAAGAAAGACGATGAAAAACCAGAAATAAATGAAAAGGAGACACAGTTGAAAGGCAAAAGGGTGTTGTGAAAGGCTAATGTGAATGACAGTCCAGGATTGCAGCCACGTTGTTGGCTGACCACAGCCGGTTTCATTTGGAGCAGGAAGATAGAGAGCCACAGGAAAAAGATATCCAAAAAAGAAACAAAACTGATAGATTATTGGATGTGTTTAAATGTTTTGAGAGGAGAATGTATCAGAAGTGATGCTAGTGAATAACTAAGCAAAACAAAATAATAATGACAACATACATATACACACATCTAAAACAAAGAAACAAACAGAAAAATAAAGCCATTATTAACTCTGGGAAAAAGAAAAGCTGTAAGTAAAGGAAAGATGGTCATAGTCATTGGGTGCATGGCTCATCTATAGATAATATTTACAAAGCCTTGACTTTATGAATATGGAAAATTGGTTTATTGTGAAAAAACTATATTAAGAGATGTGGAATATACATGTGGGTGAGGGGTGGTGTAAGAGACTTAACTTCTTGTTTTCCATTTGGGGAAGTGAATAGGTAGTATCTAAACCTAAAAAATAAAAAGATACTAATATAAGCATGTCATTTAGAAATACGGCACTGTGAAAAAGTCAGAAAAAATAGCTAAAAGAGATAATAGTGGCTTTGTCTGAGGATATGGAAACAAGAGTGTGGCAAGAAACTGCTGCTTTTAAATTTTAAGTCTTCTAGTATTATATGATTTTTAAATATATGCTTTTATTACTAAGATAAAAAAATAAAAATTAATTAAAAATATAAATATTAGAAATAAAGGTGAATTTGGCTTTATATGCAGTTGTAATTGATTGTACATCTTGAAAACTCAAGAGACTAAAAAAATAGTATCGGTAAGAAAATTAAGTGAGCTTGCTGGATACAAGGTAAATATATAAAAATCAGTAGGCTTTCTTCATATTAACAAAATTTAGTTAGAAATGAAAATAGAAAGATCCTACTCACATTCGTGACAAAAATTCAACAATATTCATAGAAATAAATCTAGCAAAAAGGAAATAACACCTATTGAAGAAAATTATATAACTTTATTAAATAAAGTAAAACAATGAGGGAGAGACATACTGTGTTCCTAGATATAAACACAAATTTGTATAAAAACAAAAATAAAACATAGTTCTAAATGGAATTCCAATGTTATATGTTGGGGTTGAACAAATATTTATATGTTGGGGTAATATGAAAGAATAAAGTCTGAGAATAACTCAGAACATTTTATAAGAGAATGGTGGCAGGGGAGTGGTTTGCCTCCCCAGATTTTTACAACTCACTTTAAAACTGCTTTAACAATTGGCATAAAAATAATCACATAAATCAGAAACAAATGAAACAAAATAAAGTCCATAAATATTAACATTTTTATTGTCTTTACATTGTTTCACTTATTATAGACATGTATTGCTTCATAATTTTAAAAATCTAATAAAGATAATTAAATAAAATCTAATGAAGTATGTCTATTTAAATGTGTTTTTAATATCTTTTTAGAAAAACAATGGTATTTTTGTCAGATGACTTTTTCTTTTTCTGCATGTCTTACTTCATTTTAAAATTCCAAGGATTATTGTCAAGTATCCAATAACAGAAGTATATTGAGAAAAATGTGTATGTCCCTCTTCAAGACCTAGTCCCAGTTCCTTCCCCAGAGGAATTTTAGAGTGTACCCTCTCCATTGATTATTAAGATCTCTTTGCATGCTTTCAGATAGCACAGTCAGTTTTTGGTCCACACTACCATGCAAAGTGAGGACCACTATATGTGTATTTAAGTACTTGTCTTTTAAAAACTAAAATAGAATAATTCTGTACTTATTGTTTTAAAAAATTCCTTTTAAAATATCAAATTTAAAAGAAGTATAGATTGTAAAAAAAATTTTCTTGTTGCTTTATTCATTCACTTGTGTGTACATTCAACAAAAACTTTTTTAGTCAATATAACAATTTATTGTTAAATAATTCTACTTTAAATAACTCTGGGCAATTAGTTTTTATGGATGAGTATCTTATGGAGTTTTTTTTATTGAAGTATAGTTAATGTACAATATTATATAAGTTACAGGTGTAAAATACAATGATTCACAAACTTTAGAGGTTATACTCGCATTTATAGTTACTATAAAATATTGGCTATATTCCCCATGTTGTACAATATATCTTTGTAGCTTATTTTATAGCTAATAGTTTACTTCTTAATCTTCTACCCCTATATTGCTCCTCCCCCCTTCCCTCTCCCTACTGGTAATCACTAGTTTGTTCTCTATATCTGTGAGTCAGAAAGTATAGATTATTAAAACTAATGAACATTGGGGTGCATGTGTCTTTTATATACAGTAGCCAGGGCACGGAAGCAACCTAAATGTCCATTAACAGATGAATGGATAAAGAAGATATGGTACATATATATATAATGGAATATTACTCAGCCATAAAAAGGAACGAAATTGGGTCATTTGTAAAGACATGGATGGACCTAGAGTCAGTCATACAGAGTGAAGTAAGTCAGAAAAACAAATACCGTATGTTAACACATATATGTTGAATCTAGAAAAATGGTACAGATGAACCTATTTCCAGGGCAGGATTAGAGATGCAGACACAGAGAACAGATGTGGACATGTGGGGGGGAAGGGGCGGTGGGATGAACTGGGAGATTAAGATTGACATATATGCACTACCATGTGTAAAACAGATAGCTGAACCTGATGCGTAGAGCAGGGAGCTCAGCTTGGTGCTCTGTGGTGACCTAGATGGGTGGGATGTGGGGGTGAGGGAGGTCCAAGAGGAAGGCAGTATATGTATACATATAGCTGATTCACTTCGTTGTACAGCAGAAACTAACACAACATTGTAAAGCAACTATACCCAATTAAAGAAAAAAAAAGTAAATGTTCTTCATTGCAAATCCAATATCTCCACCTCACCTCCAATCTCATTTTTCTTGCCAGAGTAATATAAATAGTTTTGTGAGGACCATTTTAATTTTTTGTTTTATAATACATTTTTTTTTGCACTTGCACAAAAGGGTCATAATAAAGGTGTTGTTTTGAGGCTCTATGTCTTGCATTTAAGAATAGATCTTTGGTCTCTTTCCACTTCTGGATATCTAGAACCACCTCCTTTTTGAGAAAGGCTGCATGATATTTCATAGTAGGAATATACCATCATTTACTTTGCAAGTCCCATCCTGACGTTTAAATTTCTCCAATTTTAGCTATTACCAACAATGCTGTAGAGAATGTTCCTGAATGCATGGCCCTGTTCATGGCATAAGGATTTAGGTCAGTTATATTCTTAACTGTGAGATTGTTTGTCCAGAGAGTGGTCCATTGACGGGCACCACTCAATGCCCTCCACAACACAGTCCACGTTCCACGATCCCACCAAAAGCGTGTGATGGATCTCTTTCTCCCACACTCTAACCCACATTATCAATCTTAAAAAAATTTTTGCCATTCTGATAGATTTTAAAACGTCCTCTTGTTAGAATATGCATTTCCATGTGCAACGCTTAATGACTTACTAAACTTTGTAGTTCTTCTGTGGATTGTTTTTAAATATATTTTGCCTATTTATTTTTACTAGGATGTTCCCTTTTCTTTTATAAATTTTTAGAAATTTATATAATTTGTAACTTGAACACTGTTTTTTATACATATTACAAATATTTTTCCCTAATTCTCTCTCATCAATAAGCTTTGCAAATGATGTCATTAATGTACAGAAGTTTTAAAAATTATAGATAGTAGTTAAATCTGTTAGTGTTTTCTTTTATGGCTAATGGATTTGGGATCCTGCTTAGAAAAACTTTTTGCATATCAAATTTGAAGATATGTCCTTATATATATATTTTAATACTTCCATAATTTTATTTTTTGGCATTTGATTCATTAATCCAGTTGGATTCTATTTTTGTAAATAGTGATATATTAAGGATCTATGTAATTTATTTTAATACTAATTAGTCATCCTATCTTCATTTATGGGACTAGAACATTCTAGTCTGTCTCTGTTGGTTTAAAATGACACCTCCATCATGTACTACATTCCTAAATAATCATGAGTCTGTTCCAAGACTTGCTGTTCTTTTCCATCCATCTACTTGTCTATTCTGGTACCAGTACCACAATATTTTAATTACTCTAACTTTATAGACTATTTGATATTTAGACTTTTCCTTTTTCTTATTTTTTAAACACTTATGGCTATACTATCAGATATTTTTAAAATAGAATCATCTTGCAAATTTCAAGGAATCCTTTAGGATTTTGGTTGGGATTTTTTTCAGTTTGTGTATCATTTCAGGGAAACTTTATAAAACTGAGCATTTCCAATGAAAATTATGGAGTTATTCAGGCTTTTAAAAATGTTCTTTAATAAATATATATTTATTTTTTCACATAGAATTTATAATTTTTTTCCTATGGGGGTTTAAAAAATATTATTTCATGTTCTTTTAAATGGCATTTCTCCTCTATTATAATTATAAAGGTTATTGCTGAAGTGTAGGAAGTCGATGACTTTTTGTATTGTGGGGTTGGGAGGGAGAGTTGCTGGGGAAAGAAAGGGATGGCACTAAAATCTATTTCCTCACTTGTTTTCATGGAAGCACTTGGACCTCATCTTCCTCACCATCATTTTTTTTCAAAATATGGTGAGTCATGTATACTACTTATAATTCTTCCATTCTTCAAATTTTGTTTTATTACTCATTTCTTATTTCAGTGATTCATAACTAGAGGTGGGGTAGATACACCTTCCTGGGAGGGATATCAATATACCTCAGGGGCTTTAAAACGTATTAAGAACTTTTTTATACATACAAAGAATAAGTATAATGTCTATCTAAGGAATAAAAAATAATATAATAAACCCTCATCTACCCAACACTTAATAAATAGAACATCACCAAATATTTGGAGGCCCTTTGAAGGTCATTCTGACCTCATTCTCTTCCTTCTCTTGAAGAAGTAAGGAATGTCTTGAATTGCTTATTTTTCTCTTGCATTTTCTCATCACTTCACTACGTATGTACGTAGAGGGACAATTTTTCAAAGTCACACGTATACACACACACACACACACAGACATTCTAAATGCTTCCCTTTCCATCTCAGGCCCTTCCAGTGAGCATCTTTGTCATGGTGAGTACTGTTACCCTGAGAATGTGTGCAGTACTCCAGAGTTTGGGGATTTGAAAATAATTAAACTCTTGTCACTTATGCCTTTGGAGTTTATCTTCTATTTATCTACTGAAATACCTGGGTTTCTTTGTAGGCTTTTTATTATATTTCATTGATATGTTTATTTCTCCACCAGTACCATGCTTCCTCGATGATTATGGCTTTAAGATTGGCTTTTAATATCTGCTCGTGCATTTGTACTTTTCCCGCCATATTTTCTCCTCTGTTACCAGTTCATTCTCCAAGAGGAACTTTATATTAATGCTGTCAAGTCTCTCAAACAGTCTTCTTGGTATTTTGATTGGAAGTACATAACACTTACAAACTGATTTGGGAAGAGTTTTCATTTTTACAATGTTGATCTTTCTAATAAAAAACTAAATATCTTTCTCCATTTATTAAAATTTTATCTTGTTTCCCTCAGTAGAGTTCATAGCTTTCTTAACAAATCCTGCTTTCCTCCTGGTAACTTTGTTCCTATGTATATGTTAATTTTTGATAGCGTGGTAAAGAAGTCTTCTTTTCCACTTTGTTTTCTACAGAGGAAAGCCACTGATTTCTCTATGGTTGCTATTTTTCAACTGGTCAGAAGGTGTCCATTTGAAAATGTTCAAAAGGAACTACCTAGTTCATGGAATAGGTGAGTATCAAATGAAAGTAAGCAAAAGCTCTTGTAAACTATGAGATAGTTTGGGAATATTACTAATCTTGTTATTGCTTAAATTGGTTCCAAAGTCTTTGGTCAGTGGTATTCATCAGAGAAATCTATGCCATGCTGTCACAATAAATTAACCCTGTAATAAACAAAAGTTTATTTCTTGCTCACATAAGGTCCAATGAAGTCTGGTAGTAGTTCTTTCCACCTAGTGACTCAGGGAACCAGGCTGCCTCCATTTTTTCCCAGGTCACTGGAGCAGGGGAAGAGAGGGAAGGAGGACACACACTGCCTCTTATTGCTTATCTTGGGAGGAAATCATATCACCTGTGCTAACAGTCCATTGGCCAGAGTTAGTCATGTGACATGACCTAATAGCAAGGGAGGCTGGGAAATGTAGGGGAGCTCATGGATAGTAGGTAGGTGAGCATCAACTGTTTCCACAAGACCAGCAGAGTCGTGGTAAAAAGAATGATGTGTGTGGTCTGATGCCTTCTCTGAGAAGTTTCAGCCACAGAGTTGAAGAATGGCCTTACAGTTGCTGACAGTGTGTGGGAAAAAGTGCTGAATCCAAATAAGCTCCTGGGTCTATTTCCTGGATTTCTCATTCACACCCTTTGTTCTTTCTGACTTCAGGCTTCTATGTGTAAACACAGCCCAGCTCACTCAATCCCTTGGCTTAGTCATCGCCTCTAATTCCTCACAGGGCAATGGGTGGTTTCTGAGGCAGTGTCTTGCCAGGCCTTGAGCCCAGTGGAAAGGCGGGCTTGAGAAGGCCCACCTTGAGAGTTCTGGTGAGAGCAAAGGGGACCAGTTTCAGGACTCACCTCTTTCGGCTGCAAGCAACAGAAACCCACTCAAACTCAACCTTTCTCTTCTCTCACAGCCCACATCCAATCTGTCAGGAAACCCTGTTGGTCTTCCTGCAAGATAGATCCAGAACTGCCCACTGCTCACCAGGTTTCCTGCTCCCACCTTTGTCAGAGCATCATTGATTCACATCTGAATTATGCGATAGCATCCAAACTAGTCTTCCTGTTCTACTCCCCATCAAGTCCCAAATAATAGAGTGATCATTTTAGAGTGAAACTCAGATGCTGACATTCTTCGGCTCACTTCTTCCAGTGGCTGCCCCCGGCCTCAGGCCCCCTCACCTTTCCTGTCTCCTTTCCCACAGCTCTGCCTTTCCCTCACTCTGCTCCAGCCCCCGGTCACCTTGCTGATCCTCAAACATTCCAGGAGCACTCCCACGTAGGGTTTTGCACTTGCTGTGCCTTCCGCCAGGAGCACTCTTCCCTCAGATACCCTGACAGTGTCTCCTTCACCTCCTCAAAGTCTTCTCATTTCACCTGCTCAACAAGGCCTCACCTGACCAGCCTATGCCCTATTTAATGTTGTAATTTGCTCCCATACTCGCTAAGCCCCCAATTCCCTCACTCTATTCTGCTTTCTTCTTCCTGCACTTACAACTTTCTACATACTATATAATTGACCTATTTGTTATGCTTATTGTTTATTGTCTGTTTTCCCCTTCTAGAACACACACTCCATGAAAACATGGGTCTTTGTTAAAATTGTTCTCTGATATAACTCAAGCACCTAGCATTACACCTGGTGCCTGGTCTATGCTTAGTAAATACTTTTTTGAATAAACGAATGAACAAAACTGGTTCATGTAAAATATTTCCTTAAATAAGACTACAAAGGGCTCTCAAGAATCCCAGAAGAATCAGCCCCAAATAGTTAGGTACTACAAGCATTAGCAGAGGGAATCTGTGTCCGGGTGGCAGGGTTCCCATCTCAGATTCTCGACATGTCTGCTCCTCCGGGCTCTTTCTGCCCTCTCTGCTTGGTCCTTCTGGCCAACCCTAGCACCCCCGCAGGCCTGTGGACTCAGGGGCCAGTGGATGAGGTTGCAGAGGTCATGGGCTACACTGGGAGAAGTAGGGCAGCATGTGGTGCCCAGACAGGCCTTGATTCTGATACAGGAGGCATTGGCCTCTTCTATCTCAATCCACAGGTAAAGGCCAGACTCCATCTTGGTAGTCCTCCTCTCAAGTCCTTCCAGAACTTTCTATTTACTTTCATCCCAGCATTACCATCTTGCCTTGCTCCTGCTTGCTTATCTGTCCCCCACCCAATATTGTAAATCCTTTTGTGGAGAGGATTATCTTATCACCTCTGTATCTCCAGGCCTAACACAGCACCAGCATGGAGCAGGCACTCAATAAATATTTGCTGCATGAATGAATGACTTACTGTGAGGGTGAGACAGAGCCCAGAGGTGGGTGCAGGGCCAAACCCAACTGGACAAGGGTGCTGAATTCCAGGCAGGCCCTGGCCCTTGGCCACCTGCACTTCTGTTGGTCAGCATGTCAGGCCCAGGGCCACTGCTGCACCCTGTGGTTCTCACACCAGGGTCCATCTCCATCATGCAGTGTGTTGGAAACACTTCTCACCTTCTGTCTTCTTGGGAAATGCTGGTGCCTTCATCTCTGTGCATTAATATCCACCCTCCTAAAGCTTGACAAGAGACCTAGGCAAACTCAGGACAGGATTTAAACTCTATTGATTCCAAAGAAGGGAGGAGATATTTCCTCCCAGTAGAATTTCCATCTACTTGTTTGCAGTAGATATCCCCTGATAGGGCTGGAGTGAGGCCTCAGCACTTCTGGGAAATCTTATGATGCACAGGTTGCCATAGGTTCAGCCTTGTTCACGGATGGTATATTGGGTTCAAAGATGTGCTGAGGTTTGTTTGTCCTGCAGTTCTCCCCACAGCTCTGTGAGCCAGGCCTGGTAGCCTCCTTTTTCCAGAGGAAGCCCAGAGCCAGCCTCAGAGAGGCTGAGGAGCTTGCCATAGTCCCTGAGCTGGTGGAAGGGGGCAGCCACAATGTGAGCCAAGGCCCCCACATGGGCTCTCCTGTGATGGGCACTGAGCTGGAGCTGGGGACACTCACCCGTGAACAAGACCAGACCCCCAAGCCTGTAACTCACAGGAGCAGCAGATCTCAGTGTGGGACCCAAGGACCACCCGTAACAAGACCACCTGGTGTGTTGTTAAAATGCACATTCCTGGGCCCCACAATCAGAATCTTGGGCTTGGAGCCAGGCAACCTGCCTTTTTTGTGATGCTGCCTTGTGGTTTTGTGCACTTTGGGACTCTTATGGGAGAGAGTGACTAATTGACAGAGGATCACAATATGGAGTGACAAACGCCACAGTGGACGTGTGTCCAACCTGTCTTGGGAGGAAGGATAAAGGAGTGGCATGATCAGGGCTGAGTCACAGGTGATGTTGGAGTTGGTTCTCACAGCGTGTGGGTTGGAGTGACTGAGGCAGAGGGCGATGTGGCGAAGCTGGCAGGGGAAGATGACCAGATAAGTGGAGGACAGGCTGTGTACTTCCAGATGGTGCAGCGTTGGATGCGGGGTCCCAAGCTGTCCTGGGGCTCTGGAGGCAGAGGGGCAGATGGATAGGATGGAAGGAGACCACAAGAGTGGAGCCCAGGGAGAAGACAGTTATCAAGCTGGAAGCAAGACAAGTGTGGGCCTGATGGGAGGTTGTGTGGGTGGAGAGATGAGGCTGGGCTTGAGGGAAATTGGGAGACAGATGCTGGAGGCCTTTAATGAGAGAGCTTCTAGCTGAGGCAACTGGACAGCTGTGGTGCTGGTGCCCTGCCTGGCAGGGGACACCGAGGAGGAGTTGGGAGAGAGTTTAGCTAAAGATAGTTCCACTTAGAAGCTGGAAATGCCGGTGGAGAGCATGGGAAGCATCAGGGAAACATTTATCAAGCACCTACTATGTGCTTGGGCTGTCGCTCACCAGCTTTAGGTCCTAGCTTAAAACTGAAGAGCTGGGGTGTGTGTGAGAGAGAGGGGGTGAGGGGGAAATCATGATTGTGACCATGCAGCCTCAGGGGGTAGCTTCAGTGAGAATCCCTCTGCCACCTTTAAAGTAGACAAAACGCCGAGTGCAAAGGGCCTGCCATGCCTTCCAGCTGCTGAGGGTCACACAGACACTGGGGGTCTGGACAGCCCAGTGTAGCTCTGGTGGGTGCACCCTGGGAACCCCTGTGGGTGGAGAAGCCCTTCCCGTGAAGCCTGCCTAGCAGCCTCGGGGACCAAGCCGAGGCCCAGCAATGCTTGCTCACTCCCATTCGGTCTGCAAGTTCTGGGGAGGCTCCAGCTCGCCTCGGTTCTTGGTAATGGGGTGAAAGGGGAGGGGAGGGCGGGCTCCCTCCTCTGCGAGACAAGCAGCTGTGGGGGCCAAGGCCTCCTGCAGTCAGGGGGAGCCCACCGGTGGGGTGGTGGGGCGCCTGGGCAAGGGGTCCCAGGAGAGCGCTGGAGAGACCCTTTCTCAAGCCCTCACCAGAGACATAGTGGGGCTACCTGCCTGCCCTGGAGGTGAGAGAAATCCCCTTCATTCCGAAGGGACATTCCGAGGCCAGACAGTCTGAGGGTGCATCACGCTGGCTACGCAGCCTCGCACCTGCCACACCTTGCGGGTGGCCCAGCCTGCCTGAGAGCCACCAAGCACAGAGGACCCCACCCACGCCCAGTCACCCCACCCAGGGCAGCGGGGGCTCCTCTTCAGACCCTGTGGACAGGTTCTATTATGGGTTGGACTGTATCCCTCCCAAACTGAAGCTGATGTCCTAACCCCTAGTGCCTTACAATGTGACTTGATATAAGATGCCATTATACTGGAGTAGGAAAGGCCCCTAATAACTGGTGTCTTTATAAAAAGGGGAAATTTGGATACACTCACACCCACAGGGAGAATGCTATATGAAGATGGAGGCAGAGATGGGGGTGATGCCTCTACAAGCTAAGGAACGCAAAGATTGCCGCAAACCACCAGAAGCTGTGGAAGAGGCCTGGAACTTCCCTCCCGGTCAGTCAGAAGGAACCAATGCTGCTGACACCTTGGTCTTAGACTTCCAGCCTCCTGAACCGTGAGAGAGTGCATTTCTGTTGCTTAAGCCCCCAGCCTGTGGTACCTTGTTAACGTAACCCTAGGAAACTACTTAATACAGCCTCCGTCTGTGTTCAGTGAGTAAAATGTCTCCTTCAGGAGGCAAGAACAGAGATTTTTTGTTGCTCTGGCCTTGCACGATAGCTGCTGAAATTCGCTAAACTCAAGACTCCAGGCCAGACCCCACACACACTCATCCCTCTTTACCAATGAGGAAACTGAGTCTCAGGGTCCCAAAGCTGGCGAGAGGCTGAGCCGTGTGTGTCTGACTCCAAGACCTTTGCTTTCAACACAGTTAGAGAAGCTGCCTCTGAATAAGCAAAGCTTCTCAAGCATTAACTGCAGAGGTACTGGCTGAGTCCCCGAATGTGCTAGGCTGTTTCTAGGCCCTGGGGACACAGTGAGGACAATATGCACATGCTTCCTGCCCTTTTAGTTTGCATTCTGGCAGTGGAAACAGATCCTAATATAGTTACAGATTTAATCACAATCATAGTGAATTTAGGAAGAAGAAGCACATCGTGTCACAAGAATGTGTATGCGGATGTCCGGCAGGTGTCTGGCATGAAGCGATATTTGAACTGAGCTCCAAAGGACGTGAGGGGTTACATGTAGGAGTTTGTGTAAGTGCTGCAGGAAGGGAGAAGCACCCCTTCCACTAAAGCTGGTGTGGTTGACCTGCAGGAAGCTGGAGATGCAACTAGGAACCCTGCTGATGAGGTGAGGGAACCACACTAGGGATGCTCAGTTTTATCCTGAGAGTAATGTGGAAACAGAGGGTTTCAGCAAGGGAATGGTTTGTGTTTGGAAAGATTTCTCTGCTTGTGTAAAGTGGATGGGGGCGCAGGTGGGTGAGGGTGGGTGAGGTGAGAACTGTTTGGAGGCTCCTGCAAGAATCCTAGCAAAAGAGGATGGCATCTGGATTGGGTGGCAGCCAAGAGAAATGGGTGGACTAAGAAAGATGCTCAAGAAAGATTTGTCCTTCTGACAAATACTGTATGATTCCACTTATATGAAGTATCTAAAATTGTCAAACTCATAGAAAGAGAGTAGAAAGTTGGTTGTCAGAGGCTGGAGGCAGCGGGCTGGGAAGTGAGCTATGGAATCAATGGGCTTAAAGACTCAGTTATTCAAGATGAAGACGTTCTGGTGATCTGATGTACAACACTGTGCCTTTAGTTAACAATACCGTATTGTGCACTTGAAAATTTAAGAAGGTAGATCCCGTGTCGGATGTTCCTTCACAACAAAATAAATTTTTAAAAATTTAAAAAATATATTTGGGGGACTAACTATTGGCAAAGCTGTGGAGCTGAGGTAGGCAAGTGGATGGTTGTGTCATCTGTGGAGATGGGAAAACGCTGGAGGCAGATTAGGTTTGAGGGGGAGGAACAAGAGTTAACATGTTGGCCACAGAGAGTTTGAGGCACCAGTGAGACATCAAAGTATATTTGTCAAGTGGGTCGCTGGTGAAATCAGACTGGAAGCTCCGAGCCGCGGACCGGGGTGGACACAGCATGAGGGAGTTATTAGAGGGCTCAGAGTGGTTGAGGCCATGGGGGCAGCTGCAAGGGACATGGCTGAAGGAGCGCCCAGAGCAGGAGAGGGCAGCCAGGCATGCCTGGAGGAACGCAGCACTGAGGGAAGGCTGGAGACCCTGGGCCCAAAGGATACCAGGACAGAGTGGTTGGGGTGGGGGTGGGTGTGTGCCTGTGCGTGAGACTGGTCCAGAAAGACAGAGGGGCAACTGTAGATTCTGCCCAGAGGTTGAGGCAGCTGAAAACTGACACACAGCAGGGCGAGTTTAGTGATTTGCATCATTGGTGACACGAGTAAGAGCTACTTTGACGGAGGGGCAGAAACAGATTCCAGGGGCCAGTGGGCCGAGCAGTGGGGGAGGGGAGGGAAGGAGATGCATGGTGCAGGCAAGTCATGCAGACACTGCTCGGTTTCCTTCAAATTTTCTTGCCCAGACCAGTGAGCATTCGACAGCTGCTCCACAAACACTGATGGCACCACCATTTCTCAGGCGCTGTGTTGGCTGAGGGGATCCCCATTACTCCCTGCCTTTAGGGAGCTCCTGGACCAGTGGGGAAATCAGAGGTGTAAACAATTATAGTGTTAGAAAGAGAGTGAGGAAGTAGGTGGGGGCGTGGTTATGTCTACCTTGGAAGATGTGGAGGAGGGACATTTCTGAGGAGACTTACCAGCAGGGAGAGAATCATGAGAAGGGGAAACCAGGGCCAAATAGGTGCCTTGGTTTCCCTTCCTCCTCCCTGAGAAGCCAAAGTTACGTGATTAGGGAAATTCAGGAAGCTCTTCACAGTGCATCTACTTTCTTCCCCTGGAAGTGTCTCCATTCTCATTCATATTAAAGACTGCCAAATCTTGCAATAAAGAAAAACATTTTAGTTTTTAGTCCAGCACCCCCCAAATTTGATCAAAACTCTCTTTTAAAGGGCATGTTTGAGAAAGTCTGGGAGCAGGTGGAAGGGAGTCACTGCAGGGCTTTGAGCACTCTAGAAGGTTCCTCTTACAGCTGTGTGTAAGCAAAGGGGAGGGGGAGGAGCTGAAGAATGGAGAGCTGGTTAGGGCAACATTAACACAGACTAGTCCTAAGCTCAGGTGGTATTTGGATGGGTGCAGGGAAGGAACAGACTCCAGGGGAATTTGGAAGAAAGAATCACTGGGACTGGATGACACATTATGGGTGTGTGTCTGTGTGTGTGTGTGTGGTGGGGGAGGGGAGGTGGGGGAGTTGGTGGTGGAGGGGAGGTGGTGGAGTTGGTGGTGGAGGTGGAAGTAATGGTGATAGTGGTGGAGGTGGAGGTGTTAGTGGAGGTGAATGTGGAGGTGGTGGTGATGATCATGGTTATGGTGGTTGTGGTGGAGGTGGAGGTGATGGTGATGGAGGTGGTAGCAATAGTCATGGTGGAGGCGGAGGTGGCGATGGTGGGGAGTAGTAGAAAGTTCTCACCTGGTGTCTGGTTGGATTTATCAAGATAGAGAATGTAAAAAGAAGGTAGCTTTGGGACCAGGATGGGATGTGAGAAAATAAAGTCAGCTCATCTTGGACTTAGTGAGTTTGAGGCATTTGCAGAGCAGACACAGGGTGTCCTGAAGAACTGTTGCTCTGTGAGCTGGGGCTCAGGAGAGGGCTCTGGGCTGCAGGTATAGATTTGGGTCAACAGCCACAGAAGTAGATGGAACCATAGCAAAAGCAAGCAGAGGTGAAGATAAGGGGTCTGGGTGGTGTCTGCTTGGGTCACGGTCTCCTAGATAAGCTCCAATGGGAAGGGACAGCTATGTCCCTGGTGTGCCACATCTACCAGAAAATTCCTGAGCATAAGATCCAGTGGTCCAATGCAGGTCCTGCTCTTACAGGAAGGAGGGCCAATACAGCTCCATCTGAACCAGGATGGCCCTGCCCTATTTGTCTAAGGGAGTAGGTTCGTGTTTTGGCCCAGTTTCTCACAGGCAGCCTATTGGCAGGGAAGGGTCTGTGTGCCATTTGGAAGTTACAGGCCCTAGTCTCGTTCCCTTGGCTGGGCTTGGGTTGGCAGATTAAGGGAGCTGGGCTTGGCACAGGAGTGAACATTGGCTCTGCAGATGGGTGTCTTGCTTGCATGTCAACTGGGTGTGTGTTCAGAACACACAGATTCCTTTCCTTCAAGCCCTTTAGGCTGCACTGTGTCAGTGGCCTCTGTCATCTTGGGTTGTTCAACAAATGTCTTGGCAATTCTAGTGGAGCTGTAGGCCCAAGGCCCCGGCAGGGTGCCTGGCACTTATTTGGTCTCTTTAAACTTTGAGGAAGTGCCCATATATCATCACAGACTGGATGCCAATGTCAGGAAGGAAGGCTGGGGGTGGGGGATGGGGATCCTTGCTGTGGGTTTGGGTTTGGCTTGTGAATCAGGGTTCCTGTACTCAGAGGCATTATAGGAAAGTAGCCCCCAAGTACACAGACATTGCACAACATCTCACTGAAATATTCATTTAAAGAGAGCCATTTTTTGAGGTTTTACTTGTTGAGTTCAAAGTCCATTTTAACCTAAACCAGTTGTTCTTGGTTCTAACTTGTGTGTAAGATGTCCAGGGTTTGAGGAAGCCATAGGTCTTGAAAATCCCTGGTAGGAAGAACCCTGAGGCCTGGCTTAGGAATTATGTCATCCTATGGTATCGAGGAAAAGGCAAGGGCTTCCAGTGGTGTCTCTGCAGGTAGCCCGTGTGTCCCGGCTGCTGCCAGCTCCATGCGGATTTCTACTCTGGGAGGGACATTCTCAGACAACCCAGACCTGCTGACACCCAGGTAGACTTGGCCCCTTTTCCTTCCTCTAAAATGCATCCCCCACTAAGAGCTTTCACATGTAGCTTTAGGGAAGGTTTGGGGAAGGGGAGGAGAGATGGCTGTCTGGTGTTTATGCAAAAAACAAAAATATGCAAACCAACCTCCCTCCCAACTTGCATTAGTGGAGCTGCGATGTGCCCTTCTAACCTTGCCAGTGTAGACCGGGTTTGGCCTGCTCCAGCTCTGGGCCTGTAATGCCTAGGGAGCAGGCAAACTTCCCCATACTCCATCCCCAGCAGACTCAGGAGTCCACGGCCAACCAGGAGGAGGTTATTCTCAGGCTCTGATGATGTTTGCCCCCGGGGGTCCAGGTCCCAGGCAGCTCAGGAATGTGAGCACCCCTGCATGTTGAGCCTGAGGCTCAAGGAACTGGGTGGGGTCCCAATCAAACCACGTCTTGGTCATCTGAGGCCTCTGATGCCCACCTAGGCAGGCCCGGTCTTGTTCCATCCCAGGGGTGTGTGGGAGGAGCAGGCATGGTGTGATGGCCCAGGAATTGCTAGAATGGTCTCTGGACCTCTTGTGGGGACAGAGATCTGACCCTCATTGGCAATGAAAGCAGGATGACCTTGTAGCAAAGAACAGGTTTTGCTTAGTTCCTATTGGAAGTCTTTCCTGGCCCTGCCCTTTATTTAATGTTTTTAAGGGAAATAAAGATGAAAAGAGTTTAATAGATCTATTCCTGCTTAAAAGGATTTCCAACCACTTCTCTCCATGGGTGACATTTCCCACAGCTGGCTTTGCACTCGAGTCTCAGTGGATTCTTTGGCTTGGTCATTTTGGGGTTCCTGGGCCTGCCCTTGGGAGCTCCATGGCCTGGCTGAAGGAGCAGAAGCCTCACTGCAGGCAGACCTGGGTTCCAACACTGACTCAGCCATGAACATGGGCAGGGAACCTCTCTGATCTGTTGATCCATCTCTAAATTGAGGATAAGCATACTTATCTCCTGGTTTGATATCCTGATCGATTAAATGCCATCATATAGGTACAGCCCAGCATGCTTCCAGGCACCTAGTATCATCAACAGTGCTGGTGCCTGGCACGGAAGGGGCTCGGGTGCTGTTTGTAGACTCAGTTCCCTCAAAGGGATTATTCATGGTTTAGTGACAACCTATCAGGAAGGACAATGGTCCTTCATTGTTCTCCCTCCCATCACTGCCAGCCAGGCCTATTTATAATGCAGAGGATTCCTCAGGAGTGACTCACCTGCCAAGCTGCTCTCCCAAGGAGACCTCATCACACGCTACCTGCCTCGCCTGCCTGTGTCTGGTCTGGGCTCCCCTGGTCTCACCTCAGCCAGCCCAGCCCAGGGGTGTCTATTTGTGCCCTCAGCCCTGGCATGATAGGACATTACCAGCTAGAGAGGCCGACAGAGGCCAAGGGTCAGAGATAGAGGAGAAACAAGTCCCAAGGTGAGGCCCTAGTCAGGAGCTGGGTCACCATTTAGATGCAAATCAGCCCAAGCCATAGGGGGCAGTTTGGGGGAGGGCCAGCATGAACAAGTGACTTCTGGGGAGCTTTTCCGACTGGCTGACCCAACTGGACAGTCCAGTCAGCACAGCGGAGCACCAGTCTGGGTTCAGGAAGAGGGGTTTAAGGCCAGGTGCATCCCAGCAGTCCTGAGAGCACGTGTGGGGATGACCTCAGGGTCTCAGGTGGCTGTGTGGAGAAAGTCCCTCAGGGGGCTTCCTCCTCCCTGAAAATGGGCAGGGACTGGACACTAGGATGACTACAGAGAGGAGGGCTCTGAGGACCCCTCACGCCGAGCCAGACCCCACTATCCCTCGGTCACGTGGTGGGGCAGCAATTTCCAGTGGGAGATTGTAGCTGGGGGTCCTCCCCTTCCCTTCCCACCTACAGCCTCCAGGCTTCAGCTCAGGGGCCCTGGACAGTTTTCTTCCTTCCTTCACAAAAATGTCTGGGAAAGGCAACAAGAAAAGCTTGTATTCTGGGAAGAATAAGCATTTTTAAGCTCATCTCTTCTAGGCAGCACTCAGCTTCCTTCCCTGCAAAAGGTGAAGGTTCTGTTCCAGGGAGAGGATCTCCTGGCATCTGCCCCCAGGGTCATGGGCAGGGGTGACCTGGGCTCCACCCTGGCACTCCCCTGGACCCACAGCTGGCTGGCCACTGCTGTCAGCTTCTCCCACTTCTCTGCCTTCCTGCTTCCTTTTTAAAAATCTACCTTTTAAAAACAGTGTGTAAGCATTAAGGTGAACTTAAATGGATATTTTCTCAAGAACTTCACAGCCCCTTTAGAGGACTTGGGGATACCCTCCCAAGGGGCAGCAGGAGCAGTCCCTGGACATTCGCATCTACAGCAGGCCTCTGCCCCCTGGGTTGGTGGGGAGGGCAGATCCTGCCTTCCACCCGCTCTTTATCTTATCAAAAAAATGTATGAGAAAGGACAGTAATATTTGTCAGGCACCTATTCAACATTTTTGAGTGATTAGCCCATTTAGTTTGTTCAGTATCCCTGAGAGTTGGTGTAATAAATGTAGCTAACAATAACTAACATACAATAAATAACATAGCTAACAATAACGAAGTGCTTATGGTTAGCTTGGCTCTGGTTTAGCACTTTACATGAATTCACTCACTCAGTCCCCTTGACCACTCCATGACAGGTACTACAGTGATTCTACACTTTATGGGGAAGGAAATTGAGGCACAGGAATGTTAAGTGACTCAGTGTGACACAGCTAGTGCTGGAATTTGGCCTCAGGTAGTCTGGCTCTCAACCACTTTACATCATCCTCGCCAAGCGACCAGGCTAGGATTTGAACCCAGATCTTTCTGAGGTCAAAGATCAGCTTCCTGATCCTGCTATGCTGCCTCTCAGGATAGAGAAGCAGCATCATCCTCCTAACAGCCTCTCAGTGTCTGCTGGGGAAGTGACAGATTCCGGCCCAGAGCATCAGGTTCCTGCTACAAGAAAGAATGGTGGGTGGAAAAGGGGCCAGAGGAGGGGGAGGATTTAGCAGGGGCCCCTTGGCCCAGTTCCAGTTCCTTAGGTGCAGACCCCAGGTTTTCCTTCATTTGTTAACTGGGGGGCCCCCTGGAAAGATCTGATGCCAAGAATGGGCTGGACCAGGTGAGGGCAAAGGCAGCTCCCTGCAGCTTCCCACGGCACAGAACCGGAGACCTGCTCCGGGCTCTCCGTCGCCCCTCTTCTTCGCTGTCCACCCATCCATGACTGTCCGCCTGAACTCTTATCTAGGCGTCTGTCGCCCGACTAGCAGGAGACATGGTTTGGTTCTATCTTGAATGCTGGCACAGAGCCTGGCAATCAATAAACATTTGTTGAAAGAATGAATGAAACTTGGAGCATTTACTGGACAGAGGCCATTAACCTCTGGTTCGAGGGCCATCGGTCTGACATCTCTCTTCAAGTGGTCTGATCAGTGCTTCTGAGGAGACCCGACAGCCTTTGGCGCTGAATCCGAGGTTTCTCGCTGGTCTGTGGCAGAGCTGACCTCCGGGAGCAGGGGGCTGAGCAGCGCTGCTTTCCCCTCTGCTGTCTCAGCAGTGCCCCTGCCCAGGGTCCCGTTCCGCCTGGTGTCTCCTCCAGGCTGGCTCCCTGCCTCCCCGCTCAGCTCTCTGGTCATGTGGACTGCAGGCTCAGATACAGCTGCCCACGTGGGACAGGGTTGAGGAGGAAAGGTTGGAGAGAAAGGCACCAGGCTCCCCTGAAAAGCGGTGGCTGGATTTGCTGCCTGAAGCCTGATCTGCTGTTTGTTGCTGGAGCGTGAGGCTGGGAATACAGATGCTGAGTGGAAACATTTCGACACGTTTAGAGCAGTGTGTCCTGGCCACAAGTGCCAAACATGTGATCCGTGGACTCCTCTTCTTGGACCAACTGGGCAGAGATGGGTTCAAGTTTGTTCTTCACCACAGATGGCAGGACAGGCGCTGGGTGGGAAAAAGTGGCCTCAGAAATGCATTTTCCTCTCTCTGCCCCTTCCTCACTGAGAAAGTGTCCACTCCTGCCCAGGGAATCCTAAGGCAGATCCATGTTCCTACTCTGGCCCAACACCTTCCAGCTGGGTGACGCTGGGTGGGTTCCTGAGCACCTCAGTTTCTCAACTGTTGATTACTGTGAGAGTTAGCAGAATTAACATGGAACTGGGCCTGGCCAATGCTAAACCCTATCATTAATGAGGATGTCCAATTCTGTCCCAGACACTCTGGGGCCTGAAAGGAGCATGAGACCCAGGCCTGCCTTCATGTTGCCCTTTGGGAAGCAAGACACATGTTCACTGAGACTAGGGAGGCTGAGTTCCAGTGGGGAGAGGGGGTGAGGGGATGTGGTCCAGGAGCTGCTGGAGAGGATCTCTGATGTGTAAGCCAGAGCCACATGGGCAACTCTTCAGGGGGCTGTGCCTGGGAGATGAGTCTGGAAGATGAATCAGATGAGGAGCATGCAAGGAAAGGGTTTGGGAGAGGAATACATGTTTGTTTGTTTTTTAATAAATTTATTTATTTATTTATTTTTGGCTGAGTTGGGTCTTTGTTGCTGTGTGCAGGCTTTCTCTAGTTGCAGTGAGCAGGGGCTACTCTTTGGTGTGGTATGCGGGCTTCTCATTGCGGTGGCTTCTCTTGCGGCAGAGCACGGCCTCTAGGCATGCAGGCTTCAGTAGTTGAGGCTCACGAGCTCTAGAGCACAGGCTCAGTAGTGTGGCGCACGGGCTTAGTTGCTCTGCGGCATGTGGGATCTTCCTGGACCAGGGCTTGAACCCGCATCCCCTGTATTGGCAGGCAGATTCTCAACCACTGCGCCACCAGGGAAGCCCTAAATGTGGTTTTTGAAGGGGACTACAATTGGCTTTCTTGGTGTAGTGGGTTCATTTAAGGAGAGTCTTGAGAAATGAGATCAGATGGGACCCAGTTAAGGAATTATAAATGCCAGAGCTTGACCCCATAGGCAATGGGGCAGAGAGAGGGAGATATCTGTGGTTTCAGTGACATGATTTGGACAAGTCACTAGCAGAGAGATTAGTGCCTTTTACCTAGTAGGGGGATGAGTGAGTAAATAAGTGAATGAATTGATGCATTAATTAGAGCTCTTTGGGTTGTGAGCAAAATCATCTTACTCAAACTGGTTTAAGTAAAAATAAAGGAGGGGTGTTTATTGGCTCCCATAACTGACAGGTGCAGAAATAACTTGGGGCTTAGCTGGATCCAGGGACTCAAATAATGGCATCAGGACTCTCTCAGCTGGAGGAGAGCTTTACTCTTCTAGTAAGCCCAAAGTCCTGGAATTTGGTCTTTTTGTCCTGGCTTGGGTCATGTTCCCAGGGAAATGGGATAGATTGGTTGGCCATATTTGGGTCACCTGCTCATTTTCATGGGTCTGGGGAGTAGTGTCATCTTGCACTGAGACAGGCAAACTGAGCTTGGAGGAGAGATGGGTTCCTCCCAGGGACTATGGGAACATAGGGACATAGATTTCCCTATGAGGGTGCTGCTGACAGCGAAGGGTGGAGGGTTGCAGGGCAAGGCAGGATATCAGATCCACACAGCAGTGGATGGGGAGCTGGAGGCCAGACCAGGGAGATGCTGAAGGCTTGGATGAGAGTTAGGCTGAGTATGGCACCTGAATGGACCACAGCTGCTTTTCCTCTCAACCTCTCCCATCAAAGGCCATAACGACTTGAGATCAGTCTGGCTCAGGCAGGCTGCTGGGGCCGAGCATCCAGGCGTGTCCTCTGGGCAGCAGGCACCTGTGGACATTCAGGCTGAGATAGGGATTGTAGAAGGCCAGAGAATAAATATGTTTGTTTTGCTTTGTTTTCCCAGAGGGAAGAGTGGATCAAATGCTCCATTTTGGTTGTATTGAATATTTCATTTCAGATGCCTCCTAGACACCCAAGTGGGGATTTCAAGGAGGCAGTTCTTATATTTCAGGATATAAGAATGCTGGGATCAGGGGCAAGGGCTGGAGAGGTCCTCTTGGAGTCTTCAGCAAATAGAAATTGTTTAAAACCATGAGACCAGATGTGGTCACCAAGGAAGAGAATGTGGACAGGGAAGAGGAGAGGGCCCAGTGCCAGGCCTATGGTGCTGGAATGTTGAGTGTTGGTCAGAAAATGAGGAGCCAGAAAATGGTGTCAAGACACGGGTGGGAAATGCAGCGAGAGGAGACTAGGTGGATGGGGTGGAGGGTTCGGGAAGCCGAGCAAGGAGGGCACTTCAGTTGGGGCTATGGACAAATGTGTACAACACTGATGGGGTGAAGGAAGCATCTTTTGGATTTGTCCACAAGGACACACTGGTGACCTTAATAAAGGAAGTCTCAGTGAAGCAAGGGGACAACAGCTAGATTGGAGAGAGTAGAAGCGCCGTGGATTGTGGAGGTGCAGAAGTGGAGACGACAAGCAGAGACAGCAATTTGGAGACGGTGGTGAGGAGAGCAGAGAAATGAGACAGGAGAAATGAGGCAGAGTGACTCTGTGTCCTGGTTGAGTGTTGTTTCAGGTTGGAAGGTGCTAGAGTGTGTGTGTACTCTGTGGGGAATGTTCCAGTGTTGAGGTGGAAGGTGGCAGTGAGGGAGAGGGACAGTCAGCGGATGAGGAAGCAGGACCCCCTCGAGGTTGAGGAGCAGAGCTGATGTTGCTGGTGGTGTTGATATTGGGGGTGGGTGGATGGAATGACACTCAGATGGTGTGTGCTGTGTGGCATGACGTGCTCCAGTGTTGTGCGTTTTAGTTCCCAGTGATCTGGTTTAGAGTCTCACAGAATCTATTTCCCCAAGCTGTTTGTATCCTTATTTATATAAATGACTAATCCCTTCGTGGGTAGAGCCAAGCCTTCTGTCTCAGTTACATAGAGATACCGAGACAAATTACTCATGAAAGTTCCAGAAGAGATGAGTATCTACAAATTATTGAGACAGTTTCAGTATGTAAATAGTTCTGTGGAAAGCCTCACAACTATCCAGGTTAGATTAGATACAAGAAGTGGGTAATTCCAGGCCAGTTATCCCCTTCACATATGTCATGGTGCCCTGCTGCTTTCCAGCCCATCTGTCTGTCTGTCCCCTGTCCATGTGGCAAGGATGCTTCCAGAGGCAGCTGGGGAAAAGAAGGAGGGCTCCAGTCTGTGTCCTGAAGACTGAGAATTTAATGTCACTGCTCTTGGTATGTTACAGCTTGTTGGTAGAACACTGTCCACTTGAAGGGAGGTGTCTCCTGAACATACTTTGCAGGTATTTTTGCAATACCCCTCTGAGGAGCTAATTGGCCCTAATAAATCTTGCAGAAGAAAGGCCCTACCGCACTGTGGAGAACCATTTGCAGTCAAGAGTCAATCCAGCTGAAGCAAGGAGCCAGGCAGAGAAGGAGCTGACAGTGCTGATGTCGGGGCATCCTGCTCCTCAGGTTGACAGAAACAAAACCGTGAGCATGGCCTGAATGAGCTGACGTTCAGGTCTCAGTTGCCTGATGACTCTGAATTCTGAAAGAGAAATAAAACGAGTTTTGTGTGGACAGAGAGGTCCATGCTCTATTTCAAAATCAGTGAATGTGCTGTTTAAATGAATCATCACTTCCAACTACTGGTTTGTGGTGTTTAAATCTTGATTGCAGTGAAGCACAGAGTCCTTATTATAAAATTCAAAAGTACTTTTGAAAGCCAAGAAGATTTGTAATTTATCCTGACTAGCTAAATCCAGGTAGGTCATCCTAATAATAGTTGTCCACACAAGTGGCTACACCCGGCAAAAGAGATGCAAACAGAAGCCTAGTGAGTTTCCAACTTCCCTGCCTCCCTCGTCCCCACGAGAGATGCCTACCTGGGGCTCCCCAAGGGGTGTGACAAGGCAGCCAGCAGGACCCAGACTCCCAGTGGCAACTACCCCATTCAGAGTCACTGCCCTGTTGTCTGCAGTGGAGCATGTGGACCTGCTCCGTGTCCAGTGCTGCCCCATCCCACATGGTACAGCCGCTGTTGGATTTGTCTCCCAAAAGGGCCCGGGGTTGGCAGGGACGGCCCATCCTCAGTCTTTGTTGAGCAAGTGTCCCTTGAGGCTCTGCAGCAACTCCAGGGGCAGCCCTGCTGGAAGACCAGAAAATCATCGTCTGATCCCTTAGCCTTCTTTAAGAGAAAAAACGAAAACACATAACCTGAGAGCGCGTCACAGTGATGTCACTTAAACCATCCCAGAAAGAACATCTTACTACATATTTAAAATAATAAAAATACTTTTATTGCACTTGTCATGCATATTCATTATGTAAAACTTAGAAAAATCACATAAACAAAATTAAATTTAAACCAGCCAAATCTTTCCACAACCCATCTTCCAAACCTATATCTATATAAGTATGTGATTGATGAATAGACACATACTTATTATGTACGTTATATTTTACATAAGGTTGTACAAACTTCACTCATTACATCACTAACATCTTTCCATGTAAATTGTTATGTATCATCAATATCTACATTATTGCCTTCCATGGTTTATAGAGTTGCACTGTATGGGCGTGCTGTACTTTAATTATTTCCCTATTCTGGGGAATTTGGATTGTTGTCAAATGACCCTGTAATAAAGACTGGTGAAAATAAAACAAAAACAAAAACAAAAAACGAAGTCACCACCGTATCCCTGGATATGGTGACCCTACCAGGATTTTTGCCTCTAAAGGAGTGTTGATTTTGAAAGTTGGCCTCCTTGAGACGTTAGGCATGACGCCAGGTACAACACCAAGGCATTCTCAAAACCCATCTTTGGAACTGGCTTCCAGGATTTTACATGCAGAATTAGCCATACAGGAAACCCTTAATGCTAGCAAATTTGGGTCCATTGAAGGTGTATTTGGCTTGTGAAAATAAAACCATGGGAAATAAAGCCAAAAGCAAGAAGTGATTTTAACTCATGGATTCTGAATTTTTTAGGTAGCCTATAGAACTGACCCTATAAGAGACATTTCCAAACAGCTAACTCCATTTCAATCATTCATTCATCTGTTACTGGCAGAGTAAAATAAAACCAAAAAGACCACAAACCAACAACAAAAACTACCACAACCAGAAATACCTGGTTTCAAATGCTAACTCTGGCACTGATCAGCTGTGGGACTTTGGACAAGTTCTTAACCTGTCTTAGTCATAGCTGAAAAGTTTCCCTAAGGGAAACTACCTCATAAGTTTGTTGCACTTCCTTTCTGCTGCTTTTCCTTCTCTGAGTGGAGGCTCTTTCTCTGCTGGGACACTGCCTTCATTCTAAGTAGACTCTTCCATTCCCCTACTCCTTATACCCATTGGTGTGTTGGTAAATTAGATCTCTGGAAAAAAAAAATCACAAAGCCTTGATCTGTGGCTTCTGCCCATTTCTGGAGTGTGATTAATTTCACCATGGCTGAGTTTAACAACAGGCTTGCAAATTTCCTAAAGAGTATCTAACAATCGGTCATCGTGGATAGTAGGAGACGGCCAAAGTACATCTCTGCCCCTTTCCCTCTCCTCCTTCTTCTCTGCACATTCCTCAGAGCACTGTGGATGTTGACGGATAGAATTTCCATCTGTGCTTCATACTTTTACATTTATCCAGCTTCCAAAAATAGTTTCCTTCCTTCCTTCAGCTCCTGACTAGTTTGTGTGCTGGAGTTCAGGGGCTCTAGCTGCTACCTCCCATCTTCTTGAAACCTCCTAGGCCATCACACCAGCAGGAAATTTCAAAGGAAGCAGACGGCTCTTGGTTTTTTGCAGGGATGTACCAATTTGCAGTTGGGTGTCCTCATTCTTCCACTGTTGAGGACTGATTATCACCTGTATAATTCTCCATTGCAGATGTGCTCAGGTTCTCCCACCCCGACTTCTAACAGTTCTGGATCAACTCCAATATGTATGTGTGGAGGGGGGTTCCCACACCACCAAGCAATTCTCAGACACCAGCTGGGTGTCCAGAATTAAGTGTACAATTCAACTTAATTCTGACTCCATCTACAGCATCAGACCCCACATGTTAAGGGTTCAGTCCTACAAGACTGCCCTCCCCTGCCCCAACACACACGTCGGATGCCAGTTGTCACCTGTGCTTCTGACTGACTGGCTTGGCAATAGATCAGAGGTGCTCATGACCCCCTCTTTGGGTTCGATTAATTTGCTCACAGAACTCAGGAAACCCATTTACTCACAAGATTACTGGTTTATTATTAAAAGGATATAAGTCAGGAACAGCCAGATGGAAGAGAGCATAGGACAAGGTATATGGAGAAAAGGCATGGAGCTTCCATGCCCTCTCCAGGCTCACCACTCTCCCAGAATCGACATGTTCACCAACCTGGAAGCTCTCTGAACCTTGTCCTTTTGGGTTTTTATGGAGGCTTCATTACATAGGCTTGAATGATTAACTAATTGGCCATTGGTGATTGATTCAACTTCCAGCCCCTTTTCCATCCCAGACTAAATGTTCCAACCCTCTAATCACATGGTTGGTTCTCCTGATGACCAGCCCTCATCCTTAGTTGAGGTCTAACAGTCACCTCATCAGCATTATGAGACGCCTTTACCGCTCTTATCACTGGAAAATTCTAAGGTTTTAGGACAATGTGCCAGAAACAGATTGAAGACCAGATATGTATTTCTTATTATAAGTAACAATACCACACCATCTAATTGCATTCTACTTCCAGCAGAGTCTGGAGGCACTATGGAAACCCAGGGAACGGAGAAAAGTACAGGCAGTTCTGGGACTCTGTCTCATGTCAGAAGGAGATAGCACCATCCACAGACACTCTCAAAGCGTGACTTAGTAAGGAGAAATTTCTCCAGGGCCAGCCTTCAGCATTGAAAACATCTATGTGTTAGAACAGCCAGGAGAAGGGTGCCTAGGTGCCCAAAGGTACTTTATCAAGCACAGGTATGTTCACAGATTATTTTACTTCGGCGCCACCACGACCCAGGAGGGTGGAAATCTCACCCTTGTTGACTAAAAAAACCCACACATGTTTCAGTTTTATTCAGGGACCTTACTGAGGACTACAGCCCAGGAAACAGCATCTCAGATAGCTCTGAGGAACTGCTCCAAAGAGGTGAGGGAGGAGGCACTATAAACAGGAGTTTTTGCTGGGGGAAAAAAAAAAAAAAACCCCATGTAGTCAAACATCAAAAGATTACTGCTAATCATAAAGAACAGACATCTCAAGTTAATGATTTTAGTGCTTTTCTGTGTTTGGGAAGATGCAAGAATCTGGGGTCTTTGAAATTCTTCCTTAGATATGCATCTAGGTGCCTACATCCAAAGCACAGAGTGCCTCATCCTGTTTTTTCCATCCTCAAGGTGCACCGTTGGTGGGCAACTGCAGTGGGTTGCGACTTAAGCCTTTGTATAAGGGGATGATGAGTGACACTCTGTGTTGTTTTTGTTTAAACCCTCATTTTACAGGGGAGAGTGTATTACACACCAGGGATTGGCAGGGAGCGGGAAATGGTCAGTGGGAATGTAAATTAGCATAATCCTCCAAAAGGCAATTTTGCCTTATATTGAAGTCTTAAAACTATTCATCGTATCCCTTCAGAAAAGACCCTGAATGTGTTCATCAGGGTAGACTAACTTCCATAACAAACAACCCCCAAATCCCAATGAGAAAAGGCAGGGGTTGGCAAACTATCTACACAGGCCAGGGAGTAAATATTTCAGGCTCTGTGGAAATGTCTCATCTCTGGAGCTGGGGTGGGAGAGCAGCTGTAGACGCTAAGTGGGTGCATGGGTGTGGCTGTCTCCAATCAAACTTTATTGAAGGACACTGATATTTGGATTTCATATAATTTTCATGTGTCACAGAGTACTATTCTTCAAGTCATTTTCACAAATGTAAAAACAATCTGGAGCTCACAGGCTGGGTTTGGCCTGAGGTCCACACTTGGCTTAAAGCTCTGGAGGTTTCCTCTCACTGATGCAGGGATCCAACACAGGGGTCCCCGGTTGGAAGACCCTCCTGGGTGGCCCTTGGCCAGTGGCACCTCAGGAACCTGGGATCCTTCCATCCTGTGCTTGCCCTCTCCCACCCTCATGGTCTGCTCTATTCACAGGCAGATGGAAGCAGAGGGCCTGAAGGACTGTGCAGGCGGTTTTCCTGGGCAGCCTGGAGGTGTCCACATCGCTTCCTCCCAGATTCCACTGGTTACAGGTCAGGCACACTCCGAACAGCAGGAGAGATGGAGAAATAGAGTCTGGCTATGTGTCCAGGGGGACCTGGACGGGGGCTTTGTGACCACACAGCCATGTGTTCACGAATCAAACAACACACGATGTTCACTCATTTCCACGTGGTAGCACTACTTTAAAGGCGCAAGACTGACCAGGAGGACTTTGCAACAATAGTTGATCCTGAGAGTGAATCCGATGCCCTGGGCACCCTGCGTGGTACAGCCCTGCAGCCTGTCCTTGGCCTGGGCCCTGAAGGTTATCGCTGCAGTGACCTCTGCACCATACTTGACTCTCTTCCATCACACAGAGCCACAGCCACGGAGGCCCATGAGTGGACTGGGAGACTCTCCACTGGTGCAGGACTGACCCCTTTGCTCCAAGCAGACCCAGTGCTCTTAAAGTTTTGGGCTGATGGGAGTGGGATTGGGGAGCTGCCAGTGGAAGCAGGCAGAAACCCCGTTGAAACAGCCATACCCTCTGGTGGCTCCCCCACCAGAACCAACAAGTGGTTTTCTCCCCAGCTCTTTCCAGGTGATTCTTGGAGAAGAGGGAGGAGCAGGTGTGGCCAGAGAGGCGGTGCTTCCTGTGGGCTGGGGACCTCAGAGGGGGGGTGAAACTCAACCCCCTAAGCCAGGCCAGACCAGGATGCAACAAAAGTCACAGATCTGTTAAAACAATGAGGAGGAAATAGCTCACACCTGGTAACATCTGGGGATGGCGGCTCCTCACGGATGCTTTGCAATGGGCAGGGCTCTCCTCTCCAGTTTCCTGGAGATTTGGAGCCTGGGAGGTTGGCAGGGGTCAGCGGGGTCTAGGTGCTCCCTCCTCACTGTGCGGTCCACAGGCCAGCCCCATCACATTGCATTGCCAGGACCCAAATCTGTACCTGTGAGGCTTTGTGTGGCTGCTGCAGCCTGGGCTGTGCTGGGGAGAGCCTCACCACATCCAGGCCTCCTGAGCACGTCCAGGACTGGGAGTGGGGGTTGTGATGCCATCTCCCTAGGTGTTGCCGGGACTCCTGTACCATGGGATGCAGGAGTCTTAGGACACCAGGGCTCCAGTTTCCCACCCATCACTGATTTACCATGTGACCCAGGTGTGTGGCTGAAACTCCCTTCACTTTGGTTAGGTTGTCTGTGAAATGGGGACAGAAATACCCCCCTGGAGAACCTGTCCCATCACGTGCCCATGTCCTGCCCTGAATGTGCCCACCACGAGTCTAACAAACACTAGGTCTGCCCAAGCGTGAGGGGGCCTGAGGAAATGAATTTCTCAAGGTCATGTCATAGAAACAACAATAACAATAATATTCTCCCTTTTAATTAGTGCCGACTGTGTGTTAGGGGCTAGGCTGAAATCGTCTCTCATTTCACAGCAGCCCTGCGAGAGAGGCAGTGTTATACTGATTTTCCAAGAAGGGACACTGAGTCCCCACAGGGGCTCTTGCCAAGGTCACACAGCTGGTAGGTGGAGTGAGCGGGGTAGCTCTGTCCCACTCTCTCTGAAGCCAGCTGCTTCCTGGCACGATGGTACCCTAAATATTCCCAACCCAATTCTCTGTCCTCCGGGGTGCCTGGGGCTTAGGGCCAGGCTGTCTCTCTCCAGCCATTTGCCGCAGAGTTCAAAGCCCTCCCCCAGCTATGGTGGACCTGCCCCAACAGGTCTCCCCTCTAAGGAAGATGAGGAAACAGACCTGATGACACCCCTCTTTCACCATGAAGATACTAAGCGTTTGACTTGTGGGGGCCGCCCACGCTCCTGGCAGCTGGAGGGAGGGGTCTCGGCTCCCCTGCCTGCGGCTCTGCTCAGGTGCTGGGCAGACCAGGGGTACTTCCAGAGTTTCCCAATGTCCTAGGGGTGGATGTGGGGGGTGGGGGTGGGTGAAAAGTAGGGGAAGGGGCTGGTGGTTTTATTTGCAAATTGCATTTAAATTCAGGTGCCAGCGAGCATGGCAGTCTGACCTGATGGGACCTGAAGGGTTCTGGATGGGTTGTGTCACTCCCTGGGCCTCAGTTTCCCTTTTCATTCATAGAGGAAGAATAAGATCTGAAACATAAGACTAACAGGGTGTGCGTCTGGCAGGGAGACCAGGGGGAACAGGGGAAGCGCTTCTGTGTCAAAAAGCATCACGTGGCCTCTAGTTGTTCAGGACTCCCTGTTCTGGTCTCTTCTCTGCAGACCTTTTCTAGACATACCTCCGAGGCTGGGCTCACCCATTAAATGGCTCTACCAGCTCAGACACCAAAAGATGGAGGTGACTTTTTTTTGGGTTCACATGGTGGCTGCCAGGCCCTCACACGAGGAGTCCTCTCTCAGCTGAAATCACCATCACTGCACCTGCTCAGCCCCAGGCAGGTTTGGAATCCCTGACATATGCCCCTGTGGGCTGGAAAGTCTCCCCAGTGGGGGTTGGCACGTAGAAAGGAGATGCACTAAGACTGCAGGTGAGCCCTGCAGAGCCTGCCCGTCCTCGGGGCAGCTGGGCTGTGCATGCCCCATGTCTGGAAAGGTCCTGTTCTCATTCATCAAGTCACAGGGCCTCCAGCAAACACCTGCAACAGGTGTAAGTCAAGAAGCACAGGCTTGCAGCTCAGAGACACTCTGGTTCTGCCTGTGTGGCTGGAGTAGTGACAGGGCAGCTGGATGGGGCCAGGCGCCCTCTTGTCCCATGGTGCAGCCCTGAGGTCTGGGGACAGTGCCCAAAGGAGCTGGATTGTTCTTCCCAGTACTTTGTAGAGTGTGGCATTATTACATGTGCTAACAGGCTCGCTGGCTTTTTCCGGCCGCCCCACTAGAAAGTAAAGACTCCTAGGCCAGGGACTTGATATTTCCTCTTCACCACCAGCAATAGGCTGAATCATCTTTGCCCCACAAAGATATCTGCTCCTAATGCCGGGAACCTGGAAAAAGGATCATTGCAGATGTGATTGAAGATCTTGAGAAGAGGAGATTATCCTGTATCATCTGGATGAGTCCTGAACCAAATCCCAAGTGTCCTTCTGAGAGGCAGGAGGAGATTGGATGCATACAGGAGAAGAGGGGCCCTGTGACTATGGAAGCAGGAATGGGAGTGATGTGGCCACAAGTCAAGGAATGCCAGCAGCCACCAGAAACTAAAGGAGGTGAGAAATGAAGTCCCCGGAGGGAGCCACACCTTGATTTCAGCCCCGTGATACTGGTTTCTGACTTCTGTCCTCCAGAACAGTGAGAGAAAACACTTCTGCTGTTTTAAGCCACCCAGTCAGTGGTGATTTGTTACAGCAGCCACAGGAAGCTAATACACTACCATATCCCAGTGTCTGGTACAGATCAGGTAGTCAGATGTTTGCTGAAAGAATAAAGGAAGGCTCCTAGCCAAGCATGCCCCCATGCCAGCTGGGGCCTCCAAGCCTAGGCTTCCCCCTCCCTACAACCCCAGCCTGTACCCTGGCAGTTCTGCCACATGCTGGACTTCAGCCCTGGCCTTGAAGCTGTCCACCAGAAGGCATGTGTCTGACCAAGTCCATGCTCACCCCTCATGGAGCCATTGCTTCTTAGACAAAGCCAATGGCAGGGACCACAAACAGCCACAGGCCACATTCAGTCAGCAGACATAGTGGTTTGGCCGTCATAGAATATTGTTTGTAAATTAAATTAGTTGCCAACATGTTATTAAATTTTGGGAGATTTCACATGAAATCAGGATTTCCAATTTCTGTGGAAAAACCAGATGTTCTTTTCAGCCCAGGATGCAGTCCTTTGTGGCTCCTTGGGTTGGACCTGAGTGGAAGCTCAGCCCCTGACCACCAGGGCCTGTGGTGCTGATGCCTTTGACTCTCCATCTGCACACCTGGCCCCCACGTTTGAGATGGAGGACTCGGGTTTTCTCAACCTGGCATGAGGTGAAAAACAGTCTCAACCTCACAGATCCTCCTCTGTCCAGCTTGACTGTGCCCAGTCCCTCCTTTGTAAAGATTCTAGTGTGACTGCCCACCTCCTCCAGCTTGGGGGCTCTCTGCAAGGGGTTCTCCTTTCTGCTTCTCTTCAGCTGTCAGGAGCTCTGCTTTCAGGCCCCGGGACCTCTGCAGTCCCTGGAAACCACCCAGTTGTTTCTGGGGGTCTTCACTGTCTCAGTCAGAGGACAGCCCGCACCAGAAGCACCCAAGAAGCACCCAGGATGACCTCCTGCATTCCTGGAAGATGGCGGGGCAGCAGTATCCACATCTGCTTTCCCAAGCACTCCCTGGCCGAGTCAGACTATGGCTCCAGTGGAAACTGAAAGCACTAATGAAGAAAAGGAATGTCAGCGAAGCACTTGGGAAGCTCCCACAACGAGGACTTTTGACTCACTTGGAGGACAAGGGCTCCTCAACGTCTCCAAAATGGTGCCCAAGACTGAAGCCCAAGTGTGCATAAAACTCTCTGCATCTGCCTTCAAGCGCACAGATCCCAAGACTGACATCGCAGGCTCCAATTCAATGCATCTCTGAGCAAGAGCCCCTGCTGGATCTGGCTCAGGAGGTCTGAGACCACACCCGGCCTGGGGAGCAGAGCTGGGGGGCTCTCAGAGGCAGGCCCGCATCCTCCTCTCCAGGCAACAGCCCCAGCAGCACACAGGATCAATCTAAAGAGGAGAGTCACTGAGTAAGCCCCTTAGGAAGGGCTCTGTCCACAGCTGCTGTCTACTCGGCTGCTTCAGCGAGTCTTCCCCAGGGCTCGAGAAAATGAAATTTAAAACACATGTCAGGGCCTTAATGAGGCTAGTCAACTCCTCAGAGTCGTGCTCTGGTTAATGTTTGTTAATTCTGTGAGCCCTTCTGACCAGGGGTCTCCAGCACTGGGGGATGGATTGAACGAGGCAAGGAATAAAAACACTGAATCAGCAGGAGCTGCGTGACTGCAGGCAAGTTGCTTACCTCTCTGGGCCTCAATGTTTTTACTTATAAACCGGGAACAATAACAGCCTTAAAGGGATATTGTAAGGATTAACTGAGATGAGGAACATGCACAGTCTGACTGTCATTAGGCAGTCATGAGCGTTTCCATGTCTGAGCCCCATATTTTAATCCTAAGGTTGGGAAATTATGTCTTAAATTGCAGTTTCCACATCATTCTCTCCTGCACCACTGGGGGTGGCAGTGGGGGCAAGTTGGTTTTCAGTGGTCACTAGCAGAAACCCACTCAAACAGGCAAAAGATAGAAAGGTGTGCAAATGAGGTGCATTTATTACAAAGACACAGGGAACCCAAAGGAATGCCTAGGCTCAGGAAGACCCGGACTCAGAAATGGGAAAGCATGGTGAACTCAGGAAGGACCCTTCTGTCTGGGCTCCTTTCTCTCATTGTTTCCCTCTCCATGTGACCTTTTGAGCAGATTTGTGGCCAGACCCACAGAAGAAGAAGCTGGACTTGAACTTCCTTGCTGACATGTCTTCAATTCAGGTGAGCAACAGAGATTGTCAGGCATCTCCAAATCCCACCCCCACATCCCCAGGTGCAGCTTGGGGGTCTTTGCCCCCAGACCAACCAGCTGCACGGAGGGGTCCCAGCTCAGCCCTAGCAAGCTGTGTCAGCCACCCCTCCCAACGGAATTGTCCTCAGAACAGCAGGACTAGGGGCTGCAGGACACTCCAAAAGTGGTCCACCCAGATGTCCCTCCCTGACACCTAACAGTTAGGGGCTTGCATCCTCCAAGCCTGCTGGGAAGTGTCTGGGGATGGGGGAGCAAGCCTAGCATCCACACAGCTTTTCCAAGCCACGGTGAACCCTGCTTGAGGCCTCATGCAAAAAGACAGGCAAGTCTGGAATAGTGGGAGGCTGATCAGGAGAAAGGGTCACAGTGGCTTGGGTATGAATTCTGGGACAGCACACTGTGGGAGGGGGCTTGGCCCTCGAGGGTTCTGACATGCTGTTCCCCAGGCCTGGGCTTAGTTAGGCTCTCCAGGTGGACCGACATTCATATCTGAGGCCAGTACTTTCTTTCCATGAGAACTTGTCATATGATTTAGAAAGACAAACAAACAGGTCAGCTACCATTTCATTTTCACCTATTTGAAAGCCTCCCTCCAAGCCCAATTCTACTGAATCTCATGAGGATTTTGTGCTGGGTTCAGATCCAGTTCAATACCCCATTCCCAGCTCCTGCTGGGAGGAAGCTTGCAGCTCGCCATTAATTTACACTCTGGGCTCTTGACTCCTTCTCCTTGGGTATCTTTTCCCCCAAGGATGGCTGGTGCTAGTACACACTTTAAAAGAGAGGAAAGTGGGCCTAAGTTTCCATCATGCTGCAAAGCAGAACGATCTGTTGGTGGTTTCTCTGTTGGAATGAAGTCCTGGAGAGAGCGTTTACCAACGAAGAGTTGGCACCTCAAAGACACAAGTTCTTGGTCCCGGTTCCAGCTTGTCTCTGGGCCAGAGCATTCCACGGGAGGCTGGTGGTTTACTTCCACCAGCCAAGTCTTGGCTAATCCTGGTGATGCATGGAAGTTTCTCCATCAAAGGGGCATCCTGTGGAAAGGCAGGTATGGAGTCCTTATAGCCACGGGTATCTGAGTAGAACTTACCTGCTCTGCTCACAAAGACTTTCTGCAGACACCTGCTCAAACCCTTATAAAACTGCAAGAGGAGGTTAGGTGGTCACAGAGCAAGCTGACCAGGGCCACCACATTGCACAACCTGGGGCAACATTCACACTGTGCTCTAAGTGCATGGCACCTCCTGGAGTTGCACAGTGCACGACCTGGGAAGCTGTAGGTTGTGGGCCTATCTAACAGCCAGGTGAGACTCAGATTTAGGCCATTGGCCTCTAATTCCATTTTCTTTCCTTTGTTGTCTCTTCTTTGCTGAGGTACCTTCTGGAGTACCTCTTTGGGTTTGACAAGATGCCTGATGCCTAAACTCCCTAATATTGAGTTCCTGACCTGAAAACGTAGGCTAAAATATCTACTTCCATTGTTGGGATGAGTAAATGACATAATGCAGGAAATGTACGTGGTCCAAGGGCCTAGGTCTTAGTGAGAACTTGGGAAATAAAGGCAGCTATTGATACTGCGGCTGCTGCTACTGTGAGAATAATATTCATTATAAGTATTCGTGCCCATTATTGTTCTGATCATCTTTCCAAAGCAGATGCCCCTCCCCCTCAGGGTGGTGAGGATCTCAGGCTCCTAGCACCACACCTGCACAGATTAGGGATTCCCTCTCTCTTCCCTTTCTTTCCTAAGTGTCGGTGGCCTGGATCATACTTTGTGGAGTTGGTGAGATCAGAAGGACCCAGGTCAGCTAAGGCAGGATAAGCCACCTGGTGGGTTCAGGAGTGAAATGGTTGAGAGCTTCTGGGTAAGAGGCCCTGTAGCCCTCCCTTCTCCCTACCATGTCACACGGGTCTTGATGGACAGAACTTGCCTCCACTAAACTGAGCAGTTGCTGAACCCCTGTCCTGACTCGTGCTTGGAGCAGGCCTGGTACCTATGTGCCACACACCATAAACCAACGGATGAAGGAGTGAGTGAGTGATGAGAGGAGGACCCCTCCCCCAACTTCGGTTCAGCATGATTTCATTTCTTTTTTGCCAGCAAACAATAGGGTGTGTCTGCTCTGTGCCATGCACAGCGCCAGCTTGGGGCACTAAGACAAATCCCACATGCCCGTGGCCTTGGCAGCTCACGTCTAACCAGGGAGAGTTCCAGGCCTGCTCTGCTTCCTCCTCCAAGCCCCTGGGCAGACACGTTGCCCAGATTCCCTGAGACAGTCATGAGTTTGGGTGGCTGCTGGGGAGTGGGGTGAGGGGACAGGACGGCCATTGACCTCTCTCCTGGTCTTTGCCCACCATTTCTTCTGTGCTCCATCCCCTTTTTGTGGTGACCATGAGTATGTGCTCAGGCTCCCCCAGGCTTAGAGGAGCTAAGGGCCCAACTCCACCTGGGGCGGTAAGGAGGGAGGTGTCTTCTGAGGTAGAGACAGGGTGAACACACAGAAAAAAGCACAAACCAGGACAGATGTCAGAAACATGTAAACACACATATAAACACTCACAGCTGTGCCAAGCATGTCCACCAGGGTGAGAAGAAGCCGGGAATGATTAAAGTGACCAGATCCAGGTGGTGTTGACCCAGGGTCCTCTCCCCCCCCACCACGCCTCACGCACCTCTCTTCAGCTCCTCTTGGGTCTTCACGCTCAGAGTCTTAGGTGCTGCTATGAGACTCTTGGCTTTATAGCCTGGCCTGCTCCCCACCCCCGTGCATGCAGAGAACAGGACACCTTGCCTGGCCGCCGACTCTTCCAGCTGAGGCACCCTGACCGTCCACCAGCGATGCCCAGAATACCCAACACGAAAGCAGTGTGAAGCCAGATGTCACAAGCACAGAGGCTGACAGAATCAGCACTTAATGTAAATGAGTGAGGCAGGCTGGGAATAGGCATGAGGGCGTGGTGGGGCCTGTGGGAAATGGAGAGCCCAGGCTCCACCTCAGTGGTCCTCCAACTCTAGCTGGCATCACAATCCCCTGGGGGGCTTGTTAGAAGCTCTGCTGGGCCCCGCTCCTGTGTTTCTGACACAGTAGGTCTGGGTTTGAAAATGTGCATTTCTAACCAGTGTCCAGGTAACCTGATGGTGCTAGTTGGAGACCCGGTTTGAGGACCACTGCCCTACCTGAAGGAAGTGTGGGTTCCCCACTGCCAGCCTGCAGTTGCCTTGGGGAATACAGCCTAATGCTGCCAGATCTCTCAATTTTTCAGAAGCCAGAAGTGCAGATTTTAATGTAAAACTTCTCAATTTTTAAAATTGGTAACTAAATTCAAAAAAAGTGAAACACTGTTGGGGACTAGTAAAGTATATCCACAATTTGAATTGGACTCACAGCCTTCCACACAGGGAGCTGTGTATTGGTGTGTATGCAGGAATTAAGGGGACCCCTTAATTCCTGACAATATCTGTGCCCACAGACTGCTATCACCACGTGTTCCCCAGGAGCTGAGAGCCTTGTTGGAATTTCCTGTTACCCTCATCCTTGTTGCTTACAAAACAATGAAGACTGGTTGACCTGTCTTACAAGCCTCTGCCATGAGAGGGAACAAAAAGGCCACCCATCCTAAGACGATTACCACCGACTTCTGGACCACAGATAATTAAGCAGTGGGGCAACCACTGCGGGCCACCCTGGGCCAGGTTGACTGAGCAAGAAGCCAGGAGTGCTGTGCCAAGCAGGAGACTCAGAGGCCTCTGCGGTAACAGTAGCCCAGTAAAGTGACCGGCAGCTCAGCTTTCAGGCTCAGAGGCTTGAGATGATCTGAAGGCAGGTCAGGATAAAAGCATCTGCCTCCCTGGGCCTAGGATGGCAGAGGGCGCACCCTCCCAATAGGGCGGCACATCTGGCCTCAAGGTGGGTCCCCGGCAACCCATGTAGGCTGGCTGCTCCTGCTGGCATGCCCTCTCCCAGCCATTCCTTCACCAACTTCTCGTATTCTAGAACACAACAACAACAAAACAAAACAATTAGTAACTCTGAGCACATCTAGGACTTTGGGGTCTTGGAGCTTTACTTTCCGTTGAGTGACAATTATCTCCAGGGAAGAAAACACACAAAATATGGCACTCTTAGGCTGCTTCCCCATCGCATTCCCTGCACAACCAGAGAGCATGGTGCAGGGACAGCCTACTGCCTGAGCTGAGGAAACCTCGAGACACATCAGATCAGCTGTGCAGAAACCACTCATTAAACCAGTTTACAAAACTGGTTACAAACTCCTCCTCCATGCTAGGTTTTTTTAGCCTTGCCTCATTTGATTTTCAGAATGAAGGGTTTCCCAGCTTTTTTGGAAGGTAACAGTGGTCAAATGTAAAATGTTCCTAGGCCTGGAGATGAAAGTTTAATACTGATTCATGTTAACATGAAGAAATAGAGGGAAACTTCCATTCTTTGACGTGTCAGGGGTTGGGGCATGGAGTGCCCACACCACCGTCACCTGTGCCCAGAAGATTAGCTCCCCTCGGGTGAGCACCATCAGAGGGATGCCAGGAATTGGCAACAGGTTTGTTCTAGTCACTGTCTCACTCTCATACTCCAAAGGATTGTCTTAAGGGAGCAGGAAGACGTGTTCTTAAACATGCAAAAGCCATGTGACCATTTGAGATTTTAACAAGAGCTCCTTTCCAGTGTCTGTGTCTCAGGAGGCCCTACAGGCTGGGACGGTTCGAGATTTGGTGAAAATTTGTGTCCAGCACACAAACTGAGGGAGGACCGTCAGCACAGCACATTCAAAGGACACATTTTGACAGGTGATATCAGAGGCTAATGTGTTAGTCAGGGTTCTCTGAGAAACAGAATCAATAGGATGTGCATATGTATCCGTCTCTTTATCTCTATCTCTATCTCTAACCCTATAGAGAGATTTATTTTGAGAAATTGGCTGATGTAATTGTGGAGGCTGGCAAGTCCAGTATCTGCAGGGTGGGCTGGCAGGCTGGAGATGCAGGGAAGAGCTGATATTTTGGCTTGAGTCCAAAGGCCATCTGCAGGCAGGATTCTTCTTCCTCAGGGCAGGCAGTCTTTTTCCTCTCAAGGCCTTCACTGACACGTGCCTTGAAACCAACAGGACAAGTGCTCTGGGCATCTCCATGGGCTGCCCTGGCGGGCTTTTGGTCAGCTCTAAGCCTCGGTCACCCTTTCATGGCAAACAGGCCTGAGCCTCCCGTAGCATTTGTGCTTTAGAAGTAAACATGTAGCCAGGCATCCAGGCCATCCATGCAGAAAATCAAGGCCCACAGCCAGGTTTTCCCCAGGGGGTTGTGATATACCTGCCTGTGTGCTTCCTGGGTGTTGTCACATCACCAGTGGATGTATCAGCAAGATGGTTCTGGTCATGAGGCAACACGTAACACCCAGAACCCAGTGTGGAATCTGGGCGTTGCAACTTGAGAGGGTGAAATTTCAAGGGCAATGAGTGAGGGCCCTCCGTTCAGGACCTCCCAGGGTCTGGCAAGTCATCCCCGCTGGAGTGGCACACACCACCTCGGCTCACCAATGTCTCCTGGGAGGCCCAACCCCCAAACATCGCCCAGTTCAAAACAGTGATAATTAATTCTATGTGTCAACTGGGCCATGGTATCCAGATATTTAGTCAAATATTTTAGATATTTCTGTGAAGGTATTTTTTAGATGAGATTAATGTTTCCATCAGTAGACATTGAGCAAAGAAGCTGACCCTCCATAAAGTGGGTTTTCTGCATGACCTATGTCTGAAATCACTCGCACACCCAGTCTCATTCACTCTTACACACTTGGCACAGTACGGCCCGCACTCTAAGCCCCAACAACTAGTTGTTGATGAGAGATGCTGGATGAATGGAACATATTTGTCCAGTGGGCCCGTAGAGCCAGCCCTTGGGCTGGGTGGCGGCAGCAGTGGGCCTCCAGAGGCAGCTCCTCTTTGCTGTCCGGTGGGCACAGTAAAGGTACAGTGAAGGTGAAGGTCTTTGCTCACAAATGACCATGGGGTAAGCTACCTTCTGTGTGGTTCAGACACCTTCGGCCAGCATTTTGCAAACCAAACACCCCTGGACCTCAGTGAAATTTGACTGGCCCCTGCCTGTGGGTTGGGCCTTGCAGAGCCTGGAGAGAGTGGGTGAGTAGGGTACAGGGGAGATTACACTTGGTGCCTCCTTGTCCCCCCCAAAGGAGCAAGGCCCACTGCCATGCCCTCCAAGTGTATCTCATGGGGAGGCATCCTGGTGGCCGGGCTCAGTGCCACCTGGAGTTCTCACACAGGCCCAGGGTGTGGGTGTGTTGACTGAGGGATGGTGGAAGCCAAGATAAGGATCTTCTCTCCAAGCTGGCCAGTGCTGAGACCTTCCCCAGGGTGGGCTGTCTCCTGGCTGAGAAGCAAGAGCCTGACTTTTTTCCCGGATAGTTCCACCCACCATAGGCAGAGTCCCATGTGAGAAAGAATCACAGAACCCACCATCACAGTTGTTACAAGCTCTTGGTCCACCCCAGAGTCAGGTGGGAGGGAGAGGGAAAGTGGCACAGCAAAGGATGGTGGGAAACCCAGGAGGCTTGAGTAAAGGCTCTGGTTCACTCTGTCATCAGCTGTGGCTTTGGTCAGGTTCCTGGATCAGGCTGGGTCTCAGTTACCTGGTCTGTGAAGTGGGAGCTCCATGCAAGGCGCTGCCCATGAGACGACGGGATGCACTGTACATGAGCAAGATCGCAACTCATAGAGCCCACCCTCTACCTGCTAAATCCTGGGTATTGAATGAACACATGGAGTTCTGGTCAATCGAGACGTCATTGTCCTTTAGCTGGTCTGTTTGTTCAGTTCAATAAAAGATTCACTTAACACCTATCATGTCCTAGGCACTTTACTAGATTCTGGTAATACTGCGGTGAAAAGATGGGATCCTTGCCCTGGAGCAGCAATTTTCAAACTTTTTGATTTCAGAACCTCTTTACTCTCTATTTTCCAAAATAGCAACAATAATAACAACAAAAATTAATGCGAAGAGTGACATGGTTTCACGTTTTTGCTAATGTAAAATAAATTCCACAGTGTTTTTAAATGTTTGGTTTAATAGAAGGCAGCTGGAGTCACAGATCTGCTTCTGCATTGTGTTTCATGATAAATCCCATAATGTGGCCTTTGGAGAAAATAAGATGAAGAAGGGAAATAACATCTTAGTGTTATTATGAGAGTAGTTTTGACCTAGTGGGGACCACTAGGGGTCCCTAGACATTTTGAGAGTTGCCATGGTAGAGCACTGGGTATTATTCTAAGGAAATGTACTGCCCCTTGAAGACAATTTTGGTTGTCTTATTATTTGGGTGAACCATTATTTGAGCCTAGAATCTAACTCCATTTTACATATAAACACAAAGTAAATTTTGTGTTGTTTTTTTTTAACATCTTTATTGGAGTAGAATTGCTTTACAATTGTGTGTTAGATTCTGCTTTATAACAAAGTGAATCAGCTATACATATACATATATCCCCATATCTTGTCCCTCTTTCGTCTCCCTCCAACACTCCCTAGCCCACGCCTCTAGGTGGTCACAAAGCACCGAGCTGATCCCCTGTGCTATGCGATTTCTTCCCACTAACTATCTATTTTACATTTGATAGTATATATAAGTCCATGACACTCTCTCACTTGGTCCCAGCTTACCCGTCCCACTCCCCATGTCCTCAGGTTCATTCTCTACGTCTACGGGTTTATTCCTATCCTGCCCCTAGGTTCTTTAGAACCATTTTTTTTTTTTTTTAGATTCCATACATATGTGTTAGCATACGGTATTTATTTTTCTCTTTCTGACTTACTTCACTCTGTATGACAGTCTCTAGGTCCATCCACCTCACTACAAATAACTCAATTTCGTTTCCTTGTATGGCTGTGTAATATTCCATTGTATATATGTGCCAAATCTTCTTTATCCATTCATCTGTCAATGGACACTTAGGTTGCTTCCAGGTCCTGGCTATTGTAAATAGAGCTGCAGTGAACATTGTGGTACATGACTCTTTTTGAATTATGGTTTTCTCAGGGTATATGCCCAGTAGTGGGATTGCTGGGTCATACAGTAGTTCTATTTTTAGTTTTTTAAGGAACCTCCATACTGTCCTCCATAGTGGCTGTATCAATTTATACTCTCACCATCAGTGCAAGAGGGTTCCCTTTTCTCCACACCCTCTCCAGCATTTATTGTTTGAAGATTTTTTGGTGATGGCCATTCTGACTGGCGTGAGGTGACACCTCATTGTAGTTTTGATTTGCATTTCTCTAAAGATTAGGGATGTTGAGCATCCTTTCATGTGTTTGTTGGCAATCTGTATATCTTCTTTGGAGAAATGTGTATTTAGGTCTTCTGCCCATTTTTGGATTGGGTTGTTTGTTTTTTTATATTGAGCTGCATGAGCTGCTTATAAATTTTGGAGATTAATCCTTTGTCAGTTGCTTCATTTGCAAATATTTTCTCCCATTCTGAGGGTTGTCTTAGTGTTCTGCCTATGTTTTCCTCTATGAGTTTTATAGGGTCTGGCCTTACATTTAGGCCTTTAATCCATTTTGAATTTATTTTTGTGTATGTTAGGGAGTGTTCTAATTTCATTCTTTTACATGTAACTCTCCAGTTTTCCCAGCACCACTTATTGAAGAGGCTGCCTTTTCTCCCTTGTATACACTTGCTTCCTTTGCCAAAGATAAGGTGACCATATGTGCATGGGTTTATCTCTGGGCTTTCTATCCTTTTCCATTGATCTATATTTCTGTTTTTGTGCCAGTACCATACTGTCTTGATTACTGTAGCTTTGTAGTATAGTCTGAAGTCAGGGAGCCTGATTCCTCCAGCTCTGTTTTTCTTTCTCAAGATTGCGTTGGATTTTGGGGGTCTTTTATATTTCCATACAAATAGTAAAATTTTTCGTTCTAGTTCTGTGAAAAATGTCCTTGGTAGTTTGACAGGGATTGCACTGAATCTGTAGATTGCTTTGGGTAGTATAGTCATTTTCGTAATGTTGATTCTTCCAATCCAAGAACATGGTATATATCTCCATCTGTTTGTATTGTCTTTAATTTCTTTCATCAGTGTCATAGTTTTCTGCATACAGGTCTTTTGTCTCCTTAAGTAGGTTTATTCCTAGGTATTTTATTCTTTTTGTTGCAATGGTAAATGGGAGTGTTTCCTTAAGTTCTCTTTCAGATCTTTCATCATTAGTGTATAGGAATACAAGAGATTTCTGTGCATTAATTTTGTATCCTGCTACTTTACCAAATTCATTGATTAGCTCTAGTAGTTTTCTGGTAGCATCTTTAGGATTCTCTATGTATAGTATCATGTCATCTGCAAACAGTGACAGCTTTACTTCTTCTTTAACGATTTGGATTCCTTTTATTTCTTTTTCTTCTCTGATTGCTGTGTCTAAAACTTCCAAAACTATGTTGAATAATAGTGGTGAGAGTGGACAACCTTGTCTTGTTCCTGATCTTAGAGGAAATGGTATCAGTTTTTCACATTTGAGAACGATATTGACTGTGGGTTGTTCATATATGGCCTTTATTATGTTGAGGTAGGTTCCCTCTATGCCTACTTTCTGGAAGGTTTTTATCATAAATGGGTGTTGAATTTTGTTGAAAGCTTTTTCTGCATCTATTGAGATGATCATATGGTTTTTCTCCTTCAGTTTGTTAATATGCTTTATCACATTGATTGATTTGTGTATACTGAAGAATCCTTGCATTCCTGTGATAAACCCCACTTGATCATGGTGTATGATCCTTTTAATGTGCTGTTGGATTCTGTTTGCTAGTATTTTGTTGAGCATTTTTGCATATATGTTCATCAGTGATACTGGCCTGTAGTTTTCTTTCCTTGTGACATCTTTATCTGGTTTTGTATTAGGGTGATGGTGACCTTGTAGAATGAGTTTGGGAGTGTTCCTCCCTCTGTTATATTTTGGAAGAGTTTGAGAAGGATAGGTTTTAGCTCTTCTCTAAATGTTTGATAGAGTTCGCCTGTGAAGCTATCTGGTCCTGGGCTTTTGTTTGTTGGAAGATTTTTAATCCCAGTCTCAATTTCAGTGCTTGTGATTGGTCAGTTTATATTTTCTATTTCTTCCTGGTTCAGTCTCGGAAGGTGGTGCTTTTCTAACAATTTGTCCATTTCTTCGTGGTTGTTCGTTTTATTGGCATATAGTTGCTTGTAGTAATCTCTCATGATCCTTTGTATTTCTGCACTGTCAGTTGTTACTTCTTCGTCTTCATTTCCAATTCTATTGATTTGAGTCTTCCCTCTTTTTTTCTTGTTGAGTCTGGCTAATGGTTTATCAATTTTGCTTATCTTCTCAAAGAACCAGCTTTTAGTTTTATTGATCTTTGCTATTGTTTCCTTCATTTCTTTTTCCTTTACTTCTGATCTGATCTTTATGATTCCTTTCCTTCTGCTAACTTTGGGGTTTTTTTGTTCTTCTTTCTCTAATTGCTTTAGGTATAAGGTTATGTTGTTTATTTGAGATGTTTCTTGTTTCATGAGGTAGGATTGTATTGCTATAAACTTCCCTCTTAGAACTGCTTTTGCTGCATCGCACAGGTATTGGGTCTTTGTGTTTTCCTTGTCATTTGTTTCTAAGTATTTTTTGATTTCTTCTTTGATTTCTTCAGTGATCTCTTGGTTATTAAGTAGTGTATTGCTTAGCCTCCATTGGTTTGTATTTTTTACAGATTTTTTCCTGTAGTTGATATCTAGTCTCATAGCATTGTGGTCAGAAAAGATACTTGATATGATTTCAATTTTCTTAAATTCACCAAGGCTTGATTTGTGACCCAAGATATGATCTATCCTGGAGAATGTTCCATGAGCACTTGAGAAAAATGTGTATTCTGTTGTTTTTGGGTGGAATGTCCTATAAATATCAATTAAGTCCATCTTGTTTAATGTATCCTTTAAAGCTTGTGTTTCCTTATTTATTTTCATTTTGGATGATCTGTCCATTGGTGAAAGTGGGGTGTTAAAGTCACCTACTATGATTGTGCTACTGTCAATTTCCCCTTTTATGGCTGTTAACATTTGCCTTATGTATTGAGGTTCTCCTATGTTGGGTGCATAAATATTTACAATTGTTATATCTTCTTCTTGGATTGATCCCTTGATCATTATGTAGTGTCCTTCTTTGTCTCTTGTAATAGTCTTTATTTAAAGTCTATTTTGTCTGATATGAGAATTGCTACCCCAGCTTTCTTTTGATTTCCATTTTCGTGGAATATTTTTTTCCATCCCCTCACTTTCAGTCTGTATGTGTCCCTAGGTCTGAAGTGGGTCTCTTGTAGACAGCATATATATGGGTCTTGTTTCTATATCCATTCAGCTAGTCTATGTCTTTTGGTTGGAGCATTTAATCCATTTACATTTAAGGTAATTATTGATATGTATGTTCCTATTACCATTTTCTTAATTGTTTTGGGTTTGTTATTGTAGGTCTTTTCCTTCTCTTGTGTTTCCTGCCTAGAGAAGTTCCTTTAGCATTTGTTGTAAAGATGGTTTGGTGGTGCTGAACTCTCTCAGCTTTTGCTCGTCTGTAAAGGTTTTAATTTCTCCATCGAATCTGAATGAGATCCTTGCTATGTAGAGTAATCTTGGTTGTAGGTTTTTCTCCTTCATCACTTTCAGTATATGCTGCCACTCCCTTCTGGCTTGCAGAGTTTCTGCTGAAAGATCAGCTGTTAACCTTATGGGGATTCCCTTGTATGTTATTTGTTGCTTTTTCCTTGCTGCTTTTAATATTTTCTCTTTGTATTTAATTTTTGATAGTTTGATTAATATGTGTCTTGGCAAGTTTCTCCTTGGATTTATCCTGTATGGGACTCTCTGCGCTTGCTGGACTTGACTGACTATTTCCTTTCCCATGTTAGGGAAGTTTTCAACTATAATCTCTTCAGATATTTTCTCAGACCCTTTCTTTTCCTCTTCTTCTTCTGGGACACTTATAATTCGAATGTTGGTGTGTTTAATATTGTCCCAGAGGTCTCTAAGACTGTCCTCAATTCTTTTCATTCTTTTTTCTTTATTCTGCTCTGCAGTAGTTATTTCCACTATCTTATCTTCCAGGTCACTTATCTGTTCTTCTTCCTCAGTTATTCTGCTATTTATTCCTGCTAGAGAATTTTTAATTTCATTTATTGTGTTGTTCATCATTTTTTGTTTGCTCTTTGGTTCTTCTAGTTCCTTGTTAAACATTTCCTGTACTTTCTCCAATCTATTTCCAACATTTTGCATCACCTTTACTATCATTATTCTGAATTCTTTTTCAGGTAGACTGCCTATTTCCTCTTCATTTGTTTGGTCTGATGGGTTTTTACCTTGCTCGTTCATCTGCTGTGTGTTTCTCTGTCTTCTCATTTTGCTTAACTTACTGTGTTTGGGGTCTCCTTTTCGCAGGCTGCAGGTTCATAGTTCCCGTTGTTTTTGGTGTCTGCCCCCCGTGGGTAAGGTTGGTTCAGTGGGTTGTGTAGGCTTCCTGATGGAGGGGACTAGTTTCTGTGTTCTGGTGGATGAAGCTGGATCTTGTATTTCTGGTGGACAGGACCACGTCCAGTGGTGTGTTTTGGGGTGTCTGTGACCTTATTATGAATTTAGGCAGCCTCTCTGCTAATGGGTGGGGTTCTGTTCCTGTCTTGCTAGTTGTTTGGCATAGGGTGTCCGGCACTGCAGCTTGCTGGTTGTTGAGTGGAGCTGGGTCTTAGCATTGAGATGGAGATCTCTGGGAGAGCTTTTGCCATTTGATATTACATGGAGCTGGGAGGTCTCTTGTGGACCAGTGTCCTGAACTCAGCTCTCCCACCTCAGTGGCACAGGCCTGACACCCAGCTGGAGCACAGAGAACCTGTCAGCCACATGGCTGAGAAGAAAAGGGAGAAAGAAAGAAAGAAAGAAAGAAAGAAAGAAAGAAAGAAAGAAAGAAAGAAAGAAAGAAAGGAAGGAAGGAAAGAAGGAAGGAAGGAAGGAAAAAAGAAAGAAAGAGAGAAAGAAAGAAAGAAAGAAAGAAAGAAAGAAAGAAAGAAAGAAAGAAAGAAAGAAAAAGAAAGAAAGGAAGGAAGGAAGAAAGAAAATAAAAAGAAATAAAGTTATTAAAATAAAAAATTTAAAAAGTTATTAAAAATAAAAAAATTTAAAAAGTAATTTAGAAAAAAGAAAGAAAGAAAGAAGAGAGCAACCAAACCAAAAAACAAATCCACCAATGATAACAAGTGCTAAAAAATATTTAAAAAAAACAACAGACAGACAGAACCCTAGGACAATGGTAAAAGCAAAGCTATATATACAAAATTACACAAAGAAGCATACACATACACACTTACAAAAAGAGAAATAGGAAAAAAAATGTATCTATATATAAAAATTAAAAAAGGAAGAGAGCAACCAAATCAATAAACAAATCTACTAATGCTAAGAAACTCTAAGTACTAAACTAAGATAAACATAAAACCAGAAACCAGTCAGTCGCATAGAGCAAACCCCAAGACTACAGTTGCTCCCAAAGTCCACCGCCTCAATTCTGGGATGATTCATTGTCTATTCAGGTATTCCACAGATGCAGGGTACATCAGGTTGATTATGGAGATTTAATCGCTGCTCCTGAGGCTGCTGGGAGAGATTTCTTTTTCTCTGCTTTGTCCGCGCAGCTCCTGGGGTTCAGCTTTGGATTGGCCCCGCCTCTGCGTGTAGGTTGCCTGAGGGCGTCTGTTCCTGTCCAGACAGGACAGGATTAAAGGAGCAGCTGATTAGGGGGCTCTGGCTCACTCAGGCCATGGGGGAGGGAGGGGTATGGAATGCGGGGCAAGCCTGTGGTGGCAGAGGCCTGTGTGACGTTGCAACAGCCTGAGGTGCGACATGTGTTCTTCCAGGGAAGTTGTCCCTGGATCACAGGACCCTGGCAGTGGTGGGCTGCACAGGCTCCCGGGAGGGGAGGTGTGGATAGTGACCTGTGCTTGCACACAACATTCTTGGTGGCTGCAGTAGCAGCCTTAGCGTCTCATGCCCGTCTCTGGTGTCCGCGCTGATAGCCGCGGCTCGCGCCTGTCTCTGGAGCTCGTTTAGGTTGTGCTCTGAATCCCACCTCCTCACACACCCCAAAACAATAGTCTCTTGCCTCTTAGGCAGTTCCAGACTTTCTCCTGGACTCCCTCCCTGCTAGCTGTGGTGCAGTAACCCCCTTCAGGCTGTGTTCACACAGCCAACCCAGTCCTTTCCCTGGGATCTGACCTCTGAATCCTGAGCCTCAGCTCCCAGCCCCCACTCGTGTCCCGGCAGGTGAGCAGACAAGCCTCTCAGGCTGGTGAGTGCTGGTCAGCAGCGATCCTTTGTGTGGGACTCTCTCCACTTTGCACTCTGCCCCTCTGTTGCTGCGCTCTCCTCCATGACTCTGAAGCTTCCCCCCACCCCGCCATCCCCCCATCCCATCTCTGCCAGTGAAGGGGCTTCCTAGTGTATGGAAACTTTTCCTCCTTCACAGCTCCCTCCCAGAGGTGCAGGTCCTGTCCCTATTCTTTTGTCTCTGTTTTTTCTTTTTTCTTTTGCCCTACCCAGGTATATGGGGAATTTCTTGCCTTTTGGGAAGTCTGAGGTCTTCTGCCGGCGTTCAGTAGGTGTTCTGTAGGAGTTGTTCCACATGTAGATGTATTTCTGATGTATTTGTGGGGAGGAAGGTGATCTCCACGTCTTACTCCTCTGCCATCTTGAAGGTCTCCTGTGTGTTTTTAATATACTCAGTATTTTCTAAGAACTCAACTATCATGTTAGTTGAGAGAAGATTGAAGGTTGTTTTGTATAGAAACTTACTAAGAGTAAATCCTTTCAGAAAACATGTTACTAAACAATGTTGTTCATGGTATTTCAGTTACCAACACAAACTCTTGCATTAACCAGTCGCTGTCAACCTGACCACACTGTAGATGCAAGCATCTTGTCTGCTATTGTCTATGTGGCATCTGCATTTATTTTTTTAATTAAGTTTTTTATTTTCAGAACTTTGTAGGCTCACATGCAACTGCAAGAAATAATACAAATAAATCCTGTGTACCCTTTACCCAGTTCCCCCCAAGTGGTAACCTCTTCCAAAACTATAGCACAGTATCACAACCAGAATATTGACACTGATACAGTCAAGATGCAGAACATTTCCATCGCCACAAGGGTCCCTCACGTTGCCCTTTTATGGCCACACCCACTTCCCTCCAGCTCCCCAACCCCTGACAAACACTAATATGTTCTCTATTTTTATAATTTTGTTATTCAAAGAATGATATATAAATAGAATCTTGCAGTATGTAGATTTCAGGGACTGGCTTTTTTCACTCAGCATAATTCTTTGGAGAATCATCTGCAGTGTTGCACATATGTCAATAACTGTTCTCTTTATTGCTCAGTAGTATCCCAGGGCATGGATTGCTACAGCTTGTTCTGCTATTCACCCACTGAAGGACGTCTGGGTTGCTTCCAGTTTTGGGTTATTGTGAATAAAGCTACTATAAACATTCATGTACAGGTTTTTTGTGTGACCATAAGTCTCCATTTCTCTGGGATAAATGTCCAGGAGTACAATGCTAGTTGTATGTTTAGGTTTTAAAAAAACCTGCCAAATTGCTTTCAAGTGTGACTGTACCATTTTACATTCCCACCAGCAATTTATTACTGACCCAGTTTTTCTGCATCCTCACCAGCATTTGGAGTTGTCACTAATTTTTATTTTAGCCGTTCTGATAGGTATGTAGTGACAGCTTATTGTGGTTTTAATTTGCATTTCCCTAAGGGCTAATTATGTTAACTATCTTTTCATGTGCTTATTTGCTAGCCATATATCCTCTTTGATAAAATGTTCATGTCTTTTGTCCAATTTCTAAGTACTCTTTGCTTTTTTACTGTTTAGTTTTGAGAGTTTTAAAAAATATAATCCAGATACTAGCTTTTATCATATATGTAGTTTGCAAATATTTCTCCCACTCTATAACTTATCTTTTCATCCTCTGAACAGGGTCTTTAGGGCAAAAGTTTTTAATTTTGATGAGATCTAATTTGTCAATTTTTCCTTTTATGCATCATGCTTTTGGTGTCAAATCTAAGAACATTTGCCTAATCCTAGACCCAAATATTTCCCCTTATTTTTCTCTAAAAGTTTTATAATTTTACATCTCACATTTAAGCCCATGATCCATTTTTATAACAGGTAGGGCAAGGTTCATTTTTTTGCCCCTGGATGTCCAATTGTTCCATTACCATTTGGTGTAAATACTATCTTTACCTCACTGAATTGTTTTTGCTGCTTTGTCAAAAATCATACTTGTGTCAGTCTATTTCTGGGTTCTCTATTTTGTTCTACTTATCTATGTCTAACCTTCAACAAATACTACACAGTCTTAATTATTGTACCTACGTAGTAAGTCTTGAAATTGTGTAGATCGATTCCTTCCATTTTTTCTTCTCTTTCAAAATTTTAATTTAGTTATTCCAGTTCCTTTGCTTTTCCATATAAATTTTAGAATAATCTTGTCCTTATCTATAAAAGATCTTTCTGGAATTTTCACAGGAATTGCATTAACCTTATGTATCAATTTGGAAGAAATTGACATATTTACTATGTTGAGACTTCTGATCCATGAACATAATAAGCCTTTACATTTATTTATATCTTATTTGATTTCTCTCATAAACATTGTGTAGTTTACAGCATACAAAGTCCTATACATGATTTGTTAGACTTACACCTAAATATTTTAGTTTCCATTGAAATATTGTAAATGGTGTTGTATTTTTAATTTCAATGTTTGGGTGTTCATTTCAAGTCCATGTATATGTAGAAATACAATTGATTTTTTATGTTTGTCTTGTATTCTGCCACCTTAATTAACTCACTCTAGGAGTTTTTAAAAAATATTCCTTCGGATTTTCTATGTAGATAATCATGTCAAATGACTTTCGTCAAATAATTTTTCTGCATTGATTGAGAGGAACATGTGATTTTCTTCCTTTATGCTGTTAATATGGTGGATTACAGTGATTAGTTTTCTTAAATTGAATAAGACTTGTATGCATTGGGGGAATGAACCCTACATGGCATCTTTATCTGGATTTGTTGTCAAGATGATACTAGGCTCATAAAATGAATTGGGAAATGTGCTCACTTATTCTATTTTCTGGAAGTGATTGTGTATAATTAGTGTTAATTCTTCTTTAAGAGAAGAATTCTCTTGGTAGAATTCTCCAGTGAAATCATCTGGGCCTGGGGATTTCTTTAGGGGAAACTTTTAAGTTACAAATTATATTGCCTTAAAAGTAAAATTATCTATTTCATATTGGGTGAGTTGTGATAGCTTATATATTTTAAATTAGTGGTCAATTTCATCTAGTTGTAAAAACTTATGCATACTGAGTTTTTCCTAGTATTCCTTTCTTATTCTTTTGATGTCTGTAGGATCTGTAGTGATATTTCTGTTTCATTCCTGACACTGGTAATTTGCTCTCTATTTTTTTCTCAGTCTTCCTAGAGATTCGTCAATTTTGTTGATCTTTTTAAATAACCACTCCTTGTCTTTGTTGATTTTTCTCAATTTTTATTTTCCATTTTCAGTTTCAGTTATGTCTGCTTTTATCTGCATTATTTCCTTCCTCCTGCTAGCTTTGGATTTATTTTGCTCTTCTTTTTCTAGGTTCCTGAGATAGGAGCTTAGATTAATGAGTTGAGACTTTTCCTCTTTTCTAATGTATGCATTTGGCATTATAAATTTTCCTCTCAACACTATGTTGGCTGTATCCCCCAAATTTTGAAATGTAGTATTTTAATTTTCATTCATTTTAATATGTTTTCAAAATTTTCCTTGAGACTTTATATATGGCCCATGGATTATTTAGAAGTTTGTTATTTAGTTTTTGGAGAATTTCTGATTATTTTTATGTTATTAATTTGCAGTTGGACCCCATTGTGGTCAGAGAACATACTGTATGACACCAATTCTTTTAAATTTATTGATTTTTTTATGGCCCAGGATATGGTCTATCTTGGTATATGTTTTATGGACTCTTGGAAAGAATACATGTTCTGCTGTGTGATGAGGGGGTCTATGAATGTCATTTAGATCCTGTTGTTTGATGATGTTGTTGAGTTCTTCTCTATCCTTGCTGACTTTTTGTCTAGTTTTTCTATCAGTTGTCGAGAGAGGGATATTGAAGTCTCCACCTATAATTGTGAATTAGTCTATTATTTCTTTCAGTTTTATCATTTTTTGGTATATTTTGTGACTCTGTTGTTTGATGCATACACATTTAGAATTACTGCATCTTCTTGGTGGATTGGCCCTTTTATTATTATATAATGTCTCTCTCCATTTCTGGCAATTGTTTTTTGCTGTGATCCTACTTTATCTTATATTTATATAGCCATTCCTGCTTTTCTTTGATTGATGTTTACATGATATATCTTCTTCTATCCTTTTCCTTTTGACCTGCCTGTATTGTCATATTTGAAGTGAAATTATTTTAGACAGCATATAGTTAGATCATGTTTTTAATAGACTCTACCAATCTCTGTTATTATTGGTATATTTAAATCATTTCCACTTAATGGAATTATTGATATGTTTGCTTAAGTCTGCCATTTTGTTGTTTTCTCTTTTTTTTTCTTTCTCTGTTTTTGTTTTCTGACTTTCTGTGGGTTACTTGAGCATTTTTTTTTTTTTTTAGAATTCCAGTTTGATTTATCTATAGAGATTTTGAGTCTATCTCTTTGTATACCTTTTTGATGGTTGCTTTATATATTACATTACATATAATAACTTAGCACAATCTACTGGTGTTGTCATTTTACCGGTTCTTTGAAGTAGAGAAACCTGGCCTCTCTTTACATTCCTTTACCTTCTCCCATTTATAATATAACTGTATTAAAATTTCCTCTATATATGTTTAAAATCACATCAGACAGTGTCGTAATTTTTGCTTCCACCATCAAACAATTTAGAAAAATCAAGAGGAGAAGGAAAATCTCTTTTATTTACTCGTTTGTTTGTTCCTCCTTATAGGTGTTCCAAGATTCCTTCTTTTATCATTTTCTCTCTAAATGAAGAACTTTCTTAGCTAAAGAAAGGGTAGATTTATTTTAGTGTAGATCTACTGGTGACAATTCTTGGTTTTCTTTCATCTGAAAACGTTTTGATTTCCCCTCCAACCCTGAAGAATATTTTTTATTGTATGCAGTTCTTTACTTTCAGCACTTGAAAAATATTATGCCACTTCTTTCTGGCTTTCATTGTTTCTGATGAGAAATCTGCAGTCATTCACTTTGCTTTTCCCCTGTAGGTAAGGTGTTGTTTTCTCTGGCTACTTCCAAAATTTATTTTGTTTCTGTTTTTAGTTTTCAGAAGTTTTATTTTGATATGTCTTAGCATGCATTTCCTTGGATTTATCTTCTTTGGCATTTACTCCACTTCTTGACTCTATAGGCCAAATCTCTTGCCAAATTTGGAAAGTTTTCTGTGTTATTTCTTCAAGTACTTTTTCAGCCCCACTCTCTTCCTTCTGGGACTCTGATGCCACAAATGTTAGACCATTTGTTATAACCTTGTAGGTCCCTGAGGCTCTGTTCATTTTTTTCTAGTCTATTTTCTCTCTATGGATTATTTCTATTTTCCTGTCTTCAACTCATTTCTTCCTCTGTATCCTCCATTCTATTGTTGAGGCCACCCACCAAAATGTTTGTTTCAGTTACAGTATTTTTCAGTTCTAAAATTTCTGTTTGGTTCTTCTTTATATCTTATATTTCTTGGCTGAGGATTTCTTTTTTTCTTTTTCATTTGTTTTAAGTGTGACCATAATCGATTGCCGAAGCATTTTTATCATAGCTTCCTTAAAATCTTTTTCAAATAACTCTAACATCTCTGTCATCTTTATATTGTCATCTATTGATTTTTTTCGTTCAATTTGAGATCTTCCTAGTTCTTGATGTGATGAATGACTTTTCATTTTAACCTGGACGTTTTTGTATTATGTTATGAAACTCTGGATCTTATTTGAATCTTCTGTTTTAGCTGGCTTTCTCTGACACTTTCTGCAGGGAAAGGAAAGAGGTGATGCCGTATTACTGTCACATGGAAATAGAAGTCCAGTATCTCCACTCAGCCTCTACTGACACTTGTGGTATGAGGCTCCTTATTATTGCTGCATGTGGGAGAGAGTTCTAGCTTCCCACCTGGTCACCACTGACCCTGGTGGAGTTTGGAGATGTTAGGTCTCAGATCCCAGGATGAAAATCCCAGGTTCCTACTTGGCTTTCTCTGACCCCACCCTTCTGGTGTGTTGGGACACATCATTACAGCTTCACAAGGATAGAAATCTAGGCTTCCTTTTTGGTCTTTGCTGGCATGGGTAATGTTTACTGTGGTTTTTCATTAAAATAGACCAGTTATTGTGTAAAAATTTTTCTGTCTTGCTGGGCTGCCCCTTTCCTGGTCCTTTGGTTGGAGAAAGCAGGCTTTTGTTATTGGTAGTTTTTATTTGTTCCCGTTGACATTTCAAGATTTTCAGCTTCTTCAGCTCCAACTCTGGGATATGTGAGGCAAAAAGAAATCCCAGAGAATTTACCACCATGTTGTCAATCCTTGGGTCTCAAGGCACGATGCCAGTCTGGTTTCTCTTCATCTTTCAGATTCATCTTTTGTTTGTTTTACATATTACATGCAGAGTTTTTAGTTGCACTTAGTGTGAGGAGTAGGGAAAAGTATGTGTAGTCCATCTTCCCAGAAGCAGAAGTCTCCAAAATTTATTTTTAAAACATACTGTATTAGTCAGTTCTCCAGAGAAACAAAACCAATAGGGTATGTGTGGTGTGTGTGTGTGTGTATGTATGTGTGTGTGTATGGGGTGTGTGTGTGTGTGGGGGAGAGAGGGGGGGGGAGACATGAGACATATTTATTTTATTGAATTGGCTCATGTTTTTGTGATCATCACAATTGTGTATATTGACAATTCCAAGGTCTGCCTGGCAGGTTGGTAGGCTGGAGACCCTGTTGATGTTGCAAACTCAAGTCCAAAGGCAGTCTGGAGGCAGAACTCCTTCTTCCTTGGTGGACTTCAGTCTTTGTCTTTTAAGGCTTTCAACTGATTGGATGAGGCCCACCTACATTATAAAAGGTCACCTGCTTTACTCAAAGTCTACTGATTTAAATATTAATCTTATCTAAAAAATACCTTTGCAGCAGCATCTAGACTGATATTTGACCAAATATCTAGGTACTGTGAACAAGGTGACATATAAAATTAACCATTACAACCTTATTTTATTATAAAGCAATTTCATCTAATTTCTCCCTTATAATAAAGTTAGAGAATATTATTGATTCTTGAAAGATATATATTGTTGGGTTATATTACCTGATTTCATTTCAGGATAATAAAGGGGACATTGTAAAGCATTAGTTATAAAGATGGTGTTTGTCTGATAAGGTTGAAAACCACCACTTTTGAGCAATCTCAGTCTGGCCTACTTCCCCAAGTTACATGTTCAAGTTACATAGGTATTTGGTCAAATTCTATGATATTGCTGTTTTTATGATCAAATGGTTATATATCAGCAATTTTATTATGTTTAATCAAGTATCAGTATATAAACCAGAAGGAGCAGGAGTAGATCAGGCACAATTTTGTAAGAGTGCTGCTCATCCAAGCTGTACACCAGAATATTGATTTCCAGGGTCCACTGGTCCTCTAGTTCAAGTCCTTTTCTGGAACTATTCTTGATCCTGTCTTGCTTAGGATTTAATAAAGACAATGGTCACACCCTATGGAATGAACTAAATAATTGAATATATACACACAACCACCAACATTTAAATGTCATGTCCAGCTCCCACTCCTTCTCATTAGGACATGAGTGAGGTTGTTAGACAAGAACCTGTTCAGTTCTCTTTGGCTGGTGGTTCTTGGTCATAAGTCTCTGTTTTGCCACATAGTAAGCCTCTCTCTTATGGTTATCGTTTATTGAGGGTCTACTTTTGTGACTTGCATCTGATTTCCAGCGTCTCTATCTCTAAATATAACAGAGTAAAGTAGAAATCAGTGTTGCTTTTTTAACATGCAATTAAGTACCTGTTGAGCCCACTCTATGCACCAGGGTCTTCAACCTCTGCCTTCTTCAAAGTTCATACTTTAAGTCGGATCAATCTTAGTTCTGTAGCTCTTACTCTCTAATATATAAAACACTGCACAGATCTAGCCATAATCTAAGATAGTAGTCTGAAAAGATGACTGTTATAGCAACTTGTGGATGATTTTGTATTCACCTTTGGGTTCAGCATGGTACTTTATCGATGGGGGTACAGCATGGTACTTTATTGGTGGGGGTAATGAATTTAGTTGTCTGTGTCTCTCTGTGTGTGTGTGTGTGTGTGTGTGTGTGCACGCTATGACTTTTGGTTAAAAAAAAAAGAATGGCTTTCAGATTTAAACCTGCATAAGCATTTTTCTCCCATTATTCAAAAGAAGTTTTATTATGGGTACTTCCCATAATATTATCAAATTCCATGTCACATCTTAGCTAGGGCATGAGCTATGTGAGTCCTCCTCCCCAACTATATCATCCCCACTTGTATATGAACCACATAGATGCTCCTTCTATTTCTGGATGTCCTAAGCATGAAAGTGTGGCATAGAGGATAGAGGGCAGGTGACCAGATGGCTCAGTGCTTTCTGTAGGCCATAACCAGTGCTATCAACAGATGGGGATTTTGTGGCTTCCCACCAGACACCTGGGAGCTTCTGAAACATCAAGAACAACTTTATTTGGTTAGGAAAACTTTAAGCATACTCAAATATACATACAAGGTATAATGAACATCCATCATTGAGCTTCAACAATCATCAGCTCATTGCCAACCTTCTTTCATCTCTCCTTCCTTTCCTCAAATGGATTCTTTTGAAACAAATCCCAGACATCAGGTCTTTTATCTGTAAATACTTCAGCACATATATCTAAAAGATAAGGCTTTTAGAAAAAAACAAATAACCACACTTACTATTATCAAACTTAAAAATATTAACAATAAAATCTTAATATTATCAGTGTTCTTATTTCCTCCACCATCTCATAATTTTATTTTATGCTTGCTTGGTTGGAATCAGGATCCAGAAAAAAGTCCACACATTGGTTTATGAGTCTCCTAAGCCTCTTTTCATCCACAAACTTCTCCCTCCTCTAATTTTTCTGTTGAAGATCTAAGTTATTCATCCTGTTTGTCACATTTTAGATTTTGCTGATTGCATCCCCATGGTGTCATTTGACATGCTCTTCCATCTGTAGTCTTTCTTGTAAAATGGTAGATCATTAGACTTGATTATAAACAGATTGGTTTCTTTTTGGCAAGAATACTTCACAGTGGTATTATGTACTTTCATCAGGAGACACATAATGTCTTGTTCTCTCTTTCTATGCTATTAAAATTAATCAGTGATTTCAGATGTTGTTAGCCTGATTCATCCATTATTAAGTTCCCTATCAGCTCTTCACCTAATGCTTTTATTAGACATTAATGATCAGCAGCGGTTGCAAAATGGTGAACTCCTTCTTTCATTTCTTCTTTTATTGGCTGGAATACATCTACAAAGAGAAACTTCCTTTCATCAGTGATTTGGTTAATCCGAGGTACAGTTCATATAGGACACACATGTTTGATTCTTTCCCTTTGTTTACCAGTTTTAGAATAACAAATTGACATTCTATTAGCCTACAAAGGTAAAATAAGGTTGGGGTTTTGTCTTATTTTGTTTGTTTGCTTAACATTATGACTCATGGATTAAACATGTTTGATATGCTTCAATCAGTTTTAATCATTATTCTTCTTGATGCTTAATTTGTATTATCTTTGGTCAGTTGGAGCCTTCTCAAGTTGGCTCCTGAGTCTTTTTGGCCCAACCTTAGTAGTCCATGATCACGTCCTTGTTCTCAGACTTGACAGATTCCAGGTTCCTCTTGTTCATTTCCTGCATCAGACCAGGATTCAGTCACTTTTTTCAAGGATGCTGGTTCCTTTGGTGGAAAATGGAATTTAGAGACCAAAATCTGAACATTAGTGGTATTCATTGCTCCTTGGTTGGTTACTGTTTTTAGGCCTTTGCTAGTGAACCAGAGCTAGAAAATTTTTTTTTTAATTAATTAATTTATTTATTTATTTTGGGTTTCACTGGGTCTTTGTTGCTGCACGTGGGCTTTCTCTAGTTGTGGAGAGTGGGGGCTACTCTTTGTTGTGGCGCACGGGCTTCTCAGTGTGGAGGCTTCTCTTGTTGCAGAGCACGGGCTCTAGGTGCACAGGCTTCAGTAGTTGTGGCAGGCAGGCTCAGTAGTTGTGGTGCAGGGGCTCAGTTGCTCCACGGCATGTGGGATCTTCCCAGACCAGGGCTCAAACCCATGTCCCCTGCACTGGCAGGCGGATTCTTAACTACTGTGTCACCAGGGAAGTCCCCTCCCTTTTTTTTTTTTTAAAGAAATCACATCATGAGTTTATATTGATATTTTCAAATTTCAATTTAGGATCACAAAGATTTTATATTAAATCTTGATTCCTAACAATATTAGTATAATTACTTATTTACTTCATCCATATATATATATTTATGCATGATTATTAACAGTTAAGATTTCCTTGTAGCTAATTTTTGTCCTTGGGGTATATCCCAAAAGAAATGTTCAATAAAATTATTGTGTTTTAAAAACATTTGCAGTTATACCTCTTTGTATGAATAAGCCACCAGCTCAGTACACGGATTTATTTCTTCCAATTGGCTTTTCTATTTTTATAAATTACTTTATAAATGTTCCTTTTATTTCATTTTATGTTCATGTAAAACATTGGCACAGCTGTAAAGTCAAATTTCAAAAACAGGGTACATTCAGAGAAATATAATTTCCATCCCTGTCCCTTCCACTATGTTTCTTCCTTCTCCAATAGGTAACCATATAAATATACTAGCTTTTAAAATGTATTCTTCAATAATTTTTCTTCATATAATAATGAATTCTGGAGATCATCTCTAGCAGTGCATAGATATATTTCTAATTGCTCTTACCTTCATAGTACCCTATTGAATGGAAGTACCATAGTTTATACACTTATTTTATACAATCCCATTGATGGACATTGAGTTGTTTCCTGTTTTTTGCTATGAATAGCCTTGTACATATATTTTTCATATTTTGGCAATATGTCTTTAGGAAAGATTTCTAGAGGAAAGATTTCTGGTCAAACACTTACATAATTTTGCTAGTATTTCCAACTGTCTTTCCATAGGGTTGTAACACTTGTTTTACTCCCATAGCAATTAGTTTGTTGTCAAACTTTTGGACTTTTTGTCCACTAATAGGTAAGAAATTATAATCAGTATAATTTTCATTTACATTTCTCTTATTATGAAGAAGGTTGAGCATTGTACGTGTGTGTGAGGGTCATTTGCATTTCTTTTCTGACCTACCTGTTCATAATTCTTGTCCATTTTTCTGTGAGGTTGTTGGTGTTTTTCTTCTTTCTTTTTAGAATCTCTTTTTTTCATAGTTGTCATTTGGCCCTTATTCCTTATTAATGGTGGTTTTTTTTCTTTGTTTTTGCTATGCAAATTTTTTCTCTCATTTATACACTGTCAGATTTGTTAGACTTTTCCTTATTGCTTTTGGATTTCAAGTCATAGTTTAGGAAAGTTTTCTCTGCTCCGTAATTTTCAGGAATTCAGCCATTTCCCCCTATATTTTATATGATTCATTCCATTATTATTCCATATTATTAAATATTCCATTTAATCTCTGAGCTATTTGGAAGGTATCTTAGTATCCAGGGTGAGAGACAGATTCAGTTTTCTTTTCTTCCCTATGGCTATGCAGTTTTCCCAACACCATTTATTTAAAAAGTCTATCTTTTAAGATGCCTCCTTTAGTATATACTAAACTTCTATGAGAAATTAATCCCATTTTTGGATTTTAGATTCTGTTCTATTAGTCTGCCTATCCAGTACTAATTCTACACTGCTTTTTTTAAATGATGAAGACTTTGAAATACGTCTTTATATTTGGTAAAGCTAGTTTCTCCACATTGCTTTTTCAAGGTTATCCTGGATATTCCTACTTGTTTGTTCTTCAGTTGAACTTTAGAATCAACCAGTCTAGCTCCAGAAAAAAAAACTGGGATCATGTTAAATTCATAAATTATTTTAGGGTGAATTGGTATCTTTTTGATGTTCAGTCTTCCTATCTATGAACATGGTATATTTCTTCATTTCTTAAAGTATACTTTTTTCTTTCATAAAAGTTTTATATTTTCCTTGAATAGGTTGGGACATTTCTCATTAAGTTTGTACCCACTGTCTTCTTTTTCTCCCTATCATCAATGAGATCTTCTCATTCATTGTTTCTTCAAATGACTTTTATTTATAGATATTTAGGCCATTGCTCTTGTTTATTGATTTTACAACCTGCTACTTTACTAAATTCTTTCATTGCTTTATTAGTTTTTCCATTGGTTGTTTTGGGTTATTCCAATGTATTATCATATCATCCACAAAGATATATCTTTTGTTGTTGTTTCTTTTCAAATTCTTCTGCTTCTAATTATTTCCTTGTTTTGCTGCTTTGCCTAATACTTCCAATACAACGTTACACAGTAGTAGTGATCGTGGGCATCTTTGTCTTGGTTCTGATTCCAATGGGAAAGTATTTTTGGCCTGAATGAGTGCTGCATTTCTCAAATGTCTTTTCTGCATCATAAGAAGACTATCATATGATTTTTACCCATAGCTCTATTAACATGATGAATCATATTTCTGTATTTCCTATACTGAACCACATTGCCATTCCTGGAATAAACACCGTTTGCTCATAATGTATTATCTTTAATATGTTATTGGATTCTATTAGCCTAGATTTTTCTTTAATATTTTCATATCAGTATTAATAAGTGAAATTGGTCTGTTTTAATTTTTTATAAAATCTTTCTCAGATTTTCAAATTGACAGTATGTTTGGCTAAATAAATACTTGGAAGATTTCCCTCTCTTTCTGTGCTATAGCACTAGGATTATCTGATTTTAAAGGTTTGCTAGAATTTCCCTGAGAAACCATTTGGGTTTGATGCTCTTTTAGGGGACTGGTGGGAGAAATTGTAATTACTTTCTATTTAGTGATAATTGGTCTGTTTAGACTTTTTGAAGAAAAGGGGCCACTTCTGGTGAGTTATGACCTGCAGGAATTGAAGAAAGAAATGCAGATATTCTTTGCAGCTCAGGAACCATGGATACTGGTTTTATTGATATATGACTTTGTTTTTATGCTTCAAACACTTAGTAAGAAGAAATAGTTCTTCCTCACAACTTGCATTAAATCATCTTGGAATTAGAATGTGGTTGATAATAAATTGTGAGACAGATAGTGTTCTCTAAGACTTTGCTTGGGAGCAAAAATTTGTATGAATATATGGGTGTGTACCTATCACAGAAGAGCTGGGGTCCCCAAATCACCAATTGCATATTTCAATTTCATATCAATTCAAGAGTTAGACTAAAATGTAAAGCTTTAAGTTTTAGTTAAAATCTCCAATAGAATTTATAATTCATTAAAAATCATTTTTTAACTCTGGTTGGCATTTGCCAAATGAGGATGTCTTACTTTGCTTTGGAGTTTGCAATTCTGTGCTGAGAGGAACTTCATGAGATTTTAAGTGCTATTTCTTTCTATTTCACTCCTAAGAAATCACAATCCTCCACTCTTATCCCTCACTAACTTTTTCTCTAGATAATATTTTCCACTAGAACTTTGGGGAACTAAGCAGATGCATTTGGATTCCTTTGTCCAAACTAATGACTTGTTTCTGGACAGAAAAACGTTACCATCAACAGGATTTAAAAAAAAATATATTATAGTGTTTTGTTCAGGCCAGCAGTGTGGGATGGGGATTTAGTCTCCAGATTTGCCAAGATGTTTATGCAGCAGGAATGTTACTTATGTAAGCCTGGAAGTGTTCCTGATGGGTTCAACTCCCTCTCCCATCTCAGCTTTTTTTCATTAAAAAGTTGATCTTCCTTTCATGATACCACATTATGTGGCTAAAAAGAAAAGAAAAAAAATTGTTTACTGTACAAAATAACCTAACTGTCCGCAAAACATCCATTTGGTTAAAGGAACCACAAAGAGTTCTGGAAAACTGGGCTGCAAATTGTTTTTTTCCTTTTGGCTTGGCTTCTAACTCACTTCCTATTGCCCCCCCCCCCCCAGAAGCAATCAAATTCAGATTTGGGAAAAAAGAAAATATTTTTTAAATAAAAGAAAAAACAGATAAACAAACAAAGAAAACACACTCTTTTACATTTTTTTCCTGGGGACTGCAGATAAATTTCCATGTAACAGAAAAGTGTAAAAATGAGGGGAAATCATAAACGATAGGCATTAATAAAGCATATTATAAATAAAATCTACATTAACAACTGTGAGAAACTAATGCAGTATAGGATTAGAACTAACCTTGACACAGGTAAATAAATATCTACATATTTATATAATCAATCAACAAAACTCACTGAAAGCAAATAGGGCATTTGGGGGTGAAAACAGAGATGACTGTGAAAGTCATGAGGCCACACTCCCAACCCTCCCCACTTACCTCATCCTCCCACTTTTCTGTGTGTGCTGCCCAATGAGTCAGTCAAGATGATAAACTTAAATGATTTTAAGCAGATGTGTGTCAACACTCCTTGATAAAATCATGCCAGAACCCTATACCAGGCTGTATTAGCACCCACCCCTCAATAAACCAACAGAGTCCCATCTAAGTTGGTAACAATTCCAGGTTACACTCACCAAGCGCCCCTTCCCTGGGTACTTCTGTGACATCAGCAGCTCAGAGGGGAGATATTCTTCACAGAGGAGACCCTTAGGGTGGGTCTTGGGGCACTGGCATGAGTTTATCTTCTGCCCATGGCTCTGTGAACCTCCTGCATGAAATGTTGGGGCCAAGGCTCTATGCTGACGTGGTTTTCACCCAGACAGCAATGAGGCTGAGGCCATAATCCTGAGACATTACCAGTCTTTTTCAGTGTTAATCATTGGAAAAGAGATGGAAACTCAGCCTGAAACATCAAGGTGAGGGGGTGGGGTCCTATTCTCTCTCTTTCTTATTAATTCCTCCAACTAATATATTTTGAGCAGACAGGTACTGGCAGTACTGCCACATACAGCTGAGAAGTTTGCACGCTGCACAAGGGTGCTTTATCCAAGAGTCATCACCCGCATGGTAGATATCATAGATTTGCATAGATTTGCAGTTTTTTGGAGGATACCAGTATAGTATCTTGAATAAGGGATGCCTTTTTCCCAGTTACACAAAAGTGTTACCTATGCTTGAGGTACTGGATAGACGGTTTTCTGTGGTGGGAATCCCAAGATGCGTGGGATAAGAAGGCTTCTCATAATTCTGGGTTTTGTTGTATGTGTACCAGGGCAGAGGGGGTTAAGATGGTGAAGACCAAGGGAAGAGGATGACCCCGGGTCCCAGGCCCACGCCCCTAAACAAGCCATATCATATTGGCCATACTGTCTGGAGAAATGCTATACAATACAAATACAATGTGAGCCACAAATGCAAGCCGCATATCTCATTTCAAATTTTCTGGTAACCGCATTTTAAAAAGTAAAAAGAAATGGATAAAATTAATTTTAATAATAGAATTTATTTAATCCAATATGTCTAAAGTATTATAATTCAACATATCAATATAAAAAATGATTAATGAGATATCTTACACTCTTCTTTTTTTTTTTTTAACCAAGTCTTTGAAATCCAGTATGGATTTTACACTTTCAGCACATTTCAGTCAAGATCAGCCACACTGGGCTTCCCCAGTGGTGCAGTGGTTAAGAATCCGCCTGCCAATGCAGGGGACACGGGTTTGAGCCCTGGTCCGGGAAGATCCCCCATGCCACGGAGCAACTAAGCCCGTGCGCCACAGCTACTGAGCCCATGAGCCACAACTACTGAAGCCCACGCGCCTAGAGCCCGTGCTCTGCAACAAGAGAAACCACTGCAGTGAGAAGCCTGTGCACCCCAACGAAGAGTAGCCCCTGCTCGCCGCAACTACAGAAAGCCCGCACACAGCAATGAAGACCCAATGCAGCCAAAAATAAATCAATTAAATAAATAAATTTTTTAAAAAAGATCAGCCACATTTCAAGGGCTCAGTAGCCTCCTGTGGCCAGTGGCTCCCATATCTGGTAGGGCAGCTCCAGAATCTTGCTGGTAATCATCTGATCCTCTCCCTGGGTCGAGGGTGAGGCCTCCCTACCAGAAGAAGTCAAGCCTGGCTGTGGGTCTCCGAAGGACCGGAAGTGTGGATGGGCACGTGGGTTCCAAGGCAGGAGCACAAGAAGGTGGGTGTCCCAACCACCCCCGTGCCACCCCACCCCCCAATCACTCTTCCTCATGCCCAGAGGCCTGGGGGTAAGGGATTGAGGGAGTGAGCACTTTGTGGATCTGCAAGGCATTCCGACCCGGTGCTGTTCACATCAGAGGAAGGAACCACAGACCATTCTTCAGGGAGCCACATGAGTGAGCAAGTTCAGAGAGGCAGGAGGCCGCAGGGCTGGGTGGCCTCCCTGCAAAACTCGAACGCAGATCGTGGTCACAACCACCACCACCACCACCACCACATCCCAGGCTGGCCCTCTGGTCTCCGCAGTGGGCACCCGGCCCGTGGGAGGTAGGGAGTAGCACCCTGTTTTGCTAGGAGGAAATAGAGTTTCAGAAACACAAGTGCCTTGTCCAGGGCCTTACAGATGGGGCAGGGAGGCCACAAAGCTTCTCCTGGACACAGGTGGCAGTGTCATCCACAGGGTCCAGAACTTTGGCCAAATCCTCTGGTCAGGTAGCCTCATTCACATAGCCTACGCAAATAAACTGAGACCCAGGTTCAGATTGCTACATGTGGGACGATCCCCGCTCGCCCCGACATTCGTTCATCACAATAGCCTGAGAGGGAGGAGCAGTTGAGTCTGTGTCCATTCATCCCAGGGCTCATTTGGGATACGTGGGGCCGTAGCAAGGTGCTTTGTCCCTGTCTGGATGTGGGTAAGACCTCAGGAGTCGCCCTGAGCAAGTAGCTAGGGACATGGGACAGGCGAGGAGGGAGAGAAAGGACCAAGGGTGGTCAGATGAAGGAAGAACAGAGGAAGGTGTGTGTGTGTGTGTGTGTGTGTGTGTGTGAGAGAGAGAGACACACACACGGGGGTTGGGGGCAGGGCAGGAGAGGAGAGGCAGGCAGACACACAGAGAACACTAGGGTCTGAGGACGGAGATGAGGGCTCTGGGAAGGGCAGGGGGATACCCAGCAGAGTCCTCTGAGTTGAGGCTTAGGGAAGAATTACAAAGCAGAGAAATGATCAGGGATTAGAACTGTGGTGGGTGGTTCTATCTAGGGGTAGAACCAGGGCCACTGAGTGCAGAAACCTGTATTTGTAAGAACTTTCTGGTGGGCCCAATCAGAAATGAGCTGACTCCAGAGGTATTTAAGTCTGTGCACAGTGACATATTGGCCAGGATAGTATTGACTGGGGGCTCAATGAGATGTCCTTGGTGGGATGGGGTGCTGACTTCAGCAAGAGAGCAAGGAAAAGCACAAAGAAGGAAAGCCACAATCACCCTGGAAAGCTCCGTGTATGTCTTTTTATGCATTTTAAAAATAATAAAAGAAAGATCTGTATGATGAAAATTACAAAATGCTGATCAAAGAAATCAAAGAAGACCTATGTAAATGGAGAAACATCTGTGTTCATGGATTGGAAGACTCAGAAGAGTCAAGATGTCAATTCTACCCAAATTGATAACAGTTTCAGTGCAATTCCCATCAAAAACTCAGCAAAGTTTTTCCAGACACGGAAAAGCCAATTCTAAAATTCATATGGAAAGTGAGGCACTCTAGAAAACAATCTTGACAAAGAAGAATGAAGTGGAGGCGTCACTTGTAAGCCTTACCAAGGCTTACAATAGAGCGGCAGGAATCAAGCCAGTGTGGTATTGGCAGTGGAACAGAATGGAGGCCCCAGTGCTTGGAATTCCTTGACTTGTGAGTGTTGATCCATCCCATGGGTTCTGGAGTCTCTCCTCTCTCTCCTTCTCCCTGGGTGGTCTAATTCTGGTGGGCGTTTCCGCATCATCCCAGCATGGGGTGGGGTAAGCTGGGTGGCATGCCAGCCTCCCCTGCCCGTCCTCTCTGCACCGTGATACCCCTGTCTCCTCTCTGGGCCTGGGCCTCCACCCACCCCTCAGAAGGACAAGGCCCGTGTCCTCGCTGCTGACCTCGTAGCTACCCCCACACCCCTCCTGGGAGCCCCAGGAACACTGTGGATGCCCCAGGGCTGCTCTGGCGAGGGCAGGTGCCACCTCACCTCTATCCCAACCTCCTCCACCACTATGTTTCTCTATATGGCCACCAGCAGGGCCTCCTCACACCAACCAGGACACTGAGGGAGGCTGTCACCCCCAGAGTCCCAGATGGAAGGTGGGGCACAGAACCCCTGACCTGGCACCCCTCAATCCATGAGGGTGGGGTGAGTGGGGTGAGTCATCCCACAGTTCTGGGATGTTCCTGAGGCCTCTCGGCCAGTAGGAACCCCTTGTGATGCCATCCCACACCTGTCCCATCTGTCCTGGGTAAACCCTATACTCTGAGTCTTCCTGGGACAGAGCTGAGCACTTTGCTCTCTTAAAGCAATTGCTCTGCATGTGCTTCTGAGAGCAGAGTTTGCACGGCATGGTGGGGTCTTCCCCTCCTGGGCCTCAGTGGACACCTCTGGGTCTTCCTTCCCCAGGAAGTCAGCCTCAGCCCCAAGGTCAGGCTTGAAAGAGGAAATGCTGCAGGGCAAAGAGGGATGGCCAAGGAGGAGGATGGTGGCCACACATCTCCTTTTCATTCTCTACTGCAGACCCTGCCTGCTGCCTCCCTGAGGAGAGGAGGACCATCTCTGCTCCAGCAGGCGGACCGAACACAGAGCAGGAAAAAGTTCTCTCTCACTCAACTTGCAGTTACAAGCCTGCATCCCCAGACCAGCAGCAGCGTAGGCATTCGGAGAGCACGAGGCCAGGCCTGCAGCTGTCTGGAGCCCCACAGCAGACTCCCTGAGGAAGTGCTTTGGTTTGAGGTCTGAAGGATGAGCAGGACTCGATAGGTGTCCAAAGGTGGAAGAGCCTCCAGGCAGAGAGGCAGCCTGGCTGAAGGTCCTGGGGCAAGAAGAAGGAGCTGACAGCCAGCAGGTGGGCTGAGGCAGCAAGATCAAGGTGTGGGGAGAGGCTGGGGGACAGGCAAGCCCCCCTGCCACCCATGGCAGGTACTTGGTCTTTATTTCAGTGTGTTTTCTACTTCATTCATTGAACTTGAAGTGAAGGGTAGAGGGTTTGGAACACTTGGCTCAAGTCCTTATATTGCCACAACTCCCCACAACTCACCCCTGGCCCAGGGCAGGTGCTTAGCCAATGCTGAGACTAGCAAGATATGGGGGCTTAGACATGGAGCCTCTTTTGTCTTGCTAATGAGAAAATGTAGGCACGGGGGTTGAAGGGTCCTGGTCAAAGTGGACTTAACCCTGTTCTTATTCCCTTTCCTTATAACAGCGCCCCAACTTTTCCTCCGGACACCAACCCCACCACCACTATTTTCTATCATGTGGTTCTGTGGCCCAGCATGGCTGCCTCCATTCTGGAGGAAGGATGTGAGCGAAGCCAAAGCAGTCACCACAGTGCACCAGCTGGCCATCATGATTGGCTCAGGGATGAACATATGGACAAATTCAAGCCAACAAGAAGTAGCCTAAAAACTTGTTTGCAGCCTATGATGTAACCCTGGAGCTGCTGAAAGGCTGGTCTTTGGAAGAATCTGCCTGAGAGTGAAACCAAGTCAAAGAAAGCTGAGTGAGTGACAGTTCCTTGATGGCCTCGTTAGAGCACCTGGATCCAGCTATGCCTTGAACTTCATCGATGTGTTTCATTTTTTGCTTAAGACAGTTTGACTTGTGTTTCTAGTATTTGAATCTTGTAAGTTCTGGCTTGGCTAATCTAGCAGCCCTGGCCAAGCCTCCTTTTCCTCATTCTCTTCTTGGCCAGTATAAAGAATGGAGCTTTCCTGAGGCTGTTTGTAGCATGGAGCACTTCCACTTGCCTATGACCTCCAGTTAAGGGGTTGCTGTTTGAGAGAATTTCATTCTTCTTCACAGAGCCCCTGGCACTGCTGCTTTGCACTTCTACCAACATGGATCAGCCCCACACTGGGCGTAGGACGCATTGCCAATCCCTGTGGCCCTGTGCTCACCCAGCCTCAGACCCCAAGGTCCTCTGGACTTTGCAGTGCAAGGGGCTTGAACTGAGAGAGGATGGATTCTGAGACTCCACAGCCCAGTCGTTGCCCACTGCCCCAGTACCTCCAGTGCCTCTCTGGCAGCTCTCAGGCCTGCCAGCATGGACAAGGTATGAACACATGTTGCTGGGGGGTGGGGAGGAGGGTTATTTTCTCCAAAGGCCTTTTCCAAGCCAGAAAGAACTGAAATGTGAGCTCCCCCTACTTTAACCACCAGCAGAACTGCCAGCGCATCCAGGCTCTCTCCTCCTGTGTGTTGGGAGCCCCAGCAAGCACACGTCCACCGCAATGGAAAATATCCCCCCAGTGGAGGATGAAGACATCAGGGGCTTCCTGTGTGTGAAATAAGAAAAAACAGCCCTGCTAGGGGGTTGGGTTCCACTAGCCGATTTTCCTCAGTGACTCTGAGGCCCTAGGAGAAGAATTTGACACCTCTAAGCCTCAGTCTCTCTACCCATAAATGGACATAAAAATACTTCCTCTCCTGGTCATTGAGAGGAAAAAGGATGGAATCCACGTGGAGGGTTTAACACACTGCCTGGCGCCTGGCCAACGCTCAGCTCTCCGTGAATTATTCTAGCTGCAGCAGTTATCCCACGAGGCAGTCACCTTCGTCACCCCCCTAATACAGAGAAGAAGGCAGAGGCTCAGTGGGGCAGGCAGCTGCCCAAGCTGACAGTGGCAGCCCAGCTCAGTGTGAGGGCAACACGCAGGACAGGTGGCTTAAATGGGAACACGTGAGAAGACTGGGCGGAGAACAACCGTTATGGGCGTGCGCTAGAGTAATAATGGGGCTTCATCCATTTCGGGAGGGTAGTCACTGAGCCTCCCAACAGGCCCCTTCATCTGGGGGTCTGGGGCAGCGTGGAGCAAGGGTACTCTGGGAAGACCAGCATCCCCGGATGGGGACTGGGGACGGGGTGGAGCTTGCGGGTGGGGGCGGGGTGCAGGCGCAGAGGCCGGTTCCCAGGCTCGCTGCTGCAGATGCTCTCCCCAAGGAGGAGGCGGACGCTGTAACTGGCTCTGGGGGCCCTCGAGCTGTTCTAAAAATAAAACAAACTGTCCAACTCAGGTGAGAGTCAAGGCTGAAAAGAGAGAAAGCCCCCAAGAGCCCCAGGACATGTGCTATTGGGTGAAATAATTAAAAAAACCTGCCTGATCTCCCACGGAGACATAAAGCATCCTGTGCAGCTAGGGACTGATACTCACTGCTGAGCTCCTAATTCTTCACAGCTGTCCCCGCGAGACACGACTGGGGGGGAGGGAGGGGGCGAAGTGTGATGCAGGAAAGGGGGGATGGTGCCACAGAGGCACAGAGGGAAACAGAGAAAGGAAAAGTGAGACAGACAGAGACTCACAGTGTGAGACAGCGATAGAGAGCTCAAGAGGGAACCCACTGACTGAAGGGGATGTGAGCACTGCGAATTGAGAGGATTAGGGAAATTAAGAGGATCTAGTGAGGTCTGGGTGTTCCTGGTCCAGGAGGTCTTGGCCTGGCGCTGGCCTGTAGCCCCCGTGAGCCTGGGCAGCACAAGGCAGCCTGGGCAAGGAGGCCACAGACACCAGCCCAGATCTCATCCTCTCTGTTCCCTCCTAAAAGGGAGCACGTGGACAGTGTTCTCTGAGGCGGGCACAAGGCTGGGCTCTGGACAGGGCCTCACTGCCTGAGCTCCTCACAGACCACCCTGTAGGTGAGGAGAGTGAAGTACATCCCCTGGGTGGGGAACCAGGCTGGGGAGGGTGCTGCAGGCAGGCTGGCCCGCTGCCCCAGGCCACTCCTTCCTGGAGACCTGAGAAATGCCCGTTTAAAAGCTAAAGGCCACTGAGGCCAAAACCCACCCCTGCCTCTGCCTGTGGGAGAGCCTGTCCTACCTGCCCTAAGGATCGGAGGGGAGTGAGATGCCTGCTCCCTGTTCCCCAGAACATCCCTGAGGGGAAACCTTCACCCCGCTTTACAGATGAGGAGCATGAGGCTCAGTGGGCCTGAGCATCTTGGCCAAAGTCTCTCAGCTGGTGAGAAGAGAGACCAGGAAACCAGAAACTAGAGGGGATTTCTCCCCCTCCTTCCCTCCCCCAACTCCTTCCTTCCCTCTTCCCTCTGCCTCCCCCTCCCTCCTCCATCCCACCTCCTGTCTTCCCTTCTTCACTCATCTGTGTCTCCCCCATTTATCTGTTGACTACAGAGAGGAGAAGACAGCAGACACAGAGTAAGGAGGGGAAGCACCCATGGCCTTGGGGGAGAATGGCCAGGCTCCTCCCGCTCCAGCACCAGCTCTGAGCATCCTGCATGAGGGCACTAAAGACCCTTCTGTAACAGCAGAGACACCTGAGTGTCTCTGCTCCTCCCTGTCCAAGCCACCTGAGCTGGTTAGGGATGAAGGAGCTTGCAGGGCAGCCTGGAAGGAAATGAATTGCTCTTCGGAGCAGTGAGGGCTCAGAGCACACCATGGCCCACAAGCCCTGCAGACCCGGAGGCAGGGGTGGGCTCCCGGCACCCCCTGCACACCCAGGGCTGACCCAGGCTGAATCAGTCAGGTGCCCAATCTCAGCCTCTCTCCCCGTCTCCCTGTCTCTCATCTGAGGGGTGGAGGGGTCTCTGGAATTCCGATAGAGGCCTCAAACTTCACTTGACCTGCATTTGAACCCTGGGTGCATGTGGACCCATGCATTGTGCATCGAGCTTCTCTGATCATCAGTTTTCTATAAAACGGGGATAGAGCCACCTTGAAGACAAGTGACAGTGGAGGGTGGCCGGTGTGCATGATGCCTTTCCCGAGCCTCTCTCTGCAATGGTGATGGGGTCGAGAGGGTGTGGCTTAGATTTCTTTACAGGCATCAGGGAAAGAGCTGCAGGAATCCGAGGACTAAAGGAGGAGAGGGACATTCTCGAAGTCCTCAGGGAACTGCAGGGAAGCTACGTCCCCAGGGCAGGAGACAGTGTGCTCCCCTCCTAGCCAAAGGACTTAGGAGGGCTTTTTGGAACCTTGCTGTCTTTGCAAATGCCCACGTTGCTTCCCTAAGAGCCCCCAGCCTCACCTACCAGAGTAGCCAGTCTTCCACTACTTAGAAGCCTGAAATGTGGGTTGTAGGGGGATTTAACCCTTTTCTAATCTCTTCTGCTTTATTGTTGCTGTTGGTTGTTATGGCTTAGATGAATCCACATGGAGGCATTAGGTCAGCATTTCAGCCTGGGCCACCCGGCCAAGTCCATTACAGCACTGCCCTCCAGGAATGGCCAGCAGCTGCCCAGCCCACTGTCCGCCTCCACAAGTCCTTCCCTCCCAGGGGTGGCCAGAACGACCTGCCCAGTCCATCAGTATCCACCCCAGGGTATAGAGACCTCCCCTGCTACACGTGGGATCATGGGAGGAACCTGAAGTCCCCGAGGACCCAGTGCCTCCGTGGATTACCCTGACCCAAGATGGAGCAGTGGGTGGCAGTCCTACGAGTGGGCAGCCAGACGGGCCTGGGAGCCAGATGGGCCTGAGTGCCAGTCCCAGCTCCTGACAGCTGACGACAATCACAAACGTTACCTGTCACTCTCACTCAATGCCAGGAACTTGCTCTAAGGGCTTACATTAATTCTCACAAGAGTTCTGTGAGATGGGTCTCATGACATCTCCATTTTACAGAAGAGGAAACCAAGGCACAGAGCAGGTAAGAAAATGCCCTGGCAGGATTTCCCAAGGATTGGTAGTGTTCAGAAAGGCCCCTGCAGGGTGCTGGGACCTAGTAGGAGTCCAGAGGAGAGAAACCATCATTATTGCCCCTGACACAGTCCACCAAGAGCTGGGACAGGAGCTAATGAGGACCCCTGGCATCAGATGAGGAGCATGAGGCTCAGAGGGGCTGAGGCTCTGCCTCCCCCTCCCTCCTCCATCCCACCTCCTGTCTTCCCTTCTTCACTCATCTGTGTCTCCCCCATTTATCTGTTGACTAAAGAGAGGAGAAGGCAGCAGAAGAAGGCATGTGGGCCTGCTACCCTAAGGCTGATGAGAAAATCAGAACAAATGGACCAAACATCAGGAGAGCCTTCCTGACCCCACCACCTCCTCCTGCCACAGCTTTTATCCTTGGGGAGGTGCCGGGCCACTGACAGCTCTGACTGTGCCCATCCAGCCCTGCAGAACCCAGGACTCAGGACCACCTGATTCCTAGCCAGCCCACCTGGCTCACAGGGATGCCACTGTGCCTCCTCATTCCTTGGGGACGTCACCATGCTGACCCACATGTCTGTGATGGGCTTCCGTTTTGGAGAAGTCACTTTAGCTGAACTGCAATAATTTGAAATTCGCAGGAAGAAACCAAGGCACTAATGGGCAGCTATTTTTCATCTGCCTGCTACAGGAATCCCATTCTAAACTCTTCAAGGCTCGAACGGGGTTTCCATCTACTTACTGATTCTGCTCCAACCTCCATGATTAATGGGGAAATCTTTGCACTTCTCTCCATTCATTGGCCACAGGTGACCAGGTCAGGTATAAACATGGAATACTGGCTGGACCAATCAGAGGCTTCCCCAGGACTTTTTACTTGGCCAGAGAGAGCCTCAGTCTGGCTCCTGGCCAGAAGCTGGGAGGTGTGTGGGGCAAAGCTGCCCAAGTGTCACATGTCTGGCTCTGAGGAGGAGGGCTGTCTGAGAAAAATCAGCTAGCTTAGGAGAGGGAAGAGTCTTGGGGTGTCAGAGGCCTTGTTCTAGTTGTCCAACACAAAAGTATTAATCCTGATAAAAGGAGTTTCAGTAAAGTAAAAATGACAATAAGAAAAAGGGACTTTTTTAAACTTCTTCATGGGAAAACAATCATGAAATGAAATTACTGTGATGGAATTAACTCTAGAAAATACATTCTTCTCTAAAAAATGAATATTGAAACACTTTCAGCTAATAGTTTTATCTTCATAAACATAGAGTCAAAAGCCCATTGAGATGGTGGATTCAAACCATTTTCCTCTTGTTCCTTCCTCACCCACTCCCCCATCTGCCCTTTCTTACATACACTTCATATGAAAATAGCACATTATTCCTAACTTTTATTTTTAAAAAATCCCTTAAGTGAATCCCTTGGCAACTCATAGATACCTTCAAGTTACTTTATGTTTTCAAAAGTAATCAAAAGTAGTCAAATTGCAACTACTTAATATCCAAGATTTTGAAACAACTCATATGCCCATCGATGGATGCATGGATAAAAAAGATGTGGTACATATCTATATATATATACACAATGGGATATTATTCAGCCACAAGAAAGGATGATATCCTGCCATTTTTTGACAACATGGATGGACCTTGAGCACATTATGCTAAGTGAGATAAGTCAGAGAAAGACAAATACTGTATGATATCACTTATATGTGGAATCTAAAAAGGTCAAACCTATAAAAAATTTAAAAAGCAAAACAGAGAGTAAAATGGTGATTACCAGGAGATGGGGAGTGGGAGGATAAGATTGGTGGGTACAAACTTGTAACGAGTACTAAATAAGCCATGGAAATCTAATGTACAGTATATTAATATAGACAATAATATTGTACTATAAATATGTAATGTGATAAATATCATTACAACAACCAAATTACAATATATAAATGCATCAAAGTAGCATGCTGTACACTTTAAATTTACACATTACATGTCAAGTTTATCTAATAAGAAAAAATACTCTGTTTCCAATCTCGCCCCTTCATTTTCCTCACACTGTTTGTTCAGTTTCCCGATATTCTGTCCAATAAAAATAAGTCAGTGTCATCTTCATTATCATCACAGCTTGTCTCTCTGAAGATGAGAGTATGTCTCTTACAGGACTAGTCTTTGCCAGGCCTTTCCCTCCCCGTTACATATGGCCCACCCACGGGTGTACAACGCCAGGCAAGGAACTGGCTTGGTGTAGAGTAGGCACCTGGTTCTTTCCCTCATGGGAGGGCAGCATTGACATCTCTGACCACTCTGGCCCAGAGGACTGGGGTAGGTCAAGGTCAGAGGTGGCCTGGGTCAAAGTGAGATGTCTGAAGCAGCTGCCAGGCAAGGAGAGATGCAGGACAGTAACTTCCTCCAGGCAGCACAGGCCCCATTTGTCTCTGGTTGGCCGCTCCAGGAACAGAGTGGTTCTGCAGCCACCTCCTTTTTCCTGAGTGTAAGGCCAGGGCACCAAGGACTCCAGATGCCAGCTTAGAGGTTGGAGGTCCTGCTTTCTATTTTTGCACTCTTTTTTCAAGGTGCAGATATTATTGACATATAGTGCATTAGCATATACTTGAATATATTGCGAACTGATCACTTCAATAGGTCTAGTTAACATCTATCACCACACATAGTTACAAAATTTGTTTTTCTTGTGATGAAACTTTTAAGATTTACTATCTTAGCAAGTTTCAAGTATACAATACAATATTATTAACCATAGTTCCCATGCTGTACATTACATCTCCATTACTTATTTCCTGTATAGCTGGGATTTTGTACTTTTTAACCTCCTTCACCCAACAAATGATGTTTAATAAGGGCACACAGTGGGCTAACTTGGCTTGCTGTCCTGGATTTAGAGAGATGGAGGGGGAGGGGGAGGGAAGGTTGGGAGGGGACAGGGAGGAAAAGGAAGAGGAGGTAGGAAGGGAGGGAGGAAGGAGAAAGAAGCATATCACACAGAGCAGAACAGAGTGAAGCTCTGCCCTTATTAGTCAGGCTTTTACAGTGAAGATGCCCAGCCCCATCTGAAGACAAGTCATCTCAGAATTGGGAGAAGTTAGGCAGGTCTGAGGCTCAGAGATGGGCTCCAAGCCCCACGGACCTGGGAACCAGGAAGAGACCCTGGGCCACCATCAGTCAATCATTGGGATAGCCAGGCCATGTGCTAGCAGGAACAGGGAGGCTGCATTCTCTGGACACCCTGGGGCTGAGGACAGTGGGGAGGAATTGCTAGACGTGGTCAGCCACACCATTGATGCACCATTAGACAGCAGCATCCTGGAGCCAGCTCATTACTGCTCAAGGAGAATGCTGTGAAACGTTCAGAAATTTTGTAAGCTGCCTATTAAACACAGCTTTTATTAAAAATTGAATTGTAAACTTCATTAAATAAATTGTATCAAAAACAAAGATAATACTCAAAACTCATCAAACTCATGACTTCCTAATTAATTTCTCTATATTACAATTGAGTTTATTTACATCTATTTACAACTTACATGGTGCTTATATGGTGGAAATACCATGTCATGTGTGCTCTGCACATCTCTTCCCAACTCCAGGTTCAATCATGTCTAGTTGGCGGGAGTACGTACACCACAGACAAACACTACGAATCAGGGTGCATCTCCTCTTCCCCCTGGGAACGCTGGCTGTGAATCACACATCACATTTCAAGAATACTGGTTTCCTGGGGCTTCCCTGGTGGCGCAGTGTTAAGAATCCGCCTGCCAATGCAGGGGACACGGGTTCGAGCCCTGGTGCCGGAATATCCCACATGCCGCGGAGCAGCTGGGCCCGTGAGCCACAATTACTGAGCCTGCGCACCTGGAGCCTGTGCTCCGCAACAAGAGAGGCCGCGATAGTGAGAGGCCCGCGCACTGCGATGAAGAGTGGCCCCCACTTGCCACAACTGGAGAAAGCCCTCGCACAGAAACGAAGACCCAACACAGCAATAAATAAATAAAAATAAATTTTAAAAAATTTAAAAGAGATAAGCAAAACATTCTCTCTATAAATTTGATTAAAAAAAAAAAGAATACTGGGTCCCTTTGGATTCATCACACTGCCTGTTCTATGGAAGGTGCTCAATAAGCAGCTCAAATTTATCGATGGGTATTTAATAAACAAAGTAAAGCACAGTCAGGATTTATGGCGATTGTGCCCTTCAAACGTTCCAGGACAGTTTCAATTCAAATACTCATCCCTGTGATCAGAATAGGGGACCTAACTAGGTTTCAGAGCCAAAGTCAGAGTCGACGAGGCCACTGCGAGGTTAGTGGATAGTTCACAGACTTTTCATTCTCTCTTTTCTCCATCCCCACAGCCCAATCAGTCTTTTCTTTGTACATTAATTTCACTTTTAATGCCCCAAATTTAGGTCCTAGATACCTCAAATTACCTTCTTGTTTACAGACTTCAAGCTCTGATGTTGAAATCTTGAGGAGAAACAATCAGTCTCTTCCAGGGCCAGATCTGAAAATAAATTAATAATAATAATAGAACTCCCAAAACTTAAAACTCCATTGCCTAAACTAGGCAGCTCAGAGCTCAAAATTCAAATGACTCACAGACCATGCAGCTGGTGACCACCCCCCCCCCCCAAGCTAATTGAATTTAAAAAACACAAAGCTTAGAGATGCCTGGTCTCTCCAAGAAGCAGACGCGCGCACTTCCTCTCCCCCAGGCGCTCTTGGCCACATGAGGCATATAAAAACCCCATTTGGAGAATCACTTGTTTCCCATGTGGCTCTTCAGTCAGTGTAATTTAAGAAACATAGAATTCATGCACCCAGATTTGGAAGTCACAATTGGGACACACCTGAGAGGGAAGCTGAAGGATTGGAGGGGTGGTTTTCCTCTGTGTGTAAGCCCCTGAGCTGGCTCCTTGAGATTGAAAACACCTTCTGCAGAGAAGAGGTTGATAAACACTTGGGGGAAAGTCGATCCATAAATTCCAAAGGGGATCCCAGCCTGCAGTGCCATCAGGAGTTGGAGGGAGAAATCAGAAGGAAGGATGTCAATCTCAACCTCCATATGTTCCTTCTCTAAGTCTGTGAGTCTGCTTCTGTTTTGTTTGGGATTGACATGTACACACTCCTATATTTGAAATAGATAACCAACAAGGACCTACTGTATAGCACAGTAAACTCTTCTCAATACTCTGTAATAACCTAAATGGGAAAAGAATTTGAGAAAGAATAGATACGTGTATATGTATTATATAACTGAATCACTTTGCTGTATACCTGAAACTAACACAACATTGTTAATCAACTATACTCCAATATAAAATAAAAAAATTTTTTAAATGAAAATAAAAAAACATTTTTAAGTGTAAAAAAAAAAAGAAGGAAGGATATCAGTACGCTGACTGTGCTCCTCTCTGAGTGGTGGGGTTGTAGGGATTTTAGTTTCCTTCTACACAGTTCTCTGAATTTTCCAAATCCTCTGTGATGAACAGATATGGCATTTCATTTATAATTGCAGTAGGGAACATTCTTTCAATCCATTCTAATTTTGATTGAGGTATCCACATGCCCAGCAAAAGTGTATTCACTTCCTGACTCTCCTGCAGCTCAGCGGCCGTGTGGTCCAGATCCGGAGGAGAGACAGGTGACCAGCTTGGCCAGAGTGGCCCTCGGCCTGTTCTCCCTCCTCCTCCTTCCCTCCTCCTCCTCCCTTGCAAAGTGAGTGAGAGCTGGGAGGAGCTCAGCTCCCTGCTTGTCAGCTGCTCCTCCCAAAACAGGGCCTGCCTTCACTGGACACAGCCACTGACCGTTTTGCTTCCCAAAGCAGAGAGAGTCTTCCTCCAAGATGAGCTTGGCTTCTACCTCTGGCCAAAAGGAAAAATGCTTTTGTGGCTTCTAGTTTCCAGCCCCTCCATTTCAAGGACTTCTGGGCCTGAGAGCCCCCTAGATACACCCAATTAATGAAGGACCACCCAGCTGCTCAGTGTGGGCCTCCCAGGTCAGGGGCACAGATCTCCAGGGTCTATTCCATACCCTGTGGCAATCTATTCACTGAATCATTCATTCATTCCTCGACAAATGCCTCCGACCCAGGCAAGTTTCAGTGGGGACAAGACTGTGCATTCATGTAGAGATGCTAGTTAGTAAACAGATATAGATATAGAAACCTCAGGTGATAAAAGTGCCATGAATAAAACTATAACAGGGCAGTGGGATGGGAGAGGCTGCCCAGCTAAGGTAGTCAGGCACAGGGCTGTGTCATTGCCCTGTCATAGATAAGCAGGGGTCTGTTAAGAGTGAGGGGTGAGCAGTTTGTAAGCTTAGGGAAAAGACTTTAGGTAGCAGAAACAAAAGGACATGGGGTGGGAGGGTGAAGATGGGGCAAAGTGAGAGTAGCATCAACATACATACACGATCCGCTCAGTGCTTTGCGATGACCTAGCGGGGTGGGATAGGGAAGATGGGAGGGAGGCTCAAGAGGGAGGGGATATGGAGACATGTGTATACATATGGCTGATCGGCTTTGTTGTGCAACAGAAACTAACACAGTACTGTGAAGTCATTATACTCCAACAAAGATCTATTAAAAAATTTAAAAAAAAAATTCCTAAGGCCTGGAAGTGGAAATCAAATAACAGCCAATACATTGTACAATATACTGGGCACTATTTTTTAGTGCTTTAAATATTTTACTTATTTAATCCTCACAGTGACTCTTGGAGAAAGGTGCTATTATTATCCCCATTTTATAAATGAAGAAATGGAAAACCAGAGAGGGTAAGTCATTTGCCTAAGGCCAGACAGCAAATCAACATCCTATCATTTTCTATTTTATGGATCCAAATACTGGTTTCAGGGATAATAAACATTCAATCCTTCTTCTGTAAAATCATAAGACTATATCTAGGTCTTTAATGTCTAGGAATATCCTATTATTCTGTCGTCCCTTTTGGAATAGGCGATGGGATCAATTCTGTCTTACCACTATTCTAAATATCCAGATGTAACTGACAAAACATAAGTTAATTATTTAATCCTACCAAAGCCCCTCAAATGTGTGGGCCAATTGGTGGACAGTCAGCTGGGAATTATGAAAGTCTGAGTCCTGGAATATGTTGAGGATGCAGGTTCTTGTCTTTTTTTTATTAACAGTTTTATTGAGATATAATTCACACACCACACAATTCACCCACTTAAAGTGTACAATTCGATGGCTTTTAGTGTGTTCACAGGATTGTGCCTCCATCACCACAATCAATTTTAGAACATTTTCATGACTACACAAAGACACTCTGTACCTGTTAGCAGTCACCCCCATCCCACCCCAGCTGTGGGAAACCACTAATCTACTTCCTGTCTCTGTGAACTTGCCCATTCTAGACATTTCATATAAATAGAATCATACAGTATTTGTCCTTTGTATCTGGCTTCTTTCACTTGCCAAAATGTTTTCAACGTGGTTCATCCATGTTGTAACATGTATGAATACTTCACTCCTTTTTATTGCTAAATAATATTCCGTTATATGAATATACCACATTTTATTTATTCACTCATCAGTTGATGGATATTTAGGTTGTTTCCATTTTTTGGCTAATGGGAATAATGCTGTTATGAGCATTCATGAACAAGTCTCTGAGTGGACATATGTTCTTCATTCTCCTGGGTGTATCCCTTGGAGTGGAATTGCTGGGTCATATGGGAACTCCATGGTTAACCAACTGAGGAGCTAGGATGCAGCATTACTACTCTCAAGCCATTTCTCTCCAACAACTGCACTCATACCTGAAGGGTGTGTTTGAAACCAGGGGAGGGAGAGGGACATTGGTTCTCATAAAATTTGTTCGGCCTGCTCTGGTCATCTTCTTTAGACAGTCAGACACATCTTTCTTAGAAAATTTTGGGGACTAAGTGTTCTAATTAATGACATTTTATTACTAAAGAATATTTTGGGGGGCTGGCATTGTTTTGCTTCTGCTTAAAGGGTAACTTCACACACACACACACATCCCACCTCTGGGAGTCAGACCCTTGGAATTAGCCATTTGGCTTATTCTCAGTGGGAGGAGAGAGTCAGAATGGAAATAAGTGGATTTCTTCCTTCATAAGCAAAGGCTTAGTAGCTATGCCCTCCTTCCCCGTGTCAAGGTGAATCCCCCCGTTGCCCCATTACTGCTAACGATCCACGAGAACGGCAAGGACACTCTGGCTGTCAGGGCCTGGTTACAGGCTCAGGGCTGCCCAGAGCCTAGAAAAGCTCAGAACAGGCTCTGCCTTCCACCCCCTACCCCAGGTGTGTCCAGTCCACAAGGAGATGGGCTGAGGCCCCTCCAAGGAAGTGGAGGTCTGGCCAGGTGCTCCTCTCTCCCAAGTCAGTGCCGCACTTAGAGGCCGGCAGACTTCCAGGAGGGGAGTGCAACATCCTGACGTCTTCAGGGCCTGTGCAAAGATCCAGATGTTTGGCGTCGACAGCCCCCAAACCTGGGGGATTGAATCTGACACTTTTTTTATAGACTGTAGGCACAGCTGTCCAAAGGAAGCTTGTCTTTATTTGCTCCTTCTCTCCCGGATTGAGTGTGCTTTGAGTTCTGATTCCAGCAACCTTTTGGCAGCTCTTTCTTCCATTCTTATGCTGGGAAAAACCCAAGAGTCCCCCAACCCCTGTAAGAATGGGGGAGAGCGGGGGCCTGGCCAATTTGATGGAGCAATGGGAAGGGGGGTGCAGATGAAATAGTGACATGGGAGGGGAGGCCCTGCACTGGATGGGGGTTCAATAAACAATCTGAGGTCAGTCTCCATTCTAGGCTTCTAGGACCCTAAGACAAGTTCAGCAGACCCCACTCCTAGAACCCAGAAAGAGGTACTTCCTTAGGAGGCCTTAGAGGAGGCATGAGACACAGAGAGGATGAGAGCTGGAAGAGATCCCACAGGGGACCCTGCTTAGTCTCTTTTCTTCTCCCAAGTCATTCTTCTCCAGCCACCCAGCAAACTCAGCGTCCCCTCTGACCCGCTGGACAGACCACCTGCCTTTCCCGGGACACACCATGCTCTCTGCTGCCCTCCTTCCCTTCTTCGGCTGCCTGTGACTCCTCCTCATCCTTCTTGGCTCAGGCCCAATGTCCCCCTCCCTGCGGCCTTCCATGTGCTCCCAGGAGAGCAGTTGCCTTCTCTTCCATAAGCCTGGGAATGGGGCTGCACCTCCACAGCAAGGACAGGGACAGGGACCGTCCATCTCCACAGCTTCCTCCCCTGCCTGGAGATGGGAACAGGATAGCAACATGATAGCTCAATGAAAGTTAGTCTGCATGAAATGAAGTGAGGATCTGCCAGAGGACAAAGAGATGGTACCAGAGTCAGGCAGAAGGCACACATAGGAAGAGGGGAGAGAGGTCGTCTCATGGCACTGGGGCTGCAAGCTGGGCACCTGCAATTTGGGAACACTTAGACCTGCATCCTCTGAGGTTTTTATTTTTTAAAAAAACAACATTAAAGTGTCAACTTTAAGAATCAAAAGATGGTACTTAAAAATCCAAGTTTCTGGTGTTGAGTAAAAAAAATCAGAGGATCCCAGCAGGAGAGGCCAGAGCTGGGCAGGGGCTGCCCCCTCAGCCGGGCTTAGCTTGACAGCCTTTTCCCTCAGTGGATTCTGAGCTGGGCCTGTGCGTCCCCTTCTATGCTGGGAGGTGTTGAGAAGGTAGTTGCCTTGAGAATGGGTGGACAGAAAAGAACCTCCCCAAATTTGGCTTGGGGCCTGTCCGGGATTTTAAATTACACTCCAGAGCTGCCTTTAGCTTCCCAAAAGGAAAAGAGACCTCAGAGGGTGATTCAAAGCAGCCTCCGCAGCCCCGGTGCCTGAATCTCAGGTTCTCCCGCAGCCTGGGCCTTCAGGAGTTCTGCATAGCATTGCTCGATGTTTTCCCTGTTTTCCAGAAAACCAGAGCAGGTGGCCTGCAGCAGTCCTCACAGGGGTGTGTGGAAGGCTTGCCCAGCTTCCGGCATGGACCAGAGAAGCTCATCCCTCAGTTTTTACTTCCTGTTGATTTCTGTTTATTACAAGTCCATTCAATGAAATTTAATTTGTTTTAGTTAAAAACATCAATAAAAGCAAGAGGCACAGACTGGGGGTGGGTGAAAGTGGGTGGAGGAGGTAGGGAGGAGGGAGGGAGGGTTCCAGAGGGGATCCAGGAAAGGTTGGGGTTTGAGGAGGGGTGACGATGTGCTCATTATTTTGATGGTGGTGACGGTTTCACGGAAGCCCACCTGAGTCTAAGTTATCAAATTGTGCACTTGAAATGGGCACGGCTTGGTATATGTCAGTTATACCTCAAAGAAGCTGTTAAAAAAAAAAAAAAAAGGACCAACAGAATTTAGTTAAAAGGTGATGGCTTGACATGGAAGCATAAACCTCATTTGTGACTCCTGTTTGGACAGTGTGTTGAGCATTTGGGAGAGTGGGTCAGTAGGGAGAGAGGCCCAGGGCAGGATTCAGAGGCCCAGGGGCCAGGGAGGGTCCTGGTACCCTCAGGAAATCCTGCCTTTTCCTCACATATGCCCCGCCTTGTCCCCCTCCTGGGGCTTCCTTCTCCCTGTCCCCTCAGAAGGGGGGCTCTTCCAAACCCTGGTGGGAGGAGGAATCCCCCAGCAGATCCTGCCTCCCAGAGGCCCCTCTCTGGAAGTGAAAGGCATGGGACCCGCACCCTCCCTCCTCCTCTGCAGCCACCCATGTCCTATGAGAGCCGCCTGCCAGTGGTGGCCTGCTCGCCACTGCAGCCTCTCCCAGGGGCTCAGGGCTCTGTTTTTGTCTTTGTTGAAACCCACAACGTACAAATCAATAACAAGTGTCTACGAAACAACTAAAGAAGTAAAAATGAGCAGCCCTGTGCCAGTGACAGAAGTTCAACTCTACTGAGCACTCTTTCTCCGCCCCCCTGCTCACCAGCCCCTCCAAAGGCCGCAGGGCAAGCTGTGGACCAACGTGGGTGGTCGGCTTGCCCAGAGGCCCCTCCAGTCCGGTTCCTGTGGGCAGCCTGGGATCGCTGCTCTCCATCTCCCTAATGAACTCTGACGCTCCTGGAAAGCATTTGTTTGCATAAAATATAGCTAGGGGAGGAGTGGGTGAGTGGAGAAGGAGGGGCACAAGGCCTCTGGGGAAGGTGGGGACAGTGCCCTTCAGGCAGATTTGCCCTTCTGTGATGGTGCTGTCTGGGGACACTGGGCTGGGCTGGGCTGCAAGGCATGCTGGGACCTCCACTGTGGGTGGCCACAGGCCAGAGAGAGCTGATCTTACTGCAGGACAGTAAGGGAAGGGGGCATCGGTCCTGTGTCCAAAGAGGTTAGACAACTTTGGCCTTGTTCTGGCCACTTCAGTGGTACTCAAGGGTTTGGGGGCTCCCAAAGGCAGAAGTGAGGGTGAGGAAGTATCAGCAGTCAGGCTGGGACAGCTCCTGGCTCCAAGTGGTCAGTATCCTAATCAGGGTGAGACTGTAGGTAATGGGGCAGCCCTTGGGGTCTTAGGGAGAAGAGGATGACCAGGACCTGACAGAACATGGCCAAGGTGGCAGCATTCAGCACAGGAGATCTGGGTCCAGATGCAGATACCTTGGTCCTACCCTTGCTCTCCGGCCATCTGTCCCATCCCTGCACCCTAGCCTCTCATCATCAAGCAGGCACATCACCCCCAGTCTGCCCTGCCCCCCTTCCCAGCACATCTCCTGTTTCCCCACATCTGGACTCATTTCCTCCTCCTGGACTTGACTCTGAGAATCACCTCTTAGCTTTGAATATTCACTGCCCTCATAGCCCACAAGGCAGCCAGTCCCAGGGGCTACTCAGGTGTGTTGTCAAACACCCAGTAGCCCAAATCAGCTCTGGACCCTGTCTTGTAGCAAGGATCATTCAGGTGATGTCCACAGCTCTGCTCAGGCCTACAGGTGAGACTAGATGAGAGCCCAGTGGTGTGGACTGGACTGGCACTGCAGCCCGGAGCTGGCAGCTCACTGGAGCTCAGGCTCCGGCCCACCCCAGGCACCTCTCTACCAGACAGTGCTAGGGGACCCCAGGGGGCCCCTGTCCTGCTCTGGATTAAGTCCAGAATTGGCAGTGTTGGTTGAGCAGGGAGTTGGATAGAGCCTGTGGGAACCAGCCCCAGTGACCATTTGGTTACCTATTGCTTCATAGCGAACCACCTCGACTCATACATCGGGCAGCTGATGCTGGCTGTCAGCTGAGACCTCAGCTGGGACATCTCCATGTAGCCCCTCAATATACATGGGCTTCCTCACAGTATGGCAGCCAGCTTCCAAGGACAAAGGGTCCCAAAACGGAGCCTGGTGGAAGCTATCTTGCCTTTTATGACCATGCTTCCCAAGTCATGCTGCATCATTTCTGCCTCCTTCTACTCGTCAGAAGGGGGTAATTCAGCATGGCCCACAGGGAGAGGGGAAGCAGACTCTGCCTCTTGATAAGGAGGAGTGTCAAAGAACTTATGGACAGGTTTCAAAACCTCCTGGGTGACTCCTGCTGAGCTGGGCCTGGGAAAAAAAGGCAACAAAACTGAGGGTAATTTCTGGATTTTAACCCCCCTCATTGCCTAGAGGAAACCCTCCAGGATCTTCTGCCCCAAGCTGGCTCTCCTACTGTTGATGCCCTTATAATAAGCTTGCAGCTCAAAGATGTCTGCTCATGGGGCTCAGACACTAGGGACTCTTTAATGGGTGTGACTGGCCTTCTCAGCGAGTACCTGCTCACCTAGGCTGGGCAGTCACACCCTCAGTACACAGCACAATGTTCACGCGTCGTGGGGAGGGCAGTCCTGCTGATGGTGTGCCGTGAGAAGGGTCATGAAGGTCCTCTGGATTCTTACCTTTGTAGGGGAAGAAAAAACTTTTTCCTCTACCCTCTTAGGTTCTTAACCTGGAGACCTGCAAATTAAACTTACAAAAGACATGTTAGCAAGAGAAAAGAACAGATGGAATTACATATGTATGCACAGGACTTCACAAAGAAATGTGACTCAAAGAGACTCTCAGAATTTGGAGCTTGTAATACCAATTTAACAAGAAGCTGATAAAAGAAAAGACAAAGGAAAAGAGCCTGGGGCTTCTAGGGACGGTGAATTGTGGGAAGATAAATATATGGGAGAAAGTAACAGAAGATAAGGGGTATCTCAGTAAGATTTGTTTATGCAGATTCAAGTCAGAGCAGCCTCCAGTAATGAGTGGTCTCTTCCTGGTATGGGAGAAGGGAGGGGAACACCTTCACACAGGGAAATTTATGCCCTGCCTTTAGACAGATAGGGGCATCGGAGAGAGCTTTTTCTGCGTCTGCTGTTTCTCCATTGCCTTCAGCTCAAAATAATCCTTATGTCAAAGGGGCCCGTTTTAGGGTGGCATATTCTGATCCCTTCACCATCCTGTCACAGTGCCTTTGAATCTCCCCACCACACTGGCTTTGCTGCAGCAGGGGATGCATGATATGCATGATGGAGTAAGACAGTGTAGGTGAGATTCCCAGCTCTGCCCCTGACCAGTGGTATAATCTCTGGCAAGGCTGGCCAGCTTCCTGAGCCTGTTTCCTTTTCTGTAAAGCAAAGGGAGTCTCCAAGGAAGCAGTCTGAAGCCTTCCATGAGATAGGATGAGAACAGGGATTTCTGAGCCATGCAACACGTCACCCTGAACACTCTAATGGATACGATCTCACTGAATCCTTAGAGTTCTTTCATTGCGTGGATGAGAACATGAAAGCTCAGTCCAGTGCTTGGCCCAGGTCACAGAGCCCATGGTGGTAGCTGGGGTTCCTGGTCCCACGCAGCCGCTGCCACTGGCAGTGCTCACTAAGGCGATAAAGCCTGACGTCCCTTTTTGGTGCCCAAAGGTCCTAGAAAGGCGTGGATAGACGGGAGGTTTGCAAAGGGCTCTTGGCCCTTGGGGAATGTGGGGCTGGAGTCGGGGGAACGTTGTTCTCAGGGCCAACCATCTGGAGTGTTGGAGAGGAGTGGAGCAAAGGGGGCTCTGCCACTGCCCAAGAGAAAAGAAGCATCAAGACCACTCAGTGTGCTCCTATGTAGAGTGGGACCAGCAGCGCCCAGCTCCAAGGATAAATGAGACATGTGTGTGCCTGGGCAAGCAGCAGGAAGCCCTCACCACACCTTGGTTGCTCCTAATTTCTCTCTCTTGCTTTGCGCCCTTTTGGCGTCCAATGATCCCCACCATCGTACTCATCAGAGGAGGTTCCCACATACCTAAGGAGGGTGTCCTCATGGTATTCTCCCCTGACAGATCCCCACCTACCTCTGGAAACTCGCTCTCCTGCTTTTCCTTCTGAGAACCTCCAGTCAGTCTCTTCCAATCCCACAGCAGGCTCCAGGGCTGGGGAACGGTGGGCAAGAGGGGACCCTGAGGCAGGTGGGCGGGATGGGAGTGGGAAGTTGTGGCAGCCTTCTTTTGGCCACCTGGAGCATCCCTGCAGTAGCTCTGGGACCCCAAGCTGGGGCTACACACTGCACACCTTGCATCTTTGCTCCCAGTAGTCAGGCAGTCCCGACAGACTGGGAGAGCATGCTCGTCAATGTCGGTGAGCTAGCTGAACAGCGCCCTTGTGTGGATTACAGAAGGTGTCCCTCTGGGCACTGGCAGCCCACAGACATGGCTTGGCAAGTGGGCTGTGGGCTGAATTTCAAGTCAAATATGCCTCCCAGCTGGGCAACTTTGGCACAACACAACTGCACAGCTGAACGGAATGGCCCTGAAGTAATTGACACTTCCTTGTCACATGAGGAAACCATTCCCAGCAAGGGAAACTCCAGTTCATTCCAAGACCTGATTTTCCATCTAGAGGAGGAACTCCTTGAGGGAGGCAATGGCCTTGTGATTCCCCTCCGGTCCCCTCTCTGCCTCACAGAGAGTGGATCTGTGGTCCCTGTACCTGTCTCTGCTCTGATACTGTGGACAGCCCTGAGTCAGGATCTCTCAGCAGATGCACACAGACACAGTCTTATGGAGGCAGTGTGGGCTCCTGGTTGCCATAGGGCAGTTCTATAGCAAGGAGTGAATGACCCTTCACAGCTCAGTGCACCCCCACTCCCCACAGAGATGGGGAGTTCCAGGAGGGGGGGATGAGCTCTCACTGCCAACAGGCTCCAACTGGAGGACACAGGAATATCATGGAGTCTGCTGTGTGGCCTTGAAATCACACCATGTTTATCCCCTGCCCACCCTCGGTTAGATGCTTTGCCACAGTGCGTGTGTTGTGGCCCCTCCACACCCCTCTGAGGGATGAGAGCTCATGCACGTTTCACAGACGAGTAAACTGAGAGGCAAGAAAGGAGAAGAGAAATCCTTGCTCCAGATCTCCAAGAGGGTCACATCACACTGGGTTCTTTGGCCTCCATGTCCCCTGTTCCTTTCTCCACCCCTCCTCCCTGCATCTAGCCACTATGGATGTGGAAGGAGCCTGGGATTCTGAGTGGCCAGGGTGCCTTCCAACAGAGGCACCCAGCGATGTCCTGATCATCCTTCCATGCATTCTTCAAGGGCAGCCTCTGTAGCCAGGCTGACTGGAGACCTGAGAGGGCCCCTTAATATCTCTGCACTTCCATTTCCTCATCTGCAAAGTGCAGGTGGCCACTACTGCACCCAAACACTTTGAGAACTAGAGAGGAGACCCTGGCCAGCACACACACAGGCTTCAGAAGCAGCAGTTATGAGGGGCATGGGTTGCAGCATCCATCCTCAAGCAAGCATTTTCACAGCAAGGACTCCCTGGAATATTTCTTTTTTTTTTTTAATTAATTTATTTATTTTTAGCTGTGTTGGGTCTTCGTTTCTGTGCGAGGGCTTTCTCTAGTTGCAGCGAGTGGGGACCACTCTTCATCGCGGTGCACGGGCCTCTCACTACCGCGGCCTCTCTTGTTGCAGAGCCCAGGCTCCAGACGCGCAGGCTCAGTAGTTGTGGCTCACGGGCCCAGTTGCTCCGCGGCATGTGGGATCTTCCCAGACCAGGGCTCGAACCCGTGTCCCCTGCATTAGCAAGCAGATTCTCAACCACTGCGCCACCAGGGAAGCCCTCCCTGGAATATTTCTTTTATGAGTCTCCCTTCTTCAATTGACTCTCCCCCTTAATGTTGGGGAGAAGCCCCAGGCATCTAGTGACTTCCTTTGCCTCATAGTCAAATATGTTTCCTCTCACAGAAACTACTAAGACCTTCGTCGACCACCACCTTGTAAAATTAACCAGTGGATGAATGGTAAACAAAATGTGGTATACTCATACAATGAATGCCATTCAGCCTTCAAAAGGAAGGAAATTCTTACACGTGCTACAACGTGTAGGAATCTTGAGGGCACTATGCTAAGTAAAATAAGCCAGTCACAAAAAGATAAGTCCTGTATGATTCCACTTATATGAGTACCTAGGGTAGTTAAATTCATAGAAATAGAAAGTAGAATGGTGGTTTCCAGGGGCTGAGGGGAGGAAGGAATGGGAAGTTACTGTTTAATGGATACAGAAGAGTTCAGTTTTGCAAGATGGAAAGAGTTCTGTGGATGGATGGTGGTGATGGTTACAAAACAATGTAAATGTACTTAAAACTACTGAACTATACACTTAAAAATGGTTAAGATGGTTACATAATAATTTTATGTTACATGTATTTAACCACAAAAAATTTCTTTAATGATTTCTATAAAAAAAAGAAATAACTGCCCTCCAATCCTAAATTTGATAAGACATAAATTTGGAGATTCAAGAAGCTCAGCCAACTCCTAGAAAAACAAATACAAAGAAATCCAAGACAGAGTACAACAGGGTCAAATTTTTGAAAACCGGTTTGTTAAACAGAGTATCTTAAAAGAAGCCAGAAAAAAAGAAAAGATGTTTTATGTACAAGGGAACAAATATTTGAATTATCACTGACTTCCCATCAGAAACTATGGAGAACACAAGGTATTTAAAAGTTTTTGAAAAGAAAAATGGTTAACTTAGAAGTTTATGTCCAGTTAAAATATCTTTCAAGAATAAAGACAGCATAAAGATGTCTTAAGATAAAAGAAAATTAAGAGAATGTATTGCCTGCAAAAATGCAATATAAGAAGTGCTTCAGGAAGTTCTTCAGGCTGAAGGGAAACAATACTGGAAAATACTGGAAAATTGAATCTTTAGGAGGGAATAAACATCAGAAATGGTAAATATAAACACTTTTTTTCTCTTAATTTCTTTAAAATAGAACCGTCTAAAGCAAAAATTATAACAACATCTTGTGGTGTAATGTATGAAGAAGTAATACATATGGCAACCACAGCATGAAAGCGAGGGAAGTGGCGAGTGGACCTATACAGCTTCAGGGTTTCTACAGTTTATATCAATAGTACAATATTAATAGAAAGTAACTGTGAAGAGTTAAGCATGTATAGAGTAATCCCTAAGACAAGTATATAAAAATGCAGAGATGTAGCAGAAAGCCAATAGATAAATTGAAAAAAAAAGTATTTAAAATTTTAACTCATAATTTTTTTAAAAAGGGAGAATGAACAGAGGAATAAAAAAGAGAGAGCGAGAGAACAAACCTAAAACAATTAAGCGGTAGATCCAAATCCCACCTCAACAATAAATGTAAAGAAAATAAACACATGATGGATAAAAGAGCAAAACCCAACTATATGCTATTTATGACACAATTTATATAGAAAGACACAGATAAGTTGAGGGTAAATGGATGAAAACAGATGTACCATGCAACCAGCAAGCACAATAAGACTGGCATGGTTATGTTAATATTGGTTACAATAGAACACAAGACAAATAGTAATTATCAAAGATAAAGAAGGGCACATCACAACAATAAAAGGGTGAATACATTAGATAATAATAATCATAGATATGCTTATGCCTAATAACAAAGTCTTAAAATACAGGAAACAAAAATTGATAGAATTAAAGAGAAAATTAGATAATTCCACAAACAAAATAGAAAAGTTTATCTCCTAGGAGTAGTTAGAAAAAATAGACTAAAAAAATCAGTAAAGACACAAATGATATGAATAACCTATCAGCCACTTTGATCTAATTGATATTTTTAGAACAAAATACCTAAAACTGCAATATACCTAAACTTCTTATTAAGTTCACATAGTTCACTCATTAAGATAAACCATAGGCTGGGTCATAAAACAAAGCTGAATAAATTTACAAGGATTTAAATCATATAGAATATGTTCTCCGATTACTATGAAACTAAATTAAAAATCAATATGAATAAGATACCTAGGAAAACCCTAAATATTTGGCAACAAATAACACACTTCCAAATAACCCATGCGTCAAAGAGTAAATCACAATGAAAATTTCAAAATACTTCGAACTGAAGGATTTTTTTTTTTTAAACTACACATCAAAATTTGAGATTCAGCTAAAACACAATTTAGAGAAGAATTACAGCTTTAGAGGCTTATATTAGAAAAGAAAAAAAGATCTTAATGATCTGAGATTTCACCTTAAAAAGCTAGAAAAATAAGATCAAAGTAAGTAAAGGAAATACTAAAGAGCAAAACTGAATGAAATAGAAAATGACACAGAAAAAATTTTAAAGCCAAAAAGTGCTTCATTGAGAACATCAACAAAATGATAAATGCTAGCAAAACTTAGGGGAGAAAGAAAGAACACAAATTACCAATATATGAATACCAGGAGCGAAAGAGGAAACATCACTACAAATCCTGCAAATATTCAAAGAATAATAAGGAAATGTTATGAGCAGCATTATACCAAAATATTCAACCACTTAGATGAAGTAGAGAAATTCTTTGAAAAATATGATTAACCAAAACTAACACTAATTCTGAATAGCCCTATGTTAAAGAAATTGAATTCTACCCATAACGAAAACTCCAGGCCCAAATGGTTTCACTGATGAATTCTGTCAAACATTTAAGGATAAATAATACCAATGTTATGTAAACTTTTTGAGAAAATGGAGGATGAGGAAACACTTCCTAATCCACACCCACACATAACCTTAATAAAAAAACATTACAAAAAGAAAGAAGAAAATTACAAGCCAATGTTCTTTATTAACATAGATGCCAAAATATTATCCAACAATATATAACAAGGATATTACATCGTGACCAAGTAGAGTTTACCCCAGTAACGCAGGGTTTGTTTAACATTAGAAAATCAATCAACTTAATTCAGCATATTAACAGACCCACGCTCCCCCAAAAAAGAAGAAAATTCTGTCATATTAATAGATGCAGAATAAATACTTAACAAAATTTAAAACCTATTCACATTAAAACTCTCAGTTCTTAAGGAATCTTAAGTACTGTATCTCAAGTAAGTACCTTAAGTATCTTTAAAAAGATACCTTATTTGCTACTTCCTTAATCTGATAAAGAGCATCTGTGAAAAACCTTCAGCTATCATCATACTCAATAGTGAAAGATTGAATGCTTTTTCCCTAACCTCAGGAAAAGTCATGGAGGCCCCCCATGCCATTTGATTCAACATTGTATTGGAGAGTCTAGATATTCCAGTAAGGCAGGAACAATAAATAAAAAATATCGATATCATACAAGTGACACACTGCTTACATAGAAAAATCCTAAAATGACCTAGAAATCAACTACTAAAAATAATAAGTATATTAGCAAATTCACAGACAGTAAGGTTAATATACAAAAATCAGTTGCAGCAAACAATTGGAAACTGATTTTTTAAATATGATTTTATTTATAATACCTTAGAAAACATAAAATACTTGGAGATAAATTTAACAAAAGACATGAAAGACCTCCATACTGAAAAATATAAAACATTGCCGAAAGGAATTAAAGAATATCGAACTAACAAAATGGTGATGTATTTCAGTGTCACAGATTAGAGGATTTAACATTGCTAAGACATCAGTTTTCTCCAAGTTGATCTACAGATTCAATGTAATCCCTATTAAAATTCCAGAAAGCTTTTTAAAAGAAATTGACAAGCCTCTTCTAAAATGTATATAGAAATGTCATATAACTAAAATAGCCAAAGAAATCTTGAGGAAAGGAGAACAAAGTTGTAGGACTTATCTTACCTAATTATGACACTTCTTTTAAAGCTATAGTAATCAAGACTATGTGGTACTTGCCCAACTACCCACAGATAGATTCATGGAACAGAGTAGAGTTCAAAGTAGACACACATTCATCTAACCATTTGATTTTGGACCAATGCACCAAAGTAATGCAACAGGAAAAGAAAATCTTTTCAAAAATGGTGCTGGAATAACTGGATATCTATCTAGGGGAAAAAAAATGAATGTTGGTCCTTGTCTCCTACCATACATAGAAATTAATTTTAAATGGACCATAAATTTTTTACAGGCAAAATATGATAGAATATCTTCATGGCTTGAGGGTAGGGAAAGGTTTCTTAGACAAAACAGAAGGCAATAACAACAAAAGAAGAAACTGGTAAACTAGACTTACTTAAAATTACAATCTTCTTCTCATGAAAAGATACCATGGGAAAATGAACAGGCAGACCACAGAGTGAGAGAAAATATTTACAAAATATATATCTGACGAAAACTAGGACACTTAAGGTACTCCTACAACTTAAGAATGGAAAAGAAAATTTAATTTAAAAATAGGCAAGTGTGAACAAAAGGAAAGCTAGATTAGAAATAATATCATATAAAATAAAATTTAAAAAGCAAAGTAAAAGTATTAAAAGACACACAGAGTTACATTTAATACTAACAAATGAACAATAGACCTACAGGGAAAAATAAACAAATCCATAATTATGGTAGATGTTGGCACATCTCTCAAAAACTGATATACCATCTAGACCAAAAATTACAAAAGGATATAGAATGAATAATATAATTACAAACTTAATATAACTTTGCATCCAATAAACAAACAAACAAAAAAACACATAGAACAGTTATAAAAATTGATTACACATTTGGTCACAAAGAAAGTCTCGGCACATTCCAAATATCCAACGTCATGCAGGCTGCATTCCCTCTTCATGATGCAATAAAATTAGAAATCAACAACAACAAAAAATTAGCTAAAAACATCCCATGTTTGAAAACTAAGACTCATACTTTTAAGTAATTCATGAATTAATAAGGAATCATAATAGAATTATAATTTTTCAACAAAATGAAAATAAAACTATTATGTATCAAAAAATATGGGATACAGCCAAGATGATACTTAGAGGAAATGTTCCAGTTTGACTATATTTAGTAGAAAATACGAAAGACTGAAAAGATGAGTTTAGAATAAAGGGGCAGAAATTAATGAAATAAATAAAAATCAGGGTGGGAGAATCATAGATAATAAATAAAACCAGAGGTGTTTCAGAAGACTAATAAGATTTTAAAAAATCCTTTAACTGGTCTAACTGATTGAAAAAGAAGGTAAAGCCTAAATGGGTGGGATAGGGAGGTGGGAGGGAGATGCAAGAGGGAGGGGATATGGGGATATATATATATATATACACGTATAGCTGATTCACTTCGTTATACAGCAGAAACTAACACACCATTGTAAAGTAATTACACTCCAATAAAGATGTTAAAAATAAATAAATAAATAAATATTTAAAAAGGCAAAAAAATCTTTCATATAAAAGAGAAATAACTACAGATACAGAAATTCTTTTAATCAAGAAAGATGTTATGAACGTGTTAAAACTTTTGAAAAAATAAAGAAAATATAGATTATAAATTGCCTAAATTGACACAAGTAATGGAAAATTTGAATAAATCAATAACAATTAAGAAAATCAAGTCGCAATCCACAACTTCTTACTAATTTTTTAGGGTATGTTTAAATCAAGTTGTTAAAGAACAGATAATCTCTATTTTTACAAGTTATTTCACGTAATAGGAAATAAGTAAATCTGTTTGTTTACTTACTTACTTATTTATTTATTTATTGTTCCTAATATTTATTTATTTATTTTCAACATCTTTATTAGAGTATAATTGCTTTACAATGTTGTGTTAATTTCTGCTGTATAACAAAGTGAATCAGCTATAGGCATACATATATCCCCATATCCCCTCCCTCTTGTGTCTCCCTCCCACCCTCCCTATCCCACTCCTCTAGGTGGTCACAAAGCATGGAGCTGATCTCCCTGTGCTATGCAGCTGTTTCCAACTAGCTATCTATTTTACACTTGGTAGTGTATATAAGTCAATGTTACTCTCTCACTTCGTCCCAGCTTACACTTCCCCCTTCCCGTGTCCTCAAGTCCATTCTCTATGTCTGCGTCTTTACTCTTGTCCTGCCCCTAGGTTCATCAGAACCATTTTTTTTTAGATTCCACATACAGGTGTTAGCATACTGTATTTGTTTTTCTCTTTCTGACTTACTTCACTCTGTATGACAGACTCTAGGTCCATCCACATCACTACAAATAACTCAGTTTCGTTTCTTTTCATGGCTGAGTAATATTCCATCATATATATGTGCCACATCTTCTTTATCCATTCATCTGTCGATGGACACTTAGGTTGCTTCCAAGTCTTGGCTATTGTAAATAATGCTGCAATGAACATTGTGGTACATCACTCTTTTTGAATTATGGTTTTCTCAGTGTATATGCCCAGTAGTGGGATTGCTAAGTCATTTGGTAGTTCTATTTTTAGGTTTTTAAAGAATTTCCATACTGTTCTCCATAGTGGCTGTATCAATTTGCATTCCCACCAACAGTGCAAGAGTGTTCCCTTTTCTCCACACCTTCTCCAGCATTTATTGTTTGTAGATTTTTTGAAGATGGCCATCCTGACCAGTGTGAGGTGATACCTCATTGTAAGTTTGATTTGCATTTCTCTATTAATTAGTGAGGTTGAGCATCCTTTCATGTGTTTGTTGGCAATCTGTATATCTTTTTTGAAGAAATGTCTATTTAGGTCTTCTGTCCATTCTTGGATTGGGTTGTTTGTTTTTTTGATATTGAGCTGCATGAGCTGCTTGTATATTTTGGAGATTAATCCTTTGTCAGTGGCTTCATTTGCAAATATTGTCTCCCATTCTAAGGGTTGTCTTTTCATCTTGTTTATGGTTTCCTTTGCTGTGTAAAAGCTTTTAAGTTTCATTAGGTCCCATTTGTTTATTTTGTTTTTATTTCCATTTCTCTAGGAGATGGATCAAAAAGGATCTTGCTGTGATTTATGTCATAGAGTGTTTTGCCTATGTTTTCCTCTAAGAAGAGGTTTTATACTGTCTGGCATTACATTTAGGTCTTTAATCCATTTTGAGTTTATTTTTGTGTATGGTGTTAGGAAGTGTTCTAATTTCATTCTTCTACATGTAGCTGTCCAGTTTTCCCAGTACCACTTATTGAAGAGACTGTCTCTTCTCCACTGTATACTCTTGCCTCCTTTATCAAAGAGAAGATGACCATATGTGAGTGGGCTTATCTCTGGGCTTTCTATCCTGTTCCATTGATCTATATTTCTGTTTTTGTGCCAGTACCATACTGTCTTGATTACTGTAGCTTTGTAGTATAGTCTGAAGTCAGGGAGCCTGATTCCTCCAGCTCCATTTTTCTTCTCAAGATTGCTTTTACTATTCGGGGTCTATTGTGTTTCCATACAAATTGTGAAAATTTTTGTTCTAGTTCTGTGAAAAATGCCATTGGTAGTTTGATAGGGATTGCATTGAATCAGTAATTTGCTTTGGGTAGTATAGTCATTTTCATAACGTTGATTCTTCCAATCCAAGAATATGGTATGTCTCTCCATCTGTTTGTATTGTCTTTAATTTCTTTCATCAGTGTCTTATAGTTTTCTGCATACAGGTCTTTTGTTTCTCCAGGTAGGTTTATTCCTAGGTATTTTATTCTTTTTGTTGCAATGGTAAATGGAAGCATTTCCTTAATTTCTCTTTCATATTTTTCATCATTAGTGTATAGGAATGCAAGAGATTTCTGTGCATTAATTTTGTATCCTGCTAATCTAACAAATTCATTGATTAGCCCTAATAGTTTTCTGGTAGCATCTTTAGGATTCTCTATGTATAGTATCATGTCATCTGCAAACAGTGACAGTTTTACTTCTTCTTTTCTGATTTGGATTCCTTTTATTTCTTTTTCTTCTCAGATTGCTGTGGCTAAAACTTCCAAAACTATGTTGAATAATAGTGGTGAGAGTGAGCAACCTTGTCTTGTTCTTGATCTTTGAGGAAATGGTTTCAGTTTTTCACCATTGAGAATGATGTTGGCTGTCAGTTTGTCATATATGGCCTTTATTATGTTGAGGTAGGTTCCCTCTATGCCTACTTTCTGGAGAGTTTTTATCATAAATGGGTGTTGACTTTTTTCAAAAGCTTTTCTGCATTTATTGAGATGATCATATGGTTTTTCTCCTTCAATTTGTTAATATGGTGTATCACACTGATTGATTTGTGTATATTGAAGAATCCTTGCATTCCTCGGATAAACCCAACTTGATCATGGTGTATGATCCTTTTAATGTGCTGTTGGATTCTGTTTGCTAGTATTTTGTTGAGGATTTTTGCATCTATGTTCATCAGTGATATTGGCCTGTAGTTTTCTTTCATTTATTTGGTCTTGTAGTTTTTTACCTTGCTCCTTCATCTGTAACATATTTTTTGTCATTTCTTTTTTTTTTTTTTTTATCAGTGGGGCTGTATTCCTGTCTTACTGGTTCTTTGGCCTGCGATGTCCAGCACTGGAGTTTGCAGGTAGTTAGATAGAGCTGCGTCTTGGTGCTGCGATGAGGACCTCCGGGAGGCCTCACTCTGATTAGTATTCCCTGGTGTCTGAGGTTCTCTGTTAGTCCAGCAGTTTTGACTTGGAGCTCCCACCACAGGAGCTCGGGCCCAACCTCCAGCCTGGGAGCCAAGATCCCACAAGCTGTGTGGTATGGCAAAAAAAAGAAAGAAAGAAAAAGAAAGAAAGAAAGAAAGAAAGAAAGAAAGAAAGAAAGAAAGAAAGAAAGAAAGAAAGAAAGAAAGAAAGAAAGAAAAGCAGTACAATATCAAAGAATAAAAAACAGAATAAAATTTGAAAGATAAAAAATATACTAGGAAAGATTAAAATATAATTGAAAAACTGCAACAAGGTAAAATAAAACCACAAAAAAAGGAGGAGGGGGAACAAGCCAAAAGGAGAAAATAATAACAAAATATAAAGAATAAAATAAAATTAGAAAAATAAAAGATTTATTAGGAAAAATAAAAATATAAATGAATCAACAACAATGAAACAAAAAAGTAAAACAGAACCCCAGTGTAAAAGAGGAAAAAATAAGTCTTGGCTATGGGGCTGGAGTTTAGGCAGGGGCAGGGTTTAGGGTGGTGCTGGACCTAGGTGGGTGTGGGGGTGATGTTTGAGCATGAGGCAGGGCCTCTGCTTAGGACCTGTGGAAGGGGAGAGGCAGCATGTGGAAAGGAGGACCTCTGAAGTGTGGAATTCCGGAGTTTGGAGGTAGGTCTCTGAGTGAGGATGTGTGGGTGGGGTTTAGGCCCAGCGCATTGGAGGGGGTCTCCGAGTGTAGAGTTAGGGCCATGGGTGGGGTGTAGGTGCAGGGCTTGGGTTCTGCACAGCAGGAGGGAGGCTCTGAGGGCAGAGGATTAGGCTCAGGAGCCCAACAGGCTCCCCAGTGCCTAAGTTGACAGGGAAAGCCACATTCCCTTCCGTTCCTCTGCACCCCACCCCCACTATCTCCCCCAGGATCTCTCCCGTCACCAATGGATCCCTAACCGTGGGTGGGTCCTTCTGGGTGTAGGAAATCCTCCCCTCCCCCAGCCACCCCTCAGGGGTGCTGGTCCCATAGATCCAGCCTTTACTTTTGCTCCCCTTTCCCTCCCACCCTCCCCCTGAGGACCCGCGTGGCTGGAGGGGGCCTCAGTGTGCAGAGGATCAGGCCCCGGATCTCAGCAAGCTCCCTGGGGCCCAAGTGGGCAGGGGAAACCTGGCCACACTCCCTTTTGATCATCTGTTCTCCCAATGGTCCCCCATTTTCCCCCTTTGGGCATTGGATCCCTTCCCCTCCCCCAGCTGCCCCTCAGGAGTGCCAGTCCCGTCCCACCTCCACTTCTCCTCCCCCTTCACTCCCCCCATGCCCCACATCCTACCCGGTCACTGGGGGTCCCTCCCATCCCCTTAGGTGTCCATGGTTCCACACCGGTGCCTGGTAAGTGCCTTAGTTGTTCATTTATTTTTGAGGCAAATATAATCTGGAGTAAAATAAGAACTGGAGAGCCTCCAGAAGAAAAGAAAATTACAGGCTAATCTCACTGAGGAATATAATTGTAAAAATCCCACAGAAAATATTAACAATTCTAATCCAGAAGTGCATTAAAATAATGATTTGTCATGACCAAGTCAGGCTTTTATACCAGGAATGCAAAGATGGTTCTGCCATGAGAATAAAAGTAGATATAATTTATCTTATTCGTATATTTAACATACTAATGAAAAATCATAAGGATCTCTCAAAAGATACAGAAAAACATTCAATAAAATTTAAAATCATTCACAAAAAAGCCCATAATGCCTAAACATTAAAAGAAATGTCTTGAAAATGACAACTGGTAGCTATCAAAACCTACTGCAAACAGCATATCCAATAGTGAAACAGCATATTTAATAGTAAAAAAGTATGTATTATCACCACTACTATTTAGTATAGTACTGGAGTTACTAAATGATGCAATAAGCTGAGAATAAGAACTAGAAAAGTAGAGAAAATTATAGATAATATAATCATCTACATAAAGAAAAAAATCAATGGATAAAATAATAGAATTAGTAAAACAGTGAAGAGAGGTATAGGATACAAAGTTATAAAAATCAATAATATTGCTTTAAATGTGCAATAAATAACTAGAAAGGTAACATTTAAAATTTCACAATTGCAAAACATAGGCATATAACATCCAGAAATAAACCTAACAAAAATGTGTCAAATTTACAGAGATAGTTACAAAACTATGAAAGATATAAAAGAGAAAAACAGTTAGTCACTGTTCATACATAGAAAGGCTTAATATTGTAGAGAGCTAGTCAGTTTCCCTCCAAATAAACATATACATTAAGTGCAATTCCAATGACAATTTTTGGGTCTTTTGATTCATCTTGAAAACAGATTCGAAAATTTGTCAACTCTCTTTGGTTGTTCTTTGTATTTTCTAAAAACTTCTTGTAACTTCTCACTCTGTGCATCCATTCTTTTCCCAAGTTCTTGGATCATCTTTAGATCATCACTCTGAACTCTTTCTTGGGTAGATTGCCTATCTCCACGTCATTTAGTTGTTCTTCTGGGGTTTTATCTTGTTCCCTCGTCTGGAACATATTCTTCTGCTGTCTCATTTTGTCTAAATTTCTATTTGTATTTTTATGTATGTGAAAGGTTAGTTATGTTTCTCGACCTTGGAGAAGTGGCCCTTTGTGGGGGATGTCCTATGTGTCCCAGCAGTACACTCTCTTCTTATCACCCAAGGGCCAGGGACCAGCTGGTCCCAGGGTAGGCTCTGATCTGTGTTTTCAGACTCGGCTCTGCAGGCTGCTGGATCATAGTTTTCTTGCTTCTGGTGTCTGCCTCCTGGTGGATGAGGCTGGTCTAGAGGCTTGTACATGCTTCCTGGTGAGAGGGGCCGGTGCCTGCCCACTGGTGAGTGAAGCTGGGTCTTGGCCCTCTGGTGGACAGTGCTGCATTTAAGGACATGTCTAGAAGTGGCTGTGGGCTCAGGAAGTCTTTAGGCAGCCTGTCTGTTGATAGGTGCAGCTCAGTTCCCCACTCCCATTGGTTTTTTGGTCTGAAGTGTCCTAGCACTGGGACCTACTGGCTCTTGGGTGGGACCAGGTCTTGGTACCAAAATGGTGACCTCTGGGAGAGCTCACGCCAATGAATATTTCCCTGTACGTCCACCACCAATGTCCTTGTCTCCACAGTGAGCCACAGCCACCCCCTGCCTCTCCAGGAGACCCTCCAAGACCAGCAGGTAGGTCTGGTCCATGCTCTTATGAAGTCACTGCTTTTGCCCTGGGTCCCAGTACACACAAGACCTTGTGTGTGCCCTCCAAGAGTGAAGTCTCTGTTTCCCCCAGTCCTGTGGAGCTCCTGTGATCAAGTCCCCCTGGCCTTCAAATCCAAATGCTCTGGGGCCCCTCCTCCCAAAGCCAGACCCCCAGGCTGGAGAGCCTGACATGGGGCTCAGAACTCTCACTCCTGTGGGATATAATTATCCTCCAGTGTGTGGGCCACCAACCCGGGGCAGGGGGTATGGGACTGATTGATTATATCACGAATGCACCCCTCCTACCATCTCGTTGGGTCTCTTCTTTATGTCTTTGGGTGTAGAATATCTTCTTTTGTAGGTCCCAATCTTTTTATTGACGGTTGTTCAGCAGTTAGTTGTGACTTTGGTGTCCTTGTGGGAGGAGGTGAGCTCAAGGTCCTTCTACTCTGCTACCTTGTCCCTCCTCCCAGATTCTATAAAATTCATATAAATTCATATAAAACAATAAAGGAATTTGAATAGCAAGATCAATTTTGAACACTGTCATCAAAGAAAACCTCACCCTACCAGACATTAAGCTATCTTACAAAGTCAGTGTGGTATTTGTGCAGACACTGACAAGTAGAGCAATGGATTACAATGGAGCACACAGAAAGAGCTTGGGCATTTATCAGAAGGCAGTGTTTGGTAGTGGCAGCATCGAGATGCCTGGGGAATAGGCACTCAGACCCAGAAAGACAAATTCTAGATGAATGCTGTGAAGGAAAGGAAAGAGGGGCAGTAGCAGGAAGGAGCTGTGGGAACAAGGCAGTTTTGTTTTGGGGTGAGTGTGTGTGTGTGTGTGTGTGTTAATGACCTGAGTGCAAAAAAACCAATCGGAAGGACCCAGGTGAGTGGCAGGGTGTAAGCCTAGTAGAGGGAAAGGGTCATCTCTGGGCTAACTTTCTGGAGCACTTGGGAGGGGATAGGAGGAGGGCAAGTTTTCATCAGGTCCAGGAAAAGGAGGCAGTTTCTGTCTCTTTATTCACCACTGTTCCATGCACATTCCCTGGTGTACAGTACCTATCTACACTTTAGCATACAGATAGGTAGATTCCATGGGAGCCTTCATGTCTGTGAAGGTCAAACTCAGGGAACTTACCAGCTGCTGCCACTCAAGGATAAGGACCACGGAGGAATCATCAGCTCCAAAATAAGGGAGGAAGGCTGCAAGCAGAAATCACCATTAAATGTCTACCCAGTTAACAACATGTCTGCATGTGCAAAGCAACTCCACTCTCATGCAGTGAAGTATAAATGCATTCAGTGAGGGGCAAGGTGCATTACTGAGTTTGATTTAATGTTGGGTGGGACACTTCAAAATATGATTCTGCTGAAGGAGTAAGGTCTCAAACTAGTCCCACCTGTCTCTCCACTGGTCATTCGTTTTGTGAACTAGAATGAAACAAATACACAGATTAAAAGGGACTGAGAAGATACCTGGCCCTCATGCCTAAAGGGAGAATCAAGCTAGACCAAAGAGGTGGGGGACAGGTGGGGGCTTTGGGGAGACAAGGGGAGATATGTGACCCAGGGAAGCCAGGGAGAATAGAGCTAGGGAGTGAGTGAAAGCTAAACAAAAAGTCCTGGAATAAGCCCTGGGGTCAAAAGTCAGGCTGAACATTTCAGTTATTCTATCTGAAGGGTGAGCAGAGAGAAGGGAGATGGGCGAGCAGGACAGGAACATGGCAGGAGGCAGGGAGGAGGTTCTAGGCCTCAGGGTGAGCAGAGGGCATGGGCCCAGGACTTCATTCCCAGGCAGGACTGGGTGGGTCCAGGAGAGAGGCACAGTCTAAGAGGGGCATGCAGTGCCAAGGGAATGGAGAATTGGAGACAAAAATTATTCTGCAGACAAAAATTATTCTGCAGACAAAAATCTGGGGTATCTGGAGCAAAATAAAAAGGAACCAGTGGCTGTCTGGGGTCCAGAAACAGCAGTTATAAATCCCAAGCATCTGTAAGGACTCAGAGTTAATTTGGCAATGTCAACTGTGGCCCCGTGGAGGTGGGAGTGGGGGTGGGGTTTGAGTGTTGCTGGAATCCTCAAATGATGTCCCCAAACCAATACTCCTAGGCCTGTGGAAGACATAATTGCTGTCCATGAGGTTGAGTGTTTTATGCTCTGTTCATTCATTTTGGCCATTGTATCTGGTCTCTATGACAACTGAAAAGTTCCAGAATAGTCCCACCATACAAAAGATCCCCCTGGTCTTCAGAGCCGGATTGTTTCAGACCTATAGGAGAGGTGCTGGTGCCCCGGAATGAGCTTCATTTTCTTTGACAAGAAACCCAGCCACCATGGGTTGTTTTTATCATTATCTCTGTAATTATCATCATTGGCAGATGTGAGAATTTCCTCCAAGCAAGTAGCTTTGTACCTGTGAGGAACAGGGCCCAGAGTGTGTGTGTGTCCCTCCATCCCCTCGCATGGTGTTGGGTGTCGGTTCTTGCATTGCATACCTGTCCACCGCCTGCCTGGGACAAGCAAGGCCCTGAAGCCTGGGGTCTAATGACACAGCATTAGCCTTCTCTGCTCTCAGGTGTCTAGGCCTCTCAGGCACCCACCCCTGGGAGCACAGGCAATGTAAGTGCCGTTGGGCTATTCAGCCAAAACCTGGGGGCAGTGACTCTGACAGGGCTCCAGGTTCCCTTGTCACTGTGGGCAGAGATTAGCCACCCATCTCCTGCAGGAAACACAATCTGGCAGGCTCATTCTCCGCTGAACAACAGACAACTGTCCCTACCCGGCGGGCTGCTCGGCTGCCTGCCCAGGCCAATGCCAGACATGGAGCAGGAATCCCAGGAGCCCTTTCCAGCATTGCTGTCTCCTGGGCCCAATTAGGGAGGTGGCCTGGGCCTCCAGGGATGTTCTTGCGTGACTGGCCCCGCTGCCCAGGCCTCTTTCCCACCACACGTCAAAGGCGACCAGGTTAGAACCTACTTCCCCTTAGTCATAGGCACAAGTTAAACAGTCTCAGGTGTCCTCTGATGTCCCCTCTGCCTGTGTTTATTTTTGTGTTTATCCCTACAAATAGGTCACAGCATTTCCTGCGATGCTGAAAAAGGCAGAGCAGGCAACAGCCTGGATTTAACAATAACCAAATAGAAAACAAAACAAATGAAAAAACCCTCATCTTTGAAGCCAATAACCAGTATCTAGATAGTACCAGCAAACACTAAGACACTCCCTGGTCAGTTAGCTTTGAACCGAAGGGAAAAGTGGCCTTATAGCCAGCACAGCAAGGCCTGTGCAGTGAGCCATGCCTGTTTGCCCCTTTGCAGCACTGTCATTTAATCACGGTGAAGGCTAGTGGCCACTTTGTATGATGTTGGCAGCAATAGATCAGATGCATTTCAGCAGCCCAGAAGGTTCTCTGATCCTTGCTTGTCTCTGGAAACAGATGATAGGCACAGAGGACAGGATGGGGAAATGGAATTTTGCCTCTGAGGTTAGAATGTGCCATTCCCAGCAGGGCCAGGCTGTGCTCAGGCTGCAGTTGCCATGGAGGTGGGTGTGGCTCAGGCACCAGTGCACAGCCCAGCAGCAAGTCCTTGGGATGGTCGGCTGCGGGTGCCTGTTGAGCATGGCCCTCTGTCCACAACAGGTTAGGAAGCTCCCTGCCACACCCAGCAAGCCCTGAAGCAGGACAGCACTGAGCATCTCAGGGCCCTGACTGCTCTCTTTTCCTACCACACAAAAGACCTATTGAATTCATTAGGCAGTTTCCATCCTTGGGTTTAATGAAGCTCCTTAGGGCCCATTCTCCCAAGCTATTTCTTGAGCAGAGCTTAAGAATATGTCCTGCGACTTTCACCAGCTAATTACATGTGCACAAGGATCTGTGAGCTTGAAGCTTCCAGTGGCCCTAATGGTGGGTCCAAAGGACTTGTTTGTCCACCCTGGGTCACCGTGGCTGAAGGCACCCAGAGGTCATTAAGAGCCTCCAGGTCTGAGAGGCCTACTTCTGCCACATTGGGTGTTTATTAAGGATGTCAATTCAAGCTCCAGCTATTTGGAGGCAGTGGGTGCTTTATGAATAAAGACATTATACTTATTTATAGGGACAGTAAACCAACCTGGGAAATATAGCTCAAGTTTCCACCCTCGGGCTCTGGATGAACTTGGGATATCAGGCCAGAAGGCATTATTTCCTGTCAACAATTTAAACTCAAATCTACCCAACCAGGAACACTGTGAATAAATACACAGGGGCCTGTAAAACACGGAACTGTGGGCGAAAGTGAGTTTATCCCTCCCAAGGACAGATATCAGATGTTCACTTCCCAGGCTGTGGGGGACCTGGTAAACAGCCACTAGGGAGCTTCCTGCCCTTTTAATTGGAGTGGTTCTTGAAGCAGATGTCCAATGTGAGGGAGATGTGGATGGCAGCTCTGGGTCCTCTGGCCTTTGAGGCTGAAATAATGGAGAAAGCCCAATAGGCCAGAACAGGAGAGAATGACTCCATGGCCAAACCACTGGACCTCAAATCTCCTACACAGAGTAGCACCTTCTTTAGTTTACAACCCTTTGTTATAATATGAAGAACTTAAAAATGTTATTAAATGTGTTGTTTTCAAGCCAGAGTCCAACAATGCTTAGAAAGGCTCTTCTGAAGAAAGTTTTTCTCAATCTCTTTTCTAAACTTCACTTTTCAGAGCGTGACACAGAGGCAAAAAGCTCTCTTCTCTCCCCCACATTCCCACCTGTCCCCACCATGGCTAACACACATTACACTTGATCACTTTGGGAAACTCTGGAAAATGCACATCCCAAAACTAGTACCAAAACTTGTTACCTGCAGCAAGGCTGCAGGTAAAACAGAGCTTTCACAATTTAGTTTGAGATTTGCTAGTGTTTAGTCTTTCCATGGAGCTGGAAAAGGGTAGAAATAATGAATATAAGAGCAGGAATCAATGCAATATAAGACAGAAAAAAATAAAGAAAATCAATGAAAGTAAATATGGTTCTTTGAAAAAGTCAATAAAATTGGTTAACCTTTAGCCTGATTGACCAAGAAAAAAGATGGAAGAAACAAATTACCAATGTTCAGCCAGGAGGTGGGGGGTGGGGTGCTTTTGAAGATATCAGAAGGATAATAAAGGGATGCTATGAACAACTATATGCACATATAATTTAACAATTTAGATGAAATGGACCAATTTCTGAAAAGCCACAAACTACCAAAATTAAATCAAGAGGAAATAGATTACCTAAATAGTCCTATATACCTATACCAAAGAAATTAAATTTCTAGGTTAGAAACCTTCCAAAAAGGTAAACTCCAGGCACAGATGGTTTCACTGGTGAATTTGGCCAAACACTTAAAGGAGAAATAATGACAATTCCTCATAAACTCTTCCATAAAATAAAAAAAGAGGGGCCCTTCATAATTCATTTTAGGAGGCCAATATTATTCTTATTGTAAAACCATACAAAGATAAGTATAAAAAAAAACCCACAAACAAATATCCCCATGAATATAGATCCAAAATTTTTCAATAAAATGTTAGCAAGTTGAACATAGGAATATTAAAAAGAATCATACATCGTGATCAAGTGGAGTTCATCCTGACATAAAGGTGGCTCAACACTTAAAAAGTAGTTAATGTAATTCACCACAATAACAGACTATAAAAGTCAGGATTTTTCAGAAGAACAGAACCAATGGGATACACACACACACACACACACACACATTCATAACAAAATAAGGATGAAATATTCATGACAATTACAGTTCTCGTTTCTGTAACTGATCATGTGGTTATAATTGGTATTCATAGCTAACTTACTCTACTACCCAATCCATATTCCCTTTGCCTTCAGCCAGCCACGACCTCAGTTGGTCGTCATTTTTTATCTGGTGGTGTAACCCAACCCTTAATTCTAGAAAGGTTTGGACAATTAGTAGTCCTGCCTGGATTGGGTTGTTGTAATTTTCCATTGACCTTAATCACAGGGCATAGTAACACTAAGAGACACTTAGTCACTTATATTCCAGACAAAATATTCTTTACCTCTATTGTACAGTAGCAGTCCAATTTCCCCTTGGTGATCAGGATCAATCACCCCAGCCAGCACTGTGACTCCCTTCTTTGCATATTGATTCAGAGACATGAGGAGTCCAAAATGGCCAAGTGGCAATCTTAACTTCCAGTTCAATGGAATCATTATTGTGTCTCTTGGTGAAAGGGTTCCTCCCTCTGGAACTAAGACCTCTAGACCAGCAGAGTATAAGGTTGTGGGGACAGGAAGCAAAATTTTTGCTATTGGATCACTAGGGGGAATAATAAATGGTTCCACTTCTATTTCTACCCCGTGATTCCTGGACTCGTGAATCCTGGCTATGGGGGAAACAGCGTCATATATTGAATGTTGATTCAGAGCATAAGCAGCCATCTGAAGAAACTTGCTCCAGCCCTGCAAGGTATTACCACTCAGCTGGCACTGTAACTGATTCTTCAAAAGATCATTGCATCATTCTATAAAGCCAGCTGATTCAGTATGGGGATTGGCAGGGGACAGGTCAAGACTAGTGAATTCCATGAACATGAGCCCATTGTCACACTTCATTTGCTGTGAAGTGAGTTCTTTGACCAGAAGCAATGCTGTGTGGAATAACGTGACAATAAATAAGACATTCTGTAAGTCTATGGATGGCAGTTTTGACAGAAGCATTATGTGCAGGACAGGCAAATTGATATCTAAAGTGTCTATTCCAGTAAGAAGAAAACCCTACCCCTCCCATGATGGAAGTGGTCCAATATAATCAACCTACCACCAGGTAGCTGACTGATTACCCTGGGCAATGGCGCCATACCAGGGACTCAGTGTTGGTCTCTGCTGCTAGCAAATTGGGCACGAGGCCTTGGTGAATGGAAGTCCATGTTGCTGAGCCCGTGCATGCTCTCCATCCCCACCACCATCACTACTTTGTTCATGAGCCTATTGGGTGACTAGGGAAAGAGGCTGACAGGTATCCACAGAACAGGTCATCTGATCCACTTGATTATTAAAACATTCTTCTGCTGAGGTCACCCTTTGGTGAGCATTGATATGAGACACAAATATCTTCACCTTTTTCATCTATTCAGAGATGTCTATCCATATCCCTCTTACCCAGACTTCCTTATCACCATTTTTACAATTGTGTTTCTTCCAGGTCCCAACCATCAAGCCAAACCATAGGCCACAGCCCATGAATTGGTATATAATCCCAGGTCTAGCCATGTCTAGTTCCAAGCAAAATGAGCAACCAGGCGCACTGTTTGAAGTTCTGCCAACTGGGAGGATTTCCAGAAGGAGGCTGGAGGGCTGTGGCTGTCCACTTCTGAGTGATGCCTTCATATCATGCAGAACCATCTGTAAACCAGGCCCAAGTTTTCTCTTCCTCTGTTAATTGATTGTAGGGAACCCCCCATGAGGCCATAGGTACAGACTGGGAGGGAGAAGGTAATATAGCAAGAGTAAGGACCACAGGCATTTGGGCCACTTCTTCATGTAATTAACTTGTGCCTTCAGGGCCTGCTCTGGCCCAATCACATATATACCACTTCCATTTGATGATGGACTGCTGCTGTGCATGCTCAACATTATGGCTTGGCGTGTCACATAAAACCCAGTTCATGGTGGACAGCTCAGGTAACACGGTAACTTTATGGCCCATGGTTAAGCATTCAGTCTCCACTAAGGCCCAGTAACAGACCAAGAGCTGTTTCAGAGTAGTTATCGGCAGACAGTGGAAGGGCTTTGTTCCAAACTTGAGCCTCATTGTAGCAAAGAGGGTGTGTGTGTGTTGGCAGGAGTGAAGGGTGTGTGGGTAGGAGGGTCGTGAGGAGAATCAGAATTGTCTTGCATGGCAACTGCCTGGGGTGGGGGGGCTCTTACAGTTTCCTCTGCCAATGTAGGATTAATCCCCTCAGATGGGGTGAAAAGGCAGCTTTTACTGGGAGTGGAGAGGCTGTTTCCTACTGGAAAAGAAGACTCATCAGAATTTAGGGGGTCAATGTCCCCAGGTTCTTTTGGGTCTCCTCACACATCCCCATTCCAACTTTCAGGAAACCATTCCTTCCCAATGGGAATTACTTTAACAGTAGATGCCTTGCAAATTTGGAAATTCAATTTGCATTGTAAGTCAGTCACTCACTGGATGAGATTCTACCTTTGGTTTTCAGCCATCTCAGCCATGGGGTTACTGGAAATAAGGGTCTCTTTCAGGGCAGACATAGAAGCTTTTAGGTCATTTATTCAGTACTTGAGCTGGGAATTTGATTCCTGAGCTCATTCTTTTCTTTCACCACTTTACCCAGCAATGCTAGAAGCAACAAGCCAATCTCATTATACTCATTAGTTTGACAAAAATGTTTGAAAGTATCATATATATGGCCACTCAGATTCTTGCTTCTTATAAGTGTTAGATTAGGAATATCCAATGGTGATATTTTACATATCTCTATTGGCCAGATCATGCCATAGACGATCAGTGCTCTTTTTACTACCAAAAATAAAATGCTTAGTGTCTAGATTAAAGAGCCAAATCCAGAAACACTGGAACCAATTCAGAAAATTTATTCTTAACATTTTGTTCCTCTAGAATCACACTCATTACCAAAATCTGTATTAGGCAGAGTTCTGTGGAGAAACGTAACCCATAGGAGATATAATATATACATTACACTTGACTCTAGAACAGCACAAGCTTGAACTGCATGGGTCCGCTTATATGCAAATTTTTTTAATAAGTACATACTACAGTACTATACGATCCATGGTGATTGAATCCATGGATGTAGAACCGTGAATATGAAGGGTTGACTGTAAAATTACATGCAGATTTTTGACTGAGAGGGAGTCAGCATCCCTAACCCCACATTGTTCAAGGGTCAACTGTATATTATTTTATATTAGATAGAATATAATGTATATTCTATATAATATTATATATTATATAGAATATATATAATTATGTAGTTATTAATAGAATTAATACATATTATATTCCTTAGAATAAATAGCTAATTCCTTAGAATAATTCTCTTTACATATCTGGCTAACTATAGTTATATGTAATATGTAAAAAGATTTATTCAGAAAGACTGGCTTCCCTGGTCAATATATTTTGTGTGTATATATATTTGTATATATATGTGTATATATATACAAATGTATGATTATAAACATAATAACTATGGAGATTTTATATAATAGAAGTGAACTTCTATATATAAATATAAAATATAAATATATATATAAGGAGATTTATTCTAAGGAATTGGCTTACATGGTTGTAGGGTCTGGGAAGTCCAAAATCTGCAATGTGGGCCTGCAAGTTTTTGGCCCAGGAGAGCCCGTGGTGCAGATGAAGCCCAAAGGCAGTCTGATGGAGAATTTTCTCTTGCTCAGGGAGGCCAGTCTTTTTGTTCTACTCATTCCTTTAACTGATTGGAGAGGGCCACCCACATTATAGATGGCAATCTGCTTTACCCAAAGTTCACTGATTTAAATGTTAATCCCATCCCCAAACACCCTCAAACTGACAACATAAAATAGCTATCATAAAGAATTAACAAGAAAAATCACACGATTATATGTGATTATATCAATACCCATAGAAAAAAGGATCAAAGCATAATTTTAAGAAGTAATCTAGGGGGCTTCCCTGGTGGCATAGTGGTTAAGAATCCACCTGCCAATGCAGGGGACACAGGTCCGAGCCCTGATCCGGGAAGATCCCACATGCTGTGGAGCAACTAAGCCCATGCGCCACAACTACTGAGCCTGCACTCTAGAGCCCACGAGCTACAACTACTAGCCCACGTGCTACTAAAGAAGCCTGCGGGCCTAGAGCCTGTGCTCCTCAACAAGAGAAGCCACCACAAGGAGAAGTCCGCGCACCGCAAAGAAGAGTAGCCCCCACTTGCCACAACTAGAGAAAGCCTGTGCGCAGCAACAAAGACCCAACGCAGGCAAAAATAAATAAATAAATTTATTTTAAAAAATTTAGGCAAACTAAGATAGAAATGTACTTCTTCAATCTGATAAAGAGCATATGTAAAACAACTACAGCTAACATAATTCTTAATAGTAAAAGATTGAATGCTTTCCCTCTAAGATGAGAGCTAGACAAGGATGTCTACTTTTACAACTCCTATTCAATATCATACTGGAACTCTTGCAAATATAATAAGGCAAGAAAAAAATAAAAGATATTCAGATTTGAAAGGAAAAAAAACTATCTTTATTCAGAGATGATATTATTATTTTATGTAGAAAATTCCAAACACCTGAGTTTTTAAAAAATCTCTTAGAACTGATAATTGAGTTTATCAAGGTTATAGCACACAAGAGTAATATACAAAATCAATTACACTTCTGTATAATAATAGTGGACAATTGGAAACTGATTTTTTAAAAATAGTAACATTTACAAGAGCATCAATGAAATTCTTACATGCAAATATAACAAATTGTGTGTAGGATCTGTAAGCTGAAAAATACAAAAGATCAAAAGAAGACCTAAACAAATAGAATGACATACTGTGTTCACAGATTGGAAGACTTACTTAAAATGTCAATCTCCCTAAATTGATTTATAGATTTAGTCTTAACAGGATTCTTTGTACATAAAGACAAGTTGAATCTAAAGTGTATATGCTAAAGTTAAGGAACTAGAATAGCCAAAACAATTTTGAAAAAAAGAACAAAGTTCGAGGACTCACGTTACCTGAGTTTAAAATAGGTGATAAAACTCCATTAATCAATACAATGTAATATTGGCGAAAGAATAGAGACACCCATCAATGAAACACAAAGAAAATCCAGAAATAGGCCAAACAAATATGGTCAACTGAATTTTGACAAAGTTGCAAAGGCAGCTCAGTCAAGAAATAACAGATTTTTCAATAAATGGTTCTGGGACAACTGAACACCATGTGCAAAAAAAGAACCTCAATCTACATACACCTCACACCATATTAAAAAGTTAACTCAAATAGGATCATAGACCTAAATGTAAAACATGAAACTATAAAACTCTTAGGAGAAAAATCTTTATGACCTTAGATTAGTCAAAAAGTTCTTAGACATGACACCAAAAATAAATTTTTTCCACTAAAAAAATTGATAAATTGAAACTAATCAAAATTAAAAACACTTGCTCTGCAAAGGATATTGTTAAAAGAATAAAAGGACAAGCCATAGACTGGGAGAAAATATTTGCAGATCACATATCAAAGGACTTGTACCCAGAATCTATAAAGAACTCTCAATGATAAGAAAAATAATAATAATAAAATGAGCAAAGCACTTCACCAAAGGAGACAGATGGATAGCAAATAAACACATGAACAGATGCTCAATAGCATTAACTATTAGGGAAATGCCACCACACACCTATTAGAATGGCAAAAAAATAAACAAATGAAAGACCAAAAACATGAACAACACCCAGTGTTGACAAGGGTAGAAAGCAGCTTTCAAACATATATTGTTGGTGGGAATGCAGGATGGTACAGCTACTCTGGAAAATGGATCGGCAGTTTGTTACAACAAACTATGTTTACACGTAACAACTTGGATGAATCTTGCAGGCATTATGGTTAGTGAAAGAAGTCACTCTCAAAAAATACCTACCGTGTGATTCCATTTATGTGACATTCTGGAAAAAGCAAAACTGCAGTGATGGAGAACAGATCAGTGGTTGCCACGAGCTAAGGGCAGAATAAGGATTTGACTACAAAGGGGCAACACAAGGGATTTCTTAGGGGTGTTGAAATTGCTATGTATTCTGTCTGTGATGGTGGTTATAAGAATCTCTGCATATGTAAAAACTCACAGAACTGTTCACAAAGAAAAGTTAATTTTATTGTATATAAATTAAAGCATTAATACATATTGATATATATATGTTTCAAGTTATATATATATAACATATAAATGTACGTATATAATATATATATATATCTGAAAGTCATTATGTAATATGAAACTGTTACTGATGAGCTAGAAATTTTTTAAATGAGGAAAAAAGAAAAAAAATCATTTTAGAATGCTTAATTATACATAATTTATTGATGAATAGTCTGTACATTTTACAAAATTGTCATGGGAATTGGATTCCTAAAATTACAGTTGTCACATTTCTTGGGTATAATTAGATATGGAATAGCATTCTACATTGTTTAAAAAGAGGGAGTTGGGGAGAAATGTCAAAACTTTTCTGTCTGGCTGAAATGATAGGTCAAACAGCACAGAAATTTCTTTGGTTTTGGAAACTGGCATTTGGGCCCAGATTGTCCAATTATCTGGGCCATCAGCCTCAAGTCTGAGCTGTCCACAGTGATGCTTTCTAGGCCCAAGGCCAAGGCCTCTAGGCCAGGAAAACCCTCACTGACGTCAGGAGGCCGAAACTGGAGAGGAAGAGAGGGAGGGATCCTCCCAGGATCCATGCCTGCCTTGAAGGAGATATTTGACTCTTACTGTACAGGATAAGAAGGTTACCTTTTCAAATTAGTTCACAATGATACAGCATGTGGAAATTCAGTAAAAAATCCCAGTGCATACTTTAAAAGGAGCCCAGGATTGTGGAGCTGGAAGGCTTCTGTCTTGTCCTCTTTCCAACAGTGTATCTCCTCCCCAACAGAGCCCACAATGAAATCCCTCCCAAACTGTGGAACCCTGAGGTGAAAGGTCCCCTTGAAACCAGCACCTTGGAGGCAAATCCAGTTGTGATTAGAGACGGTGCTCAACTTGGGACTTCAGTTTTTTAAAGAGGCTCCCATCTTCTTTATGAGTGGATACAGATCCTATTTCCATAAAGCCTTCACCAACTAGTGGGAGATGACTTGCCAGTGTTTGGCTTTGTCACAACTTATTGGGTGATTTATACCTTGAACTCTGTGCCAGCTTCTTGCAGCAGCCCACATGGACTGATATGAAGGGCTCTGGAAACCACCTACTCTCCTAAATATCTCCTCCATTGGCCTCCAAAGATATCCCAAATGCCTACAATATTTACCCTTTGAACCAAGTTATTAAAATGCAAATGTTAACCAGGATGGAGTAATCCATTAAGTCATCACCACCCAAGTGGTTGGCTATTCCATCAAGGAGGAGAGCCCTGGGGAGATGGGACTGCTTTGGGGGAAGAAAGCATTTAGAATCTAGGACTTTGGGGCGGTCCTACATTTGAGGGGGCTACGTCAATGTACTGGAGGCCTGAGAGAAGGGGAGCACCAAGGGACACATCTACACCTCACCATGTTTATCATTCCATTCACAAAGATCTCCCAAGGCACCTGTCAGGTGCCTGACTATGCCTTTCCTTGAGTTGCTCACACAGAGTGAGTTAAGAAAACTGGTATGGTTTCCACCTCCTGGCAGCTGACACATCAGCACAGACTATACTGTGCCAGATTGAAATATTAGAAACAGACATCAATTAATAAACTGGGGGTTTATGTTTTTACATTAATGAAAAGCAAATGGGTCAGTGTGTTTGGTGGAGGAATGTGTGAGGAAGGAATTGTGGTAGGAAATCAACACCCTTTATCTAAATACTGGGGGAATTTCTTAGTGGATACGTATCTCAGAAATGTTTTAAGAGCTGGGAAGCAGAGTGCTTTAGTGAGCTGTCAGGGAGTGGGTATTCTAACACAGACATGGCTTTGGGAAAAGGGTGGAACAGGAACAGAATGTGAAAAGATAAAGGGCTTGAATATTTAAGTGCCAGGTGGATACAGGCAAGATGAGGGGGTGGATGACAAAACCCGAAGAGGATGCAGACTGTGTGGAACAGGCTTCTGTCTTATCCCGTTGATGTCCCCTTGATTTGGGGACATCTCAGATCTCCAGCTCCTCAAAAGGGATGGCCTTTTGGCAGTTACAGCTCTCCTTGGCTTGGGATTCTAGGCATCCTGGACTAAGAACTGGCAACTCTGCTGGTTCATGCCCAGAAACACTCAAAACTCATTTACACCTAGTCAGCCCATCAACAGCATCTCTCCCCTGACCTTTGAACCAATCCTGTGGGAACGTGGCCTGGCCTTCCTTGTTCCCTCAGGAACCTTACTTCTCTGTTTATTCTAGCTTATCTTTGGGGTCCATTTAAAAAAAAATTTATTATGGAAATTTTCAAATACACTCAAAAGTAGATAGACTAGTTGAATGCACCCACATGTACCAATGAACAGCTTCAATAAGTATAAGTGACAGATAAGCTTGTTACTTCTACACACTGACTCTCCTCCCCACTTCCCCGACATACTAGATAATTTCAAAGCAAATCCCAGACATCACACCATTTTGTCTGTAAATAATGAAGTATGCATATCCAAAAAGTTAAAGACTCATTTTGAAAAACTAATAATAAGTTCAATATCAGGATCACATCTATTTTTTAACAAAAAGCCTAAGTGCCATCAAATATATGGGATATCTCCTCAATGTGAGCACTGGAGTAAGGGATGCAAGAGCTATGGGTTAGGGCTCAGGTTCTGAGTTCCAGGATGGGGTCTTCCTAGAAATCTGATAACCTTGCCAGAATCCATTGTTCTAACTTTCAAGTCGCCTTGCTTTGCCTTCCAGCTCTGCTTTACTTGGTCCTACTGTCGTTGTCCTCCATCTCTGCTTTAAGTCTAAAATAGAAAAAAGAAAAATCTGCCTGTGCTTGATGAATGCCCCTGGTCTCTATTTATTAGCTGTCTGGTCTTAGGTCAAGACTTAGAGCAACAGTTTCCTCATCAATGAAATGAGATTAAAGCATTATATTGTAAGGCAGTGGTGATCATTGAGGACAATATTTGTCAAACACCTGCTTCACAGTGGGAGCTCAGAACTGTCCCTCTGAATTTGATTCTGAACTTGATGACATCCTGATTTGTTGACTTAGCATCAGACATCAACTCATCCTGTGTCCACCCAGGCAATGCCCATCTCTCTGCCTATGGTTTACTTTCAACCTACCTATATTATTATAACTGAAGTAAGTTTCTTATAGACAGCATATTGATTGGGTCATGATCATTAATCTATTCTGCCAATCTCTGGTGAGTTTAGATCATTTACATTTAATATAATTATTGATGTATTAGGGCACTTAGGTCCATTTTATTGTTTTCTGTTTCTCATTCCACTGTTTCCTTTTTCTTTCTTTCTTGTGAGTTACTTAAACATTTTCTAGAATGCTATTTTTATTTATCTGAAGTATTTTAAGTACATCTCTTTGTGTAGTTTCCTTCGTGGTAGTTTTAGGGATTAAAATATGCATACATAACTTACCACAGTCTACTGGTATCACTATTTTACCACTTTGAGTGAAATGTAGAAATCTTACCATTTGGGTCCCTTTAGCATCCTCCCCACACTTTATAATATAATTGCCTTAAATATGTCCTCTATGTACCACTGAGCACTACACTGAATGATATTATAATTTTTGTTTCATCCACCAAATTTAAATTTTAAAACTCAAGAGGAGAAGGAGAGTCTATTTTATTTAACTCTATTTTACCCATTTCATTATTTCTGGTGTTTGAAGTTTCCTTCTATTATCATCTTTTTTCTGTTTGAAGAAATTTCTTTAGTCATTCTTCTAGGATAGGTCTGTTAGTGACAAATTCTCCTGATTTCCTTTATCTTAGAATGTCTTTATTATCTCTTCATTCCTGAAGGATATTTTTGCTTGATATAGAATTCTGGGTTGACAATTCTTTTCTTTCAGCACTTGAAAAATATGCCACTTCTTTCTAGACTTGGTGATTTTTGATGAGAAATCAACAGTCATTCAAATATTTGTTCCCCTGTATGTAATGTGTCATTTCTCTCTGTGCTTTTCCTATGTCCTTAGTTTTCAAAAGTTTGATTATGATGTGTCTGAGCATGGATTTCTTAGATTTATCCTCTTTGGGATTTATTCTGCCTCTTGAATATAGGTTTATGCCTCTTTTCAAATTTGGAGAAATTTCAGGCATTATTTCTTCAAATATTTTTCCAGCCCCATTCTTTTTCTTTTTTTCTTGGGATTCTGATGACATGAATGTTAAATATTTTGTTATTGTCCCACAGGTCTTTGATGCTCTGTTCATTTTTTTCAGCCTATTTTCTGTCTTTCGTTCAGACCGGGTAATTTCTACTCATCTGACTTCAAGTTTACAGATTCTTTCCTCTATTATCTCTTCTTTGTTATCAAGAGCATTTAGAATTTTAAAATTTTGGTTATTATATTTTTCAGTTCCACAGTTTCCACTTAGTTCTTTTTATATTTTCTATTTTCCATTTTTCAATTTGTTTCAAAAGTGCTCTTAATTGCTTATTAGAACATTTTTATGATGGTTGCTTTAAAATTCTTGTCAGAAAATTCCAACAACTGAATCATATCAGTTGATTATTTTTCATGTTGTGATTTTCCTGGTTCTTGGTATAATGAATGATTTTTAAAAAATTGTATCCTGGACATTTGGGAATTATGTAGGAGACTCTGAGTCCTATTAAAATCTTCCATTTTATTTATTTTTTACTTTTTTATTTTTATTTTTTTAATTTTATTTATTTATCTATCTATCTCTCTATCTATCTATTTATTTATTTATTTATTTATGGCTGTCTTGGGTCTTCGTTTCTGTGCGAGGGCTTTCTCTAGTTGTGGCAAGCAGGGGCCACTCTTCATCGCGGTGCGCGGGCCTCTCACTATCGTGGCCTCTCTTGTTGCGGAGCACAGGCTCCAGACGCGCAGGCTCAGTAATTGCGGCTCACGGACCCAGTTGCTCCGCGGCATGTGGGATCTTCCCAGACCAGGGCACGAACCCGTGTCTCCTGCATTGGCAGGCAGATTCTCAACCACTGCGCCACCAGGGAAGCCCAAAATCTTCCATTTTAGCAGGGAGTCATCTGTTTAGACTTAGAATGCAGGTCCAATCTTCTTCTTTTATGTGTTACCTCCAGGCTAATCTGAAACCCTGGGTGGTATTCTCTACTGTAGTTCTCAAACTTTTTGTCATGTTAATTCTGGTCAGTTTCATGTGTGGGTCACTTGGAGTCATTTCGTATACAGGTTAAAGAGTCCCTTTCTCTAGTCCTCTTCACTCTGTAATCCTTCCAACTCTCTAGTTGAGAAAGGAGGAGTCCAATCTGCCACTTCTGGGTGGTGGATGGAAGTCCAGCCTCCCCACTCAGCTTCCCAGACACCACTCTGGCATGGGAATCAGAGTGCTCCCTGCTACTGCTGGACAGGGGGTGGATGTCCAGGCTCACTTTTCAGCCTACACTGGCAATTGGGGGCTGGGGAGAGCTGCATTTGTGAGGTATTGTCAAAATGATTTCTGCTAGGCAGCCCTTTTCCTGGTCCTTTGGCTGAGAGAGAGCAGACTTTTCTTGGATATTTTAAAAATCTGGACCTATTGGTGTTTCTGGGTTGTGAGCTTCTCCAGTGCCCAATCCAGGATATATGAAAGACAGAAAGAAAATCCAGGAACTCACTGCTGTGTTATTCCTCAAGTGCTGAGATCCCTAGCCAGTCTGTCTTCTTCTTTCTATTATTCAGAGGCTTCTTGTGTTTGTTTGTTGTTTTATAGCAAAGATTTTCAGTTGTTCTTATGGGAGGGTTAGGGAGAAATAAGCCTCCTCCATCTTGCCTGGCTGGCTTACCACCTGCAGAGGATTCTCTGGGACCAGGTGAGGATAGCACCACTTGAGCAAGAGGGACCTTTTCCAGGGTCAGGGAGCTGCTTTCTGACTTGAGATGGCTCCTCTTGAAAGTTCAAGGCGCTTGGGGGTCTTGGAGCCATCATGGAACACATTCTGGATTCCACAGTCATGGCTGAAAATGACTCTGCGGCCAGAGGCATCCTGGCTTGTCTGCGTGCATGGTGCCTGCCCCTCACTGTGCTGGGGAATCAACCGCAGTATCCTCACCACAGGACTTCTGTCCCCTGAACACCATAGCTGTGCCACAGAACAGTCCCAGTATCCTGCCTTCAATACCGGGAGACTGCAAAAGCCAACAATTAGGGAAAAGAAATCAGTCCCAGAGCTGCCATGTCAACCCTGTGAGCACTTGCTGACTTTTTTTTTAATATATATATAAAAATTTATTTATTTTTGGCTTTGTTGGGTCTTCGTTGCTGCGCGCGGGCTTTCTCTAGTTGCGGTGAGTGGGGGCTTCTCTTCATTGCGGTGCATGGGCTTCTCATTGCGGTGGCTTCTCTTGCTGCGGAGCACGGGCTCTAGGCGTGCCGGCTTCAGTAGTTGCAGCTCACGGGCTCCAGAGCGCAGGCTCAGCAGCTATGGCACACGGGTCCAGCTGCTCCGAAGCATGTGGGATCTTCCCGGACCAGGGCTCGAACCCACGTCCCCTGCATTGGCAGGCAGACTCCCAACCACTATGCCACCAGGGAAGCCTCACTTGCTGACTTGAACTTCTCAGACTGTTATAAATTGAGGTGCCTGCAGTATTTCTTTATGTCTACCTTTGTCCCAGAGCAGAAAAATCACACCTAGGCAGAGAAGTATTTGTTTTAAAAAGAAAAGATCATATGAAACTCCAGTAATTATATTTTCTCACAGAGGAAACTATTGCTATACAGCAATACTATCATTATAGGTAATCTTTTATCACCTCACCTTTTTTTTTTTTAGTTGCTGGATTTATTTATTTTTGAATTTAATTTTATTTATTTTTTTATACAGCAGGTTCTTATTAGTTATCCATTTTATACATATTAGTGTGTATATGTCCATCCCAATCTCCCAATTCATCCCACCACCATTATCCCCCCCAGCACCCTGCTTTCCCCCCTTGGTGTCCATACGTTTGTTCTCTACATCTGGGTCTCTATTTCTGCCTTGCAAACCAGTTCATCTGTACCATTTTTCTAGATTCCATATATGTGCGTTAATATACGATATTTGTTTTTCTCTTTCTGACTTACTTCACTCTGTATGACAGTCTCTAGATCCATCCACGTCTCTACAAATGACCCAATTTCATTCCTTTTTATGGCTGAGTAATATTCCTTTGTGTATATGTACCACATCTTCTTTATGCATTCGTCTGTCGATGGGCATTTAGGTTGCTTCCATGTCCTGGCTATTGTAAATAGTGCTGCAATGAACATTGGGGTGCATGTGTCTTTTTGAATTATGGTTTTCTCTGGGTATATGCCCAGTAGTGGGATTGCTGGGTCATATGGTAATTCTATTTTTAGTTTTTTAAAGGACCTCCATACTGTTCTCCATAGTGGCTGTATCAATTTACATTCCCACCAACAGTGCAAAAGGGTTCCCTTTTCTCCACACCCTCTCCAGCATTTGTTGTTTGTAGATTTTCTGATGATGCCCATTCTATTAGCTACTGGATTTAGAAGTTATATCCCCAAATGGCCCATGTCAAATATCAAAAAAGCTGCAGAATTTAAATCTTATAATTCATAGATCTTAATGTACTTATCTCCAGGCTGACCTATCGGGAAACTGCAAGTTTCCACTGAGGAAATGTCTGCAGTGTCCCAGCAACACCCTTCCTTGATGGTGTCACTCCAGGAGTGAGCTTTCTGGGCTCATTTCCTCAGCAGCACACCTCTTTGGTCTCTGGCCCTTATGGAAATTCCTTTGCTTTTACTCTGCCCATTCTCCAAGAATTCCCCAAAGCCACTGTTCCCTGAAGAAACCTGAAACACCCTTGGAAACGGGGGTCAAGAGGGAGTTGGGCCATCAGTTGGGCTGCCCCAATGGCACTCACAGGGGGTGCCAGATGGTCGGTTCAATGGGAGGAGAATAGTGGAGAGTAAGGGATAAGGGGACAGGGAACTGCCAATTTTCAGGACTCTATAGGCAGCTCCACTAGCCTCACCAGGCACAGAGGCAAATGCCCTCAAGAAATTCATCCTTCCCTACCTGGCTTCTTTCCCAGGGAGCACAGGAAATGGGTACAAATTTCCCAGGCAATTTTAACACTTCTGGGATATTCCCTAAGAATGATGTTCAGTGATGCTGACATTTTAAATGCTCATTGATCCACGATCATTAGGATTTAACTCAGTAATGAACAGATCATAGACCCAGACCGGATTTTCTGAAATGTAGAGGATTTTTTTCCACAATTTTTGGAAATCCATAAGAATTCCTTTATCTTGTTTCAAAACATACTGGTTTGAGTGGATCTTTTCATTACAGATATCAAATCAAGCAGTTGGCTTCTGATGATCTTTTCTCCACCATCAGCCTGCTCTTTCTTTCTTTTCTCCCGCTTCCCTCTGCCCTCATTTTCGCAGATTTCCCTGGGTAAAGTCATCCAAAGATTATTCATAAAGCATCATTCTAGAACTTTACAGTAAGAAGTCTTTAAACTGTCATTAACTCACATGCCTTCATTCTAAAGGAAGAAATTAGGCCACAAATCATGAATACAGGGCAAATAAATAATACCTTGTCTCAGCTAAACCACATTTTAGAAACCAGCACACAAGTCACGTGCAATGTCAGACATTAGCAATGTCTTTAAAGATGTTATCACACCGATGACAAATTATGGTGAGTGAAGCATGGTGTAGCATCTGAGACGGGGACAGGAAAGAACATGAACTAGCCGTGGATGACTGCTGTTTGATGATGGAATTTGCAGGGTAAAAATATCAAAGCTCAAGACTTGAAAAGCATAATATTCCACGTGAAAGACTTTAAGTAGCAGAAGAATGTTCATGACTATAAAAAAAGGGTAGAAATAGTACACTGCAGTAGATTGCCAATGTTTGTTAAAAATTGATCAGAAATACAAGAAAGAGTGAGTGATGGTTTCTAACTAATTATGAAAATGAAGCATATCTCAACTAAATGGTTAACACCTGAGACAAGTGACATTTCATTCAATGTGTGCCCAGATGATCTAACAGAAAAATTCCACTTCCTTTTTTTTCAGGAAGCTATGGGAGGACGTGTTGCACAAAAATGAGAGAGTAAAGCAAAAAAGAGGACAATGTGGTTCCAGGAAATGAGATGCAATGAAGAGGAAGGTAAAGGAAATTTGTGGAATAACGCTGAAGGGAATTCTGAGGCCAAGAGCTGTGCAGCAGGCCTGGAGTACTGTCTGTGAATATTGCAGTGGGATGGGGACTCTGGGTGGTGGGCTCCATTGTGCAGTGGTCCTAGGGAGCTGGCTGGCATCAGCATGTGGGAGCCCACTGTTAAATATTCAGGAAATTTGCAAGCCATTATCTAAAATTAATTTGTATAAACTAATATCTAGCTAAATTATATTTTAAAACAAAGGTAATAAATATTCAAAATTCATCTCTTTCTGATTATTTTACTACTTTTTCCTTATATTTATGTTCCTGAGGTTACTTATGGTTTTTGTATCTGGATGGTAGAAGTATATCATATGTGTCATTGCACATCTCTCCCCAACTCTTTGTTCAGTGATGTCACACTGGTAGCTTGAAATTGGCCAAGGTGGGAGTATTTATACTATGGAAATTGGCAAAAGTTACAAATCAGGCCTTGATTTATTATTTTGATGGTCTACGCTTAAGAAAATAATGAAGAAATGGTTAAGAATGTAGATTAAACTTTAAAATGTGTCCTGCTTGAAGCCATTATATTGTGAATAGCAGGAAAAAAACAAGGAAGTATTTATTCTTCTAGCATTTGAAAATGAATATTTGATATAGCAAAGAGGTCGCTCAAATCATTTAGGAACAAGACAAATGAAGTTCCAAAAAAATGCTTTATTGTTTCACTTTTGTCTTATTGATACTTAGTAACATAAATGGAAATAGCAACTAACAATTATTTAAGAACTACACTCATTCGTTATGGATACAAGAGTTTGGCAAAAAGCAGGGAAAAAGTTCTATGAAAATAGAACGGCTATGTGGAAGTTACAACAAAGAGTATTGCATATTTTATGGTTAATTGTATATTGTTTGCTACATGTTTTTATGTCAGCTTAGATGCACTTTGGCCCAGGACAAGCAAGCTACCTTACAGAGCCACCGTGAGAAGGAACCTGGGGCAGTATCAGGTCAGTCTGCTGGCCCACCTTCTTTTCATTAGTATCACGTGTTCACATGCACATAGCCTGCTAGTGTGTACATGGACCCTTAGCGTACACATAGCCTGTGCCTGTTTATAGAATTTTCACAGCAGGGCAGGCATCATTCTTATTACCCTCCCCTTCCATTTACAGACATGGGAACCAAGACCCCCAGAGGTTCATGGGCTACACAAAGTCACACAGTGAGAGCTTGCCTCAGCTTGCAGCCCTGCTCTTATTCCCTGCAAAACTGCACACCTCCCTGCGATGGGGGGCTGGAAGCTCCAGAGGTGGCTGGGAGTGCAGGTGAGCCCACCCCGTCAGCCCAAAAGGCTCTCTGTTCACCTAATGACATCATCTTCTGCTCTGCGTGACTGTGGTAATCCCATCCACCTCATTCTTTCCCTGAGAAAATAAATTAAAGCAGGGTCCTCTCGGTCCCCAACCCACTTAGTTGTCCTGCCTTCACAGTCTTTGTTTGAGAAACATTCCCCATGTCTTAAGACCCTTCAAGCATGTATCTGTCTTTCGGTGGTTATTTCTGGAATTCGGGCTTTGAAATTCCACTCCATTTACAAAACCTGTTTTATATGTGTCATGTATCTCAGTCACTCAGTCTACACACAGTGCCCTGTCCGCCCAGAGGAGAAGCTTCCAGCCAGTCTGCAACATAGGCCCCACAACCTTCACGGCAGATCCAGGAGACTTGCAGAACACCCAGGAGAGCGTGGGGTTACAACCAGCAAGGTCAGTGAACAAACAGGAGGGGGCAAGTGTAGATGAATGGGCACACAGACATCTGCCACCCTCAGGATTGGATGGTCCAGGCAGCCCCCAGGAAGCCTCATCTGGTTGTACTCCACAGAGTTGGGGCAGAGCCACAAATCAACCCCAACCTTCCCTGAATCACATTAAGGCTCTGAAACCGACATCTGATGCTTGCCAGATAAAGCCCTCTTCCTGCACTGTGTGCAGGAAGAATTATAGATTTTGTGCAGAATGCTTTTAATTTTTATCTATGTCAGGGCAATGCTTGTCTTAACTAAGCCCTAAGTTGTGTGATGATTAGTGCCAGGGCACCCTGGGCGGTCCTGATCAGGAGCACCGTCCAGTGAACCAGGATGGTCTTTTTCCATACTACACGGCTATCAAGAATCAGATTTTAATACTTTCTATGTATCCAGAAGGTTGACTACTGGGGATGGCCACGGTCTGCTCAGCCTCCTGGCACGCACCTGAGTCCACCTCAGTGCTATTTGCAGACCCGTCTGAACAGAGAAAGCCAGGTCTTTTAGTAGGAGACCAAATCCCATGCAGTGATTTGTGAAACTGAAGAAGATACTACAAAAGCAAGTGGAAAAGTCATTTTAAGAGCAATCACCAGGGATAACATTAAGTTGTTCTGGGGTTTGGGATTTATTCCAGTTTATCTGAAAAGGCAGGTAGGTGAGGTGTGGTGGAAAGCTGGGATCAGAGATACCAAGTTTGAAATGAATGAGTTACATGACCTTGGACCAATCATACTTAGAATAGGGCTTGGCACATAGTTAGTGCTCAATGAATGTTAGCCAATTGTTCATTTTCTTTTATTGTTAATATTTGAATTTACATACAGTAAAGTTGACTTTTATTTGGTGTACAGTTCTATGAGTCTTCCCACGTGTAGATTTGTATATCCACCACAACAGTTAGGGTCCAGAGAGCTCCCTCACCCCAAACAATTCCCTCATGCTGCCCCTTTATAGTCAAACTCTTCCCCCAACCCAGCCCCCGAAACCACTGATCTGTTTCCCATCTCAACAGGTTTGCCTTTTCCAGGATGCCATATAAAGCAGTGGTCCCCAACTTTTTGGCACCAGGGAATGGTTTCGTGGAAGACAATTTTTCCACAGACCAGGGCGGGCGGGGGGGGGGATGGTTTTGGGATGATTCAAGCACATTACATTTATTGTGCACTTTATTTCTATTATTATTACATTGTAATGTATAATGAAATAATTATACAACTCACCATAATGCAGAATCAGTGGGAGCCCTGAGCATGTTTTCATTTGCCACTCACTGATAGGGTTTTGATATGAGTCTGCAAGCAATTGATTTATTATGGTCTCTGTGCAGTCAAACCTCTCTGCTAATGATAATCTGTATTCGCAGCCACTCCCCAGCACTAGCATCACCGCCTCAGCTCCACTCAGATCATTAGGCATTAGATTCTCATATGGAGCACGCAACCTAGATCCCTCGCATGCGCAGTTCACAGTAGAGTTTGCGCTCCTATAAGAATCTAATGTCGTCGCTGATCTGACAGGGTGCGGAGCTCAGGTGGTAATGCAGGTGATGGGGAGTGGCTGTAAATACAGATGAAGCTTCGCTCACTCACTTGCTGCTCACCTCCTTCTGTAACCATGTCGTCCCTCACCCCAAACAACTCCCTCATGCTGCCCCCGATACAAAGGACTCATACAGTAGGTAACCTTTTGAGACTGATTTCTTTCTCTCAGCATAATGCCATTGAAACTCATCCATGTCATTGTGTGTATCAATAGTTCACTACTTCTTATGGCTGAGTGTACCATTCTTATGGCTTATTCCATGGCGTACATTTCTGTAGTTTGCTTATCGATTCATCCATCCAAAGACACTGGGGTTATTTAACTTTGGGGCAATTATGAATATTGTGTCTATATGTGTTCATGAACAGGTTTCTGAAGATTTTTTTGAATATATTTCTATTTCTCTAGAACAAATATCTAGGACTGAGATTATTGGATCATATGGTAAGTATGTGATTGCATTTATAAGATACTGACACATTGTTTTCCAAAGTAGCCACAACCGCACCATTTTGCATTCTCATCAGCAACACATGAGAGTGACTGTTGCTCTGCATCCTCACCAGCAGTTGGTATTGCCAGTTTTGTTTTTTCATTTTAGCCATTCTCCTAGGTGTGGAGTGAAATTTTATGATGGTTCTAATTTGCATTTCTCTAATGATGTTGAGCATCTTTTATGTGCCTATTTTTTATCCTTACATCTTCTTTGGTGAAATGTCTGTTCGGATATTTTGCCTATTTTAAAAATCATGTTGTTTATTTTTCTACAGTTGGTTTGGAGAATTTTTTTATGTATTCTGGATCTTTTATATATTCTGGATCTAAGCCCTTTATCTAATAAATGATATGCAAATATTTTCTCCCAGTCTGTGGTTTGTCTTTTCATTTCAATAGAGCCTTTTGCAGAGCAAAAGATTTTAATTTTGATGAATTCCAGTTTACGTTTTTCTTTTATTGATCAGTCATGCAGTTGATGTCATATATGAGAATTTTTGCCTGACCCAAGGTCATGAAGATGTTCTCCTGTTTCCCCCTATGAGGTTTATAGTTCTACATGGTCTATTTTGAGTTAATTTTTTATGAGGTAATAGGCTTAGTTCAAGAATTGTTCTTAGGTTTTTGTTTTGTTTTGTTTGCTGCTTGTGGGTGTCCAATTGTTCTGTTGGCCAATATTAACATGAATTTTGTACCCCCTCTTTATATCAATTTTTCTATAAATCAAAGATCATTTTACTACCTAAAATAAGAAGATATATGTGAAAGGGCATGGCCCATTGCCTGGAATGTTGTTCATGGAAAAATAAATAAATGTTAGTTTAAAACACACACACACAGAGAAAAAAATTGCAAAACAAATCCGAAGATTAATATCTGTCATCTGAAATTAAATTCTGGAATCACAAGGTAAAGTTTGCAGCACTAACTCAAAACCACCAAAAAGTAGTGATCACTGGCTCCAAGGTGGCCCTCTGGAGACCCTCTTGGAGAAGAGTGTCCCCGCCTTTCAATAGAAATGAGGTCGTTCCCTTGTCCACTCCAGTTAGTGGTCAGATGGACCCACTGTTAAAATGCATTGACTCAGCTGAGGTTGAAAACTGTCCTCATAAGATGTGGAGTGTAGCTTGTGTGTGAGTGTGTGTGGGTGTGTATGAAACCCACTCTTTCTGTGCAGACCCCCAGACTCTGCCTGTGCAGATCCCTCGTGGGAGCCGTGTTCATGTGAATGATTTACCCCAATGACTTTAAGACAATAGAACCCATGCAACAAAGGAGCACATTTCTTTTCTTTTTTTAATTTTTTTTTATTCCTTTATCTATTTTTTGGCTGCATTGGGTCTTCATTGCTGCACACGGCTTTCTCTAGTTGTGGCGAGCAGGGGCTACTCTTCGTTGTGGTGCACAGGCTTCTCATTGCAGTGGCTTCTCTTGTTGTGGAGCATGGGCTCTAGGAGCGTGGGCTTCAGTAGTTGTGGCTCATGGGCTCTAGAGTGCAGGCTCAGTAGTTGTGGTGCATGGGCTTAGTTGCTCCACGGGATGTGGGATCTTCCTGGACCAGGGATTAAATCTGTGTCCCCTGCATTGGCAGGTGGATTCTTAACCACTGCGCCACCAGGCAAGTCCACATTTATTTTCTGACATGGTTAATGTCCTGATTTAATGGCCCTCTTATATCACACACAGCAGCCTAAATTATAGGGCAGCCCAGGCAATTATACCTCAGGATTTCGCCTGAGAGCAGCAGCACGGTTGTCACACAACTGCCACCGGGGCTCATGTGAGAGTGGCTGATGGAAGCCTTCATCCCCTCCTGTGAGCAGCGAGCCTTGCCTCTCATTAAAGTAATCGTTTGCACCTCCTTGTTGCTCCAGATCACTGTCTCCTGAGATTTTTCAACCACAGGAAATATTATTCTGAACATATAACTTCTTGTGTGAAAGTTTACAAATGTCTTTCTTGTTGTTATTACTGAAGAAGCAGAGCCCATGTTTCTTAATTGTGTATTAAAGAAAAAAATCCCATCTCCTTGGCATGCTCTGAAATATTTCTGTTATAAAAGATCATTTTCCATAATGACCCCTTTGAGATGAAAGTAGTTATGGCAAGGATTTCACAAACGGGAGTCCCCGAACTTGCTCCTAAACACTGCCAGGCTCAGAGTGAGGCCGATTAGGCAGGTTTAGTGCCTAACAAAAATTTGATTGGATGAGTTTGAGATGTTTACCTCCTTGGCATTAATTGTAAAGTTAATGTAAGGTAAAAAAGTTTACCATATTTACCATTTTTCAAGGGCTTACATCCAAGAAAACTGGTAGCAACCTCTGGCTGAATCTTTCTAAGGAGCATTTTTTAGCTTTGATCTATTTATTCAGTAAATAAAGAATGACCTTCAAGTAAACTAAACAGTTGAAAACATAAATTGTCTGTGAAATGAAATTTTACTTTTAAAAATAACGTCACACTCTAAAGCTTAGATTCCACTTCATAAATATGGGAAGCAAAATAATGTAGTTTCAATGAGACAAAATAAAGAATAACAGGCTATAAAAATTAGCATTCATAACAAGAAAAAATAGCCTAAAATCCTCTAATTATATCCATTTGATTTGCTAAAAGTAGATCAGGTTAGAAGGAGGGCCTTCATGAGAGAGAAGAATTTCAGGTAGATAATAAGAGGACTGTATTTTCTGCTCCAGACATTGTTTCACTCCATTCTGAATCCTCGAACTCTCCGCCTGACTCTGAGAAAGGATATATTGCCACTTTGGGGGGAAGAGACTCTTAAAAAGCTATAGAAAGGCCTTAGTAATCATGGCTATGTCTTCCTTATGGCATTCCCACCATCACTGGTTATACGATCTGGGCTTTTATCTCATTTCTGATTTAGGTGAATTAATTGCTGAGAGCCCTCAGTTTCCTCATGTGTAAAATGGGAATAAAAATGCCTATATTATAGAGTTGTTGTGAGGACTAAAGCCTTTAGTCCTCATGTAAAGCCACATGTAAAACCTTTAGCAAAGAATGCCTTGACATAGAGTGAAGATTCAACAAAATTTAGCTAGTATCATTGTCATGGTTATTATTTGATGGATGATACCTTGAGGTCATTCGAATTGGGAAATGCTGTATTGTTTCCTGAGCTGATGGCTGACCTAATCAGTGACAATACCAATACGTCCTCATTTTCTTTCTCTCTCTCTCATACACACAAACACACACACACCTCACATACAACTGACTTTAATTATAAGCTATTAAGCATTAGAATGCCTGGTTGCTTTCTGGCTCTTAATTATAAAACAATAGTAATTACTATAAAATAATAATTATTATTACTACATGGCACTGAAGTCAAGTACTGGTGGAATTTATAAGGGACATGAGCAAGCTGCCCTGAAATCCATATACGGCTGTTTTTGCTCTAAATAAAAGAAGCTGTGGAAAGAGAAGCAAAAAGACATAAAAGGCAAAGTACAAGGGAGAAATAACAGGTCATGTACTCTATCCCCTACTTTGAGCTGACCAACGCAGGGGACCCAGGCCACTCCCGCCAGCTGGCAGCAGAAGGAAGGCCTGGTTCAGGGGCAACTTAGAGCCTTAATGGAAAACACCCCTCAGTCCCATTGGAACTGTAGCCTGCTGTAGCTGATAGCATGTAATACAAAACACATTTGTCATTTTTCTTTACACCTAAATAAATAAATACCCAGGAGGAAGGGGAAGCTCACTACATATTTGGATTTGGTGATGTGTCTTGAGCAAGAATGCACACCCAAGGGCTGGCACAGAAGATGTGGACAGCAATCAGCCAAATGAAACAACCAGAAAAGACCCACCACATTGGGACAGGGTGAAAAATGGCAAATGGTGTGGGCAATGGAACCAAATGAATCCCTTGAGAATTATATCATTTTTTTTCATCAGATTGAGTCATTGTGGGAAGATTTGGGGGAGCAAGTCAAAATCCATTACTTACGGAAGCACTCAGGGCTAAAGTCACAGTTTTATAGGTTGTGTGCGAATAGTAATAAAACCCACGTTGTGTTTTACATGCCACGATTCTGAATGATTTGAAGTAACACCTTCTCTTGGAGACACACAGCAGAGGAGAGAGGCACCTCAGATTGTAAAACTGTTGGAGAGGCTCTTGACCTCTGCAGTGGCACATGGGAAAGATAAGGGATGGAGTGTGACCACTCTGAAGGCCAAGGAGTAGAGTAGGGAGTATTGCCCACCTGGTGGAGATGAAGTTATCTGTTCTGAGGTTGTTGGCTAGATTGTCAATTTTCCTAGCTGAGAAATAGAGCTGAAAGTGATGACCACACAGTTAATGATATAAGTAATGTCGTGCTGCATTGTACCAAAGATATTATGTCTGCCAGGGACTGCAAGCACATCCTATCTTAGCAGTGGAGACTGGAGTCACTTGGCTTCCTAAGATATGAAATACACAGACTTTGGAGCATATTTATGTCCTTTATATCTATATGTCTCTAACATTGCAATTTTTTTTCTAACTCCTCATTGAACCTAAACTTCTAAACCTATACAACCGCTCAAAATGACATGATCTAATAGTGTATTTTCTTTCATTTAACTGAAATCTCAATCCTGGTAAATTGTGGAAGTAAAGTTAAATTAGTTAAAAAAAAAAAAAGAATTGAACTTCTGAAAGTGTGGGGAGACATGGCAGAAATGAAGAGTTTTGCTCTATCTGCTTTTGATTTATCAGGAACATTCAAGGCCAAACAATATTCATAGAGAAAAAGTTAACAGTGTTACTCATCTATAAGGACAGATAAATATTTTTCACAAATAAATGTAACCAGTCTTACAAGTGCTGTTTTTAAAAGCAACAAATTTCCGGTCCAAAATGAAATAGAAAACAGGACTGCAGAATATTAGAAAATAAAAATAATGAATATATGTTACAAAAACTATATGATATAGCTAAAGCAATACTCTGAGGAAATTTCATAGCCTTAAGTACTTAAATTAATAATATTTGCACTCAGAAATTAGGGAGAAAGCAATAAAATACATTTGAGGATATTACAGGGAGAGAAATAGTAAAAATAAAAGATGAAAAAGTAAAACACAGTAGAATTTCCAGAAAAGTCCAAGAGCTCTTCCCTCCCCTGCCCCAGTAAAATAAACAATTAACCAAATGAAGGAAAAAAAACACAAAAAGAAAGAAAAATATGGAAATGAGAAAATTCTTAGTGACAAAGGAAAAATTTTAAATAATAAATGATTACCCTGCTCAGTTCTACAAAAATAAATGTGAAAATCTATATGATTTTCTTAAAAAATATAAATTGATAAAAATAGAAATCAAAAGAGATAGAAATAGAAACAAAATGATTTGCATAGTAGAAATGTTTAAAGTTATCAAAAAGTTACTTTCCCGAAAACACCCAGTTCCGTTGGTATCATGGATAAATTCTACCAAATATCCAAAGTACAAATACCTTCAGTGCTCTTTAAACTGCGCTAGATTGTAAATAAAGAAGGAAGGTTTCCAAATTACTTATTATTTCAGAATTTTTATTTTGATTTTAGATTAATTTTTAGATTTACGGAAGAGTTGCAAAGATAGTTCAGAGTTCCCACACATCCTTCTCCTAGCTTCACCTAATGTTAATGTCTTATATAACCTGAATACATTTGTCAAAACTAATAAATTAACACTGGTATAAAACTATTAACTAAACTACAGACTTTATTTGGATTTCACCAGTTTTTTCACTAATGGCCTTTTTCTATTCCAGTATCCAAACCAAGATACTGTGTTGTAATTAGCAAATTATTTTTATGAGGCAAAAAAATTATATAGTGGTAACAAAATTTGACAAGGCCTCCTAAAGGAAAGATATTAGATTTTGTTAGTGAGATTAATCTCACTAAGAAAAGCTCCAAAAGGTCTGAATAATCCAGCCATGCTTTAGAAGAAAAATGCACCACAGCCAACTGGAGTTCATTCCAAGTTGTGAGACTGTTCCAACTTAGATAATCTATTAATATAGCACAGAATAGGTCAAAGAAGAAAAAGTAAATTAATTTATCCATAGCTTCAGAATAGGCATTTATTAATTTCAACATAATTCATAATTTAATATCTTTATAAGATAGAAACAGGCACTCACCTTGATTTTACACACACACATGCACAGCAACATTTTGCTTAATGAGAAAACATTAAAAGTATTTCCATTGATGACAGGAAAGAGACAAGGATGCTCACAATTCCTATGGTTATGTAAAATTGTACTAGAATCACTAGCCAATGTAATTAGGTAAGAGAAACAAAATGCATAAAAATTGGGAAGGAAGTAAATTTTTCATTATTTGCAGATGACAGAATAGTATACCTCAAGCACACACATACACACACACACACACACAAGAATCAACTGAAAAACTATTAAGAGAATTTTATAAGATGGCTGGTGACAAAATTATACAAAAATCAGTAGCTTTTTTATGTGCAAGCAACAACTCATTAGAAAGTATAACATAAATAAGGAGTTATAAAAAACAGAGCGAGAGAATATCTGGGACAGATATTCTGTCCCAGATATTCTGTCCTAATAAGAATGTACAAGTCCTATATTAAGAATCTTTAAATGATACCAATGGACATAAGAAAGACTTTAAAATGGGATAAACTACCTTATTATTGGGTAGAAAAACTCAATGTTGTAAAGATGGCAATTTCCCTAAATTAATGTGATCTCACTAAAAATAGTAAAAGGATCTCCTTTTTAAAAAATTACACAAGCTAGTGCTAAATTCACATAGAAAAAAAATAGACATTTGATCAGTTCTAGAAAAACTGTTAAAACTCAAGAGCAATGAGAGGATCGGCCCACCACATGTTAAAATATTACAAAGCTGTAGTTTGGTTTTTGTGTACAAATAGATCAAAAGATCAAGGGGACTGTGTAATGAGTACAGAAACAGGCCAAATGCATATGGGAATTTGGTATATGATCAAAACTACATTTCAAGTCAGGAGGTTAAAAAGGTCAATGATTCAAAAATGGAGTTTGGGCACCAGGGTAACAATCTGCAAAAGATGATATGGAGATTTTTATCTCATTTTATTTAACCAAAATCTTCTCGATAGATGAAAAATTTAAACACATACAAAAGATAAAACTACCAAAATGTTAGAATAAAACTCAGGAACATTTTAAAGAAATACCCTTGGATGAATAGATAAAGAAAATGTGGTATATACATATAATGGAATACTATGTTGCTAATGAACATGTTTAAAATTTCAGTTATGCAAGATGAATAAGTTCTAGAGACCCGCTCTACAACATTGTGCCTGTAGATAACAATATGATATTGTGCACCTAAAAATCTGTTAAGAGGGTAGATCTCATGTTAAGTGTTCTTACCACAATATTAAAAAAAAAAAAAACTAAAAAAAATATAGTGTAACATAAAAAATAAAGCAATTGTTATATATAATAAATAAATAAACAAACAAACATCCTTGAGTGTTTTTGAAAGGCCTTTCTACACAAGACATAATATCTTGACATAATAAGAGTTATGAATCTGACCACACAATTCTGTTTGGGAAAAATTATCATAAACAGAGTCAAAAAAAATGACAACCTAGAGGGAAATATTTGTCACAGATAAGATAGAAAAAGGGTTGATTTCCATAATATGCCATGATCTGTTGAGATTCAATAAGAAATTGAACCTTTTTCCATGTAAAAAGGAATGTCCAACAAATGACTGCCTAACCTTAATCATAATTTAATCATAATTAAATAAACTTCATTTGATCTAAAAGTATAAAACTTTTACCTTTCAAATTGGCAATTATAAAAGAGTTTAGTTGTGCACACTGTGGTGAAGCAGGACTGTCCTTCACCAGCTGTGACAGGTGTAACTTCTTGGGAGGTAAACTTCACAGTATCTGCACTTTGACTCAGTTGACGTAGGATTTTATCCATCATTACACTCATAGAGGTGTGCAAAGACACACACAGAAGAAGATTCTCGGCTACAATGTTTGATCCAAACAACCTAAATGGTCATCAACTAGGAGAGTGGTTAAGTAAATTATGGTACATCCTGACAATGGAATATTACAGTTGTATAAATGAATGAGGAAGTACAACTCTATTTTTATAAAGGAAAGAAAAAGTAAAACTAAATGACATATTATTTAGAGATTATTACATATGGAGTAAAATGATTTTTATAAATTAAGGGACTATGCAAGATTTAGATAGGATCTGGTTCTAAGCTGGGTTTGTTGGTTCAAGGGTCTAGGTTTTATTACTGTGCTTAATACCACATACCCCTTATATATTCTATTGTATCTGTCAAGTATTATGTAATAATAGCTGTTTTTAAGGAAAGAGGTAGCTCCAGGCAACAACATAGGCAGTAGTCACACACAGGTTCTGGGGTCAGAATCCTGGGTTGGCCCCTTCAGACTGGTGGCCTTGGGCAAGTCATGCCTTTGTTTCCACATATGTAAAATCGGCTTAAGTAATTGTACCCACCTCATAAGGTTGTTGAGAGGCTTAAAAGTATATGTACAAGCACCGAGCTGGTATCCTGCCATTAGTACAGTGGAGGAATAACCTGCAAAATACACGGAGAATTGAAAAGAGCAGGAAGCAGATGTGAGTGAGTGGGCACTCCCTTTGGTATAGAAGGATGGGGAGGACCACGCTTTGTGAATTCCTAGAATATTTACACTGACTTCTGGAGAGGAGAACACAACTGGGAATTTAGGATGTAGGTAGACTTGCCTTTCATTGTATAGTTTGACATTTTTTTCCCCCCATGTGTATGAACTCCCTTTTTAATTAAACAAATAAATCTAGTATTAAGCCAGTAATAAGCTGAAAGCTTTCCTGCCCAGGCGAGGAGGAATTCCACATGCCCACAGCCTTTCTCTCTGCCCACTGATGCTTAAGCTATCAATAATTGGAGAGCTTGATGTCATGCCAGTTCCTGGTGGTGTTGACAGGCTCCAGCTCAAAAGTCCCTTTATTAGATCTTGTCCCTCAATAAAGCTTGCAAATTACTCTGATCTTAGTAGACAAAGCCATTGCTCATTCTCTGAATCTCTGAGCATCCTACACAATAACGTAAGAATTGGCGAAAATTACCCAAGATAAAGTGTCCTTTAGAACATCAAAGTCCCTGATTTCCAGGCTATAGGCTGCAGGTATGCGACAGGCCTGACAGGCCAGATGGACGGCAGAGATAAAGCAAAAAGTGAAATTCTCTGGTCAGAGAGCCTGTGTTGGATTTGGTGCTAGGTTTTCTGTGTAGAGGATTAATGTTATCCTTGGAGGCGTGAGCACACATTGCTTTTACCTTCAAAACCAGGTAATGAGCAGCAGATAACAATCAGAGAAGGAAGCCTTTAAACCCTCTGTGAGCTGCAAAGCTTTTCTCCTGCTGGGTTTGTTTAATTCTGGACCAGGTCATTTCAAACTGTGTGCACATATTTTCCATGTTTTGGCTCAATTCCTTGTTTCTAACTTTATTTATGATTTGGGCGTATTTCCCTCAGTACCATCCTCATTGTGCTTTCAGGAGCAACGGCAGCCTTGTCTGTGGCATGGAAGATGGGGTCTGGCAAACTTACCACTTTACTCAGTCGACATAAACACTGTACATAAATACAGCCAAGATGGAAGCTTGTATGCATTCCCCAAACTACGTACACACCCGATCTGAAACCAGCAAGACGAGTTAGAAGTTTAGATATCCCCTCTGAGGAGAACAGTGGTGTCTTACAATTCACAGAGAAGTTGCTTAGCTCTAGCTGTCTTCCTGGAAAGGAAATATTTCACCATATAACAAAAAGAAATATGAAACTTTTTGTATTTAACAGCTGGACTATTGGCTTTACTCTGACTATTCCAGCATCAAGAGTTCTGTTCATAAAAATAAGCTCAAGTCACTGAATTGGAACGTGATCTCGTTTATGTAGATTATGGGAAACTAACAAGAAAGAGGTTGGTAATATGGAAATAGTAACAGAAGGTTCTGGTATAAAGTCAGAAGTAAAAAAATTTTTTAGTTGAATTCAAAGTAATCTTGATGTAAGTATAATTTGTAAACATCATTGACCCACAATAGCCCTGGGACAATATTTTCAAGGAAAGCAAAAAATAACTCAAATAATTCCAGTGCTATGATCTCTGGCTGAGGAAATTTAGTAATTTATAGAATTTATTGTTTAGATAAATGCTTCTTGAACCTGGAAGCAACATGCACGTGGCTTGATCTGTGGGGAAATGCTGTGAAATAGAGTGGACATCAAGCTGAAGGGTGTCTCTTGCAGAACACAGCTGTGTTGGAAAAGCATAAGGCATGGCGAATGAAATAGACAGATCCCCAAAGAACTGAATCCAAACTTGCATGTTCAGTTGGGCGCTGCCTCTTTGAGAGGCTGGACATCCACTTCCATGACGGAGTTTTAGAACATTCTTGGAAATGCTATTTAATAAGCCTCCCCCCAAAAAGTGGTCTCTTTACTTTTCTTAGGATAGCAAAATGATTTTAAAATTAAAAATGGCATTACCTACAGTGATTATTTTTTCACCAGATCTGAATGATTTTAGAACTGTTTCCACCCTTAAAAACAAAGATTTTTCATCCCACAGGAAAATCAAAATCCTGCACCACCTGCCCTGAGCTCTTCGGTCATGTTGTAGACAGGGCTGGATCTCTGGAGCAGAGCATTGTCCGCGGAAGAGCCCACTCCTCTCAGGATGATACTGGCTACTTGTGGAAGGGCAGTGTTTTTGAAGCTTGGCCTTGTGGCCTCAGTTGATAACTGTGTAGTATGTGGTTCGCACCCTGAATGGCGTGCTCCTCTGGTGTCACGTCTGTGGAATCTGACTTACTGAAGGGCCAAACAGCCTTCGAATCGACAAGACCCAAGCCACACTTAGCCATTGTCCCCAGATCATTTAGGACTACTTTCCCAAGGTCATATGGAGTCACTTCAGAGGGTTCCATCTACTGACCAAGACTTGCCCTTGAAGGAGCTCAGGTCACAGGTGCCAGACTCCAGCAGCTCAGAGGCCCTCTAGCATCATCAAGAATAGGAGGGAGAGAGAGGTATGAGGGACCAGAAGACAGCTGATCATGACCTTGTGCATCACAGCCCTTTCAAGGAGCAGAAGCCTGGACACACCAAAACCCTCGATGGCGTATTTCAGAAAGACAGCAGGACATCAGGAATTATAAGACTGCTCTGGTTTTTGGTTCATGGTTAGGTTCAGTTCAAGACCCTAATCAGAATAACTTCTTATTTACCTAAGATATCTTAATCCAATGCATAAACAACAAAATGACATATTTTCAACTGAGAAGTCACTCACTTTCCTGAAGTAACCTCACCCAGAAATAACTTCTTTCTTTCTATCACCCCCAAGAATTGACAGTTCGGAATGCTTTGCAATGTCTTCTGATGTGGTTAAAGCATGTGTACATTTGGGATTTTAAACTTATTTTGAAAATGAGAAGAGAATGGGTGTCCTTGTGCAGGTGGGCAGTGTCAGGGTGAGGGCATTGGCCAGGGCAGGAACCCGTCAAGCGACTGGTCCTGCTTTGTGAGTGGTTATCATTATGATACTTTATAACTAAACAATGTTTCATACCATCTGTTGTGCATATTAATATATTTTTCAAATGAGAATAAAGGGGAAAATAAACATCTTCAATTGCTCTAAAAGAAAAACTGTGGTGTGTGTAAATACATAATATACACAGTGGAAAATTATTCAGCCATAAAAAAGGAAGAAATCCTGCTATTTGCAACAACATGGGTAGCCCTTGAGGGCATTAAGCTAAATGAAGTAAGTCAGAGAGAGAAAGACAAAGACTTACGATCTCACTGATGTGTGGAATCTAAAAACAAACAAACAAACAAAAAACCTGTACTCATAGACACAGAGAACAGACTGGTGGTTGCCAGAGGCAGAGGGTGGGGTGGGCAAAATGGATGAAGGTGGTCAAAAGGTACAAACTTCCAGTAATAAAATAAATAAGACCTGGGGATGTAATGTACAGCACGGTGACTATAGTTAAAAATACTGTATTGCATGTTTGAAAATGGATAAGAGAGTCAATCTGAAAAGTTCTCATCATAAGAAAAACAGTTTGTAACTATGTGTGATAAATGTTACAAAAATACAATTTTTAAAAATTTTAAATAAAAGAAAAGCTGTTATTTATTGAGTCCACACTCACCAGGTACACCAAGCCCATCCCTGCCCTGCACAGGCAGGTGCTATTCTCCCATTGCACAGATGTGGAAACTGAGGCTTGGGTCAAACAGGCCATCCAGCTGAGAAAGGTCCAAGCTGGGACTGAGGCTCAGCCCTGTCTGATCCAAAGCTGGCATGCTTGCTACCCCTTATGCCCACTTTGCGTGGACCAAGTATTAGAAAAACAGGCTCACTCATGAACAGTCAGTGACATGGCCCTGACTTTCTTTGTTTTTGTTTTTATGCTCCTTGTTGCTGGATATTTTAAAAAGTAAATAACTCTCCTAATGCATGCCTTAAACTAAACTGAATTGTGAACCAAACCTGGGATATTAGTCAGACAGCATGTAATATTTTATAATTCTGATACATATCACTAAGTTACTTTCTCAAAATTACAGGATCAATTCCCAGTGCCACCAGGAGCAACCCCACAAGCAATACCAGTTTTATTACAACCTTGGGAACCTAAGTGGGCCCCTTCCAGATAATACTCACTGATTTTCATGATCATTAAAATATTTAAAATGTTATACTGGGACAAAGTGAGAGAGTGGCACGGACATATATACACTACCAAATGTAAAATAGATAGCTAGTGGGAAGCAGCTGCATAGCACAGGGAGATCAGCTCAGTGCTTTGTGTCCACCTAGAGGGGTGGGATAGGGAGGGTGGGAGGGAGGCTCAACAGGGAAGGGAAATGAGGATATATGTATACATATAGCTGAATCACTTAGTTGTACAGCAGAAACTTCACAACATTGTAAAGCAATTATACTCCAATAAAGATGTAAAAAAAATGTTATATATTTTCTGAAATGATTACAGTGGAAAACAATAAAACATCAAAAGAAATATAAAACAGAATTCAGATATTATTCTGTTTATAGAATTTTAGAGCTCAAAAAGACCTTAGGAGGAGAGGAAAGCAGGAAACACTTCACCCTCATCCTTTATTTAGTACGTGAAAAGTCTGAGACTCATTTGCCTGAAGTTACAAATCAGGTCAGTAACAAAACAGATGGACAAAACAACTGAGGCCTGCTGGGCTTTTGATGAGAAGTCCAGAGCAAACAAGAGACTCCACCTCCTTCTCCTCAGGCAAAAGCCCCAGAAGGAGTAGGCCACTGCCTTTGAAAGGGAAGTCCGAACATTTCCTGGTGATTTCTGATGACTTGGATCAGTGTTAAAGGGCATTTCAAAAGCTGCCGCAGATAGTCTCTCAGTCCCACGGGGCAATGTATTCCGGACCTCTACCCACTTGGATCTCACCGTTTCTCCTTCCTCCTCCACCCTCCTACTTTTTGTTTTTAATAGGACCTTGGAACTAGCTCATTAGGTCAGATCCAAGTCATTTAAAGAACGACTTTCAAGTTGTACCTTTTAAGGAAAATGACTCCTGGTCTCCAGCCTCTATCTGTCATTACACTCTCATGCATCTCAGGGAAATTAGCAACTTGATTCTTCCCCCGGCTGTCATTTAAAATAAAACATACTTATTTGCCATTCAAGAAAAAGTACAGTAAACCTAGCACAGGTGGATAGGGGTAATGAAACACAACTAATTGTATTCAGCAGGCTCTCAGTACCATATTTACCTGCATGTTTCTCGGTGGTGTAACTTGGGTATGATGAGTATTGGCAACTGGCAACAGTGCTGCCCATGCAGCATGCATGTGGGTGTGCAGTCTGTATGTGATGAAGGGAGCAAGGTGTCCCACAGAATGACCTCAGCATCCCCAGAGCTACCCACACTGTCCCTTTGCTGGATATACAGAACCAGCATGTGGTATCCATTCAACACAGAGCCTTCAATGAACACTGCTGTGTATGTATTGAGGTCTCTTCACAGAGGTGGTTGGAAAGGCACCTACATCTTCTGATAATTGATTTCCTCTGGCTAAATACATGTTTTTCCAAACTGCATATTCACCCATGCTTACTGTGTGCTAGGCACTGTCCTAAGCACTTTGCTGATATTAAAATGTAGTGAGTCCTCTCAACAAAGCTACAGGAAGATTCTGCCACTCTCCCCAGATGAGGAAACCAAGGCACAAAGAGGGAGGATGGTTGTTGCAGATGAAAAGAGACTAGGAAGACACAGTGTGTCTTCTTAGATAACATTACAGTATCACAGGTACTAGAATTATGATATCTCAGTATTGTTCATTCTCTCAGGGGTGACTGCTGTGTTGTGTCATGCAGGGGAAAGTCCTTAGTCTCTAGGAAACGCATGCTGAGGTCTTCAGGAGTAAAGGATCATGATGTCTGCAACTTAATTTCAAATGGTTTACAAGGGCACACAGGATACAGAGATGAAGCAGATATGGCAAATGCTCATAGTCACAGGATCTAGGTGGGGAGTGCACAGTTATTCATTGTATTGCTCTTTCACCTTTTCTGTGTGTTTAAAATTTTTCATAATTTAAGTTGGAAAAAAAATGGATCTGATTATACTTATTTTGGAGTGTGCTGACTAAAAAGAGACCCATAACCAAAACTTAGAACATAACATTTTAGGGGCAGAAGGAAACTGAGACAGCCTATCATTTCAAAGATGAAGAAAGTAAACATATTTAATAGTTATTAAAATAAAGTATTATAAATATTCCCATTAAGTGTTTATTTATCCTTTTAATGGTTTTCACAATTTTGATAAAGTTGGAAAAAATTAAAATGTAAAGTATCTAAATATTTTACTAATTATTTTTTAAATGTTTATTAATTTTAATAGGTTAATAATATTGATAGATAATTACGCAGTATAAATATAAATGATTAGCATATTCAGCCCATGTTACAAATCAAACTAGAGAACAGAAAGGTCCGGGACTTTACCAAAAGTATAAGTGGGACAGACCAACTTGAGTTTAGTTTGAAACAACTCTAGTGGAGGAAAGGCAAAAGATATTAAAACCTAGGAAAAAGGGGTGGAGAGAGGGTGGCATGTGATGATTTTACTGAGTACTTCTACTTTATTTTTACCATTCAGACAACACCTGCTACAATATGTATCTGGGAAGCCAGGTCCAACACTAATGGGCCAAAGCACATCTCAGTTGTCATCAGCCAGGTGTCCAGACGACCGCTTTGTGACCCGACAAATGTGCTTTGCCTGGACCAGTGCTGTATGTATAGGCATCCAGCATGGAGAGCATTCACCTGGGGGACCAGGGTGGAGGTGGGAGACTGGGAACATGGAACTGAAAGTTATCAATAACTCAAAGTGCCCACATTTGTGGTTTCCATCCTCTTCCCAAACCCTTATGTATGCCACCCTTAACCCCAACGTCCTCTCCCAGCCCCCAAATTGCTGACTGCAGGTCACCAGGAAGGCCCACTGCTCATCAGTTCTGGTTCCCCAACAAATGGACTCAAGAGAATGAGAAACAAAGACATAATCATTAGAACTGTGAGTTTACCACAATACCCGTCACCCAGATATCTTAAACGTCTCCAGATGTTGTCCCAGTTCTGCATCTGAGAAATTAGCCATGGGCACCTCTTGGAATTGGGAGCAAGAGTGAATCAGGGCTTGTAGAGCTGCCCCAGAAAGATTCTCAATCCTTCAGCATTTTGCTGCCTGGCCCTGGACTCTTTAAGAGGCTTAAGTAAATGCATCAGCAGATCTGGGCACCGATAAACACCTTTAATCACTCTCACATTACATGTACGTGTTTCTTAATGCTTTTGATTTTAGATAAAATATGTTCCAATAAATTCTAATATTTTAAGCCCTTCATATATGTAAGTCTACATTATGAATTAATGTAGTAGTACTTTAAATAAAACTTCCTGGAAAGGCATGAATTAATATAATATGTTTAGGAAAACCTGAGGTATTATTTCAACCCATCTTGGGTACTTTATAAAATTATGTTCTACAGATACCAAATACTATAGCACCCTCGACAAATTTGTAGCAAGTGACTTTTGACACTTAAATGTTGACTTTTAGTTCTGTTACATAATGCTATTTGTTTGGGCTTTAGAGCTACACATTAGCAATTACTAGAAAGACTAAATCACAAGGAATAATATAACACACTTTGGTGTGTTATACTTAGAGAAATGCCAGCAAAACTTCCATGGCGACCCCGACCTCAGAGGTGGCTGGGGAACTGGCAGCCTATCATGTGAGGCTCTGCTCAGAAGGCTGAACGCTGACCCCACTGAATGTTGCATTAATGAGCTGGGATCTTCCCCCCAGCTCCCTGTTTTGAGTTTTCCCAGTTACTACATGAATCAAATTACGGGCACCTCTGCTGGGTTTCCTGTGAAATAACAGATCTTACTGTAACCAAATATTACCATCTCGGAAAAACTTTATGCAACTAGCGAGGACACTTCATTCTCAGGCAACAGAGAAAAGCTTCTTTGTTTTGAGATTGAACACCTGGAACACGTTATCCAGGGGGGCCTCCCTGGGCCCACAGTGGAGAGGGGGCTCCCAGGACCCAGTCACACCCCTGCCTGTGGAGGGCCGGCCCGCCCAAAGCTCCGTGTGGCCCAGTTTCATCCGGCTTTGCGGTTAGCTGTAGCCACATGGCAGAGAGAACCCTGCATCTACATGGAAGGGCCACGCTGGTGAGGACCACAGAGCTGCGAGGCAGCGTTCCATGGGACAGAGGAGAAAGGGCTAAGGGTTCAGGGATGGGAGGCTGGGAACCAAATCTCCTGCCCCCAGACCGCTCTCACCCTCCTGAAGCATTTAACAGATAAGAATGCTGGCTGTGTGTCTGAGAGAGCAGGCAGACACTTGGCATGGCATCAATCAGGGTGTGCAGCTGTGGAGGGCTTCCCCTGATAACCAATGAAACCCAGTGTTTCCACATTTGCTTCAAAACATTGACTTTCTGTAAGAAAACCTGTGTTGCTTCTTTTATCTTCACACCATGGCAGATCCAGCCGTCACAGGAAGGAATCTAACTTGGGAAGTTTGGAGGCGCAAGTTAAGGCTGGCATGTAGGGGTCAGGATGTGGAACCACGGCCTCACCCCTCCTTGTTGAGAGAACAGGAAGACTCCTCAGTGTGGAGAGCCAGGGGCCATCCTAAGGCAAATCCTGTCCAAACACCAGTGTAACTTTTTGAAGATAATATTCCATCTTTGTTCACATCTTTTAGTCTTATCGTAATGAAATATAAGGTCTTTGCTGGAGGGGACACGCTCTTACTCATCTTTGGGCCCCTCACTTACGATGCCCAGAAGGAGTATATAGTAGTCACCACATGTTACTGGAACTAGTCTTCTCAAACCCTCGTGTGAACAGTAGTGCCCTGAGATGCAGATTCTGAGTCAGTAATGGAGTCAGGCCTGACGCAGCACTTTCCTAACAAGCTCCCAGGAGATGCTGCGGCTGCTGGTTCAGGCCACACTGAGTTAAAAAGGGATGTCCTAATGACAGTTACTAGCCTACAGAGCAGGCAATTTCCCACATTCAGTGAAATTCCTATCTTTGACTCTGAGTATCTAAGATAGTTGTATGAACATAGTTTTTTTTCATCCCAGCAAAAAACAACAATAATGTCTGTGTGCTTATTCTTGTGTCATTAGTTCAATCATTTACATGTGAATATGAAGAATAAATCTAAGCAACTCATCAGCACTTTAGATGAGGAACTGAGGAAAAAAACTTGAGGAATGAATACTTTTTTACAGAAAGGTGCACTGAACTATTGCAAATAGCAATGATCATTTTCAATAAATTTTAATAAATAAATAAATTTTAATGAATAAATAAATTTTAATAATTTTTTTATTTTATTAAATAAATTTTAATAAAAACCATTAACTTTTGCTAAAGACTCAGAAATAGGGGTGCTTGTCTTTCTGCTGTGTTTTGAGAGGGACAGAAAACCAGGTAAAGCCACTCTTAAGACTCTATCCTTTGCACAAAAGTGATTGGGAGTCTACACCTCATTGACCCTTTAAAAGTGCGTTCCTTTACTTCTTAACTGTTGATATAGGGTTCTATTGGTTTGCAGATTATTTCCTTAAAATGGTGGGAGTACTATTAATTATTTCCAGCCCAGTGCTCTGTTTCCAGAGACCTGGTGTGCTTCTACTCATCTAAGCTGATCTCTCTAGCAAGATGCAAGTCAGCTGCTTCATCTCTTTTTAAAGCAAGTTTAATTTACTTGATTAAAAGTATGCCTATGTTCAATGTGTCTCCAAAGGGTCAGGGAGAGACATTCATGAAGACTTGCCCTTTGAAATAAAATATACAGATTTTGTTTCCCAGCGTTTTCACGTCGATCTTCCTTGCTTTCTTAGTTTTCATGTAGTATCCAGTATCACAGAGGTTGGCAGCAGAACGACAGGGAAATGCTTCTGATGGGGGCCCATTCTCTGGGCTTGTAGGCGTAACATATATTTTACAAGAACAATGAGAAATCAGTGGGATTCACTTTTCACTGTTCCCCATGGAAGAAATTCTCGTTGCAGCAGAAGTGGGGGTGGTGGGTCAATGGTTGTGATATAAAGCCCTCAGCAGAAAGACAAGCACCCCTATTTCTGGGAATTTTCTGTCACTACGATCTCTTTCACAATGTTCCTTTGCCTAGATTGTTCACACAAACCATAAAAATTCATGAAGAAAAAGGAGCCCTACTGACCAGAATTCATTACACAATTTTTTTTTAAATGGAGTGTTTTCTATTTATTTGTATGTTCATATCGTTTAGAGGAAAATATATGACGTATATTATTTTTATCATGATGTGCAGAAATTCCTTAAGCAAATATGTGATTAGGCATTTTAAAATATAAGATGTATTTATATATAGCTTACACCCACACATTTATTTTTATTTAGCCAAAAGATTGAAACTGCACTTTCTTGCTCCTTTCTTTGGTTTCCTGTTAAAATATATAATTATGCAGATTTTTAATGTACCTAATAGCCCTGAGGAGACTAAGTAGTGATCTTTTTGAAACTAAAAATATTGGTAGGAAGCTGTTCTCTTCTTTTTTTCCCCAAATTCAATAGCTCAGCTATTCGTTTCCTGTTTCCAACAGCCAAGGTAATTAGACCATAATGAGAACTTTTTGCTTGGAGGATGACATCTGAAAGTTGAAACTATTTGCTGCACAAACCTTGACACAGAGGGAGGGGGCAGGGCTCACCTCGTCAGAGGGAGAAAGTTCTGCTACTAGAATGTCACTCCCCTCAGATTATTTCTTCCTGAAAAGACTCTAAAATCCAGGAAGTAAAGTGACACTATACTGTTTTTTATGGAATGATCAATTCTTCATTGTAGAGGAAACATTTCTAAAAGCTCCAGAAAGAGCCAGAACATGCAGGAAAACTGGTTACCACTTGAACTATCTTTCTTTCTAGGCAGAGCACACATACAATGATGTGCACACATCTGAAAGGTATACCTTGATGAATTTTTCACCTGGGTATATATCTGTGTAACCACCACTGAGATAAAAAATCACATTTCCCACCCCTGAAGGCTCTTAACCTCTTCCTGTCATCACCCCACCCAAGAGAGCCCCCATCCTGATTTCTATCCTCCAGAATGGTTTTGCCTGTCCCTGGATTTCACGTAAATGGAGCCATGCAGTATACATCTTTCTGTCTGGCCTCTTTCTCTCAAGGTTATGTGTCTGATCCATCCACATTGCCCTGGCTAGTTGGGCTCTGGTGTCTTCACTACAGTGTAGTTTTCCTTTGTGTGCATATACCACCCTTTGTCCGTTTTACCTTTTATGGATGTTTGTGTATGTCCCAGTTCTTAGGAAGAAAGCTGCTGTGAACATTCTCCTCTGCATCTGTGGGTGATGGGAACACTCTTGTTCATGTCTTTGGGTGAACGTAAGCACTTGTTTTCCTTGGGTAAGAGTGGAATTCCTGGGGCATCCAGTATGTGCAGCTTTGGTAGATTCTGCCAAACCACTTTCCAATGAGGTTTTATCAACCAGCCCTGCCACCAGGAGCCCATTGAACACTTTTTGAACATCAATAATGGGTGCAATCTCACCATTGAACACAAAGTCTCAACTGCTCCCAAAAGGAGTCACTGTGTTTGGGCAACAGGAGAGGGAGGAAAAAATAATTCAAAAACTGAAAACTACTCCCAGGGAAGCAACTGGCTCCAGGTTCACAGGCTCTGTCCAGGGTCTGACAGTGCCCCATTTCCCACCCACTCTGGTCAGGGAGGGCGGGCCAGCAGCGCTGCCTGGGCAGCTCACATCCTTAGGGCTTTTGGCCATGTGCGTGGCCGGGGCTCTCCCGGGACAAACAAGGCTTTCTGGGGTCAGGCTGCCTCTAGCACTGTCCAGCCCAGTTCATGGCCTTGAAGACTGACACTTGTGTGACTTGCCTAATTAATCCAGTGAGTCACCTGAGCCTTTCTCATTTAGGCCAAATTCCATATGTTCTCTTTTTCCAAAAATCTTTCTAATTATTGACCAAAAAGTAAATAGTGGGACTACTTAAGGAAGTCTGCCACCCTCACAGCCAGCAGTCCCCCAACTCACAGTGGCCCTGCTGCCCTTTCTGGGTCCTGCCTGCCCTGGGGACAACACCACATCCTCTCCACTTTACTCAGACCCTCGTGGGGCCCAGAAAGAGGCCTTTGGGCTCTGGGCTGTAACTAAGCCAGAATCCCAAGGGAGGTAGGAACCCAAAACACCACTCCCAAGCAATTTTAGAAATAAAGGCGACAGAGGTTGATACAAGACAATTGTCCTTACTGACAACTTTTCTGAACAACCACCATGATGTCATTTTTAAAACTTAATATACCTGCTGCTCTCTCTCCAAATTGAGAATCCTCCACCAAGATCTGTGTGGGTTGCCAAAGACTGAAGCTGGAGGCCCTCTGACTGGCAGTGGCCAGAGCCTCTGGGTTAAGGCACCTTGGCCACCTCACGCCCCGCTTCCATCACTCCATTTGCTTAATTCCTCCTAGGTTTCCCCTAGAACTTCTGCTCCTTCCTCTAGACTCTAGTTTGGTTGGTTGAAATCTCTGCTGGGAGTTTCACATGGGCCAGGATGTTCAGCAGGCCCTTGGCCTTGAAAGTTTCATTTGTAACTCAAAGGGTTGGGTGCATAGTGGTTCGTAGTTTTGTGGTAGCATAAGGTTGGACCCCAGGCCCTGGAAGCTTATGTGCTTAGTATATGCTTAGTTAGTGAGGGAGCCCAGCTGTCTGTTCACCTCTACACAAAGGGGCATCTTCGGCTGCTTAGGCTGAGATCCCTGACTCCAACGGTCCACCCACCTGTGGCAGAGTTGAGCTGGGTTAAGCACGAGAAGAAGTTAGGGAGACTTTGTGGGCTTAAGTATTTCCCTTCTTTTGTTCTTTTTCCCTTTCAGTAGGAGACTGTTTTGAAAGGTATGCCCTACTCTCCTCTCACCCTCCTCCTGTTGACCAACAGGGACAGATGGAGAGGCTCAGCTACAAGTGAAGAGGGTTGCACTGGGACCAAATGGACTCGCAGCCCTGCAGATTGGTCCCAGAATCTGACAGTTAGCTGGGGAGCTCATGCAGGTGAAGGGATATTAAGACATGACCCCAGATTCTTGGATACTCCTCCCTTTAAGAGGCAATGCTTAATTCCCCTCCACTTAAGTGTGGGCTAGACTTAATGTCTCCATTTTCACAAATAGAAGAAAGCAGAAGTGATGGTGTGTGACTCCAAGACTATGTCTTAAAAGGCATTGTAGTTTCTTGCTTGTTTCTTTTTTTCTCTCTCTCTCTCTCCCTCTCCTCTCTCTCTTTCTCTTCCTCTCTCTCTTTCTCTCTTGGATCACTATCTTTGGGGAAAACCAGCTGCCATGTCATGAATACTCTTGGGCAGCCCAGTAGAAAGACCCACGTGGTAAGGAACCAAGGTCTTCTGCCAACAGCTATGTGAGGTGCCATGTTGGCAGCAAACTGTCCAGCCCAGTCAAGCTTTCAGATGATTCAGGCCCAGCCAACATCTTGACTGCATACTCAACAGAGACCCTGATCCAGCATCATCCAGTTAAGCTGTTCCCAGACTCCTGAATAAGAAAATAAATATTTATTGTTTTAAGCCACTAAGTTTTGGGGTGATTTGTTACACAGCAATAGATAACTAAAACAGGAGGGTTTTAGTACTAATAACCAAATATTTCTGGTCTACCTTCTAATGGCAGGAGGATATATCTTTCCTCTGTGGAAGTTTTAGATATGGATATATAACTTTCTTTGGCTTGTGAAATGTGAGCAAGACTGATGTGGGTCACCTCACTGAGGGCACTTCAAGAGCCAACACACTGTCACCATCTTTCTCCCTCTACCAAACCAATCATCAGTGTTTCCAATAAGGGAACAATGCTTCATCAGCTTAGGGCCCAGAGTGGGGGTGATGTGTCACAGAGCTCCTAGCCAACTGACCATGGACATGTAACAGAAGAAGAAATAGGTCTTTGGGAGTTTTAAGTTACTTTTTGGGTGTTTGTTACTGCATCATGACTAGAACTATACTAACTAAAATAAGCAAGGCTACACAGGAATAGGAATCCTCTATCCCCCCACCTCCATCTCTTACCTCTCTTTGGGTAGGAGAAAGCCAACATCTCCATCAAGGTCAGCAGAATTTCACCCTTAACATGGGATTCCCACCATCCACACAGGGAACAGCACTTCCTCATGTCAGAGTCTGGTTCGGGAGTGGGTTGGGAGGTTGGGTACTGTCACCGTGGCTCTTGTTGTTTAGAACCCAGTGGATGGGAAAAGCTTGCATGTGAGTTAGAGGAGTTTAAGGTGTTAAGGGCCCATGTGATCCAGTTCTGAAAGTCACAAAGTCAACGCTGATTGATCCTTTGCTTTCTTTTCCGGAACCATAAAGAATTTGGGGAAAATTACTCTCTGGCCACCCAGAAAACAAAGGCCAGTTAGGGTTTGTTTTATTTTCTCTTCTTAGCAGACCAACCCCCAGTTCCCCAAGGAGCCAGTGTGGTTTGGAGCTTCCTCTGTGCCTGCCTGTTCAGCTCTTCTCCACAGACCCCCTGCCCAGCCCCTCCCAGCCCCCTCAACGGCCCTTCTCTCCTTCCCCAAAGCCCCTGCTCCTTCCCCCAGTCCTCAGGCTCCAGCCTCCTCGTTAGGAAGTGTTAGAAAGTTGCTGGAGTGAGAAATGAGCCTGTGAAAGCTCCTTGTCCTAATTAAACTTCGACAAGGAGAGTGACAAGAGGCGACGGGGAGGAAACGGGTGCCACCAGGGTCTCAGCCCGGGCCCAAACTGGGGAGGCCTTTGTCCTGCAGAACAAAAGCCGCTGTTTGCATGTGTTAAACCCCATCAAACCTCATCAGACCCAGGTGCAAAAACCCACATCCCAAATGCCATCCAGGCTTATGCCACCTTCTTGAGCACTGCCGGGGGCCCCAGCCATCATTCCTAATCAGGACAGGGCCCCACATCAAAGCTGCACCCCCTCCACAGACAGCTTCTGCTCCAAGATGCATTGTTGTTACAACTTCCTACACTCAGCCCTTGCCTGACAAATTAGGGCACAGAGCCTCACCGTGGCATGGCTGGTCCCTGCTGGCGTTGTTAATGAGGTAGAAAGGGCGGGTTTGTCCTAGCCTGGGACTAACATAATCACATAAAGCTGTTGCTTTGGAACAGACTGAGCTGCCCCAGAGTCAATTTCCCTGAAAGCGACGCAGAGCAGAGCTTCCTGGGAGAAAACACAATGCTGCCTATTGTCTCTGTCGCTTCCTCTCCACCCTCCCAGCACTGAAGAATCTCCTCTACTCGGAGCCACAGCCCTGTGCACAAGCTGTTTGTGGATGTCCCGCCGCGGTTTCCAAAACCCCGTGAGAAGCAGTTTCTGGCCACAGTCATTGTTTCCAGACTGGCCAAGCCAGCTGGGGAGGAGAAGCCAGGCCCAGGGAGACTGTCTTCCCGGCCCTGGGAAGAGGCCAGGCTTGCAACACAGCACCCTAGCATCTTAGGGAGAACTAGATGCACCCCCATATCTGGGCAGCACCAGGGTGGGGCAAGGCCCAGGAAGAGGCTCCCAAGAGGCCGGGTCCCTGGCTGAGGACAGATTGTGGATCATCTAGCAAGTCCTCAGAACCATGCTGGGCCCCTGACGACGAGCTTCCTGCCAGGACCAGGCAGCCATCTGGCCTCTGCCAACCTAAGCACCTCCTCCTAACCATTGCCCAGCCCCAAGGGTGAGGGCCATTCCCCAGAAGTGGTTGAGGTTGGGAGGAAGTTCCCGTCACCCTCACCAGCTGTCCTCAAATTCATCTCTGCCACCAGCCATGTGGTCTGAAGAACCTAGTTGGGGGGAAGAGGGGAGTGGGCTGGGGAGCCCACTGGGAGGGACCAGTGAAACATGGGAGGAACCTGGGCAGGAGGCTGGATGGCACGATGGAGCCACGTCTTCCCAGCTGTGTATTCCTGCTGCATTCACTGGGTCACCAAAGAACTCTGGAAGGCCACCAAGATTCTAGGTTGGTTAAGACATGAGCCCTCTCTTACTAGTCGGGGAGAGCAACACGTGAATGACCAAATACACACAACCCAAGGCGGGGTTTACTGAGGGTTGTTTCAAAGGTTCAAAAGGTGTCCTGAATGAGGAGGAAATAGAAAGGTTTGGTCAGGAGAGAGGAAGCCTTCCTGAGAGGGGCTGCCCTCACTCAGCCTCGGTGGGTGAGTGGAATCTTGCAGAGGGAATGGAGCAGAGGTGAGGTGACAGCTTTGCAAAAGCATTGCTTACAAAAGGGGCAAAAGCATGTGCTCTCTTCCTGGCCCTGGGTTAGCCTGTCTCTCCAACCTAGTCCTTGGCATCCATGGAAAACTGAGACTTTTCTAATCTGCAGCTGGCCCACCATGTCTTCCCACCTCCCCCTTTGCAGTGTGGTGTGTGTGGTGGGTACTCGAGAATACTCACTGATCCTGATGATGAAGCCATAGCACCGGGCCCCTGGAAACCCAAAGGGCCCACTTACGCAGATCGCTCTTGGACACTGGCAAGAGTGAAATCACTTGATAGGTATTTTGTAGTGTGTTTCTTTTTAACTATATAAAAAAAGGGTGGCTGTGCAAAACCCAACCCAAGAATATCTTGGCTCAGGCTCAACTAGATGAAACTTTAAAAAATGATTTAATGTTATGTTAGACTGTTGCATATTAAAGCAATGCAATGCCTTCTAAGAGATGAGAATCAGATCTGGTAGTGATGACTCTGGTGAGTTTAAAGAGTTATATAGCTCACTTCTCCAAGGAGCAACAATAAACATTTCACCCAATGTGTACAGCGGCCTGCACCTCTCATGATAGTATGAAATACCCTTTTATTCCCAGATTATGATGCTATTACCACCTTCTATTTCCCTTTCTGAGCCTCACATTTCCAAACAGCAACAATGCGAGGGACAGGAAGCTCCTGGGAGAAGGGAGTATTCAGGCCCGCGTCAGCTGTAGAGCAGGGCTATGTGATCACAAAATCAAATCACTTCCCAGTAAACGCCAGTTTCCAATGGCTCTCTGGCCAGGGTTGCCAGGGGTCTGTGTTGGGTATGGTGCATCTCGAGCTGTGCAGCTGTGGAGACCTCTCTGTACAGAGGCATTCATGGAAAATGATTGGGCAGTCAGCCCACAGCAGATGTGATGGGAAATCAAGCCCGAGGAGCCAGGATGCAGCCTGGGAGGGGACATGAGGAACTGGGAAGCCTCACAAGGTAACCACAGGCGGAAACCCAAAAAATGAAGATATTTTCACCAGTTCCAGAAAATGGGGCTAACTTAAAATGCAGCTCCTTTCCTTGAAGTGGGCTTGGCAGGTCCAGTTGTTGAAAGGCAAAAAAAAAAAAAAAACCCATGTTTTCCATTTGTCTGGCTTGCATATCTAGCTGAGTTCTCTCCAGACCCCCTCACATGCTGAATTGATGTGTGGGATCAGAACAAAAGGAATTTAGAGTAGGCCTTTCTATAGGGCCCAGAGCGCAGGAAGTTGTAATTGTAAAATATTGCTTCATGCGTTTATGATACAAAATCAGCAAACAGATAGTGCGGGGCCAAGTCCTCTCGGAAGTTACCAAAAGTCTTACAGCTGTAGCTTCTCTGGCCACTGCTTTAGAGGGTCACCTGTGCCCCTTGCCCTCAGAGGCCACCTGAGGGCGAAGAAGAGGGAGGTAAAGGTCCATCTCCCCTAACTTTGCAAGTTCCTCTTTCCCCATCACGTTCCAGGGCCTCAGCTCCTCACTTCCCTCAGCCTGCCAGTCTGTTCTGTAGAGTGGAAACTCGCTCATACCCAAGTGTGAAAGGGGACTCCAGCTTTTTTGGATGGAGGGGAAGGCTCATATTTTCACAGGTCTTAAGCTAAAGTAAGCTCCTGCTAGGCAGATGAGGGAACTATATTTAGGGACAAAAGGTCCATATTGGACTCCTGTGCATTCCTGAAAGCTCCTTGAGATTTCTTACCTCTGGACTTTATGCAAAGGTTGCTTCTGCAAAGCTTTCTCCATCCTTTCTTTCTGCTTAAAAATGTCACTTCCCCAGGATGGAACTTCTGTGATTAGGAAGTGGTCCCTGTGGCAGAAGCTGCTAGTTGCCAACCAATACCTATAACTTTTTCTTCTTGACTAACAGACCCCTATATTGTTGGGGGCAACAATGCGCCCAGCAAAAAAATTACATTTCCCAGGTTTCAGACATCTGTGGCCAAGGAAATGTAAACATCTTTTGGAGAGGGGTGGTGCTTCAGAGAAAGTTCTTCAAAAAAGGGATAGTTAAACCTGAAGGTAGGCTTTCTTCTTTGCCTTTTCCCCTTGGAATGTAGTCATGATGGTTGGAGCTCCAGCAGCCCTCTTGGGACCAACTTGAGGATGGAATGTACAAGCTAAGATGGCTGAGCTGAAGGAAAGACAGAAGACATCAGGCTCTCCAGTGACTGAGTGTAGAGCTACCTCACCAGCTCTTGACTTCCCATCTCTGCATTTCTTTTATGTGAAAATAAACCTCTATTTTCTTTAAGTCACCATCGTTTCCAGTCTCTCTCACCAGCAGCTAAACTAAACTATGTCCTCCTCTTTCTGCACTTCCCCATAATGCTATTCACACTTGCAATGTCTCATTCTGAGTCTGACTTCTCCCTGGTCTGTAAGAGCTATGAGATCACCAGTGTATCTGTTCTTTTCACCTCTGGAGCCTCATTGCCTGGCTTGGAGTCTGGCACATAGTAGCAGCCCTATAAATATTTGTTAAATGAGAGGCCCCTGAAATATGGCTCTGCCTGTGGATAGGCACACTGGGAGCCCCTTTCTATAGAGTTAATCAAGCTTCCAGGATATCAGGAGTCAAGGCCCATGAGAGGTGAGTGCTTAGACTAATTAGGGCTCAGAAGAGGGAAAACCACCTGTTTATATTTATTTATAACAATAAAATGGCTATTTTTGAGTACCTGCTATATGCTAGGCACTATATTGGGACTTAACAAAAAAATCTTTCCAATCCTCAGAGTGGATACTGTGTAGATAGCTAGCATTTCTTACTTTAGTATATGCCCCAGGTCTTGTGATCTATTGTTACATAATAAACTGCCCCAAAACTCAGTGACTTAAAATAATAGGCGTTTTATAATTTCTCATGATTCTAAGTGCTGTCTGGGCCTCAGCTAGAAGGTCCTTCTGCTGGTCTAGTTTGGTGTCTCTCATATAGCTACAGTCAGAAGATGGCTGGGTTTGGTCATCCAAAATGGCAGCTAGGGCTGATTGTTCAAGATGGTGACAGGTTTGGACATCCAAAATGGCTTCACTCACTTGTCTGGAGTTTTAGCAGGGATAGATAGAAGGCAGGCGGGACATTAGGATGACTGGTCTTGTCTCTTTCGTCTCAGGGCCTCTCCGTCTCTCTGTAGTCTCTCTACATGGTCTCTCTGAAGGATATCTGGACTTTTTACATGGCAGCTCAGGCCCCCAAAAGTGCAGAAGCAGAAGTTGCAAGACCTTACTTAAGACTGTAGTTAAACCAGAGGCAGAACCAGTCCAGAGTTAGCATGGGAGGGACCACTCATGGACGTGAATCCCAGGAGGACCGTTCATGGGAGCCATATTTGGGCATTAGTTGCCCCTGCCACACCCCATGAATAGGTGTGACAATCTGTATGTTATAGGTGAGGTGGCCTAGGTTGAAAGGGGCGAGGGGGCTTGCCCAGGCCCCACACCACTGAGGGTGGGAATGGAACCCAAGGCAACCTGCCTCCACAGCCTGCCCTCTTCTTCACTTGGTCCTTCATACAAAGGGGTGTTCCTGAAGGCACATGTGAGGCCAAAGCACACACTGTCAAGGGTTGCATGCATGGGGTTGAGGACAGCTCTCTCCTCCATGTTTTAGATCTGTCATTTACAGCAGTGAGGGGGCTCTGGGAAAAATGTTGCCAAGATGAAAGGTGACTTGATGGGAGGCTCACACACAGAGGGACAGGGTCACCCACACCACCCCACACCCATAGCCATTGGCTCCCTCTGTCCACTCCATCCCATTCTTTTAAGATTTCTGCCTGTGCGTCATTATCGCAGGTGAAAACATATTCCCACACGCACATTACCTGCCTCACCCGCCTCACCCTCTCCCTCCTCAGCCAGGAATTGCCCAGTGGGATCTCTGCAGGTGCAACAGGAACCAGGGGCCTCGAGGGGCGAGGTGCTCAGAAGGGGGGAGATGGAAGCACGACTCCAAGGCTGGAAGGAGCCCCTGAAGTAAGGTCCCCACAGAGCTTGAGGGTTTCCTGCATCGATTTTGCACAAATGTGTTTTTGGACACTCAGTTCCCAGGGAAGAGTAGGCCAGGCCTCCTGGCCTCAGAGCTCAGCCTTCAGGGTAGGGTAGGAGAAAGAATGTAATCAGAGTTATGGCTTAATGAAATGAACCGTGATGACCGTAAACAGACGTTTGGGATTTGGTTTGTTATTTTGTACAAGGCATTACCTTTTGACGGTGACTGGTGTTAGGGTCAAGCTTCAAACATTTTCACTTCACCAACAAAAAGACAGTGATGCCATTGTTACACTGTACTTTTCCACCTTAAAATGGGATTGGTTTTGTGGGTTGGGAAAGTTACCAAAAATAAGTTCTTTCAATCACAGAGGTTAACACAAAGGAGGTTGCTCCATCATTTGAAAGACGAGAGACTGTAGGTAAGTAAGTGATGTTATAGACAAAGGTGTGCCAGGCCACCTATACTCAAGCTTTTGTTATGTTTAATGCCCATAAGAGACAATAAACCCAGTACAACTGGAGGAGAAAAAGTAAGTTGTCTATTAGTCCCTATATACTGGGTAGAGCTGAAATAGCGGTATGTGATTGTTCATAGCTACATGCTATGTTTTTTGGGGGGTTTTTTTTGGTTTTGTTTTTTTGGTTGCTTTGGGTCTTCATTGCTGCGCATGGGCTTTCTCTAGTTGCGTCGAGCTGGGGCTACTCTTCATTGCGGTGCACAGGTTTCTCATTGCAGTGGCTTCTCTTGCTGCAGAGCATGGGCTCTAGGTGCGTGGGCTTCAGTAGTTGTGGTGCACTGGCTTAGTTGCTTCACAGCATGTGGGATCTTCCCGGACCAGGGCTCGAACCTGTGTCCCCCTGCATTGGCAGGCGGATTCTTAACCACTGCGCCACCAGGGAAGCCCTACATGCTATGTTTTAAGAAAAGCAATAACTAAAGAATGTTTTCCCTCTTGAGAACCAACACCCTAAACAGTATGCCCAGCGTGGGTGTGCCAAGCATCCTGACAACGCAGCTTCCTGAGTGCCAGTTCAGGGTGGAGGAGACAGATTGGGGGTGAGGTCGCCTCTCTCTCTCCTTTGGAAGGTGGTTCTGCTCTAAGTTGGTGACCTTTATTTTGTGTCCCAACACATAGGCCAGACACCACCAATAATGCCCAAATCAGGCCTCTTTTCAGCACTTCCAGACTCTGCAGCCATTCAAGAACTCCCTGAGGAGTTGCCTATCTTTAAAGCACACACTAGAATGCCTTACAAAAGAGATGCTGGGGGCCAGGCAGAAGTGGAGGGTCCAAAGGATGACGGTGCCAGGCAATACATTGGGCCACAGCTCACCAGCCCCTTGGCCCCAGTGTAATGCACACAAGCCTCACGCAGACTTGAAAGTTGGGACTTTCTGGTATCTTTGGTAGAATTGAGCCGATGCTGCCTGCTCTTATCTTACCCAAGTGGGGTGACAACACAAAGGTCCAAGTATGTGATCTTTGATTTCCTTCTTTACAAAAACCTTCCCTATACTCAGGAGTAGCATCTCTTGCCTCTCCAGAATGGCATAATATCTTGAATTGATAAGTAATTATGCTGCATGGACATATTTTCCCAGCTAAGTTACAAACTCCTTGAGAGCAAAAGCCATATCCTATTTTTCTGTAGTCATCAAGCCCAGCTCATAAAATGCTTTAACAAAGTGTCAAACCTTTTGGCTTAGCAGAAGTCCATTTTGCTCAGGATTGCCTTACTACTTTTTGCACGATACAAATCAAGAGGGTGCTTGGGCACTTATGCCTGAGGATCATGGTGCAGAGGAAAACATCCTGGACTGAGAATCAGCTAACTCGGTGACTATGGACAAAGGCTACCCCTCCGAGTCCAGAGTTGATTTGCCTGTGAAACAAAGAAATAGGTTTTGGAGATCTGTATGGCCTCTACTAGGTCTACTACATCAGCTAACCGTTGATAATGTTATTTCATCAATTAATGTCCCAGGAATGGATGGGAAGACAAGCAGAATTTGTTTGTATTACTCCAACCCAAAGCCTCATTTTAATTTGTTCTAGAAAGAGAACTAGTCCTGATACATTCACTGCAGACCTACTAATAAACTACCCAACTCACAGTTGATGAATATGCCAAATATATAAATGGCCATTTGCATTTTGAATATTTTGGGGCCCCTTGCGACATGTGGTACCAAGCTGTCCTGGGTCCACGACACCACCTGGTGGCTGGTGCGGGGATCTCTACAGTTGTGCACTTAGGTTCTGGAAGCAGGGTTCCAGACAATAAACCAACAATTTGAAAAGTATGAGAAGTGCTATAAAGACAGTAGAGTTGGGTGCTGTGAGAGAAGGATGGGGACACTGTTTTAGACGGGTTATTCGGGGAGGCCTTTCTTATGAGGCAGCATTTGAAATAAGACTCTCATGACAGAAGAAGTCACAAAGAGCATTCCAGAAAGATGCAAGTGCAATCACGAAGGTCCTGAGGTGGAGACATGATGACCATGTTTTCAGAACTGAAAGATACCCTGCACAGCCAGCACCTGGCAAGTACACAGCATGGTGTGGATGTGGCGTAGAGCAGGAGGGCAGTCACAAGCAGCCTTGCAGGGTGGGAGGAGTTGCCTCACTGTGGGAGGGCATGGTCCTGCTATGCTGTGTTCCTTCTGTGTCTTATGCAGTAAGGTCTACTTTAGACAGTGTTTCTTCCTAGTTCAGCCTTTGCTCAGGTATCTCCAAGCAAAGGCTGGACTAGGAAAAGTTCTCTTCCCTTAATCAACCTTCCTTTCCATCCCATTGGGAGCAAAAAGACCCTGACCTTCGCCAGTGAATGCCCTGTGGCATTGGAGAACCCCTCCTTGAGGAGATGAAGGGTGACCACATGCCTAGCCTGACCAGGCACCCTCACCTGGAGAGGCTCATTTTCAGAACAGCCCAGAGCACCAGGCCATCTACACAGCTGTGTGCTACTAAACTGTCCCATTTCACAGAGTAGGAAGCTGAAGGTTAGAGGCTTGCCCCAGGTCACACAGCCAGCAACTGCTGGAGCCAGGATGCCCGAGAATAGTTATTTCACCTAAGTCCATAATAAAATATGGAAGCAATGCATCGACTCAACATTCAGTGATTTTTTTTTTTGGCACCTCCACTATGTTGGCCACTTGGCTTGGCAACAGTGGAGAGACTAGACAATGTCCCTTTCTTCACAGAGCTCAGTTTAATAAAGAAGACCAATACTGAATCAGTGACTACACAAATAGATGCTTAATTATAATTCTGTATACACAAAATCATATGTTTATTATAATGTAGCTACCCCCTTAGTTGGAATATGTACAATGCCTAGAGCTGTTGCTCTTATGAAGAAGCTGGAGGCCCACTGCCATCTCCATGCTCTGGCCTCCTACCACCTGCTTCGACCATCCACTGCCACACTTGCCCCTTGGATGTCACCACTTCAGCCATTCTGGGCAAACACCTTGTTGTAACCTGCTGCCCCCTGGGAGGGGAGTCTCATGTCCCAGTGTGGGCCTCTGGGCCTAGTAATATCCATCCAAGCCCCTCCAATGGGCACAAGGCCTAACCACCAAAGTGCCCTAAAAGTCCCCCTACCTTCCCCAAGTCTGTATTTCTTCCTGTTAAACCTGCCATCCTCAAGCCCCTGAATTCAAGATGGATATAAAGAACAATTTGTGTTCCATGTAATGAAAATATAACCTCTTCATAGTATTGTCCTGGTATTTCTGGGCTTTGATCTTGTAAAACTGTATTGATTTAAATTCTGCAAAGCCATTCCCTTGGGGGCAGCTGAAGGAGCCTCTGAAGAATTTTCTTGGAATTTCCTTGGGCTCATGGTGAAATGTAAAGTCATCTTCAATCTGAAAAGTAACAACTAGAAAGAGATGAAGGACTTATTTCAGCCATCCTGACAAGGTGGGCTTCAGGTTGTGGGTGCAGGGGGCACTTTTCACAAGATGGTGCTTGGTGGCCCTCTCCTGCCATGATGTGCATGTGAAACTCCTGGGGCTCCAGTTAACGTGCAGATTCTTTCTCTGTAGGTCTAGGGCAGGGCCTGAGAGTCTGCATTTCTAAAAAGCTCCCAGAAGATGGTGATTCTGCCAACCTAGAAGGGTACTTCCTAAGATACTTGTCAGTAGCTTGTTAGTGGTGCAGAATCCTGAACCCCACCTCAGACCGATGGAGTCTGAATTTTAACAACATCCCAGGGGATTCCTGTGCACCATACAATATGACAAGGCTGGTTTCTAGGGCTTCCCTGCATGCTGTGCCCACAGCAGACATAGCTAATCTATCACCACTCTGATGATGAGTTGAGATGCTTCTTTGCACAGTGCCACAAGTGCCCTACTCATGCCTGACAGTCAGCCTGGGAAAGAAACCTTATGGCTGGTCTGGACTAGTAAGATTAAGAAGAGTCAGCCCTCATAAATGGCTAATGAAACGGCAGAGAGAAACAAGTCAGAGCAAAGTCTGGCTTGCAGAAGCCCCCAAACCAAAAAGATTTCTACAAGGATCCCAGGAAGTGTCTGCAAAGATGAGATGAAGCATAAATATATGTGAAGGGGAATGTTTCAGGGGGAGTAGGTCTAGAGTCAGCCAGAGAAGGGTCTCTGAGGTCTGGACCTGCTGAAAGCCACCTGTGGCATTGATCAGGGAGAAAACCAGGAAGAAGGTTCTAGAAGGGTTGGAAAGCTGCCCACCCAACTGGGAGTTGCTTGGCCAGGGTTGAAGGAAGGGGCTGGGGTCTGTCTCACCAGCAGGAGAGTCTCAGGGGGCATAAATGGGGCATCCCCTACACAGCAGGCAGAGACCAGCCCTGTCACATCATGATCTCATTTAGGTCTCTCGACCTGTGATGGAGGTCCCACCATCCCCTTCTGACAGGTGAGGAAACAGTCCCAGAAGGTTTGAATAAAGAGGTTAGAAAATGCCTTAGCAGGAATCTGACCCAGTCTGTATGCTTACAAGGCCCATCTCCTAGGCTCATACATATTTATCCTTTAGCATTAAAAAATCTATTTCCCGCAGTTTCTTGGCAAATTTCCATTAGAGAGTCCTTGGCTGTCTTGCCTGTGTGAGAGACAGGGAGGGAGGAGGATTGGGGGGGTACCCAGGTGGGAGTGATGGTTGGGAGCTGAGGGCAGGCAGGACAGGTCTCTGTCAGATGAATGATGAGTTGGGCAGCAGTGATGTCTTCGTGTCTGTTTCACTGCAAGTGTGCTTGGTGTGTCACACCTGCTCTCTCGTTTATCCCCACAACCCCCTATCCGGGCAGGAACAGTGACTCCCATTTTCAGAAGAGGAAGTAGAGGCCTGAAAAGCTCAGGTGCCGGGTCTGAGTACTCCCTGGGCAAAGAATCACACCCACATGTGTCTGGTCTCAAAGGGCAGGACCCCTTATAGGCTCAATAAGAAGTGAGTGGGCTTTTGTGGGCTAGTCTGTACACTAATCTCCAGTTCTAGCATTGTGTCTATGATACAATTGAAGTTTGGGGCACTCTAATGTCAACACCATTTCTTTGTAAAGTTGGGGAAGTCCTGTTTCTCACAGTGGAGAAAACTTCACTGGCAACTTCCTACTTAACTTGGTCCCATCTAGTGGCCAATTGGAAGAGTGCAATGGAATTACTGGACATTGCTAGCAGGTGCAAAGGCTGGCACTTCCTGGGATAAAAGATGGGCTGAAATTCATAATAATTGAAGTGTCCGTGGAGTTTATAAGATGCACATTTAAAACATGTGAAATCTATAATTCCAGTTTTGTTCCTAATGTTTATGCTTATTAACTGTTGCTGGTAGAAAATATACCTTATCCAATCCATCGTCTTTTAACTGATAAACTGTATTTGATGATAATATGATATGACATATAATTAATATAAATAATAGAATTAATAGAATATAAATAATATATGTAATATAATACAAGCCCAGTGCTTGCAGACATGCTCAATAATGAAAAACATAAATTTGAAAATGCTACAGGTCACTAATTAATCTAATCCCCTGGGGGTGGGATGGATGTTTTCGGATCACCATACTGCCATATCAAAAAACAAAAAACCAGATAAAAGTATACATAAATAGTCTTCCCATCTGTCACACCTAAACATATGCTAAGACATGATGTACTTTCTAGAGACTTTCTAATCACAGGGGAACCTCAAGAGCTCCGACTGAGCAACTCTTACACCACAAACACAAGTGCAGGAGAATCCCCAGGTCATCTCATGAGAACACAGATTTTAACAACCTCTCCCACCCTTTCTCCACTGCAGGATTCAAGTAATGGCAAAAATCCAAAGGAAGATTCTTTGGTAATTGATGCTTCTTTATAGGGAGTCCTGGCTGAAAGGCAGGAGGAAAGTCTTGTCACTGTGAGGTTAGGATGGATGAGCCCAGGAGTGATTCGCCAAACTAACACACTCAAGTTAGTTTTCAAACATTTTGGGTTTGGCAAACTGTATCTTGCTAAGCCCCCTTTCCCCACATTTTTATACCCCTGTGGATTTCAAGGAAAATTTAATATGTATGTTTCGGATTCAATTCGGCTTAACTCAGCACAATTGTTTAGTGAGAGCCACTTTGTGTCCAAGAATCTTCCAGAACCCTTTTATAAGCCCCTTAAACAACCTTCCTTCTAACCAGGAAGTGTGTTTTGTCAGGACTAAATTGAACTCAAACGCCCAAATAATTCAAATTTGGTTCAGAACTCAGAATCCCCGAATTTTTAAGAGGGTTGGAAAGTTTACAAACAAATCTTCATGTCACTGAGAAAGTCCGGTGGCGGTACTAAGATGTGTAGAGTATTACGAGTGAGATGCAATGATTACATGTAGTGACATTTTATGTGCTTTAAAGCCAAAAGTCTGACTTTTTGCTGCCTGGATCCAGTGCTGGCCTGGCCAAGCAGCTTCCAGGTCTGTGTGGCCCAGGACCCGTGCGGTCCCATCAACTTTCTGAGTGTTGGTATCTTCCTCAGCAGGCTGGAGAGTGAAGCCACAACAGCTAACACCCACGGGCACCATAGAAAGGTGGGCTACCTGCCCAGCCCCATGAGGGCCTTTGCAACAAAAGGTCTCTCTTCCCTAGATAGGACCTCACCATCCAATTTAGGCAGTTAAAGCTGTAGATGAATCAATGAGCTAGCTTCATTTATTCTATCCCAGGGTTAGTTTTGTCTTTTCAAAAACTTTTACTGTAAACCTGAGCACAGAATGTTCAGAGCATTTGATTAAAGCCAAAAACGTACAGATGGTGATAAGACTTTTTTTAAACGTGCTGCTCTTTCTATACAAACATGACATAATTATTCCAGTTGAGTTTAGAAGTTTATTTTTCTAGTCATGGTGATGGGGCATGGTTTAAATAGCCAGCTGTATCTCTTAGTAATGAGGTTCAGCCACATGTAACAGAAAGCCCAAATAGCAGGCTTAAATAAGACAGGGATTTACACTTTGCTCACATGTAAGAAATCCAAGAAAGGAAATCCAGGGCATAAAGCCTAGTTCCAGGGTCATCAAGGACTTGGGCTCTTCCTGTGTGCCTGCTCCAACCTCCTTACCATACAACTTCCATTCTCGGCATTGCTTTATGGTCATAAGACGGCTGATGGAGGCCCAGCCCTCATGTCTATGTTCCAGGCAGCAGGAAGAAAGAAGAGCCTCTCAGCTGACTCAGTCCCATGTAACGAGCTTCTTTAGAAGCCCAAACCAAAAACTTTGGCTTATATCTAATTAACAACTACTGTCTGCCAGAGAGGCTGGAAAATATGTTTTATCAAAGCACATTGCTGCCTTCAATAATATAAACTTCCACCAGCAAGAAAGAAGTGAAGAATTGGGTGGTCAATCAGTTGTCTCTACCTTACCTGCCATGCTCTCTCCTGCCCTTTTCACAACTCTTAGTCACAGCAGTTACTGGTGAAAGGTGGACCAGGAGAAAATTCTGGCAGCCATGAACTGTCAGGCTGAGTGTGTGAGACCTAATCAAAGCCTGACCCACAAAGATTCTGATGTGTCTTCTTTGCTTTTAGGTACTTAGTTCTCTGCCTCCGCCTGGACTAAAACTGATTTACCCCAGATCAATATTGTGTGTGGAAGATCTTCCCTCAAGGCCAGAAAGGACTAGAGGGGCTGGAGGGGTTGGGTGTCAGCTGGCTCATCTTCCTCAGGCCTGGGCGTTCCTGCCTCTGGTGTCATCACTGATGAAATCTTGCAGGAAAGCAGATGTGTTTACATGTTCCCTGAGGAGAGAATGATGTAGTAGCATGGGGGTCTTAAATTACAGGGAGCCTGAAAGGCAAGTAGTCCCCTACTCAAGTCAAGTTTGGGCAACATTGAACAATACACATGAAACGTGGCATCCACTTCATTGACACCGATTGGGAGGTGCTCGCAGTAAAGTCTTTCCTCACACCATCAGCCCAGTCTTTAGCCAAGAAAAATGAGGTGAGGTCACCTGCACTGAAGGGCCACACTGCTTCCCTTCTTTAGAGAACCACCTTCACCCAAGGAGCCTGGCTTTCCATGAAAGGCTCCCACATGCCCAGGTCCTGGAGGCTGGCGTTGACTCCTGGGTGCTGGGTGAGGTGAGTGGCCTGTGGAAGGCAGCTCTGCAGCTGGCCACCAGCTCTGGAGGTGCTGAGGGCCCTCAGCAGGCCTCTGGGAACCCCCAGTAAGGCTTAGGTACCCGACTGGAAATGAAGTAAAACAAAATGGGGTTCCGTTATGATCATTCTCCTTATCATTATGAATTACATTTGCTACAGACCTCGATATCTCCCACAAAGTTTATGCATTTAAAAATGAATTAGGTTGAGATTTTGGAGGGGGTGGGATATCTAACTTAAATTTTATCTCAGTCTTTTATCTTCATCTTTATTCATGATTATTTTTATTAAATGTTCATCAAACTAGTAAGCCCTCGGCGTGAGATGTCCTGGACTTATGTAATTTGAGATGCCAAGAAGCCAAGCAGCAGACAGCCACAGCACCACCACAGAGTTGAATACAAAATACAAATACTATTTTTATAGTGAAATTAGCAGAGTGACTATTGCTTGACTAGGGAAGTTGGTGGAAGCCAGAGAGAAGGCAGGGAGGCTTGCTAACTTCCCAGAAGAAAGCTTGCTAAGAGGAATCAATCTCAAGGAAGAATATGAAAATGAGGAGCTGGCATGTATACAGCACTTTACAGCTTATAAAGCACCGTTTTCTTACTTTAGCTTCCCTAAACACTATAAAGCGAGATTACTTTACAGAAAAAGAAACCGAACCTCAGAATGAAGTGTACAACCGAAGGGCACACAGCTGGAATCCAGGTCAGGGATGTGGTCAAAAAGGTTGGGCCTCTAAAGCTTTAGATGTTCAGGCAATCCCCCGCCACCCAGACATCCAATGGCTGATAATGGGAGAAAACAGTCCTTCCTCCTTTCCTGGCACCTATGGTCACCACCTCTGAGGCTGGTACCTAAGGGTTTGATTTCTATACAAGGCACACCTGGAGGGATGCTGCTATCATTTTGCACCTATACGTTTGCTGTGCTCTCTGCTGCCCCAGTGACATGGGGCCACAGTAGACAGGTGCTGCCCTTGGTGAAAGAAGGGTGTAGAGGAAGGTAAGAGAAATCCCTCCTCCACACCCTGCACCATCCACCCACACACAGTCTGGCCTTGGTTCCTCCACTGCAGGTGATGTCTGGTACAAGTATCTGCATGCCTCTGTTTACTTACCTGTAAAATGGGGAGAAGAGCATCTTGCTTTCATCCCTCCTACTGAGTGGCAAGACGGGAGCAGAGGTAGCCTGCTGGTCTGAACAAATCTCGAGCCAGGCCCATCCTCCTAACCTGCTCTCTGGGAGCCGTCTCCTACGGCTGAGTACCCCCCTCTGATCCCAAGCTCCCAGGATCATGTGGGTGGTTGTCAACAGGAGGAGCCACAGGTGAGGTTGTTGGCCCCCAAGGCCAACTGCTGCTGGTCAGGAGGGTCTGTCTCCAGACCCTGCAGGCCCTGCTGGGCCCAGGCACCCAGACGCTGGGGCTCAACATCCAGGTAGAGGCCCTGGCATAAGACATCTGCCCACATGTTTCCAAGAGGCCTGAGTGGGGGCCACAGGGCCAGCCAGGCAAGACAAGGAGCCCAGGGACTGGCAGGAGCATCTAAGGAAAGAGACAGCATTGTTCTGGGACTCATCAGTGTCAGTAAACCTGGCATCAAGAACAGACTCACTGATGTCGGTCAGCCCCGGGGGACCCATTATCCCCTTTCCCTGCTTCACCTGTGCATTCTAAGCCACAACAGCATAGGACCCTTTCATTCCCAGAAGGCAGGTGGTCTGATGACAGGTTTGCAAAAGTTTAAAAGCTTATTCCACTATCCAGGACACTCAGCAGCATTGCAGTGAGGAAGGAGAGAGAGGACAGAGATGGACACTGAGAGCCCCAAAACAAACAGAAGGAGTCTCAGGACAGTAAGGAGTGTCCGCATTGCTTGGCACTTGAGATTACTCACAGAAGGAAATGGACTGAGGGGCTGAGGGTTCTGGGGATTAAACCACTGCTTTTGTCCTCCAGTTGATGCCCCACATCATCGTTCCAGAAACCTGAGGGATGACATACATGAGAAGCTGCTTCCATGTCTCAGATAGGACCTGGAGCAAGTCCCTGGCTTTGGTGGAACGTTTGAAAGGAGCTGGACGTGCTTCCTTGGCAAGTTGAGCAACCTACGCGATAAGCGCTTCAACACTGAAAGCTGCAAAGATCTCACGTGCTTTCTCTTTTGTTCATTTTTTTAAAAAAAATAAGGTATAATGTATGCCTTTAAAAAAAATCAGAACAATTGCATCCCAGGGCCTCGGGCTGGAGCCCCGCTGTGAGCCTGTGAAGGTCAGGGGCCCGGCCGCGCTGGGACGCCACAGCACGGGGCAGGAAGGGCCAAAGGCTTTTCCTTAGCCTTCTGCCCCTCGGCGTGTGACGCCCAGGGCCGGGGGAGATTCCGCGCCCGCTTGCCCGCAGTCCCGGCACGGGCCGAGTGGGGCGCGCCGGGCGTCGGTCCTGCAAGCCCGGCCCCGGCGTCTGGACTCTACGCCGAGGCACGTGGGCAGCGACGCGGGGCCTCCCCGCGGGGTCCCCGACCCCCGACGCGGCGCAAGGCCCCCAGCGGGCGGGCGGGAGGGCGCGCCTTCCTGGAGCGCGGGGCGCGGACCGAAGTTGGGCGAGTGCACGGAGCGGCAGCGGGCCGGGGGCGGCAGGTGCCGCGGGCGGACTCGCCAGCCAGCGCTGCGGCCCCGCGCCCCCGATTCCTGCCCCGGCCCGCTGCCCGAGCCCTGGGACTTCCGGGGCCCGGCGGCGTTTCGGGAGCTCCTCCAAGGGCAGCCTCTGGGGCGGGGAGCGCGCGGCGCGGTGGCCGGGCGGGGGGTGGCCGGGCTCCCGCAGGGGCGGCGGGCGGGGTGGGGTGAGGCGGGCCGGCCCCCTCCCCTCCCGCCCGCCCTCCCTTCCTCCCGTCCTGCAGCCAATTAGACAGCCCCCTCGGGCGGGAGGCGTGGGGCGCTCCATAAAGCGGCGCGGAGCTGTCACCCCGCGAGTAGGCTGCGCACCGCCCAGGCCGGAGCAGGCGCCGAAGACTCGGGCGCTTCGGACCCGGGAGCGTGGAGGAGCCATGGCCACCACCAACGGGGCTGTGGAGAACGGGCAGCCGGACAGGAAGTCACCCGCCCTGCCGCGCCCCGTCCGCAACCTGGAGGTCAAGTTCACCAAGGTGAGACGGGCCCGCGTCCCACCCGACGGCCGCCTGGCTCCGCGCTGGGCTGCCCGGCCACGGTGGCGGGGACCAGTGGTCAGCAGGCCGGGAGCCCCGCTGCTCCGCTCCGAGAGTGCGGGGAGCTGGGGCGGCGCGCCCTCAGCTGAGTTCGCCTGGCGCTCCTGTGACTCGAGCCTCTCCGCTCAGCCGGGCCCTCCTGAAGCAGCCTTCAGCACTGGGCATCCCGGGCGGGCGTCCACCGCGCACCCCAAAAGGGACTCCAAGATCCGCACCCCCAGACGGGCTCTCGGGCGCGAAAACCGGGCGAGGGAGGCTCTGCGGCGGCCGCGCGGTGCCAGGCTGAAGCCCGGTGCGGCCCCGACGTGCCCCTGCAGGGCCCGCTTTGAAGGCGAGCGGTGGTGCGCCGTGACTTGGGCGCGGTGGTCTTACCGCAGACCCTGCGGCGTAGTTTCCGGGGCTGAGGGGGTCGGGCTTCGAGAAGGTCAGAGGGTGCCTGAAAACACCAAGAGCCGACCTGAGAGGTCAGGCTGCCTCGGAAGTGTCCGGAAACGTCAGCGGGAGCAAGCGGAGAGAAGTCGGGCACCTCCTGTGCTTAGCTCTTACCAGCTTACCAGTAGAACGAGGGCTAGTAGGAAGGTGCTCACTGATGAGACTGTCCCGGAGCCCAGAGACCTTGGTCTTGGCAGATCATGGTGTCAGATCTGGGCCTGGGAAACCGCGGGTGGCAGGGCCCCATCGCGCCGCGGAGTCCCGAGGCTCGCTGTCCTTTTTGCGCTGTGGGCTGGGAGGCTGGAGCACTGGCAAAGCGGTGAGAACACCTGCCTAGGGCAGAAAGGAAGATGGCGAGGCCTGGAGCCCGGGCTGAGCAGGGCTGGGAGATCCGTTGCCAGCGGGGAGCGTGTCCCCTCCGGTGGGAAGACACCCCGAGGCTGTTTGGAGGCCGTTGGGCTGGCGCTGGGGGCACTTCAGGGGTGCAGGCCAAGAGCCACGGTTGGCTCCACTTTCCCCAAGTTTGTCTCCTTTTATTTTTGCATCTTATCCATTGCCCCCAACTCCAGCTGACACAGCACTTAGAAAATTCCTCCATCAGTTTTACTTTCACAAGTAGCAATTATGTCTCAAATAGTTTTAATCAAGCAGAGAAAGTTGTAGGCCACTATGTGTGGCCTTCAGATTTTGATCTCTTGGCGCTTATTGTCGGCTGGACCTCTGATCACATGACATGAAAATTAACTGTTTCCAGAGGGCTCTGTAATCAACAGAGACACTTCGATGGACATTATTTTTAATGTAGTTTCCTAAGTAGTCTCAGCTTCAGAGTGCAAATTCCAACTCGTATTCTGGGAACAGTGAAAATAGTACCTAAATTTTTTTAGCCCCTAACACTCGTGGTGGTCACCTGTTGTTGTTGGTAGTAGCATTTTGTTTTATTTTTGTTTTATTGGATTTTAAAAAACAGTATAGAAACCGGAAATTACATATATTATTTTCCTATTCCTTTTTACCGTTTTTTAGTGCTATCAGAGCAATGGAGCCACATATGGAAAGTTACCTTTTTGTGTGCAATTCTTTCTGTCCCTTCACAAGTGTAAATGCAGCCCTTAGGTAGAGAGGTGCATTTTAGCACATTCACAGAGTGACCGGTGTTTGTTGTCCTGCTGGGTGCCCCCTCTTCTTAGTGGAACAGAATCGGGTTGTGACTAAGGCTGAGGGAAGGGCATGAGGTGGAGGGGGCTGGAGAGCCAGGATCCTTAGTGGCTCCTAGGTAATGATGACTGTGGCAGCCTGACAGTAGGCTGCTGTACCCTCCTTTCCTCTGGAGGGCAAAACCTCTGCCTCTCTGTCCTTGCTCCAGGCCCACCTCCACAGAGGCCTCCTCCTAGCAGTTGTGGGGTTGGGGCAGCCTGTGTGGTTGTGACTGAGGGTGGGGAGCCCAGGCAAGCAATGCTTAGGGAGCCCCTGGCTGCAGAGGCAGCCCACAGGGCTGAGGAAAGAAGCGGGAGAAACAGAACTACAGTATCGAGGCCCCCGAGGCCTCCGAGGCCCCCTGACTGTGGAGTGTGTGAGCAGTGACGGTCTGTTATTTTTCAAACCTGACTCATGGTGCTTCTTGTTAATGGAGGACAAGCTGGAAATGGTGGGTCTGAGCCCCAGCCTTGGGGGACCATTTCCCGGGGTAAGTCCAGTCTCCAGAAGGACGAAGTTCCTTTGTTGTCATGTTTTAACACTGGGCTCTGCTCTGTGATTTTGGTGAGGGGGGTCCCCCCCAAAACCCCCACATAGGTCTCAGAGGGTAGCAGCCCCTTTCACTTCGTAGGGCCCCTTCCTTTCCTTCCAGTAGCAGAAATTCTTTTTTAAGATTTTCTGGCTCATTAAAACACTGGTTTTTATTATCTCTTTTATGAAAAATAAAATTCACTCAAATTTCCTTTTCTGAAAATATATTCCTTTTGAGTATAGCTGAGGTCCAATGGAAGTTTCTATAAGTGGCGTCAGCAGAACTCACTTGTGTAACCACCACCTTAGCCTCTTCCGGGGCACCCATATCTTGACAATAGCTGTGGTTTTCCAGCTCAGTCTGGATAGTATACCATTCCATTCCTTCAAAATGTGAATCCCGTCCACTCAATGTAACATAATTTTATTCCTCTATAAGTTTTGTTTCATACCAATTCACAAGTCAAGGGGAACAGTTTTTTTCTAGACCCATTTTCCTGTTTTGGGCTTCAAAACAATACAACCAGCATAATTGGTAGGCCACACTTACCCCTTCCTCATTTGTGTTTTTGTTTTCTTTTATTGGAGAGAAAAAGCAACAGTAGAAACCACTTACAAAATTACTTACTAATGTAGTATAAAGAAAAAAATTTTGCTAAATGAGAAACATTGTGATGGGAAAATATGAGTAGAGTTGAGCAGTCTGAATTTTTTTTAAGTTGCTGGTTAGAAAGGACTATGGATCAGTGTCATGAACGACCAAGTAATTTTTTTTTTTTGGAGGAGCATGCTTGGAGATGAAGTATAACAGACATCTGATCATTGCAATCTGTTTTTATCCCCTTATTTATATTCTCTTCTACCACCTTCTCATTTTCCCTCCTCCTTGGAATTGATACCAGGAAGGTCCTAGAATCAGCAGTTTTCACTGACAGTCTCTATTATCTAACCCACGAAATTTCATCTTCCGACAAATGGGCCTCTCCTCCTGGCTGCACTTTCCTCCCCAAGCTAACTTAACTCCTCTTCTCTACTTATTAATTTCTCACTGTTACCGAGTGACTGCTTGCTGGATGGCAAAAGTGAACTCTTGGATTTGGTTTCAGCTGGAAGAATAAACCTGTAATTGTAGCCTGGCCTTTTCCGCGTGCTTCCCTGGGGGCCTGGCCTCACGTTGAAGGCGCTGAGCTTCCAGAAGTCAGATGGGCACATCTCATGGTCGAGGGTCGCTCTCAGCTCTGGACCCCACACAGGGAGGCAGGGGCCCTCTGCCCACCTGCCCAGCCAGAGCTGGCCTTCTGTGCATTGTCCCCACCGCACTCAAATTTCCCTGCTTTCCAGGGAGAGTTATCAAAACAGTGCACCAGCGGCTTCCCAGAGCGGGCTTCCTTCCCTGCGAGTTTAGGATTTTTTACAGGACAGCCCAGGACAGAGAACATAGTCAGATTGCACACTGGATGAGTTGGCTCCCCTCTCATCCATCCTCACTGGGGAGTCAAGTATTCTGAATGAATGAAATTCATAGTCATTGAAATTAATCCTTGTAGTGATGCAATTCTCTCTTTAAATGACTCAAAGGTATGTATAGAGATATAGAGAGAGAATAAATGCGTATAGAGATGTGCATATAAACATATGCATATAGATATAGAGATGGAATCTGATGAGCTAGTTCTGTACTTAGAAATTATTGATGGCATTTTACTTGATGGAAATGCTTCTAAAGCATATCAGTCATGTTTGTGACTGGGGTCTCTCTGATGCCATGATGGGCTCTGATGACAAAGTTGTCCCAAGCTGGTACAGCAGGAGATTGCCTGTCCTCTCACTGGGTAGCCAGGACCTCCATTCTGTCAAAACATGTTTTATGTATTATCTGTCACCTCTGTTCCTAGTTCTTTCCCAAAAGCTGTCTCTTTTAATGCTTTTTTAAGGCAGTTAGAACTTAGGGTAAACTAAGAGTAAATAGTACACACATTTCAGTGCATGGACTTGTGAATTCTTTTTAGTTTGCTCATGATGTCTTTTTCTTTTTAATGTCTCTATTCTCGGCTGTGTTCTAGATAACTGAGTCTCTGAACTAAGTGATTTTTGTGAGTTAATTCTTTGGTTCTGGATATAAGCCGTTATTTGCTACATATGTTAATATAACCAGAACATTTCCTAACACAGATATTTATCTTTGTATTCCAATACTGGCTTTTATTAAGCCCAACATGAAAATAGACATTTTAAAGAGAATGGGGGAGGGGGGCTGATGTGCATTAATGAGGGCTAAAGGGTTATAGTAAGATTCTTGTATAATGCCAGTTCCTTGGTGATCTAGCTGGGGGTTGCAGCAGGAAGGAGGGAGAAGGTAGTGCTCACTGCTGACATACTCTTCAGGGACAGGTGGATTGCTTGGCACCATATATATATATATGCATATGTAATCTTCCCCCGAACTTGCTGAGTGTGTAAAATTTAACTTATACCGTTTATGTAACTATCTAACCCTGCTATTTCTCTGTGAATCCATCTTACTGTTTAAAAAAAAGAGAGAGAACATTTTAGAAAAAAATTCTAAATTAGTTTTATTGTGACAAAAATGTAGTTCTCTGAAAATGTATTAAAAGTCAGGAGACTTGGATTCTAATTCTGAGTGTGCTCCCGGTTGGGCATGTGGCTCCATCCCCCTTCCAGGTCCTACCTATAAAAAAGGCAGACAGGTAGGTTGGAGGGACGGAAGGAAAAGACAGGTCCTCAGGTCCTAAGGTCCTAAGTATGTTGGAATTATATGATTTTGATTTAAGCCTAATGCATTACAACTTCCTTTCCTGGTTAGATATTCATCAACAATGAATGGAACGAATCCAAGAGTGGAAAAAAGTTTGCCACATATAACCCTTCAACTCTAGAGAAAATATGTGAAGTGGAAGAAGGAGATAAGGTGGGTGACCCCCCTCCAGTAATTCAATTACAGATCACTAGAGGAAAAGGAAACGCTTCAGCTGAGTTATACGGCAGAATTGGCCCACACTGAGGTTGGACCTAAGCGAGCTGCTTCTCAGACACTTGGCCCAGAATGGGATCAATTAGGGACGATGTGCTGCAGAGTCACTCTCCTTTGATAGATGTTTCTCCATCTATGAGGATGACCTCAGCTATCCTTATCACGTGGCTAAAGGAAAGGTTTTTATCAACTGTTTGATACTGGTAGCATTAAATAATCTTTCCAGAAAGTATTTCCGGCTGGTGTGTTTCACCAAATGCGGCATTCTGGCAGGAGACACTTTAAAAAAAAAAAAAAAGACTTGAAGGAAAACGACTTGCTAAGTCATGCAGAGGTAATAATGTCATGCAACTGCCAGATTTCTTTTCTACCAGAAACTTAAATTATCTTGTAAAGCTATAGTCTATAACCCTATTTGATAGTGCAGGGTATATTTTATAATCTATATTATACGTATACATTATAGATTATATATATATATAAAGCTAAGGGACTCCTGGATGTGTCCTTGATACATTTCGAACCATAGAGTATCTTTTGAATATGTATCATTGGGGGAAAGGTTGAAGGTACAGCTTTTGTAAGGAGCGAAGGGAAACGTAACCCTCTCCTCAACCACTAGAGTACTCATCTGATGTTCTTAAGTGTGTAGGTAATGTTGAATGTGAACAGGGTGAATGACACATGTGTAAAATAGGCTTGAATTTGATCCTACTAGTGATGGTTTTGTGATAGGTATGCAATGCACAGTGTTTCCACCTATACATACCATCCCATGTGCAGCGCCCCATGCTAAGCTCTGTTTACAAAGATACTAGCACTGAGGATCTCGTGTGAAGATGTGAGGGTGTAGGGGTGGAGCATGATGCTGAGCAGGACTCCCAGGTGCAGTATACAGGTATCAGGGAGGAGAGTAAGATCCCTGCCCCCGGCTCTGGCTAGTCCCATGGTCTGAGTGACTGTTCCAAGCACCAGAAGACAGAGGCTGGCCTGTTCCTGCAGCTGGAGAGGTCCTGGCCTCCACCCCAGAGCCTGGGACAAGGAATTCAAAGTCCTAATATCTCCCTTGCCAAAGCTTCTGCTCACCTCCAAACCCACTTTGGAGACACAGAATCTTGGTGGAGTGTCCCTCTTGACTGGTGCCAGGTGTCCACTGCTGGCTGTACCTCCCTAAGGAAGAGAGGTTCAGAGGGTCCTGGGGGGTGAGCCCCTGCCCATCAGCAACCAGAGCCTCAAACCCCATTTTCCTGAACATAAGAATGGGTGTCAGGGAATTCCCTGGCTGTCCAGTGGTTAGGACTACGCGCTTCCACTGCAGGGGGCACGGGTTTGATTCCTGGTTGGGGAACTAAGATCCTGCATGCCTCGTGGCACGGCCAAAAAAATAACAATAAATAAAAATTAGAAAAGAATGGGTGTCATTACTCTAAACAGCTATCATTCTTTCCCAGTAAAGAAGAAGTTTTGATTGTAATTCTTCTAGCAGTGCATAAATGATCCAGTTCTTTTTCTATAAAATCATCACAGTTCTGCTCCCAGGGGGTAGGTGAGGTGAGGCTAAAGGGAGAAAAAGTCCCTGATCCTCCCCATCCAGGGACTTTTTCAATGTGGTCAGTTCTGAGATCCAGAGGAGGACTCGTACCCCCGTTCTTGCTATTGGACTGCAGTCCTCAGCTGGAGTAAAATGCCAAGACAGACATTTCCCACCTAACTGGTGAGCTGTGGGAGTGTGTTTGTATCCAAACTGAGGTAGCAAGTAGATGATCTTTTCCTACTTTGGTCACCAAGAAAAATAATAAAGGTCAGTGGTTTTATGACTATTTTAAAAGCTTTGTATAATCAGAAGGAAAGTTAATCCTTGGCCATTGTAGAAAACTTGAAAGACTTAAGATATAAAGAAGAAAAAAACCACTTGAAAGCCCCCAGCCATTAAAGTGATTGGAAACCTTGCTGTTGCTCTGAGCTGCCTGCTGCCCCTCCTTCCTCTGCAGCGGGCGGAGACTCTGCTGTTCTCCGACAGCTGAGCCCTCAGCGAAAGGTGACACACTCTCTCTATTGTTTCGGCCGTGCAGCTCGACGTAGACAAGGCCGTGGAGGCTGCACAAGCCGCCTTCCAGAGGGGCTCACCGTGGCGCCGGCTGGATGCCCTGAGCCGCGGCCGGCTGCTGCACCAACTGGCGGATCTCGTGGAGAGGGACCGCGCCGTCCTGGCCGTGAGTACATGCACACAGGGGAGGCGTGGGGCCAGCCGGCCTCCCCGAGGGCCCACCCCCCTCAGAGTGTGGGAGAAAGGACCTAGGGTGCTGTTTTGTGTGGCGGTGGGACTGGTTGGTCCTTTGAGGTGTGGCTTTCCGGCCATAGGCAGGCGTCTATGCTACTGGACGCATACTTTTTGTTTTGAAGTCGGACTTTTGTCCCCTGCAGCTCATCTTCTTGGCCAGGAGGAAGTTCAGCTCCATTAGTGGTTCCCAGACTTGAGACGTTCACAGACAGCTAGGCTGGGCTGGGCTGTATCCTGATCCCACCTGCACAGTTATGAACTTAACTTGTTTTCTTACATGAACTCCCTTTTAAAGTGAAATTTAACCTCATCCTAAGTGACAGTATCCATTAAATTACAGGTTTAACGTGCTGGTGTATTTTTTCTAATACTTATTAAAATAAATGCTACCACTTAACATAGAAAAAGTGTCCCCATATAGCTTAAAAATCACCCCTATTTCACCCCTGAAATGGGCAGTGGTGAGTGTGTGTGGAGTGATGGTGAGGGCAGGATAACCTAGTTATAGGAAACCTCAGAGTATGAAAGACCTAGGTTCAAACCCCAGCTCTGCCACTTACTAGCTGTGTGACTTTGGACAAGTTGCTTAACCTCCCTGAGCATATGTTTCTTCATGGACAGTATCACGAATAATGATATCTGAGTGTTGTGAGAACGATCCATTTAAAATCCTTAGCAGTCCCTGTCATGCAGTAAGCACTAAATAGATGATAGCTATTATTAATAATGCTATCTGAAGACTCAGGTTCTAACCTCAGCTACGTGTTCTCCTGGCCAGCAAATTTCTAGCACCTTAGTTCCTCAGCTGCAAGATGGGGATCTTTATTCATCCCACTGCATGAGGTTGGCCTGCTCTCATGAGATGGGCTATGAAGACATTTAGGAGTTGTAAGTACAGAATTTAACGAGATCCTCAGACCTTCTTTTGGTCTTGCAGTGGGTGTTTGATCAGAGGAAATCTTGGGGCCCCCTTGTGCCTTGAGGTCCTTTGCAGCCTGCACACGCAGCCCTCATATGGCTCAGATTCCTGTGTAAAATTTGCCCCAGACCTGGAGGCCCAGTTGGTAGGGGAGGAAATCTCCTTTTTGGTCTCTGATTTGGAAAAATGGTTCTTTCCTTTCTTGATCTGATGCCAGGAATGAGTAGTCAAGTGGACACCTGCGTGGAGGTCAGTGCCAGCTAGGACTCTGAAATTGCTCTTGACCCTGAGTGTGTGTCTTGGGGTGGAGGGTGGAGAAACTCTACATTTCGGGTGCTCCTTTGGGGTGCGTTGCCCTGAGGGTGCATCCACACAGAGAGAACTGCACCTTCCTTCCGCCCTCCCCAGCTGGCCAGCCCGAACCCGGGTGAGAAGAGCTCCCTCCCAGGGTCAGTGTCTCTCTCCGCAGAGCCTCTGGTTTCTTCCTGCAATGAAAGCCAGTCTCAACTCTCAAGCTGCCAAACTGGCTTCTTCAAAAACATTTCTGTTTTCACCCAGCATGAGCTCATCGGTCTGCAATGTCCGTGAGGACTAATAGCAGGCGGGAGAGGATGTGCCTGGGCACCCTCCCCACCCTGTCCTCAAGTGTCAGTATCATCTTGGGGAGCAGTGGCTGCAAGGCCACCTTTACCTTCAGTCCTCCTGGCTGTCCTGGCAAGACTGCTGTTAAAGCACACCAGAGCAAGTCCCCTCTGCCATCTGACCTCGCTGCCCGCAAGAAATAAGATCCAGTTCTTCGCCACATTGTGAAAGGGACAAGAGAATGACTGGCAAATACAGTTTTGAAAACCCAGACCACATCATGGGAAAGCATGTCCTTGATGGGGTTTTCCTGCATTCTCCCGCACAAAGTGCCGCTTTCCGTCATGTTCTCTTGCCAGCTTGGTGGCTTTGACAGAGCTGGGCAATTACTTTGTGTTCAGTGTTTGGAGACCATGTGGCAGATCCAGCAGCCCCAGCTCTCTCTCTCCCTCACTAAGCACCTGGACCCAGACTCTGGCACTTTGGGCGCTCATCTTGGTAGCCTCGAAATAGGGGCTGTCCCTGTTTGCTCTCTCCTCAAGCAGAGCCCCACTTCTGAGCCCCTCATTTAAGCCTTGGCGCTGGGGCGTCTGAGGCATGTCCCACAGCACTTTTCCTTCATTCTTTAGTATCTGAGGGTTACCATGTGTTAATTTTTCAAAAGGCATATTTTTCTCCTAAAATGTTAAAAGAAAGAAACTTAGAAGCAGCTGTGGTTCCCACATGGTCCAGACACAATAATTGTGTAAAAGTCCCAATGAGTAGCTAACACTTGATCTCTCAGATTCAGGCCTGTGTACTCACCTGCGAATCTTTTTTGATTTTTATTTTTTTAAAGAACTTCCTTTCTAAACCTGTTGTGACCCAGTTTTGCTTGGACAGATTCCATAACACCAACCTGGCAAATTCCTGTTGTCATTCCAGTAAGCAAACGTGACTAAGTTAATAATAAAAAACAGTCAATGCTTGTTGAATGCTCCTCATGTACCAGGCTTATTGTGGGCACTTGACCTGTAGTATTTATTATCCTATTTGGAGAATGCTGAGGCCCAGAGAGTTTAGGTAACCTGTCCTAGTTTATCCAACCAGAGAGAGTAAGCCAGGGCTGGATGTGGGCAGTGGCTCCAGGCCTCGCACGTCCCCACAAAGCTCTGTCCCAGTCTCCTGCCTTTCTCTCCCATCCCAGAAAAGGGCCAAGAGTAAACTCCCCATTCCACTGACAGACGTGCGGATGCTGTATGGAGCAGCTGGGCCCTGGAGAATTTTGGCATTATTTGCAATTGTTGGGTTTCCCCGGGAAAATGCAAGTTCCAACTTGGAATGTAAATCAATAGGAGCCAAAGGTACAGTGTACTGGCTGTCACGTTGGCCTGACTTGGTCCCTGAGCAGCATCTACCAGGGGTGAGACACACCCCAGACCCAGACCAGCCCTGTCATCTCTAGCAACACACAGCCCTGTCTCCTCGCTGTCCCCAGCTGAGGATTGTGGAGCACCTGTCTGGCCCTAAAAGGGAAAATGATGACAATAGTCAGAGCTGTTATTATCATCATTTGAACAGTGGATGTGGCTGTTACTATGGGTAGACAGTGCTGTTAGTGCTTTATGTATAGGACTCCTCTAACCTGCACACTAGTCCTATGAGGTAGGTGCCATTACTGTTATTGTTGTTGTTTTGCAGATGAGGAAACTGAGGTAGGGAGAGATTCAGGGACTTGCCAAGGCCACTTAGCTAGGAAAGTGGTTGCCTCCTGTTCAGAGAATTCTTGGTTCATTCCTGAAGCAAAGATAGAGTAGCCCAGCCATTCATGCGGCCATCCTACATCCTCTGCAGATGCAAATGTCCAGGGGCAGTGGCCTAAAAAGCAGTCACTGCCCTTACTGAAAGTCAGATGCCCCAAATTCAGTGCCAGCCATGCCGCCTACCCTCTGGATAACACAGATGAGTTCCTGGGCTCTGTTAGCCCCTGTGTCTGCACCTTGAAGTGGGAGCAGAGCCATCCATCTCGGAAATGAGGCATATGCGAGTGCACACGGAGGGGCCTCTCTTCCTTTGTAAATCATTCTCTCAGCCCAGTGACTCTAAAATGAGAATCCTGCCCTGGGCTATGTGTCAGGGTGGCCACTTCCTGCAGCCATGGATGACGGGAGGTTTCAGTGCTGGGCTCAACTGGGGCCACTTGTCTGAGGGACAAAGGGGTTCTCTTCAGCCTGGCTGGAAACAGAAAAGAATCCCTGCCATTGAGTGACTGTGCGCTCGCCTGAGGAGTCGCCCCTCACCACCAAAGGCCAGTCTGCTCCCTTCCCACCGCGCAGCGCATCCGGCTGGCAGCCCAGTGCGGGAGGAGCTCGGAGTGCGTCTTTGTGCTGGTGGCACGACCCCTCTGGGCCCCGTCACTCTTTCCACAGCTGTGCTGGTCAGCAGGGCCAAGAAGAAGGAACCTGCGTCCCCCTTTCTCTTTTGTTAGAGGAGCTGGTCCCTCCCCAGCCACCCCCTCAAGTCCTTGAACCTTCTGAGAGCTCCCCGGAGCGCACAAACCCATGTGTCCAGGTCCCACTGCTGGGGCAACAGCACTCCAGACAGATGACAGAAGACCAACACTGAGGTGTATTCCTTCCCAGCAAGGCTCCAAACCAGCCTTGTACCCACTGTCCTTCGTGGGGAACCGTGCCTGTGCTCTGGCCAACCCTCCAGGCTGAGGTGTTTTGTAAGAAAAGCAGTCCTTGACAGCCTGGGACAGGTCTTATTTTTAATGAGGCATCTTGCTTTCTGATGAGTCCCATGGCTGTGAGGTACTGAGAACAACGTTCTAGGACTCTGCTCTGTCTCCCTGCCCTGTCTTTAACAACCTGACAGTTAAAAGGAAAATTGTGTCTTAAAAATATGTTGTCTTACTATTGCAGACCCTGGAAACGATGGACACAGGGAAGCCGTTCCTTCACGCCTTTTTCATCGACCTGGAGGGCTGTATCAAAACCCTTCGATACTTTGCAGGGTGGGCAGACAAAATACAGGGCAGGACCATCCCCACAGGTGAGCCAGCTCAGGACTCTCAGCCTCGTCCGGGGTCTCTTAGGGGTTCTGTCTTCTCACTCCTCTAGCTAGCCTCTTCAGAGCAGCCCCGGGTCTTTTCCCCAGAGCATCCTTCCCACACCCAAAAAGGAAATGGCACTATGTCAGTCCTTCCTCTAAGGAATTTTACTTTTGAAATTGAGTTAAAAATCGCTTCATTGTGGAACAGATAAGACTTAGAGCTGACACTTGGTGGGCTTCTGGGTTTCTTTCTTGACTTTTTACTCCTTAAGATCCTTAACCTAGTTTCATGTGAGCACATTCTTCTCTGTTTAATCTCTTTTCCAGATGACAACGTTGTGTGTTTCACCAGGCACGAGCCCATAGGTGTGTGTGGGGCCATCACTCCTGTAAGTATGGCAACTTCTCTAGATAGATCTGTATAGATCCCACCCCATTCCCCTGTGGCCCTTGGAACCAATTTCTAGTGGGTTTTGATTCGATTGCACTGGTATTAATTGAGCATTTGCTCTGGCATGGAGCTTGGTGCTTGAGGATCATCAAGATAGATCAGACCCCATGCCTGCTCTCAAGGGGCTGATTCCAGGAGTACAACAGAAGACACATGGATTCAAACCAAAGGGGTCAGGGATGGCCAGCTCCCCTCGGGCAGTGGTCTCTCAGCTGGGCCTTGAGGATAAGAAAGAGTTGTTCAACAGGAAAAAGGGGTTTCTGAGCAGTAGGAATGGCCTGAGTGAGGGTGTGGAAGTGTCTGGACTACTTGGAGGGCAGTAGCAAGATAGCTGGTGAGATCAGAGCTTAGGTGGGGACAAACTGAGGAAGAGGAGGAGCAGCCAGCAGGTGGTGCTGGCTCAGCATCCAGTATGCCTTGCTTCCCAGGGCCCAGGACTTTATTCACTGGGCCGTGGAGAGTCTGGCAGGTGCTGGGGATGCTATGATGCTGCCATCTATTGGAGGAAACACCAGGCCACTGCACCAGCTTGGGAGGCAGGCGGCAGTGTGAAGAGGGTTGGAGAAGGGCTCTGCAGGGGCCAGGCAGACGTGTCCTTCAGCAACCAGTTTTGAGAGCCGGGAAATGGTCAGGCCAAATGTGCTCTTGCCCATCAAGTTGGGAGGGATCACCTAAAGATGGGTGTAGATTAAGAAAAGAAGAGGGCCTGGGGCCAATCCCACAGACCACCAGGGAATCCCATGGAGAAGTCTGAGCAGCCAGGGTCAGGGGCCTCCCAGGGACGTAATACATTTCCAGAAAGAGACTGTAGTCAATGGGGTCATCTCCTACGTAGGAATTCAAAAAGACAGAAACACAGCTGTTAGATGTGCTCCCCAAGAGAGGCATCGGGGGAGTTGGGGCTAATGGAAAGGGAGCTGGGCACGTGGGGATGGCCCTTCCAAAAGCTGCAGTGAGAGAGAAGGGAGCTGCTACAAGAGGCAGAGGCCAGGAGAAGGTGCAGATTTGCTTGTAGGTGAGGAGAACTGGCATTTATATGCTAAGGAGTGGGGATCCAGAAGAAGAGGGGACCCCAATCACTATTGGGGGAACCCTAAGACAATACCTGCTGTCATTAGCCAACCACACAGGCCCCTGGGAAATGGGATGTTATCTTTGTTGTCTAGTGGTAGGAATTCCAGACAGAGCTGGGGGAAGAAATCCAGCTAGCCATTGGTCAGCCCTGCAGGGGGGACATCATTGGAGTATAAGGAGCCAAATGGACTGTTAGGGGGGTCGGAGGTGAGGCACGGCTAGAATCAAGCTAACTGCGCTCTTGGAGATGCTCAGTTTCATCTCGTCTCATCAAAGATGATACTTAGGCAGCAGTGTAGTGGAGGAAACAAGCCTGGCCGTGAATCCTGGCCTTCGTCTGAGGTACAGTTCCTCTGTGCCTCAGTTCCCTCTTCTGTCAACAGGAGCGGTAATATGACTGCCCCACGCAGGTGTGTGGGGATCAAATGAGTTCAGATTTTGGAACCGCACTTGGCAGACAGTGGACGCTCAGTGGGCGAGAGTGCTTGTCAGGCCTGATGTCACAGCAATTTCGATATCCCTGCCTCTGGGGTGAAAGGATGACAAGAAAGCATTTCCCAAGGTGTATTTCACCAAACACCCATTCGGTGGGGGTTAGTATGTGTTCTGTAAGGAGAGAAAGAGATCCTGTGGCATTTGCGTTTAGGAGAGGTAGGGCTTGTTTCTATGGGACTTTTCAGAGATGTTAACATGCTGATGGCATTGTAAACCTCCAAGAGGAGAAGGTAGTACACCTATAGCAGAATCCTCTTTGCAATGACCACCTATTAGCGTCTCCCAGAATGCAGTTTAGGAGGCGCCAGGCAGGAATGCAGTTCTGATCATCGCATACTCCTACGTTACCTCCTATACCCCAAATCTAAACCATGCAAAGCAAGTGCTCCATGGAGGCATCGCAGGGCCTCCAGGACAGCGTAGTAGTGGATCTGGGCCCCCCAACCACTCTGTGTTCTGCTGCAGTGGAACTTCCCTCTGCTGATGCTGGTGTGGAAGCTGGCACCCGCTCTCTGCTGTGGGAACACTGTGGTCGTGAAGCCAGCGGAGCAGACTCCCCTCACCGCCCTCTATCTCGGCTCTTTGATCAAAGAGGTAAGACATCCAAAGAGAAAATATTCTGTGTCCTCAATTACATTCCCACTCCCAGGAACCAGGCCACCGTCACAAGATAAGTCTGCCCCATGGAGCTGTGCTGTGCGTGCCAGCGCCAGCCGGCTTCCGGCCGAGTGGGAAGGGAATGCCTCCTGGGTTTCACTTGGCAGCTGCTCGTTCCCTCTCCTGCTTGCGGTCGCTGAGCTAGAAGAGACTCCGTTCCTCCCACTGATCCTAATGAGAATACTTTACTCTTATTATGAGTTCAAACCCATGGTTTATGACCAAATATTTTGTCTAGAGAATTTACAGGAGGGTCACTTGGGAGGCAGGTTCTTAGGGCCCTGCACGTGTGGTGTACGAAATGGTCCGTTCTTCTCGTGGGTGGGTGATCTCGCCACTCCCCCTGGAGGGGCTACTGCTGAGCCCCGAGCCTCCTCACCAATGCTCTGCTCTCGGGTGTCCATCCTCTCCGTGGCAACCACCGCGTAGGGAAATGAACAGCCCAAAGGGACACCTTCTTCCAGACACACCTGGCAATGTGTTTCAGTCATTTTGTCCCCAACTCGTATGTTGCAAAGAGTTTTAAAAAGAAACAGGAAGAAAAGAGGGATAGGAAGTAAGATCCATCCACTCCACTTCTCAGCTGGGCTAATACGACCGGAAAGCAAGACCTTTATTACTTAGATGTAAGGCTGCAGAGCCAATAATTGACCAATTTCCCACTTTCCTTTGACCCGTGATGTAGGACCTGATGACATCGTAGTAATGAGACTTACAGATTCTAAAGTCACAACTGTTTAAAAAAGTGTTTAGGAAAACTAAAGACTCAAGCACGATGTTGTAAAATGTTGCCTTACTAAAATAATGTGTTTTAATGAAGACATTGGCATCCCCCAGGGGTTCAGCATGCCCCAGTGGTTCAGTATCCCCCACCAGTTCATTTTTGGTGCTCTAGGTTAATAAAGAGGACCCAGCATATGAGGAGCACCAAGCATGAATGTGAAAGAAAAGTCGCTCCCTACCTTCAGGATGTGCTGGCTCTCGGCGTGACCCAGGTTCAACAGCAGGGATTCTGAGGGAGTGAGACCATATTGCCATTTGGAACATTAATGGGGCAGATTTTAAAAATGAAAGCTGAAGCACAGGAAGGATATTTTGCAGGTACCTCCGAGTTGGGGACTATGACCAAGGTGTCCCTTCTCCCCGCAACACACAGACAGACACACATACACAGACACACAGAGACAGACCCATATAGACACAAACATAAACACACACAGAGACAGACCCATGCAGACACACACACACAGAATGGTGCTCTGCTATGAAACGGCCACTGCCGTTTCGCTCAGAAGCCCTTTAGGGTAGGCAGGGCCGCCCAGAAGGAGGGTGTGTGCCTCGCCCTGGCCCCACCCGCACACTGGCTGACTGGGTCTGGTCCTGGGGTGGCGATAGGAACCAGGCCCAAGCTTCCAGGTGAGGGTGCTGCTCTGCTCAGGGACCTCACCCAACCTCCTCTTCTGAACACCATCTCAATTTCCTCCCAGGTGGGATTCCCTCCGGGCGTGGTGAACATCGTGCCAGGATTTGGGCCCACGGTGGGAGCAGCAATTTCTTCTCACCCTCAGATCAACAAGATAGCCTTCACTGGGTCCACAGAGGTAACCCTCCTCGCTGACTATGGGGGACAATGGCTGTCACTGACAATTCTCCCTTTAGAGGCTAAACTATGATGACCCCATTTTAGTACATATTTGTACTAAAAAAATAGTACATTTTTTAACAATCAGTTAAAAAAAAAAAGTTACTTGTCCAGTTTCCAAACTAAATAAATATCTAATTTATTTACTCAGAAGCCTCAGAAGAAAATATTAATAGATAAGATAAAATTAGAATTGAAATATCCATAGGATAAACAGCATAATCAAGGTTAAAAAATAAGCCTAAGGTGATTGGCAATATTGTAGTACTGATCGTACATTTGAAAGTGTAAACTTTTGTTTCAGAAATTCCATTTTGAAGCAACTACTTAGCAACTACTATTCTCATGAGCATTCAAGGACATACTTTCCAGTATATTGTATCCATCCTATATGATGTTTTACAGCCATTACAATAAGGAAAGCTGTCCATGATCTATTGCTGAAGCACAAAAAAAAAGTAAACTGTAGGAAAGTATATACTATATATACATGTATATACCATTAGTAAAAGGGTGTGTGTAGAGAAATAGAAATTGCCTGGAAGGACTCCCAAAAAATTCTTACTGTGGCCTCCTCTGGGGCAGGTCCTCGGGCATTAACAGAGTGAGGGGAGATAAAAACTTTCCCCTTTAATTTACACACATCTATATGTGGGAATTATTTCTAATGAGAAAGTACTTCTTCTGTACTTAAAAAAATAAATGGATAAAATTTCCCAGGCAATAAGTGCTCCCATCTCCCTCCTAGTTTAGTCCAGCCGGGGGCCCAAGACCCACTCCTATGGCTGCTGGACAATAGCTGGAAGACAGGGGACTGAGGGGGATGGAGGGGCAGAGAGGGTCCTGCCCCCCGACAGCTCCTATGTCTTCCCAGTCTTCTCACCCAACAGCAGAAGCGTCCCTGCCCCTGCCCCTGCCCCTGCCCAGCTTCCCTCTCTAGGTGACTAGAGCTACCCATGGGTCCAGCCGGGTGGGGCTCTCACCAGGCAGCCAGCCTCCTGCACAAGAAGGTGGCTTCTGTGACCCCAGGGATTGCTCAACTGACAGGCGTCTCCCTAAGAGGGGTGCTTCCCACCGAGGCCCCCAGCTGTGCCTCAGCCGCACAAGAGATCACCGGCCCACAGCAGGCTGGTTTGCTTCAGGTACTCTCCCTGGGGACAGTCCTTATCACCTGGATCAGGCCATCCACACCTCCTTCAGGCCATCACCCAGGAGCTGGCCAAGGGACTTCCCTGGCGGTCCAGCGGTTAAGACTTCACCTTCCACTGCAGGGGGGGCGGGTTTGATCCCTGGTCGGGGAGCTAAGATCCCACATGCCTCGCAGCCAAAAATCCAAAACATAAAACAGAAGCAATATTGTAACAAATTCAATAAAGACTTTAAAAATGGTCCACATCAAAAAAAAAAAAAAATCTTTAAAAAACAATGCACTCTCACCTTAGTTTTGAGGAAATAGCCTCAGCCCTGAAAGAGCCTAGCTCTGCCTCCTGCTGGCTATCCAGCGCTAGGCCCCGTGTGCACACTGGTCTCTGAGAGTCTTCCAACTCAGAAGTTGGTGGCACCCGGCCCAAGACAAGTCACTGCTGTGTGCTGGGCCAAGCCCACCTCTAGCGGTGCAGGGGATGGTAGGTACACGCGGGAGGTTGGACATTGCAGTTTGGTGAGTGGTCCTTCCGTTACTTCATAGCGAAGCAATTCTCTCCCTACCCCCTGGGGGCCCTCAGTCTTAGGGTGTGTTTCCCATCCTAAAGGTTAACTCCCCTATTTCCCTAATTCTCAGAGGTTCCCTCAGATTATACCAAAGGACCACACAGACCCACCTCCCCTTGGTCCCTTGAGCTGGACCAGCCTGCTGCCGGGAGGGACAGGCACCAGGACAGGTGATAGCCAGCTCCACCACTAGCCAGCTGTGTGGCCGTGGGCAAGTCACTGGGCCTTCGAAGGCTCCCCGTCCACCCCAGTATGTGGAGCAACTCAGATCCGGGATTCCAGCCGTGTCAAGGTCTGATCCGAGAGGAAATGCTGGGAGAGGCCCGGGGAGTGAGGGGACAGCATCAAGGCCCAGGGTGCCTGGGTAGGGAGGCCGTGGCCCAGGCCATGCCACACTCATGCCTCCAAGCTTGTCCAGAATGTGTGGGCCACATCCAGCTGTGTCCGAGGCTTAATGTGGTATGGTTTTTATCCTGAAGGTTGGAAAGCTGGTTAAAGAAGCCGCCTCCCATAGCAACCTGAAGAGGGTGACACTGGAGCTTGGTGGGAAAAACCCCTGCATCGTGTGTGCTGATGCCGACCGTGAGTCTCTCCCCTTCCAGGCATTGCTGGGGCTTTACAGGACCCGTAAATCTCTCCCCACTTCCTTGCCCAAATCAGAACCAATTGAGAAAGACAAGCACACACACAATGGGGATGTTTCTCCATCTCGGGTTATCCCTCCATAAATAATAGGCAGATGGAGATCCAAATGCCAGCTTTACTGCTGGTAGAAAGTTGCGTTGGAGGAGGACATGTTTCATGTGGTAGCCAGAGAGGCCACCTGTTTCTGCCCTTCATGAGTTTGCCTTCCCTGTCCTTGCAGAGCTGGGGCCAAAGCGGGCTGGGGTTCTTCTCCAGAGCCCCCTGTGTCAGGGGAGAGGGGGAAGGCCAAGAGGAGGAGGAGCAGGGCATGTGCTCCCCCCACAAGCATTCATCATTCTACCCTCCAAGTCGGTACTTCCTATGATGCTTTCAGGCTCTCGAAGACTTGAGATGTTTCTTCCTTCTTTGTCTCAGATCTGACAAAACAGAGGCCAGTGGCAGGTGACCCTTAAAGATATCCTGCTGGCCTGGGTGCTGTCTCTCCCTTCACTACCTCTTCCCTGGGAAAGCCACCCTGCCCAGCAGCTTGCGGGCAGTTTGTGTCTCATGACATAATATTAAAATAGACACTCTTCTTGGTTGTCATGTCCAGAAGAGGGAAGAAAGGGCCACATCAGACATTCATCGACCTGCTGACATGGTCCGCTGCCAGATTTTTCGTGTGACTTCCCAAGTACACTAAAACACCTTTGCCTTAAAGAACAGCCTCCCCCACCTGCCCACTGGTGCCAGGAATTCCTTTCATGGAGTACAAAGCCTTCCACTCCACACTCAGATACGTTTGGAATTGCAAATATCCCTGAGAAAAATGACCCTAGCACGATTTCTCGCCAAGGTGTAAATAACTGGTTTCAGTTCTACTCCTTGAAGCTGGCTTTCAATGGGAGAGAGGACTGCGTGAGGAAACAAGCCCCAAGGAAAGAAAGGGAGGCTGGGTGTGAAGGTGGACTGCTGATTTTTTGCCTGGTTTGGTGCTCCCTAATGGAAGCATCATCAGTGTTGCTAGTGGTCTCTGGAGCCACATGGAACAGTTCTGGGTATTGCCCCACTGTGACCCACATTTGGAGTTCCAAAGAGCTGGACTCCTGTTTTTCATTCTTGTGCCTCCATATCTGGGTGCCCCTTCTGCACCTCAGCTCACCCTCTTTCCCTCCCAATGAGGAAAACTACAGCTAAAACACAGGACTCCTGTCTGAGGGTTGGTTTGATAAGGGTCCTGTGAGCAAGTGAGGTCATGGGCAAGTGAGGTGAGGATGTGACAAGTCTCTGTGCTCATTAGTGCAGTAAAGACACTAAGTCCTGCAGTCAGGGGACCTATTTAACCCCAAACTCCATGGATCGAAAAATCCCCTTTCCCATCCTCTCTGTTTGGGAAGTGCTGAGCAAAATTAATTTCTGAAACGTAGCCGTCCCGGGGCCTGTTTTCTCATGTGGGCAATTAGAGTTGCAGCTGTCGCCAGTCTGGCCTTAACAACTTAATCACTTCCTCTTCCCTCACCGCCCCCTCTCTCCAGTGGACTTGGCAGTGGAGTGCGCCCATCAGGGAGTGTTCTTCAACCAAGGCCAGTGCTGCACGGCCGCCTCCAGGGTGTTCGTGGAGGAGCAGGTCTATGACGAGTTTGTCAGGCGGAGCGTGGAGTTGGCCAAGAAACGGTCCATTGGAGACCCCTTCGACGTCAGGACCGAACAGGGGCCCCAGGTAACCTACTAACGTGTCAGATCTTGAGGTGCACGTCTGGGGGCTGAACCAGGCAGGCCTCTGGCCCTGGCCCTGTACAGCTCTGGTGCTCTGTGACTCCAGGGGACTCCCTTACCCGCTTGCCCAGCCACTTGAGGTTTTTGTTCAGACGCTGATCAACAGTTCAATCCCATCAGGTCTTGGTAGTGTTATGAAATGGGGGTGGACACACAGAGCTCTGCTCTTTGCAGCAGATAATGCTGAGCTCCAGACCTTGGTAGAAGGGAGGCATTCCCGGTTCATAAGTCCATGTGACTGCACCCTCCAGCCAAAGGACCAACCCTTCTCTGAGCCACCAGGGTCCCCAGGAGAGAGCCTCAGGCAGAGGCTGTCTTGCCTGGCTGGCCTCTCTGCAGAAGCGAGTTGTAACCCTGGCTGAAAGGCAGCAGAGTACAGGTGGAGGCAGCAGCTGGACCCAGAGGCCTCAGCCTGGAGGCCCTTGAGCCCATGTGCATTACAGGACAAAGTGACCATCAGAAACCAAAGAATCCCACTGGAAAGGGCTCAGAGGATGGGGATACATCTCCAGGCAGTAGGAACACGTCTCTGGAGACCTGGTTTTTGAAGCTGACGACAGGATGAAAATGATCATAACCACGAGGTTTAATAACCTCTTTAAGAGGGCAGGTCCTGTATCACTTTCTTACTAAGTATGCAGTGCGGCAGATGGATAAATATTTAAAAGAGGGCAGCCTGACCATCCCATGCATTATTGAAATAGAGTTCAACAGCAGCCTACTTTGCTTGTAGCCAAAGTCCTGCTCCAGCCAGGAAATTTCAAATCACATGTCACGACTCACCCAATTTGTGTCTGTCCCGGGAGCTGGCTACTTACCCACTGCGTTGGCACCACGTGTTTCCACAGGAAGCCATGGATCTGAGGGCAGGTTTGGCTCTGTGATTTTGTGAAAGCCACAAGCTCCTTCCAAACCTCAGTTTCCTCATCTGGAAAACAGAGTAATTGATGAATATTATGAAAATTTCAAGGCACTTAATAAGTTTTTATTTTTTAAGGGGGTGGGCATTAAATGGCAGGCTCCCTGATCTAAGTGGCAGCAAATGTCTGTGCATGACTTCAAGCCACATCAGTTAGGTCTTGCTTAACCATCTTGGCTGGGGATGGGGAAGGACCATGTGGAAGAGGTGTGTTTCTGGCTACAGTGCCCACCCCTGCCTTGCCCCATCCCACATGCTCTGTGGATCTGGTGCCACGTGACCCTGGTGCCACGTGACCCTGGTGGAGAGAAACATCTCCACTTGTGGCCAACACTCCGCATCCTGTCAGGCCTCAACCCCAAACCCAGCAGCCAGTGACACCAATTTGTCCATCGGCCTTGGTTGGATTTCAGGTATGAATACAGACATGGCCACAAGTCATTATCGAATCTGCTGTGATTGTAAAGCTAACCCAGAATCCGTGGGAAATATGTGAGCTGATCCCATTCTAAGGAATCCCTTTTACCCCATCATTATTCATAAGTCTCTTTCCAAGGCTTCAGGCTTGACTTTTGAAGCCAGATATAGAAATCTCTTCCAAGACAGCACAGTGGTGTTGATTTCATCAGTGCGTTTGATGCTGCTGCTGAAAGTCCTTTTGAAAACTCACTTAAGCCATCTAACCTCAGCATATTATTTTAGGATGTTGTTGGGTTTTTTTTCTGCCAAAGTGCTTTTTCATCTACATTAATAAGGCTTTACTCCAAGAGGATTTACAGCTGTCTAAATAGTTCTGTCTGTCTCATGCCTGTAAAACAGCTAGTTGACCAGATAGGTGTCCACTGCAGGCAGCCAGAACACTCCAAAATTATTCAGGTTTGTTTGGCAACTGAGCAAAGATGTGCACAGACTCACGCAGGCCACCTGGTGGGGGGCGGGGTCCTGCATCCTCTCTGTCCTCTCCTCTCCAGCAGAGCCACTCACAGCCTTGGCTGTCCGCGGGGCCCTATTTCTCCATCATTGGTGCTGTGCCCTGGCACAGCCTTCACTTCCCAGCAGGTTCTTCTCTCGCACTGTGAGGCACCAGCTGACATTCATGGAGGATTATTAGATCTAAACAACACATTCACACGGACTTGCCAGGAGGAGTTGAGTCTGGACGGTAGAGTTTCCATGGGGACCCACCGCTGGCTTCAGGACAGACAGTCTTGGAGGCAGAACATGGTCAGCAGCCGCTGAGAGTCTGTAGTTTGATGAAGCCCCACAGGCTCTTGGTCTCCAAGGAGAAGGAGAGAGCAATCCTGGCACTTTTAACCCAAGACTTGGTTAAGACTTCCCAGAGAGAAGTTGAGGGAACCTTGAGATATTATGAGATCTGCTGCAGTTTGAGTTACATTTTAGGTGGCAGTACATACACATGGTCAAAACCCAAAAGACATATAAAGGTCAGTAGTGAAAAAGCTTCCTTCCATTCATTCATAGGCATGGTTTTTACCCTTCCGTCCATGGGTATCCTGTGTTCTGAGTTCTTAGAAGAAAATTCTCCAGAATTTCTGTATATACAAGCAAAATTGAGTATGTATACAAAATGTAATATGAATTCTGGTTTCCCTTGTTTTTACTCAAAATATCTATACACAGTACTGTTTTGCACCTTGATTTTTGTCCCCTAACAAGAAACTCGAAGAGCTTTCCATACCATACCAAACCATGGGAACTTTTTTATATGTACATAGACTTCCACTGTATGAATCCAACAGAATTCAAGTAACACGTACTGATGAGTATGTGGGTGTGTGCAGTCACGCACGGTGCCACAGAGTAGTATGTCATTCCACACATACGGAAGGAAATCCACAGGACGGATTGCCCAAGTGGTACTGCTGAGTGAGAGCACATTTATGATTTCTACAAGCATTGCCAAATTACCTTCCAAAAGGATGAACCAACTTACGTTCCTACCAACCTTGTATGAGCTTGCCTGTTTCTCCAGCCTTACTAACAGAATCTGTATGGAGTTTTGCCCATCTGATAGTTAAAAATGATATCTCATTTGTTTTTAATGTACATATATCTCTTATAATGAGTAAGGTAGAACATCTTATCATGTTTAAAGGACATTTATATTTCCTTTTTTATCAACTGTGCATGTGCTTTGCATATTTTTCTCTCGTACTGCTGATCATTTTTTGTCACTTCTAAGAATTCTTTACATACTAGAGAGATTAGTGCTATTTCTATATGACTTGTCAGTTTTTTCCAGTTTGTTGTTTTGCCCTTTAACTTTGCTTATGCTGTTTTCACCTTCTTTTTTTTACGTACTCAAATTTATTAATCTTTTCTTTTGGCTTCTGGATTTCAAGCCATAGAAAGGCCATCAGCACTCCAAACTTATGGAGACATTCTTCCACATGAGAGAATTTGAAAACTTTTTATGACTTCATCTTTCATGATTAAGTCTTTGATCTACCTGGAATCTATCCTGGTACAAAGTGTGAGGTATGGATCCAACTTGGTGTTTTAACACTGGATCCACGTTTCATAAGATGACTGGTCAAGGGGCTTGCATGGTTTGTGCCCACCCCTTCCAAGAAAGCCAGCCTACTCCTCAGGGACAGACAGTCATCCAAATGCACCATTGGGTTTGCTTATTTTTTTATTCAAATTTGCTTAAATTAAACCACTTTTTTATCTGAAAGTCACAGCTACAGCAAACCTATCTAACAAAGCTCTGTCTCTCCCAGCCAGAGGGAGGGGATTTGCAACAGGGTCAGGGTCAAGAACAGGGTTCCCACGGATTCGGGAAGAGGGATCATTTTGGGTGGGAAGAGCACTTTCCCCCTTGAGTCTCCCAGAGAGGTGCCCTTTGCCAGCCGGTCGAATACAGCATCCACAAGCTGGATGTTAGGCTCGTGGTACAGGGTACACCCCAGCCCAGGAGACCCCTAAACAAGGTGACAGAAGATGGAGCCCTTCTGATGAGCTGGCTCCCCATCAACCAGGAGCAGCCCCTCTACCTCACCTTGCGCCTCTACTCTGTGTCCAGGGGTGATGAGTAAGGTGGTCAGCTTTACGTCTCACTTCTCTGCACTGTGGAGGGAGAATTCCAATAACTGTTGGTGCCCTAGGAGCAGGGTGCAGGGTGGCCAGTTAGAATACATGGCACCCAGTTCAAATAAACAGTGAATACATTTTTAGCGTAAGTGTTTCCCAAGTATTGTTTGGGATATGCTTATACTTTAAAAATCATTCATTGTTTTTCAGGAATTCAAATTTAATTGGGCATCCTGTGGTTTTATTTGCTAAATCTGGCAACCCTAGAAGGATGCAAGAGTTAGAACAAAGAATGTGACCACTTCAGATCTTGTTTCACCCACGGATTTGCTTAACAGCATGGAGGGGGTCAGACATATGAATAAACCTACACCTGGAGAGGATGAGAAAAGCCCATCTCTCCCCTGCTCCAAAGAGCCCAGATTTGTGCATCGGAGGAATATTTGCATACAGGGAACATCTGGTCCATGAATTTTTTCTTGGCCAAAACATGATGGGTAGGACAATGATCACATAGGAGGCCATTGGACACATAAGTTGGTTGTCACCTCCCAGAAGGAAGCCGGGCTTACCTCTCACTGTTTTGCAGATTGACCAGAAGCAGTTCAACAAAATCCTCGATCTGATTGAGAGCGGAAAGAAGGAGGGAGCCAAGCTGGAATATGGGGGCTCGGCCACGGAAGACAGGGGGCTCTTCATCAAACCCACTGTCTTCTCAGAAGTTACCGACACCATGCGGATCGCCAAAGAGGAGGTACTGGGGCTGCAGGAAAAACCATGTCCCGTGGGGCCCTGTGCTGAGCTGGGGCCCGGGGGGTGGGGAAGGGGGCTGGGCCTTTCAAACCGGAGTCTTCTCCAGGACCCAGGGATCCCAGAAATCTTTGTGAAGGGACTGTTTTCCTTTTTCCTGTGGCCTTTTCCCTCTCTTTAGGGGTCCTTTGGGAAGCCGTCCTGCTCCTGGGACCCCTGAGCCCTGTGTAGAGTTTGTCCTAGCCCCCAGTTCCACGCATTGCTCATCATCTCCAGGGAACAACAATCCCTCTTCTGTCTTCTAACATGTCCTCAGGTTAGCCAAGGGTGGAGGGCCATTGCAACCTGTGCATTTTGTCAGGAATAGAGCCATGGATTCAGGGCCCAAAGCTGCCTTCAGTTCCCCCAGACCAAACTTAAATGACAAGTGTTCATTCCAAAAACGTGTTCTGGCTAGAAGTCTCTTTGAAGTTTTCCATCATGAGCATCCTTAGAAATGGTGGAAATTAAGGTGACCCCCCCAATAAGAGTGTAATTCTAACTGTGTCTTTCAGTGCCACTGTTAAGCTAGTTAGAAGTGGTTCCCACCTGAGTCCCAGGTGCTTGGACCCCGGAATGTGGCCTTTTGGGGCACATGAAAGAGTGAATCACTGCCGAAGTCTTCCTGGTTCGAGCCTATTATACACTTTCTCCTTGAGATTTTTATGGGTTACTAACTGTACCCTGATGGCATGAGACTCAGCTCTTTAAACCTCTCTATGACAAGCTCCATGGGAACCAGGGCAGGTATTTCAGCAGGCTGACCCTGTCCTGCTGGGCTATGGTGCCGAACATTGAATCAGTTACAAGCTCCTTTCAAAATCACCTTTAAATGTTCAGCCTGTAGCTCTTTCCTTTCCTTTGTTATGTTGTAGATGGTGAGGAACACTGCCTCATTCCCTCCCCTGGGAGTTATTAGGGAAACATTTTAGGTCATCTTCATTGATAGAAAATGCAGCACCAAGAGACCAGGACCTGCAGTCTGTGCCTGCAAACACCCTTCACAATAACTTTCCAAGAATGACTTCCAAGGTTTTGTCTTCAGTGCATCCCAGCATGCAGGGGCTCCTCCAAAGCTTGAAGCTGGGGCTTCTAGAAGCCCTGACCACATTGAGAGAGCTTCGACCCAACGTATTATTTTGGTTGTTATTTTTTATTTTTGTTTAATTCAGTCTTTCCCTTCAGATTTCAACCATCACACAGCTAAAAAGATGTTTGGACTCTCTCCTTCAGTTATCCTCTTCGTGCGTGTGAGCACTGTGGGTGTTTTTGAAAAAAGCATAAACGAAGGAAGTGCCTGCTCAGGTCATACATGCTTCATTCCAGCAGCCTCTCACTGCCATTCTTCCAATTAATCATAGATTTTTGGACCGGTGCAGCCAATACTGAAGTTCAAAAATATCGAAGAAGTGATAAAAAGAGCAAATAGCCTTGAATACGGACTAACAGCAGCTGTGTTCACAAAAAACCTCGACAAAGCACTGAAGCTGGCTTCCGCGTTAGAGTCTGGAACTGTCTGGTGAGTAGAGCATGAGTGCTCGGCCCCCTGAGCTGCCGGCCAGCTGGCTTCCTTACCCTTCTGTTAACAGAGAGCTTTTAGTCGTATATTATGTGCCAAGCACTGTCTAAGCACTTTGCTCCATCCTCGTGACCACCTTCTGAGAGGGGTACTGTTATCACCCCCATTTCACAGATGAGGAAATCAAGAGACAGAGAGACTGCGTGACTTGTCCAGGGTCACACAGCTAGTACGTGGCAGAGCAGAGCTCAGGACCAACTGTCCAGCTCTGATGCCCATGCTCTTGACCACCGTGTTGGGCCACCCCTTATTTTTTATTCTAGTTCTAAGAGCAGCACGTGCTCTTGTGCAAAGTATGGATGAAAGTCCCTGTTTCACCAATAATTCTGCTGATTACACTATCCTCATTTTAAAGATAATATTAGAAGATAAATATGAATTGGAGGCCAAGAAGCAGGAGAACTTTGAGGTCAGGCCTATCTCATTTCAGAGCTAATTCTTATTCCCTTCGCCATAATTTTCCTCTCCCTTTTTCTCCCTTTGTCATTCCCTTCCTACCCCAGTGAGAAGCTTTATACTTCAGAATATTCAATTTTAGTTTCTGGTGGTAAGAGCAAGAAGGCAGAGATCAAAAACACTGTTTTCATGGTTAAAACCTTGACAAAAAGTCATCCTTTAGGTGACGCTCTACACCAAGTGCCTAGTAACTGCAACACCTGAGGTCCAGCTTGGTCCTCTCCTGGTGACCCTGAGCCTCTCTTTATTCTCTCTCCAGGATCAACTGCTACAATGCCATCTACGCACAGGCTCCATTTGGTGGCTTTAAAATGTCGGGGAACGGCAGAGAACTGTAAGTGTTTCTGTCTCTCCATGCCTGTCCGCAGGGCCGACAAAAGATACCCTAGGTCCGCAGTGTATGGTGAATGGTGGCCCGCCCTCCAGTCCACTGAGCCCTCCCCTGTGCTGTGCTTTCCCCCTGGGCTGGGCCGTGTCCCCCATCTTCTCTCCCCTTCCTGCCCTTCCCTACCCTCATCCTCACGCCACCCCAGGACCGACCCCCAGCCTCAGCATATGTGTCCTCCCCAGCACCCATCCCATGTGGAGATGTTCAGTAGGTACTTGACCTAGGCCCACTGCAGGACAGGGCAGAGCTGGGAAGTGCACTTTCCACCAGACGTGGGATGTCATTACTCAATCAAACCCTGGCCCTCAGCAGGGAGGATGGGCTCTCTCCCAGGTCAGGCTGTGGCCCTTCTGCCCACTAGCAAGTTCCCAGGGACAGACCGTGGGTGACTCTCGCTCCTCCTCAGTGCCTCTTCAAAGGGATACTGCAACATGCCAGGCCTCCGAGCCTCTGTCAAACCCACCACACACTCCTTCATGGTGCCCTTCTGTCTTGCCCTTTGGGAGGCTGTGCTCCATAGACCTAGACTAATGGATGGGTCTTCCGTGTCTGGCCCAAGATGAAAGGCCCAGGCCTAGAGCTGGATGGAGCGTTCTGGGGGTGGGCACGCTGTGGTTTCCAGCCAGATGCTGCCTTCTCTCCCACATCTTTCTTGGTGGTCGTTGGGGTTTTATTAGCCTTTGTGGACAAATAGCTTGTAGGATCAATCTTCCCAGGGAAACCATCTGTGACAACACACAGGGTCATTCCTGGAACATCTCAAAGGACTCCGAGCTCTTCCTCTTATTTAAACAGTTTGTATTATTTATATACAGATGCATCACTTCGTACTTATTTGTACATCTTCCAGTAGGAGCACTCAAATGCTTCCCCTTGGCTTGGGCCTTAGTGGGGCCTTTGGGCAGCTACCCTTCCAGATTCTTAATCAAGATGTATGAAGGAATGAACGGGGCTGGCTTCCATCCCTGAGCAAATGCTCTTGACCAGTCTCCAGGGAATTCGGGGCCCTTCCCCCTTCTCATTCCTTCTTTCTCATTCATCCTGACTCGTGGCAATACACCAGAGCCATCTGAACATCTGAGTAGAGTGTGTCCATTTGTGTCCCCGTAATTCCTAAAATTGGTTTCCCCTTCCAGAACCTCAGTAAGTTCTTGGCCATGAAGACCCTTTACAGAAACCTTGTTCCCTCTGCTGAATGGCTTGTTTGTGTTGTGTTCTGTGAGCCTCTGTTCATTACCTCTTCACACTCACCTGTCCACGAGGGACATGAGACCTGGGCTGGGGTTACCCGCATCACCACTAGGGCCCACCAATAGCACTGGCCACAGCTGACATTTGCTGAGCACGGACTCTGACGACCTCTATCTGAGAGCCTTGCACATGTTAAGGCATGCCATCATTACAACAGTCCCGGGGATAATCTGAGTCCATTCAGGCTGCTGGGACAGAATACAGTAGACTGGGTGGCTTAAACAACAAACATTTATTTCTCCACTTCTGGAGGTTCAAGATCCAGGTGTCTGTTAAGGACCCTCTTCCTGGTTCACAGGCAGCCGTGTTCTCTCTGTGTCCCCATGGAGTGGAAGGGAGGAAAGTGTTCTCTGGGGTCTCCTTTATAAGGACACTAATCTCATTCATGAGGGCTCCACCCTCTTGACCTAATCACCTCCCAGAGGCCTCACCTCCTAATTTCTTCACATTAAGGATTAGGGCTTCAACATTTGAATTTCAGGGGGACACACATGTTCAGTCTACTGCAGGTAGGTACTACTGCTACCCCTGTTTTTGGATGAGGAAACTCAGGGGTGCCCAGAGAGGACCTGTGCCTTCCCCAGGTCACACTACCAGTAAGTGACAGAGTTGGGATTGAACTCTTAAACCCACCATACCACAGGGCCTTGCTCAGCAGGGGTCACCTCTGTGAGCCACCTGGGATGAAGCCAGCCAGGGTATGCAGGGTCATTTGTCTCCTCGCTCTGCTGCTTCAACCAGTCAGGTTGTGACAGCTGGGGGACCCAGAACCCCACAAGGCCCTCCTCGCAGAGGCCAGGCACAGCCTCCTCCCACAGCAAGAACTTCAGTCCCCAAAGCAGATGTCCTTGGATGCAGGAAGGGTGTGTGGGGCCCACCTGACTTCTAGGCAACTGACTCACACCCACTATTCCCTCACTGCCTTTCTCACCTGCGTCTCCCTCCCCATCCCCGGTGGCACCGCCTGCCCGCTGCAGAGCAGGGCCGGGGAGTATCCGCTGCACTCAGTCCATGTGTCATCCTACCGGTTAGCCACAATTGGGACTTTTGTGGATGTCTGTTTTTTCGACTCTTGGCATATATTTTCCCAAAGCTTTTGATAAAGTACTTTAACATAATTCACAAGGAGACTGGAAACTGGCTTGAAAACCAATTTCCGTTTTCAGTTGTCTCTAATTAATGTCTTCACGTTGCAATAAGTTCCCCTTTTTTATGCTGGAGCACTATGCGGTGGATTCCATGGTTTTCCCCATCCCTGGCCGCCTGGGCGGGGCTGGCTATCTGCCGCCCACCCACGTACCCCTCTGGGATCTCTCCCTGTACAGGTCTTGGGATGAAGCCTGCAATTTCTCTTCCTCCTGGACACTTTTCTTAGTTCTTTGTTTTGCTTTGCAATATAGTAACAAAAAAGATCCACACTGTAGAGACACATGGAAAGTCAAGGTCTCCCTCCCTTGACCCTCAGTCCCATTTGTTAGAGGTAACCACTGTCCCATCATCCATTTTATTTATTTTGTTCACTTGTTCATTTGTTCACTGGCATATATTTACTGAGCACCTTTGATACCCCAGGCATGTGCTAGGCTCTGAGCACACAGCAGTGAACTCTATAAACAGCAGTGCCAACGCCCCCAACATTCTGGTGAGGTCCAATGGGAGAAAGGCTGAGCTTATGGATAGTGAGCGCCAAGGCGGTCACAACTGGGTGAGAAACCATTTAGGAAGTGCCACAGGGGGTCAAATAAGAATGACAAGAACTTGAACTAGGGCAGTGACTGCAGGAATAAAAAGAATGAGGTGATTCATGCACTTAATCTTACAGGAGTGATTTCATATTGGACTTACTAGTTATGTGCTAATTCAACATGATTTTATCACTTGGTTTGCTTTTCTTTTCTTTATGCAGTTGAGAAATCAGTAACTACTTTGAATTTTTACAGTGCAATACTATGTGCTCATTTTTAAAGGTTATTGTACATTTTCTATGCATACAATGGATGTAAACATGTATTTTTTTTCTGTTTTCAAATGACTTGGGAGGAAAATACTTTTTGCTCTTAAGAATGGGTTTTGGATATCCTATCCTTCTTTTTATTGGTGGTCTCCTATGATGGACTTTTGAGTTATTTCCAAGGGGTTTTGCTGCTACAGACAATGCTGATGTTCTTTCTTGCGCATAAATCTTTATGCACTTGTGGGAAATTGTTCTCAGAATAAATTCAGAAAATTGGATAATCCAGCACATGAAAAATGGGCTCCCACTCTTTTGGTTTGCATTCCTCTAATTGTAAGGGGTTGAGCACCTTATTAACACTTATTGATAATCTTTATTTTTCTTCTGCAAACTGACTATTCATGTCTTTTGTTGATTTTTCCTTTTTTTTTTTTTTTAAATTTGTTCGTAAGAGCTTTTTGTGCATTAAGGAAAACAGCAGTCTGTTTCTCACACAGTGTTGTAAATGTAATTTTTTTCTAGTTTATAACTTGCCTTTGGGTTTTTTAATGGAGTTTTCTGCTCTGCAAAAGTTGAATTTAGCATTCTGTATATGGCTTTTATATTTTGTTATGTTTAGAAAAAATTACAAAATAATTCACCCATTATCATGTATCATTCTTGAACTTCGTTTTAGGACACTACCAAAGAGCTCAATGACATATTAACAATAAAATAATAATATTACTTTCTACCATTTACTTTTTACCTAGCACATAGTAGGTAAATTTGCTCTATTTGAATCAACTCTAATCATTGTAACTATAGGGAGGTGATGGTATTCCCATTTTACAGATGATGATATTGAGGCTCAGGGAAGGCAAAAAAACTTGCCTAAACTGCATAGATCCAAGCCAGTAGTTATCCAGCTTGAGCTACCTCAGAATCCCATGGCTTGTTAATCCCCTGGCTGTTAAGGCACAGATTTCTGGGCCCCACCCCTAGGTTCCGTAGATGTATTAATTTTCTATTGCTGCTACAATAAATAACCACAAAATTAGTGGCTTAAACAACGTTAATGTATTATCTCACGGTTCTGAAGGATAAAAATCTGACACGAGTCAGCTAATTAGCAATTTTAGTTCCATCTGCAACCCTAATTCCCCTTTGTCATATAACCTAATATTTTCAAAGGTTCAGAGAATTAGGATGTGAACACCTTGAGGGGGGCATTATTCTGCCTACCACAGTAGGTCTAGGGGACCTGAGTCTCTGCATTTCGAGCAAGTTCTGAGGTGAGGCTGGTGCTGCTGGTCTGGGGGCCACACTTTGAGAAGCACTGGTCTAAGGGATGAGATGGGATTCTGTCTCGAGTGTTTCTAGCTACAGAGCCTCCATGGCCACCTCTTTTCCTAAACAGGTACACACTCTTATTTACATAATGGCAGAGCAAGTGTTGTAGAGGCTTTTAAATTGATCCAAAGCCACCTCTCGGTTCTGGGAAGGGGATCTGCCCTAAGGATGACTCATGATGCCTGAGAAGGGTCACTGGACTCTGCAAGACTTAAGGAAAGGATGTATACCAGAAACACGGACTCAAAGGCTATGGACTCCCTCGTGCCCTCTCTGCTAACGTCCGCGCCCCTCGCCGCTCCATACTGGCCTCATTCTTCTTACAGCTGGTCCCCAGCTCCAGGTCCTCTATGTCCCTGCCCATCATGGATGCTCTGGCCACATACCCAGTCAATAGCTTCGGGCCTCTGCCTCTTCTGTCTCTTCAAGCAGCTCCACCCAGGGATTTACCACTTTGTTTTAAATCCCCTTCATCCTTTGAAGGCAAACCCTTAGTCCTTCTGAATATTTCAGAAGCATCACACACACACAAAACTTGACATTTAACCTTCAGTTACATATCCAGGTACTTAAGCTTACTAATGGTCTTACAGTCCTTAGACTCTATTAAGTCCTCACATTCTGGCCTTTGCACAGACTCCAGACTGCCCAACAGAGTACTAGCCCGTGAAGTATTAGAACTCGGTTCACACAGAATGGCTAAGTGCCTGCCCATGTTATATCTCCCTCTTTTCTGTGATCACAGAGGTGAATATGCGCTGGCTGAATACACAGAAGTGAAAACTGTCACCATCAAACTCGACGACAAGGACCCCTGAAGGAAAGGCAGGCTCCTTCCTCAAACATCTGACAGCTGAATGTGGCAGATCTAACTTGCTGAAGAGAAACCTACATTCTGACCTTCCTGGGATACTTTCTTCTGGAGACTTTAAATCTACTGGATTTGAACGATTTTTATTTTCCTCTCACACTCCTGTTTTATTGACCAAAATGTTGTGTGTGAAATTGTAGTCCTGCCTGGGGATGGGACTAGTGGCCATTTCTGTTTTCCACTTTCCACCAGATCCCGGGGACAGTGAGGAGGCTCAGGGTGTAGTCAACAGGAAGTGGTATTTGAAGTGTCGAGCAGTAGCTTAAAAATGCTTTGTTGACTCTGACTCCAGTAAGAATTTGGAAAAGAAAATCCCTGCGTGTTCTGCAAACAGGGCTCTGTACCTGCGGGTTCCTCAGGGTTACCTGCCCACAGAACAAGCCCCTCCTACCATTCAGTGGGAAGGAATAGCACTAAGTTTTAAAAACATTTAAAAACAAGGTTGGGAGTATCAGATGTGGGGAGCTTTGGGGAAGCAAGTACCATGGAAGGGTCCTGAAGGCCTTGGGTGTGAACGGTCTTCAAGGACCGTATCTTGACATTGACAATGGGACTCAGCTTAAAACCAATACTGCCTTTGGAATGTGACCAAATCAACAGCCCAAAGAGCTTATCTAATGCTATGTCATTGTCTATCTTAACCAAGGCACTTTCTTAGGCAGGAAATGTCGCTAGTGTCACCATCGCTGCTAAAGACCCAGTGCTCTGACACTACAACAGTATAGCAAATCCTCGGATCATTAAGTCCCACATTTTACAAATTAGAGCCATAATTTGCTTTTCCCAATTATGCATTTCTACCACTTGCCTATGTAGTTTTCCTTTTCTCCAGTTGGGGTATCAACACTTTAGATTAGTAAGACATACACAACTGAAAAGACTGCTGTTATAATACAGCCCTGGTTTTTCAAAGTCCTATTTTGATATTAATTAGTGATTGATTAACAAATAACATCTGGACTTCATGGAGGAACTGGGTCTGCTACTACAGTGGCCTGAGCACAGCAATAACAGGTTGTGAATTTTTCTTTTCCTCTTTGTGTATCCAAAGGATGTGCCATTCCAAGTTTTAACTTGGAAAACTGAAAGTGTTCCCATATAGCTTTAAAAAAACAAAACCAAACTGAAATTGTTTTATTCAGATACTTTTACTATTACTAACTAGTACTTTTCTAACGGTGCTTATGTTTGAGAATTAAGTTATGTTTGAGAATTAAAAAGGGGCGGCAGTAATAAAATGGAGGTCAGTGTCAAAACCAGTGTATGTATAGAGAAAGTCTTATGTGAAGTGAGGTTATCATTCTTGTTGGAAATATGCACTATGCAATTCACCTTCTCTCAATCAGTTAACACATCCCTTAGACTATCAGTAACTTGTTAAATCAGGATTTGACTTCATACACTGAATTTTCAGGATTTTATCTCAAGTAACTATAAACACTAACCTTGATAGTAATACATTAGAGGGTTCTTATTCTTTCATTGTACAATAATGCCTTTAATATGAAATGCTACATTATTTATAATGGGTATAATGTATCTTTTTATAGTTGTAAGTAAACAGAGGTGATGTATTTAACCTTCTGTAATATACTGTATTTATCTATATAGTATTAGATTTCACTTCTGTTAAGGTTCACTCCTGTGGTATGGTTTAAAAAATCTACTGGCCTGGGAATTCTGACCCTAACTGCAGATTGTGTTCAACAATGCAACAACTATAAAATAAAATCAGATATTTGAGAAAATTATGTTTTTTCGTTTAAAGATCAGACCCCTTTTAATTCTGAGGTTGACCTTTTTCTTAGAACTTTGGTACAAAATGGCTTGTAATAAAGTGGTATCAATCACTTAAGGACAAAATTACATTTGCTCAATCCATCAAGTCCCATGCTTAGCTTGAGTGTGAAACTCACTTCTATGGTTTTGGGGGTGGACCAGGCAGCAAGCTTGGCCTCAGAGGCTCTGCATCTTAGTTGGTGAAGTTGAAGCTGTCATCTGAGCTGACTGAGTCCCTTTTTATCATAAAGTGATGAGGAGATGTGAGTGTGGGAAATGGTGGGGAAGATCGCACGGGGATTTAGGGAAAACACTGTATCCTGCAACTGTGTGCACATGCATCCATTTTTGCCACTTTTCTCCACGAGGATCTCGGTGTCTGGGTTTAACTTACCTAAAGTTTCTAAGGCTTCAAACCAGTAAGCCTCAATCACCAAGTCATACGCTGACACTGAGGTTGGATCAAGAACATTCCTGTATTTGGTTAGCTCCACCAAGTTCAACCATGCCTCTCGTGTTGACAGTCCATATCATTTTGGCCATGTAGAGGTAAAGCTCCACCCTTTCAGAGAAAATTTAAGGGAGGCTTGGATCAGATCCCTTTTAATATATGCACTTGTGTATGCTTTAATGCATTTAGAAACTTCCCATTTCCCAATCAAAATGTGAGCCGAAAATTCAAGGAAAACGGCATTACCTTCATTTGGTTTACCATGAAGGTAACCATTCTGAGGACATATACTGGCTGTGGTGTGTGTACATGTGTGTGTGTACACACCTGCCCTTGTGTGCCTGTCAGGGTGGGGCACAGTAGGTTGGCACATTCTTTAAAAGTGGACCCTTTGGAATGCCCTAGCTTCTCCTGATGGTGGACCAAGCCCTTTTAATGTTCTTGCTCCTAGCATGTGGCTGACTTGAGCTTGAAGGTGGATAATGAGGGACATTTTTTAAGTATCCAAAGAGAAATGTCTGAGGAAACAGAATACCCAGCTGAAGGGAGGTGACTAGAAGAACTGAGGGGTCAGTCAATCACCTCACCTTCAAAAAGCAGAAAGGGTAGGTCAGGGAGGTAGCGTCCAACTGACCCCACCTTAGGAGGGGTCATTCCAACATGAGATGCTGGTCAGCGGGGGTCAAGAAAAAGCGGAAAGAAATCTTAACTGACCTGTAACAGTCACCTCATGCAAACCTCTAACACATGCCAATGGATAGAGTTAAATGCTGGGATACAACCAGCTCGAAACAGGCCACCCATGTGACGAGTGTCCTGGCTATTTTCTACAGTGGAGACATTTCCAAGCCAATTCCCAAGCTCATTTAAAAGGGAAATTGCCCTGAGAAAACCATAATTCAAAAAGAGTCATGTACCACAATATTCATTGCAGCACTATTTACAATAGCTAGGACATGGAACCAACCTAAATGTCCATCGACAGATGAATGGATAAAGAAGATGTGGCACATATATACAATGGACTATTACTCAGCCATAAAAAGAAACGAAATTGAGTGATTTGTAGTGAGGTGGATGGACCTAGAGTCTGTCATACAGAGTGAAGTAAGTCAGAAAGAGAAAAACAAACACCGTATGCTAACACATATATGGAATCTAAGGGGGGAAAAATGGCTCTGAAGAACCTAGGGGCAGGACAGGAATAAAGACGCAGACGTAGAGAATGGACTTGAGGACACGGGGAGGGGGACGGGTAAGCTGGGACGAAATGAGAGAGTGGCATGGACTTTTATACACTACCAAATGTAAAATAGGTAGCTAGCGGGAAGCAGCCGCATAGCACAGGGAGATCAGCTCGGTGCTTTGTGACCACCTAGAGGGGTGGGATAGGGAGGGTGGGAGGGAGACGCAAGAGGGAGGAGATACGGGGATATATGTATATGTATAGCTGACTCACTGTTATAAAGCAGAAACTAACACAACATTGTAAAGCAATTATACTCCAATAAAGATGTTTAAATAAGTAAGTAAGTAAGTAAGTAAGTAAGTAAATAAATAAATAAATAAATAAATAAATAAATAAATAAATAAATAAATAAATAAATAAATAAATAAAAGGGAAATTGAATTGCCCCCATCCCCGTGGGCTACGTCAGCTCCCTGGTCTGCGCACTGGGCGTGTGCTTCCTCACGGTGTCGCTAGATGGCAGGGCCGCGCGCCTTGCATGGGGCGCCGCACCGCCATCGCCGGGCTCACCCAGAACCGTGGACGCCACGCCCTGCAAATTATTAGGGACTTTTCGGTAGCAATCATACTGCCTCCTTTTGCATATTGGAATTAGAACCGCAGTGGTGAGGGCAGGTTGAAAAACTGCACCCACCCTTTTGGAAGGGAGTCTGGTCTAGGAGAGCTGGAGGGGCAGCCTCTAGGGAGCAAAGCTAAGCTGCCCCGTGGCCCCCTCGGCAAACAGGGGCCCAAGGAGCTTGTCCAAGTGGTCACTGCCCGGATTGTCTGAAAGGTCATGGGTGGGGGTGGGGGTGGGGCTGCAGCTGCCCGGCTTTTGTTGGGGGCAATTTGTCTCTGTGCCTTGAGAATGTTCCAGTCATAACATTACATAGGAGGAGCCTGGGGTGCGGGTCCTGCCAGGGTGCAGAACCATCCGCTTTTTTCCAAGCAGGCTTCTCTTTCTCCGGTGGGCACGTGGAGCCGAATCCGATGCCTGCCTGCAAGCATGGACGTGCATCTTTATGATCTGCGTTTGGATAATGCCCTCAATGGTGGGAACATACTTATATTAGGTTGAAACATAATAAATTGCCTACACTCCCTCATGTTTAACTACCACACCACCCACCAAAAAATCCCCAATTTAAAATGATTCACCAGTGACATCTTTGTATATATCCATAATTAAAGTAGTAAATTCATGTGGTGGAAGGGGTTCCACCTTCCACCAAACTGGAATAGTTTGCAAACTATTAAAGCTTTAAAATTACGTATTTCTAGTCTGCTCTATAAAGAGTTGTACACAAATGAATATTCCCGTCTTTTTAATATTTACTGCCAGAATCTACGACCCACATATAGTAGTCAGAAGTTCATCAGCGAATCTTGCTGCTGAGCCGAACAGAGGGGCAGGGAAAGCTGGGTTGAGCCGAAAACCAACCAATCTCACCGCTGCTCCTGCCCCGCGTGGAGAGCAGGGTACCCAAACCTGGAGGAGACCTCGCGCTAGAAGGGCCCGCGGGCCCTGTGGTCACCCGAGCGGGAGCAGTGAGTGTGATCACCCGGGGTTTATGGTGAGGGAAACAGAGGCTGGCGGCCGCAGGGACTCCTCGTGCCCATTGTGGGGAGGCCTCTCAGCGGCTGACCCTCGCCCTGCTCGCTCTTCGCGCCGCCCGGCGCCCGCCCTCCTCAGGATTGAGGAAGTGTGTCTGGCCCAGCCCGGCCCCGGCGCGCGGCCCGAGGCGCAGGGGCGGAGGGCAGAGGGGCGGCCCGGCCCCGATCCGCCGCTGTCCTCCCGGCCCGCGCGCAGCCCCGCGTCCCAGGCGCCCGCGGCCCTGCCCGCAGTCGCCGCAGGTAAGTGCTGACCCGGCCCGCGCCCCGTCGTGGACCCGCCGCCTCCTGCTGCGACCCCGCGTGGAGCCCTGGGCCCTGCAGCCCAGGCCCGGGGCGCGGGGCGACCCCGGGCTCACGGCCCCGCCGCCTCCCGCTGCGCTCGCGGGGTGCCGGGTGTGGGGGCCCAGGCGGGGAACCCGAGGCCTCGCGGGACGGCACCGGGGCGGGGGGAGCAGACACCAAGCAACAAAAGGAAAATACACCAGGACGTCTACACATTTCCTCCGCCTTGGGAGAAAACCCCTTCCTTCAAGTTGGAGCGGGCCGTGTGAGCGCGCGTGTGTGCGGGAGTGTGAGTCTGAGTGTGTGGGTGTCGGAGAGGCACTGCCCGGGAGGCTCTCTGCCGGCACGGCCTGGCAATGCGAGACGGCCGAGCGCCTTCGCCCTCCGCTAAGTCCGGGGCACGCTACTCGCCCGAGGGTCCGGATAAAACCCGCCATCTCCTTGGCGGTCTCTGCGGCCGACCTTCCAAGGCGGGGGGCGCAGATGAGTGCGGTCGGGGGTGGGGGAAGGCTGGGGGTCGGAGGGAGATGGTAACGGCGGAGTACAGGGATCTCTGCGGTCGGTCCACCCTGCTCCTTCACGTTCTGAGGCCATGAAGTTTTTCTCCCACAAGCACATCACCCTGCAAGGATCAGAAAAGTAGAAAAACAGGAGCGTGCAGTTTTGTTTTTAGCGAGCCTCTCACCAAATGCACTGTTTTGAGAGTTTGCTACTCACTCCCATTGTATCCAAATTCCCCGGGCATTAAAGGGGCAACTAGAATATACACGGTTTTGAAAAATGTTTAACATTCAACTCCTTTTGTGGTCTGACTTAATTATCTTTGTTTATGTCCTGGAAGAATAAAAAATTAAGTTAAAAACATACAAACCTCACACCTAATGTGTCCCTACAGGAGGTTTGGGGCTCTGCCAAACCTCTCCCACCCCCAGGCTTCCACACCTCAGGTAGTGGCCCGTAGTAAACGCAGCTGCTCAGATAAAAAACGTGGGAGTTGTCTTCCATCCCATTCCCTCGTCCCTTGAATTCAGTTGTTAGCAAGTCCTGTTGGGTCTACTTCTCACATGTGTCCAGGTCCATTCCCTTCTTTCTCACCACCCCACCTAGTGCAAGGTACTAGCATCTCTTTCCTGTACAATTGCAGTAATTCCCGCCCCCCACCCCCATTCTCTATTTGGCAACCAGAGTAATTTATTTTTTGAAAAAAGGTAAATTAGAGAGTGTCAGTCCTCTGCTTGGAACCCTTCAATAGCTTCTTCTTGTGCTTGGCATGAAATCCAGAAGACCTCCTTCCCTGCACATCCCCCAATTGATCTGGCCTCTGCCATCTCAGACCACCTGGCCATTGCCTCCCCACCCAGCCAGCCTCGCCAAACCCAGCCTCACTCTCACATCCCTCTCCCTATGTCCTTCTTTCGGTTGCCACTGTCTGTGTTCCTACTTTATCTGTTTAATTACTCCTTTAATTTACCTGGAAGTCTCTACTGGCACTCCAGGTGTCAGAGACCCTTCCTATGTGCCTACCTTGCTCACTGCTTCATCTTTACTCCCAGAGTTGTCCAGGAGGCACCAAATGCATGCAGGTATAGAGACTGAGTGGTGAATGGACAGCCTTAACTTGTTTGTGGCTTTAGACTCATGAAAGGCTTCTGTTCTCATCTGGGATTGAGAACTACACATTTCTCCGGTTTGTAGCTCTGTAATATTTTGATGTCCACAAATGCATTAAACACATTTTGTAGGTCAATTGTTGACCAATATTGGTCAAGGGATGCCAATAGTGCAAAGGGGTGTCTCAGACCATGGGCCAACCATCTTGACCAGGCTTTTCAAAAAAGAGCTGGATGATAAGAGCATTTCTAACACATTTCACTTGCAAGTGTCTTCCAGCTCTTTGGCAGTGGCAGCCCTTTCCAAGCCTCCTGAAAAGACAAGTGAGCAGGTTCAGGATGTTTCTTCCATGTCAGAAAGTTTACTTACTTAACTGTGTCCTCCCCACCAGCTGTAAGTTTCATGAACTCATGAAGCTCACCCCCCATGGAAAGGTCCCAATAAAAACATTTGTAGAAGGAATATCAGGTTCCTTTTTTTCTTTTCCATCAATGGTGAGGTTTTGAAAATTATTAAAATAATTATTATTGCCGGACACTTCTTGAAACCCTCTTTAGGATATATATACTGTAATGTAAAGAAAACATGTAACTTGCCACCATTATTTGTTGCATTGATCTGAACCCAAAAGAAGCAGGAAGAGGCAAAGATCCGTTAGAGGGCAAAGATTGAGCAAAACTTGAGTTACTTCATCTTAAAACTTCTACCTTAGAGTCTAAGCCAAAATACAAATTATAACTGAAAAACTGCTCCAGTGGCAAAATCCTCCATTGGTAAAATGATTTTCAAAAGGAAACTGAAAATGAAAAGGGGAACAAAATGGCTGGGTGAAGGTTGGCCTAAAATATTCTTAAGATTTTTTTTTTTTTACTTAAAAACATATATGGTAAGACACTTCTGTTTTCAGAAGGAACGTCTACTAGCATTTGGATTTTTCAGGTGTTGTTGGGTATAATTGATAGCTGATATTGAGAGGCGTTTGAAAGCAGATAACAACTGTGCGCCTTGGTTTCTGAATGTTGCTGTGTGATTTGGAGCCTTTATTTTAAAACGGAGATTCTGTTTTGCTACTTCTCCCTGTCCCCTCTCAAGCTGATTTTCCTAATCAGGTTTTGCAATTTACAAAGCTTTGATTGTCTCCTAAATAGTGTCCAGATTGATCATTCCTTCCTTCCTTCTTGGACTTTTCAGGCTCCCAAACTTCAAATATGGATTTTCCCAAGTGTGATTTCTCTAAACCTTTTGCTCTTTAGTTCAGAAAGGTGCAGGCTCACAAAGGGCAAGACCTCTGGTTCAGGGCTTTCCCAGCCCCATCTCCCCTTGCCTATAAGAGTACAGACCACCTGGGCCAGGGGCCTGATTTCCAGGCTCTAAGATGAGAAAGTTCCGGTGCTCTCACAGCCTTGTTCCTGAACCCTGTTCAGGGTACCTTCTAGAACCTGCTCACTGGGGAGACAGTGGGTCTGCCCTCCAGCATTGATTTTCTGAGCTTGTTTTTGTTTTTGTTTTTGTTTTGCTGTGTAGCATGTGGGGTCTTAGTTCCCCAACCAGGAATTGAACCCATGCCCCCTGCATTGGAAGTGGGGAGTCTTAACCACTGGACCACCAGGGAAGTCCCCTTCTGAGATTGTTAATCAGAGGGCAGGTGGGAGACCCTGCTGGCTTCCCAGTCCTCCCACTATTATTATTGCAAGTAAGAACCACCTCCAGTCCTATTGTAGAAAGTGACTGCAGAAACTTGACCTTGCTGAAAATCTCACAGCAACCGGGCAAAGTTGCCTGGGTGCATGTCTGTTTTTAATAGATGATGTTGTCTTAGGCATCATTTACATGACCTTAATTTTCTTTTTGGACTACCCTATCACCCTCTAATTCAGAGTTGTCTATCTCAGAGAACAGCTGCTAATTACACCATACTTTTTATGTCTGTACTATAGACACCACATGAATGCTGGGAGAGACACATGCATTTCATATGGTCATCCCTTCCCATCGTGCAGTTCACCCCGGGCCCTGCCAAGCTGAGCCTGGATCTCACCCTCAAGGTGCTTCTGGTCATTTAATCAGCATAGCAGCCTGTGTCCTCGTGTCAGGGACCCAAGGTCAGTGGGAGCCCAGCATGTGAGAGCAGTGCCTTGCCTCATCACAGTCTCCTTAGTCTTAGGAGATGTGTCTTAATCTAACTCAGAGTTTCTCTGGATAATTCTCGGCTGTGAGCGGCTGTGCTGTGTGCTGTAGGATGTTCAGCAATGTTCCTGGCTGCTACCTGCTAAATGCCTTTAAGCACCCCCACCCCCAGAGGTGACAATCAAAAATGCCTCCAGACATTGCCAAAGATCCCCTGGGGTGGTGGGGGCAGGTAGAATGTAAGGAGCTCCTTTCTGTTATCCCCCAGGGCTCAAACTGACTTGGCTTGATAACTGGTACCAGTGCCTTCCAGACCCTTCTCTTTGAGATTGCTGCGTGATTACCTCTTTGTCATTACGTGCCCACCTCTGGGCTTCCAGGAGAGTCTGTCCTGGGCAAAGGGAAGCCTTGTATTGTGTACGTGTGTGTCTGCCCCACCCCAACTGGAGTGTGAACCCCGGAAGGAAGGAGCCTCATTTGGTTGTCTTGGTGTCACCATGCCAGTGACTATGAATATGTGTTGATGGAGCAGTGATTAAGCCCTTTACCAGTAGGTGTTCTACAGTTGTTTGGGGTATCTGAACTCTTCTCAGGCAGATTGGAGAAGCTGGGCAGATTGGAGCCCAGCTGTGAGGTGGGGTGGGGGACCTCTGTCTTTTCACTGCCGCCATCTGACCGGGTGTGACTGGATAGATGGAATGTGAAGAGAAGTGTTGCAAAAAGGGGGAGGAGGAACACCAATGCGTATTTACGTGACCTTATAAATATGTACGTACTTGGGTGCAGGAAGTGACTTGACAGTTAAGAAAAGCTTTCTGACTTGATGTTTTTTCACCACTAGGATGAGACAGCTTTCCGCTCAGCCATGACGGTGTGTCTGTGACTTGGTCCACCCTGGACTGTAAGCCATGACTTAGTCCACCCCTCAGGGAGCCGCGGCTGCTGTGACCACTGCAGGAACTGACTGGCGAGAGCGGCCACCTCGAGGCTTGATGGTTGGAATGTCTCGGCGACCACCCAGCATGTACTGGTGTGTGGGGCCAGAAGGGTCAGCCGTGTGTCCAGGACGCGCCATGGAGACCCATAACAGCGGTAAGGCCAGGGCTGGCCAAGCCTGCTTTGCATGTTCTACATACGAACAATGGGTTCTCAACCAAAGGATATAAATTGCCAATTATTTGATGAATTGTATGGTTTTTCAATATAAAACATATCATGGGATTCTCACTGAAATCCTAAACATTGAAGGAGCCATGGGACAAAATTTATGTGGACTTAAGATTTATGTGGATCTTAAGAATCAGGGCATCATTTCATGTTGGTTAAAAAGATTTTTTTTAATGGGGATTTGGTTTTGTGTTCTCACTATACAAATAATATGTTTATTAAAGAAAAATTGAAAAAAGAAAACAGAAGTAGAAAAGGTAATCACCCAGAGTCCCACTGCCCTAAACACAGTTAATATCTAGGTATGTTGTCTTCTAGTCAGCTTCTCTGGGCTGCAGGGACTTTGTTTTAACTTTATTTACTTATTATAGTGTATATACTTCAGTATTCTACTTTTTTCCCCTAACTTTGTGTCAGTCACCTAGCTTGTGTGATCCAGTGAAATATCATCTTATTTGGGAGCGCTGTGCAAAATGATTGACCTAATTCTTACTCTCCCACTGGATGTTTTGGGACATTTGTGTTGCCTCTAGTTGCTGACTCAGACCAAAATCTTTCCATGTCCATCTTTTTATACATGGTTTTGAGATTATTTCCTTAAGATAGATTTACAGAAGCCGGACTATTAGGTTTGAACGTTTTTAAGCCTCTTTACACATATTGCTGGATTGTTCACCAGAGTTGCATCACTTTTATCCCCAGTAGGATATCATTGATATTGTTAACAGTAAATATTTGTTAAGCCCTTAGTACATATGGGGCAATGGGTTCAGTGTCTTAGGAAGTAACCTCATTTAATCCTCACGACCACCTATAAATGGTACTTTTATCCCCATTTTATAACTGAGGAACATGAGAATAAGAGAGATGTAGAAACTTGGTCAAGGTCAACAACTTGTAATGGGCAGAACTGCCCTTTGAACCCTGTCTTAACCCTGGACTCTCGTCCTCAAAGTATAGGTCATCCTGTGGGATTTGAGAGGACCTGTGGGTTTGCACCTCTGTGGAGTTAGCGATTCAGTGTTGTACCTGGCTCAGTAGACATTTTGTTCAGTTACTTAGTGTTTTTTCTCCATCGAAAATGCCCAAAGTCTAACGAAGGTGATGATTCTGGAAGATTTCTTTACACATAAGTCAGATTATGAAATGAGAAAAGAATTTGCTTCTTGACATTGTCCAGCACTAAATGTTCCCAGAGTGTTTGACTTGCGCCTTTTGAAAGGTTTTCTTTTTTTTTTTTTTTTCAGATGTATGCCCTTTTTCAGTTGCTTGTTAGGAAGGCCGTGCCTTATTAGCATGAGATCAAGGTGACATGCGTGGAATGCTATTCCTGATTTTGGGTAGAACCTCTTTCCAGGGCACTCTCAGCTGCAGTATCCCATCTGCCTCTCCTCAGCAATCCTGAGGAATGATGGTGGGGGCAAGGATGCTGGGTCCTTCTGGGACTCATTGGGTGGGTGGCTGTGTCATCTGAAAAAGGCCCGGAGGAGACTCTGCCCCGTCCTCGTCCTGGTCAAGAGCTGGTGGATCTAAGCGAGTGCTTCTCCACCCTGGCCCCCAGGAACACTGGGCAGTGCCTAAAACTGTCAGTGCACAGGCACCCCCAGCTCCACTGGAGCGGCATCCTGGGGGTATTTTTTAAAAGTTCTTGCCTCCCCACCACCACGATCCTACTGTGCAGCTGGGGTTGAGAATCAACTGGTCTAAATGATCTGGACAAGCAAATTAGAGCAGCATTTCTCAAATTGCAGTATATACTCCAGTCCCCTGGGGATCTTGGTGAAATGCAGATTCTCATCCTGTGAGTCTGGGGGCACCGAGAATCTGCGTTTCTTACAGGCTCCCAGGTCGTGCCAGTGTTCCACCAACAGAGAGGCAAGGCTGAGACCTCAAGGTGCCCACGAATCCTCACTGACTCTTACAGTTCCTGGGGACCTGGGTCAAGGGACCCTGGACAGACCTGGAACCAGCCCTGCCTCCAGGCCTGAGGTAGGACAATAACCAGAGAAGGTTCATGTGCACGAGAGGCCAAAGTGTTGACACTCCTAGCCCTCATTTTTCTCCTTTGAGGTCTGGATCTGAACTTTACACTGCTCCTACAGCCAGTTGCCTCTCCCTGACAGCTGTGATCACCAGGTGGGAGGGAGCAGGCTCAGAAAGGTCTTTTCTGCCTCAGGGGCCTCTTTCCCCAGTGGAATCTCAGGACTCCACACCTCCCTGTTCTGGATGAGCCTCAGGACACACACAAGGCTTGAGGAGCCTATGGGAATCGTGCAGCCCCCACTGGTACTGTTCTACTGCTTAGGGCTGGAGGGTGCCGACAGGGGAGGTGGTGTCTTGTGAACACTGATGCTCAGGGATGTGTTTAAGCACAGAAGAAAACACATAAACCACAGAGTTGAAGAAGATGAGAGAAAAGTGACCTGAAATACATTGTAAAATTCTGTCCTATGGCTCAGCATTATGGAAATTATGAAGAAAGTACAAATTTATGCCCATTCTCCAAGAGTTGAAAGGTCCCAAAGAGCTGAGTGTGGAGGGCCTGCCCTGGGACCCGCAGGGATGAAACCCTACAACACTCCCCTCCTGCTGGCAACGGGCTGCTTACATGGCTTAGCAGCCCGACGTCAGGCCCCTCCTGGCCTCTTGCAGCTACTGTTCAGCTCACCTGAGAGCAGTGAATGAGGGCAGCAGAGGACCCACCCTGCTTTCCTGCCAGGTCCAGGGGAAGACAGTGACACCACGGGGACCTGCGTGGGTACTGGGAATGCTGAATCCATTACCTAGGGCTCTGGATTAAGGAGCCACTACTAACTACCTGTAACCTAGAGTGATGTGTACTTCTGTCACTGTCTTGTTTAGAACCCCACAGCCGGTTTATGACTGTTTCCTTTCACTGAGTGAGAAGGGGTGGGGAGACACTTCTGGGACGGACTCACACAGTGTGATGAGGGCTCAAGAGCCTGTCTGTGGGGTTCATTAGGACTGCATTCAATTCTTAGTTCTGGGTGACCTCAGCTGAGTGGCTCAACCTCTCTGAACCCTGATCCAGACAGACACAGAATCTTAGTGGGATGTGCCAATCAGCATTTATTTCTGGCCTCCTGGCCAGCAGGGGTCTGGGGGGTGCTCTGCTGCGTGCTGCAGTCTGCACTCTGCTCCATGTGACTCCTGAGACCAGCAGCCTGGCAGGGCGCCTTCTTCCCTGCCAGTTGCAGAGGTACAAGCGGGGAAAGCAAAAACATTCCATGTCTCTTAAGGCCTAGGCTCAGAGTGGCACGCTGTCGCCTCCATGCCTCTGCCCTTGGCCAAAGAAAGTCACATGGAGGAGCCCAAGTGAAGAGCTCCCTGCACGAGGAGGCCACAGCCAGGCTGTGGATTCAGGCAGAGGGGGAGGATTGTTGTCCATCATTCATCTACCGTGATAGGAGTTGGTGGGCTTCAGTACTTTAAAATTGTATCTTATTTACATATTTCTATTTATTTATTTAAGCAGCCCACAGAGCTTTTCTCTCATGAAACTTTACCTGGAGCCCCAGCCCACGTGACAGCTATAACAGTGGAGTTGCTTTGATGGGCAGTCGTGGAGGGGTGGGGGTGGTGAATCCCACCGCTGATCTTCACCTTGACCCCAGAGCTCTGTGGGCCCAATTTTAAAACATCACATGTTGGATTTCATTTTCACAAAATAGAACTATATACACCAAGACCATAGCCTGGGAGCAGGTGACACTCAAAGAGTAGCACAGTCACTGGGGATTATAGCCACTGCTCTTTGCTTACCCATAGGGGTACAATGAGCATGCGTTCTTTTGTGGTTGTTTTGCATTATTTTTGCAACCAGAAGAATAATATTGCAACTTATTTTAAAAATTGTTTTCTCTTTAAGTACAGAAGTTTTGTCATTAGGATCCAACCTGCGTACCTCCTCCCTCGTTGGGTGCTCATTTCCAAGATCAAATTTGCTTTAACTGGCCTCTTTCCCACGAATTTCTTTCTGGATTAAATGGGGCAATATTTGACTCCAGGAACCTGCAGCTGTGCCTCCCATGGGGCCCACCCTCTGAGTTCTGTCCCCATTGGATGAGCTGGATTTTTTTCTGCCCCACCTTCTCCCCAGAGGAGTCATGCCTCCCCTCCCCTTCCCCCCAATCCACCAGCCTCACCCCAGGGCTGACCGTTGCAGACCTAATTCCCAGCACTGCCTGAGGGAAACTGATTGTCAGAAAGAGGACCAGTGGATACCCAAGTTATTCTCAATGTAGGAGCAGCTCTCTCACCTTTTAAAAATCCTTGGAAGATACCATGCTTTGTAAATAATGTTATCATTATACTTCCAAGTAGAGTTAGGAAAAGATCCAAACTTTAATAAAATTAGTAAAAATCTAACTTTTTACTTTTGGGCTTTTGGTAGTGGTCTTGTGTGTGTGTGTGTGTGTGTGTGTGTGTACTGGGTGTGTTTGTTGGTGCCTCTACCTGTTTTGACTTACACAGTTCACCTTGTGCTTGTTGAGAATGGTTAACCCTTTCAGCGCCCATGAATATGTGAGTGCTTCTCCAACTGCCTGTGGTGCCATGTGGGCTATGTGTGCCTGTTCTATGTTTGTGCAGCACAATTGTGCCCCAGAAAGGTGTGTTACAACCTTATTAGTACTGTCAGCATTCAGCTGGCCTTCAGTGCAGGAGGAACGTTTAGAGAGCGTGGATGGGTTCAGAGTGTGTGAGCTGAGAGAACGAGGGTCAGTGAGATACTGGGCCAGGACTGCGGACCCAGCCAGTTTGACAAACATGTCATTAGACATTCTTCCACGTCCGTCTCACACCAGTCAGAGTGGAAAAACCTGTCCTATCAGCTGAGGTAAGGCTCCTGGGGAGCAGAGAAGTAAGGAAACTTCTAGATAATTCAGGCTGAGAATGCTTGGTGAGACGCTTCAGGATCATGAGGGTGAGGGGCGCTTGGACAGACATCACCTGAGGTGGTCCACATCCCCCACCTCTCTGTGAGCGGTCCTGACTTCTGCTGCCTGCCTCTCACAGCATGGACCAAAGAAGAAGGAACATTCCGGAGGGCCTTCAAATCCTAGGTTTTTACATAGCTACTTTCAATGTCCTTTTCTTCTTCCCTTGGCTTTTTCAAATCTGTTTTGAAAATAACTTTTTAATACAAGAGCCAAGTAGATTTGCCCGAGTGGGGGCTCTGCCTGCTTTCCAGAAATAGAAATAGGAAATAGCGTGACTAGGAAGTGCCCCTCCGGTGGCAGCATGCTTTCTTAGTGAGCCACTGTAGGAACTCCTACAAGGGGCAGATCCATCATTTTGTGTGCCTTTCAGAGTGTAACCGCCAGCCCACATCTTAAGATGTTCCTGGACTTGGTGTCCTGCTCATGCCTGCTGGGAGGACAGGGCTTTGCTGGGACTGTGGTGAGCAGGGTGCCCTCTCCAGCCTGGCTGCAGGAGCAGCACTGGGCCCCCTAGGGACCGTAGCCATTGTCCAGTAAGGAATCCCTTACTGAGAGAGGTGAAGAGGAGGGAAGCTGAGTGGTGGCCCAGGTCGCAGGAGAAACGGCCGTGGGCATCCATCCATGTGGGAGCAGTTAACACAGCTGTGCTTCATGCCTGTAAAGTCCTGCCCAATGACAGAAGCTCTGGGTTTGATGGGGCTTTTAATATTAACCTAAACCTGAGGCTTAGATCGTCTGATTATTTGTTCGGAATATGCTTGCTTACTTCTAGCAACAGGGAGCTGACTCCCTCTCAAATATTCCAGCCTTTCTGTGGGCTGCTCTGTTGGGAAGCGTGTGCTGCTGCAGAGGCCAGTCCTGTCTCCACTGCCTCTAGCTCCACCTGCCTAGGCTGATTGGCATCCCTTAACCCCTTTCTTGAAATAACTAACTTTGATGCCTTGCCCTCCCTGTGGATTCCTTTCTAGGCTGAGCAAACCATCCCACTGCCTTCAAGAGCAGGCAGCCCGCAACGTTACACATTTCACTTGGATATCACCAAGCTTTTGCCTTTTAGTCTGTGGACTAACCGTTAGGCCATGACCACCTGGGCCCAAGGCGAGAGCAGCCTCCCACCCCTTCCCTCCACCCTGTGTGTGTGGGCTCTCTGGAGCGCCCCATCCCCCCACCCCATTCTAGGCGGCCAGAGCCTGAAGCTCACCCAGGGCCTCAGCCCACCTTCCCCTTCCCCACATTTGCCCCTGACTCCTTCACCAGGGCAGCTACTCAGTGGCCAGGAGAGGAGATTTTCTTTCCAGCTCTGTGCCCTGGCCTCCACGAAGAGGTCAGTGGCCTGGGAGCAGGTGCCTGCGTGGATGTCCCCAGGCCCCGGTGCAGAGGGATAAGGATTTTCTCCCACTTCCCTGGTTTCCTGGTCCACATCAGCCAGACTCTGAAGAAACTATAACTGGGATTTTTATGAAATTCTTTAACTCTGGGAATTGAGAGAACTAAATAACATATAAATTATCACACCCAATAACATTTAAGTCCAAACTCTAGTATATGGATTTCACACACATTTTCAGGAACCCTGATGAATGAAAATAGGGGCTTCCAATATTCCTTAGAATTCCCAGTTCTGAGTCTGTTCACCATCCTAGCTGCCCCTGTGTTCAGTTTCTCCAGATGCTACTTAACCATCTTGCTATTTATTGACATTTGTTATAAAGAATAAAAGATAAAAAAGCAAAAAACAGAAGTGTGCATCTCCAGCAGTACAATCCTTCCTAAGCCCATAACCCTGATGTTATAGAAGGAATCACACATTAGTTAGAAATTATATTTTCAGTTGTAAATAACTTTTTAGGATTGTACTTCATTTTGCTAATTCTTGCTATGTTTGTGCCTCGCAGCTTTTATGTCATCTACCATCGTCCAGCATCCAGTGGCCAGGCATGTCACCAGGTGTTGGTTTAAAATCAATTGCTTACCTATTCATTTCAGGAGAACCAAAACCAAAAATAACTCAGCAAATAGAGATATTTAAAGGCATTGAAAAATTTAGTCCATTATTTTGAACGTAGAACCAAGTGATGATGCAAATTTGAGGTTAGAATTTGAATACATTTTGTATTCAAGAATGACACTCTTCAAGTTCCTTTTAGTAGCTCATTTTGGACTTCAGATGGCCCTGTGAGCTCTTAGACAGGTGGGTGGCCACAGGTGGCCCACACCTGGGAGTTAGAGGTGGAAGAGGCCAGGGCAGACCCTTCAGGCTGTTTGCACCCCTCCCTTCTTCTGTCAGAATCAAAAGGCTCCAATAGGTGGTCGCCCATGTCCCCATGCAAACATCACCAGCACTTCTGGGTTCAAAAGCAAAAAACAAGCAAAGAACCCCTGCCTGATAGCGGGCAGGGGCCTCCCCGAAGTTATGAAAAAGTTACTTGTGTGTAATCACACACATTCTCATGTAAAGTCAAATGCCATCCTGCCCAGGTGACCACTGTTAGCTGAGTGTGTTTCTTTTCCATCATCTTCCTACACTCATGTCCATAAACAATTCTTTTTTGTATATATTTCTGGGTTTACATGCATGACATTCAATTGTACATACATTGTGCAACTTTTGTTTACTTGAGTGATGTACATCTTGGAGTCTTTTTCATGTGCATCAAGTTCCATAGTGTAAATACAACAATATTTATTTAATCAATCTGCTATTAAAGAGCCTTTAGATTCTTTCCATATTTTGCTTCTTACCATAAGAGTTGAGTATACCCCAGCAGAATGGCAGGATCAAAGAGTAAGCACATTAAAAATTATCAAAGTAATACACAGCCCTGGTTAAGGAAGCAAGTGATACAGATGGACTATAAGGCAAAGCCCCAGTGTCAGCTCCCAAAAGTGTCTGTATTTCCTGTTTCTGGTTCTAGTTCTTCAGGTCATCACCATTTCTCTACATAAAGAATGTGCCTGCACGTTTCTCTTGCTCCATCCGTTGAGACAGAGTCTGCTGCCTGCCTGCCTGCCTGCCACGATAGAGGACGATTTCTTTCCCCTAGCACCACACCTCCCAGCTACTCCCTCCCACTTAATTCTATCAGTGTGGACTCATCTCTGGGTTGCTTTTGCAACATTAAATGATATGTTCACATTGCTATGACTTGGCCTGGGGACTCAGTGTCATCCATGTTCTGTGGGGCTCAGGAGACGCACACCTCTTCCCTACTTTTTACCTCCACCTGGTTCCCACCTCTTACTCAGAACTCTTATTCTGAGCCCTCAGTTACCTGGAGCACATGAGTGAGAAAACTCAGAAAGGGCTATGGTGGCACATGTGAGACTCGGTTTTCCTGAAAGCATCTTCCATTGGTCTTCCCCGTGATCCCAAGTGGAAATCATTTGCCTTTAGACCTTGGAAGAGCCTGCTCTGTTGTCCTCTGATGTGGTCTGATTCTCATTGCTTTGTGCGTGACCTGTTTTTTCCTCTCTAGAAGCCTTTAGAATCTTCCCTGTATGTCTGGTCTTCTGAAATTTCATAACAAAAGACCTGGGTGAGGGTCTTTTTCCTTCATGCTGCTTGGTACAGGGTAGGTCAACAATTTATCCCTTTTAGGCCTGGAAAAGTCCTTGTATTTTCATTGATATTATTATCTTCCTCTGCTTTTTCTCTTTATTATTTTGGTTTGTTTGCTTTTCTGGAACTCCTGTTGGTTATCTTTTCCCTCATGTTTTCCAACCCTTCTTAACTTCCAAAAGGTCTTTCCTATTCTTGATTGTTTCTTTTCATAGCATTCTGTTCCTGTGACATATATGCAGTATCTTCTTGAATTCTCCTGAGGATCCTAATTGGCATTTATTTTATTTTGATATCAATCTTACTATCTTCTCAGTTAATTTCTTAATTTATTTCTTAATACAAATTCATTGATTAAAATAGACATTTTTACAATGAATTCCAGACAAACCAATAATTATAGGATTCAAAGCATTATTAGGGAAATTTGCAATCAACTAGAAGGCTGTTACCAGAGCTCTAGAAAGAAGGCCCAGGGTAGCCCAGGATGGTGGGGCAGGAAAGGAAGAAGAGGATGGAGTGGGAATCTTTTCTGAGGACTTATGTAACAAACTACCCCATAACTCGCTGGCTTAAAACCACAGCAGTTTATGGTTTCCCGGGATTCTGTGAGTCAGGAATCAGCAGGGCTCAGCAGGTGGTTCTTCTTGCCTCACTCACATGTCTGACAATTCGGTGGTCCTCACCATGACTGCTCTTTCCACATGCTCATCCAGACGTCCACCCCCAGCCTGTTTACAGCTTAGCAGTTGAATTCCCAGAGCTCAGAAGCAGAAACTCTGAGGCCTTGCTAAGGCTTATGCCTGAACTGTCTCTTCATCGCTTCTGCCGCCCTCTGTTGGTCAAAACAAGTCAGAAGGTAAGTCTGGATTCCATGCAGGATGGGAAATATTAGATTCCAGCTCCCAAAGGAAGGAATGCCAAAAGTTTGTGGTCATCTTTGACACAGCACACCACAGAAATCGGTAATGCATTAGATGTGAGGAGTAAAAGAAAAAGGAATCAAGGATGTACCCACACTCAGATTTAACTGATATTACTATTTAGCCATTTTTACTTCAACAATTATTTTAAGAAGTAAAACATGACAAGAATAGTTAGAGCCCCCTTTGGAACTCTCCCTGGTAACTGCTCTTCCTAAACCCCCAAAGGTAGCCATTATTCAAAGTTAGTATGGACATTTTGCCATGTTTTATACCATTGTTAATTATGTCAGTGCCTATAAATACATAGTATTTTTTCTGTCCCACCAGGCAGTCCCCTCTGGTCAGCAAAAATTCTATAACATCACCTGCCTGGGTTAAGGAAGAGGCTTCATTGAGGGAGAGGAAATCACAAAGCCTGGGTCTGCAGGATGGGTTGCCTGTGGTCCCCAGTCTCTCATCCTCTCACAGGGAGGCTTGCCAGGGCATCTGCTGCATGGGAGTGGGTTCCATTCCAGCAGAGGGTCCAGCATGGATCTCCACTCCCAGAGGCTAGCTTGTTCATGACGTGGCAGGGTGGGTGCTGGCTGCCTATAGGGGATCACTTGGGGCTGTGGGATGTTATAGACCCTCCAGGCACTAGACCCATGGAAACTGAGCTTGGATGCCATCCCTTCAGCTGGGAGAAGTGGGCATCCCTCAGCTGGCTCATTGTCCAGGTTTGAGGAGTGGCAACCAGAGTCACATTTGGGCAGTCCTGCTCTTTTCAGAACAGTTTCCATATTTAAGATTTTAAAATAAATATTTTCATACTGTGCCAATCTTTTTGTAATTTAGTTTTTTAATCAACACTAAGTTTGTACTGTATAAGAGCTTTATTTTCCAAGAAGCTGGATAAAATCTTTTACCTATAAAACCATCTAGGCCTGGTGCTTTATTATGGGTAGACTTTTAAATTATTGATTCCATTTCATTAAAGACTGTAGGTTTATTTAAATTTTCCATTTCTTCTTGAGTTAATTTTGTGAATACATTTTTCTAGATAGTCACCCATTTAATCTAGATTTTCAAATGTATTAGCATAAAGTTCCTAGTGGCTTCAGGATTTAAAATATGTTTTTAGATGATATCATTTAGTTTTCATAGATACATCATATACTCGATATAAAATTCAAAAGTACAAAAGGGAATACAGTGAAAAGTATTCCCTCCCACTCTGGTCCCTAGTTTTCCAGTTCTCCTTTCTTCCAAAGAATCAGAGAAAATAGTTTCCTCTCTCTTTTTTTTTCCTCAGAAATCAGTTTCTTAGGCCTAGATTCAAAATGGCTTTTTTCTTTTCATAAATCTTTAGCCTAGGCAGAATTTTGAAATTGTTATGTTTTTAATCTAGGTTTTTTTTTTCCATCTTTTATATTATGGAAAATTTTGAATGCATCATAAAAGTGAGAGAATACTGTAATGGACCTCTCTGTATCCATTGCCCCAACTTTAGCAATTATCACACATAGCCAATCTTGATCTATTCATATTCCCTTCCATTTCTCTCTAGATTATTTAGAACCCAATTCCAAACGTCATATGTTAAGAAGTGTTTTAAAAAGTCCAACCTCAGTACATTTTATATACATTTTTTAAAATAAAAAATATGGGCTTAATAACATCAAATATCTAGTCAGCATTCTAATGCCCTTGATTGTCTCATAATTTATTTTTATCAATGGTCGACTTGAATCACGTTTGTTACTGAGTCTCTTAATTTCTACCTTTCTCCCTCACTTCCTTTTTCCTTGCAATTTAATTGTTGATAAAACCACGTTGCTTAACATCATTCTCAATGGTGAAAAACTGAAAGCATTTCCTCTAAGATCAGGAACGAGACAAGGATGTCCACTCTCACCACTATTATTCAACATAGTTCTGGAAGTCCTAGCCACGGCAATCAGAGAAGAAAAAGAAATAAAAGGAATACAAATTGGAAAAGAAGAAGTAAAACTGTCACTGTTTGCGGATGACATGATACTATACATAGAGAATCCTAAAACTGCCACCAGAAAACTGCTAGAGCTAATTAATGAATATGGTAAAGTTGCAGGATACAAAATTAATGCACAGAAATCTCTGGCATTCCTATACACTAATGATGAAAAATCTGAAAGAGAAATTATGGAAACACTCCCATTTACCATTGCAACAAAAAGAATAAAATACCTAGGAATAAACCTACCTAGGGAGACAAAAGACCTGTACGCAGAAAACTATAAGACACTGATGAAAGAAATTAAAGATGATACCAACAGATGGAGAGATATACCATGTTCTTGGATTGGAAGACTCAACATTGTGCAAATGAGTATACTACCCAGAGCAATCTACAGATTCAATGCAATCCCTATCAAATTACCAATGGCATTTTTTACGGAGCTAGAACAAATCATCTTAAAATTTGTATGGAGACACAAAAGACCCCGAATAGCCAAAGCAGTCTTGAGGGAAAAAAACGGAGCTGGAGGAATCAGACTCCCTGACTTCAGACTATACTACAAAGCTACAGTAATCAAGACAATATGGTACTGGCACAAAAACAGAAACATAGATCAATGGAACAAGATAGAAATCCCAGAGATTAACCCACGCACCTATGGTCAACTAATCTATGACAAAGGAGGCAAAGATGTACAATGGAGAAAAGACAGTCTCTTCAATAAGTGGTGCTAGGAAAACTGGACAGCTACATGTAAAAGAATGAAATTAGAATACTCCCTAACACCATACACAAAAATAAACTCAAGATGGATTAGAGACCTAAATATAAGACTGGACACTATAAAACTCTTAGAGGAAAACACAGAAAGAACACTCTTTGACATAAATCACAGCAAGATCTTTTTTGATCCACCTCCTAGAGTAATGGAAATAAAAACAAAAATAAACAAGTGGGACCTAATGAAACTTCAAAGCTTTTGCACAGCAAAGGAAACCATAAACAAGACGAAAAGACAACCCTCAGAATGGGAGAAAATATTTGCAAATGAATCAACGGACAAAGGATTAATCTCCAAAATATATAAACAGCTCATTCAGCTCAATATTAAAGAAACAAACACCCCAATCCAAAAATGGGCAGAAGACCTAAATAGACATTTCTCCAAAGAAGACATACAGACGGCCACGAAGCACATGAAAAGATGCTCAACATCACTAATTATTAGAGAAATGCAAATCAAAACTACAATGAAGTATCCTGTTAGAATGGGCATCATCAGAAAATCTACAAACAACAAATGCTGGAGAGGGTGTGGAGAAAAGGGAACCCTCTTGCACTGTTGGTGGGAATGTAAATTGATACAGCCACTATGGAGAACAATATGGAGGTTCCTTAAAAAACTAAAAATAGAATTACCATATGACCCAGCAATCCCACTACTGGGCATATACCCAGAGAAAACCGTAATTCAAAAAGACACATGCACCCAAATGTTCATTGCAGCACTATTTACAATAGCCAGGACATGGAAGCAACCTAAATGCCCATCGACAGACGAATGCATAAAGAAGATGTGGTACATATATACAATGGAATATTACTCAGCCATAAAAAGGAATGAAATTGGGTCATTTGTAGAGACGTGGATGGATCTAGAGACTGTCATACAGAGTGAAGTAAGTCAGAAAGAGAAAAACAAATATCGTATATTAACGCACATATGTGGAATCTAGAAAAATGGTACAGATGAACTGGTTTGCAAGGCAGAAATAGAGACCCAGATGTAGAGAACAAACGTATGGACACCAAGGGGGGAAAGCAGGGTGCTGGGGGAGATAATGGTGGTGGGATGAATTGGGAGATTGGGATGGACATATATACACTAATATGTATAAATTACATATTACAGAGTCTTTTTTTTTTTTTAAGTTTAACATTGGAGTGGTTGATTATATTAGAAAGCTTCTGTAAGTCTCAGAATGATAATTCTTTTTTTTTTTTAACATCTTTATTGGAGTATAATTGCTTTACAATGTTGTGTTAGTTTCTGCTGTATAACAAAGTGAATCAGCTATACATATACATATATCCCCATACCCACTCCCTCTTGTGTCTCCCTCCCACCCTCCCTATTCCACCCCTCTAGGTGGTCACAAAGCACGGAGCTGATCTCCCTGTGCTATGCGGCTGCTTCCCACTAGCTATATATTTTATATTTGGTAGTATATGTATGTCAATGCCACTCTCTCACTCTGTCCCAGCTTACCCTTCCCCTCCCCATGTCCTCAAGTCCATTCTCTACGTCTTCATCTTTATTCCTGTCCTGACCCTAGGTTCTTCAGAACCATTTTTTTTTTTAGATTCCATACATATGCGTTACCATACGGTATTTGTTTTTCTCTTTCTGACTTACTTCACTCTGCATGACAAATCTAGCTCTATCCACCTCACTACATCCACCTCACTTCATTTCTTTTTATGGCTGAGTAATATTCCATTGTATATATGTGCCACGTCTTCTTTATCCATTTATCTGTTGAGGGACCCTTAGGTTGCTTCCATATCCTGGCTATTGTAAATAGTGCTGCAATGAACATTGTGGTACATGACTCTTTTTGAATTACGGTTTTCTCTGGGTATATGCCCAGTAGTGGGATTGCTGGGTCATATGGTAGTTCTATTTTTAGTTTTTTAAGGAACCTCCATACTGTTCTCCATAGTGGCTGTATCAATTTACATTCCCACCAACAGTGCAAGAGGGTTCCCTTTTCTCCACACCCTCTCCAGGGACCACTGGACCACCAGGGAAGTCCCTCTATTTAATTAATTTTTGCTTTTATCTTTATTTTCTTCTTTTTCCTAAATTCACTCCTCCCCTCTTCATCTTCTTGAGTAGTATGCTCTAACTTCTGAGAACCCATCTTTTTTTCAACTTGAGAATGTTTCTTATTTATTTGAGTACATGGTTCTGGAATTCTTATTAGACACGTTTTGAAAAACATCAAGGATCATCTTCCATGTCTCTTTAATTTTTTTGTCTGTACTTTAACTTCTTTGTGTCTTGCTGCTGCACCCTCTGCTTGGTTTTCCACATTGCTGATTTGTCCTCTAGCTCTGTCCATTATACTCTGCCACCCACTTACTGTGTTTTACAGATCAACTCTTTTGTTTTAATCTCCCAGCTTTTCAGTCAATTCTTGTGTATGGATGCTGTGTCCTCCTGTATCTCTCCAAGATGTCAGTCATATTTATTCTGAGGTCTTGTTCTTGCTTTACTAACACTGGTACTAGATGGAGATGGGCCCCCGAGATTCTGGAAAGCCAGAACCCAAGATCCTGCTTAAGGGAGCTCAGGCACTGACTCAGTCTTTTCCTCCCAGATGAGGGTAGTGGTTGCTGATAGCAAGTTAATCATCAACCAAAGAGTCCAGAGTTTGTCCACACTCCCTTATCTCGGTGACTGGGTTATTTGTGTAGGTTTTCCCACTGAACAGTAATGTAAGGGTGCAGCAAGAGATGCAGGCTCTCAGATCTGGCAAGACCCTACCTTGCCTAAGCATTGTCACTGTCAACTGCTCACTTCCCCTTGGGGACTCTGAGGCCCAAGGGGGAACTGCGGTGGGATATGCCTCATCCTCTCCTGCCCTGGGGGGTCAACATGCTCCCAGTGGCACTGGATCCTTGGCTAAATAATCAGGGAACTCAATTTAGCTTTACTTTCTGTGTATAAGGATGGGGGTGGGAGGGGTCTCTTCCTGCCCTGCTTGCAGGCTCAGTTATCGGAACTGGGTGCTTCTCCTTTATGGCGTTCATCTTCCTCAAATGTTTGTGGGTACATGGTTGGATGTTGATCTTTGTGTTTGGGATTCCCCATAGCTGTCTGTGAAAGCAGTTTTGGTCAACGCAGCCTGCAGATAGGGGGGCAGGGAGACTGCAGTGGGCTGTCCTGGGGGTGCACCCAGAGTATGTCTTCTGGGTGGGGGGCTCCACGAGCTGCCTGAGTGTCACCCACCACCTAAGGTTCCACACTCCCTCTCTAGTGCACAGGGGGCAGAAACCTCTTCCCCCCACTGCCTGGTGCAGGCTGGAGAAAGGCTTACTGTGGGTTTTCCCTCCGAGCAGTCCCCCTGCTGGTGGCTCTGGGGGCCTTGCTTCCCGTATGCCCTCCAGGCAGCCTTGGAGCACTCCTGAACCTTGCCTACCTCATGCACGATGGTTTCTGGACCTATTAGGTCTCCTTCTTGTTTTCTGTGCTCACATGGCTCGTTGAGTTTGGTATATATATATGTATACAACTTTTAAGGACTTGGGGCAGGAGGTTGTGGCTACAGCCAGGGCTAAGCCTGCTGTCTGGATCCTATCTCCCAGCATCTCCTTGGCATCTCTGAGGTGTGCAATTTGCAGGAGAAACTGAGTGATGGTGTCAAGGATGTGGACTTTGCAGTCGGAAGGAGCTGGGTTCAAATACTGGTCCCTCTGCACCCCAGTCCTCGTCTGTAACACAGAAATGGTTAGAATCTGTTTGCAGAATGCTTAGCACCATGCGAAGTGTGCATGCTTGGTAATTACTCAGTAAATTATGTAGCCTCACCTGGACTCTAGTTCTGTTAACTGAAACTGATAATAATATTACACTGATACAAATGGGGAGGTCCTTAAAAATGGGAGGTCTTTGATTTTATTGGGCTTGAAGCCATAGAAAGCATGGAATTTATGTGTCCAGTCCTCATTTTCGAATGTGTCTATCACTGAAATGTGATGACCCCTAATCTAATCATCAGAATTGTTTTAATCAAAACTGTTTAAGTTTTAATTGAAAATGTTTTCATTAAAGTCAAAATCTTTCCTCTCCTTATCTTCAGAATGCTTTTTTTGACCAGATTAGCAAAATCTGTTTGTTTCCTACTAAAGCTTGAAGTTCTAATATTCATGAGTATCTTTTAAATGTTCAGCTGAAAGCTGTCCATAAGGAGTGCCTTGAACTCATCGAGAAATAGTGATGGCTGAGTCAGGTTTCGGTGGGCAAAGGGCCACAGTAGCAGAACCCAGGCATTCTTGGGATGTTTGCGGTTTCTGAGGAATCATGGAGCTTCTTGCTTTAATAATCAGAATATCACTCATAAAAACAAAGGGCCATATTGTTGTCTGGCCAGGGTTTATATTAACTGAAGAAGTTTGTACTATGTGAGTGGGCATTTCCATAGAGGAAAATAGCTGTGAATGTGGCAATCATAGAGCGGTCTGGTCCAACTCAACCACAGGCTACAAACCCAGCTGCAGAGGAGTGCGGCACCCAGGAATGTAAACTCTTGCTCAGGCTGAAGATCTTCTCTGCGTTTTTGTCTCAGGTCAAAGGGGTGAGGCTGCAGGCGTTTGCTTCTGTTAAGCATTATCTTTTATGCAGATACATTTGTGGTGTTTGCTTTTAACTTTTCAGAGGCCAAGTTGTAATCACCCAAGGGGTTCCCTTCAAATCTATGAGTTAAATACATCAACTCATAACTCTGCGAGCTACAGAGGACCCCTGATCCTGGCTTATTGCTTTTTTTGGTGTGCCTGCTTTGGGATTTAGAAGGCAGATGGCAGTCCCTGTTTTGAGGCAAATCAGCTGGAGTCAATTTTTGTTGTTTGAACTCGAGGGTGTGTATCTCTGCCTGAAGACATGCAGAGGAAAAGGCAGAGCAAATGACTTCATGTATTTTTCCTTGCCAAGATCTTAAAATTTTAGTTGTTTGAATATAGTCACACAGCTCAAAAACCATTCTTTGATTTTTACATCCTTACAGAATGTCTTTATGTGTATACAAACAAAACAAATATAGATTCTTATTTTCCCTCTTTTGTACAATGTGTAGCTGATCACACACACTGTTCTGTACCTTGCCTATTTCTTTCACACATTCGTGCTATCATCATCATCATAATCATTCTTTTGACAAATGCACAGAATTCTATTGTGTTGTACCTCAGTTTATGTAAGCAGTCTCTTTTACTGGACATGTGGGCTATTCTTAATATTTTGTTATAACAAACAATGCTGTGATGTCTTTTCACATGTATACAAGCGTATCTACACAACAAATTCTCAAAGTGATGGGTCAAAGGACATATGCTTCTGAAAATCTGCCAGATAGTGCCAAATCACCCTCCATGGGAGTTTTTCCTGTTTACCCCCATCCTCCACAATGTATGTGCTTGCCTGTTTCCCTATAGGCTTGACAGCAGTGTTTGTTATCAAATTTTTGGTTTTTTCTAATCTGATGTGTGAAAAACGGTGTCTCAGTATAGTTTTACTATGCATTTCTCTTATGATAAGTGAGGCTTAGCATGTTTTAGTGTGTGTAAGAGCTGGTTATATTTACTTTTTTTGAACTCTCTCTTCATATCTTTTGCTTATCGACCTCTAGGACCTCGTTGATCTTTCCTTATCTTTCGTAGGAGCTCTTCGCATTGACATTGTATCTAGTGGGTAACTAGATGCCCTATCCAGATCAATTTACAAGCCCAGAAGAACTGAAATGAGAACTTTGAATGTCCAAGGGGCTATAAGTAGAAATGTTTTGCTTTTTTCTTAATTATTGAATTAATATAAATTAAATGTACACTGTCTAGGGGAAATCATGATAAATATACAGGATCGTATGAAGGAAACTTTAAGAATATTTAAGTAAATCTGATAAGGGGTAAATATCCAAAATATATAAAGAACTCATGCAACTCACTATTAAAAAAAAAAAAAACTTGATTAAAAAATGGGCAGAGGACCTGAACAGGCATTTTTCCAAAGAAGACATACAGATAGCCAACAGGCACAGGAAAAGATGCTCAACATCACTAATCATCAGGGAAATGCAAATCAAAACCACGATGAGATACTACCTTATACCTGTCAGAATGGCTATCATCAAATCATCAAAATGTCTACAAATAATAAATATTGGCAAGGATGTGGAGAAAAGGGAACCCTTGTGCACTGTTGGTGAGAATGTAAATTGGTGCAAACACTATGGAAAACAGTATAGAGGTTCCTCAAAAAATTAAAAATAGAACTACCGTATGATCCAGCCATTCCACTCCTGGGTTCATATCCAAAGAAAATGAAAACATTAATTCAAAAAGATATATGCACCCCAATGTTCACAGTAGCATTATTTACAATAGCCAAGATATGAAAGCAACTTAAGTGTCCATCAGTAGATGAATGGATAAAGAAGATGTGGTATGTATGTACAATGGAATATTACTCAACCATAAAAAAGAATGAAATTTTGCAATTTACAACAACATGGATGGACCTGGAGGGTATTATGCTAAGTGAAACGTCAGACAGAGAAAGACAAATACTGTATGTTTTCACTTATATGTAGAATCTAAAAAAATAAAACAAACAAGTGAATATAAGAAGATAGAAACAGACTCATAGCTACAGAGAACAAGCTAGTGGTTACCAGAGCAGAGGGGGTGGGGGGAGACAAGATCAAGGAAGGAGAGGAAGAAGTATGAACTACTAGGTATAAAATAAATAAGATACAAGAGTGTAATGTACAGCACAGGGAATATAACCAATATTTTATAATAACTTTAAATGGAGTATAATCTATAAAAATATTGAATCACTATTATTGTACACCTGAAGCTAATATAATATTGTAAGTCAATTGTACTTCAGTTTTTAAAATGACATATAGTCTTCTTGTATAGGAAGACAACATTGTAAATATATCAATTCTCTACATGTTGATTTTATAATTCAGTGCAATTGCGGTTAAAATAAAAACAGGATTTCTTTTTAGAACATGAACAGATTTTTTGATGATGGCCATTCTGACCGGTGTGAGATGATATCTCATTGTAGTTTTGATTTGCATTTCTCTAATGATTAATGCTGTTGAGCATTCTTTCATGTGTCTGTTGGCAATCTGTATATGTTCTTTGGAGAAATGTCTATTTAGGTCTTCTGCCCATTTTTGGATTGGGTTGTTTGTTTTTTTGTTATTGAGCTGCATGAGCTGCTTGTAAATCTTGGAGATTAATCCTTTGTCAGTTGCTTCATTTGCAAATATTTTCTCCCATTCTGAGGGTTGTCTTTTGGTCTTGTTTATGGTTTCCTTTGCTGTGCAAAAGCTTTTAAGTTTCATTAAGTCCCATTTGTTTACTTGTGTTTTTATTTCCATTTCTCTAGGAGCTGGGTCAAAAAGGATCTTGCTGTGATTTATGTCATAGAGTGTTCTGCCTATGTTTTCCTCTAAGAGTTTGATGGTGTCTGGCCTTACACTTAGGTCTTTAATCCATTTTGAGTTTATTTTTGTGCATGGTGTCAGGGAGTGTTCTAATTTCATACTTTTACATGTACCTGTCCAATTTTCCCAGCACCACTTATTGAAGAGGCTGTCTTTTCTCCACTGTATATGCTTGCCTCCTTTATCAAAGATAAGGTGACCATATGTGTGTGGGTTTATCTCTGGGCTTTCTATCCTGTTCCATTGATCTATGTTTCTGTTTTTGTGCCAGTACCAAACTGCCTTGATTACTGTAGCTGGAGAGGGTATGGAGAAAAGGGAACACTCTTGCACTGTTGGTGGGAATGTAAATTGATACAGCCACTATGGAGAACAGTATGAAGGTTCCTTAAAGAACTAAAAATAGAACTACCATACAACCCAGCAATCCCACTACTGGGCATATACCCTGAGAAAACCATAATTCAAAAAGAGTCCTGTACCAAAATGTTCATTGCAGCTCTATTTACAATAGCCAGGACATGGAAGCAACCTAAGTGTCCATCATCAGATGAATGGATAAAGAAGATGTGGCACATATATACAATGGAATATTACTCAGCCATAAAAAGAAATGAAATGGAGGTATTTGTAGTGAGGTGGATGGAGTTAGAGTCTGTCATACAGAGTGAAGTAAGTCAGAAAGACAAAAACAAATACAGTATGCTAACACATATATATGGAATCTAAGAAGAAAAAAAAAGGTCATGAAGAACCTAGTGGCAAGACGGGAATAAAGACACAGACCTACTAGAGAATGGACTTGAGGATATGGGGAGGGGGAGGGGTAAGATGTGACAGGGTGAGAGAGTGGCATGGACATATATACACTACCAAATGTAAAATAGCTAGTGGGAAGCAACCGCATAGCACAGGGAGATCAGCTCCGTGCTTTGTGACCACCTAGAGGGGTGGAATAGGGAGGGTGGGAGGGAGGGAGATGCAAGAGGGAGTGGGTATGGGGATATATGTATATGTATAGCTGATTCACTTTGTTATACAGCAGAAACTAACACAACATTGTAAAGCAATTATACTCCAATAAATATTTTTTTAAAAAAAAGAACATGAACAAAGAATAATAAATTCTACCTAGAAAAATAAGCATATAAGGATAGCCAAGAAGATTCAAATCAGGAGGAGGTCAGTTGAGAGGAGGACAGAGTAGTTCCATCATATGTTAGAATTATTACAATGCCATAGTAATGAAATGTGTTGGAGAGTAGAAAGGGAAAGGACAGGGAAAGCAATGGGACAGAGTAGCAACTCAAAAATAAGCCAAAATGGGACTTCCCTGGTGGTCCAGTGGTTAAGACTTCACCTTCCAATGCGGGTTCGATCCCTGGTTGCAGAGCTAAGATCCCACATGCCTCACAGCCAAAAAAAAAAATAGGTCCAAATACACATTGCTTTTGCTTTACTATTTAGGATTTCAAATTAGTCCAGAAAAGAAAGTTTACCTGGCAATAGGACAAAAATAACATATTGCTTTCTCACTTCCACACCAAAATCAATTTCAGATGAATCAAATATTTAAACATAAAAATGAACAACACCATTGAAAGTCTAGGAAAATGATAAATTAAAATAATTTTGGAGGGAGAGGGACTTTTTCCTAAGCACAGCACAAAACCCAGATATCATAAAGGAGAAGATTAATAAAATGATTACATAACAATTAGAACTATTCTGTAGAAAAGCCTCTCAAGTGACAACCAACAAATAGGTAAAAACTATCTTCAACATATACCACAAAGAGCACTGGCAAATCAATGATAGAAAGAATATTCCAATTTTCAAATGAACCAAAAAATAGAATTAGAGAGTTTAGTTCATTGAAAAAGATAGAGATGATGGGTAAACATGAAAATATGCTGAATGTCATTCATATGGAAAGAAATGGAAACCAAAACCAATTATGAGATATGTTATTTTGCTTTGCAGATTGGAAACAATCAGGAAGTTTGATATTATTTAAGACAGCAAAGATATAACTTCTGCTGTTTTTCATATTTTATTTTAAACTAATATTGAGTTGATAATTAAGTAAGGATATAATTGATGCAACTTTTGGAAAAGCAAATTGGCAATCTTTATAAAAATCAAGGCTGACTATATCCTCTGCTCCTTCCACTGCTAGGAATTTAACCTGGAGATACAGTTCAGGTGAGAAATGCACATGTAGGGATGTTCAGCACAGCAGTGAAGGGGATTACACAGAACTAGATATGCCCTAAATGTCCATCAATGAGGACAAAGGGCTACCATGAAAACAGGTATGCTGGATCTCCATGTGCCGACACAGAACTTTTAAGTGAGGGAAGCAAGTTGTAGAACATAATCATAGTATATTCCATTTGTTAAAAAGGAAGAAGAGGAGAAATGAATATATATGTGAGATGCAGGGAAATCACTCATAGACTCTGTATTCCAAGGAAACTCCAGCCTGGAATCTTAAAACAAAATCAAAACGCAGTTTAAATCTTTACTGAAGTTTCTCAACAGGACATCCACAGGGAATTCCATTTAAAGCATACAGCCAAGCCTCTGAACTCCTTTGCCCAGATCTTTCCCAGAAGTTCACAAAATGCAGTCTCTATCCTCAATCTCTAATCTTGTATTCTCAAGAGACCTCCAGGTATTTCCCCCAAAGCCAACCTGTCTTGTCTTGGTGAGTATATGTCTGTCTGTCTGCCCTGCTTCTGCTCTTTCCAGTGCAGAAACCTCAGCAGCCTGCCCTGCCCGCCCTGCACCAGAAAAGTGCACTCTGCCTAGGAGAATGAGGAGATAGAGGCAGGACACCTCCTTGCAGGTTTTCTCCTCACCATCAGTACTTTAGGATGCATGGAGATTATGGATGGGCATGGGGAGAATCCTTGGCAGTTACCCATAAGCACGGGGCATGGGCCTCTCCCTCTTCCAGGAACCACAAGTGCTGCACTTGTTCTTCTGCACTGTGCCAGAGCTGCCACTTTGGGGCGTAATTCAGGCTCCTCATTTGCCCTCAGCTGAGCCTCTGCCTTCCCAGCTCTAGGATGGGGTGAGCAGACCCAGCACACAGGGTCATTGGGGGCTGGGATGTTGTGTGTCCCACCCAGGGGGGAGGTAATGGGAGCTGCCCTGAGAATCACAAAACAGTAGGAGATGATGCCCCAGTATATAGAACTCTTTCTCTTTCCTTCTTACCATTGCATAGGACTCTGATTACAGAAGTCCCATAGTTTCTGTAACCAGTTCTCTATAGATGGACATTAGATTGTTTCCCCTGCAATAATGATGCAATAAATAGTCTTGTGTGGACATCATTTTGCATTTTTGCTGTTGTATCTTTGGCATAAATGTCTAAAATGCAGAGTGTTGGGCTAAGAGGGAAAATGCAGATGTAATTTTGCTAGGTATTGGTAATTCCCCTCCATGGAGGTTGTGCAATTTTGTATTCCCTCCAGCAATGTAAGAACATGCTTCGTTCATCATATTAACCCTTTGTCTGTAATATAGGGTTTTCTTTTCTAATTGGTCATTCTAATTTTCTTTTCTCATTTGTCATTCGTCCTTTTATCTAGTTTGTGTGTTTTAGGACACATAGAGTTTTGTGGAGATTTTTCCTTATGTGTTTAAATTGTGTTTGTCCATAAAACAAGCCTCAATAAATTTAAAAGGATTGAAATAAAACAAAACATGTTCTCTGACCACAGTGGTATAAAATTAGAAATCAATAACAGAAGGAAATTTGGGAAATTCACAAATATGTGGAAATGAAACAACATGCTCCTAAATAACCAGTGAGTTAAAGAAGAAATCATAAGGGAAATTAGAGCACACATTGATATGAATGAAAACAAAACACAACATGCTAAAACTTAGAGGATGCATGTAAAGCAGTGCTTAGAAGGAAATTTATAGCTATACCCACCTATATTAAAAAAGAAGAAAGGTCTCAAATCAATATCCTAACCTTCCATCTTAAGAAACTAGAAAAGAAACTAAACCCAAAGCAAGCAGAGGGAAGAACAAAGATTAGAGCAGAAATAAATGAAATAGAGACTAGAAAAACAATAGAGAAAATCAGAGAAACCTACCAAAAGTTGGTTCTTTGAAAAAAATATTTACAAATTTTCACTTAGAATGACCAAGAAAAATAAGAGACAAGGCTCAGATTACTAAGATCAGGAATGAAAAGGGGACATCACTGTCAACTGTACATAAATAAAAAATAATTGTAAGAGAATACTATGGACAATTGTACACCAACAAATTCAGTACCTTAAATGAAGTGGATAAATCCTTAGAAAGACACAAACTACCTAAACTGACTCAAGAAAGAATAGGAAATCTGGACAGACTTATAACAAGTAGAGAGATTGAATTAATAATTTTAAAAATGCCCCACAAAGAAAAGCCAGGCCCAAATGACTTCACTGGTGAATTTTATCAAGCATTTAAAGAAGAATTGGTGGAAAGGAAAATCCAGAAGGGCCTGAAGGTGTCCTTCTCTTTTACCAGGAGATCTGTGCCCTGTGGCCATCCTGAATGATATTGCAGATGGGCAAGATTAGAGTGAACCCCTCACTGGCACACAGAGAGCTCTGGAAGCCCAGTGAGTTGAATTCAAGAAGTTGTTAATGAGCACTTACTACGTGCATGGCACAGTGCTAGGGACACACGATGCTGATTGAGTATCTGCAGGCCCAGCTTGCCGGCAACACCAAGCAGAAAGGAGGCAGCCAGATCCTCACAACAGGGGTGGTCCCAGTCAGGCCAGGTGCAGACAGAGGGAGGAGAAGGAAGCCCATGGGAAGGGCCCCAGGGCTCCCTGGGGGGTAGCATCCATACTGGGCCTGGAAGCAGGGAAGGGGTGGGGCTCCTTCCAGGAGGGAGAGACACAAGAGTGAAGGCTGAGGGAGCCTGAGGTCCACAGAGAAAGTGGGGGTGCAGTGTCAGTGCCTCACAGTTGCCTGGAGTTGGGGGGAAGGGGACAGGCATCATGGAAATAACCCCCATTTGTGGGCCGGTCCTTTTATTTTGGGGAGCATGCATTTTGCAATATTGTTATATGTGTCATTTTTTGTTTGGGGATTTTGTTTCGTTTTTGTTTTTCACAAGAAGATGACAAGATTCAGACATCTCAAATACTTGCTAAGACCATGCAGCTGTTGAGCAATAGACTGGAACTTGAACCCAAGTCTTCTCATTTGAGTACAGTTCTATCTCTGTTGCCACGTGTGTTAGCATGGTTCACAGTTCTCAGTAAAAGACACTACTGGAAAAATCTTGGTGCCTCATCCTAAATTTCCCTCTGGATTGAGATATTTTCTTCTTTCCTTGTGTCCATCTTTGCCAAGAGGAATTTGGATTTAGTTAGAAATTTCACTTTGTTAATCTGAAAAGTGTATTTTAAAAACCTATTTTTCCATTATAACAGTAACAGAGAAATAACTGGAAAATAGAGGAAAGGGGAAAAGATCACCTCAAATTCCATCACATAAGAAAAACCAAAGTTATCATCTGGAGTCTTTCCTTCCGGTCAGTTTTCCTGTGTTGCGGGGTCCCTCCATGTGCTCGATGTGATAAACATTTTAATGCATTTCATAATTGACAAAACCACCATTCTTTGCTATACTAAACCATACAGAAATCAGCATCTTTATGCATATTTCCTTCTGTTTTCCTGCATAGTGCTTTTTTTAAATAAATGTATTTATTTTATTTATTTATTTTTAGCTGTGTTGGGTCTTCGTTGCTGCGCATGAGCTTTTGCTAGTTGCGGCGAGCAGGGGCTTCTCTTGTTGCGGAGCACAGGCTCTAGGCGCGTGGGCTTCAGTAGTTGCAGCACGCGGACTCAGTAGTTGTGGCTCGCAGGCTCTAGAGCGCAGGCTCAGTAGTTGTTGAGCACGGGCTTAGTTCCTCCACGGCATGTGGGATCTTCCCAGACCAGGGCTCGAACCCGTGTCCCCTGCATTGGCAGGTGGATTCTTAACCACTGCACCACCAGGGAAGTCCTTGCATAGTGCTTTTTAAATGTATAGAATTATTTCCTTAGTCACTTCCCTGGAAGCAGGATTGCTGTGACAGAGGTTGGCCCAGCCCTCAGTGGGCCCAGCCCACAATCACCTCCCCAGAGATCAGAGTATGACTATTTCTTTTTATATCTTCAGATTGCACCTTTTTATATTATATGAGTATTAAATAAAGGAACTGTCTTACTTCTGTGATTTTTGTTTCCTCAGAAGGACGGTTCATCTTTCTTGACCAGTTCAGTGTCTGTTGACCATCCCAAGTCTCTCGAGCATGGCATTTGTTGTAGACGTTTAAAAGTAAAATCTGGACTCCCCTGGTGGTCCAGTGGTTAAGACTCTGCACTTCCACTGAAGGGGGCACGGGTTTGATCCCTGGTCGGGGAACTAAGATACCACATGCCGCGCGTCACGACCAAAATAAATAAATTAATAAAAATTTAAAACCCAGTCTTCTTTAAAAAAAAAAAAGTAAAATCTGGGATAAACAACAAGGTCCTACTGTATAGCACAGGGAACTATATTCAATATCCTGTGATAAACCATAATGGAAAAGAATTTTAAAACAGAATGTGTGTATATATATATATATGTATAACTGAATCACTTTGCTATACAGCAGAAATTAACACAACATTGTAATTCAACCACACTTCAATTACAAAAAAAAAGTAAAATCTGGGAAGAATACAGCTTCACACTCTAGCTCTTCCTGCCTGTCTCATCAAGGTGTGTCCTCAGGCTCTAGCTCAGCACATAGTAAGTATTGTTTATAAAATGAATGAGCAATAAATAAATGAATTTTGGGGAGAGGAACTAAGTGTTGGAAAGAATTCATCTTTGTAGCTCTGTATTTCTGTGTCTCTTTTCCACTGCTACTGAATTTATGGAGGAATTGGTTTCCATATCCTCTCTGGTTTTTCCATCTAATGAGACAGAATCATCTTACCTTTTAGTTCCTACATGTTTGCCAAGGACATTACATTCTGAATAATTGCCCCATGTTTGGCTGGGTGCACCCAGCCTGGGAAGTAGGGGGTTGGACTTTGACGACAGGTGCCAAGGGTTCAAGTCCCAGCTCTGCTGTTAGGAGCTGGGTGGAGGCACTTTCACTAATCACCTGGAGCACTGGTCATCTGCTGGAAAGTGGTGATGAGAACCCCTGCCTTGCATGGGTGTTGGGAGGAAGGCAGATGTATGCAGGGCATTTCTTATAGCATCTGGCAGTACTCAATAAATGGTACCAATTACGGATATACTAAATGTTATCATAGACCATTTTATTTTCTCTTTTAAAGTCCATGACACCTTTGCCAGTTATTGTCCGGGAAATTTTCTTGTTCTCTTTATTTCCAGAGCAACTGAGTCAAGACTTGGTATACCCAAGAGTTGCTTTAGCTTAAATAATACCATCAAAGAACTAGTTAATTAAGTCAGACTGAAAGTGTCAACTTTGTGCTGGATACACTTCATTGTTTTCTTTTTCCTAATTTCAAAATCAATACAAACTGCTGAGAAAAAGGGAAAGATATTGGCAAACACAGAAAAACACAAATAGAAAAAAATCTCTGATAATTTCACCTGCTGCTATCATGTACTTGTGTTCCTCAGCTTTTCTTTCTAAACAGAGAGAAACAGACTAAATTTTTATAAACAAAAATAATAGACTATACTCATTAGAAATCTTCTTTTTTTCCCAAAATAAATTCTTTCACTTTGCGTATTTTCAAATGATGTCAACCAATCTTCTGTGTTATATATTTTTTCCATTTTTCACTGTCTGTGCTCCATATTCTATTCTTTTAGCTTAATATTGTATAAGTCTTTTCTGTACTTTTCCTTAGTCTCCATTATCATCAGTTTTAATGGCTGCATGGTAGCTCCTCATTTTGAAGTATCTAGAGGTACTACTATTTTCGTCGGCTCAGGCTGCTATAAAATTGCCACAGACTGGGTGCCTTAAACAACAGACATTTATTTCTCACGTCGGAGGCTGGGAAGTCCAGGATGAGGTACTGGCAGATTCTGTTCTTGGTGAGGATCCACTTCCTGGTTGCAGACGGCCATCTTCTCATTGTGTCCTCATGTGGGACAGAGAAGTAAGGTCTCTGTCTCTTCTGGGAGGGCACTAATCCCATCATGGCGGCTCCACCTTCATAAGCCAGTCACTTCCCGGAGACCCACCTCCTAATACCATCATACTGGGGATTAGGGTTAACATGAAATTTAGGGGGACAAAACATGCAGTCTGTCTCAAGTATTAAACTGGAACGAAGAGAGACACAGATGTAGAAAATGGATGTATGGATACAAGGGGGGGAAGGGAGGGTGGAATGAACTGGGAGATTGGGATTGACATATATACACTACTATATATAAAATAGATAGCTAATGAGTACATACTGTATAGCACAGGAAACTCTACTCAATGCTCTGTGGTGACCTAAATGGGAAGGAAATCCAAAAAAGAGGGGATGTGTACATTTAGCTGATTCACTTTGCTGTACAGCAGAAACTAACACAACATTGCAAAGCAACTATACTCCAATAAAAATTAAAAAAAAAAAAAAAAAAGAATGTGTAGGGGAATTCCCTGGTGGTCCAGTGGTTAGGACTCAGTGCTTCCACTGAAGGGGCACGGGTTCGATCCCTGGTTAGGGAACTAAGATCCTGCAAGTTGCGAGGTGTGGCGAACCCCCCCGCCCGCCCAAAAAAAAGATTGTATATATTGTATAACTGAATCACTTTGCTATACAGCAGAAATTAACACAACATTGTAAATCAACTATATTTCAATTTGAAAATGTTTCCTATGGGAAAAAAAAATAAACTGGAAAGAAGAGTAGTAGGATTTCTATGGGCTCTAGGGTCACAAAGACCTGCTGCTGTCACTCTTGTCCCTGCTCCTTGCCAGCCTGTCACTGTGAAGTGTCTTCATCTTGGCCTCCCTCATCTGTAAAATGGCAGCCATGACACCTACTCATAGTGTTGCTGTTGATACCGACCAGGGTTCTTGGCCTTCCTTAATCAATAGAAATTGATCAGAGGCCAGACAAGAAATTCAAGCAAGACTTCATTGGGACCTCTGATGTAGCAGTGGGGAGCAAGAACAAACAAGAGTTTCCCTTTCTTGCTCCGCTCCCTGAGGGGGGCGAGCTGGTTCCTTATATGGGGTGAGGGTAGGGGTGTGTCCAGGGGTTCAACAGGAGGGGTGGCTTAGGTGTTTTGCCCACCTCTTTGGTAGTATTGTGTGCAGGGGGCATGCGTAGTACCCTGCTTTTGCTCCCTGCTTCTCAGAAGTGGCAGTTGGCTTTTTTTGGTCTTTTTGTATCTTTTTGTCCATAATTTGCCCCAAGTACACATGCACGCAGTTATTTTCAGTCCCTTATAGTTTCTTTGTATTTTGTAACTCCAAAAGACATATGTCCAGGTGCAAGCATTGCAGCGCTACAGCAAAGGGTCCCAGGTCCCAGCCTGTCTCAGTAAGCCTTCCCACATTGACAAGTGTACGATTTTCACCACACTCTGGCCAGCAATGAATATTAGAACTCATTAAATTTTTCACTGTGTCAGGTGGACATAACATGGAATCTTAACAATTAATTGTATGTTTTGTTTCTAAAGAAAACTGCACTTTTATGTGCGATTTCCCTCTGCACAGCCTGCTCATAGGTATAACCGCCCATGCCCCTTTTATTAACAAAAATTCATTTCCAGTGATTTGGTGAGACTATCCACAGAGAAGTTTTACATCTGTGCTGGGAGGCTTTGCTGGTATGAGAAACGCTCAACCTGCGTGGCTGGAGCTCTGCTCTGCGTGAGCCGCGAGCCAGGCCCCTGGTGAATGCCACTGCTGTCTTTGCTTTCTTTTCTGATGCTGGGTCTGATGGCCCAGCTTGATGGGGCTGAGCACCAGCCATCTGGAGTCAGTGAGGAATTACTGCCGAGAGTCACCCTGGGGTCATGTCGCCCTCTACACCCCCTCAACCTCTGCCTCTTCCCCGAAGAAATAAAGGGTTGGATTTCACTGTAATGTGACCCAGAGATGAAAACTGCTGCTGAGGCTAAACCCCTAGAGTGACAGCTGGCAAAGAAAGAAGCATCCTTCTTGCTGGAGGCCGGTAAGCCCAGGGCAACAGTGGGTGAGCCACTGCAGTGCCAGGAGGGCGTCACCTCCGGGGAGGGACAGCCCCCAACCCCCGGGTTTGGCCACACAGGGACTCGATGGAGGATGGCACAGGAAGGTCATTAAACAATTATGACCAGGTCAGTAGCATCCTAAAGTTTACTCTTGTTTATTCTTCAGTGACCTCTGGGTTGTTAGATATATGTTTACCTTTTGCTACTCTATTGATGGAGGTAAATGTAATTTTTTAAAAAGTATATATTCAAGTAAAACGTTAGTGTCTTTTCCAGGATGTACAGAGGATGCTACAGATTTCGAATCAAGAGAGAGCATTTGCCTTCTGTCATGCATGTATTCTTTGACAGGGATGAGAGAATTAAATGTATAATATATATACATAAGAGACCAACATTTAGAACTGATAGAATTAAAGTCACTTTCATATTACCTCTCCATTGTCCTAGATTCGTAGGAAAAAAGCAGTAGAGAGAGAATTTTATTCTGATTATTGGGTTGGGAGGGATGAGTTAACAAATATTGTTCTAGAAGAAAAGGTAAGAATGTCTCTTTAGGATATAAGGACAGAACAGACTCAGAATCAGCAGACAAAGGAGGACTCTCTTTAAGATGGGGAAGGCCACAGTGAACTATTAGTGTAAGTGACATGGCTTGTACAGCCAGACATCTCTCTATAACATTCATGGAATTCTGTTTTATTACTTTCCCAAAATAAAAGAGAAGAATAATTTCTGTTAGTTTTCCTGTAGTCAGAATAATTTGTTTTTCTAAAACTTGAATTACAGAAATAACATTTAGAGATTGAGTTATTAGCAACTAAAAACATTTCTCCTAGGAATGGCTGAATATGTGAAATATACAGTGTTACTGAAAGTATTTTTTTATAAATAGAATATTAAATTGAAAGTGATTATCAAGGACTAAATGATGTTCTGGTTTCATAGGTTTTTAAATATTTTTTAACCAAATACTTTTCACATAATGAACTTTAATTTACTGTCCATGTCCAGCATATTTAAATACCAGGCTGTGTAGATATTAACATTTATCACCCACCAGGAATATGTTCACTTATCACCTCACAGCTTACTGTAAATATTTCTTGTATTCTTGAGTAAGTCTACATGTGCTGAATCCATAATGCTACTCATTCACTACATTTATAGCTTCCCCTCACTCGTTCTTGCTTCTAATTACTTCTAATTGACACTTTCCTAAAAACAAACAAGCAACACTGACCAAACCTTAAAAATAAAAAAGAACTGTGCTAATGGTTTCCCTTTCTCCTAGTTTTTTGTTACCTTCTTTGTTACGCATATTAACTTTACATTAATTCAAGATATAGAACCATCACCCAAAGAATTAAGATGCCTGGCTGTAGTATATATATGTATATGGAATTTTCATTGCTATTTAGGAAAATAATTACACCTATTGTAATAAAGAACAAAAAGGATTTTTTAAAAAATTTGACACTGAATCATTCTAATGTTCTACTATTATTTTCCTACTAGTCCTAGTTACTTGTTTGCTACATTAATATTGTATTGAAATAGAGTAAGTTTGGGGGGTTATATTTTTAGTATGAATTTTAAATCTGTATGAGCAAAATATTTAGAACTGTGATGTTTTACTGTGTAAAAGAATATAATTACAGATAATGGTTGATTAATAGGCACAAATAACTAAATAATCTCAAATAGTATACATACATACAATTACCCCGATTTAAATTTAAATCAAAGGACACCAATTCTCAAATATAAAACTGTAGTATTTTTGTTAAAAAAAAATTACTGTTAAAGTAAATATTTACCTCTAAGAAACAGTGTTTCATGGTGGGGAGGAGGGGTTCTGCCTTACATGATGTATCTCTGTACTATTTAATTTTCTTCAATGAGAATGTATTCTTTTATTACTTATCTAACTTCTTTAAAGTTTTAAATAAAGCAGTCATATAATTCCATTACAGGGAATTTAGGAAATAAAGAAAAATCTTTTCTAATCCTATCACTAATTCCCCCCAGCCCATCATTAACACTTATCATTAGCATTTTGGTCTTTTTTTTAAAATTTAAATATATGTTAATCATTCTCTTTATGATTTCAGGAAATTAAATGAAGTTGGCAGAGTAAATTAAATGCATATGCATTACCTGATGTTTTCCCATAATGTCCTTCCAACAATTTGATTGGACCAGACCCCCCAGCTCTTGGGTCAGTGAGAGTGTACATGTGTTGTCCATGCAACTTAAGAAAATCAGATTCAAACTGAAAACACCACAGTATTAAATATATATATATATGTAAATAGAACTTAGCAGAGTCTTGTTTCTTACTATGTCATTTATTCCACATATGTTGCATTATTTATAAATCATGTTAAAGTAAAACCACCCTTGTAATTTCACATGCATCCTATGTCCTTGGTTCTACCTTCTCAGTGTTGCTTAACTTGGGCATAAAGGTGAACTTTTTTATTTATGTTCCTAATATGAACAGAAGAGGTTACTTTATACCTCCTCACGCACGTGCACCTGTCTTTTACAGAGATAAGGAGGATATTTGTTTAATTCTGAAAGATGAGCAGCGACATAATTAAGTGCCTCTTCTGATGGATGACGCGGCTGTGGATTCTGCCTTCTTCTTACCCTGCCAATGGCTTCTCCCTGCAGCTGACTCTCAAATGTCTTAGTCTCTGACTGTTAATAATTAATGGGGACTGTTAGTGTGTGATGGGATGTGAAGCTGCCTTATTCACATGTATAACCACTTACACACTAAGCCCTTTTTTGATACCCCTTTCCAAAAATGCATAGCCAAAAAAAAAAAAAAAAAAACCAGTAATCTCCATTCAGACACAGCAGTCTTGTATTGGTGTTTCAGGAAGGATGCAGATTGTGCGTGACACTCATGAAATCCACTTAACGTGGATTTTCAGAATGGTTGCCTTTGAAATAGTCATGGCTTAGAGTGAGCTGTAAAGACCCTGGATGGTATCAAGGGGCTTTACTGTAAGCAGCTTGTCTTTTCCTTTCTCCAGAGCAGGATTTTTCTGGGCTGGTGGTGGAGCTCGTTCAGTATGCCATATGGCAGGCCTTCCATTTAGGGTATGTTATTCTGATTCACTTCTCCCAATATTTTGTTATGAAAAATTCCAAATATACAGTGAAACTGAAAGAACTGAACCATGTACATCCATATACCCACCACCTAGATTTTACCATTAACATTTTCTAAAATTGCTCTCATTTCTGTCTGTTCTTCTATCCATCCATCAATCCATTATTTATAATGCATTTCAAAGTAAATTGGAAATATCTGTACTTTTCACCCTCAAGTGCTTCAGTATTCATATTATTGACTATAGTTCAATATTATTTATAATTTTTTAGGTAAAGTTTATATAAAGTAAAATGCACATATCTTCATTAGACTATTTGATAAGTTTTAACAAATACCAACACCTGTGTACTAAAAACATCATCAAGGTAAAGAACCATCACCCAAACAATTTCCTCATACCCCTCCGCTGGTAAACTTCATGACTGTCCCCACCCTCAGGAACCACTGTTCTGATTTTTTTCCCACCACTGATTAGAACAGAATATAAATGGGATCATTTTGTGCAGTCATTCTTTCACTCTGCATTGTGTTTTGAGATTCCCATCAGTCATTTCATGGATCAGTAATTTATTCCTTTTGATTGCTGAGTAGTTACTATGCCACAGTAGTTATTTATTCATTCTCCTGTTGATGGACACCTTTGCTATTTACAGTTTGGAAATACCATGAATAAAGTTGCCATGAACATTCTTGGATATATTTTTTACACATATTTTTCTTGGGTAAATACCTAAGAATAGAATAAGTGAGTCATAGGGTACGTATATACTTAGTTTCATAAGAAACCACCAGACTTGTTTCCAAAGTGGTTGTACCATTTTAGACACAACCAATAAGGTATGAATGTTCTCATTGCTCCATATCCTCACCAAGTATTGTCAGTATTTTTAAATTTTAGTGATTTTGGTGGGAGTGTAGTGGTGTTTAACTTGCATTTCCCTAATGACTAATGATACTGAGCTTTTAGAATATCTTCTGTTCAAATCTTTGCTCATTTTTAACTGGGTTGTTTGTCCTTTATTACTGAGTTATAGGAGTTCTTTCTATTTTCTGAATACCATTCCTTTTTTGGATATATATTTTACAAATATTTTCTTCCAGTATGTAACTTGCCTACTCGTTTTCAAATAGTAAATAGTTTTTAAATGGTAGATCAACCTTCTGATGAGCAGAAGTTTTAATTTTTGTTAAAGTCTAATTTAGGAATTTTTTTCTTTTCATGATTATTACTTTCTGTGTCCCATCTAAGGAAGCTTTGCCTATTCTCAAGTCATAAAAATATTCTCCTGTGATTTTTTTTCCTAGAAGCGCTACAATTTTAACCTTTATGTTTAAATCCATGATCCATCTCAAAGTAATTTTTGTGTGTGGTGAGAAGTAGGGGTCTGAGTCTCTTTTTATTCAATGGATGTGCAGTTGTTCCAGCACCATTTATTGAAAGGATTTTTGCATTTCTCATTGTGTTGGCACCCTTTATCAAAAATTAATTGGGTGTACAAGTATGGGTCTATTTCTCAACTTTCTATTCTGTTCCACGGATCTATTACCACACTGCCTTGATTATTATAGCTTTATAGTAAGACTTGAAATCAGGTAGTATATGTCCTCCAACTCTTCTTTTTCAAGATTGCTTGGGATATTATAAGTCCTTTGAATTTTCATACAAATTTGAGGATCAGATTGTCAATTTTTACCCCCCAAAAAGCCTATTGGAATTATGGTAGGGATTACATTGAATCTATAGATAAAATTGGGGAGAATTGACATCTTAACAATATTGATTCTTCTAATCCATGAACATGAGATTTCTTTCCATTTATATAGGTCTTGTTTAATTTCTCTCAGCAGTGTTTTATAGCTTTCAGGGTATAGATCTTGTCCATCTTTTTAAAAATTTATTTCTAAGCATGTAATTTTTATGCTATTGAAAATAAATTAAAAAAATATTTTTCCAAATGTTAGCTGCTATAATGTGATTTGCTTTTGTGATGTCAATGTTTGGAAGCCAACCTTCCTCAGCATTTACATTTTTACATTAAAAAAAACCTGTTTTTTTATCCCTTCAAAGAGGTAGCAAAGAGATGGAGTGGGTTTAGCCCCAACCTCAGAGCTGGTGAACCAAACTTCAGTCCCAGTTTACCTCTTACAAGCTGTGTGAACTTGGCCAAGAATGATAGAATTCTGTCCCCGTTTCTGCTGTCACTAAACACAATCAAAATTTAACTCCTCATTCATTGCAGTCTTTTCTGTAATATCTGTAGAGATAAAACTTTTAACTCTGGTTCACTAACACATTTGAAAATCTGGTAGAAGCCTTAAATTTTCTCCCCAGAGAAATGCATACACACACACACACAGATTTCTGTGTGCAACTTTAGGATGTGCAGGAAGTCTCTGAAGCCTTTTGGGATCCACAGACCTCCTAATTATGAAGCCTTCTAGAGTGGGAGCTCTAAGGGCTGACTGCTTTCACTTCTGCGTCTTCAGACCCAGCACAGTATGGAATGAGGGCTGCCATTCTAAGTCCCATGCCTTTGTGGAGTTTTCTAGGCAGAGAGGGTCTAGATTTCCACACTCACAGGATTTGACCTGCCTTTCTTCCTCCACTAGATACCATATCCCTCTGAGGGATATAGCAGTGGGACAGTTTGGTGGGCTACCAGCTCTCCCACCAAAGCCCTTGCTTCTCTGTTGCTGTTGGTAAGGTCAGCCTGGCAGTTCCCTGCCAGGCAGCTGCCCCGGGTGCCCTGGACCCGCTCGCTCCAGGCCATCGTCTAGCCGCAGAATCTTCCCCAAGCTGTGTTCAGCTTCCCTGTGCCTTCACAGATGGCCCCATGCAGGAAGGGCCTCCAGCAGGGTGCAGGTGCCAAAGTCTGCTGTACTTGGTGACATTGGCAGCATTTCAGGGCAACCCCTTTCTCTTGCTAAAGCCTCCAGATTTATGTCTTGGAGAGCACATCCCACTCTCCTCTCTGATGATTCCTACAAGCAGCGCTGGCAGTGGAGGTCATGCTATGTGTGTGCTTCTGTCCACCCAGGTGCCGGGGACATGGGCAGCAAACTATCCATGCCAGGTGGTGACACCACAGCACGGAGCCCCAGGACGGAAGGCATTGATGCCGCATACAAGCGAGGAGACGCCAGCAGAGCCCAGCACCTGCTCAGAGAAGCTTGTGATGAGAGCACGTCCCAGCTGGAAAAGGTAAGGTCAATGCCGGCCCCTCTGGCCAGAACTGGGGACCCAGGTTGGGCGAAGGTTACCACTAAAGTTGTTTTCTTGTTATCATTATAATCATAATGAGGATTTCTATTGTGTTCTGAATACCTTGTTTCTCATGTAAACTTATGGGTGCCAGTCCTTTCGAGTGGACTTCTCAGCCTGTCATCACCTAAGCACACTGCTCCTGCCTTCCCAGGGGACAGGGAGGGGGTCACAGAAATATAAAGGACAAAATGGCAATCTGAAGGTTTAACTTAATATATTCTTTTACACTTTTTTCCACTATAAAAATAGCACATGCTCAAAAAAGAAAATCTTTTAAATACATAAAAGTAAAGAAAAAAAGAACAAAAATGTAATCATATTCCTAATCCATCCAAACAATCCCACTTAGCATTTTTGGTATACTCTCTTCCAGCCTGCTGATCTGAACATTCATTTTGTCGTTGTTACTGTTTCTAATATAGATACAAGCCTATTTATGTATAGTTTTGCATACTGCTTTTTCTCACATAATATTATATGAACAATTTTCTGTATAAGTTCCTTATGAGCGTCACCTTCGATGGCTACATGACATTCCATCTAGTAGAGACAGTGTCACTTACCTGGCTATTCCTTTTGGTTAGATATTTGTATTGTTTCTAATTTTTTACTACTATAAATCATGCTGTATTGAATGTTTTTTGCCTAATCCTTTTCTTATTGTCAATATATTTTCTCAGCCTAGGTTAACAAGAATTGAGAATGTGGGTATGAGCAATTTTTAAATTTTAAAACACATGCCAAACTTTTCCAAAAAGCTTGTGGAGATCAACCCTCTTGCCCACCTACAGCTTGAGAAGACCATTGCCACATTCTGGTCCTTGTGGGAAATTCTTATTGGCTGTCAACCGTGGAAGCACTTTACTGATGTTTTGTGTGCAATACTTTGATTAGAACAGGTTTAATGTCTCCATATAATTAATAGTTGGAAATAACTCAATTACTAAACCTGTTCTCAAAATTGTAAGAGAATTTTTTGGGGGGAATTGGCAAGTACATGTGCTTGAGAATTATTGAGGGGAGGGCATTTTTGATTCCTCCCATTATGAATTCACAGCATATATGGCCAAAGGCCTCTCTTCTTATGGGGAGAACTGGGATGCACACATGAGCAGATCAGACTTGTTGGCCCCTTGGGTTGGCACTGGGTGGCCTCCCACAAGGAGGGCTGTTCAGCAGACAGCCTGGAGTCTGTGCCTCCCTCTGCCCGTGTTAGTAGTCTGCCCTGGTTGTGATATCATGCCCATGCATTCATGGGTTGGCCGACTCACAAATTCGTTAGCATGGCTGCCCTCTGTGAGCTGGGTTCCTTATACCCACTTCCCTCAATGCCTGCCATGAAGGAGATTAAGGGGAGTTGTAATGATCCCCATTTTATTATGAGGGAACTGGAGTACAGTGCTGTCAAGGCACTTGTCCAAAGACATATAGGTGGTAAGTGGCAGAGCCAGGATTCAACGTGGCATGTCCGTTTGGCACCAACGTCAGTGTCCTGTGCCTGACTCTTCAGTGGAGAACCAGCATGACACTGGACCGAGGAACCCACAGTCTAGCAGAGGAGCCAGAGACATGGGGGTGGGGACACACAAATACAATATGGCTTTTGGGGGACAATGGAATAGTCTAGCTCTTGCTGGTGGTGATTGTGTTTGAGTTATACCTAGTCAAAATTCATCAAAGTGCACTAAAAAGGGTGAATTTACTATGTATAAATTATATCTTAAGAAACCTGACTTTAAAGCAATACAGGAGAGCATGTGTTCAGGCTCAAATGACCTGTGTGGCAAGATGAATAAGTGTCCATTCAAGGTACTGCAGCCTGGGTGAGAGAACCGAAAAGGCTTTAGCTATGCAGAGATGGTGACAGAGGCCTCCCAGTGCAGGGGACACTGTGAGCAAGGAGATGGGGCATGTGCTGACCTTTGACTGAGAAAAAGACCATGCTTCCTGTGAGAAGAGGGCTCTCAGAGGCACAAACCTAAGGCACAGGACAGCAGCCCTGGCTTGCACATTCAAATAACATGAAGAATTTTGATACCTGCCTGAGATATCTTTCATGATGCTGTTCCAAAGAAATAGAATATGAGACATTTATAAGATCAAATTTTCTAGTAGTCACATTAAAAATGTAAACAGAAACAGGTAGAATTTTAATAATCTGTTTTATTTAACCAGCATATATTAAAGATCATCATTTCAACATGTAATCAGTATAAAAATTATTGACAAGATAGTTTACCCTTTTCATACTAGGTCTTTGAAATCCCATGTGATTTTACACTTTCAGTACATCTCACTTTGCATGAGCCACGTTTCAAGCCTCGTCAGCCACATGTGGCTGGTGCTGCCGTCCTGGGCAGCACAGCTCCAGTCTTGCCCATGGACTTCGTGAAGCATTTAGAGTCAATTTTCTTGGCAGTTCCCAGCAGCACTCGTCTTGCTGACATCCTGCCCCTGTTCTGTTTTGACCAGGGCCAGCTCCTGAGCATCTCTGCGGCCTATGGGGATCTGGAGACTGTCCGGTATCTTCTCACCGAGAGACTGGTGGAGCTGCCAACGGAGCCCACCGACGACAACCCAGCCGTGGTGGCAGCACAGTTTGGGCACACTGATGTTGTGCAGGAGTTACTCGAGTCTTTGCCAGGTAAATCCCAGAGCATGAGCTCTTCACCACCTCTCAGGGACCCTCTTTTCTTAGGAACCAGGCAGGCATTTGGGGGGGCTGCACTTCAAAATGTTTATGTCCTCACACTGTTTACCAGTCATGAGATCCAGAAATCTGGGAGTATCCTTTAAAGCAGTTTTAGGTTCACAGAAGAACTGATGAACAAGTACCGAGAATTCTCATATACCACCTCCCACATTTTCCCTATTATTTGCGTTTTGTGTGAGAGTGGTACAGTTGTTAAAATTGATGAACCAACCAATATTGACACATTATTACTAATTGAAGCCCATAGTTGACATTAGGGTTGTATATCTATGGCTTTTGACAAACGTGTAATGACATATTTCCACCATTATTGCATCATACAGAATTGTTTCACTGCCCTAATAATCATCTGTGTTCTACCTATTCATCCCTCTCTCTCCCAACCCCTGGCAGCCACTGATCCCTTTACTGTCTCCATAGTTTTGCCTTTTCCAGAATGACATATAGTTGGATTCATACAGTACGTAGCCTTTTCAGATTGACTACTTCCACTTAGCAATATGCATTCAAGTTTCCTCCATGTCTTTTCATGACTTGAGAGCTCATATATATATATTTTTATTACTGAATAACATTACATTGTCTGGATGTACCATGCTATGTTGCTTTTTTAAATAACAAGTTAATTTTTTCTCTGGTGGACTCAAGGTGTCCTGGTCTCCTTTGATTTCCCATGATGGCCTTGGATCTGTGACACTGATCCAGGCATCACTGCAGCTATAGGCTGAGGCATTGCCTTAGCAGTGGTCTTGGGAGTTAGGATTTTGTGAGGGAGTGGGGCCAGCTTCATGGGTATGTGACAGTGCAGTCACACAGGGCCCTGCACTTAGAAGGGCCCCACTCTTGGTTTAACACTCTGCAGTTGCCCTCTTGAAATTTTTTTTTAAAGATTTTTTTTTTTGATGTGGACCATTTTTAAAGTCTTTATTGAATTTGTTACAATATTGCTTCTGTTTTATGTTTTGGTTTTTTGGCCATGAGGCATGTGGGATCTTAGCTCCCCAACCAGGGATCAAACCCACACCCCCTGCATTGGAAGGCAAAGTCTTAACCACTGGACTGCCAGGGAAGTCCCAGCCCTCTTGAAATTTTTAATAATTTTTAAACAAGGGACCCCATTTTTTTTGTTTTTTCTGGCTGCGTTGGGTCTTCGTTGCTGCGCGCAGGCTTTCTCTAGTTGTGGCGAGCGGGGGCTATTCTTCATTGTGGTTCACGGGCTTTTCATTGCAGTGGCTTCTCTTGTTGCAGTGCATGGGCTCTAGGCCCGCAGGTTTCAGTAGTTGCAGCACGCGGGCTCAGTAGTTGCGGCACGCGGGCCCTAGAGCATGTGGGCTTCAGTAGTTGCAGTGCATGGGCTCTGTAGTTGCGGCATGTGGGCTCTAGGGCGTGTGGGCTCTAGGGCGTGTGGGCTTCAGTAGTTGTGGCGTGCGGGCTCAGTAGTTGTGGCTCGCAGGCTCAGTAGTTGTGGCACATGGGCTTAGTTGCTCCACGGCATGTGGGATCTTCCAGGACCAAGGATCGGACCCATGTCCCCTGCATTGGCAGGTGGATTCTTAACCACTGCACCACCAGGGAAGTCCAATGGATCCCATTTTTAAGTTTTGCATGGGACCCCACAATTATGCAGTACTACTGTTAGGGGGTGTCCAACTATGTGCTTTGAGGTAGATTTGTGCTCAGATTTGGTTCCAAGCTGGCATGCCTCTCCTGTGCCTGGAAGCAGAATGAGTTTATGAACAGAAATCAGGGCACTGTTAGGGCCCATAGATGCTGTTTGGGTCGAGCAAGGTATAGGAGGGCAGGAAGGAGCCCCCAAGGAGCCAAAGCTGATTCCCTTTCCTCGGGGATCTCCAAGAGTAGCTCTGTTCTAGTCCCAAAGAGTCTATGCCAGCTGACTCACTCATCTCGTTGGACAGCTTACATTTATTGAGCATTTTCCAAGTACTGGACACACTGCAGAACTTGATAGACACAGAGGCTTTTTGAAAAGGTGATCCCAGTCCTTTAGTAGGTCCTGGTCAAGCAGAGGAAATTGAGGCAGAAAGGTGTAACCATGCGAAGGTTGAAATATTTACACAGTGGTTTGCAAGCACACATCAGGGAATGGTCTTGTCTGGGTGCAGGCTGGAGTCTTCAGAGGGAGCTGACATCTGAGCCAGGCTTTGCAGGCTAAGTAGGAGTTTACTTGGCAGATTAGCAAGGGAAGAGCCTGGTTTGCCTGCTTTTGCAGAGCAGGGAGCTTGGGTGGACCTGAGCATGTTCTCAGCTGCTCCCAGGGGTGTCCTGTCTTTAACTCAACTTAGGACAGAGCTGCTGAGGACTGAAGGAGTCCAGAGCATTGTGCTGGGCCCTGTGGGGAGTGCAGAGGTGGGCAAAACAGTTTGTGTTCTCTGGGAATTCCCAGCCTGTAGGGAAGGCAGCCACTGTCGGGAGTAAGGTAAGACAAGAGGCAGCTAGAGAATGAAGGCAGGGTTCAAGAAGAGGAGGGAGGAGAGGTCCATGGGGTGTGGGTACATCGTTGTGTAATTATGAACATCATTTGAAGGACATCATTATGTAATTCCTGGTCTTGTAGCTGAGCAGGGCTGAAGAGAAGGAGGAGGTGGAAAGATGGGCTCTATGAGTGTTGCTGGATTTGGGCCTCATAGAATACATGCAGGGGTTTGTATGGTTAAGAGAGCACCCTTTGGTTTTAGATAAAGCAGAACTTAAGGCTTGACTTTGCCATTTACCAACTGTGGGACCCTCAGCAAGTTCCCAAGTCTCCCTGAGCTTCGGTTTCCTCATATTAAAATTATGACTGTGAAATACAGGGCCTGCCTCCTAAGACTGACACACTTACATCCTCAACAGAAGTTAGCAGCATGACGACTGCACTTCTCATAGCTAGATATCTGGTAGTAATGGAGAGGGATAATTTGTTTTCTGTTCATATACCTCCTCCTTTGAATTGTTCATTTTAGTTATCAGTTGAGGGCAAAGAAGGGACATTTATTTAGCACCTGCTGCAGCCCAGGCATGATGCCGGGTACCTTATGTGTTGGGTTTTAATTCTTGCCTTCTCTGCCTCACCCCTATTTCCTGGTCAGTTTCCTATCACAGAGGGAGGGTCACTCTCTCCAGGCTTCAGAGCACTTTGATTCCTGAGGACTTTCCGCCTCTGGAAGTGAGACAGTGTTATGATGCAATTGGGAGGTGTCCATGTGGAGGATGAGATCGTTTTTCCATGGCAGCTAGATCCAAAAGACATTGCACTACTTTGAACTTGAAGATATTGTAACATTTCAGCCCACGCTCTCTCTGTTCATTCAGTGTGTTGTGTTATTTTATCCTGGAATTAAGTAGGCAGTTCTTTCAGGGAGTAATTCTCTAAGTTTTAGGCTGATCTATTTTTTTCATCAAAGTATTTTTTTAACTTATGAAAGTAATATATGTATATTACAGATAATTTGGAAATGCAGAAAAGTGTTATTCCTCTAAGAACATAATGACATATCATAATGAGTTATGTCAGGCACTTGACAGAGGTTATGACAATTTATTGAGTCAGGCACTTGACATACACTATGTCATGTAATCCTCACATTAAACTTGGGAGGTGGGTTGTTATTATTCCCACTTTACTGATGGGTAAACTGAGTCACAAAGAGAATAAGAAATTTGCCCAAGATGACACAGCTGAAATATTTTTTTTTAAATCTTTATTTTTGAGGTCAGATAAATTCACTATGTTTTTTTAAAATATTTATTTATTTGGTGGCACCAGGTCTTAGTTGTGGCAAGCGGGCTCCTTAGGTGTAGCATGCAAACTCTTAGCTGCAGCACACATGTGGGATCTAGTTCCCTGACCAGAGATCGAACCCAGGCCCTCTGCATTGGGAGTGCAGAATCGTATCCACTGTGCCACCGGGGAAGCTGAAAAATTTTAATCCTCAACTGCCTATCTCCAAAACCCATATCCCTAGGTGTGATGCTGCTCTAGGGATGAGGTCAGGGCTGGGGATGAGGAAGATAGTAAGGGGATGCTCACAATCCCACTACCCAGAGATAATTCTGCAGCACTGAAGGTAGTTCTTTCTAGTCTTATTTCCATTGTTAAGATCACACTGTTTTGAATGCTGCTCTTCCTCAGTTGGTGTTATTCGATGAGCAGGTGGGTTATAATGATGTGGGGAAATGTCATATGCAATTCAGAGGGACTATTCCATAGACACTGTCAACTGGACGGAAGCGAATTTCAGCTGGAAATAGGGCCGTGATCGAAGGGGATTTCAGAGCAGGAACAACCAGTCCCTTTAGCCACCCTCTCCCTTTGTCCTGTCATCCCCGCCAGGTCCCTGCAGCCCCCAGCGATTACTGAACTGGATGCTGGCCTTGGCCTGCCAGCGGGGGCACCTGGCGGTGGTGAAGCTCTTGGTCCTGACGCACGGGGCCGACCCAGAGAGTTATGCAGTCAGGAAGAATGAGTTCCCTGTCATCGTGCGCCTGCCACTCTACGCGGCCATCAAGTCAGGTGGGTCCCCAGTCAGTCCGCCCATGAAAACCATCACCCTGTCGAGATGTGGGCCCATCCTTCACACTCAACTTCTGCTCTCCAATGGCCTTTGTGGAGGTTTTCGCAACTCCATTCTTTGCTTCTTCAAAAGGTCTGCCTCTTTCCTCCTTCCCCCTACTCACTCCTGCAAGGGGATTTCAGTGACAGGGACCAACCATGGCAAATGGGACCATCTTAGGAGGCACTTCAAAGGGCAAAGCCCCACAAAAGTTCTGTCACTAACAGGAACCTTCCGGCGTCAAGGGAGGTAATAGAGAAGTTCAACAGCACCAGTGCCCTTTTCATTTTTATTTCACATGTGAGTGTCTGCCCTTTTGGACAACTGTGACACACCCTGCATCCAAATGCCCTTAGCTCTCCACTTTCTGTCCTTTAGGGAATGAAGACATTGCCATATTCCTGCTTCGGCATGGGGCCTTTTTCTGTTCCTACATCTTACTGGACAGTCCTGACCCCAGCAAATATCTCCTCAGGAAGTATTTCGTCGAAGCAAGTGCCTTGCCCAGCAGTTGTCCGGGAAAAATAGTGAGTAGTCACTGTCTGTGGATGAATGGATAAAGAAGAGGTGGTGTATATATACAGTGGAATATTTTTCAGCCACGAGAAAGAAGTGCATCCTTCCATTTGCAACAACATGGATGGACTTTGAGGACATTATGCTGAGTGAAAGAAGTCAGACAGAGAAAGACAAATACTGTATGTTTTCACTTACATGTGGAATCTAAAACAGGCAAACCATAGAAACAGAGTAGATGGTTTGCCAGCGCCTGGGGGGTGGGGCAAATGGGGAGATGTTGGTCATATAGCCAAAGTGTTGGTCACTTCAGCTATAAGTTCCAGAGATCTAATGTGCAGCACTGTGATTACAGCTAATAGCACTGTATTATATACGTGAAAGTTTCCAAGAGAATAAAGCTTAAATGTTCTCACCACAAAAATGAAATAGTAATTAGGTGACATAGTACAGGTGTTAGCTAAGGCTACAAGCGGTAATCATTCTGCAGTATATAAATGTATCAAATCAACAGATCATACATCTTAGCTTATACAATGTCGTATGTCAATTATTGCTCAATAAAACTGGGAAAAAAACACATACAGGAATTAGTTCTAGTTAGTTTACCATTTTAATAACAAAAATAATATTGCGTTGTTTACATTATCTTCAACTTGACTTTTTAAATTTAGCACTCTATCACTGACTCCCCCTAGATCAGTCAATGTGGCTACATCTCATTCTTTTAAATACGTGCCTTAAGTCTAGAGTGAATGTAGCTTAGTTGACTCAGCCCTTTTCCTGTTGGTGGACATTTAGATTATTTCTGGTTTCACACTTTCACCAGCTTTACATGGGGGTATCTATCCCCATACTTTGGCCAGCACTAGATGTCCAGGAGCCTTTTAATTTTCATCACTCTGATGGGTAAAAATGGAATCTCCATGTTTTAATGTCCACATTTCTATTCTTAATAATATTGAACATCTTTTCATATCATCATCAATTATTTGCATTTCCCTTTATGTGAGTTGCCTGTTACAGTTTGTTGATTATTTTTCTCAAGGATTACTCACCTTTTCCTTCTCGTTTTGGAGAGTCTTTTTGTATGTTAGAGATTTTAAGCCTTTGTTTATCATACATGTTGCCAATGTTTTTCGCAATCCATTATTTGTCTTCTGTTATCTTTTGAGATAACAAAGATATAAGAATATATAATCGAATATGTTTGTTTTTTCCTTTATGGCATTTGGTTTATATAAGAAAGTCATTTCCCCCTCGATTTAATATAAATATTCTCCTAGAGTCTTTTATACTATTTTTACTTATTTATTTTTTATATTTTAAGCTTTAATTTTTCTTGTATTTATTTGTATATGTGGTTTGAGGGAGGGAATCTAGCATTCCTCTCTTCTAGGTGGATGATCAGTTATTCCAGCACAATTTTTAAAATAAACTTTGATTTTCCCTCTGAATTGAAATGTCACTAATGCCATTTCCCCCAATATATACCTGTATACATTTTGGGATTCTCTGCACTGGTCCACTGGCCTATTAATCTGTTTCTGTTCAAATGCTATACTGTTTTGATTATAGGCATTTCATTTAAACCTTACAACCTGTTAATGCAAGTTTTCTACTCCTTATTTGCTTTTTTCAAAAATATCTTGACTGTTATCAGGCATTCGTTTTTCCATTTTGTGCATTTCCCATGGTGACTCCCATGGCAATTTGTGCTGCGTTTATGTTCTTTGATGGGATTTTATAGTTTTCCTCATAAAGATTTCCTGAACCTATTTTGTTTATTTATTATTGTTTTCGCCACTGTTTGAATGGAATATATATAATTCTTACCCATTTCCAGCCTAATGTTGCTGGTACGAAGGAAAGCTCTTCTGTTTATTTATTTGTTTTACCCAGTCCCCTTACCAACTTGTCTTACTAATTCAGTTTTTAGAGGAGTTCCTTGAAACTTTTAGGTATATTATCAAGTCATCTGCAAATTTAAAGCAGGTTTAAAGCAAGACAGTCTTTTCTAATATTTACTTAACTTACTTTATTTCATGGCTTACTGATTATCAGCAGAAATGTCAAAAGTTGAATCATCTGAAAAGAGCAGATGTATCTCTCTTGTTCCTGTTTTTAAAGGTCTTGGCATCAGCAGTTTATGGTCATTTGCTGTAGATTTTTGGTAAATAGACTTGTTATATTTAGGTAGTTTCCATGTGTTCCTTTTTGCTTAGGATTTTTATTAGGAAAGGTTGCTGAATTTTGTTGGATCTCTTTTTAGCAGCTATGGATATATTCACATAGCTTTTCTACTTTAATTTGTTTATGTAATGAATGATGATGATAGATATTGACCCAATATTGAAATCTTGTAATAATGCTAATTGGTGTTTTTACAGCTGGATTTGACCTATTGATATTTTATTTACAGTTTTTGCATCTATATTTATAGGTGAATTGATCTATAATTTTCTATTTTTATTATCTTTATGAGATTTTGGTATAAGACTATGTTAGCTTTACAGAATGACTTAGGGAACTTCCCATTTTATTACAATCTGGAGAAGTTTCATAGGAATTATTTATTGTTAAAGATTGATTAGATAAAGCAGGTCTTTGTTTTGGGACTTCTTTTGAAGTCATTGATCAGTTCAGGTTGTCTGCTTTTGCTTATGTGCAGTTCAGGAGGTTATATTTTGGTAGAAAATCATCCATTTCCTTTAGATTTTTTAATTTGCCATCATAGTGTGTTACATTTACCTTTTTTGGTAATTCTTTTCTTCTGTATTTGTAGTTATACTCCCATTTATGCTGTTGATTTATGATGTTGAACAGTTATACTTTTTCTCTTTTGAATTTAATCAGACCAGCCAGGGATTTATATATTCTAGTGGTCCTACCAAGGACCTAGATTTTCTTTATTTTTTTATGATTTATTTTGTTTGTTCCTTCATTCATTTTGGCTTTTATCTGTACTGAAACCTTCTTGACATCTTCTCTGAGTGTTTGGTTGATGGTGTTGTGGTCAAGGTGAGGCTCTGGCAGGAGGCTTCCTGGCTCTAATCCGGGGTCCAGGCCTCACTACTCTAGGACCTCCATCTGGTTACTTACATCTCTGGGGCTTGGTTTCCTCATCTACTGATTTTTATCTAGTTCTTCATATAATTCTAGAAGTTTTTGCTTCATACACCTGGTTTATGGCTTTATGACCCATTTTAACGTATTTCATTATATCAAATATCTGCCTTAATCCTGTCGATGCTTCTATCCTTAAAATTGGGTTTGTCTGCTCTTCACATGGCCACACTGCTCTTTTTTCTTTGCATCAACCTTGTTTAAGTTTCCCCAGCCTTTATTTTCAGTTTTTATTTTGTCTTAGGTGTATTTTTTGTAAACAGTATTGAGTTTTTAATCCCATCCGAGACTGTGTCTTTTGAAAGAGGAACCCACCCAATTCACATTTGTGTGGGACCTGTCATATTGGTTTATTCCTCCCATCTTTTTGATTATACGTATTGCTATTTCCTTTTTACTTTTTTCTTATCATTGCTGGTTTCCTAGTTTCTAGAGAACACTGATATTCTATTTTCCATAACTTGTTAGCTCTCTGTGCCTTGGCTTGTCTCAGTTATAAACAGAGTTAATCATTGTATCTACCTTGGAGGCCAGGTGTGCACTTAGCACAGGGCCTGGCACATAATAAGAGCTCAGTAAACATTAAACATCAGCTTCATGTTGCAAAAGGAAATAAATAGTGATCATCTAACCCTTACATGTGTGTAGTGTTCAGTGTTTTTCCCAGCACTTTCTTTTCATATGTGATCCATACAACACTTTAGTAAGAATTGCAAGAAATATAATCTGTTTACCAGATGAAAGTATTGAGGTTTAGAGATATTCTGTTACTTGTCCAAGAACAGAAAATATTAAACAGTGATACTCAGACCAGAACCTGAGCCTTCTTAACTTGGGGATTTTCTCATTTCATGATTCCTGAACTGCACCTCCCAGGTCTTTCATGTAGATCAGTTGTTCTCACACTTTTCTGTAATTGGAATTCCTGGGGGCTTTTTAAAAATCCTGATGCACAGGCCATACCATACACTAAATAAATCTGAATCTCTGGGATGGGACCCAAATCAGTAGTTTTAAAAACTCCCCAGATGATTCTAATGTGTACCCAGTGACTTGCATTTTCTTGGCTTAAGGTTAAAAGCAGAAATGGTTGACATCTGTATCTGTGATCTTTTCTACAGGTAACTCCTGCTAATTTGCCAAGATAGGGATAGAGCATGGAAGTGATTATTGCATTCTGCAAAGGAGAAGACAAAGAAAAGACAATGTTGCTTTTCTTCTCCTTTGCCCTTTTGGGTAGAATCGGAAGAGAAAATGAAATTACAGTGCAGCCTGAGTCATAAAGACTCCTTGGGCTTCCCCAAAGCAGGTGGTTTTTTTTTTTTTATTCAAGTGAATTTCAAACTCAAGGGCCTTGCAGTGTGTGCAGCCAGTGTGTGCAGTGTGTGCAGCCAGTGTGTCTGGCTGCCATGATCTCTAACCTGTGACAACACTTTCCTTCTGTGCTGCCAGCAGAAGAGAGGGGGTTAGCGCGGAGGGGTCCAGTGTCAGGAACGATGACTCAGAAACCAGAGGTAAGTGCTTCGACCTTCCCAGGTGTGCAGTGGAGTTAAACTGGCATTTTTTGTTCAGAATATTAGACAAGGGCAGGCACTGAAAAGGTGCTTTGCTGCCATGTGTACACAGCCTGAAAACTCCCTTGCCTACTGGCATTCGTGGCAGTGACCTTGCTGAAGCAGTCATCTTGTTTTTTTCTGTATTTGTGTTCTGCCTCCCCCACTAGCTAGTTGATATTTTTTAATGTAATTGCTGCCTCTGTGGAAGCCACAGCCAGTCGAGGTTCACCACGCCTCTGTGTCAGGCACAGCCTAGTTCTCAGGCTGCCAGAACCTGCCTCTGCTGGCAAACGGGGAATGGCTGAGAAGCCCACGTTGATTTTCCACTGGCAGCGGGCGGGCTGCTCAGTTAGGTTTTGATGGTGTTTGGAAAGGAAAGTCTGAGAGCGCACACCACATGGTCTGGACACTTTTAAAAGAGCAAAAGCGAAGCCAAGTCAGACCTGGCCAAAGCCATTCCTGGCTCTGGCTCATGGGTGCCCTTCTGGAAAACCGCCAAACCTTTGCCTGAATGTTTAATGAGTCGGCCTGTGTTCCTGGTGACTGTCCTGTCAATGTTTGCTTTGTTGCCATGAGAAACAACACTTTCATGCTGGCACACCCGGGAAGGAGCAGGAAAACAGAAATGCCAGGAGAGGCCTAAGCGGGGCCTGAACTAACCACGGTGTTTGTCCCATTCAGCAGTTAGAGGGCTGGGCCAGAGGGCACGCTGGGCTGTTCTGAGTATAGGAGTAAGTGCACAAGAGCTGGAATTGATTCTGAAACTACACAGTTGGGGAATTATTAATTTTCTTTACAAGTCCCTAATGATTTCAAATCTGGCAGCAAACCTAGAGAGGATCACTTATTACTACTACTACTACTACTATTGTCATTTTTGGATCAGCTCTGGCTTATGATGTACCTTAAACATTCCTAGTGACTGGCCATTCAGATGCCTGTATCTGTGCCCAAGCACAAACATCCTAGCTGCACATTTTGGGAGCTGAAGCAGCCCTTCTCCATCAGAGTGATCTGGTGGGTCTGAGGTTTTGCATATATGGGATACTCAGAAAGGGCAGGCTGCAGCAAGTGTGGTTGCTCAGCCTTTGCTGGGGCCTTCATGAGCAGCTGACCAAGGGCTATTGACATTGTGAGCACTAAGCCTTCTGGGGAACATCCTTGCCCAAGGTTAGGCCTAGTGTTTGGTACAAGAGTCTTATTCAAGAATTTTACACTTTCCAGAGCATTTCTACATCTACACCTTGCACCTTCTCAGCTACTCTCGTCCTCCTCACAGCAGGTGGTACTGTCTCACAGAGCAGATGTAAGTCTCTGGGGCAGTAGGGCCCCAGCAGGTGAGAGGCAGCACTGGGAGCAGCCTGACTGCCTGTGGTTTGGCCTTTTCACCACTGGCTTGTGTGAAAGGAAGAGCCTTCACCTGCCTTCTGAGAGTTATGAGATCAAACTCAGAATTATCATGGGCCTCTTCCATCAGCTCCACTTTTCCTGTGCCCTGAAATTTAGCCAATTATCCTACTGTTTTCTCTAGTTTCCAAATACCAAATCTTTTCCCACTCTCATGCCCCATTCATATGCTTTCTCTATGGAATAGACTCGCCACTGTGACGTTGTCCACATGGTGAGTGCTTCCTAGAACTTGAGAACAGATAGCGAGGGTCACAGGGTAGAACAGCTGAGCAGGTGCACTGTGTAACCGTTCAGGTAGGTGTTCCTGGTGGCCTGTCCCACTAGATCATCAAACATAATACAAAGCAGCAGTTATGCAAACCACTTACATTTAGTTTACAATGAGAAAATGATTCATAGAGATGCAGAAATACTAAAACTATTATTTGAACTTATGTGACAAACTAGAAAACACAATAAGGAAAGAATAAGAAAACATTATCAAATGTCATTGGAACTATTGGATATCAGCATAGACAAGTACATTCATAATGATGTAAATAAATTCCAGACAGGTAAGAGTTAAGCACTGGAAATTCATCAGAATGTACTTTCAAAAAGCAAATTTATTCCAGTTATAGAAGAAAATGATTCCATTTCAAAATTTTAAAGATATATAAAGATGTATAAAGATGTATAGTCACAAATAAGATAAACAATATATATATATTAAAGTTATTTATAGTAAAATATAATTTTACTATAGTATACTAATATAGTAAAATATAATTTTTAAAGAAATTTTAAAAAGGAAAACATTAGCAGATACTTGAGAATAAAGAATTGACAGAAACTGAAATCCAGAAAACACCATTGACGCAATTATATGTCAGTTGATAATTGAGTTTAATTCAGTCAGTGTTTATATATCACCTACTAGTTGCTTGGGACTCAGCAGTGCCCAAGCCAGAGCCACGGCCCTTGCTGTCACATTGCTCACAAATGCCCTTGGGTAAGAAGTTAAGAGATACGAACAGTTAATTTACACATGAGAAAACACAGATAGTAAATCATGGCATGGAAACATATACAATCTTATTGGCAATTACAGAAATTCAAATTAAAATGACTTGAAAGTGCCATCACATACGTATTAAACTCGCAAAAATAAATATAAATGCTGAGTAAGGCACTTGGCAGCGTCAAAGAGAAAGGGACACCAAAGCCTTGCTGCTGGCACTATAAATTGGTTCCGTATGTGTGGAAAGTAATTGGCATCATGTGACAAAAGCTATAAAACTCTTTTCTCCCAGAGAACAGCTCTGAATTTGGTATTTCCTTTCTGAAAGATACCTCTAGGATGTAACTCAAAAGAAAAAAAACGTAATTGCCACAACTGTACTGCTCAAAGCACTGCTATCTATAAGAGAAACTAGGAGAACAAAACCCAAATGTCCAGCAGCAGGGGGAACTCTACTGGCCATGATTACCCGCAGGGTGGACACCACACAACAGGGACAAGCGTGCCTGTCTCCTCACGCTCAGCACAGCGCTGCTCCTGGACACCAGCACTACCTCCACACCTCAGCCGTACACCACGTCCTCAGGAAATCCTGCCCCAGCCCACAGGCCGGGTCACATCCCCCCTTCCATCTCTTAGAGCTTCCTGCCATTTTATTCAGAGCACTTAACAAAGTTTGGGGTTGTCTGTTCTGGTGACTTTCTTGTTTAATGTCAATTCCCCCATTTGACTGGAAGCTTCGTGAAAGCAGGGATTTGTCCAGCTTTGCTCACCCTATGTTTGCCCCTCAGTGTGGGGCCTGGAACAGGATGAGGAGTTGGTTGCTTGGATGGATAGATGGATGGATGGATGGAAAATGGGTGGGTGGGTGGACGGATGGATGGATGCATGGATGGATGCATGGATGAATAGGTGAATAGATGGATGGATAAAATTTTATATATGTAGTAAACTTCCATTTACATAGGACTTCATGACTAACAAAGTACTTTGCCAAATATTCTACTTTAATCTTCTATACAAGTCTGTGAGGTAGAAATTTTTGTCTTTATTTAAAAGTTGAAATAAATAAATAAATAAATAAATAAATAAATAAATAATTTTTAAAAGTTGAGGAAACAGGGTTCTCTCAACAGTAAGTTGAATAGCTTAGTAACTGCAGAGATAGTATTTTTATTTCTTGTTTTTTTCTCTCTCTTGCATATTGCTATTGGCAAAATTCTTGAGTTGGAAGGGAGATTTTTTTTGGTAAGTTTCCTATTTTTCAAAGGAATGACTGAAATACTACAGGGAAAAAAGCACAATGTTGATTTAAAACAAACCTTTTTTATCTATTTTTAAGAATTTTAGCAAAGAAAAAGTGATAAATTTTATTAACTATGTTTTGGCGTTCAGATGATTAAAAGAGGGCCACTTTTCTTTAACAAAATGTGCTGATGGTTTTCCATAAGTTACCACCAACAGTGCTATTTTCTTGGTATAGATCCTCCTTGGTTGCAGAACTGAAACCTTTGAGTTCACTTGTTGATTTCCATTAGGGAAGATTTTGTTACAGTTTTTGCGTCCATGTGTGTACATGCAGTTGGCTAGAATTTTAATGGCTCTTGCAAAGTAATTGGTTTTACTCATAAAATAAAGTGAGTCTTCTGTTAAGGAACCATGTATGTAACACAGAGGCTATTTGTTCTTTGAAGATTGGATTGAAAAAGAATTACATTGAATTAGGGGCCTTTGGAGAGTGATTCTTTAGTTTCCTTATTTGTTTGTCTCATATACATTATTTTGTTTTTTCTTTTATTGTGTCACTTTGAGAATTTTTTATTTTGGAATTAAATTTTGCATTTCAACATCATTATTTGGTTTGTTAGCTCTGGCTGAGGACATCTCCCACAACTTAAACATTGTTTTTCAGCAGTTGTTAGATTGTCATTTTCATTCTTAGATTATTAAGGTACTTTTATTTTTAGTCAATTGATTATCAATTTTATTATTTTCCAACAACTCTAGAATTGGTTTTATTTACCAACTTCCTTGTTTTTACTTCATTTTGGTTTTTCTATTTTTAGTCTAATTTTGTTTTCATTTCCCTGCTTTCTTTTAGCTTTCCATTCTAAGCAGGGCAGAGCTAGTTTATCATGCTTCACTTTTTCCTTTTCGAACTGTGATCAGAGTTGTTCGTTTTTTTTCCCCATTACTTGTGATGTTTTTGTTGTTCTAAAAATATATTCTACTGTTGTGAATTGGTTCTCTCTCCTACCCAAGCATTATTTGAAAGGGCATTTTTAATGGCCAAATAATTGGACACCTTTTAATTCTGCTTTCATCATTGGTCTCTACCTTTACTTTGCCTTTGTCCAGGCATAAGATATGTAGGAGGCTTGCCCTTTTCCCCCCTTTTTTTCCTTTTAATTTTGCTTCTTACACAGAATGTAATCAATTTATGTGCAAGTTCGTACTGATTTGAAAACAGAATTCGTTCTCCTGTCCCCTAGTATTTGGTCATCTCCCATTCTTATTGTAGTGTCCTCCATTCATTTTTTGCATATTTGACCTATCATATCCTGCTAATATTTTTCTTGAATTTTCATGGGTTTGTTTTTTACAAATTTGTCCTGGGTTGGAACACAAAGATTTACCATAGTTGTATTTTGGGGGTTGTGGTTAAGTGTCTTTATCATTATTGAGTCACCTTGGTTATCTCTCCTAATGCCTTTGAAATCGTGTCAGCTATTCCATGGCCATGTGAATGAACATGGTGCCTGGTAGGAAGGGACCAGACAGAACATTAGGCACCTGAATCGTGATCCTGGTTCTGTTACCTTCAAACAGGTCAACTCACTGAGGCTCTTTATGTGCAAATTGTGCTTACAGGGTTACTGTGAGGGTCATTTGAAAAAGTTCTGTGCATGCATTGCAAAGAGTCACCAGGAAGGTATTATCATGTGATCACAGCTCAACTTCCAGAAGGTTCCCCTACAGGGTTCAGGTTTGAGTGTGCCCTTGGAGGCAACAGACTGTTCCGTGTTGACTATTTAAAATGCCATTGTAGGTTTGCTTGTAAGTTATTTTTGTACTTACATTTCTCATTGATCTGGCTTCCTTGGTTATGTTTCCCTTTTTGTTTGTTTGTTTGAAATTATATTGGTAGCTAACCACTACTAATTCTGACATTTATAATATTTTTAGCAGGCAGGCTTTTGTCAGAACTGATTTCATTTTTTTCCTCTCACTAAGTCGTTTAATTTAATTTAAGTCATTTAAGTGAGTCATTTAATTTATCTTCCTTCTGAGTTTAGAAGGAAGGCTGTCCTCCCCTTTTCTCTTTTCCTCTCCCTTCTCTTACTCCCTTTAGTATTCTCAGGTCATTTTCGAAATTCTCCTTTTACACCATAGAGTCCTCCCAGGCTTTTCCCTAAGTTAATGGCTGGTTTTACTGTCCTTTTCCCACCTTTTTATTATGTTTCTAATCTGCTTATCTTAAGAGACATCCTTCTAGCTTTCAAGACTCTCTGCTTCTTTCATTTCCTTTCTTAATCTGTGGGCTTCTGTTGATGGAAAGTTCCGGATTCTCAGGCCTTGACTTCTCCAATTGTCATTTGACTTGTTACCATCTGTATCAGTGCCACCGTAACAAAGTACCAAACACTGGTTGGCTTAAAATAACCGGAATGTATTGTCTCGAGTTCTGGAGGCTGGAGTCTGACATCAGGGTGTTGGCAGGGCCGTGCTCCCTGTCACAGCTCCAGTGGAGGACCCCTCCCTGCCGCTTCCTAGTGTCTGGTGGTTGCTGGCAGTCCTCAGTGTTCCTTGGCTTGTAGACCCATCACTCCAGCCACATGCCATCCTCCCCGTGTCTTCTCATCATCTTCCCTCTGCACACGTCTGCCTCTGTGTCTAATCTCCCCTTTCCATAAGGACACCAGTCATACTGGTTGAGGGCCCACCCTAATGACCTCATTTTAACTTGATTACCTCTATAAAGACCCTATTTCCAAATAAGCTCAAATAAGCTTTTTCTCAGGTACTAGGGATTCAACATATCTTTTTCAGGGACACAGTTCAGCCCATGACACCATCCTTGTGGCTGTCGCTCCATTGCCCTTGGCCTGGTTCGCCCGCCGTGGCCACCTCACGTGCACAGGTAGATGGCCAGTCAAGGTCCAGGCTCCTTCTCATCCTTTCACTTTCAATGCCCCCTCCCTCCTGAGAGCCTGTCCCTGCCAGGGTGCAGGTCCTTGAGCAGTAGGCGTTTGGAAGCCTTGCATGGGGGGTTCTCCGGGGCCGAGGATGTGGGGCATAGTCCTCGTTTGCCATGGCCCTCACCTGCACAGGGAGACTGGGCCAGAGTTGCTGTCTCCAGCGTGCTGATCCCCTGTCCAGCTGACTCCACCTCACTTAGAGCCTCCTCTGACAGTCTGGGCTCCCGAAAGACACTTGCAGGCTTGAAATTTACCCCAACTTGTTGGCATTCATGCACAGATCCCCTTCTGCACAGTCACTGACATCACTCAGGTGGCCTGGGATATGTCTTCAGATTCTGCGACTGGCTCTGCTGCTCTGAGCACCTTCATTTTTAGAGTTTCTTTTGGCTTGTTCTTCAGACCTTTTAGTGAGTCTGTTCCTTTCAGATTAGACCTGTTGGTTTTGCACTCCTCCGGCTGTCTGGTGCCCTGACTGTTCCTTCACATGTCAGAAGGTGGCTCTTGTCTTCCTGGCTGGTTCAACAAGGAACCACCACCCAGGAATCTGCTTACCCACAAAAAGAAAGTTTTGGGTTTTATGTAGGCCAAGGGTTCATGAATACATTTTAGAACATTCTATGTATTTCTCCGCCATTTTAACATGTGTGTCTTGACTGGAAAGACTAATTCTACTGACTGCCTTTTTTGTGTCATGCTGTACTGTCATTGAGCTCTCGTCTGTCCCCTCAAGGGACAGTGAGATGGGAACACAGGGAGAAGAGATGCAGATTCTGCTTTGTGGGCTCAGTAGAGACCTAGTAAGGAGGGAGTGTTGGAACTTGCTCTTGTGAGTTCTCAAAATTGCAGAGGCATCCCCCCCACCAGCATTGGGGCAGAGAACCCTTCTCTGTGTCTGCTCAGGGGCCAGTTGCCAGCCCCACAGCTCTCAAGGTTAAAGCCAGCCTAAAAACATTGTCAATTTCAGCCCTTCATGAACAATTATATTCTTCAACCATAAGGGTTGCACTGACATAAAAGCATGAGAGATGTCATTGTAGTCCACTGGCTCATTCACCGTGATATTTTTGTATGGAAGCTTCAGGCAGCATTATATAAAGGCAGGTAATTGCCCTCCTGGACCACAGCTTCCATCGCAGGACAAGGAGACCTTCTTATGCAGAGGTAAACCCAAACATCACTTTCTGTAATGAGCCAAGTGCACTAGTCCTTCTTGAACTGGTCCTGGTCACCACCACTGCCTTGGAAAGCAAGTTTCTTAAGTCATCGTACAGTGTCTTCTGGGAGAGCAGTACTTCCTTCTGTTTGGCCCAAAATTGAAAGGGCTCATGCTTAAGGACCAACATGAGCATATTCTCTGTTTCCTCCGGAGAGATGTGCCTTAACCATGGCATTGTTGAATTTTGGGGATCTCCACAGCCAGCTGTCTTTGATTTTGCAGTTCAGCGTGCATGGATTTAATTATACAATTGCTGGCTTCTCCCCTTCAGAACCTGGTTTATTGTGATCCTGCCCGGACTAAACATAAATAAGTAATGAGGGCTTGCCCAGCTACATTTCCATGTCAGGTGTACTGTGCATCCTTTCTCCTTCCTTCTTCCCCTCTGCCACTTTGGAAAAACTTGTGCACCCTATAATGTTCGTGCACCAAAAGGAAAGTAACTTGTATAAGTGAAAGTTTTCAGACTAACCCAAGACCAGGTACAAATCCTACATGTTTTTCCAACCACCATCCAGCCCAGAAGTCTTTTCACAAGCATGTCTGAATTCTGAGTGTGTCATCATGTTTTCTGACTTCTTGCTTTTTACTACCTCTCCCTGGGCTTGAGTTTCACAAATTTCAACCCTGCAGAAACTCTGGTGGGTGTAAGACCTAGAAAGAGCTCAGTTTTAGGAACTGGCAACATCTGCTTCCTCCTCTTCCTCATGTCTAGAGAATTCAGTGCCACACACAGCCACTCTCTTGTTATTGATGATTTACTTCCGATAAATAGTACCTCCCAAAGAAGCACAGGAGGCTTCCCTGCAGGTGTTCTTTCCTGGCTTTCTGGTCAATATCACATACTCTTAGTCCTTGAAAGGTGACTAGATGCACGTTCAATACACACACAGCTCTTCCCTTCGAGACATAAACTCCCTGAGCCGGTTCCACCTGCAGCATCCATATCTTCAACCCCAGTGCCTGACAGGCTGGCCTGCACTTGGCAGTGCTCAAGTAAACGCTGCTGACTGTGAAGCAAGATGGCATCCTTGTTACCTAATTGGGGGCTGTAACGCAGACACTTACTGGGGGTGAAGAAGGTGGTCCTTGCCCCAGGGCTTTCAGGATTAGTAGGATTTAGATAGGAGGGCGGAGGGCTGTGAACTCCAGGGGAGAGAAAGCAAAGCAGGGAGCACCCTTTCCCCTTTGTCGTGGCGGCAGGACAGGGTGCAAAGGCGGAGGCCAGCCCACCTGCAGAATCTGGGATCCTTGAGTGACTTCATGACACCCACAATCAAAAGGAGACCAGCTCTCTGGTGAAAACTTGCAAAACTCTCTTAGCTCCAGTCCCACCAACCTTGTGTCTCCTGCAGCCCCAGAGCACCCTGGCAGCCCTTTGGCACATTGGCCAGTCAGGTACTGACAGTAAGTTCACTGTCAGGCCCACACAGCCTTCCTATGAATTCCAGTCCACTTTCTGAGCCCTATGGTTCATTTATGAACAGGCAGTTTCTGTACTTCAGTTGGCAATTTCCCCTTGGTCTTGAATCCTCTGCTCTAGGAGTAAGCCCATTCCCCAGTTTCTTCTACCTAGAACAAATTATTAACCCCACCAGCCATCTGCCAACAGGAGCACAGAGGGTGGGCAGAGGTCGTGGAGGAGACAGTGAGACAGAAATTTGGGAAGTGATTGGGGCAGATTGTGGAGGTGTGGGGCTGTCTGGGGAGGGAGTTCAGGTGTTCTGCTGCAGGCGGGCTGGGGCGCAGGAAGGCTGAGGGGTTTGAGTAGACCTTGGTATTTTAGGGTGATCGTTCTGGTTAGAGGTGTTAATAGATGGATTGCTGGTCCCCGTGGCTTGATTCTTCTCAGCACACAAACATTTATTGAGTGCCTGCTGCATGCTAGGCACGGTGCTGAGCTTCACACGCAGTCAGACAAAGTGCAGCACTGGAGATGCATGCAGTCCGGGTTCTGGATGGCCACACTGCCTGCTGGGGCAGCGGAGACAGAGATGGCCCTTGGGCTGACTTAGTGCAGCACGGAATCCGCAGGCAGGTTCGTATAAGGGGAGTTGAGCCTGATAGCGCCTGTGAAAGTACCCACCTCCACCTCGACTGGCCCAAGGCCCCACATGGGGTTAGTTAAGCAAACACAGGGCTCCAGTCCCCTGAGGCTGCGCCTCTGCTCCTTATGCAGTTCTAGGCTGCAGCTCCAGGGTCAGAGGGCAAGAAGGAAATGCAGGAGGAAGATTGCCATTGTCAGGACAGAACATCTCAGCTGATCCTCCAAAGATGTGCTGCAACTGGTTTATGTCACAATAACAACCTGAATCTTTCCTGTTGTTTTATTTATTTTTGATGGCCCTTAGAGAGTTTTATTTATAGACACCTAAGGTTTGTTATTTAAAACCAAAACCAGCCTCCTTTTCATCTTGCATTTGACTGCCATTTCAGTTCAGGTCCAAACTATTTGATATTGAATGACCAGAATGGCCACACAGGGTAAGTAGAGAAAGTCAGACTGCAATCTGGACACCTTGGATTTATGTCCAGCTGTCTGGCCCTGGACCTGGGGCCTGGATGTGTCTTTGAGAACCCAGGAAGGGGAGGCAGCCAGACCCTTAGAGGGCCTTCTTTGACTTGGCATTGCAAAGACTGGCATGGCTCCTAGATTGGCTGTCATGATTACTCCAAGGCTCTCTGTGGGAAGCCATTGTCCTTCTCAAGAGTATAAGCCAGAAAGAATCCTGGGTCCAGAAGTGACCTAGATATCATCTGGTCCAAGCTGCTCATTTAACAGATTAAAACCAACAATAATAAGGTGAAGGGTGACACAACTATGAATTTTTATGTAAAGATTAGGAAGAAGCCGATGTGACTGGATTCAAGTTGGAGGCATCAGAATGCACTCATGTTAAATATAGGGTTGTGTTGGATCAATGGGCCAAGAAGCAGTGACAACCCAATAGCAATGAGCATACCCAACACCTAGATCTTGGTTTCTAAATACCATTTTCTGTTAAAGGGAATCAGGGCTGGTACTTGGAAAGGACCAGAGGAAACTTGAACATCTTATTTTATCAGGAAGTAAGTGAGTACCCAAAACTGATAGGGATATGTCAGAGGAACACAGAAGTCCCCTTGATGGGACTCCCAGTGGTCAAATTGGGGACTACCTGACCATTGAAAGAAATAATGATAATAATCAATTATAATACTTTGAATTTAAAAGGGATCTGTGAGTCCATAGTAATATTTAAACGGGTGGGGAGGGACATACTTCTGTACAGAAGAATGACAGGTAACAAATGTAGACAGAATGGTAGTTTTAGAAAAATTACCACCTTGTAACCACAAACGTACTAAGTGAGTCAGGCCCTGATCAACAATGGATGCTGAAATCACTGGGTAAACTGATGTAGGAACATAAAATATTCACAGATAGTCTCAGAATATCACCCTGCAGATTGCTGATTAATCACAAAGAGTAAAATGGAACTTTACAAAGGAGGGATCTGACAGATACCACCTTAACCAAGGGATCAGACCATTAGTGAAATAACCTGACATCAGGTGCCCTCTGGTGGAGTTCAATTGGTAGGACTCAACATTGTCTGAGATTTTTGCCAAAAATGCTTAACTTGAATCTAAACATTAGGAAACAACTCAGTAAATTCAGATTATGGAATATTCTAGAAGACAACTAGAATGACCTGAAAACTTACAATGCCAAAGTTGGAAAAGACATTAAAAGGCATGAGGATTCTTCTAGATTAAAGAAAATAGAGACATGTCAACTAAATGCAATGTGTGATTCTTGATGGGATCCTGGATCAAGATACAAAATAGTTATAAAAGACATTTCTGGGGTATTTGGGAATATTTGAACATGGATTGTGGATTTGATAATGTATTGATTTCATTTCTTGAAAATGATAAATATATGGTTGTCACATAGGAAAATATTCTTGTTCTTCAGAGATATATGTTGGTGTAAAGTGCCATGATAGCTATAATTTACTTTCAAATGGCTCAGCAGATAAATGAAAAGTGTGTGTGCTTGTATATGTGTGTAGAGAAAAAGAAGAAAAGGCAGATGTGGCAACATATTAACAATTGGTGAGTCTACAGTGCAGGGTGTATGAATGGGTAATCATGTGTCCTAGTTCAACTTCTCTGCAGTTCTGAAATTTTTCAAAATAGAAAATTATGGGGGAAAACAATAATGACAACAAAAACAGGCCTACACGTCAAGTCTAAAAAAACCCCCAAAAACAAAACAGAACAAAAAACTGAGACTAAAGCTCCATTCTCTTGACCCAAAATCCAGTATACCATCGACTGTCTCTCTTCATCCAGGTGAATGGAGAGAGAGACAGGCAGACAGAGACAGAGCCTCTCATCTACTTGGTTCAAAGACCAGAGCTTTGAGAGGGTGTAGTAGACGGAGCCTTTCCAATCCTGGCAAGTTAGCTAAGGGGGCGACAAAGATAAGGCACATATCGCCACCTTGTGGCCAGATAAGGAAGTCTGTCTGCTGCTGCCAATTTTGAAAGCAAACTTACCCCATGTTTCTGGTGTCTTTCCCAGTTGTTACGTTTCCCCATTAGTGAAGAACTAATTTTTGTTTCTCTAATTTTCTGATACGGATTTCCAGCTGCTTTAGAGAAACAAGCCAAAAAGCCGATTTCCTTTCCCAGAAACCTCATTGAGCCCCAAATTCTTTGATGATCAAGAAGAAAGAGAAAAGCCCTGTTCATACACATTTAACCAGATCTCTTTTACCACCATATGCCAGCAAACTGCTGGCCTTTCTGACCCAATCAAATGAGAAAAGCAAAGGAGATTTATTCAGAGCTTTTGGTGGCAAGTGAGTCAGCCACTGTCACTTGCATTTTGTCAGAGGAGTGGGGAAGCTTTATGGTGGATAAAGGAAAGGCTTCAGGTGTGCCCTGACTAGAGGCTATTGACGGGGAAGCTGGAGGCAGCTAACTAGAGAGGGGGCGTCCTACGTGATGGGTTAGGGGGCATATTTGCCTTTCCCTGGTTAGTCTAAGTTGGAAGCAGGGACAAAATTAGGGAAGCTGTCACTTATCAATCAAGTCCTGGACATTTGGGGCCAATTGTTACAGAAGTTATTGTTTAGCTTCCTGGATTGTTACTAGACATTGCAGTATGGCTTCTGGCAAGTTTGGCTTCCTGGACTCTTTATTATATATATAATATATATATATATATATATAATATATCTTTATTATAGATAAGGGGGTTAGCTTCCTGGACTCTTTATTATATATATAATATATATATATATTATATATCTTTATTATAGATAAGGGGGTTAGCTTCCTGGACTCTTTATTATATATATAATATATATATATATATAATATATCTTTATTATAGATAAGGGGGTTAGTTTCCTGGTAGGTTGCTGCAGGTTGTGGGTCAAAGTTCTCTTTTTTATATATGGTCTGGCCGTTGTCTGTATATTCAGTCTCTCACTCTGGAAGCAGCTCATCCACAAAGCACCCAGCGTGGTGTAAGCAGCTGCAGGCGGCAACTGCTCTAATCACAGGGAAGAGTGCCGTGAAGGGAAGTGAGAAGACCAGGTTTGGGTCTAAGCCTTCTTCTGCAGTCTGGGGAGGCTGCTCCAAGCTTGGGTGGGCTCCTCTGTACAGAGCAGGGGCCATTCCTGTTGTGTTTCCCCCCTGAGGGTGATAGCCCTCTAAGAGGTGATGCTAAGCCCACATGCTCCCTCTAGAGGCTGGAGAGTGAGTAGCTGTAGCTGGGCAGAGATTACCTTCGGGTTGCAGGTGCAGGAGGGCATAGGTACCTCCTCAGGGCCAACATGGTCCCAACCTCTCGGGATTCTGCTGAGATGAACAGACAGATTCACGCTTGAATAAATCATTGCTTTATTTCAAGTCTGCGCGAGCCCTGGGCTCATCGCTGGTGTGTGCTTTTCCCCTTTCTCCAATATCCAGGCTCTTCGTGTGAAATGGTCCCACCTCAAGCTGCCCTGGGTGGATCTGGACTGGCTCATTGACATCTCCTGCCAGATCACGGAGCTGGATCTTTCTGCCAACTGCCTGGCATCCCTCCCCTCCATCATCCCCTGGGGACTCATCAACCTCCGGAAGCTGAACCTCTCAGACAACCTCCTGGGGGAGCTGCCCAGCGTGAAGTCATCAGACGAAATCATCTGTTCCAGGTGGGCTCCTGCCCTGCAGCCCCTGGGGTGAGCCCTGGCCATCTGAGCCCCGGCTGCCACCACCACCCTCCTCCTGCACTGTCCTCTTCCTGCAGTCATGCTCCCTGATTGTAGTTGTTGCTTTTGAAAACAGATTTTCAGCTAAAATAAGAGAAGGAAGTTCTGCCTGCCCTTATGCAAGCTCTTGGGCACAAGGTCCCCACCTCCTTTCCACATGAATGCAGAAAGATCTGTCTAGTAGGGAGGCTTGTCTGGCCCACGTTTCCACTACTCGCTGGCAGCCACGCAGGCCTGCTTGCCCGAGGTGCCCAGTCTTGTTCCTGCACACAGGAGTCAGAGGAAAGGGGCTGGTGGAAACAATGGGGCCCAGACAACCCAGCTTTTGGTCCACCTCCCAAGGAAAGTGGGCCGGGCCTCAGAGAAACAGTTAACTTCACAGGACTCTGGCAGCAGCCTGATGGTGTAGGCAGCTCCTGTCTCCTTTTCTGGGAGGCCTTAGGAAGAGGCCCAAGCCTCCTGCTGAGGCTGCATGGGGAGAGGAAGGACCTTACCTTCACTGATGTATTGATGATCATACCTGCAAAGCCTCATTCTATATGGGATTTGAGCTGATTTCAAAAGCTAAGGCTCTAAGTTAAGTAAAAAAGAATGTTGGAAAGAGCTTAGGGTCAGCAGTAACTCATGGGAAAGAAGGCTGCACAGAAAATTAAACAAGTGCCACGGAGTGGGGGTCTTTAACCAGGACAGACTTGAGGGTCCAAAAGGTTAAAAGCACTGCTCTCTGGACTTCCAGGAACTTCCAGGGCACCAGCTTGTTCTGTTATCACATATGTGAGAAAGGTTACATCCCTATTGGTCAATGAGACCAGGATCCACCAAAGAGAGATTTGGTTTTCTTTGTCTACACATGACATAGTGACAGTAATGCAATGAATAAAAATCATATTGCTGTATTTCAATGCACGTTCTTTATCCTTGTGCAAGGAGAAAAAGAAACATGTTTACAGAGAAATATGTACCCGTCATGCTTTACCTCTTTCTTCTGATGCCTTGACTTCCTTCTCCCCCAACTACAGGCTACTCGAAATTGATATTTCCAGCAACAAGTTGTCCCACCTCCCACCGGGATTCCTGCATCTCTCAAAACTTCAAAAACTGACAGCTTCAAAAAATTATTTGGAAAAATTGTTTGAAGAAGAAAATGGTATGTTTTAGCATCAGTAACCTGACTTATTTTGTCATTTTCTTCTTGATTGGGCTGTTTTTACAATTCATCCCCTTTTATTTTCCCCTAGCCACGAACTGGATTGGTTTGCGGAAGCTACAGGAACTCGATATTTCTGACAATAAATTGACAGAACTCCCTGCGCTTTTCCTTCATTCTTTCAAGTCACTCAATTGTCTGAACGTCTCCAGAAATAACGTGAAGGTGTTTCCAAGTGCCTGGGCCTGCCCCTTGGTTAGTAACTTGCCGAAAATCGTGAAAGGAGCTGTCAGTCCACATCCATGCCAGCCTCACAGAGCTGTGGGTGCGGGGCACACTGCACCCCCTCGGCGGCCACGCAGTGGTGTCCTGTGTTATAGACAAGCATGTTACTCAGCATCCAGCAGCTGAGGGTCTCAGGCAGGTAACTCACCCAAGAGCCAGCGCACCTGGCTCCGGGTCTGAGATTCGCACCGTAACACCCACAGGACTTTCCACAGCTACAGCCTGAACTTCTGGCCCAGGATGAGTTCTGTCCAAAAGGTGGGGTCGTTCCTTTAGGACAGCTGTAAAATAAGAATAAAGAAGAGAAGAATAGTCTGCATCCATAGTGCTGCCCATTAAATCGTGGTTTTGTCTCTTGGGAAGTTTGCTTGTTAAAACAGATGGAACAGCATAAAGAATATTTGTGTTTTATTGCTGTTTTCAATAGCAAATGTGGAAATTCTCCGTCTCTAACATTAACATTTCTAGTTTAAGCATATTTGTGTGGGACATGGGCTCCTCTTCAGAACACTGTCCTGAATTGTCCCATTATTTCCAAGGACAATGGGCCAGATGTTCTTGAGGGAAGGGAAAGGACCATGAGCCACCTTGGTCTCCCCAGGAAACCATTCCCATCCCTTCCTTGGAGCAAGGACAGGAAATGGGGCAAGGATAGTCTGTAGCCTCTTAATTAGCTGAACTGTATTTATTACAGAGCCTTATTGTAATGGTCTTGTTTTTAACATTAAATTTGGAAACAGTCTTTATCATAGACACCACGGCATTTAAAAAGCTAATTAATTCTCTTTCTCATCAAATTCCTAGAAATGCTGCAAAGCATCCAAAAATGCCTTGGAGTCTCTACCAGACAAAATGGCTGTGTTTTGGAAGAACCACCTTAAGGATGTGGACTTCTCAGAAAACACACTCAGAGAAGTTCCCCTGGGACTTTTCCAGCTTGATGTAAGTCTAATAGCACCTTATTTCTCATTTTCAGCTTTTGTAAGAAAATCACTCCACATTGCAGTGAAACCTGTGTGCTTCTTCCGAGCTTTCAAGACAAAAAAAGTTGAAAGAAAAGTTTAACTGTCAAAGTCATGCATGGTTGTGTGCAAAGAGACTGAGAGGAAATGTGCAAAATGAAACAGCTCTGGGAGGGTGGCAGGATGATGAATTTTTATCCTCCAGAATTTTCTTCAGTGTTGACAGTTGAAGGCACAGCCCAGCAGCCCCTCGGACTGACCTCTGGCTCTGTTCCTTCCCAGCTCCAGGGTGAGCCCACCAGGCCTTCTGGTGTGTGAAGCCCTGGCAGCACGGCAGGGCGGGGCCTTCTTGTCCCTGCCTCCCTCTACGGAAGTGGCAGAACTGGAATTCCCAGATGTGAATTCAGGAAGTGCCTTTTACCAGAGCTGTGTGTGTGTGTGTGTGTGTGTACCCACGCGTGTATGTCCCAGCATGGGGCTGCCTTCTACCTTTAGGTTGTTCACACATCTGTCTGTTTTTCCCACTCCACTGGGAACCTTTGAAAGCAGAGCATGGATCCTATTCACTACTTGGTGCCCAGGGCCAGCCCCAGGTGGGAAATTCTGCATTACTCTGAAGGCATCAGTGTCAAGCCAGCAGAGGGTGCACGACTGGGGCGGGTCACCTTCGGTGTCACTGATGCCACCTGACCCCTGTCCAGGGCATCACCTGGGCCAGCCCAAGGAGGCATCATGCTGTGCCCACCCCCCTCCTGTGGTAACACAGTGGCCTCCAGGACCTTCAGACTCATCCACTATTCCCAGGACAGGTCCACAAATAATTGTCACTCTTAAGAAACCTCAATTCTGAGAAGTACTTAGATTCCGTTCTTTCTTGAATAATTGCCTCCCATTGATGTGAAGGGAAGGATCTTCTATTAATTATCCCATCTGCTCTGTTTGCTATAATTTTATGAGTTTTAAGACACTGTGAAGCCCCACACGGTTGGAATCTTTGTGACAGTGAATCGATTATAATCCTTTGGCTTCCCTTTGCCAGGGAACTGACGTTCCCTTCAGGTCTTCTGCCCCTTTGGTATTTGACATTGTCTTTGCTTCTCCCTCCCTCTGTCCCAGGCCCTCATGTTCTTGAAGTTACAGGGAAATCAGCTGGTGGCACTGCCACCTCAAGAGAAGTGGACCTGCAGACAACTCAAAACCCTGGATCTCTCCAGAAATCATTTTGGCAGGTAAGCAGGGGTCTCTGTCCCCAGCAAGTGCTCAAATGTGTGTGTAACCCCAGTCAACAGACCCATGGGATGGTGTCTCTACCAGCCTGCTGAACAGCCATGACAAAGTGCCATAGGCTGGGCGGCTTAAACAACAGGCATTTATTTTTCACAGTTCTGGAGGCTGGAAGTCTGAGATGGAGGTGGCGGTGGGGTTGGTTTCTCCTGAGGCCTCTCTCCTTGGCATGGGGACAGCTGCCTTCTCCCTGTGTCCTCCCTCTGTGCCTCTGTGCCTGTCTGTGTCCTGATCGCTTCTTTTTTTTTTTTTTTTAACATCTTTATTGGAGTATAATTGCTTTACAGTGGTGTGTTAGTTTCTGCTTTATAACAAAGTGAATCAGTTATACATATACATTTGTTCCCATATCTCTTCCCTCTTGCATCTCCTTCCCTCCCACCCTCCCTATCCCACCCCTCTAGGTGGTCACAAAGCACCGAGCTGATCTCCCTGTGCTATGCGGTTGCTTCCCACTAGCTATCTATTTTACGTTTGGTAGTGTATATATGTCCATGCCACTCTCTCACTTTGTCACAGCTTACCCTTCCCCCTCTCCATATCCTCAAGTCCATTCTCTAGTAGGTCTGTGTCTTTATTCCCGTCTTGCCACTAGGTTCTTCATGACCTTTTTTTTTTTTTTCCTTAGATTCCATATATATGTGGTGTTAGCATACTGTATTTGTTTTTCTCTTTCTGACTTACTTCACTCTGTATGACAGACTCTAACTCCATCCACCTCACTACAAATAACTCAATTTCGTTTCTTTTTATGGCTGAGTAATATTCCGTTGTATATATGTGCCACATCTTTATCCATTCATCCGATGATGGACACTTAGGTTGCTTCCATGTCCTGGCTATTGTAAATAGAGCTGCAATGAACATTGTGGTACAGGACTCTTTTTAAATTATGGTTTTCTCAGGGTATATGCCCAGTAGTGGGATTGTTGGGTCATATGGTAGTTCTATTTTTAGTTTTTTAAGGAACCTCCATACTGTTCTCCATAGTGGCTGTATCAATTTACATTCCCACCAACAGTGCAAGAGTGTCCCCTTTTCTCCACACCCTCTCCAGCATTTATTGTTTCTAGATTTTTTGATGATGGCCATTCTGACCGGTGTGAGATGATATCTCATTGTAGTTTTGATTTGCATTCCTCTAATGATTGTTTGCAGATGACATGATACTATACATAGAGAATCCTAAAGATGCTACCAGAAAACTACTAGAGCTAATCAATGAATTTGGTAATGTAGCAGGATACAAAATTAATGCACAGAAATCTCTTGCATACCTGTACACTAATGATGAAAAATCTGAAAGTGAAATTAAGAAAACACTCCCATTTACCATTGCAACAAAAAGAATAAAATATCTAGGAATAATCCTACCTAAGGAGACAAAAGACCTGTATGCCAAAAATTATGACACTGATGAAAGAAATTAAAGATGATACAAATAGATGGAGAGATATAGCATGTTCTTGGATTGGAAGAATCAACATTGTGAAAATGACTCTACTACCCAAAGCAATCTACAGATTCAATGCAATCCCTATCAAACTACCACTGGCATTTTTCACGGAACTAGAACAAAAAATTTGACAATTTGTATGGAAACACAAAAGACCCCAAATAGCCAAAGCAATCTTGAGAACAAAAAATGGAGCTGGAGGAATCAGGCTCCCTGACTTCAGACTCTACTACAAAGCTACAGTAATCAAGACAGTATGGTACTGGCACAAAAACAGAAATATAGATCAATGGAACAAGATAGAAAGCCCAGAGATAAACCCACACACATATAGTCACCTTATCTTTGATAAAGGAGGATCCTCTTCTTATAAGGACACCTGTCAGATTGGATCAGGGCCCATTCCCATGACCTCATTTTAACTTGATCACCTCTTTAAAGGCCTATCTCCAGATACAGTCACATTCTGAGGGGCTGGGGGTTAGGACTTCAACATATGAATGGGGGGGACACAATTCAGCCCAAAACAGTGTCCTCCCATTTCTAATTTTTAAAGGATCCTGGAGATTCTCCTCATTTTTGCCTCACCTATCATTCTGTTCAAAAGTTTTTGCCAGTCACTAACCAATGTGTATAGAGATTGAATAAAAAGTACCCTCCAAGGTCTTCTAATTAAAGGGGAAAATCTGGGGATGAGCCCTGCTGGTCCTTGGGGCCCTGAAGGCCAGCCTTCCTGGTTCACTTGCTGAAGACCACTTCTGCAACATCTCAGTGGAACTTATACTCCTAAGAGAACTCCCTCAGTGAACAGCGTGAAGTAACAGCCACTGATATGGGCATTCCTGCCAGGCACAGAAATGCTAGCACCTGCCTGAGATGGAAAAGCTCAGGAGTGGAAACCACCAGTCCTGCCAGCTTGCTTTTTTCCGAAAAGACTTCTGAGCACAACTTGTGCTGTTCATGCTTACACATCAGCTGCAGGGGCCCCAAACACCCTGCCGATGGAATTTTCTCCCTTCTCTATGTGTGGCATTGTACAGTCACAGCCAAAATAGAAATGTCTTTGCCATGCTTTCCTCAAATTTTGACTTTTTTCTCCCTGCAGAAATGAAGATGTACTTAAAACAAAGCGAATTTCCTTTTTTACCACCAGAGGCCGCCAGCGTTCCGGGACAGAGGCAGGTGTGTGTGTTGCTGCTGGGAGATGAGACAGCTGGGCCAGGCCCTGCCCCTGCTCCCCTACAGGGGGATGGCCCTCCTGTTGGGCTTTCCCTTGCAGTGCCCTGTGGGAATGCCAGAGATGCCCATGCTTGACTCAGCACCCTGGGAGTACCTGTGCCCATGGCACAGGTGCAGGATGGCCTGCAAGTGTCCTGAAACCCCCTTTCCTGTTTGCAGCCAGTAAGACTAGTAGCTACTGTGTGTGGATGGCCTGCAGGGTGTGAGAACTGCCCTAGATACCTTACATGTGTCAGTCTTTCTTTAACCATCACGTGACGTATGGGTTGTGGTTTTCCATTTTGCAGATGAGAAAACTAAGCCTCCAGAGTGTCTTCAATTCAGGCTTCCCTAGCAAAGTACCACTGACTGCGTAGCTTAAACAACAGAAATATATTTTCTCACTTTTCTGGAGGCTGGAAGTCCAAGATCAGGGTGCGTCAGTTTCTGGTGAGGGCCCTCCTTCCGGCTTGCAGACAGCTGCCTTCTTGCTGTGTTCTCATGTGGCAGAGAGAGAGAGATAGAGAGCCCTCTGGTATCTCTTCTTATAAGGACACTAACCCCATCATGGAGACCCCACCCTCATGACCTTGTCTAAACCTGATCACCTCCCAAAGACTTCATCTCCTAAACTATCACATTGTGTGTCAGGGCTTCCACATATGGATTTGAGGGGATACAATTCAGTCTGCAGCACAAGGGTTGACTGATGTGGTCACATGGCTACTGAATGCAAGAGCCAGGTCTCAGCCAGCACTGTGGAATCCAGCACTGGGGCCCGGGGGCAGTACTATGAAGTCCTTACTGCCACACTATGGCATCTTGTGAGGTCCACATGGGAACACAGCCACCCTTGGCCCTGCAGGCTGTCCTGGCTGGGCTGAGATTCTGGAGGAGCTTGAGGTCTTCCTCCAAACTCATTAGAAACAGAACTTTTCCTAGAGTGTTTGTATGGTCACACAACAAGGCCAGTTCAGCAGAGAATGTTTCTAGGAAAACAGTTCTTTTTGTTCATTATCTTCTGTAAGGTACAGGGGGAGGTGTGGACCTGTCCCTCAAGTTCAATCACCAGCCCTCTTTTTTAATCTGAAAACCAGGAGTTCTAAAGCCATCAACACTCACAGATATATCCCTCTAGATACTGTCCCATAGAACTGGAACCAATATTTAGGTTGTTTTAAGTGTAATATAACTTTTTTCTTCAGCTTGATCAATCTATATTGACAAGTGCTCTTTGAGTATAGATGGTGTGAGATGGGGATAAGAAATGCCACAGAGGCCAAGACACATTTGCAGGAGATGAACTAAGTAGTCTGCCTACCTGTTGCCCTTTTTTGATGAACTACTGTATACATATGATATGCATACATCAGTCATGTAAGAGTGTTTTTACATAGGATTGAAAAAGTAACACATCATCAGTGGAACAGAGTCCAAAAATAGACCTAATATAGGAATTTAATATATGATAAAGATGGCCTTTCAATTTAGTGGGAAAAAGAACGTTTTATTGTTTCAATAAATAGTGCTGGTATAACTGCTTGTCCAGCTGAAAGGGGGGAAAGCACAGCACTAGATGCCCTACCTTACATCAGTTACAAACATCTCCATGCGGATGTTAGCTTGAAGCATAAAAGAAAGATAACATTTAAGAGAATAAATGTATAATTTGGGAAGACCTTTAAAAGCTAGGTGGGAAATCCAGAAGTCATTAAAAAAAGAGCAAAATCTTGGGTGTTGTAAAAATGGAAAATCTTTGTTCAGTAAAAGGCATCATAAACAAAGTCATAATGCAAACAGACTGAGAGGAAATATATGCAACAAAAATTGTTGCAACATAAATTGGCTTCAGTCCCTAATATACAAAGATGGCCTACAAATTGATTTTTTTTTTTTAAGTCAACCCAATAGGCAGAAACTGGGCGATGAATATCAACAGTTCACAGGAAAGGAAGTCGAGATGGCCCAGAAAGAAAGGAAAGGCCCTTAACCTTGCTACTAGGGAAATGCAATTTGGAATTTCATAACTGATCCTTTTCAAAACAAAGGGCCTTAAGACTTTGTAAATTGAGTCCAGACACAGGGATTTCACTTGGAAGGAAGGAGAAGCAAACACTTGTTTCTCATGGATGCCCAAACAGGAGGGTAGGCACGAAAAGAGCTGCTAGTATGGATCTCGGCCACACTTCCACCGCTGTGGGTCAAGCCTCAGGGGTTGCAGTTGACTAGAAAGGTGTCTCCAGTCTAGAAATGCAGAGCATAGAGATGTGCACAAGGAGGTGCGCCCAGCACCCTGCGGGACCAGCCACTTTCTCTCAAAACTGCCAGAGTTCAAGGCCAGAGGCACACAGTGAAAAGTGGGACAGAAACATGTACCTGTGTTCTGGAGGCCCTGCTGGTGGCCCGCAGGAATGTGTCTGGAGCTAGAGGAGGGGCCACACCTCTGGGAGTTTCCCTGGCAGAGATGGATGGTGCTGTGCTGTTGGCACATGACAAAAGCCTCTTGATTTTTTCAATTTCGAGTAGAAAGTTGAGGCCCACACCTGGTGAAAAGGAGAGACCCACTGCAAACGCTTTTCCTCAGCAGGGTTATTCTCTCAGGCTGTTGACCTCAGGTAAGGGATTAATCTATACTTGTTTGCATATGGATAGTAAAACTCCAGGTAGATTTATGTACATTCAAGTAGTCATGTTGGCACAGTGGCCTTGTCCAAAAATAATTTGGACAGCCATTTTTACAGTAAAATTCAGACCAGCCGAGTCATAAATAGCTTATGAATAAATAATTACGGCTCATAAATACCTTGAGCTGTGCTCTGCCCAGCCCAGTTTCCAGAGTTTCCATTCTGGGCCAGGAGGTCTGTGTCAGGTGTTGCCTCTGTTCGCAGTATAGGTCCTTTATTCCATCCGTCCATTACTTAAAGAGGCTTCATAAACACCAAGGTGAAACTTTAAAATTGGAAAACACAGAAGCCATGTGTTCAAAACATGTTCTCTGGGAAGAAAGTGAGCCTTTCTTATTCTTGATGTTCTTTCCATGGGAATTAGGGCTGAAGTTGATCATTCTTTTTCACTGAAAAAAAAAAGAAGTCTTTTTGAACATTTTTCTTGTAGAACAAGGACTAGTACAAAGCTGTCTTTAAAAGTCTGTTACACATTTATTTCCATAGGGGCCATTCGCGTGGCACTAGCTGGGCAAATTTTCCAGGTGCCAGTATCTGTATTCCGTTATCATCTCGCCCAGAACATTCTCTGATGCCAGGTTACCCCATTACCATTGAGACTGCAGCTACATGTGTGGAGAAAAGCCAGAGTTAAGGGAGGAGCTGTGATCAAGGGCAGAGGAACATCGTTTCAGCCCTGCAAAAGAATTCTAGCTTCTCTATCTCATGTGTCTGGCAGAGAACCGACTGAGAGGGCTTTGAGGCAGTTGTTTTACCTTGAATTTGAGCTGAAAGGGACCCTCAGGGGTGTGCTCTCCCTGCCTTAGGAGAAAGGAGAAGGCACTTCAGAGATTCTGCTGCAATCCAACCCTCTGATTCCCATTGGTTTCCAAGCTCTCCCCACATTCTTTCTCAACTCACACACTCTGGTGCCATGGAAACAGCAAATTTGGTGTGATTTTAATAGTAATCTCATAATTAGCTTAATTAATGAAATTACTTAAATATACTAGAGAGTTGACTTGTTTTTCAGAGAATGCCATCCTAGGAAGCATAAAAACCAAGCCCACATTATTATTTTTCAGTTAACTAGCTTTTTTAATTGAAGAAGTAATACATGTATATGGTAAACAAAATTTCTGAAGTGCACCAAAGGGCATGGAGTGAATATTCAGTCTCCTAGTGTTACCAAAACAAACTCAGGTCCACTCACCCACATGCAGTAAAGCCAATCTACTGACACCAGGTTGTAGTGAAGGAAAAGTGCAGTGTTTATTGCAGGCAGCAAGCAAGGAGTCGAGGCAGCTAGTGCTCAAAAGGCCTGAGCTCCCCAAAGGCTTTCAAGGAAAGGTTTCTAAAGACAGGGTGAGGGAGGGGGATTATGCGGTGTGTGATCAGCTAGTGGACATTCTCCTGATTGGTTGGTGGTAAGGTAATCGGGAGTCAACCTCATCAACCTTCTGGTTCCAACCGGTCTGGGGACTATGTGCTTGTGGGCAGCATACAGTTAACTTCTTCCACCTGGTGGGGGATTCAGTATCTGCAAAACAGCTCAAAGGACATGGCTCAGAATATTATCTATAGCTCTTGAGGAGGAACTAAAGATCCTTGACTTTGTCTAATAGCTAAACTATTATTTTGTCTTGCTTGACTGTTTTCCTTTCTTTCTGCATTTTCTCAACTTCTCTGATGAAATGTACTCTTTGGAACTTGGGGAAGCCTAGGAGGCTACAATTTTTCCACCGACAAGAGGCAGGAGGAGGACATGGGGTTCGGAGGGACTGTTCTGGGAAGGCCCCATAGGGTCCTGCTCCATTACACTAGTAATTCCCTTCTCCAGAGAAAACTATGGAATTTCATGTGTCTGTGGTAGCAACTGTGTTTGTGTCTGACATACATTATAACATATACACCATATATGTGTATCTGTGGTGTGTATACACATGCCCATAACAGCATGTAATGTATACATATGGGTGTGCATGTGTGGTATGTGTACACATGCTTATAACACCTTATAACATATGTGCATGCACATAACTTCATATGACATATGTATGCATGTGTGCATTGTGGTATGTGCACATAACATCATATAGCATACATATGTGCATTGTAATGTGTATGCACACATGCATATAACATACCTAAATTCATGGGAGGGTGTTTGCTCTCATGTTTGCATATGTTTTGTGGTACACAAGTTAAGCCTTCTAGATACCTAATTCCACACCTTGTTTTTTTGATTTACCAATAGCTCTTGAGTATCTCTTCATACCCATACATGTAGACCTGCCCTGTGCTTTGTAATAGTTGTATATAATCCCATTACTCGTTTAACCAAGTCCCTGTGGGTGGACATATAAGCTGTCTTCTACCTTTGCTGTTACAAAGTGTGCCATTGAGTGTGCTTGTTCTCACATCTTTGCCATACACGCCAGGATGTCTGTAGGACTGTTTCCTAGAATTAGAATCCCTGGGTCCATGAGATGAGCACCTTATTCTGATAAACTTGTCAAAAGTGCCCTCCAGAGGTTGTACCAGTTTATACACCTCCAACACTGTGATGGTCCAGAATTATTTTCAAATGTACAGTCTGCTTTGCCATTTCTTTGCAGCATGTGTGCTGGAATTTCCTGCCTTCCTAAGTGAGTCTTTGGAAGTCCTTTGTCTGAATGACAACCACCTGGATGCAGTCCCACCCTCGGTTTGCCTACTGAAGAGCTTATCAGAACTCTACTTGGGAAAGTAAGTACACAGCCAGAGCAGTTGCACTGGCTCTTCTGGCCCAGGGAAGCAGAATGTCCTTGTGTAAACCACCTGAGGACACGGAAGCCAGGGAGAAATAATCCACCTATGTACCAAGAAGCAGCAGTTGGATTTTCAGAGCCAGGCTTAGTCAAAGAGGCGAGGGAAGGGAAGGCAGAGGTAGTGATGCAATGATGCCTTCTTTGCTATTTCACTCATTTATAATGAGAAGAACTCCTCAATCATCCATCCTTTCATTTACTAAGTACCTACTGCCAAGCATTGCTGGGGGATTCAGACAGTGTGCAAAACTCGATGAAAATATAAAATAATTCAGGTTACATTGCCTTGTCAAGAAAAGGTAGTGATCATCCTTAGGATAGTGTAAATGATAGAAGAGATGGGAAAGTTGGGGGAGGGGACCCCGTTCTAAGCCATGGGGATTTGCAGAAGACAGAGCTGCCATTTGTACCACTGGCTTCCCAGGGAGAAAGGCTTTGGAATTTGTATTTAAATGGAACATTTGAAATCAGGGCCCAAGATGTTGGGCTTGGGGTACAGACTGTCAGTGGCCCCCACAGGCCCCAGAGGCTGATGGGCTGCTGTGTGTGTGTTCTCCCATGGTGTGTGTGTGCCCTCAGCAATCCTGGCCTCCGAGAGCTCCCTCCTGAGCTGGGGCAGCTGGGCAACCTCTGGCAGTTGGACACTGAAGACCTGAACGTCAACAATGTGCCTGCAGAGATTAGAAAAGAAGGTAGGGCTTCCTCAGCGTCACCCCCTCGAAAAGGCACTCAAGTCCAGTTGTTAAGGACCTGGGGTGGAAACAGCTGGGGGACCTATGGAGCCCACCTCTGGCTCCCGTGTTTGGGAAGATGCTGTAAAGTTATCCAGAAATCAATGGTTGCTGTGGACCGTTGTATTGCAATTGACCATGTGATCAAACTATCTATGACCTGTAGGAGCAAGGATGCTGTCTTTAGATCCTTGACTTTTAGACTCCACTTTTGGGGTGATTCATATCATGCCTTCCCTCCATAGACCCAATAGTCTTCTCAACTCACCCAATTAGAACACACAGAAAGTGTTCCTTCCAGACAGGACTTTGTTTCTCAAGAGATGTGAGCATGTTCCCACCTATATGTCAGCAGCAGCATCCACTCTCCCCAACTGTGATTTTGCACAGGCCCCAAAGCAGTGCTGTCTTATCTGCGTGCTCAGCTGCGGAAAGCGGAGAAGTGTAAGCAGATGAAGATGATCATCGTGGGTCCTCCGCGTCAGGGCAAGTCCACCCTCCTGGAGATCTTACAGACGGGGAGGGCCCCCCAGGTGGTGCACAGCGAGGCCACCATCAGGACCACCAAGTGGGAGCTCCAGAGGCCGGCTGGCTCGAGAGCCAAGGTCAAGGATGGTTGGCGTGCAGAGTCCCTGTGGGAGGGAGGTTGCTTCCAGGGCCCCTTCTCTCTCCTCTCCAGAGAGCCCAGGATTTTCTCAGCCTGGTATCTGAGGCCCAGGATATTTGCAGGGGTCACTGTGTGTGTTTCAAACCAGCTCCTGCCAAGGGCAGTGAATAATTTCTTAACGTGTCCTTGTAGTTTTTCTGTTATAGCTAAGCTGAGGTTCCAGGCCAGTGTTTCTTAACCCTGGCTGACAGTTAGACTGCTTTGATGAGATTTTAAAGACAGCAGTGTCCAGGCCCCAAAGACTGTGATTCAAATGGCCTGGGACGGGACCCCTCCCCAGGGCTGAGAATGAACTACTGCTGTAGGAGTGAGGTATACTAATACCTGCCCCTAACAGGAAGGCTGAGAAGGCAGCCCCGGCATGAATGCACTGTCCTCCTCAAAACCTGCTTTCACCCCAAGTTCTGAAAGGTCTAGTTTCTAAGCCCTATTTAAAATGAGTCCTTCAATGAACCTATTAATCATCCTGTTTTTCATTCAGTATGAGACAAATGAAAATTGTCTTGCACTTGAGTCAGAGAAAAGAGCCTGTGGAATATTGGTAGGGTGGACTATAGCACAGGTCTGAGCTATTTCTCCCGGCACAGGGGGTGAATACACACCAATGATGCCTCCCTTACCTGTTGCCGTATTTGTGGGTACACGTAGCCACACAGGGATACAGGTGCAAGGAGGCTATTTGTGGAAAACTCAGCGACCTTGAGGCCAGAGGCTGCATGATTTTCCCCACAGCCCCCAGCACAGGGCCAGCTAGAGATCAGTTTTATTGCAGAGTCTTTCACACAAAATCACTTGAAGTCAGGGAAATCCAATTCGAGTCATGAAGCATTTAAGCTGAATGTATATTTTAATATGGACTCAGAAACTAGTTCTCTAGAGAATGGAGATCTGCCCATTAGGGCCAGATAATTAACACCAGCCCTGCCCCCTTCCCCAGAACACCCCAGGAGTGAACCTAGCATGTCCAAAGGTTCTCGAAAGTAACCAGAATCTGGATTCTCTCCTGCTTTTTTAAGCAATTATTCCATGTCACTTTCTTCCAGCTGTTCTTAAGCAAATAGCTGTCCGAGGTCTGAGGGGTGAATTAGTATTTCCACTTTTCCTGACCTTTGGCCGCCCCCACTTCCTTTCTACCATCATTCAAGTTTCTCCCCACCCCTTTCATTGAAGGACAACCACCTGATCTTGTGAACACTGAGTTCCATAACTCTCTGTGTGGCTGGGCCTTCAGCCAGTTTAGAACAGCTGTCCATTTTCATCTTTACACCAAAAAAGCAGGTCAGCACGCTGTGTCTTGGAGGCCAAACTGCAGCATGGTGGGAACGATTCTTTGCCACAGAAAAGTGCAGCCTTAGCTACTCGGGCCAGACTCTGACCTCATAAAACAATAGAGAAACCACCGTTTACACAGCCTTTCCCCGAAGCCCAACAACTAATCTTTTGTTAGATTCCCACATCAGGGCCATTTCCCATCATCCTTGGTGGGCACTGCCCTCTGACCTGCACAGTTCAGAGGCCTGTCTGCTTGGCCTTGCCCTCACTCGGATGGAGGTTAAGCCTTGGTGTGAGCACTGCCGTCAGCCCCTGGCTTCCTCTGGCAGGATGTCTCCTAACCGTCTGCAGCTGAGATGGAGGCAGACAGTGCCCTCCGACGTTCTGCAGACGCCTCTGCCCACGGGACCCAGCCTTCCAGGAGCCCCTGCTCCCATAGCAGTAGATGGAAGCCCCCAGAAGCCCACCTCCGAACCGCTGGGCCCCCTTCCCTCCCTCAGATGTCTGGTTCCTGAGGAAAACAGCAGGACAGGCCGTGCTTTTCCACAGCTGTGCTTTTACCAGGCCCCCATGTACAACGTTCATAGTGATCAGTTATCTCAATTTGATTGACTAAAACCCTGGTTGCTAAAATGTCTCCCTGTTGCTGCCTTGTTGCTCAAGTAGGTTGAGTCTGTGGAGTTCAACGTCTGGGACATCGGTGGCCCCGCCAGCATGGCCACGGTCAACCAGTGCTTCTTCACGGACAAGGCCCTGTATGTGGTGGTTTGGAACCTGGCACTGGGGGAGGAGGCTGTGGCCAACCTTCAGTTCTGGCTTCTCAACATCGAGGTGAGGGAGGGGGTGCCAGCCCTTCAGCTCTCAGTCCTCAGGACATTGCAGGGGCCCCGCCGCTTCTCAGGGGGGAAAAGGAAAAAAGGAAATGGTTAGGGAGAAATGCTTTGCACTTTGCTGGGCTGTCACGAGGCCTCAGAATCACAGGTCACTGTGAAGCACTTAAAACCCTCCTGGGCCACATGGTTGATGGTGCTCTTGTATTTTGTGCTTCCTTAAATTTAAGAGCCCCACATCGTGGACCCAGGAGGGGAACGGGGCTCCCCTCTTCCAGTGGAAAGGTGATGTGGGCCAGAAGCTGGGGCGCTGTCTGAAGGGATCAGAGATGGAGGCCCCAGGGAGGGTCACAGGCCCTCACACACCCCCTAGTGCGTGGCAGGCCCTCGAGGTTCTCAGAGAGGAGTGCAGGGTGCAGCGGGGTGATGGTTGAGGGCCAGGGCATACAGGGTTGGCACACCCACTGCCTAGGGAATCATTCCCGTCCCCAGCCAGACTCTCTCTCACAGGCCAAGGCCCCAAACGCTGTGGTGCTGGTGGTGGGAACACACCTGGACTTAATCGAAACCAAATTCCGCGTGGAGAGAATCGCCACGCTGCGCGCCTATGTGCTGGCGCTCTGCCGCTCACCCTCCGGGTCCAGGGCCACCGGCTTCCCGGACATCACCTTCAAACACCTACAGTGAGTGTCCCATGGCATCCTGCTCGTCCCCACCTGTCGCGGGGCTGTGGCTGCCAGCCCCTCACTTGTCCATCTCCCTGGGGACGCCTGCTCTGCCTGCAGAGGGCTCCTGAGGCAGGGGCTGTGCTCCTCTGTTGCCCTGTCCAGGGTGAAGGGTGGCAGCTGGGCCCCCAGAGCAGATGCAGCCCTAGGGAGGGTGAGGAGCTGCCAGAGGATTTACAGGGCAGGGCCTGGAGACACTCTGTGCTTCCTGTCCAAGTCTCCCCACCCCCAGGGCCAGTGCTGAGTGTGCACGGCCCCAGTGGGACCACGAGATAGAAACTCAAACACCACCCATCACATTTGTTGATCATTGATCAAGAACAGACCCCAGGTGTGGTCCTGGTCCTCCCAGTGTGTCTGAGTGGTCCAGAGGGGCTGGGATGGGGGAGGGCCACAGGGTGGGGTTCAGAATGGGCCAGTGTTGGTGGGACCAGTGTCCTGGGCATGTTGATTCTCCCACCCTGTCCTTGGATTCTCATGACAGCTCTGCAGGTTATGGAGATTGTTGTGCCCACTTTGCAGATTATGAAACTGAGGCTCAGCTAGTAAGTGTTCTCTGACTGCTACCCTGGTGGCTCTTGGGTTCCCTCGCTCTGGGTGAAGTGCCATGGACATTGGTGCATGGGTCAGCCTGGAGACATGCCATGTGGCTCAGAGTACAGGATGGGGCTTTCAGGAATTCCTCGAGTGCCCTTGAGAATGCCCCCTGGGGCCTGCGATGATAGGAGTGCTGGCTCTGGGTCAGAAACCTGAGTCCCACTCAAGCCTGCTCCTTTCCAGCTTGTGTCCTTGGGAGTCACCTTGTGCCTGCATGCCTCACTTTCCTCCTCTGTAAAGTGGGCACGTTGGGAAGACAGACTAAAGCAGCACATTGTGGTGCCCCCAGCACCATGCTTTGCATCAAGTAAGGCCTCATTAAATTTCTGTGTCTATCTCTCATGAGTTTTCTCAACTTGCCAGTGTTTGGGATGAAACACTTAGGAAAACAGAGGCACTGCAGTGCTTGTCAGAGAGGGGAGGTACGATGAATAAGCACGGTTCATTTTTGCACTCACAGTGAGCTTTCCTGTAAGAGCCTGGAAGGTCAGGAAGGGCTGCGGCAGCTCATTTTCCACGTCACGTGCAGCATGAAAGACGTGGGCAGCACCATTGGCTGCCAGCGACTCGCAGGGAGGCTGGTGGGTACCTCTCATCCCCTTGAAGCCAGAGGGGCCTGCTTCCCATGTGTCAGGGGAACTGTACCTCCCTCTCTCTTTCTACTGTAAAACCCATGTGCTGTATATACTGTGTGGTCCCCATGTGAGCAGTTTCTTGGGGGAAGGGAGGGGTGGGACAGTGACAGGAAGCATTCCACCTACTCAGTCCTCTGGAGGGTGGCAGGTGAACCAGGCTGGCTGGGCACACCTGAGGGCCCAGCCTTGCCCACCTGTCCCAGATACCCAGGAGCTACCTGAGCCTCCAGGAGGCCGTGCTGGCAGAGCAGCAGCGCCGCGGCCTGAGCGACGATGTGCAGTACCTGACGGACAGGCAGCTGGAGCAGCTGGTAGAGCAGATGCCTGGCAATGACATCAAGGACTACGAGGACCTACAGTCCGGTGGGTGGGCTGGGAGGGTGGGCAGGGAGAGGGGATCAGGTGGGTACCAGCAGGCACAGGCACAGGGCCCTGGGGAGGGGCACTCAAATTTTTCACTGCTCTGCGCATGTCTGCAAATGACTGCAAAGACACTTCAGGTATCAATTTCGGCTCACAAATCAATTTTAACGAGTAAGTGAATTTGCAAAGATGGAATCCATGAATAATGGAGATCAGCACATTGGCAAGAGTTACAAGATGCCTCTTGAGAACATGTGAAGGGCCCCATGTGTTGGGAGTGTTAGTTGCTTCCAAAGAAGAATCTGTAACCTGGCCCCCTTAGGAGGAGGTCACCCAGAGTCCCTTTTGCCCTTTGTTTGACACTGTTCCCTCATCCCCTCCCCTGGGCAGCCATCAGCTTCCTCATTGAAACCGGCACCCTGCTCCACTTCCCGGACACCAGCCACGGCCTGAGGAACCTCTACTTCCTCGACCCCATTTGGTTGTCTGAATGTCTGCAGAGAATCTTCAACATCAAGGGCTCCAGGTCGGTGGCCAAGAACGGGGTGATCAGGGCGGAGGACCTCAGGATGCTGCTGGTTGGGACCGGCTTCACAAAGCAGACGGAAGAGCAGTATTTCCAGTTCCTGGCCAAATTTGAGATAGCCCTGCCCGTCGCCAACGACAGGTGAGGCCACGGACTGGGCTGTGCTGGTTGCTCCCTAGAGGAAGGAATTAGGGCTGGGACCACTGGTGGCTTGAGCAAGATTTCCAGGGACGGGTCATGATAATGACCTGCCTGCCTGGGCTGGGGCAGCAGGGGGTGGGCTTGGCCGGTCCCCCGGCTGGCTGCTCCTTCCTGTGCCTTGGATGTCTCTTTTCAGGGGGTTCAAAGAAATCCATTTATTGAAAAGGTGTAGGAAAACATGCAAGAATGGCAATGGCATTAAAGGTAACTTTGGGAAGTTCATGCTTTGGGAGGTTGATTGCTTGGTTATTTGATGAATAAAAATGGAGTAAGTAACAAAGATGTGTGTGCTAATTATACAGCCCAGCTTCAAAATGCAGGGAGGGCAGGGGCTGAAGAGGCATGTGGGTTAAATCTAATGATGCTCTGACCTAAACCAGCTTGGTTCTTAGGGCCTTCTTGCCCTAATTTCAGTTTCAGCCATTTCCTGGGTCTGATGCTGATGTTGGCCCTGAGGCAGTAGCCAGGATGCCAAATCCACAGACCTTTTCCATTCATCTGTCATAGAACTTGTCACCACCCTGCACCTCAACCCCAGAGCTCTGGGGAGATGCCCACAGGAGACTCCCAGGGAGCTGCCCTGGACCCTGTGTGGCCAGCCCAGCAATTCCATCAGCACAGACTGGGTCTCCGGGGAGCCAGCCCTGGGCCATCTCTCTCTGAGATTTCCACTTGGTCTTATGACTGTGGGAGGGAGCCTCAGTCCTTCCTGTTCCAGCTTCATGAGGGCCAAGATTGAGTCCTAAAAAGAGAAACCCCAAAGAGGAATTCAAAACCCACATGATCCCTCACACCATGGCCCAGGTGTGTCCTTGACTTTGGCCCATGAAAAAGCACACAGTGAAGCAGCCTGTGAGTTTACAACACTGCCAGAATCTGACAATTTTCTGGTTATTTTATCAACAGGTTAGAGGAATGAGGAGATATTAGCACTATGTAAAAGCAAGTCCCAACTTCCTTTCTTTTCTCATCTGTAAAATGGGAATAATACTATTATCTACTAGTATTGTAGTCATTGTGAGGATTAAATTTGATAATACATGTAAACTATGAGAAGTGCCTCCTGCACCTGTGAGCTTCAAGGACATCAAGGATTATCAGTACTGTTATTGTTTCCATCTTTGTGTTAAGTGCTCATAGCCAATGGTGTCTGGTTCCATCTAAAGTCAGGAGTGTCCAAGCATTTTCCATCTTAGCACAGGTATAATGGGTCCCTTGTGCTCCAGGGACAAGGAGTTCCAGCTCCTTGCACCATAAGGTTTTATATGGTTGACGACACTATCAACAAAAACAAAGGCATTTGCTGCTCCTTTTAGAGCATGGTTTTCAACCTGCAGTCCTGAACGCCTCCAGTCCCTGGGAAAGCCTTCAGGGCATTTCTGAACCTCCCTACACTTCTGAGTGTTTGTGTACCTTCCAGGGGGGGACTCGCTGGCTCTCAGCACTCAGGGAAGGCTCCTGCCCGACTGCTGAGACAACCTCAGGGACATATTGTGAGCCGGCTCCGCAGTGCAGGCACCACACAGTGCCCAGGTCTTCACAGACTCATGTTCAACAGGCACATGAAGAACTCACTTCTTAATTCCCCAGGCTCTTCCCCTGGGACAGGCTTGCCCTACTAGTGATCACTTTTAAGGAGGTGCCAATGGTCTCCCAGGGCTCCGCTCACCTTGAGCAGGGCTTCCATTGCCAGTCAATTTAAATCTCTTCACTTGCCATGCTGGCTTCTAAGTCTCCTCTGCCTTCAAAAATATTGAGCACCTGCTCTGTGCGCTGCGTACTGGGGCACCTGGGTGCAGAGCGTGCTCCCTCCCCTTGCCCAGGGGACACCTGCCAGGTAGAAAGAAGCAGGAGGCTGCAGCACACAGGCAGTGTAGGGGGTCCCATGAGATCCAAGCTGAGCATGATGCAGGCAGAAGAAGCAGGATAAATCACACTGGGCACTGACGAGGGCCTCCTGTTTGGGGAGGTCAGAGAGATAAAGAAGGACTTCTCAGAACTTAAAGGACTAAATCAGGGCATCTGCTGGAGAGCACCTGGCTGTGGAGAAGGCACTCTAGCTGGGGTGGTTGAGAAGGTCCTTTCACCCAAGACCTGTAATGGCTGAAAAGGACCTAAAACTTCACCATCTGACCCCTGTCCATCCTCCTCTAACCCTTTGAGGTCAGTATCCTTTCTCTTCCCACGTCAGGGAAGCAGAATCGCAATGAGGTTAAGCTATGTGCTGAAGACAGAGCCAGGATTGATCCCTGGGTGCTCCGCCCACCAGGCTGTCATTGAATTTTCCTTCTATAATATTTTCAGGGCTCCCTTTCAGAAAGTTCTAAAGACGTTTTATAGGACCTAAACTGATGTATTTTTAAAGGATTAGGAGAGCTCAAGGCAAACCTTTAAGAAAAGGGCACATCCAAGGCTCTGCCCAAGGCCGCCTCAGCTCCAGGGCACACAGAAGATGCTGGTTTTCAGGGAAATCTTAGAGGGACCGCCCCCGTTTCAGCTGTTTCCAAATAATCACAGTCATGAATGGCTCACTGACACTGTGATTCAGCGCTTTTATGAGTAAGAGTGCTCTCATAAAACATCGCTCTTTTGCACAAACAGCCTCATTCGAACTTTTAAGGCAACTTTGTTGCTTCAACTGGTCAAGAACAATAAATAGCTTCTAAGGCCAAAAACGTTTCTCTGACCCCAATATCTACATTGTCCTTAGAACTGTGCAGCTGTATTTGTTTTTCCTTCACCATCCAAAGTTAATTTGAAGTGACTCCCCAGTTGCAACCCAGTTTACAGAGAATTAACTACTATTTGCTGTGTCTGTTTATGACCACAGATGTTTCCACGTCTTCCCTTAGCCGTATTCTAGTCTCTATCTTAGAGATGTCAATAAACAGATTCACTGTGCCTATCTTCATTTTCTCTTGGAGCATTAATTCGAAGCATATAAACTACCCCCTCTATCTAAAAATAAGATTCCAAGGCCCTGGGAAGAAGGCACCGGGCAGCCTGAGCTGTTTCAGCAGAGCCTGCCCAAGGCCAGTCCGTCTGCTGGGGTCAGGGCCCTGCAGCGGAGCTCAGGCCCCTGGTTCACCAGCCCCCTTTGGTGTGTTTCAGCTATCTCCTGCCACATCTCCTTCCATCCAAACCTGGCCTGGACACCCACGGCATGCGGCATCCCACGGCCAACACCATTCAGAGGGTGTTTAAGATGAGCTTCGTTCCAGTTGGCTTCTGGCAAAGGTTTATAGCACGGATGCTGATCAGCTTGGCCGAGATGGACCTTCAGGTAGTTGCATTTTCTTCATGGGGCAGTTTTTGCTTGCATGCGAGGCACCTGCAACTGTGCCCTGGTGGGAGGGAGGGAGAGAGGAAGGGAGGGAGGGAGATGCCCTTTGCTGGAGGAGCCTGGCTGAAGACCCTTCTCCTGCAGCAAATCTGCTGACTTAGGGCCTGGAGGCCAGTACAGCACGGCTGCCTTCTCTCCTCTAAGCCACAGACCCACTTGAATCATTCTGTGAATACCAAATCAGTGCCTAGCTGGCTTGGAAAGAATATCCCATTAGGAGCAAGGGTTCTAATCTAACCAACATCAACATCCACTGGAGGGCTTGTTAGAACACAGACAGTTAGGCCCCACTCGGGTTCTGGCTCCGTGGCTATGGACTGGGACTCAAGAGTCTGCTTATCCAACCACTGCCCCAGGTGATGCTGCTGGTCAGGGACCACACCTGGAGAACCATGGCCTCAGAATCATGGCTTTACCATTCAGGCTGTGACTAGACTCCCCTGGGGAGCTCTAACAGACACAGATCAGACCCAGACACAGACCACTAAGTCAGAATCTGTGGGTGTGGCAGCCAGGGATCAGTATTTTTTAAAGCTCTCCAGGTGACTCCACTGTCCAGTCAAGCTTGAGAACCACTGGCATAGAACTTTAACTTGGTCTGGGAGCAGTGAAGACCTAACCCAAGGAGTTCTTTTCTGTGGGTTCACCTGGTGTTGTGTTGAAGGAAGTCCCGGCTGTCAGTCAACATTCATTTCATGCAAGACAATAATATGGAAATAGTGGTTGGCTAGAGTGGTGGTTCTCAAAGTGGGGTTCCTGGGCCAGCAGAATCAGCCTCACCTGGGAACTTGTTAGAAGTGCAAATTCTCAGGCCTGCCCCAGATCTGCTGCATCAGAAACTCCAGGATGGAGCCCAGGGCTCTGTTTTTCACAAGCCTTCCAGCGAATTCTAACTTACTTTACAGTGTGAGAACCCCTGACATAGCCAGGACTGTTGAATAATTGACATTAAACTCAGTATGAGTTTGCTTTTGCCATGTTCTAATTATAAGGCCCTTATGGAATTAAACTTCTTGTATTAAGTAAAGATATTCTTTGATCTTCCCATTTTACTGAAATGTTCAAAAGTAAATGGAAGAGCCTGAAAATGCTTTGGCGTTTTCTCACACAGCTCATGTTAGCGGGAGGGAGACTTGTTAGCAACACAGTTGGGTGCACTGACAGATGGAAAGAGTGGGCGCATGGGCTGGCTCTCCCTATGTTCCCATTCAGTCACTCTTCCCTCCCTTTGAACTCTTCTTCCTGCCACGTTCTAAGTGTGAGGTCACCAAGCACCAGCATCGTGTGAGGCCTGAGCTTCCAAGTGGGCTCAGTGGCTGGCAGGGGGTGGGCCCAGTCGGGTGTGGAGGCAGGCGCCCTTCCTGGCAGCATCCCTCACTCAGAATTAGGAAAGAAGTCCTGTTGAAATTCAGATGAGGAAAAGGAGTTCAGTCTCAGAAGTATCAAAGGCA